>NW_028301601.1:13575000-16440000 GCF_987345545.1 Pholcus phalangioides | reverse complement strand
GTAAACGCTGCAAACCTTGGTCATTTAGGTGAAATCCCAATGGATGTTATTTCTATTAACTGTAATTATTTTTCTGGAGGGAAACAGGACTAGTGTTGCGGGATTCTACAGATGTTCAGTTTAGCGGACAGGTCGTTAAAGTAACCACTTGCAATCACGATTCTCTATTAGATGGGAGCCCAGTCACCCACTCAACAATGGTGTTTTCTGGTAAAACCAATTTAACAACTGGTTCACAGTGAACCGGCAACTAATAAGACTTTCCCTTCGAGATATTCAACAAGAACTAAAATATTCCTGAACAATAATTCTTGCGGTCCATTGACCTTCCTGAGGTCCATCTGGACTGAATTCTTCTGTCCAGAATTCATGTCCGACAACTAAGGCTGGACTTTTGAGGTCCTCGACAATATGTACTGTATATGATTGCACTCCTTCCCCCTCCCCTTTTCCCCCACAAGAGGGAGACTAGTGGTTCCCAAACTTGTGCCACACGTGGCTGCCATATAAAAGCTCCCTACAATATAATAATACTGTATAAAGATCCCCGAAAATTCGTATTGGCTCTGTGGGACCGAACTTATGAGAAGGACTTAGCTGTCAGGGCTGGACATACGCAAGTGCAGAGGGTCAGGGCCAGACTTAGCAGGTGTGGCGGATCAGGGCTAGACATATGCAGGTGCAGAGGGTCATTTGACATCAGGGCCGTTTTTTACGCTGGTTCAAAGCGTTCTTCACTGTCAAGACCAGACTTACTCAGGTCAGAGTTTCAGAGGGTCCTTTGCTATCAATTCAGAGCCTGACTTGCACTAAGGCAAAGGGTCCTTGATGTCAATCAAAAGCCAGATTTACACTGATGCAAAGGGCTAGACTGACGCAAATGCAGAGGCGTCGGTGCTAGACTAACGTAGGTGGAAAGGGTCTTTTGCCGTCAAGGATGGACTTGCGCAGCTGCAAACGGATCAGTGTCACACCAGGCTTAAGCTGTTGCAAAGGGCCATTCCCGTCAGGGCCGGACCTGACGATCTCAAGCAGGTGCAGAGGACGCATTGCACCTGCAAGTCTAGCCCTGACTGCAATGGCTGTATGAAGGTAGTTCGTGCAAGATGATAAGCCATTGGACAGAAATAAACCCATGCACGCGATGTGGGAACGTTCCAAGTTATTATCTCAGAAACAGCATAGGAATTTACCAGAAAAAAAAAAGGAAAAGGAAAAGTTTCATGGACCTAAGACCAGAGAGAGAGAGAGAGAGAGACAAACACCCATTTTCATTAATATATGCAGACACATCAGAATCATTCGAAGGCTTAAGTGAGTGGTAGTGGCGAGACGTTACACCGTTCGTTACCAACTGATACCGACAACGAAAACATCGTCGTCTAGGCGAAAAAAAAAAAAAGAAGATATAAAGGTGAGGCCAAGCGAGACTCTCAGAAACAACTAAAAAAGAAAAAGTAATAATGATGAAAAAGTAACACAGAGAGCGCGCACACACACACAGCAGCAACTTGGCAAGTTTCTGAGGCCGTGTTGCGTCAGAGGTCGGATTATTATAACGGGAGGGTGATACGCTACGTCTCCCAACAACGTTATTTTAGCGTCAACTCCGCTTGGCTGTATGGTTTTTTTTTTTTAATGAGAAATTTCAGCTGACTCCTGGCATCGAACCAATACCCCCAGTCCGTTTCATCATGTACACACTCACTCACTCACGAGCAGAAAGACACGATCGTTCCAGAGCTTTCTTGAAGAGTCAGCATATAGTAGGAATTATCCATTCCGAAATATACGGATTCCCGATAGATATATACGGTCACTAGCTGCGTTACCCGCGGTTTCGCTGGATGTGATCTGAAAATTTCTCGGCGATGATTCCTCAGTATAACATTTGAACGCCTCATGACAACCCTTGGGGTTGAATTTTCAGAAATCTCGCGTCTTAGTAGCCCCGTTTACATGCGCAATATTGCGGTAGCATTGGGTTTCCGGTCTTCAAAGGTAGCATTGGGAGTTCTAGCACCTGCTTTTGATGACTTTATAGCTTCAGCGTGGTTTCGGCTCAGCCACGATTGCTATGGGAGTTGAATTTTGAAAGATCTCTTCTTAGTGAGTCTCTACATTACGAAATAAAAATACTGACGAAATTTCATGTTTGTAGCTTCAGTTATTTATGCTCGGTATATCTCTATGCAACCCTCGGAACCCCCCCCCTCCCCCCATATGTACCTCGCATTTTGTGCCCGGAAAGTGTGAGGTTGGTGGTTCGATTCCCCACAGAGGAGAGTGATTTTTCTTCCCAATTATCTTCGTTTGGTATCCAGTCATCTGTATTTCGTATGTGTCAGTCAGGACATTTTATACATACAGATTAACGCTCGTACTACTTATGAAATTATTATGAAAATATGCGTTTTCTCTCTATGATCACATGATAATTGCATTCAATTATTTGAGCACGCGATGGTTATCGAGAAATTTCATTTGTTATCGCAAACTCATACGAGAAAGAAAAAGGGGAATATGAATCACTAGGTGCTATATTATTATCATGTTGAATATTTATTCTAAGCTTGCACGGCATCATGTATATCTTTACATGAATTGATAAAAAAAAATTCTGGTTATATATACGTTCTGGTTTCTTCTTTTTTTTTCTTAAGAGCATGCGTTTTCTCATTGCATGCCGGGTCTGTTTTTTCTTGAGAAAAATCACGTGATTAATACGTGTTCACGAGATAATGGTGAACATGGGGAAGTTTTTGAAGATTATGGTTTGAACTTCAATATTGAACTTTCACGGTTATTTGAGCTTACATAAGAGAATATTTACATATAATATAGTTCCTATAGAATGATTTTATAATGTTCAAGAGTCGATTTCACACACATACACACACAATCACGACTTCCTAAATCATACCTAAGTTGTCTAGAACATGGGTGCTCAACCGTTTGGGCAGTGCGGGGTCACTTGATTGGTTTGGAGACGTGTCACGGGTCGCTTGAGTTATTGAAAAATGGGCCGCGTTCCACTTGAGTCATTTGGAAATATGCCTCGAGTCACTCGGGTGATCTGAAAGTTTGCCGTGAGTATTTTAGGTGATCTTAGAGTGTTCGCAAGCCACTTCAGTTGCCTCGAAATGTACACCGAGGCCCCCCTGACACGATCTGAAAATGTGCTTCAAGCCTCTCAGGTAATATGAAAATGTTCCGCGGTTCACTTGAGTTATCTATGAGTCATCGGGAAATGTGCCGCGAGTCACTCATGTGATCTGAAAGTGTGCCGTTGGCCGCTTTAGCGATCTAAAAATGCATCGCAGGCAATTTAAGTTATCTGGAAATGTGATAAGAGCCACTCGAATACTTTATAAAAATGCAGCGGGCCGCTTAAGTGAACTGTAAGTGTGCTGCGAGTCACTCAAGTGATTTCGAAGCGTGCTGCGAGATACTCAAGTAATCTCGAAGCGTGCCGCGGGCCACTAAAGAGGTGCACCGCAGGTCGCTTAAATGATCTGGATATGTGCCGCGAATCACTGAAGTTATCTGGAAATGTGCCACGGGACATTTATTTGTCGCGGGTCACATCAGTTGAATCCGATGACCAAATTTTTTGGCTGTGGGTTTAACATATACGATCTCAGTTACGGAAGCTTCTCAAGATTCTGGCTTATATTCAGTTCGGTGATTTTAATAAGACTATATAGATAACTTTCCGACAATTCTGGGATTGCCGATGCTATTTCGTCAACTTTAAATCTTTAGATATCTTTTCAGAGATTACCGATGCCTCAGATGCCTTCCAAAGACTGCCGATGTCCTTTAATCGGAATGCTGTTGGCACTTTTCACATGATCGGCTAATGCCATTTAATCGGTTTTATAATAAGGCTTCATCTAGGGATTTTTAATTTATTCGGTAAATGAATTCATTAATCGTTTATTTGAGGCTTCACATTTTTAACGATTTATCGGCCATTTCTTACCTTTCAAAGAATTGCTGATGCCATTTAGTATCGGTTTTCCAATAATGTTCCAGATATCTTTCCAGAGACTGTGGACTTCATTTAACCGGCTCTAATAAGGCTTTAGATATTTTTCCAGTGATTGCCGACTTTATTGGATCGGTTTTGATAGGGCTTTAGATACCTTTCCAAGGATTTTCGATGTCGATAAATCAGTTATAATTTTTCAGATACTATTCCAAGGATTACTGATGCCATTAAATCGGCTCCGCCAAGCCTTCGGATATCTTTCCAGGGATTGCGGATGCCATTTGACCGGTTTCAATAAGGCTTCAGATACCTTGTCGAAAATTGCCGATGTAATTTAATCATTTTTAATGTTTCAGATACCAATCCAAAGATTACCAGTCATCTAACTGGTTTTAAGAAGACTTCAGATATCTTTCCAGAGGTTGCTGATTATTCCTAGGATTGCAGTATTTTATTTTTATGGGATCCCTGTGCATCGATACTGGGATTGAAGGAAGACTAGTCAGCTAACCGATTTTAATAAGGCTTCAGACACTTTCCCAGGGATTACAAATTACAGTTAGTCTATTTTAATAAGACTACAGCTGTCTTTCCTGGTATTCTAGGTCAGGAAACCGATGCGTTACCCACTAATGAAGTATTATCTCACAAATATACGACATTGGTAAAACATTAAAAATCTAGCATCACCTGCCTGAGAAATTTTCTCAGTTATGAAAGCATTAGTAAAAGAAGACAATTAGAGAAAATTCTCAAGAATTTCTATGGATTTTACGAATGTGTCTGTTGATGATGATCACGTGTATGCATCTGACACATCACTAATAACATCTATCGCCTCTGCAATACGTACGATTTTCTTTATATAATATCCGAGCATATTTTGTCTTTCAAAAATCATCACAAAGACTTAAAATAACTTCTTTTTTCCCGTGTGAAAAATAACTTTTACATATTATTATATAATCTAGATTATAAATCTGGTCTCATTGAAAAAATAACTGCTGTTCAACTCGATCATTTTATTATCCAAATTTCATGGTCTATCTCAGAATAAAGAAGAAAACGGTTCACAAGCCAATGAAATGAAGTACATTATTATCCCTAGTATAAATATCCCTTATATATATAATATATAATAATTATGTATATTAAGGATATTGTTATCCCTTAAGTATTTTTATCCCTTGTTTAAAATTTTCCACTAAAATGTTTTTCATAGCTCTGGGCGATGTTCCCAGTAAACACAGCTCTTATAATCGTTATAAAGTCGGTAAAATTTAAAATCTCGGCAGATTTTTCAAACGACCTTCTGTTAGTTACCAGGCCAAATATAAAGAAGAAAAAAACCATGGAAGATACAAGGGGAATAAGTCAAAAAAACCACGTAAAAAAAGTTTTCATTTAATCTGATTATTACTTCAGACAACTTCCTGAGGATTGCCGATGTAGTTTATTTGATTTTAATAGAGCTTCAGATACACCTTTCCACGGATTTCGATTTCATTCAATCGGTTTTAATAAGGCTCCAGATACCTTCCCAAAGATTACCAATGACATTTGTTTGGCTTCAATACTTCAGATATCTTTCCAGGGATCGCCGATATCATTTAATCGGTTTTAGTAAAGTTTAAGATACCTTCCCAAACACATTGTCGATATTATTTAATCGGTTTCAATAAGGCTTTAGGTACCTTTCCGAAAACTTCCGATGCAATTTTACAATTTTTAGTGCTTCAGATACATTCATTTCAAAGATTGCCAAAGTCATCTAATTGGTATTTTATAAGTAGGCTGACCATATTTCCTTGAAAGAAATACGGGAAATTGGGATTCCAAATACGGGACATCGCCAGTTATCGAAAAAAATGACGATAAAAGTAAACAAAGTTGCCAAATATTGGAGAAAATGACGTAAAAATAAAAATGGCAGGAAATAAAGCATTACTGGAAATTGCAATGGATTTAAATGAATTCCACGAAATAAAACGCTCACCAAGACAAGAGTAAGAGAGAGATTAATATATTCTTATTTATAATTGTAATTATCATAATATAATTTATTAGTGAGAAAATAATTTCATTCTTTGACTTCAATAAAGAATGAAAATTCAAGTAAGCTTCGTGTAAAAAACGGGAAAAACAGTAAGTGTCCCGGGAAATACGGGACGTATGGTCACCCTATTTATAAGAGCATATTTTTTGTCTTTTAAAAATCAACCTTTTAATAAATAAGTTCTCATCCCAACTTTAAATCAGTTCTTTTTTTCCATGTTAAAAACAACTTTTGCAAAGTATATAATCCTGATTATAAATCTGGTATCATTGAAAAAAAATTGTTTTTCAGCTCAATCGTTTTATTATTCAAATTTTGTGGTCTATACAAGAATAAAAAGATGAAATTGGTTACGCCACTGAAGTGAAAGTATATCATTACCCCTGGTGTACAATTTTCCTATAAAGTGTCTCTCGAAGAGCTGGGCGGTGTTCATAGTGAAAAAAACACAGCTCATGGTATAATGGTTATAAAGTCGGTGAAATTTAAAACCTCGGCAGATTTTTCATTTCACTTTTTCTCTTAACGACCTTCTGTCGAAATTAAGTCTGTTAGTTACTGGGTCAAATACGAAAAAAATAACCATGGAAGATACAAGAGAAATGGGTCAGAGAAGCCATTTAAAAAAAAAAAGGTAAAAAAAGCGTATTTGTGGCCTTGCTACTGCTTAAAAGCGAAGAAAAGTAAATAAATAAATAACACTTTTTTTTTACTGCGCTGTCTCAATAACTGTTACGGAAAGTTTCTGGCATAAGAATTTTGCATAAACGTACGTACGCATTTTTGTATTCCTATAAAAATGAAGGTCAAAAGCATTGCGCACTGAATATTTCATGTTCATGGCATCATTGAAATTAGGGCTATATAGCCTATGCGGATGTCGAAATTAATTATTTCTTAAGATTAATAATCCTTAATTCAACTCTTTCCATTGCCGATATCAATCACCCAAAAATTTGCCATTCATCGCCACATCACTGCCAGAGGTGTACCGTATTCCTCCGCATTAACCGGCGCAGTGGCGTCGGAGCCGGGGGTGCTCGAGCACCCACGGAAGTTTCTAGAACGGGTCCGAGCACCCACAGTATTGATTCAAAAATCGAAATTTCCTACATGAATCTCAAGACGGGCACCCACAGATTCGAAACACTTCCGACGCACCTGAACCGGCGTGCTCGGGAACATCGAGGAAGGCCAGCATGCCAGGAATACCCGTATTTCCAGATTCTTGGAAAATTCTTAAATATCTTTATTATACAAATCTATTGAATTGCCTGAATGCATACCGTAATCTGTTCGACGGGCTCTAGCCCAAGGCGGAGTGCTCGGAGGGGCGCCAAATTTGAGGAATCAGTGCTCAAGAAAATGAGCTGAATGGGAGAAAAAGGGGGTGGGGCAAAATTCTTTTTTTGCCCACAAGTGGTAAAAACAAAACCGCCTCTGCATACAGAACAAGGGACTAGGTAAGTGAGTGACCAACGAGTGACCTAGAGGGTTTGCAGTAATGTGAGTGACCAACGAGTGACCTAGAGGGTTTGCAGTAATGTGAGTGACCAACGAGTGACCTAGAGGGTTTGCAGTAATGTGAGTGACCAAAAGAAGAACATAGAAAGCAAGGAACCAAGTCAGTGAGCGAACAAAAGAAAGACATAGAGAGTTTGCATCATATGGGTGACATAGATAGTGAAGGATCAGGTCAGTGAACGTCTAAAAGAGTGACCAAGGAATAGCGCAACCATGTGAGTGACCAAAAGAAAAACCCAGAGGATGTTTGAGCATGGGAGTGGCCTAAAAAGTGAGGAACCGGATCAGAGAGCGCCAAAAGTTTAAACTAGAGAGCAAAGGACCAGGCTAGAGAGGGAGGGGACTAGGTCGGTGAGTGACCATAACAGTGATTTGAGGTATGTATGCACGCGAATGAACAAAGCAGCGTGCAAGCATGTGAATGATCAAAAGAGTGACAGACACAGAAGTGTATTTACAGGGAGCGGAGGCAACACCTTCTAGAGCAAGCTTGTCTGCTTTAGAAGGTATTGGCAGAGGGCTAAGGGGGCTATTTCCAAGAATGGCGAATCTGAAGATTGAGTGGTCAAGAAAAACTAGACTAGAATAGAAGAAGGGTTGCAAAATTTGTGTATCCCGCAGGTGGCAACACCATAAATCCGCCTGTTGGCATTACTGACGCTTGGCGATATTTTTTAGAAACAGGTGAATGATCTGAATCACAAAAGGAAAAGAAGCTAGAAGTGCCCTCTCTTGCTTAAAAATCGCATTGGAATTTTAGGAATTTTTCTGAATAAGTGCAACGAAAATTCTGGAAATAATTACTTTTTAGAATCACTCCATTTACTAACTTCACGGAAGGGATTAGGAGTATCTCAAGTTTTGTATAATGAGTTTCTGAAATCCACGTCAGTGAGAAATACGAACTTGAAACTTCAATACTGTACATTCCAGAATTTTCCGCATCTTATAATTAGACATAAAACTCATGAATAATGAAAGTGAAAACCCAGTCTTTCTCTTGCATTCCATACGTTCCCTAACTCCATGGATATCATCGATTTATTATCTACAGTAGGAGTATTTCGCCCCCCCTCCCCCCCACAAAGAGCTGATTCAGCCTCATTGATTGCATCAAGTGTGATACCGGGAGAAATATCCACAGCCAGTATCGATTACGCGATAGCATTTGGCAACGGTATTGGCGCGTTCTTCCCAGCGCCGGCGTCGTTAATTTCCAAGAGTTCATTCAGTTCACCTTATATTAGGATTCCGACCAAAACAGAGTAGTATAATTTGTCAGATTCGGAATCACACTCATGATTTGATCAAACATTTGTTTTTGTGTGCATTATATTCGACCCTCTTTTGTGCACATCATTTGCTCCTTTCTGGTACCCACCTTAGTTATAGTATCCGAGATTGATTTTACCCATCTTTAGTTACTGTAACCCTGATTCAACTCTCTCTCTCTCCCCCCCCCCCCCCCAGTTTTTGTTTAAATGATTAGATTTCCTGGCATTTTTATGATTTGAACCCTTCTATTTTCATGACTTGATCCTTTTTTATTTCCATGATTTGACCATTTTTTAAATCTAATTTTTGACCATTTTGTATCCATGATTAAGTCCATCTTGATTTTTGAATAAATCATCTGACCCCCATTTGTATACATTATTTGATCCTTTTATATCCATGGTTTGGTCAACTTTACTTTTTGAATCCACAGTTTGAACACCTTAGTTTTTGTATCCATGATTTCATCTTTCTTTGTATATACTATTTGACCCTTTTGTATATGACATTTTTCCCCCCATCAGGGGTTGTTCAAGTATTACGTAAGCAAATTTTTAGCATTTTTGACCCCCCCCCTAGTCAGCAAAATGCTGACACCCCCCCCCTTGTCAGCAAAATTTCGTCATCAGCTCTGCCCCCCCCCCCTGAATCCAACTCATATTTTCATAAAGGGTGGTTGATGACGTAAGCATTATCAAACCCCCCCCCCTCCCCTCTTGTCATCAAAAGTCAGCAAATCGGAAACCCCCCCCCCCCCGCAATCGATGATGACGTAATACTTGAACGGCCCCTCATTTGAAAAATCCTATCCATTTTTATCAATGGTTTGATCTACTTTGTTTTTTGTATCCATAGTTTGACCCACACCTTAATTTTTGTCTCCATAATTACATTTTTTGTATCGATGATTACACTTTTTGGATCCTTGATTACACCTTTTGGATCCTTAATTACACCTTTTGTATATATCCTTGATTTGACTTAATTTCTTTTGTATCCACAATTCGCGAACCACCTTAGTTTTTGTATACACGAATTCACAATTTTGTATACGTGATTTCACTCTTTTTGTATGCATTATTTAACCTGCCCTGGTTCCAATATCCATATTTGATTCTTTTGTATCCCATATTTTACCCGTTTGGTCCCATAATAGATAAAAAATTTACTGCATTTAAAGTTTTACTAAAACTGGAGCTAATATTTCCTAATCTATATCATCGATTTTCTGAAACATGCAATCACAAAAAACGTTTCCCTCAAATCTGCTGAATAGAAAGAAACGTGAAATAAAAATCGAAAATTTTTTGCAGATGTGACCAAAATAAATAAGTAATCAAGGGATAAGATATATTGCCCGCTCTCCAAAGTGGTAAGCAAACATTGAACACAGTCCAAATCCCAAATCATAGCAATGATAAATCGATCTCGCTCGCATGTTGTGATGCCGCTCCAATACGAACTTCTCTACACAGAGGATATCCCGAAATTATCTTGAACTCGATCCAAGAGAGAGAAAATTCCACAGATTCATCATCTCTCTCTCTCATAAACCTTTATTAGTTAGGAGCGAGCGTAATATTCATACGCTTGCCGTAGAGACACACACCAGAGGAAAATATAATAATATGAATATATAAATCAATCTTCCTCTTTCCATATCTTCCATAATTAGAATGCCCCGTACGAGTTTCTTACAGACTTCGTATCTAATTGGACAATACCTTAAGATTCGCATGTTTCCTCAAGACTCATAACATGACGTTGGAGTGACAGCAAAAGCTTTCGAGCAAACATGTTGTCATCTAACGGATGTTTCGACATCCGCCAAGTAGGATAAACATCGGCATTAAATACTCTGAGACCGAGAATAAATGTCCATCAATTTCAAGGTCATCTCATTCCGGCTCCCGTTATAATCTCCTTTTGGGAGATTATCTCTGACTTTAACCTTTAATATTATTCGTGGGAAATTTTAAATCAAAAAATCTCGAATTTTTAACATGCATTGCGGCCAGGCACGTTAAGAATTTCAATGAAACCCCTGGGCCGCCCTTTCGTCTTAGCTAAAGCCGTCTTGGTAATTTCGGGGCCACCGTTAGTCCTCAATTTTACATATTCTGTGGCAGATGGAAACTGAAAATTCAGAAAATGGAAATTGAAAATTCAGAAAATGGAAATTGAAAATTCAGAAAATGGAAATTGAAAATTCAGAAAATGGAAATTGAAAATTCAGAAAATGGAAATTGAAAATTCAGAAAATGGAAATTGAAAATTCAGAAAATGGAAATTGAAAATTCAGAAAATGGAAATCACAAAAATTCAGAATAAATGCAAGAATATATTCCAGCATCCAAGAAAATTCAGAATAAATGCACAAAATAATTCCAGAATTGATGAAAATTCATAATTCCAAAAATGATGAAAGTTCAGATAATTCCAGAATTATTTTTTTCCAGATGAAAATGCAGAGTTCCAGAATTTGTGAAAGGAATTATTCTTTCCGTAAGTGCGGGGCCTTCTAGAACGCGGGGACCATTGTGACCGCACCTGTCACATACCCCCATAAGGGCGGCTCTGCCTGTGGGCCACCATAATCATGACACATACTTACTATGGTACTGAGAAATCATGCGAGCCGATCTCCACGGTAGAAAGTCTCCCCACAGACAGCAACAGGTCTACAACAGTACACATATTCAAACATCACATTTCACTCAGAATTTCTAATATAGATGACACCACTAAAAAATTCACACACAACACTATACGAGCACCCGGACTGTTAGGTACACATACTCGCGCTTTTCCGACACAACTCAATCGGTAGTTAATTGCCCATGGCGATAGACCGTAGTTGTACTCGGTTTGAAAGAAAGAAAGGTACTGGGAAATCGTGGGATGACATCCAAGTGCACGAAGGTTTGGTAATCGAATGCACAGCGTTGCTCGTAAATCTGGAGAGCATCTTAAAATGGCAAAGCATTTCAAACTTGCAGAAATTCAATTTAAAGTAACTTACAGAAATGCATAAAAATGTATTTTCCTTCTAATAACTTTTTTTGTGACAAAAATGTATGGCTAGTGTAGCTCAGTGAATTTTATTATACATATCTTCTTTTTTGCAAAGTGATCAGTGGGTCAAATGTGGCCAACGGGCCATGCGTTGAAGACAACCTGGTGTAAGATGTAAAAAAAAATGTTTATATGTGATTTATATATGGGATGGACTCCTCTCTCTCTCTCTCTATGGGACCCTTAACACATCTGTGTAAAATCTGTGCATTTTTTTAACGAGTAAAAACTTTATAATATAATCCTTAGATTTGACCCAAATTATTTGCACCCATGATTTCACTCTTTTTATATCCATGAATAAATCCAGCTTTGTTTTTGCAAATTCCAGTCATGATTTGAATTACCTTAGTTGTTGTATCCAAGATCTGACTCCCCATCGTTTTTAGTTACGTCCACTTTTGTTTTCGTACCCATGCTTTTAACCATCTTAGTTTTTCACCCATGATTTGAGCCATAGTAGTTTTCTATTCATGATTTGACAACCTTGGTTTTTTTTCAATGATTTGCCCCACCTTGTTCTTTTTTTAACGATTCGCGACTTAGCTTTACCCATAATTCTCATACCCGGGATTAAACCCTGAATTAATTTTGGTAATTGACCCACCTTAGCTCTTTTCTATCCATCATTTAATTCACCTTAGTTTTCACACATTGATGATTTATCTTTAGTTTATGTACCCATTTATTCAAAAAAAAAAAAAAAAAAAAAAACTATGGTGTACTCCCCCCTCCCCGAAATATTTAGTTCCGTGATTCTTGGTAGAAACGCTGTGGCAACAAAATTCTATTTAAAGACATGCGCCTTTATGTGCCGAGTTGTATCATTTTATCCATCTGTTATGAATTTGCATTTTTTTCTGTAATCAATTGCATTAATTTCCTATTAACTAATTTCTTAAAACTCTGTTTTACTTATTACTAGCTATAATACACCACGTTTTCTTCTATTACTGGGAGGATTGAAAAAGTGACAAACCATTATAGAGGAATAAATTATCATACTGGCAACATTAAAGAAGTGACAAACCATTGTAAATACATACGCATGTCTGAAATGCATTGTTAGGGAACCACGGTAACTAAAGTAAACATTCAAAAGTGATTGTTGGGGCCCAAGTACCATTGTGGCCAGACGGTTTTTAGCCCATTTCGGGCATATATTTGCCCTGCTCTGACAAACTTTTAAAGTAGCCTATGGTTCAATCACAGTCTTGTTTGGTATATATGCAAAATTTGACAACGATCGGTCTAAAATTGTAGATTTGTATAAATAACAAACAAACATACATACTTTCGCATTTATATATAAGATATTCCCTTTCCCATTTTATAGTTAAGAATTAAATTTTCGGTTCTTTTTAAAAAAAATAAATTCAAGAACCTAACTTAAAAATAAAAGTAAAAATTTTTTAGTATTTTTCGAAGTATGGAAAGAAAAAAAAGAATCAATGAATAGCTTTCCATTTATTGATTCCAGTCGGAATAACAACAACGTATAAATTTTTGTTTCGCACTCGAATAAATTCCTTCACGTTTTTCCTGAGTCATGCTCACGGCAGAATCAAACCTAAGCACAAACACTAGGTTCCATATGTAAGCAAACCACGAAATATTTTAAATATTAAATGGTATTTTTTTTCTCAGTTGAAATGTTAAGTAAACAAGTAAGATTGCTGACCCAAAACAAAAACTTTTGCAACTCGTATTTCGTGTGACACATTTGTGTAAGTGAAAGGCAAAAGATGAGATGTCAAAATATCGGTAAGATTCATATTTTTTGTAAGGATTAGTGAAATTCCACATTGTGTTTGAATGAAACAGCAAGAAATTTTTTTTCTTCACATACATAGAGTGCACATGTATACACGCGAACAAAATTTGTAGACATTTTTCCGGTTATTTTATAAAAGTAATTCTTTTTTGTTTTTCTCATGTATCGTTTTCTCCTTGTTCATCACTGACTGCTCTCACGTTATATGGGGGAAAAAATCAAAACGGATTTTCGGAGTCATTCAATATCTGCACAGAGCAGGTCTTGAATAAGATGGTGGTAATTATGCTCTTGTGGTTAGCTAAAAACCCCTTCATTGCAGATGTGAATGATTTCAATGCAGCGAGTTCTGTGTGAAAATAAATAGTTAGTAAACAGTTGATATTTTCCTTGTTTGAGGACCTACGAATACTCCTCCTTTTAGTTTTGTCTCTATGTAATTTCGGAAAAATTTCCTTTAGGTGCGAGAAACCTGGGCAGGATTTGTCCATAGCCTTCATAATGTTTTCCATGAGCCATAAGGGACCACGCAGGATCGATTTCGGAGGGGGTCAGAGAAGGTTTAGGGGGGTTCACAAGGATTTTCTTCAAGATAAATTTTTTTCTATTAACCATCAAAAAATATTTAAGTGCAACAGAAATTGATTAAAATTAGCTGTGGTAAAGGTATTAATACTTTGTATTTAGTCTTTCGACATTTTATTTTTTTACACAAATATTAAATTGATTGTCTTTTGTGGTGGAAAGGGCATAAACCCCCAATTCCTCCCTTTCCCTGCGAACTCTTATGATCAGACCCGATTTAATGCGTTAATGTGAAGCGGTGGCAGCAAAATGTATATAACAAAACTTATTCGGAACATTAATGACACTGACTAAACTCTGACTGACTCTCTCTAAAATTTTTTGACTAAAAGGGTTTGTACATAAATATGAAGCCTGTGTTTCTCTTTGAATTAGAAAAAAAAAAACACCTGAGAATCCGGTTGCAATTAGAGATTAAGTCAGTATTGCCATTCCTCAAGTTTTAGATGGCAAAAAAATATAGATATATGATTTCTCTGGTATCATTTCTCATGAATAGCCTAAATATGCAAATTTTGATCGGTATTCAAACTAGACCTGATGGCCATTTTAAAAAGTCAGACCTAGAATCGGCACCCAAAAATTAGGAACAGATAATTTTTTCCTTTTAATTGGAAGGACCTTGTAGAGGCAGAGGTTTTCAATCTTTTTTCTAGTCGCGAGCACTCTGCCTGTACCTATCATCAAAAGAAGAGCACCCTTACGGCACGTTTGACATACGAATGCATGAAACCAAATTGGCCGCAAGGATTGAGCACTCTGGTGCTCGCGAGCAACGGGGTGAAGATGCCTGTCATAGAGTAATGTAATGTTTCAGGAATGTCTCAGCGCATGAGCCCACCGGGCATATACCCAGGGCCGTCTTAAGTGTATCCTCAATCCCCCGGACCAAAAGGTTTTTTGGAAGCCCTACCTGATAAATCCTAGAAAATTTCAACCGTATCCCATTTTTGTGAGGCCCCCTTCTCTTGAGGACCCCCTGGCCGTGCCCGGGTGGGCCCATGCATTAAGATGGCACTGCCCATACCTCAAGTACATACGGGCCACCCTCTACAACGATGGGATCAGCTAATAGTCAGATTTTCGAGGGAAAGCACGTAAATCATCAGAGGCTCGCACTTCCCATCCAGGTAGAGGGTTTCGGAAACTCTATCCTGGGACCTCTTGGTGATATATGATTAATTAATACGAACATAAATTTAGAAGAATCATTTTAAAAGAATCATATCAACATTAATACGTACGTTCGCAGCTTAATAAATAGTTTTTTTTCAAATCCCACAACAACATAATGCAAGTGATCAAATTTCATTTACGGAATTGAGAGATCGTTTCATCAATAAATCTCGATAGATCTTTTTTTGTTATCGGCGTCTATCACAACTCTGTTGCTATGCACCAGCAGCAACGATCAAATAATGGGGGGAGGGGGGCCCACTCCAACGTGGGACCCTTCCGATTAGGAAAAAAAAAATCCTCGGCTTACCTTGTTGTGTGCGCTCCAGTAGAGGCTGGCGAGCGATTCTCCAGGTTCTTGAGGGAACCTTCGAGAACTGGAGGAGATTCTAGGAGTACGTAACAGTATTAAAGTGTTGGTTGGAAATGTGTCTGCGTCTTTGTATCAGTGTCTTTCCTATCAAAATAAGTGAGTCTTTTTTTGAGATGAAGGAAAGAAGTCCACAGCTTCCCTCTCTCTTCTTCAAACAGCTGATGCTGACACAACACGCACGGAGAGAGAGAGAGAGAGAGAGAAAAACGCCAAGCGACCATAGAACCGCTGATCTTAATACCACCGCTACCCCCCTCCGTCCCCTCATCGCTGCATCCCATCTTTGTGACGTCATCGTGTTACGTCACAGCGCATGCGTGATGGCTTCTTTTTTTTTCCTTCTGTTATGATGGTTTTGTTATAAATCGCCTTCTCTACTACCTAAATGTTATTCTTTTTGAAACGGTTTTTTCGGGCAGGTGCGAAGGGTGCGGTTGCAGCGGGCCGGAAAAGAAAAATATAAGGGCGGCAATGTACATACAGTGTACTTTTTTTTTTCTTACTATTACAACGAATGCGTAGAAAACTTTTCGGATTTGGATTTATCCCCCCCCCTCTTATGTAGCATCCTGTGACGTACGTACAGGGTCTGTCCCGTAAAAAATGATTTTTTAAAAATGAATAAAAATTGAAGGAATTTTTGGTTTTTTTTTTAATGCGATTTGCGAGAAAGTTACTCTCGGGAAAAGGGATTTTTTTAGTATGGGGGGAAAAATTAGATTTTTTTTTTGTCGGTAGAGGACGCTGCATTTGCCCCTCATTGGCCTGATGGAACGTGAGCCTTTCTTCAATCTCTTCTGTGTCTTAACCGTTCGCAAAGCCTTCATTAGATGATTTGTGGCTGAGATATAGCAACTTCTCACTTATCCCACTGATGTCGACATCACAATAAAAACCTTATGTAAGAGCCATTAATAAAACAATTCAGAAATGAGTGGTTAATCGTACATCCTGCATTTTAGGACTCTGGTTTGCATCTTTCCGGGAAAAGCCCTCTCCCCCTCGTGAGAATAACTAAATCGCATTCAAATGTGCCAATTTCTTAGATTTTTTATTAATTTTAAACTATTTACGAATTTATTAGACACCCTGCCTACCTATCTACTCTGGGTCGAATTTTTTCATAGGGAAAGTTTTGGGCCCCCTCCACATTTGTTTAATCCAGGTAATAAAACTTTGACTTAAATGGATGCTCTGTACCAGAAACGGTTCCATACCCTAATGCGCTTAGGGCGAAAAGGTATTTTGTGCGTCCCTCCTACCTAACTGACTGGAAGTACCAGAGCCATTTAACATAAAGTAGCAACTTTTTAACTACCTGGGTACAGAACCTGACTTTGATTCTTTAAAGGCTGCCCTGTGCCAGAGCATCCTCGCCACCTTGATGGGAGTCCCACGGCAAAGTGTTTATTTTGGGTATCTCCTACCAAACTGCTAGTACCAGTTGTTTGCATATTTACTCTCGAAAATCATAGCAACAGATCTTACTATTAGGGGGAACCCCCATGCATTCAGGCCGCGACTAGGGCAGGGGGATCTGTAGCCCTGGGTGCTTGACCAGGAAAGGCACCGAGTTTAATCTTTTATTCTTTTTCAGCACAAACCAACAAAGTAAGGAAGGGGTGACAGAGTAAATTTTTCATTTATAAGTGAGGCCCTGCATGCACCTGATGCCCCGAGCCATGCCATTACCTTCTGATAGATGTGTGTAGGAGGTAAACTTATTGTTTTGAAAATAGTAATGATAGATTGATAAATCTATTTCTTTTAAGACTCCGGAGCTGAGACCTTGTCAACTTTCCCCATGGGCGGGAGGGTTCATGGATATTATTTAATAGAAATTCCCATTATGCATTGATTCATTTAGCTTAACTAGCCAATGGTTTTCATTAGCTGCCGGACACTCGATAAGTCTCGCCTTTCACATCCGTTCATGGATTTTTCTCTCTGAATGCGGTAGCATTAAGAAAACATGAGGCGTGATTCATTTCCTTCTGTTTACATCGATTACATAACGGCAGGAAAAAATAAATACCACAGAAAAACACGATTTCTATGTGCTTTGAGCATCCGATCAATCGCCGAATCAAGATTTTTTCCCCTAAATTTGTAGACTATGGTTCGGTGACATGTGGCCCTCGGAGCTTTTTACCGCGGCCAAATAATTTTTTTTTAAAAATTGGTAAAGCTTGAAAGCCTTTGAGAGCTACACTGTGGTATTATGGAACTGTGCTTTTTCCGGATTCGCTGATAATGCTATGCATTTGATACCTTACGAAACCTGTTAACGAGTTTGGGAGCCCGATGGCCCAAAATGTTTTTAGAGAGATCCCTGTTTTGATATACTTTGGGAAGGAAAAAGTTTGTATGAAAAAAAAGAATAATTACAGAATTCACAGGAATGTCGAGAATAATTGCTAAATGAGAGTAATTTCAGACTTGATGAGGGAAATAATTTCGAAATTACTGATAGCAATTGTTTCAGAATTACTTTTATTTTAAGCAACAATTTTTAGAACTCCTGAAAGAACTAATTTCTAATGAAATGATAGAAAATGATTCCGTAATTAGAGAGAAAATAATATTACCGTCTTTGAAAGGAATAATTTCATTAATATGGAAAAGAATAGTTTTATTAATATGGAAAAGAATAGTTTCATTAATATGGAAAAGAATAGTTTCATCATTATTGAAAGAATCATTTCATCATTATTGGAAGTATTGAAAGAATCATTTCATCATTATTGGAAGTATTGAAAGAATCATTTCATCATTATTGAAAGAAATAATGCCAAGATCAATAAGAGAAATAGTCCCATAACTGTTGAAAGAAGCTATTTCATAATTATTGAAAAATTTGAAAATTATTGAAAGAAATGCTTTCAGATGAAATGTAAGAAATAAATTTCATGTTTATTGAATAACAGTTTCAGAATACACATGGAGAAACGTAATTTCAAGAATTTGTGAAAGAAACAATTTAAGGTTTAGTGAGCGAAATATTTTCAAAGTTATTGAGAAGGTTTCAGAGTTATTGTAATAAATAACTTCCAAAATTAGTGAAAAAATTAATTTCAGACAAAATGCAGAAATAATTTCATAATTACAGAAAGAAATATAATATTTCAATTACTTTAAAAACAATTTATTGAAAGAAATAATTTCGTAATTTTACTTTTAAAAATAATTGCAGAATTATTGAAAGAAAGTTTCAAAATTATTGGAAAAAAATAATTTCAAGAAAGAGTGAAATAAATAAATTCAAGAATCAGTGAGAGAAAAATTTCAAGCACTGCTGAAAAAATAATTGAAAAAATTAATGTGTAATAATTGAAAAAATTAATGTATAATAATTGAAAAAAATTAATGTGTAATAATTTAAAATTAATTAATGAAACCGTGATTGAGAAAATTTAATAATTATTAAATTATTGAAAGAAATTAATTTTTCAAACTTAATGAGAAAAATAACTTCACAATCACTGTGCACAAAAATTATAGGATTGTCGAATACTTTTATTTTTCAGAATAAATGAAATTTCATTTGAAAATAACAAAACTTTTAAGAATTGGTGAAAAGAATAATCAAAAAATTAATGAAAGTTCATATTTAATGAAATAAATGTTTTCAAAGTACATAATTTCTTAAAATTCTAATTTATTCCAAAAAATATGTAATTCCTTAAAATTCAAAATTCATTTATCCAAAATAAATAAATATATTTTTTAATTCTAATTTATTTCTATATGAATAATTTTTTTCAATGCTAATTTATTGTCGAATAGTTAAATTCAAATAAATCATTTTTAAAAATTCTAGTTTATTTCATAACAAATAATTGCTTCAAGTTCTAATTTATTTCTAATTACTCCAAATTCTAATTTATTTTTAATTACTCCAAATTCTAATTTATTTGTAATTTCTCAAAATTCTAATTTACTCGAAAATAAACAAGTACGGTATTCAATGACATTTGAGCTTGTTTTAATTGGTTCATCCTATTAAAACACCAATGTACGTAACGTTAATTCCATTCACCATATTACAATTGCATACCGCAATAAATTTTCCAGGACCGCGGACTGAACGGAAAATTTTATTTTGGCCCACAACACTTGAAAAAGTGCTCTATTTAACCGTGAAATAGTGAATTTGTGATTATTGCGGATCATGAGTGTGTGCTAAATACTGATAGTTAGAGAATGAAAATACGTACATATATAAAAGAGAATCACGAATTGATTTTCTAGCGTCTGGTCATCGTTTAGTTTAGGGTTAACGACGAAAGCAAACAGTAGCGTAGTCATCGTTGTTGAAATAGGTTGAGTGACCGCTTTCTACAGTTTATTGTGGCCATTTGCCAATTTTCCAAACACCTGACAAATATCGTTTTTTCGGTTTTTCCAGCTGCAGTTTGTTGTTTTTTCGCATAACTGTGTCGACTAAATTCGTGCGCACAATGTTACACCATTAAATATTTTATTTCATTTTGTTTTATTCCCATGTTGAGAGGATTAAATGAAATCTCATACAGAGTCACGGAAATTATTTTATTAGGGGGCAACGTACTATTGATTCCTCAATTAATTCTTTGAGTTTTATTGCATTTTTATATCTTTTTTTTTTTTAATGTACGTTATATATTTAAAATTTGCATTTGCTGTGCTTATCAAATTGCTTATAAATTTTTTTCGTATGTGTAATTGTTGGATTCTCATCTGTTTAGTTCTATTAATTTGTTTTGGTTTTGTATTTTTCAAAATTTCTTGGCTTTTCAATGATTTTTTCCTCTTGTTTCGGGTTGTTTTAAACATCTTTAATTGTTTATTATTTCTTTAATTTTTAACTTCTCATAATTTCCTTAATTTCTAATTTCTTATATAATTTCTTTAATTTTTAATTTCTTATAATTTCTTTAATTTTTAATTTCTTATATAATTTCTTTAATTTTTAATTTATTATAATTTCTTTAATTTTTAATTTATTATAATTTCCTTAATTTTTAATTTCTTATAATTTCTTTAGTTTTTAATTTCTTATAATTTCTATAATTTTTAATTTCTTATAATTTCTTATAATTTTTTTTAATTTTTAATTTCTTATAACTTCTTATAATTTCTTTAATTTTTAATTTTTCTGTGTTGTTTTTTAATGTCTTTAATTACGTTTCTATAATTTTGAATTTTTTTTTCCAATTTTTTACAATTTCTTTAACTTTTAATGTTTTCAAAATTTTTGAGTATTTTTTTTATTTTTCAGATTTTTTTAAATAAATACTTTTTGTTTAATTTTTTTCATTTTGTTCTCAATTTTTTTTTCTTTTTAAAATTCACAATATCTTTAGGGTTTGCTCATCTTTTTAAACCAGAAAGAAAGGTTTTGGAGTAACTTTTGTAATTTTTATGTCCACAAAAAATTTCCCCTCAATTTTTTTAAAAAGATATTTTTTTTTATAATTTTGGAATTTTTATACAATGTATTCGTACAATATTTGATTATTATATCTTTCTTTTCAAATGTAATTATTTCAATTACTTTTCGTTACTTTTTTTATCTTTCTCATTTCGATATTTTTCATCAATTTTATTATTATTTTTTAATTGTTTCCTTTAATTTTATTTTCAAGTAAAAATTTCCTCATTTTCCTGTCGAGTTTCTTTTTTTTCTAAAATCAATCGATCAAAAAAATGTTTCAAATAACTTCATATTTTTAGATTAATTTTCTCTCCTTTGATCAATTTTTTCTCAGAGAATTTGGGACTTTTTCATAGTTTTCTTACAATGTATGAATATTATATTCCAGTTTTTAGTATTATTTAATACTCTAATTATATACATTACAATAAAATCACTTACATAACTACAGCTTCTAATGTAAATGTAATTATTAAAAATAAGTAATAATTACACACAAATGAATTACTCACTAATAATTAGGTAGTAATTATCCGATTTAAAAACATTTCTTTTGTAATATTTGTTTCTTATAATTCCCATTTTCACGTTATCATATATTTTCTCGATTCATGCACGTTTATATCTTTAAGGAATAGGTCGATAGTGATATATACATGTATAGTAATTATTCTGCAATATGAATTTTCATATTCCCAGGACTGCCCTTACCGGAAGGGGGACCCTGTGCGAAAATAATTGCGAGGCCAGTAAGTCTCAATTTCAGGGCACCAAAAACGTTTTGAACCCCCTTTGTCCTAATTTTGTGGGGGAGGGAGGGGGGGGAAGGAATGGGCATCCATTATTTCAGAATATACAGGAATGCTAAGAAATATCCATACAAAAAATTTGAAACACAATTAAATTGTGTGTTCAAAATTAAATTTGCACAATGAATTGAATGTTATTAAATTGACGCAAAAATTGATGAAAATTCACCATCGAAAGTAATTTCAAACTAATGAGGAAAC
This sequence comes from Pholcus phalangioides, assembly GCF_987345545.1. Taxonomy (NCBI): domain Eukaryota; kingdom Metazoa; phylum Arthropoda; class Arachnida; order Araneae; family Pholcidae; genus Pholcus; species Pholcus phalangioides. The sequence continues at coordinate 16,417,742 of NW_028301601.1, read as the reverse complement.
AATACAGAAATAATGAAAACTTTAGAATTTATGAATAGAAAGAAATAATTCGAGCACCCCACAATGAAAATTCAGAATTTATGAAAAAATAATTCCAGACTCGATTAAAATTTGGAAGTAATGGAAAATTATTCTAGAATTAATGAAAATTCAGAACTAATGAAAAAATATTTTAGAATTAATGAAAATTCAGAACTAATGGAAAAATATTCTAGAATAAATGAAAATTCAGAACTAATAAAAAATTATTCTAGAATTAATGAGAACTCAGAACCAAGAAAATAATTCCAGAATTAATGAAAATTCAGAACCAAAGAAAGAAATAATTCCAGAATTAATGAAAATTCAGAACCAAAGAAAGAAATAATTCCAGAATTAATGAAAAATAGTGATAATTAATGAAAAATGCAAGTGATAATTCCGGAGTGGATAAAAATTAATGCAAAAAAAAAATAATGTAAGTATTGGTGAAAATCTCCAATAATTTACTGTGAGTGCGGGGCCACGGGGCAACCGCACCTGTCGCACACCCGTAAAGCTGGCTCTGATACTCATAATAAGTAGTACTTACAAACAAATAACAAATATTGATTTATTTTTTTCGCCTCTTAACGTGGTTCAAATTCACAGAACAACGCAATTGTTGGAGAAATAAATAATCGATAGAGAAAATCGTTCTGCTTCCTAGAAAACAAAACGTTTCCCGATTCGCTGTTTTTAATCGATTGTAAATCAATAATCATCGGTAATCAGATGGAAATACTTCGTTGTGACGTTGATACTCGAACTTTATATAAGCTCAAAAAAATATTATTTTTTTTCCCTGTGAAAATGCTCAATGGATGGGACCCAGGAATAGAACCTGGCTGTGTTCTTTGTCTTTCACAGTATCTGTCTCGTTAACGTGATTTTTAGCTCACCCATTTTCCGTGTTGACATGTGTCCCACAATTCGTAAAATCCGTGCCACACTAATGTAGTTTCCGGGCTGCTTGGAAATAACAAATAGTGTTGTAACATGCGCAGCTTAACAAAATGACATTCCCCCCCCCCCACTCCTTTCCGTGAACTCTATTGTTCTGGTAATCCTCATACCTTTTATCAGAATAAAGTACTCGTACATGAAAACTATAGCTGAATATCATTCCTCTCTTGAATTGTAGATGTCAAAATTTAGGGAAGACGCGTGCGTGCGTGCGTAGACTTGGGAAACGTAAAGCGCTGATGCAAATGCTACATCGGAAAAAAAACAAAAACCGAGGATAAGTTTTCTTATTTTGTCAAAAAACAAAAGGAATTTAGTCTAGTATGGTAATTTAGATGGAGCTTCACCAGGGACGGCCGGGCAGAAATGGGCGAAAATAGGAGAGTGAGGAAGAGACAAGGGCAAAAGGGTCAGAAATCCAAAAAAAAAAAAGGGCAAGAAAGGATAGAAATTTGAAAAAGTGCGGGGAGGGGGGAAAAATTCAGAAAAAGTCAGAAATTCGCTAAAAACGAGGAAGGGGGCCGTTTAAGTATTACGTCATCATCGATGGAGGAGGGGTTTCCGATTTGCTGACTTTTGATGAAAGGGGGGGGGGGTTTGGATAATGCTTACGTCATCAACCGCCCTTTATGAAAATATGAGTTAGGATTCAGAGGGGCAGAGCTGATGACGAAATTTTGCTGACTTTTGCTGACGGGGGGGGGGGGGGGAATCAAAAATGGCTAAAAATTTAAAAATTTGCTTAACGTAATACTTGAACGGCCCCAAGGACAAAAATCTGAAGAAAAAAAAGCAAAAAAAGGGAAAGAAATTTGAGAAAAAGGACAAAGAAAAAACGGAGCAAGAATTCAGAAAAAGACAGAAATTCGGAAAACACGAGAAAATATGGAAAATTAAGAAATAGGCAAGGAAGGAGGAAGTTCGAAAATGAGCAGGGTGGGCAGAAATTCGGGAAAGGGGGCCGAGGAAAAAGGCAGAAATTCGGAAAAAAAGAAAGAAAGAAAGGAAACAGAAAATTCAGGAATGAGCAATGAAGGAGGGAGAAAGTTCAAAAATTGATAGGGAATGCAAAAATTGGAGAAAGAAAATAACAGGTTGGGCGGGAGTTTTAAACAAGATGTAGGGTGGCAAAAATTCAGAAAAGGGAGTTTATTAAATGACTTCAACATATTTTCTCGTTTTTGCTGACCAAGTCCTGAAACATGGACGTGAAACATGCAAAATAGGTGAAGGAAAGGGGGGGGGGGGGCCTCAAGGTCAGTATTGGTCAATTTACCTCAAGGTCAATATTGGTCAATATCCCTCAAGGTCAAGGATTGAATATTCATACGTGTATATGATTTAAGATCGATACAGTGATAATTTTTATAAGTGATAATAAATAAATTATCACTTAATAATTAATATCCTTTTTGTATCGAAATTTTCGAAGGAAAACAAAAAATTCAAAAGGATTGTGGTCAATAATTAAAAATCTCAAATCAGTCAAACTTAGGCTGACCATATTTCCTCGAGCGAAATACGGGAAATTGCGATTCGAAATACGGGGAAATACGGGACATCGCCAATTATCGCCAAAAATGACGCCAAAACCGAACAAAGATGCCAAATATTTCAAAGTTACGGAAAATCACAAAGGCGGGAAATGAAGCATTACTGCAAATTGTAGTGGATTAAAATGAATTCCACAATAAAAACGTTCACCAAGACAAATGTGGGAGATTAATATTTTCATTTATAGTTGTAATTATAACAATATAATTTTTGAGTTGAAAAATAATTTGAATCTTTGACTTCAATAAAGAATAAAGATTCAAGTAGGCTTCGTGTAAAATACGGGAAAACCCGGGACACTTTTGCTAAAAAGTCGGGACAGCAAAAAAAAAATAGAAAATACCGGGACTGTCCCGGGAAATACGGGAAAAAATAAATGGTCACCCTAGTCAAACTGCTAATTATAATTTTCCCCACTGTTGGCATCGGAAAAGAAGTGACTAAGGGGTCATTCAAGTATTACGTCAGCATCGATGGGGAGGAAGAGGGTTTCCGATATACTGACTTTTGATGACAAGGGGGAGGAAAGGAGGTTTGGATGATGCTTACGTCATCAACCACCCTTTATGAAGATGTGAAATATTCTTAATGGCATCTTATTCGGTGCGCCAAAAACGCCAAAAACCTTTCGATAGGCATTCTACCTACTGATAAGTCCCCTACAAAGCCACTTTAATTATCTCTAAATGTTTCACGGATCCTTCAAGTGCTCTGAAAATGTTTCCAGGACGATTAAGTGCTCTGGAACTGTGCCACGCATCACTCAAGTGATCCGTAATTATGCCACGGATCACTTAAGTAATCTGGGAATGTTCCGCGGGTAACTTGAGTGATGTAGAACAGCACTGTGGGGACCGCTTAAATGCTCTAAAACTGTGCCCCGTGTCACTCAGGGGATCTTTAAATGTGCCACGGATCCTTTAAGTGTTCTGTAACTGTGTCGTGGGGGACTTAGATGATTTTTGAATATGAAAGTGATCTTTGAGGCCTACTTCAGTGATCTGAAAATGTGCCACGGGCCACTTAAATGCTCTGGAATTGTGCCACGGGTCATTTAAGCGAACTGTAAATGTACCGCTTACTTCATTTTTACAAAATTAGGTTGGGGGGGGGGGGCAAGCCACATCAGATAACCTTCAGGGCCACATTTAGACTGCGGGTCAAGGGTTTACCATATATATGGCTTAAAGGGTGGGTCGCAATGAATTTCTTAAAGATAAATTTTGAGTTGTTACCCTTCAAATAGCATTGAAATTAACAGAAATCGATTATAATAACATACAAAGGTATTTTCTTTCGAAATTTTAATTTTTTTAAAATATTTTTGCATTTAAAAAATATTTTTTTTTCGTCTGGAGGGGGGGGGGAGGCGCACGAGCCCCCATGCCCCCTCCCTCCCACGTATGTTTCTGATCCCACCATTATGCGTTAGGAGGTAGGGGGCAGTGATGACGAAATTTTGCTGTCGGGGGGGGGGGGGGTTCTCGCCCAGCGCGACCCAACCTGATTGGGTAAAAGGCTTATATCCCGAGAATCCCGAGAGGGACAGAGCCTGGGTCGTGTCGGGTTTGTCGGGGGGGGGGGGGGGGTTAGAGTTTTGCCGACTTTTTCTGACAAGGGGGGGGGTTGTCAAAAATGGCTAAAAATTTGCTTACGTAATACTTGAACGGCCCTAAGTTATAATTCACCTCGCTCATAGAATCATTACCGATTTACGATACAAGGTGGCCAGATCATATGACTGAGAAACCGGGACGAATCCGGATAAAACCGAGACATCTGGAAAAAAATGGCATTGCTCGGATGGCATTATAACATTGATTATAAGGAAATATTGGCTCAAGAAGCCTTGGGCCGCCTTGTACGGTTTAATTCAGTGTTCTCCAAGCCTTTTCTGATTGTAGACTGTTGGATCAACTCTGGCAACAGCTAGGCGAGTGGGTGTGTACGGTTGAGGCTCTCTCTGAAAATTATTGTTTGCTTGCTAATTTTTTTTTTTCTCATCGTAACTCATTTCAAATTTAATATAACATATACAATTTTTCGTAATCACATAATTTTACGGATGTGTACTATATGTTAAATATTTTTTTATTCATATAATACAAATAATAAGAGCTCTGATCTTATTCGGTATGGCAGAGAAAGTGTGTTCCAGGTGTGTGGAGACAATCATAACTCCAGACGATTCAATTAGTTGCACTAAATGCAAAATCTTCCATTATGGTTGTGGAGGTTTCAGCGAACTGGTATTCCGCAGGCTGAGGCGTGATCGGGTTCTGAGTTGGATATGCTTTAAATGTAAAGAAACAACAAGCAAGTCATCGAAGAAAGGTCCACGTAGACAAGATGATCCAGGGGATACTTCTACGAGGGATCCGGATCCCGAACCATTAATGGATATGCAGTTACTCTCTCTTGATACTGAAAAAATGCCGAGTGATATAAGAGAGATCGTGAACGGAATAAGTGAAGCATTCTATGCTAACATACAATCACTGAAATCATACATGTGCTGCCAATTCAAAGAACTGAGTGACCAAAACAAGCACTATCAATCCCAATTACTTGAGCTACAAACAAAGCAACAAGAACTGTCATCGGAAAATTCTGAGCTAAAAACTGAAGTCAAGAAACTTCAGATTGAAATTGGTGAACTACAACAATATTCCCGTCGCTGTAACATTGAGATCCAAGGCCTTCCAGAGACTGAAAATGAGGATGTGATTGAATTGAAGGCAAGAATAACTGATCAGGTGCAAAGTGATCTGGTGGGCAATATTACAGTTATACATCGAGTGCCTACGAAGATGAAAGATAAAATAAAGCCGATCATAATTCAGTTCGATAAAAAATCTAATCGTGACAATTTTCTCAAGTTGGCAAAATCTAAGAAACTGAAAGCGTCTTCGATCGACAGCAGACTACGACCCACACCAGTTTATTTTAATGAACATTTGAGCCCATACATGAAAAATGTGTTTTATCATTCTAAACAACATAAGCAACAACACAACTTCGCGTATTGTTGGATTCGTGACGGTAAAGTTTTTATGCGTAAAACAGATGACTCCGGGGTGTTCAAAATCAGTCATGTAGATGACTTATCTCATGTCAATTAATAGTAACGAAAATTTAAATCTCAAAATGAGCACCTTGGAGGATCTAGAAAGGTTTCTTTCCGTTATTCACGATATTCAACGTAACAATATTAGTAATAAAGCAAATTTTAAGGTTTTTCACTTGAATATAAGAAGCGTTAGGGCCAATTTTGACCATTTTATGTCATTTATAAGTAGTTGTGTTGATCATATAGATATTATAATTCTCTCGGAGGTGTGGATTTTTGATGTAGAGTCTGACCTTTATAAAATATCAGGTTTTGATTTATTCCCATGCTGTAGAAATTACAATAATTCAGGAGGCATATTGGTGTACACAAATAAATCTTTAAATTATAATAACATTACGTCAATCGCAATGGAAACAGCTGAGGTGATTGGCATTAACCAGCCATCACTCAAATTAACTATTCTTTGTTTATATCGATCACACTCATTTTCAAAATCAGAATTTGTTGAAGAACTTGACTCTATATTAATGAATACAAAATCCAAAAATGTCCTATTGGTAGGTGACATCAATATAAACATACTAAAACCCAATAATGACGATCTAGATTACATGAATATGTTGTCAGGACATGGTTTCCTCCCCTTAATTACTGATCAAACTAGGCCTCTTTCTGATAGTTGTATTGATCATATTTATCTACGTCACTCAACTAATATTACCAAATACTATTCATCAATAGTTGACACAGACATAACTGACCATTTTCCGATCGTTTGTAAACTTCACTTTGCCACCCCAATATTAGATAAAATAAGTCAAACTATACATAGGAAAATGAAAATTATTCGGTATGCTGATATGTCAAATTTTCTCCAAAATTATGAATTTCGATTCGATCACACTCATCCCGAAAAAGATTTTGATAATTTTTTATCCACCATGAATGTCATTGTCCAAAATCATTCCAGTGACCGAATAATTGTTTCAAGGAAGAAGATCGGTAAACCATGGGTTACAGGCGAAATTTGCAATTTGATTAAGACAAAACAACAACTTTACATAAAAACAAGAAAATATCCGTATGACCTCTCTATGGAAACTGCATATAGAAATATAAAATCAAGAATCAAATCTAAAATAAAGCAATCTAAAAAACAGTACTACTCTTTCAAGTTCTCGGAATGTCGTAACAATACTGAGCGTTGGAAGTTTGTTAACAGAATATTAGGCACTGAGAATAAAGAGAATGTACTTCCAGAAAATGTTGAACCTCTGATTCTTGCCAATCAATTTAACTTGTATTTCAATAGTATTGGAGGAAATACTGTAGTTTCCATGGATGACTATAAAAACTACGTACGTGGTTTTCAAAATTCAATTTTTCTTTCTTCAACTAATATTTTTGAAATAAAGAAAATTATTAACAAACTAAAAAACTCTGTATCTTCCATCGATGCAATGCACTCAAAAGTTTGGAAGCGATTTCCTGACAGCGTCATTCAGGTATTCTCTGATCTAGTTAATAATTGTTTTCAAAGTGGTGTTTTCCCAGAATCACTCAAAAAAGCAATCATTACCCCTATCTATAAAACCGGTGACAAGAATGACCTCAGCAATTATAGACCAGTCTCAGTTCTCAGTACGACAACCAAAATATTGGAATCTATCTTAAAATGTAGATTATACTCGTTTTTAAATGCTAATAATTTTTTCTCAGAAAATCAACATGGTTTCCTGCCAAACAAAAGCACTGAAACTGCACTAATTGAATTTAGCAAATTTGTGGTTGATAGCTTAGATAACTCAAAACAAACAATAGCAATTTTTCTTGATATACGAAAATGTTTTGACAGCATCAATCACAATATATTGCTTGCTAAATTGCACACATATGGTATTAGAGGTACTGCTTATAAATTATTTGAATCCTATCTTAATAATAGATCTCAATCTGTTAAGTGTGGTAAGCATATTAGTAGTCCAGTAAACATGCACAGAGGAATTCCACAAGGAACTACTTTGGGACCGTTGCTTTTTACTATCTATATTAATGATTTCTGTAACCTTGAACTAAATGCCAAAATAATCACATTTGCGGATGACACTGTACTTCTTTATTCTGAGAATGATCATCAATCATTGGATCATATTATTAACAACGATTTAATCAAAGTCCGAAATTGGTTTCGATCAAATGATCTCGAAATAAACATTCTAAAAACAAAATACATTAGTTTCTCAAACCTCACTAATTTCGATAACTGTAACCTCATTTTTCATAATAAAAACTGCCCTACTGATCTTTTATGTACCTGTACTCCATTAGAACAAGTAAGCTCCATTAAATACCTAGGTATTGTTATAGATCGAAATTTTAAATGGAAGTCCCATGTAAAACATATCCAATCAAAACTTTGTTTTATAGTTTATAAATTTTATTATCTAAAACATTATCTAAATACTCATTTTTTGCTGTCATATTATTATTCCCTTTTTCATTCTCATCTATTATATGGACTATCTGTTTGGGGCAGTGACTACATCAATACGTTGCGACCCATCATCCAGACCCAAAAGAAAATAATCCGATCACTAACTGGCAATTACTCAACTCCGTCATTTGATCTCTACCGGCAACTTAACATACTCCCTTTGCGGTATTTATATTTTTATAAATCGATTATCCTACTTAATAAAAAACAACTTTGTCTCCCTCTTAATTTATCAAGGACATCAAATAGATACAATAACATTCTTAATATTCCCTTGATACATAAAACAGTGAAGAAAAACCATTTTACATATCTTATTCCGAAATTTTATAACAAACTGCCGCATGATATTCTTTTTCCCCCTTCAATACCGTTACTGAAAAAACGTTTAAAAAATTACCTTTTTTCAATAGCTAACATCAACGATCATTTTTAAAAAACAACAAAAACAGAGCTCTATCGATTAGTGCTAAATCGAATTTTCTAAATGTCTAAGTACACTTCCTGCTGTTTGCCTCCACATGTCGAAGTCGCAAAACAATTCTCGCATCAATCTAGCATTCCATAATCTTCATTTATAATGTATATGAAAACATACTGTATATCTGAAATGTTGTATTGTATTCTAATTGTACTATCTAATTGTATTCTATTGTATCTATAATTGCTCACAGATGCAGAATTACTTCGATATAATTATCAACATTTTTCCCTCCCCCTCTTTTTTTTTTTTTTTTTTTTGTGTTCGTTCTGTCCTTGAAATTGTATTGTAATTACTTATCGATACTTCGTGTTCATCAGTACAGATCCACGGGATCTCTTGGTGAATTTGTTTTATTATTTTGTGCTATTTCATCGTGTTAAATAAAGTTCAAAAAAAAAAAAAAAAAAAGAAAAAAAGAAAAAAAAGACCGTAGAAATTAAGTGGAAGTTATAGTGAACCTGCATAATTGTGGGGGCAAATAATTTGAAAACCGGTGAAAAAAAAGAAATATCAGGAGTTAAAGTATCAAAATTTCCTACTTATTGACATTACATTTCATACTTACATTTCATATAGTTTGCTATTAATTATACGAGAAACCGCTTTAAGCTAGGATATCTGCCTGCCATCTATTGAATAAAATAAAAACTATCCGTTATGAGATTCTCAAAATAAAATGGTCGCATCATTTTAAAATTGATGTCCAAAACAAAAATGAGCGGTACGTGGTATGAAACTGCAATTTATTTTATTTTCATTCTGCATACCAGTGAAAATTTTATGCTGGAAGTGAGGTTCTTCCGTGTTTTCAGTTGTAGAACATAATTCTCCTTTTTAAGCCTAGTTAAAGTGTATGAGAGGCCATGATCCCACCCTGCTGCTAAATGTCAGGACCATGAAAATAGTCTCTAATAATGATGCTTAGTCTCAACGCATTTCCAAATGCGTTGAGACTAAGCATCGTGGCTGCCAAGGAAAGCATTTCTGTGAAAAATCAAGTTTATACAGGCAGGCACACTTGCATCATCCTCGAGGAAGGAAGTAAATAAAAGAGTTAGAATGGCATATTCTCTCCCCATTTCAAACTTTTCTCGTATGTAAAATTTAATTCTCGTTCTTTTTTCTACTCTCCTACAGAACTGCCATTTTGTTTCAGGCACTTGTGGTGTCTTTTGGCAAGAGTCTTCCTATGTCTTTCTTGATTAAAACTGCCGCCAATGTTAATACAGAACAAGAACTGTACTGAACAGAAACTGAAAAAATAAAAATTGTTGTCCTTCCCTACTTCCATAGCCGGAGATAGACTCGGAAGTCTGGGGGGGGGGGGGCACGATGATGATGATGTCAATTCATATATGCATATATACATTAGATCAGTCAACTTCACCTTTGACGCAGGGGGGGGGGGCAATGCCCCCACGCCCCTGCCTACCGCCCATGCCTACTTCTACTATGTTGTTTCTTCCGCTGATTTTTAACATCTTCAGACAAATCAAGCTAATGTTGAAAGGCCAAGTTTCACAATAAGTGGGAGGGGGGGGGGCTGGAAACCGAAGTAAATGAAGGTGGTCCAGTGACTAACTACAGCAGGGATTCTTAACCTATGGGACGCGGCACAAACTTGGATCACCGGGGCTTCCAAGGTGGGTCGCTTAGATCAACTAACGGCCGGGGACTCGTGAGTTATCGGTCCAGATTCAAACTTCAAACTTGATTCACAGGGCTTCCAAGATAGCTCGTACAATAATGCATTTACAGCCAGCGATTCTTGAGCTATGGGTCACGAGCCAAACTTGATTCCCAGAGCTTCCGAGAAGGGTCGTACGAATCGACTCACATTGCAGTCGCAGTATCTTCTCCTCACGCTGCTTGTGACGTCAGTAAGTAGTCCATTTTCCCTCAGAATATTCAGGGGAAAAAATTCCCTGCTCGTGATCATCGCTGTGCGGAAAAGAAATGATCAGGCTCAGAATTGGCGATTTCTGTGCCCCACATCCAATCACCATGCGGTATTTGTGAGCCAATCAGAAAGATTCTACGACAAAATAAGAAGAAACGAAACAGGATGTTGCGTTTCAAAATGTGGCAAACGTGCTAGGTAGTCTGTATGACGTTTATGGCAACCCGTACGGAGGCCTTCTATCTGTAGGAGGTGATGCTTAAACAGCCAGAGACCCTTGAGCTTTGGGTCACGACCCAAACTTGGTTCGCCAGGCTTCCGAGACGGGCCGTACAAATCCACTACCAGCCAAGCGTTCCAGCTGCTTCTATTTGATATTTCTGAAGATTTCAAGTGTTTGCACTGCTGAGAGTGAGGGAACGGAACGACAAAATTCAGCTTTTATTGTTCTGTATTTACGTTGCAGGCAGCTTTTTTGAGGATGGAACGGGAAAACTCGAGTCAAGTTGCCGCAAGTGCTTTAATAAAAATGCAGAAAAGAGTAGTGTCTATATATTTTTTGTACACAAATTTAAAGTTTGTAAGTATTCCTTTTTTATGATAATCAATCATATACTAGTTTTTAATTCAGCCCTATCATTTCTAGTTCTTTGTTGCTGTCGGATCTTATGTTTTGATTGCATTCACACGTTTTCCAATTTTGGTTTATATTAGTCTCGTTTATTTCCCATGTTTGAGTAGTTGCACGATGACATCACGCGGATGAATGATTCAGAAAACTCTGAATATTCATACATATCTGTCATAGCAGTTGAAGATGATCATCATCACATGGTTGTGTGTTGCGTTTTACTCACGTGTTTACAAAGCTGATTCTACACTAATTTCGCACTAAAATGGAGGAAAAACACGGAATTACCAATTATAAACTGATTATAAAAAAACAATTGTTTATGTATAAAATGCTGGTTTTCTCAGTGCTCACGTTCAAAACATTCGATTATCACTGAATCACTGTATTATGGGTGCCTACCTACACACAGGGCCATCATCGTCTCCTTTCACCCCATCTTTTCATCCTTTAAGGCAGATCTTAACCTGAAAGAATGATCATTCCAGGGGAGGGGATCATCTCTCCTTTCACTTGACTTTCACATTTGTCTCTCCCCCTTCCAGAATATCCCAGGACCACAAGGGGGCCATATGGCCCGCAGGTTGACTCTACTTTAACCTGATTTTCACTTGCGCCCAAGGCCGTCTTAAGAGGATCATGGGCCCCCGGGCCAAGTGGTTTTTCTGAGGCCCTACCAGGTAAATTCTAGAAAATTTCAACCGAATCTCATGTTTTTGTTGGGCCCCTCTTTTCTTGGGCCCGGCCGTGTCCGGATGGGCCCATGCATTAAGACGGCACTGCTTATGCGCCTTCCCCAAAATATGTCAGGGCAATGTGGCCCGCAGGTTGACTCTCTTTTAACCTGATTTTCACTTGTGCCCGTCTTAAGAGGATCATGGGCCCCCGGGCGAAGGGGTTTTTCTGAGGCCCTACCAGGTAAATCCTAGAAAATTTCAACCGAATCTCATTTTTGTTGGGGCCCCTCTTCTCTTGAGGCCCCGGGCCATGTCTGGATGGGCCCATGCGTTAAGACGGCACTGCTTATGCCCCCCCTCCAAATATCTCAGGGCCATATGGCCCGCAGGTTGAGAACAACTAGTCTAGCGCATTCGCTCGGAATGCAAGAGGATGGTTGTTCAATTTCCTACAAACACCTACGAATATATATATATATATTTTTTTTTTGGGGAAATCATCTCCGCATCGCATCTAGTCTTCTGTACTTCTGCATCTTAATATGCATTCAGTAACCCCCCATATTCAGCTGTATAAAGACTTATAAAAGGGGGAAGACCGATTTTCACAGTCATTCCTCAGATGTTTTGGAAAAAAACAAAATCTTCTTCGTATACTTCCACGAAACTTTTGGAGAAATGCCTGAAATATTTAGTTCCAGAGAAATCCAATTGAGCAAAAGATTCCCGATTCCGGATCTTCTCCTCGTACAAACCGAATGGAACTGGAATACGATTTGACGTCTTTTACTACATAATGCATATTCACGAATTCTAGATTTTCAAGGGTTGAGAAATGCTTGAAAGAAAAATATATTCGAGAATCGAACAGCGTCTGGGGAAAAGTTTTTCCCCCTACCGAATGGTATTGACGGTTAAACTCTCTCTTCTCGAGAAGAGTTTTCTTCTTTTGGCGGTCTTTCGAAATATTTCTCCATGAATATAATAAAAATAAAGACTCCATAACTCTTCTTAGGAGTTCAAAGAGTTGTTTTCAACAAACGGGCATGAAGTTGACGTGTTTGGCACGAAATTCAACTTGTCAGCAACAGCCGCCACGACAACACCCGTCTTCAAGCCCTTTTTATACATGTAATTTTTTTTAACACGTCTTGATTTTGATGTAAGCTCGCACAAGTGGGTGTCTCCAAATCCCATCATATATATTTCAACTACTTATGCTTTCTCCTCTCCTGGCATCATAATCTGTGCCTGTGTTCTTGGAGGTGTGATGAAACGGTGTCCCGGATTTGGAGCAACAGCTTGGGAACAGATGCACGTGTCTCCCGCGAGGGGGGGGGGGGGAAATAAGTTACACCAAGTTCTAGTCTCTGGAGATTCCGATCAGGATGGAGATAAAATCTATCCCATCTCTCAACGCTTTGATCTAGAGCACGACACTCGTAAATATGTGGATGAATGAGACTTAATTCATTTTAATAGTCACGTCATGAGAAAGGAGGACGATCCATTTATGGGTCTCTAAAAAGATCATTTATTAAACCTATTCAAATGTTTAACCCCCTTTATTATCAGGGACGTGATATTGCGTCCAAAAGCAGTAGAATAAATTCAATCCAGCTGCCTGTTTTTTCAACCTCTTTTTTTCTCTCCGCGAAGCTTTATTGTAGCCCGATGGAAACGAAGTTGTGTGTGTTTCCCTCTCCTTCTTTTTCAGCTTTTCTCCCTCACCTCGTTCTCCATAGCATTCCCCATCCCCCCCCCCCACACACACACATATATATATATATATATATATATAATGTATCTTTCTCTCAGAACTAATCCTTCTATTATATACTGCACACGCAAGTGAGAAAGACAACACGAAGGTGAGGGCGAAAAGCAGGGTACTGTACATCTCTTATCTCTCTGTAATTCTCGTATCTAATTATCTACTGTTCCTCCACCCCCCCTTTTTTTTCATTTCTTTCTTTCCCCCTTTCTTCTTTTTTTTGTAATGTGCGAACAAGGCTGTTATATAATTATCGCCTATTCGTCTAATACTGATCATTCAAATTTATCGCGCAACAGTTTGTACGCGAAGAGGGGGGGGATGAAGCTCGAAAATTTCTATTTTAGTAGGGTGGTACTCGTGAACTCATAACATTGAAAGGTGTGGTCGGCTGAAGTTGGTTTCCTGTGGTTCCCAACTTCAAGGCGCAAGTGCGAGCCGATCTCGCCGTTAAAATGTCTCGCCACAGAGAGAAACAGTCATACAAACAGTACAAATATTCAGTCATTAAACTTCACTCACTTCACTTCTGAGATATAGATGGCAGCACTAAAAAATCATACACAACACACTAGATGCGCACTCAGACTGTAAGGTACACATACTTACACTTCCGGCACAACTCACTAGGTAGTAAATTGCCCATGGCGATATACCTCAGTTGTGCTCGGCTTGAAAAAAAAAACATTGAAAGGTTAGGAACCGGTTTTTTTTTGTTTTGTTTTTGGTGATCTCCCGAACGACAGCCGACAGGTGTAACGCAAATTTTGACAGATGCAATGTCGGGAAATACTATCAAAACCTTGTGCGGATAGTGAGTATATCGAGAGACGAAACACATTGTCACGGGCTGAGTTATTGTCTAGTCGCAACACCGACAAGAGCAATGTATTGACAGTCGAAACACCACTACTACTACTAAACCCCACACACATGTACCTCGTCCATATTCCTCTGCGGAATCTCTAACGAATTGGTACATGTTGGAATGTGCGTGTAGTGAAACCTGGCATGAAGTCTGTCCCTGTGTAATGCTTGTAATGCCATCTGCCACCAGTTTTTCTAACTATGAGTGAAGTGTAATGATTTTATAATTAATCGTTCTAGGCCTGTTGCTCTCTGCGGCGAGACTTTTTATGGAGAGATCCTCGAAGTTGGGAACCACAGGAAACCAACTTCAGCCGATCACCACTATGGTGACGGTGTGGTTCGAACCCGGATCCTCGTGATGTGGGTCCGTCATTATGACCACTCGGCCACCACAGCGGTACTAAAGAAAGACCGTGGACGTATCTAAAGTCGAAAGAGAAGTAATGATAAGGGGCCATTCAAGTATTACGTAAGCAGATTTTCGGCCATTTTTTTACCCCCTACCCCCTTGTCAGCAAAATTTCGTCAGCAGCTCAGAATATTTCATATCTTCAAAAAGGGGTGGTTGATGACATAAGCAACCTTCAAGCCCCCCCTCCCCCCCTTGTCATCAAAAGTCAGCAAATCCGAAACCCCTCCCCCTCGATGCTGACGTAACAACACAATGGCAATGTGTGGGAATTTATCAGCAACCGGAACTCAAGACAAAAAGGTAAATGCGTCGACAGCTGAAACATTGACACTGTATGGCAATGCATAGAAAGTCGGAACGCTGACAAGGACAATGTACCGATAGAGTCAAAAACACTGATAAGGGAATTGTATCGAAAGTCGATGATGAAAATTTCATGTCGGTGATCTGAAAACTCAGCACACACACACACAAGCTCTCTGACACCGAAAAAAAAGGGGGTATTGAAACAGCAATGGCGCTGATGAGGAAATGTCTCAATTCGCCAAACACAGTCACGTGCAGTGCATCGACATCCGAAATACGCAAAAGAAAAGCATATCAATAGGAAAACGTTGACAAGAACAATGTATCGACTACCGAAACACTGGCAATGTATCGGCAATCGAAAAACTGGCAGTGCACCGATAACAAACTCTTACGAAAAAAAAACAATGCATCGACAATCGGAAAGATAATGCATATTAAGATAATTCATCGACAGTTCAAACGCCTACAAACACATTTGCATCTAAAACCAAAACACTAATAAAGACAATGCGTTCACAGCTGGAACACATATAAAGACAATGCATCGAATAACCGGAACAGGGATAAGAAAAACCAAATATCGACTCAGCGGAAACACATTGGCAAGGAGAACCTACCAACCTGCTGAAACACGGCCACGTGCAGAGGTATCGACAGCCAAAACCCGGACGCGAACGCTCTTGATAGAGGAAACACTGATAAAGGACATTGAACGGCACATCCGATAATTTCATCGTTCCCATTGCGAATCAATACGCAAGAAAGGAAATGAATGCGAAAATTTTATTCCATTCTTTTTTTTTTAATACCGTATATAAGGCCGAGAGTGTATAAGGCATATCTTTTCGGAAAATAGATTTAGCCCTTCTTAACGGTCAGAGACGAGATATCTTGGTCCTGTTTAAGTGGAAGAAATACATTCGAGTGCGCTATCTCTTCGTTTGGGACTCTTCATTCGTAACCTGAATAGAAGAGGGTCTAGGTCAATTCGTCGCGCTCAACTTGTAGCAGACTCATTTCGTCGTGGTACAAATTTGTCGCAGACTCATTTCGATGCGGTACAAATTTTTCGCAGACTCATTTCGTCGCGGTACAAATTTTTCGCAGGCTCATTTCGTCGTGGTACAAATTTGTCGCAGACTCATTTCGATGCGGTACAAATTTTTCGCAGACTCATTTCGTCGCGGTACAAATTTTTCGCAGGCTCATTTCGTCGTGGTACAAATGTTTCGCAGGCTCATTTCGACGCGGTAAAAATTTGTCGCAGACTCATTTCGTCGTGGTACAAATTTGTCGCAGACTCATTTCGTCGTGGTACAAATTTGTCGCAGACTCATTTCGTCGTGGTACAAATGTTTCGCAGGCTCATTTCGACGCGGTAAAAATTTGTCGCAGACTCATTTCGACGCGGTAAAAATTTGTCGCAGACTCATTTCGTCGTGGTACAAATTTGTCGCAGACTCATTTCGTCGTGGTACAAATTTGTCGCAGACTCATTTCGTCGTGGTACAAATTTGTCGCAGACTCATTTCGACGCGGTACAAATTTTTTGCGAAGTCATTTCGTCGCGATAAATTTGAATTGCTTTGAAATTCCTATGTTTGTTGTGATCTTATAAATAGGGTAGTTGCTTTATGCGTAAAAAATGGAATTAATTTGTTTTCTCATTTATTGAAAATGTTCCCCCTTTTGCCATCTCTGTTTTAATTTTTAACAAATGAAGGAAAGTCTGACTATTCAAATGTTTAACCCCCTTTATTATCAGGGACGTGATATTGCGTCCAAAAGCAGTAGAATAAATTCAATCCAGCTGCCTGTTTTTTCAACCTCTTTTTTTCTCTCCGCGAAGCTTTATTGTAGCCCGATGGAAACGAAGTTGTGTGTGTTTCCCTCTCCTTCTTTTTCAGCTTTTCTCCCTCACCTCGTTCTCCATAGCATTCCCCATCCCCCCCCCCCACACACACACACATATATATATATATATATATATAATGTATCTTTCTCTCAGAACTAATCCTTCTATTATATACTGCACACGCAAGTGAGAAAGACAACACGAAGGTGAGGGCGAAAAGCAGGGTACTGTACATCTCTTATCTCTCTGTAATTCTCGTATCTAATTATCTACTGTTCCTCCACCCCCCCTTTTTTTTCATTTCTTTCTTTCCCCCTTTCTTCTTTTTTTTGTAATGTGCGAACAAGGCTGTTATATAATTATCGCCTATTCGTCTAATACTGATCATTCAAATTTATCGCGCAACAGTTTGTACGCGAAGAGGGGGGGGATGAAGCTCGAAAATTTCTATTTTAGTAGGGTGGTACTCGTGAACTCATAACATTGAAAGGTGTGGTCGGCTGAAGTTGGTTTCCTGTGGTTCCCAACTTCAAGGCGCAAGTGCGAGCCGATCTCGCCGTTAAAATGTCTCGCCACAGAGAGAAACAGTCATACAAACAGTACAAATATTCAGTCATTAAACTTCACTCACTTCACTTCTGAGATATAGATGGCAGCACTAAAAAATCATACACAACACACTAGATGCGCACTCAGACTGTAAGGTACACATACTTACACTTCCGGCACAACTCACTAGGTAGTAAATTGCCCATGGCGATATACCTCAGTTGTGCTCGGCTTGAAAAAAAAAACATTGAAAGGTTAGGAACCGGTTTTTTTTTGTTTTGTTTTTGGTGATCTCCCGAACGACAGCCGACAGGTGTAACGCAAATTTTGACAGATGCAATGTCGGGAAATACTATCAAAACCTTGTGCGGATAGTGAGTATATCGAGAGACGAAACACATTGTCACGGGCTGAGTTATTGTCTAGTCGCAACACCGACAAGAGCAATGTATTGACAGTCGAAACACCACTACTACTACTAAACCCCACACACATGTACCTCGTCCATATTCCTCTGCGGAATCTCTAACGAATTGGTACATGTTGGAATGTGCGTGTAGTGAAACCTGGCATGAAGTCTGTCCCTGTGTAATGCTTGTAATGCCATCTGCCACCAGTTTTTCTAACTATGAGTGAAGTGTAATGATTTTATAATTAATCGTTCTAGGCCTGTTGCTCTCTGCGGCGAGACTTTTTATGGAGAGATCCTCGAAGTTGGGAACCACAGGAAACCAACTTCAGCCGATCACCACTATGGTGACGGTGTGGTTCGAACCCGGATCCTCGTGATGTGGGTCCGTCATTATGACCACTCGGCCACCACAGCGGTACTAAAGAAAGACCGTGGACGTATCTAAAGTCGAAAGAGAAGTAATGATAAGGGGCCATTCAAGTATTACGTAAGCAGATTTTCGGCCATTTTTTTACCCCCTACCCCCTTGTCAGCAAAATTTCGTCAGCAGCTCAGAATATTTCATATCTTCAAAAAGGGGTGGTTGATGACATAAGCAACCTTCAAGCCCCCCCTCCCCCCCTTGTCATCAAAAGTCAGCAAATCCGAAACCCCTCCCCCTCGATGCTGACGTAACAACACAATGGCAATGTGTGGGAATTTATCAGCAACCGGAACTCAAGACAAAAAGGTAAATGCGTCGACAGCTGAAACATTGACACTGTATGGCAATGCATAGAAAGTCGGAACGCTGACAAGGACAATGTACCGATAGAGTCAAAAACACTGATAAGGGAATTGTATCGAAAGTCGATGATGAAAATTTCATGTCGGTGATCTGAAAACTCAGCACACACACACACAAGCTCTCTGACACCGAAAAAAAAGGGGGTATTGAAACAGCAATGGCGCTGATGAGGAAATGTCTCAATTCGCCAAACACAGTCACGTGCAGTGCATCGACATCCGAAATACGCAAAAGAAAAGCATATCAATAGGAAAACGTTGACAAGAACAATGTATCGACTACCGAAACACTGGCAATGTATCGGCAATCGAAAAACTGGCAGTGCACCGATAACAAACTCTTACGAAAAAAAAACAATGCATCGACAATCGGAAAGATAATGCATATTAAGATAATTCATCGACAGTTCAAACGCCTACAAACACATTTGCATCTAAAACCAAAACACTAATAAAGACAATGCGTTCACAGCTGGAACACATATAAAGACAATGCATCGAATAACCGGAACAGGGATAAGAAAAACCAAATATCGACTCAGCGGAAACACATTGGCAAGGAGAACCTACCAACCTGCTGAAACACGGCCACGTGCAGAGGTATCGACAGCCAAAACCCGGACGCGAACGCTCTTGATAGAGGAAACACTGATAAAGGACATTGAACGGCACATCCGATAATTTCATCGTTCCCATTGCGAATCAATACGCAAGAAAGGAAATGAATGCGAAAATTTTATTCCATTCTTTTTTTTTTAATACCGTATATAAGGCCGAGAGTGTATAAGGCATATCTTTTCGGAAAATAGATTTAGCCCTTCTTAACGGTCAGAGACGAGATATCTTGGTCCTGTTTAAGTGGAAGAAATACATTCGAGTGCGCTATCTCTTCGTTTGGGACTCTTCATTCGTAACCTGAATAGAAGAGGGTCTAGGTCAATTCGTCGCGCTCAACTTGTAGCAGACTCATTTCGTCGTGGTACAAATTTGTCGCAGACTCATTTCGATGCGGTACAAATTTTTCGCAGACTCATTTCGTCGCGGTACAAATTTTTCGCAGGCTCATTTCGTCGTGGTACAAATTTGTCGCAGACTCATTTCGATGCGGTACAAATTTTTCGCAGACTCATTTCGTCGCGGTACAAATTTTTCGCAGGCTCATTTCGTCGTGGTACAAATGTTTCGCAGGCTCATTTCGACGCGGTAAAAATTTGTCGCAGACTCATTTCGTCGTGGTACAAATTTGTCGCAGACTCATTTCGTCGTGGTACAAATTTGTCGCAGACTCATTTCGTCGTGGTACAAATGTTTCGCAGGCTCATTTCGACGCGGTAAAAATTTGTCGCAGACTCATTTCGACGCGGTAAAAATTTGTCGCAGACTCATTTCGTCGTGGTACAAATTTGTCGCAGACTCATTTCGTCGTGGTACAAATTTGTCGCAGACTCATTTCGTCGTGGTACAAATTTGTCGCAGACTCATTTCGACGCGGTACAAATTTTTTGCGAAGTCATTTCGTCGCGATAAATTTGAATTGCTTTGAAATTCCTATGTTTGTTGTGATCTTATAAATAGGGTAGTTGCTTTATGCGTAAAAAATGGAATTAATTTGTTTTCTCATTTATTGAAAATGTTCCCCCTTTTGCCATCTCTGTTTTAATTTTTAACAAATGAAGGAAAGTCTTCATTGAAGTCATCGAGGGACATCGGAGCGTACACCAAGATAATAAATTGAGATCAAATAAATTTTGAAAATTTAGTTTCCATCGTATAGGCCGCGCTTCCCGCTTTCTGTAGAGGGATTTCCATTTCTCCCAGCGAAGGGCGTTGGGGGTGCACATCGAGATAATAAATTGCGATCACGTACCCCCCCCCCCCCCCCCCGCACGATTTCCGTAATTCACTATTTTAAATATATCCATGCATAGAATATATCTTTAAGGAATTTTTATCGACAAATTATGTAAGTTTTATGTGTAACAGCTGCGAAAAGCATTATTTTCAAATTATTTTTTTGCAATGTATATTTCAAATCACTTTGTAGTATAGTATAGAACCGATCACACCCAGGCTCTGTCGCTTTTGCGATATAAGCTCATTGATCGTGAGATCGTGGGCGTGCCGGAAAAAAACTCAAACCGGCAAGCTGGCCGGGACCAACATCCCGCCAACCCCCAAGCAGCACAACCACACCCCCACACCCAAACCCCCAATCATAGGGCACATCACCGCTCGACATGCCAGGACAGCACCGCGGGCGCAATCCCCCCTCAGCCCCACCGACGCGGCCCACAACGCCCCAACAAAAATCGCTTTTTTTTTCTTTCTTTTTTTAATAATAACGTGATCCTCACGTATTCCCAAGGGATCAGCATGATTCGTCCAGGGAATTTGTTAGTGTTAGTAAACATCCATGCCCGAACCGGGATTCGAACTCAGACCTGCACAGTCAGAAGCTAGTTCCCTAACCACTCGACTGCCAGGCGGCGGCTTCGTATTATCACATCGAAATAATATTCAAACACTCCGACCATAGGCGGCAAATTTGTACCGCGACGAATTGGAGCTGCGACAAATCTGTGCCGCGACGAATTGGAGCTGCGACAAATCTGTGCCGCGACGAATTGAAGCTACGACAAATTTGTACCCCGCGATGAACTGAAGCTGCGACACATCTGTACCGCGACGAATTGAAGCTGCGACAAATTTGTACCCCGCGGCGAATTGAAGCTGCGACAAATTTGTACCCCGCGACAAATTGAAGCTGTGACAAATTTGTACCGCGACGAATTGAAGCTGCGAAAAATTTGTACCGCGACGAATTGAAACTGCGACAAATTTGTACCCCGCGACAAATTTGTACCGCGATGAATTGAAGCTGCGACAAATTTGTACCGCGACGAATTGAAGCTGCGACAAATTTGTACCGCGACGAATTGAAGCTGCGACAAATTGAAGCTGTGGCAAATTTGTACCGTGACGAGTTGAAGCTGCGACAAATTTGTACCCCGCGACGAATTGAAGCTGCGGCAAATTTGTACCGCGACGAATTGAAGCTGCGACAAATTGAAGCTGCGGCAAATTTGTACCGCGACGAGTTGAAGCTGCGACAAATTTGTACCCCGCGACGAATTGAAGCTGCAACAAATTTGTACCGCGACGAATTGAAGCTGCGGCAAATTTGTACCGCGACGAGTTGAAGCTGCGACAAATTTGTACCCCGCGACGAATTTGTACCGCGACGAATTGAAGCTGCGACAAATTTGTACCCCGCGACGAATTGAAGCTGCGACGAATTTGTACCGCGACGAATTGAAGCTGCGACAAATTTGTACCCCGCGACGAATTGAAGCTGCGACAAATTTGTACCGCGACGAATTGAAGCTGCGGCAAATTTGTACCGCGACGAGTTGAAGCTGCGACAAATTTGTACCCCGCGACGAATTTGTACCGCGACGAATTTGTACCGCGACGAATTGAAGCTGCGACAAATTTGTACCCCACGACGAATCTGTATCGCGAGAAATTGAGGCGCGACGCGTTGAGCGCGACAAGCTGAGTGCGACAAATTGACCGGCTACGAATAAAAGACTGTCTTTCTTTTGTTTTTTTTTCCTTTACCTTATCTTTTTCTATTTTTTCTCTCTCGCGGTTCACCGTACGCGCACCTCGTACACATTCCTCTACGGAATTTCTATCGAATTTGTGCATGCCGGAATGTGCGTTCTGAGTTTATGTGTGGCCCTTGTTTATTCGTGTTGTCAGAGTTATGATTGCTTCGTGTTCTTGCTGGTGTTGCCATCTTTTTTCCATGACGAAGAGAAGTGAAGACAGTAAATGGTTGAATTTTTTCATGCTATGTCAGTATCGTGTTGGATAGAAACTGCCTACTCTCTGCGGAGAGACTTTTTTTTTTTTTTTAAATAGGGAACCGGTACTCATCCGCGTCTTGAAGTTGGAAAACTGCAGAAAACCAACTTCAGCTGCCCACCACTGCGCACCAACGGGGTTCGAACCTGTATATTCACGTTGTCACACGATCGTACAGCGTGCTAGTTCAATTGCACGACGTCCATATTTGTTGCCAAAGGCCTGAAGGAATTTAAATAAATTAATGCTATAAAAAAATCGATTTGACTGAAGCCGGTAATTCACTATAAAAGTTTTATGAATTTTCTTCTTATTGAACTCGACGAATACAGCAGCCAACAAGGTTATAAGTGGCATTTGCTCGAATTTAACCGATTACCTTATTGGTTGCAATTTATAAAAGCAAGTTTTGTAAAAGAACTTTTATAAAACTTTTAAAGTATGATCCCAGCCTGAGAGTACAGAACTTAGGCTGGTATTACACTATAAAACTTTGATAAAAGTTTTCTTATAAAACTTGAAAAACGTAACCAATAAGCACATCTGTTACATTCGAGCGAACTTAACTGATCCGCCTATTGGTTGCATTTTTCAAGTTTTATAAAACTTTTTTAGTGTAGTCCCGGTCTTACAAAAGGAAAACCCCCATATGGTGCCTCTTTATATGCCGATTTATTCACCCTTATTCCACCCATAGATATTCCATTGCTATCAGTGCATCACCACATTCAGTGTCGCAATTTGGCATCCAATTTGTTTCAGGCTCCACTACTCGCATTGGTTCTCTCAGTGAATATGATATAGCTGATAAAATTTCACTCATACCAAATTGATGGCGGGGTGAAGAACCCTTGAGAAAAGAAATTGATGAAGGGAGGAATGATCGAAAAATTGAAAATATTGATCACTGTATGAAAGTTTTTTTCCCAGGCACATAAATCATCAGTTCGTCCACTGAACCGTACTCAAGGAAAACGACCTGCGAAAAATACACACGAACGACCATCGCGAGATTCAACTTGCGGTGGATAACAAACAATTTTACGCGCCATTACATATGGAAAAAATTTATCGCTTCTTCATGGAAATTCTATGAGCTTTTCGAAATTTCTCGTGTTTTTCAAGCTCTCAATCCTGAATACACGGCATGATATTATCCACAGTCTCCAATATTGCACTTATCCCGATGTTATTTTCTGGCGTGTCCTCCAATCACGCAGAAGATACACAAAAGAAAGTACAGATCAACCCAGCTGTCGACAACCCATCGATCGCGATCGACCAGTAGATTGTCATAGAGGGGGACCTCATTTCTCCCAATGGACAAGTAGGACATTTTTGCCCACGACTCCTATAATTTAGGGGCTTCAAAATTTTGATGACATGTATTTTTACGGTAAAAGCCCAAAGACTGGTAAGTGATTGGTAAAAGCTCGAAATACACTTAATATTTAATAATTGTAGTTCAATAATTATCTGAACTCAATTACAAATACAACGCCACAACAGGCAAATTGCCCAACGAGGTGGCTGACTTAAGAACATCATGGATCCCCCTAGCCATTTTTTGGAGGCCCTACCTACTACTGCTACACCACACATGCACCGCCCGCGGAACCCCCAACGAATCGGTACATGCGGGAATGTGCGTGTACGTGTAGTGAAACCTGGCGTGAAGTTTTTTGTTTCTCTGTAATGCTTGTTATGTGTAGTGCTGCCATCTGCCACCAGTTTTTCTAACTATGAGTGAAGTGTTACGATTGAATGATTTATCGTTGTAGGACTGTTGCTCTCTGTGGCGAGACTTTTTAACGGGGAGATCGGCTCGCATTTGCGCCTTGAAGTTGGGAACCACAGAAAACCAACTTCAGCCGACCACCGCTGTGGGGTTCGAACCCGGATCCTCGCATCGTGAGTCCGTCACTATAACCACTCGACCACCACAGCGGCAATTATTTTACAGCAAAAAAGGGGCGGGGCAATTCTTCCTGAAGCTAACAAAATAATGACCAATTGCCATTAATTAACTTATTTAACCTTCCTACTGTTCGGAGAAAATTAATCAATTTGAACAGTTAAAAACCCGTTTTCAATAAACCAATTGACTATTGATGGTCATGATGATTATTGATGGTCAGAGTAGATTAGTTAGGCAATTAATAATAATTAGTAATTGCTTAATCAGCGTTAAGGGTAAATAATTTTAACAGTTCTTTAATTAGTGTCAGGAACCAATAAGTTCATGGCAGTTAATTAATTTATTTGTTTATTATTTTAATTAGTTATAGTTATTAGAGCCCGCAAGTTTAGGCACTAAAAAAGGTCAAAATAGGCCCAAAAAAAGACATAATTTATGAAAAATAAAAAATTTGTAAAAAATGGAAAAATAAAAAATTATTTGTCGTATTATTTGGAACGATCAGTATCATTTCAACGTATAGTTGATACATAGCTACCTTGTTCTATGTAATGTAGTAGAAAAATTAACTTTTTTTCATATTACCACGCATGCGCGACTCCTTCAAGTGCAGGGCCCTGTGTGGTAGCATCTGTCGCACACCCCCTGAGGGTGACTGGTAAATTTAATCGAATACTAAACATGTATGTATAAAATAAATAGCCTCGATTATTAGCAGTGCATTTATGGTGCAAAAGACAAAATCAGCAGAATAGCGTGGAACCCAAAGCCCTGTCTTCTCCTTCGCCACCTTGTGTAAGCCATGGCGTGCGTCAATTGATGACCTCTTGGGACAGTCATTGATCAGCTGTATACACACATACACGTATATATATGTTACGGTAAAAGCCCGAAGAGTCGAGTTGGTAAAAGCCTGAAATACGCTTGAAAACGTATACATTTCGGGCTTTTACCAAGCTCTTTGGGTAAAAGCTGACATTTAGTCTCTTTCATAAAAATTAGTAAAAATGCGAATTTTCTAATTTTCATAAATTTGAAAGCTTGCCATTTATCAATCACAATGATCCTGACGTTAATTAAGACCATAATTAATTAACTAATTAGCCATCACGTTTTAATGAGGCTGGAAGGGGCTTTCTGATGATAATAATTAGTACCGAGAGAGTTGGAGAAAACTAAAAAAAGAACAGCAATTCTTAAGTTCTCAATGCTCCAAATATTCAAGTTTTATAGATTATGGCCATTGAAATTCACTAATAAACTTAAAAATGTGTTAAAATAGGCATTTATGGCAGGAAAACTTCAAAAAAGGCATTTTTACCAAAAACAGTTTGAAAATAGGCCAAAAAAAAGGCATTTATATATGACATTTCGCCTGAACTTCCCGGGCTCTAATAATTATTAAATAATAATAAATTAATAAGGAACTAATGAGTTCACGAAGGTTGATTTATTATTCATTAAAAACGTTCTCCGACTTGGTAAATGTCTTTCATTCAAGAAATGCTTTCATTTGGCAGCCACAATGTAAATATGTGTTGTTAACGTATTTCGGCATATTTTCACGGTCGTAATAGTTAGCAGCCCGGTACGGTTATTGGTTCACATATACTGCAACTGGGCTAAAAATACAGAAACACGCACTGCAACTAAGAATTTCTGAAAAACCTCAAAAACCTAATTTCCAGCAAAATATTGTATCTTAATGGTATTCACGGAAGAAGAAGAGAAAATACATCTTAGTTTGCATAAAAACGTGTAAACATATTTTTCCCAAAAAATCTATACAAGCGGATCCCACTTGAAAAAAACCGTCATGAAAAATGTTGTAAGCGGGAAAAACACTCTAAACAGGAAATCTTAATGAGCATTACTTAAGAGTTGTTGGGACCACGAAAATAAGTCGTACTAAGCAGAAAAACGTTCAAAGTGGGATTGGCTGTGTATTACACGGCCCAGTTATAAAGTACATGAAGTGTACGAGAGGGATAAAAATTCTGAGATTGATTCTCTAAGAAAAATTGTAGCAAATATTCATGCAACATTCACTCAAAAAACATCGGCAAAAATATCCATCCCAAAGTACCGGACTTCTGCTGCCACCTATTAAATATAAAGTAAACTATCTGTTGTAATTTTTTGAGTAAAGTGAGTTGTTGATTTTGAACCGTTATGCAGCATAAAAACGAACGAAACGTACATTTTTATTGTTATATTCATATATACACATATTCATTTCTATTCATTTTTATGCCGCAAACCGGTGCAAAATTTTGATGCACAAAATACCGGCTAGTATATTTTTATGTTTGCGGCTAAATTATTTTTGTTAAAATCAAAAACATAGTACAGTCGCTTCCCCCCCCCCCCGTTTTCGCGGGGGTTACGTTCCGGGGGTGACCGCGAATAACCGAAAATCATAGGTTTTTTTTGTTTATCTCGTTTATTGAGCATCATGTGTCCCACGATATTGAAAACGCGTGTCCCCCACGAGAACTTGCTTGGGGACGCAGGGTAAGATAATTAGTCTTTGTCAGGATCCGCGGTCGTCTCGGGGAAGCAATAATTTTTATGGCTTTCAATACTAAGGCCATGGAACGAGCGTCTTCCTATGAAATGCCCGAACAAGCACGGGATTTCCTTCACGCCGGCTGTGGTTTTTGCGGTTTATGTGCAACAAAGACTTTTATTATCTTTTACTTTAATTATCTTATCCTGCGTCCCAAAGCAAGTTCTCGTGGGACACATGAGAAGAGCAGGGTGACGTAGAGGTAGAAGGGAATGGAAAAGTGGATGCAACGATTGCTGGCGATGTTTTCTGAAAGAACGTTGTGATTTCTGTTTGCCGCTTCTTCTTCATATCATCAAATATGCTGAAATATATTGACAAGACACATCCTCTATATACCAATTTTTCAACATGTGAAAGACTTAACATGGAAGGATCTATATCGTGAAAAATAATCTATTGCTGATTTGAACTTGCGAAGCCCTTCAGCTATGTTGCTCATGGTGTGAACTTGCCTTCCACTTCTTTATTTTGATGTTCGTCATCTGGTACCGCTTCAGTTTCAGGACCAGTCAGCTGCATTAAGTCCTACTCGGTCAAAGCCTCTGAATTGCTACTACGTAATTAGCTGTTCGACTTCTATATTCATATCGTTAAACCCTTCTTCACCCACTTGTTTCGCTAACGTGACAATGTCTTTTATAATCTCTTCAGTTGACTATGTGGGAATAGTCGTGTCCTGCAGCTCACATTGTGGCCAAAAGTTAATCCAACCCGATGTGTGACTATTTCTCTCCTAGGAGCTGCCACCGCTCCAGTTAGTGATGACAGTAATTTATTTATTTTTTAATTACTGTATTTTTAGTAATTTCATTTTTTAATGTCGTTAGTGAGCCATTCTAAACATGTAGGCCTACAACACAAATTTTGTAAACAAAACTCATGAATAACGATTTCTGAGTACTGCAAAAAAAAATTTCCAATAAAGGAAAAACAAACCTCGAATACGGGAGGCCGACTGTAACTGGTATTTTGGTACGCAAAATTTACACCAGTATCTATGGTATATATATAAAATTGATTTTCTGTGTGTGTGTGTGTTCTCTATACAAATCTACAATTTTAGATCGATCGTCGTCAGGCAAAGGATGATCCCCATAGAAATCAGTGTTAAAATTGCCGATTTCACAGTAGAAATAAGGAAATTTAGTGAGTTTTCCACCACATCAATAATTTAAAAAATTGTATCCAATTCTCGAGTTTTGACGTAGTAAGTTCGCTTAGAGATATACGAAGCCCAGGAGATTAAATATGAAGTAATTAGCCGGACCTTTTACTTTACCTGATTTTCACTTGCGCCCAAGGCCGTCTTAAGAGGATCATGGGCCCCCGGGCCAAGTGGTTTTTCTGAGGCCCTACCAGGTAAATTCTAGAAAATTTCAACCGAATCTCATGTTTTTGTTGGGCCCCTCTTTTCTTGGGCCCGGCCGTGTCCGGATGGGCCCATGCATTAAGACGGCACTGCTTATGCGCCTTCCCCAAAATATGTCAGGGCAATGTGGCCCGCAGGTTGACTCTCTTTTAACCTGATTTTCACTTGTGCCCGTCTTAAGAGGATCATGGGCCCCCGGGCGAAGGGGTTTTTCTGAGGCCCTACCAGGTAAATCCTAGAAAATTTCAACCGAATCTCATTTTTGTTGGGGCCCCTCTTCTCTTGAGGCCCCGGGCCATGTCTGGATGGGCCCATGCGTTAAGACGGCACTGCTTATGCCCCCCCTCCAAATATCTCAGGGCCATATGGCCCGCAGGTTGAGAACAACTAGTCTAGCGCATTCGCTCGGAATGCAAGAGGATGGTTGTTCAATTTCCTACAAACACCTACGAATATATATATATATATTTTTTTTTTGGGGAAATCATCTCCGCATCGCATCTAGTCTTCTGTACTTCTGCATCTTAATATGCATTCAGTAACCCCCCATATTCAGCTGTATAAAGACTTATAAAAGGGGGAAGACCGATTTTCACAGTCATTCCTCAGATGTTTTGGAAAAAAACAAAATCTTCTTCGTATACTTCCACGAAACTTTTGGAGAAATGCCTGAAATATTTAGTTCCAGAGAAATCCAATTGAGCAAAAGATTCCCGATTCCGGATCTTCTCCTCGTACAAACCGAATGGAACTGGAATACGATTTGACGTCTTTTACTACATAATGCATATTCACGAATTCTAGATTTTCAAGGGTTGAGAAATGCTTGAAAGAAAAATATATTCGAGAATCGAACAGCGTCTGGGGAAAAGTTTTTCCCCCTACCGAATGGTATTGACGGTTAAACTCTCTCTTCTCGAGAAGAGTTTTCTTCTTTTGGCGGTCTTTCGAAATATTTCTCCATGAATATAATAAAAATAAAGACTCCATAACTCTTCTTAGGAGTTCAAAGAGTTGTTTTCAACAAACGGGCATGAAGTTGACGTGTTTGGCACGAAATTCAACTTGTCAGCAACAGCCGCCACGACAACACCCGTCTTCAAGCCCTTTTTATACATGTAATTTTTTTTAACACGTCTTGATTTTGATGTAAGCTCGCACAAGTGGGTGTCTCCAAATCCCATCATATATATTTCAACTACTTATGCTTTCTCCTCTCCTGGCATCATAATCTGTGCCTGTGTTCTTGGAGGTGTGATGAAACGGTGTCCCGGATTTGGAGCAACAGCTTGGGAACAGATGCACGTGTCTCCCGCGAGGGGGGGGGGGGAAATAAGTTACACCAAGTTCTAGTCTCTGGAGATTCCGATCAGGATGGAGATAAAATCTATCCCATCTCTCAACGCTTTGATCTAGAGCACGACACTCGTAAATATGTGGATGAATGAGACTTAATTCATTTTAATAGTCACGTCATGAGAAAGGAGGACGATCCATTTATGGGTCTCTAAAAAGATCATTTATTAAACCTATTCAAATGTTTAACCCCCTTTATTATCAGGGACGTGATATTGCGTCCAAAAGCAGTAGAATAAATTCAATCCAGCTGCCTGTTTTTTCAACCTCTTTTTTTCTCTCCGCGAAGCTTTATTGTAGCCCGATGGAAACGAAGTTGTGTGTGTTTCCCTCTCCTTCTTTTTCAGCTTTTCTCCCTCACCTCGTTCTCCATAGCATTCCCCATCCCCCCCCCCCCACACACACACATATATATATATATATATATATATAATGTATCTTTCTCTCAGAACTAATCCTTCTATTATATACTGCACACGCAAGTGAGAAAGACAACACGAAGGTGAGGGCGAAAAGCAGGGTACTGTACATCTCTTATCTCTCTGTAATTCTCGTATCTAATTATCTACTGTTCCTCCACCCCCCCTTTTTTTTCATTTCTTTCTTTCCCCCTTTCTTCTTTTTTTTGTAATGTGCGAACAAGGCTGTTATATAATTATCGCCTATTCGTCTAATACTGATCATTCAAATTTATCGCGCAACAGTTTGTACGCGAAGAGGGGGGGGATGAAGCTCGAAAATTTCTATTTTAGTAGGGTGGTACTCGTGAACTCATAACATTGAAAGGTGTGGTCGGCTGAAGTTGGTTTCCTGTGGTTCCCAACTTCAAGGCGCAAGTGCGAGCCGATCTCGCCGTTAAAATGTCTCGCCACAGAGAGAAACAGTCATACAAACAGTACAAATATTCAGTCATTAAACTTCACTCACTTCACTTCTGAGATATAGATGGCAGCACTAAAAAATCATACACAACACACTAGATGCGCACTCAGACTGTAAGGTACACATACTTACACTTCCGGCACAACTCACTAGGTAGTAAATTGCCCATGGCGATATACCTCAGTTGTGCTCGGCTTGAAAAAAAAAACATTGAAAGGTTAGGAACCGGTTTTTTTTTGTTTTGTTTTTGGTGATCTCCCGAACGACAGCCGACAGGTGTAACGCAAATTTTGACAGATGCAATGTCGGGAAATACTATCAAAACCTTGTGCGGATAGTGAGTATATCGAGAGACGAAACACATTGTCACGGGCTGAGTTATTGTCTAGTCGCAACACCGACAAGAGCAATGTATTGACAGTCGAAACACCACTACTACTACTAAACCCCACACACATGTACCTCGTCCATATTCCTCTGCGGAATCTCTAACGAATTGGTACATGTTGGAATGTGCGTGTAGTGAAACCTGGCATGAAGTCTGTCCCTGTGTAATGCTTGTAATGCCATCTGCCACCAGTTTTTCTAACTATGAGTGAAGTGTAATGATTTTATAATTAATCGTTCTAGGCCTGTTGCTCTCTGCGGCGAGACTTTTTATGGAGAGATCCTCGAAGTTGGGAACCACAGGAAACCAACTTCAGCCGATCACCACTATGGTGACGGTGTGGTTCGAACCCGGATCCTCGTGATGTGGGTCCGTCATTATGACCACTCGGCCACCACAGCGGTACTAAAGAAAGACCGTGGACGTATCTAAAGTCGAAAGAGAAGTAATGATAAGGGGCCATTCAAGTATTACGTAAGCAGATTTTCGGCCATTTTTTTACCCCCTACCCCCTTGTCAGCAAAATTTCGTCAGCAGCTCAGAATATTTCATATCTTCAAAAAGGGGTGGTTGATGACATAAGCAACCTTCAAGCCCCCCCTCCCCCCCTTGTCATCAAAAGTCAGCAAATCCGAAACCCCTCCCCCTCGATGCTGACGTAACAACACAATGGCAATGTGTGGGAATTTATCAGCAACCGGAACTCAAGACAAAAAGGTAAATGCGTCGACAGCTGAAACATTGACACTGTATGGCAATGCATAGAAAGTCGGAACGCTGACAAGGACAATGTACCGATAGAGTCAAAAACACTGATAAGGGAATTGTATCGAAAGTCGATGATGAAAATTTCATGTCGGTGATCTGAAAACTCAGCACACACACACACAAGCTCTCTGACACCGAAAAAAAAGGGGGTATTGAAACAGCAATGGCGCTGATGAGGAAATGTCTCAATTCGCCAAACACAGTCACGTGCAGTGCATCGACATCCGAAATACGCAAAAGAAAAGCATATCAATAGGAAAACGTTGACAAGAACAATGTATCGACTACCGAAACACTGGCAATGTATCGGCAATCGAAAAACTGGCAGTGCACCGATAACAAACTCTTACGAAAAAAAAACAATGCATCGACAATCGGAAAGATAATGCATATTAAGATAATTCATCGACAGTTCAAACGCCTACAAACACATTTGCATCTAAAACCAAAACACTAATAAAGACAATGCGTTCACAGCTGGAACACATATAAAGACAATGCATCGAATAACCGGAACAGGGATAAGAAAAACCAAATATCGACTCAGCGGAAACACATTGGCAAGGAGAACCTACCAACCTGCTGAAACACGGCCACGTGCAGAGGTATCGACAGCCAAAACCCGGACGCGAACGCTGCGAACGCTCTTGATAGAGGAAACACTGATAAAGGACATTGAACGGCACATCCGATAATTTCATCGTTCCCATTGCGAATCAATACGCAAGAAAGGAAATGAATGCGAAAATTTTATTCCATTCTTTTTTTTTTAATACCGTATATAAGGCCGAGAGTGTATAAGGCATATCTTTTCGGAAAATAGATTTAGCCCTTCTTAACGGTCAGAGACGAGATATCTTGGTCCTGTTTAAGTGGAAGAAATACATTCGAGTGCGCTATCTCTTCGTTTGGGACTCTTCATTCGTAACCTGAATAGAAGAGGGTCTAGGTCAATTCGTCGCGCTCAACTTGTAGCAGACTCATTTCGTCGTGGTACAAATTTGTCGCAGACTCATTTCGATGCGGTACAAATTTTTCGCAGACTCATTTCGTCGCGGTACAAATTTTTCGCAGGCTCATTTCGTCGTGGTACAAATTTGTCGCAGACTCATTTCGATGCGGTACAAATTTTTCGCAGACTCATTTCGTCGCGGTACAAATTTTTCGCAGGCTCATTTCGTCGTGGTACAAATGTTTCGCAGGCTCATTTCGACGCGGTAAAAATTTGTCGCAGACTCATTTCGTCGTGGTACAAATTTGTCGCAGACTCATTTCGTCGTGGTACAAATTTGTCGCAGACTCATTTCGTCGTGGTACAAATGTTTCGCAGGCTCATTTCGACGCGGTAAAAATTTGTCGCAGACTCATTTCGACGCGGTAAAAATTTGTCGCAGACTCATTTCGTCGTGGTACAAATTTGTCGCAGACTCATTTCGTCGTGGTACAAATTTGTCGCAGACTCATTTCGTCGTGGTACAAATTTGTCGCAGACTCATTTCGACGCGGTACAAATTTTTTGCGAAGTCATTTCGTCGCGATAAATTTGAATTGCTTTGAAATTCCTATGTTTGTTGTGATCTTATAAATAGGGTAGTTGCTTTATGCGTAAAAAATGGAATTAATTTGTTTTCTCATTTATTGAAAATGTTCCCCCTTTTGCCATCTCTGTTTTAATTTTTAACAAATGAAGGAAAGTCTTCATTGAAGTCATCGAGGGACATCGGAGCGTACACCAAGATAATAAATTGAGATCAAATAAATTTTGAAAATTTAGTTTCCATCGTATAGGCCGCGCTTCCCGCTTTCTGTAGAGGGATTTCCATTTCTCCCAGCGAAGGGCGTTGGGGGTGCACATCGAGATAATAAATTGCGATCACGTACCCCCCCCCCCCCCCCCGCACGATTTCCGTAATTCACTATTTTAAATATATCCATGCATAGAATATATCTTTAAGGAATTTTTATCGACAAATTATGTAAGTTTTATGTGTAACAGCTGCGAAAAGCATTATTTTCAAATTATTTTTTTGCAATGTATATTTC
Organism: Pholcus phalangioides; assembly: GCF_987345545.1. Classification (NCBI taxonomy): domain Eukaryota; kingdom Metazoa; phylum Arthropoda; class Arachnida; order Araneae; family Pholcidae; genus Pholcus; species Pholcus phalangioides. The sequence goes on along the minus strand of NW_028301601.1, from coordinate 16,383,812 downwards.
AAATCACTTTGTAGTATAGTATAGAACCGATCACACCCAGGCTCTGTCGCTTTTGCGATATAAGCTCATTGATCGTGAGATCGTGGGCGTGCCGGAAAAAAACTCAAACCGGCAAGCTGGCCGGGACCAACATCCCGCCAACCCCCAAGCAGCACAACCACACCCCCACACCCAAACCCCCAATCATAGGGCACATCACCGCTCGACATGCCAGGACAGCACCGCGGGCGCAATCCCCCCTCAGCCCCACCGACGCGGCCCACAACGCCCCAACAAAAATCGCTTTTTTTTTCTTTCTTTTTTTAATAATAACGTGATCCTCACGTATTCCCAAGGGATCAGCATGATTCGTCCAGGGAATTTGTTAGTGTTAGTAAACATCCATGCCCGAACCGGGATTCGAACTCAGACCTGCACAGTCAGAAGCTAGTTCCCTAACCACTCGACTGCCAGGCGGCGGCTTCGTATTATCACATCGAAATAATATTCAAACACTCCGACCATAGGCGGCAAATTTGTACCGCGACGAATTGGAGCTGCGACAAATCTGTGCCGCGACGAATTGGAGCTGCGACAAATCTGTGCCGCGACGAATTGAAGCTACGACAAATTTGTACCCCGCGATGAACTGAAGCTGCGACACATCTGTACCGCGACGAATTGAAGCTGCGACAAATTTGTACCCCGCGGCGAATTGAAGCTGCGACAAATTTGTACCCCGCGACAAATTGAAGCTGTGACAAATTTGTACCGCGACGAATTGAAGCTGCGAAAAATTTGTACCGCGACGAATTGAAACTGCGACAAATTTGTACCCCGCGACAAATTTGTACCGCGATGAATTGAAGCTGCGACAAATTTGTACCGCGACGAATTGAAGCTGCGACAAATTTGTACCGCGACGAATTGAAGCTGCGACAAATTGAAGCTGTGGCAAATTTGTACCGTGACGAGTTGAAGCTGCGACAAATTTGTACCCCGCGACGAATTGAAGCTGCGGCAAATTTGTACCGCGACGAATTGAAGCTGCGACAAATTGAAGCTGCGGCAAATTTGTACCGCGACGAGTTGAAGCTGCGACAAATTTGTACCCCGCGACGAATTGAAGCTGCAACAAATTTGTACCGCGACGAATTGAAGCTGCGGCAAATTTGTACCGCGACGAGTTGAAGCTGCGACAAATTTGTACCCCGCGACGAATTTGTACCGCGACGAATTGAAGCTGCGACAAATTTGTACCCCGCGACGAATTGAAGCTGCGACGAATTTGTACCGCGACGAATTGAAGCTGCGACAAATTTGTACCCCGCGACGAATTGAAGCTGCGACAAATTTGTACCGCGACGAATTGAAGCTGCGGCAAATTTGTACCGCGACGAGTTGAAGCTGCGACAAATTTGTACCCCGCGACGAATTTGTACCGCGACGAATTTGTACCGCGACGAATTGAAGCTGCGACAAATTTGTACCCCACGACGAATCTGTATCGCGAGAAATTGAGGCGCGACGCGTTGAGCGCGACAAGCTGAGTGCGACAAATTGACCGGCTACGAATAAAAGACTGTCTTTCTTTTGTTTTTTTTTCCTTTACCTTATCTTTTTCTATTTTTTCTCTCTCGCGGTTCACCGTACGCGCACCTCGTACACATTCCTCTACGGAATTTCTATCGAATTTGTGCATGCCGGAATGTGCGTTCTGAGTTTATGTGTGGCCCTTGTTTATTCGTGTTGTCAGAGTTATGATTGCTTCGTGTTCTTGCTGGTGTTGCCATCTTTTTTCCATGACGAAGAGAAGTGAAGACAGTAAATGGTTGAATTTTTTCATGCTATGTCAGTATCGTGTTGGATAGAAACTGCCTACTCTCTGCGGAGAGACTTTTTTTTTTTTTTTAAATAGGGAACCGGTACTCATCCGCGTCTTGAAGTTGGAAAACTGCAGAAAACCAACTTCAGCTGCCCACCACTGCGCACCAACGGGGTTCGAACCTGTATATTCACGTTGTCACACGATCGTACAGCGTGCTAGTTCAATTGCACGACGTCCATATTTGTTGCCAAAGGCCTGAAGGAATTTAAATAAATTAATGCTATAAAAAAATCGATTTGACTGAAGCCGGTAATTCACTATAAAAGTTTTATGAATTTTCTTCTTATTGAACTCGACGAATACAGCAGCCAACAAGGTTATAAGTGGCATTTGCTCGAATTTAACCGATTACCTTATTGGTTGCAATTTATAAAAGCAAGTTTTGTAAAAGAACTTTTATAAAACTTTTAAAGTATGATCCCAGCCTGAGAGTACAGAACTTAGGCTGGTATTACACTATAAAACTTTGATAAAAGTTTTCTTATAAAACTTGAAAAACGTAACCAATAAGCACATCTGTTACATTCGAGCGAACTTAACTGATCCGCCTATTGGTTGCATTTTTCAAGTTTTATAAAACTTTTTTAGTGTAGTCCCGGTCTTACAAAAGGAAAACCCCCATATGGTGCCTCTTTATATGCCGATTTATTCACCCTTATTCCACCCATAGATATTCCATTGCTATCAGTGCATCACCACATTCAGTGTCGCAATTTGGCATCCAATTTGTTTCAGGCTCCACTACTCGCATTGGTTCTCTCAGTGAATATGATATAGCTGATAAAATTTCACTCATACCAAATTGATGGCGGGGTGAAGAACCCTTGAGAAAAGAAATTGATGAAGGGAGGAATGATCGAAAAATTGAAAATATTGATCACTGTATGAAAGTTTTTTTCCCAGGCACATAAATCATCAGTTCGTCCACTGAACCGTACTCAAGGAAAACGACCTGCGAAAAATACACACGAACGACCATCGCGAGATTCAACTTGCGGTGGATAACAAACAATTTTACGCGCCATTACATATGGAAAAAATTTATCGCTTCTTCATGGAAATTCTATGAGCTTTTCGAAATTTCTCGTGTTTTTCAAGCTCTCAATCCTGAATACACGGCATGATATTATCCACAGTCTCCAATATTGCACTTATCCCGATGTTATTTTCTGGCGTGTCCTCCAATCACGCAGAAGATACACAAAAGAAAGTACAGATCAACCCAGCTGTCGACAACCCATCGATCGCGATCGACCAGTAGATTGTCATAGAGGGGGACCTCATTTCTCCCAATGGACAAGTAGGACATTTTTGCCCACGACTCCTATAATTTAGGGGCTTCAAAATTTTGATGACATGTATTTTTACGGTAAAAGCCCAAAGACTGGTAAGTGATTGGTAAAAGCTCGAAATACACTTAATATTTAATAATTGTAGTTCAATAATTATCTGAACTCAATTACAAATACAACGCCACAACAGGCAAATTGCCCAACGAGGTGGCTGACTTAAGAACATCATGGATCCCCCTAGCCATTTTTTGGAGGCCCTACCTACTACTGCTACACCACACATGCACCGCCCGCGGAACCCCCAACGAATCGGTACATGCGGGAATGTGCGTGTACGTGTAGTGAAACCTGGCGTGAAGTTTTTTGTTTCTCTGTAATGCTTGTTATGTGTAGTGCTGCCATCTGCCACCAGTTTTTCTAACTATGAGTGAAGTGTTACGATTGAATGATTTATCGTTGTAGGACTGTTGCTCTCTGTGGCGAGACTTTTTAACGGGGAGATCGGCTCGCATTTGCGCCTTGAAGTTGGGAACCACAGAAAACCAACTTCAGCCGACCACCGCTGTGGGGTTCGAACCCGGATCCTCGCATCGTGAGTCCGTCACTATAACCACTCGACCACCACAGCGGCAATTATTTTACAGCAAAAAAGGGGCGGGGCAATTCTTCCTGAAGCTAACAAAATAATGACCAATTGCCATTAATTAACTTATTTAACCTTCCTACTGTTCGGAGAAAATTAATCAATTTGAACAGTTAAAAACCCGTTTTCAATAAACCAATTGACTATTGATGGTCATGATGATTATTGATGGTCAGAGTAGATTAGTTAGGCAATTAATAATAATTAGTAATTGCTTAATCAGCGTTAAGGGTAAATAATTTTAACAGTTCTTTAATTAGTGTCAGGAACCAATAAGTTCATGGCAGTTAATTAATTTATTTGTTTATTATTTTAATTAGTTATAGTTATTAGAGCCCGCAAGTTTAGGCACTAAAAAAGGTCAAAATAGGCCCAAAAAAAGACATAATTTATGAAAAATAAAAAATTTGTAAAAAATGGAAAAATAAAAAATTATTTGTCGTATTATTTGGAACGATCAGTATCATTTCAACGTATAGTTGATACATAGCTACCTTGTTCTATGTAATGTAGTAGAAAAATTAACTTTTTTTCATATTACCACGCATGCGCGACTCCTTCAAGTGCAGGGCCCTGTGTGGTAGCATCTGTCGCACACCCCCTGAGGGTGACTGGTAAATTTAATCGAATACTAAACATGTATGTATAAAATAAATAGCCTCGATTATTAGCAGTGCATTTATGGTGCAAAAGACAAAATCAGCAGAATAGCGTGGAACCCAAAGCCCTGTCTTCTCCTTCGCCACCTTGTGTAAGCCATGGCGTGCGTCAATTGATGACCTCTTGGGACAGTCATTGATCAGCTGTATACACACATACACGTATATATATGTTACGGTAAAAGCCCGAAGAGTCGAGTTGGTAAAAGCCTGAAATACGCTTGAAAACGTATACATTTCGGGCTTTTACCAAGCTCTTTGGGTAAAAGCTGACATTTAGTCTCTTTCATAAAAATTAGTAAAAATGCGAATTTTCTAATTTTCATAAATTTGAAAGCTTGCCATTTATCAATCACAATGATCCTGACGTTAATTAAGACCATAATTAATTAACTAATTAGCCATCACGTTTTAATGAGGCTGGAAGGGGCTTTCTGATGATAATAATTAGTACCGAGAGAGTTGGAGAAAACTAAAAAAAGAACAGCAATTCTTAAGTTCTCAATGCTCCAAATATTCAAGTTTTATAGATTATGGCCATTGAAATTCACTAATAAACTTAAAAATGTGTTAAAATAGGCATTTATGGCAGGAAAACTTCAAAAAAGGCATTTTTACCAAAAACAGTTTGAAAATAGGCCAAAAAAAAGGCATTTATATATGACATTTCGCCTGAACTTCCCGGGCTCTAATAATTATTAAATAATAATAAATTAATAAGGAACTAATGAGTTCACGAAGGTTGATTTATTATTCATTAAAAACGTTCTCCGACTTGGTAAATGTCTTTCATTCAAGAAATGCTTTCATTTGGCAGCCACAATGTAAATATGTGTTGTTAACGTATTTCGGCATATTTTCACGGTCGTAATAGTTAGCAGCCCGGTACGGTTATTGGTTCACATATACTGCAACTGGGCTAAAAATACAGAAACACGCACTGCAACTAAGAATTTCTGAAAAACCTCAAAAACCTAATTTCCAGCAAAATATTGTATCTTAATGGTATTCACGGAAGAAGAAGAGAAAATACATCTTAGTTTGCATAAAAACGTGTAAACATATTTTTCCCAAAAAATCTATACAAGCGGATCCCACTTGAAAAAAACCGTCATGAAAAATGTTGTAAGCGGGAAAAACACTCTAAACAGGAAATCTTAATGAGCATTACTTAAGAGTTGTTGGGACCACGAAAATAAGTCGTACTAAGCAGAAAAACGTTCAAAGTGGGATTGGCTGTGTATTACACGGCCCAGTTATAAAGTACATGAAGTGTACGAGAGGGATAAAAATTCTGAGATTGATTCTCTAAGAAAAATTGTAGAAAATATTCATGCAACATTCACTCAAAAAACATCGGCAAAAATATCCATCCCAAAGTACCGGACTTCTGCTGCCACCTATTAAATATAAAGTAAACTATCTGTTGTAATTTTTTGAGTAAAGTGAGTTGTTGATTTTGAACCGTTATGCAGCATAAAAACGAACGAAACGTACATTTTTATTGTTATATTCATATATACACATATTCATTTCTATTCATTTTTATGCCGCAAACCGGTGCAAAATTTTGATGCACAAAATACCGGCTAGTATATTTTTATGTTTGCGGCTAAATTATTTTTGTTAAAATCAAAAACATAGTACAGTCGCTTCCCCCCCCCCCCCGTTTTCGCGGGGGTTACGTTCCGGGGGTGACCGCGAATAACCGAAAATCATAGGTTTTTTTTGTTTATCTCGTTTATTGAGCATCATGTGTCCCACGATATTGAAAACGCGTGTCCCCCACGAGAACTTGCTTGGGGACGCAGGGTAAGATAATTAGTCTTTGTCAGGATCCGCGGTCGTCTCGGGGAAGCAATAATTTTTATGGCTTTCAATACTAAGGCCATGGAACGAGCGTCTTCCTATGAAATGCCCGAACAAGCACGGGATTTCCTTCACGCCGGCTGTGGTTTTTGCGGTTTATGTGCAACAAAGACTTTTATTATCTTTTACTTTAATTATCTTATCCTGCGTCCCAAAGCAAGTTCTCGTGGGACACATGAGAAGAGCAGGGTGACGTAGAGGTAGAAGGGAATGGAAAAGTGGATGCAACGATTGTTGGCGATGTTTTCTGAAAGAACGTTGTGATTTCTGTTTGCCGCTTCTTCTTCATATCATCAAATATGCTGAAATATATTGACAAGACACATCCTCTATATACCAATTTTTCAACATGTGAAAGACTTAACATGGAAGGATCTATATCGTGAAAAATAATCTATTGCTGATTTGAACTTGCGAAGCCCTTCAGCTATGTTGCTCATGGTGTGAACTTGCCTTCCACTTCTTTATTTTGATGTTCGTCATCTGGTACCGCTTCAGTTTCAGGACCAGTCAGCTGCATTAAGTCCTACTCGGTCAAAGCCTCTGAATTGCTACTACGTAATTAGCTGTTCGACTTCTATATTCATATCGTTAAACCCTTCTTCACCCACTTGTTTCGCTAACGTGACAATGTCTTTTATAATCTCTTCAGTTGACTATGTGGGAATAGTCGTGTCCTGCAGCTCACATTGTGGCCAAAAGTTAATCCAACCCGATGTGTGACTATTTCTCTCCTAGGAGCTGCCACCGCTCCAGTTAGTGATGACAGTAATTTATTTATTTTTTAATTACTGTATTTTTAGTAATTTCATTTTTTAATGTCGTTAGTGAGCCATTCTAAACATGTAGGCCTACAACACAAATTTTGTAAACAAAACTCATGAATAACGATTTCTGAGTACTGCAAAAAAAAATTTCCAATAAAGGAAAAACAAACCTCGAATACGGGAGGCCGACTGTAACTGGTATTTTGGTACGCAAAATTTACACCAGTATCTATGGTATATATATAAAATTGATTTTCTGTGTGTGTGTGTGTTCTCTATACAAATCTACAATTTTAGATCGATCGTCGTCAGGCAAAGGATGATCCCCATAGAAATCAGTGTTAAAATTGCCGATTTCACAGTAGAAATAAGGAAATTTAGTGAGTTTTCCACCACATCAATAATTTAAAAAATTGTATCCAATTCTCGAGTTTTGACGTAGTAAGTTCGCTTAGAGATATACGAAGCCCAGGAGATTAAATATGAAGTAATTAGCCGGACCTACTTTGGAGTTGGATATTCATGCAATGACATTGATTTCAATTTTTTATTTATATCTTCTCAAGCATAAAAATTAATGTCTCCGTATTGTCTTTTAACATTCAACTGCATAAATTCATATATTTTTTGTTTTAAAATTAATTTTGGGCCCGTAAAGAACATCGAAGAAATTCCACAGCTTTAACTAAGCATTCTTGGAGGCTGAAACAGCCAGATGGATAACTTGAAGTTCAAGGGGGGGGGGGGGGATCGAAATACTTAGTGCCCTTAAAAAATTTAAAAAAATATATATTCATTTCATTGTTTCTTTAAATCTAGATTTGTTTATTTCATTAGTCATGCAGGAAGTCGCCATATTGGTGAACTTAGACACGGTTTGCATGTCCCTCAAAGAAAGAGGAAAGTATCACGTGATCCAAAAAGCCTCATTGAAGAAAACCCGGGCAGCACCGGGTATTATAAATAGTGAGAATGAAAAAAAAAAATTAGGTTTCATATCATATTTTGTTCATTTTCATTCTGCATATCACTTTGGAACCAACAGTCATTTTATTTTAGGAATTGCAAAATATAGTTTAGATTTTTTATTCAATAGGGACAGCAAGAGTCCTATCTTAATTAACGCAGTTTTTCGTGTTTATAATAGCAAAGTATGAATACATATGAAATATGTGCTCAATTAAATCCAGTGATACTATTTTTCAGGAATGCAAAATTTTAATATTCAGGTTACATCCTCGGTCGGGCATGTAAATCTTCTGAGATTTGTCCAGCCCTGGTTTCCTCTGTTTTGGCTATTGGTACACTGTCAGTGTTTCGGTTGTCGATAAAATGTCAGTGTTCCTGTGGTTCCCAACATTGAGGCGCAAATGCGAGCCGATCTCCCCGTTTAAAAGTCTCGCCACAGAGAACAACGCCTAAAGCGTACAATTGTTCAATCATTACATCACTCATAGTCAGAAAAATTTGATGGCAGATCTAGACATAACAAGCATTACACAGGAACAAACTTCATGTTAGGTTCAAAGCACGTACACGCATATTCCGGCAAGCACTAACTCGTTATAAATCCCGCAAAGAAATGTGTACGAGGTGCATGTACTGTTAAGTAGTAGTATTGCGATAACTACTTCTTGATACAAGATTCCTCGAAAGACTAGTTATTTTTTTTTTCTTTGGAGATGATGACAGGGAAGAAAATTCATTTCTGTCTTCACGGGGACACGAACTCCGGTCTCTCGCCGGAAGAGTGCTCTACCAACTAAGCTATGGAAACAGATAAAATATTCTCCCCCTTGGAGCATCGGAGATCATATATACTTCCTTAAACTTCTTACTTGCATAAACTACTTACTTACCAACTAGTAGTAACCAAGATAGTAGTCTTCCACCATGAAGGTTGCCGTCAGGTCCGCGGGTTTGATCTCAGGGAAGGACATAGATAACAAGTTTTTTTCCTACCGAACCTGAGGCGACTACCGATAGATGGCACCAAACTCGACCGGTAGTAAATTACTGTATGGCGGTATGACCGGAGTGGGTGTGCAGTAAAGTAGTCCAGGTGCTTTACCTTGTGGGTCCTTGGAGAGGTTTTAGGGGTTCCGTGTGAAATTGGATGTCAAAAAAAAGTATTTTCCTAGTTGTGTTGTAAATTATTTCTCTTATCTAACCAGAATATGGCCCGTGGCTCTGCCTCAACGAAGAGGTATAAGCAGGAATTATTTCTCGTACTGAATATTATTCTGTGAAGGTGTACTTGGCCTTCACCTCAATGGCACAGGGCCCGTGGCCTTCGGCTGATTGGGAGAAAGGGCCTGGGGAACAGGCTTAAAAATCCTTACCTTAGGACGGGATTAAACTATAGACTTTTTGTAAACGGGCATGTATAAAATTTAAAAAATACAACCAATAAACAGATCGGTTGCATTTGCTCGAATGTAATCGATCAGCTTATTGGTTGAATTTTTCAAGTTTTATAAAAGCACTTTTACAAAACTTTTACAGTGTAATCCCGGCCTTAAGGAAATTTAATGATAATACCAAGAAGGACGAAACATCGGGGGAAGAGGCGCCGACATGGAGAAAACATTAGGGGAACTGAAAATCACCATTCGTCCCTTAAAAACTGGTTCTCAAACCCATACGCATTTTATATGCATTATTGGGTTGGAGGGTGGGGCTCAGCCCTCCGTCACATAATTTATTGGGAGAGAAAAGCCTTAAATATCCACCGTTCCCACCAGGTTCCGGCACCTGTGAACAGGGGCTACAGGGTGATGCGTCAGCGTCTAAAATTGGCTAAAGTCGATAGGGCCAATGCGTTGTTCAGTTTAAAAAAAATAATTGTTGTGCCATGGGGGGGGGGGGGGGGGGGAAGGACACATAAGAAAAAAATCTTATAGTGAAAATACAACCAGTACTTTTCGAGATAGAACAGAACGGATAGAGCATGATCAGTAGAGCCCGGATTATATGCACTAAAAAAGTGGCAAAATATGCTCTAAAAATATGCAAATATGCACTGAAAAATGCAAAAATATGCACTTGAAATACAAAATGTGCACTTAAAATGTCAAAATGTGCACTTAAAATGTCAAAACGTGCACTTAAAATGTCAAAACGTGCACTTAAAATGTCAAAATGTGCAGTTAAAATGTCAAAACGTGCACTTAAAATGCCAAAATGTGCACTTAAAATGCCAAAATATACACTGAAAATCCCAAAATATGCATTAAATACTCTAGAACATGCACTAGAAATCGTGACAAAGTCAAAAATTCCGAAGTATGTACAAAAAATGAGAAAATATGCATTAAAAAAATTACCATGCAAAAAAAGCACAGATGTGTTTTTAAAATGCATCTTTTCTACTTTTAGTTCGTTGTAGTTGCTCAATAACGAAAATACCAGTAACAAAAAATTTCGACACTATTTATAAAAAAAATTTAACACGACAATAAAACGGCTAATATTCGTAAAATACTTTATAAATATGTATTAATTCACTAAATTTCACCTGCGGGAAAAAAAATCGATATTACAAAAATAATTTGAAAAATTATAAAAAAAAATTGAGTGAGTTAAATAAACCTTCAAAATATGCACTTATACTGAAAATTCTTTGATTTTATGCATTTATATGCATTAATGCTAAAAAAAGGTGAAAATATGCAAAAGCATATGCACATTCATTTGCATATAATCCAGGCTCTAATGATCATACTCTGTCGCTTACTCGATATAAACTAATTGTCCCGAGGTCGTGGTCTTGCGGGAGAAAATTCTGAGTTAGAAGGAGAAAAAAAAAATTATTGGCCGCTATCACGGACCCAAAATATCCCTCCCCCCCCCCCTAAGAATGCATGTGCATTCATGAATAATTACAAAAAACATGTGCGAGGTCAGACATGTAATGAAGAGAATGCGGTTATACAGTGTGTTCGAGGGGGTCCTAGGACACTTTGACAATATGCATTCAAATACGAGATAAAAGAAAATCGGGCCCATATTTTAGGGTGCCTAGAGGACCCTTTGATAATAAGCATTCAAATGTGAGATTTAAAGAAGCGTATGCAGGTATACAATATATGAACAAAAGTGCGAGAACGTACAACAAAATCAGAGGTCCGGGGGGCCTGGTACTTAAAGGAAGGTCTGAACAGTCTGTTCTATATTTTACTTGCTGATAGGCTCTTGAGGGAAAAGTCACCAAATAGCTCGCCGATTAAGTTAAGTTTGGTTGTGACCCCCTGTGAAATTAACCTCTAAAACCAAAACAGATTAACTGATGCTAATTGAATATCTCATTTTTTTCCCCTAAATATGTTACCTACGCGTACCAGTTTTCCACGACGATGACGACCTACAACAACCGCGGGAACAATAAGTATAATGATAAATTGTATCTAAACGAGAGGATAACTTAATTATTGGTCATTGAAACGTCGTTATTGTTTAGGCCAACGAGACACTTTAAGCCTCCTAAAACGATCCTGTCACGTAAACAATCGCGAAGTCAATGGGTATCGTCGTCCCATATCTTATATTAACCGACAGGTGAAGAACGACATGATGTTGCTAACGATTCCATCTACAAAGACAATGGGTGAGCATTAACGGACGTGTTAACGACAACAGGGTTCGTGCCTGCAGGTCCGGCCATTGAAGTGGTTGGTGGACACCGACTCCATCTGGAATTAGATGCTTCTGTTTGTTTTGTTATATTATAACAATAGTTCACACGTCCAATGGGGTGGGGGGGGGGGGTGAATGGATCATTGAATTCATGGGATCTCATGCTGATTATTATTCTTCTCTTAACGGTATTATCATTGTCGTTATTGGCTTCAACGACTCGTTACGTTTTCTACCAATGGCCGTTATCGGCGGTTACACTCGAGTAGATACTGCATAAAAAAAAGCGGTTGGGGAAGAATAACGTGTTATTATTATTATTTTTGCCGTTAATGGCATACGCTTTTCTGTACCAGTACGCCACTGCAGCAGTTTAGTTCCAGCATCCCAAGCTGGAAGGTGTGCTTCATTCAAATCCGCAACTTTTCTGATTCTGGAACGGTGATGATTAAATTTTACATGGTGAAAGTTTCATGTGTGTGTGCCATCTATTGATGATCTTTTAAATGGATCTTCATGTGGAATGGCTAATACGAACAATCCACGTTCAATTGTGCTCTTGAAGGAGAAATCATTCGATGATACAGCTTGTTTTTAGTCACCCTTTTCCCCAAAGGAACTGAAATACTCAACGGATGTGTCATAATGATGGTGACTTGATAGGTGATCATTTTTATATCGGAGCGTGACATCCATCACAATGTTGCTTCTCCCCTCCCCCTTTTTTGTTTAAAAACTGTAATGTACGTGGATTTATAGAATCACGTGGTTATGGAATCGCAGAAAAGTCACTGTTTCGTCATCGATGAAAATGTGTGAAATGTACGTGTGATATCGGGGACTATATTATTGTTGGATGTACCGGTGATGAAGATGCAATCGATATTCGTCACAATTGCTTTCTGGACGATGAGGTTCGGAGCTTGGAGTGTGACCTCTGTTCCGTTTGGCGAAGGTAATGTGACTTTTTATTCACTGATTATATACCGGTTGGGGATCCGTGACGGGCTAATCAGGGTTGCGCGAAAAGTAACTAATAATGGTATTTGTAATTTAAAAATTTTAAAAATGCATAGTATAAATTATGATTAGAGCCTAGATTACATGCGCTAAAAAAAAACTGCAAAATACACGCTATAAAATGCTGAAATATGCATTTAAAAACACCGAAATATGGATGAAATGCAAAATAAGCCTTTATTAAATTTCTCAAAATTATACGCATGTTGAAAAATATACGTGGAATGAAAAAATATGCATTCGAAAATGAAAAACATACACAAAAAAAAAATGCGTAAAAAGAAAAATATACATAAAAGAAAGATATGCTCAAAAAATGTACATATTAAAAGCACTGAAGTACGGCCCAACCTAAGATAAAAGCCAAATACACTGTAAAACTATAAAGTATTAGCAAAAAATGAGGAGCACATGTCTTTGGAAAAGTAAAAATATGCATTTAAAAAATGCCTAAAGGGATGCATTAAAAAGTTTCTAAAAACATAATCCGTATTTAAAAGTGCCTAAAATATGCCCTAAATGAATAATATTCAATGGCAGAATACTTTTTGCAAAGCAAAAGAATAAAAAGTTAAAAATAATCTTGTAAACATTAGTACAATGCCATCAATAAAAAAAAATGCTAAAAATATGCACTTCTAAAATTCCGGTGATTTTATGCATTTATATGCACACTAAGTGTAAAAAGCGCTCAAATATGCAATTGCATATAATCTGGGCTCTTGGGAATTTATTATGCAGGATGGGGGGGGGGGGGGGGGCTTTCGAGACTCAGGCTGACTTCCGATAATACTCGCAACTCCGAGTAACGACCGTGAACGCTATTTATTTTATTTATTTATACGATATTGCTTGGCCTAGGCCTATACAAGGGAATGCGGTGGTGAAGGTTTGACATAGGAGACGATTGATGTTACAAAAGAAATCAGAAACTGCTGTGCAATCAATAATGTTTGGTTTTTAGGTTGTTCAAATCGGTAATTGCTCGAGGAAAGAGACTAAATTTGAAACAATTTGTATATGATGATCGTATGACTATCACACGATCGGTTGAACTATAAATAGTTTGAGTAATTATGACATAATATTTTATAAGGAAGTACACAAGCTTCGTATACATTTCTAGGAGTATGCTCAAATTTATAATGGGTACACAGGTCTAGGAATAAGCAAGCCTCAAACGCGTTTTCAGGGATACGCGAAACTCAAGCATTTCAAGGGGCACTCACGCCTCCCACGCATTTAGAAACTCGCACGATAATAGTGCATTTCATCACAAGTCTTTAAAGAATTTTAAGCGGTGCACAAGCCTTTTACGCAGTTTAAGCAGTACACAAACCGTCAATACATTTCAGGAGGGGGCACTTACGTTTTCGACGCATTTCAAGAAATATTCACGCCTTATGCTTATAACGAAGAGTAAGCAAGCCTCCTATGCATTTCTACACTAGCCGAGCCCTCTACGTATTTCTAGAAGTAAACAAGACTCCTACACATTTCTAGAAGTAAATAGAAGTAAACAAGTCTCTTACACACATTTGTGGCATAAGCTTTCGACTCATTTCTACACAAACCGCCTACACATTTCTAATTGAACCGCCTACACATTTCTTCTTAAACCTCCTACACATTTCTAATTGAACCGCCTACACATTTCTTCTTAAACCTCCTACATATTTCTTAAACCTCCTACATATTTCTTAAACCTCCTACATATTTCTTAAACCTCCTACATATTTCTTAAACCTCCTACACATTTTTATAAATACACAAGCCTTCGGCGCATTTCTACTCAAGCTTTCGGCGCATTTCTACTCAAGCCTTCTGCCCATTTCTAGGAGTAAACGAGAACTCTAGGCATTTTTAGAACTAAACGATCCTTTTACGCATTTCTACATAAGCCTCCTACAACATTTCTAGAAATACACAAGCTTCCGACGCGTTTCTGCACAAGCCCATTTCTTGACGTAAACGAGCTCCCCCAAGTATTTCCAATAGTAAATAAGCTTTCCACGCACATTTCTGCACAATACTCCTGTCAGACCAGACGCGACCCGGGCTCTGTCCCTTCCGGGATGCAAGCCCTTTACCCACGTGGTACACAATACTCCTAACTCTTCAAGGTTCCGTACACCTTTTACTCATATCTAGGAGTATACAGGCTTCCGGCTCATTCCAAGAGGATAAGCAAGCCTACTACACATTTCAAGGGGTCGCGCGTTTTTAACGAATTTCTAGACGTAAGCAAGCCTCCTACGCAGATTAATGAGTACGCAAGCCACCTACGTAAATCTAGGAGTACGCAATAATCCTATACACATTTCTCCTTGCATTCCGTTCGAAAATGACTTGAAGCACAGTAAGTAGGAGCCGTTTGATTACACTGTAAATGGTAAGCAGAATTCGGTAACTCAACCACCATCACAGCGAACTTGAGGTTAAGGTTACTTTCCAATGATAAATTGCTTAGTCGTAAAACAATGGCGGTATATTTTACATACATTTGTCCTTAAATATATATATAATACATATATCCGGGATATTCTACTTGAAGTCTTGCGTATTTTCAAGCACACAAGCCACCATGATACAGTAACATATTCATCCTTTTAAATCTATTTTCCATAAATCAATTCGATGCCTTTGTTCTTCATGAATATCGAGCCTCTTCTCCAAGTTATCTACGATTCATATATTCAGACTAGGTCAGTCCCTGCATAACCCAATGCTTATAATACATATATTTTCGCGAGTATATATCTTATATAGACCCCCATTTACATCTTACATCTATATAAATCAATGTGAATGTAGCTCCGTTATCCATTTCTCAATACTCATTTTGAGAGTACGTTTCATTTTCTGGGGCGGTATACATCATTTTTAGGCGTCAGTATTATAGGATGAATATTTGTAAAAAATATTTTAAGCCTGTATTAACCGGGATGCATGCAAATGTGGCGTAATACGAATAATATTGAGAAAGGTGATGTACAGGGTGATATACAGGTAGAGTCCCATAAATTCGTAAGTAGTTCAAAAATTCATAAATATTTGAAAAATTGATATATTTGAATGCGGTTTGTGCTAAAGAGTTGTTCTCACGAAGAGGGATTTTTATTCCGGTGATTCGTGGCTGAGGCAAAACCACTTCCTCAATAGTACTTTATCCACCAATCGTGAGCATCTCAAAGAGACCCTTAAGTAAGCGCCGACAAAAGAAAAATTCAGAAATGACTGTTAATCGTACTCCCCTACATTTTCTAGAACTTAGATTTGCCTATTTTCTAGGGCTTAGATTTGCATATTTTCTAGTGATTTGTTCTCGAGGCGTGCCCTCTATCAACAAGAATTTGAACTGAATTTTGTTCAGCACCAACCAAAAAAAAAAAAAAACCCTTTCAGTAGAGCAACATGTTTGCAAACATTCAAATATACAAATTCCTTTTGAATTTTTGAAATACTTATGAATTTATGGGATACTCTGTATATACCAGCGGTTCCCAAATACTTTTGGTCATGGACGCCCGTAAATCTGAATGTTTGCCATGGAACCCCCCCCCCTCCCCCATATTTACAGCAGCAGAACTAGTCATAGTCATCTATTAGCAAGAATGTAGTCGAACAATATGGGACATTCTATCCTCTATATATATACAGTGGTGCGCAAACCGTGGGTCGCGACCTTCTCCCGGGTCGTGTCAATGAACTAAGGGGGTCGCGAGAGATTCTCCTAAAAAAAACCTTCCAAATGAGAAATTCATTTTTATTTAAAAAATATGTCAAAACTAAAGAAACTAAGCCGTTATTCAGCTCTACCATGTAATGTGATTTTATCAAATTCTACTTGTACAATAATCAATATACGTATCAGCTCCATCATGCCAAAATCACGAATGTGCAATGTCCTTGCAGAAAAAAGAACGTGGGAAATGACTTTTGAGTGTTTACTCTACCCGTGTTAATGGTATAATATATATCTCTATAGAAGTTATTTTCCTAGAATGTTTTTGTAACGTGTGTTTCAATAGAGATACACATTCGCGTTTCAAGCAAAACTTAGATAGCAAAATAAGGTATCCAAACAACTGATAATAAAAGGAAAATTTGTGCATTCGTGCTTTCAGTGGACGATATCAAGTTAGTACTTTTACAGGGTGACTTGGAGAGAATCCCCCGATTTCAAAATTGTATATTTCTTAAAAATTAAAAAAACACAGAATATAGAATGATAAGCATTATGTGAATATACGGCCGGAAATGTGTCTACGTTTTCTGAACTTTCTTTTAATGGTCGATTTCAAGTGTAGAATCATTTTGATTGTACGTGGTGTCGCTGCCTTCACACCTCGCTATACTTCCATCTTGCATAAGGGACACAAAGTACATCAAAAAAACTAATTAAATATTTAAATATGATGATGAAAAAATTGAATATCTTTGGGAGTTAATATCCCCTAATTAAAATCGAAACAAGAGTTCCGAAAAAGTCCTTTGGGACAGCACATTTATTGGTGAAAAAATCGGAATATATCCCTCCCGTCAATCCGGCACATATGGTCAGCCCGTGTTGAGGTCGTGGGACATATGGTCAGCCCGTGTTGAGGTCGTAGCTTATGGATAAATAAGTCGCCGATAAATTTATTTTGGTCAAAAGGGGGTTCGCGCTTCAAAAAGTTTGTGCACCACTGGTCTATAAAATCATAGCAATATTGCTACTGCAGTCTGCCAACGTTGCTGCTGTGCTTTCAGTGACGTCTTAACGCATGGGCCCATCCGGGCACAGTGCTGGGGGGAGGGGCAGGGGCGTAGCCAGAAATTTCGTTCGTGGGGGGGACCACTTTCGTTTCGGGGGGGGGACAAAGTGACAGAACAATGGATTTCGCCATCTTTTTCCCTTTTTTCGGTCATTTTCTCACATTTCGGGGGAGGGGGGGGGGACCTCAAGAGGAAAAGGGCCTCGCAAAAATGAGATCTGGTTGAAATTTTCGAGAATTTGCCAGGTGGGAGGCCTCAGCAAAATCACTTGGCCCGGGGCCCACGATGCTCTTAAGACGACCCTTGGTGCTTTTGCGCGTTAATTCAATTAAACCACTTCTTTTTGAGTAATTTTTTTAGTTTTTTTAAACTTATTAATTTTTTTTCTTATCTACGATGTACAATCCCAGTAAAAAGGCTATGGACTCCTAGGGACCCAGGTACCCTTATAATTATTGCTGTATTCAAAGCAGTATTTATGGGGTATTGTGTGCATGAAAGCACATTCTCTGTAAAAAAATTCTAGTGGGTACGGGAGCCCTCTCTCCCCATGGCATAATAGGCATGATCAGAAGTAAATGTTCTTCAAGTTCCCAGTACGAAGAAAGGGGCGTCCGAAAAGTCTCCGATGATCACTTTCGGAGCAAAGAACCCATAGTAATCGGATGGGGTCTATAATAAGTCTCGTTGGAATAAAGTGCTCGTGCCCCGGGATCTTGAGAGGTAATCATGCGTTTGAAGAAAAACAAACACGGGAGAAAGTCATCTTCTCTCTCGAGAACAACTGAACGATTCTCTTAAAAACAATCGATGAAACGGGAGAAGGGGGGAAGAACACTCTTATATATATATGTATAATAGAAACGAACGTGTATCTTAGAAATGAAAGGTAAATGGACGCCATTGAGTGATGTCTCACTGGACGGCTAATTGAGCAACTTCCTCGAAGATCAGACACAGAAAAGACAGTGAGCGAGTGAGTGAACTGAAACCTCGTGTCTAATAATGCGACGGCCATGTTTTTTTTTTCCTGTGTCTGTAATGATGGCGTCGTTATCAAGAGTATATATATATATATGGATAGGGCCTCTCTCTCTCTCTCTCTCTCTCTCTATTTCTTGCCTGAATGAAACAAAAAAGGAGCATTTTGGCGTGATTTAGAAAATGGGAAAGAAATGAGATGGACGAGAAACTTTTTTATAAAAGCTTTCTTATATGACACCATCTTTTAAGAATTAGCAGACCGTGGATTCCAACGGATTATGGGTAGGACTGTCGCTCATAATCCAGCCATGCATAAAAACAGCATGAAAAGTGGCATTCTCCCATCGTATACGACTGGAATTACTGTTTGTGAATTTTCCCATCGCTAACTGTTTTACTGTTAACCAGAGATGCCCTTAAGGGGGGTGGATGCGTGCGACAGGTGCACTGGGCTCCACGTTTCCAAGGCCCCGCATTAATGTGTATTTCATAATTTCTGAATTTTTACCGATTCTCTCGAATTTTCATCAGGAAAGAAATAATTCTGAATTTATTATTCGCGATATTATTCGCGAATTCTGAATTTATTTATCTCATGAATTCTGAATTTCTTTCTTTCATGAATCCTGAATTTATTTATCTCATGAATTCTGAATTCATACCGTATCTAGAATATATAACATATGTATATATATATATAGGCCTATATACGCTCCAAAGTGAGAAATATTCTGTTTCCATAGCTTAGTTGGTAGAGCAGTCGTCCAGCAAACGAGTGGCCGGAGTTCGTGTTTCCCCGATGAGGGAGAGATGAATTTTCTTCCCTGTAATCATCATCTCCAACATAATAACCAGTCTTTCGAGGAATCTTGCAATAATCTAGAATTGTTTATATTCAATAAATTATGAATTATCATCATTTCTAAAAGCATTTGTTCTGAATTTTCTTAATTTCTGGGGCATTCCGAGTTTTAATGAATTCGTGAATTCTGATTATTTATGAATTCTAGAGTTCTGAAATTTTACCAATTCTGTAATTCTGAATTTTCATCACTTCTGAAACTATTTCTCTCACTTTTCCTACATTTTCATGAGTGCTGGGAATTATTTCTTCAGTATATTCTGAATTTTCATGATTTTTCATTTTATTTTTTTTTTAATTTTTGACTCCCCCTTTCCCTCTCTCACAGAAGGGAAAAAAACGGGACTGGGGGGGGGGGGAAGCCGTTATTATTTTCGCACCGGGCTCCGCGTCTGGTAAGGGCGGCGCTGCTGCTAACTCTCAGGGCCGGGCTTAGGCAGTTTGCGTCCGAATGAGAAAGTAAATACGTAGATATGTATATGAGGCGCCCTTCCTCTCCCCCCACCCCACCACAAGGGAATGTCACCCTCGGAAAATATTAAAAACTCGAGAATTTGAAAATATTCAAATATCAATCTGGAAGTAAAACTATATGAAATTTACGTATTTCCATGAAAAAAAGGGACAACCATTTCTGCTATAATATTAATGAGCATTAACAATCATCCCGTTGTTTTGACAATATTACTACTACTGCGGAATTTCTAATCAATCGATACATTCTGGAATGTGTATTCTGAGTGTTAATGTGTGGCCCCTAACGTAACGTGTTATGTTGTCAGAGATGTGCTTGTTTTCGTTGGTGCTGCCATCTGTCCAGTGCCGTTGTAATGCAGGGGCTCACCTGGGGCACGGCGTGGAGGCCTCAAGAGGCGGGGGGAGGCATCATAAAAATCAGATATAGTTGAAATTTTCAAGAGTAAGCATATAACTTTACCAAGTAGGGCCTCAGGAAAATAACTTGGCTCGGGCGACCCACGATGCTCTTAAGACGGCCTGCGTCTGTTGTCCATATTCAGTATGTGGGGGGGGGGGGGGGGGGTGGTTCAGCGCGATCAAACAACACGGAACCCTCAAAAATTCCGTTACCCGGTGAGCTTTCAAACAAGGAAACTTTCTATTCGCAAACAGGGCAGCAACTAGATACTTTTTCACCCGTGGACAGGCACGCATTTTGGGCGCCCTGTGTATTGTTGAAGGATCAGTTAAAAGGTGAATTTTTCGTCCCATGCGGTCAAGCACCCGGGGCACTAGACCCAGCTGCTCCTCTCCCTATATATACGGTTTTTGTTTTGGAAATTTTTTACCCACTAGTGATATTCTTGTGAGTGAGGATTCTTGAGTTTCAGTATTTACATATGCTTTTACGGGACACCGAGGGCCCTCTTGACACATGAGTCCCACCTGGGTAGGCACGGGGAATTCCATTTGTATAGGGACTTCTACGATAAGATCTGGCACAATGATTTATGACAACAAATATGTAAATTAAGAGGTGGTGCCTAAGCCCTATTTTATTTTGCCCCGGAGCTATGAGACGGCGGTAGGTACGCAATTTATTTTTTTGATAAATATTCAAAAATTTGTTTGAGTTCCGAGTGAAACAGTCTCATTATCATCAAGGGTTCTACGAGAAGTTTTACATTGGAAACACCTGATGTAGAAACTGAAACAATTGAGACAAATGACCAAAACAGCGTGTAAGTATGTGAATAACCAAAATATTAACCTGGTGAGCGAGGAACGAGAGAAAAGAGTGATCTAAGTGATATCTATCTCTTTTTTTTCTAACGAAAGAGTGAAGCCCGGTGTTTCTCAACCACCGGGCCCTAACATCAGTCACGCCGAGCCGTGATTTGGTTTACCGTTTTATTTTTAGCTATTTATTTCCCATTAGTCGTGTGTATAACTGGGCCTTTCCTCCCTCACAAATAAAAGAAATCAACCGATCCGCTTCAAAACGTTGAGAACCACTGATCTAGATTACATTAGATTTAGATTTTATCAATTGTATTAATGGCCGCGTCGGCCTATTACAATACGTGGTACAATAACAAAGAATTACATTTGCGTCTATGAATGCATAAAGATCATCGGGGGAAAATTAAATACACACACCTAACAATCCACAAGATGAAGAACAAAAAAATCACAAAAAAATGATCACTCAAATAAGCTTCATTCATAAATTTTTCCAGCAAATCTAACAATAATTCTGTGGTTTTTGGTCAGAACATGATATTCTCCAAAAAATGACTTTTTGATCTAGTACTAAGTCTTGCTAATTATAACTAATTAGAAGTGAGATAAATGCACAAATACATGCTTACGGCTAAACAACAGGCTGAAGTATGATATTTCCATTTACATTTGTGTGTACGCTTTATTTCTGATTTTTTAATGACAATGAGAGAGAAAATGCTTATACAGTTGGATCCCGTTTTAACGAATACCGTTACAGCAAAAATCTCGTTTTAACGAACACTTTTCTAATTCCCCGGGCAAGTTTGCATAAGAACAATGCAAAGAGTTGGAATTCCTTTATAACGAAATTTCGTTTTAAAGAAGTGATTTCTTCGGTCTCTTGGAGTTCGTTATAACGGGATTCGACTGTATCTAAAAAAAAATGTGATTTTTTTTAGATACCACAGAATTGCACATCTCGAGGGAAATTAAATAATCCGTAGATAAGAGGTCCGTAGATTCTAGGGAATTAATATATTACAAGATACGTTTTCGGTAAAAAGATATGTACATTGGATAACATATAATTACATGGACATTACATTCGTTGGCCTCTCTCTCTCTCTCTCTCTCTAATGTCTGTTACAAACATTGTACTTATATATTCAGAGTTATTTCTGAAAAACAAGTTTCTACCAATAACGTACGTCAACGACGTCCAATAACGTACGTAACCACGTCCGTACGTCATGTGGTTTATCTTAAGTTCATATAAAAACTTATAACAACACGTTTATTGGGAGGTTGATGAAACGGTATTCTGTTGGTAGAATAGAGAAACGGAAATGTTTAACCTTTTCAACGTCAATCCCGAAATATCTCGTCAAACTTGATCTGCTTTATTTCAGTCACCCCAAAATATCTCGGCTTCTAAAAACACACATTGAAGGTTTTTTTTTGTTTACAGTCAAACATGTTTTCCATGCCCCCCTCCCCAATCGATGAACTGCCAGTGGGTGAAGTCGGCTGTTGTTCAAGGTTAGAAAAGAGAAGAAGCGAGAAAAATATAGACTGTGTTTTTACTCCTTTCTTTCAGCACAGTAAAGAAATATACGCTCAGTGTAAATAATACGGAAAGGTTTTATTTTTGTTCCAAAAAAAACGTATTTCTCTCTGTCTTCCTAAAATTTATATACGTACATAGAAAACATATATACAGGGTGTTTCAAAAGAATCATCCGATTTAAAAAAATCGAAACTATTCAGCTTTTAATCCATTTTTATCGTATAATGTATAGGTAGAAAGAGAGAAATCTCGAGTTTCACGCAGTTGCCGACCGGTAGCGCTAACGCTCCTCCTTCGGCCACCAGTTCAGTGCTTGTCAAGATGGCGACTGCGCAACCGATATCGCGTTTTGTGTTCTAAGCTTTCCGAAGTGTGAGACCGTAACATCTGTTCATCGTGCTTTTCGTCGACAATACCCAGGTGCTGAACTTCCTACCGCTCAGGGCATTAGGCAATGGTATAAACAATTCCGAGACACGTGTCGTCTGTGTAGAGGGAAATCCCCTGGCCGTCCCCTCACGTCAGATGAAAATGTGGAGCGCATTCGACAGAGTTTCGCACGTAGTCCACAGAAATCCACTCGCAGTGGATGAAAACATGCTCACAAAAGTTTGGGATGAAATCGTGACCACTGTATGGATGCCGTGCATCTCAAGGTGGACATATTGAGCACCTTTAACTGGGTTTGTAAAAAAACTCTATATGATTAGCCATGTAATATAAAATTAATCTTAAGTGTCTATGTTCATTTTTTCGTAATATACGCATTTCAAATCGGGTGATTCTTTTAGAAACTCTCTGTATAATAAGGAGAATAAAAGCGATAGGAAGAGGAAATTTTCTTGTTTTCTTATTGAAGGGAAAGCAGTTATCAGCTCGCAATCGGAAAAGAAAATTTTTCTTGAAGATTAGGTGGCAATTCGTAGAATGTTTCGCAATTTCCAATGTGGCAGTTATAATGCGGATCAGGAAAATTTTAAAAGCCGTTTAAAGGTTTAAAATCAAGGAAGTGAGCGGAGTTGTTAATTTTGTTCACATCAAATGAAACAATATGTTTGAAATCCAATATCGAAACTGCTTTAATCACAGTGGGAAGAGATCTAGAAATAGTCCGGTGATCATTATAATTAATAAGGAATGGGGGAAAACCGCACATTCAGACAAAATTACATTTAGGTGCACCACCCAGTTCCGGGAATGATCAGAAGCCATATCACGCGTTACTTAGTTTAGCCAAACAGATTCTTTGATGTTGGGTGTCAGGCATTTTTAACAATCTCATCCAGAATTTTATTATGGGACGCATTATACTATTGCTTTCAAAAAAGCGGACGTCCTAATTCTCCCTTAGTGACGTAACCAGGTACATTTCCAGGCAGGTTATAGACTGAAAAGAGTGAACTACAGCAGTGGTTCTCAACCGGGGGCGATATGGCCCCCTAGTGGTACTGGGATACTTTGGGGGGGGGGGCCACGGAAGAAAATTTAGAAAGGGGCCATGACAGGTGGTTTGGAGGGCTGCAGAGAGCTGAGAAGAAAAATTAAGGTGTGAAGAAATAATGCTTTTATATTAGTGACTATATACACGTACATAATCCAACAAAACCACCCATAAAACCAGGGCAGCCTTAGGACATTGACCCACCCGATCCTCACCGCCCACATTTTGCAGCAGGTTCCCTAGGATGGGGTTTTTCAAAAAGACCCCGGCTAGATTTTTCACAGACCCCTCTATATTATTCAGTGTGAAAAAACAAAAAATGATGAAAACCATATCAGGTCCCGGGCTGCAGGTCTGTCAGTCCCACTCTTGTGAGGGGTCATGCCCGTGGGTCTCATGTCCATAAGTGACCCCACCTTATGATATTTTATATAGTACAATAAATTTTGAAAATAAGTAGGAAATATGCAGGCTGTTTATTTCCGGCTAAGTATAGGACTACCATAGCATCACTTTGCCTAGGGGGCCCACGATGTTGAGACGGTCCTGAATAGAACTCGGATTAGCGGGGAGCTCAATAAATTTTAGGCCAGTGGTCTGGAGGCATCTTATTTGCAAAATTTCCGTTCAGCATAAATTCACTGAAAAAATCAATTCAAACGTATAAAGGATCTTGCTTCTAGATGAGGGTCAAAGACGCTGGGTAAGACTGGGGAGCCACGAGAAAAAAGTATGCTTGAAAGGGAGCCACGGGCAAAAAAAGTTTAAGAAACGCTTATCTAGAGGATGTAAATGCATGTGAGCAATCAAAGTGACTTAGACACAGAGCAATAGTTACGGTGTGGAAGTGGTAACTAAGTGAGTCCAGCACAGTTCATTTAGAGCAGCGGTTCTCAACATTTTCTGACTCGCGGAGCCCTTTTAACTAAAAAAGTTCTATGGCGGAGCCCCGTAGGCCAATTTCTTAGTTATTTATCAGTTACTGATTTATTTTTACTATTTAAAATATTTATAATTATTATTTTTTTAATTTTACTGGTTTTTTTTGTATTTTCCTCGAGCGGCCGCGGAGCCCGCACAAGGAGAGTGCACAAGGAGCACCGGTTGAGAACAGCTGATTTAGAGGAATGAGTAGTTAAGAAAACTAAACTGCAATGGGTGAAGAGTGACAAAATTTGTACGGCCCACAGACGTCAAAACCATAAATCCGTCTAAGGTGGAGGGGGGGGGGGGCGACCTCGGGAAAAGTCCTAATCGGAAAGCTCTCGTGTGGTCTTTGTCAATTGCTAAAAATTCCCACGTGGAAAAATGAGACCTTTGCTCAAGCGGCACCTACTGTTTATCACAGCATCTGATCTTATTATCCTAGAGTGTTCCCATGCACTAGAATAGGTGGCCCCATGCGTTAGGACAGTCCTGAGGTAGTTTGTTAAAAAATCAGACAATCTCTCTTCCTTCTTCAATTCAGAAACAAAAAAGAAGGAGAAGGAGGAACAACACTCCACACTCGATAATTAATAAATACTCAGCGTTGAATAAAAATGTAGACTTTACGTATTAAAAAAGCGGTTTTATTTTTGTTGAAGCAGTGCCGCTTTGGTTTTGGTGTAGTGGCGCTATCTATTGTAAAAATATATGCAACATATAGCGAAAGATGACGCGTACACACAGACGCTTGAAATCTGAGAATGACTCCCTGTACACACAGACGCTTGAAATCTGAGAATGACTCCGTGTGCACAGACGCTTAAAATCTGAGAATGACTCCGTGTACACAGAACCTTTTGCTGAACAGAGAAAAAATCCCTATATTATATGAAGTAGCGTGTCATTTTTCACAGATATCGAAATTCTGTGCGCAGAGAAACAAGAGGTCCGTTCAGGTGAAATAAAATAAAAGAGAATGTGCCCACACTATATCTGGTAAAAAAAAGTTACTCATGGACTCCAACAACCTGGACCCCGGGGTGGTCATGGTGCTCACTTAAACCATTGCGGATGGACGACTACCCTATGATTCAATGATTAGCATCTTGGTTATTTCAGTTTCAGTCAGAGTTCTTTGTACGGGTGCTTTTCTTCAGGTGATGGTTATAATCGAAGCTTTTAATTCGTGAATATGTCTCCCAATATGCTCGCAGGACCCCAACCTCGTGGCTATGCATCCACTTTAGAGCCAATTTATAGGCATCATGGGCATCCCGGGCAAGTGATATTTGGGTGCCCTTATCAGGTTGAAATTCACATCCTACCAGTTTACCACTTTCTCTTGAAAATCGTACTGCCAGATTGCAAACAATCATGAGACCCTCCTATGCATCCGAGGGGCCCTGGGCGCGGTCCATGCGTTAAAAAAAATACCGAGAGTCCTATATAAAAAATATTGAAAATCCTCATTTTCAAAGGTAAAAGGGGAAAAAAAAATCTTAGAATATATGAATATTCATTCAAATAAGTTCATTTGAATTCCGACAGATGGCAGAGCAGTGGCAAAACTGTAAATTTCTCAAATGTGAAAATGCATAATTAAAAAAAACCACTCGTTTCATTTTAAAAATCGAATTTTTTAACCAAAATGTAGTTCGTGAATGTCATTTTCTGATTCATCAGGATACGATAAGTTGTGAAAAGGACGTATTTTGGAAAAATGTTTCATCCACTAGAAGTGAGGATTCTTGAATGGCAAAATTTGCTTGTATTTTACAGGACACTCAGGGCCATCTAAACACACTGAATCCCATCCGGGCACGGATACTATGGCTTCGTAATCCTGCATTAGCCCTCCCCCCCCCCCCCCCCCCCCACCCATCAGGCTGAGATCTTTCCGTACCGCGGGTCATTAAAGCAATCTGGAAATGTGTTGCGGACCACTTAAGCAATTTCGAAATGTGCTGTGGGTCATTTTAGTGATATCTGTAAATGTGCCGTAAGTTACTTCAATAATTTGTAAATGTCGTGGGCTACTCAAGTGAAACTGAAGTATGGTCTACTTAATTGAAGTAAGAGTGTGCAACGCGTCACAACTGATGCGAAACAGCAGGTGAACTTGAACCCCGGTCCAGGGCCACTTCAGGGATCTGTGAATGTGTCACGGGTCACTTGATGGACCTGTAAATGTACCACGGACAACTTAATTTTCGTGGAACTGCACCGAAGGTCACTAAAGTGATCTAGAAATGTGCCACTTAGCTAATTTTTACAAAATTCGGTTTTAGGTCGCGGGCCACATCAGATGACTCCGAGAACCATGGGTTGAGCATGCACGGTATTTTCCCTTAGTATAATCCGCGGATTATCTGTTAAAAAAAGTGCTTAAACGTTTAAAAAAATGCGGATTATCTACCGCTTCCGAAAATGGCGTTACCAGCCTAATGATTCCGAATTTGAAGGTTTTTGATTGAATTGTAAATTTTGTTTCGCGTTTAAATAATGCTATTGTTTCGTTAATAAATTTCATTAATTAATGTATCAATGCATTAATTATTAAAACACAAGGTAAGTTTTATTTTAAATCCTTCGGATTATGCGCCCCCACGGATTATACGCAGGAAAATACGTTATGTTTTAAGAAAATTCCAATACAGTCGAATCCCGTTATAATGAACGCCAAAAGACCGGAGGAATCACTTCGTTAAAACGAAATTCCGTTATAAAGGAATTCCAGGTTGCCTAGTATTGTTCCTATGTAAACTTACTTGGAGGATTAGAAAAGTGTTCGTTAAAACGAGATTTTCGCTATAACGGTATTCGTTAAAACGGGATTCGACTGTAATTGGATTTTTCAAGCTACAAATCGCGAAGAATATTCATTCAATATAGTGTAAAATAATAATGGAAAAAAAAAGTGTAGTAATGTTACAGAGTTTCCAATTGTAAATTCATTGCGTAGAAGAAAAACAAAGAAGTAAAATTACTTTAATTATACGGTTTCTTAATTTTGAAAAGTAACGTGGGAGGACTTTCCAAGATAAATAATTAAGAATATCAAACGTATCTCTCCTTGAAGTTTCTAGAAATTTCCCAATTCAAATGATTGTGAAATGTGGTGTGAGGCTAAAATGTCCGTAAATAACGGTCATAAAATTCAATTACCTCTCTCTCTCTTTTTGCATGGATGGTCGATTTGAATAATTCCATATGGACAGTTGGTTCTCAAGCCTCTTATTCTAATGAAGTGAAGAAATGAGCCCAAGGTCTTCTCTCATAATGCGGTGACGCGAAATGGACCGGAGAAATCTCTCTCTCTCTCTCTCACTTCAGTAATAATATAAGTTTTAAAAAAAAGTTTTTCTAAATATTTTCTGTTTTACGCTACGTCGACTCTGCAACTTAAAAAAAAAGAAGAAGTAATTTCACACATTTAAACAGCAGCGAGTTTTTAACGAATCCGTTAATATTAACTGTTTTCAGTAATTCTGTAAATGACGGACTTTAACGGCAATGGAAACTGGAGTGTTCAAGCGTACAATAGAGACGAAGATGGCAAGAAATTGGCTATGTACGAGGTTTCTGCAGCCTGCGGAAACGGCTCTAGTGAGATGCCATCATTAGTGATGGATCGGTGCTTTCACATGATCGATGTGCTAAGACATTTCGAGTAGTTAAATAAGAAAGGGTGAAAACATAAGTTCGTTTCACCTCATATAGCTCGTGAATCGTTCGTAATAGAAATACGGGGTTTGCGCAAACGAATGACACGATTTTGGAACTTTAAATTTTCAAAACTATTACACATAAAAAATAAAGAGAAATACATTCAAGGTTTTTTTAAAACATCGCTCAATAGATGGCAGCACTTCCGTTGGACGCAGTGACGATTACTACTACTGTTACTATTAAAACCACGCATGCACCTCGTCCACATTCCTCTGCGGAACTTCTAACGAATTGGTACGTGTTGCGAACCTGAAGTGAAGTTTGTTTCTGTGTAATGCTTGTCATGTGCAGTGCCGCCATCTGCCATCGGTTCTTCTAACTATGAGTTAAGGGTAACGAATAATTGTATCGTTGTACAGGGGTCATTCAAGTATTACGCGAGCATCGAGGGGGCGGGGGGGAGGGGGTTTCGGATGTGCTGACATTTGATGACAAGGAGGGAGGGGGGGTTTGAAGGTTGCTTACGTCATCAATCACCCTTTTTGAAGATATGAAATATTGTGAGCTGCTGACGAAATTTTGCTGACAAGGGGGGCGGGAAGGGGGTCAAAAATGGCTAAAAATCTGCTTACGTAATACTTCAATGGCCCCAGAAGCCTGTTGTTCTCTATGGCGAGATTTTTCTAACGGAAAGACCGGCCCGCATTTGATCCGTGAGGTTAGGATTCAGTGACTGAAATTGACTTTCTTTCAAACCGAACACAACTCAGGTCTATCACCATCTATGTGGGCGATTTACTACCTAGTGAGTTGTGCCGGAAGTGTAACTGTGTGTGTGTGTACCTAACAGTCTTTGAGTGCGTATGTAGTGTTGTGTTTGATTTTTCAGTGCTGCCATACTGAAATTGACTGAGCCATTCCTCTTTGTTTGTTTTTTTTTTTTCAGTTACAAATTTCTAAATGCACTCTGCACAGAAGTACCGGAAATAGCCCTTGCATTTATCCTAATACACAAAAACTTTTTCCTCTCATCGTCACCATTTTAAATTTCAGACACTGCGTTCAACGGACATGCTGCCATCTATTGAGCGATTTTGAAGGGGGGGGGGGGAAACGCCTTTATGAACATTTTTCTTTACTTTTGTGTATCACAGATTACATTATGCGTTTTGAAAATATAAATTTGTAAAAACACAAAATGTGTCATTTATTTGTGCAAACCCTATATATACTCTCAGTTAGAAAAAAGTATTTGAATAACGTGCCCTTCTCAGTCGTGCCATTTACTTTAATTAAATCTCGTATATATACCGAAATTTAATGTTTTTTATACGGACCACCACTGTGGCGACGGTGGGGTTCGAACTCGGGACCCGGACAATTTTCTGACTGTATTTTGACAATTTACTTGCCTATAACAATTTTTTTTTTTGGCTGTGATTGGCAGCTTTACTTGCCTTTGACAATTTTTTTGCAATGATTGGCGATATCCCGTATGAATTTGATTTCCCGCAATTTCATGAAAGATTTATGGACAGCTTAGGCATATCGCGTTGTGCGCATTGGAACCTCTTGGAGGGCAGCAGACATGGCCCCCTACAAGGGCGGGACTGATAGGGCTCCAGCGGGCCAATTTTAATAATTTTTGGTTTTTTTTGCTTTTTCACTCTATAAATTAACTATAAAGGGCCCCGGGAAACGTCTGGTCTGAACGTCCAGAGGCTCCAGCCTGGACGGTCCCCGCTCTAGGATGTCGGGACCTCGGAAGCAGGTTGTGCATCCCTGCTCTAAGGAATAGTAAAAAAAATACGCTTATATATTTGGTTAAATTTTCCATCGGTATGTACCAACAAGGATGATGAATATATCAATGCAGTCGTATGGGAAAAATGATAATAACATGCGATACGTACCATCATGCTAAGTTCATATTACATAATCAACATGATTACATTCATCCCTTTCCGATTTCGTATGCTAGACACCGGCATTTCGCAATGTTGTTTTGGTTTTTCGAAATCTTTCCGAAAAGAGGGAGAACGATAATGGCCAAGTCCTGTCGACGTGAATTGTATTCCGTCTGAGCCCATCGCAATCATGGGAAATAATGCTCAATGTCTGCTGCGAGTTTAGGAGAAATGCATCAAACTTTATCTTTGAGGAAAGAAACTACTCTAGCAACGTTTTTTGAAACATTCTACACATAAATAAAAGTGAATACATGGCGTATATGTGTAGACTAAGAGTGGGGGAGCGCTAAGAGTGACGAGAAGTTTTCTCTGGAGGAGCGTTAGTTCCGTCTGCTCCCATTTAGTGCCTGTACGTGAATATCTTCAACCCCCCCCCCCCAAACTGTTGGCCGAACGCCGTCTTTAAGAAAAGTACGTGAAGTGACATTATATGGCATTACAGCAGCGGTTCTCAACCAGTGCTCCGCGGAGCCCTTGGTTCTCCGCGGCCGCTCGCGGAAAGTAAAAAAAATTAGTTAATTTGAAAAAAAAATAATTATAATTACGTTTTTAAATAATAAAAATAAATCAGTAAGTTTGCTGAATAAGTAAAAAATAAGTCTACGGGGCGCCGCAGTAGAAATTATATGCCAAAAAGGGCTCCACGAGTCAAAAAAGGTTGAGAACCGCTGCATTACAGTCACCGTGTTCGGCTCGGAGAAAAAAAAAAACTACGTAGTCATAAACTCTTCTTTTTAGCTCAAAGATTTAAAAAAAAAAAAACCCTCCCGAAGCACTGTGATAGTTTCTGCTGTTGTTTTCCCGCAAGAAAGCTTCCTGAGCATTTGGAGGATTTTGAAACCTTCTTAAGCATTTGAAGGAGTACGCAAGCTTCCTACGCATTTGAAAGGGGTGCGCTGGACTCTGATGCATTTGAAGAAGTGCCCAAGCTTCCGACGCATTTGAAGAAGCACTCAAGCTTCCGACGCAGTTGAAGTAATACGCAAAATTCCAATGCATTTGGAGAAGTGCGCAAGCTTCGTACGCATGTCTTTGATTAAGCACACACTTCCTACGCATTTGTCGAAACGTACAGGGCTCCTAACATTTCTAGAAAAATACAAGCCTCCAACGCATTCCAAGTAACACGCAGATATCTGGGAAATAAACAAGCCATCTACACATTTCTGTAAATGCACAAGTCATCCGAAGGGATGCGCACGTCTCGTATGCATTTCTAAGGGTAAGAAAGCAGCATCCTGTGCATTTATAGCGGTCTATAACGTCCCGAATTTCCAGACCTGCACAAGCCTCAGACGGATTACAAGGGGAAGGGGTATGCAATGCACACCTTATACGCATTTTAACACGAGGCTCCTACACATTTTGAGGTACGCCAGACCCGTATGCGTTTCAATGGGTAAGTACGATTCGTACGCATCTCTAGGGAATAAGCAAGGCTCCCACGCATTTCCACTGCACCAACCTCCTACATATCTGTGAAGAATACGCGTGAATCTAAAGGCGCGTATATACTAGCGCTCCGATCTTACAATGCATAACCCCCCCCCCCCCCCTGCAGCGGTTCTAATCTTCTCGTAGGTACACAAACTGCCTTTGCGTCCCTTTTTTTCCCTTGTGTTCGTTGAGAAAACCGATTCCAGGTGGGTCCAGTGAAAACAGCTCAAGAATCGTTCACAACACCGTACAAATTACCGAACAACCAATTGCGAATGCTTTGATTGCATGATCCGCGCGCTTATGTATACGCGCCTTAATGCATATATACCCAATCCATGGCTCTCGGAGTCATCCGATGTAGCTTGGATCACTTAACTGACACATCGCACGCTTCCATAGCACTTAAAACGTCACGCGGCACATTTACAGAACAGTTGAATGACCCGTGGTACATCGGCAGAGCGTTTAAGCGGTCCGTGGCACAGTCCACATCACTCAACTGATCCGCGACATATTTACAGATCACTTTAGCACCCCACGACACAGTTCCAGAGCGCTTAAGTGGCCCGCGACATAAACCGCAATTGGTGTAGGGGTTAACTTGAGAGGCCCTAGCATCGAAGGTGGTGGGATCGAGATCCATTGAGATCAGCTGTTGCTTTGGGGGGGCCATGTTTGGTGTTATGGCCCGCGACGTATGTCCAAGTCACTTAAGTGATTCACGGGACATTCAAAGATCACTTAAGCGGTCCGTGAAGTATTTTCAAATCAATGAAGTGGCCTGCATTCTCCTGAAGATTGAGCACCCTTGCTCTAATACATTCTCAGAGGGTGCTTGAACCATGAAAAAGTCAACGACTGACTTGTACGCACCAAATAAATACAAATACAACGCCACAACAGGCAAATTGCCCAACGAGGTGGCTGACTTAAGAACATCATGGATCCCCGAGCCCCTACCTACTACTGCTACACCACACATGCACCCCCCACCCCGCGGAACCCCCCAACGAATCGGTACATGCGGGAATGTGCGTGTACGTGTAGTGAAACCTGACGTAAAGTTTGTTTCTGTGTGATGCTTGTTATGTGTAGTGCTGCCATCTGTCCCCAGTTTTACTAACTATGAGTGAAGTGTTATGGTTGAATGATTTACCGTTGTAGGACTGTTGCTCTCTGTGGCGAGACTTTTTAACGGGGAGATCGGCTCGCATTTGCGCCTTGAAGTTGGGAACCACAGAAAACCAACTTCAGCCGACCACCACTGTGGGGTTCGAACCCGGATCCTCGCATCACGAGTCCGGCACTATAACCACTCGACCACCACAGCGGCGAAAAAAAAGGATAGAAGTAACTTCCACTTCCAAAAAAGAAAATTCTCGTTGTTACTTAACCCCCACTCCCCGCATTGTATGTGTAAATAAAAGTGCACTGCAGTATTTAAAATATTACATTGCAATACTATGCAGTGATTAGCACTTTTAATAACTTTATCAGTATTAATTTTATTGTATTTCTCTTACAGGACTGCAATCAGCAGCAACAGAACAGAACAAACGCTGGCACATATCCGGGAACAGCAACCGGCAAGATGCTGCTCCTAGAGACGATCTCCTCGTTTCCCGATGCCAAAATGTCTGTGCGACTCCATCGATCTCAAGCCTCGCCATGGGAAACGGTCCACACGATTGCACGTCGGTCCATCCGCCTGCCTCACGAACTTATACCAGAACGGAACTAGCGGAAATCTGCACGAAATGCTTCTGCCGTCAATCGAGTCCAAACAAGGCTAATGATTTGAAGTCACCAGCATTCGATCACACGGAAACGCCCTCGGACCAATACAGCGTCTATCTCAGGATAAGGGACCAGAACCCTCTCCCATCGAAATTCTCGCAGCTGTACGACCCGAAGACGAACACGTCCACTTCGGGATTCGTACCGATATCCAACCCACACCTCAGAAGCTTCCGGAACCACTCCAAATCGGTGACGAGTCGAACTCTACATCCTACAAGACCGCAACCGGAGGTCAGACCCAAAACTGTGGCGTATTCGGATCGATTGTTATCTAGATACGACGACGACGATGCAATACTTACGGACATCTCCTCATTCAAGTCCAAAAGACTCCGAAGTAGTCGGAAAATCAAGTCCAGACAAGGAGACGTGGCAAAAACGTTCCCCGACTCCGGGAAGACAACGACAAGATTGCATGACTCGGATATGAAGAGGCTGAAGAAGATCCCGGATGAGGCTCCGAAATCCAAGATGGAAGCCATCAAATTTTCGGTTCCCTACGACCCCGAGAATCTTAAATCGACCTCGGGTTTTGTACCGATACCAAGACCTACGTACAAGAATCCTAGCAGCAGCAGCAGTGGCATTCCTAACACTAGTCAGGAGAATTCCAAAAAGAAATCCTTGGCAGGAGTAGGAGACGAGGATGTATCAGCCGAGAAACTCGTCAGGAAGGCCAGTTACGATAACGTCGACGATATCGTGAACAATGACGGGATTCTCGGTGACGGTAATTTCGAGATAATTACTGGCGGAATGTTCCTCGATCCTGAAGACAACGAAATCGGAAGATATTTCGATCTGAAGCCAATTGGCTTCGACACCAGAAGGAGGAGGAGGAGGCGGAAGAACAAGAAGCAGCGTAAAAAATTCGTTCCTTCCAGAGATTTCATCTACCCAAAATACTTCCAAGGAGATACTCCAACTGAAAACGCCATGCTGTTACCCATGAGTTACGGCGAGTTCTGAGAGATTTCCTGTGGAGAGTTCACTAATAAAATTTGTTATGACTCCCTTTGTATTTTCTAGATTTCTGGCTCCACAAAGAGCTATTGCGCAACACTTCATAGTTCCTCTGACATCACAAAGAGCTGCTGCGGAATTATGCATAGTTCCTATCACGTCAAAAATACCTGTTGTGCGATACTGCATAATTTCTGTGATGTCACAAATAGCATTTGCGAAATGACGCATGGTTTCCAGATATCACAAATTGCTGCATAGTTTTTATAGCACCACAAAGAGCTGATGCGCAATGCTGCATAGTTTCTATGATATCATAAAGAGCTGTTGTGTGATGCTATATAGTTTCTATGATGTCAAAAACAGTTTTTACGAAATGCTACGTACTATCGACGTCATAAAGAGCTGATGGGAAATGCTAAGACACCTTCATATACGTGTGTATAAAGGGGTTCCTCTGGGAAATGCTAAGACACCTTCATATACGTGTGTATAAAGGGGTTCCTCTGGGAAATGCTAAGACACCTTCATATACGTGTGTATAAAAGGGTTCCTCTAGGAAATGCTACATAGTTTATATGACGTCACAAACAGCTGTTGCGAAATGACGCATAATTTCTATGACATCACAAAGAGCTGTTGCGCAGTTCCGCATAGTTTTCATGACGGCATAAGCAGTTGTTGCCAAATGACGCATAGTTTCTATGACATCACAGAATTGCATTTGATAATGCAGCACATGGTTAGGTCCCTTAAATGCAGAGTGGTTCAAAAGTTTCTTGTCAAACAGAACGGATGTAGAAGCAGTGCCGCCGGATCTTGTTGAATCCTGCAAATTACGCGGCCGCAGGAGGCACCAACTGAAAGGGAGCGATTTCATAGGGCTCTAATCTAAAGGGAGAGGAATGATTTTTTTTTAATCCCAATATATATCATTCGCTTACACTTGAAAAATGTCCAGAACCTGCCCTGCGTAGAAGGTAACTGGTAGTAGTAGGAGAAAAGGGCCCCCAAAATTGAATATTTTTATAAGGCCTGTGTTACACTATAAAAGTTTGATAAAAGTCCTATTATAAAACTTTAAAAATGCAACCAATAAGGTCAACCGTTGCATTTTCTAGAATGCTTACCAATAACCTTATTGGTTAGATTTTTCAACTTTTATAACAGGGATTATATCAAACTTTTATAGTGTAATACCGGCCTTAGAAATGTGTCGGGAACCTGTGCAGTTCAGCCGATAAGGAACTGCACATTCATGAATCGCGTAATTACAGGAACACGGAAATAAACACCTACCTACACAAAAATATGTGCGCACAACTAAACCAAAACTAATGAAAAATTCATGTTGACCGAAATAAATAATTTCAGAATTTAATGAAAATTTTACTCAAATATTTTCAGAATTGAATTAAAGTCCCTGCTTACCGGAAGAAATGATTTCAGAACAATACCTGCGCATTAATCTGTAGAAAATTCCGCCTTTCAGACGTGACAGGGTTCTAGATAGACCTACGAATGAACTCAGTTGACATACGAAAACACAGTGTTACTCACTTACTCACACATCCGTAGGAGAAAATGTCGAGCACCTAAGCCACCTATCGATAAATTTTGGTACTTTTTCTATTAATTAAATGACAAGCGCATCATTTGAAGTGTCGGCTGTCTGAGTTGGCTTGGTGCCATCCATCAAGCCAACACCTTCTAAATCAGGCTAAAGCTTCTGATTCAGGTGTTGATCAGTCCCAGTAGAGCGCCCGAATTCGATTCCGATAACCCCGTATTTCGCCGGATTTATTCCCCCGTAAGCAAAAGTGTTTTTTTTCATCTTATTTATTGTGTGCGCTGGAATAAAATATTCAATCGAAAGATTTGTTCACACTTTCCTGTAACTAAATACAGGAAAGACACGGATTGCGGAGCACATAAACAGCCTACAGCAGGAGGAAGAACGTTATTCATGCAAACAATTTAGACGTTCAATGGAAAAAAACATTGCACGATAACATTTAATTTTATTCACAACTTAATTACTTAATTCTTCTTTTTCGTACACGAGCTATTTGGGTGGGTTTGTTTTTTGCATCAGACGATGTACTAATTGCGATCGCACATTTGCATTAATTAGGCACGAGCAGAAAGTAAACACTCACCAACGTATATATACGCGAGTGTAATTTCTTCCGGGAAAGTGATCGATTAGGGGATTTAATTCTACGCAAGACACGATAAGGATTATATACGATGTGTATGTAAATTAACACAAGTAAGCGTGTACAGGGTGCGTCAAAAGTTCGTTAAAAAAACTTAGAAATTGCTTATAAGGGAACACACAGAGATTTCCCCCCCCCCTTTTCCACCCGAATTGAGTGTTACGAGCGAATGGACTTGGTCTCTTGGTGATGTGTGTGATGATATTGTGCGTCATGTGGTGGTGTTGAGTATGCTGTGGCGGCATTGAATGTGTTAAGGGAGACAGACAGACCATGACCGATTGGACTTCTTTCTATCAAACACATACACGCACAACACAATTCTATACACAAACAATATATACTTTCCTTTCTTCATAGGCCTTCTTGGCTAGTTTGTATGCTGACAGGCAGCCCATAGGGCTGGGAATCAGCCAAAATTCAATTCTGGTCTGGTCTGATAAGGGAACACACACACACACACACAAATTATGCTAAAAAGTTGTGATTTGCACGAATGGGATCAGAGAGAATCGGTATAGGGTGTCCCATAACTCCGTAAATAGCCTAAAAATTAATAAAAATTAGAGGAATTAGTATACAGTGAGACCTCGATATAACGGTACTTTGAGGACCAAGAAAAAAATATCGTTGTAGAGGGGTTATTATTGAATCGAGAGGCAGCAATATCATCAACCGCTACCAAATCTATGTTGTTGTTGGTAGCTCTTCTGAATTAGCGTTGTTTGCACCATTATAAAATGCATTCGTGAGACTTTATTCGCGCCAAAATATTAAATTCGATTAGTTGATGAATAAAATTCAGTTATTTGTTTCACCCTGTAAAACAGTTTTTTGTGCAATACTTTTATGTACTACACACACAGGAAGTAGCTTCATGGCGACTTCGTCAACATTTCCGGAGGGTAGATAATGCAAAATATACCGATGTTACTGAAAACCCCTCCGAAGAACAAACATTGATGAGGAATATAAAACTACATGAAGATGATTTTGAGTGAAATATGAAAAATATCGTTGTAGCGAGAGAGATTTCTAAATATCCTAAAGAAATATCGTTGTAGAAGGGGTTTATTATAGTAAAGCGGTTTGCGAAAAAAATACTCCCACGAAGGGGAACTTTTTTTTTTTTGGTACAATAAAAAAAAATTACTTCAAATTTTTGTCGATAGAGAGCGCTAATACGAATGTAAATCCCAGAGTTTTGGGCTCGATCCTTTGTTCAATTACTTCTGTACCCGAAACGTTTGTGAAACTCTATAAATATAAAAATATATCATATATTGCATATAATCTGCTCCATTCGCAGCTGAAGATGTCTGCCTTTGCTGAGGAACGGATTTGGGGGTGGGGGCAATAGGTAAGAACCGAATAATATTGGAAAATTTTCCTGTCCCGTAAAATACGGAACAATCCAACGAACGTACGCAAACCATCGACCTGGATCCGCAGCTGTCGGTGCCCCATGCAGCCCCGCAGGTCACACGGCCAAAGAATCGTCCCTGGCTAAGAGCCCCGATTATGGTTTCTTTTCTGAATATGTGGATAGATAATAAAAAGGGCTGGACAAATCCAGAAAAATTTACATTCACGAATAAAAACTTTTCATGCAAGAATAGATCATGTGGTTGTGGGAAAAGAATACATGCCTCGTCAAAATTTTTACATTTCCCGGGCATTTCGGGCAATAGCCCAAATGATAACGTTGTCGTTTCTATAAAGTCTTGGTTGACACGTTTTTCTGTAAAAGTACGTAGTGGTTTTTAAGAGCCCCAGTGTGATATAAACGAGCCAATGATAGCCAAAACAATAATTAAAGTCAACTATTAAGACCACGGTGAGGGGGGGGGGCGATTTCCCCTACCCAAAATATGAGGAAAATGGCCGATGGAGATGGGATAACATGATCAAGAGTGTGTTGTTCTATCCTTTGGTTACACCCCCCCCCCTTCCTCCCGCAGGGCCGTCTTAAGTGCACTATAGGCCCGCACTGGCAAAGTGATTTTTCTGCCGCCCTCTCTCACCAAGCTGGAAGCTACTAAAAATTGTAACCAGATCTCATTATCACGAGGCTCCTTTTGTACTTGAGAGGTCCTCCGTCCAGGGCCCTGATGGGCCCATGCGTTAACACAGCACTGCCCCTTCCGAAATAAATTACTGGCTTCCACTGAGATCAAATACTTTTGGTTTTACTTTGGAGGCCCGAAAAAATTATGAGATCTGAGAAATAGCCCACTTGTCCTGCGCAAAAATCGGTGCTCCCCCTCCCAACATCTTGCAGCAGGATCCCTAGGTTGGGATCTTTGATGGGCCCCCTCTAAAGTGAATTTTTTCGGTCATTTTCTCACATGGGGGGGGGGGGACCCAGATCCCCAAATCCGCCTCCTTCCTCCCGCTACGGCCCTGCCGGGAACCCAAGGCCAGTGCCGTCTTAACGCATGAGCCCACCCGGGCACAGCACAGGGGTCGTGAAATGAGATCTGGTTGAAATTCTAAGAACCAAGAGATACGCTTATTGGCTGCATTTTTCAAGTTCTATAAAAGAAACTTTTGTCAATTTTTTATAATGTAAATAACGGACTTACGATAAGAATTTTATGGGAGACTCCCTATTGACAAGTATTTTATCGGCTGATTATGCCCACCTCCCCCTCTTCTCGCAAGTGCCGTCTTAATGCGGGGGGGGGGGGGAGCGCACCAGAGCACGGCCTGGAGGAGACGGGGCTCAACTGTAGAAAGGGGCCTCGTGAATATACGATCTGATAGAAAAATTTGAATATAAAAACGCAAATTGGTAGGCAGCAATTTTTTTCTAGCCAGATAAAAAAAAGGAAGGTGGGGCCTCAGAAAATCACTTCGCCACAAGGCTTATACAAGGCCGCAACTAGGGCGGAGCAGGCTGGTTTGGTGAATCGGGTGCTGGACCAGAGAGGGAACAAATTTCACCGTTTAACCTCTGCTTCAACATTACAAGAGGGATGCCAAAATGCTTGCTTGACACAGCTGACCAAACCTCTAGTTGTGACCCCGGGTCTACGATGGTCTTAAGGTGGTCTTAATGTACCAATGGGTAGGGGACAGAAAAAGAAAGGAATCTCTGCCCATGAGAGATCTGTTTTTGGTGCCCCGATGACGTTTCTCAGCTCAACAATTTTTTTTTACCATCCAATTCGGATTTGGCACCCTTCCGTAGAGAGGTGCCCCATGTGGCTGCACAGGTAGCACGGTCTCTGTGGGGGGTTGAAAGGTTTCAGCCTAGTGTCTTGTAAGTTTTGTTTTTTTAACACTATTAATTCTTATATCGAGGGACCAGTGAAAAATCTCGCCTCTAAGGCCCCAACAAAGATCTCAGCCTAGTGACCCCCTACTGCAGGACGTGGGTGCGATGAATGCATCCAGTCTTCCCGACTAGGCCAGTACGTCCTATAGATATTGTATCTAAAGCCGGGTTTTCCTAGGAGCAGGTTTCCTGTGCCACGCGCAACGTGATTCGCCCAGCGCGACACGCCGTCCACTCACCAGTAAGAAAAACAGCATGACTGTTTTCCTACTAAGCGCAATACGGCTCACGACAGCGCTTTACGTTGGGCGTTATTGGCCGACTCCTTCTGAAGGAGTCAAATGCGTCGTGCGCCGCGGTTTTGCCGATATTCTCTTCACTCTTGTGTGTATTATTTCCCTTCCCTTCAAACCGGAGCATGCAGACGACAGAAGCTGATGCCAAAGCCATATTTAACTTTATATATAGCCGCCCTGATTTGATGCGCCTCGCTAGGAAAACACAAACGCGTAGCGTGATTATGTAACTCGTTTCTGTCGGCGCGAAATTGTCTAATTCGGTTCACGCTGCGCAAAATACCTATTCCTAGAACCCGGCTTAAAAGAATAATAAGACATTCACTTTAAAAAATATTGTTTGTGCTGCTGTTTACTTTCAAAATCAGAAGTCCTTATGTGGTGATGACGAAGCTGAGGTATAAAAAAACCAGTGACGAACCGGGGGTGCTTTGGGTGCTGAAACACCCACGGTAATTTGTGGCATTGATCCGAGCACCCCCAGAATTAATACAGAAATTAAAATTTCCGATATAAAACTAGAGACGAGCACCCACAGTTTCGAAACACTTACGACGCCCCTGTAAAAAACTAAATTCTTCATTCGAAGCTCCTTATAAACGCAGCTTATAAACTGACCTGAAAGATCAAACTTCCAGTTCAGTTATTTTTTCAAGACCCACAGAGACATCCAAAACAAAAGACCTCCAAACAAGCAGACAATAGGGTCAATAGGTAAGATCGTAAAAAGTGAATTTCCACATTATAACTTTATAGTAATGTGCTGCCATCTAATCTCAATTTTAAAAGTGACTCATGTGGTGATGATGAAGTTTAAAGTAAAAAAACTATATTCTTCATTCTGCTTAGTTCCTTATAAACAAAGTCCATAAACTGAACTGGAAATTTAAACTGAAAGTTCGGTTATTTTATATGAGCATAAGGAGACGTCCAAAACAAAGAACCTTCTAATGAGCAGACGACAGACGGTTTGTTCGGTTCCCTACAAGCTGAAGCTCACAAACAGAACTGGCAGTTCGAACTCTCAGTTCAGTAATTTTTTCAGGACACAAGGAGACGCCCAAAACAAGTAACCAGACGAGAGAAGCAGACGACAGAAATTCTAAGCATCGAGCTTAAATTACTGGAGGGAGCATCCAGCCGCCGCGACGTCGTCTACATCTAATGCAAGGACACCACGTGACTCGGTGCAAACAAACACGATCCCCCATAGAGATCAATGTTAAAATTGCCGATTTTATCATAGAAATGCGGAAATTTGGTAAGGTTTTCCGCCGCATCAATAATTTTAAAAATTTAATTGAATTTTTGATTTTTGAAATATTGAGCTCGCTTAGAGATACGAAGCCCAGAAAATTAAATATAAAATAATGAGCTAGACCCGGTTTTGAGGTTGATACCCATGCAATAACATTGATTTCAGCTTTTTATTTATATCTTCTCAAGCTTGAAAATTAATGTCTCCGTATTGTCTTACATTATCCAATTGCATCAATCCGTATAGTTTAGGATGTTTTGAAATTAATTCTGGAATTATTTCTTTATTAATTATTATTTCTTTCATTAATGCTGAAATTATTTCTTTCATTAATGCTGAAATTATTTCTTTCATTAATGCTGGAAGTCATGGCCCCCACATCCTGAAGCAGGGCCCCTAAGCTGGGATCTTTCCCGGGGCCCCTTTATGATGAATTTATAACGTGAAAAAACAAAAAAATTATTAAAATCCTGACGGGCCCCAGGGCTGGAGCCTTGTCAGCCCACCTCCTTGTGGGGGCCACTCTAAGGAAGAACCATTGAATCTTAGAAGGACCATAATATTACCAATAGGCAGGGCCGTAACTAGTGGGGGGGGGGGAAGCAGGTAGGTCTGGTACCCCGGCCGCAAATTTAACCAGTTAACCTATCATTCAGCGTTAAAAGGGGATGCTAAATGAGTGGTTGCCCCGGCAAACCAAGTATCCAATTGCTGCCCTGCCAATAGATATCTTATTTCTGACGGGAATCGCCGTTGCATTGGGCATTTTTTCTTTTAGATACATTCTCAAGTTTGTAATTTACACCTGGTAGCATTTCTTTTACTTCTGTAGATCAAACTACACAGTTGATCCACTAATGACCCACAAAAATCATGTCCTTATTCTGTAGAACTTATCTACTCCATGGGGGGCCCATCTGGCATCGGGGTGTCAAGTGACAATTAGATCTGGTTCCGATTTTCAAGAGTAAATATGCAAATAGGTAGGTAGGTAGTGCTTCTCTCAAAAAAATCGCTTAGCATGTGGGCGTACGATGATATTAAGACAGCCCTGCGCGTGCTTTATGAAAATTGTGAAAAGCTAATCAAAAAAACTCTGCAAAATAATGTGGTCTAGTTTGCAATATCATTAGTTTCTCATCTTTTGTGCCATCCTTTGTGATAATGATCAACTATACAATCGAGTGTTCTTAAAATTTTAGGATCTTCTATCAGATGATCGATGTTGAAGAACTATTGTGCATTTAAAAAAAAATACCATTTGATATCTTTTTGTGGTGCCCCTTTTGTATTGATGCCCTAAGCACGTGTTTATTTTGCTTAATCCGGACTTGATTTGTTGACGTATGATTTGGGGGGGGGGGGGTTGAACTATGCTTATCATCGACCACTCTTTATAACAGTACGAAATATTCTTAATCAGCTACAGCCCTCGAAATATTGAAGTTGAAATATTCTTAATGACAATTACTCGGCGAGGCAAAAACGGGAAAACCT
Organism: Pholcus phalangioides; assembly: GCF_987345545.1. NCBI lineage: Eukaryota > Metazoa > Arthropoda > Arachnida > Araneae > Pholcidae > Pholcus > Pholcus phalangioides. The sequence continues at coordinate 16,340,446 of NW_028301601.1, read as the reverse complement.
TTCGCTAGTTTGTGGGCATCTGAACTAACATTCTTCCTATTGATAAGTCCTCTATAGAGCCACTTTAGCGATCTCAATGTTCCGCGAATCATGCAAGTGATCTAGAAATGTGCCGAGGGTAACTTGAGTGATGTAAAACTGTACTTTGGGGGGGGGGGCGTTTAAGTACTCTAAAACAGTACCACGTCACTCAAATGATCACTAAATGTGCCACGGACAGCTTAAGTGTTCTGGAAACTGCCCCGTTTAGTTCATTTTTATAGAATTACGTTTGAGGTGATGGGGTTTATCATATATGGCTTGAAAGATGGGTCGCAATGAATTTCTTAATTATGTTCTTAGCCTTCAAATTAACAGAAATTGATAAAAATATAAAAGTATTTTCTTCCAAAAAAAATTTTTTTTTTAAATATTTTTTGCATCAAAATAACTTTTTGGTTTTAGGGGAAGGGTGGCAAAAGCTTCCCTCCCCGCGTACGTCCGATTCCCATATGCATTAAGAGGTGAGGGGCAGAGCCAACATCATCTATAGGTCCTTATCTATGGCAAAGCCTTCGCGCGAAGCTCGTAACGTCACCTCACCTAAGGCGACTGTATATAAGGCATTATTCTAGAGGCTATAATCTCACCTATAGCAATTGGATATACAGGGTGGGCAAAAAAGTCCGTAAAAACTTTAAAAATAAAAACTCGAAAAATAATCGAAATAAAAAACGGTTTGCAGGGTTAGCATTGTTAGGTCACGAATTTTTTTAAGACAAAAACTCAAAAACAGTGGATAGGTAGCACTGGTACTAGCGACTTCGGGGGAAATATGCAAATGAGACGATTATAAGAACTTCCGCTCCTAATCCACAAGCAGTTCACCTTTGTAAACAGTGTATGCGGACCTGCTGCACTCTACCGTTGCTGGATTTGTGCCTCACCTGCAATGTTATCCCCTGTGGTGGTCATGTGGAACATACTGCGGTAATAAATGACTTGGAGGCATTCTGCTCGATATTTGCGTATCTTCTGACTTGTGCATGTCAGCGCCACTAATCAGTTTTTTTTTTCTGTCTTAAAAAAACTTTCCGTGACCTAGCGACGCTAAGTTTTTTTTATTTCGGTTATTTTACCGGTTTTTATGAATTTTTGCGCACGCTGTGCTACAAAGGGATAAAGAGGCGCATGCGTTGGTCCACTTCAAGGCCACTGGAGTCCCTTTATATACATATATGAAGGCGTCTTAACTGGAATAAGGACCTTCAGTGACGTCACGAGCTTCACGCGGAGGCATTCTGCTATAGATGGTGTTGGCATAGATGACAATTTTGTTGACAATTGAAGGGTAGTCAAAAATAGTTGAAAATCTGGCGCAATACTTGAACGGCCCAACTGCTATGGCAGCCCGATGGATCAAAGATATCGATATTAAATTAGAGATCAATATTTTGTGATTTCAGACTTCAACCTTAACATGAACATTCATCTCACATATTAGAATAAATAATGTATCGCAATTTATATACACAATTTATATAATTTTTTTATTCGCCTATGAAGAATAAAATCCACCACAGGCCGCACGAAACAAAATATATTTCAGTAATATAAAATTTTTTTTTTAGGAAGCTGCATTTGACTAAGCACTGCAAGTAGTTACATACACACAAGTCACAAAATTTATACCGAAAGCATTTTGATTCGATTGACATCTGTTTATAGTAAATATATAATTTTCTTGTAAAAAATAAACTATTTCTCAGAAACTATAGGCAATTTACATACATTATATACTACAAATATACACTAAAACACTATCAATTTCAGTAAAATTTAAAAATTTTGACTATAAAGTTGTTCATAGTTATGGTAGCACACAAATGATGCTCAGAAAAAAACCTCCTTTGTACATATCACATTTTTAGTAAAGCAGGATGTAATTTTATACATGTGAAATAATATTGCTTAAAAAACATTCACATGTGAGGGAAAATGCCACACATCACAATCAAAACCGAACTAGATGGACTCGAGCAAACAAACACATCTTATCAACAAAAAAATAAGTATTTTTCAGTTTATCTAGGGGAGTACAATTGCTGGATTGTCATTTGAGGCTAGATGACACGTCCATTGTTATCAGTCGTTGAGCCAGGGCTATTACGGATCTCCCCTTGCTCCAGAATATACAGAGAAAATAGTTCTATCTTGCAAAACATAGGGGCTTATTGCTCTAGATTTGCACCAGTAATTGTTATGATGAATCAATCATCTATGCAGAGGTCAGTCAGTGAGATTCATGTGTTCACATATTGAGAACTCGATACTGTGTGTCACTCTTGAAATTTTCAACAAACATTTTATATACATTTCACATAAAACTTTCAGGCCTATGGATGATATTGAATAATAATACCTGCCATACCACCAATATTTACAAATGACTGATTTCCAAAGTGTTTCCTACCAAGTGAGAATGATCCGGGGGAGGGGGGAGATTACAAAAAATATGGGAAAATTTTGTCCAGTAAACTATGCATGATAATTTTTGTGTCCCCTAGCTGAAAAATATTTCTGGCTCCTCCAGGTTTCTAAGCCAAATTAAGAGACTAATACTACCTAAACTGCACTTGTACCTCTTTAGCATTCTTCTGAGGAATTTTTAATGAATATATTGTTGCATGCCAGAAAATGCTGTGTACCAAATGTGATATTTCTGAAAATCATGTGTAGTGCTGCCATCTGCCTTCCAATCAACAATCTACAAATTATTTTCCTTGTATATATTGTGTTAATTTTAAATGTTGGTCTGATTAGTCGCTGTTGAGTGACTAAACAGAACAAATCAATTATTCTCTTATATCAGGTGTTTCTGACAAGAGGATCGTGGACCTCTTGTTGAGATTTCAGGAGTGGAGGGTCCATAGAGCTTGAATGAGGAAAACAAAAAATCTACTAATTACTTTTGCACTGCTATATACTGAATATAGAGGTGTCTGTGGCCCCAAACCGTTAAGAACCCCTGCCTCATAAAATTTTTCTGTCATTAAAGAGCGATTCAAGGTAGTTTTTCTCATTTGTGTGCAAGGTCAGTACTGTATGTTCTCGTTTGAAATATCAATGCAGAAAATTTTAGCAACCATAGTCTCAGAGTTATTGGAAATAATGAGTGCTTAAAAAAACAGATGAGGGACCTCAAACCATATACTTCTACAGATACAGTGGATCTTGCTCATAATGTTCCCATTTACAACATTTTCCCTGCTTAATACAACTTATTTCCATGGTCCGAACTCTCTCACCAAGATTTCCCATTTAAAGCTTTTTTTTCTTCTAATATATGTTGCAAGCATTGGTGTATGCAAAGTTGGGATTCTAAACCCAACCCCCACCCCTCTTCCTCCAAGCCGAGATTAGTGTTATTTTGCAGGAAAAAATGTAAACCACCACATCCCACCCCCCGAGAAAAAAATTGAAATCCCCTCCCTTGAGAAAATTCTGTGTATGCCTATGGTTGCAAGTGCATCCTACTTTATGACAGAGGTGTAACAAACATTAGGAGGGCTCAGGCCTAAACGCCGGATACAAGTTTATGCTTATGCTAGCAACATACAGGGCTATATTGAACATGTATTCCTTGAACTCTTACTTCACTACTAAGAAAAAAAAGTCTTCATAATACACTTTAACACAGAGCTATTTAACATAAATGCTTAAAAATTCCAACTGTAACAAGATGAGAAAAGAACTGCATAGGAATATATTCCTCTCCGTACACATTAAAAGAAATATGAATATACTTTTACAATCTTTTGATAGATTGATCTTTGATAAATTATTGATAATGATCAACAAATCCATAGAAACTTTAAATTTGATAATTGCACTCACTGAATTTTTGACTAAAACGCCATTCCCTTTCCAAAAATGGTTGGGAAGGTTCAAATACAGTAGAGTCTCAAAAGTTCAAGGCTCTGGATAATCTGATGTGCTAGAAAAATCATTTCAAAATTCCTTCTCAAAAAACCTCTAAATTACCCCAGCCTAGGATCTTGGAAGCCTAGGCTGCAGTATATGATGAATCCTCGGAATTTTTCACAGGCCTCCCCTTTAAAGAAAATTTATAGTGTAAAGAAATAACATTCATATCAGACCTCAGGGATGCAACAGCCCCTGTCAGCATCCTATATAAAGAGGCCAGAGTGCCGTCTTAATACATGGGTCCACCTGGGCACCTCAAGTGCAAAAGGGGGGTCCTTCCATAAGTGAATAGACTTCTAAGTGGTGGGGAAACATCAGAGGATGCATGTAGTTAACAGGGGGGGGGGGGGGGGCAAGCAAATGTACAAATATGCCCTCCTGCCTACAACTTTTTCACTGAAAGGAAGGATAGGGAACATTGTCCTCCCATTTATCCACCTATAATGAGGGGACTCGTAATGATATCTTGTAAAAATTTGAGATTGAGCATAAAAATCAGTAAGCAATCATCTCTTAGTCAGGTCAATAGGGCATCGGAAGAATCAATTTGTCTGGGGGGGGGGGGGAACGAATGACGCTGTTAAGGAGGCACTGGGCTTGGAAGCCAAAATCTTAGGTCTTACACTCCACCCCCCCCCCCCACCAAAAATTGATTCATTTTTTTCAGATTGTTTTCATTAACCTTATGTAAAATAGTCTCTGATACCTCAAATCATTGAGATTCTACTGTACATACAACTTTCAGGAATAAGCTCGACTTTAGGAACTATCAATAGTTTGATACATGTACTCTTAAAAATCTAAAATGATGAATCTTACCCTCAATTCTGCTGACTTCCGAGATTATATAAGGTTTTAAAATATTGATGGCTGACATTCAGATATATGAGAGTTTTACTGCATTAATAACAATGCTCAAGGAACTGGAAATAAGTACCAGTGAACAAGGAATTTATCATTATAGGTAGTATACTAACACTATGGAAAGTGGATCAAAACCGGAGAAAAATATTGTGAGAAAGATTATTATAGTCAGAGAATATTGTTACACAGCATATTGTTGAACATTATTTTCATTGTAGCAGTTTGTATGAGAAGTAATTTTTTTAAATTGCAATGATAGTCTCGAGACAACACAGATCGCTATCAATAGCGCTCTATGACTTGTTCTGTATGTCATAAATATTTTCTTCGAAACTCGTGAAAGCACTATCAAGAAATAAATCCTTTTAGTTTGTCACATATACATATATACACACACACATTACATGAATATTCTATTTTTCTGGATACAATCGAAGAATAGTTTGTCCTGCATTCTCTCCTCGACTAGTCAACAATATAGGTTCCCTCTGGTGATACGAGATCAAATCTGCTACAGTTGGAAAAGTCTAGAAGAAAACAAATGTTCATATTATATTATTCAAAGTGTCTCAAAAACCATAGAATACATTAATATTAGGAGCTACAACAAATATAGTCAATATAATTTTCATAAATTAGTTTATATATATATAAATGCGGCGGTTATACATACTTTTTCTTTCATTTTTTCTTTTCCTAATGCATACGTTTCATCAGACCTCAACCTTATGTTCAGGTGAAAGATTTTACTGTTGTGTAAAACTGTGAGAGCATATGGGTTGTCTTTTCCAGCTCGTTTGCTGGGTCTCACTAAAAATGCTCCGCTGGAGTCCAAGTTTTGAATTTCTTGCTCTGCATCTTCTCGTTCTATCTCATGGAACCAAGGAAAACTTGTAACAGAGATCTGAAACAGAGTTTTTTTAAAGATTTTTATCAACCCTTGAATAAGTTATTTGCAGTTCAAGAATAAGTTTTGTAATTTCTCTACATCATCGTAAGAAAATCATGATGAAAGTCAGTACACATGCAGTGAAAATTTTATGTAATAATTACCCTCTACAATGATTTTTTAAAAAAAGTCGCCCATATAACAATATTACTCTTTGATCTTGAAATTTTTATAGTGTTAATATATTCTACGATCACTTCTTTATAACGATGAATTTCTCTCATCTTTTGAGTATTGTTATACAGTCAATGCTACTTATTAGCATCATGAATAATGTTATCATTTGGGTATTACTATCACTTTTGCAAGGAATGGACCAATGTCAGATCATGGGTGAAGATTTTTTTTTATAGGACTTTGGATAATTTTAAAACGTCCTTCATAATCGTAGCCCTGTGCATATGCTTAGAATTTTTAATGCACTGTTTCTCCAATTCATTTTCATTCAACCAATCAATGATAGTGCTCACTGATCCGATATGTAATTGTATAGCGTCGCCCACATGCTAATTGGATACTTTATTTTGGTATCTAAGTTTTACCCGAAACGCAAACATGTAGACCTATTCCTATTGAAACATGTTACAAAACATTAAAAAAAATAACTTCTGCAATAACAAACCATACATGCACCCCATCACAATCCTCTAAAGAATTTTATAAAAATTAATACATGTTATAATGCACGTGTTGTGAACCTAACGTAAAGTTTGTTACTGTGTACTGCTTGTTATGTGTAGTGTTGCCGCAATATATACATATGCTTCTGAAGCCCTTCAAGCCTCTTTTCACTCATGATTAAGACATCAGAATGGCTGATTTTTTAATATCACTAAAGAACTAAAATTCCCCAAAATTATACAGTTCATTTCATTACATTATTAATAGATGTATAAAAAAACCAAATAGAAATACCTGCTTATTTTGAACACTTTTCAAAGCTGTCTGTGGTACTGGAGGCAGAGGACGAGTCGCAAAATTTTGAGCTGAAAATTACAAAAGAATAATTTAATCTGAAGAAATCAAGCAGAACAAAGAAATGAAAATCTACTACATAAATCGCAATTATATTTCTAGAAATTTTTTTTTGGGGGGGGGGTGGAGGAATATAAATGGAACAAACGTGGTTAAAAAAGAATAGCCAGATTCAGTTATTAATTATAAATGCGATCAATCTATATAAATCACCACCATATGTTCTGAATGCTAATATATTTCCTATTCATACACCATATATTCTAAGCTAACTTGAAAAAAGAATGGAAGTGGAAATATATTCACTACAGATCATATGTAATAAAACTAGAAGAGGGGAAAACGAAATACTGTATAACAGTGGAAGGAACAGAACTAACTTGAATCATCAATCTTAGGTGGTGATGACTGTCTCATGTTATCTGTAGATACGCTGATTGTACAACTAATAAAAGCTGAGCTGCCAACAGTAAAAAATCCTAGAAGTAAAATTGTTTTTTTTATGATAGACATCCATAGATACAAATTAAGTTTTAATGCAAATAAAACTGATTTTTATTTTTTGAAATTAAAAAACTGCATAAGAGTTTAATTGATGTTTTGGTTTGAATCAAATACAAGAGCATCTAAGGCAGGAGTTCTCAACCAATTGCGCCAATAAGAGAACCAGATACCCCTCTTGCCAATAAGATGGCCACAGACCCCTTCACAGAATATTCATACACATCATAATGTGAAAACAATAAGTTAATTATTTCCTCATCCAAGCTCATAGACAACTTCACACCCCTCCAAGGAGTCTGAAAGTCAAAGTCTCTCCCCCTAGTTAAGAGCCAATGGTCCAAGTCTTTAAAATATATAAAATTATGAATGAGGAAGAAAATATACATAGGAAGAAAGAATGATAGATCTGATAAATATACTAGCGGGCTTCGCACTTATGACAGTGATTTTATAGTAAATATTTTTCATCCCTTTCACTGCAATGACTAATTTCACATATCCTTATTAGAAATGTTATTATTTAAACAAGGCTTTCTTCAAAAAAAATGTAAGCTCTTCTCCCAACTTTGAGCACAATTAATCCAGAAGAAAAATGCTGTCTATCATACAGTTGCCTAGAACCACTAAAATGAGAGGTGTGATAGTTACACATTAAGAAAATTATTACAATATGACCCAGAGTCAAACCCCATTTATTCAAGAGATGTGTGCATTACCATACTTCAGCAGTCACCAAAATAAGGCAACTGTGCTCAAAGGAAAATTTATACATGGAGTGCAGCGTGAGAAAAATTCTCCAGGAATACTGACAATTTTGGAGGGGGAGATAAATCATCTTGTATACCCCTCTAAAAGGTATATAATTATATATGTAGGAAGTACAAATATTTTACCCTTTCTTCCCTATCACCACGTTTACATTGAGACTTTATTTTTTGATGCCATATAGGCTTGAATTGCATGGTAATATGCTATTGAAAGTCATTTGCAACTCCAAGTTTTATAAGAAAAATTCTCTTGAGATATAAAATCACCCCTCATTCTAGTGGTTGAGTTCTGAGATACACTGTCACATTGTACATATATTCTCTCCCTAGTTTGAATACGCCAATTTTCAAGAGCATCGCTGACATTTTTCATCCGCATGGGGATGAAAAATGTTTGTGAAGTGTGCTTCACAAAATTTCTGGGCTTGTCATTGCCAAAATAAGGTGTCTTAACCCTTTAAGCGGCACAGCAGAAATCAATAAAACCACTTTAAAATGTCATCATTTAACTGACAAGGAAAGGGTCCCAAAGGTGTCGTTCACAAAAAAATTATGAATAAATTCAAGTACATTCATTTCACCCAGAAGCACATAAAAACTGAAAAATTAGTAGCAGTGTGCAATTAATAAAGCCCCAAAAAATGAAAATTACAACAGTTGGCTGCTCATCGCTTCTCATGCTTCTTGGCAAGATATTTGAAAAAATTCTTTTGACAATTTTCCTACTCTGTGGCTCTATTATTTTTCCTCTTTCCCTCCAGCTTTTCTCTTCCAGAAAAATTAGTTCTTTATTTCTCTACCTGTCCTGTACATGACCTTATGATGCTTGAACGATGACATTCTAAGACTAGGGTTGCAGGATTTTGGATTCATTCTTGGCCTCCATTGGAGTTCAATATATATATATTTTTTTGAGTGACCCATAATTCTGGAGGATTTTTTTCATATTTCTGTGCATATAAAAATGAGTAGGGTCAGAGGTAATTTTGCAAAATTTTTTAAAGTCACCTTGGGACCCTTTCTTTGGAAGAAGACTTTCTTCAACAAGTACAAAGTAAGGGTACGTGGGAAAAAGGTTTTGCTGAAAAGAGAATCTGTGTACTGAACCTTACAAAGTATCTGGGCTTGTCAATGCTAAAATAGAAGTGTTTTAGACCTTCTTTATGTGGTACTGATGGTATATCACTTAAAGGAGGCAAGATATCTCGTACATATTGATGAAAAGGTTAATGAGGTTGATCTTCGGGATCCTATGGCTGAACGTTCATGTCAGTTTTTTGTTGAAGTGGTCATGGCTACAAAAAAATAGGAATACATTCTTTCTTGTATTGTGTGTGAAATCAAACCCCATACAGCTACTCGTGTTGATATCATATAGGAATATGAGAACTAGCAATTTTCTCAGTCATTTCTGACAGGAGGCAAAAAAGCATTTGCTCTAGTGAGTTTGATTATCTGCCACAACTAAATAAGTTTGACTTATGAAACTTTTGACCTTCAAGGTAAAAAAATTTCCTATCATACACAATGCTACGAATGATCAACTTCTGGTAAGTCATTAATTATAAAGCATTTTTTTAATTAATTTAACTCACCATCTTTCTCCGAATTCACACTCGATGACAGACCATCATTTAAGCCAACAGAAAATATGCTATCATTACTGTTTCTCTTGGCAGTAATCTTTGACAATGAACCAGAGTTCCTTCTACCCAGAAACGAACCAAGGATGCTCGTCCCAATAATACCAGCAGAATGATTGTTGTCATGACCAGCATCATCATCTTGCCTAGCAGAGGGCAACTTCTGCCTATTCAAAGATCGAACACCATCACTTACTTGGTGATTCGAGAAAGAATCCTGTAATTTTTTAGGTTTCAGAGGCAGTGGCGGAGGTGGAATATTGAGAGATGTGTGAGGAAGACGTGGAGGTAAGTTTGGTTTTTCTGGTGGTTTCACAGGCACTGGAGGTCCTAGAAAAAGAAGATAGATTTACCAAAATGCTAATTATAATTACTCTTTTAATGATACTAATAACTTCTTTGATAGGTCATTTCTGGAACTGCAAGTTGAGTCCTTGCTTACAATTCTGTATGATAGAGCTTTGGTTTAATGTGCAAACATATTGTTGAAATCCAAAACACTTGTATATCAAATCAAATTTTCCCATAGTAAATGATGGATACTCAAATGATTTGTTTCACAGCTGTTCTACCTTAGACCTCCACCACGTTTCTTTTCAATAAAGCTAGCTAACTTATTTTAATAATATTTTTTACTTATTTTGTGTTGAAGGTTTGAGTATTTCTAATATGATACGGAAAAGTAAGGGGTTTCACTTTGGAATCCCTGCTTGCATTAATGCACATTGAAGGACTGGACAGTCCCTGCTTCACATCTTTGAGAGACAGACATTAATCTACACGAAGCCATGACAGTCTTTTATGAGCTTTTGCTATGAATATTACTCCTGAAGTGGCCTTTCAACAAATGGGCTTAAAGCAAACATCTTGAAACTATTAAAGGGTTTCATTAATACAGTTGTGTACACAATATATTTTTTAATTTTGTCTTCCACTAAAATAATAGCTAGCCTGGTACTTAAACTCGTTAAGATGCTATTGCCCACAGTGAGAGAAAACAAACCATCGGCTTTTTAGTTGTGATCATGTGATGCTCAACAGACAAAGGAAAAAAAAAAAAGAAGCTCCATTTCTGACTAATTGTTCATCTAAAATTATTTGGTTTTCATACTACTCATATTACAGGCTATCAGCAGTTCATCAAGTAAAAATTTGTTCTAAAAATTTTAAAACTTCTACTCGAAGTGCGAGACATCATTTGTTAATCAAATCAAAATTTTTGAAACTTTTGTTCTTATATAAAACAAAGTAATCAATACTATGAATATCGTACTCATAATCTATACTATATCTTACCATAAATTAAAAATGTTATGTTTTGAAAATTTTGGATCATTTGGGGCAGAGGCATGACTCTGACTGACCACTGGCTATGTAAAAGCTCATTAATACTCCAACAAAATGTGTTTAAGAAAGGCTTTTTATCAAGCTTTTGAATCAACACTTTGTTCTACTTATGTGAATGTGCACAATAATTTATTATGATGCAAAATGAAATTGATATGCAGAATAATTATGATTAAAGGTATTAAAACATTTCACCATACCTTGAACAACTTCATAGTTTTCTTCAGTCTGAAAATATAAAAGAAAAAATAAATATCTAAGAGTTACATTATCAAATAATCTATTAGAAATGATTGTGATTCAAAGCAAGAATAAAACAGGTTTTCAGAAAATTTTTTTGCTAGTCTTACTTCTGATTCCAAGCAGAAAAGTTTAGACCAGCAAAAAAAAAAAAAATGTCTCTTCAAAATACATCTTAGTTTCTTTGATTGGTCCCCCCACCATTTCCTCAAGTCAATGATTATTTTATCTATTTCAATACACTATCATACATCTTTGTAAAGTAACCCCTTTTTCTTACAATGTTTTTATTACATTTTATGTGTATGAATGGTTAAATAGAACTATCATATACACAGTGCCATCTTAACGCATTGCCCTGCCCTGGCAAGACATGGGGCATCATGATCTCGTTGAAATTTTCTAGAGTGAGCGCATAAATTTCCCTGGTAGGGCCTCCAAAAAAACACTTAGCCCAGGAGCACATAACCTTGAGATGGCCCATCATATATAAGGTGGTCTAGAACTCATGGTAGACTTTATTCTAGTGTGCTCCATCACCTCTTAAACAGAGATTGCATGCATGTGCATACATGTGGCAATTACGCTGTATCAATTGCCATTGATTTAGGGTACTATCAGATGCAAAGAGCACAAGAACTGCAATAACTTCATTTACAGAATTTCTCCAAGTTCCTCATTTATGATATGGTTTTTTCCTACTTGAACATTGTTCAACTTGGAATGCTTAAAATATTTCCCGTGATGGAATATTCCTACTAACAATCTAAGGTGATCATTTTGCCACTATGATGTACTTATCAGATTCAGAGAAGGTAAGTATCACCATTTTGAAGTTTGCCCAGAAATACTTCAACCAGTGAAAAAATTTTATTGTGTGGAATGAACCTTAACCCTCTCACTGGCAATTACGAGGCATGTTACCTCTTCAAAAAATTAGTCATTGACAAGCCCATATATTCTGTAGAGCAAATTTCTATTAAAATAATAGTTTTTCTTATCTTTCCCTATCAAAAATGAGTTCTGTAAGCAATGTGTTAAGAGTTTTTGTTTCTACTCAACAGCTTTCAAGTTAAAGTGATAGTATGATCAATTCTTGAAAAGTTAGACTCTGACAACTCAAATATCTGTTTAAATTGAAGTTTTCACTCAGCTTCCAAACTTTTTAAGAATTTTAGTGTTAAAATTTTCCTTCGACTTTTCTTCCTTTAAGTCGAAGTTTTTGGGAGAGGAATTTAAAAAATTATATTTAGCAATAGAATTTAGCAGATTCATTTAGTGGATTAGTTTTTGCACTGATTGCAAGATATATATATATTTTTTTTTGTCTTTTCATGAGAAAGTCAAAGTTAAAAATCACAGCATTTTTTGATGGAAAATGAATCTTATATAAATGAAATGAATAATAAATAAAGTATATACAAGTATCATGCATACATCTATTTCTATAATACAATATGTAAGTCTAGTTTATTTCTAAATATTTTCATTCAATAATTAAATATGATTAAATTAAAAAATAACTTATCTTTTCGAATTTCTTCATCTTCAGTGGTTTAACATGTTTTACCAATATGATATTCATAAATAGCACTTTTATTTTAATAAATTACTTTTCCCCCCATTCTGAAATTGACATTTCCAATAATTCGAAATAACTTGAATTTTTTGGTTGCCACACTGCACTGCATATTCAACTTATCAAGATTTGATTGCAATTGAAGCCACTAGAGCCAAATTATGTCATTTGTACCAATGCAATGCTCATATAAAATTGAGTATATTTTGATTTCTTCCCCCCCCCCCCGAAGTTTTTACTATGGGTTTAGAATCACAATTTAAGAACAATTAAAGAAAATTGTACTTACAGGCTCAATGATTTCATATGTTTCTGTCAAGAGGAAAAAAAATTCTCAATTAGATTACAAAAAAACTTTTAAAAATAAGTATAATATAAACAGCTGTCTCATGCAATATTTAAACTTCAATCACAAACTACATTCGTCTATTAACACATTTTTGTGCTCCACACACCAATACTAGCTTTGCCTAATGTTGAATACCTGTTTTTTTTAAACACAAGTGCAATATTTCAAAGTTTCTTCAATTATATTGCCACTTTTAAACTGAACAGCCCAGGCCCTAGAACTGTTGAGTAATTAACACTATTTGCTATTACTATGCTATTACTATTTTATTTGCAATGCTCATATCTAGGGTGACCATACATCCGATATTTCTTGGGAAAACCCTGGGTTTTTCCCCATTTTTCTGACTTCAAGCTTTTTCGCAAAAATGTCCCAGTTTGAACTTTTTAGTTGGGGGGTGTCTTGAATTCATTATTTTCATCAAAAAACATCGGTATAGGTAATTTTCAAAACTCAAAAACTTGAGATAGACTTGACATTTTCAGAAATATATATTTGTATTTTCTCTGAATATAACACGTATTGGCAACACTTCGAAAGCACACCAGACATATTTTATGTTTATTCAGACACCACATATTTATTTTGAAATTGATCAAAACCTTAAAAAACATTGATTACTGTTTTTTTTCTTTGTTATTGCATTGTACTTCAATAAAAAGCAAATTGAAGCATTTTGAAACATTAAATGAGGTCGTATTTCTCAATGTAACAAAATATCAGGCAAATAATATAAATATAATCTTATGCAAATAATATAAATATAATCTTATGCAAATAATATAAATATAATCTTATGCAAATAATATAAATATAATCTTATGCAAATAATATAAATATAATCTTATGCAAATAATATAAATATAATCTTATGCAAATAATATAAATATAATCTTATGCAAATAATATAAATATAATCTTATGCAAATAATATAAATATAATCTTATGCAAATAATATAAATATAATATTATGCAAATATAATATTATGCAAATATAATATTATGCAAATATAATATTATGCAAATAATATAAATTAATATGACATTTTTTGCTTATTGCCATTTCTCAAAAGCCTGTTGCTTTTTGCATTTGACAGGTAACTATGAATGATTATATTCATTTAACAGATTCACTTGAACATCTTATACGTTGAGAGTAAAATTGATTTTTTTAAAAATAAAACGTAAACATGACCAGTGAATTTCACCGAAATGTTCTGCAGCACTGCCGTCTTAACGCACGACCTGGGGGCCTAGTCGCATATCTTTGGCTGGCTTGTTTGAATATTTTCACATAGTTTTCATTAGCGTCTAAGCTTTTGATACAAGGCTGGTGTGCTTGGTCTACGGCTCCAGTCAACGATTAGTAAAAATTTCTTCTTACAATACAAGTGAATGAACATTAACAGACAATGTAAGATTATTATATTCAGAGGTATATTTCCTAGGTGGGGAGGGGATATGCGGGCTTTATCCCAAAATGACAAGTTCAAGTGAAAGGGCGTGACCAAAATTAAGTAATTGGTGATCAAGAACATGAATTAGAAAGGAAGAAGGAAGGCAAGGTTTGAATAGCCCACAGGTGGGAAAACTATAAATCCGCCTCTGATTATAGCCTACATTTATTAGGATAATTTTAATTTTAAAAACAATTTGTATCGTACATATAAACACTCCACAATATCTAAACCTTTATTTATTTTCAGTGCTTTGAGTATCATTTTATTTACACTTATATACGTGAATATCGCAGTAAAACCCGATGATTTATAGAATAATACGTGATGGTATTTTGAACTACCATAATTTTTTTCTTTTGTTTTAAAGATACGTAGAAGATTTCAATTTATTGCAATTTAAATTGAATTCAAACAATTTAATTTTAAAAAGTACTACATTATTTTTTGTCATCCGTATAACCTGTATCTCTCTTTAAGATACAACAAAAAACTCAAATAAAGAAAATTTATAATAGTCTAATTCATTTTGAATTGCATTAAAAGTTTTTATAATTTCGGAACATGAATTATGGGGGAAAAAACTTTTAAACACACACGTAAACCAACATATCATTTCCACGTTTGGTTTTACAATATTCCATGTTTATGCCAACAGAAATATGTAGACTAAGCACACCAACCTTGTTCCCAAAGCTTAGACGCTAATGAAAACTTTGTGAAAATATTCAAACAAGCCAGCCAAAGATATGCGACTGATTATAAACATAAGATTAATGGTTATATTATATCTATGCGACTGACCCATAATCATCTTTCTTATTGGTGATTACATTGTCTCTGTCGGTGCTCATCCTGTGGGCATTATGAAAACTTCATCGAATCGTCATTCATAATGCACTGTACATTTCCATCCTTGAACTGCGCTCAACTCCCTTCGCTGTGAGAAATAGAAATCCCAACAAAAGCGGGAAGTGCGGCTTATACGGTGAAAATTAAATATTAATTTAATTGAATTATTAATTAATTAAATATTTCAGGTTCTTATGGAGATACTGTAATGGTAAATGTTGGTGATTCTTGAAGGGGGGGGGGGCGAGCCCATGGGGCAGATAGAAATTTACCGTTAAAGATAGGCTCACTGTAATTTGGGGAATATCATACAAACCGAAATTTTTCCACCTGATATTGAAATTTTATCACAGCAAAAATCAATTATTTAACATTTCAAATTTTTATAACCGAATTTTCAAATATAATTGAACTTTTATATGCAGTTAAATTTTTTAATGTAATTGATATTGTAATTTTAATTTCGAGTGTCATGTACATGAAGAATAACGATCTAATTAAAAGTCTGATTTCATTCTTTTCACTCGAGAGTTGTTACTTTAGAGTTGAAAAAAAATCAAAAATCGATTGACATTTGTAGTGGTGTCAGAGACAGAGGTGCTGTTGGTGCCCAGGGTACTTTATGGAATGGGTATGAGCACCCAGAGAAATGATTCAGAAATCAAAATTTCCTACTTCAAGATCAAGACAAGAACCCACAAGTACCAAACACTTCCGGCATGCTTGGCCAGTCAAAGGTGCCGACATGAAGGAAACATTGAGGAGGTGGAGGAGGGGGGGGGGTTGAAAATCGCCATTCATTCCGTTTATAAGGGACTCAAACCCGTACTCAGGGACTCAAATCCCGACAAGAAGTGGGAAATGCGGCTTATACGGTGGAAATTAAAATTTAAAAATTTATTTGATCTCAATTTTTTATTTGGGTGAGCTCTTTAACATCCCTCACTGCGAGAAATGGAAATCCCGACAGAGATACGGCTTATATGGTAAAAATTTAATGACTTCAATGAATACTTTCCTTCATTTGTTAAAAATTAAAACAGAGGGGGAAGGGGGAACATTTCCAATAAATGAGAAAAAAAATTAGTTCCATTTTTTACGCCTAAAGCACCTACCCTATTTATAAGATCACAACAAACATATGAATTTTAAAGCAATTCAAATTTGTCGCGATGAAATGAGCTTGCGACAAATTTGTACGCAACGAAATGAGCCTGCGACAAATTTGTACTGCGACAAAATGAGCCTGCGACAAATTTGTACCGCGTCGAGTTTGTAGCACGACGAATTGACGCTGCGACAAATTGACTGCGACAAATTGACTGCGACAAATTGTCCCGCGACAAGTTGAGCGCGACGAATTGACCTAGACCCTTTTCTAGGTAGGGCCTAAAAACATCACTTGGCTTGGGGACCCATGATACTCTTAAGATGGCCCTGGGTAGCAGTCATTTTAATTCACTTGAGGGGAAAAGGTTTGGTGGATGATTAGAAAAATATATTTCAATCAATTAATGAGAAACAAAATATTCGGAATTCTAAAATTACGACAAAAATGAACTTGTTCTGAAAATCTTTTCAAACTTGGGGATTTGAAACAGCTATTTGTGATATTTTAGAAAGTTTTATCAGTTTTGTGCCATTTAATTGGCAATTTCCTCATAATTTGGTGACAATTGGCAAAGTCCTGTATTTTCCCGTATTTGCCTCAAGGAAAAATGGTCAGCCTATTCATATCTTGATGTTACATTCAACACAAAATTTAAAATTTTTTCTCACACTGAAATTCCAAAATTGCTATATCATTGCATTAATTGAATTGCTGATTTAATCACTGAGTTAATTATGCATGAGGCATCACATGCATAATTTATTGATAGAATAAAAAACATAGTTCTCACCGGTTGTTTCGATGCCATTAGTTTGTTTGGGAGAGTGATTCAACTGAGCTTTATACGAATTGATTTCCTGAGCTACATTCAAAGGCAAAATTTTATTGGGAGATGATGCACATGGTGTAACTTCTAATGGGTGACTGATGGGGACCTCATATTCTTCAACAGTAACTGCTTCTTGACTCTGAGGCTGCAAAATAAGATAAAATAACTTAAAAATAATACTGAAAATAACTTTCACAAAATATTTACGCACTGAATTGTAAAAATCCAGATTCAACTGAATGCGATACCTCAAATTTGTAATTAAAGCCAGTTCTCATTATACTCTTGAGCAGGCCCGTTATTAGGGTCTTTTACACACTACTTCAGTCAAATATATTTTAACATATAGAAATTCTATATTTCAAAATGAAGATAGTAAACGATTGAAGACACAGATGGCAGTACAAACAAGCACCAACTCTGACAACATGAATATTTTAGCACCACTCGTATCCACACACGTTCCTGCATATATCAATTAGTCAGAAATCTTGCAGAACAATGTTTATGAGGGTGCAGCATATGTTTATGAGGGTGCAGCATATGTTTATGAGGGTTTATGAGGGTGCAGTACGGTTAAGTAATAGATAATAGTAGCTGACAAATATTTTACACCTTGTGTCCAATCCTGCTATAAGAAGGATGAAAGTAATTAATGAGGTTTCTCTGCGGCCATTCTCAATTGAAAGACTTTTTTGGACAAAGGGCCTTTGTCAATATAAGAGTTCATTTCCCGACACTTCCCCATCACCAGCGCTTCACATCTAGAAAGATGTAGTTGGCCAAGAATCATCAAACAATAAGATTGGTTGTCTGGCTGATTTCGTTAATTTAAAAAGAGTTTAACAGACCTAATTTTTTTATCCGAGAATTTATCACTGTTCAAATTATGTTGTCTTGTACATGCTTCAAATATGGATATGATCTTGATTTCAATAATTAAGTATCACCAGAAAACATTAATATTCATGAAAATTTATCTTCCCCCTTTACAGTACACACACTAGAAATTTGTGGCGAAACATTATTGAAATTGATTTTTCTGAACAAATCTATTACAAGATATTTAAACTATTGTAGCAATTTCAATTCACAACAGTGAATAAGTAGGAAACTTTAAAAAATTCACATCTTTTCTAACATACAAAAACATGCAGTAATGACTATACATACACAGTAACACAAAAAATTTATACATTTTATTTTTTCTACCAATATAAATTACATACCCTAGGCACAGGAGGTGGTGGTGGTCCACTTGGAGGCCGTTTAATCGGTGGCCTTGGAAATGTATTCCTATGAGAAACTTGCGAACTGTAAGGGAATAAAATTTAAATTGAAATATCTATTTTTTATAGATAAATTATAATGTATCCCAGTTAAAAATTGTGAACAACAGGTCTACAACGATAAATTATTCAATCATGGTTGGAAAAACTGGTGGCAGATGGCAGCACTACCCATAACATTACACAAAAACAAACTTCACGTACACGCACATTCCCACATGTAGCAATTCGTTAGAGGTTCGTTAGAATAATATGTACGAGGTGCATGTGTGGTTTATTAGTAGTTAAAAATTGTGTTGAATAGATAAATGTATCACCATGAATGCTTTAAATTTATGTCTTTCATAACTAACCTGATTGATGAAGCACAGACTGCTGATGGCTCAGAATGACAAGACTCATTTTTCTGCTCGATTCCTGTGCCATCAACATTCGGTAGATCTTTCACCGGAGATACTAAAATGTTAAATTCAGAGACAAAAACTTGAACTCAGTGAAAGAACTCAATATTCATCATTAATTGAATAACAAGAAAAATAGTCCCAAATTTCATTTTGTACAGCTAAGATAAAATAAAAACTCACATGAGGAATCTGTTTTATCACTTTGATTTGTGCTGCTGCTATGTTCCGAAATTTGATCAGAAGTTGCTTCGGGCTGTTAAGAAATTAATCGTACTGCATTAGTAATTTTTTGTTAATCATTGGAATTTGAAATGAATATTCAATTTGAAAATGCATTGATCCATGTAAAAATAAAGATAAAACTTAAACAGCTGAAAAATCAAAGTTTAGCCATTAAATAGAAAATATTTAATTAAACTCTCTTATCACAGTAAAATAAACGGTCAATCTTTGTTTATACTCTATATAACTTATCTGTCATATAGGGTATTAAAATTGTTCTGCTTGTATCATGAGATGAAACTATAGGAACGATTTTCTTTATTCAGTCAATGATTACGGGCACATTTACAGGACAGGGTTAAGTGGCATATGGTCCAGAGCTGCTAATTCAGGCAGTGGCTTGTCAATAACATTAGAATAGAATGAGAGTAGAGTGGCAATGTGTACTGGCATTCAGCAAAACATAGATCTGCCTAATGATAATATATCCAGAAGTAACTAATCAAACTGGAGAACTGAAGCTAGTAACCGAATCCACATAGTACAATCAAGGCATAAAATATATTCAATCAAAGAAAATTTAATGTCAAAATAGTGTTCAGATTATGGAGAATTGAATACTGAATAACACAGGGCTGCACAAATCGCAAAAAAATCTAGATGCCAGTTAAAATTTTTATCCAGAAGTCCAAAATAATGGTTTTTTTTACTTTTTTCAGAGCATAGTGACACACTTTCGTGTTGGCGGATATGCTGCTATAAATTCCAAATATTTTGTGCTGCTTCAGCCTGAAAATTAATAACTATACAAAGAAATGTTAGTCGACCTAGCACCTGGAATTTGTCCAGCCTGCTGGATAATTGATACTGGAGAATTGGAGCTAGTAATTAAATATTCAAAGTACAAGGGTATGAAATGCATTCAATCAAAATACATCTAATCTAAAAATAGTGTTTAGATTATGGATGTTTATACACTTTATAATTGGCAGAACATATACGTTGGCAGTCCCTGAACCAATCCCTCTTCAACTTATTTATAACTTAAAAAATGTGATTAATTCCAATAATCCCAGGTTATGGAGCCCTGTCAGCCTCTTTCCATATAAAGACCATGATAAGTGGAACACTTTCTATGGATATATTCATTTTAAATGTGGTTGCAAACATGTTCTAAAGTGAAACCATTGATTTTGTATTCACTGACCAATTTGGCTTTGAATTTATATTTTTTTCCCAGCCACTTCATTGGGCAGTTTACCTGTTGCAGTCTGTATATTTGTATATAGTCAAGAACTTTTTATTCATCAGCTAGTGAATTCTCTATAGCCAAAAACAGCATTGGATTTGGTCAAATTAATCAAATCTAGTTTTTAGTGACTAAATAATGTTTTGAAAGCGATTTAAAATTTACTGCTGTTTTAAAAAAAATCCTGATTTTATATACATACCTCATCATCGAAATCCTCATCAAAATCAGAGTCCCAATAATCAAAATCATCATCACTTTCCCAGTTACCTTAAACAAAGCAAATTAAATTTTATCATTTCTTTAAATGTGATATTTTCTTTTCATACACGCAACAATAATATAATGAAACTATTTTGTGAGGGGAATATATTTTCTCTAATAGTCTGTTTAAATCTTTACCATTTGCTTCAGCTGCCTCTGCAGTTTTCCTCTTAGAGCGATGATGCTTGATTGTTCCAACAATTCTGCATGAAAAACACAAGTAATAAGTATGTGCACTAATGTACTTGTAAATGGTAAATTACGCATGAAATTCAACTTTACATGTATTAACGGTTGTACAACAAATGGTGTAAAAGGATGAAAATTCAAAAATCCATATCACGAACTTTTTAGCATGAGCAGCTTGGGATTTACATTCATTCACGCATTTCGCTAATTGCCTGAAAAGGAAAAAAAAAGGATTAACTAACATTACACAAATTATGAGCTCAATGACCCACATTATTGTATTATATTATTTTTAGGCCTGTTTAGTTCATAAAAAAATAAAAAATATTGATTGTCACTCATGCATACACTAACTTTGATTATTTGCACAGTGGTATCTTAACAGGCAGGCCAATGAGGCCAGCAGTTAATTAGGGCCCCAAACGATTAATTATATTGCACACAAATACAAGCTGTCTGACTAACATAAGTTGGGCTCAAAGGGACCCCCATAAAAGCTTAAACCCTGGCCACGGAGGCCACTGAGATGGCAATGGCTTTGGGCATGTGTGAATGCAACTTTTTTTAAATTGTATATCATTTATTTTTTGTGGCAATCATAACCAGATAGAAACGCTAACAACTCCAGTGATGCAAAAGCAACTTGCTTCCATTACTTCAATGAGGCAGGGTTGTAACGGAAAACTAAAGTTAGTGAAGATTTATAACAGTGGTCCCCGCCCAGGGCTAGCAAGTACCAAATTTCTTCTGCTGCTGCTGTTCTCCGGTGTAGACAACTATGAAATCGTTGTAAATATTGAAGACATTTGACTAAAAAATGTATACCTGTCACAGGCGGGTATGGGGCGAGAGAAGTGACCCCCCCCCCCTCCCGTTCGAAGAGCCTATATCCGCTTATGGTGGCCATGAATAATGGAGAAATGAATATTTCCGTCAATCGAGGAGTCCACACAAAATTCCTAGGTGATAGAACATGGGAGTCTCTGGCCACTGAAGCACCCTAAAAAGAATTGTAAGTGTGGGGGGGGGGGGTGAGCCATCCTCTAATTCATGAATATAAAATCCACTGGAACACCCGCACCCTTCACTACACACGCTTTTTAATCCCGTATATACTGGACGACTGGCAATCGTTCAATGTTTTTTTTTGTACCTGCGCTCCAATCAAATTTCTTGTCCTCCAATCAAATTTCTTGTCGCAAAGGGGCAAAATTTAAGCAATGCGAAGCAACCTAATCTCGAACAGGGATCATGACAACTGTTTTGAGAAAAAAGGGGATGATGTGCTTTTAATTCGTTCCATGGAGAGCCTGGAACGATCCAAACGCTGCGAATCTTATGAGAAACATTCTCAAGATTGAGCCTTGTGCATATCAAAAACAAGTAAATGACTGAAAAAAAGACTAGGAAAAGAATAAAGAAATTATAAAGCGTTCAACCATTAATATTTTTCTCTCATCATTGGCTATTTTACCGATGATAACTTACTCATATAATTTTCAATTCCCAAAAAAGCCTCTCATATAATTATAAATTCCAATAAAATTCAATTAAAACGCAGATTTGGCGGAAAAAATTCCGAAACATTGAGAAATGGGTTAAATGCAAAACAAAAATAATTCCCTACTGTAATTGAATGTATGTAGAAAAATATCTGAACTCTTACGATTTTCATTATTTTCGAAATTTTTTTCACTGAAATATAACAGAACTTTTCTGCACAAAAAAAGTAACTTTTCTTATAAAAGAAATAAATTGCCGTCATACAAGAAAGGAATATGAATAAACGTTCATTATTCGCCCACAACCGATTCCAAAAACTGGAAGACGCAAGAATAATCTGAATGCATAATAACGATCAAATAATATCTCTTGCAGGTAATATGCTGCCATATCCCCGAATAACAAAGAAAAACAGATTTTCCATGTAATGCTATTAATATACTGTACCTTTAGGAACAGCAGATTCCAGCAGGTGTTAAGATGAAAGATGAATTACATCCGGGGAGAAGGAATCTTATATTTCCCCTCATCCTATTTGTATAAGGCAGAGTTATTTTTAGACCATATGCTAGATAAGCGATTCCTCAAAAAAATTGTTACCTAGTCTGGCAAGCAATAAAAGTTCTTTATATTTTGAGATTTGCAAGTCCTCACTAAAAAAAAAATCTATGTCTGCAACTTTTCGTTTGACTTGTCAATGCTAATCCATAAAAAATTTGTTTCATACATGAAGCCATAACTGAAGAATTTATTTTTGGAATATATTTTTAGATTTTATTCTTAAATTCTGAAATTTTCCTTTCGGTAATTATGAAATTATTTTTTCATGAATTCTGAAGTTGTTTTATTCTATAACTCTTGGAATAATTTCTTTCAAAAATTCGGAATTCTATTAAAGCGTTTTGTAGAATTTCTTTATTATGCATGCTTTTTTTTTGGGATGCCCTCACTTTTCACTCTTGAAATTTATGAAATTAGTCATCCCTCGCAAAAAAAATTAGGCCCCGGGTCTCCCCAATTTCTCAAGTGAGGCAGATATTGTATTAAATGCGCAGAATCTGAAAGCATTTCACAATTTTGAATAACAGTTATATACTACGGTATTCAAAACTAGCCCGCGGGTTTATCGAATTATATTTTTTCACTTTTTAATGTTTTCAAGTCATTTTGAAAAAAGTTGGCCACGGCAAAAACCTCCGAAGGATACCGCACGTCGCTTGTGAACCATGTGTTAGAAGCCTGCCTTACAATATTTGAGGAGCTAATGCACTTGCCCACATAATGAAGATATTACTTCGACGCACTCCAACCCCGGCCACATGACTGTAAGCAAGTTACTGACATTTACGAGTTGGATTGAAGGTGCTATGTATCAGTGATCGCCTCAAGCTCGTTAGGCAAAATGTGTTATCTATATTATTTCCCTGGTTTGAACCTGGGAACTAACGACAACCTTCACGGTTGTAGAAGTGCATGTATAGATAACGAAGAGGCTAAAAGAGCTCTCACCTCGAAAATTTTGTCATATATGAAAAGTACCATTTTATTATTTTAAATTTATTGCAAATAAAAAGATAGAAAATAATTTTGTTCTACAGATTGAAGTACGACGCATGCTCGAGTTCTGAAAACATTTTCGGAATGCGGACATTTATTCGAGATGTGCGACGTCTGAGAGAGAGAAACAGCTATACCTGTACTAAATTTTAATAGATAATTTCTCAATTAAAATTTTACTGTCCTGTAAAATGGATCAATACGTGAATAGACAGACAGATGTTGAAAGTAGTATGAAAAAAATTAGCGAAAGAGACTAGGCTAACGAGAATGGTACTTTCTGTCCGTACGCCGACTGAATAATATCCATTGTCTGTCAACGAATTTAACATAGAATACAAAGAACTGCTCATTCACCGTATATTGTCTTCACACAAGAAGTTTTCTATTTTTTCTTACAATTAAGGAGCAATAACGTATGCCTTAAAACAAAGCTTTTCCAACTTTCGGAAAGCCATTCCATAACACTGGGATCAAAGTTGGTTGGAAAACTGTCTTAGAAAAGCATTCCAAGCTCATTCATGAGACAGACCTGATGAATTTGCTACTTCAATTCCAACACAAAGGACAAGACATGATCGTATCTGTGAACTCGTTCGAACAAATGCTCCGACTCTCATTGTAATCACGGAAAGACAAATCACCGACTATATATTTTTTCTTTCGTACACATTCAAGATCTGGATTAGTGATTATAGCGGCTCAATGTGTAACAATTTCAAGAACAATTTTTATCATTTTTCTTTTTGCAGCAATACGAGGAAAATAAAGTTTCCCTAAAAGAAAAACGAGGTTGGACGAGAAGTTCTAGACACATTTTACAAATTAATAACGAATCAACAAAACTGACATAAAAATGTGCGATTTGCACTAAAATACTTGCCATAGCCTAGTTTTTTTTTCATATATAAATTTAAAAAAGTTCAAATTTCCCTCACAGATGGCACTATACAACAAACTCGACAAACATTAATTATACACTTTGTTTCATTTTATGTATGACAATTTGCATTGCATATGTTTCAACATGAGCACCATGACCCCCAGAAAGAGAGGGCTAACAGGGCTCCATCTCTGGAACCCGGGACGATTATCATCATTTTTTGTTTTGTCACGTTATAAATTCATCATGAAGGGGCCCGAAAAGCCTGGTGTGGGGGCCCTGCTCCAGGATGCGGGTGGCCAGAATGAGCACCCTTCCACCCGTTTAGATGGTAGCCCGAGAAAAAAAGGCGCTCATATTGAAATTTAATACGTAGTTTTATGTAACGCAAATTGTCATAACATTAATATATGCACTCTGTGTTGCATTTTTTGTCGAGTTTGTGTTACAAGCAAATTTAGACAAAATACCTTTCATATTTTCCAAACAACGAAACATCTTTTAATCAGTCATGGGTGACCCCCTGGGGAAAAAAAACTTTGCGGGGAATTATACCGTTACACAAATTCATATCAACAGCCAAAAGATTTGACTGAACATCTGCTTAATATAAAAAGGCTCTAGTATTCTCTTTCGAATTGCTAAATGAAGTCTCTTATTTTCCAGGAAATAGAAACGAGATGAATGCAAGGTAACAGAAGTTCCTAAACGACAAAAAAAACTATTAACTTGCGGTAAAACGGCAAGAAATATGCACAACTGACCAACCATCTTAATAGGGAATAATAAACATTCCTTTAGTCATGGAATAAAATTCCACAGACATAGGTGGAGTACACACTTTAATATAACAGCTGCGGATGTTTCCTAAGAAATTGCAGCGGTGAAGAAAATGCGTTTTCAAGCAGCTGGGAATGCATTTTGTGGTGGTGAAATGATTCAATACTCAAACTGACTCATTTCATGGACCAACATCATTCCGACTCGGTTCCTCTCTCTCCCCCTCCTCCAGACTGGCACCAGGAAATGGAGGGGAGGAGCAAAAATAATTTTTCTTCACCAATTTTCTCGCGAGGGAAGATTAATTTAATAAACCGTGTGTCAACGACACTTTTGCGCACAAAAAATACATCAAAAAAGTACTTGAACAGCTGTTTGCCTGTGCCACCCAAAGGAAAGAAACGTTTGTTTTCCAAACTCATTTGATAATCTTTGTCTCTATCGCACATATTTTTATGACAATTGACAAATATTTTCTGTGATATACAGGGTGATTCAGAACTCATGGGCAAAATTTGAAGGAGTGATAAAAACATCTGAGAAGCAGTTTTCGTCAT
Organism: Pholcus phalangioides; assembly: GCF_987345545.1. Taxonomy (NCBI): domain Eukaryota; kingdom Metazoa; phylum Arthropoda; class Arachnida; order Araneae; family Pholcidae; genus Pholcus; species Pholcus phalangioides. Next base: position 16,314,116 of record NW_028301601.1, on the reverse strand, counting down.
ATGGCCGCAATGCGACGCTAGACGGCGTTGTTGAATGATGCACAGAGCTGGTTTTGCCATTTATCCTCATTTCTATCGTTGATTGCAGAAGGAATGGCTGGTTTCACGAATCGAAAAAGGCAGATATGCATTTCATGCATGGTGTTTCGAAAGGGAATGTCCTGGAAGCCGAAGATGCTAGATAAAAAAAAACTTAATATTACGCTTCGGCTAGTACATATACTAAAATTGGAACGATACAGATCACAAAAATGTTTCAGCGATTGCACCGGTGTCGGTGTGAAACAGACCTTTTTTTCAGTAGTATGCAGGATACAAGGAGTACTAAGAGTGTGAGGACGCCACAAGAAGCCACTTTCGAACAGCATTCCCATCCTCTTACACCCGATTCGTGAAACTAGCCATGCATAACTGGACAAATCTATTACACGACATCTCCGGGGCATGTAAAAATTTTGACCGGACATGTATGTTTTTCGACAACATGCCCGACGCATGTTGGAGAAACAAGAAAATTGAATGCTCCCATTTTCAATTTTTTCATCGATGATGCAAGTGCTCAAGCACTCATGCGTGAAATTCCACAGAAATGCTTTCTTCGGCATCCATGACGCAAATTTGTAATCAACGTATTTTGGTCTATCTTCATGGCCCTAATATTTAGCAGCCGATACGGTCACGGTCCTTATATACTGCAATCTCTCTCTCTCTCTCTGGGCTGTTCTGGAAAAAGAAAAACCTCACATCCAGCGAAATGGAATATCGTATCCTATTACACGGAGTTATTAAGTAAATAAAGTATCCGAAAGGGATAACAATTCTGGGATTGATCTTCAAATTGCGCATTTCTCACACAAAAATATCGAAACACGTATCCATTACAAAAATATAGGACTTTGGTTTTTATTTGATAGGTGGCAACCAAACTTATAATTTTTAAGTTAGTTGAGTTCAAACCGATATGCAGCATGAAAATAAACAAAATGCCTTATATCAAAATATATTATTTGTTTTTATGCTGCATACATACAGGTGTAAATTTCAAGCACCAAAATACCGGTTAATATGTTTTTACGTTTACGGCTGAAATACTTTAATCAACATAGTAATCGGTATTTTGGCGTGCAAAATTTACAGCGGTATGAAGCATTAAAAACAAAAAGAATCAAAGTTTTAATATCACATGTCTATTTGCATTTTGCGCATCGACATGAAATCAAAAACATTCTATTTTACGAATTACAACAAATAGTTTTGTTTTTATTCAATAGGTGACAGCATAAGTCTTAGCTTTACGCGGTTTCTCGTATTTGTAATAGCAAGTTGGACACGAAGTAGTTGAGAAGTCCCTGAGGCAATCGGTCCCACTCCTGCACCAACGCAGTTTTCAGCTCCGGGATGGTGCTCGGAGGGGGATGGCGAGATGTGATTGCCCTCCCAAGAGCATCCCAAACATGTTCTATAGGGTTTAGGTCAGGAGATCTCGTTGGCCAATCCATACGCTAAATTTTCTCACATTCCAGATATCCGTTGACCAGGTGAATCCGATGTGGACGAACGTTGTCGTCCATGAACAGAGGGCCAACTGCGTCCCTGAAAAGTCGAACATAGGGATCTAAGATCTCTCTACCTCTTAGCAGTCACAGACCCTCTGTCGAACACATGGAGGGGTGTGCGGCCGTCCCACATGATGCCTCGAATAGAAACAATATGCAAATTCTCTTAATTTTACACACGAATGTATGTGCACGCTCCTATCTATTTATAATTTTCAACTATTATTTTCCTTAACATTTAATTTTGTAGATTTCTACTTTGCATTCAATGTTTCCTGCATCATTAATCGCAAGCCCAATTTGTGTTGCCACTTTTGCCAACGGTCTATGTGACCATTTTTAGGTAAATAAAGATTATTACATAAAGAAATTTATAAAAATGAAATGCTAATCAGAGAAGGTTAGGAAAATTTCCTCCAATTTTTTTTTTCCGGTTCACAAATCGTTTCTCTCATTCACGCGAGTTCGCGAAAACGTTTCCTCATTTTCATTGATCTGCAATAAGGAAAAAAGTTAGTGAACACATAACTAACCCGAAGGTCTGGACACACATATCCGCACCGTAGCTTGGGCGTCAGTTGGCCGTGGCTCGGCTCGTTCCTCTTCCGACCATACCTTTCTGTGTGTTGCCCGTGTGGCTGCCGTAGACTACTAGCTTAACGAAGCTGTGTCAATTGCTTCAAGGCTTTAACGCAGACGGTTCGGTGTAATCAAAACGTTCAGTAAATTAATTAACAAGAGTGATTGATATAATAGCCCTAGCATAAATTAACAATAATTAATTGTTCTAAACATTTCTGTAAATAATCTATACATGCATATAAATTTTTTTATCTGTCTGTATATGTGTGCGTGTATGCTTTCTATAGAAATTTTGTTTTTATTTTGGATTGCTCTCCGATAGATTTTTTATATGTGACAAACCCGCAAAAAAGGATAAGATCTTTAATTGCAGCTGAAAATAAAAAGACACGGCCATTTGCTTAGTTTGACTATATACATTCTTGTTTATAGTTTGGAGAGAGGAGATTGTTTACGGATTGATAAAAGAGAGAGGAGAGAAGAAAAAAAGTCAGAAATTAAAAATCTGTGGGGGGGGGAGCGGTACTCTCTTCCTCACGTACACACTCGTTTTTATTCAGAGTCAACAGCCATCATAAATATAATCATCTGTAGGGGCAGATGGTGTCAAATTCCGATAACACCTCGGAGAAGTTTATCAGCTCAGTGGGAGTATATTGTAAGAAAGAGAGCGCATATATTTTACTCTGTGTGTGTGTGTGTGTGTGTGTACACGCGGAATCTTCTAAACTAAAAATTGGCTCCTCTGCACATGGCAAACGGATATTAGAATCAATAACAATTGGGGTGTTTAGTCTGCCGGGGCTCGATTCAATGATAATGCCTCACCAGTAGTCGATAATAATTTAAAGTACTCATTGCCAAAGTCCTAGTCGCTGAAACACCTTTGTCAAATATTTAGCACAAATGTGCTCAACTTTTTCGAAGGTGTGGGCCACTTCATTGTTTTGAAATATTTCGCGGGCTTCTTGAGTTATCCAGAAATCAGCCAAACCAAACAAGTTGGTTTGGTTTGAAAATCATGTTCAAGATTTATTTATAAAGCATCGGAAGTTAAACCCAGTTAGTTTTCCAATTTTAAATTATTTTAACAAAAATCGCCCCAGCAAAATTTCGTTATATGCTATGAAACATAATTTTAAACGTTGTTTTCCCATCAAAGTTGTGGAAATGTTTATCCATATGTTTTCTACATATTACGCTAGTGCTACAGAACCGAGGCCAGGTGCGTCTAAACAATTTCGGGGCACGAAAAATGTTTAGGACACCCCACAGAGTAAGAATATATATATCACATCTTTAGTCTATGGGACACCCCCTTCCTTTAACAAGATTTCATATATTTTGCGGGGAAGAGGGAATCCGCATACTGAATGTACACGAACGCTAAGAAATACCCCATACAAAAAAAAACAACTAGCTACATAAATGTGAATTAAGACAAAAATTAATGGAGGTAATTTTAAACAAATGTGAGAAACTGTTTCCTAAATTAATGAAAACTTTAGAATCGATGGATTAAAAATAATTGAAATTATTTCAGTACCAATGAAAAATTTGAATTAATAAAAAGAAATAACTTCGGAATTATTAAAAATTCAGAATTAATGAAAATAAGTCCAGAATTGATGAAAATCAAGAAATAAATAGAATTAATATAGTTCCGCAATTGATGAAAATTGAAAAGCGAAATAAAATAAATGAGCTCTTTTATAAAAAAATATATCTGCTCTCTCTCTCCCGAGACCGCACAGTCACCGTAAAAATATAAAATAAACTACTTGGTGACGGTGTGGACGCGGTGCGGTGACTGTGCTCGGCTACGGTGCGGAGATGTGTGAACGGCTGCATTGCTTAGCAAGGAATTATTCTTTGACCGTGTGATGACCTACCCTCGGTCGACGCACATGTCGGGCACGGTGCAGATGTGTGTGTCCAGATCTTAAGACTCAAACTTTATAGCCAATCGGTAATTTTTGCCATCGATTATTATCATTCAATTTGTGTAATGCCCCAGTTTCTTAGTCGCGTGATCTGGCGACGCTATCCTAGGTCCGCACCTGCCGTAAGGTCCCGTACCGTAAAATCGGCCACGATTCTATAAACGATGTGAATTGCAAGTTGGTCACTTTTTTCCCAGACACCAACAGCGTGGAAAATTGTAATTAGCGGTTTGGCTAATTTTTAAATGTTCTAATGGTGACCACATTTTTTCTCTGTAATTTTTGTATTTATCAAATTTTCTATTTAAAAAAAAGTATCGCTTTCTATATTTTTTTATGCAAAATCTGTTTTAAAATTTGTTCAAGTAAATCCAGTGATATTTTTCTGACAGAAAACTAGACGCCTGAATCAATATTTATAAGTTACATGCCCCGGATTCGTTCAATCTTGCCTTCTGCCATCCATGAAATGACGATAAGTGACAAAACCAGCACTTAATGCGTTCAATTACAACGTGGTCTAGGAGTTCACCACTTGCGTTTCGACAGTAAATTTTACAACGAAAATTGCTTGTTCAGATCTGTTATATCACTCCTCAAAGTATTGAGAAGTACTGAATCACACTGAATTCATTGGCATATAAAAATTTCTAACATGAAAAGTAGTCATTAGCAGAAGAAAAAAAAACTAAAAAATACCTACCATATCATAGTTTTAAACTTAGTTAGAACCACCCAAAAGAAACGCAGGCATTTTGCCAACACGATTCTAATATCCGTTTCAGTTAGCGCTCAAATGAGATTCTGCCCTGAAACTCCTACAGCTAACGATTTAGGAGGGTCGTATAAGTTATATGAATTCAAATGAGATTCATGGCTGGATAAAAAAAAACGAACAAAGACATCTGTGTGCTCGACCGACCTGTGGGAGTCCAATAATCGACGTTGAGAAGATACCACTGACCCGACCTTCGGAGTTTAGATCTCCACCCTAATTAAAGCATGACATGACCTCAGACTAAATACATTGCTCCCATCCAATGTGTTTCATGTCTTGAAGCTGATCTCCATGTACAGAAAGAGCAGAGTGAATGAATCGAAACATTCATGCAGTTCACATAGCAGGATGAAGCAATACACGTTTAGGTTCATGGGAGGAGATATTAGGGGTGGGGTGGGGGGGGGGTCATAAAGGGGAACATTGCCCCCCCTTCCTCAATGATGAGGGGACTTACCGACTAATATATGTACTGTGTTGATCATGACCCCCCACCATGTTCATTTATTCTCATTAACCGAATCGTAAACGGTATTTTTTTTCTTAATAAAAATTTGAGCATGTCCTTATACTGCATACACAACCAGCTAGGGGGAAGGCTGACAAAGCTCTGGTTAAGAGCCTTGGTAAATGAGTTTATTAAAAAAATCAATAGAAAAAGGTAATAGAAAAACCCCGAGTTAGAGGACCCGGCAAATACAGTACAAGTAAATGTATGTAATTGATGGTCCACTAGCATACTACATTTTAGAATATAAGAGACGAGTACTGTATGGGAGAAAAAAAAAATCGAGTATAAAGCACATAGGCGGAGATAGACGTGGAAGTCTCGGGGGGCACGGTCATTATTGCTGGGGGAGGGCACGATGATGTCAATTCATCTACACATATATGCATTAGATCAGTCGACTTCACCTTTGATGCTGGGGGCAATGCCGCTCCCCCTCCCCCACCCGTATCTTCGTCCATGATGAAGCATAATGAAGAGAACAGAAAATAGAATAAATTAATGATTTTTATAGATCAGATTAGTCATAAGTATAGCCCGGAAGTTTAGACACTAAAAATGGTCGAAATGATTTAGTGCAAAAAGGCACTAAAAAGCATTTAGAATTTTTGGAAGGAAGAAAAAAAAACTAAAAACAAAAGCAGTAAGGGTCCAAAAACTAGCTAAAAAATCGGTTGCACTCAATCCATCTATTGTCTTGATCATAGTTTACAGTTTACGCTAACTGCATTACTATCCAAGTTAAATTGATTTCAAGCCCAAAATAAAATGTTAGTAGACCCTCAGGATTAGGCCAATTCCAATGCCACTCTTATCAGACGTGGAGCCCGTACAAAAAATGATCTGTGGGCATGAGTACCAATTCACAGACTTGAAAAATCTGTAGTTTATCACTGATGACACACTCCGCATCAAAGAAAACATGTCATACATATAAAAGGGAAATTTTTAAATTGTAATGGGTGACCATATGGTAAATCCCGTTTTTCCGGGAGAAATTTTCCGTTGTCCCGATTTTTTAAGCAGTAGTTGGCCACTTTGCATGCATATGACATATTTGGCGACAATTAGCTACAGATTTTTCGTACTTGAAATCCATATTCCCCATATTTTTCCCGAGAAACCGGTCAGCCTGAAATTGAAAGGACTGGAAGAGTATTTTCTTTAGGGATTTTCCATTCAAACAAAGCACAATGAGGATTTTTAGGGATTTTTCTATAGATACGAAAAATCGGAAGAACCTAATTTCCGACCGGAAGATTTTAATAAGGCTTCCGGGTGAATCGGAAGCATTGGCAATTATGTGTGGGGCTCCCTGGAATTGCGAATAATTCTCATTTGTTGTATTAGTTGGAGTAATCATTTTTATAGTTGAAATATGGCTATCTTGTTCCATTTTTGTACGTAAAAAAATTAACTTTTTTATGCCACTACGTATGCGAGACTCAAGTGCGGGGGCCCTGTGTGGCCAATGTGGCCACACACCCCTGAGGGTGACTGGTCAATTTAATCGAATAACTAAATAAGTATGTTTAATAAACAGCCATGGCTGTTTCCAGTGCAGTTTATGGTGCAAAAAATAAAATCAAAACATGGGACCCAGAGCCCTGTCTGCTCTTACCCCGCTTTAAATTGCTCCAATCTCCATTCATGACTTCTTCGGACAATCATTGGTCCGCTATGCATATACAAAGCTGTACAATGCCTGAGCGAGACATTATGTGATTTTGTGGAGAAACAAAAATTTCTAATTCACCTCTGCTTTTCTAACACATGCAGCGTTTATCTGAAACAATCATTCACATCTTACACCATCCGCTCAAAGCAAAGTTGGGGCAAGGCAACACCTATCTCTCAGATCACTGTTTGAGTCTAAATGGGGCTGGAAGGGTATGGGAAGCTTTCTGATGATAATTAATACTAAGAGTTGAAAATTATAAAAATCTTAAAGTTCTTAATGCTCAAAATATCCGGGTTTTTCAAACTACGGCCTGTAAAATTCACTAACAAATTTAAAACAATGTTAAAATAGGCATTTATGACTCGAAAATTTAAAAAAAGGCATTTTCACCCATTTTCGTTCGAAAATGGGCAATAAAAGGCATAAGATTTTGCTTGAACTTCCGACTTTTGTCATAAGGCTTTCGACTGAAATAGTTTCCCGAAATGGGAGATATCGCTTCTTGATGGACACGGCAAAGAATCTCTCTCTCTCTCTCTCTCTCTCTCTCTCTCTCTGAGAATCAGCTCCTCTGCCACCTAAAACCTACCCACACTTCCCCTATGTCCTATAAAAACTGCAAGCTTGTTACTGAGTGGTTTCAAAAGTTCATACCTTCCCAGAGAAATTAGTGCTTATCAACAAAGATAAGCTCACAGACTAAATACAGTAGAACCTATCGATAACGTACATCCTTGGAACCGAAAATTGTCAGCTAACGAGGAGCGTACGTTATTGGGTATTAAATATATTGAAGCCCGTTGAAATTTTTTCGAAGTAGTGTCCGTTGTGAGGCTCTACATTGTATGAGTTATGATGTATAATAAATCATAACAGGTCTGTGGTTGACCCCAACACCAAAAACCATCTGCAATATATTAAATGCGTTATAAGAAAAAAATAAATTTATGAAAGGGGGAGATGAAAAAATGGGGGGGGGGGGATTTTTCCTCTAATAGGGTTGTGAATAAATGGAATATAATTCACGACCCTCGGAGAGGTGAGCTAACAGAATTAACATGTTTAAAAAGAAATACGATAAACATATTGGGATAAATCGAGAAGCTATCCATACTTAGATGAGACAACCACAATTTTTTTTATGAGCAATATATTTATATTTTTTCATAGTTATTGGTTTTTTTATTGCTCTTATTCGGTTGCTGTATTTTTGATATAGTTTAGAAACATATTCGACATCTATATTTTTTTATAGGCATTTCTTTTCAGCTACCTCGTTGGGCATTTTGTCTGTTGTGGCCTTTGTATTAGTCAAACATTTTTGACATACGCCAATGGACATAAAAAAACGGGTACTAGGGATATTGAAATGGTCCCGAAAAGAAAGTACTATATACATCAATCATTGAGAATGCAAATAAAAAACTAGCATGTTAAAACAAATCTTATATGTGCCAAATGGAAAGTTGAGCAAGACAGGCTTGTACTAAAAAAAGAAACTGCATGGAGTGGAAATCTCTGCCTCGCAACGGTTCACGAGAAAATCATAAATCAACTATTTCTATGGAAGTAAAAAAAGAGTGGATATATAATAAACTTGCGAGAGGGAGAAGGGTGGAAAGTCCATGACCTACCTATCTGTCAGCTAATTTCCTTAGCGGCTGCGGCTCTGAAATCCCTATGAGTCATATCCGAAGCGTATTACATACGTATCCATGTACTCAAGAGAACACATTTCATTTCTTAAATTTGTGCATCTATATGGGTCGCTCTCAAATTCCAAACTCCACATTTTCACAATTTTTTTTTCAAATAAGTTAAAATTTGATTTTTCTGGTGGCAAATCGGAAAAATATTAGAATCTAATTGCAATAATGATGAATGTATGAATCTTAGCGAGAAAAAAATGTATTCATATTAGCGAGAAAAAAATGTATTAATACTATTGAAAAAAATATGTATGACTCAGGATTAAAAGCGAATCTAACTGAATGACCACATGAATCAACGGGGAAAAATATCTATGGATCTAGTTTTTTTTTAATGTATGAATCTGGATAAGAAATGAATCGGAAGAAATGATGGATCTAATTCAAAAAAAAAAAATTAATCTAATTAAAAATCATACATAAATCTGATTGGAAAAAAAAGCATGAATCTGTATTAAGACGAATCCAATTTAAAGGAAATATCAACCTAACCAAAAGAAAATAGCTAAGAATTGGAAAAAGGATATTTATGGATCTAGTTAGAGATAAAATATGTAAGAATCTAATAGGAAAATAATATCTATGGATTTAGTTGGAAAAAAGTGTGAATCTGGATGGGAAATGAATCTAACTAAAAAGAAAATATGAATCTAAGAAATAATGATCTAGTATAAATATAATTGAAAATATTAAACTAATTGAAGAAAAAATAATTTTAATTAAAAAATATGTAAGAATCTTATTTGGAAATCATTGCTATCGAATGGCGTGCTGTCTCTCCCAATGGTGTTGCAAGACCGGGAAGGGGTGCTACCAGATTTTTTTGAGGGGGATAAATTACTCAAGTTTAGCTGTAAGAAATTTTTTTAGTATGAGGTGAAGCAGTATCATTACTATCGTCCGTCAACATTAATAGAAAAGCACACTCTTATCAGATCAAGACAAACATAAAATAACTTTTCTGCAAAAACGATGCAAACTTCAATTTTTACACCGATGTAGGGAAAGTATTTACTTTTTTTAATGGGAACCGAAATGAAGCTGAGTATTCAGATTGAATACAATAACGTTTGCGTAATGTATGCCAAAATAATTACGACCTTCGCACCCCGGTAGGCGTTGCCAAGTTTACAACATGCGTAGGCAGCAATAACAACAATACGACGTTTAGCGTAGGCCGACAGCAAACGAGCCCCGACCAATTCAAGAACAAAAACAATTTCTGTAAAGAAAATATGTACGCGTGTATTGCTCTGTTGTATCACAGTTGTTGAATCTTCATACCATGTCTCATGTATATAATATATACATGCGATCGGGCACGTAGGGATTGCAAGAACATTAATGAAAGTTATCAAACTTTGTGTCAGAAAACGTCAAACCTCGAAGCACGTTAAACGCATGGGTCATTTAAAAACACCAGTGGATTCCGAAAGCCTTTGAATAAGAGTTTCGCAAACCGAATAGTGAATGGTACTTTCAACTCAAATAACTTTACTGACCTTTCGAATGACGAAAACAAACATCCGCTTGTTGAATGGGCTTCATTCCTTTTCATTTCTTTCATAGACCGGAAGAAAATATCTGAAAATGCTTTGACGCACACAGCATGCTACTGTGCATTATACATATCGTATCGGAGTCCTTGCGTGTTTCCTGGTCAGTTGCTTTCGCACGGACTATTATATCTAAACATATGTATATGAAATAAGGACATTCGTCGGATGTAGAGATGCTACTTTTTTTTAAGATTCAAGAAAAAATTGCGTGCAACGTGTCATACAAAGAGACTAAAATATACAGTAATATCTTGATATACATGGTTTCACTTGAAACCAAGAGATTATAAAGCTGAATTTTTTCACTTGAAACTAAGCTGAAAAGGACCATTGTTTAGTTCGAGACCGACTCGTGTTACGCATGCATTCAAAGGGCAGATAACCCTCTTTAGAACATTAAAATTAAAGGTACGCTGCGTTTGGAAACATTCAAAAGTTGTACGTGTTGATGTGACTACTTCATATTCGCTCTAAGCTACTTGAAAATGGCTTCAAGTTTGGACGATAAAGTCAGAAAAATTCATGATAATTAGCTAAAAGTTATGTGAATTGTCACTTAAAATATTTAGGTTTTTCAATTTTTTGCCTTTGGGTGTTGATTCTAACGCCAGCTGTTCCCAAACTTTTGCTTTAAGAACCTTCTGGAAATGCATAGGAGACTTTTTGCACCGCTTCGAAATTTCAATTTTGAGTTCGTTACGTTAAAAATACACATACACAGCTCATTTTTCTCGTATGCTTGGATGGTCGGTTGAGGTTCATTGGTTGAGTCGATTTTCTAAAAATAGAAGGGTTTCAATTTTCAACGTGTTTGCGCAATAGGTCGATTGCCCCCAGTCTGATTTTTATTGTTGTACAGGGAGAGTTATCAACTGCTTGGTGGGAGTGTTATAAACAGGTAAATGTCTAATTAAAGAGTTTCCACCAACCTTTGTCAGGGAAGCCGCGGTGGCCCTTACAATGATGCTTCGAAGTGATTCTTTGTTATACTGCCTTGGGAGAGCTACGGATAAGCGTTGTTGAGGGAAAGGGGTGACGCGAGTGAAAAAATTGGAGAACCAATGGCCTAAAAAGAGGTATAAACCTCACCAGGGAGCTATGAAAATTTAGGAACATGTTAATGACGGGATAGGAAAAAAAATATTGAAAACAAAAGATACTAGTCCCCATGGTAAATAATAACCCTTTGGTTTTTATATATAAAAGGTGTTGTTTGGTTTTTGTTTCCAAATTTTGTTTTTAACGTTTTACGTTGTCTTCCCATACTCAGGAAGAAGCTCCACATAATTCCGAAATCCATTTTGCTTTTCTCCACGTTACGTTTTAGAAAAACCTTGCCAACCTCTTCAATCGGTTGACATTTTCTAAGCATACCACGAACATAAAAAATCAGGAATCCCCCTGCACAACAGATTAGTTCTACAAACTGGATATACAAATTCCTTCAATCAGTTCAAACATTCCCAATTGCAAGATGTTGTGTTCGTTACTAATTTTTTGCAAACATGTAGCCAAATGTATTACACGTCATAGCAGTTGCGATTAATACGTTTGGGGTGATTAAAGTATTACGTCAGCATCGAGGGGGGGAGGGGTTTCGGATTTGCTGACTTGATGACACGGGGGGAGGGGGTGAAGGTTGCCTACGTCATCAACCACCCCTTTTTGAAGATATGAAATATTCTAACCTGCGACGAAATTTTGCTGACAAGGGGGGATGGGGTCAAAAATAGCTTAAAATATGCTTACGTAATACTTGAATGGCCCCTTTGCCAAAAAAAATTTACTAGTGTCATCTGTTGTTGGCTTAAAAAACTAGTTTCTGAACTGATGTATATTTTCGAAATATGCTAAATGTCTTCTTTTAGAGAAATTTTTGTTTCAAATTATTTTGATGAAATTTATTACCCCGTTCAGCTTAACTAATAGTGAAATTCGTCAGAGTCACATATCAGTTAAAACAAATTTTCAATAATAATTTGAATATATACCAACTAACGTCCGTTTCGGTTTCGAAAATTACGTGTTCCAATCAAAATTAGTTTCGGTTCTTACTTCACCAGAGACATCTGTTGGCAATTATAGATACTTCCTTATTGTGTGTTTAAATGATCATTTGCATTTTCTGAAAAAAAAAATTTCAAAAAACTAAAACCTATTATTCTAACAATATTTCAAATAGCTGAGCCCACCGAGAAAATAGGACATACTAAAATATCGATATATAATTACGATTTCCCCCCCCCCCCCTAATCTTAGTGAATCTCAAGCCATAAAAGAATGTTAGGGGCCGTTCAAGTATTACGTAAGCAAATTTTCAGCCATTTTTGACTTCCCCCCCCCCCCCTTGTCAGCAAAATTTCGTCATCAGCTCTGCCTCTCTGAATCTTAACGCATATTGGTGGGATCAGAGACGTACACGGGAGGCATAGGGGGCCCCCTCCCACACGATCAAAAATTTATTTTTTAATGCAAAAAAATTTTTTAATTGAAATTTCGGAAGAGAATACCTTTATGTTATTATAATCAATTTCTATTAATTTCAATGTTATTTGAAGGCTATAAACTCAAAATTTATCTTTACTAAATTCATTGCGACCCACCCTCTAAGCCATATAATAAATCGCATAAAGGCAGTTGGTCCGCGCCCCGCCCCACTCCATCGATGATGACGTAATACTTGAACGGCCCCTTCAAAAAATTTAGCAATTTTTATTCGACGGGGAAAAAATAACTTTCAGCTGTTGATTTCAACGGAATACGCCAAGAACGCATTTATTATGGAACGGAATATGGAGCCCAAACAAATATGAATATTCACCACTGGCATAGATATTTTTATTGCAGCATCAATGAATATTTTCACCCCACTCCCCACTTTGGTACAAGTTGGAACCTATCTTCAAAAAGGTATCAGCGAGACAAAAATCACATTTATAAGCAGCTCGGTTTTCTGTCTCTCAGTGAAACCTCCCTTCCCGCCACCCCAAATATACGGTCCAGAAGCTAACGACAGCACGTCGAAAAAGTTAATTCATATCCAACTTATAACGCATCATCGCTCAAGCAGTACTAAGCGAAAGTGAAAATCCACCTAAAACGCTGGAAAAACGATCTGGAAAGAATCTCCTCATTTAGCAAGTGAAGAGATTCGATGGTCAAGGAACAATAACTCATTCCCTTGATGACAAAAGACGAGAATATATGCATATCAGTGTGAATTAGATGCTAATAACATGCAAATGAAACCCCAAATGGTGACAAAATCAAGGCTCCGTATCAGAGATAGAGTTTCCACACTGAAAACGTGAGTCACATTATATCTAACTGGAAAACAATAGACCTTTATTCACGACAATGAACAATTCTTTGCCTTATCCTCTGAAGACAGAATATAGGGACTGCCAATCAGAAGTCACGCCTCGACACGTGCCGAAATTTTTTTTATTTCCTTATAACTTTCGCATAAGCTCGCATTACTCAGAGGAGATAGAAATACTGAAATCGATGTTTGACTGAAGCAGCGATTACCAAAGGTCTTTTCACGGGTGCCATAAAGCAGTGGTTCTCAACCTTTGGAAGCCCGCGGCCCAGTTTCACTTATTTTTGTAAGTGGAAGGGCCCTGTCAAATACATGACTAATGGAAAATGAATGGGGGGGGGGGGGGAAAGGGAATGAAACGGCAGATCAGTCGTGGCCCGGTATGAATAATGTCAAGGCTCCAGTGGTTTAGAAACACTGCCATAAAGGGTGACTAGAGATATTTCGGGGATAAAAGTACATTGGAAAAAGTTGAAAAGTTTGATTTCTAGCCAGTACGTTACGGTACCACCGAAGTACCTAGATATGGGTCAAAGGTGACCCAAATTATGTGAAATTTCTAAGTGTACCGCGAAGGTAAAAAAAATTGAAGCCTTGCACAAGATATTTATCTGCTATAAACTGGAAGGTATTTAAAAATGAGCACTATTCCTGCCCCCCCCCTTCTCTCCCATTGTTTAATCAAGGGGTTGTTGGGAAGGCAGTGGTTCTCAAAGTGTGTGTCGTGGCTCGTAGAGGCATCGCCAATCCAAGTCAAGAGAACGGAGACGGGACGTGTGTGTTGGGGTGAGCTGGCGACATCAATGTGTGCCTGTCTATTTAGTGAAAGTTTCTTTTCAGACTATTCGGGGAAGTCGTGGATAAGCTTTTTCTGGCAAGGAAGCCGCGGGTAGCAAAAGTTTTAAAACCACCGTCGACAAGGTGCTTATATAAAAATACTGTTTTAGTATGCCATCTTTCGTTCAAGAAAAAAATACGGCCATTCGGAGCAGTGACCGATTCACATACCCTTTTAAAAAGTAATATTCAGTATGTAATACAGGGGTCTACAACATTTATTGAGTCACGAGCACTGGCTATGATCGCCATCGAAAGCCCAGCGTTTGCAAATCATGCTCCCCAAAGCACAAAGAGTGCTCTATGCTCGTGTTCAATTTCGTGCTCACAAGCACTTAAAGCTTTAATTAAATATCCTGTGAAAATAGTATCCAAGGATTACAGTTATACAGATCTCAGGTATACTTACAAAGTTTCCGTAAGGGTGTTCCTCGTATGATGATGGGCATAGCCAGTGCCCATAACCTTTATTGAGTCGCGAACACTGGCTATGCCCATTACCAAACGAGGAGCACCCTTGTGTCAACTTTGACATAAGTGCCCGAAATCAGTAATTTTTAATTTTTGGGTGCAATTTTCACAGGTTGTTTAATTGGAGCTTTGATCAAATGATCACGACCATCGAGCATGAAATTGGAAAAGAGCATAGAGTGTGCTCTTACTGCTCGCAAGCAACAGGTGGGAATGAAATATAAGTTGGTCGGATGAAATATAAAAATGATACGTTGATCATTATCTCATCCAAGCTCACGGATCCCATAAAGGTGGATTCACATCTATAGACACTCACCGTGTCGGGCTAGAAGCGGCATACATTATTTAACATAAAATTGTCTGTCTGCGCAGCCACGATACGATAGATATGAATACGTTCATTGGTTTTATATTAGAGAATGTTTGCCTTGTTTGACACGACACGATGAGTGTCTGTAGATGTGAATCCGTCCTAAATATCTTCGAAAATCCTACTAAGGGGTCCGTACACCCGTTTAAGAGCCCTTGCTGTAGGGAGCCGACCCTTCAGAAAAGTGTCATTGCAATTATTCTCTTCACTTAATGATCCGTTAAATGCCTCATGGGCTTAAATGCGAAGTGAAGCTCTGAGCAAGTTAAAATTGTCTCCAAAAGCATTTTGAGAACCTTAAAATGCATCTTCCCCCCTACCGATTACCGAGACCTTTTTCTTGTCATTTTATCACTCGTTACATAAGCATGCAGTGAGTTTACGAGATAAGGAAGCCAAGTTATATTTTTCAAGGCTTTAGAAGAGTTCAAAGGTATTGTCAATGCTTATTGAGATAATACTCAAATACAATTAAACCTCTCTGATGGCCTACCTTCCACTCCTTTTTGCCACTCACTGACATGGTTCCTTAATAGCAGGAATTTACAAATCGGGCAAAACAAAATTAGACACCAGCCAAATTACCCAGGAACCTAGAATTTTTTCTTCTGCGTAAAACCGATAAAATTATTTTTTTTAGGCTTTTCCGAGCCTTTTTTTCAGGCTTTTCTGAGCTTTGTAACTTCGTATGTTGGTGCGAACACTTTTACACAAGTTCCGAAAGTTCTCTGATTAAGGGTAATTTTTTTCCGAAATTTTTGTTTGCACATCAGCTTACCTCTATTAAAGGACAATCTTCAAAGGTCCAGTTGTCTGAGGAAAAGAAAGTGGGGCCCCTCTTTAGAGGTATATAGTTAAGTGTAAGTATTCTCTTTCGTTTAAAGCAGTGTTTCCCAAAGTGGGCAATATTGCCCCCTCAAGGGGGAAGGAATGGTCGGGGGGCGATAGAAGCTACGGGTTTAGCATGGGATCCTATAGGTTCACTTGAGTTAGGGGGAGAAAAAATTTGAGGTGGCGATGGAATAAAAAGTTTGGGAAACTGATTTATACAGCGTTCAAAATGAAAATAGTTGCAAGACACAAATTTGTCATTTTCCAATTTTCACTTTCTGGTTTTATTAAGTAGCTGATGATTCAATAATTTCCTTCTACGCTTCCATAACAATTCGTCACCGGCGATGGGATTTACGTCACCGAAAAACATCGTAGCGGAACCAAAACCCGCTCTGGAGCGGATAAATAATTCATGGCTCACCCTCTGACCCGGAATAACCCTTAAAAAGAAATCGGATGATGACTCTACAATCTTTCACTATAAGTAACAGTAATCCTTTTTCTCTTTCATCGACGGTAAACACGTCTGTTTATATAATCACGGTGGTGAGCAAAGTTTTGAGCGTATGTAGAGTAATTAATTCGGCACACCCAAACTTTCTCCTAGCATGGCTGAATATAAAACGAGTTGGTATAACAAAACCAGACCCAATGAAGCCAGTTTTATTTTTAAAATCGTCCTTCCAAGGAGAACGGCTGTAACTGGGATAATCAACATCCATTAAAAAACTCGATAAGGACAAAACTCCTGTATTTAACTGTTTTGTTCATTAGTCATATCCCAAGTTAGAAAAGTAATCTTTTTAACTTTCTGTGCCTTCTTAGTGACTTATCGTATTGTGGATGATACGCGGCTTGGGAACACTAATCCCGTTCACAGATGCCATTACTAATGTTCTTAAAAATAATGTGATATTATACCACCGAACCTCGAGAGATGGAAATTGCATTTGTAAGAAGCTTATTTGGTGCAAAAATATTTTTGGATTTCGTTACAGAAACGGACACAAGGAAACTTTCCTACAAGTAAAAATCGAAAACGCCTCTGACTGAGCCCGATTTCTACTTGCGCAAGTGGAGCATTTGCTCAGTACCTCCATATCAGAACATGCATTCGCTAACTCAATCAACCAATTCGGCGAAGAACACCAATTTATTGATCCAAAAATGAAAAATATTAGTTTTACAATTTCACCTTGATACTCAAATATTTAAAATAAGGAAATAGCAGTACTGTGGGCCGGATTAATCCATATGAAGGCCCTAAGCACACAAGTTATTTTGGTGCCGCTCACCCGTCACTTTTAACCTTAGCGCATGACTCGGAGAACCACATGACAAATCTGTTTACAATTTTCAAGTATGTAAATTGGTAATCAGGTATTTTTAAGGGTGGGGGTATTCAGAAAAATCATTTCACTTGAGGTCTATGATTCCACGACTCGGCAGCCTCGAACGCCGGGGAGACCTCATGATAATTTGATCTGGTTAAAGTTTTGGGGGAGAGTAAGTATGCAAATTGATATTCAGGTATTTATAGCTAGATGGGGAGGGGACTCAGAAACATTTGTTTTACCCGGGACAATGATGCTGTTGAGATGCTCTGGGCTGGCTTTATGGAAATAGAGCAAAATTCCAAATCAAAATATTGAGCATTGATACAAGTTCTTGTTCGCACTTTACTTAGTTTCTCTACTTTTGTGTCCTTTCAGGGCCGCAACCAGAAACTAAACTTTACCCTGTTAGTTAGGGGAATCAATCGATTTTTTGACGTCCCCTCCCCACAATTTTTAACAAAAAATAAACTCGGTACCCTTCCTGGTCCAGAGCCCGGGAACTAGAACCCCATGCCCAGCCTTAGTTGCACCCCTGGTCGATAAAGATCTTCAACTGTACAATCAAGTGCTCTTAAAATTTTAGGATTTTCTACCAAATGACTGATGCTGGTAAAAAAATTTAAAAATATAATATACTATTTGATCATTTTCTGTGGTGCCCCCTTACCCCTTGATGCCCCGAGCACGTGCTTATTTTGCTTACTGGTTAATCCGGCCCTGGCAGTACTACTAGAACAACAAACACGCATAACTCCGGCAACATAAATACGTTAAAGATACATGAATACGTCAGGGCAGATATTCTTAACTTTTTGTATTCCACGGACCATTTGTGCCAATAACAAGGTGGGTCACAGATCACCTCACAGAATAATATTCAGTATATAATGCAAAAACAATAACGTACTTTTCCCATCCAAGCTCACGGACTCCTTTAAACCTCTCCAAAGACCCTTGGTTAAGAGCCATTGCATTAGGGTCACAAATGTGCTACAAAACAAGATCCAACATATACCATTTCGCTGGGCTTGACAAATCCAAGCCGCCACGTCGTCATGCCAACTGAAAAATTTGTATTGGCACCTACAATTTTCTATTTGTGAATGCCGGCTCTAGGAAAAAGAAACTTGACAATTTCGAAAAAAAATCCAGGTGCCAACCGCGTATATTTTGAGTCAAGTCCTGTCATTTCGTTAGAAATTCCCTTAGAGCAGAGGTTCTCAACCGGTGCTCCGCGGAGCCCCAAGGGCTCCTTGTGCAACTTCCAGGGGCTCCGTGGTGACTCGAGGAAAATAATATAAATCAGTAAATTCGACAGGTAAATAAATAAAAGAGGCCAACAAGGTTCTGCCATACAAATTATGTACAAAAAAGGGCTCCTCGAGTCAAACAGGACTCCACCACAGAAATTATATATTGGATAGGGCTCCGCGAGTTATAAAAGGTTGAGAACCGCTGCCTTAGAAGAATGTTTACAAGGTACCAGTAGTTTAGGCGACTTGATAAGGATCAGTGGCGTCGGAGCCGGGGGTGCTCAAGCACCCACGATAATTTGTGGCATGCATCCGAGCACCCCCAGAATTGATTCGGAAATTAATATTTCCGATATAAAACTAAAGACTAGCACCCACAGTTTCGAAACACTTCCGACGCTGCTGATAAGGATCTTATTCTAGTGGCAAACCAGCCGGGTTTGGGGGTGCACAAGGAATTTTTTTCAGACACTTGAGTTACAAGCCTTTAAAAACATTTTAAATTAACAGGAATCGATTAAAATAGTATATAAAGGTAATTCCTTTCAATATTTTAATTTTTTCACACATATTTGTTGTTTTTTTATCGTCTTGGGGGGGCCGGACGATAAGAAAACAACAAATATGCCCCGCCCCGCCTTATGTACACCTCAGCGAGGTGCACGTGCACGGTTAAGTAGTCTCATTACACCTTCATAACACGCACAAGTCCCCTCCGACAAGACTTCTACCCCTTGCTTGAACATTTTCTACTAAATTTATAGTGCAAAAATTTAAAAATATCGGTCTATTCCCGTCCCTTCGGATTATAGCCATACACAACACAGTGTGAGCTTTGTGTGAATTGTAAATAACGACCCCCCCCCCCTAAAAAGGTGAGGCTGACGAGGCCTTCGGGGTCTTGGACGATTCTAATTTTTCCTTTTCACACTGTAAATTCGCTATAGAGAGCCAGTGAAAAATCTGGCCCAGGAGCCTGCCAAGGATTCTAGCCTAAGATCCCTGCTGCAAGGTGTGGCGTGTAGGCAGCCATATATTCAAATATTTTAGAGGGATAAAACATTGTTTTCTCACGAAGACGCCAAATTTCCAAGCTTGGCCATGTTCTTAATGGTTTGAGCCCATCTGTGAGATCCAGATGTATTGCGAGATCAATCTTTAAAACCCATACTAGAGTTACCTGCTAATTTTTCAAGTTCATGGGAAATTCAAAACAATTACAGTATTAGCAAATCGAAGCCCACTAGAAAACTCCCACCCAAGTGTGTAGGAAGTTCTCCATCTGTGAAAACACATTGTTTTAAATCGACCCGATCTCGCCCTTCTCTTCAAGGATATGAAACAATTGCCACACGCCTAGCCAAACGTAATCAAACATAAACTGAACATGATTTCATGGCCACTGAACGTTGATGTAACAATAACGATACTGTACGATAGGACGGGGTGACAAATAAGAAAAACAAAATTTAAGCACCAGCCAAATTTCTCGAACCAAAGTCTGGTATCTTGGGGAGAAAAAAAGCATTCTGATTGTTTTTTTTTAACTTTTCTGGGATTGAATGACCCTTTGAC
The DNA here is from genome assembly GCF_987345545.1 of Pholcus phalangioides. Taxonomy (NCBI): domain Eukaryota; kingdom Metazoa; phylum Arthropoda; class Arachnida; order Araneae; family Pholcidae; genus Pholcus; species Pholcus phalangioides. The sequence goes on along the minus strand of NW_028301601.1, from coordinate 16,293,798 downwards.
CATTAAAATTATGTCATCCTTTGGACCCGATTTTGTACCCGCATATACAAAATTCTAGACTTCAATACCAATGTCTTAGTCAGCTGGGTCACGCCATGCTATAATTAGAAATAAATTTTTATGGCTTTGCGCCAGTGGGCTGCACTAATTTTGCTGCCTTTATCTCATTATAGTCTGATCTAGACCACTCATTCCTCAAATCTGATGCCACTCCGAAGTTTTCGCCTTTGGCTATAAGCCCCCCCCCCCCCCCCCTCCCCGTAAATAGGCCTTTCTATACAATGTGAAAATGAATATAATAAGTCCTGAATAACGAACGAAAGAAAAAATCTAAAATTTTTTGGAAGCAAATATGGTTTTAAGCAATGTAGGTCGGTTTAATGCTGTGTTACGGAGGACTTCAAAATTAGTACCCATGAACAAATTTTTGACACCTACTGCGGCTTTGTTTATTGAGGGTTTCATGAAAATGATTGTACAAATCTGGTGAACTCTGGCTCCTATTCGCAATTGAGTAGGAGCTATGATCATACCTGGGAAGAGGGGAAGGGGGGGGATGAGGAAAAAGTTCACTTTTAACGTCTTTCAACACTACAGGAGATGCGTGCATGCAGGGCTGACCAAGCATCTAGTTGCTGCCCTGGTAGGAGCACTTTCATAAGCGACACACAAACCCCTTTAAAATCGACCTTATTTAATTTCTTGCACATGTAATATGGAAGCCCACTAAAAGTCCTGGCCATAAAGCCAGGATTGAAGATATATAGGTCCTACTTTTAGTAATATAAAAAAAAAAAACTCACCGTCTCATATAGAGCTTCATCGAAAACCAATCGACATCGAAATACTCTTGAATAGCCAATTGAATTTCTTCAGTTTTTCTCTGCATGTTTCGGCCGAATAAATTAAAGTCCACGCACGGTAATAATCGATCAGTTCATTCGAGTTCAGAAAACCTACACCATGATGAACCAAAACAAAACAGGTCACCACATTCACGAACGAAATTGCAATTGACCGGTGCAAGGCGATATCTGCTGCTGCAAGGCACGACAATCTCAAAACCCACTGATACAGAGGAGAAATGAAGAACGTCTACTCTTTCAAGTATATTTACTTTTTGATCAGAGAAAAAGACACGATTTATCTCTCAGAATAACGTCACACGTGAAGATAAGTTGCTCTCAACCTGGAATAAAAAAATTAGAATACACAAGGTGTGTCCTATAAAAGTCTAATTCCGAAAACCAACTTGGAGAGAGAGAGAGAGAGAGTGCGGATGTAATCTTATTTGGGTCTTGGGCAAGGTTTCTCCGAAGCGATGTTTTTTCTGCTGTTTTTCCGTACCAAAAACACCTCACTAGTGAATGGCAAGAAACCCACATGCACATTCACTGACTTTTTACACAACTGAGACTGGGACCTACTTGAGAAAACTGAGGAGAAATTGGGACCGAATCAGCGGAGGAGGAGGAAAAAACTAACCGGTTTTTTGAAACAGATGTCGAGAGTGGTGAGAAACTGAAATAGTGTAAAAAAAACTGAATCTAACAGAGAGGAGAGAGAGCAATGAGAGAGAATAAAAAAAGAGAGCGAGAGAGATCTTCTCTCCAGATTATGGTTTTTTTAATATGCAGTATATTCCACACAAAAGGTTCTTTTTACCCTTCGTTTTTTTTTTAACAGAATAATTTTCGTTTCTAGTACAAATTTCAATCAGGTTTTTCCTTTGTGACCTTGAAACTTCTTTTTCATTTGATCCTAATTTGAATGTCGTGGCTTCATTGGAAAGCACGTGGACGCCTAATATTTTTTTTGAAATATGGTTCATCAGAAACGATCATCATTTATTGCTTATTAATGATGAATCATGATTAATTTTCGATGTCGAATAATGAACTAGTTTGTATAGAGCAGCGGTTCTAACCGGTGCTCCGCGTACACTCTCCAGGGGCTCCGCGGACATTCGCGAGGAAAACTAAAAAAAAAACAGTAAAATTAAAAAAAATTATTTTAAATATTTTTAAAAGTAAAAATAAATCAGTAATTTTGATGAATAATTAAAAAACTGACTTACGGGCTCCTTTTTAGTAAATTTTTTTACAAAAAAGGTTGAGAACCGCTGGTATAGAGCATAGTTTCCCAACCTGTTTTGTCCCATCGCCCACTTCATAAATAGTTTTCTCCCATCGTAATATCCACCCATGATGATCCCACCCATAGGATCCTATGTTATGCCCGTAGCTTCTACCGCACCTTTGGAACTTTCCAGTGATTCCCAACGGAAATCACTGGTATAGAGCAAGGGTAAATCTGAGGTCCTCGGAATGATTTCGGGGGCTCATGAGCTCTAAGCGGATACAGGCTCCTTGAACATGGGAGGGACGGGACGAATGCCCAACTCCGCCCTCCCACCCATGCAAATAATACAATTTTTTATTGGACGCCCCCCCCCCCTTCTATATCCGTCTATGTCGAGCTGGGATAAGAAAACAATTTTTTTATTATTTATAATTGATATATACTGGTTGAATATTATTTTATGTAGGGGTCCGGAGCATTGACACACTTACTTTACCGCATACCAATTACGGTCATAAAGTATATCACCATACGGCAATTTCTAAACAGTGGAATTGAGTGGGAAATGAAGGCGTCATCTATCGGTTGTCCTTCGCCTGGATTCGAACCCGTGGATCTTGACGATAACCTTCATAGTGGAAGACGAGCATCTTACCACTGCGCCACTCGGGCGCAGGCATTGGCATACGTAAGCATGCAGAAATAATAGTTTTATTTTTTTGCACTAAAAACCTAACACTTAATTTGAAAAAAAAAAAGATGCCGCCCCCACCCAAAAAACCCTGTGCATCAACACCACCTATACTAGAGGGGTCTCCATATGGAGTTCGTGACGTCAATTTTTCTTTTTATCTTTCAAACAGAACACAACTTCGGTCTACTGCCATGGGCAATTTACTACCGACTGAGTTGGGCCGGAAGTGGGAGTGAGTATATACAGGGTGATCAGCGAATAAGCCCTTATTTCAAAATTAAATATCTCTACAACAAAGATCAATAGAATTATGCGGTAAACGGTACGTTTATTAGCAAAACTGTAAGAATGTTGTACAGAAATTCCGAAAATTTAGTTTATTTTTTTATTTTTTAAAATTAAAAAAAAAAAAAAAAACTGGAGATTTTGGGGTTACGAAAATCCTTATTTGTGTGAAGAGAAACCACTGCATTCGCCTAAAGTTACTGCATGGGCTGCGGTATGCTCCAGAGGCATTATCGGCCCCTTCGTGCGAGAAACGATTACTACTGAACGTTACAATTTTGGAACAACTTGTCAGCACACATGGCGCATACCGCAGCCCATGCAGTAACTTTAGGCGAATGCAGTGGTTTCTCTTCACACAAATGAGGATTTTCGGAACCCCAAAATCTCCAGTTTTCTTTTTTTAAATTTTAAAAAATTAAAAAAAAAACTAAATTTTCGAAATTTCTCTACAACATTCTTACAGTTTTGCTAATAAACGTACCGTTTACCGCATAATTTTATTGATCTTTGTTGTAGAGATATTTAATTTTGAAATAAGGGCTTATTCGCTGATCACCCTGTAGCTTTGTGTCTGATTTTCCAGTGCTGTCATCTATACTTCAGAAGTGAAGTGTAATGATTGAATAATTGTACCGTTGTAGGCCTGTTGCTTTCTATGGCGAGACTTTTTAACGGGAATATCAGCTCGCACCAGCACCTTGGAATTGGGAACCACAGAAAACCAACTTCAGCCGACCACCACTGTGGCGACGGTCGGGTTCGAACCCGAGCCCTCGCGATGCGAGTCCGTCATTATAGCCACTTGGCCACCACAGCATCGTGGCGTCACTGAAAAAAGTCATCTCACCTATAGCCATTGTGTGTGTGGCTATATCCAATGGCTATAGGTGAGATGACCTTCAGTGACGTCACGAGCTTCATGCGCAGTCACGAAGCTCACTATAGGTGGTGTTGTGTGTACGCTTATTATCCGCAGATTTAATTTTATTGTCTCCAAAGGGTTCGTGTAACCAAGCGCGGACCCACAAAAAAATAATGGGCCGATGAGTGATATCATACAAAAATGATGTCCCGCAAAACACGGTACAGTAATGACCATTAACACCCTATAAGCTTCCCCCAAAAAATACACATCACGCTGCCTTAATACTTTACGTTGATCACCAGCAAAGCCTTGTTAATAAAGTAGCACGGCTATCTTTACGGTACGGGCGCGTCTTTAATACGACTTTATCTACCAGGGTCGTTTCTGTTGCATTTTAAAGCCAACATATGGATACTTTTTACCGCTACACTCCTTGAATCCGCTTCACGATTCCTCCAGGGTGAAATATCACCCCCCCCCCCCCGTCTCCTTCCTTTAGGAACAACTGAAAATGGTGTAAAATATTTTCGAACATGAAATATTAATGCTGGATAGATTTTATTTGATTAGATCTTTGGCTTCATCTCATGTCTTTGCTGATGTTACTGTGAAACCTACATAATGGCTACGGGGACCAGTGTTTCAAGCTAAGCCAGCAGATGCGTATATTATGATAAGGGATAAGCACGCAAAGTTTTGTATTAGATCAACGTGTTGCTAAAAATAAACTATGCATTCGGATAATTGCAATTGAAAAGCAGCACGTAACCAATACAACCGATGATAGATAAAAAGAAATCATTCCAGTTGCAACAAAAAGCAATAGTGAAATAAAAGATAAGACAGCACTACATCGGGGGAAAATGAAAATTTCGTCACCATTCTGTATGCACCGTTTCTAAGGAAGCCTTGACCTCCAATAGGGCGATAAATTGACACCAGGCATGAAAGCTGTTAACAATCAGTGAAATTGGACTGTGTGTGCATTGACCTGCCCTTCCCACTCAAAGTGTGTTGTAATTCGATCGAACACAAAACAGCTGTTAATCGAGCACTCGAGTGTATAAGTGCTTCCAGAAGTGCCCCCACACTATGAAGACTAGTTTGACATGCGATTCCACGGGGAACCACGTGTAAAAAATGTCTATAATATACTTTACAATACAACCGTTCTGAGTTGAGATTACATTATAAAAACTTAAACGAAGGTCCGTAGTTGAAAGATGTTCGGATAAGAAGCTAATTAAAATGATCGATGAAAGATGTTAGCTAGCTCTTCTAGTGGATTTATTTTTTTAGTCCAGAGGTTCTTGACACGGGGTTCATGAGAGAACGATTGACTCGGTGGTTCTCAAAATTTAACCACCGACGACTCCCTCGAATTGGTCATCGTTTATCCACGTCTACCCAGAATGATATCGAAAAGCACCAGTTCATAGCGCTAAATAGTCACACATGTATGTTACATGCTGAGTATTATTTATAAGGGCGGTCCTTGACATTCTTTTTACTGGCGGGGGAATCGGGGTTCGCAGGCTAAGAACTCCTGCTCTTAATGTTGAAAACGCATTTATATTCTTTCTTCAAAATTGGAACACTTCAGGGCCACCCCACTACATGGGCCCGCCAAGGCACCCCAAAGACCCACAATGAAATCTGGTACAACAATTTTCGAGAACCCGTATGCAAGTTGGTAGTGTGATTGAAGGGCTTAAGCAGAGTAACCTTTGCGGGATTGGTACACCAGTGGAAAGTGTAGTGAATTTTTCCTAAAAAAATGTGAGTTAATACTCTTCAAAAAGTAGCATTTAAAAATGAATGAAATCGATTGAAGCATTTATAAGTATAAAGATATTTTCTTTTAATATTATATTACTATTTTCAAATTTCTGTTCACCTTGGGGGGGAAGGGCCCCTCTCTCAGCGTATCTCTCTGGATTACAGAGAGTTTCAGAGCACCACTTTATCCGTGGACTAGGATGACACTATTCAGGCGGTACCACATACAGTGGATCAAACTTACAATGTTCAATCTAAAACGTTTTTCCCCAATTAATACAACCTTATTTTGAGATTCCCAACTCTTGATAACCACTCATAATGATATCCCGTTTAAAACACTTCCCGCTTGCAACGTTTTTCAGAACTGTTTTTTTAAAACGTTACAAGTGGTATCCACTGTATTTTACGTTAGATACGGTATGAATGTAGGTTCAGCTATGCTTAAAAAAAAAAATGAAATATCGGCTGCATTAGAAAACTTGCGAATACGGGGCCTTCACAAAATAGAGCCTTATGTTGACAAAACAAACGTCTCGTAACGCTGCCAAACTAAATAAACACGCGTACACTTCCGCGGTGAGACTGGTGCCAGTGCTTTTTATCTCTTACGAAAGGATTACGAAAAACAAAATTAACTTCGGGGTAATAACTTGAATCTCAAGTTTTTGAAATACCAGAGCTTAACACGCGACATCACGACTCCGCCAGAGCGATAAAACTACATTCTTTGTTAAACTAAGAAAGTGTTCAGGAAACGATATTATATATCGTAATATTATGTAAACACCTTCCGATAGGTTCTAGATATGGTGGATTTTTTAAAACTTTTTACTTTCGCTGCACCCTATCTGACCCCGAAACACTTCGGTAGCACCCTAAAGTGCTCCGACACACTTCGGGAATCAAAATTCTTTTTATAGGACTAATTCAACACTATATAGAACGGCGGAAGCGGTCATTTTGACCGCAATCATTTCGACTTTGACATGCGATTATACCAGAACGGTTTACCTCAGGTTGTTGAAAGAAATTTCATGACTTTTCTTATCTTGTTGAGGCTCTTAATTTCTTGAAATATGAATATATTCCAGATCTCTTAGTTTAGTAGTAAAATGAAGCTCTACCTAGAACGACGGTAGCGTTAATTCCGGCCGATCACTATAGAAATATTTAACTAACATGATAGTAAAACATGCTGAAATGGACAGTTTTCTTATGAAAACATTGATATTGGAAGAACAAAATAATGATAGAAATGATGTTTTATCATTGTGTGTGTTTGCTTTTCTCCAGTACCGTTCAAAAGTACACTTTTGGAAAAGCTCGTCATCGTGCGTTATTAAATTTATTTAGCGTTTTTATGGATCTTTGCTCTTTTGCTGCATTACATTCGCTGGTACAATGCCACACGACGAAAAGAATCTTCATTTTTCATTATTTTGCCCATGGACACGGCTTCAGCTAGGAGGCCAAGACGATTCTTATTTTTTTTGTACCTTCACACTATAAAATGACTGTACAAGGGCCCCACCACAGATCTCAGCCTAGGGAACTCTGCTGAATGATGTGGGAAGCCATTATTTTACCACATATCACACTTTTGAGTAAACGAAAAAATATTCTGCAGTTGGTAAGCAGTTACCTCGACGAGAATATTGTGGTGGAAGCGAGACGACTGCGTGTTGCCGACTTCGAAAAGACGCTCAAGACCTGGCTACAGCACCTAAGTATGGACATAGCGGTAAACCAGATAATGCTATCCAATAGTAATCTTGTGATAGCGCCCGATATAAGACTGGTGATATATCGATTGAGCGATCCGTATAACGGATGGCTCAAAGACCCCCGAAGGAACCGGTAGTGCATTTGTGGTTTTGCGGCAGTATGACTCTCGTGAAGTATCTTGGAAGAGAAGGCTTGTAACTGAGAGCAGTGTCTTCCAGGCTAAGGTACATGCAATTTCACACGCAGTTCAATGGGCGCAATCTGAACAGCATCCAATTATCATATTTTCAGGCAGTGCACCAAGTCGGTTTGGGCAACATAAAATCCACGTTCGACATATTATAATGCCAGAGATTCGCCGCATCCTCTATTTAAATCGAAGAATAGGGCTGGCCTGGGTGAAGAGCGCCCTCTGGAGTAGCTGGCAAAGAGCAAGCTGACCAATTTGCTAAGGAAGCCACTAATCTTCAAATCCATATGAACATGCATATCGAAGAGGGCTTTGGCCACCACTTATTGCGTGAGGATCTATTGAAGACGTGGCAATGTAGTTGGAATTTCAATGCTGCCAAAGACACCTACAAAGTTCAGCGACGGGTCCGATGGCACCATTATGTTTGGCCTAGAGAAAAAACAATAGTGGTCACAAAGCACGGTCATTTCCAGCCTATTTAGAACAGTTTAACAACTCAAATCACTGTGTCTTTTGATTGTGGAGCTTCTGGATCCCTCTGGCATTATGCAACGCAGTATCCAAAGACGGCCCAGTTCCACTTCAGTAAGATGCCTGAGTCTCATACTTTAACCTGGAAGATGAAGACCCTCCGTAGTCCCATGAACTTTCACTGCCTGATCAGTCTCGTCAGGTTCCTGGAACAGAGCTTGCATCAAATACACGACAAAACCAGAGAAGGACGCAAACCGAGAGCAGGCACCGACGTATGTGCCATTAAGGGAAAGCGGCAGTCAGCTGAGGGAGTATGATTTGAGGCCAAGCAAGACTGGGAGGAGTTACTGACGCTACATACCTGCCCTCGCGAGAGGTGCAGTAGTCAAGCGAGGACATACAACTTGCGGTCTAGACGACGACGGACCTATGATTACCGAAGACCCGATGGCGACAATCGAACTGATATGTGGAAGCTGGACACTATAGAAACATGGATGACTGTGATTAGCTGATTCACTGCGATTCGAAATTTTATATTCCAAGATTATCGGCAATCATTCGATTAATTGACGATTGCTAGATTCTTTACTGGATGGACTATACGCCATCATCCTGTTTATAGTTTTTATTGCCCATTGGCGTTTGTCGTTTATATTTTAATTATGTTATAAGATTGCAGATTCACGATCGTTTTCATTTTTTTAATATAAAAAAGGCGACAATGTTTTGTTGTTTATAATGAAATTTTCAGGGTACACCCATCCTTCGGGAACGCTTCGATATCTCTCTCAAATGGGAAGCGGGATGTGTCCGCTCTTCAAAGGTCAAAGTTGGTGAGCAGAGAAAATCTATGTATTGAGTACTATGTACATACAAATTGAAATCGCAGACATAAAAAATTTCTGAAAGAAATCATGGAATTTCATTATTCTACGGGTATCTCTCGCTTTAAGCGATTTCGCTATAACGCTATTTTAAAAAGTTGATCTTAGGAATTCCTACCTGCAAAATTCGATTCGATTTTAATCCTGGAAATGGGCTTGCAAATTAAGAATATATAACAGTTAAATCCTCTGACGTCAAATATACGGGAGATTTGATAATGTAGCTGAGATAAATATGGAAAACATTCTCAGATACAACACCCCAAGTCTCACTAATGAACAACGTTTGGTAGCACACTGACATTCATTCAAATCGAGCACAACTCCGATCTATCGCCCTAGGCAATTTACTACCGATTGAGTTATGCCGGAAGTACGTGAGTGCCGTCCCCACTCACGATCATAGAAATAGAAAAATATGATCCATCAAAAATTCTTTAGTGCAGTTTACTTTTATTATAATTCAGAATTTTCATCAATTATGGAATTCTTTCATTAATTATGAATTTCCATGGAACTGAAACTGGAACTATTTATCTCTACTTATTTTTTTAAATTCACCAATTCGAAATTTTCATTAATCTTTGTGATAATTTACATTTAATTGCGTGTTCCTATTTTTCTCACTGGTATTTTTCAGCATTCCTGTACATTCTGTAATAATGTATGAATTATAGACGACTAATGATTTCCCTCCTCACAAAATATATAAAAAAGTATAATAAAATCAGTATAGCCAAGAAGTTTAGGCACTAAAAATGGTCGAAAAAAGGCAGGCAAAAAGCGAATAAAAATGCCTAAAATTGGCACAAAAAAAAGGCATTTATAGTTTGTGGAAGGAAGAAAAAATTAACTGAAAATAGTATTAAGGGTCCAAAAACTAGCTGAAAAATTGGTTGCACTCAATCCATCTATTGTTTTATACATAATTATGGTTTATACATTATTATCCAAGTTAAATTGATTTCAATCCAAAAATAAAATGTTACTAGACGCTCAAAAACGATTAGGCCAATTTCTAGACCACCATAACCAGAGGCGGAGCAGATAGAGAAAATGATCTGTGGGGCTATTTCTAGTTGCGAATAATTTTCGTTTATTTGTTGTATTATTTAGAATAATCATCATTTCTATAGTTGAAAAAATAAACTAATATAAAACCTGTCACACATCCCGTGAGGGCGACTCTGGCCAATTTAATCGACTACTAAATATGTACAGGGGGGCAAAAAGTCCGTAGAAACTTTAAAAATGAATAAAAACCGGAAAAATAACCGAAATAAAAAACGGTTTGCAGGGTTAGTATCGCTGTCACAGGAATTATTTTTAAGACAGAGCAAAAAATAACTAAAAAATAACCGATAGGTGGCACTGGTACGAGTGACTTGGGTGGAAATATGCAAATGAGATGGTTATAAGAAATTGCGCTACTGAACATTGAAGGACCGGACACACCCCGCTTCCCATCTCAAGGAGATATCAAAGCGTTCCCGAAAGATGGGTGCATCCGGAATTTTATTAAATATGAATATACTGTATATCTATATAAATTTGTATAACAGAATAAGTCCAATTACAGGAGTATAAATCAACGGAATGTTTATGATAAATCATGATCTAAAAATCGAAATCTAAATTGGTATTATAGCGTCCTTGGGACACGTCCGGACTCGATAATTAAATTCCGTTGGTGGCGGTCCGTCCGCGTTCGTTGGATGTCACTAGTCGTGTAGGCCGTACAACGACGAATCGATGTCATGTTTGCGTCACATGCCTTGTCCAAGTGTCCAAGTCAGCCAATGTTCGGACACCCAGATGTTTTAGCTCATTCTAGGCACACATTCCTGTTGCATAAGCATCCTACGTCTTAATTCTCCTGGGCAATTAGGAGATTTTCATCATTCCCGAAGCTACATCGGCTGGCTAGCTGGATTATGGGTGGCATTGATTCACCACGTTAACATGTTAAGTGTTTATAGTTTCTCCAATAAAGTTCGCCGTTCAACGACGTATCAGTTTCGTGAATTTCCAGTACCCCTACGTGGCCGCAAGTTGTAGACTCTCCCTGGTATCAGCTTTACTGGTTTGGATGGCTGAAATTCATCCTGCTTCTTCCGTAGTCCACCCTTCTTGTCGTGCAGCAAATATAGGTTACGGTCTAAAAATTGAATCAAATTTTGAATGCGTGAGAAGTTCATCGGACTTTTTAGTATTCTTATTTTGAATGCCGTCATCTGACTTTGTGACATCTGACCAAAATGAAACGCTGATGTTTCGTTGAACGCTGTGTGGACGTTGGCAGACGTAATGCCATAGCGAGCCCGTAGCACCACACTTACAAGCATTGTGAGATGATCGTCCAAAGCGCTGCAAGTATGTCGGAAATGGACCATGCTCAGTTAAAAGGATTGTTTTTGTTCGCGGCCATACACACTTGCGCACTTTGGAGAATCAATTCCAGATTACATGGGAAAATGGTGAATTGCGTCATTGCGCTCACCATTGAGAGTCAATGATCAGAGGTAGTTTAATAACGTATATAAAGGTGTCTTAATCAGAGGTATTTTAAACGAGTGGGAAAATGAGGGCCGGCACTATAGTTCGTTTCAGGTTAACTTTGCAGTGGAAGAAAGGTAGAGAGTGTACTCCTTCGCCGCAAAATAAAGTTCCCATAAATCGGAGTTTTACGATGATCACAGAATATTTCAATTTTTTTAATGATTTTGTGAAAAAAAAGGAGGAAAAATATCGTTTTGAACCGATGTTTCTTCGTTTGAAATTTTTAAATTAGAAAAAAATATTGGTTACCATTATCCAAAAATCTATAGCAACCACAACGACATTTTCGCGGTATCCTAGAAATCGTCCATGCCTTACCGAGGCCGCGCATCGATACATTGGTTAAGAGGCTTTTGGTGCCATAGTAAAGAGTGATGAGGTTCCCTCGTGGCTTCCTCTTTACTGCAAAGTTAACCTGAAACGGACTATAGAGAGAAACCAAGTGGAGCAACTTCTCTGGGCAGCGGTGATGAGAGAGAGAGAAAGGGCAACAAAATTTAAAACTAAAAGGTGAAAAGAAGAAAAGAAAGATCTTCACTTTAAACATATTGTAAAAAAAATTGTTATAGACCTATGGAGTGTGTGTATGGGGGGGGGGGGGCGCAAAATCAAGCTTGCCCCTTCTGACAAAAAATATTAATTACGGCGGTAGCAAACAACACCCGAGACCAAAACTCTCGAGTGTAGACGGGTCCCTTAAAGTCATTAAAATTTCTGGTCTTTTTACTTAAATTTCCAAATATTTTTCACTTGAATATGAAAATATACCATCTTTTCTTACTGGTAATTGGATTTGATAGTTCATAACTGAGATATTTTTAACAGAAATTGAAAAGGGCCCCAAAAAGTGTTTCGGCACACTGCCCCCAGAACTCATCAGGACACCACTGCCTGAGTTCATGCAATGAATGAAAATTAAAAGTATTTACTCCAGAATAAAAGAAAACTGTCATGCCCCCGATACAACAAATTTTGATTTAACCAATTCCTTGATTCAACATTTTTGTAGAAGTCCCTGCCTGTGGTTATATGTATTTATGCCTAATATCAACAACTATACACAGATTTTCATCGATTAACCAAATAAAACTGTCGGCTTAATTTACTTCGTTAAATCGGGGTTCGACCGCAGTTATTATGCCCAGTCCAATATAATTTTGAAAAACTAATATTTTATACGTTATTATTATTTTTTGTATCAGATAAATTGATATAATCGAAATTTCTCTCATACCATTCAATAACATACATTATCGAAACATCACGATAGTATATTTTTAGTTTTGATAGCATGATTACCTCGGCATATGCGTATGATACGTCTGTAAACAAACTCGTTTTCCAAATGTAAAAACGCTCCAATTTCAGACTCATGATACTCGTATCGGTGATACCATCAACATTCATTACAGGAAAGTTATCGCAAAAGTTTAGGATAAGAATCTGATTAGTTCTGAAACGTTTGGGACAGCATGAACGAGCTGTAACTATTCGTGAATGATTGGAGAAATCTATATAATTATAATAGTAATGTTTCACGTGAGTATTATATGATGGATTTTTCCTCCTCCTCCATTCCAAATAATGCTTCAGATGCGAGATAATAGTGAAGGAAAGAAAGAGATCACACAGCATTACTGAAATCATACCCCCGGGAACTGGGTGACCCCTTATTTTCACTGATCATACGCAAAAGCCTTGGCCATCATACGGCCGTAGACACGTTCTCCACGATGCCTATTATGTATCATTTACAAGCATGGCGTGAACGTAGACGTGGAGAGACAATAAATAATATTATAATGGTGTCCGTCAGACACGCGTACGGTGAAATGAGATCGACTTGTCATCGTTTGTCCATTTGAGATTGAATCTTATCCGTTCGTAAAAATTACTTTTGGGATATCTGAATAGCTGAAAAATCGTGTAAAAATAATTGAGATTGGACAATTTTTTTCCAAGGTTCGAAGACCTCGCACGTCGAAGTTGAGCCAGCACAAAAAAGGAAAAAAGAATGCCAATTTTCGAATGGAATTTGGTGATTCTTTTCTAAGATTCATTACGGTACTTCACAAGAATCGTTCATTGTCGTCTTAATTTATCACACGAAATGTTTCCACTAATCTATTTTAACTACAGTAGGATACTGATTATCCGACTTTCGGGTTATCCGAAGCAATTCTCATAAACCGAATTCAGAAATTGTGTACAATAACCTCTGTGGAACGTCTCTTATCGCGACAAAACTAGTTCACAAAAAGTCTATGCCTGTTTGAAGAGAGAGCGATATCGTTCTTTGAGCGGGGGGGGGGGGGGGGGAAGAATCATACAGCATGGAGCCCGTACTCGGCACAAGTACCTGCTTAACACTCACTATACACATTTACTCTAAAAAATTGTAAGCAGTATTTCATTATTGTGAGGCTCCCCGGACATGCCCGGGTTAGAGCTCCTTTATATACGCTCATCTATATGAAAGGCGTCTTAGTCTGCGTGGGCCCATATGTTAGGATGACACGGCAAATATAATATGGGATCCTATAGGGTAGAGTGGTCCACAATTTTTAGAAGCCCGCGGCCCGGTTGATTTATTTTTGTGAGTAGAACGCCTGGTCATACACGAGACAAATGGGAAAAATTAAACGACGGATCACTCTCTCACGGACCGGTTTAACCGATTTTAGGGCCCGGCAGTTCAGAAACACTGTTATAGGATACCTAAGTAAGAGGGAAGACAAGATTCTTATTTTTCGGAGAAGGGGTCATTGAGTGGAAAACGTTTGTAAGACTACGGGTTGGAGAAAGATTTCAAATAAGTTATTCGCAAGCACCACGGTGCCGTTTTAACGCATTGACCTACTCGGACATGGCCAGCGAGACTCAAGTGCATAGCAGGCCTCGTGTTAACGAGATTCGAAACCATTATTTCAAAGAATAAGTGTAAATTGGCAAGCAATCAGTGGCGTCGGAGCCGGGAGTGCTAGAGCACTCACATATTTTGTATGGGTGTGTCAGAGAAACCCCAGAATTAATTCAGAAATCAATGTTTCCGACGTAGAACTCGAGAAAGAGTACCCACAGGTCTAAAACACTTCCGACGCTCCAGTAGGCATCGAGCTTATATTACTGGAGGGAGCATCCAGTTGCCGCGACGGCAGCTACATCAAATGCAAGGAAATCACGTGACTCGGTGAAAGTTCGTGCCTGGCAATTTGCCCATAGAAATATACAGTTCGCTCTCTAAATATTGGGTTTTAAAGATTAAAAAAAAAGGATAGAGAACTCATCTAAAGATGAAAAAAGATTAAATCATTTATTTCATTAATACTGGAATCATTTCATTCATTAATGTTGAAATAATTTCTTTCATTAATGCTGGAATAATTTTTCTTTAATGCTGAAAAACATTTTTCATGAATTCTTGAATTTTCCTTCATTAATTCAGGATTTTCCTTAATTAATTCTGGAATTTTCCTCCATTAATTCTGGAATTATTTCCTTTATTAATTACTATTTCTTTCATTATTTCTAATATAATTGCTTTCATCAATTCTGGATTTGTTTCTTTCATCGATGCTGAAATTATTTCTTTCATTTATTGTTTTAAATTCCTGTGGATGCCATAAGAAAATAACGGGGGATTGTGTTTGTTTTCACCGAGTCACGTGATCTTCAGACGAAAGGTGTTGGGGGACACCGTTCTCAGCACTGCCAAGGCGGAGACCGCTGACGTCACTCTTTCCAGTAATATAAGCTCGATGCTAGTAGGCAATTATTATCTGGAATGGATAAGCATTATAACGGGTGAAAACTATTATAAGCAGGTGGGTTTCACACCCCTGGTGCGGGATCAGTGTTGGGAGATAGAATGGGCACCGAATTCACCATTCCCTTTCATTTCTTGTTCGTTCAACATTATAGAGGCGGGATGTCAAAATGCGTGCTTGCGCCTTGGTTTATCAAATACATTTTTGTGTCTGATTGCGTTTATTATTGGGAAGAATAACAGGATCCTAAATACTATCAGGATTTTTTTTTCAGTGTCTCTGGACTATACGTTTTCATATACATACGTCATACTCAACATATGTTTTCATATACAATCGTCATACTCAACATATGTTTTCATATACAATCGTCATACTCAACATATGTTTTCATATACAATCGTCATACTCAACATATGTTTTCATATACAATCGTCATACTCAACAATCGAGGAATGTTGAATATGATGGTAACACGAACTGGGCCCGGTCACAATTTGAATTCTGGCGAAAACCTTTGAAATCATGAGATATAATCCTAGTCGAGGGCTTTTTTTTGTGGGAAGGGGACCTACCGCAAACAAGGGGGCCACAGTACAGCATACAGGTCTGGTGAATTGAATGCCAGACCAGAGGAGGTCGAGTGGTCAAAGACTCGTATCATGAGGACCCGGGTTTGGGCACCACAGTGGTACTCAGCTGAAGGCCTTTGTAGAGCCTACTTGCTGACTCATTTGTCTACAACAGCGAGTAACTCCCGCTATAAGAAGTATTTTACAATATTTTTCACTACTTCTGTTATTGATGAAGGAACTTCATATAGTTCCGAAACGCAAATAGCCGAGGTTCCTTTTTGCAATTTTGGGTCAACTAACGTCGGTAGTTCAATTGTATCATCTAACCGAAAAAGCAATTCATTTCTAAAACACAATCTGTTGTAAATTGCTTATGGCGATAGACCTGAGCTGTGCTCCGTTTGAAAAAAAGACCAGAGGGACTCCGAAATCAATGTTGCCTGATCTGCACTTCATCAAAATATGGGGCTTGCCCAAGCTGACCAAGTAACTAGTTTCGACCATACCGAAAACGATTCCGTTGGCTAAGATGCCTTTTGTTAAGCCAAAACTGAAGTTGTATTTGGTTTTTTTTTTGTAGCGTGATAGATAGGACGTTGAAAAGGCTAATTTCCTTATAAAACATCACCAAGGATTCGATAATCTAAAGCGCATAAAATTGACCCCACATTGGAACTGCGTTGGTCATTTTGGAAAGACGACGGTAACCAGTCATAAATAAGGTATCCATATTGAAAAAAGCTCAATTCATTATAACGAGGTGGTACCATACTGGTTAGAAACAACAAATGAGCGCCGAAGTGAAGATGAAAGACGACACCGGCTCTTCCCATACACAAAGCCACACGGGGTTCCTCACAAAATGTGGTTACGAGGAACAGAAATTCAAGTGGACCCTGAAAGACTTCGCGTTCGGATCGTACGTGTGCCACGACGACTACTTCACCAGCTGCATATTCCCGGACGACTCGACTACAGAATCTAGGTGGAGCCTGGAGGTGGTGCCGGAGGACGAGAACGAGCACGAGAGAAGGATCCCAACTTCCATCCTGCTGTGGATGATAAAGCCTCCCATACCCATCGACGAGTACGCTTACCTCAAGGGTGGAGTCGCCGTGCAGTGCTACGTCACCGTCAAGTACGGCAAGGAAGTGTTCAAGAATACGGTGCGTCGATACCTGATCCAGGGCCACAATACTACGATATGGAAAGGCCACCTGCCGTTATCCCAGGAACCGAACGACGAACTGGAGATCGATATCGAGATCAGGGCATCCATCTGCGAGACGAATACCGAGAAAATATATTCCTAGATGCGGGAAAAAGACCCCTTGCGTTTGTAATACACCTCACCTCCTTTAATCACTCGATTCGTACGATATTTTTGATTGATTATATTATGCATCATGTTCCGATATTTTAAGAGAAATCACTCAGCTTTTATAGAATTGAATCAATCGATTTCTGTTGAAATTTTATTACATTAAAAATTCCAATTAATATCAATACCTGATCATTTTTGTCGCACCACGGTCATTTTCTGCACACGAGGGCTAATTAGACCGGGACCTACAATTTATTGCCGATTCCGAACGGCAGGGTTGTTTTTCATACTCGTCGAGATGTTGGTGCACTAACATCCTTGATGGGGGACTCCCTGCGGTAGCAATTTTTCTGCGGTCATGTCGCCGTTTCTGTTGTATCCCTGTGTCAGGAAAGTTTTCTGACAAGGGCGAACCGGGTATCGAACTCGCGACACCTCTAAACATCCTTTGGTACTTTAGGTATCTTATTTGAGTATCTTATTGACCTGGACTCTACTGCGCCCAACAATACCTGATATTTCATTTCTGAGATTGCATCTTTCTTGCACTTTACGGAAATTATGCAACGTGGAACCATTTGAGTCATGTTTCTGGGTGGGCGTTCGAGATTCAGATTAGTGTTTAAAATACTCAAACCATCTCATACCAATAATAAGCATCAAAATCCGAAGAATCAAATACCCTGAGCAGTACTCCCCCACAATACTTCGTGAAATTATATAATTACAAAGCAAAGTTCACCTCTTGCGTATTACTAGTCCCGTATAAACGGAGGGATTGGAAACACATATTACCAGCCCCCCCCCCCCCCTCATTATTTGCTTTCATGCCTATAAAGAGAGATTACATAAACGAAACGATACATTTTTCAGAGGAATGTTCACCTACACTGTGGTGGTCAAGGGCCCGGGTTCAAACCTCACCGTCGCCACAGTGGTGGTCGGCTGAAGTTGGTTTTCTGTAGTTCCCAACATCGAGGTGCGAATGCAAGTCGATCTCACCGTTAAAAAATACAAAGAGCAACAGGCCCACAACAGTTAAATTTTAATTACACTTCACTCATAGTTCGAAAAATAGGAGGCAGATGGCAGCACTATAACCAGCATTACACAGAAACAAGCTTCATATTAGGTCAGAGCTGGTTAAAGAGTAAGCGTTCCCACAATGCATTGAAGGTGGGCGCAAAGAAACAGTAGTGTCATCTGTAGTGTGAGAGGCGAAACAAGCGCGAGAATCTCGGCTTAGCCACGCCCATGTCTATCTTGATTGACACTACTTTCAAGGCCAGTTCCTTCCATAGGCGGATATAGACTTGGATGTCGGAGGGGGGCACGATGATGATGTCTATACGTATATATACGTATTTATCACTAATTTGGATGACTAATTAGTTAATTAATTATGATCTTAATTAGCATCAGGATCGTTGTGATTGATAAATGACAAGCTTTCAAATTTAAGAAAATTAGAAAATTCGCATTTTTACTAATTTTCATGGAAGTTACTAAATGTCAGCTTTTGCCAAAGGGCTTGGTAAAAGCCCGAAATGTATACGTTTTCAAGCGTATTTCGGGCTTTTACCAACTCGACTTGGTAAACGCCTTTACCACTCTTCGGGCTTTTACCGTAACATATACATTAGATTTACTTCTTTCATATCGTAAGCAGCAACAATAATTCGATGCTCCACCGCTTGCTATTTCAAATAACGTGAAAAAATAAAAAGGCAACGATAAAAAAACAACAAAAGTAATGATTAAAAAAATAGCTTTAATTTCAAGAAAGAAATTTAACCCTTATAAGGCCATTGAAAATTAGATGAAATTTAAGGATGAAATCTATATATATAAAATTGATTTTCTGTGTGTGTGTGTGTGTGTATGTTCTCTATACAAATCTACAATTTTAGATCGATCGTCGCCAAATTTTGCATGTATACCAAATGGGACCCGACTTGAACGATAGGCTACTTTAAAATTTCGTCAGACCAGGGCAAATGCCCCAAATGGGCAAAAAACTGTCTGGCAACAATGGTTTTTGGGCCTCAACAATCACTTTCCGAACGTTTACTTTGGTTACCGTGGTTCCCTAGCGATGAGTTTCAGACGTGTTTATGTCTTTACAATGGTTTGTCACTTTGATGCTGCCAGTTATGCCTTTATAATGGTTTGCCACATTTTCAATACTCTCAGTAATGAGGCTTTTTGAATAGACGTCATAATCATCACCATCATCGCTTTGAGGGTCAAGAAAAGGGTGATCCTCATAGAAATCACTATTAAAATTGCCGATTTAACTGCATAAATACGGAAATTTAGTGGGGGGGGGGGTTTCCTGCCACATCAATAATTTTAAAAATTAAATTGAATTCTCGATTTTTGAAATATTGAATTCACTTGGAGATACGAAGCCCAGAAAATTAAAAATATGAATAATTTGCCGGATCTACTTTTGATATCCATGCAATAACATTGATTTAAACTTTTTATTTATATCTTCCCAATCATGAAAATTAATGTCTCCGTATTGTCTTTTGATATTTATTTGCATAAATTCATATAGTTTAGGATCTTTTTAAAATTAGTTATGGGCCCCGTAAAGTGCATCGAAAAAATTCCACAGATTTAATTAAGCATTTTTGGAAGCTGAAACAGGCAGAGACGGGGATAACTTGAAGTTCAGGGGGAGGGAATCGAAATACCTAGCACCCATCAAAAAAAAAAAGGGGGGGGGGGACTATTCATTTCTATGTTTCTTTAAATTTAGATTTGTTTATTTCATGAGTCGCGCAGGACGTCGCCATATTGGTTAACTTAGACACGGTTTGCATGTCCCTCAAAGAAAGAGGGAGATATCACGTGGTTCATAAAGCCTCATTGAAGAAAATCCGGGCAACGCCGGGTATTATAGCTAGTTTAAAATAAAACGAAAACGGCAGAAGAGAGAGCAAGTGGAAAATGAGAAATTGCGAGAAAAAAATGGTGCTGAACGAGGGAAAGGGGAAAAAAAATCCTTTTTGTAGTTCGTCCCTCTGCCGATAGTGGTGGCGCTAGTTCGCGACCGGTTTTTCCATAGCGGTGACAACGCTTTACTCTTTAACCAGACTTCAAATTAGGTTCACAATACTAACACGCACATTCCAACATGTACCAATTTGTTAGAAGTTCCGCAGAGGAATATGGAGGAGGTGCATGTATGGTTTAGTCAGGGGAATGTTTCGTCGGAAATGTTTGGAATTTGTGGGTGCCCGTATTGAGATTCATGTAGGAAATTTCGATTTTTGAACTAATTCTGTGGGTGAATCGACATGCTCAGACCCGTTCCACAAACTTCCGTGGGTGCTCTAGCACCCACAGCACCCCCGGCTCCGATGCCACTGCTCGATACATAAATGCTCTCGAGGCGCGAATCCGAAATGGTCTCCCATTTAAAAGGTCTTTCCCAGAAAGCAGGCAGACATCGAAGACGGTATTTACATAACACGAAAAATCTGGCATCTGCCACTTCTAATGTGGAAGGTAGATGGCAGCACTGCTAGAACATGAAACATGCACAACTTTAACACCATTAAATACGTTAGGTTGAGACACGCAACAAAATCCGACATGCACCAATTCATCAGAAATATCTCAGAGGTATGTTTACGAGGTACATGTTCGGTGAAGTAGTATGCAGCGGATAATAGTTCACTAAAACGAATTATTTCGTTATTTGGTAACTTCTTAAGATTATTACTAGCGGGTATGGCCACAAAATTTGGAATTACCAGTGCCGAGCTTTTTAACGGGGAGATCGGCCTTAATCGGCCGGAGATTTGCACCTTGAAGTTGGAAACCACAGAAACCTGAAACCTGCGGCGAGAGAGCAACAGGCTTACAACAGTATATTATTCAATCATTACACTTCATGCATAGTTCGAAAAAAATTGGATGGCAGATGGCAGCATTACACATAAACATTACACAGAAACAAACTTCACGGAAGGTTCATTACACGTATACACACACATTCCAACATCTAAGAAATATGGACGAGGTGCCTGTCTGGTTTAGTAGTAGTAGTGCCGAATTTTGAATCAAAAAATAGATTACACTCCCCTTCCCTCATGAGCAGAACAAACAATGATTAAGAGCTGGGCCTGATTTTGACATAAGGAAGATCGGAGATGGAGGTGCTTGCAAATACAAATACAACGCCACAACAGGAAAAATGCCCAACGAGGTGGCTGAGAAAAAGATGCCCATAAAAATATGGATGTCATATGTTTCAAAAATACAGCAACCCAATTAAAAATGCAATTAACACAAATTGTAAACAATATATACACGTGATAAAATATTATACAATGCTCATAAAGAATACTTATGGTTGTCTGATTCTAAGTATGGATAGCTTCTCGATTTACCCCAACCAGGGAAACTTAACTAGAATGAAAAATTTTGTTAGTCTGTGAACATGTGTTGCCTAAATTTTGGGCCGCTTAAATTATCAAGCCACCTGCCCATACGTAAATCAAGCCCTGGTTAAGGGCAGTGCCGTCTTAACGCGTGGGCCTCAAGAGGAGGGGGCTCACAAAAATGAGAAATGGTTGAAATTTTCGAGAATTTTTTAAGTAGGACTTCAAAAATATCATTTGCCCGGGGCCTATGATGCTCTTAAAACGGCCCTGGTACCGGGTACAGTTTTTCAAGAACAATGGGCGACTCCATTGAGCACCTCCTAGAGATAGAAGGCCCCCGGCACGGGTTGCCATAAACGTCATCCAGAACTACCTAGCAAGTTTGCCACATTTTGAAACAGCATCCTATTTCGTTTCTTCTTATTTTGGTGTAGAATCTTCCTGATTGGCTCACAAATACCGCATAGTGATTGGATGGGGGCATAGAAATCGCCAATTCTGAGCCCGATCATTTCTTTTCCGCACAACGATGATATTGGCACGAGCAGGGAACTCTTTCCCTGAATATTCTGAGGAAAAATGGACTACTTACTGACGTCACAAGCAGCGTGCGGAGGTCTTCTATCTCTAGGAGATGCTGCTCTATTCCGGTACCTGTTCACTGGCCACAAGGCAAATTAATAGCTGAGAATTTTAACCCAATTTAAAAACAATGAGGATCATCCTCTTTCGTGGAACCAATCCCCCCCCCCCCCCACACACACACACATTTTACTTTAACCTTAGCCGCTGTACGGTCGTGTGGTCATAGAGACAGAATCATGAGTACCCGGGTTCGAATTCCTCCCCTTCGGTGGCACAGTGGTTGTCGGCTGAAGTTGGTTTTCTGTGGTTCTCAACTTCGAGAAGTGAATGCGAGCCGATCTCCCGTTAAAAAGTTTCGCCACAGACCCGATGCGTTGAAAGTGTTCTACACCAGTTGGGTGCCCGACTTGTTATTTACAAAAGAGATTTTGATATCTGAATTGATACTAGAGGTGCTCCAGCACTCCACGAACCCCAGTTTCTGTCGCCACGGCAACAGACAGAAGATCAACAAAGGTATCAGTATTCAACCATTATACTTCACTAGCAGTTTGATAATAGATGGCGGCACTAAATACCCCAGCAACAACACTAGATACACACTCATACTTTTAGGTACACATGCACACTTTCAGCACATCTAATTTCGGTAGTAAAATTGCCCATGGCGATATTCTGGAGTTGTGCTCAGTTTGAAAGAAAGAATTTAACCTTCAAAATAATCCGAAATTGTAGACCTGTTTTAAAGTTTACCAAATGAAGAATATTCACTATTTTCATAAACTAATACTCACATCAGGTTTGCTTTAGAGTCAGGGCCGTAGTGTGTCTTCTCGGGGTTCCGGAAAAGACTTTTCCTTGGGCCCCTGTCAAGAGGGGACACATGGAGTCTGCATAATACTAAATAAATTTACTATTATGCAAACCAAATGTAAACAATTGGGGGGGGGGGTGCATTCGGCTCGGGGGCAGTGCTCCGGTTGCCCCAGCCTAGTTACAGCACTGCTTCGAGGGGAAGTGGATCAACGGCTTTCATGGGCCCCATTTGGCCCATGGGAGACTGATTGAGCATGTAAAATAAAAGAAAATGTTTCAATCAAGCAATATAGTTGAAGAAAACAGTGAACTCGCAATCATAAATCTCTATTCCTATGGAATCATTTTCAAGCAGGAAATTCTGAATCATCTGTAGCAGTAAGCTGGAAGGGACTAATGAAAGACATATTGACATCAACACATGTAGATAATTGCAACATACTTGATATTAAAGGCAGAATTTTTTTTAATTTGTCCCTCACTTGGGCTGCGCTGGCTACTTGCCAAATTAGCAGTAGAAAGAATGAGGTTAGAAATAAATGAAAAAAGAACTATCTACAATTCAATTGTTACTTTTCAATGGATAAATGCCATTGAAAAGTGGCGCTTACATTATCTTTTCTTTTGAAGAGTTACTATACTTCAGGGAAAAAAGATAGGTATTATTTATTTCTCAAACCAGTGATTCTGCACCTTCGGAGCCGAGCGGGAGCGCGATCCATTGGAGAACACGCTCTCAACCTTAATACAGTCAAACCTCGTTAGTGCGTCCCCCGGTTAACACGTCACTCCGCTTACCGGATCACTGTTTGGAAGTCCTAATTATCCTCAAGCAGGAATTGGCAGAGGAATTGGCACAGCTATGGCTTACTCCGTTTAACGAGTCACTCCGCGTATCAAGTCATATTTTCGCTCTCCCAAGAGTGACTCATTAACGAGATTTGACTGTATTCCCCTAGACTTCTTATGCCAATGAGACTAAGGGTAATAATATCAATGATAGTCCCCTTAAAAACA
Source organism: Pholcus phalangioides (assembly GCF_987345545.1). Classification (NCBI taxonomy): domain Eukaryota; kingdom Metazoa; phylum Arthropoda; class Arachnida; order Araneae; family Pholcidae; genus Pholcus; species Pholcus phalangioides. Next base: position 16,269,765 of record NW_028301601.1, on the reverse strand, counting down.
CATTCTAAAATAAGTAAGTACCAATAGGGAAGAACGAGATAGTCCCATTTGTTTTCTGTTTTACAAAAAATAAGCAAATTGTGACAATCATCGTTTTCCCCCTCCGACCCTTCAAATAGAAAACTTTAGACGCCAATGCCAATTTTTTAGTTGAAAGGGTGGACTGGTGGCCTGGGATTTGTCAAGTTCCGCCCCATGAAACTGAATACTAGATAGATTCATTCAAAGGTTTTTAACAGCTGACTGATGCAAAGATAAATTTTTTTGGAAAGAGAAAATTCAACTGCCCCTGCGGGGAATTGAACCCACGTCCTTTCACTTTCCGAGTGAATGCACTAGACCACGTTTCTTAACTTTTTTTTGAAGCACCCCCCCTATGAAGCATATTTTTTTTCTAGTGCCTCCACTGTCTTACCCAGAGTCTTCGACCCTCATCTAGAAGCAAGATAATTTATACGTATTCATTCGCGAACGCAAAGGGGAAGAGGGGTTGGGGTTCTGACACCCCCCCCCCCCCCCCGAGCCGAGATTATAGTGTTATTTTGCAGGAAAAAAAGTAAACCCCCTCCTCAGAAGGAAAAAAAAAAATCTGAAGCCCCCCCTCTCGAGAAAATTGCGTACGCCTATGTACGTATTGAATTGGTTTTTTCAGTGAATTTATACTGAATGAAAATTTTGCAAATAAGATTGGCCTCCAGACCACTGGCCTAGAATTTACTGAGCTCCCCGCTAATCCGAGTTCTATTCAGGACCGTCTCAACATCATGGGCCCCCTTAGGCAAAGTGATGCTATAGTAGTCTCATACTTCGCCGGAAATAAACAGAAGGCATATTTCCTACTTATTTTCAAAATTTATTATACTATACAAAATATCATAAGGTGGACTTATGACTTGGTGTAATATCACTTATGGACATGAGACTCCCGTGCATGACCCCTCACAAGAGTGGGACTGACAGAGCTGCAGCCCGGGACCTGATATGGTTCTCATCATTTTTTGTTTTTCTCACTATAAATTTAATATAGAGGAGGGGTCTGTGAAAAATCTAGCCGGGGGCCTGCGAAAAACCCCATCCTAGGGAATCTACCACAAAATGTAGGTGGTGAGGCCCGGGTGGGTCTATGCCCTAAAACGGCTCTGGTTTTGTGGGCGGTTTTGTTGGATTCTGTATAAGTGTATAGTCACTAATATAGAAGCTTTATTTCTTCACACATTAATTTTTCTTCTCGGCTCTCTGCAGCTCTCCAAACCACCTGTCATGGCCCCTTTCTAAATTTTCTTCCGTGGCCCCCTTGAAGTATCCCAGTACCACTAGGGGGGCCATATGGCCCCTGGTTGAGAACCACTGCACTAGACTACAGAGGCAACGAATATCTCAATCTTTCCTTGGAGCTCGTGTGCACTGAATGGGACCGTGCATGCACGGTCGGACACAATTGAGGCCAAAGCTCGCAATTGCTGACGATGCCACCAGATGGCGACTCATCCGAGGATGACATCACTCATCACTATCCATGCAAAGGTTTTTAACAGCTGGCTCTCTGTGCGAAGATATACATATTTTCTCTCTTTCCAAAAAAAATTATATCTTCGCATCGGCCAGCTGTTAAAACCTTTGTATGGATAGCGGGGAGTAACGTCATCCTCGGATGAGACAATTGATGAATTTATGCAAATATTTCTTTGTATTAATAAAAACGCTTTCAAATAAAACATTTTCATGAGAGAAATTTTAATTAAAAAAAGAAAATGTGATCGCCACCATATCGTTCAATTCAGAACAAATGAAATGTATCAGCTCATTTCAGATTTTTCTACGAGTTGCTCAACTCCTACACATACAGGCTTTTGGCAACTAATTTGGATGATCTCTATTTGACGTATCGGTGATAAACCTGATAACCTTGTCCTAACCTAACAGCACACTAGAAAAAGAAGAAAGGAAAAGAAAACAAAAGTAGAAGAAAAGTAAGAATATAAGAAGAAAAGTAAGAAATAAATAGAAAAGGAAAAGCAGTATAATAGATAAGTGAATATAAGAGAGTATACAGAACATTTCTATTTTCACCCTCACCCTATGTGTTCTCTTTGGCTCTTACATATAGTGGAAAAACACACATCATATGTGAGGGAAATCACCAACAGGTGCGTAGAAAGAATGGGAGGAAGAAGAAAAATTGGTTCATTAGGGTTACAATAAAGCTTCACGATGGTGAGGAGGTGGGGGGGGAAGAAAACACAGATAACTGGATTGGATTCATTCCACTGACATTTGAACAAAATACTTTATCCGTGATTGTGAAGGGAATTAAATATGTATTACATTGCTCATGCTTAGAAGGGAAAAAAAGTTTGGGTAGCAGAAGATCCAACGTTGCTATGAGGCAATCTTAAGAGCATATAACTCTCCATACATACTGTAGGTTTTTGAAGTATTTTTTATCAAACATTTGGAATCAATTTCAAAGAATGGTTGGCCATGCGCTACAACATACTGCGGGTAGTTGAACACTCTCAGCTGTATTTTATATGTTTAAAAAAAATTATCCTTACCCCTCCCCTCCATAAATCGCAAATCATCAGCAAGCCACTAAAATCATTGTACATGAGAGATGCAAGCAGTTTAAGCATTAAGCATAAAATAATTTTAATATAGGATTTATTTAAAATAAATTCTGAAGTTTTTGTATAATAATCAAACAGGGGTGTCTGAAGTGTTTTGAACCTGTGGGTGCCTGTCTTGAGTTTCATGTGCGGAATTTTGATTTGTGAATCAATTCTGCGGTTACTCGTACCTTATTCAAATCAACTTTTTACTATAAGATGAGCCTGATCTGGCGGTTATACCTTTCGGAGTTCTTTAATTTCTTCCTCCGTATATTATGATACGTCCATTGACAAACATTGATTGTATGTGAATTTATATATGTGCAATATATATGTAATATTTTTATTTATTATTCTGAAGGTATTTAATAAAATTTCCAGACACACCCATCCCCCAGGAACGCTTCGATATCTCAATGAGATGGGAAGTGGGGTGTGTTTGGTTTTCAAAGGTCAAAGAGGGTACTCGTACCAGTTCTACAAACTTCCGCGAGTGCTTGAGCACCCACAGCCACCCCGGCTCTGACGCCAATGATATCAAATACAAGAGCATTTAAGAATATAACATGGAGTTGTCAAGACAAAATAGCTCACCCTCTATGCTTGATTTTAACATCTTGATATGTGAATAGTTTTTGCTCCGTAAGCTCCTAGAAAAGAATAATTAATAATTATTTTTCAATATTGTACTACAAACCAAACAGTAAAGCATTTGGAAAACTTGACATTTTATTTTGAAAACTTGAAGTAATTTGATATACTTTTTCTGCGGAAATAGGAAAAAAAATTGAGTTTTTATTTGGTTTTTGGCTCTCAAAGACATTGGTAACAATATGCGCCAACAGAGTTAAAAATTTTTGAACAATAAGTTTTTTGTAAATTCTCATCAACAAAAAACAAACAAAATCCACATCCTGGGACTTAAATTAGATTTCTAATCAAAAGATTACATCATATTCTTCAGTTATATTTGAATACCTTATATAGAAATAATCTGGTACCTGTGGAATTAAACATCAATTATGAAACTTGTACAACACTAGTATAAGCTGTTAATGGCAGTTTAAAGTGAAATCAGGCAAAGATTTATGGTCTTGCCGCCTGTGGAATACACACATTTCGTCACCTTTCGCCCATTCCAGTTGAGTTTTCTCATTCCTCAAATTTTCCGCCATGAACTACAGCCTGCTTAGCCCAACATATCTACTTTCAAGTCACACTTTTGGCCACTTATATGCTTGCACATTTCCTTGGTCACTTTGGTCACACACTGACCCGGCCCTTCACTCTATGGGCCCCCTTTTGGTCATTCACATGCTTGCAAACTCTCTAAGTTACTCTTTTGGTCTTGATCTTGTCTCTAGGTCACTGATCTAGTCACTCTCCCCCCCTGAACATCGTTTATTTGATCACTGATGTGATTGCAAACTGTGTATGTTCTTTAGGCCAGCGGTTCTCAACCTTTTTTGACCCACGGAGCCCTTTCCAGTATATAATTTCTATGGCGGATCCCGTAGGCCTATTTTTTATTTATTCATCAAAGTTACTGACATTTTTATCATTCAAAAATATTAATAATTATTTTTTTCATACTTACGTTTTTATTTTTATTTTCCTCGAGCGGCAGTGGAGCCCCTGGGAGTTCACATGGAACCCTTAGGGCTCTGCAGAGCACCGGTTGAGAACCACTGCTCTAGGCCGTTCACATGCTTGCATATGCTGTAGGTCTACCTTAAGGTCTCCCACATGCTTGCAAATAATTTTGTCAATCACTGACCTGGCCTCTTGCTCTCTAGGTTACTCATATGTTTGCAAACTCTCTAGGTCACTTTTTTAATCATTCATTGACATGGTATCTAGGTCAGTGTCTCTCAATCGCTGGGCCGCAACCTGGTATTGGGCCCTGACATCATTCATACCAGGTCACGAGTGACTAGCTATTTTCTTTCCCCATTCATTTTATTTTATTCGTGTGTTTGACCAGGCCTTCCACTTAGAAAAATACTGTCTAGGCCACGCTTTTAATCATTCACCAACATAGTTCCTTGCTCTGTAGCTCACTCTTTTGGTCAACCACTGACTTGGTCCTCTGTTCCCTATGCCAATCATTTGGTCACTCATTAAAATATTCCCTGACTGCAGAGATGAATTTATGGTTTTGCTGCCTTTGGGCAATATAAATTTCATCACCCTCTTCTCCCACATTTTACTAATTTACCACTCATTTCTGAAATTTTCAGCCCCACTCCAAATTAACTGGCCTGGGCCCACTAAAGCAGCCCTATAAATATACATCTGGGTGAAATATTACAAGTAACATCCTGGGAATTGATTTCTGTGATTATGGGCATTTATTTAGGGCCCTTCCAATAATTTTGATGGCCCCAAATTTACAGATCGCCGACTGAAAAAAAAAATTAACTGAACAGTAATGGTCGAGGGGGGGGGGGGGTAGGTGCCCTAAATGTTTGCATAAAGATCCAGGAGGTCTTAACTTTTTTATTGTGTAATAATGATAATAAAAATGAATATAATTAATTGATGGGATAAGAATTACAAGAAGTTCTTACCAATAATTTCACTCCATCAATTTTCCGGCACTCAAATGCTGGAATACAGTCATCAAGTTTGACCTGTACAAAAGTAATTTACATATTTTTATTAAGCTTTTCATAATCAGCACGATGCATATTTATTTATTCAATTAAAAGCAGATGTAAAAAAAATATGAGATAATTAACATTTTAGATTGATTCCTGGCCTTTCACATCCTGGAGCGGGGGGGGGGGGGGAGCAGGCTATAATGTTTGGCATCCCTTGGCATTTAGTGAATTTATATCACGAGAGAAACAAAAATGATGAGAATCCTCATGGGAGCCCTGTGAGCTCCACCTTCGTAGAAGCCATCGATTGATTATGTACAGGGTTGTCTTAACAGCCTTGTGAGTGCCTGGGACAAGGACAAGTGATATTTCTGACCACCTCTACTTGGTTAGCAGAATCTGCCTATCAATTTTCATACTTACTCTCGAAAATGGCAACCAGATCCCATTATCATGATAGGTGTTATCCCGTTTATATCTGCTTTGGGCAGCCGAAATGAAAAGAAGGGTCTAGTGATTCTCTGCTATGGTCTCTAAAAGAACGTTATGAATTAATGCCTGTTAACTATTTCTTCTTCATTCTCCTTCTGCACTTGAGCCATGCCGGAACGGGCCCATGAGTTAAGACTGCACTGATTTTGCATAAAATAATTAAAAGACAGATGAACAAACATTTATTATTACAGTGAATACAACTGTACAGACCCCCGTCTGATAACGGACCACCCCCCCCCTTTTACAGATGAATTTTTTTCCCTGCCATGTATGCAAAAGAGAGGTTTCACTGTAATACAAATATAATTATGGCCTGTAGGACAACATGAGAAAATATGACAAGGCATAGCCCAGGGAAGAATGATTTTATCCATTTTATTGGGTTTTTTGAAATGTACATTCTAGGCCTGGGGGCAAAGATCTCTACATAAGATCCCAGCCTAATCATTATAACTGAATAATAGAAGGCAATATCATTTTAACCCCTGGGTCCACCCGAGCACGGCACAGGGTCTCAGAAAAATCACTTGGCCCAGGGGTCCATGATGCTTTCGAGACGGCCCTGTTAATAATGATGATAAGGAACTAAGGAAAACTAGGAGACCATAGCAATGATAAAGAAAAATAAGATACAAAATCTTCATAGGGAGGCAATGTGAATTCTTTGCATGGAGGGGCGGGGGGGGGGGCACAAAAACACAAGCATAAGAGGCCCTGAAGTAAAACTAAGTAAAAAATTAAAAACAGGGTATTCTAAAAATATTCCTGGGGTAGGGAGTGACACCATTTGATACCAGCCTTAAAGCATGTGAATTGTTAGGCAGGCATTTCTAGCAAGGTGGGGAGCCTCAGCAAAATCACTTTGCTTAGGATTATTGCCCTCACAGGGCTTACAATGCTCTAACCCTGGGGGCCTAGAATCATCATTATTTTTTTGTTTTTTCATGCAATAAATGCACTATTGAGGGAGGGCCCTTGAAAAATCCCACCTAGGGGCCCTGCCAGAGATCCAAATCTAGGAGTCCTGCTCCACGATATGAAGGGTCATGCACAAGATGTTCTTAATTAACACAGTGCTGCCTGGGAAGCCCTGTTAACATCAATGTAAAATAATATATAAAATTTACTTATGTAAAAATTGATCTTTTCCGACAAAAACATCTTCATGCAAGAAAAAAGGCAATTTCTGTTGCAGCTATGATCACCCCCCCCCCCCATGCCATCCTGGGTCTAAGTCACCTGGGGGGGGGGGCGTCTTAGTCTTAAAAGCGTCATGGACTTCCGGGCCAAGTGACTTTTCTGAGACTCCGCCAGGCAAATTTACATGCTTACTCTGGGAAATTTAACCAGATCTTATTTTTGTGAGGCGTTCTTATCTTGTGAGGCCAGATCTTATTTTGTGAGGCTTGAGATTTCTGGCCAGGCCCGGGTAGGCCTATGTGTTCAGACAGCACTGCCTGGGGCTCAGTATAAATAAATAAATAAATATATATTTTGTGCTATCAATTAAGTCTGGGAGGGGTTCGCTATGAAAAACCCTGGCCTGGAAGCCCTGTTCGATCAAATCTTTTTATTTACTCCAGAGGCCCGGAGAGCCTCAAACTGAAAAATTTAGGGGCCATGCCCCAGTAGCCGCATCAAATTTCACAAAGAATATCATTTAAATAAAATGCAGCCATAAATCCACTTACCTTTTTCAACCATTTAATAACTTTTTCCTGAGTCCATTTTTCAACGACATCACATGGAGGAAGTTTGATTTTATTCGCCATCTTGAGGGATACATGCGACACTCGACAATCACGACAATAGTTCTCAACAATAGACGAGCTGATCTCTTCTTTCAACAATGGGAATGGAGCAACGTGATTGACACTTCTGTTATCTGGGAAGCTGACACATTTGTTATATCAACATGTGGTTGTTTACAAATATTACCCTCAGGGCACAGCAGACGATAGGACTGGCAGCCTCACACGGCAATGTCTTGGGAATATTTCCGAGATAGAAACTCGACGAAACAGAAAACAATCCACGAAACTAGATAAAATGATGAAATTAAATCTAAAAAATATCATAAAAAGATTAAAAATTGCGTGATTTAAAACCTGAATGGGCGTGTCTTAGTTATTTCACTTCCGCCACCTGTATTAACAACTTCCGGCGGTGAAAGTGATACTCTCCTGGAGAAACAAATTGATCACATGTCGTCTGCATCCACGAAATTTCATGATGATTTATAGTTAATTTATGGATGAAATGATTTTTAATTTGAATTTATATCTATTTTTGATTTTTAAGATAATTTTTGATTGTGAATTTATTTATTTTTAATCAGAATCACTTACTCGATTAACAACCACTACTAATCATGCTTATCGTTTGCTTCCTCCTGGCAATGTGATGATCATGGAGGAAACTGAGCTACAGCAAACTAAAAAAGAAGAGGAGGAAATTAAGGGCAATTTAGTGACTAATACCTCTCCCCTGTCAGCCTCTACTGCTAAAGAGAAATTAAGTGAAGAGGATGGCGTTGGTAAAACCTCTGAACCGTCCTCTAATGTCGACGCTAAAGACGTACAACAGGTCGAAAGGTCGGATCCTCCATGTGACGATGGTGAGTGTTTACGTCCTAAAAATATCATAAACAAACCTAATCTCTGTCAATATCTATGTGTGAGAGACATTTTTCTTTCAAATGAACGCTGAAATTATGTAATAAATTTATTAGTTAACGCAGTTATTTAAAGTAGGATGGAGGCCTAGTTTTTGTTCTAGTTGTTTCACGGGGCCGGGGTCAAAAATTTTGTGGGTCCAGTGCGAGAAACATTTTTGTGGGCCATCTATGGTGTCTGTATGCATGGCCTACAGCTGGGAAAGCTGACATGGTCTCAGCCAGTGTCCAAATGTGACTTGAAGGTGGTCCTGATCGAAGCAACAGTAAGGGGCCCCTCAACAATTAGGGTCAAAGATGTTTAGTTGGTTAATGAATATTTATTGCTTAAATTCGGGGGCCCTGATCTAACTCTTCACTTACCCATGTAGAAATCAAGCTCAACTTCTAGCCTAGATAGCCAGAGATTGACCCAGGGTCATCCTAATTGGATATGGTCACTTGGGCGCAGCCTGGGGCTTTCTAACAATCTTGCCTTTCAATTGAAAAGGATGGCATTGGAAAAGCCTCTTAACCATCCTTTAATGTTGATGCAAAAGACCTACAACAGGTCGAAAGGTCAGATCCTCCATGTGATGATGGTGAGTGTTTACGTTATAAACAAACCTAATCTCTGTCAATATCTATGTGAGAGGTATTTTTCTTTTAAATAAACGCTGAAATTATGTAATAAATTTATTAGTTAACGCAGTTATTTAAAGTAGGGTGGAGGCCTAGTTTTTGTTCTAGTTGTTTCACGAGACCGGGGTCAAAAATTTTGTCGGCCCAGTGCGAGAAACATTTTTGTGGGCCATCTATGGTATCTGTATGCATGGCCTGCAGCTGGGAAAGCTGACATGGTCTCAGCCAGTGTCCAAATGTGACTTGAAGGTGGTCCTGATCGAAGCAACAGTAAGGGGCCCTCAACAATTAGGGTCAAAGATGTTTAGTTGGTTAATGAATATTTATTGCTTAAATTTCGGGGCCCTGATCTAACTCTTCACTTACCCATGTAGAAATCAAGCTCAACTTCTAGCCTAGATAGCCAGAGATTGACCCAGGGTCATCCTAATTGGATATGGTCACTTGAGCGCAGCCTGGGGCTTTCTAACAATCTTGCCTAGATAGCCAGAGATTGACCCAGGGTCATCCTAATTGGATATGGTCACTTGGGCGCAGCCTGGGACTTTCCAACAATCTTGCCTTTCAATTGAAAAGGATGGCATTGGAAAAGCCTCTTAACCATCCTTTAATGTTGATGCAAAAGACCTACAACAGGTCGAAAGGTCAGATCCTCCATGTGATGATGGTGAGTGTTTACGTTATAAACAAACCTAATCTCTGTCAATATCTATGTGAGAGGTATTTTTCTTTTAAATAAACGCTGAAATTATGTAATAAATTTATTAGTTAACGCAGTTATTTAAAGTAGGGTGGAGGCCTAGTTTTTGTTCTAGTTGTTTCACGAGACCGGGGTCAAAAATTTTGTCAGCCCAGTGCGAGAAACATTTTTGTGGGCCATCTATGGTATCTGTATGCATGGCCTGCAGCTGGGAAAGCTGACATGGTCTCAGCCAGTGTCCAAATGTGACTTGAAGGTGGTCCTGATCGAAGCAACAGTAAGGGGCCCTCAACAATTAGGGTCAAAGATGTTTAGTTGGTTAATGAATATTTATTGCTTAAATTTCGGGGCCCTGATCTAACTCTTCACTTACCCATGTAGAAATCAAGCTCAACTTCTAGCCTAGATAGCCAGAGATTGACCCAGGGTCATCCTAATTGGATATGGTCACTTGAGCGCAGCCTGGGGCTTTCTAACAATCTTGCCTTTCAGTTGAAAAGGATGGGATTGGTAAAGCCTCTTAACCATTCTTTAATGTTGATGCAAAACACCTACAACAGGTCGAAAGGTCAGATCCTCCATGTGATGATGGTGAGTGTTTACATCATAAACAAACCTAATCTCTGTGTTTATACCTATACGAGAGATTTTTTTTGGAATAAACATTGGAATAATGCAAGAAATTGGTTTATACACAGAGTTTTTTAAAATAGGAGGGGAGGGAGCTATTTTTAGTTCTAATAGTTTCACGGGGCTGAGTTCGGGGAACATTTTTGTTTTCCAACTATAATATCTGTGTGCATGAGACCCACAGCTGAGCAAGCTGACAGGGTCCTAGCAGAAATGTGACTTGAAAGTGTCCCTGATCGAAACAGGAGCAACAGGCCTTTAACGATTAGGGTCAAAGATGTTTAGGCCTAGTTGGTTAGTGAATATGTATTTCTTAAATTTGGTGGCCCTGATCTAATTCTTCACTTGTTCAAGCATAAATCACTTATGTTCTGGCCTAGAAAACAAGATTGACCCAGGGCCATCTTAATGGATATGATCACTTGGGTACAGTTTGGGGTCCACTGACAACCATTAGAGGACAGTTCAGAGGCTTTGTCAGTGCTTCCTATTTATTGCTATGCATAACCTTCCAATTTGTTCTTTAATGTTGATGCTAATGAAACATGGTAATCATATAAGAAGTCCAGAGGCATCAGAAGTATTTTGAACCTGCAGGTGCTTCCCTTGAGCTTCATATGCAATTTCGGAATATATTCTGAGGATGCTCAGATTCATGCCACAAATAAATATAGGTGCTTGAGCAACCCTGGTTCCCATTACATTGTATCAGTCGCAGTGGGACAGTATTACACTTGGCTGGAGTTAGGCATTTTGCATTCTAGTGAGAGGGAGTAAGGTTTGGTAGTAAAGTAAACACCTAATAAAGGAAAAATGTTTGTGGCCCCTCTACACTATCTGTATGGAGGATGACCTATATCTGACTAGCCAGAGCCGAACTTTTATTTGAAGGGAGGAGGGGGTGCTTGGGCAAAGCTGGCATTATGGGTCACCTAAGGATTAGGATCAAAGATATTTGGTTAGTAAGAACATACTGCTTAAATTTAGGAGCCCTGCGCTAATTCTTTGCTTGCCCATGTGGAAATCAGGGTTACGTTCTTGCCTAAATATCTATAGATTGATCCAGGGTCAAGTATAATACATTTGGTCACTTGGAAAAATATCCTTGGAAGACTGACAATCTTGCATAGCAATTAAAAAAAGAATGGCATTGGTGAAGCCACCAAACTATCTTCTAATGTTAATTTAAAAGATGTGCCACTTCTAAAAAAACCACTTTAAAGTACTGAAAAGGTACAGATCAATATCAAAAGCTCACAGTTACACTGCTAGAAGTCGCAGCACAGATTTTCTTATAAATTGCTGATGTGTACATGCTAACCTTGGGACCAAGCCTTTTCGTAGTGGTAATGGGAGGGTGATCCCCCCCCCCCCCAGGTTTTTTCCTTATTACCATTTTAAAAATTCATTTAAATTTTCTTAAACTCGACTATATCAGATATTTACTCAGCTCTGACGAACATTTAAAATAGCCTTTTGTTTAAAATTTGGCCTGTTTACCTTGAATATTCCTCATGAAATCAAATTGGAAGTTCTTCGGTTTTTGGAACAGGACACTAACACTGCTTTATCGTCGTCATCCCTTTTCAATTTTCTCTGTAGAAACTTATCCATAAAAAATCTTATGAAGAAATTTGATAAATTAACAAACTTAGTTTTTTTTCAATTTAGCAATTAAACATTTTCGCTATAGGTATTCCTGGGGTTCACCTGGGGATTCAACTTGCGGATTTGTGGGCAGCTGAACAAAGAAAGGAAGTAAACATTTAGAATGACTATGAACAACAAGGTTACTTCACTTCATTTCAAATTCAGCTCTATGTTTAAATTTTGGAGATGCAGTCTTTGCGTGACATCATTTGGTATTTGATAGGATAATAGAATTCAGAGAAACTTCCAATCAAAAACAAATGCCTTTGGAAAAACAGACTTCTGTAGTTTTTCACGATTCACCATAATTCTGTACTCTATGATAGAAATCCGAAGGAACTATAGACATTCTGTAGTAGTCGTGAAGTATGCACTGATGTAAACCATTACATTGTTTTTTAAAAAAGTCATATTTCCTAAGATTTCCAAATGCCATATTTCCCAAATGCCTATATTTCAATATTTCTTGTTTTAAAAGTTTTTGCCGTGTTACTCTTCAGTTCAAGCCCTGCATGTGTTAATGAGGAGCAAGTGTGAAATGAGGTATGTATGTGTGTTAATGAGGTATTTTTTTTTTTGTAGATGTTAGTTCTAATACAGAGATGATGAACATAAAGGATAAATTTTCTGATTCGAGTAAACCAGCTAGTATAAATGTTTTCGCTGTCAAAACTGAAGAAGAGCCACAGGAAGTGGAAGAAAGCAAGATTGTTGAAACTGAAAATAAAGCAGATATATTACCATGTGAGTCTATATATCTTTTCTATGTTCTTGCTACATAATTAGTAATTCTCCGTATGGAATGATGATAAATGCTGAACATCACAGATCACCATAGCCATACCACAATTGAGTCGTCCAGTTACAGAATCCGTTGATTTCCAACCAGATTTTTTTTACAGAAAGTGAAAAAGAAACTTTTGTATATATAGGGTATTTTTTGAGCTTACCGTTTGAAATTTAAAATTTTAATGACATACCATTAACATTTTAACTAGTGTCAACTCAAAAAATATCCTCTACAAAAGTTTTTTTTCGCTTTCTATAAAAAAATCTGGTTGGCGCTTAACAAATTTTGCAACTGGACGACTTATAATTGAAGTGCCTATCGATTTTAATGTCAAACAGCCTATAATGTGTGTTTCTGAAGTACTTTGCACAATTTTCCTGTTGGTCCATCGTTAGGTGGAGAGAACAATTGGTCAAAAGCGGATTTATTTGAATGGTTATAATATGCAAAAACACAATAATTTATTACTGGAAGACCCAAAAGCTAATTCAGAGTGCACAGAGAAACATTTACAATCATTTCCGGTGTAGCAAAACCTAAATCTACCAAGATAAGCTGATCATGTATACGTTTCACTGAAGCAGCCTAGCCTGCGATGGATTATTTGTTTGTCTATAAATTTGACCTTCATGTGATCAGCAGAGATTTATTTCTAACATTTTTGGGTGTCATTTCTATCAACCAAGGATCTCATTGTGTGAGATTTCTATGGACCCAATGCCATGTTAAAAATATTTTCTACTATGTTTTATTCATGCTTTTAAAATTAATCCCTAATATGCGTAAACACTATCAAATCAATAGTATCACGAAAAAAAATTCAAATAAGTCCTCTAAAAAAATTGTCGGCTCTGCTAAATTCTAATTCCTCCTAAACTAATTGATGTAATATATTATATTAACAAAATAAATTACCTTTACAGCTGGAGAAATGGAAATAACTCTACCACCTGTCATCATTGAACCAGCTGAAGAGCATCTTACAACGGAAGTTAATAATGCTGATCCCGAGAAGGAGAAAAAGCGAGAAGTTTCTCCAAGTGAGTCCATTCAGAGTTTTGTTACTATATCATTTGAATTATTTTGTGAAATGGAAGGAAATTATGGAATTTATTTCATAGCCTATGACAGGAAGTTAAGTTTTCTAGGTGCAGCAGAATCTCGACAGTGGCACCCAAAGGGGTAAAAAAAAAAGCTTCAGTTTAGTCGTTAAATGTTCTGCTTCCTCCTATGTTTGTAGAAAGCAAAGAATCACTTCAGCATCATCTAACGCATCTTAATGAGGTAGTGCTGTTATGCAGGCCTCAACAAATCTCAGGCTTTAGTACTTTGTATGAATAGCGGAGAGTGACATCACGCTCATTTCCCTCAATAGGTATCTATTCCCTCATAGGTAGCCCGAGAAGGAGAAAAAGCGAGAAGTTTCTCCAAGTGAGTCCATTCAGACTGTCCATTCACAACAACAACAAATTTACAGAATTTATATTGACATACAGGGGAAAATTATCAAGTCCTGGATCACCAAGTCTAATAAGATTATTACGGATTGCTTTTCTTGAGAAAAAAAGTGTTTGGTTTACAATTTAGCTGGCGCCTAAAACTTTTTTTTTGATTTGCCAATCTTTGATGTTGTGCCTTAATTTGAATTTTATATTTTCTATCAAAAGATCGTTTATTCTAAAATATTTTTCTTGACAAGATCATCTGCAATATAATCATTTATAGGACAAAATAGATTAAATGCTTTTGGCCAATGTTCAGCTGCAATTTCTGTAGATTAATTGAGATAAAATTGTAGAAATCTCCATAGACTTCAGTAGGCTCTATCAAACACTTTTCAAGTTTGTTCAGATTTCTATTAAGAGAAATTCCACCATCATTATAATAACTGTTGGGTCTACTGCAGTCAGGTGCAGATCCAGGAGAATGCATTAGGGTGGTGAATAATTGTGTAAGTTTCAAAAATTGTTCAGTAAAATACGAAACATTCTTTGAAACTCGCACATCAAACCATTTCTTTCCCATATTATTCATCTATTGAAGAGGGGTGATCGCCCCTTTCGCGCTCCTTTGGATCTCCACCTAACTGCAGTTCCAACTATATCACCATTTTAGTTCCCTGATATCTTCAAAAAAGTGTTCATCTTTTGGCTATCATTGTAAATATTAATAAAGTGTCATACTTATGTATTTGCTATAATAGTCATTTTCAAGTGTGGAATTGTGATTTGGCATTCTGATTCCAAATCTTTTTTTCAGGTGTATCGCTGCGGGATTACTTATATGGAGAAATACGAAGGGGATATTTGCTGGAAAATGACGAGCAGCGTTATACAGAAAGAAGAAAGAAATTCTATATATTCTTCAAGATTCCCAGAGAAATAGAAAAAGTTAGATTTATTTTGAAAAATTGTGGCATCAGTTTCTTGACTTCAAGCTGTCATTTTATTGATGCAATTTTTATGTCAAGTGGCAATTAACATCGTAATGTTTTTATTTTCATTTTTGTTCCAGTTTATCTTGTATGGGTTTTTCCAATGCGTTGATGCCTTCTTGTTCCTTTTTACATTTCTTCCATTGAGGTCTGCCCTCTCTCTGTGGTTTCTAATCAGCAGATCTATGAGACTAGTTGCTTTGTAAGTAATTTTGAGTTAAACAGTCAGCCCTCTATATTCGTGGATTTCATGTTCACACTTTTTCCCCCCAGTTTCCCGGAAAACATTGTTGCAGCATCAATTCTTATATCAGAACAAAATATAAGTTGCACATGTTAAATAAGCATTTAAAAATCCCTCTTAAAGATTTTTCTGGTGCTTCTAAAAATGCTTCTATAATACTGTTATTTTTAAATGCTTCTATAATACTGTTATTTAAATGCTTCTATAATACTGTTATTTAAATGCTTCTATAATACTGTTATTTAAATGCTTCTATAATACTTTTATTTAAATGCTTCTATAATACTGTTATTTAAATGCTTCTAAATTTGAAAAACTTGCAAGGAAAATTAGAAATATTGACAAAGGTTAACTTCATTGCTGTGGTTTCCCACTACTATAGCATCAATGAGTCTACAGTCAAATATATATCAAGAAATAAGTTCTTAAAATTTCATCAGCTATTGATGTCGTTACATCTGCTACTATATTGCCCTGGATCCGCACGTCTCTCATGTTGAAGATGTTTTTCTGTAGATGCAATAAAAAGATATGCAAGTTATGTATTGCGTAACTTGTACACTGTAACCATCATTATTTAATCTGCAATAAAAAGGTATGCGTGTGGTGTTGATGAAAAGAATAAGTGACAATAATGGAAAAAGGTTCACTGATGGGAATTAAAATAAATTAAAGAATTAATTAACAATAATTCAGAAATTGACAGATGAGGGATTAATCGAGCTAACTGCTTCTCAAACTGAAGCAATATCTTATGAAGATGATCAAGATTGAGAATTACAACATAGCAGAAGCTTCAATCAGCAATGAACGATTTCCATGAAATAGACCCCTCTGTGGTACGCATTTCACATGTATAAAAATTGGTAGCAGAGGCTTTGTTACTATAGTATATAGTATAATACTCTACAAATTAACTGTAATTCAGAAGAAACGACTAACAAATACAGTAAAACCTTTGTTCAACGAAATCTGGATTGAGCGGAAACCTGTCTTTGACAGAAAATAATCGTGGTTCCCATGATTTCAATGCCAAAATACAAATTAAAAAACCTGGATTAAAATGTAACCTGTCTTGCGTGAAAATGGGAAGAAAAATTTTACCCTTTAATGGAAAATTTCACACAAACACTTCGACTATTTCATGACCAATTGACCAAAGGTCATACAAAATATTAGTTCTTCTATCTAAATTTTTAATGCAATGACTGCTTACCAATGCGAGTTCTACTTCACTCACTCTTAGATTTGTAAAAACAGTTACCGTATTTGATGCTATGGTTTTTGAAAAGCCACATGTAGTGAAACAGTTGCTTTCTGAAATTGCAACAAAATTTTTCGGTAAAACAGGATTTTCTTTGGAGAAATCAGTGTAATGGTTAGATTTCCAAATGACATACAATGACTCTCAAAATTGTATGCAAACTGCTTTCTGTGATCGCAAGTGCTGAGCAGGGCCGGAATTAGAGGGGAGCGAGAGAGGGGCAAAATTTAGGAGGTGGCAGATTTTACATGGGAAAATCATCAAGTTTTACAGCAGTTGGGCAGTGAAGTCATGCTGCTCCCACCACACACAAAAATCCTAGTTACAGCCCTGATGCTGAGAATTACATAATATAGATGACAATGTACAAACTGAACCTGACATGACAGATATTGACACCCTCATTAAAAATTTCATAGAAAGCAAAAAAAAAATTAAATGTAGTAAAAAGTAAATGTAGTCATTTCGAATGAAGAGCAGTGTGGATGAAGTTTCATACAGATGCTGTGAAATCCGAAGGAAATATTTAGTAATTATAGAGTAAATAATGTACATTACTTTATTTTATGTATATTTAAATTAATTAGTTTACTTTCAAGTGATTTATTTTTATTATACTGTACTTCAATTACATATGAGATCGTTACATAGTTTTGTACATTGTCAATTGAACCTCTATTAATCGGAAACCTGTGTTAAACAAAAAAATCTCGGTCCCTTGCGATTCCGTTGAAGACAGGTTTTACTGTATTACATTGCTCTTTCAGAAAGCATCGCTTAGAACCACTGAACCCCCCCTCCCCCTTCTTCCACACGTAGCAAATGTTGTAAAAATGAGATGTCTAAAGAACAAAATTTTAGGGCTTTGGGTATTCACAGATTTTTTTGTATTTGCTATCACCCCTGGAACATAACTCCCATGAATACGGAGAGATGACTGCATTTTCAGTGGGTATTGTTGAATTCATGTGTGAGTAATTATAATAAGGGGTTGCACACAGCCTCAGTATTTCTTGCAACCAAACTTTGATATTTATATTTTTTAAATATTAAATTTTTCTGCAGAACACTTTTCAGCTCTCAAAGGGTCAGCTCTCGTCTCTTACAACCAGCAGAAATATGTGATCTTCTAAAAGGCAGTATTGTGATCTCAGTTAGCTTCATGATGACTTATATCGACACGTCCATGATGTATCATATTGTAAAAAGTCAATCTGTCATAAAGCTTTACATCATGTTCAACATGCTAGAGGTATGAATCTTCGCTTTTAAAGTGTCCATTATTCTCAGTATTCTGTAGGTATATTCTGGTGTATTAGCAAACCCCCCCCCCCCCCATTATTTCTATCATTTAGGTGGCTGACAAACTTTTCTCATCGTTTGGTCAAGATATTCTTGATGCGTTATACTGGACAGCTACTGAACCTCGGGGAAGGAAAAGAGAGCACATCGGCCTAATTCCTCACATTGTACTTAGTGTAGCATATGTGTGTATCCTTTTATGTGTTGCAAATTATGGAATTATGTATATTTTCTTTCTCTCCCCCCCCCCCCTGTTGAAGAAATCTAATCCTTACAAAGGTTTTTCCTTCTTCTTTGAATTATACAGTAAAGAACAAATCTTCTACCTTTTTGAGTCGCAATCTCTGGTCTACACCCATTTTAAGGAAAAGTGCACCCCAGTATGGGACGCCTGTGTAGGATCCAATGTTGTATCTTTAGATTCTACTAAAGAAGCTATATTGCACATTTTGGAAAACACTACGTTAGATCAATTGCAAAACTATCAGTGAGAAACATTTTAACATAGATCATACTAAGCTAACAGTAAAATTAAACATCTGTTTTTCAAGTAATTCAGGTTTTTTTTTTGGTAATCTCAGTTAAACCTGTTCCTATTCACTTCAGGTTCTAGAAACTCTGTTTACCCGTGGTTACGATTGTGTGAATTTGGTAATCTGAAAATTACTTGACAATGAATTCCCCCACATAACATTTGAATTCCGCATGACACGTCCTTTGGGGTTGAATTTTCAGAAATTCCATCTCTTAGTGAGCCTTCACATTATAAAATATAATGCTGAAACCAAATTTCATATTTATAGCTTCATCAGTTTTGGCTCGGTGACGATTAACTTTACCCCATATAACTTTTCAACCACCTTATGACCCCCTTTGAGGCTGAAATTAGAAATTCCTTCTTTAGTGAGTCTTTAAATTATAAAATAAAACTGCTAAATTTCACATTTTTAGCTTCAGCGATTTTGGTTCTATTATGATTGCTCTATATAACTTATGAACCCTCCCCAGGAGTTGAATTTTGAAATATCCCTTCTTATTGGGTCTCTACATTATAAAATAAAAATACTGACCAGATTGTATATTTGCGGCTTCAGTGGGTTTAGCTTGGCATGATTTCTCTATATAACCTTTGAATTCCTCCCCTAGGGGTTGAGTTTTGAAAATCCGTTTTAGTGAGCCTTTACATCATGAAATAAAACTACTGATCAAATTTCACATTTATAGCTTCAGCGGTTTTGGCTTGCCAATGATTAATGAGTGAATCAGTCAGTCAGGACATGTTATTTTACACGTGCATGGCTTCACATCAAAGACAGACATTGGCAACCTTCAGTAGGTTGTTAAAAAAAACAATGTTCTGTTGTGCAACTTGCATTGAATTATTCACTGGTGATTTTTTTTTAAGCCAGAAATAACTTGCTTTTGCATCCGTTATTCATAGAAACAGATTTCAGCATTCAAAAGAGTGAGAAAAATCCTATAGGAAACCAATGTTAACTCAATTTTGATTTTTTTTTTTTTTTTTGAACAGATGCCCATCTTTGATGTAAAGCCACTCATGCATAGATAATCTGAATACTTTCGTTCCCCTTCAATTAAGATAAATTAGCTGTTAGTGTATGTTAAACTGTTTGTTGTTAGTTGTGTTTCTTTCTTGACTCACTTATTATTCAGTCGCTCATGCCATAATTGTACTTCTCCAAGCAACAACACTGAATGTGGCCATTAATTCACAAAATAAAGCATTACTCACCATCATGTTGTCGAACAATGTAAGTGGCTTTTCGTTATAACCAGATCGTTTTATTTTTCACTGAACTTTCTCATTTCTATTCTTATTCTTGTTTGATACATTGGAAGAATCACTATTAATGACTTTTATATTGCCACAAATTCATGTGTTATGGGAATTTTTTGTATGTTTAAGTACTAAATTGTAGAGTATCAAGCTGTTTCCTCATCTATTGTGTATGATACTCACATTCTCTCTTATGTATGGGGGATTAATATTACTGTATACGTTTTTTAAACTTTTCTCAGTCTTGAGCACGTCTATGCTCATCAGGTAACTCATCTGTATGGCATTTCATTTCGTAAACTGCCCAGGCTCTATCGACAATTGTCAATCCTAGCGATTGCCCAGATGTCAGGCTGGACGGTGTCTGGTGCTTTATTATGCATGTATAAATTACCAATGTGTTACATGCACAACAATAAAACACATTAAAAAAATGTACAAATAGCAATAAATTTACAAAAACGCTCTCGGAGAACAGATGTGACATTCTTCATGGTTGTGTTTTTTCACCCATGTCTTCATGTTGCCGATCGGTCCATCTACCTGCCAAAGGGACAGTGCCGTCTTAATGCAGCCCACCCGGGCATGGCCCGGGAGCCTCGAGAAGAGGGGACCCTCATGAAAATGAGACCGCCTGAAAGTTTCCAGAATTAACAAGGTAGGACCTCAGGAATTGGCTCGGGGCTCATGATGCTGTTAAGACGCTGCAAAGGGACTTTGTATTGCAGGTTCCCAGTTTTGCCCTCAGTGCTCTGTTGAGCTTTTGCTGGCCAAAATTATTATTTTGCGAGCTCCCAGTTGAGCCCTTAGCACTTGGTCGAATTTTTGCTGCTATATTTCAGATTTGCTGGTTTGCCTAGATGCCAGCCAAAGGGACTTTGTGTTGCAGACTCCCACATGAGCCCTCCATGCACAATAGAGCTTTTGAATGAATTTGATTTGGTAGAGCTTTTGCTGCCATATTTCAGAGTTGCCGACTGACCCAGGTGCCAGCCAATGGGATTTCTATATGGCAACTCTGACACGGAATGAATACCGACCTGAATAGAATGGATTTGCACATTGCTATAGAAACTGTGGTTTCAGACCAGTGTGGTCCATTCAAATATTTTATGTCACATAAAACAATTCAAAATACAGTAGAACCTCTGTAATGAAACATTGAACATTTATATTTATTCAGTCACGATAACTGTTAATCAACTAATCTTTTGCTTACAATGATTCTGATGACTTTCTTTTTTTATTAATTTTTAGTTCGTAGAGCTCAAAAGTATGGTTTTCAAGAAGTTTGAGAAAAACAACCTTTTCCAAATGGCCTGCAGTGATGTCCGCGAGAGATTTCATTACTTAATACTTCTTTTCATAGTGATCATCCAGACCATGAAGGAATATAGTTGGAATTATGGTAAGCCTCTCGCATACATGTATAGCTTCGTCTTTCTTTACCATAGTGTTGCGGATAATTTTCCACAAGACTTCGAGATTGCAAAACAAGAAGCGGTTCGACGGACCAACACAGATTTATTTACAGAACAGCAATTTACACGTATTTACAGCCTAATCAGAGAGCTAACAACTTTCTTGCAAAGTTTAAATGCATCTGACTGAATCTCCTTGTGCCTCTATGAGCCTGTCTAGCCTCTCTCAGTCTGCCATCTTGCGAGTGCCACGGTATTTATAACCCGGATAGAAACTTCGAGAAAAAGAACATTCCACAAAATTCTATTTCACAGTTTCCTAGTCGGCGGCGCTACCGTATGGAGGGGCGGGACTTTCTAGATTTTTCTCTACACGCCCTGCCAGTTCTCCGCCAATCGCATGTCTCTGCGCTTAGACCGAAACCGGTGTCATCTATATTTCTATCAAACAAATCGCGCCATCTATCGTCAAAAGTCCGTAACAATAGACTTACTCTGGCCATATCACCAGGACTGTTTACTGCTGATTAAATTGTGTCAAAATTATTTTTCTCTGCTGGAGGTTGTGGTTTCCAACTTCGCGGCACGAATGCGACCAGATTAAAAAGTCCATTAAAAAGTCTCGCCACAGAGAGCAGTGGTAAAATCTTCAATCATTACACTTCACTCATAGTTAGAAAAATTAAGGCAGGTGGTAGTTCTACATTTAACAAGCATTACACAGAAACAACTTTACATTAGGTTCACAATATGGACACGCACATCCCAACATGTACCAATTCGAAGTTCCGCAGAGGAATATGGACGAGGTGCATGTGTGGTTTAGTGGTAGTGCCGGAGTAATTCAATTTTGAATAGAAATGTTGTGTTTACATAGCAAAATATGCTTCTGTCTTTGGGGACATTTTGTTGGAGTATCATTTATCTCTGTATCTGGCTCAAGTTTGAGAGAAAAATATTTCTTTTTTTTAGTTAATTTCTGGAATCTAACCATTAGATCCTGACACTTGTCTCACAGTTGTTTAGAGACCATTACCATGGTGCTCTTGCATGTATAGCAGGGCTTGATGAATTGCATAAATATTTTGGCTTCAGCAGAATTTCATAGGCATCAAGTATTCTCCCCCCCCCCCTCACAAAATTTATCGAAAATAGTGTATTCTTTGACTTCTACGGGACTTAGGTACCCATTTCCATACTAACAGACAGGCTGACATAATTGCAGAAAATTTTGTGGTCCTAAGACTTCATTCAATTCAGTTATCAAACATAAAAAGAATAGGTGCCAATCAGAACTGTTGAGTCGTCATGGCGACCTGACGCCTGTGATTTTTTTTAGTCCTGACATATAGCCTTGCATTTTTTTTAATATTTAAAATTTTTTTTCATGGGATCAGTTGGTACAAGAAACACAACTTTTTTATAGGCACAAAAAAAGTCTATATTGTAGTTGAATCTGTTTAACATGGAAACACAAAGGAGAGTCGATGCAATTACTTTGTATTTACTAAAAATTTTGTTATAGTGAATTTGAATAATCTTTTACTTCAATAGGTATTACAAACACAAAATTTTAATGAAGTGGTATTCAGCATTATGCAGTTTTGTATTTGCAAGGCTTGACTGTGTTTGCAAGTTTGGAAAATGCTTTTCTGCTATTTCAAAATTTGTATTTTTATTGGATGTGAATTAAAGTCGCGTGAGTTTTGATGTCTTTTTTTTTTAATAAATTTTCAGAGCAATTTGTGATCCTCTTTCCATATTGTGTTGGTGTTATTGGGGCGGAGATCCTTGTGGATTGGACAAAACATGCTTTTGTTACAAGATTCAATGAAATATCTTTCGAGGTGAATAGGTTTTCTTTTTCTTTGTATGTGTTAATGTGGTAAAATGACAAAATAAACTATACTTGGCACATTGATAAGCAACTAAAAGGCCTGTTGGGCAAGAAACCTGCCTTTTCTCAAGATCTTTTTTTCTTAAAAAAAGCCAACATCAATAGGTTAGAACAAAGGTGTCTATAATACAGTTGACACCCATTATAGTGACCATGCTCTCACACTCACTGGTATAGTCCCATAATTTTCCATATAAGCAACCTATTTGTTGTCCTTTTGATATAACAACCATCTAATAGAACATCCAATTTCAAAGCTAAAATTGAATTTGGCTGTGTTTTGAACTGTCCACAGCCTTGACTACCCATCAGAATGTTATAAAGCTCCAGGAATGTCTTTATAAAGGAATTGGGGGGGGGGGAAGAATTCTGGAACTCTTTAAAGACCAAAAATCTCAGCATAGCTCTGAAGGTGCAGAATCCCAGTGTTGGTAAAATAGTTTTACCAGCTGAGCCTGTGAACTCAAGTAATGCTTTCGAGGGAAGAAATACAAAAATGGTTCTGCTGCAGATGCTTAGACACCCTGCCTCTGTAAATACCAATCATTGAATTAGGTGATTTTCATTAATTTGGATTAACCACGAATGCTTCAGTCATACTAGATGAAAATTTCCATGATCTGTGTTCTCATATTATTTTTCCTTGTACTGCTTTTCAACTCATTGATGTATATTTATAGGTGTATAGGGATTATAGAGTCAGTCTGGCATATGATTTAGCAAGCTGCAAATTGAAAAATGTGAGTTGTTGCAACAATATTCTTATTATTATAGCAAAATATTTTAGGGACTGAGGGATATAAGGTTTTTGTAAAGTTTTGATCGTTTTTTTTTCAACTTTCTTGCAGGCATTTTCTGATCATTCTGATTTGATATCACGAAGAATGGGTTTCATTCCCTTGCCACTCGCAGCTCTTGTTCTAAGAGTTGTGGTAGGATCAGTGCCATTTGAGGGACTTTTTGGGTACATTGCCCTCTTTCTTGTTTATTTGTGGTGAGTTCTTAGAATTTCTATTTTAATTTATTAGTATGTATGCATGAACATGTAAATATGTAATGTGTGAATGTTTCTTTTATATGTGAATACATTACAACCAATGACTGAAACCTGGGACTCATTGTGAAGTTTTCAGACTCCGAAGCTGACCATGTCCTAATATTTACGTGTTGGCTAACTATAGACATGAAAGGAATTTGTGAATAATATTTGATTTGCACACTTGTGTACAGATCACAATCAGTCAAGTGAATACTTTATATCAGTATTTCCCAAAGTATGTGATATCACCCTTTGGGGGTGAAAATGAATAGTAGAAGCTATCGGGCCAGTTCTGAACATTTTCCAAGTGTAAGCAAATAATATTGCTAATATGGTGATAAAAATCGCCCTTTCTCTTCAGTTGGTGCCCTAAAAAATCTCCCCCTTCAGTTGGCACCTTCTGCAGTCGTGCAGTTTGCGAAATCCATCATCCGGCCCTGGAAGCTATAGATACATGAGACAACTGATAAGCATGCAGTATTTCAACAATAAAATTCATTTGCCATCAATAGGCTTGGACAATTTCAATTAGGCCAAGCAATGCACTAGGACCTCCTAATAAGTCAGGCATAATTGATGTTGATTGTTACACAAACTCATGAGACGTTAGGTTCCTTGTGCCATTCTTTTCCACGACAATGCAAGACCACAAACTGTTACATTTACAGCTGAAGGTGGTTCACTGTTTACTGGACACACCTGGAACGCCCTCCCTGTTCAGATAGATATGCATGAGACAACGACCAATGTAGGACTATTTATTCAGGGATAGAAAAATATATTCACGCACACACACACAGACAACCGGAACCAGTTGGTTCAATGTGATGGAGCATCATCTATACAGTTATTATGTGCAGTACTACAGAAACAACATTAAGGAGCGATTATACAATAACACCCCCTTTCTCCCCATCATCAGATAAAGTTCAGCTGTAAAAATGGGGTGACTGTTAATCATAGGTTTGAAATGCATATTTTTTATTATGAAAGGCAAATTATTGTTTGTTAAGGGATGGGGCGCATCTGAGGGGTGATGTTAAGACATGTTTTACTAGCATTTTCCCTCAGCTCAGATTTTTCCCCTACCCTGTGACTACCATTTGTTGAGGCCACTTGAAACCAATTGTCTCTGTTAATGCAAAATGTCATGTGTCATAAGTAAATTTTTTTATGCTACTAAAAGCTTCTTCACATGTGTTTCCATGTTCTGTAAATATGCCATATGTTTCTAACCAATAGATAGCTGCAGGACTTCGACTTTTCCTACTTTTTGGTAAAATGTCCTACTTTCCACCAAATTTTGTCGTCAAAATTTGTGTAATTTTTTTTAAATGAAAAAGGAATCATCGAAATATTGCCAAAGAATACAAATGTAATATATTGCAGTTAATGATTCTGCTAAAGCAGAAATCGTATCATTTTCCTCAGGTTATTTAGGGTTTTTGTATGTGGTCCATTTGGTTCATTAATTTTTTCTTTTCTTCAGTTTGAGGGTTCAAAAACTCATTTTGTGTCAATGTTTTGAGTAGTCAATAGAAAATTCTATATGGATAGACACAATAATTTTGTGTTTATGATAAAGTTCATACTTTTCGGGCTATTATGCTGTGTTCACTGCACTAAATATGCCCACCACGTAGGGCAAATATGCCCACACGTAGGGCAGCTATCTACGTAGGCCTATTCTAGGTTTTGTGACTGATTCTTCCCAATAGCATTCAATTGTCACATGTATTTTTTAGGACATACAGAGGCATAAACAATGCTCACAAAGCTCTGCATAGAGCTAGAAATGAAAATGCTTCATTTGTCAAAAACTAGTGTTGAACAGTAAAATTGAACAGTAAAATGTAAACAAACCCCCTTTAAAAAAGGATGGACAATGCAGTAAGAACATCCAGTTCACCTTGACTTATTTACATCAGACCTTTTAATTTACACATTTTGCACTGTGCTTGTGGAAGTTGTCTCAAACGAGCGTCATTCTTTAAAAAACCGTACGCCTTCATAATTGGCTATGCATCCAGAAAAAGAGTTTACAGACTGGACTTTGTAAGATTCCTCGAAAAAAATAATGCAATATACAGTATATTGTGAGGAGAGACAGAAAATAATTATCTGTGGTTTCTTGTATGCAGTTTTGGCCTGAAATCACTTTCGTTACCAAGTCATTTCTGCCATTTTGCTTTGGCTCGAAAGTCAACTTCATAGGATACTGAAATAGTACTATGAAAAGAAAAAATGTAATTTAAATTTTTTTAAATAATTTTTTTTCTCATAAATCTATGATTATGATCTCTTAGGATGTACTCCCCCTCCTCCCCCATTATCCTAATTTTTCTAATTTTTTGAGTCTGAGCCCTGCAGCTGTAAAAATGTATTATGACATTTTTACAGAACAGTGGAATGCATGTGAAGAAGCTTTTAGCGGCATAAAAAAAAATTTAGGCTTTTGATGTATGACATTTTGCATGAACAGCGACACAATAGCGATTTGACGATCATGCAGGAGTGCGAGTATAATGTTTACAATATTTCCTTTTCTCTCATGGAACTGGAGGCAAAAGTTCACACGAGAACCTTTTCCCAACTTTCTGTAGATGCGCTCTTTGTATTTTTTTTTGAGAAAAGATTTTTTTTGAAAAACTGTCGATTCATTTGAAAAAGTATATTTCAGAATTGTAACTTATGTTAAAAAATTTTAATTTATGTGAATATTTATTTCTTTAAAAAATAAAATAATTACAATTTATATTTGATTCATTTTCTAGATTTATGTTATTAATATCTATCAATATTTTGGCGGTATAGAATGATTCACAAGCAGGCCTGTAACTATGCTAGGGCAACTGGTGCCCCACAAAATTGTTTTCTTGATTTGGCATAAACCTTTCATGTCTGCCCTGGGGCTCCCTTGAAGGCACACTATGGTCCTGTTCACCATACATCCATTGTTTTAAATTAAAAAATTTCATTTCAGACACAAAATTTTTTATTATGTATGTGACATTTTTATTTTTTGAAAAACTAATCACAGTAGAGTCTTGATAATTTGAATCTGAAAACTTCAAGTTTCCAAGGTGCTGGAATTTTTTTCAAAACCTCTGTTTTTTTGCAACTAGTTTTGTTTGGTTTTATTTTTATATCATTTTTTCCATAAAACGAATAATTCCAGTTAGGAGTTCTTGATCCTTAGACAGGGTCTCCATGCCAGAATGTCCCCTATAATAAATTTATAGTACATAAAAAAACATTCATATCTGGTTCCCAGGCCTGGAGCTTCTGTCAGCCTGCTGAATCCATGGGTCTTGTATATAGTCCATGGGCAGTTGTGTAATGAATTAAGGGCAAAACAAGGAGTAAGGTACCCCACCTCTCCACTCAAAGTATTTTTCTATTTCTTTTGGATAATCTGAGTTTTTAGTAATTCCCTATGTGGTCCCGTTGGCCTCAGGTTATTTTGAGACTCTACTGTATAGCCAAGGTTTATTAATCTATGGAAATTTGTATTTTCAGCCTTGGAAGTGCAAAGCTTTGGATCAGTATTGCATTATTAGGTATAGCTTGTCAAGAAATTGAATTGCATAGAAGCTTACAGCGAGATAAATATATGCCACAGAGACAGTGTAATAGCCTTCCATCTAGTCGACACCACAGGTGAGACCGTCAAAGAAACCATCATTGCATTACGACATAAATCAATAGAATTTTTTTCATGCATCATGAATGTTGTATGTCCATGTGTGTGTGTGGGAGTTCGTGCTAGATTTGATTAAATTTGATATCTTTTATCAGGATATCACTGTTTCTTTGTATCATCACTTACGAAAATATTCTTTTTTTTTAAAATGTTTTTATAAATCTGTTCTTTCTCATGCAGCACGGAAGATCTAAGAGCGAACTGTAGTACGAAGCCTAAAAGTATGCCACAGAGTCAGTGTGCCAGCATGTCCTCTAGCCTGGCAGATTTAGCTGCTCAGGTTGAGCTCCACAAGGACATCATAGAGCAGAGCCCTTTGTTCGCGAACAGCACAGTCAGCTTGGATAACTTGGGAGGAATAAACGATGGGACTTTTGTGACGGAACAGTTTTTACCGGATAAGCTGGATCATGGCGAGAAGTGGAAAGCCACTGCCACGTTTGGTGGTGTCACGAGGCCACATCCTCCTGAAGCAGTGAAAAGAAGAACTTCACTTCAGGAAGAGCATAGAAACGGAGCTGCCATATGATCGAAGAAGTAAGCCCTTAAAGGAAAGCAGTTTGTCATGCTTTCGAGTTTTATGATTTGAGGGAGTCTCAGTGAAATCGTCTTATTGAATACTTTTGCATGTTTAAAGGCTTGTGGCAGCATATTACCGCTGTTTTTTTGTAAATGTTTTCCTCATCTATAATTGTGATAAAGAAAAAAAAACTTTTTCAGATTTTTTTCCATAATTATGTGAGAGTTAACCAAAGTCATGCGAGAGGTTGTATATCATTGCAGTGCTTTTTACACACTGTGTAAGTTTTACATTATATCTTTGTTAGAGAAATTTCTATCGATATTGATGTTTTCAATGTAGAGGTCTTATAATTTTCTTTGTTTCTTGCTGTATTTGAGTATTGCAAATTTAGGTTATTGTTATGATTTTAATATTCATAAACACTCAATATTTTAATTTTGTATCTTTAAAACTATGTCGTACTTTTCCCAATTCATATTCTTGCGTACTTATTCTCTGGCGTACAAATTCCATTCCATAATTTGAAGCCGTCCCATTCTGATTATGATTTGTATTCAAAAAATATGAGCCATGTTATGTGGCATGATTACTTGTATTTTATGTATATACCCACTCTGTATTATCTTGAATCTACAAAATATTTGAGGCTTAACAAGTTGTACTGCGATCATGAACGAAGCCTAATCTAAGTTGAACCCAGTCTATAACAAATTTCTTGATGTAGCCCTCGAAATAGGCCATTTTGTAAAGAAATTTATACCAGTTGACCACTTACAAAAAAAAAAAGAAGACAAATAATAGCTGACTCTAAGGCAGGGATTCCTAAACTTTTTAAAGTTTGCGGAACCTTGGAAAATTTTTAAACATGTTGTGGCACCCTAGGAATCATGTTTTCGAGAACCAGTCTAATTACCGCTTTCGATAAATTTTTATTCTCAAGATATCTAACAGGACCCCTCCTTGACCAAAACTTTCCAGCATTACAATATATTAGAGCAGTAATTTGCAATGTGTGGGCGTTAATGCCTCCTTGGGAGCAATATGATGTTTTGGGAGCGGTAGAAGCTATGGGTATAACATAGGATCCTATGGGCTAAAATTGCATTGAGGGTCATGGGAGAAAAAAAATTCTGAAGGGGGATGGGACGAAAAAGGTTGGGAAACTATGCATTAGAGCAACGATTCTCACAGAGAATCACTGCTCTAATGCATTGCTAAACTCAATGGTGTTTCCAGCCTGTGGGTGCATTATGTAGGAAATTTTGATTTCTGAATCAGTTCTGGGTGCTCCAACCTGTCTCAAGTTACTGTGGATGCTCAAGCATCCGCAGCTTCGATGCCTGTGATTAAACTTAAATGCTTGTGACACCCTTGGGAAATGAAACTAAAATTTTACTTATCTCGAAACAAATCGCTGCTTCTGTGAGACTGATAAACAATCTCATGGCAACATATTCCCTGCCATTGGCAATTTTTCAGCATTTTTAGTGATAGTTGGATACTTTCCTTGTGTTAGTAATTTTTTGGCTGTAATTGACAGTTTTAGTTGCAGTTGACAGTTTTTCACTCTAAATGGCAACTTTATTTGCTTCTGACAATTTTTTTAGCTGTAATTGGCAACTTCAATTGAAGTTGTCAGTTGTTTTTTCACTGTAAATGGCAACACTACTTGAATTTGAGGGTTTTTTTCTGGCTATATGTAATTGACAACTTTACTTGAATTTTACCATTTTTTGGCAGTAATCAGCAACTATACTTGCATTTGACAATTCTTTGGTGATAAATGGTGATATCCTGTATGGATTCTCAGATTTTTCGTATTTCTATGAAGGAAATATGACCAGTGCAGGTATTTATCATTCTGTGTATCCTGCGGTGCCACATTTGGCCAGTGGTTGTGCACCCCTGCTGTAAAGTGTTACAAATTTTTTTTGTAGAAGATCACATCCCACCAGTGAAAATTTTTTGCTCTTTACTGATGGGCTCACCAGTGAGGATGTTGAAAAATTCTTGTCTTGAAGTTCGTTATAAAAGGGATTGACTGTATATTGATATATTTTTAGGGTTGGATTGATTACAGTATCCAACAAAGTCTACTTACTAGTGGTCACTGGTTATATATCAACTATTCAGTACCAGCATGCTCGATCAATATTTACTTCTACATTCGAAAAGTTCAGAAACTTATTTTATTACAGAAGAATGAGTACAGATAGAACCTGTTCCCTTCAAAGTAACTACCCTGTGCAGTTATGCATTTTTCATACGAAGATGTAAATGCAGTTTGCAAGCCTTTTTGTCTGTCACATCCTCCAGTGCTTTCGTTGCACCAATGGCCATACCATGCTGAAAAGTCTGGTTCTCATCCGATCACAGAAGCTAATCAGCATCAGATGCAGTTAGTACTTAGGAGGTTGACCACCTGCATGCTGTTAGCATCAGTTTTGAGGCGTGGTGGTAAGATGCTAATTTACCACCGTAAAGGTTGCCGTCTGGTACTGGGGAAGAACATAGTAAACAAGATATTTTCCCTAAAGAGATTGAGGTGACTACCAATAGACGTCATCTTCATTTCCAACCAGGGTTTAAGCTTGATAAAAAATTCCTTTCGCAAAAAAGCGAAAATGGGGGAAAAGCTTTAGCAAAATGCTACAATGCTAATGTAATAATTGATGGTCAGATGTCTACTCCTTGTGTACCTCCTGTACGCATTTTTGCGGAAGTGGCTACTACTTTTTTTGCATTCTACGATTTTCTTTCGCATTTTGCAAAAAATGCAACCGTAGCTTAAACAATGTTTCCAACCCAATTGGAATGGCAGTAAGTTAGAGTGTAGTGATATCGCCGGAGTTAGTGCATGGTGAAGTAGTGCCTTCGTCGCTGCACTTCTTCGGAACCTGACAATCGTTGCCACTTAAGCAAATTCTTTATACGAAGGAAAAGAGAAAAGTCACATGAAGTGAGATCAAGGGAATAAGCCCATTGTAGAAGTTTTGGAACGTGGTGTTTGGACGGGTAATCTGACATCTGACACCTGGGGGGATCTCTGAACTGGTGCATTATTGTGATGAAGCATCCACAACTTGGCCTTCCAAGGATGTAAAAACATCACATTCTGATACTTTCACAACCAGCCTATTCCCTGAACTCTCGCTTCACGCGACTTCCCCCCCCCCTCCTCAGATGAAGAATTTGCTTTAGGGGCAATAATTCTCAGGTTCAGAAGAAGAGCAGTGGCAAAAGCACTGTCGGATGTAGCAAACAAAAAAGCTTGCAATTCGTATTTACATGTTTGTTTCAACAATGGCAAAATTCATAATTGCACAGAGTAGTTACCTTGAAGGTAACACAAAATAAACAGGTTCTATGTACTCATTCTTCTGTAATAAAATAAATTCTTGCACGTTTTAAACACAGTAGTATATTTGATTCATGTCTTATGAGAAGTGCCATCTATAAATATGGTATAAAGATTATAGGTGTGTCAACCCTTTTTAGTATACCATTGATACTCCCATTTTAGTTATTTTTTTAATCAAATTATTGTGTGCATAACTTTGTATCAATACAAAGATATATACTATATGAAATTAGCTATCATTTGTTTTGTTTTTATCGATTCCCATTTAATTTTAATATCTGTGATATTGTTGTATAGAATTGTCTTCTCCCCCTTCCTTGTCATACTCTGTGTATAAAAAATGTTTTAATTATAATAATTCTATGTTACCAGAGACATGTATATGCTACTGCCGAGACTTGAAATCAGTATGCGAATTTACAATTTCATTGTAAATTGATTCGGCCTATGTCTGAATTTCTGGCCAGCCAGTTCACGAAGTGTCCATAGATCCCTGGCCAAAGTCTGAAAAGAATAGCATGATTCGGAGTCATTCCCATTTGGCATAATTTTTCATGGCAATTATGTCCATGTTAGCTATGGCAACCCATCATATCACAATCTTGATTCAGTAATCTTTTCTTTCAATATTTGACAGAAAAACTATATTGTTCAAAAAAAATTTTTTCTCTTCACATGGAACTAATCCATTACAGCTACCACATATAGCCATTCATGTATCACAGGTTAGTGATGAAAAAGAAAAGATTTGGGGCCCCACCAATCCATCTTACTCTAGCCATTTTTGTGAATTGGCCAGCCAAAGCCTGAATGATTTCTGAAAATCAGCCTTTAGCCAAAACTCTCGGCCAATTTCACTAAGTGGCTGCACTTCAGACTTTGGCAGTAACATATATAAAGGGCTGTCTTGAACTCTTCTGACAAAAATCCACCTTGGGTTGCAACAAGCTACTCAGTCAGCCGGGCAAGCAGGCATTTTGGCATCATTTTACAATGTTGAACAAGCAGTTAAAGAATGAATTCGGTGCCGGAGGCATTAGACCAGCCTTCTAGTTGCGAACCTCTCATTATCCCCACAGCACCTTCTCTCCCCAAATTGTTGTATCCCTTCAGCTTCAAAAACATTTGTATGAAGTAAAAAAATTTGGAAGAGGTTGGTTTCATCCATGGCTTGATTCTGGCTGAATGTATATATTCCGTGTGATATACACTCCAGTCAGAAAGGCTCCATTGTCTTAATAAGCATAATGGAAGTCCTAAGTTCCATCACAAATATTGTTCACATTAATGTGAGTCAGAACTTGAAATACCCAGATGCTTCGTTATGGGCATCTTAATGTGCATTACGATCGAGTTTGGCTTACAGTGAACAGAATTTTCGGCCCCATGGTATGTTCTATTATAACAAACATTTTTTCTGTCTTTAGAATTTCGTTATTGTAAGGGTTTACTGAAATAGTTTTTTTTTAATTTAATGATCGCCATAACCACTTGTATTCCTAAAACTGTACATATGATTATAGCTGTTTATTTTCCCCCCAACGTATCATTGGAAATTTCACGATTTAATATTGGAAAGTTTTATATTATTTGCTATATATATATATATATGTCAGTTGTAGATATTTAGTTACGTTTTTTTGCTTTCGTTGAATTTGTTTTAACATTGTTTTTCAGTAAGTTATTACAGGGTGTCCCCAGGGGCAGGATTTCTGCAGATTCTGACAGAAATCATTCAGAGGAGCATTTTGGTATGCAGTGTTGAGCATCTCTGAATGTAGCGTCATAGCCTAGTTGCTGACTATGACAATATGTTCTACCCTCCCTCTCCGTTGAACATCAAAATGCTCATCTCAAAAACCTTTATTGGAATATGCAGAAACATCTGATGAAACGTATACCTGTTGGGATGGACACCCAGTATGTTTCCTTCTTTTTTGCGTGTTAGTTTTGTGGTCTGTTCGACAGTTGTATAATGAGCCAGCTACGACCAGGATTAGTGAAAAAACATTTTTAATTATAAATACGCATGTGTATATTGATATACTGTATATTATATAAAACCCGTTTCATGACATTTTTGGAGTATTAATGTTACCATTTTGTTATTTTAGCTGGCCATGAATAAATCTTTTGTTGATTTGAAATTAGCATCGCTCTGTTTTTTAAATTTCTTTAACCCTTAGGCTGCGGGAATAGTTATAGAAATGCTCATCTCAAAATGACAGCGTAAAAAAAAATTCTCTTTTTTGTGAAAGATAGATGGCACTCTTGATTTGCAAGTAATTGAAACATATCTAAGACAGTGTATGAGACTTGAACCTGTCTTCGACGGAATCAAAATAGTCCCTTCATTGATTGCTTTTATTTATGCGAAGCCACCCTTAGGGGGTATGCGACAAGTGCGGTCACACCAGCCCTGCTTTTTGGAGGAAGTCTAGCATTTACGATAACAAATAAATGAAATGAAATCAATTCAAAAAATTGATCAATAGTTTTAAAAATTACTTTATTTTCCTACATAATCACCATGTCGTTCCAAACACTTTTGATATTGTGAAACAAGCTTCTTCAAACCTTCTGCATAAAATTCCACCTAGTTTTACACTGCGATTTTCAATTCACTTTTCTCAAAACATGTAGACACATGTTCAGCCAGTTTTTGAGATATCTGAAGAGATGGTAGTCACTGGGGGCAGGATCAGGACTACAAGTGGGATGATCAAAGATTTTCCCATCTGAATTTTTGAAATTGTTTCCATAGTGAGTGCAACCGTGCATTATCGTGAAGGAGAACAATTCCAGAGCTTAGCATTCCTTGTTTTGAATGGCACTGTGCAGTTTAGAAAGTGTTTCATAATAGACTTATGATGT
Organism: Pholcus phalangioides; assembly: GCF_987345545.1. NCBI lineage: Eukaryota > Metazoa > Arthropoda > Arachnida > Araneae > Pholcidae > Pholcus > Pholcus phalangioides. The sequence goes on along the minus strand of NW_028301601.1, from coordinate 16,235,133 downwards.
AGTGGTTGTTCCAGTTTCCATAAAATCAATCAAAAGCATACCCTTTTGGTCCCAGAATACAGTTGTCACAATTTCCTTCCTTTGAGACTGGATTTGTTCGGTTTAAGTGAACCAGAATGATACCACACTGCATGGATTGTTGTTTCATCTCAGCATTGACATATGAAATCCACATTTCAACACCAGTGATGATATGGGAACATAATTCTGCTCAAATTGTCACAATTGACGATGAATTTGAACAGCATTATGTCCTCTTGTGTTTAGAAATCTAATCATTGATTGAATTTCACAACTTTCAGGATTTATTACCGTACTCATTTTAAGTCTTGCGAAGGCAGACAACAATCAAATGACAGCAATATGGCGGTTACATTCCCAACAAACCAAGTAATGCTGCTACGTATGCGTGAACCAATCAGTATTGCCATTCGTTTTGTCATACTTGATCGGCCCTTAATTTTAAACCACCCCTCAGTGGGAAAAAATAATTAGGAAATCTAGAATTTACAGAAAAATAAAGTGAGAATCAATGAAATTTATAATCAGAACTATTTGAGAATCAAAGAAAATTCTAGAATTTGTGAAAATTATTTCTCAATTTATCAAGGCCCAGTAAGGGTATAAGTATATAAAGAATTTTTCACGCTAATAAATATGAAATTGTTACTTATAGGAGCTTGCAATCTTTTAAATTAAAAAAGGAACCCTGAATACAGCTCGTGCTAAAGCACCAGAGGGGATTCCTCGCTATTCCTCTTTGTGCCTTGAATAGTTTCAATATTTGGAAGAAGCAGTGTGGTAAATATTAAAATTATGTGTGGTTATAAATTATGCTGCAGAGAAATTTTTTTAATTACGTCACTTATACAAGGTAATTATTTTCGATGCAGAAAACATTTCCACAGAAAAATGATATTGTAGATGACGTTATCCAACTAGTTAGGCATATGTATTACCACCATAAATGATATTAAAAAATATACATTTTGCTGACTTGATATTGGGTTAAGACTACACGTAATGCAACAAAATCTTCAACAGAATAAATCACATCTGTTTGAGCAAATAAAAACCCATGCAACAACACGTATTGATAAGAACAATTTATTTTACAAATTATACAATTTTACACTTTGAAAAAGAGAAAAAAGAAGAGCGAAGAGAGACTCGACGGAACTTAAGGATAAATAGCTCAGGCAAATGTTAGGCACGTGATATGAAGACTTTCGTCTCATTCTTTTTGTAACTTCTCTCTGCGACAGTTATAAAAATATTACACAGCTATACACATACAAAGATATACGAGTATATGTACTACAAATGCTCGGGGGGGGGGGGGGGAAAGAGAGGAAAACAAAAAACGCCTTTCACGCACAGACTCCTGCATGCACTATATGCATATACATGGATGTAATACCACATTTATGATAATTGTAACCAATAACAATGTAGAATCGAGGCAGATGATGATACACATAACAAATGTGACAATAACTTGAGAGAAATGAAATGATCACATTGTATGAATGTTATGCATCTGTGTACTAGACATATGCTGACAAAAATAACGCATAGGACACAGTTTCATACACATCTCTTCCCTCTTAACACATTCAAAAACTGGCGCAAATATATGGCATGTAAGATTTGCAGTCGCAAACTGGCCTTAGAGTGATTTTATGGCACTGAATAATTTTATAGCAATGTTTCTTCAAATGAAATTATCTGGTATCTCAAGAACAAGTCCAATTCAAATTACCGAATACGAGAATCATTTGATTCCAGCTCCACAAAGGAATACTTGGGATTCTGTGAAATCGAAACAAACTGTAGATGTGAATGTAACGAAGGCACAGTAAAGTATTACACATACATGTATAAAATAAAAAAACCCTACAACTTTCTTTCTGGTACATTAAATTAAAAAATAAACAGATATTATGCATCAAGTATCACAGCGCAGCTTATAGGATACTACAGCTCTCTCTCATTATTGCATTATTTCTTCTAGATCACTCTCAGAATAGACAGTGTGTCCAAGTTAAAGTAGCTTTTCTTAAAATTTTCCTTGGCAATGCCATCTCTTGGCAAGTTTCTAAGCCACGACCATCTGTAATTTCGTATTTTAATTTAATTGTAAACTTTGATGTATCAATGTGTTTCTTTAAGACTCATCAGAAACTATAAAATTACCAAAAAATATCAAAATGCAATTTTGACTGAAGATCTTAGTGAACAGGCAAGCATGGGCGAGGTTCTCTGTCATTTCCATGAGTAAATGACCTGAAGCTCGAACTATATAGTGCCAGAAAAAGGCCTCAGATCACCCACCAAATTTGGTTCTAGCAGAATTGTGGCTATTCTCGTAAGTCAGGTTAATGACCATGAGGACACCATCCTGTTCTACGTATAAAAAAAACAAATACACCTTTTGACAGCGCAGTCCTTCCAGAACCTGGACACGCTGCAAACATAGCCAGGACTAAAAATATAGCATCTAAAATCATGGGATATATGAGAGAGAACGGTTTTTATTACTTCAAATAATGATAGATGCATTATATTTGATCCATGATACATCCAGGTTCTTCCATAAATAATGAAAATATGCAGGAAATAAGAATAAACTAGTTTTGCAGAATATTGCCGTCCACAATGCATTAAGACAGTGTTCTTCAAGCACTGTATGGACCAGTCCGCAAAAAAATAATTTCGAACAATTCATTTAGCCGCTACATCATTTAAGATTTATTTTAAGTGTTACAACCGTCTCTATAATATTGGTTTTTAATTCTGTCTTAGCCATCAGCAGGTCTGCAAATTATTTCAGACTCATTTATTTAATTTTTGTCAGTCTGCAAATTTATTTTTTGTTTGTTTGCAGGTCTGCAAATTATACCTCCCATTAATTTTCTTTTAATGTCCATAAATTATTTATCCCATTCATTCATTTTTTGCTGGTCCTCAAATGATTTCTCCAACTTATTTATGTATTTTTCGCAGGTCCACAAATTATTTCTCTCATTTATGATTACTGCCAGTCCGTAAATTATTTATCCTATTTATATTTTTTGCCAGTCTGCAACTTATTTTTTGCTGGTCCGCAAATTATTTCTGAAATTTCTTTTTTTGATGGTCTGCAAATTATTTTTCGTAATTGCCTTTTACCAGTCCATGAATTATTTTCCCCATTCCTGCTGGTCCATGAAATTCACCTATTTTTACCAGCTCGCAATTGTAAAAAGGTTGAAGAACACTGTGCAAAATAAAAGACCTACAAAAATTCAAGAGATACAAAATTATTGACAACAATATGTGTAATAAGTGGCTCTTGAATTGCCTCTGGTCGAGACAGACCAGAAATAAAAAAAGGACACGTACAGGCACTTTGCTAATTGAATCACAGAAAAATAGTTTCCAGAAAGTACCAAAGCAAAAAAGTCGCTGACATAATTCCACTCCAAAAATTTAAAACTTTTCCCAGACAAATCCAGGAACATAATCTCGTATAAAACTACATTATATGTATATCTATGAATATTCTTATCCCGATGCATACAGGTACAGGAGCTGAACAACATGAAAGGTTTTGCACGACACAAATCGACTCGTAAATAGAAATTGAATGTATATATATATATATATATACACACACACACACCGGTCAGTAAATCGAGAAAATAAGGGAATTTTACAACAAAAAGTAAAAAAGAAAAAAAAAATACAACAGGTAGAGAGAAAAATTAAATTTTCTCACACAGAAAAATCTACAGGCAATATACGGACGAAACATTGCTTTGATTTTACATGGATCACAATATTCTACATAAAAAAGGCTATTATATAAGTCAAAGCCAATAATACAGTGAAACTTCCCACATAATGGACACCTTACAACACATTGTCACTGTCAGACACACCGTTAGCCAATAAAAAATTTTCTTTACCCACCTAGGTGTCCATTATCAAGAGTTCTTAACTGTAAATGCACTGATATGTCTGCGAGAGCCTTTTGTTATTTTCATCTATGTGCAGGTTTTTATTAATTCATCAAAGCTTTGATGATAAAAGTAAAATTAAGCGTTCCCATTTACTCCAGATATTTTTTGTGCAAGGTTGCAAATGATACTGCTCACCAAAAGAACCTCTCTCTATTTTTTTGGCACACGCATCTCACTCTCTACCAAACTCTGCTGAATGATATGCAATGCTATGGAAATTTTTGATTGATCAAGGAAATAATTATAATAATTGTCTCAAAGATAATGCTGCTATTCATTCAGAAAATAAGGTACACTGATTAGATTGATTACCTGATTGCATACGATGATGAAAAATAGCTGCCAACTTTGGAGAGTAAGAATTGAGGGGATTTTCACTCCGATCACAATTCCACACAAAGACCATATACATGAATGAATGAACGCCAGGACTCTGCCACCGGACTTACCCCATTGCTGACATCTCTTCCAGTCCCGCTTCATGGCAGAGTCTGGAACAAAGTGTGTGTGCTTAACAGTCTGAGTGCTTATATATCTAGTGTCATCTGAGGTTTTTTTTTTTAGTGCTGTCATCTATACTTCAAATTGTGAGTGAAGTGTAATGATTGAATATTTGTATTGTTGTAAACCTGTTGCTCTCTGTGTCAGACCTTTTAATGGGGGAGATCATCTCTCATTCAATCCTGAAAAGCGAGAACCATAGAAAACCAACTTCTGCCCACCACCACTATCTATGGCACTGTGGGGTTCAAACCCAGGTCCTCGTGACGAGAGTCTGTCACCATGATCACTCGCTCACCACAGTGGCAAAAGAAAAAAACACAGATAAATATAAAAGGGATTTTTTTTTAAAAGAACAGATTTTTAATAAATAAAAGTAAAAATTGAAATTTTTTTACCGTTGAAAAAACAAGCTTTGATATTACATTAACAATTGCCAATCAAGGCAAAAGAGGCCAATCACATTCCAACAGAAGGTTAAATTACACATCATTACTACAATCAAATGAAAATGATGCCAATCAAAAACTCACCATCGGTTCCAAAAATGGAACAGATAGATTCATAAAGGGCCTATGGCATCTGATCTCATAAATTTAAATGTTGAGATACTAAACTGATACCTGGCTGTTTGGCAAATTCTGCCTTTTCCTTGCAAAACTGAAACATTTATTCATTATTTGGAAAGTCTGGCAACCAGTTTTACCCCAAAAAAATTTTTGCCCATAAAGTATGGATTTTTGGCAATCAGGCTTAAAATCGGGAGACATAAGAATTTTTTTATGTGTCTGGGAGACTTGGCAGCCATTTAAAAGGTGTACAAACTGGGCCAAAATCTTCTGAGAACAGCCATTTCAACAATGGTCAAAAAACAATAACAAGTTAATTCTCTCATTCTCTCTCTGCGCTATGCCTTATCATCATCTCTCCACCTGTAAGATTTGTCTGGGAAGTCTCTCGTCCTTGAAAAAACTACTGACAAGCACAGAGGCACCATTTTATTTTTTAGGTTAGCAATTTAGAAAATTTTAATTTTTATGAATGGCTCGACTGAATACCTCTTATGAGTGCCAAGCAGCCAATAGTGACGTCCAAACGATGCTTTCTAAAGAAATGTATTTTCAAGGAAAAAATGTTGGATGATGGCTCATTGCACTATCAAATTCTATGGTGAACAATGTGCTGCTGCTACAATCGTTATGGTTGTTTATGATTCATCACACAACCATTTAACTATGCGATATACAGAGGATAGACAAAATAACAAGATTTCCTTACAAACACACACACTCTAATTCTTTCCACAGTAAACTATTTGCAACACCAACAAATTTACAGGTAATATTTTTTTTTCTTATCAGTTATGTGGCTTACATTATTGTGTACATGTCAGTACTTTTTGTTCAAACATTCCTCCCTTTATGCCAGAAACACGAATGAAAAGAATTATAAAACAATGGAAACATTTGAATGTTTACTCAACCCATGCTTCTCTATGAATCTTTTTCTTCGAAAATGAATTTTAAAATGTGTTTTAATAAGCGATACATTTTATGCACTTTTCTGCTAAAACTTAATAGCAAAATAAGTGATGAATCCAAAAAGTTAAAATTTGCGCATTCATGTCTCTCACATAAGGGGGGGGGGGAATAATTTACAAACAGTTAAGCATGTCATTGATTACAACCATAACACATGCCAAGGGCGTGGCAGTGAGCTGGTGATATTGATTTGTGTGCCTATTTATACTTTGTAGTTTGTTTTTTTTTTTTTGAGAAAATACCTATACTATTCTGGGGAGAACAGCTGCAAATGAAACACGTCAAGGGAGCCGTGGGTGTTAAAACTTTAACCACTGGTCCACAGTATCAAAATCTGATTTTTGACTACAGCTGCTTCTATCGACCTATGTTTTGCTAGTATTAGCATATAAAGAAATGATTAAGGATACAGTAGATCTTGATGAATCTAATATCAATTCAGATGACTGATGACCAAAAAAAAATACACACACATGCATGTACAATTGTGATAGATCATGCTTTCATGGAAATTATAGTAACACCCAAACCGCGATGTAAACTTGAATGGTGAATAGAACTTGAAACAACAATGTAAAGGATAATAGAAAATTAAATCTGACGATAGATAAGAAACTACCAAAAAAATTAATCTTTACTATCGTTTAACAACATTACAAAATCTGTTCTCATAGAAAATTTTTTTTAAATATAATGGTCTTTGATGGAAAGGACTGAAAATGCTGGCTGTCAAGATGAGGAGATACAGACAAAGGACTGAAAGTCACAGCGAGTGCCTTGGAAGTGGAGTTGTTTTCTTATTATGCAGATTTTTCTGGTTCGTTTATACATCAGTGAAGTTATGCAACATATTGAGATACAGGAAACTGAATCCATAGAGAAGGAATTGATAGGTCAAATACAAAAATGGAAAGAATATCACACACTAACAGTAATGTAAGATACATTATTGACCCCCAAAGCAGAATATTTAGCACTGTTCTGCGACGAGCCCTCAGCTGACTGGAAATGTTCTGTGGTAAAAATCCCCATACACATAATAGTGTTTTTTGCACTTTTTCTTAAATTGCTTCCAAACTGTTCTGCAGTAGCACTAATTGTTCTGCGACATACATTGCAAATTTTGGCACATTCTGCTTCAGGCATTATTGATAAGAAAGAAAAGATGTTCATTACCTTTAAATTTTATGCAGCTGGCAAAAAATACTTCAAGTTTATCGAGTTGAAAAGAAATGGGGCTATTCACATAATTTTTTTGCTATTTGTATATATATCACACATAGGCAGATAAGTTCTTAAACACAGATTTCGGATAAGTAATTAACACCAAACTATATTTCCCTTTTGGTTGAACAGTATCAATTGCAAGATAAACAGCTATTTTTTCTGTATTTTTGCGCAAACACAAGCCAGTGAAAAATACAAAAAAAAAAAAGGAGAGAAAAAATATCGATACAATTACATTATATATAGATATATACATATATAACTATATTTACATTTAAAAAAGTATTAAGTAATAGATTAAATAAATAAAAACATGCAGGAATGACGATATGATGCGCTAACTGAGTGTGAACAGAGAAAAAGTTTGCTTTTTTTTGTTTTTGTATCTGCGTCGAAGGCGTTAGTGGCCTTCTTCCTACATACTATATATAAACAACGTTCATTAAGGTAATTCCAAGTATTTGTATAAATATGTACAGAATATTTTATTTTTGTTTTTCTCTACAAAATACTCTTTCCATCTACCGCGGCGTTATAAAGATGCCTCGCACAAAAACACTAATAAGGCTATAAACAATTTTTCACTAATCAACAAACTGTTACTTATACGAGTTTTACGACGATAAATTTATACAATAAAAAGGACCCCTGAATACAGCTCATACTGCTAAAGCACCAGCGAGGATTCTTCGTCATTTAATCCCCTTTTTATTTTCTTAAATAGTATTCAGTATTTGAAAAAAGAAGCAGCATGGCGAGTATTAAAATATATAGTTTGTAATTATACACCGAGAGAAGGCAAAAAATGCTAGTTATCAGATGCCGGAACTTTTCAGAAAATAAACGCATCCATATCTCTCTGTCAATCACTATTCCAGTGAAAATAGCCAACCTTGTGTCTCTTTCCATTTCTGAATTTTAAATACAAAATTTACAAGTATTTTCGACCGAAATTCTTACCAGAACTAACCTTAACTGAATAACAAACTTACAAACGTCTTGGGAATGACAATGTAATTAACAGCAGCATGAACATATATTAATGGGTGCGTTAAAAAAAATGACTATGAAAAAAAAAACAAACAAGGCTCATTTAAATCTGAGGAAAATCTTTCAAAGCGTTGGTAAAATTTCATTTAGTGTATGTGGAAGAGCAAACTTTTTTTTTTTAAATTCCCTTTCACAAAAAAAATGATCACGAAAAAAGCAAAAAAAAAGATCCCTTTTTTAAAAATATATCGGATCAACAGAGTTACTGACACATTCCTGCTCACAGACAGAACTGGAAGATTCCGTTACCACATCACTGCACTTGCTTCCATTGTCCGTAATCTCCGCCGTGGTACATGCAGAGTCAGACACTTCCTTGGAATCACAGTCTACTTTGTTTTCAGGTTGCATTGATGATTCGCCTGGCAAGACAGACAGATCAGCAGGAGCTGAATCAACATTGTTTTCATTGGAGACTTCGCCTGATGGTAAGCCATTATGTGCATGATCTGGATCACCACCAGTGGCAGTAGAATCAGATGGGAATATCTCGATGGCCGAATTTTCTGGCGATGACTCCTCCACCACTCGATTTAATACTGAAAAAAGTGAGTAGAAATATAAGTATTACCATAAAGTTTCTGATACATCTGCATGATAGCAAGTTTGGACCTCAATAGCTACGTTTACATGTGGCAAGATCTCTAGTGCAAGGGTGGTTCATTTTCAAATATGGAATCTACTCAAATTTTTTTTCCCTTGTAGGGAAGAATAAAAATTGTGATCTATTTTTTGGAAATAGATGAAGGAGGGGGGGGGGGATTCATACTAAATTTCTCATAATTCTTGGGTACCATGGATGAATGGTTCATGAGGCAAGGAAGTCAATGATAATGACTTGTAAGCACAGCAACTAATAATTAATGATACACAATGCAAAAGAACCAGGATAACACTGATCTGCAATGCAAGGGAGCAAAGGGAAAAATGATGTGTAGGGCAAGGAAGCCAATGACAATGATTTGTAAGACAAAGGAGTTAAGGATAAATTTACTTATTTATTTATTTATGTGATATTGTTTGGCCAAGGAGTATACAAGAGAATGCGCTTGATGGAGACAGAGAGATATTGTTTTATATTTTTAAAAAATTCAACAATCATGGGTGAATTGACAACAGTGAAAAGGAGTTTGTTCTGGCCTATATATGTGGAAAGAAACTAAATGATATTAATGTCGAGGGAGCAAATGACAATGATTTGTAACACAAAGGAGCCAAGGATAAACATTATGCAAGGCAAGAGAGTCAAGGGTAAATGTTGTGTAAGGCAAAGGAGTCAATGGCAATGATCTCTATGACAAGGGAGCCAGTCATAGCAATCTGCAAGGCAAGGTAGCCAATCATAGTGATCTGTAAGGCAAGGTAGCCAATCATAGTGATCTGTAAGTCAAGGTAGCCAATCATAGTGATCTGTAAGGCAAAGAAGCCTCAGGCGTCAAAAGTTACATCTACTGACATAGGACCATTTACTACCAAAAAAAAAAAAAACACAACAACAACACAGTGAATAATACCTGAAGATAGCTGCTGTTGCTCCTCTATTACATCAGGCGTATCTTCCGACATTGATGATGTGATGGAGACAAAACTGTTTGGCCGTGATTGACTTGCACTAACATTACTTGGTGACCGGGAACGTAGGGAACAATGGCGGTGTGTCTCGTGCATCAAGTGAATCTGCTCTCGAACATTACTCAGCTCGTTTCTAAGTTGCCGTCTCTCATTTTCCGACTCAGTTATCATAGCCTGTGGGAGAAAAAAGGGAAAGATTGTTACATTACTGTTTACTGTTGGAAATTCATACATGGCAAGAGTAAGAAAATAATTAGACAGCACCTGAAGGAGCGATATGAGACATATATTATCTTCCTAGATGCCATTACATGAATTGCATCCTAGTGAATATGAAAAGCCATAAATGAGAATGCTATGATTTATTTCCCTTTATTACAAACCTGAATTATATCTATTCAACTACCAACAGACAAAAAGTGACTATGCTGGTGGATTATCGCACCCCCCCCCCCCCACTAGAAGAACTTGTGACAGTATTTCTTCAGCATGCAGAACATTGTTCATGCGGAAGAGGGTAAACTATTCTTTATGCAATACAGTGTATCCAATCATTAAAGTCACCCTATTCTAATTTGCCTGGTTTGGGGTCATTGGAACACAGGTTGTTGGAAAATCCAAGTTTTTACTGAGTAAGAGTGTCCATGAGCAGGGTATGAAAAAAATGATTATAGAAAAGAAAAATGATTATAGAAAAAAAAAATCGGATTAATTTGATTTAAATTAAGCCATCTCTTAATAAGTAAAACTTATTTTATTAATCATTTAGAATTCATACTTTCTCATCTAATTTCTCAAACTTAACTTTATTTATAAAGACAAACTAACCAACTCCAACAGGCAAGAAATATGAACACCAAAAATCTGTGTTTATGTAGGTTAACATGAGAGTTTCAGGAACTTGAATTAACTTCAAGGACAGATATTTCTCATGAAATGAAAAAAAACAAACAAAAAAAAACACTTATTCACAAGGGCTATCCCGTTTTTTGTATAGTAAATACCAGGTAGCAACTCAGTATCGCATATCATGCAGGATTCACTCTATGTACTACCGAAAGGCTCTTCAGCATGAAATAATTGAAAAGCATATTATATTGACTATACTGTTTTTGTGCACATGCATTGGTTGATGCATTTATTATGATGTTTCCAACTTGAATATGTCACTTGAAAATTTTAATTTTCCTCCCTCCCCATCTCTCTCACACACATCTATTATCATTTTAAATCAACAATTAGGACATAGAATTCAGAGATTTATACAAAAAATAATTTTCCTAATTTTTTATCAGGGGAAACTATTGCCCCCATAGTTGACACATCTATGACACGTTGATTACATACAACAATAAACATACTGGGATAAATTGAGAAGCTATCCATACTTAGATAAGACAACCATAATAATTTTTTTTACGGGCAATGTGTATTATATAGTATTAATTATGTCTTTTGTTTTGTGATATATGCTCTTATTTAGGGTTGCTGCAGTTTAGTTATATGTGACATTCATATTTTTTATGGGCATCTTCTTTCAGTCATCTCAGCGAGCAATTTGTGAAAATACTTAGTGCAGCTATATCTAAGTGTGATTTCCTTTATTTCTCTGAATTTTTTTTCACATAAGCAAATGTAGGACGGAACAGCTACAGTTCTGCATGTATCTAAGGATAAGGCTCAAGTATGTATTTACTAGATCTCTTCCATATTGTTTAAATAAAGAAATCTATAATTTTAACTATATTACAATATTATGTTATTACTAGGTTATTTTTACTTGAGCAAAACTGAAGTTAAATGAAGAAAAATGTAGTTTAAATTTCCCAATTTAAATCAATGATTTTTTTTGTTCTAAATCGGCAGTCTGTCCATGAAAAGTGAATTAAATTTTTATGCACCATTTTGTGAAATTTCAGATATTTGACATCCTTACAGCACTTCAGAGATATCTTTGGTACACTTAACAATGTAATGCGTTTTTCTAAACAATGGAATGAATCAAAGAGATGCTATCATTTCGAGTGGGGAAAGTTTACTTTGAGAGAATACAAAATTTCTTGGTACCTCTTGAAAACAATGAAATTTGTTGGTCGAAGTACTTTTGTGTTTAGAATGTGTGTGCGCTCAGGGTATCAGCAGAACAAAACTTTTCACCAATTTTGTGTCATCAAAAGTCAGCATCAAAATAATAACAATAAATGAAATAAAATAGAATATTTTTCATCAAATTATTTAAGTCGGAGCATTTCCATACCAGAAGGTGAGTGAGCTTTTTGTTCAGAGAGGTCGAACTCGTCAGTAATTTATCTGCACAGACGAGTGGAACCTTCGGAACTCTTCTAAATGCACTTGGACTATGGTTTGAAAAACCATCTACAGCTATGGAATCACCATATTCACTCACATCTAAGAGAAAAAGAGTGAAAAATATTACAGATAAACAGAGTGAAAAAATAAACAGATAAAATATTACAGATGAGTCAAACAAATTATTACTAAGATTATTATTATTACCAGATTATTACTAAGTCAAAGAGAGCTGTGAAAATATTCCCAATTCAATTAAAATTGGTGTTTCAGCACAATTATGATTGTAATAAAGAAAAAAAAAATTTGTCCCTACTTTCTAAAGCAAGATCATAACACGTCAGACAAATTACAGGCATGAAGCATCTGAATGCATGCTATAACAATGAGAGTGAAAAGAGAGGCTGCACTGCACTCCCAAAATATTCCAGCTTAACTATTTCCAATAATTAAGGAAACTGAGGTCTAGATATTATGCAAAGAGCACTCATATTACATCCTGTGAGGTTAAAGTTGTAAGGTTTAAAATGATCACATTTAAACAAGGTACACACAATTTTAATAACTTCTATCAGTTTTCCCATACCAGGGTTCCCAGTAAGATTTGCTTAACCCCTCGGGGTAAAAGGCTTATATCCCTCTTGGGACAGAGCCTGGATCACGACTGGTCTTACAGTAAGATTTGCTTGATCATTTTCTCTGATTAAAGCTCAAAAATTTCCTTTATCGAAAGGGCATATGCTATATCAGCCTTTTACCAAGGACTGAAACATTGACAAACACAATAACATTCTACCTCAAGAAAGAAATACAACTTAAAACTCTAAATCTTAATTTTCCAAGCATATAAAAGTTTGTTTCTCCCCCTTTTCTGATTTCCCCCGACTATTATCAAATGTTTGAATATTTCTGACTTTGCAGGTAGCTAGGAGTCCAGCAAACACCAACTAATGTAAATATAGATTTAAGAATGACATCTTAATTTACACAGAACATATAATCACAAGATTTTTTTCATCAATTACAATACTTTTATGCACACATTACAATACCTTTATGCACACATTGTTTGTAATAAGAAATATCTCAGAATTTTCTGAACATAGGTGCATCATACGTCAAATCACATTTAAAAGTGACTTCCAGACAACTTGATAAAACTGGCAGAAAAATATGAAAGTAACATTATAACTACGCTTGTCAGTGTGAAGAAATCAAATTTTAAACAAGGTGCACAGAATAAAATTTGAACCTTCATTATTGTGGACACTGCTGGCTTCCTCTGCAGTAGCATTCAGGCATTCATTCAAGAGGACAGATAATTGATTCGCTGCAAAAAAACGAAACTATTTTAGATGTCATTCATAAATTCTATAAGTTGAAAGTTTTCAGTTTTTTTCTCTGATGAAGACTAAATAATTATAATTATCACACTTATTAGGATCAGAAAGTCTGATTTTTATACTATCCAGATTAAAAATAAAAAATGCCAAAATAGCAAAATGAACTTGCTCGATCTTAAGGAATTTCAGCAGTACCCAAAATTGCTGTGGCACACTGGTTGGAAGTTACATCAAAATCTTTCCATGATCAATATAATTTAATTCCAGAAATATCTTATGGAACACCTGATTAGATCTCTACATGGTTTGGGTGTGTTTTTGGTTTATAACCCATTATTAAACACCATTTTTAATTATGCATCAGTAACTTAAAAATTTCAATGATAATTTTTCAATCATTTATAAGAAAACTTGCATTTTCAATTGCACTTTAAAAAAAAAAAATAAAGACTAGTGTTTTTTGGTAATACTTGTCTTGTACCCAATAAAACAATATTTAATGCATTTGCATGCAAATTTGCACTCTGACTTACACACATATTGTCAGTCTCACTTCCAGATATTACTGTACAAATAAATATAAAGGCCACAACAGTCAAACTGCCCGATGAGCTGGCAAAAAAAAAAGATGCCCACAAAAAAGTGAGTACTTGAAAAATCGGTGAAAATTCTAGTTAACCCTTCATTTGCTGACGGTACTTTAAAGTACCAAGTTAGATTATTTGTTACGCACTAACTTTATGAAAAACAGTATTTCTCTTAGTTTTTATATCTTTAATTATGACCTCCCAAATAATTTACATAATAATTATTTATTATCATCACTTAATCTATATTTTTATTTGTATTTATTATCATTTTATTCCTATTCTATTTTTCATAATCTGGTGGATAAATGATTAAAGGACTTTGTAGGAACAAACTACTTGAAAAAATAAATAAATAAATAAAAAAGAGATAATAGATAATTTGACAAAGTGTGAAATAAATACCTTGATAAACAGCTGAGGCAATCAGCTCCTGCGCATTTTTTCCGTCGACATCTTCATTAAACTGAGAAGAAAACAAAAATACAAGGGAAAATGTATCATAAGGTCATAAAACAAATATTACAACCACTCTCAGATTTACACTAATCAATTAATCAATTATAGCTTATATTTATGTAACAAAGAATAAAACTGAAATTTTTCTTGACTTCCTCAGGGGAAGTCCCAACTCAAATCTTGTTTTCAAATCTCATGCAACAGGTCGTTCACTTAATGCTTGTAATTGTCAATCTTTAGGAGAGGTCTTCTTGTGGAAATATCTCGGTATCTACATTGATTCTAATTTGAAATAGAAATCTCACGTTGAATTTCTCATGAAAAAAACTCAGATTTTTCTTGTATAAGTTTTATCGTTTGCGAAGAATTGTTCATCACACTTTCTTGTGCTGCTTCTTATGCCTGGGTTCATTCATCATTGCAATATGGTGTGCTTACATGGGGCTGCGATTATAAGACTAACTTATTACCAATTATAACTATTCAATTCAAATTTCTCAAGTTTTTAGGGTACTCGATTTCAAATGACATTTCTTATAATATATCCTAAACCTACGACAGCTTGTCTTCTATAAAGCAATTATTTTTCTGCACAAAAACAAATATTTGCCCACCCAAAATGACTGTTTCCTCGAGACGACCTCATATGGTCTTAGAAATTCCCTTACATATAAAAAATTTTTTTGCAAATACTTTTTTTACATTGCTCTTAAAATTTATAACATTTTACCTATAGGATTGCAAAATATAACACTTTCCTGCTTTTAAACGACGACTTCAACAATACCTTGCTAGCATACTAAATATTAAAACTTATTTTAATACTCAGACATAAATTTATACATTTTGATTGTGTTTCATCGAAGCGATTTGCTTATTTTTTTTTACAAATAAATCCCTGTCTGGCACCTCTATTTTATATACTCAGCGCATGTATTTTCTTGATTTGTCGTTCACATATATGTATATTTTTTTCATACGTCTTTTTTATTTATTATTTTTATTTTTGCGCATTTAACATAGCAATACTAATTTCACTAGTGACTTTTAGTTTTAGCTTCATTGCATGTTGTCAGTACCGGTAACCAAGTTACCCCTTGTCAACTCATGTAACTAACTCAGTGTATCAAAAATTACTTCAGTCTGTAATGCGTTGTGCATATGTGCGTATATTTTTTTTCCTTTTTTTTTTCTCATCTTGTATAAATGAAAGTGAATAAATTTCTTTTTGGGGAAAAAAAATTTCAAACAAACAATATTTCGATACCTATGTATAGTTTTGTGAATACTAAAAAAAATCGTATCGTGCTTACCTCTATTGAAGAAATCACCTCTTCAGCTGGGACCTGTAGAATATCACTAACCAACTTTTCTTTCTCTTGCATTGCTATGGAAATTTCCTGGTCCTTCCGTCTTAACCTCTCTAATACATACAGAAAGTAGTTTTTTTAGTATTTTTCTATTAAAATGAGAATATATCAAACAAGCATAATTTCTGACGCAAGCATCAAAATTCATATACAAAACTTTTTATATCATAATAAAGCAATGAATAAAAATCTCTCAATTTCACAAGTTCATCAATCTATGAAACTCAAATACACCCTAATTCTCAGCCTGGTCTTACAGTTTATATTTCAGTAAACTTCTTTACAAGAATTAAAATATATACTGCAGCAAAATAAAACTTCCTCTACTCACCAATGGGAGTCAAAACAGGCTCAGCCGTCTGAAGCACAGCACCCTGGCTGACAATGACTTCACAGGGTTCTATGAGCTGAGGACCATCAGCGATTTTTAAGATTTCTACCCGTTGCAGACGTTTTTGAGTTCTATTTTGTAACTCCGCATTGCTTGTGCTGTCATCTGGACTGGTAGGGGAAAGTGTGGATTCCGAAGAAATGTTATCACCACATATCACAGCATTAGAAGCTTCTACTGAGTCCGCAGAGGGTTGTGAAGAAAGTCTGGTAGAAGTGACGCTGTCCATGCTCTCCGTGGAAAGCTTCTTCTCCTTCATATCTTCTTTGCTCTGAGCTCTGTCACGAGAGGAAAAAACAAGTGTCTTTTCAATATAAAGAAATAGAATTGAAACATAAAATGAACCTTGAATGCTTATAAAGCCTAAAAATATGTTTATGACTCATCTAAATTCAATGAAATACATTAAAAGAAGAGAAAATAATACTATCTGAAAATTTACTCACTCTTTGTTCAAATTCACAGACTCATCTGTGTGGCTCTCTTCAGCATTACCTGGATGTTCAGGTTCTCCCACATTGAATAGTTCTGGCTGCCTAACAGGACCTAAACGAGTATTGCTGATTTCGACTGCTTCAGTCAGATATCTACACCACCTGTAATGATTTATTTCAATTACATACTGGTCTATTGAAATTAGGTTATGGTCAAAATCAGTTTGGATTAGTGGGGTTTTGCTTTATACAGTCAAACTTAGTTAATTCAAAGTCACAAGATAAAAGTTTAAAGCATACGAAATTTGAATTATCTAATTAAATTACCCAGATCCATTTTGAGTGTAACATAATCATCAGCATTCACATATGAAAATATAAATAAATAAATATA
Organism: Pholcus phalangioides; assembly: GCF_987345545.1. Classification (NCBI taxonomy): domain Eukaryota; kingdom Metazoa; phylum Arthropoda; class Arachnida; order Araneae; family Pholcidae; genus Pholcus; species Pholcus phalangioides. Next base: position 16,217,950 of record NW_028301601.1, on the reverse strand, counting down.
CATATATTAATAATAATAATAACATGATCTTCACGTATTCCCAAGGGATCAGCATGATCCGTCCAGGGAATTTGTTAGTGTTAGGTCAGTAGACATCCATGCCCAAACCGGGATTCGAACCCAGACCTGCACAGTGAGAAGCTAGTTCCCTAACCACTCGACTGCCAGGCGGCGATTTATTTATCAATTATTAAAATTTTATCATCAGTTGCACAACTGTTTCCCAAATTTTAATAATTTTTAATTATATTAATTTATCTTAGCTGCTACATATTCCACTGTTCTGGAATCAGCATCACTGCAGAGTTTCTTGACTATGTTCAAAGCCTGATTAAAGGAAACAGTTCATAATCATTCGTTTTAAAACTGTTGCCCAAATTTTGTTTGACATTCTTATTCTACCAAGGAAATATACTTTCATTAACATAGTACAATCTGAACTGTTAGATACTTTGAATAATCTTAATGACAACAGAAAGATTCAGACTTTGAATGGTACCCCTTGATCCATCGGTTGAAAAACATGAGCGGTATTAGTGATACACATTCACTACGAACTCCAGCTGAACATGTTGTTAAAATGGGCATTAAAATATCAAAAAAAAAAAAAAAAAAAAAAAAATATATATATATATATATATATATATATATATATATAGAGAAAAACAGAATATTCAAATTTTCATTTTCTTCAAAGATTTATGACGAGGAAGGGGAGTTTGTAAAAGTTGAATTATCCAAAATTTGAATTAACCAAGTTCATATATAACCAAGTAACATATAAAACTGATATTTATTTATGAGTAGAGGTATTCTACAAAAGGCAACTAAGAAGGTCTCAAAGCAGAATGTGCTGCAAGCTGTGACATATGTTGCAGAACAATTAGTGCTGCTACAGAACACTTTAAGAAAAGTGTAGAAAACACTATTATGGGAACTATTATTTTATCAGTGAACATTTCTGGTAAGCTGAGGGCTCAATGCAAAACAGGGATTCAGGGATAAATTGATGATTTATTCTTAAACTCAAGGCAATAGAAATATTCTTTGTAAACCATTCATTGTGAAAATAATCTAGACTTTACTGAATCTATTGTTTCTGGAGCCGAAAGCTACTCCCATAGCCATCAGAACCAGGGATTGCAGGAGATAATTAAGGGTATTCAAGGCTAATCTTCCTACACATCATCAGTACATAAACAAATGCTAGTTCCATGTCGTTGAATCCGTTGCAAACATGTGAGCCCTTACCCCCAATATTTTCTGCATGTCAGAGCCTCTGACTACCCCACATAATAATCAAAGTTTGTCACAGTGACCCATTCCCCCCCCCCCACATTTTTTTTAATTTTTTAGATTATACAAACAGATTTCTACTTTTTAAAGTTGTCTCTGTTTCAGTGATTTTCAAGTCATAATTAAAAACAATTTCTGCACTGTAGAAGCTTCTGCAATTTCTGCACTGCAGCACTTACCTTTTGTGGTAAAAGCATGAAGCAGCTTTTACCATTGCCATGTGTAGTTTTCATATGGATTATAACTGCAATGTTCCTTCTTGTTTATATACCAGAAGGAAATATGCCCTCCATCTGAGAAAGGAGTGTGCCATTCAATTTTAAAATTACTCGTATAAAGAAATTACACTCACGTTTTCTTTTCAGATGTTGTTGCAGCAGCGAATTCATACATTCCACATTCTGAAGGTGAAGGGGAAACTAAAATGATGCTCTTCTTATCTGAAATATCATAAAATCAATTGTTAAGAGCTGATGGCATAAACAATATAACTGAAAGGGCACATAATGTGAGGGCATTTATGTAAAGAAAAAATATTCACATGGTCCGATATTACAGTGAAAAATCTTGGACAAAGCGAAGACAATATATTTCCAACACAAATATCACAAAAAGGTTGAAGACAAACAAAGATATAACTAATTTAAGTTATTAATCTTACGAGAGAAAAAGAAAGTCGAAACAGTTCATCAACAATTAGGATCCAATCCTAATAAAAAACAATGAGTCAGCAAAACAATCATTAACATGTTGCCACTAAAAATGACAATTAGTAAGAACACCAAAACAATGATTCATCAGAAACTAGAAAATAGCACAATGAAAGAAAAAGCCCTAAAATTAAACAGTGTGAATGTATCAACACATTTGATGTCTTTTGTCCGTGTACAGAGTGGGAGATGGATAACATTTTTTAAACCATACCCCGTAGTTTTTTTCGTATGCAGAACAACGTGTCCTATATGCTGACAACAGAACACATTTGTAAGTAAAATATGGAAAAATGCAGGATTTTGCAATTGTCAACACAGAAAAATATGGATATTCACATTTGAAGAAAAAAAACCTAATTGTTTGCAAAACTGCTTATCATTTCTGAAATACACCATGACCAGAAGAAAAAAGAACAGAAAAAAATTCTACTACATATCTATAGTGAAATAAGTTTATTTTAATAAGAGGGGAAAAAACCAATATGACCAATGTATAAGAAAAATATTAAACCCGTCAGTCATGTCACGATTATCATGATGTGATTCATGCATATCTTCATCCATGATTTCAGTAAAGATTAACAATTGATTTCATTGAAAAGTAAGCCTCATTGGAAAAAATTGGGCATTTTTATAAACAAAGTAGGGACAGCCAAACATATGGGCGATATGATCAATCAACCGAAACTGTAATGATTGTACACCTTTGTTATTGTAGACCTTGATAGGATTGCTAGAAACCTCAAAGCAGAATGTATCAAAATCTGTGACATGTCCCAGAACCAACCTTAGGAAAACTTTTTGAAAAGAAAGTATTCTCTACACAGAAAAGAGTTCCTCTTTCTATCACGGGAATTTTTACCACAGAACATTTTCTGTAAATTGAGTACCTGTTACAGAACAATGCAAAACATTCTGTTCTGGGACCAAGGTGTCTTTTTGATACGATACAAAAATGTAAAAGATTGAAACCCCTCCTAATGGTCAATCTGCAGATACTATCCCCTGTAATTGATGGCCAAATAATAATAGCTTCACTTTTAAAAGCTTAAGTACAAACCTCTTCCTTTTTATAAAAAATTCTTTCATACAAATACAATGCCACTACAAGCAAAATGTCTAATAAGCTGGCAAATAAAGAAGAAAAATATGCCAATAACAAATATGGAAGCCATATATTTCTAAGACACAGCAACCCAACTAATGGTGCAATTATAAAAGCTAAAAATACATGTTACAATATAATACAATGCCCATAAAAAATATTTGTTTGCCTTATCTAGGTAAGGATAGCTTCTCGATTTACCAATATATTTATCTATATTTCTTTTTAAACATGTCAACTGTGCTAGAGTCCACCACTCCCAGGGGTAAGCTATTCCATTTATTCACAACCCTATTAGAGCAAAATTCAATGTGACACCACAACATAGAATTGTACCTTACCAATCGATACTAGTGTTCCCCTGTTGAAGCAGTCAATTGACGGTGCATTAATAACTCAAGGTACATTCTATCCATCCCGTTGAAAATTTTAAACACTTCTATCATATACCTCAGACACCTGCGTTCTTCCAATATAAACATATTTACGAAATCAAGTCTCTCTTCATAGCTCAAGCCTTGTGTGCCAACAAGAGCACGCATGGCTCTTCTCCGTACCCCTCAACCAAGTCCCTGTCCCTCTGTACGTGTGGTTTCCAAAACCTTAAAGCATACTTCAGTGCAGGACGAACTAAGCCCTGAAAAAGCAGAAGAATCACTTTAGGTGAACACAAAGACACTTTATCAAGAATGAAACCGAGCATTCTGTTTGTTTTTTTGACAACTTTTTTTTCTGCTGAACTGTGTTCTGAAAACTTAAGATGCTTATCAATAAGAATACCTAGATCGGTGATTGTAGTTGCATCCGGAATAACAACACCATTGAACTCATAAGTAAAACGTGAGTTGTTGGAAACAAAATGAGCGACCATAAACTTGTCGCTGTGGTGGTCGAGTGGTTATAGTGCCGGACTCGTGATGCGAGGATCCGGGTTCGAACCCCACAGTGGTGGTCGGCTGAAGTTGGTTTTCTGTGGTTCCCAACTTCAAGGCGCAAATGCGAGCCGATCTCCCCGTTAAAAAGTCTCGCCACAGAGAGCAACAGTCCTACAACGGTAAATCATTCAACCATAACACTTCACTCATAGTTAGTAAAACTGGGGGCAGATGACAGCACTACACATAACAAGCATTACACAGAAACAAACTATACGTCAGGTTGACTACACGTACACGCACATTCCCGCATTTACTGATTCGTTGGGGGGTGCCGCGGGGGGGGGGGGGGGGGGTGCATGTGGGGTGTAGCAGTAGTAGGTAGGGGCTCGGGGATCCATGATGTTCTTAAGTCAGCCACCTCGTTGGGCGGTTTGCCTGTTGTGGCGTTGTATTTGTATTTGTATTTGTATTTGTCAATGCTAAATATCATGCTCCATTCATTTGCTCATGCTGTAATCGCAAGTTTGTCTGAAGCAACTTCCTGTCGCTTTGATTCTGACTACCCCCCATTAGCTTCGCATCATCCATGGGCGGAGATATGGGGGGGGGCAGCATTGAAGGTGAAGTCGACGACAGATCTAATGCATGTATGTATAGTTGAATCGACGTCATCATCGCAATAATGACCCTGACCATCATCATCACAATAATCGACCCCCCAGCAATAATGACCATGCCCCCCCCCCCCCAGACTTCGAAGTCTATCTCCACCTATGACATCATCACCAATTTGCTAACAATCTCATCAATACCATTGTCAAGTTTATCAATTAAAAGTGAAAAAAGAATGGGGGCCAAGTACACTTGAGGAACTCTACTTGTGACACCTGTCCAATCAGAGAATTTTCCATTCACCATAACCAGCCATGACCTATCTATCTTTTAACAATGTTCCAATCCAATTCAGCAAGTTGTCCCCATTCCCAATCTCGCGCAAATGCTTCATGAGTTCACCATGTTGGACCCGATCAAATGCCTTCTGGAAATCAAGATAAAAAACATCAACATTTTTGTTCTTACCCAAACCTTTAGTGACGTGATAATAGAAGCAAAGGAGGTTGGTAACACATGAGTCCCTCTTCCTGAACACATGCTAATTTTCAGACACTATATTATTCTCGTCCATTCACTTCACCAATTACCTTTTGATATTAATTTCCAAAATTCTCAAGAGGGAGCAAATCAAGCCCACTGAATAATAATTACAAACTGCTTCTCTACTTCCCTTTTTAAATATCAGAACCCTGTTAACAAGCTTCCAGTCCTTTGACATGATACCCTCAGCAACACTACTCCTGTAATTGGCCCCAAAAATTCATTAACACATTCCCTATGGACCCTACGATAAATATCATCTGGTCCTGGTGCTTTGATTGCACATATATTTTTTACAAGATTTAGTAACTCCTCATCTTCTGCTTGAATATCGTTGAGGATATTATTGCCCTATGCAACACCCCTTACATTGAATATTGTTATTTCTATTGAAAACTGATGTGAAAAAGTCATTGAACACACTACACATATATGTTTGCATTACTCCCTACTCTAGAGCCTTCTAATTAAAGGGGCCAACTGGTCCTTAACATCCACTATTGACATACCTGTAAAAATGATTTTTGGTCAGTGCCAATGTTATTTGCCAACCTAGAACCAACTTCCTTTTTACCATCCTTTATATGGTTTTCTTCATTACCCTTGTTTTATCAGTAAATGATGACAGGTCACCTCGTCCACTTTCATACTCTTTGAATGCTCTTTCCTTTTCAAGATAAAGGTTATGCACGCTACATGTGAAACAGAAGGGGTGTGATGTACAAACACATTTTTTACAAATATAGGGTATGACGTCATGCAAAACAGAGGACAGCTTCCTAAATTCTTCCCATTGACTTACCAGCCCAACTACATGCAAAAGTAGAGTGTGTCCCATCAGTGCTTGCAAAAAAGAGGGGGGATTCGTTGTACTCATATACAATTTTTTCTTTCACATATACCTTCAGAACTTGAATGAAAATAAATACACACTACAGCTATACAAAGAAAATATATTGTTCCATCAATGAATACAAACCTGCAGCATTATTACGAATAAGCAAGTTCTGTAGACGAATGATAGGTGAATGCATGATTTTTGTGTCATCTCGGCTAGTGGTGAGGTTTTTACTGTGAAATTTCAGCATGTACTTTTCATCTTGCTTCTGTAACAAGAGCAGGGCATCTTCCAACAGCAAAACATGGACATCTATAGTCTTTTGCTTCCCCAGACGCCACGTCAGAGGTCCCTCATGAACAAGTCTGTGTTTTGTCACATCCAAGTTCTGTAAAATAAAATAATACACAGGTGAAACAGAATACAGAATAACTTTTTTTTTCTGCAGAAAAATTCTGAGCTGATAAAACTACTCCAAAAAGCAGTACATAAATCAATAAAAGTTGAACAAGAGTACATCATAGGCTTAAAAATATTATATATCATTTGACCCCACAGTTTTGAATAAATTTCTTGAGCAAAATTTTTCAAAACATTTATTTTTATTTGTGTAAATAAGAAGCAATTATGTAGCTATACAATTAAACTTTAAAAAAAAAACACTGCAAGTGTATATTATCCACTGAAAAATCATAAAAGATAAGAAAAAGGTTTTATGACTTAAATCCGCGAACTCTGGCCAAATAAGTATTAGAAAAAATTTACACGACAAAAACATTCAACTGCAGTGGAACTTCAATTATGTGATCCTTGTTTATCCAGATCTTCGTTATTCAATATGGTGAATAGTGGTAATTTTTTCCTTGGTGGTGAGGAAATTATTTAAGGAAAAAGTCACCAACAAATACTGAAATTTTTCTACTAACAAAAATAAAGATGCTAACGAAAGAGAAGAAACTCCAGTGAATGACCTCCTTTTCCTAACCAGAACATGGCCCACCTCTGTCCTAACAAAGAGATATAAGCAGGTGGCCAATCAGTGAGTAACCAACAATAATACATTTGAGTGATTCTTCAAAAAATATAGCTTGGTTGGAGTAGCAAAAACAGAATTGTGATTAATCAGAAATAATAATTGGAAAAAAAATCACAATGCAAATCAAAGGACCGTCAAATTGTGTAAAATTTTGATGTAAACAGTAGACTCTCACTAATCCTGTACATATTAGAAGAGGGTGCACCGGATTACAGAAATTACTGGAAGCTGAAAAAGCCCTTTTTTTAATAATATAAATTTTTGTGCAAAGGCATGTAGTAATGTTTTCCTCTTCTTTGGGATAAAAAAAAAAAACTTGCCTAAAAACGCTGGACTATTGAGAGTCTACTGTATTTGAATATAGATTATACACATTAAAATTCATGGACATTATTTGGAAATTCTTATTTATCAATGTAGGCTTGTACTAATCATGTTGAAAAATCAAGCTTACATTGTATTTCAAATTAAATATCATTCATTAGTTGAAAGTAAACTTTGTTTCTCTTAAAATAGTATATTATGGCATTTAAGCTACAAACTGATTCAAGTTATTGAACTTCTGAATGATTTATATAATAATACTCCCTTTTTTTTATTCTAATAAAAATCCACAAACAGGAGAAAAATGAACACAAATTGTGAACATAATATTAATGGAGTATAAAAGCATGAAATATAAAAAAATATACTCAAAATTCAAACTTGCCTTAAAACTATGAACAATCGGATGCTCTACTTTCTCAAAAGCACTCTTATCCAGTTTCTTATGAATATCAGAGAGCCTGTGAAGATTCACAGCTTCTTTCACAGCAGAGTCAACAAAGTAGTTTATCTCTCGACTGCACTCCACAGCTTTCTGGACATCATTCAACTCATCAGTATTGGCTAGGACAGGAAATTAAGGAGCGATAATCACATTTTACAACAAAATAGTTGAACATAAATAAAACCTTACAAAGAATAAGCAACTTCATAGTTATTAAAAAAAGATTTACCAAGACACAAAAATATATTAAAATTATGGGAGAAGAATGCAGTCGAACTAGTTTAATATGAGATCATGGCCAACACAAGCTAATAAATTAGACTAGACTAACACACTTCTTAAATTATAGAGGGTGTATTTAAACTGTTTAGAAAAAATTGAAAGGGTGATAGTAATCATCAAGATGAATGATATTTACTAAAGAACCTATGGTCGCAATCACCTCAGAGTCAGAAATGCTTAAAACAAATTGTTCAACTGAACTCTTTGAAGTTCAAAACAGCCGAAGAAGGGAGTATGGGTATGATTTGGATTTATGAAGGGCGAGGAAGAAAATGGAAGATCTCATCAGAGGCAGAAACCTGCAAAAAAAAAAGGTTTAAGTTATATAGAAGGGTGAGAAGAAAAAGAGTAAAAATGAGAAAAAAATAGTACTTTTAACTACTTGGATGAGCCTGCTTTGAAGAAAAAAAACCCAGCTGTGAAAGAGTTGTAGCTCTATAGTTCACATCCGCAAATAAAAGACTGGTGTACCCACTTGTGGACTCCTGGTGTCTGGTCTTGTTCACAACAAAAAGACTTGTGACAAGATCTTCTGCAGAGTCTACAAGTTGTCCTGTATAATGGCTTCATGTGCTCTCACAAGTAAGAAGTGCAGTGTATTTAGGTCTGGTGAGCTTAGAAGACACACAGCAGGCCCACCACGTCCAATAAAGTCAGGGATGTCTGGCATTCACGACATGTTCGACAGTGGTGCTAAAGCATGCTAAACATTGATGGTTATGATCTGGAGAAGTGCTGCTTCTTCATTAAAGCAGAAATCATGCCAAAAGTGAGGACATCTGACTTTGTTATTCCATAACAACGCTTGTTGGATGTTTTTCTAAGTTTTGCTTTTCTGACATACTGAGTAGATTGTGACCATAGGTTCCGTCATAAACATTGTTTGCTTTGATAGGTTCAAGGTTCATAGTTCAATGTTCTATTTTTTTTCTAAACAGTTTACAAACACCCTATATTTATTTATTTCCTTTATTTAAGATTTTTAAACACAGTTAAAAAACATTTAGGGGCTAAGCAAGCTTGTGAGCCCACAAAACAATATCTGATACCTATCTGTCCGCATAAATAATGAGAGAAAAAAAGAAAGAAAAAAAACACACATACATATAACACCCAGAAATAAGTGGCAACAGGAATGGAATTGATAAACAAAACATTTTGGCATTTAGCAGCGTATGCAAGATAAAAGAAGATTACATTACAATATCAAACAGATAATTTAAATCTTCTTGAGTTAACAACCAAGATTTTAAATTGATAAAAAAAGATGTGCATGAAGATTGTTCTTTTATTAACTGAGGAAGTAAATTAAATATTTTGGGAGCTAAATAAAGGAAAAATTTTTGGAAACGAGTTTTATTGGGCCTTGGTACCTGTATAGTATGACGTCTAAATTGCATTCCAGACTTATGTAATTTCAGATTGAGATGGCCACTTCTTTTATAAAACATTTTTAAACTTTTATAAACGTACAGATGTTGCAGAGGGAGTATCTTTAATTGATTGAAAAGTGGAAATGTATGTGCGAGTCTATTTTTACTCAGAATGATACGGATGAAAGACTTCTGTGTGACAAAAAGTGAAGAAAGATTGCTGAAGTATGTTCCCCCCCCCCCCCCAACATGTAATGCCGTAACTCAATATAGATTCTACTAACGCAAAATAAAGAAGTTTTAAAATGGATTGGGAACATTTATTCCTGATCAAATAAAATTTCCTAATGTTCCGATTTAATTCTACACTCAAATAATTAATATGTGTTTTCCAGGATAGTTTTGAATCTAAAAAAATCCCTAAATATTTAAAGGTGTCTATTCTATTTACAACTGTGCACATACAATCCGAGATACAGCCATCTGTCACACTATGATATTTTAGGACACCAAAATCATCGAAAGTACCAGAACCAAATAACATATATTTAGTTTTATCTGTATTTAATTTTAAATTATTATTTCTAAACCAGATATTTATTGAGTTAAGATCATTTTGCATGTTATTCCTCAAGTTGATTGAAGAGCTTTCAGAGTAGCAAAGAGCTAAATCATCAGCAAAAGCAGTGATTTTTCCTTTCAAATTAAAGTTACACAGGTCATTTATATATATTAGGAATAAAATAGGTCCAAGTACTGATCCTTGAGGTACACCAGATGTAATTTGTCTTTTAGAACTCAAAACGGAATTTACTTTCACACTTTGAACTCTGTTAGTAAGACATGTTTTGAAAAATTTAAGTGGCAAACCCCGAATTCCTGCATATTTTAGTTTGGTTAGAAGAATACTGTGATTCACGGTATCAAAAGCTTTGCTGATATCTAAAAATAATGATGCAACTTTACAATTATTGTTATCTGCTATACACACATTCAGGGTTGGTAAAAAAACCAAAAAACCGGGTTTTTTTGGTTTACACCAGGTTTTTTTGGTTTAAACCGGTTTTTTTGTTTTAAATAGTATTAACATTAAAAACAATGAAATTTCTGAAAAATCATTCAAACTTCTAATAATTAACTGAAATAAAATGGTTATTAATGTAATTAGCACTATTCCCATACTAATTAATCAAAAAATATTTCTTACATTTTAACAAAAACCAACTTTTGCAATTTAATTATTTTTTGCTTAACTCAATGGATTACTGTGTGTTTGAAAATTATTTTAATGTTATTATTAATCATATAATATATAAAGGTTTTTCTCCAGTTACTTTCAGTATACTTAATTAGGAAGCTATTTTGCAAAAAGTAAAAAATTAGGTGAATATAATGTCTTTAATGAAGCATAAATAATTCAGATTAATTAGCAATGATTTACGATATACAAGGCGATTATAACTAAGGTTCTGATTTCAAAACACTGTAAAAAAAGAATGATTGTCAGGATGACTTGAAAATTGACATGAATATTCCTGAAAAATTCAACTTTATTTGATAAAGGGGAAAAAACACTTAAAAATGTAAAATTAATGACATCATCCAACATGTGGGAAATTTGCACGCAGAATGGAAACGATAGCCAGTCATGGCAGAATGATAGCTTAATTATAGCATTTCACGATTTCATAATTCATGGAAACATCACAAAAAACGAAGTAATTGAACAAATAACTACAACTTACTTAAGAAATGTTAAATATGTTGTCCACCGCGTGTTCTGGCTATAAGGTTGAAAGCACAAAAATTCTTGTTCAACAGCAGAATCGGAGTATGCCATGGTCATAATGTGGATGTGCTTGCAATTCAGCTTTATTAAACCAAACGCATCCCCTCCCCCCGTTAATATTCCTGAGGAACTTATAACATATAGGGAATGTGCTGGACTCCAAAGCAGAATATGCCGAAATGTGCGACGTATGTCGCAGAACAACCAGTGCTGTTGCAGAACAATCTGGAAGAATTTTAAGAAAAGTGTAGAAAAGCGCTATTATGTATATGTGAATTTTTACCGCAGAACATTTTCAGTCAGCTGAGGGCTCGTTGCAGAACATCTCAAAACATTCTGCTTTGGGGGTGCTGGAGATTGCAATTCACCAAAGTTTGCAATCTGACCACTGTTCATAACATTTTGAGGTGTCCCCACAGCCAGAAGTTGCAAGGGTTAAGGTGCATCCTGTCAAAATGGGTCTTCAGCAGCTGCTTTGCTGGTATTGCAATGTGCATCTTGATAGAAGTTCTATCCACACACTGATGCTGTGGAAGTGCCGAAATGATGTGGTTGCACAAAATAGATTATACTGCTGGCCAAGTACAGCATCATCTACTTGCACATTTTGCATGTTTTTCTTTTGCGAAAGAAACTTCCATTGCTTCAGGAGTAACCATGCAAATTTTCAAGTCATTCCGATCAGTACTTATTGTATAGTTTTGGAATGAAAACTTAAATTATAATCACCCTGTATATAGCTGATTATTTTTCATAAATATGTTACTACTATACAGTAGAACCTTGATTAACTGGGCTTAACAGTGTGTGTGTGTGAAAGTATAAAAAAAACAACTATTGAATATTAAGACTGGGAGATATACAGTAGGAGATGTGCTACTTCTTATGGGAAAGAAAATGAAAATGTAAGTGAGGTAATGTAACTACTAGTACACTAGTCTTTGTCCTTTAAGGACAGCTGGTGTCTTTATTGGATTATAGGACCACCTGCCCCTAGCATGATGGTGTCACTACTGTAGCTGCTTCTTTGTGAAGAGAAAAAGAAATCCTGTGAGATAAAATACACCATTACATTTAGATGTGTGATGCACTCCTTATTCATGAATTTGCTTAAGATAGAGCATCAGAATGTAGCCAAAGGTTAAAAAATGTTGTAAGAATGAGAAATTTTGGCTTTTATATATAACTTTAAATGACTAAGATACTTCATATGAAAAATCTATATATATTCTGGCCACTTTTATGAGACTTTTTGAAAAAAACCACTTATAAAATCTTATGTCATTTAAAGATATACCATCAGAATGTACCCCAAGGATGTAAAATGTGGTAAAAATGAAACATTTTGGCTAATTATGAACCAATATGATATTTTTAAAGGAAAAAAAATGATATTTAGGCAACTTTTATTTGATTTTTTGAAAAAAACCAAACTGGTTTTTTTAAAAAAACCACTTGGTTAAAACCAAGGTTTAAACTGTGGTTTAAACCAAACAACCCTGCACACATTTGAAAGAAAATTAACAAGAGCGTCCTCTGTACTTTTTGCCTTTCTGTATCCAAATTGGTTCTCACAAAAAAAATTAATGCTGTCAAGAAATTTAATTACTTTTTCTATGACCTTTGAGAAGACAGATAGTAAAGAAATCGGTCTGTAATTATTAACATTCTTTTTGTTCCTTTTCTTGTGTATTGGAGAAACGATTGCAAGTTTCAGGCACTCTGGAAATTTGCCAGTGATAAAACTTAAATTAAAAATAAACAATAAAACATCACTTACATATGGTGCAATACACTTCAATGTTATGGAATTAATTTTGTCAAATCCTGACGATTTTTTGGAGTGTAAAGAATTTATTATACTCAATACTTCATGACTATCCGTAGGGTATATAAAAAAGGATTTCTCAAAAAAATTTAAATTTGAACAATTTAATGAATTACAATTATTAGGAAGATTATTGTTACAAAAATTAGAAAAAAATTCATTAAAACATTCATTAATATCAATTGGATTCGTTATTTCACCAGTTGTTTCAGTAAAAACCGTGTCAATGTTGCTATATTTATCCTCACCAATTAATTTGTTAATTAAATTCCATCGAGATTTTGAACCACCGTTTGCTTGAATAAATGCTGCAGTATAATAGTCATTCTTATTTTGTTTTATCTCATTGTTTAACATATTTCTAAATGTCTTGAAATTATATTGCAGCTCAATATCAAACGGTTTCTTTTTAATTTCTTTCAATAATTTATGTTTAATTTTAATTTTTTCATAAATTTTTTTCGTAATCCAGGGTTTTCCTATTCTTTTATTATACTTTACTCTAGTAGAAGCACCAACACAATTCTTAATTAAATCCAAGAAAGTATTCATTGCAGAGTTTGCAGATTCACAACTACGAACATATTTGTTTTACTATTTGTGTGTGATTGCATTATGCATTTTATATACTTCTCATATTATGAGAAAACAAGAAGCTCAGATACTACAAGGGCATAATGTTTTAAAAGTGAATGTGTGTGTTGGTAAACATTCTTTGTGAGATTTAATAAGCTGAAAGAAAAATTTATAACATGAATTTTTTAAAAGCTTTTTAAAGATAATAGCAGTATGCACGGCTTACTGTAGTATTGGTTTTCAAGTTTCAGTCAGTGGACCCCTGGGAACATGATCACCAAGGATCCCATTACCAAATTTGAAATTGTGTAGTAGGTATGAAATGATAAACATTATATAATACATGTTTATTCAACATGGTATTTGTCTGGCTTAATAACTGATATGTAGATATATACACTTTTTCAGAGGGATTATACTTCATTGAAAACAGAGGAAAAAGATTATTAAATACTTGCATGATATATGTATATTGCTATACAGAAAAATCTTTTTTCAATATTCTAGGAAAATATTATCAAAAAACTTACGGGGTGTGTATTTTGCTATATTTTCAAGAAGAAGAGGATATTTAGTTAGCCTTTGAAAGCCTGAAGCTATAATATCTTTGAACTGCAGCCTCCGACAAAGATTATGGAGCTCAGCATCCTGAAATACACAACAAAGAGGAACAAACTGAATGAGTGAATATCAATTACGTAACTCCTCTCTTTTGCATAAGGCTAGAAGATTCCACCATATTTTTTTTGTTTGCAATGAAAAAAAAGATGACCTCAAAAAAGAAAAAAATTGTAATGATAACACACACACAATTTACATATTTAATTCATCTGAGCAATCATCAAAATCTTCCCCTCCCTGGATAATTCATTTATATATTTCCAAATGACTGGGGAAGGAGCCAATAGCTTTTATATAACCAGAACAGCCCCAAGAGAAATAATCTAATTGTAATCTTGATCACCACATGCTAAAAATGTTTTGCTGCATTTCACATAATTAACAAGAAGTTATTTATTACTAGGTATTTTTAAAACCATTTCGATAAAATATAAAAATATGAAGGGATTCTAAACAAAACGTAACAAAATCAAACATACTGCAAGAAACTGGGCGAGTTTCTGATCCTTCCTTTGCCTATTCTTCAAGCTTTCTAAGGCGACAGAATAATTTTGACAGAAAGTAACAGCAGCTCCTTTGAGATGTTCACCCGACGTTCCATCAAACTACATCAAGATCAAAGTGAAAGATGTTAGGTATGCATCACATTGAACTTCAACAAGTTTAATTGAATTTGAAAAGCTAATTAATATAGCTCGCACCCAATCGATATATATAACCTTCAACTGTTTTTACTGATTTTCAGCACACATATGTATACAATTTTATGCATAAACTAGAATAAAAAGTTTAGTGTATATTTTATAGTTGCCCACCTTAGAGAATTAGAATTAGACAGATTTTCATGCAGGTCGTGCTAGACATCGCCAATTTGTACAAAGTCACAAATCATCATTTAAAATTACCTGTCGTTAATATACTCAAATAAAAATCAGGGCAACGAAAAATTACCATTGGGCCTAAGATAGGACCAGATTAATTCCTAATGGGATGTATGATCAAATCTGTTTTGTCAATTAACTCTATTGAGTAGATGCTGATGGGAAAATTGTCTTTTACTCATCATCATTTCTTTGTGGTTTGATGCAATGGCAATATGCGCATTAGGGTGGATCGAAAAATAAAAATGTGGATAAAAGAATCTGCATGGGTTGCAAAAGTTTTCTTTTAAGCATACTAGCATAAATGCAAATTTTTTTCAACTTTAATTAATTTCTTTCAGTGTCCCAAGACACTTAAATATTTGCAAAAAGTCAATTTTTATGCAAATTTTGAATACAAAATGAGTTAAACAATTGATTTCACAGGGAAAAGGCAGAGAATGAAAAATCGTTTATTGTTCATTATTAAATGTATAAAATTTAGTATAGTAAAAGTTGTAAGCCATGGTAAAAGTTGGAAGGAATGGTGAAAATATTCATGCCATACCCAAGCAGTTGAAAGATACATTCTCACCTAGTGTCTGAGACGTCAGAAAGTGTGTGTGAAGAAGATACACGACTTCATATTGAATAGGATAAAATCAAGAAGCCACATCGAACATTTTAATGCCAAAAAAGTGTTACAACATTTAGAAATATGTAAATCTCTTCAAATTAATTGAATTAAAAAAGCCACTATATAAGTTAAATTTTTATAATTTGTTTTATGATTTACCGCTTTGATTTATGAATTTATACTTCATGTATTATAAAATTATTATTATTTATAAGTTTATACATTAATACCTGAATACTCTCAAAATTTATAAACATTTTTTTATTAATTTACAATTTTTAATACATTTTCATAAAAGTGTGAATTTTTAACTATTTTTGGGGCACTTAGCCACCAGAAGATATGAATGGATTTCAATAAAAAAATTATGCAACATATACATATCCAAGACACAACTTTCCTACCCCACGCCAAAAGTAATTTCAAAAATTTGGAAAAGAAACTTCAAAGTACCAATTTTTAACTATTTTTGGGGCGCTTGGGGCACCGGAAGATATGAATGGATTTCAATTAAAAAAATAAGCAAACTAATATACTCAAGACACAACTTTCCCACTCCATGACAAAAGTAATTTAAAAAAAATATTTTTCCAATACTTTTTGATCCACCCTAATGTGCATGTCAATTAAGCTCGCGGAAATTCCAGGAGACTTCACAGTTATGATATTTACATACAAAATTATCCAGCATATCCAAAAAAATTAAACATATTCATCGAATTTATAAACATTTTAAACTTTACTTTTATTACTTGTTTTCAATTTCTATGATAGAATTTTTAAATATTAGAAAAAAGAAAGTTTCTGTCCAAACTTTACCATTTCCAGTAACATCGGTCCAATATTCCCAATGACAGGTTCTTCTTTCCTTAGGGCTTTCATCCTGTTGTTAAATGTGCTGTGTATTTCTATCATTTCTTCTAAGTTCGGGAAAAGCAACTGCAAAAAATCTGGAGGGAGTAATTGCTCTTGCAATAGTGGTCTATAGAATATCCTGTCAAGCACCTTTAGGTTCCTAACATGATTCCTTTCAGTGTGGAATAGCTCTGCACAGGAGGGAAAAAGCCATCATCAGTATTATAGTATAGTCAGTATATTAGTTTATCAATAAGTAGATTCAAAGAACTTATTTTGATTGGAAAGATGGCAACTTCAATAACAAAAAAAGATCACAAGAAAGCTATTGAACTTTATAATAAACTTTTCTTATGCACTGGAACTTTCCCAAGATAAGCCGCAGTATGGACACATTTTGAAACCAGCTGGGCCTATGTATACCACCACCTCCACAAGAGATTGAATAAAAATTTCATTAGCAGGATGAATAAATAATGAGTATTCACAATTCACTTATAATGATAGCACGAAATTTTAAAAAACCGGTATCATAGGCAGGGTGATGTTATAGGCGATTAATGTTAAACAGAGGTCTGATTGTACTAATTCAATTTTTGCTTCTGTGGCTAGCATGAAAACTTCAAAGCTTTTTTCCCCAGAACGTATGAAGGCAGTTTATGTAAACTTATTTTCAGTTGCTGGTAGAGGTTATTATAACCAATATTTATTTCATAATACAGTGAAACCTTGGTATAATGCTACTCTGTGGACCAAGAAAAAATATTGTAGAGGAGGGATTATCGTTATATCAAGAGGCAGCTATTTTACATTAGATTACTACTACCACTTAAATGTACATGCACCAAGTACACATTTCAATATGCAATTTTTTACGAATTGGTATATGCTTGTATGTGTGCGTACATGTTGTAAGCCTAACAGGAAGATTGTTTCTGTGTAATGATTGTTACGCGTAATGCTGCCATCTACCATAAATTTTTCTAATTATGAGTGAAGCATAATGATTCAATAATTGTACCATTGTAGGTGCATTGTTCTCTGTGGTGAGACTTTTTAACGGGGAGATCGGCTTGCATTTGCACCTCAAAGTTGGGAGAATCACGGAAAACTAACTTCAGCTGACCACCACTGTTGCGACAGTGGGGGTTTGAACCTGGATCCTCGCGATGCGAGTCTGTGACTATGACCACTCGACAACCACAACAGCATTAGAGTACAGATGTTCCAAACAAGACTTAAAAAAATATTGTTACAGAGAGATTTATCATTATATTCAGTATCATTGTAGCAAGGTTATACGGAAGAGTCCCTACTATATATATACAGAGATATATATAGTTCACTATATATCACAACATTGGCGTATGCAAAGTGGGTTTGGGCTTCTAAATCCCTCCCCCCACCTCAAGCCAAGACGATAGTGTTATTTTGCAGGAAAAAACATAAAACTTTCCCCTTTGAGAAGAAGAAAATTTAAATTCCCTCCTCCTAGAGAAAATTCTGCGTATGCCTACGTATCACAATATATAATTTCAGTCTAAATACATATAATTGAGATTTTTAATTCAAAATATTTTGAATTAAAATTAAATTTTTGTTTCCACACTATCTTATGAGTTCTTTTCCTTGGACAACAATAAATCCAAAATATCACAATATATGCATAAAATTTTATCAATCATCAATAGAGTGACTATTCTGTTGAAAGTATCAGATATACAGTAAAACCTCAATAAGTCACCACTCAAGTTATCGAAAAATTATGACGGCTTAAGCAAAGTGCAGTCAGTTTAAATGTATAATCGTTTGAATTTAAACAAATACACCATTTATTAAAACATTAATTAAAATGAAAATATATATTAATAAAATTTATGGGTTACAAAAAAAAACCCCAAAAATTTTCAACTTTTTGAGCTTTAAGTATATTTAACTCAGACGTGCCAACTTTTGAAATCCAGAAATCCAGAGATTCTCCCGAGGGGGGGTACCCCCCCCCCCCCCAACACTCAAGACTCAATCAACAAAAAAGTTCATAAAAAATTTTTCAAAAATTTTCGCATCAGTAGTTCATTAGGAAAGCTAACACTCGATTTGTGGAGAGAGTCCATGGGCAGGGCGAACCAGACATTATAGAAGACCTCCAACAAAGATATTTTGTTAAAATTTTCCAATTTGAAGCCCAAATTGGTAGAGGTACATACAGAAATCAGGTTCAGCTTGAACAATACCTAACATTTCAAGAACTTCTTTAGTCAGCAAAAATGAGCTTCCTCAGTATTACTTTCATTATTTGAGCCGTTCTGTTTTGATACATAAAAGCGACGAATATAATGAAGAAAAAAGTTCACACTAAAAAGTGTTTGAATTAGAAATTTTCACATCTATCACTAATTAAACAGTTTTTTACAAGTTGAAAACTTGTCAGGGACAATGCATAAAATTCTAAATTAAATTTGCAAGGAGTCTAACAATCAGCAATAAACAAATGGTACTTATTTGGCTGCTTTACAGAGAGGGCAAAAAAGTGACTTTTACTATGATTTTTTACTCACCATTTATTACATCTTGCCTCTTTTTCTCTTTTGGTTTCATCAATCTCAGGACTTCTTCATCAACGTTATCTTGCCATTTGGGGGGATCAACATCTGCTTCCAAGTCAGAATCATCATAGTTGTTAGTATTTGCGGTGGACGGCGTACCAGCAAGAGGGGACGGAACATTAGCTGTTGCTACCGACACTTGAGGCACATTGTCTGATAGTGTGGCAGTTGGAGTGCGATGAACCATATCAGATGATGTACTTGGACTATCCAAACTCCTGTAAATATTTGAGCATAACTTTAGACATAGTAGTAAAAAACGCTAAGAAAACTACACCAAGCGAACCAAGATCTATCATTCGATACCTAATTAGACCATCACAGTATCAATTACACGACTCAATATGGTAGTTCTATTGAGAATTTAAATTAATAAAAAGCAAAAATCCATAATTTTTTTTTTCAAACAGTGTTGCATGTATTTTATGGGAGAAAAATATTTATGTACCTGTTTGACAAACTAGAATTGGAAGAACTTCCTGAGTTGTTCAGGTTGGACCCTCCCGATCTATCATCCACTTCAACATCACTGAAAAAAAAATTCACATTGAAGACAAACCAAAACACATTTACCCCTGAGGGAAAATCAATCTGATAGCAGAATCGTATAATTCACAAATAGCTACATTTCTATGCACTGCAAAAAAGTTTTTCCCGAAATTAAACTTTCAAGTTAAAATTAACAATTTCCATTAACAACAAAGTTCTCTTGGCTCATTATAAAACAGGTGTGTGAATAAGTTTTCACTTCCTTTCATTAAGTTCAGATACTGTGAGATATTTTTCACACGAAACTACATGTTGCCTGGCTTAAAAAAAGTTGCAAAGTAAAATAAAAAACTCGCAAGGATTAGAAGAAAGCATTGGGATCTATGGGTGTGTCGTGTAGTTCTGGACTATAATCAGCAACTAAAATGAAGTTTACTGAATATTTCATCATACTTAATACATTTTTGACCTGTCTCAATGGACCTCAAGAGCATCAATGGTGACTGCACTGAAACAAACAACCGAAAAGACACTCACAGAAACTTTATTTACACCTGAGAAGGGTTCAAATGCTTGTGTAGACAATATATTTAAATTCAACTAACTGTTCACGGTTAGTAGGAGAAGGAGCAGTGCCATCTTTTTTAATGCGTGGGCCCATCCGGGCATGGCTTGCGGGCATAAAGAGAAAAGGGACCACACAAAAATGAGATCTGGTAAAAATTGTCTAGAATCTACCAGGTAGGGCCTCAGGAAACCACTTGGCCTGGGGGGCCCATGATGCTCTTAGGACAACCCTGAGAAGGTGGAGGAGAAAGATGTAGACTATTGCATAACTATGTAGAACAGAGAATTAACCCAATAATTTCAACAATTTAGAAGGATAGGAACTTTTTTGATAGGATGTGCCTACTTATAAAATAATCGGATACAATAAAATACCGGCCAAGATCATGCCGATATTTCTTCTGCCTTCATGAGCCAGAACCATTTAAATGGCATTTGAAAACTTGATTCCTGTGCAATGTGTATAGTAGTGCTTATTTATTATGTTTTGAATGTAGGAACCTGGACAAATCTATTGCCAGAGGCAGTAGCTGATACAGAGGGAGACCAAAGGGGGGTGATTTATTAATACTAAAAAAAATACCATTAACAAGGAGACATAAAAATAAAGCTTACCTTTTAGAACGAGGGATATTTGGGTCACTTCTCTTTCTGAATGATGGCCGGCTTTCTCGCTAAAAAATGAAAAATATGTTAAATTGGGCATATGTCAGTCACATATTATGCATAAGAAAAAAAATATTGATTTTCAATTAAAGTTCACATTGCCATATGATAATGATTTCGTAACTGCATAATTTCACATTTTTTGGATGAGATAATTATTACTTTCATGGAGATCAATGTCCAAGTTTTTTGTACACCTTATAATCTTGATACAAGCAGCACCAACTGATCACAAAATTGAAGCAATAACCATAAGAAACAAACACAAAAACCTCAATTACTCCTAAAAAAACTATAAATTAATATGAAGCAAAGCCAAGCTACATCTCAGATTATTCCATCATTGTTATCTCTTCTAGCAAATCAATATTATATTTTTCAATTCGGAGATAAATAATGCATGTGCTACATATTTATTATTTCTCATTTGTACTTAATATATAATTATTATGTGATATTGTACACCTTTTACTGGAGCATTTAGAGTCTCATATAACTAGGGAGATGCTTAGGCATCCATTGAACAACCAGACAAAACTCGATTTTCAATGGAAAAGTAATAACACCCAGAATGAACTTCAAAATGTCTATCATCAAAATATTTAATCTCTGTAGTTAATGTTACTGGTCTTTTATGTTGCTTATTGTTGGAGACATAGGCCTATTTGTTTTGGAGCTTAATGAGTAATACATGATGGAACATCACCTTTTGGATGGATTTTACATGATGAAAAGACTCCACCACTCATAACATTAAGTGTTTAATAGAAATATCATAGCAAAATATAGAGGGCGACAAAAATAGAAGTCCAGATGTCCACCTAACCACAATAGTAGGTGGGTAGAAATCTATAGCCAAAACAGGTAAAACATCTGGAGCCAGAACAAACAAATTTCACAAAACTCATGATGAATAGAATGTTTAGAGGTTATGAAAGAATATTTTATAATAAAAATGTAGGTGATTTAACTCACTTTAAAAGAAACTAATTAAGGCATAACAGCAAATGAGTGCTTTTTTTTTGGGCTTTCACATTAAAAGTGATGGTTATGTATGAAATGTTAAAAAGGTTTATTATAAAATTATTTGATGATACTTTTAAGCAAGTCAAATAATATATTTTTTTGCTTCATTATAATTTCTATAACATGGATATGCCAATTTAACCCTTTATTTGTGCAAAAAAAAAAAAAATTACATCTTTGCTTTTCAGTCTTATTGTTTTTTTAGCTAAATAAAACTTATTTATTGAGGAATCATTATATATACCCCTCCGCAAATTGCAATATGTAATTATTTAAGAAGTCACAGCTTTTGTTTTATTAAATATAGATTTTTTATTGTTAAAGGGTTAGCAACAAACATGCTAACCTGAAAGAAAAGTTCTCTCAAAATGTCTATGAAACCGCATATAAATAAAAACAAACAACTCCCAACTTCATAGATCAAAAGACGAGTTATCATTGTTGAGTTTAGTAACAAAATTAAAAAATTAAAAAAATATATTTATGCTATCAGCAAGATCATTTTACATTCCATAGGAAAAGCATTATCAAAGAACTGAAACCATGTTCATAATATTGAAAAATTAATTTGAATACAAACCTATGAAGAATGCTCATCAGTTTCAAAAGATATAATCTTTTCAATAAAAAAAAACACGATTTTCATTCATTATATCGATTTAAAAAAAAATTATTCACGCTCTTACGCAATCGGAAGAGCACAAGAACATCGCTTTTATCTCACATCTCAGCGCAAAGAGATCAAAATGACGTCAAACATCTCTAAAAAAACCACAAGTGCAAACCTATGAAACGACGGCACATAGCAGACAGAGAAGGAATCCATTCAAGAAAACGAACGCACTCGCGAATTATAAAGACCTTACCAATTTTATTTCCAATGATGTATAGCAACTTCACCTAGGGCCGAACGGGTAATACGATGATGATGATGATGATGACAGCAACCGTGACCTAGGGAAGCATGGACGACCCAAATCATCCATACAACACTCAAACTCCCACACTTTCATTCAAAAAGCATAAAAAAAAAGCGGGTAGGAAAGAAAAGAAATAGAAGTTTGGATAAGCTTTGGAGAAAAGGAAGGGAAGAAGCAAAACCCACAAAAACACACACGCACAGCCCTTTTGGCGAGCTCCACGGCAAGGCGCGCGCGGGCAGCAACCAAAATGGATCAAGCCTACTGATTCCACGGGTAGGGTGAAGAAGAGAAGTCGCCTTAAAACATATCCTCAGCTGTTTTTCCTTTCGCCTCACAACTCTCTTAGTACATACGCTTCCACTGATGCTTTTAAAAAGAGTTCCCATCCTCTCTAACTGCACAACAACCACCCCTCAGTCTCACTCTGGCACAGAACAAAAAGGGATGTTGTTAGGGCGCTTTCTTTTTTCGGATAAGCTAAATGAGAAATGAAAAAAAAAAAGAAAAAAAGAAGCTCTCAAGAGCGAAAAAAATAAATGAAACCGCGAAATATGCGCCAAAGAGCTCTTCGCACTGGCCGAACGTCGAACTTCAACCCCGAGAGAGAAACAGAGATAGCTTTCCATAATATCTAAGTACGTTAATACACGAGACTTAACATATTTTTTTCCCCTCCATATCACTGTCCACTCAATTACGCATATCGCTCTAATGGGGTCTCGCTGGGAGGACAATAAAATCAACTCACTCAGACATGAGAGAATTGATTCATTCATTCATCTCCATGTGTAATGATAGCCTAATGGAAACGTGGCAGAGAGAAAATTTAAAAAAAAAAAGTGCATGTATACGCATTCCACAATCTATTTCGGTAAACGAAATTTCTTTAAATCGTTGAGTAGAAAATTTAGGCATCCGCTGACAACTTATCTTAAAAATAAACCGTTAAAATACTCATAAGGAAGGATTTTCTTTTAAAGATTTCGGTAACACACGAAATGTTCGGTAAATCACCGCACAGCACTGAAAGTCACTTCTGAAACTGATGAATGATCTATACAATATCATCGATTCCAATCTATTATAAGTTTTCATTTCAATGCCGCAACACGGTCATTTCACGGTATTATAGTCGATATGACCAGGCACGCATTTCAAAGACGACCACGGAATTTACATCCATTAGGAACTAGTTCTTACGATTCAGTCGGGTCCCTGGACGTAATGAAGTGATACATCAATCATTTCTATATCGGAAAATACGTATACAAAACAGTTCGTCCGAAAGATTATTGTATGAACCTAGCGATATTCTTCTAACGAGTTTTGTCTTAGAATGTGCCTAAGATTTAATTGCACAGTGTCTTCATGCCCCTCCAAAGATTTTTGTAAGGTACAAAAACTTCCGAATTTCTTCGTGCGGATTATATGCTGGTGCGCTTTTATTTGCAACTTTCTTTAAGAGAGAGAGGTTTCTTTGAGAAGTTGGAATGGGGGAATGAATATTCGAAAAAAAAATAATTGTTTTAAACATTAATAGACGACGTATAGATGTGCGATGAAGAATCGACTTTTTTTCCGAGAATAACGTGACAAAGAACCCTTCAAATTCTCAAATATTTAATCATTGATGAATGAAACAAAGCACATCATACGCCACCGCAGACTATGCGGTATTTTTTTTTTCAAAGTAGCAAAATTTGCATCTGCGGATTATACGCAAGAAATTACGGGAAATAAAGGTTCGTTATACAGTAGACCTCTCACTAATACGGCCGGCACACATCAGACCAGGATGTGCCGGTTATCGAAATCGCTGGATTACCAGAAGTCAATTGAAAAACCCATTTGAATAATAGAAACTTATGCGCACAGGCATACAGTGGCATTTTTACCTCTTTTATACTCGAAGAAAACTCGCCTAAAAACCCCCGGATTATCGAGTCTATTGTATTTCAAGATTTAATAAAATATCTCAAGAAAAAAAAAAGTCGATAGGATGATGCTTCGACAGGAGATTTAAAATTGGAAGCTGTCCACAGAAAGGTGCTAGCGTCTTGTTGTTCAGAGCCCCAAAGCAGAATATGCCGAAGTCTACGTCGCAGAACAATCAGTGCAATTTCAGAACAATGGAGAAGAATTTTAAGAAAAATGTAGAAAACACTGTTATGGGAACTGCAGAACATTTCCAGTCAGTCGAGGTCTCATTGCAGAACAATGCAAAACATTCTGCTTTGGGGGTTCAGAGCAGAACCCCAAAGTGCTGAACACTGGAATTGTGCTGAGTAATAAATATAAATAACGGGGGAGGGGGAAGAAATTAACGGTCATTTACTGCCACCTAGCTAGGCATTAAAGCTCATATCAAGCTTTCTCTTCGAATTCTCGGAGTTTATTAAGTCTATTGATGCCTCAACCAGTGAAAACCGAACGTAACCAAATACAGACAAAACCATCAATGACGAACGATCGAAAAACAAGACGAAACAATATTTCGTCGATTGGACTGCGGTAATTCCATTCCCGAATGAAATCGTAGGTTTCACCTGCAAGCTATATATAATTCCTCATTATTGAACGCAAGTTGCCTCTGAAGATAAAACAAATAACACGATTAAATCTTTCCCAAATTACAAATCGAATTTATATTGTTTAGTAGCCGGTCAGTGTTTCCATCTTGACCAGAACGGCAAATAATGAACTCGACCGTATTCAAAATTTTTCAAAAATAATGCACAAGCATCTTAATATAAAAAAAAACACAAACCTGTTCAGGATCCAAAAAAACCAAGACTAGTTCTACTTTGCGCCTAGTGGAATTGATCATTTTTTTAGGGTTTGGGGGGGGGGAAAGCAAGTTCAACAAAGCTTCACATACAAGAAAAAAATACCGACCGAATGATTAACGACATTATGAACTACGATTCGAATACCATTCAGCTGTTGAATAACTATTGAATAAAAGATGACAATCATCCATGCAACACGCGCACAGATCCGATTCACTCACAACAGCAGAACTTTTCCAGGACATGTTCGGATTCGATAGGGGATTAAGTTAGCTACACCACATGTCAGACCATATTCCGTTTACATAATTCGAGATAAAACAGTCCTTCTTGTCACACCCGAGAAACAACGGTGTCGTCTAGCGGGACGAACACGCACCCGTGTCATCGCCAATTTGGCGATCGCGCGGTCAAATTGAACGGTATTTACATAAACACTGAAAAGAGAACCGTTTTAATCTGGGGTTTTTTTTTAAATAAATTTTATGTGTAACATTTATGCTCAAGGCCTAAATGTAGTCCTCCGAGAAGTTTGGCGTTGCCACAAAACGGAACCTAATTTTGATTAAAAATCGATAATATATGAACTATTAATATGACTAGCACACAACCTGATTCAGAGACTGTCATAAAAAAATAAAATAAAAATACAGCGTCTAAACTGTTGCCACCCACGTGATTTAGGTTAATTAGAAGTTACCCTGATTGAAAACCTTCACCCCCCCCCCCCGCGCCTCCTTTTTTTTAAATCATTTTTTTTCGAAAAGTATTAAATTTTTTTTCTAAATTCCATTCCTCAAGATTTCATCATTGATGAACGAATTTGCATAAGCAGATTATGCAATGACATTTCTTCTCAAATTAGTGAAACCTTCATCCGCAGATTATACGTAGGAAATTACAGCAATTCATATAAGACATAATTAACTTAATTGAAGAAGAATAATTACTGTAATTTTTTTCTTTCAGTGTCTTAATGTCGCACGCAGATAAAACAGAATCGATGCGAATTTCCATCAATTCTGTAGTTCTGAATTTTCATGAGAGCTGGAATTATTTTAATTTGCATTTATTCTCCATTCCCATGATTTTCATTCTTTGAATTTTCGATTGCCCTCTCTCGCAGAAAATGAATATCAGGACTAAAGGGCCCACACCGGACCCCGCGTCTGGTAAGGGCGGGCCCTGCTTACAGAAAATGAATTCGATTGCTTTTAAAAATCTTCATTACACCATCCGAAACATTAAAATTTGAAATGATAAGCTATTATATTTCATCGTCGACTGTCGTTCTTTCAAACCGAGCACAACTCAGGTCTATCACCATCTATGGGCGATTTACTATCCAGTGAGTTGTGCCGGAAGTGTAACTGTGTGTGTACCTAACAGTTTGAATGCATATGCAGTGTTGTTTGTTTTTTCAGTGCTGCCATCTATATTTCGGAAGGGAAGTGACTGATGTGTTATGATTGAATTACATTTGTGCTGTTTGTAGGTCTGTTGCTCTCTGGCGAGACTTTTTAAAGGGGAAATCGGCTAGCATTCCCGCCTTGAAGTTGGGAACCACAGAAAACCAACTTCAGCCGACCACCACTATGGCGACGGTGGGTTCATTGCGGACTGCGATCGGTTATCTAATAATTTAGGTAGCCTGCGAAGTGTTATCAAATACAAAAGATGGGCACCTCTTAGGTATATATGGGAGGGGAACGGTAAATGGGATCCGAATTCTAGACCGTAATGGAAGTGTTACAGAGGACCGACCGCCAATGCCGTTTCCTAATTCCTAGCTGTACATTGAGCATTGGAATGACTGAAAAACTAATACAAAAATAACAGTATTTAGAGGCATATTTACATGGAACTAAGCGGGCCTTAGGTCGCCAAGTTTGGAGGAGAGCGGAAAAATTTGCATAACCCATTAACAAAACTATAAATTCACGTCTTAAACTAGTGTAATGTCAATTCCAACAGCGAATGCGTAATATCTGAATTGAGGCAAGTTATTTTCCATTTAAAATAAACCTGACCTGAAACTTTCTTAAACTATTAAAACTATTTTAACCTATTCCATAATTGCTAACAGATTTCTGCAAGCGTTTTCGTTCGAGGAAGAAAGAGAAGATATATTTTTCCATGTATCAAAAAGGGATTACTGGAAAAAGATTAAGACTTATTTGTATTCTAAATGAAAATTATCAGATAAAGGGAGAAAAGGCAGTTTATCGCAACATCGTGTTTTTACGCGTTGGACTGTCTTCTTCCGTCGGCGAAATTTATTTGATTTTTTTTTTACCTTATTTGAAAATTCACAATTTATTTTTATTTTATCGATTATTCAACTGAGAAGAAATATGTGATAAACAAATATATATAAGAATATGGTGTATCACGTTTTGGGAATAAAGTTCCGTCGCGTTTAAGGCTATGACTATATAGTATACTAGGGGGGGCTCTGCCCCCCTTCCGCCTTTGGCGGCCAACCCCCCCCCCCACTTCTCTCCCGGACATATCTTGTTTATTTCGTCCCACTTCATCAGCGTGCTATGGAAAAGGGGAAAGGGACGTGTGAAAGCACCAGCCTACTGAAGAAGCGAATTTTAATGAAAATAATAATAAAGCAACAAAAAACAAATGAGATTCATCAAGTATCCCCAGAAAACTTCCCCATGGGGGTCCCCAGATTCAATTCGCTGAATTTCAGTGGGGCCCCACACTGGATATATCTTGGGCTACCGATGTGTTGCAAATTTTACAATGTTAAACCACAAAAATCAATGAGATACATTCAGGGGCACCGAATTACAACCTGCCAACATTTCCATGAAGCCCTGACCTGCAAGCTTGTCGGACACCCCCCTGTGAGAATTTTTCATTTTTATCAATTTTACAACGAATAAAATCCAGGGCCCCACATACAGTAGCGGGGACACAATACGCAGATTTTTAGTGGGGCCCCAGACTGGCTATATCTCGGGTTTGGGCTGTGGCAAATTCTACAACAGAAAAGAATGAGATTCATCCAGGGCCCCCAAAATCAAACCTGTAAACATGGGGCCCCCCGACTTGGAAGCTTGTCGGTCATCCCCCGGTGCGAGTGCCATGAAAAATGTCCATTTGTATTCGTTTTACCAACAAATAAAATCCAGGGCCCCCAACCAATTACCCGGGACACCAATTCGCATACTTTTGGTGGGGCCCCAGACTGGCTTTATCTCGGGCTTCCGCTGTTGCGAATTCTACAACAGAAAAGAATGAGATTCGTCCAGGGCCCCAAAATGAAACCTGTAAACATGGGGCCCCCGACTTGGAAGCTTGTCGGTCATCCCCCGGAGCGAGTGCCATGAAAAATTTTCATTTGTATTCGTTTTACCAACGAATAAAATCCAGGGCCCCCAAAATGAAACCTGTAAACATAGGGCCCCCGACGTGGAAGCTTGTCGGTCATCCCCCGGAGCGAGTGCCATGAAAAATTTTCATTTGTATTCGTTTTACCAACGAATAAAATCCATTGCCCCCAAAATGAAACCTGTAAACATGGGGCCCCCGACTTGGAAGCTTGTCGGTCATCCCCCGGAGCGAGTGCCATGAAAAATGTCCATTTGTATTCGTTTTACCAACGAATAAAATCCAGGGCCCCCAAACAATTACCCGGGACACCAATTCGCATACTTTTGGTGGGGCCCCAGACTGGCTTTATCTCGGGCTTCCGCTGTTGCGAATTCTACAACAGAAAAGAATGAGATTCGTCCAGGGCCCCAAAATGAAACCTGTAAACATGGGGCCCCCGACTTGGAAGCTTGTCGGCCATCCCATGGAGCGAGTACCATGAAAAATTTTCATTTGTATTCGTTTTACCAACGAATAAAATCCAGGACCCCCCAACCAATTACCCGGAACACCAATTCGCATACTTTTGGTGGGGCCCCAGACTGGATATATCTTTTGCTTCCGCTATCGAAATTTTTCAACGTTAAAGCAGCAAGAAAACAATGAGATCCATCAAGGGCCCCTGGAAATGAAAACTTTTCACTTATACGTGAAATCTTCTCCGGGTACCCCGACCCTGTGTTGGGAGCACTGCTGTTGTGTGTGTATATTACACATATATATATACCTCTCGGCATGGACCTCCCCCCCCCCCCCACAAAGGAAGGCTGACAGGGGCCACAACGATTCTTTTCACTTTTTGATTTTTCACACTATAAATTAATCACAGGGGGGCCCCCTGAAAAGCTGGTTTGGGGGCTCGAAATCTAAATTCCAGCCTAAGGGCTCTGCTGTAGGATGTAGGAGCCTCTTGGTACATGCACATAACATGGTCCCGATGGGTCAAATGGGTCCCGATATGTGAATATCGACCCAATATCGATATATGATATATGATATCATATCGATATATGAATGTGAATATCGATATATCAATCGAACCCACTTCCGTAACAGAGTTTCCGTCACTCGGTTGCTTAGCAACAGGCCCTTTTCGAGTTTGTTTGTGATTTTATATTATAGAATAGATAAGGTACCATTGGAGAAGAATGCGCAATTAACGAATTTCAGCATAGATCGGACATCACATATTACTCGTGTATAAGTTGACCCCCCCCCCAAAAAAAAAATTCGAATAAAAGTTTGTCTTTGAGATAGAAAAGATTTAATGCAACATAATCAGAGAAGAGAGAGAAAGAACCAAGGTCATAGCGGGGGAGGGGGGAAGACTTAAGGGTCTAGTACCCCCGAAATGTGAGAAAATGACCGAAAAAGGGGAGAAAGATGGCCAAACTTAATGTCCTATCACTTTTGTCCTCCCCCTCCCTAACAAATTTCTGGACGCGGTCCTGGAAAGAACCTAAAACATCGTTATACTCTTCTATATTACTCGTTATACTCACTATGTGGAAACAACGCTTTCTAGCGGATCAATATGGGTGCAAAAGGTAGGGATGCACAACTTTCCGATCTGCGTGCCATATACGTGAAATGGCCACCGTTCGCAGCCCGCATTTGGTCACTGGTCTGGTCGGAGGTTGTGCATCCCTGCTGTAATGCTCGGGTTGAACTTTCTTCTAAAAATCCGACCCTTTCAACATAGGAACAAGTTAAAAAAAATACTCAGTTTATGCCAGGGCTGGACAAATCCCAGGCGCTAGGTCGTCATGACATCTAATATATATATTTTTTTTTGTGTAGTTACTAAATTGCAGGTTGAAGTAGCACAAAATGTTTGGAATTTGTTGATCATTTTGTCGCACCACGGTCATTTTCTGCACACAAGGGCTAACTAAACCGGGACCTACAATTTATGGCCGATTCCGAACGGCAGGCTTGTTTTTTATACTCATCGAGAGGTTGGTACGCTAACCCTTTGATGGGAGGCTCCCTGCGGTCATGTCGCCATTCTTGTTGTACCCCTGTGTTAGAGAAGTTTTCTGACAAGGACGAACCGGGTATCGAACTCGCGACACCTCTTAAACATCCTTTGATATTTTAGGCGGGTATCTTATCGACCACTGATTTAAGTTTAGTTAGCAAGGGTGGTTTGCTACCAACCAAAATTTACTGGTAAATATGCGTGTCCATAAACAGCTAAAAACCATAAAACTTGGAAGGGAAAATGTTAAAGAAAAGCAACGCGTTTTAAACTATGTTATCAAAAACTGAAAAAACAAAAAAAGCACTGTGAGGAAAACATCCTTCAACGACAAGCCGGATGATCAAGGATTAGGAAGCTGTGAATAACGTTTCGACCTCGGGAGGAAGATAAGCAAAACGCGCGGAGATATGAGCACGTAGCTCCATCTGGTGAACTGCAGCTGATGAGAGTAATTTAAAATACGAAAGGAAAAAAAAAATCAAATTTTTTTTTATTCCGCGTACAAAAAATTATGCCGTATTAAACATGCACATGGTTTTTGAGCTATTACCAATATATATATATATCTGTGAGCTTCTAAATACACTAAAAAATACCAACTTTCCGATGTTAAGACGGCATTAAATTCTTAATTTTGACCTCAAAGCCATGGCTCGCACATTTTGGAGCAGAGCCCCTAAGCTGGGATCTTTTGCAGGTCTTCCCCCCCCCCCCCCGGTCCGACTTTTCACGGGTCCTTCTATAGTTAATTTATAGAGTGAAAAAGCAAAAAAATGATGAGAATTGTCTCTGGCCCTGTCATGAAATAAAACATTCTAAAAGATGAATATTAATCCAGGAAGTTAATTCACAGGCTCAAAGACTTTTCATGTCACATAAATAAAGATTTTTAGTGTTCATATTTCTTGCTTATAGTTTGTTTGTTAGCTTATTCATCAATTTGCTGAATTATATTTGAGAGATTAGGTGAGAAAATATGCATTCTTAATGATTAATAACATTTGTTTCAATTGTTATTACCATTGAAGGAAATGTAATAACTGAATTGAACAATTATTTCAGCAGTCAGTTAATTTAAATTTAAAAAAATCTGATTTTTTCATATCTTGCTCTCAGCCTCACCCTATCAATGAAATATTTCATAGAAGTTGCATGCAAGAATCGGTTTTATGCCGATTGGAGTCTAGGCGTATGACAACCCTTTTTTTCCGATAATAGCCATAGACAGTGCTCGCGACTCGATAGAGGTTGAAGACCTCCCATAATAATGGGATACATGTTATATCAAATCAAAAAAGATAAGATTGGTTTTCTCGCTAGAATTAGAATTAAAATCGTGACTCAAAGTACCGTTGTTCGCCTATTTCAGTAACTAAAATCACAGCACAATTACGGAAAACTTCGCTATGGTCCTTCGATGTACAAAAGCAAAGTTGTTCTAATTTTACAACATGTGTACACAACCGAAGTCCTTAGCCATAAATGCAATGTATTGAACTTTAAACTCCGAAGAAATGACTGAACCGGAATTATTGTGGAGAATGTAACAGTGCATTTTTTAAACGTAGCGTATGTTATGTGTTATGGTGTTGCTATCTATGTGCGGCAGTTTATTATGAGCCCAAATTTCTAGAAGCACTTCTAAACAACGAAATTCGACTATATGTATAGTTCCGTATTTACCTCTGCATAATCCGCGGATTATCTGTCAAACATAAAAAGAAAGATGTTAAAAAAACATTAAAAAATGATTCGGTTAAACATTAAAAATTGCGGATTATCTACCGCTGCGGACAATGTGCAGAGAAAGGATATCAGCCTGATGAGTTGACTTGCGTCTGAATTCGAAGGTTTTCGATTGAACTGTAAATTTTGTTTCGTGTATGAATAATGCTATTGTTTCGTAAATAAATTCCATTAATTAGTGTACCAATTAGTGTACTTCTCGCGAAAAACTAAAGCAATTAATTTATACGGTTTTATCCGGCAGTCGTCAATTGAAACTGTTGAAGTAAACAAAAATAAATAAATAAATAAAAAAATGAGAAAATTACTACAGTATTATTTTTGCCAAACAGCATCCGACTGCATCATTTCGCAATGCGTCAAGACAACGCAGTGGTTTCCATCCCGGAGACATTACTGAGATTTATGCTAAACACAAGGCGGCATGTTTGTTCCAAAAACAAAGAATGTTTTCACAGAATATACATAATAGTAAATGACTCCACAATCGTACATAATTAAAAAAAGGGGGTGGGGAAGCAAGCGCTTTCCCAAGTGTATACTCGGATCAACCACAAGGGATTGGCAAATCGAAAAAATATTTATTCGCCAGCCCAATTCCTTAGCCAAGCATAGTATTTTGCTCAAGAAAAACGGTCCTATATATGTTTCTTTTACACACTTTTCCTATGATAAAAGAAGTAGCAGTGAAATCAGAAAATTTTGTGTCACCCTGAATCCAATTTACTCCATTTTAACAATCGCATTAGAAAATTTTAGGCACCAATGCAGATTTTCTAGTCGCCATGGCGACCTGGCGCCTGGGATTTGCGCATCCCTGCCAACTACTATGTATTTCAATATCGAGTACCTGGTGTGCATTTTATAATAGATAAAACATTATTTTCAAATTAAATCCAAATCAGTTTCGGACCTCATAGCTATTGGCACGAGTGAAGGACACATGGAAAACTATAGAATACAAACACCTTTTCAAGAGATTTTCCGCGGCAAATGCCTATCAGAGTACCTGGGTATTTAGTCATAAGCAGGTGTTATATTCCATTAGTCCAAGACAGTTATCATCGAGCTATCCCACCCGAATACGAGAGAAAAACAACAAAAACAACCGGTAAAGGATAAATAAATCAGTTTAAGATAACACGCAATTGAAGGAAAAGCGCTGCTTGCTACTGTCTGGTCTGAAAGGAAAGCGGACGTCTAAAATCTACCCTGAATATCAGATGCGGCAGTGTAGCAGAGCTCAGACTTCCATCACGAAATGTGCTTGCAATGTCACTCAACCCAAGTACAAATATCGGAGCTTTGTAGACGCCAATCTGACGCAAATAATCCGATGGCTTCTTCAGGAGGAGCGGGTAAATTCTCGCGCGCAAAATAACAAGGACAAATTCGTAATCCAGTAATCAAAATCATATCGAGGAAGAAAAAAAATAACTAAACATATTCAAAATAATTTTGTAGACAACAATTTATACATATATTTGCAATACAACCGAGTGTTAAAAAATTAAGTGTTAATGTCAAGTTAATTAAGTGTTAATGTCAAGTTAATTAAGTGTTAATGTCAAGTTAATTAAGTGTTAATGGCAAGTTAATTAAGTGTTAATGTCAAGTTAATTAAGTGTTAATGTGAAGTTAATTAAATTGTTAAGTGTCATAAAGTGTTAATTTTTGTCTTCCAATGTTATTGAACGTAAGCAAGTATGATTCAATGGGTGATTGGTAGTCTAAAAACTGCAAAGGCCAGACAAACCTAGGTGACACATCACCACAGCGACGAAAAAAATTGGAACCCGAAATTTTTAATGTGTGATTGCCGAGTCTGAGGGGATAGCACAAAATCTTTACATTCAAGTATGAATGAGTGCGATAACAAAATGTTCATGAAATGATTAATACTTCATAAACCCGTGAAATACTTTCTCATTAATGCGGGGAAAATTAATACTAATTGCTTAAAAAATCAGGGGGAAGACTCGATATTATTAATTCCAACTATTTATACAATATTTCGACGATTGGATTTCATTACCGCATTTGTTAGGGGTCGTTCAAGTATTGCGTCAGCAGAT
Organism: Pholcus phalangioides; assembly: GCF_987345545.1. Taxonomy (NCBI): domain Eukaryota; kingdom Metazoa; phylum Arthropoda; class Arachnida; order Araneae; family Pholcidae; genus Pholcus; species Pholcus phalangioides. Next base: position 16,183,078 of record NW_028301601.1, on the reverse strand, counting down.
TTTTAGCCATTTTTGGCTCCCTGTCAGCAAAAGTCAGCACCCCTCCCCACTTGCCAACAAAATTTCGTCAGCACTGCCCCCTACCTCCTAACGCATATTGGGGCAAATCGAGAAGCTATCCATTCTTAGAATAAGACAACCATAAGTATTCTTTATGGGCGTTGTATAATATTTTATCATGTGTATATATTGTTCATAATTTGTGTTAATTGCATTTTTAATTGGGTTGCTGTATTTTTGAAATATATGACAACCATATTTTTATGGGCATCTTTTTATCAGCTACCTCGTTGGGCATTTTGTCTGTTGTGGCGTTGTATTTGTATTTGAAGAGATGTACGCGGGGGCTTGTGCACCTCAGATCAAAAATTTATTTTTTTCAATGTAAAAAAATATTTAAAAAAATTAAAATTTCGTTATTATACTCAATTTTTGTCAATTTAAATGCTATTTGAAGGCTAAGGGGTGAAAGCTGACTCAAAATTCCTCCATAATAATTTCATTGCGACCCACCCTTTAAGACATATATGCAATACCCATGGCCCAAGGACTAAATATGGACCCTCGGGGTTACGGACCCTATGCGGCCCGCCACCTCAAACCTAATTTTTTAAAAATGAACTAAGCGGCACATTTACAGATTGCTTAAATGACCAATAGCACAATTCCAGAGCATCTGAGTGGCCAGCGTCACAGCTCCAGAATACTTAAGCGGTCCGTGGTACATTTAAAGATTTCTTGAGTGAAATATGGCACAGTTCTGGAGCATATTAGCGCCCCCCCCCCAGTGCAGTTCAACATCACCGAAGTTACCAACGGCACCTTTCCAGATTACTTAAGGGATCTGCGGCACATTCCCCGATTAGTTGTAATTCGCGCCATAATTAAGGAGCCCTTGAGTGACGCGTGGCACAGTTCCAGAGCACTTAAGCTGCCCGCGACACTATTCTGGAGCACTTGAGCGGCCCAGACACATTTTTAGATCACTTGAAGAATCCGCGAAACATTTAAAGATCACTAAAGTGGCTCTGTAGAGGACATAGGGAAAAATGTTAATTCAGGTTCCAACAAAGTAGGGAAAGATTTTTTTCGGTCTCGGCATACCAAGTAAGTTGTCATTAAGAATATTTCATATTTTTTATAAAAGGTGGTTGATGACGTGAGCATCATTCAAATCCTTGTCATCAAAAGTCAGCAAACACGAACCCACCCCCCCCCCACATCGATGCTTACTCAATACTTGAATGACCCCTTAGCTTAAGCGCCGCATTCGAGGAAAAATATTGTTCGACGTTAGCACCACACATATTTTCCATGTAATTACTGTTTTATTGTAATCCTCATGCAAATATGTGTTACAAAACATTTTCTGAATGCTCAGAACCGAATGCTGAATAGTTGTAACGTAATTCAATAAGCTGTTATTTGGATATCATACGGGGTACGTTCCACAGTCAGCCTTTTAAACTGAGCTTTAAAAAAAAACCAATTGGCGTAGAAACCGCAGCTGCGAGAGGGGTCACAATCTTCCAAAATTGTTTTTAAAAACTTGGAAGCGGTGGCTGACAGGCCGCGCAAAACGATAAATTGTTGTACCTTATGACAAAGTCGAGCATAACAAAATAATGTTCAGTTATCTATCACACTACCGGCTTTTTCGATACAAAATACCCATACTAGATAACTAACAAAAAAAATTCACTATTTTCGACAGATATTTCGTCATATTCACTATGTAATAAGGAAATGGAATTCAAATATATTCTAATACCATCGTGCGAAATGCTTGGAATGAAACTCAGTTTTCCCAAGCGTATTAATTTAAACATTTCATAATAACATATTAAATTTCATTTAAGCATATTTTTTATTTCATCATTTTTTACTTATTTCAGTATTTTTTATATAGTATTTTATTGATTTCGGCTTTTTATTTTATTAGTGATCTTGTATTTGGCTGCATTTTATACATGCTTTGAGCGTATTTCTCATATGATCAGTATTAGTGTATTCATGTCTTTTATGGTTATTTCCAAGGTGCATAGGTAACACAGCGTATTGCATTTTACTCGCGAACCGTTGATCCAAGAGACATATTTCCAATTAGAAAAACTACCCAAATAACATGTAGTACTCAGATATGTTATTCATGTGTTGCAAGGGGTTGTATAGTTATTAAAATATAAAAAAATTAGCTCTTTATATATACACCCTGTGCCCATATCCCAATTAGAAAGTTGTTGCTGTCTCTCCTGAGGCCAACTAAAAAAAATAAAAATTCCCACGTTTTTAAGTACAATACTTGCTGAGTTATTCGAATTCAAAAAATGGAAGGTGGGGAAAAAACAGCATTAAATTCGGGTAAAACGGTTTAATGCTCGATTTTTTCTATTTTTTCCCCCGTTTTTCGAATTCGAATATCTCTGCGAATACTGCATTTAGAAACATGGAATTTTTTTTGTTGGCATCAGGAGAGACAGGGCAACTTTTTAATTGGGTTTTCGGGCATACGGGGACTGTTTAAAAACTCAATTTTTTTTATTTTAATAACTATACAAGTCTTTGCAACGTGAATGACATATCTGAGTACAATACGTAAGGAGTCATTCAAGTATTACGTCAGCATCGGGGGAGGGGGTTTCGGATATGCTGACTTTTGATGAAAAAGGGGGAGGGGGTTTGAAGATTGCTTATGTCATTAACCACCCCTTTCTGAAGATATGAAATATTCTAAGCTGTTGACGAAATTTTGCTGACGGGGGGGGGGGGGGGTGTCAGCGTTTTGCTGAGACAGGGGGTGGGAAGGGGGTCAAAAATGGCTGAACAAATCTGCTTACGTAATACCTGAATGGCCCCTAATTTGGATACTTTTTTAAATTGAAAATATGCCTCTTGGATCATGAGCCCCACACTGGCGGAGCTTAGAGGGGTCTATTCTTATCATTGTTTGATTTTTCAAGCTGTAAATTTACTACAGAAAGGCCCGTGAAAAGTCTGACTGGGAGGAAAAGATCTTATCCTAAAGGGCCTTGCTCCAGGCAGTGCCGTCTTAACGCATGGGTCTACCCGGGCACGGCCGGGGGGTCTCAAAAGAAGAGGGGGGGGGCCCTCAGGAAAATGAAAAGTAGTTGAATTTTTCGAGAATTTGCCAGGCAGTGCCTCAGAAAAATCACTTGGCCTGAGGCCCATGATGTTCTTAAGACGGCCCTGGCTCCAGGATTTGGGGAATCCGTGTCTAGGATCAACGATTAACCAGTAAAATGCCATTGGCCCTGTTACCTATGTACTCATATATACACAGTATAATATAAATCAACAAGATGTACAATATGATAATTTTCCTGACTTTTTGTCTGATCCGGGAATTGACAAATTAAAAAAAAATTCATTCACCAGCCACAAATACTTTAGGAGAGAAACAACAGTTTACAGTAACGATTTTTCACTTTTTTACAGGACAATAGGAATTTCACAGTACTTAGAGACTGAGTACCTGTTTACAAGTAAATGTGTGGACATGATTTCCGAAAATTTTGTGTTGTCTACAGACCTCAATTCAGTAAATACAAATCGAAATTTTTCAGCACATAGTTCATGGCAAATTCGCAATGGAGACTTAGCGCCTGGGATTAGTCCAGTCCTGGTTTAATCCATGGGGTTTAACTAGTTTCTCTTAGATTCTGTGAGAGATTTTTTTGGGTTTCACAGTAACAAAAGCAGTAAAATATCACACTGTAGAGGTGCAATTAAAATATATACAGTATATCAGAGAAATGTTCATGCAGGGTTCCCAGTAAACCCTGCTTGACAAAAAGTCCTGAAGAAAAAAATACAATTCAAAATCTTAATTTTTCAAATGTTTTTTTGTTTCACTTTTTTTCTCCTTTAGAGAACTTTCCCGACTTATGCCAAATATTTTATCTTTTCCCTGATCTTTTTCATCTCTCCCTGACATTCCAGGTCGCTGGCAACCCTGGCATGTTCGTTTGGGTTCCATGGGACAGCCTTTTAAGCGTTTCACGAGAATAAAAAAATTGAAATTGTTAACATCAGATCTAATCAATCATCATGCAGCAAACCGGATGAAGGTCACTTCGATGACGATTTTAATGGATCCAAATATAATCGTAATAAAAACGGAGAGAAGCTTCGTCACTCTGACCTAGACATTGAACAAAATCACAATCGATAAACTTATTTAAGGAATAGGAAAAAAAAAAATCGATCGGTACTCACCCTCTGCCTGAAGCTCTCCGAGCGTCCGATCCCAGCAGCAGCGTTTTTCTTGTTGCTGAAACGAGGAAACATAGCGACCGTCAGTCAGTCAGCAAGCACTACCCAACACACAACACGGACATCACTGAAAACACACAAGTCATCATCGAGCACGAGTTCCACCTCTGGCTGTCTCTCCGGAGAGAAAGACACTCAAAACACACATGCTGGTAACGAGACGACGACGTATAGTAGTAACATATCCTCCACAATAACGTACGTAAGACGCGATCCACAAACATCAGATGTAATAGCACATATACACTATGATGGTGATGATGCGGCAAGCACACACACACACGAAAAAACGAAACAGAAAAAAAGGGCACGCGTCAAACGCGTATCACACACACAACGAGCGGAACATTATTTTAAATAAAACTAAAAAAAGAAGCATCACACGAAAGAGGTTGAGAGAAAGAGATGATACACGAGAAAAAAATAAAAAGGCGTTGAAAAACAATAATAAAATGTTAGGAGAGAGGACCAAGGAAAAGCAAACAGCAGGAAAGACGAATTTTTACGACAGACACCGGAAATTCATTGGGCGCCACAATCTAGTATGATAGCGAGGGTGGCATGGGAGATTGGAAAGATGGCTGAACAACCGGGAGAAACGAAGGCAGAAAAAAAAAACAGAATGGACGGCGAACACACATCGGTGAGAAGCGAAAAGAATATGCCCTTCTCTTTTTTTTCCAGAGTAGAGGCAGGAACTGGACTGGCACATAAAACCGTGGCAGCAGCAGCAGCTGAATGTTCGATCCGGCGGCTGAAGTCGGGGAGAGCTAAGCTGGAGAGGAGGGATAAGCCATGGTATGGTGCGCGCCCACATGCAGAGAGCCCTTCCTCAGGCAATGGGAGAGAGAGGAGGACAGGCAGGAAGGAAAGCCCATCACCTCATTAACTCTTACATAGTCTGGGGCGTAGCAGCATAGCAAAAAAAAAAAAAAAGAGTACCAGAGTATTCATTCCATAAAATTTTCAGAGCCACTGAATGACAGGAGGATGAGGAGTTGGATATTGAAGGCATATTTAAATGGATTAGATGACACGCATTAGTCGAAGAGACATAGTGGCAGGTGGACAAAATACAAAGTTTCAGTTAAGCTCTTAATAAGAGAGGCAACGAAAGCATGACAAGAGAACGGGATTTAAACGAAAAGCTGAAAATGTGATAAAAATACAGCAAAACTCGGTTATAGAACGGATAAACTACCTTGGAGGAAACCATATTCTTGAAATGAAAAGGCTGAGGCTACTGGTACAAAATATAGAAATCACGTTAATTACACAAATATTGCCCATATAAACAAAGTTTGCACCACCAAAAAGATGGCCTTGATACATACCAGCACACCTTCGTAATCAATTCCGATAAGAAAGACAAGTATGCGTTTTCGACCCTGACGTATTCCCCTAAATTGGCTCTGAAATGAATTCCGGAAGTCTTCAAATAAAAGACAGAAATCTCAACGACATATTGAATGCTCAGATTACACAGAGTTAAGAATATCGATCCCTTGTGCGATACTTGTAGTTTGGTATGTACACTAAAGAAAGAGCATATCAATAGGGGATTCACGGATTCCGGGAACACTGCCAATGTTCCTGTGCACTGCATAACACAATGGATGGAAACTGAACAATGACAAAGTTTGCACAACCAATTCTGTTTCTATTTGCAATAGTTATCAATACAAGAGGACAATCATTTAATTCGCCAATGTTTTGAGCTAGAATCTCTACAAATTTTTTTGTTTACAACAGGAGCGAAAGTACTATTATTACTTAGCATACACCTCGTAAACATTCCCCCGTGGAATTTCTAATGAATTGGCACATGCCGGAACGTGTGTGCGTGTAGGCCTATATGTGTGGCCCTAGCGTATTCATGTTTCCAGAGTCATGGAGAAAAAGACAAAGTACGTCGTTACGCCTGATGTTAAATTTCATTGACGTTAAAATCGAGATCCATTAACATTCTTTATGGGGGGGGGGGGGCAGTCACTTGTTAAAGTGACATTATAATAAGCGTTTGACTAATCGTGTAAGAAATAAAAATAGCAGCGTACTCTTTGAAAATATTAGTACGTCGATATAACTCGACCAACAAAGATAATTCGTTAGGGAATCACATTAGTAAGCCGTAACTTTTAAATTCTAATAAATTTCGGACCTTAAAGCCATTGGCATGGGAGAAGGATATGTTGCGAACTAGCATACATTTATTTGTTGGGGAAACGTTGAGAACAAACTCAAACGGACGACGGTCTTCGAACCCGAAAAAACAATTTTTATCATACATTTATTTCCCATAAATATCTATGAAAAAATCATTCCATTCATCATTCGTTCCAAGCAATGTTATCCGAAAACATAATCTTGAAAAGTAGTTTCCCTCCTGTCCAAGTAAGGGGCCGTCAAACTAAAAGATAGCCAGGCCCCATCGCCATATGGCAATATCGGCTCATTGTCCTCACAGACTGGATACCTCTGGCAATTTATTCATAAAAAAGCATACATTACAAAATATACATTACAATCATAACTATAAAATCATAATCTAAGTATAAAATCAGTTGCGAGATCATAATCTACGTATACAATCGGAAATCAAGCATATAATCCTATATTCCATATTAAATCTTAATTCGAATATAAAATCCTAAATCGCATATTGAAATCGATAATAAATCAGATAAAATTCATAATAGATTTCGTCCTCAATTTAAATTGTTCAATTTTCACGATCATTACGTGAGCAAATAATTTTCAGCCATTTTTGACCCCTCCTTCTTCTTGTCAGCAAAACGCTGACCCATCCCCCCTGTCAGCAAAATTTCGTCATCAGCTCTGCCCCCCTGAATCCAACTCACATTTTCATAAAGGGTGGTTGATGACGTAAGCACTATCCAAACCCCCCTCCCCCTTGTAATCAAAAGTCAGAAAATCGGAAACACCCCCCCCCCCCCCCCCGCCATCGATGATGACGTAATACTTGAACGGCCTTAAAATGGTAAAATTTGCACTTCTCTAGTCTGGCGCTCCTGGATCCGCCTCCCCCCCCCCCTTCCCCCAGTTGCAGCGCCGCATGAAGATGGAACAGGTAATCTGGCTAGAATGTCCAGACCGTTCAATTTGATGTAAAGAGTTTTGGACTGAAAAAACGTGCAATGAAAGCAAAAAATCTCAAAGAATGTTATAAAAGACTATTGTAGCATAATTTTCAAATATCAATAAAATTGGATTGTATTTCAATTTTACAGAAGAGGTACTGAGCACTAAGCGAATATTTGTTTGCTATACGTTGACACTAAAATCATTTTCTAAGAAATATATGTTTGTAAAATAAAATCAATTTAAAAAAAATAATAATAAATAAATTAAATAAATAAATGGAGATTTAATTTTATTCTGGGAAGGTGCGACGTATATGCTGCCTACGTTAAGCTCATAAATACCCCTTCGACGCTTTTTTTTTCTGCACAGCGGCGTATCGCCCATACTGCACTTATTTCGAGAAATACGGTTATACGATTTATAAAAAAAAATGTCAAAATATTTTATCCACAAAAAATCCAATTCAACTTGAAATAATCAAAATATTTCACAAATTTTCTAAAAATAACAATTTACGAAAAAGGTTTATATGAAAATCTAAACCCACAAAAAAATCAAAATCACACCCTAAAAAATTAAAATAGCATTTTCTCATAAGGAATACAACGTTTGTAAACCAATAAAATCACATGAACAATCAAGAAAAAGTTGATAAAATTAAAGTACCGCATTTTTCTGGCGAGAGAGGGCACAAATAAGTTCGGCTAAACGTTCAATTTCTTGATGTCATTCATCATCATTGATTGCACAGTGAAGAAGCCCTTTCAGCATCAAAAAAGTGTATCGGAAATTAAGTAGAAATATTGATGACGAATCAAATCGGTTGAAAAAGAGGAAAGGAAATGGACCGCTACTTCCTCGCTATGGGCCGCCGCTGTTGTTGTTGGCTTCCTGATCTCCGTCATAGCAGCAGCTATCAACTGATGTCTAACTTCTTTAAATGGTTGAAAACATAAAATCGGGCTCTAGACAAAAGTCGTCACAGAATCCCACAAGCCTAGTAAAGCATTCAGGCGTGCCATTATACAAGCTCATACACCTCTGCAGAAGAAAATAAAAATGCTTCTAAAATGCGGGACAACGACCTCTAAAACATAAGCGATAGCCTAAGGTCTTGAAGAAAACTTTCAATTTTTTAGTAATATTCATGAGCAATATAGGTGCCAGAACCTAGGGACTGAGGTCATTTGAGCCTGCAATGCAATGCACCTTCCTTTTCCTGCGGACGCGCTTGAGTCCCGCATATACGGGACGACAAGCGACTTTGTCCCTGCAATGTTTTCTTCTTGTCGGCAACTCTGATGAGCAATGTCTTATTTAATTCAATAAAACATATTAGAGATGGCTAGATCAGTGATTCAACATGACTATGCTATCTCAAAACCAGTTTCCCAGCTGGTACTCAGGTGCATGAGAGCTATTCTGAGGTTCCCTGGTATCAAAAGCCGCAAAAATTTTCATTGATATGGGGAATATATTACCAATTACTGGAAAAATATTAACGTTTGTTCTGGTTATGCCAAAAATTCAACAACTGCTCCACGTAAAACGTTGGAAACCTCTGCTCTGAGCCAATTTTCCACAACCTTTTTACAGCTATAACCCGGTGAAAATAGTTTTTGGCGGACCGGGAGAGATAGTTTGCGGAACGGAAAAAATAATAATAATTTGTGGACCGGCAAAAAAAAAAAGAAAAAAAAAAGACAATAGGATAAATAATTCACAGAACTTGCTGATGGCTAAGTTCTAATAAACATCGCGTGTAGGGGCCACAAGAATTGGTGGATCAGCGGTTGAAAAATATTGCTCTAAACAACCGACAATATTCAATAAGAAATAACATTCAGATGAACCGGGCTGGTTTTTTTTTTATAGAAAATCAGCGTTTTACACGGAAGTTCACGACCATGATGTTTATTAAACTTTTGTCGGATTTTTTTACAGAACTCTGGTCAGAGAACGAACAGAATTCAATTCTTATTATTGAGGCCTGATAACTGTCTTCTTCACTGATCGCATTGGACTTATCCTTCTCCAGTTCGAAAAAAAAAAAAGGTCGTATGTTGATTTCGAGACCGCCACACACACACACACACAAAAATAAGCAAAATCCCGAATTTGGCATACTGCCTCTTCTCCCAACTGATTCACCACGGTTGTCAGCAATCATGTCACGGAGCATAATTGCATAAGCAAAATGAAAGATACATATTTTTATTCATGAAAGCAAAAATTTAGTAGTTCAAAATTTGAGGTCAAAAAACGTAAAATAAGGGGGGGGGGAGGGAGAAATCCTTCCAGAAATAACAAAAGCTCTTGCACTCTTTCAATGCCACCAAATAAATATATCAAGTGACTTGAAAACAGCTGTGTTGGATGCTGTTTCCAAGAACTTAAAAAAAAAAAAAAAAAGAACCAATTCAAAAGTTGTGCCTGTTGAGAAACCAGGGAATTTTAAATTCGGGACTCTTGATAAATATCGCGATTTTAGCACTATGGAGGTGGCTAATAATGTAAAATGTCCATGTTGAAAATGGTTATCGCTTCTGAACGATCTACTACAGCGGTTCTCGAACTTTTTTTGACTCACAGCCCTTTTAGTATATAGTTTCTATGGCAGAATCTCGTACAGCCCCATTTTTTTTTATATTTATTCATCAAATTTACTGATTTATTTCATTTTTCTGGAGAGGTCACAGAGCCTCTGAGAATTGCACACGAAGCCCTAAGGGATCCGCGGAGCACAGGCTGAGAACCGCTATAATCTATTATGTCTTCATATAAATATCAACTAGTAATTTGATTTTACAAAAAAAAAAAAAATCACTAATATGTTTAGAAATTTCATGAAACATACCAGTTAATGTTTTTTTGACACCAAACATCAAACAGAAGCAAATTCAGAGGTTTGGTTAAGAAATGGTTTTTTTTTTTAAAAACCAAAAGAAAAAAAAAACTGGGATTTTTTGGTTTGAACCAGTTTTTGAATTTCTGAAAAATCATTCAAACTTCTAATAATTACTGAAAATAAAATGTTATTAATGTAATTAACACTATTCCAGTATCAATTAATCTATAAATATTTCTTACATTTTAACGAAAACAAACTTTTGAGATTAAATTTTTTTTTGCTTAACCCTTTCCGGCATGCTACCCTTTAAAGTTGGAATTTCAAAAAAAAAAAAAATTGCAGACAGTCTATTCAGGACTAGAGTATGCAGGCATAATTGTAAAGATTGCACTAACTGTTTTAATTTTGTGGGTGTGTCCAACCCACAAAATCAGTCTACCAATTAGCTCCTATTAGAATGGAGCTACCCGATTGGTCTATTCAAATTTTCTTCCAATTCCTGCTTGTAATGAATTTAAGCTATGGCATTGCGATCGGTGGCGTCGATTTATTATATATGTACAGTTCACTAATATATTTTCGAAAGCCCGAATACATGTGCCTTCGAAGAAATCAAAATTAACTGTGGACTTGATGGCTGTGAACTGAACACGTGAGGGTCTATGCCATTCATAATGAGTAACAATAGTTCTAAGTCATTCATCTTTAGAGCCATCCTAAAGCAAAAAAATATCATCCACGTATCTCCAATAAAATAAAGGCACAGCGTTCGATAGCTTACTCTCAAACTCGTCCATATATGTAACCGACAAACACATTTGAAGCAATGAACTCTATTTCTTGGACATATCAGCAACTAAACACAGAAATCACAGTTCCGAACCTCTGTCTATCGTAAGAGGGTCCTTTCTCGGTCTCACTACCAACTCATTTCAGATCTTCTCATCCCATGCAACAGAAACTTTTGGTACTTCGTTATTATATAGTGAGAACATTTAACATCTGCTCAGATTGAAACACATTTGACTGTGAACTTGAAACTATCAGAGCAATGAAATTGATGAAATAAGTAGAAAACTCTTGAAACCGGTACAAGGAAACTCAAAGAAAGTGTAGTCATACCATATGGTCCATTACTACTCTAAAGATCAAATCGATTCTCAAAAAGTTTAACCTAATAACCATAGATGTGCTTGCTAAAAACTTAGGTTTCATGCCCCCTAAAGATGCTATACCACAGAATGAACAATGGGGCATTTATATTACATTCCATGTGGTGATTGTCCTCTTGGTTACATAGGACAGACAAGGAGACCCATAAAAGCAAGATTAAATGAACATGCTTGCCGTGTTAAGAATCAGGAATGTGAATACAAGCTCACTGTTGGTAAGAGGGCCATAGATTTAAATTTCAGAAAGCAGGAGCTTTTCACAAAGTCAAGTCCACAATTGGTTTAGATTTTTACAAAGGCACATATATTTTGAAATTAGTAAACAATAATAAATCTACACCACCTATAGCAATGACATGGCTTAAATTCATTACGAGCAGGAATTCTAAGAAAATTTGAATAGACCAATCGGGTAGTTTTATTTCGCAAGCATCTAATCAGGAATTAGGATGTTGCATTAGTATCACACGCAGACTCCCAGCTTCATTCTGACCACAACGTTTGAAGTGAACATATGTACTTGTTCCACTGAGCAACCAAGAATTAAGATTTGGTATTGAACCCAAGTGGGATCCTCGGCCAGTGTGTGTGTGTGTTTAGTGGTTAAATATTTTTTTCTCTGAAGATGGCACCCACTGTGTGTTGAAATGCATTAGGAGTTTTTTGTATTTTTCGTGTATTTGCCTTATTTGTTGGCGACGTCTTAATATTCTTGGGTAAAGTCGATCTACTCTTCCAAGATCAGAGTATGCCATAGTCATAATGTGGATGTGCTTGCAATTCACCAAAGTTTGCAATCGAGCCATTGCTAATAACATTTTGAGGTACTGTAGTGTCTTCACAGCATTTATAAAATATAATTTTCTCTTTGTGGCAACATCATAAAAATCCAAAGTCAAGGCTGTCTGGCTAGAGAGTTTTTGTTGTTTACGTTTGCCAGTCACATCTTTGTACATGTCCCTGCTCCTCTCTTGTCCAAATCCTGTTTCATTTTACCTTTTATTAATATTTTAAATTAATAATTATGTTGCTTAATGTACTGTTTTGAATATTATAGTTATACCTTAAAGTCAGCTCCCATAACTATATTTAGTGACCCGGACATGATCCAAACGTGCATGATATGGCAATCAATTTGACCGGTCTCCATCACTCAAGACCTGCAAGCAGACCGCATGGCGATCAAGCCACCCCCTTCCTGATGCGAGACGCCAGCATTGTGATTTGTGCACTTGGAGGCTTAATTCAAAACTGCAAGAGTGACCAACGAAGAAACTAAGTACAACATTGTGGTTGGCACCATGGCCCAACGACTGCTCAACGTCAGCGACATAATGATGTCTCCGCCCGATGATCATCCATATTCTGCTCTGAAGAATGTTCTAACGTCTAGAATATCTAAATCAGAAAGCACACAAATCAAGAAATTACTTTCTGGTTTAGACTTGGGCAATCTTCGACCATCACAATTGCTCAAGGAGATGAGAAACCTAGCAGCAAACAAGATAAGTGATGATATTCTCAAATCTCTATGGCTGAAGCTCTTGCCACAGCATGTGCAAGCAATTTTGCCAGTGAGCTTGAAATTGCTGTTGAGATTAGCCGACATGGAGGATAAAATTCTCAAAACTTGTAATTACACAAATCCGAATATCATGGCTATCACAAAACCAGAAAATGGCATGTCTCACTCATCATCGCATGATATATGCCTCGCCTCTCTATCATTTCAGACCGAAAAATTATCTAATGAGTTGCTGTGGAACTGAAATGAGCTAGAAGTCAACAATGCTCGACCAGTCAATTGTGATTTCAACGAATTAGTAGCAGAAATTTAACTCATTGTGGCAAGGACATTTGCTGGTACCATAAGAACTACAGAGATGACACTTGGAGATGTACAAAGCCCAGTGCATATGTCAGCTCATATAACCAGGGAAATGACCAGGGGCATCATTGATGATAACGTGTAATGCCAGCCAAGTTGGTCTTTTCCTATTCAACTGCTCTTGTAATAGACATTTCTTGGTCGACACAGGAGCGGTCATTTGTGTGATTCCGGTAACGGCAAATCGACAACCCTTTCCAGACAAACATTTTTCCTTGTACGCCGCAAACTCTACTAAAGTTCTCACTTTTGATACCCAACGTCTATACCTTGATCTTGGTTTAAGACAAAGATTTCTCTGGACTTGGCAGACGTGTCTAAGCCAATACCCTGCGTGGATTTCCTCAATGAATTCAGCTTACTCATGGACATCAAACGGTGACGCCTTGTTGATCCTGTCACTTCACTTAGCTCATCGGGCAGGGTGGTCGCTGGTCCTTCTTGTGCATTAATGACTGTTTCTCACAACATCAGGTACAACTGCATTAGAATTCTGCTCGCTGAATTTTCATGTTTGACTCATGAATCCTCCATTCTGAGAACTGTGCCTCATCGTGTCAAGCATCACATTGTCACTAAAAGGCCTACCCATTGCTGCCAAAACATGTGGCTTGGCTCCAGAAAAGTTGAAAATTTCAAAAAGTAATTAGACTATATGCTTTAACAAGGCATATGTAGACCCTCCCAGAGCTCATGGGCCAGTCCTTTACACCTGGTGCCAAAGAAGACTGGTGGTTGGAGACCATGTAGAGATTACAGAGGTCTCAACACCATCACTCAACCTGATAGATACCCGATTCTAAACCTGCAAGACTTTTCATCAAACTTGCAAGGTTGTACGATCTTCTCAACCATCAACTTGGTTCGTGCATATCATCACATACCAGTTGCACCAGAGGACACTGAAAAAACAGACATCACAACACCATTCGGCTTACTTGAGTTTAACAGAATGACATTCAGCCTACGATTTCTGGCTTTAGGCCAAAAAGTTTTTGTTGTTTACATTTGCCACTTGCATGTTTGCACATGTCCCTTTGAAGACCGGACACATCCCGCTTCCCATCTCAGAGAGATATCGAAGTGTTCCCAAAGGATGGATGTATCTGGAAAGTTTTATTATAAACAACAAAACATTGTCGCCTTGGACAATGGCAACAAAAATAAAATATTTAAAAAAAAACAATCGTCAATCTGAGATCATATAACAGGTAATTAAAACAACAAACGCTGATAGGCAATCCAAATCATGAACAAGATTATACGATGATGGCTTAGTATGATGGCATTCTCATAAAGAATCTAGTAATTGTCAGTTAATCCAATGATTGTCAATAATGAATATAAAATTTCGAATCGCAGTGGATCAGCTAATCAGTCATTCATGTCTTTTTAGATTGTCCAGCTTTGACATCAGTTTGATTGTTGGCATTGGTCTTCAGTAGTCATAGGTCCGCCGTCGTCTAGGCCGCAAGTTGTATGCCTAGCCTGATTGCTGCACTCTCGCAAGGGCGGGTATGTGACGTCAGCAACTCCTCTCCATCTCGGCCGCATCCTGTTTCATATTACAGTTATACCTTAAAGTCAGCTCCCATAACTATAGTACTTCCACAGCCAGAAGGTGCAAGGGTTAAGGTCAGGTGAACTGGTTGCTGGCCAGGTGTCGTGTCATCCAGTTATTTTTCATTTATCTGTTACTACTATACAATAGAACCTTGATTAACTGGGCTTAATGGTGGTGTATTGAATTAGAAAAAACACTTGAATATTAAGAATGGGTGATACACAGTACGAGATCTGCTACTTCTTATGGGAAAGAGGGCCTGTGAGATAAAATTTAACTACTAATACACTGGTCTTTGTCCTTTAGGGAAAGCTGGTTTCTCTTTATTGGATTATAAGACCACCTGCCACAAGCATGATGGTGTCACTACTGTTGCTGTTTCTTTGTGAAAAGGGGGGGGGGGACGTGAGATAATACATGACTACATTAAGATGTGTGATGCAATCCTTATACAATTTGCTGAGGATAGAGCATCAGAATGTAGCCAAAGGTTAGAAAATGTGGTAGGAATGAGAAATTTTGGCTTCTGTATATAATTTTAAATTACTAAGATACTTTATATGAAAAATATACACTGAAGAGCCAAAAAAAACCGGTACACCTGCCTAATATTGTGTAGGGAGCCCGCAGAAGTGCCGCAACATGACGTGGCATGGACTTGACTAATGTCTGAAGTAGTGCTGGAGGTAATTGACACCATGAATCCTGCGAGGCTGTCCATAAATCCGTAGGAGTAAGAGGGGGGTGGAGATCTCTTCTGAACAGCACGTTACAAGGCATCCCAGATATGTTCAATAATGTTCATGTCTGGGGATTTTGGTGGCCAGCGGAAGTGTCTAAAGTCAGAAGAGTGTTCCTGGAGCCACTTTGTAGCAATTCTGGACAAGTGGGGTGTCGCACTGTCCTGCTGAAATTGCCCAAATCAGTCGGAATGCACAATTGACATGAATGGGTGCAGGTGATCAGACAGGATGATTACATACCTGTCACCTGTCAGAGTCGTATCTAGACGTATCAGGGGCCCATATCACGCCAACTGCACACGCCCCATATCATCACAGAGCCTCCACCAGCTTGAACAGTCCCCTGTTGACATGTAGGGTCCATGGATTCATGAGGTTGTCTCCATACCTGTACACGTCCATCAGCTCGAAGCAATTGGAACCGAGACTCGTCAGACCAGGCAACGTGTTTCCAATCCTTAACAGTTCAATGTTGGTGTTGTCTGGCCCAGGCGAGGCGTAAAGCTTTGTGTCGTGCAGTCATCAAGGGTACACGAGTGGGCCTTCGGTTCCGAAAGACTATATCGATGATGTTTCGTTGAATGGTTCGCACGCTGACACTTGTTGATGGTCCAGCATTGAAATCTGCAGCAATTTGCGGAAGAGTTGCACATCTGTCACGTTTAATGATTCTCGTCAGTCCCGTTCTTGCATGATCTTTTTCCGGCCGCAGCGATGTCATAGATTTAATATTTACCGGATTCCCAATATTCACGGTACACTCGTGAAATGGTCGTACGTGAAAATCCAAATTTCATCTTCAGTTTATATATTATACTCAGAGCATTTTTGTTAGACACTTTTCAGAAAAAAAAAACCACTCATACTATTTAAAGATATACCATCAGAATGTACCCTAAGAATATAAAATGTGGCGAGAATGAAAAAATTTTGGCTAACAATAAACCAATATGATATTTTTTTAGGAAAAACAATTATATTCAGGCCACTTTTATTTGATTTTTCGAAAAAACCACTTAGTTAAAACTAAACAAACCTGCAAAATCATAAATTGAACAGTACTCCTGAGACATCATAATAAGCTCTCTATTTTCTAAAATCCCATGGATTCCACACACATTTTTCAGAACCAAGGCTATTGGCATGAAATTATTTTCGGGAACTTCTGTGACACTTCTATGGCATCATTTTAGAACCACGACACAATGTTCTTTGGTTTGTTGATTCATTTAATTTCTTTCTGTCAGTCCAAATTACATATAGAATTTTAGGGAAAGAATTATATCCTAGATGCTACAAAACAGAGGTTTTGAAGAAATACACTTGCAAGCAAGACCATAAAAATTTATAATAGACATTTAAGTTATATTAAGAAAAATATGTTCATTTTGCATATTGCACGAGCATATTTGTTTTACTGTTCATTTAGGCAGTAAAGTTTTTTTTTTTTTCATTTAATGAAATTGACATCTCAAAAGTCTTCTCATCTTTTCAAAAGTCAAATAGTTTGTTAAGCTTTCCCTGACGAGCATGAGATATAAAAAGGAATGATTATGGTTATTACATTGGTCACTATGTTTATAGAAATGCTTACAATAAATGTAGCAAAAACTAGTGTGATGAATATGATGCAAACTCAATTTCACCACATAACTCGCAAGATCTCATACAATACTTCATATTAGACCTGTGTTCCTTAACTGTTGGTGACTGACTTAACTGTTGGTGACTGAAATATTTTTTTCAACTCGTGTAGCTGCTACATAATTTAAGATTTGATTAATAAAATACTGTTTCTATATTGGTTTTTATTTGCCTTGGTAGTCAACAGATCTGAAATTTATCTTATTCCCACCGGTCCTTGAAATTCCTGAACTATTCCTTTTACCATCGAGTGTAAAAAGGTTGAAGTACAATGTGCTACATTCTTCTCGATGAAAATGACCATATCCATGCAAGAAGAATCTTATAAAAACGAAGTTTTCTTGTGGACATATATTTTAGTTAGATCAAAATAAAAAGATTGATTTACTTTTTTTTTGGTACATACTTTATGTTCACAACTATACTATTTGTACAGAGACATAAAACAAACAAATCTGATTAGCTATTAGATTTTGTATATGTGTGGAGCAGTTCAACTATTTAGAAAATGAGTGAAATTATCTTCTCATTTGAAAATTTTTTTATTTGATTTCTAAACTGATGGTTTCGAATCTTTCCCTTTCCTGTGCCACTGTCTAAAATATAAATTTCTGCGTTTGGCACTATCTTGATATATGGCTCACATTCTACTTTTTCCAGACATCCAGTACATATAAGAATGGCCCACATTTCAAATAAACAACCAAGTGTAATAAAAAGTTTTAATTAATTTGGAAAACTTGGATTTCCTCTTCTTTTTTGCAGCAAATCCTCACCCAGAGTATCATGGCGTGTCATCGAGTAGCACATTTGCCACAGGTTGGCATTTCCTGTTCTAAACTGTTGCTGAAAATTTTTTGTGTGTACTTATCTATTGCTTTTTTCAGGGCAGCAACTAGGGAGAGGGGGGGGGGAAGAGAACAGGCAGGTCTGATGCTCTGGGCAATGGACCAGAGGGGGCGCTGAATTCACCTTCAACTATTTCTTCTACCTTACACCGGGAGCCGAAATGTGCGCTCGCCCAGCTGATGAAGTATTTAGTTGCAGCCCTGGATTTTGTAATCCAAGATGAAGAGTTCCGGGCATGAGGAGGACTATGATGCACACCATAGAATACAATGAAACAGAATTGTTGCAATATAAGAGAACAGCATCATAAAAAAAATTTCACACTGGCCAACACAAGTGATTTTTAGCATTTACTTGTGATAACATGGTAAAAATCATAACCGACTAAATCATAGCTTAGACGATGCTTCCATTAAAATAAGTGTTGTGCCAACCTGGGAGTTACCAGGAGAACCAAATTATATCAAGTTATCACAGTTCCACTGTATAAATGTAACATTTTCTGATGCCACAAAGCATAGACAAGTACTACTACTTTATTACACACCAACTCTGGTCATATCCCCATACTGCTACATCCGACCGATGGAGTTGGATGGAAAAAGAAGACACCATCTATTGTGGTTGACCAGTCTCAGTAAATAAAGAACTTGTTTTCTATGTTCTTTCCCCAGATCAAACTCGTGGACCCTGAAAGTAACCTTCATGAGGAAAGACGAGCACCACTGCACCACTTGGGCGCCAAGTACCACTCTCTAGATTTGATTTCATTTCATGTTTTTAAAATTATTCCAAATATTCAAGAAACATGTATATGTAAGAAAATAAACATATTGTTACGAACTATAGATGAGATATGGTGTGATTCTATTTTTTTAGAGCCTCTAAACATATCGCAATTTGCTATTCGCAACGGCAGTTGATACCGGTTTCTATTTATCACAAAGAATGGTGATTGATGGAGAACATTCCAGAAGATTTCCCCCCTCCAGACAGTGGCACCATTTTCCAGGAACTATGAGAACTCTCGAGAAATTTCTCTGATCCTATAAAAAGCATTACTAGGACGACAGGAGGAGGATGAGAATAAGAGAGACTATGAAAAGTCAGTTGTGATTGAACTTTGTGAGAAAGAAGTGCGATTGGTGGAGAACATTCCGGAACATTCCCCCCCCCCTTCCAGACAGCGGCGCCATTTTCAAGGAACTACGAGAACTCTTGAGAAATTTCTATGAAAAGTCAGTTGTGATTGAACTTTGCGAGAAAGTTGTTCGCTCTATGATTAGCTCGTAAATATGTGTAAATTGTTGTTCTGTAAATAAATTTGTGTTTGTCCGCCGAACCACTTCTTGTTTTGCAATCTCGAAGTCTTGTGGAAATTGACCGGAATAATATATTTTGACTAAGAGATGAAAATGATTTGACTATTTTTTTTTTTTAAGTATCAAAATTAAATCAATCGCAGACACAACCGATAGGAACAGAGAAAATGTTCAAATGTGAATATTGCACGTTTGTTTCATAAAAAATATCTGCACAAATTACAAATTTTTTAAACATATTTTTTGCCTTTATAATGTAAAATTTTATAACACAAAGAAAACATGAAAAAAAATTTTTTTTTCTTCTGAGGATTAAAATAATTACCAAATCTTATCGAAAAATCTAGAAAGATTTATAAGCATGAAAAAAAAAAAAAAATCAAAGCATTCAGTTGCAACTCAAGAAATATTAAAGATAAAATAAAAATAATTGATCCACTGCTCATAAATGAGCAATTTATAATCCTCTTCAAAATATTTGATACCTGAAAAGTATTTGAAGATGGCTTTTCCTCTTAATCTGTTAAAAAAATTTATAAATATTGTACATGTTTTGAAGCAATAAATATATAACTCCCCACATTACCAACAAAAAAACCATCAAAATTTTGAAGAGATATTCTAATTTTATTTTAATAATTTTCAATTTGAAATTAAAATCTTTTGAAGGAATCAAAAACAGAAAATTTTGTCAACCACAAACTCAAGGCATTAACGACATTTTCATTCAGAAACATTAGCGAAATTAATGTGCTTTTGAAGTTGGTGCAATAATAATGTAAAACAAGAACTGACTGGGCTGTTATGTTTTCTATTTCTTCATAACATTTTATTCGCTGCCAGGATGGATATCCCCAGACATAAAACTACTCGATTTATATCAATAAGATGCTTTTGTGAACTTTTTTGATCCCTCAGAGAGTAGAGCCAAAAAAAATTTATAAGAAGAGCACCTTATGCATCAAAGTCCCAATAATTTCATCCGTTAGCAAGAAATGAAAGACAACCATGGCCGAAGAGTAAAGCTCCAGTTTTTCTTCAAATAAAATAAGTTTGAAAGACCATTTATAAAAATAATTCTTCGTACATCAGTAAAAAGCTAATACTTACAAGTGTGTTTTTTCTAGTTTGTTCTGTAAATGCATGGCATGTGCATTGTCATTTGATATTTTCTGATCTTTGGAGTCTGTCTTATCACCTGAAATTAGAATAAAATTTACAAGTGAGGCACATCAAGAAAATGTTAGAAAAGTTATTTCTATGTTACACTGTTCAAAAGAGAAAATTAATTAAACCAACCTGCATCATGATTCTCATTCGCAGATGAATCATTGATGGACATCATTTCGTTTTCCAAATTCATATCTTCATTTAATTTCTTGGCTCTTTCAACTAAAATTAAACAATAAAATAAAATTGAAATGTAGAGTATAAAATAATGCTAACAAAAAGTAACATGAAATAATAGGAATTAAACTATCTATACCATGCATCTTCAACCCGTTACTCCCAGAAGTACCCAGAGTGCTTGATGGTCGTGTCTGATTTTGTGTTCGAGAGCACTTGATCAACGTTACAAGTAAACACCTTGTACAAAATTCTATTGAACGATTGAAATCATCCTGATTTCATGCATTGGTATGTCAGAGTTGCCGTAAGAGTGCTCTTCTTTTCATGATAACCACAGGCAGTGCTCACGACTGGGAAAAAGTTGAAGACATCTGATCTATACTGTCAATGCTTGATTTTACAAACCTCCAATTAATGAACTGCATGTTTTTACGCACTAATTTTTTGGTCCCATACAACCTATTCCTTTAAACATTTTTCTAATTTATGAACTTCCAATTTTATGAATGGGTTCTTAAAAATTAGCATTAACTGTACAGTGGAACTTTGATTATCGAGCAATTCATATGAACAAAAATTTTGATTTGGTTAACAAGTGATTTGAATTATGAGCAAAATTTTTGCGTTTTGTTTTCTTTAAATATTTATTTTCAAACTATCACAACTGTGTGCAGATGGCTTTTTGCTTTCTCATCCACACACACACACACATACTGTGAAATTGCGAGTAATATTCTCCCCTACAGATGTCCCACTGGTCAGTGTGCTTCACTGAAAAATGAAATGAACATGTGGGCGAATGTGACTGTTTACAATACAAAACTGAATGTAGCATTGTAACCCTGCGTATGTGCTATTGTAGTTTTTTTTTAAATTCTGCTTGGAGAAAACTGTGGGGCTGATTGCATTACTTAATGTGACTTTGAGAGGCTAGCTCATGAACAGGAGATAACATTTGTCGAAGAGTTTGTGTCCTTGGGAGGATTACCATAGAACTGGAGGTGCATAGGACTGCAGGTTTTTTATCATAGAATTCCCTAGTTTTTGTGAAAAAATCATCAAGATATCTCCTGCATACAATACATGTTGTACAGGTAAGTCAGTTTTCGGCTTCATTTCTCCAGGTTTTTGTTTCCTGCATGCAAAATTTGAATAATTGTTTCAGGTTAAGAGTGTTTTAGGTGTGTTACATTCACAGCATATGTTTTAAGCATTGTATGTAATAACAGATGTAAAAATAATACGTCAATACAACAAAATAATATTCAATATAACATGTCTAATCTTTATAAAAGCAGTGTTCTTAACCGTTTGAGTCCCAAGCAGCGCGATCGTGCTGTTGAGATTTTATGTCGAGAAACCCCAGTACATTTCGAACATTGTGGACAACAGACGGTGCATTACTAATTGTTGAAGTTGCACGCTCAGATTTACTGAAGCAAGTACATCACAACACAGCTTCTTTTAATGTAAATAGTACATTTTACAATAGGTAGAATAATACTTGCACCTTACAGGAACAATGTAATCGTCATCATCATCAATAATATGATCACATGGGTTTGTGATTATGCTCATAGATTTTCCTTTTCGTTTCATTCTACCTTTTTGGGGATACACCAAATTTAAAAAAGTTAAACAGTAAATCTAGATTAATTTTTTACTTACTTTTTGCGTTGCTTCGTCTAATCATTTTGAAACACACAATTATTAACAATGAGAAACACTTACACAGGAATATGCCCGATCGCTTTGCAAACTGCAATAAATGTGATGGAGCGATGAGAAAAAGACAAGAATCATGTTACCTAACAAATACAAGAAGCGCTATTGCTCCGATTGGGATTCATCGATGTAAAATAAACAAAGCACTATCGCGCCGCTTGGTATTTCTTGACATAAAATAAAACAAGCGCTATCGTGCTGCTCAGGTCTTTTCGTACTCATTTAAAGAAAGCACGGTTGCGATGTTTGGGATTCTTCGACAGTGTTTTTTCAACACTCCCTAGGACTCAAACGGTTAAACATATGTGATTATAACCCCCTTTAGATCCGCTGGAAGGACTTATTAAGTCCCTTGGGGCCACAAAGTGTTTGTATTTATGTGTTTTTATGTTTGTACCTATGTGTATGTTTGTATTTGTATATATGTCTGTGTTTTTGTATGATTTATTTATTTAAAAAAATTTATGGAAATGAATGGGCTGAAAATCAGGGATTACAAAACCATATATTATATACAGGGTATGTTATAAATGTACTCCACTGTATATATTGAAAAATACATATATGAAAAAACCTTACTGGCAGCTGGAACTGGCTGACTTGGTTTACGAGATTTACCAATGAACTCAACAATGCCAGACATCCTGTCTTTTCTTTTATCTTTCTTATTTCTCAAAGCTCCAATGCAGTGTTCTTCAACAACTTTAACACAAGTCTTATGAATATTCATAGTACAATCTATGCAAATAGAATGAAATAATTGAAAATCAAGAACGGAAAACTATTTGAACAATTTAATATTCAAATGAAAAAAAAATGCTTTCAACTGCATGATCTCAATTATAGCGTGATGAGACTGCATATATAATTAGGCTGCTCCTTATAAAATTCACATGAATACAATGAATATCTAAAAACTGATCATATTATAATACTGAATTGAGGCTTACTTTGACACTGATATCCTTGATTACCAACACCCCAAATTATGAGTTGACAGTGATTGCAATATGTGACAGAATAGTAGTGCTCTGGCAAAAAATGATGACCTTGAACGAACACCACCTTTAAAAGTAGCATCATTTATATAAAAAAAATAGATTACGTTAACACCATAATCATATTTGCTTCATAAGAAAAGTCACACAAGCAAATAATTTACATCTAAACAGCAGCAACATTACGGAGTATAATGAAATAGAAAAACAAGAAATGAATTGTCAATCCCTCTATTATCCAGTATATGTCATCTTTTTAAGACAAAAAAACTAAGTGAATCTCATGTCAATGCTGAGTACTTGATAAAGTATACAGAAAAAAAAAAAGAGATTTTGGGAGAAGGTTAATATAATGCTGCCACGAGTTTGTTGGAAAAAATCTTAGGACACATGCATTTGAGAATATTTTGCTAATATTCAAAAATCTATATAAGGCCACCTTCAGCAAATTCGAACAAGATTTGAAGAAACAAAAGACAAAGTTGTAGAGCAGTGCTTCCTAAACTTATTCAGCCCATTGCCCCCTTTTCAAAAACAAAATTTCTCATCGCCCCCCTGGAAGAGATGTTAAAAACCCACATTAAAAAGTTGAATGATGCAGCGACGAATTTTTGATTGTTTTGCATATACTATACAAGCATAGTATAAAAAGGGTTAAAAGTTCTAAAATAATTACAATTAAGAAAATTACAGTAAACTTCATTGCAAAACAAAAAAAATTAAATTTGTGAATTATAAAATTATAAACATGCATATAACACAAAACATATGCATTTAGTTGCATTTATTGTGGTCAAAGTAATATTTGCATCACACAAAAAAATATCCATTAATGTTAAAATTATTAAAAAATACAGACGCAAAACTACAATTGTTACTTACTTTTAATAAAAATAATTTTATTATTAATAGATGTTTCCCAAGTGTGATGATTGTTGCTTGGTTTTACTAAGCTGAGTTCTCAAATCCTCACAATTGAATATCTGTAGGTGATTTTGATTTTTGTCGAAAAATTTGTGACTGCATTGAAACGTCTCGCACATGAAAAATGTTCAGCTACATTAGTACCTCTCAATAACGGACACTCATGATAGGGCCGTCTTAAGAGCATCATAGAAACCCCCCCCCCCTCCCGCCAAGTGATTTTTCTGAGGCCCTACATGGAAACTTCTCAAAAATTAAACTACTTCTCGTTTTTCTGAGCCCCCCCCCCTTTTCTTCCGGAGCCCATGCGTTAAGACGGCACTGACTCACGGGACCGAAAATTTTCGCCGCTAACGAGGAGTGTCATTTAATGGATAGTAAAATTAGTAAAATAATCAGTCTCAACGGGAGTCTGGAGTCCCGTTGACGTAATTCAAAAAGTGTTTGGTAACTGGAGGTGCTCACTTAAAACGGGGAGTGTCCGTTATGGAAGATTCCACTGTATATCCCCATAAATTCCAGGTACAGTATTTGTTTTTTCAGCCAGAAAAATTAATAGCCATCTTCAAATTTGAACGTCAGACTGTCTTTTAATGCTATTTCTGTCAATTAATGTGATCAATCACATTTCTCTGTCAATTACTATTTCTTGTAAATGTGATAATTGTGTTATTGTTGGAGATCGAAAAGAAAAGTATCGAAACTAGTTATTTCATTCAGTAGAGATTATTTATTTCATTGCAGATTGTAAGGATCTCTTGGGAATACGTGATGATCACGTTACATAAAAAATAAACATTTTTATATATTATATATATTATATTTTTATATATATTATTAAAAAATAAATATTTTTTAATCGCTCTCCACACGCCCCCCCCCTCTCGCTATTGTCAACTGCACCTTACACATTCTTGAAACAATTTAAACTACATTTAACTTATTATTATTATCAACTATTATTATAGTTTTGTCTTTGAATTGTAGATTGGATATTTATCAATCTTGTACATTTGCAATTAAATACAATTTAGAATTGTAATAATCCTTTCCCTTATAAATTAAAGAAAGAACCTACGATAAAGGAAAATAGGGAGAAAAACGCTATGAATTCTCAAAGCATTTCGTTACACTACGGGTGCCGTCGTCAAAGGATGAATACAACCACTATCAACGCAGACCGGATATCCCACTTGGGTTGATTACCAAATTATAAGCACATCAGGAAAAATACATCAATTCAAGTCAGAAACTGTGGTCAGAATCAAGTGAGTCCATCGCATGGTCATTCTGCCACTTTGCTCATATAAGCAAAATTGGTCACTTAATAAAATGTGATACATAATTATTCATTTCGATGAGCAATAACACTAATAAATGTTCAACAATAAAAAAATAAATTCATTTTTGAAATTATCGATCTTGGAAGCTCGTGAGACATTCATTGGTGTTTTTGGTTTGGTTAACCAAGTAAATTCTGAAACGAACTCGATCACTGGGTAAACAAAATATTTGGACTCAAGTCACAGAAGCCCCAATTCCTGCCTTGCCCAAGTAAGTCGGGCTCCGGTTAGCTGCCATTTATTTTTCAAATCACCAGAGTTACTGCGATATTATATAGGTCCATATTTTAAGAAAATGTAATTTTACATTACTTCAAGCGCAGGTCTCTCACTTCTTTCTTGATTATAATTATATTGTTGTTAATAAATGGAATAGCTTACCCCCGGAGGTAGTAAATTGTAACACAATTGACACGTTTAAAAAGAAATACGATAAACATGTTGGGGTAAATCGAGAAGCTATCCATTCTTAGAATAAGACAACCATAAGTATTCTTTATGGGCATTGTATAATATTTTATTATGTTTATAATTTGTGTTAATTGCATTTTTAATGGGGTTGCTGTATTTTTGAAACATGACATCCATATTTTTATGGGCATCTTTTTATCAGCCACCTCGTTGGGCATTTTGCCTGTTGTGGCGTTGTATTTGTATTTATTTGTATAAAACTGGCAAGCATCGGGGGGATTGCAATTCACTCTCTCTCTCTTTGTTTTCTTCTACATATAATTCCAAATGACATAATCATTCTAAATATTTACCATTGTTTTATGAACATATCTGAAATCTTGTTAAGATTGTAATGAAGTTCAACCCTTTCAGCTCAAACATATTAAAAGGAAAAAAATTCGGATGAAACCACGCTAATTAAACGTAAAAATACAATAAAAAAATCCTTTCAGAGAGATGATTGATTATATAATTGAGTAATACTATTAATATAGAATGCAAAAAGCCAACGATGTTCACTAAAAATACCCGGAAATTCATTGCCGTTTATTTCAGTATATTTATAACAAATATTGTTGGTTTTTTTGCATTCTACATTGCTAAAAAGGTAATTCCATCATACTATTAATATAATACTATACTTAAGAATGAGCGGATTAAGAATGAATTTCGAATTGAGTAGAATCACTCTTCAAAGGTCATATGAAAATACATAGTTTTCTTTCAAGGAAAAATACTACATAAGTCACAGTAAAAAAAAAAATTCAAGTAAAAAAAATGAATTTTAATAAATTTTCTACTAAACCGACACCATCGCGAGAAGAAATTTCTATCATACGATGCTGAAGGAGCATGTATTTCCCCCCCCCCCCCCATCCATATATTCTTCGCAATATTCAAAGGAGAAACGATGCTTATTTTCGGAGATAGTACCAAAATTTCCCTTTTATCCTTATTGTCATAATCAGCACGGTTACGGATAGCGCTCTTGATAAGCATTAATAGATAGCATAGGCACGGAAACCTAGAAGCTGAGGCCCTTTGAGCCCCTCTCCCAATACAATTTTTAAGGGGGTACTGAGCCTCCCCCCCCTAATTAATTTCTAAACATTAATTCAGTTCTCTCTGTCCTGCGTACACGCTTGAGTCTTGTGTATACGGGACAACAAGCAACTTCATGCCTCCCCCCCCACCACAATATTTTTTTTCATGTCGCGCCTCTGATAGATAGTACTGCCCAAGTGGGGCTTACTTAAGTCATGAAAATTGGTCAATATAAGAGGATTTAGTAATATCAAAATTTTGATGAAAATAAATACATTATCGTACTTAGGGCGTGGATTCAACAAACATTTTCCGCATTACATTAATTTCTTTTCGGACACCATCGAAATTACAAATACAAACACAAAGGCCTAAAGAGGCAAATCGCCCAACGAGGTGGCTGAAGCTGATATGCATTTTTGAACCATGAAATGGGTCCATCTGTTGTGTAACAAACACTTTAGATATGTGACTTTTTTGCACGAAAGTTCAAGACTGCTCGTCTGTAATTCATATTTTAAGACTTCCACACACATTATCTTTGGGTTTAAGTAATGAATTTGAACGAATACATTACAAAAATTTTCTATTACGGTAGTTCCTCAAAGTGAGCGTCGGGGTGCCTAGTGGTGTCGTGACGAACTGTTGACCATTGATGTTTGTGTCTGTTCCCAAGCGGTTCTTTTATTAAAAAAAACCAGCATGCAAAAAGGCCATAGCCGTACGTGAATGAACAGTGATGTTAAAATTATGCCCCCACCCGCATCCTGCCTCAGGGTCCCGAGGCTAGGCCCTTTTCGGGCCACAATCTGTATTGAATTTATGAGGTGAAAAAAGAAATGACGAGAATCGTCTCGGGGCCCTGAAACCAGCTGCACTTTTTTGGGGGACGATAGCTCCAATAATGAATAATCATTAGCAAAACCAGTCATTCCCAGATGGTGTTGAAATCTGCGACAGAAGGTTTTATCGATCAATTATAGTTACAATACAACTGGAATGTACAGCGCATATTCAGGGGGGGGGGAGAAACTTTAGCTCTGCTTCCTTAACAGATAAAATAAGTAAAACTACTGTGTGCAAATATTCTTAGTTTTTTTTTCGCCCATAGGCACGGATATTTACGAAGGCTTTTCCCGGAAAAGGGTCCCAGTCTTCGAAAACTTATTTTTTCCTCTCGTCCTCCCATCGCCCCTTTATGCCCATTCGTAGCCCCCCAATCGCGTCTGTAGCTGGTATCGCCCCCTTGAATAGTCCCATCGCCCACTTTGGGAAACACTGTTGTAGAGCATAGGTTTCCAACTGGTGTTTCCTAGGTCAAGGGTTCCGCAAGAGCCTTTCAGGGGTGGCCGAAGTATCATAAGCTGTAAAGTTTTTCATTGCTTTTACAATAAAGTAGCTGTATTAGAGAAATATTCATGTTCATCCTGGTTCTGTGGAACAACCCATAAACCATCAAAGATTCTGCATGAACTGAAACCTCTGTTGGTTGGCAACCTCTGTTGCAGAGAGATTTATATTAGAGATATAACATACAGATATCAAATACAGTGAAATACCTCTTGATGGGTCACCCTGTTTTTACAGCAAATAACAATCATGGTTTTTTTATACAAAAAACTCTTCAATAAAAATCTCTTTTCTACAGTCACCTTCTTTTTTTATGGGAATTTTTTTTATCCAGTCAGTTTCAGCAAAAGAGGGGTTTTGCTGTGAGAATGTACAGTAGACTCTCACTAATCCGGCACATATCAGACCACGGTGTGCCAGATTATCGAAATCACCAGTTTAGTGCAAGTCAATTGAAAAATCCCATTTAAATAATATAAACTTCTGTGCACAGACATGCAGTGACATGCTTTCCTCTTCTATGCTTGAATAAAACCCATCTGAAAAATGCCAGATTAGTGCATGCCAGATTATCAAGAGTTTATTGTAATGAGATTTCACTGTAACAGTTTCGACAATAAAGTTTAATATCAGTATGTAGCACCATTGATTATCGCCAGATGATCAAGAGTATATTGTAATGAGATTTACTTTAACCAGTTTTCGACAATAAAATTTAATATTAGTACGTAGCACCAATGTGAATAATGACATATGTAACTTCTCTCATAAGAACAAAAAGATCAGAAATCCACCATTATTCTAAATGATCTGTAATTTTTGTGAACTGGAATACATTTTTTTAACCGTTTCTCCAGCGTTGAAAAGAGAAATCTTACCTATTTATAAGACCCTTTGACTTTAGCAATGACAAACCAAGATATTTTTAAAGCTGATTTCTTAGCAAAACACATTTTCTTACTCCTCATTAGTTGGCACCTTTTTTCCCCTTTCAAACTGAGTATACACACACACAACTCTGGTTTATCACCATGGGCAATTTACTACTGATTGAATAGCTCCGGAAGTGTGAGTGCCTAACAGTTTGAGTGTGTATACATAGATGTGTAAGAATTTTTAGTGCTGGTATCTATATTTCAAATTGTGAGTGAAATGCAGTGATTGAATATTTGTATTGTTATTACTCTCTACAGTGAATTGTAGTGAGTAACTTTTTTTACAGGTAGTACCCTGTAAAAAAAGTTAAGTGAGTAACCTGAGACTTTTTTAACAGGTAGATTGATTCATATCTATGCCTCAAAATTAAGAACCACACTTTTACTTATCACCTACTAAAAATTGGAAGTCTACTTCATGAAAAAAGATAGCATTTAATGAATTCTGCTCAGTCGGGGAAAGGTTTAATAAAACTGTTATTTGATGAGGGAAAACAGGAACTTTATTCAAATGCTTCACAGTGTTCAATGTACCTTTTCTTTCCGCTGCAAAAATCGAATACGAGATTTTTCTTTAGCAACAAATGTTGGACATCGCTCACATAGATTCAGAACCTGTGGGTTTTTGAGGCCAAAATTCTTTAGTATGGTCACCAGAGCAAATGTTGTTGCTGCCAGGGTATCGTTCATACTTTCAAAATCTTCCCTAAAAATAAAAATACATGTTAAAACGGGAGAAAAAATTAAAATTAAAAAGGCAAAAAATTTGTGAAAAAGAAAATCATGAAAAAAAAACTTTAAAGTTCACGTCCAAAATGACCACTGTTTGCTACAGAAGCATTTTGATTCCATAGTGCATCGTAAATTTCACTCAATTCACATGCAGTTGCATAGTGTCATGCCTCATATATATTATATATAAGTAGAGAGAGCGTACTTACGCAATATTTTCATAATGACGTGCAAGAACTTGTTCGATTAATTTCAATTCTTTGTTCTTATCATGCATTGCTTCCTCCAACTGGTAATCTGGTGGGCTGAACATGTTTATTAAACCTGAAAAGGAATAACATTTTCCAATACAGACAAAATGAAAGTATATTGACTAGATCAGGGGTTAGTAAACCCTTGATTCCGATCAACCAGTATATTATGAACTATATTACGGTAATTACATGATACACCTTGGGTAATTGTTATGAATATTTTTCTCTGGAAAAACCTTACAATATGAAATCTTGAAAGCAGAAGTTTTAAAGATAATTGCAGCTGTATTTGAATAGTCTGTTATAATTGCATCAAAAACCAAATACAGTGAAATCTGTATGAAACTGAATGCTTTAAACCAATTTCTGTTTTATAAAGGTGCAAATAAAAACACTAATTATTGAACAGACTATATTTTGATTCTGTTTAAGACAGGTTTCCGTCTAATACAGTGTACGTCTTAGACAGGTTTCACTATATAAACTAATATTTGGATAGCTTTTGCGATAATACAAATACAAATACAAATACAAATACAAATACAACGCCACAACAGGCAAATTGCCCAACGAGGTGGCTGACTTAAGAACATCATGGATCCCCGAGCCATTTTTTGGAGGCCCCACCTACTACTGCTACACCGCACATGCACCCCCCCCCCCCCGCGGAACCCCCCAACGAATCGGTACATGCGGGAATGTGCGTGTACGTGTAGTGCAACCTGACGTAAAGTTTGTTTCTGTGTAATGCTTGTTATGTGTAGTGCTGTCATCTGCCCCCAGTTTTTCCAACTATGAGTGAAGTGTTATGGTTGAATGATTTACCGTTGTAGGACTGTTGCTCTCTGTGGCGAGACTTTTTAACGGGGAGATCGGCTCGCATTTGCGCCTTGAAGTTGGGAACCACAGAAAACCAACTTCCGCCGACCACCACTGTGGGGTTCGAACCCGGATCCTCGCATCACGAGTCCGGCACTATAACCACTCGACCACCACAGCGGCAGTATAGCAGCGGCATGTATAGTCTTATGCATTATCACAAAATTAAAAGAACCTATCTTTAAGAAAGGTGCTCCTACCTTCTTACACCAGTTTATCTAATATCTGGTATACAAAAAAGTCATTAAGTAGCTGATCTGTGATATTGGGTTGCGACTTTCGGTCTAAACTGTTTTAATATTACTACATACTAACAGTAAGCATATACACATCAATATAATTTTTTTTTAATTAAAAAATTAATTTTTTAATTTTCAGGAATGGGTTTGAAGAGCTCTTTACAACAGGCATCTTCATGCCCATGAGTACAGCACAGCTCATTGAAACATCCAAATATTCTAGATTTCCCATTTGCAAGATATAACCTGACTCCGCAATTAAATACTATGGAAATTTCTATTCAGGAAAAAAAAGGCATCCAACTGATGTTTTGGTTGCATCCAATCAAGTTTCAGCATATGACAGAATAACGATAGGAGAGTTTTTAATCTGATGATGAGCATAGGCGGTGCTCGTGACAAAAATGTGGAAGCCCTCTATATTCCAACAATGTTAGAAATGACCATCTTCTGTGAACTCAGACCTAGTAATTTTGCCCATCAGTAGAAGGAAAAAGTTTCCTCATAATGCCAAATGCCAATACATTTCATCAAGTCAAACATTGTTAACACAAAAATCAAAGAAATCATTTAAGATTATGTGATACAATTAAAAAAAATTGATATTCAATGGCCAAAAAATTGTTTTTATTGGACAACCTTTCGCTTTGAAAAAACCTCATTTAACCTATTTGCAACCTATCTCATATCATCACAAATCAATAAAAGGAAAGAAGTTTATATGATTTTTACAGGTTATCAATATAAATGTGTTAAGAAATATACAATGCCTACCCATTGTCCTTTTATTCCGAAAGTCAGCTAGCATGTCATTTATTTCTTCCCTAGCTTTCTTGCGAGCCTTCCTGAAAACAGTTCTCAGTGTTTCTTCTTTGTCTACGTGATGGAGCAGCACATCATCTATAATATATGAGGATAAATGAATCAACTTTATAAAATCACATATTATAAAGAACATATATAATATAATCATAATTATGTCAAGAAAATATCTACGTGGATCTGTTCAGATAAAAGTAAGAAATACTTGTTATACTTAAATACTTAAATAACATAAAATATTTAATTACTTAAATAACATAAAATACTTAATTACTTAAATACTTAAAATACTTCATTTCGAAAGAAAATACCTTTATATGTTATTATAATCTTATAATTATAATAAAATAACAATTTCTTTTAATTTCAATGCTATTTGAAGGGTTAGAACTCAAAATTTCTCTTTAAGAAATTCATTGCGACCATAAGCCCTACATGGTAAACCCTTGACCCACGGACAACATGTGGTCCTGAAGGTTATCTGATATGGCTTGCCCCACTCAAACCTAATTTTGTAAAAATGAACTAAGCGGCACATTTACAAATTGCTTAAATGACCCGTGGCACAATTCCACAGCATTTAAGTGGCCCATGGCACATTTTCAGATCACTAAAGTAGACCTCAAAGATCACTTTCACATTCAAAGATCACCTAAGTAACACACGACACAGTTACACAACACTTAAACAATCTGTGGCACATTAAGAGACCCCTTGAGTGACATATGGCACAGTTTTAGAGCACTTAGGCCCCTTTCACATGGAGCGGATGCGTGTCCGGAAGAAGTTTTAACAATTGGTATATACTGAGCTTTCCAGACGAGGCAAAATTTGCCAGCAACTTTGAAGTGTTCATGCAGGTTCGGACATTGTCCCCATGTGTCAAAATCTAAGTGTGGGCTCCGCATAAGCACATACAAGTTTCGTACATTGGGCTATTCGGAGCTATTCACACGACCGTTGCAGGTCAAATTCGTCCGCATCTTTGGCTACTTTTTAAAGATGATTTTGCACGAAATTTTAATTATTTGCCATAAATACCCTTAAAAATACCATCTGAAGGTCCCTGTTCATCAATAGAATGTACCCATATAAGTCTATCCCTCCGTTTCCTTCTGAGATGAAGGAGATATAGCAACTTTAACTGCCTTTTGTCCATACTTTACAATTTTCTACAATAAAACCTGCCAACAACGGCCACTGACAGGACCAATATTATAAGCCGTTCTGTAATTCATTACGAATATTTAATTGACTAAATACTTTAATAACTTTTAAATTTAATTAAAAAAATTAATTTTTCTTTTTAAATTTTAAAAATTATTTAAAAATATAAATATTTAATTCATTTCAAATATTTATTTTTTATATTTAAAATTTTTTAAACTTAAAAAAAAAAACTTTTATCAAACAACGTTATCCACGTACGCCCTTCACTCATCGCCGGATTAAGACGTTTGAAGGCCCTAAGCACTTGAATAGTTTTTGTGCCCCCCGATACCTACAAGTATATTTTATTTTACTCGATATTCAGTCTATAAACTAAAAAAAAAATTTAATATTTCAGAAGTGACTAATCTAAGGATGGGATTTCACTCTGGGGTGTTGGGGTTTATGAAATTTATTTCATAAAACTTTAAAAAAGCAACCAATAAATTTATCATTTATTTTTTTTACCAATAAGCTAAAAATGCAACTGATTAGCTTATTGGTTGCATTTGTAAAACAATTATTATAAAATTATTATAGTGTAATCCGGGCTTAAGACAGAATTGTGATGTGAATATTTCTAAGCATAGGCATTTTGAAAGGGTTCCGTTCACAATCCCGACAGACGAAATCCCGACAAGTCACACTCCCGACAGACGAAATCCCGACGGGTCGAAATCCCGACACGGTCAGAATCCCGACAGGTCAAAATCCCGACAAGTCGAAATCCCGATACGGTCAAAATCCCGACACTGTCGAATTTAAAAATTCAATTTCGCCGTATAAGCCGCACATCGCGATTTCTGTCGGGATTTAAATTTCTCGCGGCGAGGGGCGTTGGGGCGACGATGAGAATGATAAATTGCGATCAAATAAATTTTTCAAATTTTAATTTCGCCGTATAAGCCGCACTTCGCGATTTCTGTCGGGATTTGAATTTCTCGCGGCAAGGGGCGTTGGGGCGCCGATGAGAATGATAAATTGCGATCAAATAAATTTTTTAAATTTTAATTTCGCCGTATAAGCCGCACTTCGCGATTTCTCTCGGGATTTGAATTTCTCGCGATGAAGGGCGTCGGGGTGACGATGAGAATGATAAATTGCTATCAAATAAATTTTCAAATTTCAATTTCGCCGTATAAGCCGCACTTCGCGATTTCTGTCGGGATTTGAATTTCTTGCGGCAAGGGGCGTTAAGGTTACGATGAGAATGATAAATTGCGATCAAATAAATTTTCAAATTTTAATTTCGCCGTATAAACCGCACTTCGCGATTTCTGTCGGGATTTGAATTTCTTACGGCAAGGGGCCTTGGGGTGACGATGAGAATGATAAATTGCGATCAAATAAATTTTTTAAATTTTAATTTCGCCGTATAAGCCGCACTTCGCGATTTCTGTCGGGATTTGAATTTCTTGCGGCAAGGGGCGTTGGGGTGACGATGAGAATGATAAATTGCGATCAAATAAATTTTTAAATTTTAATTTCGCCGTATAAGCCGCACTTCGCGATTTCTGTCGGGATTTGAATTTCTCGTGGCGAGGGGCGTTGGGGCGCCGATGAGAATGATAAATTGCGATCAAATAAATTTTCAAATTTTAATTTCGCCGTATAAGCCGCACTTCGTGATTCCAGAGGCCTGAGTTAGGTCCGACCGTTCATCGCATACAAGTTCCAAGGAAAAATTGATATTCTTTGCCTTTCTAGTCTAGTGGGCTCACCCAGAAAGCTCGAGAACGTGGGTTCGATTCCTAGCAACAGCACAGCTGAATTTTTCCTTCCTAACTTCATCTCGCATCAGCCAACCGTTGAAACCTTCGTATGGATAGCGGAAAGTGATATCATCCTCGGAAAATACAGTGTGTGTGGCTCAAAATAAAAAAATCTAAATTTTTCTTTGATTTCCCGTCCTTTAACTTCCAATTAGAAAGTTGTTGCATTGTCTCTCCTGATGCCAACAGAAAAATTGCATGTTTCTCAGAGCAATATTCGCTAAGATATTTGACTTCGAAAACTGGAGAAAAGTTATGAAAAGACAGCAAAAACTAATCGACAACGCTCCTTCCCCAAATTTATGCTGTCCTTTCCATCTTTCCTTCGAATTTTGAATTCAAATATCTCAGCGAACATTGTACTTGTCAACTTAGATTTTTTTTGTTGGTCTCAGGAGATACGGTGCAGTCACTTTATAATTAGAAGTTTTAAAAATTTATATTTTTTTCATTTTGTTACACACTGTGTTTTCACTCTCAAAACTGGTACAGGGTAATTTTTGAAAGCCTTATGAGCATTTTTTCAAACTGAAATCATCTCTACCACGGATGGTTGAGAAGACAATGGCCGTACTAACTCTTAAAGGACACCCTGTATGCAACTACACTACCACACAATTTGCATACTCTCTTCAAAGCCTTAAGACCAACTTAGAGATAGAATTTTAAGAAATTTTTATGGGAGTCTCAACAGTATAAAATAAAACTACTGACAGAATTTTATGTTTATAGCTTCGTAGTGAGGAGGGGGGAATTGGGGATCCGGTCCCTTCGAAATGAGAGAAAATGATTGAAATAAGGTAAAACATGGCCAAATATATTATTTGACCACCTTGTCCTCTCCCCCCCCCCCCCTCCGAATGGAATTTCTCGATACGGGCCTGACCTTCAGTGGTTGCGGCTCGGCGATGAATCAGTGAATTAAGCTGTCAAGACATGTCATTTTATACATATGAATAAAAATATTTCTCTACTATTACATTGCTTTCGAAAACCTTGAAAATTTTAAATTAAGATCTTCATGATACGGTCTAACTTTGTGCAATATCATTTGACATTTTAAGTCTATTTGAAACTTGAGCGAGAAAGAATTTCGAAAAATTCTCAAAGAAAATAATAAGGAATAGCAGTATTTGTGGAGGATAGAAAAATCGATAAATGCCAGAAAAAGGCAACCCTGAATCCTTTGC
Organism: Pholcus phalangioides; assembly: GCF_987345545.1. Taxonomy (NCBI): domain Eukaryota; kingdom Metazoa; phylum Arthropoda; class Arachnida; order Araneae; family Pholcidae; genus Pholcus; species Pholcus phalangioides. The sequence continues at coordinate 16,146,428 of NW_028301601.1, read as the reverse complement.
TTTTCGCCAAGTTGGAAAAGTAAATGAATTTCCAAATTATTGATCTCCATTGATCATGGTATGCGCCACAAACCACTTGCAGCGACAAACGGAAATCCCGACAGAAATCGCAAAGTGCGGCTTATACGGCGAAATTAAAATTTGGAAATTTTATTTGATCGTAATTCACCATTCTCATCGTCGCCCCAACGCCCCTCGCCGAGAGAAATTCAAATCCCGACAGAAATCACGAAGTGCGGCTTATACGACAAAATTAAAATTTGAAAATTTTATTTGATCGCAATTCACCATTCTCATCGTCGCCCCAACGCCCCTCGCCGAGAGAAATTCAAATCCCGACAGAAATCGCGAAGTGCGGCTTATACGGCAAAATTAAAATTTGAAAAATTTATTTGATCGTAATTTATCATTCTCATCGGCGCCCCAACGCCCCTCGCCGCGAGAAATTCAAATCCCGACAGAAATCGCGGAGTGCGGCTTATACGGCGAAATTGAATTTTTAAATTCGACCGTGTCGGGATTTTGACCTGTCGGGATTTCGACCGTGTCGGGATTTCGACCCTGTCGGGATTTTGACCTGTCGGGATTTTGACCTGTCGGGATTTCGTCTGTCGGGATTGTGACTTGTCGGGATTTCGTCTGTCGGGATTATGACCCACACCCATTTTGAAAGTCTCTCCACCCCTCCCCTTTTTTCTACTTTGCAAAGTCTTTGATATCTCCTGAATTTTTTTTTTTTTTTTTTGGAACATCATTGGATGTTTTTGAAAATTTTCTTTCATATTTTCCAAAAAAATATCTTAAAAGGATCTTAGATTTTTTTTTTTTCAAAATCTTTTGAAAATATATTTGGATATTTTCTCCCATCGATTACTTGTGAGGATCGAACTGAAGGCATCTTTATACCCATATTCTATGGGGATCTAGATTAAATCACCAAAGAATGGCTTTAGGCTGCCTATGAGCACTGAATCAGGGGTGACGGAGAAAAATTACAAAAATTGCAAAAAAAATAGTTTTTATGCACGAATTTCAAACTAAAGATGCAGGCAAAACGCATCTTTAGTGCTCACATGAAACAGGCCTTAAGCAGCCCCCAGTGCAGTTCTGCATCACTCAAGTTACCAGTGGAACATTCCCCGATTACTTCAGTGATCTGCGGCATAACTACGGATCACTTGAGTGATGCGTGGAACAGTTCCAGAGCACTTACGTGGCCAGGACACATTTCCAGAGCACTTGAAGGATCCGTGAAACATTTAGAGACCATTAAAGTGGCTCTGTAGGGGTGGGGGACCTATCAATAGGTAGAATGTTAGTTCAGGTGCCCAATAACTATCGAAAGGTTTTTTCCGTTTTTGGTGCACAGAATAAGATGCCATTAAGAATATTTCATACTTTCATAAAGGGTGGTTGATGACGTAAGCATTATCCAACCCCCCCCCCTTGTCATCAAAAGTCAGCAAATCAGAAACCCCCATCGATGCTGACGTAATACTTGAATGACCCCTTATACAAAGCATTTAAAAACAAATGCAAATCAAAATTTTAATTTCAACAAAAAATTACATAGGAAACTTTTTGAGGGGAGTTTGCATAAGTATAAATTAATTATAACAGTTCCACTGTATAATCTAACATTAGCAGCAATTTTATTTCAATAAAAAATTTCATAGAAAAATTGTACATATTATTTCAGTTTATTGGACATAGAAATGCACTCACCTATTTCATGAAGAATTCCTTCATCAACTGTCACAACTTTAAGAGGCTAAAAATAATTATGACAACATTAAAACATCTAAACCAAATGGGATCTATTTTCAAAACATATTTTGCTATAAACATTAAAAAAAAAATTGAACTTACAGCACCAGGTACTAAAAAACTTGAATGAATTTCATAAGCCCATTTTTTCATCTCTCTAGCAGTGCCTTGTTCAAACAGATCAGAGATAAGATAAAAAAACTAAAAAAAAAAAAAAAGAGAAAAAAAACACATCTGAATTTAGTATAGAATAAAACAATATTGTGACAACTTACATCATCACACCTTTATTTATAAATATAAAATATGACTTCATTATCAGGTATTTGTAAAGCTAAATGATAACTCAAAGTTTTTTGTCAGCTACTGCACATTCAATGTATCAAGATTTGACTGTATTTGTAAAGTAAAATTAGTTCGACTTATCGGAATTGAATTTAGAGTGGGAAAAAGAAAAAATTATTAAAATAACAGCACTATTTATAAATATTTTAACATGTCAAACTACTGGAGATGTAGAAATTTGAAAAGATAAATTATTCTAATTCAATCATATTTTAATTATTGAATCAGACTATCAAAAAATAAACTAGACGTACATACTGTACTATGTAAACAGATGCATACATCATACTCGTATAAATGAAAACACATTATAAATAAAGTGCATACAAGGTATTATTTTCTATAAGAAAATGCAGTGATTTTTGAGCTCATTTTTTTGGTCCTTATGTGAGAAAATCATTTACTTCTCGCAAGCAGAAAAATGAATCCGCTAAATAAATTGGCTAAATTCTGTAACTATATGCTATCTTTTAAATTTATCTCAATACCAGAAATTTCAACTTAAAGGAAGAGATTTTTGCGTTGAAGGGGAAATTTCAACATTAAAATACAGAAAAGTTCTGGTGTTGAGTGAAAACTTTGACTTGAACAGATATTCCAGTTATTAGAGTTTGATGTATCTCAAATTCACTGTATAATTTAAAATGTTTATACAGTGGACACTTGTTATAGAGGCTGCCACCGTCCCTTGAAAAGCAGAGAAGTTTGAAAAAAAAAAAGATTTTTAAAAAATAAGCAACTGCCATGGAAATGCATGACTAGAAAATAATAATGAGATTGTAATAAGACAACCATAAGTATTCTTTATGGACATTGTATAATATTTTATCATGTGTATATATTGTTTACAATTTTTGTTAATTGCATTTTTAATTGGGTTGCTATATTTTTGAAATATATGACATCCATATTTTTATAGGCATTTTGCCTGTTGTGGCGTTGTATTTGTATATAATAATTAAGATCCAAGGGTATCTGTTGTGTATCTTATATTAGATCTGTGTGTTGTTCTGTGTTTTATTGATTTTTCAGTTTTGAATAGCTATGTTGAATTAAAATAAACAAGAAAGTGTCATGCACAGCATGAAAATGTAAGTCGACTTGTCGGTATATTCCCCACTTATCTGAAGACATGATGTTTCATTATCAATGCCTCTTGAACTACATGTCAAGGTTAGAACTTTTTATAACCGTTCTACTCAATCAAGATTACGAGATACCCTGACCTCACGGGGAGGGGAGTAAGAGATGGGCTTTGGTTGCACATAAAATAACATAAGAGGAATAGGAAAACATTTGGGACTCATAATATCTGTTGCAATAGAATGGTCACTTTTAACAAACACTGACTGTATTTGCTATGATATCAAAAAAGTTAATCTCTTACTGATTCAAATGAATTCAAAATTCTTTCTAGTTTCCTGATGGTACTGGCTTTTCTTTTTGAACTTTTATTATCACTGCAAGAAAAATAGAACAGAATTTTAAACACCAACAAATACTTACAAGACTGGACGAGTTGCCATTTGACATGAGGTAATTCATGAAAACTGCAAGATGAGCAGGATTTCTAACCAGCTTCCAGAGGCCACTGAAGGGGCCATGATCATCAAGGTGACTCTAAATAAACGAAACATATGCATTTAAATAACTAAAGATCGTTTTTGATTTAAAAAAAAAAATTCTAAACAATAAGTAAGAGAAAATTTGTTTTGTTTTTTTAATCTCACAAGGAAAAAAAAATTTCAAACAAACTCTTACCAAAGCAATAAAGAAAAATACATACTAGTTCAGTATCAGATGAAAATTCATCATCCTCCATACATATGATGCTTGGTGTTTGACCAAGTTTGGCAATCACTGAATGAATATTGATTTCAGTCGGGTTCGTTTCTGGTGGAGTTCCATACTAAATAGTAAATAATTTTTTTTTAAATAAAAGTGATAATCACATGTGATTTGAAAAAAAAATATCTTTGAATGTTTTTTTACTGTATACTTATTTACACTATAAGTCACATAGATCAGTGGTTCTCAACCCCTGAGAAACAGCAGCCCAATTAATTCCCTTTTATAAACAGAAAGCCGGGACATATTAAAGTATGGAATGATCACATGTGAATATTCAAGCATAGCCTGTATTCAGAATGCTGAATCTTATCTTACATGCTGGTATTATTAAATAATGGTGGAAGTGAAAAAAATCTAAGGCCTTGTCTAGACTGTATGCAATATTTCTGAACTTCAAGCAGTGTTCCTGCATGTTGCTCAACAGTTCAAGTTTATCTCCGGCTTATTTCGGAACAGTTTTAATCATGCAACACAAAAGTTACGTTTCTTGCTTCCATATTCATTGATATTAAAGGACCGGAGACACCCTGCTTCACATCTCGGAGAGATATTGAAGTATTCTTGAAGGTTGGGTGTATCCAGAAATTTTATTGAAACCAAAGGAACTTTACCACCTCTGATGAAGGCAACAAAAAAATAAATTGATATAGCCATAATAGTATATCAGCAATCATCAATCTGAAATCATGCAACAGATAAATAAAATATAAACAAACTATTCCAAAAAGGGAGATCAAAATTACAAATATGATCATAAGGTGATGGCATAGAGCTGCCCATAACAATCTGGCAATCATCAATTAATTGACTTGATTGCCTATAATCTTGGTATACAATATTTTGAATTACAGTAAATCAGCTAATCATATTCATCCATGTTGTCATATTGTCCAGCTTTCACATATCAGTTCCATTGTTGCCATCGGGTTTTCAGTAGTTGTAGGTCCCTATAAATGATCATGTCAAGTTGTCACTGCCATGATGACCAATCATTTGTTGAAGATTTTTGTCTTGGTCACCAGTTGTACTCCCCCCCCCCCCCCGACTGCTGCACGCTTGAGAGGGCAAATATAGCCAAGACAGAGAGGAGCCACTGATATCCGTAAGTCATACTTTCACATTCATTGAAATGCAAGACATTCATGAACCAAGTCTGGACACTGTTCAATATTATTCTGAAACATTGTTTACAGTCTTGACAAGGCTTAAATAAGCTGAGTAAATGTATATCTCAGCTATATAATTTGCATCTATCAGTTTCATTGATGTCTATCAACACGTGGAAAAAAATTAACGTTTGCTAAACTAAATAGTTTTTTTAAATAATAATAATAATGATTCTCTCACAATATAACATAAAAGTAAAAATATTAGAAAACTACCTCCTCATGCATGCCATCATCCTCAGCACCCTCCGCTTGAATGTCTAGAATTTCAGCATATTCTGCAGGTGAATGTGGAGGAGAAGGTATTGGGCTCTCAGTTGAGCTTTCATGTGTTCCAAGAGAGGTATCCTGGGAGAAAATTACATTTTGGTTTAACTTGACATTAAGAGCTTTGATAATATAAATTAGATGAAAAATCGTGATTAATTTTGTTAGACACATTCACATGTTTTTACTGTTTTCAAATTTATTCATCACTTTTATGAGAGAGGGCGAGTTGAAATTTTTTTTTTTTGTTTAAACATACACAAAATGCTAATTTAACATTACTTCAACTTCCAACACACCAGAAACAAAATATCACATCTCTCTCATATATGTATATACTGTATACACCTAACCTTATTCAAGGATTTATTACTTTTTAAATGAATATAAGCAACTAGCGAAAAAAAAACAAAAAAACCCAGTTGACTGTTTGTAACAAATTTTATAACCCTGAAGTATATTTGGCTCCTTTCTAATTAGTTGAAATCTATTAATACAAAAATCAAAAACATTCAGCATCCTCTAGCATTAGCACTCAACACTCTGAGACAAGCAACCTCAACCCATTGCTTGCGAGCACCGCTCCCTGAAAAACCGAGAGTGCTCGATGATCGTGTCTGATTTTGTGCTCGTGAGCACTTTATCAACGTCCCAAGTAAATACATACTGTACAAATTGCATTGAAGGATTGAAATTATTCTGATTTCCCACATTTGTATGTCAAACCTGCCACAAGGGTGCTCTCCTTTCGATGATAGGTACAGACAGTGCTTGAGACTAGAAAAAGGTTGAAAACCTCTGCTCTAAGAGGTCATTAAAAAAATAAAATGAAAATAAATTCTTTTAAATTCTATCACCCTTCACTCAACCCTCAACAGAGTTTACAAGTGGTCAAGCTCTATGACCATTTTGCATTTTTCACAAAAAAGGAAAAAAGAAAACTGACAAACAAAATCCAAATATACTACATTATACAAATACTGTAAGTGCTGGCACTGCCTTTATCTTATCAACCGTCCATCATAGAGGTATGATTCTAATTCACAAAATGCTTAACAGGCATTCAAAAATTACACTGTAGCAGTTTTGAGAATGAAAATAAAATGTGTTGCAAAATAAAAATCTACATTTTTGTACGGTCCCCTCATGCTCTAACTTCCAATTAGAAAGTTGTTGCCCTGTCTCTCCTGATGCCAACCAAAAAGAAAAATATTCTATGTTTCTGAGTGTAATATTCACAGAGATTATTTGAATTCGAAAAACAGAGAAAATTTGGGAAAGAACAAAGTTAAATATTGAGTAAAAGTTTTTCCGTATTTATCACAGTTCTTTCATAAATTACCTCCGTTTCTAAATATCTCTGTGGATATTATACTTAAAAACATGAAATCTTTTTCATGGCATCAGGTGAGACAGGGCAACAACTTTGTTTTTGGATTTTTGAGCACTTGTTGACTGTATAAAAATTTAGATTTTTTTTATTTTGTGACACACTGAATTTCCACTCTCAAAACTGTTAAGGGTAACTTTTGAATGCCTGTTCAGCATTTTATAAATTGGAATCATAACTCTACGATGAACAGTTGATGAGATAAAGATCATGCTAGCGCTTACAGGACACCCTGTATGTGCATAGGCAACAGGGCATATGGCATTTTACTGGTGAACCATTGATTGTAGAGACATACTTCCAATTAGAAAAAGCCTCCAAATAACGTGTAGTACTCAACACATGGCCCTTCGGACCCCTCGAAGAGGCATCCGGTCACATGATCATCTCGTGCTTGAGCACAGAATGTATTGAGATTCTTTCACGTGACCAGAGCATGCTTGGTAGGAGAGCCAATGTGGAAAGTATAATAATACATATAAGAATATTTTGAGGCTCTACAGAAGATATGTTATTCATGTTGCAAGTGGGGTTTTTTGTATATAGTTATAACAAAAATGTTAATTTTTATAGAGACTCCTGTGCTTCAAGAACCCAGTTAGAAAGTTGTTACTCTGTCTCTCTTGATGCCAATTTCATGTTTCTAAGTGTGCATATTCACTGAGATATTCAAATTCTAAAAACAGAGGGAGTTTCGGGAAAAACAGCATTAAATGCAGGTAAAATGGTTTTCCTGTATTTAAAGCTGTTTTTTCCTGTTTTACTCTTGTGTCACTCCAGTTTTACTATTTTTGTAGAATTTAAGTATCTCAATGGATGTAGCATCTAAATGCTACATCCACTGAGATACATGGAATTTTTTCAGTTGGCATCAGGAAAGACAGGGCAACAACTTTCTAATGGGTTTCCGTGCATACGCAGACTGTATAAAAAGTTAATTTTTTTATTTCAATAACTACACAACCTCTTGCAACATGAATGCCATATCTGAGTACTACAATTTATTCAGCTACTTTTTGTAATTGGAAGTATGTGTCTAGGATCAACATTTCACCAGTAAAATGACATACCCCATGTTCCCACTTTGCATATAACAAAACTATTTATTTATGCTCTCAAAAAGGTTAAGTTTTTATGCAATTAAGTAGTGAAAAAAATTTTCATGTATGCATGTGACTTATCCTATGGATCCTGTTGATGCTGTAGATATTGGGACCATATAACAAAAATGCTCAAGTGGGGAGAAATATTTTTGCATAGGGTTTTTCCTGGTCAGACACAGAGTGAATCATTTTCCAAAACCACTATGCTACTCAACATTGAACTACAGTAATATGTATGAAAGAACATTTTTTTTAATTTGATCATTTTGTCCCCCCCCCCCCAAGTCATTTTCTGCATTTGAGGGCTAATTAGCAACTATCATATATTGTCCTTCCCTCTCTCATGCCAGAAACATGAATGTGTAAATTTTCACTTCTTGGGTTCATCAGCTGGTTGGATAAGTTATTTTACTAAGTTTTGCCAGAACCGCATGTCACTAAGCATTGTAGGAAAATGACACTCATGTATCATGGGCAGAGTATAAGCATTCAAATGCCATTTTGCAAATTTTGGAAATTTGCACATTCATGCTTCTGGCATATGTTTCTCTTTAGATAGAACGACCACTTAATACAACGTCCATTTTTGACAGAATGATGGGGTCATTACAGCAAGCGTAGTCAAAACAGAAAATTTTGCATTGTTCTGCAATGAGCCTTCGGCTAACTGAAAATATTTTGCGGTAAAATTTTCTTTACAGTGCAAAACAGTTTTTCCCGAGATTGTTCTGAAGCTGCCCTGATTGTTTTGTTACATGCGTAACAGTTTTCAGCATATTGTGCTTTGGGGACAAACATCGAATGCATATAAAAGTTACATTTAGGGGAAAAATCATACGCACCACAAAGAAGCACATTAATCTGTACATACAGAAAATCAGTATCATTTGACTAACAGTTGAATAAATTGTAAGATACAATAATTTTTGGTCTTGATAGTGGAACAGACAAAAAGAAATTTAAGCTACCACACAGAAATAAAGAATGGTGGTGATGATAATTTGCACAAGACGTTATTTTCTGTTCCTAATTAAAAAATAATAGGCTATAAGTTTCATGAGAAAACTAAATGGAAGCATGTAATGCAATAATAAACAAATGAACAAGTCAAGGTAATCAACCTAAGTCCTGTATTTTTGCCACAAATTCAAATCATCTATATTTGAAGTATTGGCAATGAAACTCCACAAACTTGTTTTCTTGTTTGCATGTTAGAAATATAAGGGGGGGGGGGATGAATACAGTGGATTTCTCTTTTCACCTCAACCTCTCCTATGTGTTCTATCTCTCTTAGTGTGAACAGCAGTATGGAAAGAATGGGGGGGGGGAACAACTTCCTTTGATAGGGTTACAATAACTTTGCGATGAGAAAAGTGATAAAGAAAACCTGGGAGTGTTTGAAGAAATTCCTAACATTTGTATTAGGATGAGATATCTCATCCCTGATCATTAAGGGGTAAAGCATAAGCACCACATACAGTAGGAGAAAATTACTTCATATACTCGTGTATAAGCAGATCCCTGCACTTTAGAACCACCAAATGGTGTGAGAAATGGTTTTTCTCTTCAAAAACTGACTTATATAAGTTGACCCCCCCCCCCCAACCCTTATTTAAGGAACAAATTTTTGAACAAAAAACTTATTTATACCTGAGTTTTCAGGGTGATTACTTAATTCTCCTTGCTACATTTTGCTAGCAAACCATTGATCCTAGAGGCACACTTCAGATTACAAAAATTATCCAAATAAGGTGTAGTACTCAGATACGTAATTCATGTTGCAAGGGATAGTATAGTTATTAAAATTAAAAAAAACTTTTTATAAGTCCCTGTGTGCCCAGAAACCTAATTAGAAAGGTGTTGCCCTGTCTCTTTTAAGAGCAATAAAAAAACTTCCACGTTTTGAAGTGCAATATTTGCAGAAATATTTGAATTCAGAAATTGTGGAGGAAAGTTTAAAGAAAAAAGCATAAACTAACAAACAACACTCTTTTATGCTTTTCTCTCTGAACTTTCTTCTGTTTTTAAATCCAAATATCACAGCAAATATTGCACTTAGAAACATGTAATTTTTTTTTGTTGGAATCAGGAGAAACAGTGCAACAACTTTCTAATTGGGTTCTTGAGGACAGGGTTTTATTTTATTTTAGTAACGCTATACAACCACTTAAAAAAATGGAAGCAGTATCTGAATCCTATACATTATTTGGATAACTTTTCTAATTGTAAGTATGGCTCTATGATCAACGGTTCATCAGTAAAATGTGGCAAGGGGTAATCACCCTGCATACAGTACTTGTACACCTATAAAGCTGCCAATATTGCTCATTCAAGCATTTATTCTTTTACCATGCAAATAATTTGGTAGTACGAGACATACCCATACATGCAACATAAAACTCCTGCCCTTTTTTTCCAAAATTACAAATCTTTATCTCATCAATAAATGATTCAGCTGCTTATTTAGCCTATCATCTATGAATAATAGAAGTAGTTTAATTGTTAGACACTTAAAAACTAGATAGTGCCAGCTACAAGAATGAGGTGTTTACTTGAGACTTCCCGAGAGAACTGAGACACAGTCAGGCTCTATCACACAAGGTGATTTCAGCACATCGTTCTATGGGAACTCAGATGCTTTTGGAGATTTATTGAAATATGAAAATGGCATTGCTCGCCATCACTGGCACAAATACAAGTTTTTATACATGAGCAAGTGCAATAATTAGCAACTACCACTACCATCCAGCAAGAGACAGAGCGAGAAGAAAAAATTTTCACCAGTTGAGAAACTTGCTTCAGCAAGTCTATGCATCTTAATCACTGTCTCATAATTTTTCAAACTGCAAATTTAGATCTCCATACATTATATATTATAATAAATCAAAAAAAAAAAAAAAATTCATACATATTCAGTGCTTATTTGTAGCACAAATAGTGAAGTTTCACTCACTCTGGGAGTAGGGGGATGGTGATGAAAGCTCTTGTTTTCGACATTAGGCACTGTATCAGACACTGGTGATTTGCGAAACAATTGAGACACTTCACTGTGGGAACGAAACAAATCAGAGGCTGTCTTTGAATTTTTTTGGTGCCTTACACTTTCTGCATGTTTCATCAAATGATCTGGGCTAGAGCTTTGTCGAGTGTGTGTGGCACCAACTTGAGGCTGAAAAAATGCACATAGATTGCAGAAGCACAAGAACAAAACACATGAATAGCAAAGGGTGAGAGGAAACATACTCAAGAGGAAAATAATGCGGAAAAGCTTATACACATGGAAATGCATGAGATTTACGGATCCTTCAGCTGCGAAGCTTCAACAAAGGTACAAAAAGCTACACTGCTTGGGTTTTTTTACCCACATAAATAATAATAGTTTTCCTTCCCATAATATATATTCCCTGTTAGTGGACAATTCCCATTAAGGGACACTTTTTGAATCTAACAGAATAGGGTTTTATATGTTTGATGTATCTCACTATCCATCAGCAGATACTTCTTGTTAACAGACAGAATTAAGGATCTCATGGTGTCCGTTATCACAAGGTTCCATTGTATGAAGTTACCAAAGAACGCAGAATGAATTTCTATGTATGTTTCTTTGTCTATGTATTTCCCACTCTTGAGCCAATGGTTGCTTTGTGCCAAACATCATGAAACCATCAATTCTGAGGTCAGATGGCAAAATGTCACAAGTCACTTTTCCCAAAAAACTGAGTTGTTTGCATTCTGGTGTCTTGTTCATCAAAATTTTGGAAGGTGAAAAAATTTTGTCTATCTCTTTCGATTTATGAGGAACCAATGGAGGTTAATTACTATAATTCAAAAAGCACATTATCACATTTTCGCAAAATATTGTTTAAAAATTTGCCCTTGTGAAATTTTGAAAAAGTGACTTATTACATTTTGACATCTGAGTTATTTGACATATGAATTAGTGTTTGAGGAGGTTAAAGAAAAATATTGGGAGATCACATAATTCAACTGGGTTCAACAGATTCAAACAAGTTAAAATATTGTACTTCCATTGTTTCAAATGTGATACTTACCAATTTGACCTTTACTTGGCTGAATTCCGCCAAGGTCTGTATAGTGCTAGTATGTAAAAACCAGTTTGGTTATGAATGGTGATACAGATGATTGATAGTTGACAACATTAGATTAATGAAGCGAGTAGTTATTTAGAGTTGTTACAAAAATAGATTTACAAATAAAATGTAGCGATTGGACAATGATTTTGATAAGTTAGAAAGTGTTCTGATCCGATCATTCTTAATCCCAACATATTCACAAAGTTGTAACTGGATGTTTTGTTACTTCAGTTAATTTTGGACATTAAAAGTTGAAGAAGTCACTGAGCAGCTCTTTTTTCAGAAATGAAATATTCAAGTCCTCATAGACCAAATTAATTAGAAGACAGCAATACCTTGGCTAACAAAGATGATCTGTTCTGGAATCACTTTCATTAGCCAAAATCTTCCATAATAGCTGAAATGTGATTTTCCTTAGGTTTCTATGTAAAACCATTTAATTCGTTCCAGATAGGGCCCAAAATTTAAAGATAAGTTTTTTTAAACCTCAAGCAGCACTATAAATTGAAAAAAAGGACAGTTCTAAGAATGGATAAATGAGACAGAATTCTTAAGATCTTTCTATTTTACACTATATGCATAACCAACACCAGCTTCAGTCTACTGAAGTTGATGTTGACAGAACCCAGTCGAATTCATAGGTCATCCATCCATTTGTGATTTAATCAGCTCATTCCTGTGTCTGATACGCGCAGATGGAAATGATAAGCTTCAAGAATGGAGAGACTGTTAAATTTGATGCTGAAGGCCTTTACTGAAAGGTGCTCTGAAAACATAGGCTCCCCCCCCCCTTTTTTTTTCTCAATTAGCTGGATTTTTCATTTTCCGTGAAATGGTTCAAATCTTCCAGAAAGAGAAGTGAGCATATATCTGGAGAAGAAAAATTTCGAAGTTGACATCAGTTAATCAGGCGACCATAATTCTGATGATGATTGCACTAAAATTCAGCTAACGATGTGGCTGTTTTATGTTAGCACATGCATTTATATCAACAAAAAATGTATGCAAGCCAAATCTGCATTCATTGGTGAGGTAAAAAATCATGAAGAAATGTTTCATTAGCTGAAAAATTTGTACGCCAAGGCATCATTGTATATTATAATCAAAATACTAAGGAACGTATACAATTTAAAAAAACAACTTACCCAGGTTGTTGTTCTGCAAGTCATTTGTTTCTCGATACTTTCCAGGGAAGCAGAAAGAGAGGGTTTGGTAAAGCTGTCTGGACTCATACTGTTCCTGTGACTCGGAACACTGGGAGGGCTGTTGAGGTCTGTAGTCTGTTGTGCTTTGGCATTGGCAATGAGGTGATCTGGCTTTGGCGGCAGAGACGGTGCAGATACTTGATGCGTCAGAGAACGAGCCAAATGAGTTGATGGCGTCATCGAATGCCTGTTCTCCTTCTCTGAATGATAATGGCGATGCAGATGAGGTGCTGGTGGAGACTTGGGTGACTTTGGAATCTGAAATAACAGAATGTAACTGTATATAAGAAAATTTAAAGTCTTGTAAATAAAAAGTAATGTTTCACAGTAATATTACTTGAGCTGGAAAAAAAGAATTGTCACTGTAAATGATGGTGTTTTGCCTTCGAGAAGAGATCCTCCAAATGAAAAAAAACACTTTCTTAACAATTTGGAATTCTTTTATGAATCTTCAAATACAAATACAACACCACAACAGGCAAAATGCCCAGCGAGGTGGCTGAGAAAAAGATGCCCATAACAAATATGGATGTCATATATTTCAAAAATAAAGCAACCCAATTAAAAATGCAATTAGAAACATTATAAACAATATATACACATGATAAAATATTATACAATGTCCATAAAGAATACTTATGGTTGCCTTATTCTAAGTATGAATAGCTTCTCGATTTACCCCAACATGTTTATCATACTTCTTTTTAAACGTGTCAATGGTGTTACAATTTACTACCTCCAGGGGTAAGCTATTCCATTTATTAACAACCCTATTAAAGAAAAATTCTCTCTCTCTGCGACACCATAATCTTGCATTGCCCTTACCAATCGATACTGGTGTCCCCTTGTAAAAGCAGTCGATTGGCGGTGTACTAAAAGTTCATGGTCCATCCTATACATCCCATTGAAAATTTTGAACAATTCGATCATATCTCCACAACATCTGCGTTCATCCAATGTAAACATATTCAAAAAATGAAGTCTCTCTTCATAACTCAAGCCCCGTGTTCCAATAAGGACACATGTAGCTCTTCTCTGCACCCCTTCAACCAAGTCTATGTCCCTCTGTAGGTATGGTCTCCAAAACCTTACAGCATACTCCAGTCCAGGACAAACTAAACCTCGAAAAAAAGCGGAAGAATGACTTTTAAGAGAACACGAAGAGACCTTCTTGAAAATGAGACCAAGCATTCTATTCAATTTTTTGACCACCGCTAAAAGGTTTAGGTTTTCTTAGGTTTTCTGAACAATGTTCAGAAAACCTAAGCCGCTCGTTAATGAGAATTCCCAAATCGGTGACCCTAGTTGCATTCGGGATAGTGACCCATTCAACTCGTAAGAGAACCGTGGGTTGCTCGAATCAAAATGAGCTACCATGCACTTATCAACGCTAAACGTCATGCTCCATTCATTTGCCCATGCTGCAATCCTGTTTAAGTTGGTCTGGAGCAACTCCCTATCTCTTTGATTCCCGATTACCCCCATTAGCTTCACATCATCTGCGAATTTGCTAGTTATCCCATCGATACCCTGATTGAGTTTATTGATAAAAAGTAAAAAAAGTATGGGGCCAAGGACACTTTTTTGAGGAACTCCACTTGTGACGCCTGTCCATAATTATTTCCAAAATTTTCGAGAGGGAGCTCGTCAAACTCACTGGACGATAATTGGACACAGCTTCTCTACTACCCTTCTCAAATATCGGAACAACATTAGCAAGTTTCCAATCCCTTGGGACGATACCCTCAGCAACACTACTCCAGTATATCTGCGCCGACTGGCCCTAACAATTCATTAGCACATTCCCTGAGGACCCTGGGATATATATCATCTGGTCCTGGTGCTTTGCTCGCACATATTTTTTTTAGAAGATTTAGGATCTCCACATCTTCCACTTGAATATCGTTGAGGATTTTATTTCCCCATGCAACACCCGTATATTGAATATCATTATCTCTGTTAAAAACCGACGTGAAAAAGTCATTGAAAGCGCTACACATGTCAACATTGCTCTCTAACCTAGACCCTCCTACCAAGAGGGAGCCAACTGTCCCCTTACATCCATTATTGATGTATCGAAAAAATGATTTTGGATCAGAGCCAATGTTATCTGCCAACCTAGATTCAACTTCCTTTTTACTATCCCTTATCGCTTTCTTCAACACTCTTCTTTTATCAGTAAACAATGATAGGTCACCTTGTCCACTTTTATACTCCCTGAATGCTCTTTTCTTTTCAAGATAGAGGTTACGCATGCTATCCGTGAACCATAGAGGGTGCGATGTACAAACACGCCTTTTTCGAACAAAGGGTATGACGTCGTGCAAAACAGAGGACAATTTCGTACTAAATTCCCCCCATTGACTTACTACCCCTACTGATTCCAACCAGTCTTTGAAAACTTTCGCTAACCTTCCTCTCAGAACATCAAAGTTAGTTCTTCGAAAACGAGGAACCAGTCTTTTGTTATCAACCTTACCCAAGGAAAAGTTACAGTGAAATCTGACGATACAATGATCACTGGAAGAAAACTCTTCCCCTACCGAAACATGTTCAACAAGATCCTCAGAACTAGTGAGAACTAAATCCAAAATAGTAGTACCCCTAGTGGCTTCTGATACATGCTGATACAAAAAATATTTGAGTACCAACTTAAGAAACTCTCTTTCATACTTATCTCTAGATGAAAGGTTCTCCCATTGAATACCTGGGTAATTGAAATCCCCTAGTATGAGAACCCTCTCACGCTTACACATGTAGGAAATTTCATCATGCCATTTGGCGATGTAGTTTGGATCCCTATTCAGTGGATTGTAACAAGCCCCAACAATTTGATTGATTTGACCCAGATTTACCTTAAAATTAAATGTACACTTCGAGATAAAATAACTTATGTTTCAAATGTGACATCAAAGTAACTTTCATTTTTGAAGAGAAAAGGTAGTTTTTTGTAGCTGTAGTTTACAGAACTGTTGAAACTTTCTGGATTTTGATAGTGATTAGGTCGTTTTTTTATAGCAAACATTTCATACACTCTATGGCTGACATTACTCCATAAACCATATGTGCTGTTGCTGAGCATAGATTTCTCAAAGACCATGAAATCCAGTTCCATGACACAAATGCCCTCATTCAAATTACATAGCTACACTAATCTCAACCGTGAAGCAATAAACCAAAAAAGCAATAGGAAGAAAGAAGGATTACACTTACATGGCCCCCAGTCTCTCTTACAGAAAAGAAGGATCAAGACAATAACAAAATGAATAACCTTGAATCCCGATCCCTCATGTGAATTGAAAGCCTCTGAGCCCTGTCCAACCAATCGAGAGTTTTTCAATGTCACTTGTCCTGAATTCTGCCATATCTCCAGCTAAAGCACTTGTAATTCTTCTGGGAAGGTTGCATTGTTACCTACACTGAGGATGCCCATTGCAATAGAGGATAAAATGTTTTATATAAAAATTATTTGATCATGATATAACCCAGAAATTTCAATTTTAGTTCAAAAAAATCAGGGCTGTAACTAGAACTTTTATGAGGGAGGGCAAACATGATTTTGCTGCCCCTACCACTGCAAAATTCGATGATTTTATAACAGTACTTTAGTTCATTCTTAAAATTAGTCACCCCCCCCCCCTAAAGTTTACAGCCCGAGACAGTTGCCCCCTCCCCACCACCACCAGTTCCCGACCCTGTCCGCAATTACTGCTTTATCACACACTGGATACATCAAGAAACACCATAAGTAGGATACTAAGAAATCTACTAAAACTTGTACATT
The DNA here is from genome assembly GCF_987345545.1 of Pholcus phalangioides. Classification (NCBI taxonomy): domain Eukaryota; kingdom Metazoa; phylum Arthropoda; class Arachnida; order Araneae; family Pholcidae; genus Pholcus; species Pholcus phalangioides. The sequence goes on along the minus strand of NW_028301601.1, from coordinate 16,129,456 downwards.
GATTGACACTCTATACTTTGCCTGTATTATCTGCATGGAGCAACCTGAATTTTTTAGCACATTGTAACATATCATATGCTTATCTTGATCAACTATATGATGAACTATAGTTAGCTACAGCTTTCACCTATAGAGTATTTTACAGAAAGGGATGAATGAACAAATATAATTGATGCTTGTTATAATGGCCATGCATTAGAGTGACTCTACCATTACAACGACTGGTATTATATGACCTTAATGTTTTGATAAATATCCCATATATTTTCTTTTTTGATACAATGACCACTCAATAAAACATGTTTTTGACAAAACCCTGTGAGGATTTTTTTTTAAAGAGTGTCGACAGTATAACAATCATTACACTCACAATATGATCAGGTGATACACCAGTAAGATTCACCAATTGTTCTTCCAGAGTCTTCACCCTTTTCACAGCACCATTTAACTCAGAATGTATCTTTTCTGAAGGAGACTTTAAATATTCAAGTTTCAAATTCTGTTTAAAAAAAAATTAGTTAAGTATTTCATTATTTATACATGTTTAGACTGAAATTTAAGAATGGATACAGAAAAACATATGGAGATGGAAATAAAAACACATTTTTTTTATTTCATAGTAAATTTTGTTGAAATCATCTCAAGTGTATAGGAAGAAAAATTTAATCAATGATTAAAAACATAATTTAGTCACGTCGTGACCAGATGATTGGCACACATCCTTAGGTATCATAACTCTATACTGTGATGCCAAAAGCACCCTGAGATGACTACTACTACTAAACCCATACATGCACCTCGTCCATATTCCTCTGCGGAACATCTAACGAATTGGTACATGTTGGAATGCACGTGTCCGTGTTGTGAACCTAATATGAAGCTTGTTTCGGTGTAATGCTTGTTATAGTGCTGCCATCCGCCTCCCATTTTTTGAACTATGAGTGAAGTGTAATGATTGAAGATTTTGCTGTTGTAGGCCTGTTGCCCTCTATACCCTGAGATGACTGGTTAAACCGGAGAAGCGTTTTTTTACATGATATTTGATGGTTGACAAATGATTAATAAATGCATCCTTCACATACTGAATGATTGACATACCTCTAAGTATGTAACTTCTTTCTCTAGCATTTTACGTATTGTCATTATTCTTGAATTTGTCAACTGCTGCTGTTTTTCAGGCTGTTCAATAAAAAAAATATTCATGTTATTTAAATAAAATACTGACCAGTCTCAGGATGGGTAGGAATTTATAAACAATTAAAATAACAGTCAGCCTCCATATTCGCAGTTTGTTTTCCTTTATTGGAATTTTTTTTTACAACACTCAGCAATCATCATTCCCGTGTTTTGTTTACAAATTTTGAGTTGTGTGTGTTTAGCATGGCTCATTCTTCTAGTGCTACTGATAATGCCTTAAAAGAAAAAAAAGTGAAAACTTGACAAGAAAAATGGATGTATTGACTATGTTCCGCAAAAGCAAGTCGTGCTGTTGTCTTCCATTACAGAATCAACAAATATACGGTGAGACATATCAAGAAAAAGGAATCTAAAATTCGTTCGGCCGTGGCTGTACCTGTGGCAGTGAGAACTTTTGCATCGCCTATGGGATCCATGTGTTTCTCGTACAGAAAATTTTGTTTTTTGTGGGTACAAGACTGCTACAAAAAGGTATTCCAATTGATTGTAATATTATAACAGAAAAGGCGAAAAATTTTACTCTTCTGTAAGGAAAGGGCTGGTGAAACTCCTATTTCATCAGAATTTTATGCAAGTAAAGTTGTTGCATAGGTTTAAGAAACGCAATGCAAAAATCACTGGCAATCAAGCCTCTGCCGACCAGAAGGCAGCTAGAAAATTTCTAAATACTTTGCAGAAAATTATTGAAAAGAAGGATAATGCACCTCAGCAGGTGTTTAACGCTGACGAAACTGCACTATTTTGGAAGAAAATATCACAATTGTACATATATACATACATTAAGTACATATGCTTTGCCACCCCCCCCCCCCCACAGAAAAAGTTGAAATGATGGCCCTGCTGGTTTTAAGGCAGGTAGAGGGAGACTTACTATGTTGTTTTGCGCAAATGCATATGGGTACATGATAAAGCCCACCGTCATTTTCAAATCTGTGAATTTGTGAGTATTGAAGGGAAGGATAAACCAATGCTCCCAGTATTTTGGATGAACAATAAAAAGGCTTAAACTACAAAAAGATTTTTCCTGGATTAGTTTAAACAGTGTTTCGTTTCGGAAGTCAGGTGGTACCTGAGAGTGAATACCTTCCATTCAAAGTTCTTTGATACTGGATTGACTGAGAAGGAATTATTGCAGCTGACTGATCCTGAAACTGCAGCGGTACCAGATGAAGATCAAGATAAAGTAGTAGAAGACAAGTTCACCACAAGTAACATAGCGGAAGAACTTCGCAAGTTCAAATCAGCAATATATTATTTTCATGACATAGATCCCTCAATGGTACGTTCTTCACATGTACAAAAATTAGTAGAGGAAGCCTTGTCAACATACTTAATGATATGAAGAAGAAACAACAAACAGAAATCACAATGTTCTTTTGGAAAACATTGCTGCACCCTCTTTTTACATTCCCTTCTACCTCTGCATCACCCTGCTCCTTCTTGGTATGTTCAATAAACGAGATATACAAAAAAAAAAAAACCAGATGGTTTAGGTTATTGGAGGATTTCCCATATTCGCAGTCACCCTGTAACCTAACCCCCCACGAATACGGAGGGCCAACTGTATTCACAAACTGAAATTCAACAATCATTACTGTAATAAAAAACAAATAAAAAAATACCAATGATGAAAAAGATGTCATTAATATACAATTAAAAAATTGCTCACATCCACAGGTTGTGGTCCAGTGATCCTTTCAGATGGAGATGACAATTTTCCAGCAGCCGAATGTGAGCTTGCATTGCTGCCAGATATGTTGAGTGGTTGAAGAGTACAAGATTGGGTTCGGCCATGGCCTGGGGGTTTCCCTAACAACGTCAGTGCAACATAGGATCCAGCTAAAAAAATAATAAAAAAATATAAGAACTCTATTAACCTTATAAACATACAGGATAGGGTATTTGTGAAGAAAATTTTGAATGTATTCTAAGACTTAATATAAGCATCCCTTGATACTTTTAATCATGACAACTGAAAAGACATAATATAGAATCAACAAGCTCGACAGCTATCTACCATAAAGCACACCAATCCATTTAAAAATATGAATACAAATGTGTGAGATCAGATATTTATAAATTAAAAACTTTCATGAAATGTATGTACCTAAATGTGTTTGAAAGGTGAAAGAAAAATGGCATAAATGTATAAGCTATTTTAATACTTTGAAAATGAATGACATAAATCAAGGGGTTTTGAAACACTGAGAAGGCATACCCTAAGACAGTGATGGGGAAACTTTTTTTAGGAATGGGCCAAAAAAGCAGAAAGAAAAAAACTTTAGCAGGCTGGATATATTTGGACATGTTTCTGTTTTCAATATTTCTACGATTTATAATATTTATGCTTAGAAATGAAATGGCAGGAGGACGTGTTTCATACCTTGAAGACTGCCACGGTTTCAATGCAAATAAACGGTTTAGGCCTATCCTTTGCAACAATGAAAAAATAAATAAGTATATTTTAATAACTTAATGCAGGGGTGTTACACTCAATTTATGCCCTTTGCCCTGCCAAATTACCTCATTCTCAAGGGGGCCACAGTTTATTAAAATTAGTAGCCAAAAAATGTTAATTAATAATTTGTTAAACAGTAAAATTAAAATTTGTTAATTGGTAATTAAAAATTAAATATAAACATTTAAAGAACTGTCTATATTTAAAACTTTCTACCTTTCTTCCTTTGAAAGACTGTTCCATTGAAATCGAAGGAAGTTAGAGAAGAATTATATGAATAAACGATAAAATTAATTCCTCCTACTTACTAACCACAATTTTTATCGATCACCTGTTGACACATAGAAAAACAATTCAGAATATTCTCTTCTGAATGTCATTTGAGCAAATATAATTTACATATAATACTTGCCAATGTATAAAAAATATGTATTATTAGCTGATCTTGCCCTTGAAATTTGATATCAAAGTCATCAAAATGTTCTATATCAAATTCAATCAAGAATGCTAGATATTGAGCTCATGTCTTATGTTTACAAAATCAAGCATTGTTATTAAATGAAACATCAGTTTCTAGGAACAGTTATAGCTTGTTTAAAAGTAGAAACAAAAATGTTTTTTAAAACTTTAAGACAAGACAATCAACATATTTCTTTCTAATGGGAGTAGCCAATCAAATTCACTCTCCAGGGTTTTAAGAGATTGTGATAACAAGCGCTACTTGAGGTCTCTGGATCAGATGAAGTTCCAAGTGTTCATCACAGGACTGAAAGTGCTGCTGCAAAATTTATACTTTTGCCAGCCTTGTTGGCACCACTCTTTCTCACTGCTACGAATTTCTTCACAGGAAGTTGATATTTTTCCTTAATGCATAATTTTATACAATTCACCACATCTAAAATACCTCCCCTTTCCTAACTTTTGAGGTTTGATGAATAGAAAAAATTCCTAGAACTTCTTCAGTGATGTTAAAATTGCCACACGAGTCATTTAAGCCACTTCTTGAACACCAAAAATTCTATTGAGAGCAACTGAGAAACAATGTACATTTAAGGATATTACTTCCAACTGATTACATAAATTATTAACTACTGTTGTTATTCTTTTAACCACAATATGTCTTAGTATAAAAAGTAGCATTAAAAATGCTTTCATATATTGAAAACCAACATTTTCTGCAGCATTTATCATCCGTTCTTTAACCAAGGAATCATTGCTAAAAAATTTGGAATTTTTCATGAATATGTGGCTGACTTCATATAATGTAGTGGCTTTCACTGTCAGTTCATTGAATTTATAATTTTTGAAGTAAATTCTTCATACTTTTTGTATTTAAAATAAAACTATCTGAAAATTTTTTTATTAATAACAATACTTTTCTGGTTTTGTAGCGGGCCGCAAATTACTCCTCTGGGGCCGCATGCTGCCGTCACGTTTAACACCACAGACTTAATACACATGTGTTACATTTTTTTGCATTGGTAAAAGTTTTGGAAATATGCATAAAAAATGGAAGTCTTTTCTTCCTGTTTATTTTCTTGCATTGCAGCAATAAAAAAGATAAACTCAATTTGGCATATAAGGTGAAAGGAAAAACCCCTCTTTCTTGTCAAAAAAAATTGTCTAATCACAAATCACATCCTTTTTAGCTGCCTAGTTCAGATGACACAGGTTAAATAATTTCTATTTTAATTCCCACTATATTTCCAATATGCAAAACAGGAATGCCTTCATTTAAATGAAGTTTATTAACGTACTGAAATCAAAAATTTAAATCTGGTGGGCTGGATAGAACCTCTAAGCAGGCTGCTTATGGCCTGTGGTCTATAGTTTGCCCATCACTTCCCCAGGAGAAGCTGCCAAAGTTTTCTGGGAGGAGTGTGAGAACTTATCAATGTGTTTAATATAATTCACTAATAAATATTTTGAGGCACTACCATGATTAAAATAGGGCAAAAATCAAGTAAATTTCATAAAGCTCAGTGAAGGGACAAGTAAATTTAGGAAACACCAAAAAAGGTTGAATAAATTAAAAAATAAAGCAATAATTAACTTTTTATATACAGGGTGATTCAAAACTCAACATACAAACTTTCAGGGGAGGTAGAAAACACAAAAACAAAACAATCACATAGGAATGAATGACCGGAAACCCCAACTTGATCAGCTGGAGGATACATGAAGATGCAGAAATGACAAGTCAATAATGGGTGGGAAAACTCTTTATGCTCAAAATTCTTACCTTCCACAGTTATTCACAATTTTTTTTTACATTCTGATGTGATTCTGTTTTGTTTTTATGTTTCTACCTCCCCTAAAAGTTTGTATGTTGAGTTTTAAATCGCCCTGTATATAAGTAGCAGCAACGAGGTGTAAACTATTTACATAACAGGTATATATAAGAAAATAAAAAATATTCATCACAGACTTACATTTGATAAGCTCCACTACATCTTGATGATTAGACTGTGTCACTAGTGTCCCATTCACCTAAAGAATGGAAGAGAAAATATGTTTAATAAACATGACAAAACAAATAGATGAGTGTAGATTGACCAACACTAAAAATACAAGAACATTTACAGTAGCTTTCTGCTTATATTCTGCAGATGCAAATCTCATTTACCAATACAGAAATATTAAAGAATGGAAGGGGATCGATTGTCACGTTTTTATAGGGAAAATGCTAGTTTTTCTGCTTGCATGTATAAGACTAAAACATTTTCCAAAAATTATTATTATTTTTTAAATATTTGTTTCTATTCCAATATTTCAGAAAAATAGCAACTGCTGTATACAGGACGTTCTGTTAATGGATGGACAAACTCAAAAAGTTGTTAGTAGACATCAAGAGGAACAAAAATTGCAATAGAACTTGGTGTCTGAAACCACATTAAGAGGGTGAAAACTGCAAAAAATGCATGCAGGTTTTGACGCCACGCTGGAACGGCAAAAAGTATAATAATAACTACAAAACAGATTTGATTAATTATTACAAAAGTAGTTGGAAATGGCGGCCGTTGATGTCATTGCACAGTCTACAATGACGTAAAAATGATTCCTGGACATGCTCGAATATTCCAGGTATGCTTTCAATGTCTGCCACAGTGACGACAATCTGTGCTATGAGATCCTCCAGTGTGTCCACAGGCGGCGCATAAACATCGTCCGCAGTGCATGATCCTACCCAAGTGCATGCGTTTCACGAAGCTGCTTACGTCAGATATGGTGAGTGAACCCACGAATGCATTCAGTGATCAACTGAATAACTGACCTCTGGACTCAGCCTGCATGTGTTTTTTTGTGATTTTCATCCTCTCAACGTGATTTGCAACACCATGTTCCACTGCAATTTTTGTTCCTCTTGATGCCTACTAACAACCTTCTGTGTTTGTCTGTCCATTAACAGAACACCCTGTATATGATATGCAGTGAGAATGTTTTTAAACATAGTGCATGTATTGTGAGCAGAAAAATATGTATGCCAATGAAATACAATGGAATTGAAATACTTTAAATTTCCCACAGATATGGCCTTGATTTTGTGTTATCAATATGTTGCTATCATTACCATTTGAAAAATAGATTAAGATTTGTTTCAACTCAATCAGAATCATACAGTCAATACTTTTTCTTTTTGAGAACTTGGAATGATTCATGAAAATGTGTGGGTTCTCAAAATTAAGCTGGGATATGACAAACTGAAATAACAATAAGCCTAATTTTCTAGGAACCAAGTATTTGTTTCAGGGTTTCACTGAGTCGGCTGCCTTTTCCTATTTAAGTGTACATGCTTACATATTTTTAAGATTTTTACATTTTCCTCAGACTGCAATTACACACAGAAAATTAATGGGCATAAATGTTAACGTTTTAGCCAAAATGGCAGCCTGACCCCTCAAATTTATCAAGCGCTGGTGGCAATTGTATATTAAAATGTGATGCAAGGAGCACAAGAATACATTACACATTATGAAGTATGAAGATCGAAAACTTCACTATTTAGTGTTCTACTTAGAATATTTTACTTGCAGCCACATGGTAAGAAATACGTCAAAGCTAGTGCAAAGAGCATGGTTTTATGAAAATTTTGCAATGGCAAAACAAAAACACATATAATGAGAAGTCATGGCTATGAGGTCCATTCAGTGATTTTTCTCAAGAGTATTTCACTGTGCCCTGCTTATTGCACATTGAATTGTATGTTATTTATTTATTTATACAATATTGTCAGCCGAGGCCTACACAAGAGAACGCATTTGATTGTGACAGAGATACTGTTTTATGGTGCACAAAAATTCAGTAGTCATGGGAGAATCAATGCTATTGTGTTAACAATTATAGTTTATGTTCAAATGTAAAAGCTTTTGTGATTACAAGACAATATTGGAGGATAACAAATTAAAATAATTGAAATTCCTTTATACTCATTACTACACTTGTTCCTACTCAGTTGTGTGTTCGTTCATTCTTAATGAAATATAATGGTCATTCTTTGGTGGATTTGTATCATTTGCAAAATTACCTTGATAATTCTGTCCCCTTGTTGAACACCAGCTCTTGCAGCAGCTCCATCTGTAAACATTCCAAATAATTAGACATTTTCTAATGATAAACATTTTGAAGCAAACACACACAAAAGAAGAAAATTCTATGGGAAAAATAATTAATTATAAAAATTAAGTGCTTTGCAGAGAGAAGGGAAATTGTAAAATGTTTAACATTAATTATTACAAACAATAAATCACTCCCATGTTAAAAACAAAGTATAGAAAGTATCTGTTCATTGTACAGTGATGTTCAAAAATAGCAAATCATTTATCATGAATATTTTGCAAATTTTCAATCAAATGAAAAGTCTAGGTTGGAGTAAACAAGGCTACCATTATATGGAACATTCAAAATAAAACAGAAAAATAAATCAATAATGAAATTACATGAAAATCAAAAGCATAACTTCAAAAGGAATCATACCATCATTTTAAAATATTCTACTTTCCGTATTGTGGCCTTGACAAGAATGAGGAAATTGGCACATATAATAATGCAAGTAAATAATTACAGTCAAATCTCTTTCTCGAAAAACTCCATATCCCAAAGAAGAAATTCCCTGCATTTACTGTACTACAGCAATACATTTTCCTGTCTGTGTCAAAGAAATTTTCGAAAAACTCTGTATCTCCAAGGCCAAGGCACAATGATAGTAAAACAAAAACATGGAAATTCCCTTTCTTCAATTTTCTTTTTTTCTGTAAATCTGTTTTTCCCCCTGGAGGTGAAAGAAACTGATAATAAAAGGATTGTTCGCAGGGCTGCAACTAGGGAGGAGCAAGCAGGTCTGGTGCCATAGGCGTCGAACCAGAGGACATTCAAATTTCATCCATTAGTCTCTCCAACATTACAAGGGAGTGCCAAAATGTGTGCTTGCCTCCAGCTGCCTTGGCCCTTGCCCAAGCATCTGATTATTCATATTAGGACCCATTGTGTTGCAGGGTTTAAGCTGGATAAAAAATTCCTTTCGCAAAAAAGTGAAAATGGGGTGGAAAAGCTTTAGTAAAATGCTAATGTAATGATTGATGGTTGGATGTTTACTCGTTTCGTACCTCCTGTACACATTTTTGTGGAAGTGGCTATGATTTTCGTACGCATTTTTGTGAAAAATATGACCGTAGGTTAAACCCTGTTGTGTTGATGGATCTTGTCAAATATGGGAAGATACTATGATTGATGGGGGTGGATGCCAGGTATGGTTTGTTCAACACAGCAAAATGTCAGCCAACAGACAATTCAACATTGCTTCAAGAAAGCTGGGTTTGAAATCAGTCATCTCATTGATGAAGGATAAGATCTCTGATGGTTCACTCAAATTTCAACAATTCTCAGAATAATGAAGATGAAATTTCAGAACACTGAGGCATTACTAAAAAACACTTAAAGCTCAAAATTTCATTTTGCAATTTTGTGGAAATGGACAGCTCACTACATACTCGAAGCATCTTGATTGATTCTAAAATTATAGCTGAATGTATAGCCAACTTGGGTGACAAAAATACAGCAGAAGATGCTTCAAAGGAATTGAAAAAAAAAAAGCATCAATCTAAGCAGATTATTTTAAATAAGGTATGTAAATAAAATTTAAATTGATCAAAAAAATATTCAAACATATGTTAGTGTACTTGCATAAAGTGTGATTGAACATCAATTGTGTAACTTAACCAATAATTTCATTAGTATGTAGTAAAATGTAGTAAAGTATTCAAGTTTTTATTAATAAAAATTTTGCCATTTATTGTATTTTTTTTTTCCCGGTCTCCCATGAGATTTGACTGTACTATTATCAAGTCAGAAAAGCATCAAATTTCCTTTCTTGCCAAGGCCGCTATGAACAGGGAAGTACCAAATATTCACCAAGAAATCTGAAGTTTTGATGATAGCAGTTTAAAACCTTACCTTCCTTAACGGACTGTACAAAAACTGGATTGTCTCCCGACACAGTTAGACCATAACCTTTCTCGTCTTTTTGTATTATCACACAACGTTGCACCATTTGTTCTATCAAAAGTTAAAAAAGAAATAACTTAGACAATTTCTTTCATTTTGATAGCACTAGATTCTTTATCATGAAAAGGTCAAGTAATCACAAGAAGCATGAATAAAATTACCAGCTTTCAATGAACTAATTTTTGCTAAAAATTGACTGGGACAAGTCTTTCTGATTGGGATTGCATCTGTCAAATAGGGCCTTTTGATCAGACAGGGTATGAAAAAATAACGATTTTTTTTTAAAACAAAAAAAGATCAGATTTTTTTCTATTTAAAAAAAAATTCAATTTTTCATTTTAATGACTGCTTATTAATTAAAAGAAATCTTGTTAATCATTAGGAATGCACATTTCAAAAGCACCTCTACCTGTCTTTTTTCACCTAATCTAAAATTTTATTCAGCATTAATGAATAAACTGCAAACAAATCACAAGCAAAAAATATGAACACTAAAATTCTGTGCTTATGTAACATGAGAGGTTGTTAAGTCCGAATAATAACTTCATGGATTAACATTTCTTCTTGTAGAGAAAAGTGCTTCTATTCGTAAGGGTTCCTCTACTCCCCTTAAAGTGAAAATACCTGGTGACAACTCAACTCAGTATCACAGTATAGGTTTCTCGTTTGACTATGTACAACCAAAGGGCCATTCAGCATCAACTAAAAAAAACATTCTAGACAAGACCTTTTCTTCAGCAATTGATGGATGCATTTATTATGATGTGTTTCTGATTTGCATGATGCCGCTTAACCCTTTCAGATGCAATCCTGAGATATCTCGTCAAACTTGATCTGCTTTATTTCTATCACCTCGAGATATTTTGTCTTCTAAAAATGCAATGAAATTGTTGTTACAATAAAACATGTTTTCCAACTAATCAACTGCAGGGGGTGAAGTTAACTCTTGTTCAACGTTAGATAAGGAGCGAGAAGAATAGAGAAATAAATCTCAGTGATAAATAAATATGCTCAGTGTATAAATGATACAAAAATATTTTTTCCCCAAAAAAGTTTTTCCCTCCCTAGAAAAACCCAACACACGTGGCAAGTGTTTTTGCATCTTAGTCAGGAAAGTAAAAGTGATTGGTGGAGTAAATTTTCTTGTGGGTGGGGAGGGGAAAAAGCAGTTATCTGCTCGTAATCAAAAAAAATTATTCTTAAAATACGTGCCAATACACATATACACACACAATGATCTTCTATATTTCTTTTAATTAAGACCCTTTTAATTTTAACACTTTACCACATATCAATAACACACATTCCATACTGAGTTACTTTTACCTCAATATCAATTAAGTTACGTAAAGGAAAAACAAAATTTAAATTTTGTGATTTAAATCAATGATTATTTTAAAAAATCAAGTGATTTAAATCGTGATTTTAATCATGCTGATTTATATCACCATACCCTGATCAATGGAAATTGATCTGATCAATGGAAATATTCTGAAGAATGGAAAAAAAGACTCAACAAGTGAATTAGCTCTAATGGAGTGTACTTTAAAGAGAATTGAAAAATTTTAAAATCAAAACAAAAACATTTCTGACAAAGTAGAAAGTTAATGGGAAAAGAAAATATCAAATTCATTAAATAACCAAATGATATAAATAATAAATACACACATTGAATAATCAAAATCTCTTGCTAACCTTGAAGGTCATACACCTCTGTAGCTTTTATATTGACATGCTCATCCTTCTCTTTGTGAGGGCTCGAATCAGCTTTATTCAAGTTATTCAATCTAAATATGAAAATTAAAGTACATGTAAAAAAACGCAGATAATTTTTTTGAGAAATTAGATTTTTAGATACACAAATCTGTTATAAAAAGCTTTAAAAAATAAGATCAGTTTATTCATTAGACGTTAGGGAGGTAAAGGGTCTTTGCATAGGTGCCAATTCACATTCTGCATAAAAGAAAACATGTAAAACAGATAAAAGGGAAAAACCAGGGACTTTTTAGAAATTTCAATGGGTGACCATATGTAAAGCTCATTTTTCCAGGATGCATTTTTTGCTGTTCCGATTTTTTTTAGCTATAATTAGTCACTTTGCTTGCTTTTGGCATCATATTTGATGACAATTACAAATTTTTTGTACTTGAAATCATTATTCTCCATATTCTTCCTGAGGAAACGGGGTCAGCCTGAAATTGCTAGGACTGGAAGAGTATTTTCTTTAGGGATTTTCCATTCAAACAATGCTCAATTTGATGACTTTTAGGGATTTTTCTATGAAGATACGAAAAATCGGAGGAATTGGATTTCCAAATGGAATATATTAATAAGGCTTCCGGGTAAGTCAAAAGCATTGGCACGTATGTTTTTGTAATCTTGGTGCGATTGGCGATTAAGTGATATATTTTGCTTATTTATCAACATTTTGAAGGAACAAGCCACCAGAAAACTAATACCTGAGCGGGTGATGTGATTTCGCATTTATTCTGTTATGACTTATTCATTTATACTTAATTATTATTTTAAATTTATTAATTAATTGATTTTATTAACCTTTTAAGTGGCAATGAGACAAAATATCTCACCTTCATGAAAGCCTCTTATTTCAGCATTGACAAGCCCAGATGTTTTGTGAAGTTTATTTATAAATGGAAAACTTTTCCCTATGTGAGGGAGAAATGTTTGTACCTGCTGAAAATTGGAAGAAAGCCTACTTCATTAGAAAATATAGTAGTATTTTGAGGGGGGGGGGAGGGGTTTAGTGATTCCTAATTGCCTCTTAAAGGGTAAATAATTAATTACTGATTTTGATATTGATTATTAATAATTTATTTAATTAATTAATAATTAATTTCACACTAGTTACCGATTTTATTAATTATTGATTTAAGCAATTTTTTTTTTATCTTATTTCAACATTTGTTTCTTGTGTGAACCAATTTCAAGATAATCACTATAACAAGAGCTGTGACCGCTCCCTGCAGAAAGAACCCCCCCCCCCCCACCATCTCAAAGAACACACACACACAACACAAAAGAATTTATATTAATGATGATGAAATCACACGAAGATGAAAGAGAAAAAAAATGCATTTGAGCTAGAATCGAACCCGTTGTATCAGCAGTTTGGTGTTCTTTCAACTGCCCCCCCCCCTCCCCAAAGGGATGTCAGTTTTTGCTCTAACTAAATACATCAATTTTATAAAATGTGAAAAAGTTGCCAAGAGATGGGGATAGAAGGATGATGGCCCATCTCTAACAAGGTTACCTTAACACTCAGGGAGGGGAAATCTACTGAAATGATCGAAAGACTCCCTTTTCTCCCAACACGTATACTCTGTTTATTCATTTTTCTATAAAAACAAAAATTATAGACAAAATTTTATATGAATTGCTTCGGTAAAAAAAAAAACGGAGAGAAAATCAAGGCACTAAAAAAATTTCTTCAAGAGTTTAGTATATATTGAAACAAGCTGTACCCTTTACTTAGTAGGTTGAACTAACAGTTATATCATATTGTCCACTAGCTGTGATGTATATCTATAAACCTGTGTTCTCTCCCTCCCTCTCTCTCTCTGTCAGCACCTCTCACCCTCCATTCCATGCAGGAGGGAAAATATATAAAATGGGAAGTTCCTTCTGCTCTGGTCATTAGTTGATTAAAATTTGAGTTTGATAAAATAAAGATGATGGAAAACGAGTGTTTTCCCCATACAGCATGGAAAAGGACTACGAGTCCAGGAGAGATTACTATTTCTGACCATTTTTCTAAAGAAAATAGTCAAAAATTTGTGCATCTAGCTGGAGCTCAAATTCTTTCCTCTGATTTGTCAAGCACTGCATTGAAATGAAGCACATCAATGTCTTTACAGTATGATTGCATGACGTCACATAATTTTAGTGTCAAAGTAAGTGCAACTATTCCAATTTGTTAATATACACAGTGGAAACTCCTATATAACCCCCAAAGCAAAATATGGCAAAACTGTGACATAGGTAGCAGAAAAATCTCAGGAAGAATTTAAAGGAAAAAATCAGAAAACACTACTATGGGAACTTTTACCGCAGAACATTCCCAGTCAGCTGATCCTCTTTGAAACATATTTTCTTCTTGTGGCCTCGTGTTATCTAGCTCTCCATCTAAGAGAAAGATCCTTTACTTTGCACTTATTTTACAAAAACTAAATTGATAATGAACAAAAATTACATGCGTACCTTCCATCTGAATCCCTGGGCCAGGATGGATCCACATTGGTCTCTCCCATAACTTATCGGATATCCATACCTGAGGAACCTACAGAACATATCACCCTGGATCTGTTCCCACTCTAGAGTGAGAATGAAATTCAATGATCTTCATTTATGTGGGGGTTTTATACAGGGCCTATGCTGAAGCTCCATACTCAGCTGGAAGTAACAAGTTGATATATTTTCATACCCTTTTGGGCAGAGTTGGTCTGGTTTTGCCAAACCCCTTTCCCCCAAAAAAACTCACAAAAAATTACAGCTTAAAACTGCACTTACTTACACACAGTGTGCTTTCTAATGGTGTTATTGCATTGTCATATTCTATCTAAAGAGAAATGCACTAATAAATCTATGTATTCAATGGTATGTAAATTACAGGGGTTAGAGAAACACCCTTGAAAAAAACTGATGTTATAGACCTATTTATCATAATAACATGCAAAATGATTTTGCCCCCCCCCCCCCCAGAATTTTTTGTAATGAGCCACCACTGATATAATAACATTAGTAATTGTCATATATTTTACTATGTCTATTATATATTTATGTAAGTTACAGAGCATATATCACTTACTATACTCAGGCTTTAGTATTGTAAACTCGAAAAAATCCAAAAATCCTGAAAAACCCAATGGGTTGGGTTTTCGTCAAACCTGGTCCCTGGGTCATGCACGGATGGGCCTATATGCATCAATATAGTCCAGTTTTTATGGGCACCTTTGCTTGATCCTAATACTGTAGTAGTTCCATTTTTTTCCCGCCCTACTTTATTTGAAAACTTTATTTCTTCACAGCACTCTATGGCCCCTAAACTATATTTTGTGACTTCCCTTTCACCCGATTTTCACCCTCGCCTCCCCCCCCCCCCCAAGAATATCCCAGTGTCACACTGATAAGAAACAGTGTTTCTGAACAGCCGGGTGCTTGTGACCAGGCCTTCTGCTCACAAAAAATAAATAAAACCAGGCCACAGGCTTGCAAAGGTTTAGAACCACTAATCTAGAAGACATTTTTGGTAGCGTGTTTTTGAGTACAACCTTAAAATCTTCTCTCTGTGCTTCTCTTTTTTTACTTTCCTCTGTAAAATCTTATTTTGAATGCAGATAACCAGACTCACAGGTTAGTTATAAAAAGTATCTACCCTCAGAAACACCTTCATTACACAATCGCAAATCTTTTGCTAGGTTTAGACTTCGGTAGCGGTGGTGTTATAGCACAGGCTTACAATCAGCACTGTCTTAAGGCAAGGCCCGGGGGCTTAAAGAGAAGAGGGGCCTCACAAAAATGTAATCTGGTAGAAATTTTTAAGAATTTGCCTAGTAGGATTTCAGAAAAATCACTTGGCCCATGGTGCTCTTAAGACGGCCCTGCCTACTAACATTAAGCATAGATTATTTTAGGTACCATTCTAGGGAAGAGAATGCCACTTTTGAAAATGTCTAGCACAAAACACTTTCTATTGCATTAAGAATTGAAGCTCAGTTGGATGTAGGCTAAAAATGAAAAAAGGAGTTTCCAAGAAAGTTGGGATTTTTCAAAGTTTTTTATCCATGATTCCAAAGAACAAAGAGGAATTGATGAGGAAGAATTCAGATAGTGAATTGAAAATCAGCAACGAGAGATTCAGAGAAAGAGCTCATACTGACGTGGTGGTAGCTCTTCTAAATCCTTTGGGGAAAAAAAAGGGACGAAAGATGTTCCAGTGACTGGGATCCTGGTTAATGTACATAATAGGTATAGTACCTGGAACAGTACCTAAAAGAATCTTATGCTTAAGGATACCTATACGAGAACTACTATTAATACTACTTCACCCTACATGCACCTGGTACATATTCCTCTATGGAATTTCTAACGAATCTGCACCTGCTGGAGGATGAGTGTTCTGAGTATATGTGTGGCTCTATTGTATTTGTGTTTCTAGTAATGGGAGAGAGAACGATTGACAGATAATTTCTGCCTGATGTATATATTCAATTATGTTAGATTTAAATTAGATTTTTAACCTTTCTCAAAAAACACAGGCCTGCTAGTTTAATCTATATTATTTTGTATATTGAAATATTGTATTGAAGGTCTTGACAAATCATAGGAAAAAAAGTTTCGGCACAAGCAAAATTTCACAGGCACCAAGCAATTTTTCTCCCAAACAAAAGCAGTCCAAAATAATGTATTTTTTACTTGTCCACAATTTATAGACCCCTCTATATACTACCAGACATTGTGGAATAATTTTGTGTTGTTCTTTGACTTCAATTGAGTAAATTCCAATAATTTCCAATGAATTTAATAATTAATCATATACAGTGAAACCTGCCTTAAACCGGATCAAAATATAGTCTGTTAGACGATTAGTACTTTTATTTTGCACCGTTATAAAACGGAATATTATTTCAGTCTCTTGATGTTCCGTTTTGTACAGGCTTCACTGTATAAAAAATATTAGGACAAATTTTATTTTTTAGTCACCATGGCGACCTGGCACCTCTGATTTGTCCAGCTCTGTTGTACAGTATACTCTTGCTAATCTGATACTCATTAGGCAGGTTTTTTTTAGCATGAACAACGACCTGCTGTGGTGGTCGAGTGGTCATAGTGACGGACTCGCATCACGAGGATCCGCGTTCGAACCCCACCGTCACCACAGAAGTGGCCTGCTGATGTTGGTTTCTTGTGGTTCCCAACTTCCAGGTGCAAATGCGAGCCGATCTCCCCATTAAAAAGTCTCGCCACAGAGCGCAAAAGGCCTACAACAATAAATCATTCAATCATTACACTTCACTTATAGTTAGAAAGAACTTGTGGCAGATGGCAGCACTACACATAACAAGCATTACACAGAAACAAACTTCACCGTCAGGTTTCACTACACGCACAGTCCAACATGTACCAATTCGTTAGAGGTTCCGTAGAGGAATATGGACGAGGTGCATGTCTGGTTTAGTAGTAGCAACATAAACAATGAAAACATGCCACTGCTGCAACTTGTGGCAGATGGCAGCACTACACATAACAAGCATTACACAGAAACAAACTTCACCGTCAGGTTTCACTACACGCACAGTCCAACATGTACCAATTCGTTAGAGGTTCCGTAGAGGAATATGGACGAGGTGCATGTCTGGTTTAGTAGTAGCAACATAAACAATGAAAACATGCCACTGCTGCACAGAAGTTTGAAGCAACGCGTGTTTTTCAATATACAGTAGTATATTGAAAAACACGCATTGTACATTTAACATATGATATACTGGCTGATATAACATAGGCGGTATATAAAATTCTAATAACCTATTAGAATATCTCAGCCCATTGGGTCACAAAAGTGACTCATTAAGTGGAGCGGGATGATGCATTACAGTCGAATCCTGTATGACGAACTCCAAGAGACCAGAGAAATCACTTCATTATAACAAAATTTTGTTATAAAGAAATTCCAGGTTTTTGCATTGCTCCTATTTTGGGGATTAGAAAAGTGTTCGTTAAAACGAGATTTGTGCAAGAACGGAATTTGTCAAAATAGGATTCAACTGTATCAGGAGTTTTATAACATTAGAACCAAATTGAGGACAATTAGGATTTCCGAAAAGTGATGTGTTAAGCAGAGTGGCACACTAACAAGGCTTGACTGTATAGGCTAAGGATACATCTACACATGCACTCTATGTTTTGTCCTTGAGCAATTTGTAGAGCTCCAACATAAGCAGAGATGGACTCATTTCAATTTAAGAAAACTTTGTTCACTATTAAAGACAAAGCAGCATGTCAGTGAAGGAATATGAAAAAACGGGAATGAGAAAAGTTGCGAGGGGAAGACACAAAGATGAAGGGAATACCTTGTAGAAATTTGAACGGTATCATGACATGTAAGAAGTTGATTCTTTTGTCAGCACACGATGAGGATACAAAGCGCACGAGACGTCAAGCTTCAAACTTTAAAGATATCCAATCCTGCCTGCTTGAAACAAACTAGTGCGAAAAATGTTCCAGTTTCAGGAAATTTGCTCGAGGAGAAATCGTTAGAAACCTGCAATCTCCAACAAATGATTATCACATGCGAAGATTCCTTTTAAACAAGAGGTCATGAGCACTATCAACCTAATAAGAAAATTTGTATCAGGACTGGAAAGCAAAACACATAGAAACTTCCAATTTCAAACTTCTTTTGAGAAAAGGATCCCTTCTTCAACACTACTGATAATGCATGGGCCCACTCAGTCACGTCTCGGGCCTCAAGTGCACAGAGGCCTCATCAAATTGAAAAAGTCTAAATTTTTGAGTGTAAATCAGTAGACAAGCATTCTTAGCCTTGCGGGAGGGGGCAGAAAAATCAGTTTGCCCAGGGGTCCCATGATGCTCCTTAAGACGGCCCTGACTACCAATTTTATAAAACAAAACTCGCCAGTGCGTGTTTCAGTGAACTTTTTTTCCTTTCGAACTCAGAGAATATTTCATTCTCATTTAACGATGTTCCAAATGAATTAAACTGTCATACAAGGTTACACTATTTTGGTTTCCATAAACATGCAAAAAAAAAAAATATGAATTTTAAAAAATCAAAAAATGTAATATTTTGTTATTTAAATGTATAATTATGAAGCAAATAAACACTGATTAGTGAAGAACTTTTCATCGCTGGACCGGATTCAGCGCTATTTGCTAGAATTGCTAGTGGAATGATAGTGGATCGCCCCGTTGAAATGTCTCGCCACAGAGAGCAACTGGCCTACAACGTCGCAAATATTTAATCGTTACACTTCATTCACAACTTTGAAATTAGATGGCAACACTAAAAATTCACACACAGCACTATATACGCACCAAGACTGTTAGGAACACACAATCAATCAATAGTAAATTGCCAATGACATTAAACTGGAGTTGTGCTCCATTTAAAAATGTGCCAGAAAGGATGGCTGCAATGACACGGCGCTATTTTAGCATAGTCTGAAACTTTGCGACAAAAAGGTGTGGCATATATTGGGAATTAACCCCACAAAGTTTTTTCCCAAATCAGAGGACACAAAAATTAGAATCTGCCTATGAACCTCGTAATTTCAATCATCCAATGTGAGTAACGGCAAAATGTCCATTAACAACAAAGATAGAGTATGGTGGTAGGAAAACCTTAAATCTAACTATGCCATTATCTTCCTACTCTAATATCACTGACCACACATTTTTAAACTCATCGCCCCTAGGCTATAACTCGCTCAGCTGCCGTAAATCTATGTTCAAGCCACATAGTGACCTAAATTGTTATAACAAACACTCTACATCAATCTTCTCCATCAAACTTGGCCCTGTAACACTCATACCTAAATTAGTACATAGCGCCTACATTCATCTGAATCGAGACATGCCTCCTCCCCATATCTTACAAGTGTATATTTTCTTATTTACAACTCTTATAATCTAAAGCCAATGAAACTTGTATATATGACACTTACACAAGGGTTTTAGGGAAATATACAAACACCAGCACGGATATATTGATTAATGAAACAGTAAATTACATTTGGTGTGAAAGTAAACAAAACTTTACACAAGTAGGGCTTGCTCATAAAAACTTGTCTATACCGAGTCACCTGTAGGTGACATTCATTGATATTGTCCGCACCTTTTCCCAGTGTCTCATTAATTCATTGAGGGGTGATTGTGAGGAATTGTTTATTTTGTTTATGCGCATGTAATCAAAGACCCTGTCAATAAACAAAACACAAAAAAAAGCAAACAAAGGTCATCACGACTTGAAAAGAGCACTGACTTTTCGGGAGGACCAGCGGATGATAACTCCATGTCTTTCCCGTGAGGTTATGCATTTGTCAAAGTCTCTCAGCCGCCTAAAATTCACAAGACAATGTTAGTAAACAACGCCTTCCCAATGCTTTAACTCACAAATATGGCTGACGCGGAGGATTTTAATGAGGAATCCTGGGATGCTTAAGACCAAATCCATGATAAAGCGCTCGAGCGACAGACGCAGCTCAATAACGAATCAAATAAGTTGTCTTATTCGGAGTTATGTATTTTGGACGAAAGCACCACCTTTTGATTGGTTTTTGTGTTTCAGCTAGGAGCGTGATCGCTTGATTAAGAAACAGGCTGTAAAGACCATCGCCATACTGAGATAACAAAATTAATATCAAAAAATTAATTAATTAAAAATTACCACCCCCCAGCAGTATATTTATTTTTATCTGGATTAATTTTGAAATTGGCAGCCAAAACTAAGTTGATAATAGATGAGAAATGTAAGTAAGGAAAATTGTAATGTAATTCTATAGGTCATCCCTATTAAATGTTCTATGACCATATTTCTTCCAAAAAAAACATACGGGACATTGTATGGCGTTATTGGCATTGTATTTTTTCGGCCTGAAATATACTGAGAAATTAAATTTTCTGGATGTTACGCCGAAACTGATATTTGGAAAGAAAGGCGATTTCGTTTCCTCCGGGAATCGAACCTGGTTCCCTTTGCATACCAGGCAAGTGCGCTAAAGCCGAGTTTTCCTATGAATAGGTTTTTGGACCACATGAACCGAACTGTATTATTTTGCGTCAGCAGAAACATGTTACATAATCACGCTACGCATTTGTGTTTTCCTAGCGTGATGCATCAGATCAGGGCGGCTGTATTATAGTATACGGCCCTGGCATCAGCTACTCTGTAAGACGTTTCTCATTCTTCAGATCTTCTCTCTGTAAGATTTTTTTCTCAATCAAATTATTCACTTAGTACAGTACCAACATTAGAGATATTTTGTGTCATGAACAGAGCCGGATCTTGAATCCTGCGAACTAGGCGGCCGCAAAAAGCGCCAACTGAAAGGGATGATTTTTTTAATCACCAAAACATCATTCGCTTACACTTGAAAAATGTCCAGAACCGACCCTGTTTATGAATATAGAGTTCATGCATGAAAACATCATTTAAGAGCGCAAATTTCCGAACATTTAGGATGTAGGCTACGTTGCTTACATCCCCGGTAGTTCGTTGCCTACTAGTAAATAAATTATATCTGAGGTTTAGGCTGATTGCAGCTAGTGTTGTTAATTTTCGACTCACAACCTATTCCAGAACGTCCTTTTTAATTTCGAATTCGAATGTTCAAATATTAAGATTGTAATCTTGGATTTTGTTTGTGACACAAGTAACTGTTGGTTTTAAACAAGTAATAACATTGAAGAGCTCATGTACAGTGAATCCCACTTATAGCGTTTTCCAAAAACTCATGAAAAACGTGGTGGGAAACCGTATTAAAAGGGAAATTTCAATAAGTGTTAGTAAAAGTTTAGAAATCACGAAAATAAGTCGTACTAAGCGAGAAAACGTTTTAAATGTGACCGTGTTAAGCGGAATATGTTGCAGTAATTTTAAATTAATCTACATTTTCAAATGTAGTTCTAACGTGTTTCAGAATGTCTTTCTTTATTTTTGTGAATTCCACATCCCCACCCTCACATCCTGGAGCAGAGCTCCAAGCCCACGGGCTGAGATAGACTTGGAAGTCTTGGGGGGGGGGGCACGGACATTATTGCTCGGGGGGTGTGCAAGATGATGCTGTTGTCGATTCATCTATACTTCTGGCTGGAAATGCTCACGCTCACCTAATAATTTGTATGAAAAATGCTCCGAAAAAAAGTTCACATATCCTATTATTCTGAACCCCCCCCCCCCGGGTGGACCCTGGCCCGTAAAAGGGTTGGAGCAACCAGAGTACTGCCTCAAGCGAAGGGGGGGGGGTTACAAAAATATACACTTATTTTGCATGATAATATAATAAATCATTTCAAGAGGCCCCAAGAAAGTCTGCCCCGGGGTCCCGAAAAGGCATGCTACGTCCCTGGGTGGACCCCCATAGGCTCCTTCCCACAAGAAGGGTCGCAACAGGGTCTCTGCATGGTCACCCGGCAAGATCATATTTTGGCACCCTTTGTAATGTTTGGAGCCCTCCGGGCACCGGACCCGCTTGTCCACCCCCACTAGTTGCGTCTCTTTCCACAAGAGTAGGCATCTCCGACAAACCAGACACGACCCAGGCTCTGTCCCTCTCGGGATATAAGCCTTTTACCCAATCAGGTTGGGTCGCGCTGGGCGAGTCACGGTATCTCCAGCGCCAGGTAAGTATACAAGAGTAGGCAGGACTGCAACTAGATGCTTAGTTAGCCGAGGCAAGGACACATTGTGGTGCCCACCCCCTCTGACCCGACTCCCGGGTCACAAGACACGCGGCTCCCGAGGGCCGCAACTAGAGGGGAGCTAACACGAGACGATAATTACCATATTTTGTATTTTCTCACATTATAAACTTACTACAGGGGGGGGGGGGGCATGAAAAGAGATCCCAGCCTAGGAGTCATGCTGTAGGGTATGGGATCCATGGTTTTTACAAATTCATTACAGAGTAATGAATATCCGGTAAAAAAACCTGACACAACGACCCTGCATCTGGAGATTGGAAGGAAGAAGGGGGGGGGGGAACCTGATGCACCAATATGCGTTAAGAACAGGGGTGACTCGAGAAGATATTTTAGAACCTATATATTAGAAACCTATTTTTGATGTCCTCTGGGCACGTTTTTTTTTGTCGACAAAGCTTCTCACTTTTTCAACTCGAATTTCGCACTCCTGTTAGAGCAGTGCCCAAGTGCAGATCCAAGCGGGGAGCGATCGCCCCTCCCAAGAGCCGAATAATAGAGAGAAATTTGTCTGTCCCGTGAAATACGGATGATCCAGTGCACTTATACAGGAAGTCGCTCTCCGTCACATCGTCCTAGATCCGCCTGCCTTCACTCCATTCGAAGCTGAAGATGTGTGCCACGGCTTTATTCGCAGCTAAAGATATCTGTCTCGGCTTCATTAGCAGCTGAAGATACCTGTCTTCGTTCCATTCACCGCTGAAGATCTCTGCATCGGCTTCATTCGCAGATGAAGATGCCTGTACCTCCGCTCCACTCGGAGCTGAATATTTCTGCCTCCACTCATTTTGCATTTTAAGATGTCTGCGGGACAGAGCCAGCTCCCTGTCTGATAAAAAAGTAAAAAAAGTTTAAGATGTCTGTCTCAGCTTCTTTCCTAGCTGAATATTTCTGCCTCTGCTCCATTCGCAGATGAAGATATTCACCACTGCTCCATTCGCAGCAGCTGAAGATGTCTACCTTTGCTCATGAATGGATACAGAGGTGGAGGCGATAGGTAAAAACCGAATATTATTGGAAAATTTTCATGTCCCGTAAAATACAGGACGATCCAACGAACTTACACAATTCGCTTCTCCCGTCACATCGACTTGAATCCGCATCTGACGGTGCCCCATACAGCCGCACAGGTTGCACGGCCAAAGAACCGTCCCTAGTTAAGAACACCGATTATGGTTTCTTTTCTTAATTGTTTCCAACTCTGCTTCAACAGTACAAGAGGGTGCCAAAATGCTTACTTGACACAGCTAACCAAACCTCTAGTTGTGGCCCCCGAGTCTACGATGGTCTCAAGGTGGCCTTGGTGTACAAATGGGTAGGGGCAGAAAAGGCAAAGGAATCTCTGCCAGTGCGGGATCTATTTTTTGTGCCCCCGATGACGTTTCTCAGCTCAACAAAGTTTTTTTTACCTTCCAACTCGGATTTGGCACTGTTTTTTATAGAGGTGCCCCATGTGGCCGCACAGGTCGCACAGATTCTGTGGGGGGGGGGGGGGCTGAAAGGCTTCAGCCAAGTTTTTTATAATTTTTGTTGTTTTTCATGTTATAAATTCTTTATCTTGGGATCCGTGAAAAATCTGGCCTCTAAATCCGCAACAAAGATCCCAGTCTAGCGACCCCTGCTGCAGGACGTGGGTGCGATAAATGCATCCAATCTTCCCCCTAGGCTAGTACGTCCTATATGGGGTGACCATACGTCCCGTATTTTCCGGGACAGACCCGGTATTTTCGGTTTCTTTGGCTGTCCCGAATTTTTAGCAAAAGTGTCCCGGTTTTTCCCGTATTTTGCACGAAGCCTACTTGAAGTTTTATTCTTTATTGAAGTCAAAGATTGAAATTATTTTCAACTTATAAATTATATTATAACTGCAACTATAAATGAGTATATGAATCTCCCACATTTGTCTTAGTGAAATTTTTTTTTCGTGGAATTCATTTTGATCCACTGCAATTAGCAGTAATGCTGCATTTCCCGCCATTGTGATTTCTCCGTTATTTCAACAATATTTGGCGACTTTGTTCGGTTTTAGCGTCATTTTTGGCAATAATTGGCGATGTCCCGTATTTTCCCGTATTTGGAATCCCAATGTCCCGTATTTCTCTCGAGGAAATATGGTCAGCCTAGTCCTATAGATATTGTATCTAGGAAGTAATGAGTCCCGTATATACCGGGTGACTCGAAACGTTATGCCGTCTGCCAATAGCCGTTCTTTTTGCCTTGTAGCATTTGCAGCGAATTCACGATGGCACTAACAATTTTAAGGGAATTAAAATTAATTTAATACTCTAAGAAGATATTAGAATACTTTAAGACATTCATTTTTAAAAATATTGTTAGTACTTTCAAAATCAGAAGTGCCTTAGGTGTAGGCTGACCATATTTCCTCGAGAGAAATACGGGACATTGAGATTCCAAATACGGGAAAATACGGGACATCGCCAATTATCGCCAAAAATGACGCCAAAACCGAGTAAAGTTGCCAAATATTGTTAAAATTACGGTAAAATCACAATGGCGGGAAATGAAACGTTACTGCAAATTGCAGTGGATTAAAATGAATTTCACGAAAAAAACGTTCACCGAGACAAATGTGGGAGATAAATATTCTCATTTATAGTTATAATTATCATAATATAGTTTATTAGTTGAAAAATAATTTCAATCTTTGACTTCAATAAAGAATAAAAATTCAAGTAAGCGTCGTGTAAAATACGGGAAAAACCGGGACACTTTTGCGAAAAAGTCGGGACGACCAAAAATACAGAAAATACCGGGACTGTCCCGGGAAATACGGGACGTATGGTCACCCTACTTAGGTGGTGACGAAGCTTCAAACTTTCAGTTCGGTAATTTTTTCAAGACCCAAGGAGACATCCAAAACAAAGGACCTCCACACAAGCAGACAACGGGTAAAGCTAGGTTTTCCTAGGAGCAGGTTTCTACACCGCGCGCAGCGTGAAAGTTCTACTCATAGGAAAACCCGTGAATCACCCAGCGCGACACGCCGTACACTCAGCAATAAGAAAAACAGCATGACTGTTTTCCTACAGAGCGCAATACGGCTCACGACAGCGCTTTACGTCGGACGTTATTGGCTGACTGCTTCTGGAGGAGTCAAATGCGTCTTGCGTCGCGCGCTTTGCGCGATGTTCTCTTCATTCTTCTGTGTTTTCTTTCTCTCCCCTTCAAACCGGAGCATGCAGACGACATAGTAGCTGATGCCAAGGCCATATGCTATAATATAGCCGCCCTGATCTGATGCGCCACGCTAGGAAAACACAAACATGTAGCGTAATTATGTAACACGTTTTTGCCGGCGCGAAATCGTCTAATTCGGTTCACGCAGCGCAAAATACCTATTCCTAGGAAAACCAGGGCCGTCTCTATTCTACCGCGTAGAATAGAGACGGCCCTGGGAAAACCCGGCTTTAAAATAGTAAAAATTGAATTTTTCAACACTCCATTTTATAGTAATGTGCTGCCATCTAATTTCTAATTTAGAAGTGACTCATGTGGTGATGAAGAAGTTTAAAGTCAAAAAAACTATATTCTTTATTCCGCTCAGTTCCTTATAAACAAAGCTCATAAACTGAACTGGAAATTTAAACTGAAAGTTCGGCTATTTTATATGAGCATAAGGAGACGTTCAAAACAACGTACCTTTTAATGAGCAGACGACAGACAAGAAGTCGGTTTGTTCGGTTCCCTAAAAGCTCAGCTCACAAACAGAACTGGAAGTTCGAACTGCCAGTTCAGTAATTTTTTCAGGACTCAAGGAGACGTCCAAAACAAGTAACCCGGAGAGAAGCAGACGACAGATATTTCAAGGCTTGCATCGAGCTTATATTACTGGAGGGAGCATCCAGCCGCCGCGACTGCAGCGACATCAAATGCAAAGGAAATTTGAACTCGAAAACAAAGTTTCCGCCTGGCAATTTGCCCATAGAAATGTACAGTTCGGTCTCTAAATATTGGGTTTAAAGATTACAAAAAAGGATAGAGAATTCATTTGAAGGTGATTCAATTATTTATTTCATTAATACTGGAATAATTTCTTTCATTAATGCTGGTATCATTTCTTTCATTAATACTGGAATAATTTCTTTCATTAATGCTGGAATAATTCATTTCATTAATACTGGAATAATTTATTTCATTAATGCTGGTGTCATTTCTTTCATTAATACTGGAATAATTCATTTCATTAATACTGGAATAATTTCTTTCATTAATGCTGGTATCATTTCTTTCATTAATGCTGGAATAATTCATTTCATTAATACTGGAATAATTTCTTTCATTAATACCGGAATAATTCATTTCATTAATGCTGGAATAATTCATTTCATTAATGCTGGAATAATTTATTTAATCAATTTTTTAATTTCCCTTCAGTAATTCTGGATTTTCCTTCATTAATTCTGAATTTTCCTCCATTAATTCTGGAATTATTTGCTTTATTAATTATTATTTCTTTCACTAATGCTGAAATTATTTTTTTCATTGATTCTGAAATTATATCTCATTAATTCTGGAATTGTCTCTGTCATTAATTTTATTATTATCTCTTTCATGAATTCTTTCATTAATTTTGGAATTATATCTTTCATGAATCCTTTCATTAATTTTGGAATTATCTCTTTCATGAATTCTTTCATTAATTTTGGAATTATCTCTTTCATGAATTCTTTCATTAATTTTGGAATTATCTCTTTCATGAATTCTTTCATTAATTTTGGAATTATCTCTTTCATGAATTCTTTCATTAATTTGGGAATTATCTCTCATTAATGCTGAAATTATCTCTCATTAATTAATTTTGGAATTATCTCATCGATGCTGAAATTATTTTTTCATTTATTGTTTTAAACCCCTATTTAGGGGCCGTTCAAGTATTACGTAAACAAATTTTTAGCCATTTTTTGACCCCCCCCCCTTGTCAGCAAAATTTCGTCATCAGCTCTGCCCCTCTGAATTCTAACTCATATTGGTGGCATCAGAGACTCAGGCTACACGGGGGGGGGGGTTCCCCTCCCGACGACAAAAAATTTAGTTTTTCAATGCAAAAAAATATTTTTTAAATTAAAATTTCGGAAGAAAATATCTTTATATGTTATTATAATCAATTTCTGTTAATTTCCAATGCTATTTGAAGGCTATGAACTCAAAATTTGCCTTTAATAAATTCATTGCGACCCACCATCTAAGCCATATAATGATAAATCGCATAAAGGTCCTTGGCCCACGGACCAAATATGGCCCTGGGGGTTATCTGATGCGGCCTGCCCTCCTCAAACCTAATTTTGTAAAAATTAACTAAGCGGCACATTGAGTGTCCTGTGGTACAATTCCAGAACATTTAAACGGTCCGTGGCACATTTTCAGATCACTTAAATGACCCGGGACACAGTTCCAGAACACTTAAGCGATCCGCGACACATTTAGATACTTTCTAAGTGACATGTGGCGCAGTTTTAGAGCACTTATGTGGCCTCCAGTGCGGTTCTACATCACTCAAGTTACCCGCGGCACATTCTCAAATTATTCAAGTGATCCGCGGAATATAATTACGGATCACTTGAGTGATGCGTGGCACAGTTCCAGAGCACTTGGATCCACGAAACGTTTAGAGATCACTAAAGTAGGGCACTTATCAATAGGGGGAATGTTACTTCAAGTGCCCACAAACTATCGAAAGGTTTTTCTAGTTTTTGGCGCACCGAGTAAGATGCCATTAAGGTATCCGACTACCGTTCTTGTCACTTTTCTTCAAAATGGTACTGGAGTGAACTGTAATAACATTTTTTGATAGAAAGTGTCTCGAAATGGTGAAAACTGTGATAAATTTTGGTCTACCTATGACATTTTCTATGAAAACGTCGTTTTTATGTCGAATTTTCGGCAAAATTCGTGTAATATTCGAAACATGATTGCAAAAGATTTTGTTAATGAAATGCTTTGTGATTTTCACAGTGCATTTAGCTAGTACTGTTGCATGTTATAAACCAAAATTTAAAGGATTGCATGATATGTTCATAA
The DNA here is from genome assembly GCF_987345545.1 of Pholcus phalangioides. Lineage (NCBI taxonomy): Eukaryota > Metazoa > Arthropoda > Arachnida > Araneae > Pholcidae > Pholcus > Pholcus phalangioides. The sequence goes on along the minus strand of NW_028301601.1, from coordinate 16,100,805 downwards.
GTTACATCAAAATATGTTTAAGTACGTGTGTAATTTTTGAAATTTCATCCTACATTTTGTCTATAAAACACTGTAATTCAAAAAAATATATGTCATAGACCTTAGATTTTGGTTCATAACCTCAACAATATATAGCAAAATATCACATTAAAATTTCGTAAGGATGCAATGAATCAATTTTTGCAAATCATGTCACAAACTCAAGTAAAATGTCAAAAATAGCGTTCTTTGTAAAACACGTTTAAAGTCTTTATTCGCGTATTACTTGTATGTAAAAACGCAACACTAAAGTGAACGTAACTTTGATTCTAAGCATCATATAAACAAAACAAGGCCTTTTTAGAATCACAACAAACAGGGCTTTTATAAAAACTATCCATATTTTCTTCCAAAATGACGTTTTCAACGTAGTCGGATACCTTGAAAATATTTCATGTTGGTGCTGCCATCTCTAATCTCGAAATTTCAGGCAACTCATGTGATGATGAAAAGAGAGAGAGAGAGAGTTCTTTGTGTGTTATTTTTTGGCATAAAATTTTTTTGAGACGAAAATTTTGGTAACAAAATTCGTACATTTGCAATAATCGATTTTTATGTAGTAAAAATTATTATTTCTTTCGACAAAAACATTCGGACAATATGGATGATCGAACAAATAAGTGAAAATACGGATTATGTGGTCTTCAGATAGGGTTACCAGGTTCAAAAATGAAAAGGAGGAAAGCCTGGTGCGAACCTTAGGAAGTGTCTTAACGCATGCCTCCCCCCACCCCGGGCCGTGCCCGAAGGGCCTCAAGAGAAGAGATGCATCAGAAAAACGAGACGTAGTTGAATTTTTCGAGAATTTTTCAGTTAGGGCCTCCAAAAAATCCCTTGGGTCGGGGGTCTATGATGCTATTACGACGATCCTGCCTGTCAGCCCCACCCTTGTATGGGGGTCATGAAATTCCAGTACTTGATTCCTTTACTTCTATTAATTTACATTAATTAAACAGAAACAACAATAAAAAATTCGAAAAATGATCAAAGTTATCGAATCGCAACGTATATTTGATAAAGAGATGATGAAGCAATTTAACAGTATGACAAAAATTTATGTTCGTTCAATATGGTTCGAGCCACTATGAAGTGTCAGCAGGTGGACAAACGCTAATTATTATTAATAATTTATGAATTTTGTAAAATTAACTAAAATGCAATTTCCTCTCAATGGATCGTGTTTGATTACGATCCAGACTATCAACGCGTTCCTGAAATAATGAAAAAAATGAGTGTAATAGAGAATGCGCTCTCCCCTTCAAGATTTGGTAACTCGAAAGTTTGTAAGTCGGGGAACAACTACATACAACTTTTTTTTGAGGGGGCCCGCAAAAATTTTTTTTTGCATTGGGGAGTGAAATTCTCCTAAGCTCGGACCTGCCTCCGATTTTTTAATTTAAATATCTCAGGGAATAATGCAGTTAAAAACATGTAATTTGTTTGTTGGTCTCAGAGGAGAAAGAGCAACAACTGTCTAATTGGAAGTTAGAGGACGGGGAGATCGTATAAAAATGTAAATTTTTTTATTTTGCGAACACTGTATTTTTATCTTCAAAACTCGTAAAGGGTGATTTCTGGTCACATTTTGAGAATTTTTAAAATTAGAACTATACCACCACTTCGACGAACGGTTGATGAGATAAAGGCTGTAACAACACTCCAAGGAGAAACCATTGAATGTGTTAAGATTGGCCATAATATTCCCAAAAGCAGGACCGCAAGTAGTGGGGATGGGGGGGAGCAGGCGACTGGTGCCCCGAGCGCATCACAAAAGGGGGAGCAAATTTCACCATTCAGCATTACGGGGGGGGGGGTGCCTAAATGAGTGGTTGCCCCGGCTAACCAAGAATCCAGTTGCGGCCTTACTGGTAGGTATCTTATTTCTGACGAATCGAAATTATATTTGGTATTTTTTCTTTTAGATACATTCTCAAGTTTGTAATTTACACCTGGTAGAGCATTTCTTTTACTTCTATAGATAAACTACACAGTTGATCTACTAATGACAGACAAAAATCCTGCCCTTATTCTGTTGAACTTGGTTTACTGCATGGGCCTATCTGGGCACTTCTGGCACCAGGATGTCAAGTGACAATTAGATCTGGTTCCGATTTTCAAGAGTCAATATGCAAATAGGTAGGTAGGAATTTTTAGCTAGGTAGTAGTGCCTCTCTCAGAAAAATCGCTTTGTATGTGGGAGTATGATAATGTTAAGACAGCCCTGGGCGTACTTAATGAAAATTGTGAAAAGCTAATCAAAAAACTCGGCAAAATAATGTGGTCTAGTTTGCAATATCATTAGTTTCTCATCTTTTGTGCCATTCTTGTGATAATGATCTTCAACTATACAATCAAGTGTTCTTAAAATTTTAGGATCTTCTATCGGATAATCGATATTGAAAAAAATCGTACATTAAAAAAAAATACCATTTGATATCTTTTTGTGGTTTCCCTTTAGTACTGATGCCCTAAGCACGTGCTTATTTTGCTTAATATGGTTAATCCGGTTCTGCACTGTACTAGCAGCGCCAGAAGCTGAAAAGGGCAGAAAGGGAGGTAACAAAATGCCGAGAGGTATGCATATGTATAATATACACACAACAGCAGTGCTCCCAACACACCCGGGGGAGATTTCACGTATAAGTAAATAGTTTTCATTTCCAGGGGCCCTTCATGGATCTCATTGTTTTCTTGCTGCTTTAACGTTGAAAAATTTGCGATAGCGGAAGCAAAAGATATATCCAGTCTGGGGCCACAGCAAAAGTATGCGAATCGGTGTCCCGGGTAATTGGTTGGGGCCCCTGGATTTTATTCGTTGGTAAAACGAATACAAATGACAATTTTTCATGGCACTCGCACGGGGGAATGACCAACAAGCTTCCAAGTCGGGGGCCCCATGTTTACAGGTTTCATTTTGGGGGCCCTGGATGAATCTCATTCTTTTCTGTTGTAGAATTCGCAACAGCCGAAGCCCGAGATATAGCCAGTCTGGCGCCCCACTAAAAATCTGCGTATTGTGTCCCCGCTACTGCATGTGGGGCCCTGGATTTTATTCGTTGTAAAATTGATAAAAATGAAAAATTCTCACAGGGGGGTGTCCGACATGCTTCCAGGTCAGGGCTCCATGGAAATGTTGGCAGGTGGTAATTCGGTGCCCCTGGATGTATCTCATTGATTTTTGTGGTTTAACATTGTAAAATTTGCAACACATCGGTAGCCCAAGATATATCCAGTGTGGGGCCCCACTGAAATTGAGCGAATTTAATCTGGGGACCCCCATGGGGAAGTTTTCTGGGGGTACTTGATGAATCTCATTTGTTTTTTGTTGCTTTATTATTATTTTTATTAAAATTCGCTTCTTCAGTAAGCTGTTGCTTTCACACGTCCCTTTCCCCTTTTCCATAGCACGCTGATGAAGTGGGACGAAATAAACAAGATATGTTGGGAAGAGAAGTGGGGTTGAGCCCCCCCAGTATATATATATATGCTATTTGGCCATGGGAAAAAGATAACTCCTAAAAAAAACTACACTTTTTCACCGGGTGGCTAACTTTTTTTTTATTGAATCTTCCTTTTCCGATATGTCCTCACATGCACTCGCACATATATTCTACATGCCAAGTTTCATCAAAAAACCTGTGTCAGAATGAGCACTACATATGTCTGAGTAGCGTCAGTATATTTGTAAACGCACTGTATTTATCCGGTATCATAAAAGTCAGGGCTCGAGGACACACGTGGGGTCTACCAGACACCCAATGTTTACTTTAGTGATATTATTGTCAAAGTATTGCGTTTCTGGACAGAATCGACAGAGACACTAAGCTAGACACTTCCCTCATCAAAAATCTAACTGAGGACAAAAAGTGGTAAACGTAGTAAATGCCAAAAGCGAAAATGTTGGGAAATCGTAAATATCTGTTTTTTTGCACTTTTTCGTTTACATACGTTTACATCAGTTTGTGCACTGGTGCAAATGTTGCGCTCTTTACACGCTCTTTTGAACTACTTAAAGGCCTACCAGACACTTTTAAAGTTTACCGCATGGTAAAACATTGTTCATTGGACACTTTTCATGAAAAACGGCTCTTACATTGTTAATCGCTTTTAATCTTCGATTATGATTTAAAATGTACGTCTTTTTGAACGGCACTATGAAGACAATGATCTTAGACTCAGCTACTACTCCACCGCACATGCACCTCGTAAATATTCCTCTGGGGGAACTTAAAACGAATTGGCAGATGTATCGAAATGTGCCGTGTATGTGTTATGTGTCTATAACTTGAAGTTTTTTTTCCGAGGAATGCCTGTTATGTGTCTAAGAAGTGCTGCATCTTGACTTCGGAATTCAGAAACAAATAACTCTGCAGGTTATTTAGCCGGTAACATTTATGGTTGAATTTTTTAAATGTTGTAGGCACAGTTGCTCTGTGTGGAGAGACTTTTAAATTATATATCGGCTCGCATCTCCTCATAAAATTGGAAACTACAGAAAACCGACTTTAGCCGGTTAGTATTATGCCGTCTGTGGTGCGAGTCCATCACGCGATGCCACTCTTCCACACAGTGGCAAAAACTCAGTTATTGAAAGAATGACGAAACTCACGTGCGTGGGGTGAGAAGACGAGTCCGCTTAGGGAGTGAGGTCTGTTGGGCCCCTAGCACGCGTTAAGATGTCTTGAAAGCTCTATTTTTGATTGGCGCGTTTTAGGTAGAACAATGAATTCTTAGAAACGGAACGATGAACCTCTCCGCTAATTGTACGAAGTACAGATGACACATTGGATACCAAGCGAAGATAATTGGAAGAAAAAAGTGGCATTTCTCTGTGGGGAGTCAAACCACTAACCTCTCACTTCCCGGGCGCGTACCTCTACCATTGAACTGCAGAGGACAGACATTTTTTTCCTAAGACAACCGTGTTCCTTTCGGCTGAGCGGGACTGAGGAATAGCCGCCTCAGCAGCAGCTCGAAATGAAATTAGCCCAAAGAAATGCAGTGTTCTTAAGAAGGAAAATGGCTCTGCCTTCTGTAGCTAAATGGTAGAGCGCGCGTCCGGTAAGTTCGAGATTATTGGTTCGACTCCCTACAAAGGAATGCGACTTCTTTTTTTACAATTATCTTCGCTTGGTATCTTGTCATCTATACTTTGTATTTTCTTATTCCAATTTGAGAGTAATTATAACATCTATTTTGATTCAATGCCACGTATTTATATATAAAAACAAAATCGATGAAATGCACAAACGAATAACGAGCACCATCTGATCCCGCAATGTTAAAAATTTGAGCACCTAGTCGATCGATTGTACTAATTGATTTTATGCTGTTATCTCTTTTTTTTTTAGGACTACCCCATCATAAGGGTGGCCAGATGAAGAACCTTTGAAAGCGGAAAAAATCCCGGAATTCGTAGGAAAAATCCAGGACAAAACACGGAATCTATTAATAGAGCAGGGACAAAACCGGGACATCCTAGAAACCCTGTTTTGCGGACATTACAGTATAAAATTGCAAACTTGGAATGCATTACGAAAATATTATCACACTGCTTCCACACAAAGGTGTCAAAATGAGTAAGACATCAGGATAGGGCTATAAATGTCGGACGTCCCCGTATACACGGGAATGTAAGGCGTGAAGGAAGAGTTTCTTTTGTTTTTTTTTGCATTAAAAACTTTTAATTAGTTACACTAACGGAAATCCTTTCTTTTTTGCGATCATTTTTCTAATTTCAAGATATTTCATGAAGCTCTGGCATTGGGGCAGATTTTTCGAGATTTTAAATTTTACTGAAAATGTCAGCGCCCTCTATATTAGCTGCAGCGAACAAAAAATACGATAAAGTAATTAAATGGCCTACAAACTGAATACAACTTAGACACTTCAATCCGCAAAGTCCAGGATTATGCAAGTTCTAACTGGCAATATATTTGTCGTAATTTTTAAATGTTTATTTACTTCAATAAAAATGCGATGTACACAGAGTGGTTAATATACATTTACAGTTGTTATGTGAATCGTAATAGTATTAGATTAAGTGGTAATTAAGCCTTAACATTGTCGCTATGGGGGAAATTTTGGTTGCATAGGGTATTTTATCGTCACCCAATTAAGATGGATGGATTGTATTTGATAATAATTTTATTTCGTTCGATGCTTGATTGCGCAAAGAAAAAACCGGGACGAATAGGCATCCCGAAGGCTTTTTTCGGGGAAGTGAATTTGATAGTGATAAACCGGGGCATCTGACCACCCTAACCCTATGTAATAATCATAATTCCATCAAGCCTAAAAGTCATAGTGATATGTATCGATCTGGGACAGTGCGTCATCCATCATGATCCGTGTTACTGCAGTGGAGTAAACATCGAAGGAAGCAGTTAATCTTATAGGATGGAAGGAATCATTATTTACTCCAGCCAAGTCCATCTTCGTTCGTTAACTGCCACAAGCTATTAATTAATGCAACCGATTTGAGAAGAAGAAGAAGCAGCAACAAATTTTGACCCTGGAGAAATATGTTTCCCGAAAAGTAGGTACATTAATTGAAAAGGATTCTCGGGACGAATAAGAAGAGAGAGAGAGAGGAGGAGGTCTTCAGGATTAATGGTTTGCGATTAACGAGGGAAAGCGCTTCGGTCAGCTGTTTCAGTTTTCCAGAAGTTTCATAAATCTCTTCTCCTCCTCCTCCTCCTCCTTCTGGGAAACTCTCTCTCTTCGAAATCGCTCATAATATTTATAGCGTTGCAAATGTTTAGCTAAATACACAGGCAAAAAATACTAATATGGATTTCAGTCGGGCCCCCGCTTATAACGAGCACCAGATATTGCTAATTTTTACATATAACGAAGTTTTCTTGTGTCCCGTGAATTTTCGTATTACTTATCTATGATATTTTGATTGCTTATAACTACTGCTTGGATTTATATGACTAATTTGATGATATTATTAAAACCACAAGGTAATGAGTTTGTTTAATTTTTATGCCAAAAACACGAACTTATGCAGTTTTCTTCTCTTAAATTTCTCGCTCTCTCCACCTACTCTGTCGCAAATGGCATGGTCACTGAAAAAAACTTCAATATTTAATTTGTCGTTGCCTTTGAGAATCTCTTCACCTGCACCATTTTTAGTAGCTGAAATGGTCTCTTACCATACATTTTATTTTCATAAAGACCAATGACTAGTTTGAGTCAACCTTTAGAGACATATTCTTAAAATCACCTAAAAACGGGAATGAGATTGCTAGACACTAATCTTGTACCATTGATGACATCCCTTTTGACACCCTTGTCGAAAAAAAAATACTTTAAAATTAAAATAACATATTTTCCGACAGTGATCTGAAAATAAAGACTTCAAATTAAACTACTGAAGGAATAAAAGAGCTCACGGGCCCGGGTTGGGTGGACGTTCATTTTATAGAAAATAGGGATTGTAGAAACCCACGCACGCTTTGGTAATCACCGATTAAACCAACGTCAATTCCAGGCATTCTATATTTGAAATATGTTCAGCTAGGAAAGTGTATGTATACGTTCGAATAGTTTAATACAGTCGGACCCGCTTATAACAAGTTGGGAAAAAACAGCGAAGCTTTTCGTTACACACGCATTTCGTTATTTACGTACCGGCTTGGAATATGATGCGTTTAAGCAAAATAAAATATTTTGCATGCCCACGGTGCTCATTTTTCAGTAATCTAAGCATTCTTAAAATGAATAAATTAATATATTTTAATAAATGTTAAAAATTCATTTGAAATATCAACAAAAATATTTGTCAATAATTTTTTTTCCTTGATATTTTTATGGACTTTGAATGTTTTGCTTTTAAATAATTTTTACCAAAAAGCATGAAAATACATTAGAAACACACGAGAGGAAAACTAATTTCATGCAATCTTGAAATTTTTTTCGTTTGATATTTCACTTTTTTTTTCTATATATGTATATATATATATATATATATATAGGTACCGTTTAAATCCTTTCCCGATTCATCCTCAAGTCAAAATAGTGCCGTTTCCTCCACAGTTTGATAATGAGTGTCTTGTTCTGATCCCGTTTCCTTCAGCCCCTTTTCTTTCTCTGTTCTACTCCTCCCCCTTCAAGTCAAAGAACAGAGGACATCAAATTTGGATATTCCTACTGCTGAATGTGATCCAAATTAAGTGCCGATGACAAAACGAGAGCACCTCAGTACATTTGCATTTCTCGAAGCGCGGGGCGTTGGGGCGCCGATAAGACTAATAAATTGCGATCAAATAAATTTTCAAATTTTAATTTCACCGTATAAGCCGCACTTCGCGACTTAAGATTTAAAAATTTATGGAAATCAGAAAATACGAAATTTTACTAATTTTCACGAATTTGAATGACTAATTAGATAATTTAATTATCATCTTAATGAGTATCAGATCGTTGTGATTAATAAATGACAAGCTTCAAAATTTATAAAAATTAGAAAACTCAGTTTTACTAATTTTCACGAATTTGAATGACTAATTACTTAATTAATTAGGATCGTAATTAGTATCCGGATCGTTGTGATTTATAAATGACAAACTCCAAATTTATAAAAATCAGAAAATTCGCACTGTTCCGATTAAGTACTGGGACCTGTGGAAGCTGTGCTTATACTATTTAAACATAGTTTTATACAACGAGAACCGTAAAAAAAACATTAGTTATACGTACCCTTTGTGCCGCATTTTATTAGCAGAAAACGCAATATGTAAAACTATCGAAACAAGCTACACTATATAGACATGATTATGCCGAGATTTGTCGTGATACAGCACCATCTGTGATTTATTATATTTAAAAAGAACGTATATATATAATATCCAATATACTAATATATATGTACGTGTTCCCCCTGTGCTCCCATATATATATATATATATATATATATATATATATATAAACTATAACGTCGAGACACTGTGCAACACAACTTGTTGCAGTGTGACAGCTTCGACATTCTTTGTGGCGAAACACGATAAGTAGGGATACGTAAATTTCGCAAAAAAAATCCGAAATTTCACGAAAAATAAAAATTAAAAAATAGCATATAATAGGCCCTAGTCTAGGCCCTGAGGCCACTTCCCCCTATCTTGCAAGAAATACTCTTTTCTGCTGCTGTGTCTTCAGCAGAATACTATGCCGTTCATCAATTCCAACATACAGCAGAGTCTCGTTTATCCGACCTTCCGTATTATCGGACGTCCCACAGCAAAAAAAAAAAAAAAAAGATCAAGCACCAACTGTGTTGAACTTTCAGAATTTCACATAACGATGGCTCTAGAAACTGCGATTAAATACATTGAGCAACAAGAAGCTACAGGGATCGACATAATGATGCTGCAAAGATGGCGAGATTTGGCAGCGAAGAAACGACACTAGTCGGGAAAGTAGATTACGATCAAACATTTTTTTTAAATCATCACAGAACTGAACTTTTTTAAACACTGTATTTAACTTCAAAATATTCTGTAACTGTAAGTTCATTTTCTCAATTATTCTGTTGTTTTGCTGTAAACATGATTATTAGGTTCACAATGTGCGAAATTATAGCATAATTTGACGTTTAATAGGCTTTTCCTTATCACCTCCGTATTATCCGACGTTCTGCCGGCCCGTTTATGTCGGATAAGCGAGACTACTGTACTCAATTGTCAATTTTTTTTTCGTAAAATTGCCCTTGAACTTTGAGCCCAAAAGATTTCAAATCTACTGACTTACTCCACAAAACATGTACGAATGGAAAGTTTGAAAGTTTTTCAAATTGTCGATTTGCATAATTTTCCTACAGAACTCGGAAACGAAAGTCAACTGAACCCGTATTTTAGGAGCTAGAATTTAATTTTGCCAAAACTTATTGTTTAGAAACTTATGCTGGAGTAATCGTCTTCATATTTATTGAGAAAAGCAGCAATATATATATATATATATATATATATATATAGTCAAAATTGGCAAATTTCGCATTTATCGCATTCATTTCGTGAATGTCGCATTTGTCGCGGTTATTTCGTAAATACGAAATTTACGTATCCCTAACGATAAGCAATTAGGACGGCTTTGACGGTGAAGGTTATAAGTGATAAGAAATATACGCATGCTATTTTCCATTACTCGTTCGCCGGAAATACGGGACAAGGAGGTTATAATACAAGGAAGGTAACATGAGGCACGAAAATTGAAGCCGTTGTGGCAACCCTATGGGCTGAAAAAAAGTAAGTCCAAATAAACGATTTCTCTAATTTTCATAAATTTGGAAACTTGCCATTTATCAATCACAACGATCCTAATGCTAATGCAGATCATAATTAATTAACGAATTATTCATTCAAATTCGTGAAAATTAGTAAAAATGCGATTTCTCTAATTTTCATATATTTGCAAATTTGCCATTTATTAATCACAACGATCTCGATGATCATCAAGATCATAATTAATTAGATAATTAGTCATTCAAATTTGTTAAAAATTAGTAAAATTGCGAATTTTGTAATTTTTATAAATTTATAGCTTGCCGTTTATTAATCACAACGAACCTGATGCTAATTAAGATCATAATTAATTAACACTAATTTTCATAAATTTGAAAGCTTGTCATTTATCAATCACAACGATCCTCATGTTGATTGAAGTCATAATTAATTAATTAACTAATCATTAACTAGTCATTCAAATTCTTGAAAATTAGTAAAATTGCTATTTTTTCAAATTTTCATAAATTTGAAAGCTTGTCATTCATCAATCACAACGATCTTGATGCTAATTATAATCAAAATTAACTAATTAGTCATTAAAATTCGTAAAATTGAATAAAATGCGATTTTAATGCACGTTTGGAATCAAAATTGGCTAGTTTTCTTGCAATACACCTTTCGCACCAAAAATTTCGAAAGGAATTCGTATTTCCTTTGGTGATAAAAAAAATTATTTCAGAGTTTCTCGTCGATTTTCTCTCCCATGACAATCGACTTAGATCGTGAATTCCTAAACTTTGAAAACTTCGCGTTATTTTTCATACACTTAATGGAAGTTATAAATTCAAATATTTCGAAAACGAAAGTCAAATTTAATTATTGTTTTTTCATCTTTTGCGATTGACCAAATTCCGAACGATTTCCGCTCTGACGATCACGATCGACGAGTAGCCGATCGCTTCTCCTAATCTCGCGTATTAAAGCCGGGTTTTCCTAGGAATAGGTTTCTTGCGCCGCGTGAACCGAATTAGACCATTTCGTGCCGGCAGAAACGTGTTATATAATTACGCTACGCGTTTGTGTTTTCCTAGCATGGTGCATCAGATCAGGACGGTTATATTATAGTATATGGCCTTGACATCAGCTACTCTGTCGTCTGCATGCTCAGGTTTGAAGGGAAGGAAAGACAACACACAAGAGTGAAGATAACATTGGCAAAACGCGCCAAGCATGACGCATTTGACTCCTTCAGAAGCAGTCGGCCAATCACGCCCGACGTAAAGCGCTGTCATGAGGCGTATTGCGCTCTGTAGGAAAACGGCCATGCTGCTTTTCTTATTGGTGAGTGGACGGCTTGTCGCGCTGGGCGAATCATGTTGCGCGCGACACAGGAAACCTGCTGCTAGGAAAACCCGGCTTATGAGAGAACTCTGAAAGGAGTGACCGGTATGCCTGCCGTTCATTCAGCTCACTCGGAAGAAAACCAAGAAATGAATCCAACCGACAATCACAGTTACATAGTGACAGAATGTGAGATTGGGTCAGAGTAATCATAATTAGTTTATCAGAGGCTACTATTCTACCACACACGAACTCGGTCACATCGCTATATAACAGTTTACTACCTATCAAGTTGGGTCGGAAATCTTTCTCCCTCTCTCTCGAGAGTGGCATGTTACACTTCTACCCCCGTCTTCCGGCGAGAGCATGTTCAGGCGCATTATGTTCGTAGTCAACCGATGTCTGATAAAGAAAGAGAACTTATCTATGTCCTTCCCCGGGATCGAGCCAGATGACCCAATGGCCATGGTGGGGGACGAGTATCTTTCCACAATACCATCTTACCACCATCACAGACGTAAAACTACAAAATTTTGCTTCCAGAAAAAACTTGAGGTTATTGCGAATACTTCACATAGAACTGACTAAAATCATGTCAGAATAGCATTCAATACATTCTTAACATGAACAGATACTCGTCTTTCGATACGTGTGAAATCTCGAATCTTTCTTTCTCTAAAAAAACAGGATTACAGCTTAACATATTCAGCAGAAGAATACAGGGGATTATGGAATTTTACTGGCAAACCCCCCGCGTTGATTCTAGATACATACTTCCAATTAGGAAAAAGTAGTGTTAAATGCGGAAAAACCGTTTTTCCCGCATTTAACGCTGCTCTTTGACAAATTTTTCCTCCGTGTTTCTAATTCGAATATCTCAGTGAATATTGCACCTACAAAACTAATTTTTTTTTGTTGGCATCAAGAGGGACTGGGCAAAAACATTCTAATTTGGTTTTTGGGCACACGGGGACTGTATAAAAAGTTCATATTTATGTTAATAAGTGTACAGCCCTTGGCTCTTAAGAAGGGAATGAGCATTTTTAAGTCTCAAGAAGGGAATGAAAATTTTCGGAGCTTAAGATTGGTATGGAAATTGTCGTAGCTCAAGAAGAGAAGATAAATTTTTAAAGCTTTATAAGGAATATGAATTTTTGAAGCTCCGGAAGACAATGTAAATTTTTAAACCTCGATAGTGAGTTCAAAAATTTAGATGCAAATTTTTAAAGCTCAATTTGGTTCAAATGTCGTGAATACCCCACGTAAAACTGACTAATATCACGCAAAATAACATTAAATACATTCTGCACATGAACAAATACCCCTTGCGCGGAAACTCGAGTCTTCCTTTCTCTAAAAAAACAGGATTACGGCTTAACATATTCAGCAGAAGAGTACATGGAAAAACCATTAGATGACACAATTTCTAGAGGAACGTGCTACAGTTAGAGTAGGCCTTGTTTATACACACATATATATATACGTACATTCCTTTCGGGGCATTGATAACAGAAAATGAGTAGTTGCTTTTGATTGCAGCTGACAACACAAATTAGAGAGATCTTTCTCTCTCTCTCTTGGCCCTTTCTCTTACCCTTTGTGGATCCCGTTTAACTAACTACGAAAGATAATCTTCGTTGCCCAAGTCCCGCCAGGATTCCTAATTAAATGTTCCGGAAAAGACTTTGGGCGTAGGGACGACGGATCCAGCAATTTTCGTTATTCGTAGGAATTCTTCATCGTCTCTTTCGCAGAAATTTCGTTGATCGTTAAATTCACTCTATAATGTAGCCAACATCTGATAAGAATCTCTCTCTCTTTTTATCATTATTTTATCTTCTTTTTTTAGATTCTTTATTAACTGGAATTCGGGGTAAAATTGAAGAGGAAAGAATTCAATTATCTTAATTTTCTCGGAAACATACTGTTCCGCACCGATAATATACTCCCCTTTTTCCCTTTTAGAAAACATTAGAAAGTATTTAATAGGATAAGCAAGAGCTCTTCTTTTTTATTGTTCTTTTTTTTTTCTTATCCTCGAATCAACAAAATACTTATTAAATAGTTCGAATTCTTTCAATTTCCTTTAAGATAACGTTAACACTTCGTTGTTGGTATTATGTGAGAAATCGTCAGTGTAGCGTGAATTGTTCTGGAATTTTTATTTTTAGTTGTAGATCATCTCAATTTCCGTACTGGTATATGTTACGGTAATGGGATAAATCGGTTACTATACATAATAACTTCTTATTACGCATACTTAACAATAATCTTGATAAGTTTTATAAATTTATCACTTTTCCCAGTGGATATGCACGTTTAGGTTTTCGGAGCTCATGTAAGTCACGTGTAAATTTTTTGAAGTTGTGGAAAGTGTGTGTAAAATTTCAACTTCAATGGACAACCTCAAATATTGAAGCATGTGTTTGGGGACGTAAAACGCAGGTTTAAATATACATGTTTATTTTCTCGACACAAAATATATTATATTTAAATTATGAAAGGTGTCTATTACCGCTACTACATTTTAAGTAAGCTGTCATACCTTCAAAAATATTAAGTAACATGAGAAAATAGAAGTATGAGATTATGATAAGCACGTGTAAATTTTTGAAGCTCAAGAATCGTAAATTTTGAATTTGAGGAAAGGAACGTAAATTTTGAATTTGAGGAAAGGAACGTAAATTTTGAATTTCAAGGAGACAGTATAAATTTTTGAATTTCAAGGAGACAGTATAAATTTTTGAATTTCAAGGAACGAATATAAATTTCCGAAGCTCAATGTAAACACATATAAATATTTGAAGCCCAAGAAGACAATGTAGAAAATTTGAATCTCAAGGTAAAAGCACGTATAAATTTTCGAAGCGCAGGGTGAGCTCGTGAAGATTTCAGATCTCTTGTGAGGCAAGTGTAAATTTTAAACGCTCCAGATAGGTACGTGTAGATTTTGGAAGTTCCTGTGAGCCACCTGTAGCTTTCGAACGTTCTTGGGAGCCACATGTAGATATGCAGAGCTAGTGTGAGGTCCCCTTGAAAATTTTTAAAATTTAAATGAGGCGCGTAAAGTTTTTTACAACTCGGAGTACTCCCATCTATATTTTGGAAGCTCATAGAAAAAACTGCTACTCAATATTGCATTATTGTTGCAATATTTGTCTTTTTACTTCATTAAAATATAAGCATTAAAATCGATTATTATGTTTGATTACATACGACTTCATACGACTAATCATAACTTCATTCATCTAATAAAAACGGGTGCTTATTCACTCTCACAAAATATACCTAAATTAAAAAGTGTTTATTATCGCTATTAAAATGCAGGGTTAACGATGAACAGGAATTTTATTACACTTACATAAGATTTTCATTGTGATATTGGTGCTACTCTCCGTAAATGTGATAAATCCGGTTGATATAGATGGTAACAGGTTAATATAATAATCATTTTCGGTAAGTTCGATACATTTTTCCGAACTTTATCACTTTTACCGGCAATTCTACATAGTACCCACGCGTCGTTGGCAAACAATTTAAAGCTTATACTATACGTGATAATTTCTACATGTATTGTACCATTATATCCGGGGTACGAACGTAAAATTTGTTATCATTATATCGGGGTCTGACTATATTCATCACACATACTAAAGTCTCCTAGCTCCAAAAATATAAAGTAGAATGAGAAAATGAAAATTATGAGTTGAAAACTTTTCTAGTTAGCGAGATAATTGAGGCAGCGCAACTAATTAACACGTTCATGTGAGTTATCCTTTCCTCTCCCTCTGCTCAATTTTTAATACATTTTTCACCACCTCTTCTTCTTCAAAAAAATTTCTCATATTTCATAACATTTTAAATTAAAAATAAATTCATGAACTAAACGAAATGCAAATACTTCAATAAAAACATACTCTAATTTGAAAAATAATAATTTATGTATTTACTGCACTCGTAAATTCGTGGAAAAAAATACTCTTATTTTTTCGTGTGAGTGTTAATTTGAACACTTATTTGAAAACTTTTCCCCGAGGCTTTAAGGAAATTATTTTCGATCCTTAATCCCTGGATTTCTACCGAATGAACTTAATTTCATGCTCCGCTAAGGATCGTTCCATTAAAATACTCGTATCTTTTAGTTTTCCTTTCGAAGACCACGGGATATAATTTTACGTGGGAATTTTCACTGATATATAACCGTGTTCCTACGTTTAGTTTAAAATTTAGTGGATGTGTTAACTACACTCTTGGCTAAAATTAAAGTCTGAATTTCGGGCAATTACATTGTGATAATATTTTGATTGAATAATTGTGTTTTTTATTCATAATTTAATGTATTTCAAAATAGCGTCACGGGAATTTTTTAAGAAAGGAAAAAAGATAATTAAAATATCAGCCGATAGGTAGCGCGCACAAGTCAAAGAAAAGATACGCAAATAACGAACAGAATGCCTCCAAATCGTTTATTACAGCAGTATGTGTTGTGCGTTGTTTTTTTTTTCTCAGCAGATAAAGAGTTAGTACTAATTTTTGCAAATAAAGAGCGCTGCGTGAAAGAAATCACTAGGAATATACGTTTCAGGGTCCTTTAAAATGTGGGGTGATTAACTAGCATGTGATTTCTGAATTTTCCTATTACTGGCGGTCAGATAAAGCTTCTATTGTGATGTTGTTGACATTGGTAGACACTATAGGTGAAATATTTTTACCGCAGCCACGAATCTCCGGCTGAATCTTTGCGAAGGTTTCGAACACAGATGTAAGACGACAATACAATATCAGTAAATCAATATACTAATATTGTATTGTAGTAGTGAGGATATTTTATGTGTAAGTTTTGTATAATATATTAAAAAAAAAATAGCCGATGGTTGTATTTAAGCAACCATTTTGCCATTCACTGATCCATATCACTACCTAAGTAGCGAAACCAAGACGGAGAACTCGGTGCTTCGCATCAACTAGCAACGGTAACCGTCCCGAGTAAATTTAAAATTTTAATTTATCTTCGAGCCGTCGGCAAGTCAACAGACAGACAGAATTTAATTTTTCTCGTCTCTGCCCAGCCCGAAGACTTACAGACTGCCCCTGCTAGCTATGAAGGGGGTTATAGGCAAGTTTGTGTAGACCTTAAGAGCCTCAACAAGATGAGAAAAGTCACGAAATTTCAAGTACCTGAGATAAACCCTTCAGGTGTAATCGCATGTCACAGTAGTTTCGCGGTCAAAATGTCAGCTTCCATCTTTCTAGTACTCGCAGTCATGGGCATGTAATCGGGTTTTTATGCGTAGCCACTCTATCGAGAATGTCGTGTACAGGGTGTCCCACGAACTCGTAAATAGTTTTAAAATTCATGAAAATCCAAGGATTTGAAGCGGTTTGCGCAAGACAGTTATTTACAACACACAAAGGATTTTCTTTGTACATTAAAAACAAATTAGTTAAAATTTTTGTCGACAGAGGGCGCCACGCAAAAGCAAATCTATGGATTCTTGAACTGAGATTTTTTTTCTTCAATCTCTCCCCACACATGTCCGTAACGTTCGTACAGCTTCAGCCGGTGATTCGTGGCTGAGATAAAACGACTTCACCAATATTGCTTTATCCACCAATACCAAAAACAATGATTGACAACATCACAATAATAATCAACATCAAAATGAAAACCTCATGTAAGCGCCAGTAACAGTTCACTGCTACTACTAAACCATACATGCACCTCGTTCATATTCCTCTGCGAAACCTCTAACGAATTGGAACATGTTGGAATGTGCGTGTACGTGTAGTGAAACCTGGCGTGAAGTTTGTTTCTGTGTAATATTTGTTATGCTTAGTGCTGCCTCGTTCATATTCCTCTGCGGAACATCTAACGAATTGGAACATGTTGGAATATGTGTGTACGTGTAGTGAAATCTGGCGTGAAGTTTGTTTCTGTGTAATACTTGTTATGTTTATTGCTGCCATCTGCCACCAGTCTTTTTTAACTGTGAGTAACGGTACTGCGATTTGTAACAGTCCATTATTTTCCCTCATCCTTCACATAATTTAGGAGTAATTAGTGCATTTGTCGTAAAATGCATTTTTTGGCTACAATTAGTGACAACCCGTATTTAGAATCGCAATTTCGCACATTTCTTGATGAGTTCTTTCTGGTCTGGTCTGATATAGATAGCACGAATATTAATCATAACAAAATAAGAATTTAATGATTTTTCATTCAGTTAGAACAGAATCATCAAATTTGCCTACTGACTATCTATGCTATCGTCGAGAACCTATGCTATGGTCCGCGGACCATAGGTTGAGAAACGCCGTCTTAAAGATATCAACCTCGTTTATAACAACAAATTCGATATCGTTATAACCGAGTTTAACTGTACTTGGTTCACCTCATAACTTTGTTTCCGATTTCTCCCACCATGATCCTAAACCTCATTATAAAGATTATAAACCTCTCTTCACTGATTTACAGGGAAGATCTATATCAAGCAGTCATTCCGGACATCAAAGGCTTATTCAGACGCGATCGGGCGTCCCTTTAATGACATATCCAACGAGTGAGTTCTCCTTTTAGTACGTAACTTGGACTTCCAGTACCTGGGACTCTCTAATCCGGAAAATAATCTCCGGCAACCAACCTCTAACGTGGGTGTGCGATGCATCCAATCAATGAAGTTGCTGGATTAACCCGCTGATGTGGAAACGTGTAGAAGCGTAAAGAGGGGTTTACTTACTACTGCCTTGAGCGAGGTTTAGGAAATCATACTTCCACTGAAACGATACCAGGTACCTTCAATTGATATGAATCCTTCTTGGAAAATGCTATTACACTTGACTGAAGTAAAATATCACTGTCCTTCAATGGATATGAATAGTTAACGAGCGCATTAATCCCGGTTTGATGTTTGATTGCTTTTTCTGATGATTGAAATGTGGATAAGGTATTAGGGTTTCAACAATTACTGTCTCTGCCGTTTTTTCATATCTGAATGAAGCGTGGCTTTAGAAAATGCATATTGTTATGAAAATTATGCAAATAGTCATTATTTATCATTTATTATGTAATCTTTCACCAGCAAATAGTCATTTTAACGCATTCCTCTGTAAATCTCGCCACATTGAAGACAAAGAAGTGCGAATTTAGCGAGTGCTCCGATAATTTGGCGATGTCATGACGCCAAATGATTGTTCCAGAAGGCTCCCGACTTTTATCTGCCTGCCTAGAAGTGCCGCCAAAGCAGAAGTATGGGCAGTTTTGATGAGATTTTGAAGACGAGATTTTTTTTATGTGAGAGAATTTGCTCCCTTTTTAGCGTGTTTAGCCAAATCCCTGCTTGTGAATAAGTGTAAATAGCTGTTCTGTAAAATAAATGTGTTTTGTCCTTGCTTTGGGCTTTGCCTGTGATGTGCAGTCAATGCATTTCAATCTATTGTCAATTGCCATTTTTATGGCTCACATAATATTTTGAAGCCTGGTGGTCCTGCCGCCGTCCATGTACGGAGCCTTTCAACGTATATATACGTTCCAAGTTTGAAATATTCTACCTGTTTCCATAGCGTAGTTGGTAGAGCCCTCGTCCGGGTAACGAGAGACCGGAGATCGAGTTTCCGTGGGCGCAGACATGACTTTTTTTTCCTTGTAATCATAACCTCCACAAATAAAAAGTATTTTGATGAATCTTGCATTAACAAGTGGAGAGGACATTTCTATATAAATATCCATTTTTGTTCGTTTTTATCTTGACACATTCTCTAAACTCACAATTCGTGAACTCAGTTTGCGATTGATGCGTTTTTGATAAGAAGCTCTAAGTAAGAAAATATCGAAATTTATAAAGCTTCTATTTGATGTGTAGGCTGTAACACATAAATGTATAGTGAGATTTTTTGTGCAAAATAAAATTTCAAAAAGATCTCAGGCAATTTACGAAAGAATTGCGTGTAAGTAAAAAGTTATGCGAGATTCGTTCGCTATCGCATTATTTTCTTTACATGAAAAATGAATTTCATCTGCACATCATGCACTAATTTAAGTATTTCTTATATATATAACACCTAAAATATATTGGATATATATAGGCTATAAAAATGATATCACTAAAAATGTTTGGTATCTTTATCACACGTGTCATGATGAGATAAACAAAAATCTACTGGATGAAATAAAATCGAAAGTTAATGCGTATTTCGTTTCAACTAAAAGAATTTTATCAAATTATGCCTTCTCTATATTGGAAATAGTTCTTGGGTGAAAATAAAATTGGAAACATCCATATGGAAATTTTTTAAAGCAACGTATAAGGGATATCTACATTATTTTCACTTGTTAATTTTGATAATTTTCTGGAAAAGCTCGGAAACATTCAGGCTTAATTGTGAATCCAATTTAAAAAAGCATTCGATTTGGAAATAAAGATGCGTCAAATTAGAGATCAGGCACGAGGATTTCCTGTCTCACGGATAAATCAGCATTACAATTTTTTAACTCATTAATGGATTAAGCGTGAGAATTTCACCCTTTTACTGATGATTCTGACGTGAGGGTTTGTTTACTCACAGATGGAAAAGGTGGACGTTATCCTTCGTGTGTGAATCGGGGAGAAAGAAGTTTTACATCGTACTCTAGCAACTGCAATAGATTATCTAATTTATTACAGATCATCCGCAAGGAACACACTCATTTGAATTAACGTACGTATGTACTGCATAATAACCACTTTCCGTTCTACAAACTTTGAAAATAATCGGTCGTAGTTGTGTAATTAATATCATCAATAATTCAATAATGAACAACTAAGAGAAATTGAGTTATAAACACTCCTCCACACACACACACACACACACACACACACACACACACACACACACACACACACACACACACACACACACACACACACACACACACACACACACACACACACAATATGTGTTTTAATAGTAAACAGTTAAACGTCAACACTACATACTCGATATAACGCGATAACCCCTCTACAACTTAAATATTTTTTCTTGGTCCGCAGAGTATAGTTGTATCGAGGTTTCACTGTATTTAAACTTTTATGTTTCAAACGATTCTAAAATGTATCGGAAAATTCATCGGTCGTATGCTCTCCTCGTACGATACGTACTTAAGTTGAAATACAGTTAAAAATTTTTCTTTCTCAGAGGAATTCATTCGAGAAAGTTCTTCAATCCACGAACTCGTCAGAAACACTCGATACATTTTCTCTCATCCTTCGGGAAAAAAATTTTGTTTTATTCACCTGCGCCTTATTTACTCAAGCTCTCATAAGAAAAATGTCGTTACCAAGAATATTGATGTTTCACAGAATTATTTTCATCATGTAAATTTTCAGAAATATTCTACATTTCGAAAGATATTACTTATAGATTTTCTATATGCTGGCGTAAGTTTTATTTAGTAGAATTCACGTTTGCGTTTTATTTTTGCACTTCTTTTGCACTTTATGTAAAAAAATTTCCAGCGTGGAAAAGATGTATATATTTTCATACTCTCAGAAATATTTAATATTTTTTTCTAGTCTTGAATCACTATTTTAAGAGAACGTATTAAATATCCTCTTCGCTCCAGTACCCCCTTGTACCTGTAGTACGCATATATGTACCTAACTCAAGTATCTCTAGTAAAGATATCGACCCAAATTAATTACCTAATTAATTTTTTTTGCTTTTATAGAGAGCATTTTGACGTACAGGGTATCCATAATTAACGAACCATATTTAAAAGCTGCCTACAGCCAGAACCAGGCATTATATAGATCATTGTGGAATTTTTGGGATGATTCTGTAAAGGGATGGGAATTTCTTTCAGCGGAAAAAACAACGGTTCTGAATATCGTCCCAAGAAAGCGTGTTATTTTCAAAACCTGCAGTATATACATGTAATTTATTTTTTCACTTCAAGCAGCAGCTGCTAATTCACGGAGATCTTGTTTTCAATCTGCTTGTTACTCACAACGAGCTTAAGTTACCTTAATTAGTCTTAAAGATAACTTTCAATTACCCAAAAATGTTTTGAATGCTGTCATATCTCATCGAATACATACAGTAGTTAGTTACTTTAAGCTGCTGTACGCAATTTAAAATTTTTAAGTAATTTTAAATTACTTAGAAATTTGCTAAATTTAAACTCTTGTACGGTCTCTGGGTTTCTACAAGTCATATCTAGTAAAATAAATTTCATTCGCTTAACATGTGAAGCTAAAAGAAAATCTACGACCAAAGCTGACCGCGTTGCTAACTAAAGTTGAACCACTTTTTCCATTGAGAAAATATTTGGTCACACGAAACTATTTCAAAGGAAAATAGTTTTGACTAATATAATTTATTCACTAAGAGCACCTTAACACCTCGTGTCATTTTATTGAGTGAAATTTCCGAGAAATATTGGTTCCGTTCAAGTTTTTGTGTACGTCTCTTCAAATCTTGGATGGAATTGTGCGTTTAATAAGGATCATGCTTAAAACTCGCGAAATTCAACTTTTTTCTCAATAATCAACTTTATGAAACTTTTTCCACTAAATATGACCGACAGGACCCGGATATTTGAAAATTAGCTATCGGAAAATGGTAATAGTTAGGTAACTTATATTTAAAATTCTATTTTAACATTGAAACAAGTTATGTGTCCAATATGTTAACCCTCCATTATCTAGAAAAATCTGTATAAATTTCACCGAACATCCACATTGTATAAAAGACAAATTACGAGTTAAACAATTTTCTAGTGCTTTAAAAAACTACCATAAGAATAATAAATTGAAATTTATGACCGCTATTCCTCCCTTTACTAAAAATATATAATTGTTAATCTTTTCTTTTCTAAGAAAACCATTTAAATTGTTCTTTTATCGTATTTTCCTCTAACAAAAACCGTATTTTCCATTACTGTCACAGAGGGGCAGATAAGACGATAACGGACACCCACTTTTGGTTTTCATGATGATTATCCAGTCGCTAACATCCATGATTTTTTTCATTTAAAGACCATCATCGCTGTATCGAAATAATGAGTAGAAAAAATATAAGTAGATAAAAATACACTCTAGAATGCACACGCTGTTTTCAGGTAAGAAAGAAATATTTTTTATCTGCCACGCCACATATATATACACACACACGTTCCAGCAAGTGTCAATTCGTTAACAATTCCTCATAGGAATGTGTGTGTGTAAATATTGTGTGAATTATTTACCGCCGATGACCCGGATTCAATAGTAATGCTGTGCATTTGATGTATTAAAAGGACCGTCGAAACGAATTCGGGGACCCATGATTGCATGACTTTTTTCTCGAGAGGGTAATCAACATTTAAAGCCCTATTCAGGAGTCAGGACGCAAAAGCCCTCCCTCTAGTCACTCTGTAAAATTATATTATAAGTTCTCTCATTATCATGAGGCCCCCATTATACGTTACATGCATTCAGTAATACGCGCATCAGGTTGGAGGCTCGTGAAAGTCCCATCCACAAGGTGCATTCTAACACGTAAACACAGGCATCAAATATGAATACCGAGTGTCTGAACAACGTATACATCTGGTACGTGAGACGCATGAACAGGATCGAATTGCCTCAAAGTTTCCTGGACACACAAAATTATCAACTTGTCAGAGCTCTTGCGAAGGTAACATGTGTTTACACAGTCCTTCCTTCAGCTTATATCAGCGTCTAACCTCTCTTTGAGGAAGTTCTCCAAACCCTCTGGTTAAATAGTTGAAATTCGAGGTCTCGGAGAGAGAGAGAGAGATGGCATATTCTGAGTGGGTCGCTATTTGCACTCGCGCATAATTTGTCGTAACGAGAGCGTGTGTGGTTAGTGTGAGAAACTGCCACTTATCTGTAAGCTGCTCGGTAAACACTGTTATAGAGAGAAAGCGGCTTCTGTATCCGGTAAATGGAAGGAGAGATGTTTCGGTCATTGACTAAATTATTATTGCCCAGCGATTGAACAAATATCCATCTTCCCGATCTAACCAAGCGATATTTAATGTATACTGTACCAGAATCATTCCATAAACACTCGTATCCCGAGCTGGTGAACAAATATACGTGGATCGTTTACTGGTATTATCTGAATATTCAATGCGCTGTCTGCAAAACATAGGTTTCTAACTTGTGCTTTCCGTGGTAAAAAAAGCTGTAGAATTTTCCATTGTGTTGCGGTAAAAACATCTATATTTGAGAAATATTCATGCTCATTTCGGTTCTGTGGAACAGTCTTGTAACTAAGAAGGCTTCCATTCTTGCGCGGATCCGCATATCATTCTGCCCTTGAAGAGGGGGCAATTGCCCCCTCTTCAAGGGCAGAATAATATGGAAGAAATTTGTCTGTCCCGTGACATACACTTGCACAACAAGTGACTCCTCTAACACATCGCCATTGATTCGCTTGCCTCCGTTTCATTCGGAGCTTAAGATGTCCGTCTTCACTGAATCTTAAGGTTAAGAACCGCCTGCACTTCATTCACCATTTAAGATGTTTGCCTTCATTTGAGCATTTTTGTCGCATCACGGTCATTTTCTGCACACGAGGGCTTATTAGACAGGGGCCTACAGCTGTTTACTATCATCGTGAGGGTTCACGTTCCTACCCCGTTTGCAGGACACAGTGGTCAGCTAAAATTGGTTTTCTGGAGTTTTCCAACTCCGAGGAACGAATGCGAGCCGGTCTGCCATTTGAAAAAGTCACTCCGCCAAGAGCTGGCAGACCTTCGAAGCGATACTTGCATAACGAGAAAATTCAAGCATTTACCATCTTTACTTCAAAATATGGAACACAGGAGGCAGCATTAGCAAGAACACGAAACAAGCTCACTAACAACATAAATACGTTAGAGCATGGGGTTCTTGACCTTAGAGCAGGGTTCATATTCAAACTTACAACCACATCAAAGATTCCAAAAATGTTTTTCGTTGTAACCAAGGTCTCATAACAACAAAGTTTATTGAAAATGTCCTTTTTTTAACGAGGAAAATTCGTCTAGCGTGTCGGTGTGCAATACATGAATATTTTCAAGCAAATATGTATTTGCAATGTCAATGAAACAAAGAAGTATTATGTAACATACAAAACCACGAGTGTGTGTTAAAACGAAAACACATTATCTTTCTCTATGGTGACATTTACTATAATAAGATCTAAAAACAAAGACAATCACACGAAGGCGTGTTACTTACGGAGCAACTCATTCTATACACATGAATGTAATTCATTATATGCCGATATATGCATTGGGGGCGCTGTGAGAAATGCCTTTGGATTTATCAATAAAGAAATACAAGTATTAACAAGTGGAGAGCGACATTCATGTCATAAATAAAGAAATTACGCTTTGACACGCAGATTAATTGTTATTCATTGAAAATCGTTGAATGGCATTAAAGGCGAAAGGAGAAAAACGGTATTGATCATTTTTTTGTGCGTTAATGGGTAATGCAAATGCTATGTTTCATGATTTGAGACACTAAATACATGTTGATGTACGGAATGAGTATATTGATACGGAGAGGAGACATCTTGATGTAATTATAATCCCATGAAAACAATCCAAGCGATTGCGTGTCTTTCGCCCTAAACACAGAAGAGATAAATAGATATTCCAATATGAATATGAATCGTGTTCTGTCATCATTTCGAGGCTGAGCACCTCCAGTCGTTGATGGCTCCTATCCTTCAGATCAAGTTTGATGCTTAACTGCTGTTGCCGATGTCGGTTGGTTAGGCAAATGTTGATTTCAATGATTAGAGAGATGTAATCCTCTCATGATAGATTGTGTTGTTTGCTGACGTTATAACAATACGAACTGGACTACATTCGACAATTGACATCGAAGAAATACTCGAATATGAGTGATCACGTATAGACATTGTAGAAACTACTTTCAGTTATGAAGAAATTCACATTCGGTAAACCTTCTGAGGTCTCCGATATGCCTCGGAGTGAGCAATTGGTCAAAGGTTTGTCCTTCAAGTTAGCTCTCATCGGGATTTCTGTCATAGACTTTGGCAGTGGTCTAGTGAGAAATGAAAGATGTCTCCTCCCGTTCAGAGCACTATTAATAATCTGCAGTCTCCTCGTTTACAGCGCTCAGTTTTGCGTGGTAGTCGTCAAAGCTACTATAAACTCACAAATGAATACGTTCGCGATTATAGGGCAGTTTTTGATACACATCACATTCTGGTGGAGTATCGTCATCAGACGGAAGAAGATGCGCATGCTTTTAAGTAAGATATATTTCGCCCAAAAACGCGTCGGCCGGATTCCGAGAACCTCATTCAGAAATAGTGTGTCGCAGATAATGATTGCAGTAATGTCGTTGTTTCATGTACCGCTGGATATGACCCTCAAATATATTTACGATGATATGGTAATGCATCTCAGTTATTACGACATCATCTATCCATTCCGGAATGACGATTATAAGATAACGATTTGGTTCGGCACGTTCGTGACTGTGTTTCTGACTACTGCGACGCATATGTTTCTACAGAACGCGTTCGTCTTGTATCATTTATGCATGTGTTCCGAAACGAAAGATCTGCTGACTATCCTCAGAATGAAATCTAAAGATCCCTCGCGAAACGTCAAAGTACTCTTCAGCAAGTACCGTGTCGTCAGCGATGTCCTCGACGAAGCCGAAGACCTGATGAACTTCCCAGTCGCGGTTTACGCGGCGAAGGCGTTCTGTGTGCTACTCTTCAGTATATCTATCCTCTTCGGTGTGGATCGAACCGTGTGCTACAGCCCGTCGAATTGCATCTCGTTCGGCGTCCACGTGTCCATCGTCACGGTTAGCTACTTCTGTATGCTACAAGTGTCAGCCGAGTTCAACGAAGAAGGAAACAGGTTGAAATCGGAGTTGAGGATCAACCTTTCTGGTGACTGCCTGAATAAACATCGAGGTGGTGAAGAATTTCTCATAGAGACTGTAGAAAAACGAACGATTGCTTATAGCGGATGTAAAATGTTCTACCTCACGAAAAGTTTCATCCTTGCTTCTGTCGGGACAATGCTGACGTATTCGCTGTTGATTGTGCAGCTAAAGAATCCTTTTTCTGAGTCTGCATTTTAAAACAGGGAGATGAGATCAAAACATGAACGGACTCGGATCACTTTATACTCTAAATTTGATGTAAGGTTCATGAAATTTTATTTCGTTTGTTAATCGAGTAAGTTTCTTGGGTAATTTAAACTGCATGTTTTGTTTTCCGACATAAATTTGAATTTTTTTTTCAGTTATCTTGCATAGAATCACCGATGTAACGTTATACGAGGTGCCCGGTGCCGTAACTGGAAGTAAGAGTAATTTTGTCAGGGGGGAGAAAAATGGTAATTTTCTCACTTCTTCCACTGTCGATGATTTTCCAACGGTGTTTTTTGTTTCCCCCGGAAATTTACCTCTACACTCAAAGTTGCCGCCCGGGGAGATCGCCCGGTGATAAGTCCTTTCTGCTTAAAATAACTTGCGGATAGAGGGAGCTGTAAAGTTACGTATCTAAGATAACAGTGGGAAACATGAAAATCGTCTTTGTATACGGCTCTCAATCTTAAAAATGCCAGTTAGTGAAACTAATACTTTTTAAATTATAATTTTGGAAGAAATTTACCGCGTAAATGAAATTCGGTGAGAAATCGATGACTGAAATTCTTGTTTTCCGTCACTTTTTTGCACAATTACTTTCGTGCTGCCTTTGAAATACTACAGGTGATTCAATCTTGAAAAATAAGCAAAAATCGAGAATTTCAATCACAGGTAAGTCGGTGAATATACAGGGTGCATAGCTAATATCTCGAACCGCAATTTACTGTCCAACAGTTGATCCTAGAAGCTTGCTTCAAATTGGAAAAGTATCTAAATAACATGCGGACGTTAGATACGTCGTTCATATTGCTAGGGAGTTGTATAGATATTAAAAATTAACTTCTCATACGGACACTTTGTGCTCAAAAACCAAGTTAGAAAGTTGTTTCATTGTCTCTACCGAGGCCAAAAAAGAAAAGAAAATCCACGTTTCCACGTGTATTCACTGAAATATTCGAATTCAAAAACCAGAGAAATATTGGGAAAGAAGAGCATCAATGGGGGGGGGGGGGAGAACATTTTCCGTTAGTTTTTATACCGTTTTTTCTAGGCTTTTCTCCAATTTTTTTGAATTCAAATATTCCACTTGGAAACGAGGAATTTCCTTTTTTTTGGACTCGGGAGATACAGGGCGACAACTTTCTAATTGATTTTTTGAGCACACAGAGCGTCCGTATAAAAAGCTGTTTTTACTGACCCCCCACCCCTCCTTCTAAAATATACCTTCACTCTTCTTAGCGGAACCCCGGAATCCAACTCTACCTCACCTGTTATCACCACAGAATCCGTTAATCGCGACAGTACCCAATTGTCCGAGGATTATAATTACAGTATATTGTAAATATTTTGTATGCTTGTTAATTTTTTTTTCCCTTTTCGATTCAAAAAAATAAAGTGATCCGGACTCTGCCACGAAGCTGGACTGGAAGAGATCTCGGCAACAGGATAAGTCCAGTGACAAAGTTCTGGCGTTCGTTCATGCCGCTGTGGTGGTCGAGTGGTTATAGTGACGGACTCGCGATGCGAGGATCCGGGTTCGAACCCCACAGTGGTGGTCGGCTGAGGTTGGTTTTCTGTGGTTCCCAACTTCAAGGCACGAATGCGAGCCGATCTCCCCGTTAAAAAGTCTCGCCGCAGAGAGCAACAGGCCTACAACGTTACAAATATTCAATCATTACACTTCACTCACAATTTGAAGTATAGATGGCGGCACTGAAATATCATACACAACACAAGCTACACACTCAGACTGTTAGGCGCACTCACTTTGTTCCAGACTCAGCCACGAAGCTAGGCTGGAAGAGATCTCGGCAACGGGATAAGTCCGGTGGCAGAGACCCTGGCATTCATTCATTCATGGTGTTCGTTCATGTTACCAATCAAAAATAAAAAAACAAATACATCTATTACAATTCTATAAATGAATTTGGATGTCCGTTTGAAACCGAAACGGTGTGAAGCGTCAACATGGCGTGATGCCGTATACTGCTCATTTCAATGCTAAAAAACATCGTCGTAATTTTTCTACCCCGGTTTTTTACTATGTTTTTATACTTACTGTATATTTTCAGCTAAGAGAAATATCGTTGAGTTGGGACCTCTGCTGCCACCTATCTAGTAAAAAACTATTTCTCATAAGTCTTTCAAACTCAAGCTGTTGGTTTTGGCGTCAATGTGGTTTTATGATACAAAGAAATTTTATATTATTTATGCTGCACATCCATTTAAGTTTTATACGGGGTATACCGTAAGTGCTAATGTGACCTATATCTCATCAACCGTCCATCGTAGAAGTATATATAGTTTCAATTTAAAAAATACTCAAGATACGTTCAAAAATTACTCGAAACCAGTTTTGAAAGTGAAAATACAGTGTCGCAAGCAAAAAAATAAAATAAATTTTTATACTGCCCCCCCCCCTTGTCCTTTAACTTTCAAATAGAAAGTTATTGCCCTATATCTCCCGAACCCACAACCGAAAAAAATTCTATATTTTCAAGTGAGAAATTGAATTCACTGAGAAATTAGAATTCAATGTAAAAATGCTTCTTTGCACAATGTTTCTATGACATGAAGCTCTGCATCGACTATCATTTGATTTCTTTGTGTGGTTTTTATTACTGACGTGATTGGACACAATTTTTTTTGGCACAAGCGTCGCCCTTCTCATCCAGCTACGATGCAGCTCCCTAATCACATGGCTTTAACAATTTGGCAAAATCTTGGTGATTTGTGAATCAGCAGTAGAAGAGAATTGTTGTATTTCATAATCTCCTGGATATCATGAGCTCTATCTACAGGCTGTTACAAAAATTCGTAAATAGCTTAAAAATTCATAAAAATCGAAGGAATTTGTATATTTGAATGTGGTTTGCGAAGAAATTATTCTTCCGGAAGGGGAACTTTTTTAGAACGTGGGGAGGAATAAGTTAAGTTTTTGATGATAGAGGACGCTAAACACCAGCTCAGTGGAAGTTATTGGACTTGAAGCTTTCCTCAATCTGTTATATGTCCGAAACATTGAAAGCTTCAGGCGGCGATTTCTGACTGAGGTTAAAAAAAATGTCACTAATTTCATAAATTCACTTTATCCACCAATGTCAACATCACAATCAAAGCCTTATGCAAGTGCCAGAAACAGAACAATTCAGAAAGGAGCTGCTGATCTTGCACCCCGCATTTTATAGGATTCTGACTTGCATGTTTCTAGGGATTTGCTTTCATGCAACGTCCTTCACAAGCGGATTTGTGGCTACAAATTTAGAGGATGTTAAGGACAGCAAAAAATTTCATTTTTATTAAATTTTACTCCTAAAAAATGAAATAGTTTGATATTTTGTAAATCCGATTATCGTAATGCAAATCGGATAAGCGTTTCCATTTCAAGGAGCTTGGAGTGTCGTACATTTAGAATTTCGAGAGCTGTCCACCAGTAAACAAATTCCTGCGTTGCAGGCATAGTCTTTTCTAGAAAAATCCTGATCGGGACTTTGTTTAGATATGGATTCGATCCCTTCGATCGAACGACCTTCGGATCACGTCCCGCGTTGCCGCTGCTACAGTATAAAACCACACACGTGAACCAATAACCGAAAAAGACCCAAAAGGGTGATGCAGCTCTGATCGATTTGGGTGTGAACGGGTTATAAAACCTTTCTCTGGGAATAATGAAGCCGTCATAATCTTGACACATTCCAGTCCGAAACCACCGTTTCACACGCCAGGCGTTGGTCCGTCTACTACTGACCATTCGATGTTTCCCCCCCCCCCCAACTTCTTTAGCTTCATATTTTACTGAATTCTTATGGCAGTTCTTTCGTAGCAAATTGGGATTGATCGGAAACTTTACGAGCTCGCGTTCTTTTATCTTGAAAAGTGTGATCAGGAAATGGGCGAATATAAAATTAGAATGGCTCGCCCAATATAGACGCTGTTCGGTTTGAAGCCCTGTTCTATGCTTTCTCTGCGCGTGTTATTTCAACACAAAAAAAGATCTAAATTTAGGTGTTATCAGACGTCTGATTTAGTGCAGATATAGTACGTATTTCGAACGTCCTGCTTGTACCACACTTTGATAAAATAGACGAGTCCGTATTTTTCATTGTTTGAAGCAGTCCCCGTTTTTCATTGTTTGAAACGGTGTCCTCATTTTTCATTATTCGAAACAGTGTCCGTAATTTCCATTATTCGAAACAGTGTCGTTATTTTTCATTATTCGAAATAGTGTCTTTATTTTTATTGCTCGAAACAGAGCATTATTTAGACAATTAATTATAAACATTATTTAGTGCTTAAAATGTGTTTTCATTTTTTACATTGCTTAAAACTGTAGTTGTATGCATTATTTATTGTTTGAAAAACAGGGTCCGCATTATTCATTGTTTGAAACGGTGTCCGCGTTATCCAGTATTTAAGAAATACGTCCTTTTTTTTCATTTTAAATAAACTTTCGCAGCATGTATTTTTCATTACTTAAAACAATGTCAGTATTTTTCGCTATTTTTAAGACGGTGCCCATATTTTCAAAAATATCACAGTATAGTATAACAACTATAGAGTGACCATTCGACCAGTTGTTTACGGAACTTCCCCGTATTTCGCAGTCTCGTTTTTTTTTTTGTGATTTCAAAAAAAAAAGCTCACTTGAAAATTTTTTCTCACCCTCATAAGCAAATGTTATTTTTTTCATCAATAAATTTTTCCTCACCGCACATTCGATCCGAGATATTTGAATTCAAAAACTAAGCTGTTTCTTTTATAATTAGACGGTGATTTTTTTTTTTATTACGGTTATCATGTTTTGGAAAAGATTCGCAGTTGTTTTGAGGAGAGTTGGCAATGTGTCATATTTTTCTGCATTTATTATTCTGAAGTGCTGCATTCGTCTTGAGTAAATATGGTCCGCGTTGTCATCCACACTTCAAATCAAATTTATTCCATTTTCACACATACAGAAAGATTTAAAATTAATTTTTGTAAAATATATTTACCATCCAGAGGCTATGATGCCTGTACGGGTGATTGAAAGCTTACATGATAATTAAGGAATCAAATAAAAAATACATGAACTAAAACATTAATCCCTTTACGATCAGGGACGTAATATGGCGTCCAAATGACAGTCGAATGCCAGTGTTCAATCCAGCTGACTGTTTCTCCAACCGCTTTTTTCCTCATCGTATTATTGTATCGCTTTATTGTAACCCTATGGAAAAAATTGTGTGTGTGTGTGTGTGCTTTCCCCTTCTCTGTTCTCCTTGCTTTTCCCTCTTCCTCGTTCTCCACGGCATCCCCCACACGTATAATGTATCTTCCTTAGAACTAATCCTTGTAATATATACCGTAAGTACATGGAAGTGAGAAAGAGAACACGCAGGTGAGGGCGAAAAAGCAAGGTACTGTTACCTCTCTGTAACTCTATTATCTAATTATGTACTGTCTGTTCTGTTCTACCCCACCCTTATCAATTTCTTTAAATTTCTTTCTTTAAAGTGTGAACAAGGCTATCATATTTATTGTCTATAAGTCTAATACAAATCATTTAAATTTATCGGCAACAGCTTGCACGCGAAGGGGTTAAAAAAAAGGGGTATATAATATAAACAAGACAAAATTGCGAATGCCAAGTGAAACACGGAATGATAAAAAAAAACAAAGAAGAAACACACAGCACAAAGAAGACAAAATTCTTAACGGATGACGAGAAATGTATAAAATGAACAAAACATTAACCCTTTAAGCGGCACAGCAGATATCACCGGAAAACTTTCAAAATGCTACATATTTTTTTGTAATGAAGAAGGATTTCCTCAGCAGGTACAAAGTCACATAAGGGGTACTAAGAAAAGTTTTCCATGGAGAAATCAACATTACAAAATATCTGGGATTGTCAATGTTAGAATGAGAGGCTTTTAAGGAAGCGAGATATCTCGTCAATGACGTTTAAAGGATTAAATGAAAATTATATGGGGGAGAAAAATGAAACTCGCAACACAAACAACAGAAAATGTTATGAATTAAAAAAAAATATACATAATTATAAAGTCGCAAAGTTATAGTGAATAAATATTATTGCTCCTCCTGAAGGTCAACTCTAAGAGGTTATTGAAATTAATAATTTAAATAATGATTTTTGAATGCCCCCGCGTGTGAGTATATTCTGTATTTCTAGTGTTAATGAATTATATAATTTGAGTTGAAAATTTAGTAATTAAACTTTTTTACTAAAAACCTACCAAAGGAAGATATTAACAACTAACGTGTTTGGTTTCTTGTGCTATCCTGTCTAACTAGAGCTCGTAAAAAAGATAGTTTCGATATTTTCGAATTGAATGTTTGATGTATTCTAATGTAAAAGATTCGAGAAATAACATTTCCACACTTCGACTGCAATGGATAGTTTTTTTTTTTTTTCAACCGATGTCTGACGTTTACGTTCCACGACAGGATACTGCACAGTACTTTCAGACCGATAAAAAAAAAAAAGATGGATACAAAAGCAGTCGCGAAAACGTTCTCCATTCAAAATGTCTCAGCAGGAGACGAGGAGGAGCGATTCTTCTACTTTCTAAAATCTTCGGAATAGAAATTCAAACATCTCTTAATAGATTTCGAAATTGCGACTCTATATTTGAAAACCGAAAACTGTTCCATTATTCAGTTTTACTTTCTGAATGGTAGTTATTAAGGAGTTCCTGGGTATTTTTTTTTCATGGGAACACAGAGAAATTTCGAGAAATTTGAGAGAAATACGATTCTGTCGTACTTTTTCTTTTATAGTTTGGTAAAGTTATGTTAGGTTTATTTTTATTACATATCATTATTTCAACTGGAAAATATAGAAAATTGATTCTAAAAAATATGGTTTTTAACTATTAGAGTACAACAAAGTGTTACACTTTGTTATTATTAAACACAAGTTATTTATTATCAAACAGCTGATAATATTAGGGGTAAATTCTAATTACAAACAAAAAATTCCTTTATTGTCAAATATTCGAAAGTGGTCACTCCACATCCACTCTCTCACTCACACGTTCAGGACAGGCGAGGTAATCGCTGGGGCGAAATATCCGAAACATCACACACGCCCCGCCTAACACTTATTTTCTTTAACATTACGACAATGCTCTTTGACAATCATGTGCGAATCTCTCGTAATAGCGAGATTCTCGCTATATGCCATGCTCGTTATAACGGGCTTTTACTGTAACTGTAGTTCGCATCCACCGTCCGTCAATTCAGAATCAATATTGATTCCTTTCCCCACATGAAACGAATCATCGTTGCATTACGACAAGCCCTGGAATCAAAGATAGAAAAACATTTCCTGGAGGTACTTTGGTACAGCCCTTTACACGTATAATAACAGTTTCGCCGCGATGTTGTTGCTCCATGAAATCACTGATTGTTTCTTGGGGAATGAGTTTTTTCTCATCAGAGTGGTGCTTGCTATCGTTGTTATCAGCTGCGATAACCAGCTACGAACATCTGCGTGCGGCCACTCGAGTGAAATAATTGAATCGACCGAGACTGATAATATCCGACGGGGAAATTAACACGGTCTTGCTCATGTACGTATTGCAGTCGACGTTCGTTATAATGACCCTCCTTCTACGGAAAATAGACGCTATACTGGGAGGTCGTTTTAGGACAACCTTCCAGGCATTGCAGAAAAAAAAAACAACCCGATAAAACCCGAGGGCCAAGTCATTCTGCGGAATCTAGATTCACACAGTGGTATCTTAATTAATGAGTGGGCACAACGGGATCCAGGGGTCCATTAATTACAAATAAGTTTAGTATGTGTGATGAATATATCATTATATCAGACCCGATATAATGATAACAAATTTTACGTTCGTATCCCGATATAATGGTACAATACATGTATAGTATATGCTTTATCATGTTTACCAACGACGCTTGGGTACTATGTATAATTGCCGGTAAAAGTGATGAAAAGTTCGCGGAAAATTTATCAATCTTACTAAAATGTTCGGTGATTATGTCTGTTAACCTTTTAATATGTATAATAACCGGATTTATCACTGTTACCGCACGTAACATCAACATCACAATGAAAATCTTATGTAAGTGCTTGCATCAGGAAAATTCAGAAATATTTTGTTAATCTGCATTTCGTAGGACATATGTGAAAATGTATGATTGACTTTGCGGTTCACCGTTTGAAAAAACGTGTATGTGGACCTACTACACTTAGCCGTTGCTAGATATATGACTCGCCTGTAATGTGTTACTCCTGTTGTGCATATACACATTATACACATACTGTTGTAATAAACGATTTGGGGGCATTCTATTTTTTCGTTATCTGCGTATTTTTTCTTTGACTCGTGGACGTCAGTGCCACCTATCGGCTAATTTTTAAATTATATTTTTTTCCTTTCGTAAAATAAAATTCCTGGATCTGGCGATGCTAATCCTGCAAACCGTTTTCCATTTCGGTTATTTTTCCGGTTTTTATGAATTTTTTAAGTTTCTACGGACTTTTTGCCCACCCTGTACTTTACAATGATATTTCATACACACATGTACTGTATCCATCGAGCTTGTATTACTGGAGGGAGCATCCAGCCGCCGCGACAGCATACACATCAAATGCAAAGAAATCACGTGACTCGGTGAAAACAAAGTTCGTTTGCCCATAGAAATGAACAGTTCGGTCTCTAAATATTGGGTTTTGAAGATTAAAAAAAGGATACAGAAAACTCATCTAAGATGAAAAAAGATTAAATTATTTATTCCATTAGTACTGGAATAATTTCTTTCATTGATTATGAAATTATATCTCATTAATTTTAGAATTCTTTCTTTCATTAATTTTAGAATTCTCTCTTTCATTAATTTTGGAATTATTTCATCGATGCTGAAATTATTTTTTCATTTATTGTTTCAAACTCCTACGAAGCTTTTTGGATCACGTGATATTTCCTTCTTTCTTGAGGGACATACAAGGTAACCAATATGGCGACTTCCTGTGCGACTCATAAAGGAACAAATCTAAATTTAAAAAACATGGAAATGAATCGTTTTTTAATTTTTTATGAGATCTCGATACTTAGAATTTTTCTTTTTAAGTTCAAGTTATTGATCCGCCTGTTTTTCTGTTCAAAAAATGCTTAATTAAAGCTGCGGAATTTCTTCAGTGTAATTTATATGGGGCCCATAATTAATTTAAAAACATCCTAAACTGTTTGGATTGATGCAATTGGATAATATAAGACAATACGGAGATATTTATTCTCATGTTCGTGCTTGAGAACATATAAATAAAAAGCTGAAATCAATGTTATTGAATGGATACCCACCTCAAAAGTTTTTGGTCTGGCTCATTATTTTATATTTAATTTTCTGGGATTCGTATTTCTAAGCAAACTCAATGTTTCGAAAATCAAAAATTCAATTCAATTTTTAAAATTATTGAAGTGGTGGAAAATGCCACGTAATTTTCGCATTTCTATGCTAAAATCTGAAATTTTAACATTGGGATCGTGTTTGTTTTCACCGAGTCACGGGATCTTCCGACGGAGATGTTGGGGACACCGTTCACAGTACTGCCGAGGCGGAGACCGCTGACGTCATACTCTCTCCAGTAATACAAGCTCGCGATGACTGTATCATTATATCGAAGTACGATCGTAGAATTTTTTTAATCATTATATCAGGGTCCGACTATATTAATCACACATGCCAGACTCATTTGTAATGAGCTGGCATCCTTGCATTTCGAGCAACATCCTCGTGCGGATGTTACACAAAGCCTATGAAACGCATGTTAAGTACTTTTTGACATTATATAATAGAGCCATCTGTTGAAAAAAACGTAACTATTCCGATATTTTTTTCATTATGAAAAATAAAATCATAGGCATTTCTAAGCATATCTGTGAAAACTGCATCTTTCTATTGTACATATTTAAAAAGTCATTAAGTTTTCAAAATTCTTGTGACTTTTGGATCACACTGTAGTTTAGTATGTTTTGAAATTAGTTATGCGCCCTTGTGTTGCTTATTATTCATTATAAATTTGCAATGTATCATCCAGTATGGGTCTCTAGACCCCTTGGCTGATTTTTTGTTTCATCTTGTATTTATGTAAAATATTAAAACAATAAACAACAATAAATATCCCTCAGGAAAGAGCGAAATATCACGTGATAGACCAAAAAAGTCTCATTATTATCTTATAATACAGGGTGGTCCAGAAGTCCTCATTCCACGGGGGCCACCAATTTACTGAAGTTATAGTGGTGTCGTGACAACCAAGGCCGTTATAACCGAGTTTCACTGTATTGATTTTACCGGGAATGCTTATTTACTCACGGAAAACGCGATGAAATCACGGCATATATATGTGTGTGATGAATATTTGTATTTATACATTTGCCGTGCACATTATAATATATTTTCTAAATTTTGCTATATTACTTTCAACCCGATGTAAGCAAGTACTTTGTATTTTCGGTGTACAGGGCGTTTCACGAAAATAGTCCGAAAGAAATAAAACTTTTTACTGTTCATACTAAAATTTGGAAGTGAAATTCGAAAAACTATCAGCAGCAAAGTTAAAATGGGAGGTGTGATAATTTCGCTCTCACATTAAATATAGCAATTGAAATTTTTATAAGGTCCTCAATTAAAAAACATATCAATCAGAAAAATTTGGGGTTTTTCCTTTTATACCTCGTACTAGATACAGAATGAAAATTTGTCGAGATACCGATGAATCAAATTCTTGAATTTTTCCACTTTTTTAATAATACCATCTCTTTATATGTTCTGCAGCTTGTACGACGTAAAAAGTGGCAAGACATCGGGCTGATCACTGCGGTGATCACTGATATCAAAACGAATTAGAAGAGCACAAATGTTACTAATCGGTGCGTTTTTCGATTGGGGGTTCGATTTCCCCCAGTTATTGTTATAGCAGAGAAGAAATCCACCAAGGGTAATTTCCTTTCTCTGTTGCCGATATTTCTTTCGATATTTTACTTTATTTCAATATCAATTGTAGAATTTTTATTACTTTTTAATCCAGAAAGCATTAAATTAAAATCATAAATCGCCGCCTGGCAGTCGAGTGGTTAAGGAACTGGCTTCTCACTGTGCAGGTCTGGGTTCGAATCCCGGTTCGGGCATGGATGTTTACTAACGCTAACAAATTCCCTGGATGGATCATGCTGATCCCTTGGGAATACGTGAGGATCACGTTATTATTATTATTATTAAACACTTCGAGAATTTTCCCCAAAAATAATACCAATGTTCGGCGAAACACTGCTGATTATTGATTATAAACGATCCTTATCACGGAAAAAATTTTGACAGGCAAGTCTGCTGTTCATTTGACCATTTTTGCCGCACCACGGCCATTTTCTGCACACGAGGGCTAATTAGACCGGGACCTACAATTTATTGCCGATTCCGAACGGCAGGCTTGTTTTTTATACTCATCGAGAGGTTGGTGGGCTAACCCCTCGAGATAGGGGGACTTCCTGCGGTAGCAATTTTTTCTGTGGTCATGTCGCCGTTTCTGTTGTGCCGCTGTGTCAGGAAAGTTCCCTTTCAAGGACGAACCGTGTATCGAACTCGCGACACCTCTAAACATCCTTTGGTACTTTAGGCGACTATCTTAGCGACCCACAGAGTAATAATAATCTTTAGTCTATGTAGCGACCTGTGCTACCGCGCCCGAAGTCTGCAGGGCATCCTTTTAAAATGCATCTGTTACAGTAAAAATGTGATAAAAAAAATCGGTTATTAATAACACTGGGGAACAAAATTTTTGTCGCATGTATACATGCATACTAAGAATTCATTAGGTAAGATGCATTATACAAGTTGCATCTTACCTGATTCGATTATGCTTATTTCAAATCTCAATTCAGTTTTTTACCGTAAGGTCCAGATTTTTTTTTTTTTTCAAAAAATATCATTTTCAGGTTTTTTTTCCCGAATTTAATTTTTCTGGCACTTTGCAGGCAAGAACTTGCGCTTATAACTCTTGCGTTTGTGGATTTTATGAGGGCAATCTCGTTTGATGCTACAGTAGTAGTCCGCCATTATATTCCTGTCCCAGCGATCCTGGGGCTCGACCATCTACTTGTCCCCGGTAACGATTCTATCGTTCACTCAGCGATTTCTCGTTATGAGCGATAAAAGGGAAGTTTTTGCGACCATATTCTTCGTGAACGATAAATGCGGATCGCTGGGAGGGACAATTGTGAACGAGAGCCGGGAACCTCTCGTTCAGCGGAAGGACAATTATTTCAGTAGGCTTAACAATGGCGATGGCGTGGACTTACACTTACGTGTTGTTAAATGATTTTTACGATTCTCAAATGCCTGCACGTGCTCCGGTTTGAAATAGATACGTCATAGATGCGTTTGAGCTGTCGGATAAAGAATTCGTGAACCTTTTTAGGTTGAAGAAAAATGCTACGAGGAAAGTGTTCGAGGAATTGCGCCGATGTTGGCCCATAGGTCGGAACTCGAGACACCGCTGACAGTTGAGAGAAAGGTAAGTAATAATTAACGTTTAAATTAAAATAATTATAATCAGAAATTATTCGTTGTAGTGGTGTTTCATTTTGAATGAATGCTTTTTTATTAATAATGGAAAACGAATCAAGTACTTAACGTAAGCCTATTTAGGCCTATACATTTTTTATGTTCACAATGTTTTCAGGTAATTTTTATATTCATTAAAAAACACTAGGCTTTCAAAATAAAAGTATTTTGAAAAACTCATGCACAAAATATGTAGTTCTGTGCAGTGCCGTCTTAACACGTGGGGCCCCTTCCGGGCACGACCCGATGTGTATAAGTGGCCTCGTAAGAGTTGGTGCTATGATTCTCGCGAGGAAAGCATAAAACTTATAAGCTACAGGCCCTTTCAGTTAATTGGGGGGTCCTAGAATATAACTTTGCCTGAGGCCCATGCATGGTACCCACAAGGGTGGGGCTGAAGGGGCCCGGGGACGATTTCTATCATTTTTCATTGTTTTACACTCTAAATTCACCTTTTCTGGAAAGGACCGGCAAAGATCCAAGCGTAGGGGTCCTGCGGAATAGGGGCACATGGACCCATTGCGTTCTTGAGACAACCTCAAACCTGTGATTACCAAATTTTGCAGGGCAGCTAAGAAATTACGCTGGCGCCTAAATATTTTTTCCATTTGTCAAGCCTTGCCTGTATGTATATATATGTGTGTGTAAAATTAATAAGTACCCTAAACAAGTTTACAGTATTTTATTTAGATCACCCTTTGTCCATCACAGTTGTTCCAATGAAATATTCACTTAATGGTTTACCTATTTTTGTGAGTACTGAAGCGATTACACACTGCATGGATAATAATGCTATTCGCTTGTATGCCTCTCTCACTGAGGTCCAGAACTAGATGCTTGGTCACCCGGGGCAAGCGAGTATTTTGATGCCCCTTTGTAAGGTTTTGGAGAGGTATCAGAATGAAATTTGCACCCCCCTCGGGTCTAGTGCCCGATACCCATCTGCTCCCCCCCTAGTAGCGGCCCTGCTCTCACTTATGCATGTTCTTCCCTTGTACTTTTGCAATGGGGGGATGAGTGAGAGATACGGTATACAGTCTATATGCTCGTTATAATGACCATTCCATTACTAACCGATAGTTACACTATATGTCATTGTTTTTCATGTTTTGGGGGGGGTGGTGATGATTACATTTTCCGAGAGCTCGTTAGCATTTGTTTCTAACAGAAGTTTCTCGTAGCACTTTACCATAACATTAGTTTATTCAAATATAATAGTTTTACAATATATCTTGAACAACTACCTCATGTTTGACTTTTGCGCAGGTTCTATGTGCATGTCACTGGTGCCTACCAAAGAAGCCTGAGTCAAGACGTCAGTTTGGGGATGTACGAACAGTCTGTGAGTAACTCTATCCATACAGTTACTGAGGCCATCAATACGTTGATGCTACATAAGTATGTGAGATGTCCCAATATGTCGACCTGCAAGAGAGTTTTTGGGAGTACCTGTTGTGGCACCATCAAAGTTTGACAAGAAGTATCCAGAGCCTTCCTACGTCAACGCACAATTGGTGAGAAATATAGTATTTCAACTTCTTGCCAATAATCATCCTTTATGATTTTGAATTTTGGGAAACGTCTGTGGAAAGGGGGGGGGGAATTAATTTTTTAAAAGCGCCAGTTATATGGTTTTTGCATTTATACGACACCATTATTTGAGCCTGAACCCCTCCCTCCAAATTTTCAATGAGTTTATGCCTATGGGTGCCACATGGCATCACTATACCAAACATTAGACAGAAACAAGCTTCACATTAGGTTCACAACACGGACACACACATTCAAACATGTATCGATTTGCTAGAAGTTCCACAGAGCAATATGGCTGAGGTGCATGTCTGGTTTAGTAGTCATTTATGATACGTTCCATGAAAACTGTCACTATGCAATGACATAAAATAAGAAAAGGTGTGATATCTTTATACAAACTATCAAACAGAATTTATTCTTGTAGTACTATACACGTATGTTGTCTGAACACTGTTCTCACCCTTTATGTAAATTTTTTTTCCCATTATTAAATTTCAGGATATTTGTAATGATTTCTGTCTGACACAATGTCAGGTTTTAATAATTCACATGCTTCTATGCAGTCTTTTTAACTATCATTACATAGTTTTTTTTATTATTTCAGACAGAACTTCTGACTCTTAACATCGAGGCAATGGATGCTCAGCGGTAATGATGACTATTGCTAGTGAACTGTGTGGTTTTTTTTTTGGAGCGGTAAACACTGACTGCGGGTGTGTTTTTCCAACCTATATGTGTGAATGCAGTCAAAAATAAGGAGGGAAAGCATTATTGACCAGAAGGGCATGCACAAATGTTGCGTTTGTCTTCCAAGTTTTATCTTTGTGAATTTTTGATTGTGATGTTTTCAGTTTTTGAATGTAGTATTGCTTATAAAATGTCTTGTGTTTCGAATGTTTTATGCTGCAATGTATTGTGCTGGCAGTTAAATTTTTGCCATACCTCAAATTTTGCAAGAAAAGAAAATAATAAATGCACAATGAAACTAAATGTAACAGAGTTGACTCATTACTTAATCAAGGTGTGAGGAATTCATTGATTTTGGTTTTAAAAAGATTTGGAAATAGTTTTTATTAAAATATTTTTAGTGATCTTGATCCTTCCATATGTTTGGAAAGTTAAAATGAACAATCTGCTATTTCCTGATCTCTGTTAGCCGATGCATACATTTCATGAATTTTTAAATGGTTGAATTTAACTGTAAACAGGGCCATATTATCCTCCAGTCTCCTGTGGGAGATTAAAAAGTGACCTATCTAAATGAAATACAGCAATACAAATTCAATCAATAAAAAGGAAAAAAAAAATCACAATTTTAATTTTTCTTATATACTTCAATAAAATCTTTAAACATGTTACATAACTGTGATGAAAGAATGTTTAAAGAAGTGGGTACTTCTTTGAAGGTTATTGCAGTTTCCTCCTGTGCCTGTATGAGCTCTTCTATAGCATCCTTTTTTTTTTTCTTCGTTGTGGCGTCCTGTTCAATGAAGCTGAGGCTGTTTCCTCTTGATGGGAAGGAACAGTAAGGGATACATCAACAGGACCTGAAATGTGTATTCAAGTGAAGGAGATTTAACAAATAATACCTTATAATCATATCCATTATGCATCAAACTTTCAGACAGTTATATACAATAATGATACAACCCAATGCCATCATGTCACAACTGTATGTGTTATAAGTTTCTGCAAATGCAGAGCAGTCTCAAACCTGGTGGGGGGGGGGGGGGGCTATGCATTAAGACGGCACTAACTGGAAGACCACAAAACTCAATTGGAAATGTGTGAAACATTTCTGTATGCCAGAGGTAATAGGCACAGTATCCCAAAAGTTAAATTTAATGAGATCACAATGTAAAGAAGCTCTTCGCTTGTGAGAAAATGTGACATTGGATGAAGTGAATTTCACATTTTTTTTCACAGTACTCTTGTAGCGAGTCCATGTCTACACAAAAAGAAATGTTGTGGTTTAAATAATCATCCTATGCATAACTGCCACATTAATTCAACCTTCAAAAACCAGATTCAAAAAGGCCTGTTTGGACCGCTGTTAATTTTTGTAACATTCTACCATTGTTTATATAAACCACATAAAAAACAATTACATTAGATTTTTTTTCCTTTGAGAGATGTTGATAAAAAAAAAAATTTAGTTTAAGCGATTAAATGCAATATTTCCTTATTTCGTTTCTGTAATTTTTCTAACATCAGCAGGAAACAAAACTTTTGGTTTTATAAATGAAACATATTTAATAAATTAACTATATTTCATAAATTACAAGGTAAAATTCAACAAACTTTGAAGTACTCACCTTTTTCCAATCCTTCCCATCTTTGTTGGGACCATACGGAATGGCATTTAATATTGTCGCCAGCAGTGACCATGTTGTATTTTTGTCGTGACTTGTGAGGTCAGAGGACAGCTTCCCCTGAATTAAAACATGGCGTTTCTCCAAAAAAATTATCACCTCATACTGAGCGGCGATGGTCTTGGAGCATCGCTTGGGTTGAGCACCATTCATTGCGATAGGGAAAAAAAACACACGGAAGGGACAGAAAGTAAATAAACAGAATGTTTCTGTTGCCACCGGCAGGAAGAACAATTAAAATAAAAAACATAGTAGTTGTCGTATTTCTTTAACATAGCGCTGATTGGTCAGAAGATGAATTACTCTCGAAGAAGCATTTTCGCGTACTTATCGTATCACGTGGTCTGAACGACAATCTTCAACGAGTGGAAAATGGTCGCTCAGAATTATCGCTGAGACTTTTGTCCTTCAGCTTGTCTTTCAGAATTGTCCTTCAGCGAGGGACAGGTTGTTATGAACGACAAGTAGATGGTCGAGCCCCTGGTTGCGCTCTTCCATCGTGTTGAAATTTTGATGAAAACGCTCTCCCTGTTCATTACTTACAGCCCCAAGCCAAGATTCTTGGGGTGATGTGATTGATCCGATGTGAATTGATCAAGGTGACTAAACACGAAATGAAACTTCACACTCCCGTTGCACTCGAGCTCACGAAAACCCAACAGCATTCTAGCAACCAGAATCTCATAGTTATCTGTCTTTCTGTGTTACCAAGAAAATTTTGCGTAACTGCCTTAAAAAGACAGCCAAGCTGACCTCTCCTTTTCATTCGTCTTCGTGATAAATGGACTGACTGAACAAACACTCTCTCTCTCTCTCTCTCTCTCTGGGCTGATGAATTCTTGTTATCAGA
Organism: Pholcus phalangioides; assembly: GCF_987345545.1. Taxonomy (NCBI): domain Eukaryota; kingdom Metazoa; phylum Arthropoda; class Arachnida; order Araneae; family Pholcidae; genus Pholcus; species Pholcus phalangioides. The sequence continues at coordinate 16,056,740 of NW_028301601.1, read as the reverse complement.
AAATATGGAGTCTTGAGATGTTGGAAACCATTTCTAGAGAAACTGGATATCACGAACACCACACGTTTGCTGATCTTGCTCAGTTCTTCAGATGATTTAAAACCAATAAACACAGGGATTGGAATTGAAGTTGCTCATAGTGTGGAATCGGTCGATAGCGGATGCAATATCAGGATAGAAGATCCCGTGCCGATTTTTCTTACCCTTTGTGTTGACCAGGCAATGGCAGTTAGTTATGCGATCTGTGGGTTCCTGCCAAACCATAGGAATTCAAAAAGACACACCATTTCGTTTTTCTTTTGACCTGTCACGAAGAATTTCCTCGCAATTGTGGCACACACAATATGAGATTCCCCATTTCTTGTCTTGGTCCCCAAGTTCCCCCTAGTTTCAAAATAGGCTTTATAAGCATGTTTCACAAACAATGAAATGTTGCGCCTTTGACGAACACGTGTGCAGCAACCACATACATAAATGAATTCATTAGGACTATTTTTGAAAATCTACTTATACTTGAAGAAGCCATGTGAATGAAATCTGAAACAAACTCCACAAAATGCACTTGTCTACTCAGTTTAAAACTGACACCGAAAATAACACTATTGAAGAGAAAGAAACATTTCCTCATCGCATCTGCAACTGAAGTGTGCTGTGGACCAAGGTTTCTAGACTATGTAGCTGTGGCCGTCTTCCTGAGCCACCCTCTACATCAGAGGTGTTCAACCTTTTTCCAGTCGCGAGGACAGCCTGTACCCATCATCAAAAGAAAAACACCCTTACGGCAATTCTGCCGGCGATTATACATAATAACCAAGTTTCGTTGGTAAATTTGATAAATACTTAAAATTTTTGTCGCCTTTATCTGTTATTATGCATACTACCCAAGTGTAATTGGTGAACTTGATAAATATGAAAAAATTCCAAATTAGTATGGTTTGTGCGATGAATATAGCCGTACCAAGATATAATGATGACAAATTCTGTGACCGTACCCCGATATAATGATACAATACATGCATGAATTCCACGCTGTTATGTATAATAACCGGATTTATCGCAACATATTGACGAAAGAAGTTTGAAGTTTGAACATGGCGCGTATGTGTAATGAATATTTACATTTATATACATTTTGTCATACGCATTGAAATTGAATTTGTAATTTATTAAAAGTATCTTCATCCCCGATTTCAGTACAAATTATAAATCAACATAACCTTTAAAAAAACGGAAAAACTAGACATTTACAGAAAAGAAAATATCCGTAAAAATGCTATGGTCTCTTGGGTGCCATTAGAACCGTAGCCGTTATAACCGAGTTTGACTGTAACTTTGCTTCACGTAACAGGATATGCAGTGACTGAAGGCTATTATACGAGTTTGCGCATAGTTATTCTAATAAATTGAAGCATTCAATTTTTTCACTTTTCCGGTCCATACAACTTAATAGGAAACTTTTCAATTTAAGGAAGAAATCTTTTCTCATTTGATGGGAAAAATAAGAAACGACTAATAATTGAATCGAAAAAGAAAATCTACGTTGACGTGATATCAAATATAATTGAGAAAAGTTCGCCCATTTTTATTTCGTACTATTTTGTTTTCACAAAATATAAAACAATTGATTCCAGAAAGTTTTCTCCATAACATTCGTCAGTCGTGGAAATAAATACGCAAGTAATTAAAATGTTTGAATTTTCAGGATGTTTGGGATCTTTCCTCATTCGCTAAAGACATAACTTCACCTTATTTGAACAGGAAAGAAATTCATTTTTAATTCATTGAATACGATTTCATTTCCTCGAATACATTTTCGTTTTAAAATCGAAAATAAAACGAGATTTTTTTCGTCATTTGTTTCCAAATATTTCTAAAGAATATATTGATTTGAAGCTGTTTTTTCTTTTAAGGCATGTGAAGTGCTAATTAAACAACTTCAAAGCAATGAATAATTAAAAACGTATATTAATTTCTCAAACTATCTTCCTATAATTTTACATTACAGGAAGTGACAGCTGAGTTTCATGATCAGCTCACACGCTCGAAAGAAAAAAAATTTTCTTGGAAATAGGTGGCAGTTTCTAGAAAGACCAGTTCAACACCCTGTGGCAGTTATGACGCGTATCAGGAAAATTTTAAAAACCACTTAAAGATTTGAAAATCTGACATTTTTTCTCAAATATGTGAACGTGCCTTTTCAAGTTGCGAAAAATCAATGTCACAAGTTGGTCTTGTGGCCATCATTACTACCCTAAATCTCAAATTTCATGCATTCCGTATGAATTTGGAATTCTAATTCGGAAATTCGGAACGGAATTCGCAATTTTAGCCCAAGTAACTATGACTGTAAACATCGGCTATCTCTGTTTTCTTATTTATTGTTTACTTTTTTTAATTGCCCGAAATTCAGACTTTAATTTTGGCCAAGAGTGTAGTTAACACATCCACTAAATTTTAAACTAAACGTAGGAACACGTTTATATATCAGTGAAAATTCCCACGTGAAATTATATCCCGTGGTCTTCGAAAGGAAAACTAAAAGATAAGAGGATTTTAATGGAGCGATCCTTAGCGGAGCATGAAATTAAGTTCATTCGGTAGAAATCCAGGGATTAAGGATCGAAAATAATTTCCTTAAAGCCTCGGAGAAAAGTTTTCAAATAAGTGTTCAAATTAACACACCCACGAAAAAATAAGAGTATTTTTTTCCACGAATTTACGAGTGCAGTAAATACATAAATTATTATTTTTCAAATTAAAGTATGTTTTTATTGAAGTACTAGAGGCACTTTGCCCCCCTCCAGACGCCTACGGCGTCCAACCCCCCCCCCCACAACTCCTCCAATGGAGCTAACTACTCCTCACGTCTTCTTTAATTATAAAGCAAAATATTCCTCAGGCACCGCAAATGCCTGCGAAATAGTTATTCATTGCCAGTTGCCTATTCTGATTTCGATAAGCAATGCACTGCCATCATAAATACAACAGAATACTCGATGCACCGCAATACATACGTGATACACCCACGATAGGCAATGCAGCACAATAAGTAATGCACCACTATATGCAATGCACCACCATATCAGCTATACAGCAAATTAAGTAGTGATTCACTATAAACGGTGTATCACAACACGCAAAGCACCACTATCGGCAATAAAGCACAATACTCAATCCACCACTATATGCAGTGCACTACAATACAGCACAAAACGCGATGTACCACCATCAGCAATGCAGCGATAAGCAATGCACCAACATCAGCAATACTGCAAAATAAGTATAGTACCATGATAAGGAATGCACCACAATACGCAATACAGCGCAATGCGCGATGAATCGCAATAAGCAAAGTACCATAATATGTACCACAATACACCGTAAGCACTGCATTACAATATGCTCTACAGCACAATACGCAATGCACCACAATACGCAATAAGCACTGCGTTGCAATAAGCAATGCAGCACGCGATGCACTACAATATGGAATGCACCACTATTTGCAGTGCGGTGCAATAAACAATACACCCGAATATGCAATAAGCACTCATTAAAATAAGCAATACAGCACGCGATGCACTACAATACGCAACGCATTAAAATCAGTAATGCACCAACATTTGCAGTGCACCACAATGAGCAATACAGTATAATATGCAATCCACCGCAATACGCAAACGCGATGTTTCGCATCAAGTACAACACGTTATGCACTACAGTACGTAATGCATAACAGTACAAATCAACAACCAGCAAAATCAGCAATGCACTGCAATCAGCGAAACATCGCAATAAGCAATTTACCACAATACGCAGTACAGACTGCATCGGACTGCATTATAATAAGCAATACAGCATGCGATGCACTAAAATCAGCATTATATTGGCAGTGCACCACAATAAGTAATACAGCACAATAGCAATAACCACTGCATTAGATTAAGCAATACACTACAATACGCAATGCATTACAATAAGCAATACAGCACAATACACAATGTACCACTATACGGAATAAGCATTGCATTATAATAAGCACTACAGCATGCAATGCACTACAATACGTGATGCATAACAATAGGCAATGCACTACAATACGTGATGCATAAAAATAGGCAATGCACTACAATACGTGATGCATAACAATAGGCAATACACTACAATACGTGATGCATGACAATAAGCAATGCACTACAATACGTGATGCATAACAATAGGCAATGCACCAGAATCAGCAATGCACCATATTGCATTGCACTACAGTAAGGCTTACAGCACAATAAGCAGTAGACACGACAATATAATAAGTAATGCGGAACACGATGTACTACGTAATGCATACAATACGCAATGCACCACAATCAGCGGTGCATCACAATACGCAATGCACTACATTCACCATATTGCAGTGCACCACAATAAGCAGTAGGCACGACATTATAATAAGCAATACAGCACACGATGTACGTACAACACGCAATGTAGCACAAAACTCCAATACGTACTACATTATAATAAGCAATACAGTACGCGATGCACTAAAACACGTAATGTATAACAATAAGCAATACACACCATAATAAGCAATACAGCTCAATACGCAGTAAATCACTATACATCGCAATAAGCACCACAATACGCAATAAAGCACTATACATCGCTATAAGCACCACAATACGCCATAACCACTGAAGCACAATAAGCAAGCGATACACTATAATCAGCAATGCACTATAATAAGCGATGCACAACTATTTGCAGTACACCACAATAAGCAATACAGCCCAATACGCAATGCGCTACAATAAGCAATACAGCCCAATACGCAATGCGCCACAATAAGCAATACAGCCCAATACGCAATAAGCATTGCATTGCAATGAGAAATACTGTACGCGATAGACTAGAATGCATAACAACAATTAGCAACGCACCACAATAAGCAATACAGCACGCGATGCAGCACAATACTTACAACTATATGCAATACAGTACAATACGCGATGCATCATATAAGCAAAGCACCATAATAAGCAAAGCACCATAATAAGCAATACAGCACGCGATGCATCATATAAGTAAAGCACCATAATAAGCAATGCATTAGAATAAGAAATACAGCACGCCATGCATTACAATGCGCAATACACCAAAAATAGCATTGTACCACTATTTACAGTGACCTGAAATACAGCATAAAGCGTAATGCACCACAATCGCGATGTATCGCAATAAGCGAAGCACCATAATATACGCACAAAGTACTGTGTTACAGTACGCAATATATCACGAGATGCGCTGCAATGCGCAATGCACCACAATAAGCAATACAGCATAATACGCAATGCACCACAATAAGCAATACAGCTTAATACGCAATGCTACACCATCGGCGATTCGGTGCAATAAGCAATGCACCATTTTAGGCAATGCAGCACAATAAGTAGTGCAGCCTTATATCAAGGGCACTACAAAAAACAAAGCACCACTATATCAGGGCACCACATTAAGCAATACAGCACAATACTTAATGCACCTCCATCGGCAATACAGGATAGTGCTTATTGCACCACCGTCGGCAATACGGCACAGTGCTTATTACACCAACATCGGCAATACAGCACAATAAGCAATGCGCCTCCACAGGCAATACAGTACAATAATTAGTGCACCACCATATTCAAAGCACCGCAATAAGCAATGCACCACTATATTCAGTGCACCAGTGCTTATTACACCAACATCGGCAATACAGCACAATAAGCAATGCGCCTCCACAGGCAATACAGTACAATAATTAGTGCACCACCATATTCAAAGCACCGCAATAAGCAATGCACCACTATATTCAGTGCACCACATTAAGCACAATACGCAATACACCACAATCAGCAATATGGCACGTGATTCACTAAAATGCGTAATGCATAACAACGCGCAATTAGCCAATATTTACTGTGCACCACAATAAGCAATGCAGCACAATACCTCATGCACCGCAATACCGCATAATACGCGATGCATCGCACTAAACAAAGCACCATAATACACACCAATGAGCCACAATAATCCATAAGCACTGCATTACAATAAGCAATACAGCACTCAGTGCACTACAACACGTAAAGCATCACAATCAGTAATGTAGTAATCTGTGTAATCAGTAATATTGTACACCACAAATAAGCAATGCAGCATAGTATGCGATGCATCGCAATAAGCAAAATCACTATGAAAAGCACTATAGTACGCAATGCACCACAATGCGCATTAAATGCGGCATTACAATGAGCAATACAGCACGCGATGCACTACAATATGCAATGCACCGCAATCAGTAATGCACCATTATTTTTGCAGTGCCACTATAAGCGATGCAGCACAATGCGCAATGAGAAGCAAGTATTCATCCTCGACTCAAAATGAAACCTGTCAATTTCCCCATAAAGAGATCTGTCATATGCCCCGCCCTGGGTACCCGGACCCTGTGTGTTGGGAGCACTGGTGGTGCATACATACCTCTGAGTACATGCACAAAACGTGATCCCTACAGGTCAAGCGGATCCCGATGTCCTCAGGAGTTAAATGAAAACTCGACCCAAAATCGTAACCGACTTCCGTAACACAAAATCGTAACAGATTTCCGTCACTCATTTCCGTAACATAAAATCGTCACTAATTTTGGTTGCTTACAAACAGGCCCTTTTCGAGTTTGTGAATTTATATTATAGAGTAGATTTGTATTTCGCGTTTAGTTCATGAATTTATTTTTAATTTAAAATGTTATGAAATATGAGAAATTTTTTATTCAATATTTTTTGAAACGAAGTGGTGAAAAAAGCATTAAAAATTGAGCAGAGAGAGAGAGAGAGAGAGGAAAGGATAACTCACAAGAACGTGTTAATTAGTTGCGCTGCCTCAATTATCTCGCCAACTAGAAAAGTTTTCAACTCATAATTTTCATTTTCTCATTCTACTTTATATTTTTGGGGCTACGAGACTTTAGTATGTGTGATGAATATAGTCAGACCCCGATATAATGATAACAAATTTTACGTTCGTACCCCGGATATAATGGTACAATACATGTAGGAATTATCACGCATAGTATAAGCTTTATATTGTTTGCCAACGACGCTTGGGTACTATGTAGAATTGCCGGTAAAAGTGATAAAGTTTGGAAAAATTTATCGAACTTACCGAAAATGATTATTATATTAACCTGTTACCATCTATATCAACCGGATTTATCACATTTACGGAGAGTAGCACCAATATCACAATGAAAATCTTATGTAAGTGTAATAAAATTCCTGTTTACCGTTAACCCTGCATTTTAATAGCGATAATGAACACTTTTTAATTTAGGTATATTTTGTGAGAGTGAATAAGCACCCGTTTTTATTAGATGAATGACGTTATGATTAGTCGTATGAAGTATAAATCAAACATAATAATCGATTTTAATGCTTATATTTTAATGAAGTAAAAAGACAAATATTGCAACAATAATGCAATATTGAGTAGCAGTTTTTTCTATGAGCTTCCAAAATATAGATGGGAGTACTCCGAGTTGTGAAAAACTTTACGCGCCCCATTTAAATTTTAAAAATTTTCAAGGGGACCTCACACTAGCTCTGCATATCTACATGTGGCTCCCAAGAACGTTCGAAAGCTACAGGTGGCTGACAGGAGCTTTCAAAATCTACACGTACCTATCTGGAGCGTTTAAAATTTACACTTGCCTCACAAGAGATCTCAAATCTTCACGAGCTCATCCTGGGCATTGAAAATTTATACTTTACCTTGAGATTCAAATTTTCTACATTGTCTTCTTGGGCTTCAAATATTTATATGTGTTTACATTGAGCTTCGGAAATTTATATTCGTTCCTTGAAATTCAAAAATTTATACTGTCTCCTTGAAATTCAAAATTTACGTTCCTTTCCTCAAATTCAAAATTTACGTTCCTTTCCTCAAATTCAAAATTTACGTTCCTTTCCTCAAATTCAAAATTTACGTTCCTTTCCTCAAATTCAAAATTTACGTTCCTTTCCTCAAATTCAAAATTTACGTTCCTTTCCTCAAATTCAAAATTTACGTTCCTTTCCTCAAATTCAAAATTTACGTTCCTTTCCTCAAATTCAAAATTTACGATTCTTGAGCTTCAAAAATTTACACGTGCTTATCATAATCTCATACTTCTATTTTCTCATGTTACTTAATATTTTTGAAGGTATGACAGCTTACTTAAAATGTAGTAGCGGTAATAGACACCTTTCATAATTTAAATATAATATATTTTGTGTCGAGAAAATAAACATGTATATTTAAACCTGCGTTTTACGTCCCCAAACACATGCTTCAATATTTGAGGTTGTCCATTGAAGTTTAAATTTTACACACACTTTCCACAACTTCAAAAAATTTACACGTGCCTTACATGAGCTCCGAAAACCTAAACGTGCATATCCACTGGGAAAAGTGATAAATTTATAAAACTTATCAAGATTATTGTTAAGTATGCATAATAACCAGTTATTATGTATAGTAACCGATTTATCCCATTACCGTAACATATACCAGTACGGAAATTGAGATGATCTACAACTAAAAATAAAAATTCCAGAACAATTCACGCTACACTGACGATTTCTCACATAATACCAACAACGAAGTGTTAACGTTATCTTAAAGGAAATTGAAAGAATTCGAACTATTTAATAAGTATTTTGTTGATTCGAGGATAAGAAAAAAAAAAAGAACAATAAAAAAAAAGCTCTTGCTTATCCTATTAAATACTTTCTAATGTTTTCTAAAAGGGAAAAAGGGAGTATATTATCGGTGCGGAACAGTATGTTTCCGAGAAAATTAAGATAATTGAATTCTTTCCTCTTCAATTTTACCCCGAATTCCAGTTAATAAAGAATCTAAAAAAAGAAGATAAAATAATGATAAAAAGAGAGAGAGATTCTTATCAGATGTTGGCTACATTATAGAGTGAATTTAACGATCAACGAAATTTCTGCGAAAGAGACGATGAAGAATTCCTACGAATAACGAAAATTGCTGGATCCGTCGTCCCTACGCCCAAAGTCTTTTCCGGAACATTTAATTAGGAATCCTGGCGGGACTTGGGCAACGAAGATTATCTTTCGTAGTTAGTTAAACGGGGGACACAAAGGGTAAGAGAAAGGGCCAAGAGAGAGAGAGAAAGATCTCTCTAATTTGTGTTGTCAGCTGCAATCAAAAGCAACTACTCATTTTCTGTTATCATTGCCCCGAAAGGAATGTATATATATATGTGTGTATAAACAAGGCCTACTCTAACTGTAGCACGTTCCTCTAGAAATTGTGTCATCTAATGGTTTTTCCATGTACTCTTCTGCTGAATATGTTAAGCCGTAATCCTGTTTTTTTAGAGAAAGGAAGACTCGAGTTTCCGCGCAAGGGGTATTTGTTCATGTGCAGAATGTATTGAATGTCATTTTACGTGACATTAGTCAGTTTTACGTGGAGTATTCACGACATTTGAACCAAATTGAGCTTTAAAAATTTGCATCTAAATTTTTGAACTCACTATCGAGGTTTAAAAATTTACATTGTCTTCCGGAGCTTCGAAAATTCATATTCCTTATAAAGCTTTAAAAATTTATCTTCTCTTCTTGAGCTACGACAATTTCCATACCATTCTTAAGCTCCGAAAATTTTCATTCCCTTCTTGAGACTTAAAAATACCCGTTCCCTTCTTAAGAGCCAAAACTTCCCATTCCCTTCCTTCTCAAGCTCCTAAAATGCATCTTGCTTTCTGGAGCTCCAATAATGCATCGTGCTTTCTGGAGCCCCAAAATCTTACGAGAAAAGGGTAGTTTTCTTGAAGGTTCAGTATCGCATGAAAGGAAACGCCTAATGTGTGTGCCAAAAATGATTCAAAATTATACCTCTTCATTCGCCAAGGATGGCAGAAAACAATGCCCATTTGCAAAACTATAAACGTGATCGTTTGAAAAGCGATATTGCAAAACGGTCCTTATTTTCTAAATATCTGGAGTGTGGACATGAGAGAGAGAGCTTTATAATACTCTATAATTTGCATTGTCAGTTTGCAGTCAAAAGCAACTACACATTTATTGTTATCATTGCCCCGAAAGAAATATATGTACAGGGTGCATAGCAAACGTGGGGAGGGGGATATATTATATTTTTCTGGCGTTGATTCTAGAGGCATACTTCCAATTAGAAAAAGTAATCAAATAACGTGTAGTACTCAGATATGTCATTCATGTTTCAAGGGCTGTACACTTATTAACATAAAAATGGACTATTTATACAGTCCCCGTGTGCCCAAAAACCAAATTAGAAAGTTTTTGCCCAGTCCTTCTTGATGCCAACAAAAAAAATTAGTTTTGTAGGTGCAATATTCACTGAGACATTTGAATTAGAAACACGGAGGAAAAATTTGTGAAAGAGCAGCGTTAAATGCGGGAAAAACGGTTTTTCCGCATTTAACACTCCTTTTTCCTAATTGGAAGTATATATCTAGAAACAACGCGGGGGGTTTGCCAGTAAAATTCCATAATCCCCTGTATTCTTCTGATGAATATGTTAAGCTGTAATCCTGTTTTTTTAGAGAAAGAAAGATTCGAGATTTCACACGTATCGAAAGAGGAGTATCTGTTCATGTTAAGAATGTATTGAATGCTATTCTGACATGATTTTAGTCAGTTCTATGTGAAGTATTCGCAATAACCTCAAGTTTTTTCTGGAAGCAAAATTTTGTAGTTTTAAGTCTGTGATGGTGGTAAGATGGTATTGTGGAAAGATACTCGTCCCCCACCATGGCCATTGGGTCCTCTGGCTCGATCCCGGGGAAGGACATAGATAAGTTCTCTTTCTTTATCAGACATCTGGTGACTACGAACATATGGCGCCAAACCATAGCCCACTAAACAATTATGTCTAGTCGGCCGTGCCTGAACATGCTCTCGCCGGAAGACGGGGGTAGAAGTATAACATGCCACTCTCAAGAGAGAGGGAGAAAGATTTCCGACCCAACTTGATAGGTAGTAAACTGCTATATGGCGATGTGACCAGAGTTCGTGTGTGGTAAAATAGTAGTCTCTGATAAACTAATTATGATTACTCTGACCCAATCTCATATTCTGTCACTATGTAACTGTGATTGTCGGAGGGATTCATTTCTTGGCTGTCTTCCGAGTGAGCTGAATGAGCGGCAGGCATATCGGTCACTCCTTTCAGAGTTTTCTCTTAAGCCGGGTTTTCCTAGGAGCAGGTTTCCTGTGTCGCGCCGTCCACTCACCAATAAGAAAAGCAGCACCAATAAGAAAGCTTATCCGACATAAACGGGCCGGCAGAACGTCGGATAATACGGAGGTGATAAGGAAAAGCCTATTAAACGTCAAATTATGCTATAATTTCGCACATTGTGAACCTAATAATCATGTTTACAGCAAAACAACAGAAAAATTGAGAAAATGAACTTACAGTTACAGAATATTTTGAAGTTAAATACAGTGTTTAAAAAAGTTCAGTCCTGTGATGATTTAAAAAAAATGTTTGATCGTAATCTACTTTCCCGACTAGTGTCGTTTCTTCGCTGCCAAATCTCGCCATCTTTGCAGCATCATTATGTCGATCCCTGTAGCTTCTTGTTGCTCAATGTATTTAATCGCAGTTTCTAGAGCCGTCGTCATGTGAAATTCTGAAAGCTCAACACAGTTGGTGCTTGATCTTTTTTTTTTTTTTTTGCTGTGGGACGTCTGATAATACGGAAGGTCGGATAAACGAGACTCTGCTGTATGTTGGAATTGACGAACGGCATAGTATTCTGCTGAAGACACAGCAGCAGAAAAGAGTCAAAATAAATTGACTTTACACATGACATCCAACCAGTGTCGTCTTAATGCGTGGGTCCGATCGAGCACGGCTTAGAAACCGCAAGTGCAGAGGTGCCTCATGAAAATGAGATCTGGTTCAAATTATCGAGAGTATTTCTTGCAAGATAGGGGGAAGTGGCCTCAGATAAATCATTTTAAACTAGGGCATCAAGGGTGCAAGATTGGTGTCTAGCAACCTCATTCCCGTTTTTACGTGATTTTAAGAATATGTCTCTAAAGGTTCACTCAAAACTAGTCATTGGTCTTTATGAAAATAAAATGTATGGTAAGAGACCATTTCAGCTACTAAAAATGGTGCAGGTGAAGAGATTCTCAAAGGCAACAACTAAGTAAATATTGAAGTGTTTTTCAGTGACCATGCCACAGAGTAGGTGGAGAGAGCGAGAAATTTAAGAGAAGAAAACTGCATAAGTACGTATTTTTGGAATAAAAATGAAACAAACTCATTACCTTGTGGTTTTAATAATATCATCAAATTAGTCATATAAATCCAAGCAGTAGTTGTAAGCAATCAAAATATCATGGATAAGTAATGCGAAAATTCACGGGACACAAGAAAACTTCGTTATATGTAAAAATTAGCAATATCTGGTGCTCGTTATAAGCGGGGACCCGACTGAAATCCATATTAGAATTTTTTGCCTGTGTATTTAGCTAAACATTTGCAACGCTATAAATATTATGAGCGATATCGAAGAGAGAGAGTTTCCCAGAAGGAGGAGGAGAAGAGATTTATGAAACTTCTGGAAAACTGAAACAGCTGACCGAAGCGCTTTCCCTCGTTAATCGCAAACCATTAATCCTGAAGACCTCCTCCTCTCTCTCTCTCTCTTCTTATTCGTCCCGAGAATCCTTTTCAATTAATGTACCTACTTTTCGGGAAACATATTTCTCCAGGGTCAAAATTTGTTGCTGCTTCTTCTTCTTCTCAAATCGGTTGCATTAATTAATAGCTTGTGGCAGTTAACGAACGAAGATGGACTTGGCTGGAGTAAATAATGATTCCTTCCATCCTATAAGATTAACTGCTTCCTTCGATGTTTACTCCACTGCAGTAACACGGACCATGATGGATGACGCACAGTCCCAGATCGATACATATCACTATGACTTTTAGGCTTGATGGAATTATGATTATTACATAGGGTTAGGGTGGTCAGATGCCCCGGTTTATCGCTATCAAATTCACTGCCCCGAAAAAGGCCTCCGGAACGCCTATTTGTCTAGGTTTTTTCTTTGCGCAATCAAAGATCGAATGAAATAGAATGATTTTCGAATACAATCCATCCATCTTAATTGGGTGACGATAAAATACCCTAAGCAACCAAAATTTCTCCCATAAAGACAATGTTAAGTCTTAATTACCGGTTAATCGAATACTATTACGACTCACATAACAACTGTAAATGTATATTAAAATGTGTACATCGACAACTGTGTAATCGCAAACTGTGTAATACGATGTATATTACTGTGTACATCGTATTTTTATTAAATAAACATTTAAAAATTACGACAAAGATACTGCAGTTAGGACTTGCAAAAATTCTGAACTTAGGGGATTCAAGTGTCTATGTTGTCTTCAGTACGTAGGCATCAATTTACTTTATCGTATTTTTGTTTTCTGTAGCTAATATAGAGGGCGCTGACATTTTCAGTAAAATTTAAAATCTCGAAAAATCTGCCTCAATGCCAGAGCTTCATGAAATATCTTGAAATTAGAAAAATGATCGCAAAAAAGAAAGGATTTCCGTTAGTGTAACTAATTAAAAGTTTTTAATGCAAAAAACAAAAGAAACTCTACCTTCACGCCTTACATTCCCGTGTATACGGGGACGTCCGACATTTATAGCCCTATCCTGATGTCTTACTCATTTTGACACCTTTGTGTGGAAGCAGTGTGATAATATTATCGTAATGCATTCCAAGTTTGCAATTTTAAATTGTAATGTTCCCCAAAACAGGGTTTCTAGGATGTCTCGGTTTTGTCCCTGCTCTTATTAATAGACTCAGTGTCTTGTCCTGGTTTTTATCTACGAATTCCGGGATTTTTTTCGGCTTTCTCAGGTGCTTCATCTGGCCACCCCATCAAAATAAAGATACCATAAAATGAGTCAGTACAATCGATCGACTGGGTGCTTAAATTTTTAACATTGCGGGATCAGATGGTGCTCGTTATTCGTTTGTGAATTTCATCAATTTTGTTTTATATATAAATACGTGGCATTGAATCAAAATAGATGTTATAATTACTCTCAAACTGGAATAAGAAAATACAAAGTATAGATGACAAGATACCAAGCGAAGATAATTGTAAAAAAAGAAGTCGCATTCCTTTGTAGGGAGTCGAACCACTAATCTCGAACTTACCGGACGCGCGCTCTACCATTTAGCTACAGAAGGCAGAGACATTTTCCTTCCAAAGAACACTGCATTCCTTTGGGCTAATTTCATTTCGCGCTGCTGCTGAGGCGGCTATTCCCCAGTCCCGCTCAGCCCAAAGGAACACGGTGTTCTTAAGAAAAAAATGTCTGTCCTCTGTAGTTCAATGGTAGAGGTACGTGTCGGGAAGTGAGAGGTTAGTGGTTCGACTCCCCACAGAGAACTTTTTTCTTCCAATTATCTTCGCTTGGTATCCAATGTGTCATCTGTACTTCGTACAATTAGCGGAGAGGTTCACCGTTCCGTTTCTAAGAATTCATTGTTCTACCTAAAACGCGCCAATCAAAAATAGAGCTTTCAAGACATCTTAACGCGTGTTAGGGGCGCAACAGACCTCTCTCCCTAAGTGGACTCGTCTTCTCACCCCACGCACGTGAGTGTCGTCATTCTTTCTATAACTGAGTTTTTGCCACTGTGTGGAAGTGTGGCATCGCGTGATGGACTCGCACCACGACTAACCATGCTCGAATCACACGGACGGCATTATACTAACCGGCTTAAGTCGGTTTTATGTAGTTTTCCAATTTTAAGAGGAGATGCAAGCCGATATATAATTTAAAAAACTCTATCCACACAGAGCAACTGTTCCTACAACATTTAAAAAAATTCAACCATAAATGTTACCTGCTAAATAACCTGCAGAGTTGTTTGTTTCTGAATTCGGAAGACAAGATGCAACACTTCTTAGATACATACACAGGCATTCCTCAGAAAAAAAAACTTCACGTTATATATATACAGAACACATACACGGCACATTTCGACACATCTGCCAATTCGTTTGAAGTTCCATAGAGGAATATTTACGAGGTGCATGTGCGGTGGAGTAGTAGCTGAGTCTAAGATAATTGTCTTCATAGTGCCGTTCAAAAAGACGTACATTTTAAATCATAATCGAAGATTAAAAGCGATTAACAATGTAAGAGCCGTTTTTCATGAAAAGTGTCCAATGAACAATGTTTTACCATGCGGTAAACTTTAAAAGTGTCTGGTAGGCCTTTAAGTAGTTCAAAAGAGCGTGTAAAGAGCGCAGCGTTTGCACCAGTGCACAAACGGATGTAAACGTATAGGTAAGTGCAAAAAACAGATTTTTGCGATTTCCGAACATATTCGCTTATGGCATTTACTACGTTTACCACTTTTCGTCCTCAGTTAGATTTTTGATGAGGGAATTGCCTAGCTTAGTGTCTTGGTCGATTCTGTCCAGAAACCCAATACTTTGACAATAATATCACTAAAGTAAACATTGGGGGTCTGGTAGACTCCACGCGCGTCCTCGAGCCCTGACTTTTATGATACCGGATAAATACAGTGCGTATACAAATATACTGACGCTACTCAGACATATGTAGCGCTCATTCTGATGCAGGGTTTTTGATGAAACTTGGTGTACAGAATATATAAGTGTGTGTGTGTGATGGTCGTATTTTTTTGAAACTTAGTATATGTGTCAATATGACCATCGGAAAAGAAAGATTACGTATAAAAAAAGTTAAACTTTTGGCCACCCGGTGAAAAAGTGTAGCTTTTTTTTATCGCACTTATCTTTTTCCCATGGGGCCATTCAAGTATTACGTAAGCAGATTTTCAGCCATTTTTGACCCCCCCCCCGTCAGCAATTTCATATCTTCAAAAAGTATGGTTGATGACGTAAGCAACGTTCAACCCCCCCCCCCCGCCCCCCTTGTCTTGAAGAGTCAGCAAATCCGAAACCCCTTTCCCCCTCGATGCTGACGTAATACTTGAATGACCCCCATGGCCAAATAACACATATAATAAGTTTCAATAAAATACGACCACCGCAATAGGCGTTACATAGGTCGCAGTAGCGTCAGTATAATTCAACTGACACTATGACACTACTCAGCAAAATTATACTGACACTACTCCGACCTATGTAGAGGTCGTTGTGGTGAACGCACCATAGTATATAAGTTATTCGGAGTTTGGGAAAAAATATAACTGTGATAAAAAGCACCACTTTTTCACCTGGTGGTCAGAAATATTGAACAATTTTTAGTTATTTATTGAATTCCTCTTTTCCCCATAGTTAATATATCCCATGTTCCAAGTTTCATCAAAATAAATCCATCAGAATGGGCGCTAAACATGTCTGAGTAACGTCACTGTATTTATAACCACCCCTGAATATAGGTAGTCTGTGTACGAGAGACGCCTAGAAACGAAATCAAAACGCTGAAACATAAAGGAAAAATAATGGTATTTTTTCGTTTTGAAGAGGGTCATGGGAAAATAATAGGGAAACCCTGCAGGTCTTTTCCAATACGAAGCCGTACACACACTGTTATCCCGTGTTTGCTTTCACTACCTCACTTATTATATTTCTATTCCCCCTATAGGTGAACTCCAAACCTCTCCACAACGGTCAATGTTTGTCAGAAGATATTTCGTCAACGAATCACGGGTATAGCATTACTATACCGTGTACTGGAAGATAACAAAGTAGGGTATATAAATGTATATCTATGCTTTCCCTACTCTCTTATTTGATTGTTCGATACAGCTGTCATGTTCTTAGCAATGTTCCGATTACAATAGATATGTGCATACACTCTAGATAATCCCGTTATTTCCTCTTCTGCAAAGAGTACCCAAAAAATAGAAAATTATCATTACTTGTTCTTCCACGATCAATCGTTTATTTTCCCTGTTCTTTGTATACCAGTGTAGTGAAACCTCTCGATAACGGACACCTATGGGAGTGAAATATTTGTCCGTTAACGGTGAGTGTCTGTTAATATATAGCGAAATACATTGAAGTGCTACTCCTCCAAATGTGGAAAAAGCCTTCAAAAGTGCCTACTAACGACAGGTGTCACCCCACCGTCGCCATAGTGGTGGTTGACTGAAGTTGGTTTTCTGTGGTTCCCAACTTCGAGGCGCAAATGCGAGCCGATCTTCCCGTTAAAAAGTCTCGCCACAGAGAGCAACAGGCCTACAAACAGTACAAATATTCAGTCACTACACATCACTCACTTCACTTCTGAGATATAGATGGTAGCACTGAAAAATCATACGCAACACTAGATACGCACTAAGACTGTTAGGTACACACACTTACAATTCCGGCGCAACTCATTAGGTAGTAAATTGCTTATGGCGATAGACCTGAGTTGTGCTCGGTTTGAAAAAAAAATGGTAGGTGTGCGCATTGAGGTACATAATTCATGGAAATGAAATATTGACGTAAGAAACATGAAAAATAACTAAAATTTTAAAATGATTTGTTGCCCTTATTTGACCCTGGACCTTAAACGTGTGGCCCCGATGACTCAGATGCTGAGATGTCTCAACAACCACTGATAACACAAGCAATTGTGTTGTTATTAATATTAAAATTCCAATATTAGCAATAAATATTCAGGGTATCCCATAATACTATAAATAAGTTAAAAATTCATAATACAGTCGAATCCCGTTATAACGAATATGAAGACGTTATAAGAGCACGGAGAAATTACTTCGTTAAAACGAAATTTCGATATAAAGGAATTCCAGGTTTTTGAATTGTTCCTATGTGTAAATTTATCTGGAGGATTAGAAAAGTGTTCGTTAAAACGAGATTTTTACTATAACGGTATTCGCTAAAACGGGATTCGACTGTAATTGAAGGAAATGATACATTTGAATGCGGCTTGCGAAAAAGTTATTTTCACGAAGGTGGAATTATTTTTTAGTGTAAAGAAAAAAAAAAATTAGTTCAAATTTTGTTGTT
This sequence comes from Pholcus phalangioides, assembly GCF_987345545.1. Lineage (NCBI taxonomy): Eukaryota > Metazoa > Arthropoda > Arachnida > Araneae > Pholcidae > Pholcus > Pholcus phalangioides. The sequence continues at coordinate 16,038,641 of NW_028301601.1, read as the reverse complement.
GGAGGGCCAGGGAAATCTATCCTGCAGGAGCAATTTGTCCCGAAACTTTCTTCAATCGCTTCTGTATTCAAAACATTCATATAGCTTCAATCGACGATTCTTAAAATAACTATTTCTTCCTTTATTTGGAGCATAATATATTTTTAATTGCTCCGTACATTGAAGGCTGCAGCAATCAACTAACCTGATATGGGGGAGGGGGGGGGCATATACAGGGTGTCCCTGAACTCATAGGCCAAACTTTGAGGGAAGGTAAAGTATACATAAAGAAGCGTACTTTGTGCAGCAATGTGGGGTCGGAAATGAAAAGCGTTGGCGGCAAAAAGAAAGAAAGAAAGAGGGTTATCATACTAGGGGATTTGATTACCCGGGTATCGATTCAGATATCCTTTCAGTTAGAGATCAACATGACAGAGACTTTCTTAAGTTGGTGATCGATAACTTTTGTATGAGAAGCCACTAAGGGTACTGGCATTTTGGATTTAGTTCTCACTAGTTCCGAGGATCTTGTTGAACATGTTTCGGAGGGGCGGGGGGGACGAGTTTTCTTCAGTGATCATCGTGTCGTCAGTTTTCACTGTAACTTTTCTTCGGGTAGGGTTAATAAAAAAAGACTGATCACTAACTTCGATGTTTTGAGAGGAAGGTTAGCGGAAGTTTTCGAAGGCCGGTTGGAATCAGTCGGGGTGGTAGGTCAATGGAAAGAATTTAGCACGAAGCAATCTTTTGTTTAGCGCGACGTCATGCCCCCCTTGTTCGAAAAAAGCATGTTTGTACATCGCGCCCCTATGGTTTACGGATAGATTGCGTAACCTTTATCTTGAAAAGAAAGAGCATTCAGAGAGTATAAAATTGGACGAGGTGACCTATCATTGTTTACTGGTAAAAGAAAGGCGTTGAAGAAAGCGATAAGGGATAGTAAAAAGGAAATTGAATCTAGATTGGCAGATAACATTGGCTCTGACCCAAAATCATTTTTTGGTTACGCCAGTAATGGATGTAAGGGGACGAAACGTCAGAGGTGAAATGATGGAAGAGAAATGTCGGGGAGGAACATCAGGGGTGAAATTTAGGGGGGAACAGTAAAAACTGTCCGGGGCGAAATGTCTGTAAAAAAATTTCGTGTGTAAATCGTTCGTGGAGAATTCACTGGATCCCATTTTTGCCGAAAATCGCCAAAATGAATCTGGAACTCAACAAGAACGCAAAACGTTCCATTTCGTAACTCGAATATTCTGTAGGTCGGAGATTGGCTATATCTTACTTAACAGAGTGAGAAATTATTAAAATGATTTTTTTTTTCATACCTTAAGCATCTGAAATTTATAATCCTAAATAATCTTTTCCGATATCCGTCAATAATGCGATTATTAATTACAGATAATAAGGAACTTTCGAAGTAAAAAACAAATAAATTAAAACAAATCCAATTTAAATTTATTTTTATTCCAATCAGGGAAGAAAATTCTAATTGCAGAAAGGGAAAACGAATCCTAGAAACAGGAAATAATCGAAGCTCATTAGAAAGAATTCATTTTCTCGCATTTTATTTCATTTTTTTTACGAATAATCTCGGAAATTTTTAAGAGTCAATTAAACAGTCATTTTCAACAAAAATCAGTTTTTCGTGTTAAAATTTTTTTTTTTGTTTTAAATTATTGTTATTATTATTTTTTTTTCCTTTCAAATCGCTAGCGTTGGCTTAATTGAGCCGAGGTTCCGGTTCCAGTCCCACTTAGTCTGCGAAAATTTCCGCTAAATTAGCTGATCATTATCTCGAGAAAAGCGAAAATTAATCGAACCGAGTGTGTTTTAATTAATATTTCTTCTACTATTTCCGATTTTTTTTTTCCTCTGTTGTATCTTCGGAAATAACTGCAGTTGTATCGGTTGTTTTGTGTACAGGGCGCTGCAGAAAAATCTGAGGATATAATTGTTTTCCCATCACATTTGCTTGTCGGCGGTAAACAATAAAATTCATCTATATTTTAACAATTTATTTATAACATTTTTAATCGATTGATTTTACAAGTAATTTTTAATTAATATATGTACACAGCTCGGTGACAGTAATATGCCGGGTGAATAGCAAACAGAAGCATGACATTTTAATTCACATTAATTTTTAATGTACCTCTAGGAACCGTTGATCCTAAAGGTACACTTCCAATTAGAAGTTTCCAACTAAAGCGCAGTACTCAGATGTCATTCATGTTTCAAGGGGTTGTCTAATTATTAAAATAATAAAAAATAACTTTTTATACAGGCCTCGCGTGCCCCAAAACCCAATTTGAAAGTTGTACTCCCTCTCTCCTGGTACCAACAAAAAATTTCACTACATTTATCACTTTTACTGGCGATTATGCATAATTTCCAAAAAATAAAGTTGGAAAGTCTGATAAATATAGAAAAATTTATAACGTTTTCTGTTCTTCATTAAATCATAATTAATTTACCCGTGCATGATACGTGCACTACACACATTTTAGGGTAAAACATAAAATAAATGTGAAGACATAAAAACATTCATATAAGAACGTTATCAGTCTTGTAATGTTGGCTTTCTTCAAACGTATCAGCAAAAACAAACATTACCAATCGAATATATAATTAACTGAACATAACTATATGGTCCAGTAGTTATGTTCAGTTAATTAAGTAATTTATTGACGTTTTGTCAAATTTACCAACAGGAACTTGGGATTAAACATAATCTCAGTTAAATATGATAAAATCTCGGTTTATAATCAAAAACCAATAGATTAGAGTTTGGAAAAAAATTGAAGTTTGCGTGATTTTGCTGCCCGCTATCGATATTGTCCGATAACGTGGAGTGAAATACATGAAAGGCCTATTCCACGGGACCGGGGATCAGAAAAGTGTCCGTTAACGGGGAGTGTCCGTTAGGGAAGATTTTCTGTAATTAGAGTCAAGGATCATCGTCTCAGTCAGTTTTGTGATTAATATTTTTTAAATTTTAGCCGGGAGGGGGGGGGGCAATATGTATTTCTCGCTTATGCAGATATCGGGCCTTGCTGCTAGGTAAATACTGTACTGTCCGGGGTTGATAAGTTCAATTCTTATTCCTTTATCACGCATAGGTACGTATATCGATAACGTAAGGCTGTAACTAGGATATCTTGGGGGTGGGGGGAAACGTAATTTTGCCACCCAAATTTCACTGTAAACGTTTATGATTTTGTAATGATATTTGTGTTTCCTCTGAAATTTGCCGTCCTTCTCCAGATTGCTGCCCTGGCGAATTAACCTCACCGGTTTCCACCCAGCGGTAACCACAGGTTTTTTTTTTTTGGGAAGGATCAACTAAACATTTTAGCCCATCTGCATCCCCAAGCGTAAAATTTGGCGAATTTTTATTGATCTCTATCCCTAAGTGCGGGATAGTCCGCAAAATGCTGGTTGTTTTTTTTTATATCACCGAAAGCGGAGTGACCCGCTCAGGCCAATGGTCGCTGTACCCTAAATATGAAACAATTTGTTTCTGGAGGTAAAGATGAATACTTGTACGTTATTTTCTGCAGAGAGAGCTCCTTGAAAAACTTGATATTGAGACCTTAATTTTTTCAGATGTGTTCAAACTGAATCAAATGATATAAATCCGGCTTAGAATGACAAATATGTTCACAATATCTGTCAAATATATATGTTTATTTTTATGAAGTGCATTCTTACCTATTGCGACTTGCAGTAGCACTCTACTTTCTGCTATTGGCGATTTTTCTGCAATTTTAGCTATAGTTGGCAACTTTATTTGCCTTTAACAATTTTTTTTAGAACTCTACAATCGTTTGTCAATTTTTTTTTTGGCAAGTAAGGTGTAATAATGCTTGCTTTTGACAACTTTTTTTTCTTTTAGAGGCAACCTTGCGTGCTTTTAACAACTTTTTTTTGGCTGTACATGACAACTTTAATCTGGCAATATTCCGAATTCCCGTATTTAATCGCAGGTTGTGCACCCGATTTGCAGTATTGGCGTGTGAAAACAAGTTTCGTCATCTCGATGGATGTTGATACTGTCCGAAGTTGAGCACTCGGATATATGAAGCGGTTTAGACGCGTGATGCCATCGAGTTAAATAGGGCTGTTTTCACCAGAATAAATTACTCATTTTCATCAATTCTCTATATTATCTAGCTTTTCTTAAACATATTTGCAGTAAAATCCAGTGATTTTGTTTTACCGTCAGGTCTCTTTTCCGGGATCTCCACCAATGGCGGGGCCCAATTGAACCAAAACCTTGAAAATGGTAGAATAGAGATCTTTGCCAAGACTGTAAATTTTATTAAAAATTTTACATTGATGACATGTCAACGTCAGTTCAAAAGTATTAATCAATTAAAATTTACATAAATATTATACTTATTAAAAATAATTTCCCGTGTCTTAAAAGTTCAATCACGAAGAAAAATTAAATAAACATATATTTCGATTTTAATAATCCAAACAAATATACCGCTAATAATTAAATCATAAGAGCGGAACCCAATTCTTATAAATTATTAGATACAATCTTTGAAACTGGAATAATTAAGCAACAATGCATTGCTAAAACTCTTTTCAATCGCATTCTGAGATTAAAAAACATCATTAATTAATTGATCCAACCAACGTGCGAGAGAATATTTAATACAAATAAGAGAATATTGAAATATTTCAGTTCCATTCCCTTTGTTTGTGTGCATTTGAATTCATTTCTTATTATTTAAAATGCAAATTGGAAAACAACTTGATTAAAAAGTTTTGTAGGAATTTTTCTTTCTTTCAAGGAAAAGAATGAATTCTGGTTGATTAAATAACGAATGCGAAAAAATAAAATATCTTTAATTCAAAAATGGAAGAAATAAAAATATTTATTTACTCTTATATTGAATTCGGAAATTGTATTTCCGAGAATAATGATATTTTCCGGGGAAAACTGGATGAAATCCTATTGCTGATCTACATATTAATGGACGCAACCTCTGGAACGTAAATTGCGATTAATGAAAGAACTTATTTTAAAAATTAAGAATGAATTTTTCTGTGGGTGTAATTATCATACGGATTTGTTCAAAAAAGGATTGGATATTATTGTGGAAATTTTGAAAGTATAAAATAAGTATAAGGAATATTTTACCCTCGAGACATTCTTTTTTGTTTATAATTTATGCTATTATGGTTATTAATTTTTAATCTCATGAAATACATTTTTTTATCGCATATTATCTTATTAAAAAGATAATCCACTGAATCGAGAGAAAGACAGAATTCTCTATAATTTACGCTACTAAAAATTATCTCTCATATTTTAATAATATATTTACTTTTCTTCAGTCTAAATGGATGGATACTTGAGTTTATTAGGATGATCTTCCCTATAGAAGTGGGAATTGATACTTGAAATAAATTGCCAAAAATGTATGAAACAAACAATAGAGAGATTCCAGGAAAATTCCCAAATAGCTTTAATATTTACAGGCTTTTGTTAGTGACCGCACACTGTCCATCCAACCTTGACAAACTAAATGCTTTGGTTAGTTATGTTGTCTCTGGCTTTGTACGATGTAAGGTTTTGTCGTAGTTGTAGGAAGACGTCGTGTTGAACAAAAATAAGCATTTAGTATATCTGGGACATTCATAGTAGCGAACATTTTACTTCGATTAATTACTCACTTCAAGCAATTAAATTATAACAATTAACAAAGAGTTATGAATGGTTATTTAATTAATTATTTACTTTATCTCTATTCTAGAACGTGATTAATCTTTCGAAGGTTTCTAACAACTGGCTGTTGCGAAGATTAATTTTTTGGAGAGAGAAAAATTCAACTGCCTTTATGCGGGGAGCCGAACCCGCGTCCTTTCACTACCCGGGTGAACGCCCTAGACAACCAGACTATAGAGACAACGAATCTCTCAATGTTTCCTTGGAGCTCGTGTGCACTGAACGAGACCGTACATGGACGGCCAGACCTGACTCGGGCCAAGCCAAAAAGCTGCATTAAGAGTTAATTAATTAATCTTTCAAGCGGCTTTGGGCCAAGCTCACAACTACTGACGCTGCCACCAGATAGTGACCACCAGATGGTGAGCTTGGCTTGAGTCAGGTCCGGCCGTCCATGTACGGTCCCGTTCAGTGCACACGAGAAAGATTGAGAGGGTCCTTGCCTTCGTAGTCAAAAGGTCTAGGGCGTTCGATTCCCCGCAAAGGCAGTTGAATTGTTCTCTCTTTCCAAAATTCATCAGCCAGTTGCTAAAATGTTCGTATGTATAGCGAAGAGTGACGTCATCCTTGCATAATTAATCTTTATTTAATAAATTATTTACTTTATCTTTATTTACTTGATTATTTACTCAATAATTTGCTCAATACTTATTAACGTAATTATTTACTTAATCATTTACTTAATAATTTATTATCATTATATATATATATAACCTTAATTACTTAATTACTCATTTAATGTCTATTTTAAAATTTACTGGAGAGGCTCTGCCCCCTCCCCCCGGCACCTTCGGCGGCCAACCCCCATTTTCTTTTAACAACATATCTTGTTTATTTCGTCCCACTTCATCAGCGTGCTATGAAAAATGACATGTGAAAGCACCAGCTTACTGACGAATTTTACAATAATAAAGTAACAAAAAACAAATGTGATTCATGAAGTAAGCGCAGAAAACTTTCCCCATGGGGGTCCCCAGAATGAAAGCTGTCAACTTTTCCATCGGGGCTCTCGACCTGGAAGTTTAACGGACATCCCTCCCCCCCCCCACACCGTGAGGGCCTTGAAAAATTTTCAATTGTATTCATTTTAACAACGAATGAAATCCAGGGACCCAAACAATTACCCGGGACCCAATGCGCCGAATTTTAGTGGGGGCCCCCAAACTGGCTTTATCTCGGGTTACCGATGTTGCAGATTTTATAGAATGCTAAACAACAAAAACCATCGAGATCCATCCAACCCTTCCCCCCCACCCCCGAAATGAAACCTGTCAACTTTTCCATGGGGGCCCCGATCTGGAGGCTTATCGGACATCCCTCCCCGTGAGGTCCACGAAAATTTTTCATTTGTATTGATTTTAACAACGAATAAAATCCAGGGCCCCCAAATAATTACCCGGAAACCGATTCGTAGATTTTTATAGCCCCCCCCCCCCCAGACTGGATGTATCTTGGCCTTCCGCTACTGCAAATTTTTCAATGTTAAAGCACCAAGGAAACAATGAGATCATATGAAGATCCCCTGAAAATTGAACATTTTAACTTCCCCATGAAGGTATATGTGCATTGTCTTGCCCTAGGTACTCCGACCCTGTGTGTTGGGAGCACTTGTTAAATATGTATAATATACATATACATACCTCTCGGCATGACCCTCACAAGGGCAGGGCTGACAGGGACTGGAACGATTCTTATCTCTTTTTGATTTTTCACACTATAAATTAACTACAGAAGGGACCCATGAAAAAGTTGGTTTGGGGGGCCCGCCAACTATCCCAGCTTAGGGGCACTGTTGCAGGAAGTGGGGGGGGTCATGCCTCTTGGTACATACACATAACTTGGTCCCGATGAGTCAAACAGTTCCCGAGTTAAATTAAAACTTGACCCAAAATCGTAACCGACTTCCGTTACATAAAATCGTCACTAATTTCCGTTGCATAGAAACGGGCCCTTTTCGAGTTTGTGATTTTACATTACACAGTAGATATAATCATTCGCTATATATATATATATATATATACATATGTATATACGTAATTATATATGTACATTGTGCAATTCACTTAATGCAATTTATTTTTGAATGCAAATTTATTCTAGAATCTTTTGAATGAAAATAAACTTAGCTTTCCGTGAACCACGTAATTTTATTACCTGTAGCGAACTCTACCGATAACTCCTTCACTAAATTTTCTTTCTCCACCAAAATATACCATTTTTTAGAACAATATTTTTTGCAAAACACATTCCTTCAATTTTTACAGTAGACTTCTAAGTAAGGATTTATGGAAGACCCTGTATTTCCTTCACACGGAAATTTGGATTAAAAAAAAAACAAAAAACAACCTGGCTTCAACCGCATACCTGAACATCGCGAAAACGCAAGTATTTCCTATTTCACCCGATAACAAGCAACGCTACCAATATAAAAAAACGCGTTATCACCGATAACACCAACAGGTAACGGAGATAACTCTCTTTTACATCCAATCGAAGACTCGTGTTTTCACAATACCTGTTTATAAATGAGGAAGAATCGACGAATCTTCCTGTTGTTTCCACAAGACAATCCTGCCAATAAGAATCATTCAATTGAAAGAGAAATCAGGAAATACTGATAATATTTAAAAGCATATTTCGAAGAAACAATCAAATCGAAAATAATGATGTACCCATTCTGCTAGAAATAATCGAAATTATCAATTCTTCTTATCTTACGTTCTTCGGAGTATAAATATCGGAGCCGACGATCGATTTATTTATCCTTTTCCTGCAAATATTTGGGATTTTAAACCAGGAGCTAAAACAGGGAGCATTGCTGTGAGTAGCCATTTTGGCCCATAATTTCTATTGTTATAATGAAGACTTTTGTGTAAATCATATTATTATTATCACTTACAATTGAATGTTTCCGCAAAACGCTAGTTTTTTTTGGGATGAAGTATCGTAGTCTGAGTAGCGAGTTCATTTTGTTCCCGATGTTTTACTAATGATGGTGTTTGACATCATCAGGAGGTGTGATTATTGAGTACTGAATTAGATGATTTTGTTGCCAGCTGCAGGTCTGTAAGACTTTTACTGATTGGTTGCTGTCGACTTAGAATGATTATTTTCGTTTATTTATTTACGTAGAAGGCCTTGCAAGGACTTTTCCCGGCAAAAGTGCGATTATTAATGGATTTTACTTCGATTTATCTTTGATTCTCGAATGGTTTAGAACAGCGGGTTTCCAAATTTTGGGGTCGCGATTCACTCGGGGGGGGGGGGGCTTAAAGGAGCTAGGGGAGTCGCTTAAGATTTTCCACAATTTAAACGTCTTAAAATGAATTTATTTCGTTCTTTCGCACCGTAAATAAATAAATATCACACCTTAACACTTATTATCCATGTACGCACTCACTAGTCAAAAGCAAAGCACACAACTAATAGTAAACTGCAATAGTGTAACAATCAGAAACTACAGGGTGTCTTTGAAAGAAACCCCGAACCCCCATGAAAATTGGAAATTTTAAAAAAACAGAAAAAATTTAACTAATCGTTCCAGGTTAATTAAACATTTTTTTTCATGCTTTAAAATTTTAATTATCAGGAGTAACGAAATCATGTATATAGTTGCAGATTTTGATGATAGGAAACCATACAATCATCCAACTTTCACTGTTTGTCAAACACAGTTTGATGTATCCCCGCATAGGCAACATACATACATACAAGCACGAACAATCACGTATGTCGATCAGAATGTCACGTTTTCAAATAATGCAGAGTTAATTGTGAAAATGTGGATAGTGGAGGTGCAACGCCATCTATCGATCAAATTTTAACAGAGGTGGAAAAAAAAGTTGGGGTAGGGGGGGGGGAGGAGTTCGCTAATAAAACGTGTCAAAAAAAGGGTCGCGCTTCGAAAAGTTTGGGAACCACTTGGTCCAGAACATTTACAGTTACAGATATATTTAATAATTCTATGGGGATTATAGCGAATGAAAATTTATGAAGCCTTGAAATTTACGAAAATTTATTTTTTCTTTTAATTTTTCAAAAATTTACCATTGTAGGATTAGCCAATGTATTTTAAATTTTTAAACGGATCTCTAATTTCCAAAATGTCATTTGTTATGCAGACTAGAACACAAGAGAATGATATATGTTGTTGGTGAGTGATGGAGGAGTTGAGAAAAAACATGGTTATGCTAGTTAAAATAAAATATTTATTACTATAAAATTTATAAACTTAACATTTTCAGGACGGTTGTTGTTGCGTGTTCATTCCGCGGTGACTGCCAGCGGAAGTGTGTTTCTCGCCAAGCAAGATCAAATCTTGCCAAACATCGGCGGCTTGACGGGATATACAACAGAGTATCCCCCCCCCCCCCAGCTACTTAATAGTCGGTATTAAGAGAAACATAAAGTATATAAAAACAATATATGCGATACGCAAATAATGCATGATGGGCGGTACAAACAAAAACTGTGCATAATGATATTCGTAGCATTTGAGAATGAATTTGCAAATCAATAATAAGTGTAAGATGCATGAATTAGCAGAGGGGGGGGGGGAATATATATATATATGTGTGTGTGTGTGTGTGTTTCTCGCAAATCGAGATCAAATCTTGCCAAACATCGGCGGCTTGGCGGGATATACAACAGATGTGAGTCTATATAGTCGTTTATATTTATTTACCCTATTGCGAAAAATATTTTTCTTATGTCGGTGCTCGATTTTACGGAACTTCAATGCACGAATTGCACATTTTTACGAACTATTCTTCTGATCCCAAACAACACACCATTCCTTTAAACATCTATTCTATTTACGAACCATTTTTTACGTCCATATGGGTTCGTAAACACGAGCGCCGACTGTACAACGAATTTCCCGGTTTAACGAAGTAACTTGGTCCCTCTAAAACTCTACTGCAGTTAATTTGTGTTACGTTAATGTTGTATTGAGAGTTTATTCTCAGATAACTTTTCCTTAATTTTTACTTTAGAATTTACTTTATCTTCAGTTGCACTAATTATTTATCTAGTTTTTACTCTAGAATTGTAATTAATCTTTATTGTAGAATTGCACTAAACGGCATTCGAGAATACATTCAATCTTTATTTGCATAATTATTTATTAATATGTGGTTATAACTGTTAATAACTATATAACTGTGTACTTAGTCTTTATTTCAGAATTTGCTCATTATTTATTTACGTATATTTCGTAATTATTTACTCAATTATTCATTAAATATCCATTCTAGAACATTGTTCTTCATGTTTGTTAAAGAATTTACATAACATTTACTCACATAACACTTTATTCAAGGGTTTTTTTTTTTTGCGATTTACGTCATATTTATTCAGTTTAATATTTATTGCAGAACGTACCGAATCATTTACTTGAACTTTGTTCGAGAATTTATTTAATCTTTACTCTTAATCTTCATTCTAGAATCTCCCGTTGACCATGAACAAGTTCGTCATCGCTCTTATTGTCGCAGTTGCATTCGTGCATCTTGGTGAAGGATACTCTAACTTCTGTCCTGGAAGTAGATTGCATTGCAATTTCGGTTAGTGTAAGAATTTACGTACATTTATTCGCATTTTAATGTGTTTTGTTCAAAATTTTTTGAGTTTTTCCTCGATATTTATAATACGATATAAATTGAAATTTTCAAATTAATTTTGACTTAAACCAAAACAAGGAAAAACTCACATTAATGTTATAAAATGAATATCGGATGGGTATTAGGCTATTAAATACCGTTTTTGTAAGACAATAGTTCTTGACCCCTAACCAAATGCTATACGATTTCGCTTCCTGCACCTTCTTAGGTAATGTGTTTGCTAGATTTTTGTCAGAAAAAAAAATTTAGTTTTTCTATAATCAATTATATTCATTACAAGCCTGGTTATTTGTGGAGATGGAGATTACAAGGAAGAAAATTCATCCCTGCTCCCACGAACCCCGAGTCTCTCGCTTGCCGAACGAGTGCTCTACCATCTAAGCTATGGAAGCAGATAGAGCACTTCAACCTTGGAGCGTATATATATGTTGAAAGGTTCCGTACGGGAGTGATGAATTTTCTTCCTCTCTTGTGTAATCTCCACAAATAACCACTTTCAATGAATGACATTCACACACATGACATCTCCACATGAAGTGGAGAGGACATTTCTATATATGAATTATTCATTATCCATTTTTCATATATAAATTCTCTTTTACACATTATTAAATACAATTTTTGGCATAGGTAGTTGCGGTTTCTTTTTTTGGAAATTGATTCAGAAAATTGAAAAAAAAATATTTTAACATTTTTTTTAAAATTTGAAAGAAAAAAACCCTTCTTCTCTTAATTAATGCCAATCGAACAACAATATTATGTTGTTAGGCACTTGATTAATTTTTTTGATGTTTTTCCTAAATGCAGAGTGTTAATACAAGGCCGTAACTGGAATTTTGGGAGGGGGCAATAGGCAAACAAGCGTGCGGCCGGTTGGACTGAGTTGTGACTGAAATGATTTTCCCGACTGCGAAATTCGATGACGTATAAAAATATATATAACGCGGTATTTTAGTTATTTCCTAAAACTTGTTGCCTGGAGCAGTCACCCCCTTGGCCCACTTTAGTACTAGCCTTGTGTTAATCACACAATGTACGAATGCAAACTAACCGCAAAGTATTTTTGGTATTAATGGTATTTTTCTCCAATAGAACAGCTAAAAAAAACCACTTTTGCGGTATGATTCACATTTTTCGAAGAATTGAAAAAAAATTGAACTTTTCTCATCCTCTCAATTTTCCCGAATAATCAATTAACATGTTATCTTTTTTTTTTTCTAATCTCGCAACCAATCCCAAAAATACTTTACCGCACAGGCCTTGGGACTATAAGCATCATTTTCCTAAGCCTATATGGAAAATATTTCTTCATATTCAAACATTAGCATTGATTAATTTTACCTTGGGTATGGGTACTGGGCCGTTCAGATGTACGCTGAAAACTATAATATGGCGGAAAAAAACAAGTAAAATCATGAGTGTAAAATTAATTATGACACAGAGAAGTATGCACGACTATCTCAGATAATGAACTGAAAAACAGAGCACTAACTCTATTGAAAAAACTTATCAGTAGTATAACCCTGAGGGTTTCTGACTTCAAATCCCAAAATTGAGGGTTTCTCGCTTCAAAATATTCCTTAAAATTTGAAGGAATATTTTCACTCCTTAACGGAATTTGGAGGAGTAAAATTGAAAATGTTGATGCTTGAAGGAAGCATCTAGATGCGTATTGGCAAACACTGCTTCTATGTATTCATGCGGGATACTCAAGCCTCATATGCTTATTAAGAGGTGAGCACTCATTTCTAGAGATATGCAAGTTCTCTATATCCATTTTTACTGATATGAAAGCATTCTATGCATGCGTAAAAATAAGCACGCATCTTTCGCGTTTCACGGATGAGCAATTTTTTTTCAGGCATTATCATCGGAAAACAAGCCTCCTATACCTTTCGACGGAAATGGAGCTAAATTTTCATGGCTAAAAGGGTCGTAAGCGACAAATTTCAAGGGTCACGTGCACATATTCCTAGGGTTTGAGTAAAACTCTTACACATTTCTAGTAGTACGTTTACTTTCAATGCATTATAGAGTACGCAATATACACCTCATACTCATATCTAGGTGTACGAAACATAAGAATCTTACTCATATGTAGGTGTACGCACAAAAATTTTACGCCAATCCAACTATGAGAGGGTGTCCTAGAAGCATAGAAATTTGGAAACCTATGATTTAAAATAATATATAAGAAGCCCTATATTTTCTATAAACAAAGTTTTATTTCATCCATTCAAAATAATCATAATCGAATTTCATTGCTAATTATGCCTTACGTTTATATTATTCTCAAGGTCAAACTTGCTGCCGACTCTCCAGTACTTTGTACGGCTGCTGTAACGTGATGAACGCCGTGTGTTGCAGAACAGGCTGCTGCAGACAAGGCCAATACTGCCTGGATGCACTCAGGGCCTGTGTCGGGATCGGGTTCGCCGAAAACGGTAGCTACGTCTCCGAGATCACTCCGATGAATCAGTGCTCTCAGACCGAGCTGAAGAAACAAGAATGAATCGATTTCTGAATCTAAGGCTGATTTTGAATTTCGAGTATTTCGTCATATATTATATTGATCGTGCATTTAATTAGGAACAAAATTCATTAAAATCGTTACGTTATTTGAATTTGTTTTCTTGATTTGTGAATAAATGCAAGTATTTTGATGAGAATGATTGGTTCGTTGAATTTTTTTTTGGCAATTTAACAATTTATCGATCCTACTACACGAAGTGAGTAACTGGCACACACAAACGCATACCTTTATTTAACTGAAGTTTAATGATCGCGTCCGTAAACATTTTTACAGCTCAAAATTGATATAAATAAATACCCTAATTTTCATTAACTCAATAAAGGGGTTCTCGACCATTAAGGCGCAAATGCAAGCTATTTCATTAAAAAAATTAACTCCACAGAGAGAGGGTAGACGTACAATACGATACCTGAATGAATACGGAAACTCAGACATATTTAACATCTTAAAACACGAGAAAGAGATGGCAGCACTTCTTGTACACTGAACACAAGTAACGCAACTATCATATTAAACGTTAACGCCACACATGATGCACAGTTCCGAGAGATGATGCTAAAAGAACCAATAATGGAAATTAAAGTGCATTCAATATGTGTGTGGGGGGGGGGGTGAACATATAACCCGCAATACACAACACACTTTCCCCGACATGCATTAGTTCGATAGAAATTCTCCAGAGGAATGTGCACGAGATGCGTGTACAGTTCAGTGGTTGTAAATCGGGGTAATTGGTTGTTTTACCCTCTTTTCTGTAATCTCAATTTAAAATTTCTGTAATTTAATTTACAATTTCACAGCTGTCTTACAATCAGTGTTGTGTGTGTGTGGAGAGTTGATAATTCTCTACCGTTATATATTAATATCTGTTGTACCCTGGATTATCAACAAATCAACAAGTACAGTAGTAAGTTATTCTGAAACACCAAATATACGTGAGTGCCCTTTTCCGCAAAAAGAGCCTGATGATATCTAAAACTGGTCAAAAGCCGCATGGCGAAAGATTTACTGGTAATATCTGAAATTAATCATTGCCGCGAGGGTCAACTGCTTTTTTGGGGGGTTTAGGTCCATTCGTCGCGCTCAACGTGTGGCGTTCAATTTGTCGCAGCGTCAATTCGTCGTGCTACAAACTCGTCGCGGTACAAATTTTTCGCAGACTCGTTTTGTCGTGGTACAACTTTGCCGCGGAGTCATTTCATCACGATGTAAATTCGTCGCGAAAAATTTAAATTCCTTTAAAATTCAAATGTTTGTTGTGATCTTATAAATAGGTTATTTGCTTTAGGGGTAAAAAATATAACTAATTATTTTTTTTCTCATTTATTGAAAATGTTCCCCCTTTTGCCATCTCTGTTTTAATTTTTAACAAATGAAGGAAAATGTTCATTGAAGTCATCAAGGGACATTGGAACGTACATCAAGACAATAACTTGCGATTCCATATAAATTTTGAAAATTTAATTTTCACCATATAAGCCGCATCTCCCGCTTTCTGTCGGGATTTCCATTTCTTACAGCAAGGGGGTGTCGAGGCACACATCAAGATAATAAATTGCGATCAATGTGCCCCCCCCCCTCCCAGCACAATATCCATAAATCGCTATTGAATATATCAATGCATCTTTGAGGAATTTCTTATCGACAATGTATTTAAGTTTTATGCGTAACAGCTGCGAAAAGTCTTATTTTTAAATTATTCTTTTGCAATAGAATGCACATTTCAAATCACCTTGTATTATTATGCCGAAATAATATTCAAACACACCGGCCATGGGTGCCAGAACCTGGGACTGATGCCATTTGAGCCCCCCCCCCCCCCACTCTAATAACTCATGAATTTACAATTCAATGAACCATTCCGCCTACTGCTTACGGGGTTGAGTCCCTTATATACGGAATAAATGACAATTTTCAGCCCCCCCCCCCCAATGTTTTCTTCACGTCGGCACCTTTGACCTGCCGAGGGTGACGGAACTGTTTGAAACTTGTGGGTTCTTGTTTTGATCTTTAAAGATGGAAATTTTGATTTCTGAATCAATTCTCTGGGTGTTCATACCCATTCCACGCAGTAACGTGGGCATCCACAGTATCCCTATCTCTGACACCACTGCAGATGTCAATCGATTTTTGATTTGATTGTTTTTTTTTTTTCAACTCTAAAGTAACAACTCTCAAGTAAAAAGAATGAAATCAGACTTTTAGCCCATTATACGTAATTTCTTGTACATGACACTCATACGGCTCTAGTCAACGATTAGTAAAAATTTCTTCTCACAACACAAGTAAATTAACATTAACAAGCAATATAAGATTATATTCAGAGGCATGTTTCCTGGGTGGGAATGGGGTCTGCGGGCTTCATCCCAGAGTGACACGTTCAAGTGAAAGGGCATAATCGAAATTGAGTAATTGGTGATCAAGAACATGAATTAGAAACGGAGAAGGGTTTGAATATCCCGCAGGTGGTAAAGCTATAAATCCGCCTCTGATTATGGCCTACAATTATCAGGATAATTTTAATTCGTATCGTACATATAAACACTCTACAATATCTAAACCTTTGTTTATTTTCAGTGCCTTTGAGTATTATTTTATTTAAACACTTATACAACGTGAATATCGCAGCAAAAAGCCCGACGATGATTAATAGAATAATAAGTAATGCTATTTTAAACTACCATAATTGGTGATTATATGAGTTGTCGGTGCTCATCCTGCTGGCATTATGAAAGCTTCATCGAATCAAGATCATTGATAAGCACCGTACATTTCTACCCTTGATTTGCGCCCAACTCCCTTCGCGGTGAGAAATAGAAATCCCAACAGAAAGTGGGAAGTGCGGCTTATACGGTTAAATTTTTAAATGTAATTGATCTGGTAATTACAATAATTGAATAATAGAATATTAATATCAATTGAAATTTTAATTTCAATTACCTTTCCGCAATGACAAAAAATAATTATTTTTAGCAAACTGTGTGAACACTTTCATTCATACAAGATTCATTGAAAGACTGGTTATTTGTGGAGATGAAGATTACAAGGAAGAAAAACAAGATGGCCTCTGGTTGGTCTATGTCATTCAGGAGCTGTTAGTTGATTGTTGACGCCGTCCATGTACGGTGCCTTTCAACATATATATACGCTCCAAGGTTGAAATGCTCTACCTGCTTCCATAAGTTAGATGGTAGATTACACGTCCGGCAAGCTTGAGACCGGGGTTCGAGTCCCCGTGAGGGCAGTGATGAATTATCTTCCTTGTAATCTTCATCTCCACAAATAACCAGTCTTTCAATGAATCTTGTATTGACAAGTGGAGAGGACATTTCTATATGCACTTTCATTCGTGTTCTTTATTTTACGTATAAGACAAAACCTACATACAAGATCGCGTGGAACATTTACATTGAAGAATCGACTTTTCCACGAATTGATTCTGGGATAAACTGACGGTCACGACGGATTGACATTGCGACAAATTTGTATCGTGGTGAATTAGAGCTGCAACGAATTCGCACTGCGATGAATTTGTACCACGACAAACTGAGACGCGACGAGTTGAGTGCGACAAGTTCAGTGCGACAAATTGACCGGCTACGCTTTCCTTTTTGGCAAAAGATTTACCGACAAAATCTGAAACTGCTCAGAAACTATTTTTTTTCTGTAAGCGCCTCTGTGACAAAAGATTTACAGATATAATCTGAAACTGGTCGGAACGCGTAATCGCTGTAAGCGGCTCTTTGACGAAATATAACGGGTGCAATTTTAAACCGGTCAGAAACTACTTAGTTTTGAAAGTTTTCTTATTTTGCCAAAAAAGCGTTAGCAAATATTCACTGATAAAATTTGACACTGGTCAGAAACTTGGCACATTGCTGTAAGTACCTCTTCGGCAAAATATTTACTGATAAAATCTGTAATCAGTTAGAAATTCCACATTGACGAGAGATTTACTGGTGAAATCTGAAGCGGATCAATAACTGTACAGTGCTGTAAGTTCCTGTTTGGCCAAAGATTTACCAATAAAATCTAAAACTGGTCAGAACGCTAAATTGTTGTAAGCGCCTCTTCGACTAAATATAATTGGCAAAATTTTAATACCGGGCTGAAACTATTTCTGAAAGTATCTATTTGGTAAATATTCACTGATAAAATCTGAAGCTCGGCTTAAACTTCACATTGCTGTAAACTGCTCTTTGGCAAAAGATTCACCGATAAAATCTGAAACTGATCAGAAACTCCGTAATGCCGTAGCACCTCTTCGGTCACATATTTACTGATAAAATATGAGACTAATGAGAACGCTACATTTTGCTGCTACGCAGGAGCCTCTTCGACAAAAAAATTTAGTAGTAAAATCTAAAATCAGTCAGAAATGCCACATCGGAAAGAGATTTATTGGTAAAATCTGACTGGTTAAAATTGCTATAAGCTCCTGTTTGGGTAAATATTTGGTGATAAAATATGAAAAACGCTTTATTCGCCCATTCGATAAAAGGCGTTCTGATAAAATCTAACGCTGACCAGTGACTTCATGTTGCTATAAATACTTTTTCGGTAAAAATATTTACTCGTGGTACTATCAGAAGAAATAAACGCAGCATAAATGGCTATTATATTCTTATAGAACGCGTGTTCGCATGAGCAAGCTCATGAATATTAGTTGTAACATTAAATAAAATGAGGAACTGATCGCCATTGAGAACCATTGTTCATGTATAAATTATTCAATAACTGCCATAAAAGTGAGCAATTAAAAATCTGATGGTTATTGGTATGAGCAAGTTGAGAGAGATCTCATTAAAGATACAACCATTTCAAAAATGCGATACCGGCACATGCTCAATTGTTTCGCATAAATAATGATTTGCAGCGAAGTAAAAACAAACAACAACGACACTGTCACGACCTAATAATTAATGGCAGAATGTTCGTCCCCAACATTAAACAGAGTATTTGACTCACTATTATGTGTTAATTCCGTTTTTATGACTAAAATAAAGCGGCCTTTTCCGATTTATGACGTACAAATATATTTGTATCTTTATCTAACATTTTAACGTATAACGTAATCGTAAAAATATAAATAGAAATACAATCTAAAATACAAACATGTCTAATCTTTATAAAAGCTGTTGTCTCTGAAACATATGTGATTATAACCCTCTTTAGACCTGCTGGAAGGACTTATCAAGTCCCTTGGGGTCACAAAGTGTTTGTATTCATGTGTTTTTATGTTTGTACCTATGTGTATGTTTGTATTTGTATATATGGCTGTGTTTTTGTGATTTGTTTATTTAAAAAAAAATATTTTGGTTTTCTTGATGACCGCAATAGTTTCTCTTACCATACGATTTTTTTTATCACAGATCAGTGGTTCTTGATACTTGAATACCCCCCTACAAATGCATAGATGGTGTGCTTACCCTTTGAAATTCGTAAGAGCCGTTCATATCTCAACATACGCATATGAGGTGTGCGTACCTCTTGCAGTGCATTTGAAGATTTTAAGCTTGCACAAGCTTGCACACTTTTTGAAGTGCATCTGAAGGTTTGGAGCTTAATTCTTGAAGTGCATTTGAAGGTTTGGAGCTTAATTCTTGAAGTGCATTTGAAGATTTAAATCTTACGCACTTCTTGACGTGCATTTGAAGCTTGTACACGTCTTGAAGTGCATTTGAAGCTTGCACACTTCTAGAAACGTATGCCCCAGTAATATGTAGAAGCCGTGCATACGTACAGGCCTATACAAATACAACCCACATTTCATTTACGAATCGAATGGTATTACTATCCCAGATGCAACTAGGATCACCTATTTGAGGTTTTGACTAAAGAGTTGGATTGCATTACTGTACAAGATCTACGACTAATTAATGACATTATCTCTGATACAACTAGGGTCACCGATGTGGAAACTATCATTGACGAGCGGCTTAGGTTTTCTGAGCATTGTTCAGCAGTGATAAAAAAAGCGTACAGATTATCAAAAAAGGTCTGTTTGCGTTCTCTTAGGCCCCTTTCACACGGAGCGGATGCGGATGCGGATGCGGAAGCGGGTCCGCATACCCTTTCACACGAGCGCTAAAGATGCGGGTGTTTCGCCCGCATCTTTAGGTTGAAATTCGTGCATAAAAACTATTTTTTCGCAATTTTTGTAACTGTTTTTCTCCTTCACCCCTGATTCAGTGCCCATATGCAGCCTAGAGGTATTCTTTGGTGGTTTAGTCTAGAGCCACATAGAATATGGGGAATAAAGATATCTTCATTCCGATCCTCACAAGTAGTCGATGGGAGAAAATGTCTTAAAATATTTTCAAAAGATTTTGAAAACAAATCTGTCTTTCCGGAAAAATATGAAAGAAAAATTCCAAAAACATCCCATGTTCGAAAAATCCAATCCAAAAACATCCGAAACTAATATGTTCCTAAAAAAAAAATTCAGGAGATATCAAAGAATTTGCAAGTAGAAAAAAAGGGGAGGGGTGGGGACGTTCAAAATGTCTGTGCTTAGAAATATTCACATCACAATTCTGTCTTAGGCCGGGATTACAGTATAAAAGTTTTATAAAAGTTAGTTTATAAAACTTGAAAAATGCAACCGATAGGCCGATCAGTTTAGTTCGCTCGAATGTAACAGATGTGTTTATTGATTACATTTTTCAAGTTTTATAGTGTAATACCAGCCTTAGGCCGGGATTACACTATAAAAGTTTTGTAAAAGCTCTTTGATAAAACGTGAAAAATTCAACCAATATTATCTTATTGGTTGAATTTTTTGAATGCAAAATGTGTGTGCGTGTGTGTGTGTGTGCACCGGTTGCATTTTCTGGAATGCAACCGATGCGCCTTTGGTTGAATTTTTCAACTTTCATAAAAGTTCTTTTATAAAACTTTATAGTATAATCCCGGCCGGATTACACTATAAAAATTTTATAACAATTATTTAAAAAAAAGCAACTAATAAATTTATCGGTTGCATTTATTAGTTGCTTTTTTCAAGTTTTATAAAATAACTTTCATAAACCTTTTATAGTGAAATCCCATCCTTAGATTAGTCATTTCTGAAATATAAAATTTCATTTTTTAAGTTTATAGACTGAATATTGAGTAAAATAAACTTGTAGGTATCGGGGGAACCACCAAAACTATTCAAGCGCTAGGGTCTTCAAACGTCTTAATCCGGCCCTGAGTGAACACCGTACGTGGATAACGTTGTTTAATAAAAGTATTTTTTTTAAAGTTTAAAAAAATTAACAGATTAAAAATTTAAAAAAATAAAAAATATTTAAAATAATATTTCAGATATTCATATTTTTAAATAATTTTAAAAATTTAAAAAGAAAAAAATTAAAATTTTTAAATTAAATTTAAAAGTTATTAAAGTCAATTAAATATTCGTAATGCACAGAACGGCTTATCATTTTTTTTCCGTCAGTGGCCGTTGTTGGCAGGTTTTATTGTATAAAATTGTAAAGTATGGACAAAAGGCAGTTAAAGTTGCTATATCTCAATCTCAGAACGAAACAAAGGGATAGACGTATGTAGGTACATTATATTAATGAGCAGGGACCATCATATGGTGTTTTTAAGGGTATTTATGGCAAATAATTAAAAAAATTCCGTGAAAAATCACCTTCAAAAAGTAGCCAAAGATGCGGACGAATTCGCTCCGCATCCGCATCGTGTGAATAGCTCCGAATAAACCTATTGTCAAAACTTCTATGTGCGGATGCGGAGCCCGCACTTAGGTTTTGACACATGCGGACGACGTCCGGACCCGCATGAACATTTCCTAGGTGCGGAGATTTTTCGGCTCGTCTGAAAGGCGCAGTATATTCCAATTGTTAAAACTTCTTCCGGACCCGCATCCGCATCCGCGTCCGCATCCGCATCCGCTCCGTGTGAAAGGGCCCTTAAAGTGATGATTCTTCCATTTTTCCGGGGCTTAATCCTTCCTGGATTGGAGTATGCAGTTAGGATTTGGAGATCATACCTGCAGAGGTACCACACTTACAAAGAAGAACCACGCATGCTCTTGATGGCATATGAGGCTTCAGCTATGAACTTGAAAATGTTTACATTGGAGAAACGGAGGTGTCGGAGGGGGGGGGGGATATGATCGAAGTGTTAAAATATTTCAACAGGATGGATAAAAAGATGGACCATGAGTTTTATTAATACATCGTCAATCAACTGTTTCAACAAGAAGACACTAGTATCGTTTAGTAAGGGATAATTCCAGGTTGTGGCGTCGCAGGGAGTTCTTCTCTAATAGGGTTGTGGAATAAATGGAATAGCTTACCTCCGAGGGTCATGAATTAAAGCTCGATTGATACGTTTGAAAAAGAAATACGACAAACGTAGTGGGTAAATCGAGAAGCTATCCATAATGAGACAACCATAAATTTTTTATGGGCAGTATAGGCCTATATGTTTATATTTATGGTGTTTTTATTGCTCTTATTGGGTTGCTGTATTTTTGATATAGTTAAGATACGTATTCGACATCCATATTTTTAATGATAATCTATTTTCAGCCACCTCGTCGGACATTTTGTCTGTTGTAGCCTTTGAATTTGTATTAAAAGTAGCTTTCGTTAAACTATTTCAGGGAAACAGAACATCTTTGGATACATTATACCAAGGTGGACTCGGATAGAAAAATCCCCAGATCTCGACCGGGAATTGATCCTAGGCCGTCTTGCCAACCTGGCAAGCATACTATTATCTACACCACTGGAGACACGACCCTTCTCTCCTTATTTCACGCACTGTGGCGCAAGGAACTGAAGTAGATGAATTAGTTATCCTCACTTAACTTCAGCAAATGGCCCCCAGGTAGGAAGGTGCAGAGAGGGATAGACGGTTTTTTTTTTAGCCCAAGATATCAAAGAAGTCAGCCCAAGATATGACTTTTCTCTTTCTGAGTTCACCTCTGCATAATATCCATGAAATATCTGTTTCCTTGATATTTGGATCTTAGAAAAAAGCCGTCTATCTCTCTTTCTCTCTCTATCGTCCCACATGGGAGCCATTTGCTGAAGTTAACGGAGGCGCTAATAATGCCTTTACTTTAGCGCCTCACGCCACAGTGCGCGAAAAGGCAGGGTCGTGTCTCCAATAGTGTAGATGGTAGCATGCTTGCCTTGTTTGCAAGAGGGCCTGGGTTCGAGACCCGGTAGAGATCAAATGAATTTTCTTTCCGAGTTCACCTCAGAGAATATCCGTTTCGTTGATATCTTGGGCTGAGAGAAAAGCCTTCTATAAACTATTGATTTATCATGTCCACTGACGATGATAAGCCATGCACGCGTGCATCAATAATGAATGAAATTATCATTTGAGGCACACATGATAATTTGAACTACAGTATCGATAGTGGGGGAAAAACAACAAATGACAGATGTTCATCGCATACGAAACTTTCCCACGGGTAATATTTGGTTCCAAAAATCATTAATAAATTCATGGCGTTCATGTCGTCTCGACTCGAACAGCTATCATATATTTATATGAGAATTCTACTAATATTCCATTTAACGATACGATAATGACGCTTTTGAGGTTCTTGCGTGGAACGGCTCCGTACCAGATGGATTATACACAACCGAAGAAAGATTTAGAAATCACGTATGTGTGATTAGACTCGACATAGTTGTTACAAGATGTATGCTCAACATGAACGCAAATGGAAGCAATCACAATCTTTGAGGCTGAGTAGCTAGCACTTGGAAATCAGGCCGTGCATCCATGGCCTCTGGAAAGTACGGTGGACATCATAAGATGAGGATCGGCGATGGTTTGTCCTTTAAATTAGCTTTCTTTGCTGTTTCTGCTATCGACTTCGAAAGTGGCGACTTACAAAAAGCAAGATGTCTCTTCCCACTAAAATGTCTCTTGATGTTATTGAGTTTTTTGATTTACAACACCGAAATTGCTGTAAGGTGCCTGGTCAGAGTCATGAAAAGAGCTGAGATGAGCACAATAGTCAGTTCTACGCAGTACGCGATGCATCTAATGTTTTGGTGGTCTATAATCACGAGGAGCAGAAAGATGCGCCAATTGCTGAGGAAAATATGTTGCGCTCAGAAACGAGTCGGTGGTCAGATTAGACGGACGAAACTCAAGAACAGTGGCCTGCAGATTACTGTAATATTACTGACAGTCGGTTTTTTACCGTTCGACTTGATCCTCAAATACGTGAACAACGAAATAGTCATGAATCTAAATAATTACGGGGTGATGCATACTTTCCGGGACGACGATCATCCGATGGTGCTGATATCCAGCATAATCATGATACGCTTCCTGACATCGATGGCACACTTGGTCTTACAGAACTCTTTCATCCTCTACAACATGTGCGTCTATTACGAGACCAAAGAGCTACTGATGTCACTGAGGATTCAGTCGGAAGACAATAGAAACGTCATTGAGCTTTTCAGCAAGTATCAAATAATCACCGAAGTCGTCGATGAAGCGGACGAACTGATGAATTTCCCAGCGGCGCTCTTCGTCGCCAAAGCGTTCGGTGTACTAATAGTCGGTATAATGACCCTCTTCGGTTTGGAGACGATATGCACCAGCTTCTCGAACTGCATCGCGTTTGGATTGTTTTTCTCCATCATCACGGTCAGCAATTTCATGATGGTGAAAGTCGCTGCCGACTACAACGAAGAAGGGAACAGACTGAAATCGGCGGTAAGGTCTAATCTCTCTGTTTACTGTATGAGCAAACAGCACCGTGGTAGAGAGGAGTTCTTCATCGAGACTGTAGAGAGACGCGAATTTTCTTATAGTGGATGGAAGATGTTCAACTTCACGAGGAGTTTCACTCTGTCTGCTGTCGGGACGATGCTGACGTACGCGCTGCTGATTGTTCAGCTCCGGAAAACCACCGAATCATTACCAGAAGGGCAATGCAATGCGCAGTGAATGAATCCTATGAATAATACCAGTATGGATGGTGTCGGAGAGTATGGTCTTCATACCATCAGTTTACTTGTCATGGTCAAATTTCTATATACAGTGATGTGTCGGTGCAAGGGAACAAGAAAACAAGACGCATAAGTGAATAACATTACTACGCTATATCTTTTACCGGGAGTGCAGAAATTCGTCTGATAACTGAGAGAAACGTATAAGTGAGAGACACTAATGTATTTTTTTTTTCGAACGGAATTGGTCAGGTGGTGCTGATATGATGTGTAGTTGACTGTTTTGACGCATGACCCAAGTTATTTTTATATTTTGAACAAAATCCTACAGGTGGTGCCGATAATGTGGTGTGTAGCTATGTATCTGGACACATGGCCTATTTCGAAACGATGAACCTCTTCGCTAATTATACGAAGTACAGATGACTGGATACCGAGCGAAGATAATTGGAAGGAAAAGTCCCATTCCTCTGCGGGGGAATTGAACCACCAACCTTGCATTTTCCGGATCTATACGGAAAGTGCGATGTTGGTGGTTCGATTCCCCACAGGAGAATGTGACTTTTCTTTCCAATTACCTTCGCTTCGTATCCAGTCATCATTACTTCGCACATGACCAATTTTGTTTTTTAGGGCGATGCGTAATTTCCAGTCAGTTTCCCATATTGAACCCGAATTGACACATTCGGAAAGTCACATAGCTATTTTCTTACGGTATAAGTTTGCAATAACATTCAATCATTTATCATCTTCACTTCAAAATATGGAAGACGGATGGCCGCACAACAATAACACGAAACAAGAACAACTCTTACGGCATAAATACGTTAGGGCCAAACATACACATACACGTTCTGTCATGGATCGATTCGTTAGAAATTCTGCAGACGAATGTGTAAAAGGTGCATGTACGGTCAAATAGTAGAAAGGTATGGGGTTGCACTTCGTTTTAGGTTCTATAATTCCCTGAATTTGGTTTCTCAGTCAATGCATACGCAGCTTTTAATGTTTTTTTCAGCTGCAATCATTGTAATTTCATTCGATATCAAATTCTGAATGCAATGTACGTTTTTTAGGGTATTCGATAGGTTGTTTCTATGTCTAGGTTGCCATATTTGCTTCGGATGTGCGTAATTAGATGTAATCCTTTCTTGTCAGAAGTTATTGCAGGTGACCAGGTTTTTGTGCCCACACCCGCCGACTTCTATTCACTAGAAAAGACGAAAAAGGATTGATCTTTGCGAAATGTGCTTCTTAACTTTCTTTTTTTTAGTCATTCAATAATTTCGAGCATTTGATTAAAGCATTGTTTAAAGGGATTGTGGTGCAAGCAAATTTCCCAAACACACATTTTTGAATTTTTCAATTTTCCAATACTATCAAATTTTCTGCGTCTAACTGCGTTCAAGTTCATGTTCTACCTGTACTAGAATTATGTTTAAAATATTTAAATATAAATTGCTGGCAAGCACTATATATCCCAATATTTTCCACTAAAATGCTCTTTTCTCGTAACCTTTTTGTGAGATAGGGAACATTTTTTCGAACACCATGCATTCGAATGTCTTGAAAATTTGTGTCTCTCAACACTACAGTGTTACGTACTTTAACTCGAGGATTTTTATTAAAGTTATTAAAAAAAATTTATAGCACAAAATATGGGTAAATGTTGGATATTTTCGAAACAGTTGCAAGTTGCTGAAGTTAAAATTCGAGAAAAAATAACCAGCAGTTAAAATACTCTCGTATTAAATGTTTCCGTTAAACTATATAAAAATGTCCATAGTATTTGAGAAAAAAAATTGAGTACCCTAAAATTTTTAAATGTTCCTTAAAGGAAGGAGGTTTTTCCCATAGGAAAACATGGGAATCCAAGATCGTGCACTAACTCGCTTTTTATTAAAGCCTCGTTTTAAGCATTTAATGAAAGCCATATTTGAAGCATTTAATGAAAGCCATATTTGAAGCATTTAATGAAAGCCATATTTGAAGCATTTAATGAAAGCCATATTTGAAGCATTTAATGAAAGCCATATTTGAAGCATTTAATGAAAGCCATATTTGAAGCATTTAATGAAAGCCATATTTGAAGCATTTAATGAAAGCCATATTTGAAGCATTTAATGAAAGCCATATTTGAAGCATTTAATGAAAGCCATATTTGAAGCATTTAATGAAAGCCATATTTGAAGAATTTAACTGAAGCGTTTTCTTAAGAAAAATTCATTATTTCATTTTAATTAAAGCCTACAAAACATATTTACTGACCGAATTACATTTCCTTCTGTATCTATAATTCTTAATGAAAGATTACTAAGTTAACGTTATTCTCTCCATAGGAATCAGCCGGGACAGCAAATGATTGACTTTGTAGCAGAAGTGTTGTTAAAACCGATGTCATTACAACCGAGTTTGACTGTATTAATTTAAAGTAAAAATATCGACAAAAAGGAATTTAAAGAAACTATAATATATAAAATAAATTTTACTGGAATTCTGGATTTCAGGAATGTAAATTATAAATTTTATGCGCAGTTTATATTTATATTGAATTTATCTAAAATTTTATTCATTGAGATTCATTTGAATTCAACCTTTGATTTCATTTTTGATATGAGTACTCAATACTTCTGTTTCACTAATAGATTTTAAATTTAGGGGATAATTTATAAATTCTTGAACACATCCTAACAAGACCATGCTTCTATAGATAAAAGAAACTGCACTTTTTTAAAAATTATTATTTTTTGCTAATTGAAGTATCTTAACTATAAAGCAATTAAATTTTGAATTCAAGAAGTAATTGTCATTAGATATGCAGTGTAAAAGACACGAATAACTAACTAACTAACCGTGTGATGGCTCAGTCCATATCCTACGGGATTTCTAACCGTAAAGACAACACCGAAAGAAACATTTTCAATATGTTTAAAATGCAAAATGAAAGAGTACATATATGTGCCTCTCGCACACCTTCCTGAATTTCTAAATATTTCAGAGATAGTAATACATACAAGCAAAATAAAATAGTACATATGTGTATCTCATACACATTTCAAAATTTCCAAGTATTTCAGAGCATAATAATTTAAAATAACAACTATATTTTGTTTCATAATATTTGTTGTTATAATTTTACGCATTACTATCTCTGAAATGTTTGGAAATATGTATGGGATGCACACATGTACTAAATGACACGACCGATGTTCATCCAGTCGGATATGGTCTGAAACTGTCCCGTTTTCCACCATAAAGCGCCGATTTTCATTATCCCACGATCACGTGACCTCTTCTTTTGTTGTCCATCATGTTGTTCATTAAGTGAACCGTCGGGGGAATTAGCCTTTTGTGTGGCTTCCGCAGCAATCTCGGTCCGCTAATGAAACTTCAAAGAAGAAGAAGAACGTTCTAGAATCGTCCTGATACCGAAGAAATTAAACTTTTTCTTTCTATTTCAGACTTTTCTCCACCCACAGCAGCTTAATTAACACTCGTATTTCTCCCTTTAATGAGTGAGATTAATCTATAGCGGAGAGAAGTTCTCGTAGAACGAACACACAGAGAAGGAGAACTTCTCAAACTAGAATTTAATTTTAAGAGAAAATTCTCTCCGACGAGAATATCGTGAGAGGGTGTTTAAACGCGTAAACAACACTTTTGCTCCCTAAGAAGTTGGAGAAATTCTAAAAAAAATAATAACAAAAAAAAAAGTAGATTCTTTGAATTACTTTGGGTTTTTAAGTCTGAGGAGGAAAAAGACCATCAACAAAAAATACTTTTCTAGAGTTTTAAGGAGGTGGAAAAATATTCTTGGAGAAAGTTTCATACGGAGATTATATTCTCCACCTTTTTTCGGTATGAGTTTAATGAAAAAAATGCTTTTGGATGCATGCTTAATGATGGTAAATGAGTTTTTACCTAGACATTATTTTTCTTATATATTTTCAAGGTTTTTTTAAAATACGTTTTAAAGGAAAGTGGGTTGATATGAAGACCAGGTTTTAGATGAATGATTAGTGCTATTTCATTGCAGTAACAGGACCCGTTATTCATAAATTTGGGCCCTTGCGCAAATTTTTGAGCTCCGAACCTTCTTGATACTGCATAGAGGGTTCTTTGAGATATAGTTACAGGGCGTTATTATGCAGTATTTACGTGTAATCGGCATTAAAATAAATTTCGTAGTATGCTATGGCATTTGCTTGCTTTCGATCTTGATCAGGGGTATTCAATTTTATATTAAAAAAATTATATAAGAGAATTTGAGAAAGTAAATATATAGAAAAAAACTTCGGAATTTTGAAATTTTTGGGCCTTGAGCATATGCAAGGACGGCGTCAGGCACGAGGTGGTCGCCCAGTATGGCAGTTTTTACTTCCCAAATTTTTTATGAATATGAATCTTGCAGATTTTTGCACATCGAAATCATTTTGAGGGAGAAATCGCAAGTGGGTAAATAAGCGCAGGTAAATATAATACTTTGGAGTGTTGAAATGCTGTTCAACTTTCATAATTGATCTCAGCACACCCTCCTTTCTCGGCACTTCCAAAAAGCACCACCGGTCTCTGCAGAAGCCGGTTTCTGACATCAGGTTCTTTCTCTTCTTTGCTAAGGATCTTTTCATTTTTTTTTAAATAAACAAATCACAAAAACACAGACATATATACAAATACAAAAATACACATAAGTACAAACAAGAACACAAATACATACACTTGGTGACCCCACTTTGTTACTTTCCAGCAGTTCTAAAGGGGGTATAAACACATATGGTTCAGACAACAGCTTATTATAATGATTAGACATGTTATATTGTATTTTTATTTATATATTTACGATTACGAAATATGTTAAAATGTTAGATTGCTCATTTTGAGAATCATAATCACGGTTATATAATTAAATTATAATTGTGAAAAAATATTGATACATTACAAATCATACATATCCAATACATGTACCTATCTACACTTATATGCACAATCAAAAACCATATACATGCCTTTATCATTTTGCAATTTTTTTCTCTCTGTCGCTTTGTACATAGTGCACAAAACTATTTTTATATCTGATTACAAAATATTGTTAAAATCATTACATAATCAATATTTGAGGGATATTATTATGAAATGAGGGATATTATTATTAATCTGAATATACTATGATTTATGCGTTTTCTATTGCTAATTCTTGATTTTCAGTATAAAATAAGTTTAAAACATTAGGGGGATACGTAGGAAAAGCTCTTTTTATACAGTGTTTTATTAGGTTTTGGTACCTGGTATATACTCTATTGTATCTACCTGTGGTTCTATTTTATTTTTTGTTGAATATTTCTCATTTACTTGTGAAAATTTTATCATTCAATATATAAGCAGTTTCGTCTCAAAGGTATAATGTAATAGTGTGACGCTCTATATCCGTACTCTCTGTTATTATTTGAGATCTGATTCTATAATACATGCTATCTAATTTCCGGATATTGTCATAGTATGCTCCACACCAGACACAAATTGCATAGTTTATTATTATTATTTTTTTTGAATTGGACAAAACAGAACACGTTACAAAACACATAAGAAAGACAGATGACAAAACAAAATACATAATAAATAAACAAAAATAAACAAAAATGGACAAATGGACATACATATACACCCACTCTGTGACCCTCAAGGGACTACTTGTCCTTCCAGAAGGTCGAATAATTTGTAATACTATATTTCTATTTTTCAAGCAACCTTCATTATTGTTCTATTATCATAAACAAAAACAAAAAAAAGCATTAGTAATTTATGATCGTTTGCACGCACAATAATTGGATTTTTAAAACATCCAAAAAAATATGTTGAAAATATTTAAAATTAAAACTAAAAATACATCTTGTTCGTAGTATTATCTCTTCAAATTTTGATTAGTGTTCATGAAAATTGTTGAAAATATAGATATTTATGATAGATATCTATCTCTATGCACAAAAATTAAACACGTATTGTAAAAGTAAAAAAAAAAAATACATATGTATTTTTTGTATTAGTAAATATTTGTATTGTATTATCGTTTCAAACACAATGCTCTTTGCAAAATCAAAAATATTATAATTCAATCTTTTATTAGTATAATTAGCAGTTTGGTATTTATTTACTACCTTTGGAGCAGTGTAACTAAAACTTTTTTTGAATAGAGTTTTATTTGTTTTTGGCACTTGATATTCCATACTTAATCTACTTGAAGATCTGTTTCGATTCTTTATTAACCATTCTTCATTTGCTACAACAAATTTTATTATTCTGTATATATAGTTTTGTCTTATGGATAATGCACGGCAGTCAGTTTTGTTTTGATTAGTGGGATTAGTTTTTATTGTGAATCTGATTTTATTATATATATTATCTAATTTATTTATGTTAGTATAATATGCACCTCCCCAGGCACAGATTCCATACGTTACAATTGAATATATCCATGCATAAAATATATCTTTAAAAAAATTTTCATCTATTGCATTTTTAAGTCTATATAATACCGCTGCAAAAGTTCGAATTCTTTTAGTTATTTTTCCACAATGCAAATTCCATTTTAGGTCGTCCTGTATTATTATGCCCAGATAATTGTAGTCGAAAACTCTGTTTATTTCTTGGCAGTTGCAGTATGATATACTATGTCTAGGGGAATGGTTATGAATTTTTATATGTATATTATTAAAATTATTTATGTTTTTTGTCTTTAAGCAAAAGTATTTAGTTTTTTGAATATTTATCTGCAGTTTGTTTTTACTTAGCCAACTATTTATTTTGAAAAGATCTTCTTCTACTTTTTTTAATAAATTTTCCATTTCCATCTCTTCTACATACAGTACTGTATCATCGGCAAAAGATATTAAGTTTCCATTTAGTTCTAGTTTACAAAATTCGTTTATATATATAAGGAAAAGTACAGGTCCCAGAACTGATCCCTGAGGTACGCCTTTTTTTACTTCCAAGAATGTACTAATTTTTTCATTTATTTTAACTGCTTGTTGTCTATTGTAATAATATGTTTCAAACCATTTCAATATATTACCACGGATGCCAGCTGAGTAAAGTTTCTCAGTTAGGATATTAAGGTCAACGTAATCAAAGGCTCGTTTAAGATATAGGAATACGGTTATTGAGTATTTGTTTAAGTTATATCCATTGTTTAAACGATTACATAAATCAATTATAGCCATTTCTGTATTTTTTTTCTTTTGGAATCCGTATTGGTTGGTGGCAAAAAATTTTTTATGATTTAAGAAATTTAGAAGTTGTTTTTTTATACATTTTTCCATAACTTTTGAAAAAACAGGTAGAATAGAGATTGGTCTGTAATTTATTAAATCGGTTGCATCTCCTTTTTTGTAAATTGGATGTACCAGTGAATATTTGAGTTCCGGATAAAAAAGTCCATTTGATATTGATGAATTTATGAGATTTCTTACTACGTCTAAATGGTATGTTGAAATAATTTTAATCCTTTTAGGGGTAATTTTATCGTACCCACTTGATTTGTTTTCTTTTATTTCTTTAATTACATCATTTATTATTGCATCAGTGGTTTCAAAATAAAACATAGAATTACTTGCATTATTATTATTTGTTTGTGCTGTGCAAAAATAATGTTCATTTTCTTCTACATCCTCCAAATTTCTGTTTATGAAATCGACATTGAATCTTTCAGCCATATCTGAAGCACATTGGAATTCCGGTAATATGTTGTTCTTTATATTTTTGTTCAAAATGGTTTCATTTATACATTTCCATTGCAGCCTTTTATTATTTTCACAAGTGTTGAAATTGTTCTTAATGTACTTCAGTTTTGTGGTTTTTATGAGTTTTTTTAATTATTTGTCGTAGTTCTTGTATTCTATTTCAAAGGATACTATATTTGGATATTTTTTGTATTTTTTGTACAACTTTTCTTTGTAGTTTATTCTATCTATAATTTCCTTGGTGATCCATTTTTTCTTGGATTTTTTTGGATTTTTTTAACCGTTTTAGACCATAAGTTCGAGTTTAATGTTATCACATCCATGAACCGCTTGTATTTATTTTGAGTATTACTCTCTTCAATAATAGTCGTTAAATTCAAATTTGAAATGAATTTTTCAAATTTTTCATAGTTTATTATCGTTATTTGTTCATTTGTTCTGTTGATTTTTATATTCCTTTCCAAAAAATTGATGTAACCTATAATTGGGTAATGGTCAGTGACTTGTGTTTTGTAAACAGTGAATTCTTGTGTGGTTGTTTGTTTGGTTCTATAGAAAGCATGGTCAATACATGTTTTAGTTCCATTTCCTTCTCTAGTTACGTTTTCATGTAATGGATGAAATCCATTTAACGCCATTATATCAAGATATTTTGATGTTTCTATGTCTTCTCCATAAAGATTAATACTTATGTCTCCCACTATTAATGTATTACTTTTCGAATTTAACATGTAAAACTCCAATTCATCATTAAATTGTGATATGGTATAACAATGTGATCTGTAGATTTGAAATATTTCTAGCTCATAATCAGGGAGAAATATGCAAAGTTCTTCTGCTGTTTGGAATTTATAGCTTTTTTTTGTATTGATCTAATTGACTTGTTTATATACATTATAACTCCTCCTGACCTATTATAGGTTCTACAGTTTGCGTAACTGTAATAGTCATTTATATTATCTGAAATATAATAATTAAACAATTCGTCTGTTTCTATCCATATTTCATTTAGACAAATAATATCTATTGATACATTCAAAGACTTTAAAAATGCTGTAAAGTTGTCAAAATTTGCTCTTAAGCTTTGTATATTAAGAATTAATTAAGTAGTAATTATTGAATAAATCCATGCATAAAATAAGTCTTTCAAAAATTTTTCATCCAATTAGTTTTTCACTTTATATATGATCAACACATTCTTTCATCAAGAAAAATTTTATTCAATTTTCCAATCAAAGAAATGCCTTAGAAATTTTTGAGCGATCTTTCTCTTATGAATGATAGGCTGAATGAAAGAATGCCAGAACTGTACCCACGAATTAATGCCGTTGCCAACATCTCTCCCGGCCTAGCTTCTGGGAATAGTCTGGAACATAGTCTTGTATGCTACCAAACCTATATTTTATGCTTTAACATTAATCCAATTGATAAATTTTTATATTTTGTGTTTTTCCCCCATCTTGGAAACATCCAACCAGAGATTGATTGATTGATGACCGCTCAACCCCAGAGCTGTTCCTCTCTTCACTTCCTAGGAGTCTGGGTCGTGTCGGAGAGCATCTTCTATTTATTCAACAAAAGAAATAATTATATACATTACATGGAAGCAATCCATAAGAAGACATTGAAGCACGATACAATCAGGATTAGCATAAGAGAAAAATGAAATAACAGTTAATTACATATATGTACCAAAGAAAGTAAGATTAAACACACACTGATTCACACAGATCGAGTATGTACATTTACATCTGGATGCTGTAATTGAGATGTACAGGGTATCTCCGTGGGAGGAAGGGCTGTCTGGATAGATCTATCTTTACTCCTAATTTATTAGATCTATCTAAGTCTTGTGATCATCGGATGCTTGTTGGAAATTCTTGGTCTTGGTTCTGAAGCGGTATATTCAGAGTCGTTGGATTCACCAGTCACAGGTTAATTGGGTGTCCGAATTCTGTTTTGAATGTTTCAAGATGCTTTAAAAGTTTTATTATGAGATTTGTATTCACGAAACACTTCTGATGATGCGGCGTTTCCAGAGTGATAGCTTGTCCTGATCTGGTAATTTAAAGTGGAACTCTATAGTCTTGAGGCAGCCTGAGATGAAATGAAAATTGTTTCCCAATTTTTCACAGAGGAGGGGCTACTATTTTGGATCTTCAACCCAATCAGAGACCAACCAGTGACATCGGCGGGAAGAAAAAAAAACATTTCGGGAATGACGCCGGGGTTATTAACATGAATTTTTGGGGGATGCATTTCTCAGCTTAATTATAATTTTTTTTTTTTTTGGGGAGCACAAGCACTCTGTGCCCCAACATCCCGCCACCTACGCCCAACCCGTTGCACATAAAATTAACTTCAATCGATACACATACACGATTTGCATAAGAACAGAATTCATTAAAAAAAAAATTCATTAAAAAAAGCAAAAAAAAAAGTGATATTTCTAGTTTTTTACGTGAAAAAGAAGACATCCAAAGTATATTGGGAGAGAAGGGGGCGATATCCCGTAAAACCGGGACGTATGGTGGTGTATATGTAGAAAACTTGCAAGTGGCACGTGCATCGAAAATGATCTAAATTATGGAACGGCATGGAAAAAAAGTTGGTTTGCCACATTCTCCCCTAAATGATCAATAAGTGCCCTGCCATCAACGGGAGGAGGGTCACAACCTGCACTTTGGGAACTACTGTATCTATCATAATAGAGGTGGAGAAAAAAAACTCGTCTCAGATGGCTAGGTCTTGAGGGCGGCAAAATATTATTCGCTTCAGGCGGCATAACTTCTACGACCGGCCCTGGGCATATGTTCCATTTGCCCATGCGAGTAACAGGCACAGTGCATTCATTAGAAAAACATATTGTGTCTTGGTCAGAGACAGAGTGAATTTACGATAAAATTAACCCATGCTAATGAATAAATACTTTAAGTTATTTGAATGATTCCCCTTCTCAGTAGGAGAATGTATGAATTTGTCATGCCTTTCATGGCTTCAAGCATCAAATGTATGACATGTTGACACTTTTTTGCTTTTGATAAAAGTTATTTTTATAACATTGAATGAGAGAAAGACATGCCTGGAAAGCAGTTTTCACTGCAATAATATCATTCATGAGGAAAAAGCCTATGCATCGGATTCCACATCAGAAAATGTGAAATTGTAGATGAAATTCGGCTATTGTGTGTGTGTGTGCATGGAATATTTACATTTGTGAAGTACTTTCAATAATGCACTGAAATGTCATTAAAGAAGAAAGAAATTTTCAAATTTTTAAGGAAAGATCAAGAATTCCAAAATTCCAATTTCTTTGGGAAAAATGTGTATCAATATATAAAATATTAATTAATAAATCCCACACACAGTTATTAATCTTTGAAATAGTTATCAATGAATTAAAAAATGTACAGTGGACATTTTTTTTAATTAACTGCTCATCAATTAAGATTGATCGGAGACGAGATTTATCGAGATCAGATTTATTACAAATCTGTGCGTTTTTCTATCACTGCCAAGAAATGTACCCGTAACATTTTGAGTAAGATTTTCCAAGACAGATCCGCGATTTTAATTTTTGATTTTTACTATATTTTTTACTGCCATCTGTGTACTCTAGGCAAGCTAACGTTGTTTTTGAACGTGGAAAAATTGCTCAAAATCAGAGATTTCGATACTCCATATCTCGTCGTATTTCTTTTTTCATTTCAATTTTATAAAAATAAGTTTTTTTATATAAATTATTATTATTATATAAATACTTTTTATTTTAAAAAAATTTAGCAATTGACATTTTCTAAAGTTTTAGAAATATACAAATTTCAGTTTAATTACAATTAAATGAATTTCTAATTTTCGTGGATATCTATCTATCTATATATATAAAATTGATTTTCTGTGTGTCTGTGTGTGTATGTTCTCTATACAAATCTACAATTTTAGATCGATCGTCGCCAAATTTTGTATATATACCAAATGGGGCCCGACTTGAACGATAGACTACTTTAAAATTTCATCAGACCAGGGAAAATGCCCCAAATGGGCAAAAAACTGTCCGGCAACAATGGTTTTTGGGCCTCAACAATCACTTTCCGAACGTTTACTTTGGTTACCGTGGTTCCCTAGCAATGCGTTTCAGACGTGTATATGCCTTTACAACGGTTTGTCACTTCTTTAATCCTGTTAGTATATGTATAATAGTTTATGCCTTCATAATGGTTTGCCACATTTTCAATATACTCTCAGTAATGAGGCTTTTTGAATAGACGTCATAATCATCATCAGCATCGCTTTGAGAGTCAGGAAAAGGGTGATCCTCATAGAAATCACTGCTAAAATTGTCGATTTTACTGTAGAAATGCGGAAATTAGTGGGATTTTCCGCCCCATCAATAATTTTAAAAATTGTATTGAATTCTCGATTTTTGAAATATTCAGTTCGCTTAGAGATATACGAAGCCCAAGAGATTAAATATGAAGTAATTAGCCAAACCTATACTTTTGAGTTGAATATTCGAGCAATATCATTGATTTCATTTATATCTTCTCAAGTATGAAAATTAATGTCTCCATATTGTCTCTTTTGATATTTATTTGCATAAATCCATGTGGGTTAGGATATTTTAAAATTAGTTATGAGCCCGTGAAAAGTGCATCGAAAAAATTCCACAGCTTTAACTAAGGATTTTTGGAAGCTGGAACAGACAGATGGATAACTTGAAGTTCATGGGGGGGGGGGGGATCGAAATACCTAGCGCCCCTTAAAAAAAGAAAAATATACATTCATTTCTGTGTAAATCTAGATTTGTTTATTTCATGAATCGCGCAGGTCACCATATTGGTTAACTTGGACACGGTTTGTATGTCCCTCAAGAAAAAGAGAGGGAGATATCACGTGATCCAAAAAAGCCTCATTGAAGAAAACCCGGGCAGCGGGTGTTATATTATAGCTAGTGTTATATACAGCGGGCCAAAGCCACTAGTAAAAAAACCAAGTTTGTGGAAACGAAAGCCCTGTGCAAGCTTCAAAATTTTCGGACTTGTTTTGGTTTTTGCTTAATATCTCTGATTGGAGAGCAAAAGTGTAAATTATAATATTGTAGAAAGAAAACTACAGAGCAGTGAAAATGCTATAATTTTTGCAAAATTACGAAATACAAATACAACGCAACAACAGGCAAAATGCCCAACGAGGTGGCTGATAAAAAGATGCCCATAAAAGTATGGATGTCATATATTTCAAAAATACAGCAACCCAATTAAAAATGCAATTAACACAAATTATGAACAATATATACACATGATAAAATATTATACAACGCCCATAAAGAATACTTATGGTTGTCTTATTCTAAGAATGGATAGCTTCTCGATTTACCCCAACATGTTTATCGTATTTCTTTTTAAACGTGTCAATTGTGTTACAATTTACTACCTCCGGGGGTAAGCTAAATACGCACATATTGTAGAAATATCAATGCAGAGTTTTATTAAATATTGGTGATTAAATACTATTAAAATACTATCAATTCATTACACATTAATTAAACATTAAAATATTAATAAATTTTTAAAGTAAACACAAAATTCAAAAGTAAGTAAATACAAATACTATCAAATATTAAATGTCATTACATAATGATGCAATAATCACCTGTTGAAAAAATGAAAATTTTCACTACAATCTCGTTTCACAAAAAATTTTGATTCATAGTAGTTCTATAATTTAGCTCGCTTTGAAGGCCTTGGTAATGAGTGATCCTCGTCGTCACTCATTATTTTTACTGTCATGGGAGTGAGCGGATGATTGTTGTCCCAAGCCTCTCCATAACATCCAGAGCCTCATCTTCATCTATATCGCTGTTTTCCAAAAGTAGGAGCGTTTTATCATGACTGGCCGCGACAAAAAGTGAAGAGACCAGAACACTTTAGGCCTGCTTTCTGACAGGTGCAAGCCCCATTACACTTTGTGAAGGATCCTTACTGGCTTGAATTGGTTTGAGGCCTTGATCTGTGCGCATCAAACCCCAGTCTGTAGGTTGTCTTTCGAACCCCAACCATTTCGTGTGGAATGTTCCTTAAGTAAGGAATGGTATCTGGCAACGTGTTGTGTCGGTGGCAGTCGTGCAAGACAGTTTGCAGATCTTTGCGGCAGCCTTGATGAAACGGAGGTGATCCAAATTTTGTATGTTTATGTCACCCCCATACAAAGTGATGAGATACTTCTCTCCTGCGTTTGCTGTCTCCTCAGCATAGGAATGTTGTTGTAAAAACACTGAAACTAATTCTTTCAGCTGGGGATTTTTTTTTTTAAATATATTGCAGCATTTAATTTCGCCTTGGCCAAAAATGGCGGATGTGGTGTCACAGCCACTGACGGCATGCAGGAATAGGGCAATACCTAGTGAGCATTGCCATGAATCACATTTGAAGACAATACAGTAACCTACAATACAGTAAACCAGCAGACTCACCCCTTTCACTCTTGTGTAGGTACACATTGACTGGGCTACTGAGGGTGTGGCTATTCTACTACACTCTTCATTCGAAATTTGTTCCAGGTCAAAAGGTTTTCCCCCATTAAAACTGTGTGCATACTTTAATCTCCTGTTGTTGGTTGTTTACTATGTAAATTATATTTAAGACATAAAGAAAACAGAAATATAATAAAACTGATTCCTAAACAATTGGTGCAGGTACCTTTAAGGGGTGTCCTACCTTTTAACATGGTGAAAACTACTATTAGTAATATCATTAACAATACTATTTAACCATTGTTTTATTTCAAATTTTTTACACATATTTCTGATTGTATATGTTATCCTGTGCCTGTGTGTGTATAACATTTTACAAATCTCTAATACTTAATATTTTCTGTAAATTTTCAGAAAAAAATGCACCAAAAAACAGCTTCCGTGCATGGTAAAATACCAAGACAACAATGTAATTGAATAAAAATTGATTCAAAATATATAAAGAAAACTGTTCAGTTCATGAAATGAAGGAAAAGGTTCACACAGATTTCATTAACTCAATCACATTTTAAATTAGATTTCAGATTTAAAAATTTTGAAATTTAAATTTTAAATAAGATTTGAGTCAACGAAATCTGAACCTTTTGCGTCTTTTCATAAACTGAACAGTTTCCTTTATATATTTTGAATCAATTTTCGATAAATTACATTGATGCCATGCTATTTTATTTTTTTAGTGCATGTTTTTGAAAATTTAGTATTATTAAGTGTTATTAGTAAAATTAATTGTTAAGAGATATATAAAATTTTATACCGGCATATAGAATATATCGAAACGTTCGTTTTACTAATACATGGCGAGCAAACACTTCTGCAAAATATACAATCAAATATATATGTAAAAATTTTTAAGTCAATGGTGGATTTTTCACCACGTAAAAAGGTATGAGACCCCTTAAAGAGCATTTCAGGCCGATTTAGTTTAGTGAAACAGACATTTTATATACCGATCAATCAAACGGATGTGTCAATTGTTTAATCATTTTGGCAAGCAATATGAAGGCACAAAATACGGGTTGGACTATAAGTCCATGGCACATTTACAAAAATAATACAAAAAATCAACCAATTGACATAAAAAAAAAAAGTCGGTTTGCACCGAAATACGTATAATGGCAAAGTTTTTTTGATAACATAAAAATAATAGTTCAGAATTTCACTTATAGATGGTGCTGTATCATTAAAAAAACGACATAATTCATAAAAAGAAACCGACATAATTAGTGTGTATAGTGCCAAAGAAGAACGAAATTTGCAAACATTATTTTAACGAGAACTAGAATTGAGTCATATTGCATTTTCACACGCTTGTTTGCGGCTAGTTTGGCACAATGGAATGCTATCCTAGAATAGCATCAATAGCCCGAGCTACAAAGCGTGCTCATATTTAAATGTGGTAGTTTAATGCAACGCACATCGTTATAAACATTAATTATGCACCGTTTGAGCAACAGCCCCCCTAAAGAAGACGGGTGTTAGTTTGAGCCGTTGCATTGTTGCACATTTTTGATGTGCTATGCCGAGCTTTTTAGTGATACCGCGCGTTACTGTGGTGGCCAAGTGGTCATAGCGACGGACCGCATCGCGAGGATTCGGGTTCGAACCCCATCGTGGTAGTAAGTGCCGTCTTAAGGCATGGGCCGGCCCGGGGCCCTTAAGAGAAAAGTAGGTCTCACAAAATTGAGATCTGGTTGAAATTTTCAGGAATTCACCCGTTTTAGAGCCTCGGAAAAATCACTTGGCCCGGGGGCACATGATGCTCTTAAGACAGCCCGGGTTGTAGTCGGCTTGAAGTTGGTTCTCTGTGGTTCCCAACTTTTAGGAGCGAATGCGAGCCGATCTCTGTAAAACATCTCGCCACAGAGAGTAACACAGGTCTAGAAGAGTAAAATCATTAAACTTCACTCATATTTACAAAACTTGATGACAGAACACACACCACCCATAACCACCATTACACAGAAACAAACTTTACGTCAGGTTCACAACACGGACACCCACGTCCCAAACATGTACCAATTCGTTAGAAATTCCACTGAGGAATATGGGCGAGGTGCATGTGTGGTTTAGTGGCAGTAATGCATCGCCATCTGTGAATAAAATGGCGAACTGTTTTTTTATTTCATCTAAGAAAAGCATTCTACGGCATGGTTAACATATTTTAGTGTAAACCGCACGCATTTTTACTTCAGTTTCTTGATTTCTAATTAATTTTTAAATTTTTTTCCAAACACTTTTCGTCCAGCCTGTATAGTGATTCATACTTCATATAGAGAATTATAGGCGTGCACAGATCATAAATGAAATCACCATTTGGGTCAAAGAATATCAAACGATACCAATAAAAATAAATTTTATACGATACTTTTCTATCATACATAAAATATTTCCGCATGACAATATTTCCAATAACAAAAATCGCCAAACCAGAATTGAAAGCTGATAGGCAAGTACAGCAAATCCAGCACTGGACGCTGCTGCATCTAGGCAACCATATATATATATAATGGAACATTAATTCAGTAGAAAACAAATAATGATCACACGAGTCTGAGATACCTTCAAGTAAACAAATCGATACCTTAGAAATGTTCTGCAAATGTTTGCTCCTTGGATTACGCTGTCTGGACGTGATCAATATGGACACGTAAATCACGAAGCATTCGTGACGTATCTCGCTGTCAAATATGAGTACATCGCAGTCAAATGCCGACGGTAGGATCGTTTCACGCCCCTTAAACGAGATCGACGATGGCTTGAGGTGATGATTCCTGTGAATTATATCTTATCTCATTGGTGGACGTCGTACTAGTGGTCAAATATGAGTCCAAGTTTCTTCAAGGTATCTGGGGGTTCATTCGAGAAACCCGGTGGTTACCATAATAAGAAGGGAACTGTAGAAGGTTTGTCCTTCAAGATAGCTTACTGCGCCGTTTCTGTGATGGATTTCGGTAGCGGTGATCTGCGAAGGAAGAGATGTCTCCCCCCAATAAAATCTGTCCTGATATTATTGAGTTTTTTTGCTTACAACACGGAAATAACCTTGAGAAGTCTGGTTAGAACCGTGAAAGGAGCAGAAATGAGTGCGCTAATTAGTTCTGCTCAACTAGTGATGCACGTGATGTTCTGGTGGTGCATAATGACGAGGAGCAGAAAGATGCGGCAACTTCTCTGGAAGATATATTGTGTTCAGAAACGAGTCGGTTGTCAGACCAGGCGGGAAAAACCCAAGGACATCGCCCTGCAAGTGACGATTGTCTTATTTACGTGTGCCTTTTGTCCATTTGATGTAATCGTCAAATACGTGAGTAATGAGATCGTCATTAATTTGAACTCGTATAGCATCTTCCGTACTTTCCGGGAAGACGATCATCCGGTGGTTCTCATTTCCAGCATAGCTGCCATACGCTTTCTGGCAATGATGTCCCACTTGGCTCAACAGAACGCTTTCACTTTGTACAGCATATGCGTATTCAAAGAAACCAGAAAGCTGCTGA
Source organism: Pholcus phalangioides (assembly GCF_987345545.1). Classification (NCBI taxonomy): domain Eukaryota; kingdom Metazoa; phylum Arthropoda; class Arachnida; order Araneae; family Pholcidae; genus Pholcus; species Pholcus phalangioides. The sequence goes on along the minus strand of NW_028301601.1, from coordinate 15,996,057 downwards.
CGTCACTGAGACACCAATCGAAAGACAATAGAAATGTGAATGCGCTTTTCAGCAAGTTTCAAATCGTTACTCAAATAATTGACGAAACCGATGAGCTGATGAATTTTCCGGCTGCACTTTTTGTAGCCAAATCGTTCGTTTTGGTAATTATCACTATGCTCATCTTTTTCGGTTTGGAAACTATTTGTATCAGCCTATCGAATTGCGTCGTGTTCGGATTGTTCTTCTTGATCATCACGGCCAGCAATTTCATGATGATGAAAATCGCTGCCGATTTCAACGAAGAAGGACAAAGACTGAAATCGGCGGTAAGGTCTAACCTCTCTGTTCACTGTATGAACAAACAGCACCGTGGTAGAGAGGAATTCTTCATAGAGACCATAGAAAAACGCGAGTTCACTTACAGTGGATGGAAGTTGTTCAATTTCACGAAGAGTTTTATACTCTCTTCCGTAGGGACGATGTTGACTTATTCGCTGCTGATTGTACAACTCCGGAAAACCACAGAAGCATCATCGGAAAGGCATTGCAACGAGCGCATGGTGAATAAAACTTTGGATTAATTTTTTTGTGAACCATTGCCCGTTTCCGCCGGTACTGGAACACGGGAGAGGGCTTACTTTGCACCGTTCTTGAGAGTTTGTTAGGAAAAACTCATGCTAGGCACAGTAAATATGCAAAATTATTTTTTTTTCAGAATAATGCTGATATATATATAGAGAAGGTGTGAAAGAACAGGTCTGTTGCTATCCTAATTTTTTGAAAAAACTTTTATCAACCATTTTTGAAATTGGTGCAAAGTAATACATAGGAGCAAGGCGAGTTACTTTGCACCACCTAATACTGTAGACTGGCTATTTCTTAGCAACAAAATGGTTCAGGGAACTGTCGACCGACTTTAAATTTATTGTTAGTATGTAGTGTTACTGAGAACTCACAGAAAATGGATTTTTTATTCTTGAATTGATGAAAAGTGATCAAAATTCTCAAAAAAGTGCGACTTATCTCATTTAGCATGTGAAAAATCAACTAATATCAATTAAATTTGGTATTATTTTACCAACAAAAAAGAGACAACCGTTTTATTCATTTCTAACGAAATAGGATTGATACTGGTCTGAATTAAGCCTGGCACGATGTAAAACTACTCTGAGGTTGCTTCACACAACTTTTTGGGAAGTGTAAAGTAGCCTCGGTTTTACTCAGAATGTTTTACTCACAGTATTAGGGGTCGTTCAAGTATTACGCAAGCAAATTTTTGGCCATTTTTGACCTACACCTTAAGCGATACATGGTAAACCCTTGACTCGCAGACCAAATGTGGCCCTGAAGGTTATCTGATGTGGCTCTAACCCCCCCAAACCTAATTTTACAAAAATTACTAACCGGTACATTTACAAATCGCTTACATGACCCCGTGGCACAATTCCAGAGCATTTCATTGGCCCGCGGCACATTTCCAGAGCACTTGAAGGATCCGTGAAACATTTAGAGATCTTGTCAAAACCCAGTCAGAGAATTGTCGCCCTGTCTCTACTGATGCCAACAAAAATAATTTTGCAGTTCTAAGCGCAATGTCCACTGAAATTTTCGAATTCGAAAAACAGGGAAAATTTGGGGGGAAGGTTTAAAAAACCGGTTTTCCGCATTAAAAGCTATTTTTTTTCAAAATTTAATCGGTTTTTCGAATTTGAATATGCCAGTGAATATTGTACTCAGAAACGTGGAATATTTTTTGTTGGCATCAGGAGAAACAACTTCTTGATTGGGGCATACAGGGACTGCATAAAAATTCAATTTTTTAATGTATTTTTTGTAGGCACCGCCAGCCATTGTCAGCGCCGTCGTGGTGAGCTGTCCATATACATGTGTGTCTATTCAATACTATGAATGGGGTTCTTTGTTAGACTACATTGGAGAGATGCAGATACCTGTCCACATGAGCAAGGGAGCAGTGTCACAGTTACTGATTTATTTTTTACTATTTAAAAATATTTATGATTTTTTTTTTAATTTTACTGTTTTTATTTTCCTCGAGCGGTCACGGGGCCCTTGGAGAGTGAAGAAAGAGCCCCAAGGGCTCCGCGGAGCACCGGTTGAGAACCGCTGGTTTAATGGAAAGGAACCACAAATTACGTTCATTACGTCCGGATGTTTTTTTTATTATCCGGAGTGGAATGTTATTACATAATGAAACAACAAATTTAAGTGTAAAAAACGATTGAAAGCAGATTATTTAGTTCTGGGGAAATATTTGAGAAAACAATGAATAATTCAAGAAAAAAAATTTAAAGGAAAAAATATTTAAGAAAAACTTTTCGGGAAAAAATTAGGAAAATTGTTTTTTTAAGAAAAATATTCAAAATAACGAAATAAAAATTGTTTGTGAAAAAAAATCACAAAAAACATTATCTAAGGACAAAATAAAAATATTTAAGAAAAAAATTTATTCAAGAACACTGTAAAAAATAATATTTAAGGAAAAAAAGTCTTTAATTAAAGAAAGAAAATATTCAATTCCAGAAAAAAGTAGAAAACAACTGACATTTAAGAAAAAAGTAAAAATACTCAATTTTTTAAAGCAAAATAATGTGTAAAATCTTTCGAAAAAAAAAAATTAAAAAATTAAATTTTCGATAGAAGAAAAAAAAACGGATATTTATTTTTAAAATAGAAAAAAATATAAAATATTATAGAAATTTGTACTAACAATATCTAAATATGGAAAAAAATGTACAAATAAATGAATAAAATTCGCGTATCACGTCGGATTTTATCAGTACAAAAAGGTTCCAGTCCAAATTACTTTCCAAAGAATTCAAGGATTTCCCGGGAAATCACGAAAAATTTCTCCATCCTTTCATTTCAAACTCTTCTTGGTTTCCTTTTTTCCGGAACACTCAAAAAAAATAAATAAAAATAAATAAAAATAAATAATAATAAATAAAATAAATAAAGGAAACACTTCTGATGTTTTTAATATTACCAGGCAGTAAATCATTTCCCTTTCAAAAAAACTTTCACTCTTTCTCTCCCCCTTTGTTATACGTACATACAGTTTATTTATTTATTTTATTGGCTAGAACCCTTAAGACCTACATTTTATTGTCTTAGCAGCTGCTTCCCACTGGAGCAGCAGCAGCAACAGAAAAAACAAACAAATAAAATAAGGAATAGTACATAATATATATGAAAGAATAGGACGAGAAAAATTCCGACGAAACAGAAAGGTAACAAGATAACGAAACAAAAAGTCTGGAGCAATTTTTTGTTTTCGTTCCTATTTCGAGAACAGCCAAAGGTATTTTCTCTCCTCACACCAGGGCTTTTATTTACTTCCTATTCTTCTTTTTTGCTTATAAAGACAGAGTGTGGCCCGGGATTATTGGCTTCCGTTGCACAGCCAGTACCGAGTTCCCGATGTATTACCTAGATCGATGCATACGTGCGAAAGGGGACTATACCGACTGTGTGTTGTGTTATATCCCCTGTACAAGAGATATTCTTTATGTCTGGGGGATGCACGAGATCAAGTTATCCGGTCCGAGCTGTTGTTGTTGTACATCGCGGATATATATAAAGAATTCCTATTCCGTGGAGTTCGTGGCATTTGATTGTAGTGATGGATGAGATGGTGGAAGATCTGTGATTGGTCGCTAGTATGTGTACGGTAATAGCAACGGAAACATACTACCTTCATGAATTTCGGAACTATTTCTCTCTCGCGTCCATTTTGGAATAATTTCTTTGAATATTTCTGAATTTTCGTCAATCATGGAATTATTATTTTTTTTTTTTGCTTTTTTATTCTTCATTTTTATCAGCTATGGAATTGCGTATTTCATGTATTCTGAATTTTCATCTATTATTCGGGAATGGATGCTTACTAACACTAACAAACTCCCTGGACAGATCATGCTGATCCCTTGAGAATACGTGAGGATCACGTTATTATTATTATGGAATTGTTCATTCCATTCATTTTGAATTTTGTAGTTCTAGAATTATTTCTTTCCTTAATTCTGAGTTTTTTTATCAATTATGGAGAGACTGTTTTCTTTCATTTATCCTAGATTTTTTCATAATTATGGCTTGATTTACTTCATGAGATTTGATTCTGAATTTTCATAAATTCTGGAATTACTTCTTTCAATAATTCTGAATTTTCAAATGTTCATAAATTTAAAAATTATTTCTGTCAGGATTAGGTCCAGATTTTAATCAATTTCGGAAATATTTCTCTCATCAATTCTGGATTTTTACCAGCTTCTGAATTGTTACTCTCATCAATTTTTTAATTATTTCTTTCATTAACTCTGAATTTTCATCAATTGTTATCCGGCCCACGATGTGTTATATACCATGTGTATACACGTATAAAGAATTACTACTCCCTAGATTTCGTGGCATTTGATGAAGTTATGGTGAGACCATGAAATATCTCTGATTAGTAATGTATGTGTTATTAGTATGTACTTTGGTCAGAAAATATTGCTTGGTATTTTGGTTATTTTATCCTAATAGGAAATTTTGTGGGAATTAAACTGATTTCAAATGATTTTATTGCATATTGGGATCAGAGACGTAGGCGGGGGAGGGGGGGGACACGAGCAATCAATTCTAGAGAAAATTTATGAAATTAATATATTTATCGATTTATTTCATGAATTGATTGATTTCATTGATGCAAAATTTTCTTCGTTTCTGAATTTTCACCATTTTGAAATCTTCACAGTTTCGTGTTAAGTCGAATTTAATTGTGTACTTGTATTTTTTATGATATTTGGCAGCATTCCTCTATATTCTGTAACAATACATGGATCCTTAGAGGCTGATTCCTCTCCTCACAAAATAAAAAATTTGCCACAAATTAACATTTTCTCGATTTTAGGGCCATATAAAAATTTCAAGTTCTTTTACTTACCTCTATTTCAGGTAAGGTAATAGTACACGTTAGGATGAAAATTTTTTGCGATGGAACCCTGGATCAAAACCCACTTTTCTTTGGTGATACGAACACAATCCTACTTCAGAAGTCGCCAAAATATGGCAACCTTAATCACACGAAGAGTAGTGGCATGGAAATTTCTTCCTTAGTTCTTGGATCTTTCTTCCAGTCACAGGAAATTACGTAGGAAAAAAAAATTGTTTTTATTTTCTCTCTAATGGTATTGTGTGTATGGGAGGGAAAAAATAATCTTTCTCTCATATTCTGAGGGTTACTATAAGAATGTTTTTCCTTTTTTTTTGGCACAATGGCACAAATTTCATCTTAACATGCGCTGAAAACAAAAATCGATTGCGAAGCTTTATTTCCAATGGAAAATTGTTTGTCCTAACTGTACCATTATCCTCTCATAGAGTTTTAGAACACCCTGTATATTATAACGCGTATTTTTTTAATATCATTGCCATTCACAATTACGAAAAAATATATATAATTTCTAAATTTAAAATACTATTCAATTTTTTTTTCCTTTCGATGGAATAACCCTTAATGGTAAATACTTGTAGTATCATCGAATTTTTAATTACGCAATGAAAACCCTGACTCTAAACTTGTCAGCCAGAAAGTTCCCGAAAACAAAAGAAAAAGTACTGAAGAGAACATTGACGTTTCGTACTTGATTTTTCATGTCGGTTTTCTGAAGAAAAAAATCGTAAAATGGCAAATTTTCTCCTCTTTTTTCCCCTAAAACATGACGTCCTACTGTTTTTCTTAAATGTGATAGAAATTCTGAAAATAAAATGGAGTTTTATAAAAAAATAACTACTTGCATCTATTGATCGTTAGTCGTCTACTTGCTTCCAGCCGTTAAGCTTGTTTCCCGTACTGGGAAAAAGCTTAACGGCCTCGGAAAACAGACGTGGCATATACAGCGGGACCTCCGGATAACGGCCACCCTTACGACCGAAAATTTTATCCGCTAACGGGGAGTGTCCGTTGATGGGTTGTAGAATGCATTGAAGCCTCTTGACACAATTCAAAAAGTTACCCGTTAAAGGGAGGTGTCCACTAACGGGGGAGTGTTCATTATCAGAGGTTATACTATACTGAGGAAAACCAATTTTTCTACTAAAAATTTTTTTTTCTCACTGTTCATAGGTATAGGTTCTCAAATTTTGAAGTTCATGGCAAACATTAGACTAAAATAAAGAAGTGAGTGAGTGACTTTTGCTCACTCACTGATTCACTCATTCGTTCAATTACTCCATCAACACTGAGTCACTCACAACGTTGTACAATGCTTTGGCATGGATTGAATATCGTTTGAGAATCACGCACCACTCTAAGACCCACCCAACTTTGTTTTCTTTTAAATTTTCAATCACAACATCAGCAGTAATTTTTTATAATATTTATTGTATTTTTAAATTCTGTACACAATACAATTTTTATTACTTATATCTTTTTTTTGCTCAATATGATGTATTTCGGCCTTATACTGTACTTTGGTAATGACCCATAGAGATAAGGGTGAAAAGAAATTTTCTCAGAAAAATTATGCGTCTCGTACGTGCTTGGAGTAAGTTTTTCGTTTTTACTCACAGGCCATAAAATTCGGACAGTTTTCAGACATAATAAATTGTAATGGACATTATATAATTGCTTATATTTTATAATAAGGAATGTTTTATGTATTATAAGTTGAAGAGAAAAGAACAACTTTTTAATGTTAGAATTAGCGGTGAGCTGCATCATTATATTTTATGTTAGTTCAGAGATGTCTCAACGAGTTTAGGGCTTATGGTTCAATTATTTCCTGGGGCCGTCAGCCCAATTGAACTAAATTGGGACAAACAGTCAGCATCGGAAAAGGAAGAATTTTAATAAATATTAATTAGTTACTAAATGTAAAGAAATTCTGAAAAATGCAGAAATAAAAAGAAGTTTTAGCTCACTGAATTAAATATGATTAGAATTAAGAATTGAGATGGAGGAAATGATTACAGAACCAATCGGAGAGGTGGTATCTGAATCAATGAGAGAAATGTTCCTTGAATCAATGAGAAAAATAATTACTGAATCAATGAGAGAAATGATCCTTGAATCAATGAGAAAAATGATTACAGAATCAATGAGAGAAATTATTTCTGAATCAATGAGTGAAATTATTTTTGAATCAATGAGGGAAATGATCCCTGAATCAATGAGAGAAATGATCCCCGAATCAATGAGGAAAATGATCCCTGAATCAGAGAGAAATGATCCCTGAATCAATGAGGGAAATGATCCCTAAAGGAATGAGAGAAATGATCCCTGAATGAATGAGAGAAATGATCCTTGAATCAATGAGAGAAATGATCCTTGAATCAATGAGAAAAATAATTACTGAATCATCGCTGTGGTGACCGCTGTGGTGGTCGAGTGGTTATAGTGCCGGACTCGTGATGCGAGGATCCGGGTTCGAACCCCACAGTGGTGGTCGGCTGAAGTTGGTTTTCTGTGGTTCCCAACTTCAAGGCGCAAATGCGAGCCGATCTCCCCGTTAAAAAGTCTCGCCACAGAGAGCAACAGTCCTACAACGGTAAATCATTCAACCATAACACTTCACTCATAGTTAGTAAAACTGGGGGCAGATGACAACACATAACAAGCATTACACAGAAACAAACTTTACGTCAGGTTGCACTACACGTACACGCACATTCTCGCATGTACCGATTCGTTGGGGGGTTCCGCGGGGGGGGGGGGTGCATGTGTGGTGTAGCAGTAGTAGGTAGGGCCTCCAAAAAATGGCTCGGGGATCCATGATGTTCTTAAGTCAGCCACCTCGTTGGGCAATTTGCCTGTTGTGGCGTTGTATTTGTATTGTATTGTATTTGTATGAGAGAAATGATCCTCGAATCAATGAGGAAAATGATCCCTGAATCAATGAGAGAAATGATCCCCGAATCAATGAGGGAAATGATCCTTGAATCAATGAGAGGAATGATCCCTAAAGGAAGGAGAGAAATGATTCCTGAATGAATGGGAGAAATGATCCTTGAATCAACGAGAAAAATTGTTTTTTGAATCATTGAACGAAATCATTTTTAAATCGATGAAGCAAATAATCTCAGAATCAATGATAATTCAGGAAAAAGGGAAATAATTTCAGAATTAATGATAAATCAAGAAGGAAAACATTATTTCAAAATTAATGAAATTCAAGAAGAAAAATAATTTCAGATGTTATAAGAGAAATAATTTCCGAATTTGTAACAGAAATTTTTTAAATCACCAGAAGAAATTGTTATAGTAAATAACCAGAATCCAAAACACTCAAATAGGAGAAAAATTAATTCAGAATTAATCATTAATTTAAAAGAAAGCATTTGCACAATTACAGAAAGAAGAAATAATTTCAGAATTAATAAAAAACTTCAGCATTACTAGAAGAAATAGAGTCAAAGAAATTGAGGTAGAAGAAAAATAATCTCAGGATTATGAAAAAAATATTTCCATGATTATGAAAAAAATATTTCCATGATTATGAAAAAAAAATAATCTCAGGATTATGAAAAAAAATAATTTCAGAAGAAATGAAAAAGTGTTTTCAAAAGTGATGAAAGGAATAATTCCAGAATCATTGAAAATTCAGGAAGGGAAAAACATTTTCAGAATACATAACGTAAATAATTTCAGAATTCAGTCAACAATTTAGTTTTTCCATGTATTCTCTCCAAAAAATTTCAAAAAGTCACCGCGAGGGTGCAATTTTTTCCCAAATTCATTGTTATTGTTATTACATTGTTTTATTGTTTTCTGACAAAATTAGGGTGTCCAAACTATATCTATGATCATCCACTATTGATGTTAAATACACTCATGTCCATAAATTAAGGATAATTCAAAATCACACGGAAATCGAAATCTAAAGTAAAAATTTCACCTGTAGAATGATCACACACATCTGTAAGAATGATATGCAAATTTCAGAAAGCCACCAGATGATGCCGATAGTACGTCACAATGACTAGAGTGTAAGAGGGGGGTATATAAGGAATGGTGGCAAAGAAGTAAAATTGTTCACAAGGCGCTCAGTGCCATAATCGAATAGTTATGACACAGAGGACGCATGTGGATGATTTTTTACGTGGTAGAATTATCGGCAGCCTGGAATGTGGGCGTACTCAGATGGAAGTATCCGAGGAACTTGGAATTGCCCAAAGTGTCATCTCTAGGCTTCGGCAACGATTCCAAGATAACGGAAATGTCAGTAAACGTTACAGTACAGGTCGCCCCCGAGTTACAACGCCGAATGAAGACCGGTATTTGGCAGTGACTGCCAAAAGAAACAGATGGAGCACAACATCCGACCTGCCTCGTCAGCTATCTGCAGCCACGGGTACCACAGTTTCAAGGCAAACCGTGTACAGACGTTTGGGAGATATTGGTCCATATGCTCGCAGGCCTGTCAGACGTGTTCCGCTCACGGCAACTCACTGTCGGCAGCGATTAGCCTGGAGCAGAGACCATGCAATGTGGACATCGTCACAGTGGGATTGTGTGATGTTTTCCGACGAGTCCAGGTTTAGCTTGCAGTCTGATTCACGTCGGACTTTCATATGGAGAGCGCCAGGTACCTGTTACCACCAAGACAACATCATTGAACGACACCATTGGTTACGGTGGTGCAGCATTGCTCGTTTGGGGTAGAATTATACTGGGTTCCAGAACAGATCTGCATGTTCAAACCGGAACCATGAAAGCCCAAATTTATCGGGACATCATTCTGGAACAACATGTACGTTTTTTAGGGGTGCCATGGGCGCAGAATTTGTTTGTGTTTATGGATGACAACGCACGTCCTCACCGAGCAAACATCGTAAACGAATGCCTTAAATCGGAGGATATAACCCGTATGGAATGGCCAGCATTCTCACCTGACTTGAATCCGATAGAGCATGTGTGGGACATGCTTGGCCGACGAGTTGCAGCCCGTCAACCACCTTCTACATGTGTACAAGAACTTCGGAGAGCATTGCTTGCTGAGTGGAGTGATCTTCCCCAAGATCAGATCGATAATTTGATACTCAGCATGCCTAGGCGTTGCACGGACTGTATTTCATCGCATGGGAGACATACAATGTATTAACCGTCATACCAACCATGTAATAGTAAGTTTTTGTGAAGGAGATATTTTTTACAATTGCTCCAGGGAGCAAAAATCGTAGTTTTTATGAATGGTATCATACATACACCATCGTTTTTGTTCTTTATCTTTTGTTTAATAAATGGGCTTTATGAATAAGTAACGTTTGTTTTGTTTCTGAACCTTTATTTGCCGGGGCTGGCATTATCCTCAATTTATGGACATGAGTGTAGATGACTAAAAAGATAAGAAACATTTTGAATCTGGGAGATTTTTGTACAGATGGTATATGTGTCTGTACAGAAGAATCTCGATATAACGAAGTATAAGGAACGAAAAAAAAACCGTTGGGGAGGAATCATCGTTGCATCGAAAGGATCAAGATTTAACAGTACGCATTTCCAAACAAGAATTTAAAAATATCATTGTAGAGGGATTTAGCGTTATATCGAGTATTGTTGTAGTAGGGTTTCACTGTATATATATATTAATATAATATTATTGGTTACGATAAATGTGATAAATTTATCATTTTTACCGGCAAGTATGTGTAATAACCAAGTGTCATTGGTAAATTTGACAAACACTTGAAATTTATCGCCTTTATCTGTGATTATGCATAATACCCTAGTGCTAATTGGTGAATTTGATAAATATAAAAAAAATTCCAAATGAATCTAGTATGTGTGATTAATATAGTCGGACCCCGATATAATGATAACAACTTTTACAATAGTACCCCGTATATATTGATACAATCCATATATAAATTACTACGCAGTACAATTTATCATGTTTATCAACGACGCAACGCCTTTCTACTAAGCATAATCACTGGCAAAAGTGACAAATTTAGGTAAATTATCAAAATTTGCGAAATTGTTCAGTGTTTATACATAATTACCGTAGTTGTAATTATGTATCCAGTTATTATAATTATGCATAATAACTGGATTTATCGCATTTACCGTAACATACAGTATCCTCACAAAATATTTTAAATACAGGTAGTTGTTTGCTTTCAATTTTATGCAATACAGTAAAAATTATTACCGTTCTAAAGTTTAATTTTAATAATTACTTGATCGAATTTCTCAACAGCATGGTTAAAAATCACCAATTACTTGAAACTAATTAAAAAAATTCATCCAAATTAATGAAAAATTCGAAAAAGAAATCATGAATTATTATTATCCACAATTCCGAAAAAAATCGATTTCCTTACGTTTTGTTATTCTCAAGATAATCTGAGAAAAAGCTCTTTTTCTATCCCATTCTATTTTTTACCGAATACACGTATCTGATGCGTGACTTAATGGCGAACACCGGACTTAAAAAAAAAAAAAATCGCGTAGAATGAATTATTATTTCCATTTCTCTCCAGCGAGAAAAAGCCAAGTGTAATATGCCATTAATAATCACCGAAACATGGAAATAATGTTCAGCCGTTAATGTTACCTCATTTAATAGACGAACACGAGAGGGAAAAAAGGATCAAGCGAACATGACCTCTCGTAAATGGGAGAAAAACTAACACTTCTCTCCGGCTATTATCTTCCCAATTATGATTTGTGTGTGTTTTATTCCACTTTTTTGAACATTCTCTTGAGGATATTACGGAGAAAAAAAAAATTACATTAAAAAAATAACATCGTTTCATGCACGAAACTATTTTTAATTTCTGTTCTTCTTAAATGAAAGTGAATAAATAGTAACGTAAATACATTTTGTTTTTTGTTGATGTGTCAAGAATAACACTCTGGGGATATTTAGAAACGCCGGGTGATTGCAAAGTTCGTGACATACATTAAAAATTATTGAAAATCCACTAATTGATATAAAAAAGCAAAGGGTTTGCGCTAAAGTAGTAATCACGGCGTAGAAACTTTTTTTTTCTTGAAATAAAAAGAGACAGTTTGCTATTTAAATCACAGATGGCGCTGTGTCGTTAAAAATTCAACATAACAAAAATTGATAATAAATATATTACTAGAGATCAGTGTTGTACAACCGTAAGTCCGCAATCGTCTCAAAATTCGGTTTAATTCAATTCAATTTTATGCATCACATCATAAAACTTACATTGGCAAAACGACGAAAATCCATCCAAGGGATCGAATTACGAATAGTAAATATTAATAATAAACTAATCATAATTAAAAAAAACAAATAAAACAAATAAATAAATAAGTAACAAACAAAACAATGAAAAAACGCAAGACAGTGAAGTCATCTAATGAATATGACATACATACACACACATATACGCAGACACAAAATATTACATTGATTTAAATTAATATTAGTGATTTGTTTTATTAATATAAGTAAAATAAATTAACTAAAAACAGATATAATTGCATCTAAACAGTTTAAGAGTGGTCATTGCTGCATAACTTTGACTTCCAGGCTAACGTTTGTTTTCATACAGCCTGGAAGCAAAAACGTGAAGTAGGATATGAAAATTTAACAGATAAACATAATATTCAGTGCAGAATTATGTTACACGTCTGTTCATAAACAAATTGCCAAGGGTTGCAGAAATACGACCTACTTTGGCCCAACATTTTAATTGGCCAAAGAAGCATTTTTTTAAGTTACCAGAGTATACATATATATGTATTTTTCAAATATAGTCACGTGTTATCATGAAGTAGGGTATTTTTTTATGTATTCAAAAAATCAATGTTTTGTTCCCAAATGATGCTGTATCACAAAAGAACTTGACAAAACACTTGAAACGCTTGACTAATATTTATCATATATCTTGTGCTTAATTAATATTTAATTGTTATCTTGATAATAATTAATATTTAATTAATATATTTCAACTAATATATTTTAATTATTATATTTTAATCATTATCTTGTGTCTAAATAATATTTATCACAATTTACATTGCGTAAAATCGCTACATTTCATTATGAACACCCATTTGTATTTCCTTCTACGTCTAATCAAGCTACAGGTGATAATTAAAGGTTTCGTTTCATTGTGCTCAGCAGTTAGCTTGTAAACAAGCACGCGAAAAAACGTAACAGCTCGTTTCTGGATCCCGAAACGTAATATTTGCAAATATTGTTGGTCTGTTGTGTGTAAACTAGTTTTCTACAAACCTTTTTACGGCTGCTGACTGGTGAAAGCAGTTGAGCAATTTCGTGGACCGGCAAAATAAAAAAAATATATATATTTGCAGAAATAATCTGTGGAACGGGAACGTGGAGTCGAAATAATTTGAATACTGCCGAAAAATAAATAAATAAAGGAAATAATTTATGCAATTGCAAAAAATAAATAACTGGCCAGAGTGGATTATACATATTTGAAGGCCTGCAAAAAAAAGACAAATAAAGTCTCTAATCCCGAAAAACGTCTAATCAAGGTGATGATCATTAAGCTCTTTCTCTCATCAAGAAGGATTTATTCGAGTTCAGTCGTTCCATGTGTATTTTATTGACATAGCAGCTGTTGCCAGTCCAGTAGTTGTGTGCGTTGGGTGACATCAAGGATCGGTACAAGGGGAATAGAAAGTATAACAATAACAAGAGAAAAAAACTTAAGAGAGTAATCTTTATTTTGTTCCCATATTTGCGATCAAGAAATCTCCCGGCTGATGTTTCCAATTTATGTTTATTTTTGTTAGCTATTATTATTATTGTATGGTACATATAAGAGATACTAAACCCCCGGTCCGGTAAACATAGTTCGACATAAGGGGTTCCCCGAAGGGAGCATTAATTTTCCCCACAAAAAAAAATCGACTTTACATCTTACCCCAGGGAGCAACCATTATTAACTCGCGAGCAGCAATTTAGTGTCCCTGGGGTTTATAATAATTACTTCACTTAAGTATTAAATTTTACATTGTAATTATCCACACTGTAGGTATACATTCACATATCATAATATGAGTCCGACAATCATTTGATCTTTCAACAAAATCAACTTAAAAAAACCATATATATATCGGGTCAGCTGAAATATACAAAAGCAAATCAGTCCGTCAATCACCCAACATTCCACGAGGTCGAATCTATTTTCTTATTTTTCACCAATGTTAAAATTTATATGTAGTGATCACTAAAATAGGATTCTTTTCTGTCTTTGCCCCATGCTCCACATTTATATTCTATATGTTGATCGTCGCTAGCCTCCTTCTTGCAGAAGATACATGCCGAGTCTCGTCTGTGGAACCTTGCCTAATAGACTCCCAGTGCCCCATGTTGAGTCAACATGTTGAGCTATTTAACTCAACCATGTTGATGTAGACGTCTCCATAGATGTTGGTTGTTTTTACCTTCGGCGTTATTGAGTGTGTAAATCTCCCTTTTGTAGTTGAGTTCCACAGCCTCTGTCATTCATCCTGTACAATTTGTTATGGAATTTTTAAGTTGTATTTTAGTGATTTTAGTTTTAATGTCAATTTGTTCCTTTTTGTTGCCTCTTTAGCTTTATCATCCACATAGTTATTATTTTTTATTATTATTATGCGCTTTGATCCAATGAAATGTGATATTATTTATCATAGCCAGATTTTGTTTGTACGATTAATTCCATTATCATTTTGGGGTTTGCTAGCGCTTGTAGTGCCTATTTCTAATCACTAAAAATGTGCACATTTTGAAGGTAATTTTCATATGTATATTGCACTGCCTGTGATATAGCTGTAATTTCGGCTCTAAATACAGTACTATGATCACTAAGCCTCGTTAGTTGCTCCTTTTCAATCTGTGTGTTTTTATAATGCACATAAGCACAGCCAGCCCTGTATTCAATCCTGGATCCATTTGTGTAAATTGAATTTACCATATTGTCCTTTTGATCCTCATTCCAGTGGATCTTCTTTTTCTCCTGCGGTGGTATTAGAGCTGGCTCATCTTATTCTATGTGCTCTCTTTTAACAATGTTCTGATTAATGCATATTTGTTCTCCAATTCAATGAAACAATTTGTAACGTTTCAGCAGGTTTTGAAGCGTGATTTGTATGGGTAGTATCCCAGTAAAGTACATTCAATGCTTCATTAGAAACAGTAATATAGCATTTTGAGATTACAATTATATATATATATATATATATATATATATATATATATAAAGCTTTCCTCTGGATAGAAATTAATTTGCCATCCTGAGTTCTTGTATTTGTGTACCAGATTTCGTACCTATATATTACAATTTTCACCAAACATTCCAAATATATGTATGGTGGAAATAAAAGTGGTTTACGGAAAATTCACCGCCAACAATTCACCGCCGGAAAATTCACCGACAACAATTCCCCGCCGGAAAATTCACCGACAACAATTCACCGCCACGCAATTCACCGCTAGGAAAATTCACCGACCAACAATTCACCGCCATGCAATTCACCGCCAGGAAAATTCACCGACCAACAATTCACCGCCATGCAATTCACCGCTAGGAAAATTCACCGACCAACAATTCACCGCCATGCAATTTACCACTAGGAAAATTCACCGACCAACAATTCACCGCCATGCAATTCACCGAAGACAGTTCGATGCGAGTCAGTTAGCGAGGGAATGAGCGATTGAGTTACTGAGTGAGTGAGTGACCCAGTGAGTGAGTGAGTGACCCAGTGAGTGACTGAGTGACCCAGTGAGTGACTGATGGCCGTATTCACCGACATGGTTTAAACTGTAGTCACACACACACACACACAATTTTTGGATAAGAGATCGACACGGATTGGTTAAATTCAGGTTTTTAACCAATCTATGGTGATCTCTTATCCAAAAATTGTGACTACTGTTTAAACCATGTCGGTGAATGCGGCCCTGAGTGACCGAGTGGGTTACTGATTCAATGAGCGAGTAAGTCAGTCCGTGAGCGAGCGAGCGAGCGAGCGAGCGAGCGAGCTGCTAAGTGAGTGAGCGATCTAGTAAGTGAGTGATCTATTGAGTGAATAAGTGCCATATCATAAAGACATGGCGGAAAGTTTAAATAATGACTTTATGAGAAGAAATTCAGATGATACGGATTCGGGTTGCTGTATTTCTGAAATATATGACATCCATATTTATTGTGGGCATCTTTTTCTCAGCCTGGTTTCAAAACGCTGGGCGTTTTGCCTGTTGTGGTCTTGTATTTGTATAAATTACAAATTGCTGTTGCCGAATACAACATAGTATATTGAACAAAATTCCATTAACTCTGTTTTACTCAGAAACTTCTAATGAAATGTTAAAAGAGATAATAACAGAATTAAAAGATAATAAAGTAGGTGGATACGCGATGAATTAACTTCCTAAAAATGCTTAAAATCATCTCCTGTTATCACTTTGATGTTATAAAAAACATCGCTGATCATCAGTAACCAATGGGTTTTTTTTATGCTGAACCAGCTGTTACCCGCGATTTCACGTGATGTACTTTCAGGAATCCCGCCTTAGTGCGTATCTAGTATATGTACTCTATATTTACTATATACATATATATATATATACTTCCTATGCAACGGAAATTAGTGACGATTTTTTTATTACGGGAGTGATTTTTTGAGTGATGGAAATCTGTTACGTTTTTGTGTTACGGAAGTCGGTTACGATTTTGGGATCAAGTTTTCATTTAACTCTTGGATATATCGGGACCCATTTGACACATCGGGACCAAGTAATGTGCATATACCCCGAGTTTCCCACATCCTACAGCAGGTCCCCTAAGCTGAAATAGATGGCGGCCCCCAAACCAGCTTTTTCACGGGCCCCTCTGTGCTTAATTTATAGTGTGAAAATATCAAAAAGCGATAAGAAACGTTCCTGCCCCTGCCAGCCCTGCCCTCGTGGGGGTCATGCCGAGAGGTATGTATACGTAAAATATACATATATCACCAGTGCTCCCAACATACAGGGTCGGGGTACCCGGGTTATTGCACATATACCTTCATGGGGAAGTTAAAAGGTTTCATTTCCAGGGGTCCTTGCGATAGTGGAAGCCCAAGGTATATCCAGTCTGGGACCCCATAAAATTTGCGAATTCGGTCAAGGGTAATTGCGTGAGGGGGGGGGGGCTGGATTTTATTCGTTAGTAAAATTAATATTTGCAGTGGCCCTCACAGGGGGATGCCCGATTGGCTTCCGAGTCAGGGGTCTCGTTTCATTTTGGGGGCACTGGATGAATCTCATTCTTTTCTGTCGTTTAACATTGTAGAATTTTCAACAACGGAAGCCCGAGATAAATCCAGTGTCTGGGTGCCCCACTAAATATCTGCGTATTGGGTCCCCGTTACTGGATGTGGACCCTGGATTTTATTCGTTTTAAAATTGATAAAATTAAAAATTTTCGTGGCCACTCACAGGGGGTATGTTAATCTCTGCGCAGAGTCCCGGTATTTCTTTCTCCTAATGTGATGGTTTTGTCCACTTACAATTTGCTCCATCCGAACTTCATTCAAACTCTGTTCCCTTTTTATGGTACCGATGAACTTCCATGTATCTGGGTGGTGAGCAGATAATTGCTGTTGGAACGCTCGATGCCATCCTTCTATAGAATTGTTGGTATTAGGGAAATCGTTACGCGTTCCTTGAAAGCAGTTCCAAATGTCGATGTCAAAGCGCGGCTGAGGACGCCCGATCCAAGTGTCTTCAAATCTACACTTCATCATAAATACGTTTTCGGAACAATCGGATTTTTTAATCATTTGTGACACTACTAGGTTAAAAACTAACTAACTAACCAATTCACTCACTCCCTCACTCACTTACTGACCATTCACTCACTCCCTCACTCACTTACTGAACATTCACTCACTTCCTCACTCACTTACTGACCATTCACTCACTCCCTCACTCACTTACTGACCATTCACTCACTCCCTCACTCACTTACTGACCATTCACTCACTCCCTCACTCACTAACCAATTTACTCGCTCGCTCAATCACTTACTCGGTCACTCAGTCACTCACTGGGTCACTCACTCACTCACTGGGTCACTCAGTCACTCACTGGGTCACTCAGTCAATACTGGATCACTCACTCACTCGGTCACTCAATCACTTACTTACTCGGTCACTCAGTCACTCACTGGGTCACTCACTCACTCGGTCACTCAATCACTTACTTACTCGGTCACTCAATCACTTACTTACTCGGTCACTCAGTCACTCACTGGGTCACTCACTCACTCGGTCACTCATTCACTGACTCGGTCACTCAGTCACTCACTCAGTAACTCAATCGCTCACTCCCTCGCATTGAACTGTTGTCGGTGAATTGCTAGTCGGTGAATTTTCCTAGCGGTGAATTGCATGGCGGTGAGTTGTCGGTCGGTGAATTTTCCTAGCGGTGAATTGTCGGTCGGTGAATTTTCCTAGCGGTGAATTTTCCTAGTGGTGAATTGCATGGCGGTGAATTGTCGGTCGGTGAATTTTCCTAGCGGTGAATTGCATGGCGGTGAATTGTTGGTCGGTGAATTTTCCTAGCGGTGAATTGTTGGTCGGTGAATTTTCCGGCGGTGAATTGTTGTCGGTGAATTGCTGGCGGTGAATTTTCCGGACACGAATAAAAGTATGGTATATATAATAATGTTGAAATACCCCATCCAAACCAGCCGTTAAGTAGCTGGGATTTGTTCTTCTAGGCCGGGAAATGAAAATAATGAGAAAAAAAAATCTAATAAGCTATGGTTCGAGTTGAATGTGAATGGATAAAGTCAGCTTTAGTTCGATTTTCGGGAAATTCCATTAAGTATCAGCGGAATATCCAGTATATAGACGAGGGTTATGACACGAGATCTTGTGAAAGACTGTAAACAAATACGCAGTAATATTTGACTGATTAGTTTACTGCTTCCGAGATCGTTTTCAGATTAAAAACGCTTGGATTTTTAAAGAAATCCGTGGTTAGTGGTGATTAATCAAAATATAGGTTCTTTGATATTAAACTGACGGTACTCAGAGCAATCTGTAACTTGATTTAACAACCACAGTGACACAAAATTTAGTAGCGGAGTTCAATTACGAAATAAGAAGAAAGATTTCGCAAAAGAAATTTAGTTCCAAATGTCACCGATGGGGATGCGGTGGGAAATGTGGTGGTGTGCAGTTTAGAAAAAGCATTACAAAGAGCAGACAAATGGATAAGACAGATGAAATCGCAGTGAAACATCCCGTTTACTTTTCCGCCAAGAACAATAGCCACTTTCAATATGACCGCTGTTGTCGTGGACCACACTTTGTATTCTCTGCTCAACATTCTGTTAATCACTGTCTGTAATATGTTGTCCTTCTAGGGGAGGGGGAGGGGGGGGGGGTGTTGCTTTTTGATAACGGTGAGTATTTGGTGGCTAATGACATCACTCGCCAACTCGATTGCTGTCTCTTCGTAGCGTGACTCGATGGCGGCGAGTGTTGGGACATATGATATGGAGTTGTGGGAGTTCTCAGTGTATATCTCTGTGACTCATTTGCTGGCAGAAGCAGTAGCGAACCCATTCGGTCCTCTATCACCGTAGTTCCAGTCACGAGATTCTAATCTTGATGTTGAAGTGCTTTTCTGTGAAGGTGGCTAGCTGGTGAAGCTCACACTATAGAAAGCTGAGATGATGGACCTAGAGTTGCTGTTAGGGCAGCAGTTCTTCTCGGGTATTTATCAAATTTACCAGATATAATTGGGTATTATACACAATTGGCTGTAAAAGTGATAATTTATTTAGCATTTATCAAATTTACCAACGACGCTTGGGAAATTATACATAATCACCGGTAAAAGTGATAATGTTTTCAGAATTGACCAAATCAAACAAAGACGCTGGCTGTTATTCGTAATAACCGATTTATCACACTTACCGTAACTTTTCCTTCAATTTCATCAAAATAAATTAAAACTGTTCTCTGATCTACAGTTTTTTATATTGATAATTACTCGATCGAATTACTCAACAGCATGGTTAAATATCAATTTCAATGAATATCGTGAAATAATCCGAAAACCGGTTGGAAAATCCATCCAAATAAAGTTGTAAAAAAAATTATGAATTATTAATATTCATAATTCTAAAAAAAAATCGATCTTCTTACGTTTTCTAATGTTCTTTTCTTCTATTCTCAAGATAATTAGAGAAAACTCTTTTTCTATCCCATTATATTTCTTATCGCATACCCGTATCTGACGCGTGACTTAACGGCGAACACAAGACTTTAAAAGAAAATCGTGTAGAGTGAATTATTATTTCCATTTCTCTCCAGCGAGAAAAAGCCAAGTGTAATATGCCATTAATAACCACCGAAACATGGAAATAATGTTCAGCCGTTAATGTTACCTCATTTAATAGACGAACACGAGAGGGAAAAAAGGATCAAGGGAACATGACCTCTCGTAAATGGGAGAAAAACTAACACTTCTCTCCGGCTATTATCTTCCCAATTATGATTTGTGTGTGTTTTATTCCACTTTTTTGAACATTCTCTTGAGGATATTGCGGAGAAAAAATTACATGAATAGTTAAAAAACGTTGTTTCATTGCACGAAACTCTCGACATGAAAGTGAATAAATAGTAACGTAACCCAACTTTTTTTTGTTGATGTGTCAAGAATATTACTTCGAGGATATTTAGAAATGCGGGGTGATTGAAAAGTTCATGACATATATTAAAATTTATTAAAAATCTACTAATTCAATGGAAAAGAAGCAAGTTTGCACTAAAATAGTAATCACAACGTCGAAATTTTTTTTTCTTAAAATGAAAAAAAAAAAAGTTTGTAATTTGAATCACAGATGGCGCTGTATCGTCAAAAATTCCGTATAACAAAAGTTAATGTAAATATTAGAGATCTGTGTTGTTCAATCGTAGGTCCGCAATAGTATGAAAATTGGATTTCATTTTTGTATTTTTTATTTTACTTTTAGCGGATTGCGGATTATCTGTCCGATTTATTTATTTACATTTTTTTCTGCCGGTAAACAAATTATTTTCTCCCATTTATCTGTTTTCGGCATTTGCATAATTTATTTCTTGTAATTGGATTTTCAATTGGGTTGCTGTATTTTTGAAATCTATTACACCCACATTTGTTATGGGCATCTTTTTCTCAGCCGCTTCGTTGGGCATTTTGCCTTGTATTTGTATCTATTAATTTTTACCAGGCCTCAAATTATCTCCTTTTCAACTCATTTATGTTTTAACGTTTCTCAAATTATTTTCCCCATTTACACATCTTTTGCTAATCTGTAAATAATTTCCCTAGTTCATTTACTTTTTTTTGCGGTTGCATAAATTATTTTCCCACCTACTTATTTTTCGTCAGTACCCAATGTATTTCTCGTCCTTATTTATTTTTGGTTGTTCCACAAATTATTTCCCCCATTGCTTATTTCTCGCCGGTCCGCAAAATTGCTCAACTGCTTTCTTTGGTCCGCAGTTGTGAATATCTGAAGAACACTAATGTAGGTAGAGCACAACAGACCAACAGCATTTGCACACACATGACGATTTGAGATCCAGAAAGGAGCTGTTCCGTATTTTCCAATGTTTGTTTACTGCTAATTGCTGAACTCAATGAAACGCGATATATCACCTGTAAAGTACGATTAAGATGTAGTAGGAACTACAAGGTGTTGCTCCAATTGAAATTCGGCAGTTTTATGCAACTCGAATCGCAAATCAGTTGTGCGTAGACTTCATGCGTTTTGTCGTTCATTTTTATGGTGCAACGCCATCTTAACGTAAAATTGAGAACTATTTTTAAACTCGTCAAAAAAATATTTTGTTGCCATAAGAAGTATTTAAGTGAAAAAAAAATCAGTTTTCTATACAAATTGGCTAATTTGCTTTTAATATTTTGAATTATTCATTTATAAACAAGTATTCTTTATTTTAGTATTATAGGAACAAATTATTTTACTATCGCAATAGACCCTTATCATTATTGTAAAATAAAAATTTAGTTCCACCGGGGATATGAAGGCAAAAGAAAACAGATTTGGCATTTCTGAAGCATTGCGGGACAAAATCAGACTAAAAAACCGGGTCCGAAAACTCTGGCAACGATTTAGAACACGGTCTGATAAAACCCCCTTAAAAAGACTAGAAAAGTTAATAAGACAAGAAACCACTGAATACGTCAATGAGAGATTCGCCCACTTCATTGAAGAAGCCACAGCATCCGATGGCTCATTTCGGAAGGCGTGGAAAATCTGTAAATGAAAATTTCCAGTGGTGGACAAAATTACAAACGAACAAAGTCAACTGTTGTATGTAAGAGATTGTTGAAACGTTTGCTGATAACTACGAAAAGCAATTTATGCCAAACAGTCTGCGATTTCGAGACAATACTTCGAAATCGCAGACTCGTAGGGAGCTCGTGCGCCCCCCCCCCCCACAAAAAAAATTATAAAAAAAATTTTAAATTTTAAAAGAAAATACCTTTTAATGTTATTATAATCGATTTCTGTTAATTTAAATGGTATTTGAAGGGTAAGAACTCAAAATTTCTCTTTAGAAAATTCATTGCGACCCACCCTTTAAGCCATATATGGTAAACCCTTGACCCGCGGACCAAATGTTGCCCTGAAGGTTATCTGATGTGACTTGCTTGCCCCATCAAACCTAATTTTGTAAAAATGAACTAAGCGGCAAATTTACAAATCATTTAAATGACCCGTAGCACAATTCCAGAGCATTCAAGTGGCCCACGGCACATTTTCAGATCACTGAGGTAGGCCTCAAAAATCACTTTCACATTCAAAGATCACCTAAGTAACCCGCGACAGAGTTACATAACACTTAAACGATCCGTGGCACATTTAGAGATCCCTTGAGTGACATGTGGCACAGTTTTAGAGCACTTAAGTGGCCCCCAGTGCGTTTCTACATATCACTCAAGTTACCCGCGGAACATTCCCAGATTACTTAAGCGATCCGTGGCATAATAAAGAATCACTTGAGTGATGCGTGGTACAGTTCCAAAGCACTTAAGCGGCCCGAAAACATTTCCAGAGCACTTGAAGGATCCGTGAAACATTTAGAGATCACCAAAGCTCTGTAGGGGACTTATGAATAGGCAGAATGTTAGTTCAGGTGACCAATAACTATTGAAAAGTTTTTTTTCCCGTTCTTGTCGCTCCGAATAAGATGCATTAAGAATATTTTATATCTTCACAAGGGGTTGTCGATGACGTAAGCATCATCCAAATCCCCTTCCCCCCCCCCCTTGTCATAAAAAGCCAGCAAATAGGAAACCCCCTCCCCCCCCATCGGTGATGACGTAATACTTGAATGACCCCTTAAAATAAATCTTCCTCTTTCTATCCTGAATTCCTTCACTAATATATTCAATAGCATGCTTCTAACAGGCCATTTTCCCAATGTCTGGAAACTTTCTATTGTCAAACATCTTCTTAAATCTGGAACTGACCCCCCCCCCCTTTTTTTTTCATCAACCGACAAGCTGTATTGCAATAGAAGAAAAACAGCATTGAATGCGGGGGAAACGGTGTTTTTCCGCATTTTAGAGCTGTTTTTTCAGAACTTTCCTCCGATTTACGAATTCGAATATCTTAGTGAATATTGCACTTAGAAACGTGGATTTTTTTTTTGTTAGCATAAGGAGAGACAGGGCAACAACTTTCTAATTCACATTTCAGGCACTCAGAGACGGTATAAAAGTTATTTTTTAATTAATAACTGTACTACCCTTTGCAACATGAATGATATATCTGAATACTATACGTTATTTGGATACTTTTTCTAGCTGAAAGTATGTATCTAGGATCAACAGGGTTCACCAGTAAAATGCCGTACGACCTGTTATCTATGCACCCTGTATATATACATTTCATATACAATAGAATTCGTCATCGAAGAGGGAAGTAAAATTGGGAGAGTAAAATTGACAAGTGATCAGACAGCGCTGTGCATCCACGAATTCTTAAACTGAACCATTATTCACTCGAGAGCCCTTCAGTCGGAAGACTCTTCAGCATATTAATATAAGTGACAGTCCAACTTTGAAGCTCAGAATAACAAAGATTTCATACACCAAACTGCTGTTTCGAGGCTAACACAGCCCTTTCTTCAGTGGTATAAAGTCTGTTATAGCGCAGAGTACTAGCATATGAAAGAAGTGGTCGTGTGATTCTTGAGAACCTTCTGGGACTTATCATGGCGGTGCTTGGTTTGACTGAAATGGTCCGCGGGTCCTCTCCGTACCAGATTTGCGTTCGCTTCCATAAATTTCATCAAGTTTGTGATCTTCATGACTAGAGCTTCCCTTTTTGGTATCGGTGTCATCGAATTGTCAATACTTTCAATATCCGGACCATGTTGGTTTTATGATGCAGTTGCTGGAATAAATGCAACTCGTTCCCAATTTCTCCGCATCTACAGTCAGGGCTTCTGAGGGTTGGTTGGGGTGATCTGCGAAAGGAGCATGTCTTGTTAGGAACATCCTTTTCCAGTTCAGGTTCCTACCTGATGCTTCCTCATCATTCAGTCATTCTCTTTGCCATTAAAGCAAAATATTTTTCCAGATGGCAGCCTTAAAACTTTTTTAATTGGTCCACCACTGTAAAATAGTTGAAGAACAGTGGTGTAGATAGCGCAACAACAGACCAACAGAATTTGGAAACCTTTTCTTTTGGGATCCAGAAACGAGATAATGTGCATTTTAGCATCTTTTTTGCAGCCAATTTTTAAGCACAATAGAACGCGATCTTAAAATATCGCCTGTAAAGCATGTGATTAAGATACAGCCGGAACTACAAAAAATTGAATGCGGCAGTTATATGCAACGCAAATCGTAATAAATATCAATTACGCACAGCTTGTATCGTAGAGTTCGCGCGTGTTTTGTCGTTTGCTATCGTACGGCACCATCTGTGAATAAAATTTTGAACTATTTTTAAACTCTCCAAAAATATAACTTTTACCCCATGGGAGAGTATTGCAGCAGAAATTTCATTGTTTTTTTTTTATGTCAATCAATGTTTTTTATTTAAAAACAAATACTCATCCATATATCTAGTACTTTTCTTTCAGTGATATGGAAAACAAAACTTTTACGTATATTCAAACATTATTTCATCAACATTGAAATTTGTTTTAAAAAGAATTCACTCTCGCTCGCAGATGAATTCCCCAGAAGTGTTATTACGTAATATCGAGGTTTATATAGATTGGCTACTCATCGATGGAAACGTCGGTATGTACTAAAAGAGCCATCACTAATCCCGGCCCAAGTCCAATCAAAGTGATGGTCATTAAGCTCTTTCTCCCATCGAAGAAGGATTTATTCGAGTTCAGTCGCTCCATGTGTGTTTTATTGACATAGCAGCTGTTTCCAGTCCAGTAGTTGTGTGCATTGGACGACATCAAGGATCGGTACAAGGGGAATAGAAAGTATAACAATAACAAGGGGAAAAAAAAACTTAAAGAGAGTAATCTTTATTTTGTTCTCATATTTGCAATCAAGAAATCTCCCGGCTGATGTTTCCAATTTATTTTTTTGTTAGCTATTGTTATTATTGCATGGTGTATATAATAATGCTGTAATATCCCATCAAAATCAGCCGTTAAGTTGTTGGGATTTGTTCTTCTAGGTCGGGAAATGAAAAAATAATGAGGAAAAAAAATCTAATAAGGTATGGTGTAAGTTGAACGTGAATGGATCAAGTCAGCTTTAGTTCGATTTTTGGGAAATTCCATTTAGTAGCAGCGGAATATCCAGTGTATAGACGAGATCTTGTGAGATATAGCAATTTGTGTACTTAAAAATTTGAAAAAATACACAGTGATATTTGACTGATAAATTCACTGCTTCCAAATTGTTTTTTTTAGATTAAAAACGCCTGAGTTTTTAAAGAAATGAGTGGCAAGTGGTGATCAGTTGCTTAATCAAAATACAGGTTGTTCGATATTAAACTGACGGTAGTCAGAGCAATCTGTAGCTTGATGTAACAACCAGAATGACTCAAAATTTTGTACAGGGGCCTAGTGGCGACATTGGAAAAAGGATTTCGCGAAAAAATTTAGTTTCAAATGTCACCAATGGGGGGGGGGGGGAGAGATGTGGTGGTGTTCAGTTCAAAAAAAAGGAATTACGAACAACAGACAAATGAATAAGAAAGATGAAATTGCAGTGGAACATTAAACTTTATTCATCACATTAACTTCTCCGTCGAGAAGATTGGCAACTTTCAATATGATCATCGTGGTCTCTCGTGGACTACACTCTGCATTCTCTCCTCAACAGTCTCTTCATCACGGTCTGTAATATGTTGTTCTTTGAGGGGTCCTTTTTGATCACGGTAAGTGTTTGGTGTCTAGTGACATCACTCGCCAAGTCGATTAATGCCCCTACGAATGATAATGTCGAGACATGGGAAGTTGCTTGAGTTCTCAGTGGATATGTATGACTCATTAGCCAGCAAAAAGCAGTACTGAACTCATCTGGTCCTTAGACTGTCAGCTCTACCGCCACCAGCCATACCATGCTGAAAACACCGGTTCTCGTCTGATCATCGAAGTTAAGCAGCATTAGTATGGGCGCGGTTAGTACTTTGACCTTTGAAGACCGGGCACAACCCGCTTCCCATCTCAGAGAGATATCGAAGCGTTCCCGGAGGATAGGTGTGTCCGGAAAGTTTTATTAAAAACAACAGAACATGACCACCTCAGACGAAGGCAGCAAAATAAAATAATTTACATAAAAATTGATCGTCAACTACTGAAGTCATATAACAAATAAATAAAATCTAAACAATCAACGCCAATGGGCAATCAAAATTATAAACGGGATTATAAGATAGTGGTGTATAGCCGTCCATCCCATAAGAATCTATAGCAATCGTCCAATTGATCGAAAGATTGCATGATAATCTTGGAACATAACATTTCGAATCACTTTGAATTAGTCGCAGATCGTCGTAGTCTAACCCGCAAGTCGTTAATGGAATCGTCGGAAAATCGTAATGGAATAACAGGAATCGTCACCGGGTGAACTAAAATCAGCACAATTCATTATAGCCGAGTAAATAACACTTAATTCGTCCTTGCCATCAATGACTTAATTTATCTCCTCCTTACAGGTGAACTTGCTTCTGTTTTCCATTTATCGGTTACTTTTGTTGACGCCGACGTGGTCGAAGATCACATTTCCTCTTAAGATCAATCACTGGGGCTCTTGCCGGTTTGAACTCGTCATCGCTCCCACCGCTCAGAGTATGCATTAGTATGTATGCGGTGTAAGTTGTTATCGAGGAACAATATAATCCACCGCACCCGAGCAAGGCTCATAGGGCTCTTCAAAACTCTCCTTTCGAAACACAGTCGACCGTTTTCGGGAATAGCACCAAAATGAAATTTTTTTGTATATGGACAAGATGTCAGGTAATGCCATAAAGATTCAATCTCACCACAAGCACACATGGCGTTGTCCGACTTCTTGAAACGTTCTAAATAAGTCGGTAATGGTCGGTAATAAGTTGGTTAGTACTGAAGGGTGATCACCCTAAGTGCTATTGGTATCGCTTTTTTGTGTCCGAATGGTGCAGTGATAAGTTGCTCATATTCCACCATGAAGGTTACCGTCAACGTCCACGGGTTCAAATATAAAGAAGAACATCAGAAACCTGTTCTTTACATTATCAGTCTAGGGCGACCACCAATAGACGGTGCCTTCATTTTCCACCCAAATCTATTGGTTGGAAATTGCTATATGGCGATATATGTATGACCGGAGTTCTCTATCGGCCGTAGTCACGAGATCCCAATATTGATGTTGAAACGGTTTTTTTTCTGAAGGTGGCTAAATGGTGAAGCCCACGCTTTAGAAAGCTACGATGATTGATCAGGAGGTGCTGTTAGGGAAGCCGGATTGCTCTCCGACCCTCAGTCAACCTCCCGACTATCTCAGACGAGCATCGGGAGGCCACAGTAATCCAACTCGACGAAGTCTCAAAATTGTCATATCGGAACTTATTTTTCGATTGGTTATACGGGACACTCGGAATATTTCTAATTCATGGTTGGAATTTTTCGCTCTTTTTGTGTAACTATCTTGGTGCCGTCTTCTACTAACAGTGAGCTTCTGGATGACGGTGTAGTTGTTCCTAGGTGCCTTATGTACGATAGCCAGAACTATTTTCATGTGGAAAGTTCGACGGTTGGTTTATCAGCGTGGAAATTGCTGCGGCCGACCTGCGAGTCGGGTGTTTGATGAATGGTGACGCCTGCCAGTAGACCGGCAAAATGTATTTTGATCCCGAAGTCAATAAAATATTTCAACAGTGAAGTGCGGTACACCACCAAGATATACCTTGGACTTGAGACATATATCCCCGTAGCCAAAAGTCCCCTGGAGGAATGCGAAGGAGCCGCCATGCCACCGGAAACTTAGGAAAAATGACCAATTCGTTTGATAATTAAGTGATGCGGACTGTGATGAGCGTCTCTTGTGACATGTATCGTTCGACCAGATAGAATGTTACGCAGAGGTTGCAAAGTGTGGTCCACGACAACGGCGATCATATTGAAATTGACCGGTGTTCTCGGCGGAGAAGTGAATACCATACAAATACAACGCCACAACTGTGATGTTTCACAGTAATTTCGTCTTATTCATTTAACGGTTCTTTGCAAGTCATTTTTACACTGCACAGCGCTCCCACCAGTGACAACTGAAACTAAAATTTCTTTAGGACGTAAAAAAAAATTAAAAACATTCAAAGATTATAATTTCGCACTGAAGTAATCACAATATATTTTTATTCTCAACAAACACTAGTCTTTAACACACATTTATATTACAATAACAATAGGTCAAAAGACAACAACTGATTCTAAACATTTCAAAAATATAACCAGTCCTGTTAATCAACTGGAAAATACATGTGAAAATATGATTGTACGTGAATGACGTATTTGCATTTAAATATTTACATAGGGCGTCCATAATTAAAAGACCCTATTTTAAAAGTAGCCTACAGGCGAAATCAGTAATCACAGAAAATTGTGAAATTTTGTGGAGGACTTCATGAAGTGATGGGAATTTGTTTCGAGGAAAAATTTAGTTACACATTTCGCCACCAGATGGCTTTTTTTTTTTTAAATGACACATTTAGGCAAACGTTTACAATTTTAAACACTTTTACAATTGTTACTGCAACAAAACATGTTCCACATGATGGACATCATTTTCAGATACCATATAAAATGGCCAGATGACATGTTCCACAACTGACAGAAGTGTGTGCGGGGAAATGTTGAGCAGGTGGCGGGAAATGCTGCCTTTAAGGTCAGGTAAAGTTCTCGGATTGTCAGAATGTGACTTACCAGACGTTTCAAATGATCCCAAAGCCAAAAATCGCATGGATTAAGGTCCGGGGATCGGGGAGGCCATAGATTAGGGAATTGCCGGATGGTGGCACGTTCTTCTGCAAAACGTGTTTTAAGAACATTCTTAACATGCACTGCAATGTGTGGAGGAGCTCCGTCTTGCATAAAGATTGTGTTTGCACGGCAGCGACGTGCTTGCAGAGCCTGAACAATTTCGTTCTGTAACAGCAATGCATATCATTTCCCGGTGATCGAACATGTCACTGGACCTGTAGAACGTAATTTTTTTCCAATTAAAACAAACAACAAATTACAAGATGCAAACACAAAATGTAATACAACATACAAACACAAACATAAGGCATGCATGACAACGACACCAGATACACACATATATTACATGCACTATGTAGCCCCAAGGGAGGGTAAGGTCCTTCCAGGAGGCCCCTATATGATTTCTATTATTGATTTCTTTTTTCCTTCAGCAACAGCTCTTTTATGTATATTAGATGCATTTTACTATATTAATATATTTCTAACACGCATTGGACAATAACTGATTTCAAATCACTGCATTTATATCTGTGTTTTTGATCATATTAAAGAAATTATATTCTGTATTTCTATATATATATACAGATATAAATATATGTGGTGAATTCTGTTAAAAGGTGATGTTAAACATCAACTGCATTTTTAGTTGCACAATCTCGAGATTTTGCCAAGGGAGATTTGCCACGATCATCAGGAGGTCCCGCAAAGAGAACCTCGTAGGTAAAGCAGCTTAATGCAGCTTTGCCTCGCATCTTGAATCCTCTCACGCTAGATGCCCGATTTCTCTGAGCATTTTCACACCTTGGCGATGACGAGCTCGCCAAGTGTGCAAGAGTGAGCTCGCCGCTGGTGTACGTGACTGTCCTTTTGTACAGTAGCGGTCACTGTAACCGGTGCTTTCTGGTACTTACCGTGCCTGTACAAAGGACCTGGCGTTGAATTAGCGATGATAGTGCGCCCTGAGTTGGTAGAAGGTTAACAACCCCCTATTTGTTTCGAAGACATGCAGTCTGGTTGATTGTTGCGAGTTTGAGAGCTATGTATACAGTTGAATGGCGTTTTGTGCAGACAAAAGGAACCGCTCGTTCTCTGTAGCGACCACACACATATTCTTGGGGGAGATGTATGAGTAAATTTTGCGATCGGGGTCGAGTACGAAAATAAAAATGCAAATTCATGCCTGTGATGGCATGAGAATATATATATATTTATATCTGTGTTTTTGATTATATTAAAGCAATTATATTGTGTGTGTGTATATATATATTATTATATATATAATAAAATAAACAATATATAGCCGCTGTGGTGGTCGAGTGGTTATAGTGACGGACTCGCGATGCGAGGATCCGGGTTCGAACCCCACAGTGGTGGTCGGCTGAAGTTGGTTTTCTGTGGTTCCCAACTTCAAGGCGCAAATGCGAGCCGATCTCCCCGTTAAAAAGTCTCGCCACAGAGAGCAACAGTCTTACAACGATAAATTCAATCATAACACTTCACTCATAGTTAGAAAAACTAGTGACAGATGGCAGCACTACACATAACAAGCATTACAGAGAAACAACAAAACTTCACGTCAGGTTTCACTACACGTACACGCACATTCCCGCATGTACCGATTCGTTGGGGGTGCATGTGTGGTGTAGCAGTAGTAGGTAGGTCCTCCAAAAAATGGCTCGGGGATCCATGATGTTCTTAAGTCAGCCACCTCGTTGGGCATTTGCCTGTTGTGGCGTTGTATTTGTATAACAATATATCAAATATTAATATAATCAAAAACACAGATATATAAATATATATTTATTTATTTATGTGATTGCTAGTGTAAATGAAGATCACATTATTTTTGGAGGCGATGCAACAGAAACTTTTTGAAATAGTGTTTATTACTTTTAGGCACTTGATAAATATTTCTATATCTATTCGAGGATCTATTTTGTTTTTTACTAACAATTCTTCATTTCTGATGATGAATTTGAAAATTCCGTACATGTAGTTCTGTCTCGGTGTTCAATATGTGGCACTGTATTTTTTTTTGTTATCTATTGGAACATTTATTAATTTTCTTAATTTATTGTAAAGATTGTCAAAATTGCGTGTGTTTTCATAATACGCTCCTCCCCAGACACATATTCCGTAATTTATATTTGAGTAAACCCATGCATATAGAAAATATCTTCTAAGAAATTCACTCCTCGTAGAAGTAGGGACCGAGAATAAATGCTGCAGTAAATCAACGCCATACCGTCACTTTTAGTGAATGCAACGGAATCTCTAAGATAGCGTGCGGATTTGCTGAGTATTAACTGCACCATCCAAGTAAAAATGCGCTTCGTCTGTCCAGAGGATATTCCAAGGCCATTCCGAATCGACCTCAACGCGAGCTGGGAAACTGCAGTGAGGACCGGAGTCGAGCGTCATAATCGTGTGGAAGCAACCGCTGCACAAGTGAAAGTTCGTACGGATAATATCGGAAAATATTCCGCATGATCTTATGGACAGTTGAACGTGGCCTATCCCCACGCCTGACACTAGTGTTACCACGAGAATTTGAAGCTCCGTCTTCTTCCATCTGAAGCGAAACCTCCTGTACTGCGTCTATATAAACGGGCTTTCTTCCAGGACAAACAGCCAACGATCTTGTGGTTTAAATACTTCGTTATCATACTCCGAAAGTTTTTAACATTCATTGGACCTTTTCGAATCCTCTTCCAAGTCCGATATTTCGCTGGAATTTGCTGTTTTGGTAGAACAATTTGACTAAGAAAGCGCGATCTCGTAAACTTATCGTCATTGTGAGCAGCAAACACATTGAGGAACAAGATTTCCGCGAATGTTTCTAGGTTTTATAACAGCTGTTGCGTGACATCACATAAATTTACATGTTTGCTACAGGTATTCAAAGTGAAACTCGCTCTGGTGGAGATATGTGCGACTATTTTTTCGCTTGAAACTAATTTCCTATCACTTCATGAAGTCCTCTAAAAAATTTCACACTTTTCTGATGACTGGTTTAGCATGTAGGCTACTTTAGAATAGGGTCTTTTAATCATGGATACCCTGTATATATGTATGTATGTTTCCTCTGTTCAGTTAAAAGATTAAAATAAATAAACAATATGTGGTTTTACAAACTATTAGCCAGTTAGTACATTAACAAGTCTGCTGCTTAATCAAATTAACTGTTTAATTAAATTCATACAGACCCACTGTGAGGACACATAGTCCCTTGTCTGTCCATGGTCACAGAGCGTCTTTGTCATCGCTATGTCATTTGGTGTGTTTTTTAGTGTTTTAAAATGTTTTATGCGATCAGTCCAATAAAAAAAAGTGTTTTCACGAATTTTTACTGTCAGACACCAACTCCACAGTTAATAACGACATATCCTTACCACACAAATCAAGACGTAGTTCCTACTTACCGCATAATTTCACTCCACATATCCTGGTTCCCCGTATTTCCCATAATTCATTTCCAAATAGACACGGAAATCCTCAATAAATTTTCGATCCAATTTTTGCATCTTCGATAAGTCCTTTAGGAAAAACGTAAGGAAAAATATAAAAAAAAATATTGAGATCATTTCCCCTCCATACATTTTTCAGATATTCCTCTCAATTCCAATAGTCATATTAATGCTTTCTACTTTACACCAGAAGCAATTTTTCGAAGTAATGACCTTCAATAATTCCACAAAAATGAAAAAAAAAAAAAACTAAGGAAAGCTATCAGGAATTTATATATGTAGCTCATTCAGTAATAAGACGAAAAAAGAAAAAAATGGCAGAAAAAACCCTGGGTAATCTCTTCCCCGATTTTTTTCCACTATCAATCAAAATTTATTATTCTTCCGAAGCCAATGCAATAAAGTTTCGAGACAAATCTCTTAGTTATTCTTTTCTGTCCTTTATTTTTATTCCGTTAAGTTGCTTTAGGAGAAAAGAGGGAGCCCTTGCCCCCCCCCCTCTCATATTTTCTAAGAATTTAATGGCAGCCATTTATTATTTGCCTTAAACGGCATCCGAATGAATGGGTCCTTAACTTTTAAGAAAAACCACTACTCTCACTAAGAGAAGTTAAGAAGAAAAAAAAAAAATTCCAAACAAAATATGTAATGGTATCTCCAACAATTTCTTACCATTATGGTCATGAAATTTATGAGAGAAGGGGGTTCCCAAGTTTTTATATTTTAGATGTAATTTTTATTTATTTATTTCTGAATGTGTAAAGTTTGAATATTTCATCGTGACCGTCTGTTATAAATGAACGTTTTGCGGCCATCTTTTTCCTCTGTTGGTGTTTTTTTTTTTTTCCTATTCATTCTCTTGTAGAGAATGGGTGTCGTTCATACATTCGAGAGCCGAAATTGATGGTTTCAAGTCGAAAATTCAAATAAAGTGAGATACAAATGAACATCAAGGAAGTAACGTTTTATACAAGGCTTATTAAAATTAAACTTGCTTCGAATAGAAATAGCGTTAGAGTCACCAATTGACGGTCCAAAAATTTGTTCCCCCCATTTATTTATTTTTTTGCCGGTCCGCAAAATATTCCTCCTATTACGGAATTTGCTGATCTGCAAATTCTTTCGCTTTTCGTGCCAGTGCTGATACTATTTCTCACATTTATTTATTTTTTCGCCTGTCCGAAGACCATTTATCTCATTCATTCTATTTATTTGCAGTGCTCAAACTATTTCTGGCATTTATTAATTTTTTGTTGGTCCGCAAATTATTTCTCTTATTTGTTTTCCTGCTTTTTTTTTACACGAACATAACTTCTCACATTTCAGTGCGTCGAAAGGTTGAACAACACTGGTCTATAAACGGCACAAAGGAATTCTGATGCTTTCCCAGACCTGTGTACAGCCTATGGTGTACTGTGCATTATAAAGCTTGAAACTTTGGAGAACGTCTAAATAAGAACAGAAGAAAAAAAAAATCGAGCGGGAAAAACTAGAAAAGTTCCAACATTTACCACTAGAGGGTGGTGTTTCTCCATGCATTGTTGTTGCACATGCTAATTTTTAACATGCACATGACCAAACTGTTCAAGCGTTATGGTGGTATCTAAAATCCTCCAAAACAAAACCGTTCTCCGATTCTCGTTTCTTTATTAGATAGAATAAAGTTGAATTCAAAAGAACACGCTTTGCTGTTGAAAGTATCTAATGATAATTACAAAGTACTTTAGTGATATGCATATTATATACTAACATTCATACAGGGTGTCCTAAATTGTTTGAACAGCGGATATCTCTGTGCATTGCGCAACTGTTGACTTTGAAACATACTTTCACGTATAAAAAGTTCTCAAATCACATGCAGTTACTTAAAATCTGAAAATTTGTTTGAAGGGTTGTATACATTGAAAAAAAATGAAGAAAATAACTTTTTATTCAGTCAATGTGTGCTAAAAACCAATCAGAAGTTGTTGCCCTGTCTCTTCTGAGGGCAAAAAGTCCACGTTTCTAAGTGCAGTATTCGATGAATCAGAGCAAAATTGGGAAAGAACAGCATAAACTAACGGACGAGCTCATTATGTCGTTCTTTCCCACCTTTTCCCCAATTTTTGAATTCAAACATACAAATACAAATACCACGTCTGTCAGACAAATTGCCCAACGAGGTGGCTGACTTAAGAACATCATGGATCCCCGAGCCATTTTTTGGAGGCTCTATCTACTACTGCTACACCACACATGCACCCCGCATGTGTGGTCCAATCTTCTTGGAAATGGATTTTACTTTGCCTTTGCGCATAATACCAATCCAAATTACGAACTGGGACCTTTTTAGGCTTAAGCTAGCCAAAAAAACAATGCCCAACAACATTCCAAATTTACACACAGATATTGAGGAGGTTATCAACTCTGATGTCCTCCAAAAAGCAACTATGAGTTCCACACGGGAACTCCTGAAGCGTAATCCGTTAGCTTTGCCAAGGTGGATCAAGGAAAACATCAAGCGGAAAAATAGACACAGACGTAAGTGGCAACGTAAGCTCAATCCATACCATAGAACGCAATACATCAGCCTGGTTAAAGAAACAAAAAAATAAATTAAGGATTTTGTAAATGAAAGGTATATTAACTATCTCACCGAAGCTTCTTGTGAAGACGGCTCCCTTTACAAAATATACAAAACATGTAAACCCAGGAGTAATGCTATGACTTTAATACAGGGCCCCAACGGGCCTGAAAAAGCCGAGATATTTGTTAGTGTCTTTGAACAACAATTCTCGCCTAACAATAACACTCCTATCGCTCAAATTAATAGAGTCAATAATAATGTTTCAAACTTCTTCTCTACTGACCGGTGTGAATACCCTCCGGCTCTCTATCCCACAGATTTCGATGAAATTAAAAGAATCATTAAAAACCTTCATAAAAGAAAAGTACCAGGCTATGACAAAATTAACAACCTAACACTAAAATCTCTTCCTGATAACACCATTCTTTATCTAACTATAATTTTCAACAAACTTCTTGAGCTGCAATATTTCCTTCCCTCCTAGAAAAGAGCAATAGTAGGTGATTCCGAAACCAGGTCAAGACCTCAGATTGGTGCCCGATCTCGCTCCTCAGTTCTTTAGGGAACTGTTTGAGCGAGTCGTAGCCACCAGAATATCTAAATTTGCTGAAGACCACGAAATTATTAGACCTGAACAACACGGCTTCCGCCGAGGCCATTCCACTTGCACGCAACTTCTCCGAGTAACGGAATACCTGCATGATGCTCTGATCAAAAATGACGCAGCTGCAATAGTCTTTCTCGATATACAAAAATGTTTCGATAAAATTTGGCATAATGGACTATTACACAAACTGGTTTGCATGAACATGCCATACAGCATACAGCATAATAAAATTTGTGAAAAGCTATATGGAGGCTCGAACTTTTCGAGTCCAGATTAACGATTCACTATCAGAAATTAAGCAAATACGAGCTTCCATTGCTCAAGGCAGCGTTCTTGTCCCACAACTTCATAACTTTGACATGAATGACTTCCCCAGAGCCCAAAGGAGAATGACAGCGTTATTTTCTGATAATTCTTGTGTTATCCAGGTTGAAAGAAATCCTGAGAAAGCACTGAATAACGTACAATACACAATAGCTAAGGTGCGAATAGTCATAGTGCGAAAGAAGCCGTGTTGTCTTAAATCAAACAAAATCAGTATTTTTGTGGGTGACCCGTCGGAATATCCTTCTCACGAATGCTCACATCAGTATCAATTAATTACATTATGCATAATCAAATGGAAGAGTGGAGATGTATATATAACCGCAGTTAATCGCATAATCAATATTAGTATTTTTTTGAGAATATTTTAATTTGGTAAATTCCGATAAATTTCAGGTGTTTTGTATAATTTTCATGCAAGAATTAATGAGGAAAAAAAAGAGAAGGGTTTGAGAGTAAGATGAAAAGACAAAAATATCAGAACTATCATGATATTGATGAGAGGAACGAAGAAAAGTGCAAAACCAATCATATAAAAAGGGAAATATGAATGAAAAGATATCAAAAAGAAAAAAAAGAGATGATACGGCGAGTTTTTGCCAAACATGGATCCTACGAGCGATGACAGAGTGCGCAAAAAATTGTATTATGATTGAATAAGCTTTTCCTGGGGAACTGCAAAACTGCAGTATTTTAATTCTAAAAATTTTTTTAACCCTAAGTCCTTTAATGGACCACGTCAATAGTGGTCAGGGTCACCATGATGAAGGAGATGTAGACCATTTATTAAGAAAATGGGTCTGGCGCTCTGTTAAACTGTTGCACGGTCACTATCAATGGAATTAACATTTTCCCGTCAACACAAACCAAATATCTCGGCTTCATAATATACAAAAGGCTAAGCTTTCAAGCACACTGTAATAAACAAAGCAAAAATTGCTTCAGTAATGATCCGTCGCCTCTTCAGAGCCAGATCTACACTTTCGATCAACAATAAGTTAATACTCTATAAAATGCTGATTCGCCCCACACTCCTGTATGCGTCACCTGAGTGGATATACCAAAGAATACAACTTGACAGCACTTTGCATGTCATAATTCTACAGCAGTTCGCAATCTGTTGCCGTGTGACCCGTTTGTGGCCTTGGGATACTAAAAAAGGGGGCACAGATAGAAAGGGGGGCCAAAAATGGAAAAATGGTTAGGGGAGCTATGACCAGTGCTGAAGGGGAACACACACACACAGAAAGAGAGGTGAAGAATTGGAGCTTTCAAGTGAAATATGTATAATATATAATGTATGTATATTAATGATATATATAATATATAATGACGCCATAAACATACATGCGATACGATGTATACAATGTATACAAATTAACTTACTTTATACCAGTGGTTCTCAAACTTTTTGGAACCGCGGCCCGGTGAATCGAATTTCTATAAGTCTCACAGCCCGGTCTAGAATAGCTTACTCGTTCATAAGTTAAAATTAATAAACAACCAATTACCTTCTGATTGCGAGCTAATTATTTAATTAATTAAAAACTCATTCAATCAATTAATTAATTAAACCCTTCTTTAATTGAATAATAAATTTAAACCCCTCCTAAAGTGATTAATTAATTTAAACCCTTTAATTAATTTATCAATTAATTTAAACCCTTTTAATTAATTTATTAATTAATTTAAGTAATTTTAATTAATTAAAACCGTTTAATGAATTGAATTCATTATTATTTTACGGAGTGATGCAAATTTTTTTTTCGGTAATGTATTAATAACGTGTAGAAGTCAAAACATAAACGAAGCGTTTCATCAGCAGCTGCAGTAAACATCCTCATTGCTTAGGCCCCGGAACCTGGGTACTCAGGCTGTTTGAGCTCCCCAATATATTTTACGAGGTGGCTGAGCCACCAATAATCAATATACAATGCAACGCTTCACTCCCTCTGCTGCATAAGGGATTGAGCCCGCATATAAGGGACAAATAGCAACTTTCAGTCCCCTCAATGTTTTCTTTATTCCCGTGCCTCTACCTCATTAAAAATGCAATTGGTCACAAATCAATCGAAACATCTTAATATTCTATTTTATAGATTAATTTCGCATAAAGTGTAAATATACGAAGAGTTTTCATTCATACTTATTATTAACACTTTTAGGAACAACTTTTCTCATAGTAATATTTGTATGCTCAATTATCTGTCTTCATAGTAGTTTTGTATTTTCATCATAACAATATTTGTACAGCTTAGTATTTCATTTTCAACAAGTATCCAATAACCTAAAAATTGTCAATAGATGCCTTATCATTGATGTTATACGTATATGTCTTTGATTATGTCGTTCAGTTTAGTAGAATGTGTGTTTGTGTGTGCCTTTTAAATACATAAAAAAAAATGAAAATGTACAATTAGAGATACCTATCATGTACGTCAACAGACATACAAAATAATGAAGAACTAAAAAGGATTATTATTATTTCAAGTCGGGAAAATACATTCCATGGCACTTAAATTAGAGGATTATCGAAAAATAATCGTATCGTCAAAAACACCCTCAACACATCAACATCTTTAGACATCGACTAATTGATAGCATCTTGAATTTTAAACCAAATATCCGATTCTTGAAACAACGGTGCAGTATTTCAGCCCACGCTAATCGACGTGACGATTCGGAACTCCAGCTTCTAAACTCGACCATTCATAACAGACGTATTTATGAACACTTCGCACATCGTACATATATATCCGAAATAATTCCTGCTCGTATTCTGCTGACATTTTCCTCTGGGTTCGTAGCAGTAGAGAGTACGTAGTTACTATCAGGGTATTATATCCACACACGTACGACTCCTCGAAATTTGCATTTAGTTGTTAGTTATCCCGAGACATCAACAGATGTTTATCCGAGAACGAGTTTGATGTACTCTCTCTCGTAGTATATACTTATAAATACCTCGGTTTATGTATTATATGTGTGTATAACTGCTTCTTCCTCGGGGGCTCTCTCTCTCTGAATACACGCGCACGAGCTATACACGGAAACAGGCGGCTAAACAGCTCCACTTTATTACGGAACTTGACAGCCTTGCATAATTCGTGTTACGATGGGAGAGGATATTGAACACGTGGAAATGTAACTTCATCAAGTCGATCCGATCCATTTTCAAGTTATTACTTGCGAGGAAATACAGCTGGAACAGTTGTAATACATCTGGCGTATTAAACTGGAATGACCGAAAATGTGTGTGTCGACGGAATTTATCCAAAAATTATTACTCTAGGAACAGAAATCCCCCAGTAATGAAATGCCTTCGATTAATCACTCCTGTATGTTGCTTTCCAAATTTCGTGAAAATCTGATTACTTGTTGGTAATCACTTAGAATACTTGGATAACTGCTGCGCGGGAACAAGCATAAAAATACTTACAACACACAGAAGGTTGTGCACTTTTTAAACTGACATTATGACTTACTACCTTTATATACCTGCCTACAGCTGGGAATGAGTAGGATGCCTGCTCATTTCTAGGTAATAGTAGAAGTAGGCTACGAGAAACGCGTAGGATTCATACCTCGTGAAACTCTCATGAACCCCCTACAAAATTTGCGGAAGACATGCAAACCCTTTGAAATGTGTGCCTTGCGTATCCCAAGAAATGATTGTTTACGCCAGATATGTGTCTAAAGCTTACATACACCAAGAAATGCGGAAAAGGCGTCCATACCCCTTACCCATGGGAAACTTGCGTAAACCTAGAAATGTGTTGGGCACATACTAAAGCCCAAACGTGGACAACCCCATACATTTGCAGAAGACTTACGTACATAAACACCATGATACTAAAAAGCAACCGGTATTTTACAGTGCATTGATTTTTATATTCCCACCATCACCACATATTGATCATTTTCATGACGATAACGCATGATTTTACTTGAGGAAATGTAAAAAAATTGTTTTTGAGTTTATTTGACAGATGGCAGCAAAGATCCCAATGCAACGCTGTTTTTGGTATGAACAATTATTGAGTATATTATTGCTACAATAGAACCCTTGCCGTAATCTACAAAAATAAAAAATGCACAGGTTGCACAAAAATAGTGGGTTCTCTGCCACACAATACCGTATTGTTAGTTTCATCTGTATTCTGTTCGGATATCAAGAAAGAAATTACTGGGATACTGCAGCAAACATAAGAATATAGTAACCGATAGTAAGTTATAACGCGCGCAATTTACACTGACATGCAGCATGAGAATGGAAAACATATTGATAAAATATCATTTACTAATCTTCATGCTCCTCACCGGTTTAAAACTAGCTACAAATTTTATTTAAAAAATTAAAAAACAGATAGTTTTATTTTTATTTGATAGGTATCAGCAAACGCAAACCTATCACAACTTTTGCTCGCATGTATAATAATAGTGTACAAATATGAAACGTCATAAGTCAGAGGTTTAGGAAATCCTCCTACTAATATGTTTTTCCACATTTATGAGAAGAAACTCCATGTTCACTTAAATTTCACCAGTCCTTAGCATAAAAAGATTGAAGAACACAGACATATAGATTATCTCAAAACCGTATAAAATATTTATAATATATTTCGTAACTTTTCCCTAAAAAATAATATATAAATTTTTTACTCATACGTATCTAAAGACAATCTAAGGTAACAGCATTTCTTTTAAGACTAACGGTTGAGAAGTTGTCAATCGGGCAATGGAAAGAATGTACAATAGCTCTAGAGAATATCAAATAAAAGATTCAGAAATGTTTTATTCGGAATTTCATTTTATTATTTTCTTACATTATGATGTTTATTTTGGCGAATTTTCTTCGAAATACGATTTGGAAACCCCTTGTATGTGTCTCCTCGATCAACACAAAAGAATTTAAACTCCTTCAACATGTGTTTATGCGATATTTCTCAATAAACTGAAAGACTCGGGGGAAATAGCTTTTACAATGTAAAGAAACAGATGTTGTCGAAGTGAAACATAGGGTTATGTACAGTAGCTATGAAAATCCACGTGGGTGTCTTCCTCGTGTCACAAACGTATTCCCATCGTCATATTTTTCGATGGTGAAACATAATCGATAGAAAATCCATTTTGTTCTCTTTTCTTAGATTTGAGAGTTGAATTTGAAGGGAGAACTCTCGTGTAAAGATAAATATCGTAGATTTTATCAGGTTTTGTGATAAATCAGACAGTTTTAAATAAATAATTCCATTTTTCGAATGGAATTCCGTCACGTTTACTATTGATTTCTTTTGCGTGTTAATAATATAGACACCTTTTTTCTGTGCACACATATTAATTTTTATTTCAAAAAATATATTTTTCAAACAGGTTGGAGAAATATATTGCCCGACGTGTTAGGGGTATGGTAAACATGTTGAACGGAGAACCATATGCTTGACGCTACTATATTAGCTTATGATTCGGATATGTTATATTTTAAGCATTTACAAATACATATGCATTTTTCCGAGATTTATCCAGCTCTGGTTTGATACGAGTGCTAAATCATGTTAAGAACATTATTCTATTAAATTGTAAATATCACATCAGGGAATTAAAGCGTTAGAGAGTTGCTCCAGACCAACTTGAACAGGATTGCAGCATGGGCATATGGAGCATGTCGGCCGCTGTGGTGGTCGAGTGGTTATAGTGCCGGACTCGTGATGCGAGAATCCGGGTTCGAACCCCACAGTGGTGGTCGGCTGAAGTTGGTTTTCTGTGGTTCCCAACTTCAAGGCGCAAATGCGAGCCGATCTCCCCGTTAAAAAGTCTCGCCACAGAGAGCAACAGTCCTACAACGGTAAATCATTCAACCATAACACTTCACTCATAGTTAGTAAAACTGGGGGCAGATGACAGCACTACACATAACAAGCATTACACAGAAACAAACTTTACGTCAGGTTGCACTACACGTACACGCACATTCCCGCATGTACCGATTCGTTGGGGGGTTCCGCGGAAGGGAGGGGGTTTCATGTGTGGTGTAGCAGTAGTAGGTAGGGGCTCGGAGATCCATGATGTTCTTAAGTCAGCCACCTCGTTGGGCGGTTTGCCTGTTGTGGCGTTGTATTTGTATTTGTATTTAGCGTTGACATGTGGCTGGTCACTCATTTTGGATCGAACAACCCACGTTTCTCTTACGAGTGGAATGGTGTCGCTATCCCGGATGCAACTGGGAACTCTCATTGACGAGCGGTTTAGATTTTCGGAACATTGTTCAGCGGTGGTCAAAAAAGCGAATAGAATGCTTGGTTTCAATCTCAAAAAGGTGTCTTTCAATTTTAAAAAGGAGGCTTAGTTCGTCCTGGAATGGAGTATGCTGTAAGTTTTTGGAGATCATACCTACAGAGGAACATAGACTTGATTGAAGGGGTGCAGAGAAGAGCTACGCGTGCCCTTATTGGCACACGGGGCTTGAGTTGTGAAGAGAGACTCATTTGTTGAATATTTTTGCATTGGATGAATGCAGGTATCGGGGAGATATGATCGAAGTGTTCAGAATTTTCAACGGGATGGTTAGGATGGAACATGAATTATTAGTACACCGTCAATCGACTGCCGTCGACATCGTCGTTATGCTTTTACAAGCATAACCATTGGTAAGGGACAATTCTAGGTTATGGTGCGGCAGAGAATTTTTCTCTAATAGGGTTGTTAATAAATGTAATAGCTCATACAACCTCCGGAAGTAGTAAATTCTAACACAATTGACACGTTTAAAAAGAAATACGATAAACATGTTGGGGTAAGTCGAGAAGTTATCCATACTTAGAATAAGACAAACGTATTCATTATGAGCATTGTATAATATTTTATCATGTATATATGTTGTTTGCAATTGCATTTTTAATTTTTTTTTTTTTTTTTTAACCGAGCACAACTCAGGTCTATCGCCATAGGCAATTTTCTACCTAGTGAGTTGTGCCGGAAGTGTAATTGTGTGTACCTAACAGTCTGAGTGCGTATCAAGTGTTGTGTATGATTTTTCAGTGCTGTCATCTATATCTCAGAAGTGAAGTGAATGATGTATCGTGACTGAATATTTGTACTGTTTGTAGGTCTGTTGCTCTCTGTGGCAAGACTTTTTAACGGGGAGATCGGCTCGCATTTGCGCCTCGAAGTTGGGAACCACAGCAAACCAACCTCAGCCGACCACCACTGTGGCGACGGTGGGGGCTCGAACCCGGGTCCGCGCGATGCGAGTCCGTCACTATGACCACTCGACCACCACAGCGGCTTTTAATTGGGTTGCTGTATTTTTGAAATATATGACATCCATATTTGTTATGGGCATCTTTTTCCTTAGGAACCTCGTTGGGCAGTTTACCTGTTGTGGCGTTGTATTTGTATTTGTATCAGTTCATCAAACAGTAGTATAAATATTCAAACACGGTGTTGATCGTTTGGAAAATATTTAAGATTAAAGACTATAGTTTTTTCCCCCAGTCTCTCATTTGCGGGGACTAGTGTTCTACCAACTAAGCTATGAAAACAGACTATTTCTCCCTCGGTTACCGGGGTTCGGGTCCCCTTGTAAGCAGAGATGAATGTTCTTCCTTGTAATCCATCGTCTCCAAAAAATAACCACCTTTCGAGGAATCTTGTATTAACAAGTGGAGAGGATATTTCTACATAAATTTATTCATGATTTATTTT
The DNA here is from genome assembly GCF_987345545.1 of Pholcus phalangioides. Classification (NCBI taxonomy): domain Eukaryota; kingdom Metazoa; phylum Arthropoda; class Arachnida; order Araneae; family Pholcidae; genus Pholcus; species Pholcus phalangioides. Next base: position 15,951,964 of record NW_028301601.1, on the reverse strand, counting down.
AATCAAAATTTTGCTGTTAAATGATCATTTATGCCAATGATTATTAATAGTTAGTTTTCTTCTTTAATTTTTAGATGACCTGATCAATTTCTTCTTCCTCATAATGCTCTTTCTGGAAATGCTTTTTTTTTCTTCTGAATTATACAGAGAAATTTATTTTTACGTAAAAATTGCGAACAATCGTCTTTTTCTGGCGAATGCTAGAGAAAGAAGCCTCCTTGCGCAAGGTTTCAGTCCATAATTATTTATGTACTGGCCCGTTTATACTTTTCTCGAAAATACGTCACTGGACGTCGCAGTTTGATCTGAAATCAACTATTTTGCCTTTTCAATGTCCAATGGATGCAGTCAAACTTCGTTAAGGACACACGCCATGGCGTTCAGATGAAAAATTTTTATTACTGCACATTTCTTGCTAGATATGATTTAATGGCATTTCAGTATCGATATAATAACAATTTCAAGTCTCTTAATTTAAAAGAAAAAATATGTGTTTCAACAAGCTTGGCGCCTTATTTAGACACCACAACCAAATCACTGGATTCGCAAAAACCAATGCTAGATTCAGAATCAGTGCCTAAAAATCACTGAATTATATTTGCCAATGGTTCACTATATTTATTTATAACGCACGGTTTCAATGTGATTTACATGTTACTTATGGTATTACTATTGGGAATTCAATTTCACTTTATCTCAAAAACTAGAGCCAATTTGTCGAAACTAATGCCATATTCGATATAACAATTGATAATTGATTGTTAAAATGTTAACAGTTAGCAAATTTTCTCCAATTCTAGTAATTTATGATTAAAATATGCATAATTGATACTGTTACATTATTTACCTCTTCTGAAGTCAGAATCACATCAGAGTTTCTTGACCATGTTCAAAGCCTGATTTACGGAAAAAAATAATATAATCCGTTCCGAAATTGTTTAGCAAATTTTTATTATCGTTCTCATGATCTCAAGGAAATGAATTTAAAAATTAAACAATTAAATTAAACAATTAAATTAAACAATTAAATTAAACAATTAAATTAAACAATTAAATTAAACAATTAAATTAAACAATTAAATTTAAACAATTTTAAGTATTAATTTTAATTAAATTTAATCGGTATTAAGTGGTACATAGCCTCGATGCACTACCGATAAAAAATATTGAAATCGGCATTAAATTATCAAAAAAAAAAGAGTAGAGGAAAAACATAATTTTTTCAAACTTATATTGATTTTTAAAATTTTTTTGTTAACTTGATCAAAAAAAAGCTAAATTTGATATCTTGTAGAATTTTGTAAACTAAATTTGGTCATACGAAAATCATGGTTTCTGTTTCTCCAACTTCGAATTATCCGAAAATGTTTTTAAAAAGTTCGAGTTAAACAAGAAATTTTAACATTAAATTAGATAGAAAATTCAAGGAGAGTTCGTAAGAGTTATTCATTCCAATTAATCAAATTTTACTGTATATTGTATTTGGATATGTGTATTTATATTGTATCCTATCTCGCGTACAATATATTCCTTTTTTTCACGCTTCGAAAAAAAGTTCGATTTCGCAGAGCATCACTGATCAAAATAGTCTCGGCTGTCACGCCAACATGAGAAACATGCAAATTTATTTCCCCAGACGTTAGAAAAAAAAAACCACGAGTATGCTTATACTTTCCAGGTTTTGACCTGTAAATGTAGTTTGAACAATTTTTTTTCTTGGGCAGCGTAGCACACATCAAAATTATTTTTGATAGAAAATGTTTAGTTCCACTTGTAATTATCGCCCTAAAATTTCCATAAATTTACATCTACAAGTTTTCGAGATATGACGATTTTACGGCTGCAAACTTTCTTCCACCACCGCAGTATATCCGATTGGGATATTTCTACTGCGATTTCTACGTTCAGAAAAGGCAATTCTTATTGCTATTATCTTTACCTTATATAAGAGTTAATAACAACAAAATGCTTATGCCTTTGTCTTGTACACTTTTAATTAAAACATAACTAATAACTAACAATTATTAGCATTAAATTAATCACTTGCCTGACTTGCCCGTGTCAGACACGGGCATCCGCTTCTTCCCAAAGTTGACTTACTCTTGCCTAGCACAGGCATCGTTACCTTCTCCTCTAGAGAGAGCTATCGAAAAGTAAACAGTTAACTAAATCTGCACAAACGATATGGCTTCATGTAACAGCAATATAATGATATCTAGATACCTAATCTTGTAATATAATGATATCTAGATACCTAATCTTGTAATATAATGATATCTAGATACCTAATCTTGTAATATAATTTCACAGATACATAATCTAGTTCAGTTACACAATCTATCTAAAAAGTAGATCATATATATATCCAAACAGAACAGAACAGAATTTTAATTCAAGATATACAGAAGACTGGATGTTGTGAAGATATTTATTATTTGAGATGTTAATTTTTTAAGGAAGGAAAAAACTCATCTCTGCCTCTATCGGGAGTCGAACCCGGGTCTCTCGATTGCCGGACGAGTGCTCTCACCACTAAGCTACAGAAGAGATAGAGATTTTCCTTCCCGGTAGAGGCAGAGATGAGTTTTTTCCTTCCTTAAAAAAATTAACATCTCAAACAATAAATATCTTCACAACATCCAGTCTTCTGTATATCTTGTATTAACAAGTGGAGAGCGACATTCATGTCATAGAATTTTAATTATTTCGTCGTTTCCCAGTCTAATAAGGCTGCCTGACGACTTACAAATATCCTTTCTGAGGCGTTGTGAAGGAGAAAGATAAATTTGTACATGTATATGTAAAGCATGAGTGTGTGTTTGTGTAAAGTAAACAAAAGTCCAACGTCATGTCCAAAGTACAAATAATAAATATAATCATGATATAATATAATCATTTATATCCCATGAAAAAAAGATCAAATGGGAGCTTTCCAAAAAAAAATTTTAATTGAAAAAATGTACTAAATGAATCAAAATTTTACAATTTTTAAATTAAAAAATTAAGTACGACTTTCTGTAATTGTCTATTATTCCTGTGGTGGTGGTCATGTGGAACACATACTGCTGTAATAAACGATTTGGAGGCATTCTGTTCGTATTTGCGCATCTTTTCTTTGACTTGTGTCAGTTAGTGCCACCTATCGGCTATTTTTGAGTTATTTTTTTTCCTATCTTAAAAAAATTCCCATGATCTAGCGATGCTAAACCTGCAAATCGTTTTATATTTTGGTTATTTTTCCGGATTTTATGAATTTTTAAAGTTTTTACAGACTTACTGGATGCAAACGGGGGCATTATTGAAACGTTTGCGGATAACTTTGAAAAGCATTTTATGTCATACAGTCTGCAATCTTGAAGTAATGCTTCAGCTCATCATGGAAAAGTTCAAGAATTCCTGGGTAGAGTTGGCTTGGACGCCTTGCACGGAATGGGTGCCGGTTTGACCAATGTTGACGAAATAAAAACTAAAACTGATTAACAAACTCAAAACTAAAAAAGCTTCTGGTCATGATGAAATTTCAAATCTCGCTCTTAAAAATCTTCCTCTTTCTATCCTCAAATCATTCACTAATATATTCAATAGCATGCTTCAGACAAGCTATTTTCCCAATGTCTGGAAACTTTCTATCGTCAAACCTCTTCATAAATCTGGAACTGACCCACTTTTCTCTCAAAACTTCAGACCTATCAGCTTACTCAGTAACATTTCTAAAGTCTTTGAACGTATCTATATTTCACTTCTTGACACTTTCCTGTCCTTTAAAAAGATTCTTCGAAAAGAGCAGCACGGATTCAGGTGGGGGCATTGAGTTACCGAGTTCGTGATGACTGCGTTCAACTACAAGGAACATTTCTGTGCTCTCTGTCTGGATATATATATGTAAGGCCTTCGACAAAACAAATCGCACGGTCTTACTATCCAAACTAATTGATCTGGCTTTGCCTGACTATTTCATCATCTTTTTAAACAGTTACCTTTCCAATCGAAGATTTAAAGTCAAAAATGGCAACTGTCTCTCTACTATTAGACCAATAAGAGCCTCTGTCCCGCAGGGTTCTTTGCACTGCACTTTCCAGCTCCTCAGAGCGGAATGCTTGGTCTATTTGCTGATGATGCCATCCTATTGACCAATCACAACAAAGGAAAACAAATGTGTTGGGAATTTACAAGAATATCGGCTGGAGACGTTGAAGACTGATGCCAAGACAACGATATAAAATTGAATCATCAAAAATGTCAATATATTCTCTTCGCTAGACAGTAGAAGTTCCAAGAACTCCCATATAAATCGGCAACACGGTGTTAACAAGAAAACTCCAAGTCAAATATCTAGGATGTATACTAGATAAGTCGGTCTCATTTTCTCCTCAGGTGATGTACGTAAGAAATAGGGCCTCACAAACAGCTGGAATGTTGTTATCCAGAATCACATTTCCACTGGCCCGGCTAACGTTGAGGAATAGAGTAATTATTTTTAAAACTATTATTCGTACTATTCTGACATATACTGCCCCAGTGTGGTCTCATGCCAGCCTTACAAATATGAAACGATTACAGGCGCAGCTAAACATCATTCTTCGTCAGTTTACCACAGCCCCCTGGTAAGCGAGAGTTAAAAACATCCGTGAAGATCTTGACTTACCACTAATCTTGGACTATATCGAGGAGCTTGCAAATGCTCATTTTGACAGGCTACGATCTTCTGAACGCCCGCATCTTACAGAAATTGTCTACTATGACCCTAGAATCCCCACAATACACTCTAGGCCAATGGACGTGCTGAGCGTGGATTGGGTGACGAATTCGTGTAATTTTCAGAACATTTTCATGATCACTTTTATTATCAAAACAACCTATCAATTTAATATCAGTTTTATTTGATATTGCAGATTGTGTGATCGCAATTCAGAGGCATTCATATCTGCTTTTTTTCGCAATTAATCACAGTTGTCTCATTAATTCATGATTTGCTCTTGCATTGTCTTATTGTGCATAGCTTGCAGTTGCATTTTCTCCTAATTTTTGGAATGTCAGCAATATGGTTATTTTCCATATTCTTGGTTATTATTGTTATAATAATAATAATAACTTTTTTTGGGTGAACAAATAATTCACCCATGTTGCATTATAATGCATCAGATTCATGTGATATTGCAGTTAATGTGATTACAATACAGAGATGGTGTGTGCTGTGTCATGTCTTCATTACAACTTTTTCTTTGATGTTCTTGATTACAGTTATGACTGATGCCGGTTCTACAGTATCTGTACTGCCGAACGAACTTGTTTACACAAAAATTTTGTCATGAACTAATCTTTTATTGATTTAAACATTTCTGATTGGTGTCTCTGGATTATGTAAAATTTTATAATGTTTGGGATTTTTGGGTAGCATATCATCAGCTACTTCCCTTATGACATTTTCCCCTTGTTCTTCGATTGTGTTGTGTTTTATCTCGATGAGCATTCATTTTGCAAATATTCCTTCCTTATTTCACGCCCTGTGGCGTGAGGCGCTGAAGTAGAGGCATTAGTAGCCTCTCTTAACTTCAGGAAATGGCCCCCGGGTGGAACGGTTTAGAGTGAGATAGATGGCTTTTTTCTCAGCTCGAGATATCAAGGAAATATTTATTTTCCGGATATTATGCTGCATAATATCCGGAAAATATCATCAATTCAAAAAAAAAATCATTCTCAGAATTATTTTAAATATTTATTCCTGTAAAAATAGAACATTTTGTTATCGAAATTCTTTCAAGTTTTTAAAAACAGTCACAAATATTTCGAATGAATTTTGGAGTAATTTCAGAAATTGAACAAATTTATATATTATATCAATTGATGTGACGTAGATTCAAAAATATATTGTAGATTCAAAAATTCTAATATATTTTAAATAAACTATTTCAGCCGAAATTAATTCCATTTGTATCGAATATATGAAGAGTTTTTCTGCTTAAGTCTTACTGGAAAGATACGGTGATTATCTATATTAAAACAGAAAACTTTTCCTTGAGCGAAATAAATAGTCCCTTGTGGGAATAAAAACGTAAATTTCTGCCTTGATGATAATGGATACGATATTTTCCCCCTAAAAATTCACGAGACATTTCTTATAAAAAAGGCAAATGCAAATCAAGGCATTTGAACGTCGGACGGAAAGGAAACAAAAGAAAGTTAAATTCCGCTCATTTGGAAACAAAATTATGCATGTATCAACAGCTGTGACTAAGATTTTGTTTGATTCCCGAACAACATTCGGAGACTTGAAATTCCCTAGAACGTATATCAAAAAATACGAACCTAATTCAATGTCCATTAGAAGAAAAACTCACGCGAATTGTCTCACGCTTATTTTTATCCAATCTAAATTGGAAACTTTTCGAAAAGGGAAATAAAGAGCGTGGGAATATAAATAAATGTGAGATATTTCATTTTCAGAAATAGTGACTCTTACCTATTCAAAGAATTATAATCTAGAATGAGACCTGCAGTTTAAATCAGAATAAATGTATTAGAAGCTTTGACGACTAAATACGAATTCTGAGCTGTCTACAGCCTCAACTACCCGTCACAAAGCTTTGAAACTTGAGGAATAGCTCAATGGGAAAGAAATTTAGAACAAACTGAAACATCAGATCTAACGTTCACAACTATACGACGTTTTCTAAACGAACTGCGGTGAATGTGATAACTTTTTTTGCGAGAATGTGACCAAATTTCTCAAATTTCATGCCATGATATCTGAACATCTCCAAACTGATCAAGCTTTATCCTTGTATCTAAACATCTCTAAAACCTCTCTTCTCGTTCCATAGCATAGTATTTCAACATCCACAAACTCTCTCTGTTCACGCTTCATAGCAGAGTATCTAAGCATTCCCAAACTCTATCTGCTCCAGCTTAATATCAGAATATCTAAACATTTAAACTGCTCAAGCTAGCTTCGTAGCGGAATATCTAAAACACCTCCAAACTGCTCAAGTTTTATAGCAGAGATTCTGCATATATCCAAATTCTTCTCAAGCATCATAGCAGAGTATTTAAACATCTCTGGCAGAACATGTACATTCTCATTCTCTCACTATAAAGACAATATGCCGTTGGATTTATATAACGTGAGTTGCTGGTAGATATCATTCACAGACATGTTGGTTCCACACCAAAAGCCAATATAAAATGTTTGGTCTTCAAAGATGCTTCGTAAATTCGCTTCATTCATTCATTAACATCTTTCCAAATGTTTTTAATATTTCCTGATGGGTAGTCAAGATAACTGAAAACACGCTGACTTCAATTATATACATTCTGTACTTTCTGAGATATCAGTGCTTAAAATGTCACAAATTTTTTGTTATTCTATGTTAGTCGAGTTTTAAAAATGCAGCCAATTCAAAAACGTTTAAAAATTGAAAGTTCTGAATATACTTGTTTAGTTTTTAATCCAATTTTATCAACAGGGTGTCTCAGAAATCTACGCCGAAATAGGTGGTAGTACACATCAAAACAAAATATTTTTTTCGAATAGGACCTAGGTTCAGAACTCATTTATAAGGGTGGGATACGTGCACACTCCCGAAATCACTAAAATATGGGAATCCTGCTCAAATTTGACTAGTGACAAGGGAAATCTGCGCCAGTCACAAGCAATTACGGAGGGAAAGGTTGCCATCATTCTCTCTGAAATGGAAAAACGTTGCCTGTATGAAGAAAATATTTATCTCTTCTCATTACCAAGGTTACTATATAAGGTTTTTTTCTCCATTTTTTGGCACTAGCAGTCTAAATAAATTACACGCTCACACGTGCTAAACAAATAAGTATTTTACGTCCCTGGATTTTACTGCAAAAATTGTTTGTCTTGGCGAGAACTATCAACCATCACATTTCGCCGCTAGGGTTCTGGGACACCGTGTATGAAGTTAGCGGAAAAAGTTCGTCAATATTTAAAAAAATCAATTTTTTTAAGCGTCATCTCGCACCATCTCTAAGATGGCGAAAATTTTAGAAAATAAATATGACTGGGGAAAATACATCTTTTCTCCGGGCCACAGAGAAACTAATGGATAACATGTATTGATAAAAATTTACGCTAACTAATTATGTGTGATAATGTGATTCGATACAAATAAATGATGTTAAAGTAAGATGCTGAAGATTCAACATGTTAATAGTGATGCAATTAATGCTTTATGAATATGATAATAAAGATGTGTGAATGAGATGATATGAATACTATGTTACTTGAGGTAAATAGGGAATATACAAGGTGGGCAAAAAGTCGGTAGAAACTTGAAATGAATAAAAATCGGAAAAATAACCGAAATAAAAACTGTTTGCAGAGTTAGCATCGTCAAGAGATTCTTTTAAGACAGGAAAAAAATAACAAGAAACAGCCGATAGATGGCGCTGGTACGAGCGACTTCGGTGGAAATATGCAAATGAGACAGTTATAAGAACTTGCGCTCCTAATCCATAATCAGTTCACCGTTGTAAATCGTGTATGCGGGTCCTTCTGCACTCTGCCGTTGCTGGATTTTTGAGTCGCCTGCAATGTGTTATCACCTGTGGTGGTGGTCATGTGGAACACATACTGCTGTAATAAACGATTTGGAGGCATTCCGTTTGTTATTTGCGTATCTTTTCTTTCACATGTGTACGTCAGCGCCGCCTATCGGCTGTTTTTGAGTTATTTTTTGTTCTGTCTTAGAAAAATTCCCCGTGACCTAACCCTCCAAACCATTTTTTATTTCGGTTATTTTTCCGGTTTCTATGAATTTTTAAAGTTTCTACGGATTTTTCGCCCACACTGTATAATATATGCAGCCGTAAAGCATTTAAACATATGCAGCGCATCAATTCTGGCAGTACCAGAATGAAGATTATTAGTGAAGTACATGTCAAAGACACGGAATACTGGTCTGGACATCTCGAGAATATTTTTATAGGCTTTTTAAGTCTAAGTATCAGTGCTATTATAATTGGAGATTTCGCAAGGATGTTCGTAGTCAGATTTGTGCAGAGAATCCTAGCAAGTTCCGGAGAGCCTTTTGGCATAATCCACGATCGTTTCAATTTTGGTATCTCCGCGTATATGCTTATTTCTGATGAGCCAGGGGAACCGGAGTGTTCGAAACGTTCAGGAGCAGTTACATTGGTATTTCTAGCATACATCCGAGCAGGAGCTGCGCAAAATAATATAGTTCGTTTTGACAATTTATGCAAAACATGCGAAATAGGTTTGTTATTGATAGAAAGGGTCTGCAGATTTTGCTAGGGGCCTCTCTGGTTTGTTTGGTTTTCTTAGTAACTTCAGAATAGTTGACGGGTGAACGAAGATGTTTATGGAAAATTACACCAACGTATTTATGTTTATCTGATAGATGAATAATGTTTTCTTGAGCGGTTTTGAATGCATTTGCAGGGAAAGCTCGATTTTTTCCAGAGCTGTTGATGTGAGATAGATCTCTACAATTGGTCAAAAGGAATGGAATATGCACATTCAAATACAGCTGATAAACTATCACGCTAATGATGCATGAATAACTTGTATACTTTGGATCGCAAATGGCAAAGGTAGTTGTCAAACTCTCTTCCAACGTTGCCTTCATATATCATTGGGAAAATGTGTGGTTGTATCACTCTGATAAATCCAACTTGATTTGAGATTCCTACTAATTTCATTTCCATCTGATTCGATGGTGATCGATAGTCTCCTCCTCGTTTTAATTTATAAAATGCTTCATTAATTTATTGCATGATTGCGGTTGACTTATTCACCTTCTGTTCATGGGATGTGAATGCGATGCTAGTCAATAACGTTAATTCTTTGTATTTATAAATATTGCTGACCTCGTAATTAGAGTTATCTTGACTGGCTTTGAATGAGCTCTTTCAGTAATGAACAGAATTCCCGAACAATTTTCAAACTTCCCAGATAGTCAACCTATGTATATGTTACGGTAAATATGATAAATCAGTTATATTATACTCACCGATCGTTTTGGTAAGTTCCATAAACTTATAACTTTTACGGGCAATTAGGCATGAGGCCGGGATTGCACTATAAACGTTTTAGAAAACTTATCGATTGCATTTTTCAAGTTTTATAAAAGAACTTTTCTAAAACGTTCACAGTTTAATGCTGTCCTCGGCGCTTGAGCATTATGCATAATGACCGGTAAAAATAATAATTTTTTTAGTATTTATTAAATTTGCCAACGACGCTGGGGTACGATGCGTAAACACCGGCCAAAGTGATTAATTTAGGAAAATTTATCAAATTTACTAACGAACCTTGGGTAGTATGCATAACCACCGGTAAAAGTAATAAAATTTGGTAAATTTATCAAACTTACAAAAATGTTCGACGATTATGCATAATAATCGGTTATTATGCATAATTATCGGATTTATTACATTTACCGTGACTTATACATACATACATACAAAGTTTCTGGATCCCGGACTGAAAAGGTTGTGCATCCCAGCTGTATATCATGGATCCCAAAAATTTTCAAGTAATAACCCTGTGTAGAGTAGGATCAAGATTTCAAATTTCTTATGACATTTCTGCCCGATGTCGAGGCACTTTAACGCGTCCTTAAACTTTTGCGACACCCTAGTTTGGAAATCAATATACCCTTCATTTAATTTTCCTCCGCTGCTCTCAAAATGCTTTCCTAAAATATCCGGCAACACCTTGTTGCATCGGGCGATATCCTAATACTACGCAACACATCGTTTCTCCAAACATATCAGTCTCGAACCGATGATGCCATTTACAAAATTGAGATGAACATTTTCTCGCATTGTCACGCCTTTTCACGTTTCATATTTATTTCCTTAAAAATTCCAACTTCAAGTAACTTGAGAAGCTTTTGTCTTCCCTTAGGTCTCAAGGCGATCTCAACTCAACATTACGTAACGTCTTCCAGATAAGTCTTCAGATTTCCGTTTTCCGAGCGGCTTCGAGAACACTCCCAATACGTATATATAGACATAACTTGTTCCTTTGCGGTATCACGTTGTATCACGGTATACCGTCTAGAAGCCCATTCGAGCGAGTTTCTGTCACCTTTAATGACATGCCATTAGTTATGAGAGCAGCATCCGCCTACTCTTGCATCCTAGTTATGCGTGTACGAACGTAATCCGGCTCTTCACTGTGTTGCTACCAACTTCCCGTCTTCCGCTTGTAAGACTGCCGTGTAATACCCTCTTGATCACGCATCCTGGACAATAATACCCATGCATGAGCACCAGACATTCTAATGGGTAGCGAGAGAGATAAGGCTCTCTCTCTCTCTCTCCTATATTTATACACTAGGGTGAGTGCACTTGAGAGAAAAGGAGGAGTAACGGGGGGGGGGGGATATGCATGTGAAGTCAGCAATTTAAGTGTCATACTGTACCGGAGGCAGTGATTTCGCTTGGAAAAGTTGCGTCGAAAGAACCGCGAATACCCACAAGGGAAGTTGGATTCCAAAATGTCCGTTTGATTCGGACACTTTTGGGACTTCCTCGAGATTTCACGTGCTCTATCAGCCGCGTGAAATTTGTATATGTTTCGAATCTGTAATATTTTATTGTCTTCCGTATTTAGTGCAAGACAATTTTACCACACTGAGAGAACGTTTAAGTCCTCATTTAAGGTCAGCATTTACTTAGGCCTCGCGTGAATTGTATTTCAAGCTATTTGCGTGTTACTTATAATAGAAGGATTTTACGTAGCGATTAAATTTATTGCTTACAGAACAAAAATAATTTAAATATCATTTATATATGTTCCACTGATTCTGTAATTGATTAAATCCATGATTACACTATAAAAGTTTGATAACACATCTTTGACAAAACTTTAAAAGGCAATTTGACTTTTAAAAATTTAATTAAAATATTAGGAATTTTGCAATTAAAGAGCTGGAAAACAAATTAATTAAAGAAATAGTAGATTCTTAAAATGCTGAAAAATAGATGTATCAAGTAATATATACATATAAATAACAAATTCATTAAAATACAAAGTAACAAATTCACTAAAATGCTAAATAACGCATTCATTAAAACTCTACACAACAAATTCATTGAAATGCTGAAATGATGAATTCATTGAACTGGTTAAATAATGAATTCATTGAACTGGTTAAATAATGAATTCATTGAACTGGTTAAATAATGAATTCGTTGAAATGCTGAAATGATGAATTCATTGAACTGGTTAAATAATGAATTCATTAAACTGGTTAAATAATGAATTCATTAAACTGGTTAAATAATGAATTCATTGAACGGTTTAAATAATGAACTCATTAAAATGCTAAATAATGAGCTCATTAAAATGCTAAATAATGAGCTCATTAAAATGCTAAATAATGAGCTCATTAAAATGCTAAATAATGAGCTCATTAAAATGCTAAATAATGAGCTCATTAAAATGCTAAATAATGAGCTCATTAAAATGCTAAATAATGAGCTCATTAAAATGCTAAATAATGAGCTCATTAAAATGCTAAATAATAAGTTCATGGAAATGATGAAAAATAAATTCACTGAAATGTTTCGTAAGTTATTTCCTGAAAATAAAGAATTTTATATTGATGGCTTTACTTTTAAAAATATTACAGATGTAGAAAATTCGATTCGTTGTAATTTGGAGAGATAATTCATTAAAATATTAAGAAATTAATTCATTAAAATTCTAAAAATTAAGTTCATTAAAATATTAAGAAATTAATTCATTAAAATTCAAAAAATTAAGTTCATTAAAATTCTAAAACATTAATTTATTAACATTCTAAAAGATTAATTCATTAAAATTCAAAAAATTAAGTTCATTAAAATTCTAAAACATTAATTTATTAACATTCTAAAAGATTAATTCATTAAAATTCTAAAAGATTAATTCATTAAAATTAAAAAAATTAAATTTATTAAAATTCAAAAAATTAAATTCAAAAAATTAAATTCATTAAAATTCAAAAACTTAAATTCAATAACTAACGAAAAAAATTAAATTCATTAAAATTCAAAAACTTAAATTCAATAACTAACGAAAAAAATTAAATTCATTAAAATTCAAAAACTTAAATTCAATAACTAACGAAAAAAATCAAATTACTAATACCTTACAGAAACGTATTTCTCAAAATAATTGCAAAATATTTACACTAAAGTAAATTTATGTTCAATAAATTCTGAAATAACATAATTTTTGTATAACGCATACACCATAAAAAAACTGATTCATATGCTTGCATTAATATTATTCTATACGAAAATAATTTTAAAAATGAAAAAAAAATTCAATGAATAAATATTATCCATTTCTTTTAAAATAATAAATATTTAAATAATATTCGAAAAAAGTTTTCAAAGTGAAAATAAAATCCAAATTGAACTTTTATAGAAAAAAAAAGTCGTTTTTAAGACCATTAGTTTCGTCTCAATTGATTTATTTGATTTTCTCTTTTGTTTTTAATGCAATTTTTTTCATTCATTTTCTTTTTTTACCATAAAATAATTTTTTAATGTGATTTCATAATTTATTAACAGTTTTTTTCCCAGTTTTCGAAGGTAAGAAAAAATAAATTACTCCAATAAAAATAATTAATGAGACATTTTTTTTAGGAAAATCGAATTTATTAGAGAATTAATGGGTTTTATATGTTTCATTGGGGAGTAAAAATCAATAAAAAAAGTATTATTTTTTCCTTTTGATAATGTCTTATTGCATTTTTCTTCAATTTTTTTCATTGTTTTATTGGTTTTGGAAATTATTTGTTTGTTCTACGCTGTGCTAATAAATCATTCAACTAATATGGAAATGGTGAGTTTTTGTTTTGCATGTGAATTACATTAATTCATTATCGCTTATTATATATCACCGTGTTTTCTATTGCCGAAATATTCGTTTCTTTATTCAGAAATCGAAATATAGATACGAAAAAGGGATTTCACAACCTTTTTTTAGTCTATTTGATCACACAGCCGGCTATAATTGGCAACTTGACTGACAATCGGCAACATGTTTGGCGGGGTTTAGTGATTTCAAGCATTTTTTGAGCTCAATTTCTTGCCCTTTTCTCGGCTAAATATATAAACCCTTTATTGTTATGGAATTCAAACTTCATGTATAGTATTTTACAGGGGCGTAGCCAGAAATTTCGTTCGGGGGGGGGACCACTTTCATTTTGGGGGGGGGGGACCAAAGTGACAGAACAATGGATTTGGCCATCTTTTTCCCTTTTTTCGGTCATTTTCTCACATTTCGGGGGGGGGGGGACCAGACCCCCAAGTCCCCCCCCCCCTCGCTACGCCCTTGGTATTTTATCGTGTAACGGAGAAATTCATCGCTGAGTGAGTGAGTGATTTATCTAGTGCAATGATTCCCAACGTTGGTGTTAACGCCCCCGAGGGGCGACGGAATGTTTAAGGAGGGAGGTAGAAGATACGGGTGTAACATAGGATCTAAGGGCCCTTTCACACGGAGCGGATGCGGGTCCGGAAGAAGTTTTAACAATTGGAATATACTGCACCTTTCAGACGAGCCGAAAAATCTCCTCACCTAGGAGATGTTCATGCGGGTCCGGACGTCGTTCGCAGGTGTCAAAACCTAAGTGCGGGCTCCGCATCCGCACATACAAGTTTTGACAATAGGTTTATTCGGAGCTATTCAGACGATGCGGATGCGGAGCGAATTCGTCCGCATCTTTGGCTACTTTTTGAAGGTGATTTTTCACGGAATTTTTTTAATTATTTGATATAAATACCCTTAAAAACACCATATGAGGGCCCCTGTTCATCAAATACGATGTACCCACATACGTCTATCCCTTTGTTTCCTTCTGAAATTGAGATATAGCAACTTTAACTGCCTTTTGTCCATACTTTAAAATTTTATACAATAAAACCTGTCAACAACGGCCACTGACGGGACCAAAATGATAAGCCGTTCTGTTCATTACGAATATTTAATTGACTAAATACTTTAATAACTTTTAATTTAAAAAATTTAATTTTTTCCTTTTTAAATTTTTAAAATTACTTAAAAAATTATAAATATTTGAAATATTATTTTAAATATTTATTATTTTTTAAAATTTTTAATCTTTTAATTTTTTCAAACTTAAAAAAAAATGCTTTTATTAAACAGTGTTATCCACGTACGGTGTTGGGCTTGAATATTTTTGGTGGTTCCGCCGATACCTACAAGTATATTTTACTCAATATTCAGTCTATAAACTTAAAAAATGAAATTTTATATTTCAGAAGTGAGACTAATCTAAGGATGGGATTTCACTATAAAAGGTTTATGAAAGTTATTTTATAAAACTTGAAAAAAAGCAACTAATAAATTTATCGGTTCCATTTGCTCTAATGCGACCGATAAATTTATGGTTTTTTTTTTTAAATAATTGTTATAAAATTTTTATAGTGTAATCCGGCCGGGATTATACTATAAAGTTTTATAAAAGAACTTTTATGAAAGTTGAAAAATTCAACCAATAGGCGCATCGGTTGCATTCAAGAAAATGCAACCGGTGCACACACACACACATTTTGCATTCAAAAAATTCAACCAATAAGATAATATTGGTTGAATTTTTCACGTTTTATCAAAGAGCTTTTACAAAACTTTTATAGTGTAATCCCGGCCTAAGGCTGGTATTACACTATAAAACTTGAAAAATGTAATCAATAAACACATCTGTTACATTCGAGCGAACTTAACTGATCGGCCTATCGGTTGCATTTTTCAAGTTTTATAAACTAACTTTTATAAAACTTTTATACTGTAATCCCGGCCTAAGACAGAATTGTGATGTGAATATTTCTAAGCACAGACATTTTGAACGTCCCCACCCCTCCCCTTTTTTTCTACTTGCAAATTCTTTGATATCTCCTGAATTTTTTTTTTAGGAACATATTAGTTTTGGATGTTTTTGGATTGGATTTTTCGAACATTGGATGTTTTTGGAATTTTTCTTTCATATTTTTCCGGAAAGACAGATTTGTTTTCAAAATCTTTTGAAAATATTTGAAGACATTTTCTCCCATCGACTACTTGTGAGGATCGGAATTAAGACATATTTATTCCCATATTCTATGCGGCTCTAGATTAAACCACCAAAGAATGCCTCTAGGCTGCATATGGGCACTGAATCAGGGGTGAAGGAGAAAAACAGTTACAAAAATTGCGAAAAAATAGTTTTTATGCACGAATTTCAACCTAAAGATACGGGCGAAACACCCGCATCTTCAGTGGTCGTGTGAAAGGGTATGCGGACCCGCTTCCGCACCCGCATCCACTCCGTGTGAAAGGGGCCTTATGGGTTAGATTGCGTTGGGAGGCGATGGGAGAAAAAAAATTCTGAAGATGGGGGCGATGGGACAAAAGAGGTTAGGAAACTATGATCTAGTGTGTCAGGAGTTGGTGAAAGAGCAGATGAGCAAATCAGTGAGTGAGTGAGTTGATCAGCAAGGGAGTGAGTCACTCATACGGTAACTCACATACTCAATTGCGCACTTATCCGGTGACTCACCCACTCACTCATTCATTCAATTGCTCACTCACTGGTCTTTCATTCTGTCACTCTCACACGCACTTGGTTATACTTGGCTGGCTCACTCACTCACCCACCAACTTACAGGTTAGTCACTCACTCATTCATTCATTGGCTGGTCACGAACTTGGAAACTCAACCACAAAATAGATCACTCACTCGCTCACACTCGATCATTCACCCATTCACAGCTTCACTCATTAACTCTCCGAAACCCACCCACCCACCCACTTCGTCACTTATACGGTTACTCATCCACATAGTCACTCATACGGTTACTCACCCACATAGTCACTCATACGGTTACTCACTCATCTTCTGATAAGGTTAATTACTCATCCATTCACTCATTCATCCACTAGTTGATACGAAGACACATACACCAACTAATTATGTCACACATTCATTCACTCACTCGCTGGTGACCCCCCCCCCCCCAAACTGTTGACGGTGAATTTTGCTATTGATGAATTGCGTGGCGGTGAATTTTTGGGCAGGAATTTTCCATTAATCTTATTTTACTGCATCTGGGATTATATTTTTCATATTTAAAATATGTTTAAAACATCATCCTCGGTTGTAACGGCACATCGGTTATAATGAAATAATCTCACTGAATCTTATATGTCGTTATAAACGAGTTTGACTGTATTTACAGTCGAGTCAAGTTTTAACGAATACCGTTATATCGAAAATCTCGTTTTAATGAACACTTTTGTAATAACCCCAGATATATATATATAAGTTTACATAGGAACAACGAAACAACCTGAAATTCCTTTACAACGATATTTCGTTATAGCGAAGTGATTTTTCCGCTCTTTTGGAGTTCGTTATAACGGGATTCGATCTTATTTGTGAGTATTCTTCTCAAATATTGACGTAGTCAATGCACTTATACCCCAACTTTAGAAAATCTAATAGAAATCAATATTACACTGAACTATCTTGTCAAGTTAAACACGAGCATCGATTTCTATACTAGGCTAGTATATTTGCCCTATTTTAGAAGCTAAACATGAATGTTGTACTTGCAGTATAAACTGAATATTCTAGCAGTGAACATGTCTCTATATATAGAGACATGAATACACTCTCAGTGCATGTTGACGGGAGAACTTATCTCCGGGGCTAATTCATCTGCTTCTCAAAGAGGGTTTACTATAAACGTTTCAAATGCTAGCAGAGCTTTATCAACTGAATTAAATAGCCTTAGAATTATATTTACTGAATAAATGAACGTTTCAGAAACTAATAATTGAATAGCGTTATATACGGATTCGTAATGATAGAATGTACATGAATGTGTACCGTGTCATAACGTTGAGGAATACGCTTAAATTTGTCATCGTATATGAATTTGAACAGAAAAAAAAATCTATAAACATATTAGTCAATCTATAAAATTATAATCTAAGAAATTATTTTTTTGCATTAAGAAAAATAAATTTTTGATTGTCGGGGAGGGGGTGCACGAGCCCCCCCCCCTCATTCACGTCTTTGATCCCACCAATATGCGGTTTTCATTCAGAGGGACAGAGGTGATAATGAAATTTTGCTGACGGGGGGAGGGGGGGGGAGAAGGGTAAAAAATTACTAAAAATTTGCTTACGTAATACTTGAACAGCCCCTTATGTGGAAAAAAGAATTGCAGATGAAATATTTGGTTAAGCGGTCTAGGCCGAATATTTTTATTTAGAAGGGAAATGCTTATATATACAGGGTGGGCAAAAAAGTCGGTAGAAACTCGAAAAATTCATAAAAACCGGAATAAAAAATGGTTTCCAGGGTTAGCATCGCTAGGTAACGGGAATTTTTTTGACAGGAAAAAATTAGCTCAAAAAAAGCCGATAGATGCGGCTGACGTGTGCTTGTCAAAGAAAAGATACGCAAATAATGAACAGAATGCCTCGAAATCGTTTATTACAGCTGTGTATGCTCCACATAACCACCACCACAGGGGATGACACATTGCAGGCGAGTCACAAATCCAGCAACGCCAGAGTGCAGCAGGTCCGGATGTGTACATGACACCTCTCGGCGGATCGCATTTTCTAGTTCCGACATGAACCAGATCAATATACTTTTCTTTGACTTCTGCACATTAGCACCACCTATCGGCTTTTTTGTTATTTTTTCCTTTGAAAAAAATTCCCTTGACCTAGTGATGCTAACCCTGCAAACTGTTTTTTATTTCGGTTATTTTTACGATTTTTCTGCA
Organism: Pholcus phalangioides; assembly: GCF_987345545.1. Classification (NCBI taxonomy): domain Eukaryota; kingdom Metazoa; phylum Arthropoda; class Arachnida; order Araneae; family Pholcidae; genus Pholcus; species Pholcus phalangioides. The sequence continues at coordinate 15,933,175 of NW_028301601.1, read as the reverse complement.
TTTTTAAATTTTCTACGGACTTTTTGCCCACCCTGTATATGCTCGAAATAGAGAAGCTGTGTGATATGACTTCTGCTGCCATCTAAGCAAAGCAATCCGTTATTATTATTCAAGTGAAATTGATTTTTGGTGTTAAATCTATGAGAAGCGCAAAATACGTTGGTATGATACTGCATATTTTTAATTTTTATGCTCAATACCGATGTAAATTTTACATGCCGTAATACCTATTAATATGCTTTTACGTTTGCCACAAAATCGCTCTTTGCAAGCACCAAGGGGGAAAGTGAATGACATTATGACACCGAAAATTAACCGCAGTATGAAGCATAAAAATAAACAGTAAATGACATCATACCATATAATGTTCATTTCCATGCTGCATACCGGTTTAAAAAGAAGAAATTTATTTCAAAGTTTATACAGATAGTTCTATTTTTATTTGATAGGCGGCGGCAGCAGCACCCACAGTTCAACAATGTTTCTCGTGCGCAATACAGTATTATGTAGTGGTCAGAAAGACAGGAAATTTTCCTCGTCCTATTATTATCATCATTGCTGCTGGTTTTCGTATTATTTCTAACATGTATCCTCTTTGCTCCGGAGGTACATATATGTGTACCTTCATTTTTAACTGTTTTTAATGGCTTTAAATGGTTTCAATTATTTATTTTTCAAGTTGGAACTTTGGGTATGCGTAAAGGTACCTAACCCAAATGGTTTTTAGCGAAAGATATCGAACCAAATTAATTAAATACATAAATAATAATGATTGTTTTCTTTTTAAAGAACATTTTGACATTGAAGAAACACAAATCAATGATTTTTTTTAAACAGTTAGTTTTGATGCAGGTTTGATGAGTTTATGCATTAAACGAAAGTTTTCATTTAATTTCACCTGTCCTAAGCAGAAGAAGTTTCAAAAACATTGATCTAAAATATGTTTTGATGAAGAAAGGGACATTTTGGGGGAAAAAAGTCAAGAACGGCAAAATGCATGAAAACATGGCGATGTGCTGCATATACGTCATATCAATGAGCAAGTCAGAATGTAAAACACGTATGCTTTTATCGTTAGTTACCAATAAAATAACTGTAAATCAGCTCTCTAACCCCGTGATTTTTTGGCAAAACACAGTAAAACTTATTGAAAGCGACAAAGTTTGTCCTTACATCAGAGATTTAATCGTTGCCATCGACGTTATAAGCAAATTTAACAATCTCTATGTGATCACCCGAAAACCAACAATCATTGACGTTACGGCCGACGTGTGGTAATAACCGAGATTAACCAAAAATTCGCTATGGAAATTGAAATTCTATTCAATTCCTACAAATATTCTTGCAGATTTTCCCCTATTCCATCAAATTTTAAAACTAATATACAAGATGTACTTATCTTAGGGATTACAGAAAATGCCTTCGAGATAAACGAAGTATCCATGTACCGGATCTAAAATCAAGCGAGCTAATCTTCTTCCTTCTTGTAATCATTAATCCGACATCGGCAGTCGATAATCCGAGTCTTCTTAATTCTGTTTGGCTTTACGAAACTAAACAAGATTAATCCGGTATTTACTACATCCGGCGTTGAAGAATCAACGCTAAGCTTGTGCTACTGGAAAAGAAATTCAGTAATAATCCTTCTTATACTTTATTCTTAGATGCGGTTATCGGTGTTTTTATCATAAAATAAAAATTTTGGGTGAATTATGTTACTCGCGTTAATCCATAACAAGAGAGTTTGTTGCTGTAATTGCGATCCTGAAACATGTTTTATTGAATGGCATGATGAAAACTAACTGCAGAAAGTGTAAGGTAAGTCGATTTTAAAACAATAGCGAAACCATACAGCTAAAGTTGCAAATATTTTGTTAGTTGTGCTGCAATACACTTTCTATTTCCTATATATCTGAAGGGATTATATAAATTGAATTCTCCAATTCAGAGGATTGTGGAGGGCGTTCTACTTGTCAGTGACATCAAATATGAACATCATTCATATGATGCGCTCACAATTTATTAAATAACAATTTCTCGCCTATAGCTGGCACCGCTAATTGAAAAAATATTCTACGGATTTTGACCCTTATGGTGACTATCCACAAAAACATATTGAATTTTTTTAAATGTAAATTGTTGCCAAAGCCCGAAGTTGGCTTGTTCTTGAACTGGCGGGTCTAGTTGATCCGGACAATGCCCGAATTTCGGACTTTCGCTGGGCTTTGGCCGGCCCCTATATCTTTTTTCTAAGATAGCGATCTTCAGATATCTTTGGTTTTTCACATTGCCCTAATTGTCACAAAAAATACACCAATGTGACAATGACCCTGGATCATAGGTCGATGTAGGGGAGACCCGACGAAAGCCAGAATTTCGGGCATTGGCTGGGTCAACTGGACCGGCTAGTTCAGGAACTGGCAAACTATGTGCGGGCTTTGTCATATATAAAACGATACAAAAAACGGATGTAAATTGGTGTTGTTAGCATATTCTTAACTAGAACAACACATAAACACAGGAATTTAATTAATTAGTATTACATGTAATTAACACGTAAAATTTCAGCAGCTCACAAAAAAAGTTTACTTTCAAAAATACCAAAAAAAATTGACAAAACACTTGATACAATAGGTATTTTGACCATGTATTTACAATGTACATAAATTAATAGTTAAAAATTATTCAAAAATATACCATAAAAATTTGAGGAATCGGTACATTTGAATGCGGTTTGATAAAAAGTTATTCTCACGATAAGTTTTTTCCCTTCTTCCTCTTCTACAAAAAAGAATAGTCAAATTTTTCGCCTATAGAATGCGTTGCACGAAAGCAAACCACAGAATCCTGGATTTGAAACTTTCTTCAATATCTTTTGTGTCCGAAACGTCCGTGAAGCACGAGCTGATCATTCGTGGCTGAGGTAAAACTATTTCACCCATATTGCTTTATCCATCGATATCAACATAACCTTATGCGAGTGTCAGTACCAAGAAAATTCAGAAATGAGACGTTAAACGTGCACCCTGAATTTTATAACCAAACTCTGGTGTGTAGTTATTTGCTTTCGAGCAGCGTGATCTTATCAACAAAAAAATTTTAACTACTTTTTCTTCTGTACTAAAAATAACAAAAACAATTAAAAATCATTGCAAACCGCATTCAAATATGCCTATACATTGTTATTTAGAATTTCTTACACTAAAATATTTACTATATTAACTATTTACGAATTTATGGACACCCTGTATATTTTAATAAAAACCAGTTGATAGAGGGTTAAATATCCCCCCCCCCTCCCGAGAAACACAGCATTCTTAAAATTCCATAAAAATTACACCTACTAATATGGTCATTGACAATGATGTCTGAAATTTCTTTAATACTTTTCTCACAATATGAAATCAGGGGAAAAAAACCGAGATATAAAAACTCATTTACCATCATTAAGTACGCATCCAAAAACACTTTTTTCATTAAATTTATGCGGGAAAAAGGTGGAGAATATAATCTCCGTATGAAACTTTCTCCAAGAATATTTTTCCACCTCCTTAAAACTCTATAAAAGTATTTTTTGTTGATGGTCTTTTTCCTCCTCAGACTTTTAAAAACCCAAAGTAATTCAAAGACTTAAATTATTATTTTTTTAGAATTTCTCCAAATTCTGTCTTAGTGAGCAAAAGTGTTGTTTACGCGTTTAAACACCCTCTCACGATATTCTCGTCGGAATTTTTTCTTAAAATTAAATTCTAGTTTGAGAAGTTCTCTCTCTCTGTGTTCATTCTACGAAAACTTCTCTTCGCTATAGATTAATCTCACTCATTAAAGAGAGAAATATGAGTGTTAATTAAGTCGCTGTGGTGAAGAAAAGTCTATAAGAAAAAAAAAAAATTTCTTCGGCATCAGGACGATTCTCTGGAACGTTCTTATTCTTCTTTGAAGTTCCATTAGCAGGCCGAGATTGCTGTGGAAGCCACACAAAAGGCTAATTCCTCGACGGTTCACTTAATGAACAACATGATGGACAACAAAGGAAGAGGTCATGAACAAGAAGGAATGATAAAAATCGGGACTTTATAGTGGAAACTGGATATTTTTAGACTATCCGATTCGGCGAATCACATATGTTTATACGATCTCTCGTATCCCATACATTACATATCTAATGGAAATTAATTAAATTTGGCATTTAAATAATTTATGTGGTTTAAAAATGTTTAAATTGATAAAAAATTTTTAATGATTTCCATTTTTTTTAATTCTGGTAAATTACAGGAGAATAATCACCTTGGAATTAAATTTAAGAATTTCGAATACCTCATAAATTTAAATCTATTGGTGTTCCGCATTATAATCACCTATAATGGAAATAAAACTGCGATAATAATAAAATAAACTATGAATTCATATTAACACTTACTGTAAATGAAATTTATAAGTAATTTCTGTGAAATCAAAAATTTTATCAAGATTTATTTTACTCTAATATGCCTTGGAATTTCTTTAAATTCTTGATTATGAAACGTTTTATTGAAAATTCATGCTTAACGCGAAATTTGTAACGTGATCATAGAACAATAAAAATTGGCATTTTGATTGTTAAAACAAGACATATTTAGACTATCTGATCAGACGAAATTTTCTCCCATTAATTATATTACATTTCCGATTATATTCAATTTAATTTAGCATTCAACTAATTCATATCAGTGATTTAAAAATTTTAAGATTGATATAGAAGTTTATGTGACTTCCATTCTTTTATAATTACTGTAATTTATTAGGAGCAGTTTTTACGCCATCAAGTTTTGCGTTTCATAACGGACCCCTAGAGAGTGTGCAATAATGTGTGTGGCCAAAACGGTGTGCAAATGTGTGAGTGACCAAAATAATGTGCAAGTACGTGAGTGACCAAAAGAATGAACTGGTGAGCGAGGGACGAAAACAATGACCTGAAGAATGTGAAAGCAATTGAACGACCTGAAGTGACAGAGGCATATTTGCAGTGGTGGGAAAGTGTGTGTGTGTGTGTGTGTGGGGGGGGGGGGGTTAGCGGGATATAGTCCAGAGCGGTTAATTTGGAGGGATGACTAGATTTGATGAAGGGTGGCCGCAAAATCATAATTTTATTAAAACCACGCCTCCGAAGAGGGCCCCGAGAAAAGCTCTAAATGGTGGGCCCTAAAATTATGTGGCCCTTGTCAATTATTTAAATCTCCGCTGGGGGAAAATGAAGCATTTGCCCAAGCGACACCTGCCATTTATTATAGCACCTGATTCCAATATCGTGGTGTGTCCCCTTGCACACGAGAAGGCCCATGCGTTTAGACATCCCTTGGGTACTTTATTAAAAAATCGAGCAATCTCTTTCCTTCTTCATTTATTCAGAAACAAACAAAATGGGTGAAACAGCACTCAATGCGTGACAATCAATAAATATCCTCCGTTGAAAAGCATCGTCATAAAAATTTATACATAATAAAAGCGGTTCTGTTTTGGTTGGAAAACAAATGTTAATTGTTGATGTATATTGGCGCCATGTTTTATAAACATATGTAAGGAACATAGCCGAAGATGCGTGCACATGAGAACTCATATCCATGTTTAGGTAAGGAACCTCTGGCAATCCTATTTCAACGCTTTTTCTCGCATATTGAGTACTTATATAATCAATAATATCGTTACAAAGGAACTTCTGCTGACATCTATGAAACATAAAAAATACTAAACATGAGCCTGCTTAAAAAGACAAAATATTTTATTTCGGTGGTACTAAGGATGGACTTTACAAGGACCCCAAGGACCATTTTTTAAGCAACATGATGGCCAAGCCAGGAACCGGCAAAATCTCATATTCTGGTTTGGTCAAACCAGGGATGGATCCATCCGCCACTGTACATTAAAATCCTTGTGAATCTGTATGTCATCTTGCAATTCGTAATACTGTGCGGCAGTATAACTTGGTCGTATTTGCCAGGGCTCCATGCCGGGTCCTAAGACATTTCTTACCATTTTTTTTCACACTATAAATTTAGTATAGAAAGACTGGTGAAAAATCTGGTCTGGGGACTCCCGTTGCAGGATGTGTGGGGGGGGGGGGGTATGAAATTGGTGGCCAGGGCCTTAACGCGTCTTGTCTGGGGCAGACTTTATCTAAGGGGTCAGAGAAGAGGGGGGGGGGTTGTTCTCCCTCCCCCATACTTTTCATATTATTTCAGCAAGTCAAAATGCAGTCTAAATTCCTAAGAATTTACAAATTAAGTGTAAATTTTTTTGTGGGGGCCGCGGGGCATTTGCCCGGTTGTCCCAGTTTAGTTACGCCCCGTTTAGTGGTGGCCCGCGGGCTCCATGGAAATTTGGTCCATAAAGTTTGAAAGTTTCGAAGAGCCCTGAACTCTAGACAAAACAGTATTCTATTACGTTATAAGGATCATTATCGAAATAGATTAGAACTTCTGCTGCCCCCTACTGAATAAACACACAATTATAATGTTTCTTATTGTGATGGAAGTGTCTGTACTGTCTGCAGTTGTTACCAATATTTTCTTAAAGGCTGTATTTTTCTGTAATTTTAGTATTTTGCTGATAAAATTTCACTTTTTACGCGTTTATTGGTTATGGACAAAGTAACTAAAAACGGCGCAATTTTTTCATAGTGTCGTTCTTAGTTAATTTAGTTCAGTTTAGCTTTTTTTTTAAATATGGGCGTTTAGAGTTTGAGAATGAACGCACTTCCGTGTACGTAGATTTAATTTCTGAAAAAAATTCCTCCTGCTGGGGCATGCTATTTATCTGCCTGCAGATATCGGAATTCTGTGCGCAGAGAAACAACAGGTTTGAGCAAATGAAAAAAACTTGATTCCCATTATCTGGGGAAAAAAGTTAGAGGATATATAACTACATGTCGTGTAGGAATAATACTTTTTATTTACTCGCTAGCATCTTTGGTCGCCTCACATCCTCGAGACGCCTTCCTCCCCCAGACTGAGAGCTTTGGTGGGCCTCCTCAATAATAAAATGTCTCCCTTCCCATACTAGAACCCTGCCAGCTCTAACCTTGTGGGTTCACGCTGCTCATTTAAACCATTGGGGCTTGATTTCAAGGTACTCAGGAGATATTCACCGACAATTCAGTTGAACACCCTATGATTCAATGATAAGAATCATGATTATTTAATTGAAACATATGTCGGAGTTCTTGTACGGTTTCTCTGGTGATAGTCATAAGCAGAGCAGTGTTCTTGATATGTGATCAAGGAGGCCTACAATGCCTCGCGATAGGCTGACAGGGCTCCAAACTTGTGCTAGCACATCAACTTTGCCGTCTTAAGAGCATCATGAGCATCCCGGCAAGTAATGTTCAGGTGCCCCAATCTGGTTGAAATTCACAGTATCAGTTCACATACTTTCTCTCGAAAATCATATTGTCAGAACGCAAATAATCATGAGACCTCCCATGCATTCAAGGCCCCGGGTGCGGCCCATGCGTTAATTACTACAGTAATAATAATAATTAAAAATAAACGACAACAGGAGTCTTTTTTTTGTGACTAAAAAATGCTGAAAACCTTCGTTTTCAAAGATTAACCCCTTCACGTACAAGTTTATTGACAACAATTTTGGATGATCTCTATATGTCGAATCAACGATAAACCTGGTAATCTTATCCTAACCTAACCACACGTTAGAAAAAAAGGAAGGAAAAGCAAATATAGAAGAAAAATAAGAAAAATAAATAAATATATATATAAAAGGAAAAAGAGTATAATATATAAGTAGATAATAGAGTATATACAGTAGATTTCTCTTTTCACTCTGAACTTACGTCTTATCTTTCTCTATTTCACGTATGTAGTAAAAATATACATTGTATGTGGTAGGATCGTTAACATATTAAGTATGGAGAGGACGGGAAAGAAAAAAAAACAACTTCGGTTCATGGGGATGCAATAAAGCTTCACTATGATGAGGAGTGAGGAAAGAAAACAGTGAACTGGATTGAATTTATTCCACTGATGTTTGGATGAAATATTTTATCTGTGATCGTTAAAAGGGTTAAGGAGGAGAAAACCTCTTACAATAGTTCACATTAATTCCTACAGATGGAGGCACTAGCTAAAATTTGTAAATACATTTCTTTTGATCTGTTTTTACCACAGTAAGTATGTGAAAATTCCTTAATCGCCAGTCTTGATTTGATAAAAAAAAAAACCGGATGAAAATTCTCTTCATTTATTCACAATCTTTTTAAAAAGTCTTCACATATTCACGAAACACAAACGTCCTAAAAACAACAAAAACAAATCTTGTTTCTAAAATTCGAATTTTTGAATCAGAACCTATTTCGTGAATGTCGTTTTTTGTTTCATCAGGAAATTTTGTAAAAAAGGCTTTTTTTTTTTGTTGTCGAAAATTTTTATCCACGTGTGATATTCTTGACAGTGAGAATTCTTTAATTGCAGAATTTACCAGTATTTTACTGGACAACCAGGAGCATCTTAACACGATTCTCCCTCCCCGGGGATGGCACGGGGACGTGTCAGTTTCATGGGGGGATTCAACTATAAGATCTGGCTCAATGCGTTATGTCAATAATTATGCTAATTTGGAGTTGGTGACTTTCATTTTGCCCTGGAGCAATGATGCCGTTGAGATGATAGTAGACTTTTTTTATGGATAAATATTCAAAACTTGTGTTTGAGTTCCTTGGAAGAATCTCATTATCATAAAGGGTTCCGCGAAACAGCCTTATAACTATCAAGGGTTCCACTAGAAATTTTACGTTGGAAACCTGTTCCTTATAGGATTTTTTCTACTCTTTTCAACTATGTGCTTAGTTTGCGTGTACGTGTCTGAAAATTTTTAAAGTTTTTTTTTAAGTTTGGCACTTTTCTTCTATAACCGATTATCCCCCATAATTTGAAAATGGTTCGATGTAGGTGTTTTACGTTCCACTTTGACTCGTCTATCGCCCTCTTTCGTTTGTCAAGATAGATCTCGTTCACCCTGTACAGAACAAATCATTTCTGATGAGTTCATATTCCCTAACTTAAAACAAACCTTACCCTTACCAAACGTAACACAATAGATTATTATTATTATCGATTACTTTTTTCCACGAGTTCCAAACGTTCTTATTTATCTTCGTATAAGTATACCTTGTCAGTATTTGATAATAACCAACGATATCTCCCCGAAGTTATAATTTTGAATCATTTTTTTTAATGATACATTAGATTGGTGGTCATTCTAGTTCCGAGCATGGAAACCAAAAAAATACAGAAAATGAATCGAACGCTTCTCTATTTGATTTCTTCCTCTAGGACGAGGATAAAAGAAAAGTTTAAAAAAATCGCATCGAAAGCTTTAGTGTGTGATTCTAAGAGAAAGGCGATGGTTATTGGTGTCATTAAATGGTTTTTTTTTCCTATTGATTCCTTTATACATGCAATGCCGACAGTTGCAGTGATTTTATTGGTGGAATGAACTCTGATGGAAATTCTTTCGAATCTTGATGATGGCTCATTCGATATAAGATGGATTTAAGTCTCGTTGAATTCTTCCAATGAGATTATAACAAGAAACTTGCTGTTTTCATTTCTTTTAAAAAGGAAAAATCGTGAAAATAATTTAGAAAAATCACACTACGAAGGACTACAATATCAAAACCTTATTTATATTTTTAATAAAGATTGTTCATTTTTCAAATGTGTTTTATGTGCGAATAACTTTCTGTTAAACTGGCCAACTAAAATTATTTTGATATGTGTTTCTTCAAAATTAATTTTAATATTTCTTTTTTTATATGATCCGAATGAAACTGAATTGATTCAAATGAAAAGTAAAAAAAGGAAATAAACAAGAATGGGACAATCTCGGCAACCTTGCAAGAGTACAAAAACAACAATAGTCAATAATATTACACAATAATATTCAATATAAAAATTAACATTTTTTTAGAATATTACTTACATGTTTAAATATTACCCCTCTCTTCCAAATTACAGTGATTAGTTGATTATCAAATAAAATGAACTGTTCAATATTCGTTATTTCAAATACGCAATTTATTATAGCTCTTTTAAACATATTAAATGAAAGCTGTTGTCTATTAATACCATTAAACTCATTGTATAACTTTGGAGCAAGAAAGCATAAAGATTTTTTATGAATTGTTTTTCTTGGTAATGGTATATGATATAGATTTTCTGTCCGCATAGTACTTCTTTGTGTAATTGCTCTGCTGGGATACCAGTCGGGATTTTTATACATGAACAGCAATACTTTATATAAATAAAGTTGACGTACGTTAAAATGAATTAGGTATACATCGCATTGCGAGAAATTATTGTTAATGTGTGGAATATCTCGTCGAAAAAAATCATATAAACGGCTTAAAGATAGAATAGAATTTTTGTATGTGTTCCTCCCCAGACAGTTAATCCATATAATATATGTGGGAATATCCATGCATAGAACAAACACTTCTCTCAAACTGTTGTATGAAAAAATTACAGATTTTAGTTTAAACATCAAATTCATAATTGCTCTTAGTTTATTGACAATTAAATTAGTGTGATCTTTCCATTTCAAGTTGGACGAGATAACTAATTGAGGATATTTATAATTTATTACTCTTTCTATATAAGCACTATTACAAATAGTATAAGGATGAAAATAATCATATTCATGAAATTTAATTTCAGTTGTAAAAATCGTAAGTTTAGAAATCGATAAAAATTGAAAGAATCGAAAAAAATATATTTGAACGCGATTTTCAAAAAAGTTATTCTCACTAAAAGGGGATAATTTTTTTTTTGAACAAAAAAAGACGCTGCACGGATGCAAGTTACTGGAAATATGCAAATCGGAGTCCTATTTTAAAATGAATCGTGTATGATTAACAGCTCATTTCTGAATATTCCTGTTACTGGCGTGTACATGAGGTTTTCATTGTGATATCGACATTGGTAGATAAAACACTATCGGTGATGTTGACTTACTTCAGCCACGAATCGCCGGCTGAATCGTGAAACGTTCCGGACACAGAAGAGATTAAGAAAAAAATTCAGGTCCAATTTAACCTGATTTACATTCGTTCATCGCCCTTTATAGACAAAAATCTTAATATATTTTTCTTTCCGCACCAAAAATAATCCCCTTTCATGAGAATAAGTTTTTCGCACAAACCGCATTAAAATACACCAATCCCTTGATTTTTCATGAATTTTAAATTATTTATGAATTTAGTGGACAACCTGCATATCTTCAATTATTTTTGTGTTTATTTAATAGCATTAAAAATTTAACGCTTTTCTTGAGCAGTTCAATAAAAAATATTATATGAGCATATTTATTTTTTTGATTTTGTGTGAGTAAATTTCCTTTATAGAATCTAATTAATTAAATCGTGGAAGTAATTTATAGTTTGAACTCTGTTCATTTTTTTAGCTCCATACAAAAATGACAAATGACAAAAATTAACTGGGAAAAATTCCAAAAATCAATAAGAGATGTCAGAAAAGATTTCAGTAACTAATTAAGGAATATTAATGTCAGTTTGAAAAGTTACCGAGAGAATTCAGAATACGGTAAAATAATCTTCTGTATGAAAAATACCAAAAAAAAAAACACACAAATAAATACGAAAAATTACCCGAGTTGAAGAAAACTAATGCAGGAAATAACGAAATATACGAAAATTCTCATTATAAAAAAATTATATTAGACAGAAATAAAAAAAAATTAAGGGATAATAAATACATTGCATACAAAAGAAATTCAAATATAATATCAATATATTTCAAATTTTTAAAGGAGTCACATACCTCTTAAGATGGGGGAAAAGTTAAAACATCATTAAAAATACTATTTAACGATTGATTAATTAGATTTTTTTACATTAAATATGCTATCCTATATACTGATATAAAATTTTACATATCTCTAATATCTAATTTTTTAAAAATTAAAATAATATATTCAAAACAGCTTGCGCGCATGATAAAATGACATGGCATCAAAAATAAAGAAAACGGTTCATTTCATAAAATGAACTAAAAGATTGAAATCGTATTGACTCATTCTTATTTGAAATTTAATTTAAAATTTAAATTTTAAAAAATTAAAAAAAATATGAAAAATAAAAAATTAAAAAAAATATTTTTTTTATAAATCAAATATTTATGTATGGATCTGAAATCTTTTAGTTCATTTTATGAAAAATTAACCGTTTTCTTCACTTTAATTTCAATATTGTATGATTACATTGATGTGATGTCATTTTTATGCGCAAGATGTTTTTAGTGTATATTTTTTTTTTGAAATTTTTAAAAAAATTACGTATTAGAGATATGTAATTTTATACGAGCAAAGGATAGTATATTTAATAAAAGATATGTAAAAAATTTGTAATAAATAAATGGTTAAGTAGTATTTTTGATGTTATTTTAACCTTTGCCCATGTTAAGAATTATGCGAGCCCCTTAATACACGATAATATAAAAGTAAAATACTAATTTCTGATTATGATAGGAATTTAAGAAATAATTTCATTCAGTTTTACAATAAAAAATCAATAAATGTACTCTGCAATAGAAAAATCAAAACCCATATAAATCCAAAACATTTTTCTTCACGTCTGATATTATATTTCCGTGAAAAAACTCATTAATTCACGCTTTCCATGAATCACAAATGGAATATCAGTTTTAAAAATTTGTTTCATTCGCCATTACGAAAGATTATTCCCATCAGAAATAATAAATATATACATGAAGAAAGCTCCAGAATTTTATTAAATACGCATTTCCATTCAATGTGAATCAAAAGAATTCTATACATCAATATACAATGCAATCACAGTAAGTATAAACAAGAAAATAATTTCGAACTAATTACTGTCTTTGTATCATAAAAAAAGAACGCGAAATAACGTAGAGATTCAATTAAGCTGAATCTTTATTGTGAGATGGGAAAACTCTTGTCAACAGCAATGTTATCTAATTTCATTTCCTGGATAAAAAAAAATAATAATAACGTGGAAAAATCTGGAAAATTCCTAATATTACTAAGATTCTCGAGAGCATTGTTTACGGAGAAGAAAACAAAAAAAGCTATTGAAATTACGGGTTTTAGGTGTTAATTAAACGTCCTTTTGTTCACGTGTGAGTCCGTCAATTGAAAAGTTGTTCTTGTTGTTTTCAATCGGGGGGAGATTTTTCTAATTTCAACAGTTGTGTTTACCTTTAAAACTGGAAAAATCTTTCGAGTGTTTTCCGTGAGAAGAATATTAGTTTTGTTCTCACTTTTCTCCCGTCAGTGTAATTAAAGACTTTCAAGTTTCTTTTGCTGCTCATTGCATTTAAGCACTTTCCTAGAGCAGAAATTAATTTTCGTATCTTGAAAATTTTAATCAAAAGTTCAGATGAAGATTTTCAAATGATTTTGCTTTTTTCTCTTCTATTTTTGTTAAATTCTGATTTTGATGACATGATGACAATTAGGTTTTAATTACGGGATAGGATTTTTAATACTTGAAAATATTTCGTTTTATACAATATTTTATACATCGAAAATTTAGTTCGCTTAGTTTGAATGTTACTGCTCTTTATTTCGAAAAGTTTCGTTGTAGAATGACCAGAAGTCTTGCTTTGAAAGAATTATCCTGTTTTGATAACCAGTTTTTAAGTTATCTCTGGAGGAAATAGCGGAACGTGTTTTTATTTTGTCGAGATAATTCAGAAATATTGTAACTTTCAGATATTTGGATATCATAATTTTTTAGTTGTAGAAATTCGAGATAGAAAATAAATTGTTTTCACACTGATGTATAACGCTATCTATATACGTGAGGGCATAACGCAGTTTCTTTTCTTTCGTGTTTTTGTTGATCACAGATTGGCGATATTTTGCGGGAGATTTTGGTAGCAATTGGTTGTTGTGCAGCAATTGCATTTTAGCCAAATCAAAAACAGATATTTCACTACGTCATGGCCTAATGCAGAATCTTAAATCACAAACTTTCTCATCGTTGAGCCTCTCAGATAACATATAGAGCTAAGCAATGTAAAATTTGTAATCCAACATTTACCACATCAAGAGACGTTATTTTTTTCGACCCGAAATAAACTGAGAAATATGATTTTCTGGATGTTATGCCGAAATGAATCTTTGAAAAGAAATGTCTCTCCTCCGGGAATTGAACCCGGATCCTTCTTCGTTAGGTTCCATAGTTTCGTGTATAAATTGGACACTCCTCCAATATCAAGTGTCTAGGGGTATTCCGCCACCTCCCGGAAATGAGACGCACCTCCGATACGACGTCCGCTTAAAACGTCCTTTTGTTGACGTGTGAGTCCGTCAGGGCAAACTGTGCTGATGGCACCGTATATAAAGTATATAAAACATTCAAGCCCTCTTATTCGAGGATTCCTCCGATTATTGGCATAGCCGGAACAGCATATAGTGATAGGGACAAAGCAGAGGTTTTTACCGACACGTATGAGAGACAGTTCTCTCCATGTGACAACGCTCCTCCTCAAGTTATAGCCGTTATATTAGAGAAGTTCAGGTATACTTTAGAGATATTATTCCAGAACAGCCTTCAGCTTTATTTCCAACAGACATTGATGAAGTAAAGTCTATTATTAAAAATCTTGAAAAGAAAAAGTCACCTGGTCAGGACACCATCACAAACAACCCTCTTAAGAATCTTCCCGAAAACATAGTTCGCCAATTGGTCAATATATTCAATGAGTTGCTTCGAACAAATCACTTCCCGGCAGAATGGAAACTTGCTAAAATTAATGTTCTCCCTAAGGCTGGGCAAGATTTACATCATCCACAGAATTGGCGCCCAATCTCACTCCTTAGTTCTCTAGGAAAACTTTTTGAGAGAGTGGTGGCTAGAGCAGATTACATAAATTCATTGAAGATAACAACATTATCGGTCCAGAGCAGCACGGGTTCCGCTGCGGGCACTCGACCACCACTCAACTATTACGCTTCGTAGAACGAATCCAAGAAGCCAAAATTTTCAAAGATACTGCAGCAGTAGCCTTCTTTGACTTAAAGAAATCTTTTGACAAGGTCTGGCATAATGGTCTACTGCTTAAGATTATTCGCATGGGAATGCCATACAACATCATTAAATTTGTGAGCAATTATCTCGACTCGCGTTCTTTCCGAGTACAGATAAATGACTCAATATCTAATTCCAGACAGATTCGTTCATCAATAGCGCAGGGAAGTGTGTTAGGTCCCATCCTACACAATTTTCACATGAACGACTTCCCAGTTGCCCCTAAAGGCTTTACGGCTTTGTATGCCGATGATAGTGCTCTTTGTTGCACAGATAAGGACCCTAGCAAGGCGTTTTCAAATTTACAAGAAATGGTGAGACTGGTCGAGAGCGCTGGTGTGTGCGATCCCGTGTTGAACTGAATGCAGATAAGACTAAGTTCATGTGGTTCACGAACAAAACATCACTACCACAACAGGCATTTATAGAGGTGAAAGGAATTATTGTCAACCCTGTCAGTCACAATAAATATTTGGGTGTGATTGTGGACAAGAGATTCGGTTTCTCCCGGCAGTGTGTGAATGCCGTTCGCAGGGCGACTGTCGCGTCGGTCATTCTCAACAGGCTAAGCTACAGGCACTCAAGTCTTTCAGTTCGAAATAAAATTATATTGTACAAGATGGCGATCAGACCGATACTGTTGTATGCAGCACTTGTCTAGCTGTTTTCAGGGAGGATGAATATCACCGCATTGGAAAGATTTCAAAATAAAATCCTGAGGCGTTACACCGGTTTACTATGGCTTGTCAGAAACGTCAACATCAGAAAGGATTGTGGAGTGACTGATGTAACATCTTATGCTAAGAAACTAGCGAAAAACTATACGATAAACTTAGCAACTCTGAAATTCCACATCTCATGGAGATTTCCTCATATGACAGCAGAGATAAAGCACGTCTCAAAAGACCAAAAATTTTTCTTCATATGCCCAGGCTTGCGCTGCCAGGTCTGTGAACATTGTCCGAAATATACAGAAACATTGTTCTTGAAGACGAGGTGATGCTGCATGTCGGTACATCTATTTATATATATTAATACACATATAATTATAATTATGCGGTGAGCGTACTCACCTTGGCCCTGATAAGATTCCTTTTTGAAGGAAAAAAAAATCCAATACTTGTGACTTGACCCTTTCTTTTCGGGCTGATGCAGATGATGATGTGATGATCCTGGTTTTCTTGATGATGCTGCTGAAAAAAAAAATTGTAAATACATTTAATCATTTTCACTACTCTCATTTATTCGTGATATTCAATTTTATCCTTGTGAGATATGTCTTGCGAAAGCAAATTGCACTGGAACAGTGTAATACTCAGGAATATTCTCAAGTATTGTTTCTCAAGTACTTGTTTATAAAAAAAAAATTGCTACCCTTTGGGTCTCAGGTGAACAACCCACCTCGTTGATCCTTATTTTCTTTTTCATTTGCAAAGCGCACTACTGCAACAGGAATTGGCAGAGTCATGATGAAGTGGGGTTCGATGGGTTATAACTACTCTTGGAACCCTGTCTCACCAATTATGGTTTTCGGTTTTTCGGTGTGTCCGTCAATTGAAAAGTTGTTTTTGTTGTTTTAAAATTTCTCTAATTTTTTCAACAACAGTTGTGTTTACCTTTAAAACTGGAAAAAATATTTCTAGTGTTTTCCGTGGGAAGAATGTTAGTGGTGCTCACACACACACACACACACACACACACACACACACACACACACACACACACACACACACACACACACACACACACACACACACACACACACACTTTTCTCCCGTCAGTGTAATTTAAGATTTTTATGTTTCTTTTGCTGCTCATTGCCTAGCTGTTTCTAGAGCAGAAATTAATTTTCGTATTTTGAAAATTTTGATCAAAAGTTCAAATGAAGATTTTGAAGAGATTTTGCATTTTCTTTGGTTTTTGTTATATTTTGATTTTGATGGCATGGTGACAAGTAGGATCTTAATTACGGGACACGATTTTTAGTATTTCAATGTTTTATTTCATTTTTATACAGGTCAAATAGACACAGTTAAGATACAGGGTGGGCGGAAAGTGCATGACACATTTTAAAACTAATGAAAAAATGTAGCATATTGAGACATAAAAGTGCATTTGCAAAAATACTTGTCATGGTGGAGAAATTTTTCAAGAAATAAAAAATAAATAGCTCGAAATTTCACTCTCAACTCGACATAACCAAAAAACATGCGACACAAACAGTGCATGATTAATGTCATAAACTTTAAAATAACTCGCTATGCGAGCGATCTCTGGAATGTGACATTAATTTCGAAAACTGATTTTCAGATTGTATTTTATTGCACTTAGTGATCAGCTGCAAACTAGCATTCAAAATGCAAAACAGCTCATTTCTGGACCATGAAAAATAGGGCTCACGAATATCGTTGATTTTGTTGAGCCATCCATACTATATACAATTATAAAATTATACAAATACAACGCCACAACAGGCAAACTGCCCAACGAGGTGGCTGACTTAAGAACATCATGGATCCCCGACCCATTTTTGGAGGCCCTACCTACTACTGCTACACCACACATGCACCCCACCCACCCCCCGGAACCCCCAACGAATCGGTACATGCGGGAATGTGCGTGTACGTGTAGTGAAACCTGACGTGAAGTCTTTTGTTTCTCTGTAATGCTTGTTATGCGTAGTGCTGCCATCTGCCACCAGTTTTTCTAACTATGAGTGAAGTGTTATGATTGAATGATTTATCGTTGTAGGACTGTTGCTCTCTGTGGCGAGACTTTTTAACGGGGAGATCGGCTCGCATTTGCGCCTTGAAGTTGGGAACCAACTATGTATATCATTCTACCGTGGTAACTTAGAAATGAATATTAGTAGTGTCACATATTTCTCAGGAAATAAGAGATAGAAAATTTATTACTTTACCGATGTGTTAAACTATTAAACTAAGAATGTACGTGATGATGTAACGCTGTTTATCTTCATTTTTAGTTTTATCACTGTTCACATACTGGCGATATTTGGCGGGAGTTGTTTAGAGCCATATGTGGTTGCATTGCTTCAACTGCATTTTAACTCAATGAAAAACAAACATTTTTCAGTGCGTTATACACCAATGCGATTTCAAAAATCACAAATATTCAAAAAAATCTTTCCGCCACTCAAATCTCATACTAAACTAAGCAATATACAGTTTAGGTTGAGTCATTTAGGCTATCATATTCTTCCTTGTCGTCAATTTTAGGATGGTGTGTGTTAACAGCACAGTGGGCTCCCGGACACGATGTATTTACGAATTCTCTAGGTTCTCAGTACAACATAAACAAACTTAAGTTCATGATACTTACTCGGCTTGATCATATTGATATAAATCAGCAGTTCTTAAAGTTCGGACCATATAGTACCCTGACTTTTGGGTATTTTTAGGAAGCCATGGGTGAAAATAGTGGCTTACGCAGACGGGAGGGCCATAGGAGGCACGTGCCTCCTCCCCAAGTGAACCATAATTTTTTTTTTAATATTTTGGTTAAAAAAAATTTAAACATCGAAAGAAAATATTTTTTTATACGTTAATTTGATCTATTTCCGTGAATTAAAATGCTTGTTTAAAGTTAGCAAATCAAAATTTTTCTGGCAGAAATTCCTTGTGTCCTCGATCCGAGCCTTTTATAATTTTTCCCAAAGGTTGGCTCCTCGTACGCCTCCGGGTGAAAATAAAGTGAAGAGGTGCAGTGAGAGGTGGTCAAGAAGTCACAGAGGACTGTGATACATTGAAGTGAAAAAATGAAGCATCAAGGAGGCTTATGATAGGGAAAAAGTAAGTAATTCTTCGAAAGGGGAAAGCTGGTAGGACCTAACCCCTTGGGGTCCGGAGACAGGGCTATATCAAGAGTTTCATGGGCTCGCGGATTCTGGTAGCCTCTTAACACTAGAAGGGCCGGACTGTGCGTTGTACCTAAAAGGACCGATGACAGTCATTTTGACTGTTGCTTCTTTTTAGTGCAATATATTGAATCACACTAAATTTTTGCAATAAAAAAACAAGCACTATCACTCATGGTTAATTTGTCAATTTTAAAGAAATTTGCATACAGGGTGTCCATAAAATGACTTCCAACTATAAATAACTATAATTTAGAAGGAACTGTGGGTAAGATTTACCATGAAAAAAAAAAAGGTAAACATTGCATTTACATCACATCACATCGTAAATTGCTCCATTTTGGTGATGTATATGAACCATATGATGTACACCTTTTTATAACGGTCTTTTTTGCTCACTTTATTTAGTTGTTCGCGCACGTTTATGGATAACATACAGTATACTATTATGCCACCATGAATTTGTACTATCGAGGAAAAACCTAGGAGACTATTAAAATTTCATACCACAAATTAACTTATGAAGAATATACAAAAAAAAAAAACACATCTTTGTCTCTCTTTTTCATCACTATTATCTGATTCAGTCATTTCCAGAATCACTACTTTTCTCTTTCGAGTAGATGTAGCAGAAAATCATGGGTTACGTTGTCAGAGCATAGTAAGTCTCCTTTTAGCCTCAGACTTATTGTCCGAAACATCATTCAGCACTGATAAAATTAGACTACTTTGTTCTAATACATCTTTTTTTCTAAGCGTCATTTCTACACACTGTGAATGAACCCATTTTCCTAGGAAACGTTCAAAGCAGATGGTGGCATGAAGAGTCATAAATTGTCAAACTAAAAAAAAAACTGAGCTTGAGGTGAACGATCAGAAAATTTTTTTCCCCTCAACTTTGATAACAAAGGCTAAAGCTAAGTAAGATATAGGTTTTGATTGTGGATACATAATGTGTGTTCCCTACCAATAGACATTTTAGATTTCCCAGTAACACGATGCAAAACAAATAGCAATTTATTTTTTCTTATTGATATGTTACTCCTGAATATATGTTGTGTTGCGTAAGGGAATGATAGGGAATAAAGCTAAAAGTAAAAATTTACATCAACGCCCACCACAAGGAGAGAACCCGTACAATTAACATATGACAGTCAAAATGACTGTTCGTGGTCGTTTTAGGTATAAACGTCGATATCTCCCCCCGAACAAAACCTTCAATGGCTTCAAGTTTTTGTACCCAGAGAGAAGTACAGAAATAATGAAAAGTCACCAAAAACGAAGAGTTTACGTTAAATACTGTTGAGATTACAGTTTTTTCGTCTTTTCAAAATCAAAAACCGTCAGAATGACTGCTCCGGCCATTCTAGTGTTAAAAGTCTAGCCAAATTGATGTTTATAACTACACAAAGGACTATCAGAGAGTCTTAGCTCGTGCCCAGTTTAGGGATAAATAGTTTCTGGCACAAAATATGATCATACACGAATATTGAAACACTTTCGACTCCCGTCAATATTAACAAAGAGATGCTTATTATCCACTAAGCCAATAATTCGCTATAAGGATTAAAACGTAGGAACCCACTGAGATCATCAAGCTCTATAATGAAGGATCTAAGTAATATTATAACGAACATTGACCGAATATCATTGAAATATAGCATTAATAAAGAATAATGGACGACAAAAACCACAAAAATATTCTTCTTCAATTAGAAATGAAAATCAATTTATCGGTTGAGATTTGTATCCAACGTAGCGATCGATCCAGCATTAACCGAATATAATGGTTTCTTTTCAAGTAATAAATGAACAATTCGTGGAACGACCCATAACCAGACGCGTCCGTTCAATAATTTTTCCACCATTTTGGGTCATTTAACATCATCTAGAAGGAGGTTATAAATACAATCTCAACCTATTATTATTATTTCTTCTTAGAAGGTTTTTCCTCTGAAAATGAGCAGAACATTGAGTCGAAAGTGTTCACTCGGGAAATAAATCTGATGGTGGACATATAATACACTCACACCCGTTTAAATGAACCGTGAAGAATTACAGAAAATCGTATGGACGTCCCGGATAAATAGGAAAAAAAAGGGACTCAGATTAGTGGGAAAATGGGTCGCTGAAAGAAAGTGGGGAGGTTCTTGGTGCATCTCCTACCGAGTAGAAAGAGCGATAACCCAGACGAACCCAATCGACCTTGTGTATGTATGTGCTTTTTCTCGGTTGAGAAAGGCTAGCAACCATTGCAACAGCCTGCTTTTTATGTGAGTTTGGATACCCCGTAAACTCCATGAGCAACCCCCTTTCACTTTCATTCCCACCATCATCTAACGTAACGTGACGTGTTAATGCTAATGCGTGTTAGAACCTTTTCTCTCTGTTCCGAGTGCCTTTTATAGTGTGTGTGTGTGCGAAAGCGATCAATAAGCCATTGCTTTTACTCCGAAACGTGAATAGGTTGCTGCTATTCATTGGGTGGATTCTTAAGAGATGGAGGAATGTCTCCAGGGTAGAAATAGCCAGCCACTCGTCGTTGATGTAGTTTTTGCCATTGCCATCATCCGGAATTGCTGTTGAACATACGTCGCTGTTCTCTGTTTTATTATTGTTATTTATTTCACTTTTGAAACTGCTGATGGAGGATTCAATATATTTTTTTTCCATCTGGGATCGGGATAAAGTCTCTCAAAACATACCAAGTAATATAAAAAAAATTACTGTGAAAAATATTTGAGGACAAAAATATACAAAAAATTATAGCAAAGAATAAGAGAAAAATTAATAGCTATAAATAAGAGAAAAATTAATAGCTATAAATAAGAGAAAAATTCAATAGCAAAAAACAAAAAAAGGAAATATAAGAAAAAGGAAAAATTATAACAGAAAAGGAAAAATTATAACAAAAAAAGGAAAAGTTATAACAAAAAATAATAGAAGAAATTAATAGAGAAACGTGATAGAACAAATTATAGCAAACGTCTAAATAAAGAAAATATAAATATAAAAAAATTGTAGGAGAAAAAGTTATAGTGAAAAACAAATGGAAAAGTTGTAGAAAAAATTGTAGTAAAAACCATAGACAGAAATAGCTTTAAAAAATGATC
The DNA here is from genome assembly GCF_987345545.1 of Pholcus phalangioides. Classification (NCBI taxonomy): domain Eukaryota; kingdom Metazoa; phylum Arthropoda; class Arachnida; order Araneae; family Pholcidae; genus Pholcus; species Pholcus phalangioides. The sequence goes on along the minus strand of NW_028301601.1, from coordinate 15,911,103 downwards.
ATTAAAAAATGTCACACATAAAATTTCAGGAAAAAAATTAGAAAAAAAATCAAAGAAATGAATAAAAAATATAGAAGAGCAATAGAAAAGTAATTTAAAAAAAATAACAGAGAGAGAAATAAAATTGAGAAAATAATGCAAAAACTATTAAAAAAGTAATACAAAAATATTAGAAGAAGAAATAATAAAAGAAAATATGAGAATGATTATAAGATATTATATCCTTATATGATGTTATATTCTTATATATTAATACGATTATATGAAAATAATAGAAAAAAAATTAAAAGAATTATGGTGAAAAAAAAGTAGAAAAATAGTAAAAGAAGAAAATTTAAGTAATTGGATGTGAAAGAATTATCGAAAAAAATAAATAGAATGAATTATAGCAAAACATAATAGAAGAAAAAAGATAAAAATAAAGGACAAATTATAAAATAGAGGAAAAAATATAAAAAGAAATAATAGGAAAAATAGAAAAAAAAAATACAGAAAAAAACAAAACAAATTACAGAAAAAAATTTAGAAAAAAACAAAACAGAGTACAGAAAAAAAAATTAAATAATATATTTTTCTATGTACAATCTGCTAATGAGAATTTCGCTACTTAGAGGAAAAAAAACCGGATAGCCTGTGTGTGAAGTGGCGAACAATACGCATGTTGAAATTTTAAACATCCATGATGGAATATATATAGAAATGGCCTCTCCACTTGCTAATACAAGATCCATTGAAAGACTGGTTATTTGTAGAGATGAAGATTTTACAAGGAAGAAAATTCACCACTGCCTCCACGGGGACTCGAACCCCGGTCTCTCGCTTGCCGTACGAGTGCTCTACCATCTAAGCTATGGAAGCAGGTAGTACATTTCAATTTTTGAGCACATATATATGTTGAAAGGCTCCGTACATGGGCCATCTGGTGGCAGTGAACTGAATGGCATGTGGCCATCTGGTGGTCTATGTCATTCACGAGCTATTAGTTGATTGCTGCCGCCTTGTACGGAGTCTTTCAACATATATATATACGCTCTAAGGTTGAAATCTTCCATCTTCTTCTATAGTTTAGATCATAGTTTCTCAACCTTTTTGTCCCATCGCCCCCTTCAGAAATTTTTTTCTCCCATCGCCCCCCAAGGCAATCTAACCCATAGGGTCCTCTGTTATATTCGCAGCTTCTACCGCCCCCTGGAACATTCCATCGCCCCCCAAGGGGGCGTTAACGCCCACGTTGGGAATCACTGGTTTAGATGGTAGATCGCTCGTCCGGCAAGCAAGAGAACCGTGTTCGAGATGAATTTTCTTCCTTGTAATCTTCATCTCCACAAATAACCAGTCTTTCAATGAGAATCTTAAATATTATATATCCATTTTTTGCAGATTAAATACCGATTTTTCTATTTACATCTACGCCATCTTTGAATTAAAAAAAATAGTTTTTCATAAATTAATTTTCAAAATACAGTATTTATTTATAATTCATCTCCTCAGAAAAAAAGCTGCAGATGAGACGCAACAGTATATAATCCACACTTAAGCAACTCATATTTTATTATACGAAAGAAATACGGTTATACAGCAAACATTGTGAAAAAAACATATCTCAGAAGAAAATGATTGGAAATAATTGAAGATAACAACACATTAATCAATATCAGAAAATGTTAATAGAAAAAAAATATTGGAAGATATTTTTTTATAGAGAAAAATATATCGCAAAAAATAATAGAAGAATAAATTATATAAGAAAATGTTAGGAGAAAAATTATAAGAGGTATAATAGGAGGAAATAAATATAAGGAAATTATAGGGAGAAACATTTAGAAAAAAATACTAGAACAAAGTGAATAGAAGAAAATAATCGGGAAAAATAGGATAAAAAAATAATACAAGTAAATAATAGAAAAAGGAAGTGAAAAGAATGTCGAATATTCAGGCAAACCTGAAACGAATATCGATGACAAATTCATCCTTCAACATAAGCATTTTCTACATGATGAACATGTTTATTTTTTTCGAGCTTTATTAAGGGGGTTGTCGCACGCAAATTTTCCAAAAAACATTACAATTTTCTGCCTCTAACTAAGTTGAAGTTTTTGTTCTACTTGTAATAAAAATATATTTTTAAAATATATATTTAATATAAACTGCTGGCTGGCATTATACACATGCTAATGTTTTTCACTAAAATGCATTTTTCTCCAAACTAAGTTTTTTGTTAGATAAAGAATATTTTTTCAAACATCACTGATTCAAATGTCTTGAAACTTCGGGTGTCTCTCAACACGATTGTTTTTCATACTTTTAACATGAAGATTTTTTTATTAAAAACTATTTAAAAAAAATTTTATGGCACAAAATATGGGGAAACTTTGGTGATTTTTGAAAAAGTTGCATGTTGTTAAAGTTCAAATTCAAAACGAGTTAAAATTATGTGAAACGAGTTTTATTCGCTAGTAGAAGTCACTCATTTACGTACATCGGAAACAAGCATTTTGAATACTGAATATAAATTAGAGTCTCGATAATCCGAGGTGAAAGGAACCGATGCCACCAGTGAAACTGAAAACTAAGATTATCCAGAAGAAATAACCAATAGAAACCGCCTTTGGGGAAGGGGCTCTTAAGTTTATGTGTCCACCCTTTCTCATTACTCTAATCCACTTTATTCTTAATTCAATGGTTTATTTCAGTGGTTCTGGAACTTGTTCCACCCGCAGCACCCTAGAATAATCTAAAAAAAAAGAACTTCAAAGTACTGAACAGGCACAAGTAACTACACCAGGGGTCTTCAATGTATAGCCCGGGGTATACTTGTGGCCTGCCTGGCTCTTTTATAACATATCCGTATTATAGCTTGGTGACTCACTGGCCTGGCCGAAACTGAAAATGTCCCACGGTGTGTCAGTGGTTGGAGACGCCGATAAAACACTAAATCATCGTGACGCGCCCAGGAGCCGCAACGCACACTTTGAGAATCCCTGGCTTACTTCGTTAAGGTTAGATCTGTTAAGGCCGGTGGTCTCTTTATAAGATAGGCTGACAGAGGCCCTCATATCCCTGGGCACCGCTGTGAATGTTATTTTCATAAATATGTTGTAGAAAGGCGTGGATAATTTTCGCATGGGGCTTCACTCACGATCCCAGCCTAGGCATCAAAACCACTTATAACTGAAATTTCTCCCATTCGTTGGAAGAATCAAATAAAAGGAATACGTAAAAAGCGCTTTGACAATGAATTTCGAAAAAAATCCAGCACCTAGGGTTGTCCGGAACGTCAAACTTTCGAAACTCTACTGAACGATAGTTTCACATTTGTATATATTATTACTGCCAAAGTCCGAAGTGTTGTCAAGTCACGTCATGGACGAAACGTTTGTCCAAAGTTTGATTTAGAAATGCTTCGGTCTTTGGGAGGCCAATTCATGAAGTGGCTCGAGATCCTCGATGTGCTGATGTAAGACGGTCCTGTAGGTGCCACATCCGTTTTTTTTCATCACCAACGTGTGATAAATGGCTATACATAGTGTCTGCATTGGATTAGCTCCACGTGACGAGAAGAAAAAAGAGAAATTCGAGAGAAAAACTATTTATATGATGATAAAGACATACTTTTTTTCTCTGTCAAAGTTTGAAAAAAAAAATCTAATTGAGACTGCGATTTGATTTGTAACTTGTGTGAATCGATATAAAGGTAATCAGTATAGTGAGAACTGTTACAGAGCTCCCTTCGGTTATGGCAATATGGAAGAGGAACGTGCCCCTGCCTCAACACATTCTCAATTATTGAACACGCCCCCCCCCACCCCGAAATTTCTATGACTAGCAGTCCCATAGTACAATTCTTGAAAACAACTCAAAATAATTGTCATTAGAACCTGATAATATACGATGAAAAAATGATAATAAATTATATAATACATAAAAAAAAATCAAGTAACTATTATAATATTATTTGAGTCATTGATATTTCAATTTCTTTTGTCGTTAGGGTTGCCATGCTTAACGTGACCATAATTATCACGAAAAAATACAGATACTTGACGATGACCCATAATCAAGCTTTTTTCGAACTTTGGCCAGGGATCAGCTATTTCACGAACTAGCTGCCAAAGCCAGATATTCGGACATTAGCCAGGTCAATTTTAACGAAATTTTCCGGTTCACGAAGTTACCAATCGCGGGTTCTGTAAATTCTTGCAGTAATACATAAATTGAATCCATGTTGTTGGTTTCTCCTCAGTAAGTAACTTATAGCAGTGAAAGCAACATGCAAGTATGATACTTCCTAGAAATTTTATCTGAGAACTTGATAAAACAATTTTATACGATACTAAAGATGAATTGAACTTGATAGAAGGGGGCCCATAACTGAATGGATTTTTCAGCTCTCATTCTTGATTCACCCATTTCTACAAAAAAAAACAGGGGAAAAAAGTTATATTCTCATGATGAAAAATCACCTTGAACCGGATTTTTATGATGAATGGACCGAATTTAGAGAACGTCGCATTTTCGGGAAAAAGAAATGCGGACCTCCAATCCCGTACGCACAATTCTCATCTACATCTTTAAAGGACGAAAATATATGTTTACGACTTTTGTTTGTCGTAAAGAGATTTAAAGTAAAAGAAGTTCTCATTCTGTGTGTGTGTGTGTGATTTACTGGTTCCCGTCTCGGTTTATTTATTCATGCGAGAGCTCATCGAGTTGTTCGAAAAACTCCATACATAAGTTCGCTCAGCCGTGCATCATCCGGAAAGAATTACCTCAAGTTACCATTTCCTGGATACGTCGGATGGAAAACATTCGAGTAGGATACATAAAAAAGGATACATTTTATCAAAGTATTCGATTTTTCAGACTATGAATAGACTTATTTCTTTCGAACATTTAACTACGTTGTATAGAAGAAAATTTTTTATTTCATATAGAATTAGCGGTGCAGAGAAAACTTATTCTTTAGTCTTAATAATGGATTACAGACACGTGGGAATGAATTCCACTAATTTTATTTGTCGTACAATATTTCTTGGAATAATATGTCGCTGGCATATTATTCATTATCAAAGAATAATACTCAACTTACTAAGAAATTTTAAACAGTCAATTATTACTAATATTAATGCTAATTGTTACAAGGAGTACAAATACGAATTTAAACATGAAGGCCACAACACGCGCATTGCCCAGGGAGTTGGCTGAAAAATTATCCCATAAGAATATGAATGTCAGTCAAATAACCAACATACAGTAACCAATATAAAAATATATACAGTGGAACTTCGGTTAACGAGCAATTGGCATAACGAGCAATAATTTTGAGAAAAAAAAAACGATTCGATTAATGAGCAAAAATTTTGAGCTTTGTTTATTTATTGTCACGTTTTCACAACTAAGCTGATGATTTTTCGCTTTCGTGCACACACGTACTGTGGAATTGTAGGTAATATTCTCCCTTACAGTGTCCGGTCAGCGTGTCTCACGGGAAAAACTGAGTGTCACTGTTATACGAAACTAGATGGCGCATTGTAATCGCGCGTATGTGCGCTTGTTTTTTATATAAATTCTGCTTGGCCAGGAGTTGACCATAGACGAACTGATGGAACTCCATTGCATGCAACAGCAAGAGCTTATATTGAAGGTATCTTTTTCTGAGGAAGAGAGAGAAGTCCCTTACTTTTCAAATGTGATTAGAGAGATGTGTAAAATGTGGGAATCCGTGCAAAATTCTGTGGAAAAATACCAATGAAATAGAAGCACAGTGAAGCAAGCAATAACTCTGTCCAACGACATTGCAATTTCCCATCTCCGAGAAATCCTAAAAAGGAGGCAAAAAGCAAGGGTCATTGGTTTATTTTTAAAATCACAGAAAAAGAATGCAAACAACACGAGATAGTCCACTTCTTTCTCGTTGTTTAAAATAAGTTAACGTGGCTCTGCAAAAATATCAACCGTTGAAATTTTGAAGCTAATTTAGTAAATATTATTATTTATAAAAAAAAAGTTATTGTATCATATTATATTATTATTTCAAAAATTCACCAGTCGGAAATTTTTTAACAATGTCAATTGAAAAATCACATCAGTTTTATTCGGTAGATGAGAGCAGATATTGCAGATGAATTATATATTTGTGTTATTAACATGTTAGATTGAAGTGGTTCTTAACATGGTGCCATATGGTCCTCTAGCGTCTCTAGAATATTCTGGAGGGAGCACAGGTGAAAATCAGATGAAGGGGAACCACAAGTGCTGAAGAGGGAGCCCCTCAGAGAGAGAGGTGATAGATTTCAAGTGAATTATAGTGGGAGAAAATGTTAATACTTTCTGAATCCAGCACAGCATGTATCCAGGACCATCTAAATCCACAGGCCCATATGGACAGCCAAGTACGGGTGACCCCAGTACACTTTGTCAGTGCCGTCTTAATACGTGGGCCCACCCTGGAACGGGGGCCTCAAGTTTAAAAGGGGTGGTCATGATAACGATATTTGGTCAAAATTTTCGGGAGCTTCAATATGTGAATAGCATATTAGACAGGCATTTCTATCCAAGTAGGGGCCTTAGAAAAATTACTGCATGCAAGGAGGAAAGCCGAAGGGGCTCTTGAAAGACAACCCTGCACTTTCCTGAGGACCCATGATGTTTTGACGCCCTCCCCGTAAGAGGGAAGTTAACTGATTTCTAGCCCAGGATAGGCACGGGCCAAGGTCAATATCAGGTCAATATCTTTGAAAATTCATTGCCTTGCTCAATATATGTATTTATTGCATTATATATATATACAGTATATATATAATTAGAGAAAATGGGAAGACGTAAAAAATTAGAAGAAATTGAAAAAATTGTGGATCAATGAGAAAGTCGTTCTTAAGGGGGAACACGCCCCCCCCCCTCCACATTGCTCCAAACTGCAAAATTGTTTCTAATGATGGCAGGCGTAATAGGCGTAAATTTATCATCAGTTCCCCTGACATTTTTGCGATAAACAAGTATTGAACTTGAACTACCAGACAGATACCCACGTTAATATTCCTTACGGAACCTCTAACGTAAAGGGTATCTGTTGGAAAATAGGCAACACCTTCCCCAGCCCATCAAATCCATCCACCCTACCCGATCAAACATGAGAACACTTTTTCAAAGTACATGGGGGGGGGGGGGACTTAAAATATATATAGTAATTTACAAAATAATGTGAACATTAAACATTTGTGGAAGCACAATGCACGTCACAGTTCAGTATGTATGAAAAGGGTGGGGGAAAACATCAGTTATATATACTATATATCAGTTATATAACACTGGAAAACACAGAACAATGAAAAATAAACATCTGTGGTAAGCACAATGCAGGTCACAGTCCGAGAGAAAAAAAAAAAAAACGGGGAACAACAGAAATGCAAATATGAAGAACACGGAAATGCAAATATGAAGAACACGGAAATGCAAATATGAAGAACACGGAAATGCAAATATGAAGAACACGGAAATGCAAATATGAAGAACACGGAAATGCAAATATGAAGAACACGGAAATGCAAATATGAACACGAAAATGCAAATATGAAGAACACGAAAATGCAAATATGAAGAACACGAAAATGCAAATATGAAGAACACGAAAATGCAAATATGGTAAGCACAAGAAATATTCAAATCTTAAGCATCTGTGGTAAGCACAATGCACGTCACAGTCCGTTCAAGTACATATGTATATGAGGAATAGAAAATAAACATCAGTTAAATCACTATGGGAAACACAAAAAACAGTAAAAATTAAACATCTGTGGTAAGCACAATGCACGTCACAGTCCGAGAGAAGGAAAAAAATGTGAACACATTTTTACAATTTCAGCGTAGTCATTAGATTTGGGGTGTCGATGCTGATCTGGCCATCGATCTAGTCACCATGGTGAAGACAGGGATGTCTTCACCACTCTCATCAGATTCAAAGAGATCTTCTTCATTTTTGCTGTGCAGTAACGACAGATTTTCCTCTAGAAAGTTGATAAGTTTAATGATGTCAGCCCAGTTTTTAGTTTTTATTACTTGACGTTTCCAGACGTGGAAATGTTTTAGATTAATCGGGGGCTGATGGTAGGATGCAGTGCTTGGACACGACCAAATATAGTGAGGAAATGTTCCGATTTCCCCACAAGCACATAATTTATTTTTAGATATTTTAAATCTCCTTAAGTAATACGGAACAGGGCCATGCTCACTATATAGGATTGTCCTTTCTCTAATCCATGGTTGGTTGAAGATTTTGGTCTTATTTATGATTTGGAAGACCTTTCTGCCCCGTTGTTCACCATCAATCCATCTGGACTGCCAAGTTTCTTTCGCTACACAAAGTATCTTGTGTTTGGCATGAGACCAGGGAGGAAAAACATCAGAGTTCATATTTTCTGATGAAGTAGCTGTTTTAGCAAGTGCGTCTGCTAATTCATTCCCTTGATTACCCACATGGGCCCTGGTCCATGAGATGAAAGTGTTGGGCTTGTCAATTAGATTTGCTCTGATTTGTCGTACAAGTCGGGTGGGGGAAAAATTATTTCTAAGCGCGAGAATACTGGAAAGACTGTCGGATATAATCTGAATAGGTTCGTTCTCATGTAGTATATGGAGAATTGCCTGATGAATAGCATACAATTCTGCCTGGAAAACAGAGTTGAAGTCTTGGAGCCTATGTGACCATTCGTGTATGATGACGTTGTTGCGAAAGACGACAAAAGCCGAAGCAACTCCTTTAGAAGTTTTCGAGCCATCCGTATATATTTTGATGGCAGTTGGAATGTCTTTTTCTTCAGTGATGAGCTGATTATCTTGAAGATCTATGGCTGGATGATGAGGCCATGAGGTTATTTTTTCTTCGTATGCAGATGCTAGTAGACTGAAATCGTTACATATGACATTGTGTCTTAATAGAAGGAGTCGGCTTCTTTTCGATATAACTTCTATTTGAAGGTCCAAAGGTAAATTTCCAGTGGAAAGTTGTAACACATTAGTTGGCGTAGTATTATATGCACCTGTTACAAAAAGTAAGTATTGCCTTTGAGCTGTCAGCATCTTGCGTTTCATTCTGCAGGTGGGGTTTGCAAACCAAATACTCGATCCATAGGATAATTGGGGGATGATAATGGTTCGATAATAGATATTTCTGAATAGCCTGTTAATACCCCACTTGCTGCCCCCAATCCTATAGAAAGACTGGAGTGTTTTATGAGCTTTAAGTACTTGTTGGTCAATGTGGTAGATCCAGTTAAATTTTTCGTCAAAATTGATTCCCAGATATTTAAAGTTCCGTGTTCTTTTGATGTGTTGGTTATCATGTTGGATTTTCAGGCGTCCTTTCTTTCTATAAGGCCAGAAATATGCAATCTTGTTCGTTTGAAGTTGCAGGTGATTAATTTCAAGCCATTCTTCTATTTCTTTTAGACATCGGGTGGCAATTTCATTGATGGATTTTGATGTGTTGCTTGATACTATAAGAATGATATCATCAGCATATGCTTGTAGGCATACATCGTCTGGCCATTGATGTTTGAGAAGGTCGTTAATAATAACATTCCAAAAAAAAGGACCACTACAGGAGCCCTGAGGGCATCCCTGTTTCTGTGTCTTTGTTGCAGGCCCTCTATCTGTCATGATAGATATACTTCTTTTTTCTAAAATACTTAAAGTGCTTTTAAGTAAATTATCAGGTATTGTTGAAATTGACGATAGCCTATTATATATGAGCTCATGGCGAAGATTATCGAATGCTGACTTGATATCGAGAAGGATCACAGCAGAGAAATTACTCTTTTCTTTTTGTCGTTTCAATTCTTGCATCATGTTGTCTATTGCTTTTTCTGTCGATTTCCCTTTTCTAAATCCAAACTGTAGCGGATGGAACCAATTCTGTTTGTTTAAGAAATAATCCATTCTATTTATGAGTATACGTTCAAATATCTTCCCAGCATTCGATAATAATGTTATGGGTCTGTAAGAGTCAAGGTCTTCGGGCTTCCTCCCTTGTTTCAGAAATAATAATAGCATGCCATTTTTGAAATGTTCCGGAAAGGTTCCAATGTCCAGGCATTTATTGAACAAGATATAGAATAGAGAAGGGAACTGACAATGAAGTTTTTTGATAGTTCTGTTACAAATTCCATCCACACCTGGTGCCTTTCTATTGTTTAACTTGTTAATGATTCTTGTTATCTCCATGTGTGTGATAGTCTTATCTCTTGTGTGCAGTGGAATGTCACGAGATTGGAGATCGGTGTTCCGGATCGGATCTGGATAAATAAGATTTAATTGACGTCCAGCTGCTTGCACAATATCTATTTTTTGGTTATCTTGCAAATGAAGAAGGAGCTGCGGCGGGAAATATTTGTTGTTCTTCGTTGTTTTAAAGCAATTCCCGTAAGGTTCTTTCATTCGGCTGCAATATTCATACCATTGTTTTTTCTTAGTGCTTCTAATTAGTTTCTTGAAAATAGCACGCTTTTTCTTAAATTCTAGTATATATCCTGGTCTGTCATCTTCTTTTACGTAATTTATTTTTCTTTCCATTGCACGAAGTTTCCGCTTTTCTTTAGTCAAATGTTCATTCCACCATGATAATTTGGAAATAGTTTTGGGAACTTTTAAAGTGAAAGTATTACTGCATGCAGTCGTTAAAAGATCCAAGATTTTCTCTACTAAGGTTAGTGATCCTTGATTATTATATGTATCTTGGTGTTTTAGCTCGTTCAATAAATTGTTCAGAGGTTCTTGCAGCTTTTTGCAAAGCAACCTTAATTTTCTCTCTGTTACGTGATATCGAGGATAAGATGAAACACAAATGCTCTCAGAAATGCTGATTCGAATGTACTTGTGTTGGCCCAAGGTATCTTTGTCGCTTATTTCCCACGAAGTAGAAGCCGAAAGCGTTGGAGAATTGCAGAAGGAAAGATCAGGCCATCCTTTAGACTTTCCGTGCACATACGTTGGAGTTTGTAGATCTTGATTGAGTAGTATGAGATGATTCTTTTGTAGAAATTGTAAAATTGTTCTTCCTCTGGAATCTTCATCTCTGTAGCCCCATAACGAGTGATGACCATTCAGATCCGATCCAATAAATATAGGTATGTTTTTGTTGCTCTTTATTGTTCTTTCAATTTCATCAATTGTAGAAGATAAGTTTTCGTACGGAGAAGAGTATGCCGAGATGATAATGAGATCACTGTGATTCAGACATACTCTAACAGCTGTGGTGGAAGTTGTATTGCATACTGTGGCTGGATGAATGTTGGAATTTGTACATACTATTGCAGCTTTATTGTTGGTGGATGACCATCTATTCCAGTGCGGTGGAAGACCGTGCAGTTGTCCGTTTTTGGTGCACGGCTCTTGCAGCATTATGAAATCAATTCCTTCTTTTCCGGCCATTGTTACGAACGATTCGGTTGTGTCCTGTGCACGGTCAGCGTTATACTGTAAAAGTTTGATGGGCCCCTTAAGACTTTGCTGAGACATAGTTTTAGTGTGCAGTAGATAAATTTTAGCTTGAAATTGTTTTTTATTCAGGATTAATTTGAATTCAGTGAAATTGCGTTTTTAGACACACTGACTTCGATGATGCGTGCCCTTCTTTTTTCTAAAATTTATATCTTATGTCGCTGGTTATTTCTAAGTGAAATTTAAGTTTGAAGTTATTGGTCACCTCCGAACTTATAATTTTCGCTGCTAATGGATCTGTGCAAGTCAGTACGAGTTGATTTCCATTTGCATCTGTTTTAATAATGTATTCATGCAGGTTACTGTATGTCAGTTGTTCTTCCAAATCATGTACGACTCTGTTGATGTCACCATGATCTAGGATGTTGAAAGTTAGTCGAGTTCTGTTTATGTCCATATTGCGAAAATTTGTAGTGCGATTCCATCCTGTTCGCTGCTTGGCCAAACTTGCATTTTGTTGGCGATTATACAATACACTACCAGATCCAAACCTGAAAATTGGCGGGTGATTATTCACAGGGTTTGGGTTATTCTGAAGGTATGTAGAGAAATTCTTAGGTTGTGAGATGAGTCGAGGATTCTTTTCCTGGAAAATCTTTTTATCATGAGTCCAATGTTGTGGGTGACCAGAAATATTCTTCTCCGGACAAATGACATATATTGTTTGTCTCAATAAGTGATTGTTGAGAATAAATTTTCTTATTTTGAGACAATCCTGAATGGTATAGCAGTCAATTGCCGTGCCATTTTTTATATGTCTGATGGCATGGATATTGTTTTCAAATTTCTTTATTATAATTGGACCGGTGGTATCAAATTGTTTCGAGTTGGATTTTTTATTTTTGTATAATAATACTGTATGTATTCGTTGTTTTAGATTCTTTTGGTTCCTCCTATAAGTGACTTTTTGAAAGGGCAAGGTATTACAATCTAACTCGTCTACAATGACATATGAAGGTGCACTGTCATCTTCGTTTTCATTATGTGAGGTTAACGAATTGGTTTTTTGTGTTAAAGGAGAAGAAATTCTTGGACATGGAACTTGTATCATCTTGTCTTTCCTAGTTGCCAAAGTTGTGTCGCTAGTTGTAGAGTTTTTTTCTGGAGTATTTGTTTTCTTCTCAACATTGTCCGAAGTCTGAGTAGAAGCATCTTTTAAATCATTATGGGAGCTAAGAGCCCATAAATTGACAATTTCCAACAATTTTTCCGCTTTTTTCCGCATTTGAGTTGGAATTCCGAATTTAAACGTCTTGCCTTCGCCTGTGGAATGTCTTATGATTTGTATGATCTCCTGGAAGATGTCCTGGATGTTCAAGACATTATTCTTGTAACGCTCTGTAGCAATGATTTCCATCCAGTCTTGTTCAGAGTACTCATGTGATGTGGAGGCTATGGGATCATTTTTATTTTTTTCTTTGCTCCCATTAGAATTTGTTGGTTTTCTTTTCAATGGGTCGGATAGTTTACCTTCAACAGCAGGTCTATTGGTCTTTTTGCTGACTTTCTTCTTTGTATGTTCATTATTGTCTTTGTCATCTGGATTCTGTTTAGTTTTTGCCCTGTTGGTATTCAGGAACTTTTCAGGACTTTTAAGGTCACGAATAATGGTGCCGTTCTCTGGATCCTGTTTGTCAGATACAACTCGTGGATTTGAATTTTCCGTTGACTTATCAATATCATCTTCGCCTCCCAGCTTATTTCCATCATTAATGTATTTATCATTATTGTTTCCAAATGGTGAGATCATGTAGAATTTGGATGGAATGACATCAGTAGGAGTAAAAACAAATGTCTGTGATCCTAATAACAATCTGGTATTCTGTTTCTCTGACTCAGTTGTCTGTGATCCTAATAACAATCTGGTATTCTGTTTCTCTGACTCAGTTGTCTGTGATCCTAATAACAATCTGGTATTCTGTTTCTCTGACTCAGTTGTCTGTGCTTCTATTTCCGCTTGCAAAGGTACGTGGTTGGAGACCGATGCCGGGGACGATGACTGTGCATTAGTACCTCCTTCATTATTGAGCTTATATGCATCAGTTAATTCTACATGATGTCTTTTCTCTTCCATTGATAGCTCGGTGATAATGTCCATGATTAAGTTGTTGATTTCTCCATTGTTGTTTGGAGTAGAATGGTGATCATTCGAAAGTCCAACAATACCAGAGAACATATCTGATACAAGAAAACTTGGAGAGTCCAAAAGGTGATCATCAACATTTTCATCAGTTTGAGCTTCCACCCCAGAAATTTCATCTTGTATCTTCAGTTCAGGTTGTATAATAGAGTCGGTATTGAAATTTTGACCATCAGCAAGTGGGTCCTTTTGCTCAGATGTTGTCTCTGTTTTAAAAGAGCCTTCTGTTGTCTCTGTTTTAAGAGAGCCTTCTGTTGTCTCTGTTTTAAGAGAGCCTTCTGTTGTCTCGGTTTCAAATATGGACGACGTAGGTGACATCATTTCAATACAGGAACTATTGGAACACTCCGTCGATCTTTTATCAAGATATTCCGTCATTGAGTCTTGTATTACCTGTTGTTGCAGGTAGGATCTAAGATAATACCTTGACTTCCTCCCCATTTTTACTAATGATGCCTCGTTGTAATTACAATCCAAGTCCAGTGAGACATCAAATTCTGTGTGGTTTTTCATAATTTTCTTTGAAGGTGGGTTAAATAAAAAAATAGTTTCAAAAATATACGAAGAACACTTTTTTTTTTTTAATAAATTTTTCAAATTTTGCAATTTATGAAATGTAAAATTGGATGTCAATCATTCTATATATACATATAAGTATTGTATAAACAAGTATTGGAAGTCAAAGACCAATATAAGAAAATACGAAATTAACCAAAAGACATGAGAAATCGCATGAGTAGCACGATAATAATTAGATATTTACACAAAAGTGTGTTTCAAAATTGATAATATAAAAATTGATAATATAAAAACTGAAATACAAAATAAAATATATTACTATATTTCATTTTATTAGCCTATTAGGCCTACCATCATTAGAAACATTTATGCAGTTTGGAGCAATGGAGGGGGGGGGGGGTTCCCCCTTGAGAACGACTTCCTCATTGATCCACAATTTTCCAATTTTTTCAATTTCTTCTAACTTTTTACGTCGTCCCATTTTCTCTAATTTTTTAATTTCGAGTTATGTGTATAAAGCTGCCTTTTTGGCGCAATACTCTGACTTTTGAAGTTTTGCAAATAAATAAATAAATAAATACATATATATATATATATATGTATATAGTTATTATTATTATTATTATTATTATTGATTAAATGCCATTCTTATTCATTTTTATGTGAATGAATGATTGTGGGATGAATAATCCGTGTTTCTATTATTCCCTATGATGGGGAGTTCGATTCGAATAAGGGGCCATTTAAGTATTACGTGAGCATCGATGGGGGGGGGGGAGGTTCCGATTTGCTGACTTTGGATGACAAGGGGGGGGGGAAGGGAATTTGGATGATGCTTACGTCATCAACCACCCTTTATGAAGATATTAAATATTTTTAATGGCATCTTACTCGGTGCACCAAAAACGAGAAAATAACCTTTCGATAGTTTGTGGGCACTTCAAGTAACATCATCCTATTGATAAGCGCCCTGCATAGCACTTAAATGATCTCTAATGTTTCGAGAATCCAAGTGATCTGGAAATGTGTCCGAGCTCCTCAAGTGCTCTGGAACTGTGCCACGCATCACACAAGTGATCCGTAATTATATCCCGTGGATCACTTAAATAATATAAGAATGTGCCGCGGGTAACTTGAGTGATGTAGAACAGCACTGGGGGCCAATTAAGTGCTCTAAAACTACGTCACATGTCACTCAAGTGATCTCCAAATGTGTCATGGAGCGCTTAAGTGTTCTGGAACGGTGTTCCGGGTCATTTAAGTGATCTGAAAATGTGCCACGGGCCGCTTAATTTCTCTGGAATTGTACCACGGGACACTTAAGCGATCTGTAAATGTGGCGCTTAGTTCATTTCTACAAAATTAGGTTTAAAGACGGCAGTACGCATCAGATAACCCCCAGGGCCATATTTGGTCCGTGGGCCAAGGGTCTTTATGCGATTTATCATTATATGGGTTAGAGGGTGGGTCGCAATGAATTTATTAAAGGCAAATATTTTGAGTTAATAGCTTTCAAATAGCCGCTATGGTGGTCGAGTGGTCATAGTGACGGACTCTCATCGCGAATTCCCGGGTTCGAGCCCCACCGTCGCCATAGTGGTGGTCGGCTGAAGTTGGTTTTCTGTGGTTTCTAACTTTGAGGCGCGAATGCGAGCCGATCTCCCCGTTAAAAAGTCTCGCCACAGAGAGCAACAGTCCTACAAACAGTACAAATATTCAGTCACTACACATCACTCACTTCACTTCTGAGATATAGATGGCAGCACTGAAAAATCATACACAACACTAGATACGCACTCAGACTATTAGGTACACACACTTCCAGCACAACTCACTAGGTAGTAGATTGCCTATGGTGATAGACCTGAGTTGTGCTCGGTTTCAAAAAAAACAAAAAAAGCCTTCAAATAACATTGAAATTAACGGAAATTGATTATAATAACGCATAAAGGTATTTTCTTCCAGGAACTTAAATTTAAAAAATATTTTCTGGATTAAAAAAATAAATTTTTTATCGTCGGGTGGGGTAGGGGGGGTGTACGTCTCTGACCCCACCAATATGCGTTACGATTCAGAGTGGCAGAGCTGATGACGAAATTTTGCTGACGGGGGGGGGGGTCAAAGTTTTGCTGATTTTTACTGACGAGGGGGAGTCAAAAATGGTGAAAAATTTGCTTACGTAATACTTGAACGGCCCCTAAATAGGAGTTTAAAACAATAAATCAAAAATAATTTCAGCATCGATGAGATGATTTCAAAATTAATGAAAGAAAATATTCTAGAATTAATGTAAAAGATAATTTCAGCATTGATAAAAGTGATAATTCCAAAATTAATGAAAGAGATAATAATAAAATTAATGAAAGAGATAATATTAAAATTAATGAAAGAGATAATATTAAAATTAATGAAAGAGATAATATTAAAATTAATGAAAGAGATAATATTAAAATTAATGAAAGAGCTAATAATAAAATTAATGAAAGATAATTCCAGAGTGAAGGAAAGTGAAAATTCCAAAATTAATGAAAGAGATGATTCCAGAATCAACGACATATAATTTCAAAGAAAATTCAAGAAATAATGAAGAAATATTCCAGAATTAATGGAGGAAAATTCAAGTATTAATGAAATAAATTATTCCAGCATTAATGAAATAAATTATTCCAGCATTAATGAAATGAATTATTCCAGTATTGATGAAATTAATAATTTAATATTTTTCACCTTTTGATGAGTTTCTCTCTCCATCCTCTTTTTTTTATATCTTTAAAATCCAATATTTAGAGACCGAACTGTACATTTCTATGGGCAAATTGTCAGGCGGGAACTTTTTTCACCGAGTCAAGTGATTTCCTTGCATTTGATGTCGCTGGAGTCGCGGCGGCTGGATGCTCCAAGCTCGATGAAGCCTTGAAATCTTTGTCGTCTGCTACTCTCCAGGTTACTTGTTTTGGGCGTCTCCTTGTGTCCTGAAAAAATTACTGAACTGGCAGTTCGAACTTCCAGTTCTTGTTGTGAGCTTAGATTGTAGGGAACCGGACAAACCGACTTCTTGTCTGTCGTCTGCTCATTAAAAGGTACTTTGTTTTGGACGTCTCCTTATTCTCAAATAAAATAACCGATCTTATAGTTTAAATTTCCAGTTCAGTTTATGAGCTTTGTTTATAAGGAACTAAGCGGAATAAAGAATATAGTTTTTTGACTTTAAACTTCATCATCACCACAAAAGTCGCTTTTAAATTTGACATTAGATGGCAGCACATTACTATAAAGTGGAGTGTGGAAAAATTCACTTTTTACGATCTTAAAGCCAAGTTTTTCTAGGAATAGGTATTTTGCGCAGCGTGAACCGAATTAGACGATTTCGCTCCGGCAGAAACGTGTTACATAATTACGCTACGTGTTTGTGTTTTCCTAGCGTGGCGCATCAGATCAGGGCGGCTATATTATAGTAAATGGCCTTGGCATCACCTACTATGTCGTCTGCATGCAAGGTTTGAAGGGGAGAGAAAGAAAACACACAAGAGTGAAGAGAACATCGGCAAAACGAGCGGCGCAAGACGCATTTTAAGCCGGGTTTTCCTAGGAGCAGGCTTTCTGCTGCGCGTCCAGCGTGAAAACTGTGATTGGTCGAAAAAACCTGAATTGCAGGTTTTTAACCAATCCGCGTTTTCACGCTGCACACAGCGCAGAAATTCTACTCCTAGGAAAACCCGGCTTCACTCCTCCAGAAGCAGTCAGCCATTAACGTCCGACGTAAAGCGCTGTCGTTAGGCGTCTTGCACTCTCTGTAGGAAAATAGTCGCACTGTTTTTCTTATTGGTGAGTAAACGGCGTGTCGCGCTGGGTGATTCACGTTGCGGAAAACCTGCTCCTAGGAGTGGGGGGGGGGGTGTATGATGCTTACGACAGCAACCCCTCTTTATGAAAATATGAAATATTCTTAATGGCACCTTACTCCGTGCCCCAAAAACGAGAAAAACCTTTCGATAGTTTGTATGGGCACTTGAAGTAACATTTTCCCCTGTTGATAAGAGCCCTAACAAAGCCACTTTAGTCATCTCTAAATGTTTCGCGGATTCAAGTGCTCTGGAACTGTGCCACGCATCACTCAAGTGATCCATAATTATATGCCGCGGATCACTTGAATAATTTGAGAATGTGCCGCGGGTAACTTGACTGATTTAGAACCACACTGGGAGCCACTTAAGTGCTCTTACGTCACATGTCACTCAAGGGATCTCTAAATGTGTCATGGAGCGCTTAAGTGTTCTAGAACTGTGTCCCGGGTCATTGAAGTGATCTGAAAATATGCCACGGGTCGCTTAAATGCTCTGGAATTGTACCACAGGACACTTAAACGACCTGTAAATGTGCCGCTTAGTTCATTTCTACAAAATTAGGTTTGAAGAGGACAGGCCGCATCAGATAACCGCCAGGGTCAAATTTGATCCGCGGGCCAATTGCCTTTATGCGATTCATCATTATATGGCGTAGAGGGTGGGTAGCAATGGATTTATTAAAGATAAATTTTGGGTTCATAGTCTTCAAATAACATTGGAAATTAAAAAATAATTAAAAAAATAATTTTTCGATCGTGGAGGGGAAGACATGCACGTCTCTGATCCCACCAATATGCGTTAGGTATCAGAGGGGCAGAGCTGATGACGAAATTTTGCTGACATAGGGGGCCAAAAATGGCTAAAATTTTGCTTACGTAATACTTTAACGGCCTCTAACGAGTGATTCCTATAACGTTCGAGGAACGAATTAAGCTCATTAACCGAAGTTCCACTGTACCCCGAAAAAAAATACACTGAAGAGCCAAAAAAACTGGTAACCTGCCTAATATCGTGTAGGGCCCCCGCGAGCCCGCAGAAGTGCCGCAACACGACGTGGCATGGACTCGACTAATGTCTGCAGTAGTGCTGGAGATAATCGACACCATGAATCCTGCAGGGCTGTCCATGAATCCGTAGGAGTAAGAGGGGAGTGGAGATCTCTACTGAACAGCACGTTGCAAGGCATCCCAGATATGTTTGATAATGATCATGTCTGGGGATTTAGATGGCCAGCGGAAGTGTCTAAAGTCAGAAGAGTGTTCCTGGAACCACTTTGTAGCAATGCTGGACGTGTAGGGTGTCGCATTGTCCTGCTGAAATTGTCCAAGTCCGTCGGAATGCACAATGGACATGAATGGGTGCAGGTGATCAGACAGGATGCTTACGTACTTGTCACCTGTCAGAGTCGTATCTAGACGTATCAGGGATCCCATATCACGCCAACTGCACACGCCCCATACCATCACAGAGCCTCCACCAGCTTGAACAGTCCCCTGTTGACATGTAGGGTCCATGGATTCATGAAGTTGTCTCCATACCCGTACACGTCCATCAGCTCGAAGCAATTGGAACCAAGACTCGTCAGACCAGGCAACGTGTTTCCAGTCCTCAACAGTCCAATGTTGGTGTTGTCAGGCCCAGGCGAGACGTAAAGCTTTGCGTCGTGTAGTGTACACGAGTTCGGCTCCGAAAGCCCATATCGAAGATGTTTCATTGAATGGTTCGCACGCTGACACTTGTTGATGGCCCAGCATTGAAATCTGCAGCAATTTGCGGAAGGGTTGCACGTCTGTCACGTTTAATGATTCTCGTCAGTCCCGTTCTTGCATGATCTTTTTCCGGCGGCAGCGATGTCGTAGATTTGATTTTTTACCGGATTCCCGATATTCACGGCACACTCGTGAAATGGTCGTACGTGAAAATCCAAATTTCATCGCTACCTCGTAGATGCTATGTCCCGTCTCTCATGCGCCGACTATAACAAAACGTTCAAACTCACTTAAATCTCGATAACCTGCCATTGTAGCAGCAGTAACCAATCTAGCAACTATGCCAGACACTTGTTGCGTTATAAAGGCGTTGCCGACCGCAGCGCCGTACTCTGATTGGTTCCATATCTCTTTATTTGCATACGCATGCCTGTACCAGTTTTTTTGGCTCTTCAGTTTAAATGTATAATGCACTGCCCATAAAGAATATTTACGGTTGTCTTATGTAAGTATGGGTGGCTTCTCGATTTATACCACTGTGTCTATCATACTCCTTTATAAACGTATCAATTCACGACCCCCGGAGATTAGCTATTCCATTTATTTATCAGTTATTCCAAACCTATTTGATAAAAACTCCCTGCGACACCACCATGCTGGAATTGTCCCTCACTAAACGATACAGCAGGTGTCCCCTTGTCGATATAGTTGATTGACGGTATATTAATAACTCATTGTCCCTCCTTTCCATCCCTTTGCAAAACTTCAACACTTTGATCATATTCCCTCCCCCGACACCTGCGTTCTTCCAATGCAAGTATATCCAAGAAATCAAGTCTTTGTCGATAGCTGAAACCTTGTATGCCAACAACAGCACGTCAGCTCTTCTCTGCACCTCCCCCCCCCAACAAAGTCTGTGTCCCTCTGGAGGTATGGTTTCCATAACCTCATGGCATACTCCAGTCTAGGAGTTAAGCCTCGGGAAAGCATTAGAGTGTCGTTAAGAGAATGCGGAGACCTTTTTAAGAATGAAACCGCATTTTTTATTCACACTTTTTGACCACCGCTGAACAATACTGAGAAAACCTAAGCCATTCATCAATGAGAATTCCCTAATTCGTAACCCTAGTTGTATCAGGGTATAATGCCATTATTTCGTAGATCTTGTACACTTATACATCACTTATCATCACTTATACATCCCAACTCTTCAGTGAAACGTGGGTTGTTTGAACCTAAATGGGCGACCATGCACTTATCAAAACTATAGGTCATGGTCAATATTCATTAGCCTATGTTCCAATGTTATTCAAGTTCAACTGGAGGATCTCCCTATTAAATGAAAATAAAAAAAATATATATTAACTTATCTCAACTGGACTTATTTTGAAGTATGAAGTAGGCCTATTCCAGTTTAGAGTTGATATTGCAAGTTTTATAAAATAATTTTAATAAAACATTTATACTGTAATCCCGGTCTGAACAAAAAAATGTACAAGTTATTTGCATATGTGCAGTGTATACATAAGTGGGAATATTTTTTTTGTAAATGAATACACAAATAGAAAATATGCATTTTAGAAACATATCTGCTTTTTTTGCATGGTGATTTTTTTAATGCATATTTTCTCATTTTTTGGTGCGCATTTCGGAATTTTTAACATTTTAGATTTCTTTAGTGTATATTTTGGAATTTTTACGCAGATGTTATGGTTTTTAATGCATATTTTAACATTTTTAAGTGCAGATTTTGTCATATTCAAGTGCAGATTTTGTCATATTCAAGTGCATATTTTGTCATATTCAAGTGCAGATTTTGTCATATTCAAGTGCAGATTTTGTCATATTAAAGTGCAGATTTTGTCATATTCAAGTGCAGATTTTGGCAGTTTTTAGTGAATATTTACATATTTTAAATGCATATTTTACCACTTTTTTCACTGTCGGTAAATTGTTAGTCGGTGAATTTTCCTAGCTGTGAATTTTCCTACAGGTGAATTATCTGAAGGTGAATTATCTGAAGGTGAATTTTACTAGCGGTGAATTTCATGGCGGTGAATTGTTGTCGGTGAATTTTCCGTAAACCGCTGATCATGCCGACCCCTAATTAACGATTTCCTCGATTTAGCGAATAAAACCGTCGGTCTTCCGATGTTCGACTCTATCTCGCTTCGGTAAAACTCTCTTATTTCGGCAATAACTAGTAACAGAGAAGAGTTCTCTGTAAAGCATGTTTTTTCCACGAACATGTTTCCCATCACCACCTCCCAGCCTATCGGTTTACGGAAAATTCACCGACAACAATTCACCGCTAGGAAAATTCACCGACAACCGAAGCGAGATAGAGTCGAAGACCGACGGTTTTATTCGCTAAATCGAGGAAATCGCTAATTCGGGGTCGACGTGATCAGCAGCGTAAACAAACTCGAAACGGAAAATTTTAAAAGCTACTTACTTTGGTGATTGATGTTACAATTTATTTGACATGAACTAAAAATATATGCAGTGTGATTCAAAACTCAACGCACAAACTTTTCGGGGGAGGTAGAAAATACAAAAACAAAACAGAAACGCATATAGGAATGCATGAGCAGAAACCCCAACCTGATCAGCTGGAGGATAAACGATGATGCAGAAATGACAAGCCAATCATGGGTGGGAAAAACTCTTTATTCAGCGATACTTTTACACGAGGACAGTACGTGTACACGTTAACTTTCAGAAGTCCTCAAAGTTCTAACCATCCACAATTATGCACAAAAAAAGGGGGGATTCTGTCCTGTTTTATTTTTGTGATTCTGTCTTGTTTTTGTATTTTCTACCTCCCCTAAAAATTTGTACGTTGCGTTTTGAATCACCCTGTATGTATATATATCATATATACACCGTATTTTAACGTGCGTGTAAGGAACGCCTTTCTGGCAAAAATGAGTCCCGAAAATAGGAGGGGTTTCTTGTACATGGATATAGATATATCTTTTAACATTTTCTCCAAATTTTAGGCCCAATAAAATCAAGGGGTTCCTTATACACGTTAAAATACAGTACATACATGGTGCACAGGTAACAGGGCGTATGCCAATTTGCTGGCGAACCGTAGATCATACGTCCAATTAGAAAAGTATCCAATAACGCAGATATGTCATTCATGTTTCAAGGGGTTGTATAGTTATTGAAGTGAAAAAAAAAATTATACCGTTCCCGTTTGTCCAAAACCCCAGTTGAAAAGTTGGTGCCCTGTTTCTCTTGATGCCAACTAAACAAAAATTCCACGCTTCTAAGTGCAATATTCACTGAGATCTTCTCGAATTCGAAAAACGGAGGAAATTTGGAAAAAAAAAAAACAGAATTAAATGAGGGAAAACCATTTTATCGGCATTTAATGATGTTTTTCCGTATTGCAATGGGAGCTTACCGGTTGAATTTGCACGAATGTAACTGATATGATTATTGGCTTCATTTTTCAAGTTTTATCAGACTTTTATAAAACTTATAGTGTAACCCTGGGCTGAAGAACAACTGAAGGTTAAATCCCGGAAAGTCAAATTTTTTAGTTGTCTTCTTAGGCGACGAGAATTAGGAATAAAAAAAACCAAATTGAGGAGGGTTCGAATAAAATTCGTTACATCCTGGATTTTTGTTCGTTAAACGGGGTTTAACCTTTATTTTTTGTCAGAATTTCAGAAAAAAATTCGTTAAATCAAGGAATTTGTTGAATCAGGTTTGCTATTGCGGGGTCCGACTGTATCTCGAACTGTCGTTATACGAGGCAATGTTAACGATATTAACGAAGGCGAAGTTATAGGCGAGACATCTCGTCATTGTCACTTAGGGGGGTTAAGTTATCCGTGCTCATCAAAAGATTGAGCATCCCCTGCTTTAAAAAGTTCAAAATTTCACTGGAAACATTCTCACACAATTTTCATATATTTCCTGAGACATAAATTCCCATGCATGCTCAGTCTCAAATCATGTAAAGTCTTGACTCCTAAGTTGGCATTACTGAGACCCAAAATCTCTTTGTTCCCAAAATTTACACATGCGGATGACTGTATATAAAACTCATACAGTAACTAGTACGTAATATCATTCCTGTCAATACGTAATAATCCCGAGTTGCTCCTCTGATCACATTTGCGTGACATCTCGCATGATCTATATACACACACACATGCACTCTCGTAGTTATAATCACCGTCATCGAAGCGCCACGCGTATAATACATGAATATTTGAGTATTCAACCTGTTTTGATCTATACGTACGAACGAGGATATATATTTCGGATCTCATTTTATTGAAATACGAATTCAAGCCGAAAGTAGTTGAGGATTTGGCCAAGCGAAGAATTAGATACATCGTGGCAGAATAATTAACAGCGGACATGCATCGCGGTGTTATGAATATGCATGTCGCGTGACTTAAATACGGGATGGCAGCAAAGTAAGTTGGTTGGCGTAGCGCGTATATCGATTCTGTTCGACAAAGTCATCTCTTTGAAGCCTCGCGTGCATTAAAAACCGTTTTCAACATGCTTGTAAAAGGGGGTAATGCATATATATATATATATCGGAACCGAACTCTTCGACAAATATTATATATATATATTCATATTTTCTCCTTGGTTGAAATTGCTTCTGTTGCTAAATGTATCCGAGAAATATGAATATTCATGTTTGGCTATGTTCTGTCGGAGCTATTAACCCTCTAGGTGGACAATTTATGAGTCGGAACTTTTAGAAATTCGTGTATTTCCAGCGGAGTAGTCGTGGGAAGTGATGATTAGGGTCATTGGGATTTGAGATTTCAGCCTGATGATTATGGACTGAGACTTATATATATACGGCGTTTTAGATGGAAGAAATGTTTCGCTTGAGGTGCACGCGAGTTGTACTAAATCCATAGAAATTTGAATATTTTCCATGGCTATGTTTTTTAGTTATTCGAATTTTGAGATTTTTCCGGTGTTTCCTATGGTTCATTATGTTCTGTAAAGTTCGTTATGATTCTAAAAACGTTACGTACACATTCACTAACAGAGTGGTTTCAGCCCCCTACCCCTTCAGCTCTGAGATGTTTGAAGGGGGAAACGGTTTGAGCAAATTTGAGTAGAAGAGGTGATCAATAAATCTCTAAAGAATGCTGTGAAAAAAATTCACATGTGAAGAAATAAAGCTTTCAAGTGAAATATAAGTGGAAAAAGTGTGATGGTTAGAGACCGGATTGTATGCAAATGCATAAGTGCCTATGTAGTTGCATATTTTAGCACTTTAAGCATATTTTAAGTGTTTTTAAATGCATATTTTAAGCGTTTTTAAATGCATATTTTAAGCGTTTTTAAATGCATATTTTAAGCGTTTTTAAATGCATATTTTAAGCTTTTTTAAATGCATATTTTTGCATTTCTAAATGCCTGTGTTCATTTTCTGCGCATCTTTTTTAGTTTGACTGCATATTTTTCTTTTTGGTTAGGCCATACTTCAGTCCTTTTAAATGTGTATATTTCTGTTTTTTGGCATTTTTTTTTAAATTTTGTGCATGTTTATCATTTTTAGAGAAGCACATTTTTGAACGTATATGTTTGCATTTAACTTCCGTATAATGTATACGTTCTTTAGGGCAAGTTGAAGACTTTTAAGGCATTGTTTTCATTTCATGCATATATTTCAGTACTTTTAAATTCATATTTTCATAATTTTTATGCGTTTCTTGTCTTTTTTCTTGTCTTAATTGCAAATGCATATTTTTTTTTCATTTTTCGGCTGTATTGGATGAATTTGTTTTCATTTCTTGTACATATTTTGCGGTTTCTAGGATATATTTCAGAATATTTAAGTAAGATTCATCTTTATTTTTAGCGCATATAATCCGGGCTCTAGTGATGACAGACAATATTGCCTCTCTTACGGCCCTGGAACACTCTAAAGCTACGGGAAAGGGAAGCGGGGAATCAGGTGAATAAAGGGGGAGGTATAACAGATTATTATGGGAGCCACAAAGAGCTGTGAAAAATAATTAAATGCGAAGAAACAAAGCATTCGAATGAAACGGGGATGGGGATGTCACTACCTACACCATATGGCTATGGAACATTTCAAAGGGACCATGGGTGAAAATCGAATGTAGGGAAGCTATGGCAAGTGATCAAAGGGCCTAACCACAGAGAGCTGTGGAAAAAAACCTAGATGTGAAGAAATTATAAAGTTCTTTCGAGAGAACGATTTATGGGGGATGGGGGGTGATGACTTAACAACATATGGGCCTCACAACACATGGCTGAAAAGCTCAACCGAGCGCTGAGGGGCTCAACTGGGCGCCCACAACTCAAAGTCCCTTTGGCTGGCACCCTCCTAACGAGATCACGGTCCGCCACTCTGTCTCAATGGAGAGACTGTAGCAGATGGTCGAAGAAGACCTGCCCTTGCTGAAAGCTGTTCATACATGTGCCGTGAACCTAACGTGATTGACAATTGTCGATACAGCCTGGGTGGTGTACGGTATGAAATGAAACATGCCCCCCCACACCCTTGAATGTTCTAAATGGATCATTGGGAGAAAATCGAGTGAAAGAAGTGCTGTTAAAATTTTCAGAAGTGAAGAAATGAAGCTCTCAAGTGAAAGATGGTGGGAAAAAAGTGACTACTTTCAGAATTTTACAGAACTGCCCATTGAACCACGGCCATCATATCGTATGCGGTCATCTGGGCACGAGTTTGTAGGGGAGCATGCTAAATGTGCTCAGGTAAGTTTTCAGTTGAGTGTAACCCCTCCCCCATCTCGCTCCAGAACATAACGATATTTAAGATTTAAGTTACCATAGAATACCATATGTGTGGAAGAGACATATTGCTGTGCATCCTTCAACAATGATAGAAAAGTAAGTTGGCAAACAATAAATGATATTTTTTGACTACTCAAACCTATGTAGTCCATATAAATACAGTGTGTTCCCCTGAAGTGTAACATCCCATATATACAGTCGAATCCCGTTATAGCGAAAATCTCGTTTTAACGAACACTTTTCTAATCCACCAGATAAGTTCACGTAGAAACAATACAAAAATATGGAATTCCTTTATAACGAAGTTTCGCTATAACGAAGTGATCTTTCCGTTTTATTGGAGTTCGTTATAACCGGATTCGACTGTATATATATATATATATATATAAAAACCCCTCAAAATTTTTCTCCTCTCGCTATGTCAATGCCTGCTACACGCACAGTTAAGGGGTTAAAATTTTCTGTATGAATTCTGTAGTTATTAACTTTATCGACTTTTCCCTACAAATATAATGAAACTAAGGTCCCCAAATGTATTCGAAATCTCCTCCAACTGTTAAAACGGCCCCAATAATGTATCAGGCGCATACTCAGAAAATCATTATCAGAGTGCAGTGTGTTGACAGTAGTAAAATGAGGGCTTCATCGAGAGAATATTATTCCTTTATTTTTCATCCTCCAATGTTTTTGAGCTATTTCCTAAAAATGGTGGGCGAGCCACGTCGAAAAGCTTCGAGGGCTCTTTGCATTTGCGTTGGGGACCCCTGCTCTAGAGAATCGAAAACCCATTTCACGACTCGAGTCCTGTTCATTCGCTGATATCAGAACAAAATCGTTCATAAGATGATTATAATGCAAATCAAGCAGTAATTTTCTCCAACTAATTTTCCTCTGACGAAGCAAAAAATTCAAATTCGCCCGTAACGAATCATCGTCTGTTGTAACGACATTTTTTTTTTTCTGTTGTTGTGAGCTCTTCTTATAACAAACTTATGCTCCGGTCCTTGCGAGTATAATTTGATAACTAGTACTCTATGGATTTCAACGTACTTGACAGAGTCTGGTGAATAAGAGACGTGGAAAAGAACCTGCCGCCACTGCAGTTGTGGGAAAATTGAACAGTTTATCTATTAGAAGATTTAAAAGGCTCTACGCATTAAATCATTTCTAGTGCAAACCATTATGTACTATTATTTCATAGTGAAGATTAAATAAGTGCTACCACAGGCTGCTCCAGATTGTTTCCACAGCGAATATCTCGGCAACCGTTGACTTTAGGAACATAATTCTGGAATATAAAATAATATAAATGAAATAAAAACCCACAATTTGTTTTATTTATATTTGTATACAGTCCCTAAAAACAAAATTCGAACCTATTATTCGAGCCTATCAAAACTGGCCAACACAAGGATAACTCGCCCAAACATAGTAATTGTTCATCTTCAATATCTTGATAAATATTGCATTTAAAAATATAAAATGTTTTTGTCAAACAATTCTCAGAGATGGATCAATATTCTACTAATTTGAAGTTTCAGCAGACAGGGTCTACATAAAAAAGTTATTTTTCTATTTTTTTATACGACCCCTCGGGAAATTTACTACATTTTACGTAATCGCACGTCATATGAAAGGAAAAAAAATTGCAATGGAAAGTATATGAAGACTGAGGTCGACAGTTTTGCAGAGATATCCTTAGTGCAAGCTATTCAGGACAGCCTGTATAAGAATTCTTAGAAAAATGGTAAATTTTAATTATTAAATACATTTTGCAAAATAAAGAAAAAAAAATAGAAAGAAATGGTAGAGAGATTTATGAAAAAGTTTCTTTTGCTGTGTTTGGATAAGTACAGTCGGCCCCGTTTAATCGGATAGCCTGCTTAAACGGATAAAATCCTGCGGTACCGAAATCTTTCCCATACAGACAATGTTAAAGTTCCTCGCTTAATATGATAATCTCAACTGCTTTACCCTGCTGAATCGGATATTACGCTTCACACGTAAACTGTTAATACACATCAACCATTATACACAGAAATGTTTTTATTCAATGAAGTATTTGAAATTGATGGACAATATGTTCCTAGGTTAAGATATATGTTTGAGAGTAGGTAGTGTTCTTTCCAAGTATTGTTGTTTTTAATTCGTACATTCAGTAATTTTATTTTTGTTCTCCCTTAAGCCAATAGATAGAGCTAATTTTCCTAATAGAAAAGAGAATCTCGGGTATTGTGATCCAATTGTAATTGAATAAAATTTTCATTTCATTTTTGATGTCTAATTTGTTCAAGAATCTTTATTAATATTGACCCTTCATCAGTTTTCAACATACAAACCGTACTAAAACCTTGTGGAATGGGAATTTTACATTGTTCTCCGCATAATCGGACACCCTGCTTAATCAGATATTCTGTGCCGGAATCGTTGATATCCGATTAAGCGGGGCCGACTGTAGCAGCATACCAGAAAGTGTTTTACGTGAATAAGCCTATTTTGCATTTGCTTTATGCTTCATTGAATCATATGGATATTTAAAGAAAAATCAATGCATCTAGTCACCGATCTTTTTGAAGAGCTCCAACAAATCATTGGCGGGGGATTTTTCGCGGAGTGCAGTTTGGGAAGCACTTTCATTTTTTCTTTCTTTTCCTTTCAAACCGAACACGGCCTAGACTCTATCGGTTTCATCTAATTTTAAATAAAATTGCCCTTGTCAAATGACGTGACCGTGTCGAAGAAAATTTTATTAAATACAACTAAATGTAAAAACACGTAGAATTTACATATATACACAAAATATTATAGCACAAAAAATGGGGAAAAAATTAAAAACGATGAAGAAATGAAAAATACAAAAGCAATAAATGGGAAAAAAACAAAAGCAATATTCAAATATACAAATAAAATAAAAAAGCAATAAAGAAATGCAAAAATTCAAAAGCAATAAAGAAATACAAAAATCAAAAACAATGGAGAAATTGAAGAAATGAATAAACACAAAAACAATGAAGATATGCAAAATGAAAAAAAAATTAAAAACAAATGAAAAAGATAAAAACAATAAAGAAATGCTAAAATACAACAAATGCAAAAACACAAAAAAAGGATTTGTAGATTAAATGCGCAAAATATCTAGCATAAATTGAGAAAACAGAAAAAAAAAGAAAAATAATAATACAAAAATATATACATATAATATACCCTGCATACGCAATACAATTTACGAAGATTTTTAACCGCTGGCTGATGCAAAGATTCATCTTCGCATCAGTCAGCGGTTAAGAACCTTCGTATAGATAGCGGAGACTGACATCACCTTCGGACAATACAATTTGTCATCGAAATAGCTTGGGAACCGCTGGCCTAGAATATACAGTAACGTTAAAGAACGAACTAAGAATCACACCCAAAACATAATAAAATTACATATTTATTTTGCAGCACGATAGGCAATACAGTACACAACACCTTGGAGGACTTCAAAT
This sequence comes from Pholcus phalangioides, assembly GCF_987345545.1. Taxonomy (NCBI): domain Eukaryota; kingdom Metazoa; phylum Arthropoda; class Arachnida; order Araneae; family Pholcidae; genus Pholcus; species Pholcus phalangioides. The sequence goes on along the minus strand of NW_028301601.1, from coordinate 15,881,129 downwards.
ATATGAAAGCGATCACATATAGGCAACGATGGCATGCACCCGATAACTCAGTGAGAGCAAGGTTTTGTCAACGTATAATATATATATGTGTATATATATATATATAATTATATTAAAATATTACACACTGCAAGGAAGCCACATTACATTAATCACACCGCAGTTATTCAGAATTAAAATATATTAATTAAATTCGTGGAAAAAAAAAAGAAGTATAAAACGACTATAATAAAATAATATACATATTTTTTTCACAACTATTATATATATTCTGAATGAACAAGAACAATTTTTATCGATTTATGACTAAATAATTGATAATTGTAATTTGATTTTGAAAAAAAAAATAGATTTTTTTTATTCAATTTAATTGTAATTTTTGTTGTATTATAGCATTTTGATCTTATAATTACTAAAAAAAATTAACATTGATGTTAGATGTTGAAGACAACATGGATGTACATAAGCGATGACGTAATGATTAACACGAATTCTGCAATTCGAAGGAGCAAAGAATTGTCCCGGGGTCATGTGAGGTCTGGGTAAAAAAAGAAAGCATCGTGCACACTGATGGTCAACATCGTGACACATGTCAGACAAACATGAAGATCGTACTGTATGTGTGTGTGAATGTGAGCACATTCGATCCCCTCAACACCGATGTCTTTTCAATAATGATACCGTCATGTGATATGAGCATGTTTACATTCGACACGTGATGTTTGTTTTGGTACACCGCACATTAAAGGGGTTAAAAAAGAAACAAGTCGGTGCACATCCAGTTGAAAAGCTTGTTTTGATGGGGTAGTCATAATATTCAAATATTAATGCGTTCCGCCATTAATAATCTTCTCACAACCATCGGAACAACGATGACGATGAGGAATCCAAAATCAGGGAAATGGCGGATTACGGAACAAGCAGAACTGTTGTTGGTGTTACTCGAGGAAGACAGAGATGGATCGTGTTTGACCGTCTCGGCAATGATGTCTTTGGTCCTTAGAGATACCTCTTCCGAATAATTTCCGTAGCCGACTGCATTCCTTGTCCTCGCCCGAAGAACGTATGTTGTCTTGAAGCTCAGGTCTTGCAGCAGGATTTCATGCTCTGCAACACAAACATTAAACATAAAATAACATATAGATTTTACTAGGCTTTCATGGCCAGGGTTATATGAACTATACAGGGTGAACTGCACCTATCTTGCCATATGAAAAGGGGAGATAGACGAGCCCAAGTGGAACATGAAACACATTAGCAACCGTCTTATCTCTAACCATTCTGGAGTTATGGTGACAAATAGATTATGAAAGAAAAATAAGTCGAGTCTGAAAAAAGACGCAAATTTGTGCAGTTTCCAAAAGAACTACACCCAAACTAAGTAGATATTTGAAATAAAAAGAAAAAACTATGTACCATGTGACCATTTCCATCAAGTATGTGGATTAATGGCGAGCTACCCGAGTGCTGAAAGATTGGTGAAGTTTAAAATCGGAATCCTTCACCAAAAGTATTAATCACTAATTCCGCAAACACCCTTCCAGCTACAATCGGGAAAATTCACCAAGAACTTGTCCATTGCAACACCTTTCGAAAGAGTGTGCAATGAATCATATCGGTGTTCTAGTTCGGGAGATATTTAGCCTTTTTTGTTTGCTGATAATACGATTCCATTTATCTTCTTACGGTAAAAAGGTCGCAGGGAAAAGGAGCAGGTTGGTATTTTCGGTTGGCGTGTTTTGCGCTATTTCAGCGAATTCTTTTTTTCCCTCTTTTCCCCCGTTTTCCCTACATGGAAAATGAACCCTCCCTTCGCACGTCAAGGTCAGAGGCTAACTCAGTATGGGCATACAATAAATCTGAGCTGTTGTGGTATGATCTCGGAAAATCCACCTCCTAGAATCACTGAAATAAGCAGACATGCAGAAATCACTGAATAAGCAAATTTCCTTTTGGGTTAGATAATACAATTGAACGACCGACGTTAGTTGACCCAAAATTGCGAAAAGAAACCACGGCTGTACGCGTTTTGGAACTATATGAAGTTCCTTCGCCAGTAGCAGAAATAAAGAAAAATATTATAATATACTTATTATAGCGGGAGTTATTCGCTGTTGTAGACAAAAGAGTCGAATTCAAAATGAAACGGCAAAAAGAGCAGAGGAGGAGGACAGAAAAAAGAAAAAATGGCGGAGCCAATCGCAAACGAGAACGTGATAGTGATGCTGATGGAGAAGAATGATTATTGAAGAAACTGTTGCCAGATTTTTGAAAAGGGTGGTGTGCTAGTTAGGTCGTTGACCAACTGGTTTGAGTTTTTGTTGATGTAGAATGATTCCAAGAAATCCAAGTCAGACGGTGAGGGACATTTTTGAATGATTTTAGCAGAAGAGAAGTCAAATTTATGGTCAAAGGACCAGCAGTGTTGGGCTATGGATTGGCCTCGGTTAAAGTCTTGGTTGGTCATCTTCTATGCTCATTTAAACGGTAGTTCAGGGCACGTTTAATTTGACCTATATATATGATAATCCGAGTTGGCATGAAATGCTGTAGATGCCCTAGTTGTTGAGTAGGTCAATGGGATCTTTTAGTTTGGAGAAACTAAATTTATTGACGGGGGTGAAAACCACATAAAAAATTAATTATTCTTCTTAAAAAATTATATTCTTCTCCATCAGCATCACTATCACGTTCTTGTTTGCGATTGGCTCCGCCATTTTTCTTTTTCCTGTCCTCCTTTACTTGTTGCCGTTTCATTTTGAATTCGACTCTTTTGTCTGCAACAGCGAATAACTCCCGCTATAATGAGTATATTATAATATTTTTCTTTATTTCGGCTGCTGACGAAGGAACTTCATATAATTCCGAAACGCGTACAGCCGTGGATCCTTTTCGCAATTTTCGGTCAACTAACGTCGGTCGTTCAATTGTATTTCTGAAATAAGCATTTGTCGAAGTAGACATTTTAGTAGATTTTGACGATCATTCGATTACTGGCACTTTGCCAATCTCTCCGTGTTTGTAGCTCACCATTAAATTTAGATGTCTTGAGAGGCGGTGACAACTTATATGTTTTTTTTTCAGCGAAATGATATTGTGTTGCAAAAATCCGTAATCATCACTTCAGAATTTTCATCGAAGATCTACTTCGACGGATGCTGATTTTAGTTATGTATTGCGAACAAGGAGCTGAATTTCTCCGGAACCAGAACACGATATCGTGTACTGTAGGCTATTTCAAAAGCTGTTGCAATTGGTAAGTGTTTGGTAACTTCGACGGATTGTTGCTGGAAGGGTATTTGGAGAATTAGTGGTTATAGAATTTGGTGACAAAACTGATTTTGAACATCGCCAATGTTTCAGCACTTGTAGCTCGGCAATAAATTGAAACCCTAGCTCTGGCGGTCACAGAAAAAAAAAATAAATATAAAATAAAACCGAACATATATGAAAGACCAGTGAATGCCAACACTCAATTTGATGCATTAAGTAATTGGTCTAGTTCATTCGGTGAATGGCGTTGAAATGTCTCCTGTAGTACCATAAACACCGGCACAAGACGCAGACAAAGAAAGTAGTCTCACATGAAGGGTTTGATACACTAACCCCTCCGTCACATTACTACCCTTGCGGTAGTAAAGACTTGAAATTAGGTGACCTGAATTGGTTGTTTTCACGCGTTTCTCTATCTGCGTCAAGCGCCAGCGTTTAAGGTGCTACAAGTACCGTTATAACATAATTTACGATTTTTTAACTGCACGGATCATTTTGAAATGCATAAAAGTGAGTGTTGTCATTTGCATTTTTCACAATTTTGTTGCTGTAGCCGAACAGCGAGAGCTATGTTTTTGTTCATCTACTTATTCTCTGAAACAGTTATATCTAGAATTTCATTTGCGTTCGTTAATTTTTGCTACCTCTTGAGCTAGGTGCTCGTACATTGGCAGTTATTTTATGACTACCTTGTATTAGGGAACAATATGGTGGCAGTATCAAATAATTTGCTACAGATGCGTGCGGTTAATAAGCGCCCCCCCCCCCCAAGCTACTTGAGGGGTGAAGAATCAGAACGGGGATTTCCCATACCAAAATACCTGGAAGTTGTGCAGAGTTCATTCAATCTGATTACGATTTTCCAGGCTGATCCTGATTAAATGCTCCGGGTCAGTCTGTGATCATGTGTAATAATACATTTTATTCCTTTGAGAATGGCACTCCCCCCCCCCCCACACATCCAATTGAGAGCCGATATTATTTCTGAATGAATAATATAAAATGGCAATTATACTCACTTCCATAGACATGATACTCTTTAGATTTTCTCCAATCTTCATCGAATAATCTGCACTGTAATCTATATCCCAGAACGGGTAGCGTGTCCTTTACAGATGGTTTCAGGTTGACCAAAACGTATCCTGGTTGATCATTATTCACGGAAATGGATGGTGGACGTGGAAACACTTCGGAAGCGTGAAAAGGAGACATAAAGAAAAAGATGGAGCTTGTTAGAATGGATGTATGTAATGGAGCTTGTTAGAAAGCAAATGAGCAATTGAGTTAGCTAGTCATCGAGCGAGCGAGAGAGTAAGTTGAATCGCTTACTCACGCGCTTGTCCAGTTGCCAAGATAACTGACTCTCATCCCGAATGACGCGGATTCGAATCCCGACAAATGTTCGAATCGCCAAACTCGTTACTTCTCCTTAACAATTACGGAAATCAGACTAGTTTCCAAATATCCTTGAAGTCATCCTAACCCCAGTTTGAAGACGTGCAGTGCAGTCCAGTGGGGAAGATATGACTCTCATCCCGATGACCGGGGTTCGAATCCCGACATGTTTAACCTCGCACTGGCTCTTTTTGTGCTTACTTAAATAACACTCACCTGCTTGCTCACACACTTACTCATTGACTAACTTGCTTACTCACTACCCACTCGTTTGCGGAATTTCTGAATGACTATGCCACTTGTTCACCCACCCGAATTTACTACTTCACCACAAATTATTTTCGGCTACACTGCAATTTAATGCCGTTAAGGAGTCGTGTTGGAAATGAAGGCGCCATCTATCGGTGGTTATATATATCCTTTCCCGGTTCGAACCTGGGAACTGACGGCAATCTCCACGGTGATAGACGAGCATCTTTGCCACTCGGGCGCTAAGAATGAGTGAATGATCGAGAAGGTGTAAGCGAGTGGGTGATTTTTTGAGAGAGTATGAAGGTAAATAAACGATTGGAGTAAACAAACGATTGAGAAGGTGAATGAAGAAGCGAGCAACTCACCCAACGGGTCGTTTATTGACTTGCTCTCTCACTAATCATCCACTTGACGCTCGCTCAATGTCTGACTGAGTCGGTCACTTTGAATAGCAATTCACTTTCGCAACAGCTTGTTCACGTTAATCGTTTACTTACTTTCATTCTCACTCATTCGTCCATTCTCTGACTTACTCGCGTACTAAGTGACTCACACTTTCTTCCAATAAGAAACATTTGTCGAGGAAACTTTCCGTAAATCCCCGCAGAGCAATATTAAATCATTCAAATCCGACTCACCTTCGATCTTCAAGGCTAATGTTAACCGATTCCATTTCCATTAAAAACAACTAAAACTGATTAACCTAACCTAGTGTGTAATTATTCATCTTATAACTAAAAAAACGCGTATCCAACAGCACTAAACTTAAAATCACTAAAAAAACACAAATAAATTATAATATCCTCAGCGCCAGTTTTTTCCCGTGTGCATTATTTCAAGCCAGTCCTGCCATATCCGGATTTTCCGATACACCGATTCCAGATTGTCCTTTTTTTTTTCATCCTCCATACATTCATACGGTATGTAAATTTTTAAAGACGAAGGACTCTTTCTACAAATTTGAGCAGCTTCGTCTCAATTTACGCTTCCTCGAGCACATATTTTTAAATTACGTAATTTTTATCTTTTTTTTTTGCTCTGTTAAAGCAAGAACAACTTTTTTTATGACATAAATAGTAGTGCAAAATTTTTTAATACTGTATTTATGTAAGATATATATATATATATATCGGGTAATTAAAATTCATTCACCGGAAAAATACACGTTTTAAATGTATTTTTTCTTTTATATCGCGTTAATACTGAAAAAAAAAATCTATTTTCTCATTTTTTTTTTTAGCCTTTGAGGTCATAATGTTTCATGGGATTGGAGCTCAAACTGGCCAATTTGGTCCTGGTTATTCTTCCACCCGATTTATTCATCCGAGGATGATGTCACTCTCCGCTATCCATACAAAGGTTTTTAACAGCTGGCTGATGCGAAGATATATTCTGGAGAGAGAGAAAATTCCCCCTGCAAGGGAATCGAACCCACGTCCTTTCAATTTCCGGGTGAACGCCCTATACCGCAGAGGCAATGAACATCGCAATCTTTCCTTGGAGCTCGTGTGCACTGAACGGGACCGTACATGGACGATCGGACCTTACTAAGGCCAAAGCTCACAATTGCTGCGATTCCCTACGCGGGGGGGAAGTTGAATTTTCCCCTCTTCCCAAAATATATCTTCGCATCTCAGCCAGCTGTTAAAAACCTTTGTATGGATAGCGGAGAGTGACGTCATCCTCGGATAAGTCGCGATCTGGTGGCATTGCCAGCAATTGTTAGCTTTGGCCCGAGACCCGACCATCTCCGTTCAGTACATACGAGCTCCACGGAAAGATTGAGAGGTTTGTTGCCTCTGTAGTCTAGCGGTCTAGGGCGTTCGCTCGGAAAGTGAAAGTATGTGGGGTCGATTTCTCACAGGGACAGTTGAATATTCTTTCCTTCCAAAATATATCTTCGCATCTCAGCCAGCTGTTAAAAACCTTTGTACGATTCATTCATACCTGTATCTTTCCTTATCCCTTTCGGACCCTGGTGCCACAAACGTGTGGGTTGCTTTTTTTCTCACTGTATAATTTTTCCTTTTGACTTGAGGGAGTTAAGCCCCGACTTTTACAGGATTGTGTAAGTGTTGTTAGAAGTATGGGAAATAGGTACTGCTCAAGTATTACACCAGCATGAGGAAGAGTTTGGATTTGCTGATTTTTAATTACAGGGAGGGGGAAGGGGTGACTGATGCTTACGTCATCAGCCACATTTAACAAATATGAATTATTCTTAATGGTATCTTGACTAGGAATGCGAAAAACGAAACGGGCAAAAACCTTTTCTCCTAGTTTGTGGGCACCTGAACTAACATTCCCTTCCTATTGATAAGTTCTTAAAAGAGATCTCCTTCTCTATTAGACCTCAACAGACGTCCCATACCATGTCCTGTCTCACTTATGTTGTCGGCTAAACGGTTTTGTGTCAACTCAGTGCGTCACAACTGTCGTCTTTGAGTAATTTGCTGGACTCCCGTACGTAAGCGGTTACATGCTCTTCGAACGACAATTAGCAACTTTGCTCCCTTTTTTTTGCAGTTTTCTTGGGGTGGCACGTATTCTTCCGTACACAGGATCAATATCTTTTATAGTTTTCTCGAGGAAATATAATCAGCTTACTGATTTTTCGTATTTTTTTCGATGAAATATAGTCAGCAATTTATGCAGAGATGTACAGAATACCGTTTGCCATGTTTTTCATTTATTGGTGCGCTCATCAGTGTTATCCAAAAAAAATAATTTTTTAAAAGGAATGTCCCTCCTTTTCAAAATTGTAAGGGGAAATATGGAAATATATAGAAGAATATTTTTTTGTCATGAAAAACAGCGAAATAACTTTATTAAAAAAATCACCTAAAACTTGAAGGAGTATTTTCACCCCTCAACGAAATTTTGTAGGAGTAAAATTGAATTGCGAGAAACATGAATGTATATGCGTATTGGCGAACACTGCTGTTCATTATTGGCAATTTATTTTCTTTGTGAGAATCATCTACTTTACTCACCTTTAAATTTTCTTGGTGACAATTGGTAACTTTCCACTTTTGTCAATTTTCTTCGCGTTGGCACGTATTCTTCCGTACACCGGATCAATATCTTTTATAGTTTTCTCGAGGAAATATAATCAGCTTACTGATTTTTCGTATTTTTTTCGATGAAATATAGTCAGCAATTTATGCAGAGATGTACAGAATACCATTTGCCATGTTTTTCATTTATCGTTTCGGAAACACATTGGTATCTATTTGCCAACTCCTGCTAGCAAAGTATTAAATGCCTAGAACAGCGACTCTCTGATCTAAATTCCACTTAAATGGCAACCATGAAAAAAGGTTAAAACATCAATGTCACCATCATTCCCACTCAATTTACGCCTACGCGAATAACATTAAATTACATTCACAGTCATGGGGGGAAAAGGTTGAGAGTAATGCGATCTTTTACATCACAAACACGGGAATTAAAGTTTAAAAAAAAAATTGTCATTCTAATCAAAAATAATGCATCCGGAAAACGAAAATGCTAAATTTCTACTTGTTTCTAATATTCCAGAGAGAAAAAAAAGAGAAATTTATTATTAACAAGAAAAAATAAATAAGAGAGAAATGAAATATGCAAATGAGGAATGCAATAATCACCTCCTTCGAATAGAGCTATCGATTTTTTTGCTTCACCGAGGTTATTACTGGCAACGCAGCGGTAATTTCCGAATGCTGAATTATCCGTTATTTTCACCTAGAATTCCAAAAAAAAAGAGAGAAAAATACATAAAAGAAAATGATTTTATTGTTTTTTTTCTTTTTTTTGGATAAAAAGAAGAAATTTTCATTAAAAAAAAATAATCTAAAAAGGGATTTACAAAAACCCGATAATAATAATGATGTTCTTTTTTTGTAAATTATGTAAAGAATTTGTTTTTGAATATTATTTAGGAGAATTTTTATTACTAAATGTAATTATCACTAAGTACAATGCCGCGGAAAATTGAATTTGGTATTAAGTCTCATTTAAAGAAATTATAAAAATTTTTTTTTGGAAAATGGAGATTTTTGCCCGTTTTATGGAATTAAAAATCATACCGAGTGATTAATACGGATTTTTTTTTCCATGTATAAATATTTACATTAGACATGAATGGACTCAATAATATATTCATTCATCCCATTAGTCTATAAATGGAATTCGATTCCAATCGCGAATTCCCAAACAGATCACGGAATTATAACTTTTTTTTTCCAATTACGAAAGCTTTAATTGCATTTAATGGAGGCCCTGATGGGAAAAGGCTACTCCGATAATAATTACCTATTTTATCTTTTAATTATAAGCTGAAGCGTGAATACGATTCGTTAAAGAAAAGGTCTTTAGATGGTTTTAATTTACTTAATTTAAGGTGAATTCCAAAAGGTGGGGGGGGGGGACTCGATGGATGATGATTCTAGAATTGGGTGCTGAATTATCATGTAAATTAATATAATGCTATCTTTCGAATCCTCTATATATCTCATGTTTTTTTAAAGATGAATTCCCATCGATGTTTAAGATAGAAACTGAACTAACTCAAAATTCCATGTTGAGATGATATCCATCGAGAATGAGAGATATTGATTTATACGTTAATTTATTAAAGTTCGAGCTTTCAGAGAAGTGGACTCTTATTACAGATGGATAGATAAAATCGTGTTTTAGATGCAAATTTCCATCAAATAGCATCATGGAAATCGATAGATGTCAAATTTCTCCCATTAATCTCAGAACAACTTCTGCAACCTCCCGTGAAACCATGGACTTATGGAGTTGTTCATCTTCTATATGTTACGCTAAATATGATAAATCCGATAATTATACATAATAAACCGGTTTTTATGCATAATCACTGATCATTTTGGTTTCATAAATTTCCCTAAATTGATCTCAAGCATGAACCTGTTCATGCTCCGTCGTCTCCTGAAGTTTCGCTAGAATTCCGCGGTGAGGTGGCCAGAGGACACAACCTTCAAGTTTGTTGAAAAATATCTTCGCCATGGACGTTTGTTGAACTATAGAAATGAAAACTATTTTAACAAACAAGCTAAAAATTAATCGATGTTGGAAATAGTAGAAGCTGTGGAATATTCGGTCGACGGGCTGCCAGGAGTTGCAAAAAAAAATTGAAGGTTCAAAAATATATCGGGTGTGGAAAATTTATTATATATTAAAAACTGGATGGGGATATTTCTCTCATCCAGAAGGAATTTGCTGCCATCTATTGTAAAAATACATAATCAAATATTTAACAATGATAGTATGTGCATTAAAATGCATCTGCATTAAATTTAAAAAAATAATAAAATTTCAAATAATTTTTATGTTTAATGAATTTTTATTATTTAATTTTAACCCTTATAATTTCCTACAAATGCCAAGAATCAGGATGATTCCGAACTCATGAGCGAAACTTTTACAAGGACAATCATTTCGTGCATGGTGATGTGTAAAGTCCGGATTATATGCAAATGCATATGTGCTGTAGTGGAGGGTTGGTAACATACTGGGTTAGAGATGGGATGGGTTCAAACCCACCCACCTCCAAATAATTACACTTTTTGCCACTGTGGTGGTCGAGTGGTTATAGTGACGGACTCGCGATGCGAGGATCCAGGTTCGAACCCCACAGTGGTGGTCGGCTGAAGTTGGTTTTCTGTGGTTCCGAACTTCAAGACGCAAATGCGAGCCGATCTCCCCGTTAAAAAGTCTCGCCACAGAGAGCAACAGTCCTACAACGATAAATCATTCAATCATAACACTTCACTCATAGTTTGGAAAACTGGTGGCAGATGGCAGCACTACACATAACAAGCATTGCACAGAAACAAACTTTACGTCAGGTTGCACTACACGTACACGCACATTGCCGCATGTACGGGTTCCGTGGGGGGGGGGTGCATTTGGGGTGTAGCAGTAGTAGGTAGGGCCTCCAAAAAATGGCTCGGGGATCCATGATGTTCTTAAGTCAGCCACCTCGTTGGGCAATTTGCCTGTTGTGGCGTTGTATTTGTATATAATGGCCTTTTTTAGCATAAATGCATATAATGGCCTTTTTTAGCATAAATGCATATAATGGCCTTTTTTAGCATAAACGCATATAATGGCCTTTTTTTAGCATTAATGCATATAAATGCATAAAATAAAAGAATTTTCAGCATATGTGTATATTTTTGAAGGTTTATTTAAGCCAGCTCAATTTTTTTTTACAATTTTTCAAATAAATATTGTTCATAATATTTTCATAGCATCGGTTTTTCCCCCGCAGGAGAAATTTAGTGAATTAATACATATTCAAAACAAATCAAATTTATTCATTTCCAACATACAGAGATTTAGATAAGTTTAAAAAAAAACCATATTTGTCATTCAGAGGCTATGATGCCTGTACGGATGATTGAAAATTTACATGATAATTAATGAATAAAATATATAAAACATACGACATGAACAGAAACATTAAAAAAAAAGAAGAGACAGATATCAACATAAAAGAGACAAAATTAGTATGTATTACTTGTAATTTTTATTAGTATTATTATTTGTAAAGTATTTTACGAATATTAACCGTTTTATTGTGTAAGGCTGTTTCTAGAGATGTGTCAAAGCATTAAATTTTTTTTAGAAATAGTGTCAAAATTCATTTATTACTGCTATTTTCGTTATTGAGCAGCTACAAGAAACTGAAAATTAAAAATGGCTGAATAAAAATATGCAAAAGTTATTTGCATATGTCGTATATATATATATATGAGGGGATATTTTTTGAAAATGAAATACATATGCACTAAGAAATAGAAAAGATGCATTTTAAAAACACATCTGCTTTTTTTTTTTGCGTGGTGATTTTTTTATATGCATATTTTCTCATTATTTCGGAATTTTTGACTTTTCATGATTTCTAATGCATATTCTGAGGTGTTAATGCATATTTTGGCCTCTTAAGTGCACATTTTGGTATTTCAAGTGCAAATTTTGCATTTATAAGTGCATAGTTTTGCATTTATAAGTGCGTATTTTTGCATTTTTAAGTGAATATTTGCATATTTTTAAGTGAATATTTGCATATTTTTAAGTGCATATTTGCATATTTTTAAGTGCATATTTGCATATTTTTAAGTGCATATTTGCATATTTTTAAGTGCATATTTGCATATTTTTAAGTGCATATTTTTAAGTGCATATTTGCATATTTTTAAGTGCATATTTGAATATTTTTAAAGCATATTTTGCCACGTTTTTAGTGCATATAATCCGGGCTCTAGTGATGGTTGATCCACGATAGAAGAGTAGCAAAACAAGCGCTATATGCGTCAAATGGTTGCGCCGTTTAGCAGTTCACCACTGTGTTGCGACCATCCATTGTAAAATTGAAACTACTTTAGATTTTTTCTCTCGTTCTTAAAGTTTTGAATAACCCTTTATCAAGGTAATAGGGTAGGAGTTCTTAACCCTGCAGAGCGCGAGGGGGATTTTGTTTGCCGGAAATGGTTCAGACGACGAAATTCTCGAAGACAACGACAAAGTAAGCGATTAAGCAGTTTTTTTCGCGACCATGATACTTACTCGTAGATTGTAATGTGGCAGAGCAAGTGAAGGGAGTGAAAAGTGCGATTCAAACGAAGAAAATTCTATAAAAGGAAGTAGCTGCTTTTGAATAGAATAAAGCTCCAATAAAATCACTAGAATGAATATTGGATTCTGATCGACCCCATTCATATCGAGTCCGAATTTTAACGCGCAATGCACGGTTGAGCCGATGGGTCATGGCACAAATTTGAGTCATGGAGTCTCTCTAATCATAAAAGTCCACTTACTGTGTCATTGGAAACCCAGGGGCCCTACCTTGAGGAATTTAAAACTACCATGATCTTAAACAAATTCGGTCAGAGGGACTGTTGAGATAGATCGTACATATCAACTTCCCAATCCGATTATAAATTCATTTTTTGTGACACTAATTTTAGGAGAGTCATACTGATTTCGATAGCCTGGATTGGGAAACATATTTTTGAGGCTCTCTTGTGATCCACGATTTTATATAAAACAATTTTGGGGAGAAGTCATCATCTAAAATTACATAAAAGCATTACAGAATGCACAGGAAAGATGAAAACAGAACCGCTTAATAGCATCATGGGCCCCCTACTAAGCCACTAAGTGCCTGCTGATCAATCCACATTGATCAGCTCACAAAAATTGTTGTAACAAATCTTATTATCAAAAGTTCCGGGTGGCCCATGCGTAAAGACGGCACTACCTGAAAAACATTTATGCAAAAGAACACACTAAAAAGTAGATTCAAGAATTCATAAAAACAAATTGAAAATCAATGAGAAAAATAATTCCAGAATAAATAATTAAATTCGAGCCTCCTGTTTATAGTGGGTTCTTGATTGTTGGCGACCTGTAGACAAGCAGTGGACTGGTCTCAGTGATTCCGAAAAAAAAAAAATTTAAGTAAAGAATAGCCTATTTACTGATAATTTTTATGCGAAAGAAATGTACCGTTGGGTTGTGAAGTTTTATGATTAGAACCGAAAAAAGGTTAAGAACCCGTGCGCTAAAAGGACCAATCTAGCATGCAATTATCCTTCTAGTACACACCGGAAAATTGCGAGGTCATGTTAAAGTTAAGGGTACACTCAGATACCAACTACTCTTCAATGGTAGAAAATCGGAATAAAAGTCGACAGAAAGAAAATAACAGAGACGATTAGTATTATCATGAGTCCATTTTGGCATGCTTTTCCTATTTTCGAACAATATTGGGGAAAATAAAGTCCCAATACAACCGAACATTTTCTTTCGAAACGGAATAGAAAAGGACAAATACAAAACAAATTTATTTCGAAAGATAGAGGAAAAACAATACACAAAAAGAAAAAAATGTTTTACGGATGTAAATGTATAAAATATGAATAAGACTTCTTAAAACGACCTGTGAAGTTATATGCAACAGAATGGGCGTAAAAATAAAGATACGAGCCCGTGCTCTGTGGGTGAGAGATAAGGCAAGCCAATGATAGAAAAGGGAGAAATGCTTCTCTCTCTACCCAAACAAATAAAGAAGCCGAAGAGTTTCATACCAGAAATAGATACAGCCCACGTACAGACGTATTTTCTTGGCAGAGAGAATAAAATAGAACCTACACACACACAAGAATACGCTTACGGAAAGATATGCAAAAAAGCAGACATGCTCCCGAAAAGAAGAATCGTTCGTTGATTCTGGAGCTATTCTTTATCCTATTTTGAAAGAGTCATTTTCTTTATGTCTGTTAAGAAGTTTTCTCTTTGAATAAGAGCTATTTCTTGAAATAGTACATCTCTTGAAAATTAGTTTTTCCATACTGACATCACTACCAGCCAGACATACTGTGGAAATACTGAATTGAACATACAGTAATGCGTTTGAATAAATATATTTTTCGGAATGCATTTCATTTCCCATGCCTCGATCAGTTATGATGCAAATACGATACGATATGATAGACCGCCTACAATAGGCGAGAGATATTGAGTTCCAGTTGAAAGAAGGTAAGTGTCCTAGTTGGAGATACCAGTTGATGGTGTTTAGCCCTTTCAAAAAGCAATTGTATTTTCGTTTCTCTTAATATGAGGTCAAATTAGGAATTGTCCAAATACCAATTGCTTTGAATGGAATAGATTAAAGCTAATGCTTAATCTCTAAATGGTTTGATTTTGAATAGAAAAATTTACACGTAGAAGAATGTGGGTATATATTTAAAGTTTCCAAGCTTAGTACGGTTAATTCACATTTACAGAGTCTAGTGTGGATCCCTACAGTATTGACCAATGGAATTACGGTGAAGCCGGGTTTTCCTACGAGTAGAATTTCTGCGCCGTATGCAGCGTTAAGGAGGGGATTGGTTAAAACCTGAAATTCAGGTGTTTTTTTTTGAACTAAAGCCGGGTTTTCCTATTAATATGTTTTTTTGCGCAGCGTGAACCGAATTCAACCATTTCACGTCGGCAGAAACGTGTTACATGATTACTCTACGCGTTTGTTTTCCTAGCGTGGCGCATCAGATCTGGACGGCTATATTATAGTATATGGCATTGACATCAGCTACTCTGTCGTCTGCATGCTCCGGTTTGAAGGGTAGGAAAGACAACACACTAGAGTGAAGAGAACATCGGCAAAACTCGCGGCGCTCGGCGCATTTGATTCCTTCAGAAGCAGTCGGCCAATCACGCTTGACGTAAAGCGCTGTCGTGAGGCGTATTGCGCTTTGTAGGAAAACAGTCATGCTGCTTTTCTTATTGGTGAGTGGACGACGTGTCGCGTTGGGCGAATCACGTTGCGCGCAGCACAAGAAACCTGCTCCTAGGAAAACCCGGTTCAATCAGCGTTTTTACGCTGCACACGATGCAGACAACCTGCTCCTAGGGAGACCCAGCTTAAGGATCCATATCAAGAAAACGCCAAGGCATTTGAAAAAACATACATCAATCGATTTCAAATGCCAGAAATAATTCAATTATGATTCAAGCTATAATATTACTGTATATACAGTTGAAGGTGAAATAAGGATCACATGGCTTTATACGTAGATTCAACCGTCCCGGTTTAGTTCCGGTACTAAATTGATGACATTTTTCTTCAATTGGATCATGTCCTGATTTGTGGTAAAGATGGATGGCTTGACTGTTGTTGGGTGTCAATTGAGTAGATGCTTTCATCTAAAAAAGTATAGTCAGCCATGGTGTGGTGTACATATTTTCTAATAGGAAAATCTAGTGAAAATATATCAGTATCTGCATTAGATTCTCTTCTTTGAAGGAGAACTAGTCCTGCATTGTTTAAGGTATTTTATCCATGATCAGCTAGTTGTTTTTACGAATATACGTTAGTTTTTGAGTCTGTGCGGAATATCAAATATAAAGGAAGAATCCACAGACTAAAAAACTTCTTTGTAAAATAACTACAACAGCGACCGTGGATTTTTGAATTAGAGCTTCAGACAGAGAAGCCTACACGTCTTTCATCATGGGAATCTAATTACTGCATATTGATTACTCAGCATAATAAACTGGGTAAAGGAATCGGATGGGGAAAGGTTAGCTCTCTCCGGTTGAAACAAAAAACAAAAGATTAGCTCTTATATTAGCATGTAGATTGTAGGTGCACTTTGCTATGGAAATTTCAGCTTTCTACTGAGTAGAAGTGCGTTTTGAGGCGCCCATACTTTAATTTTAATAGTAGGAAACATTCAAAGAAAATGCTAAAATGACCT
Source organism: Pholcus phalangioides (assembly GCF_987345545.1). Taxonomy (NCBI): domain Eukaryota; kingdom Metazoa; phylum Arthropoda; class Arachnida; order Araneae; family Pholcidae; genus Pholcus; species Pholcus phalangioides. Next base: position 15,864,936 of record NW_028301601.1, on the reverse strand, counting down.
GCAATATGCTCTTCCATTTGTGGTTCGAGATCCTGTAGTTCCTGCTATTACCCAAGAGAGCTCTTTCTCGGAACCATTCGAATGTCGGCGGCGGCTTGGCGTGAGCTTCACAAACGAGATGCGTCGTTCCTCCGACAAATCCATAGGCTATGTCCATGCTGGGGTTGCGCCAAACGGGCCTGTCTGTGAAAATGAAGTCATGTAGCTTATTGCGTTTACTTAGGAGGAACAAACTATAAAATAGCTTTGACTACTGCCGAAGTAAACCAATAATAGAAAATATTACATATGGCGTATACAAAAAAAATTACTGATTATTCATCATGTGTATTGCATAGTGGCATACTAGGGTTAAAATGAAAATAATGGTAAACCCCATTGTTTCTCAATCACAAAGGAGACTGTGAAGGCAAATCATACCTTCACAATATCCTTAAATCAGCATCATTTCCGGCTTTTTTTTGGGGGGGGGGGTAACGGGAGGGGGAAAGTCACCGATACGGACTTGGCCAAGATTATCTAAAGATAAATTGTCACCGACCGGTTGATAATTTATCTTTAGATAATCTTGGTGATCCACCTCAGTAAACTCTATTGAGAACAGCTCCTCTACGAGGAGGATGCAGGGCTTTCATCCGAGAGCCGGACTCTCGAGCATGCACTCAAACGGAAGGTGAGTTTTTCCCCCAGAGCTGTGGACTCGCTCCTTCTACTTCGAACTTAGAATCAGCAAGGGTGTGCCCGGTCGGATCGAATCCCTACCAGGCGGATGTACAGATGCGATCGATTTACGATATTTGACAAATAGGTCCAATTATTGTAAGTGGATGCAACAAAGTTTCTTCGGAACATTAATCTATCCTGTATGATAGGCAGGGTCGGCTTTGGTGTAGGTTTGCCCTTCCTTATAGTGAGTAGGGAGACGATTAGTCGGAAGGAAGCTAGATAACTGGTACGTGAACAAGACCACCGGCTCTTCATTGGCAAGCTGACAGTAGGTTTTAAGGAATCCCGAATCTTTTACGGGATGCTCCTTCTGAGCATGAATGGACCTCCATTAAAATGCTGCTACTATTACTACTTTAACGTACATGCACCTCGTACACATTCCTCTACGGAATTTCCAACGAACTGATACATGCCGGAGTGTGCTTATGATGTTCACATGATGTGAACCTAAAGTGAAGTTTTTTCCGTGTAATTACTTTTTATCAGGGCTGTCATTTCAACTTTTTCCGGGGGGGGGGGGAGGGGCAAAACACATGTACTCAATGTATGTATATATATATATTTGTATATATACATATATCATTTTTAGTGTATTTTCAAAATCCGGGGGGACGGCTCCCCCTTCCCCCTAAATGACGGGCCCGCTTTTTATGTATAGTACTGCCATCTGCCATCAATTTTTTTACTATGAGTCTATCGAGATTCTGCAAACAGTTGTTATCTCGAACTAATGTAAGGCAGTGGTTTTTATTCAGGATCCACAGTCCCCTTAGAAGTCCTTGGAGTGGTTCCAGGGATCCATGAGCTTGCATGAACTAAAAATTGCTTTCATATTATTGCGTACTGAATATTATTCTGCGAAGGGGTTCATTGTCCATATCTCACTGACAAATTGAAGTCCCCGGTCTTTGCCTTATTGACACAAAGGGCCCGTGGAACGCAAATGGTGGAAACAATCGCGATTTGCTGGGACAAATGTGGGAAGGCACTGTCGTGAAAAGCGCAACGAACGCAGTCACAATCCAGAACGCTTCTCCTAAACGGCAAGACGCAGGAGTTTCGATGCTGCCCCAGACATTGGAATGCCTTACAGGGTAATGCAAACACATTACCTCACCCGGGAACTGACTGGGAGGCTCTGATGACATTCCATTGAAATGGACGTCAATTCTAACGGATACGTTAAGCTTCGATGCATTTATCTGCAATTGGGAGCGGCCAGGATTGTGTTAGGATAGCACTACTGTACCACACACCAACTCCTGCCATATATCGTCATAGGACAATTTCTAACCAGTGGAGTTGGGTGGTAAATGAAGGTGTCATTTCCCACCCCAGGTTCGGTAAGTGAAGAACTGATGTTCGCACCCGTGGACGTTGACGGTGACCTTCATAGTGGAAGACGAGCATCTTACCAATGCTCCTCCCGGGGGCTTTTAGGATAGCACCGACAACTGCAGGCTTTGGACGTCAATAACACATCAGACTGTCGGCGTTACTTTCAGGAAACTCTGCAAGTAGTGGTCTTTGGTAACCGAACAAGATGATCAAGGGCGGCTGCTGATAAAGTTCCTTGGTTATTAAAGAAAATGACCAAGCTGAAGGTATGAGAAAGAACTGGACGACCAGCCTACTCATAAGGACCACACTCACCAAACACATCGAATTTGCATGCAACATCAGCAGTGCTGCCACCGCCACTGTTTTCGGCATTATGTACGGTGTATTTTTCCTACAGTTCTCGTCGCCTCCTTCATTTGATCCCCATGTAATATTGATCTCTATTCATCTCTATACATCTCTATTCCTATGCGAAAACTTTTCTCTGTATCACTTTCCTCTCCTCAGAGGCTATATATAAAAAAATACACAGTGGACAAAAAAAATGATCTCCCGGCAGCATTTTCTCCTTTTGATACATGTCAAATCTTATTCAGCAGATTTCAGTCCCTATTTTTATCGTTTCTTATCAATGTCTCTTTTTAGGTTAAAAGAAAACGCTGACTTGGTGTATCAATGTGTATGACCGAGAAAAAAAAAAATGCTTAGATACCGCTGAGACAAGACAAGTAAAACTTTATCCGTTCTTGTATCTCTCAGTGTTACATGATCGGATTACTTACGCCTTTCACAGACTTGCAGTTTCTTTTATACGTGTACGTACAAGAAAGACCAAAAATTGTTGTGATATTATTTCTATTGGTATCGGATAACTTGTTGAAATATTATCTGTTGAATCGAGTTACACTGAATTTCTTTTTAGGATTGTATTTATTGGTTGCTATTGTTTTCACGGGTATTTTCTTATGTTTTTATATGCGTTTTGAAATTATTTAGATCATGCTATACAAAATATGCTTCCCCAGAAGCAAGCTGTCATATAATACAACAGAATTCCCAGAATAAATGTAAATAAATTTTATAAGGCGATTGTTCGTCCAATTCTTCTCTACGCATGTTCTGGATGGACCTATGCCAGGAAGGTTAACATGTACGTACTTGAAGTATTCTAAAACAAGTTCCTCAGAAGGATCACCAAGTCTCCATATTATATTCGAAACGAAGACATTAGGAGGGGATTCTAATGTTACAACTATCTTCAACTACGTTAAAAAGCTGTGCCGAAAACAATTTAAGAGCAACAGAGAATCTCCATACTCGCATATTAGAAACCTCTTAACCTATAGATATGATAATGTGGCTAAATACGCAAGGCCAAAGAACATTCTCTGCAGGACTGGCAGAATCTTACTAATTAACTGAATATGAGTCTTTATTTTGTCTTTTATGTGGCTTGTAGATGCCTTATTATCCTTATTGTTCCTAATTTTATTATGTTACACGTATGTACATAAAACATGTAGCGTGCAAACCCCCCCCCCCCCAGAGTGTTATAGCAAGGTGGAAAAGAAACAGAGAAAAAAATACATGTGTATAGGTATAAACATAAAACACTGCACGAATTTGAATCTGTAAATACCATTTGATTTAAATTGGTTATATTTACTTTCATGTTATTCCGAATTTTGCCTAGCAACATTGATTTCTGCAAAAATTGTATATCAAAATTGCATGCATAATGATGGGTTGTAAAAGCTGCAATGTCGACTTAGGATTACGATACTAGAGCATTAGGTTTTTATTTGAAATATTGCAAATCACTGTAAAGAAATACAGTATCATAATGTAAATTTATAATAGATTATTATTATTTTGACATAAGTGTATTATGCATGCATGTATGATGAGATTTATTTGTTTATAAGATATATCTAATTTGCGAGGTAGAAATACCAGCATAAAGACTTTGCAGAGTCTAAGAGTGTCGATCAGTAACCAACTGACAATTGTTAGGGTTTGTTTTCCTCGAAGATCATCTAGAGGGTTTTATTTCCCCCACCAAACTGAGTGATTGTTATTGGCCTCGTGTTTAGGGAACGGATTGCTTATGTTGTAATGGCCACGTTGACTCTGTGCAAAGAGATTACTGAAAATATAATTGTCTCTTTTTCCCGGACTTTATAATATCATTTTTCAATCTTTTTCTTTATAATAAATAATTATTCATTACTCTCTCATGAAAGTAGCAAATTAATAATATTCTGCTTTAGTTAAGAGCCATGAGAAAATTTTAAATTCCGGTAAATCAGCAAAAGCGCTCACATAAATATTACCTCGAAAGAAATACATTTTTAGTAACCCAGTAGATACGCTAAAAGAAGTATCAAACATGCTAAAATAAGTGAAAAAAAAAAATAGAGAGGAAATGGGGAAAAATCTCTACTGCCATTGATACATAAATTATTTACTGTACCCATGCTTTTTATGAAGCAAATATTTTCTCGAAGTTACTCGTAACCGTTCAAGAAAGATTCATATTCCTATCATATCAAGAAATAATAATAGTGGAAAAAAAAAATGATCCGGGGACCACATTCGTATCTGAAAGAAATATAAGGAAAAAGACGCGGTGAAAAGAGAGACTATTTCTCCTTCCTTTAGCATTTTTGATAAGCTCGGTAAATAAATTTCAGTAATAGCCTTCCCTTACTACTTGGATGGCTTCATAGATTATGTGCGCCATTCCTCACATTCCTTCCAAGAAGTTTACGGTACCTTTAAGTATGGGAGGGGACTGGTAACACGTCAGCGGCAGGAGCAACCAAAATAAAATAAGAAAATGGGCCTTATATAATGCATAATATCTTACAATTTTTCTTGCCGGCTATATTTTCCTTCGAGAATATCTTTTCTAGCCGAAAGAGAATTGAGATTGAAAAATAATAAGAATTTTTTGTGTGATAAAGATTATAGAACTATCGATTCGGGACCGTACAGTGGACGTCGAATCGTATGTGTATGTCCTTCATCTGGGAGCTGTGTTGAGTGACCACGAATGCCCGGCATGTGTAGTTCCCGGAGTCGCTTCTCTGGAGGTGGCGTATGAAGAGGCCGTCGTCCGTTATCGTCCGTCTGTGTCCTGTTGGTGGGAAAAAAAATTGGTATTATGCATAATGGACGAAGTTTTATTTGAAATGTATTTACGCAAATGCATGTTAGAACCAGGCCCGTCGTTACCGGACGCGGGGAGGCGGGCGCTCAACAATTTCGGGGCGCCAAAAATGTAGGACACCTTTTGCCCCGATTTTATATATTTTATGCTGAGAAATATCCATGCAAGAAATTTTCAAACGCATAATCAAATGTGAACTACAACAAAGATTAATTAAAATTCAGCATTGAAGGTGATTTTAAACTAGTTTCGGGAAATGTTTCGCTCATTAATGAAAATTTCAGAATTTTAGAATTAGAAATAATTGAAAGATATAATTCCAGCACTAATGAAATTTCAGAATTAATGAAATAATTGATTCCTGGAATTAATCAAAGGAATGATTTCAGAGTTAATATAAAAATTACGAACTATGGAAAGAAATAATTAGAGAATCGATTTGAAATTCAGAATTAGTGGAAGAAATAATTGCAGAATTAATGAAAAAAATAAATTCCAGAGTTAATGAAAGAAATTATTCCAAAATTAATGAAAGAAATAATTCCAGAATTTGTACAAATTCAGAATTAAGGTATAAAAAAATTCCAGAATTGATGAAAAAGTAGAATTAATGGTATAAAAAAATTCCATAATATTCATAAAAGTTCACAAATAATGCAAGAAGTAATTTAAGAATTGGTGGATCCTCCAATAATTTACCGTGAGTGCGGGGCCCGGTGCCAGCCCCTGTCGCACACCCCTAAGGGCGGCTCTGGTTAGAACACATCAACACGCACAGTAACACAATACACACAAATACAAAATGCAAATACTTGTATACATTATTCACCCACGTGGTTGCCCAAGGGATTATAGCAATCTGTCTAGGGCAAATTCAAAGCTATAAATATTGATTAAACATGTACTGGAGTGGTGGTAATTCTATGCTTTTTTTTGGCTTACCATCATCAGAAACATTTTTGATTCTTGGGTTAATGTAGGGGTTCCCCTTGAGAACGACCTCCTCATTGTTCCATTTATTTTTGTATTTTTTTCTTTTTTTTTCTAATTTTTTAATTTCTAGTTATGTGTATACAGCTGCCTTGGGCGCTATACTCTGGTTATTGAAATGTTTCAATTTTAAATGTTTCAACACATTTTTTTTTTTAATTCAGTATTTCTTTTTGAATGTAAGTTATACAACCTCTGACAATAAAGTTCAGTGAATAGTCCCGTAACATTAACGTAGATGAAATGTTAACGAAAGTTACCTTACTGTCCTTCGAAATAGTCACCTCCCATTACTATGCACCGCTGAGATCTGCTATACATGTCCTGGAAACTTTGCAAGAAGTCTTTTTTTGGGGTGGAGTTCAAAAGCCTCGTCTCACGTTTCGTTGGATGTCAGGAATATCGTCAAATCTCTTTCCTTTCAAAGCGAGTTTGAGTCGTGGGAATAGGAAGAAGTCTGGAGGATTGAGATCTGGCGATTATGGTGGATGTTCAATTTGCACCACCCCTCTTTTTTGCCAGGAACTGTTTGACGATATTGGCCGTGTGCGGGCGAGCATTGTCGTGAACAAGAAACCATGAACCTTGTTGTGCGTACTGAGGTCGTACCCTGCGTAGACGTTTCGTGAAATGGGTCAAAATTGTAATGTACCTTGCAGCATTCACCGTCGTTCCCTCAGGTAGAAATTCCTTGTTGATTTTCCTGTTCTCAGCTAAGAACCAACGCACTAAACAAGCACTTTGTAAAACAAGTCTTTCACGGAACACAAACGACGCTCAACTGAACAACGGTGGCGGCAGATGGTCAACCCCTGCCGCTACGCATGTGCAGCGTTTTGCTTCGCCAGTGTTGCCAGATCGGCCGTTCTGACTTCATTCACCGAACTTTATTGTTTGAGGTTGTATATATACATTGTAAAAATACATTGTTAAACATGAAAAATTTAAAACAAGATTGATGATGAGAGAAACTAGAATGTCAAAGCATTATATGAAGATTGAAAAATTCAAAAATGAAATGAATCGAGGCCAGTGCCTCGGGCTCTCATCATGATGAACACCCTGACATTGGCTTAGACCAGAACGTTTCTGAGAGCATATCTTGAGCTTCGAAAACCCAAAATAGATGCTCTATCCCCATGAGAGCCCGAGACATTGAAAAATTAAAAAAATGAAATCAATTGAAACCAAATCTTTATTCATTGCTTTCACTCCTTATATAATGCTTTCAAATTCCAGTTTTTCTAATCATCGATCTCGGTTTTCAATTTTTCATATTTAACAATGCATTTTTACAATGCTTATACAATACACCGTATATTTCAGCTGCCGTTAGCGCTGATATTGGTGAGTTTCGATAAAAATTAATTAATTTTGTAAAATAATGTACATTTTCTCTCTCATATGTGTGTGAATAAAAATACCATATTTAATACGATTTATCATGCTTACCAACGACGCAACGCTGGGGCGATTATTATCTATAATCGCCGGTAAAAGTGATAATTTTCAAGCACTTATTAAATTTACCAACGATGCTAGGGTACTATGCATAATCAGCGGTAAACACGACGAATTTATGGAAATTCATCAAACTTACTATAATGCTCGGTGATTATGCATAATACCTGGTTATTTCGGTTCAAAACAGGATTTATCACATTGACCATTGCAGATATATTCGTTCAAGTTTAATTATTTTACGATTTTTACAAAATTATACACTCAAATATAATAAATGGTGCAACTCACCACTCGTAATCAACGTGTCGTTCACATACCAAGTTACAATCGCTGGTGGGTCAGATCGAACTTTACATATTAATAGGAAATCTTTATCTTCGACACCATGTTGATCCCTCGGAGTTCCAAGAAACCCTATAGATTCTGTATGTAATATCAAAAAAAAGGACAAATAATGAATTATAATTCATTAAAAAACCATATTCTCTCACATACGCAATGAAATACGAATATAACTGTAAATATATATATAACATAAAAGTTTTATATTTTATGGAGTGATGAACATTGACAAGTACGATCAGTAACTACAGATTATTTCCTCGCATGGGTAAACAGGGCACGTGCCCAGGGTCCAGAAATTTTTGGGACCCATTCGGATGCAAAAATTGGCATTTTTTTTTCGAAATTATGTAACTTATTAAATTATAAACTTGCGTAAATTATGCAGATTACGAAAAATGTAAATTAATTATCTTTGTTTAATCAAAATAATTAATAATTACAATTTTGGGGAATCTCATGTACCATGTGACAAAAAAATTTGGGGGGAAAATATTTCTTCTTATTTTGAAAATTGTATTTCTGTTCATAGTCAGGAAAAAAAAAAATTCAGATAGAAAATCTGAATAAAATTCCTGAAAAATCCCCCCCCCACAACGCAATCTAACCCATAGGATCCTATGTTATACTCGTAGCTTCTACCGCCCCTTTGGAACTTTCCATTGTCCCCAAGGGGGCGTTAACTCCCATGTTGGGAATCACTGCTCTACACCAGTGTTTCTAACCTTTTTTTGCCCGTGGCCCCCTTTGAACCATATCTTTTTTTCTCGTGGCTTCCCTGTCTTACCCAGAGTCTTCGACCCTCATCTAGAAGTAAGATCCTTCATACGTATTGGATTTTTGCAGTGATTTTATACTGAACGAAAATTTTTCAAATAAGATTGGTCTCCGAACCACTGGGCTAGAATTCATTGAGCTCCCCGCTAGTCCGAGTTCTATTCAGGGCCGTCTCAACATCATGGGCCCCCTAGGTAAAGTGATGCCTTGGTAGTCCCACACTTAGGTGGAAATAAACAGCCTACACATTCCCTACTTATTTTCAAAACTTATTGTACTATAATACAATATATAAATAACAATACAATATATACAATATATAATAACAGAAGTACAATACAATTGCACTGTGGTACAAAATATCATGAGGTGGGGTCACTTATGGACCCGAGACCTCGGGCATGACCCTCTCACAAGAGTGGGACTGACAGAACTGCAGCCCGGGGGGAGCCTGATATGGTTTTCATTATTTTTTGTTTTTTCATACTATAAATTTAATCTAGAGGGGCCTTGCGAAAAACCCCTATCCTAGGGAAATTGCTGCAGAATGTAGGCGGTGAGTCCCGTGTGGGTCCATGCCCTAAAATGGCCCTACTTTTATGGGTAGTTTTGTTGGATTCTGTAAGTGTCCAGTCACTAATACAAAAGCTTTAAATGCTTTATTTCTTCACGCGTTAATTTTTCTTCTCAGCTCTCCGCAGCCCTCCAAACCCCCTGTCATGGCCCCTTTCTCAATTTTCTTCCGTGGCCCCCCTTGAAGTATCCCAGTACCACCAGGAGGCCATATGACCCCCGGTTGAGAACCACTGCTCTACACGAAGAGGAAAAATCGCCCCCCCCCCCGATCGTGAAAGAAAATAACTGAACTTAGCTTCTAACGGGATTGGATATTAGAGTTCATTTTCAATTAGTGGCAACCCGCTGCATAGGGTACGAATTGTTTTTTCGTTTGGTGTTTGGCGCGTAACTGAACGTTACAAAAATGACCCGTCACAAAATTTTAAAACGTTATAACTTGCATAATATTCGTCCAATCCTACAACGGCAAACACGTTTTTGTATTTGTATTTTACATGGAGTCACGTGTGTAATTATTGGGCGGTCGATAATAACCACCCTTTATTCAGTGTGTCCTTCAAGTGCTAATGCAGTGCTAATCTTTAACCGTCCTTCGTAGAGGTATGATTAATTCAAAAAATGCTCAAATGGCGTTCAAGAAATTACCCTGTACCAGTTTTGAGAGTGAAAATACAGTGCCACAAAATAAAAAAAATCTAAACTCTTACACAGTCCCCCTCGTCCTCTATTTTTCATGGCTCCTCATTGGTTGATGCTAGGTGCATGGTTTCAGGTGCTTCTTAGAAATTCAAATATATTAAATTGCGGTAATACGATACACAGAAGTCTATTGAATTGTCCAGTGTGATTTATATTGTGATGAATATATTTTGAAACTTTTAAGAGGGTTGTTCAATATAGTTCCCCAAAGGTCGAGTTTTAGGCGTTTAGGGTTATAATCGAAAATACTTATATAGAAAAATGTTTCTCCAACTTTTAGGAAATCATATGAAGTCTACGGAGAGATGGGGTTAGATGAGCAGTTCAATGTTTTAGCAAAGCTTTAAGTTAAATAAAGTTCAATTAAAATAAATTTTTGTTTTAAGAATTTGACTCAGAGAGATGAAGGTTGGACTGGATGACCTGTTGCAGCGTATAATGATGTCATGAAGGCGACAATCGAACAATTAATCACTCGAAATTTAGTGTGCTTCTGAACTTTTCTGAAGTACAGTTGACAAATATCTCATGAAACTTGTGGGAAACTGTGTGGATCGATATTGCGTGTATGGCACGCTTCTAGAAGAAAACAAAAAAAAGGACCTAATTTTTGTTAGACAGCCCAAAAATTCCATAAGATGGCCTTGAATATTTCATCGCACGCACCATACTGACCAAACAATGCTTAATTTTTCTTTTGTTGCGCTTGCTTTTAGAATATGGAAAAATCATCCGTTAAATTGATGATGCCTTAATCAATGTTCATAACTGTTTTTTGCCTCTATATCAGCTAAATTCCACACCAACGGAATTTTTTTAAATCCGCGGCATAAATGCTTCAAATTTTAAGGAAAAAAACGCACAGGGTATCCCATAAACACGTAAATGGCATCCCAGGAAAATCTATTTTCACGAAGGGGGATCTTGTTTTCGCACGGAAAAAAAATTACTTCAAATTTTTGTCAAAGAAAAACAAAAAAAAAAATAATAACAGTCCGGAAGGAGTGATCGGACCTGGACCTTTCTTCAAACACTTTTGTGTTTGAAACGTTCGTAAAGTTTCAGCAGGTGATTCGTAGCTGAGGAAGAACAACTTCACGAATTGGACTTTATCCACCAGTGTCAACATAACAATGGAAAACCTTAGTTAAGCCCCAGTAACAGGAAAATTTAGAAATGAGCTGTTTTAATCGTAATCCTTGCATTTTTGTAGGACTTATTTGCATATTTTCAGTGATTCTCTTTCGTGCAGCGCTTTCTATCGACGAAAATTTGAATTTGTTTTTTCTGTACCGAAACCATCGTGAGAGTAACTTTTTCCCAAACCGCATTCAAATCCAATTCCTTTGATTTTTGTGAATTTTTAAACTATTTACGAATTAATGGGCACCCTGTAAGGATGGAGAAGCGCAGGTTCGTCTTTCTTTCTCTTTACTTAGACACAGTATATTTACGAAAAAATTGTCAAAAACTTTCGGGACGACGTAGTAACTACATTATTTGACTATTCAAGTGAAAATTCTTGACTTTATAAATTCAAAGCAAACTTCTAATTCTAAACTGTTATAATCATTTTCACAAAAAACGAAGAAAATAATTTACATTTCCTTCCAAAATGACGTTTTAAACGTAGTCGCATACTTTAAAATTCTTAAAAAACTAGGGAAAAACTTCCTCTCGATTCGACTTCATTCAAAAAAGAGTTCTCAAGTAATAATTCCCAATTAATACAAAGTTGGAACTTTGCTGCAAATTCTCAAAACTAGGAAGAACGACTACAGCGGACACAACACTGCCATTTTCGCTACTCGAGTAGTGCTTATCTTATTTTCTTCTAAAAGTTTGAAGCTATCCTAAGCTCATGGAATATCTAGAGACTAGAGATTGATAAAGAGCGGGCATAAGGATGATTCTCCCTCGTGGGCATCTATCACAGTTTAGGCTTAAGTTGCTCCTTGCGTTTCTTTTTGGTTTGAAAAGCCAAAAACATATATCATTGTATGTGTGTGTGGGTGTTTTTGTCCATGTCTCTCTCACTCCTTCTCTTCAACCTTTTCCCGTTTAAAATTGATGTACAAAGTTCGGTTGCGTTTTCTTAAAGGTTCTTTTTCTTTTGCTTTACTTGTTTTCTTATTCAACTTTCTTGAAATGAGAAGAAAGTCAACTCTTTTCCTTTTTATTTCCATTTTGAACAAAGACACGAACTTTTCATTTCTAAGGAAAGAAAGAAACTACTTCGTACTTTCATTTTTAGGAAAAAAAAGTTCGTCCCGGAAATTTTCTTGGTGATGCATGGCTTTCTCTCCGTAAAGCTAGAGGAAATGAGAAATACGTGAGCAAGGACAAAACAAAAATTGGCTTCGTGTTGTCGGACCCCATCCTCGTGGTTCTCAATGTTTCAGTTATGTCTTGACAATGAGATGGATTCTTTGCGCACCTCTAAAAATTCGCTGGAGAAATACGCATCTTCTAGAAATTTGTAACAGGTGTGTGATGCGTCTCTTTTAGAACAGTCTAACAGGTGTGATGTGTACCTTTTAGAGCCATGTAACAGGTATGTGATGAGTACCTTAGAGATGCGTAGAAAGTGTTCGCAGTCTTAGAAATGCATAGAAAGTGTTCGCAGTCTTAGAAATGCATAGAAAGTGTTCGCAGTCTTAGAAATGCGTAGAAAGTGTTCGCAGTCTTAGAAATGCATAGAAAGTGTTCGCAGTCTTAGAAATGCGTAGAAAGTGTTCGCAGTCTTAGAAATGCGTAGAAAGTGTTCGCAGTCTTAGAAATGCGAAAGAATCACACGAATCCCTAGGAATGGTTAGAAAGATTTATTGCCTAGAAATGTTCTTGAGTACATTGTTTACTCTCATACATGTGAATGAAACTTGTCCAGATAAAGGAGTAGGAGGCTTATCGCTAAAAAATGCGTGGGAAACTTGTTTACTCTCCTAGAAATGTGGGAAACTTGTTTACTTTCTTAGAAACGTTGCAGGCTTGTTTATCCCTTTAAAAGTGAAAGAAGATGCTAGATTTTTTTTGTGAATTTCATAAAAACTGATTGGAAACTCCTCATGTTATAAGCAAAAAAAAAAAAATGTTTTGAAAATTGAAATTTTTATAGAAAACATTTACATCTTCGTGAATATACGTGGTGTTATTCTCACGAAAATGCACACAAGTGTTGTGCAAACTTATTTCAATACTTCGTAAAATTTACACATCATTTGCAGCTGTGTTAAAAAACATTTTTTTTAAAATTTAGTTTTTTTTTGTCGGTCTCGTGACTAAATTTTCACTGGAAATTGTGAGCAGAAACATAGGGTTCACGTGACCGAAATTTCAAAACGATTTTTTCAATATTTCTCTAGGAATTCGAAATGTGCCTAAACTCCAAAAAGGATACAGAGCTTTGGAAACATAGTGTATATTTTAATTTTGAATTGAGCTCTGATTTTGAAGGCAATGGCAAAGCAAAGACCTTCGGTAATCGGTTGTTCTAAATGGAATCGTCCATGGGGAATCCAAGTTCATCAATTACGAGAGAAGTCAAGCCCATTTATGAACATCGATTCAATATTCATTTCCGACACGTGAACAGATTGGCGCTGGCGGCAACAAGTTCCGCAATGAATAAATTTACAACCTTTTGCGGTGGCAATGGGTATTCGATATTAAATGAAGATTGGTTTCTATGAGTGTCTTCTCTTTTCTCTGCTGGGAAAATTCCAATATCTTCAGTGAATTTTCATTTCGATTATTTAAATTATCTTCTAAACTTGAGTTCTTTGCATTAAATATCACATGATTCATTCGAGCTTTTTTTTAATGCATTTTAAGAATTTTACTTTAAAAACAAATATTTTACATACGTTTTTGAATTTCTTTTCATACATAAAATCCATCCATTATTCTGCACTTTTAATTTCTATTTCGTTCATTTTTAGTTCTTAATTTTCTTTAATTTTCATTCCATTCATTTCTAATTCTCGGTCTATTCATTTTTGATTCTCATTCCATTCATTTCTTATTATCGGTCTATTCATTTTTGATTCTCATTCCATTCATTTTTGATTCTCATTCCATTCATTTTTGATTCTCATTCCATTCATTTTTGATTCTCGTTCCATTTATTTTTGATTCTCGTTCCATTTATTTCTGATTCTCTTTCCATTCATTTCTAATTCTCGGTCTATTCATTTTTGATTCTCATTCCATACATTTTTGATTCTCATTCCATACATTTTTGATTCTCATTCCATTCATTTTTGATTCTCATTCCATTCATTTTTGATTCTCATTCCATACATTTTTGATTCTCATTCCATACATTTTTAATTCTCTCATTCCCTTCATTTTTAATTCTCGTTCCATTCATTTTTAATTCTCGTTCCATTCATATTTTTTTCAATGTGTGTGTGTGTGTAAATAAATAACTCGCCATTCTAATGTCGTTATTCTTCCTCGTTATCTTGTATAACTATTCCTAAGTATTCATAATTAAACACTCTACCTATTTCTTCACAATAACATTCTGGTATAGTTTGAGATTGGTAGTGAGTGTGTAATTCTACGTGGATTTCTGTACTATCATTTATATTTTTTGTTGTCGCACACGTTGTAATTTTCCCCAATAACCTTCCCATTGGAATAAACTTTCTTGCATAACCCGAAAGAGCTCATCCCAAAGATTTAGAAACCGTTGACAAATGAATTGCGAAGAAAATAGGAAATGTTCTCTTTCGAAAATAAGCCCCTCATTCATTAGCAACCTATAATGAAAACGATTGCCTCGAATTTCATGTCTGAATTGTCCAATTAATACGTTTACTGTCATATCGCCAACGTCAAAAACACGATTATTCTCGCTAATTATACTCATTAGTTGATAACTGATTAAAAAAAAAAAGAGTAAAATTTTAGTTGAAAATTTTCATCTTGAATTTAATATCCAGATAATTCCAGCGGGATGAGAGTTAATATACGGGCTCTCATCTAGAATATACGAGACGCTATAATTTTGCGCGAATTTTCGGGTTTATACTATATCGCGCGAATCCAGACATCGGTCGGACAGACTCGGAAGATAATTTATAATTTAGGAGTGAGTTTCGAACGAGCAGCCCTCCAGTACAATGAAAGCACATCTGTTTTCTGGTAAAGACTTGAAAGGACGATAGCACATAGCTATACTGTTTCCTATACAACGACAGACAAGTTTGTGCATTGGGTCACGGAACTTTACTCCTCCCGTTCCAATTGGTATTGATAAATTGTATGCAGCCGTGAAATTGCTCGCTCAATCGATGCGAGATGCTTAATTATTTCCACCGCTACCACATATTACTCCACTGTTCGTACTAAATGTTGGTAGCAATATGGCATGGAACACAGAGAAAGGGCTTCATTCTCTCTCTCTCTCCCTCCAATTCCGGGGATTCCGCTAAAGTCCAATAAATTGCAGATGAATTTAATGTCGGATACTTACGATAGACGCTTAGGGAGAACCTCGTCCGGACTTCAGCTCTGTCTACGATGGCTGAGCAAGTGTAGATGCCCTGGTCCTTGAACCTGGTCTCTTCGACGACCAGCTGTAGACCGAGTGGGTTGTTTGGTGCTGGAGCGACGTGTACCCTGCATGTAGAAAATTATTAACTCTTTAATTGCCAATCTTTAAAATATCCAAAGGAAAAACATTTTGATTGAGTATGATAAGCAAATGAGGTGCCCTGAATACTACAGTTGTATTACACAAAATACTATTGCTATTACCTAAATAAATACGGGATGTTGCACTTTAGGGGGGAAACATGCTATATTTACATAATTTAAGTACATTTGAATGTCATTTATTGTGTGTCAATTGTTGAAAAATGCACAGAAATATCTCTCCTCCATACATGGGAGTCATTTCTCTCCAAAATGCAAGGGTCAAAAATCGTTCTTGCTTTTCTTGTCAAGAAATAGTAGACATTGAACCATTCTGATGACACTTATGGAAACTTCATGGACAGCTCACTAGTAAAAATCGAATGTTTAGGAATTTCTTAGAAGCATCAATGCCAAAATGAGCTCAAAACACAAAATGCCTTTATTTGAGAAATATAAGAATTGCTCATGTGTGTTGCTTAAAAGCATCGCGGTCAAATAAAGGGTTAAATAAGTGATTATAAAGTGTATTAAGGCGTATCAGCGCACATAAAATATTGGTAGAATAATATAGAGATAAACGAATACATTGGAGTGAATTGGTTTTTGCTGAATGAATATCTTCAGGAAAAACTTGTGTAGTAATAGTTACAGCATCTATGAAGATAAAAATACGAAATTAATGTTCGCAATAGATTTTCTACAGTTGATAAATGATATCTGTCGTACATAAAATACGGTTTACCGGCTGAGAGACGCACACACAACCATAAATGTTTCAAACGCTTTAGTTCACGCGGAACCCTTGATAGTTATGAGACCGTTCGAGGAAACCTCGATGATTACGAAACTGTTACACGGAATGCTTTAAGATTATGGTATTGTTTGACGGACGGAACCTTCGATGATACATTTTCACAGAACTTTCAATGATTACGAGGCTGTTACATGGAGCCCTTTTACATTACGAGACTCAAGGGCATGGGCGGAAATACGGTGGGGGGGGGGCGTAGGGGGGCAAGTGTCAAAGGTGAAGTCGACTGATCTAATGTATATATGCATATATGAATTGACTGACATCATCATCATCATCGTGCCCCCCCCCCTAGCAATAATGACCATGCCCCCCAGACTTCCAAGTCTATCACCGCCTATGCTCAGGGGCGGATCAAGCTTAGCTATCACTCGTGTTCAAAACCTTATAATCCGCCCTTAAAGATGACTCTTTCGGGAGGCCGGCAGAGTTTTAGCCTAGGTCACCCGGGAGAAACATGATTTTTTTTTTAATACAAAGCCGCACATCTCTGTCCACCGGACAAAACCTTTGTGACTATACGTCCCACTTTTAAAGAAACTGTCTTGCATTTTGTTACAGAGTTATTTTACCGTTTTAAATTACGTCGGACAGCTTGATCCGCATCACAGCTTTTATTAATGAGCTATCATTACCATACACCACAAAAACCTGCAGCAGAGTCCCAAGGCTAGGACCTTTGTCGGGCTCTCTATAGTGAAGTTTATAGCGTAGGAAAAGAAAAATTAGAATCGCCCCAGGCACTAGGGCAACAACTGGATGCTTGGTCAGCCGGGTAAAGCAAGCATTTTGATGTCCCCTTGTAATGTTAAAAGAGAGGATAAAGAGTGAAATTATCACTCCTCTCTGGTCCAGACGGAGCACCAGACCCGCCTGGCATCCACCCCAGTTGCGGCCCTGCTTGTCGGCCCCACCCTTGTGGAGGTCATAAGAGCATCAAAATGTATACTTCCTCCCTTGTGACAGAGTACATTCTTGTTTGTGGTATTACGGTCCCAGGCCCTGCCTGTTCCCTCTTGTTTTTTCAACATCTTTATCGTCAAAGTATGGCTCAAAAGTTTTATGCCATGTGAGTTTTAACTATTAGAAATTTTTAAAAAATTTGCCCCAACTAAAGCTTTAGCTGCCACCCCTTACAAACTGGCGCCCGGGTGCCCCGAACTCCTTGCACCTTCACTTAAGCTACCCCTAACGAGACTGTTCCATGGAACCTTTTAATATTACAAGATTGTCACGTCGAATCCTTTAACATTATGTTACACAGAACGTTTAATGATTACGGGAGTGTTACACCGAACCCTGGTGGTTGACTAAGTGATGACCCCCAACCTACTAAATGCGGCGGCGGTTAGATACCATTTCAGTTGCCAAAAGTGGTGAAGATGAAGAAATAATCGAAGGCAATGCCGAAGTAAGTGATGAAGTGATCTCTCAGCGACCATGACGCTGACTCGCTGTTGAAATTGTGACGGAGCAGCTTAAGTAAAAAATTTCTGCACACGTTTAAGTAGATGCATTTTGAATGAATCGATTACCCTGTATTTTAATAATATCACTAAACTGAACATGAGGTCTGATAGACTCAACGCGTGTCTTTCCAGGCGATTTTTAACAGGTTAAATTAATCATTTCAGCTCTTTCCATACAGGCTATAATACCTACACGTGTCAAAAGCCATTTTGCCAAAAGAAACAATTTCGTATGAAAAATCTTCGATTTTTCCTAAATAACTTCTCTACCTTACTATCAAGCGGCAAGTTCCATTCATATTGTGCATTTGGTATTTGGTATACGCAGTATTTTATCGATTCATAGCCATCAACCAAAAAAAAATCATATTGATTTCTATTCGGGGCAAAACACGCTAGAGTGTACATAAAATTGCATTTCTCTTAAATATACGTATCGAATAGTCGGAAAGAAAGGTGCATTTTTTATCACCGCCTATATTTATAAGAATAGGTATTTCTTGCTTTATACTGACTCTATCGCTAGGCCTAATGCTCAGCAATTTTTGTTCTTTTGTTTGCTCTTTTTCTTGTTTCAAATCGGTGGTAGTGTTTACCCTTCCCTTTTGGATGTGGATTTCGTATTAGTATTCTCGATGTATTTGCCATTCCACAGTTCATATAGTATTCAGTAGTTTGTAAGTCTCTCAGTTGTTTTGTTTTTCACTTTCCTCTCCCCCCCCCCCCCTTCGTTTTATGTATCGTATTTTCACTGAAGATAGACGACGTCGTTTAAAGCTCAGACAGAGTAAGATAGCGGTAAGAGATGAGACAAGAATTGGGAACACTCTCTTTATGCAAATGGACGAAAAAGTTTCAAAACAGAATAGGGAATTTCTGGATGCTTCTCCCTCTGATGTATATACGTTTCCTAAAACTGATCTCTAGAATACTAAGAAGGCTTCATCCGCATCAAAACTTTGACAACGTTGTATTTTTTTCCCCTTTACTGATCAAAGAATTTAAATTGCTTTCTTCAAATAACTATTACCTCCAACATATAGCGCAGTTTCTATTTCGATATACGCGTATTATGCATTTCTCGCACACCGATGATGATACGGAATGTGTATCTCTTGAAATATGAATTGTTGAAAATTCACTGTTCGAAAAAAGAACTTATTGTTTCTTATGTTTTTTTTTAATGTTTGTGGGGGTGCATATGGTTTCACGCATAGTAGTTGCCATCACCAGGAGGCGTATTGTTCGAAAAGGCACCAAGTTGCATTATTGCATTATTGAATTAGATGATTTCGTTCCTAACTAGAAGTCTAGTACTTCCGGGTCTTTGACTTGAGGGGGCGGACGCGGAGCCCCAGGTCGATAAGATACTCGCCCAAACTATAAAAGAATGTTTTTAGAGGTGTCGCGAGTTCGATACCTGATCCGTCCTGGTCAGAAACTTTCCTGACACAGGTGTACGACAGAAACGGCGACAAGATAACCACAGAAAACGATTGCTACCGTAAGGAGTCCCCCCCCCACATCGGGGTGGGGGGTTGGCTCATCAATGTCTTGGCGGCGAGTATAAAAATGACAAAACTTCGAAACCGCTTGGAATCGAAAATAAATTGTAGGTGCCGGTCTAATTATA
The DNA here is from genome assembly GCF_987345545.1 of Pholcus phalangioides. Lineage (NCBI taxonomy): Eukaryota > Metazoa > Arthropoda > Arachnida > Araneae > Pholcidae > Pholcus > Pholcus phalangioides. The sequence continues at coordinate 15,845,287 of NW_028301601.1, read as the reverse complement.
CCTCATTTGTCTTGAACGGGGCCTTTAACGAAGCAAACCATTATTTATGTACAGTCGTTCAGATCAAGTTATAACAGAACGGAACAGACCGGGCACAGCTAGGCTCGGTCACTCACGTGATTTTATCTCATTGCCCGGATGGTGCGGTTATGCCGGAGAAAATTCTGAAAGATAAGGAGGGGAATTGGGGGGGGGGGCTCTTTCGTAGTATACAATATACATTCGTTAAGCGTTAGATATCGTATAATTCGTTATACATACAGTTGTTGTGACCATATACCCCGTGATCAGGTTATAACGGGTCTGATTTTTTTATTTTCCGGCTTGGCTGGTGCCACTTTGCATTGAATGGTTGTTATAGACTGGAACGGATGTCTAACTCTCATCATAGACCAGTGGTGGCTTACACTTTTTTGGCTCACGTGATAATCATCATCAACTCTCATCATTTGGTAAAGTGATCAACAACCTCAGGTATGCTGATGACACAACTCTGATGGCAGAATCTGAAGAGGACTTGGAAACACCCGTGGACTGGGCAAAAAAGCCATGAGAAAGCTTGATATAATAACGAAGTACAAAGATGTCTCAATGAAAACAAAAATTAGGACTGTAAATGCATTGGTCTTTCTTGTCACAATCTATGGATGTGAGAGCTGGACACTGCGCAAAACAGATAGAAAAATAATTGATTCCTTTGAACTTTGGTGCTGGAGAAAGATGCTCTGAACTCCATGGACAGCTAAGACGACAAATAAATCGGTTACAGAAGAAGTCAAAACTTACAGATATTCTCTTGAAGCAAAAGTTACATTTCTACTTTGGTCATATAGTGCGTACAGAAGGCTCGCTAGAAAAAATGATAATGCTTGGAAGAATGCAAGGAAAGAGAGGCAGAGGCAGACCGAGCACCAGATGGATAGAGGACATGTTGCAAATCACCGGAATGAAGTCAGCGCAACTGAGGCATGCTGTGAATGACAGACTAGATTGGAGAGCTATGATCTATGGAGTCACCAGCAGTAGGAGTCGACACGATGGTTCCTAACGACAAAACATTATCAAATCAAACCCACATGTTTTACGCTTGTTACTTTTCGAGTATGAAAACTTTGTTTGTTTTTGGCCGTTGACGTTGCCAAACTTTCCGTATGTTACGGGATCGTTTCATAATATATTTTTTGCTTTTACTACCTCGGAAGTTTTCAATCAAACCGAAAAAACAAATCGACCTTTTTTTTTTCTGAACTCATATATATATATATATATATTCGTGCATCTTCAAAAGCAAATCTTCGCGTGACCCCCACCAAGTACTACTATGGGGTGCCGCTGGTTGGCTACCCATAGTCTAGATCAGTGATTCCCAACGTGGGGGATGTAATGTTTCAGGGGGTGGTAGAAGCTACGGGTATAACATAGGATCCTATGGGTTAGATTGCGTTGGGAGGCGATGGGAGCAAAAAATTTCTGAAGGGGGGTGATGGGACGAAAAAGGTTGGAAAACTATGGTCTAGATGAATGCGATTTGTCAAAATGCACCGAGTTATCTGATTAATTTCCTCACACATTTTGTTGTTGATTGGCCACGGAATGAAGAAGGGGGTCTAATGCCCCTTAGAGCGGGAAGCCGCGTCTTGCTCAGCTTCATCTCACATGCAAGAGTTTTGATGTGTGAATATTTCAATGGCTTCACGCTAAATTCTAGGAAAGTAGCTGCCTTTTCGTTTGTTAGTACCTAGGTCGTGGTGAAAATTGTTTGTTCGTGTGTGTGTGTGTGTGTGTGAATAAGTACATTAGTTACCATAGAGAAATATTGTAGTATACGAGTTATTGAACCAAAACATACGCAAAGCTAACAAAAACTCTATTCTTAATTCAGTCACAGAATATCTCTAAAGACCACTATCAGTATTTTCTCGACAAAAAATTTCCGGGATAAATATAATGTAGGGCCACAATGAAACAGTATTAAATGTCCTCTATTGGGTGATTTTGTAAATTTTCTTTATTGCGGTATTTTTTCCGAGAATACAAGGAATAGTACGTGCATATTTTTGAATAAATTTGGTTATTGATCAGAAAATCAGAATTTTTTAAATTTGACAACTTTCCCCCACCCCTCTTTTTATGACGTGTATACTTTTTAAGGAAACAATTGTATTAATTAAAGTATCATAATAATGTAATGTTTAAAAGTTCGTTGTCAAATATATACATATCGTTAACATATTTACCTGTTTTGACGCCGAAAGAAAAAGAAAACACTATCCAAATATGGCGCTATCGTCATGCCACAAACTGTCTCGAATCTAATGATAACGGAGATTGAAACTCAATCTTCTCATCTTCCTAACCATATCATGGCCCAGCTACTCTGTCTTAATGAAGAGATTTCAGCAGATGGTCTAAGAAGATCTGGGCCAAGCTGGAAACTGTTTCGTGAATCTAATGTGCGCTAAAGTCTGTGTAACACTTGTTATGTGTAGTGCTTTCTTTTTTCTTTTCTTTCTTTCCAACCGAGCACAACTCAGGTCTATCGCCATAGGCAATTTACTACCTAGCGAGTTGTGCCGGAATTGTAAGGGTGTATACCTAACAGTCTGAGTGCGTATCTAGTGTTGTGTATGATTTTATGTGTAGTGCTGCAATCTTCAGTCAATTTTTCTAAATATGAGTGAAGTGTAACGATTGAATAATTGTGTCGTTGTGTAGGCCTGTTGCCCACTGTGGCGAGACTTTTTAACGAGAGATCGGCTGGCATTCGTGCCGTGAAGTTGGGAACCACATAAAAAAAACTTCAGCCGACCACCACTGCGGCAACGGTGGGTCCGTCGCTATGACTAATCAACTACCACAGCGGCAATCTTCTCATCCCGACTGTTGATATATCATACACTCCAAGGTTGAAAAAAAATACAATTTCTGAATCTCAAAGACTGCATGCCTTTATACGAATTCGAATACGGGGGAACTTCAGTTAACGAGCTTAATTCGTTCCGCGTATGTGTTCGTTATAGGAATCGCTCGTATATCGAATCAAACTTTCACTTATGAAATAATGGAAACTCGGAAAATTCGTTTCACAATTATTCATTCACATAAAAATTAGTGATAAAAACGGCAAACATAATCAATAATAAAACGTATAACGTATAGCAATAATATAATTAGTAATACACAACCGCACATACAATGATCATATAATGAAATAACGCATAAGCCATAAATAAACATAACTATACACTAATGTTCGCAAATCAACCTAACGTATCCTAAAGAAGAGAGGGGAGGTCTATCATGTAGGTAGGACGATTCACGGGACTCACTGTTGTCTGTTTAAGTCAGTTGAATTCTTCATGTGTGTGACTTTGAAGAAGAACCTTTCCAATGACACTTTTTTCTGCTTATTTCTACAGTATTTCTCAAAATGAGAAATTGCGTTGTCGTTGAACCGATTCGTTGCTCACACACTGCTACAGCTTTATTTGAGTAGTATCAAATAAAGCTGCAGCAGTGCACTCCACAAAATATTGCTCAGATTCTCACACACATCTCCCAAATCTCATTTTAAGTGAGGGACATCTCCTCCCATTTCAATCTCACTCAGAATACAAAAACCCTTCATAAGCTCTTGATGTCATGTGCAATGGAGAACCATCAGTTTGTCTATGGTCAACTCCTGGCCATGTTATTCCGTTAGTCCTTGAATATCATCCTCAACCACCTTAAATCTTATGGTCTTCCCCAATATGCAATCAGCCCACGGCTTTCGCCAAGCAGAACCAGAACAACACAAAAAACTTCAAGCTCACACACGCGTGGTAACAATGTCACATGTAGTTTCTTATCGTAAACAGTCACGCTCGCACGTTTGTTTATTTTCCGAATGAGAAACGCTGAGCAGAGACCGTAAGGAACAATATTATTTACAATTCCACAGTAAGTGCGTGGACGAAAGCAAAAAAAAAAACATCTGCTCAGTGATGATAACGTGGAATTAAAAAAAAAATAAAATAAAGCACAAATGTTTTGCTCGTAATGCGAATCATAGCACGTTAGTCGAGTCAAAAAGCGTTCAAAAGATTTGCCCGTTAAGAGATTCACTCGTTTAATGATGCACTCATTAACCGAAGTTCCACTGTACACTAAGGAAGGAAAATAGCGGAATCTCTATAGGAATCCATCAGAGGGCATACGCGCTGTTTGTTCAGATAAACGAGAAAAAAAGAAGGGGAAAAAATAAATAAAATACAGTTTCAGCGTGGGAAATTGGCGAGACTCCTGTGATCCTAGGTGATGCCATAGATGTGAAGAGAAGAGAGACAGAGTAGGTGATGCCATAGAGAAGAGAGACAGAGGAAGGGATCAATGATCTGAAGGAACTCTACCGGCCCGTTGAATGGTGTAACCCACAATAGAACGACATAAACGCCCTCTATTGGGTGATTTTGTAACTATACGTTCATCACAGCGTCCATCTAATAATTTAAGCATTTTTTTTTATCGGTACAGCTATTCGTTAATGCTGCAAAAATTCATTAAATTTGACAATTTATTCTTTCCCCACTTTAAAATATGAAAAAGAAATGAAAAAACGTGAGCCGAAATAAGTTGGCTTATGTATGAACATCGCCGAAATGCACATCCATTTGACAGCAAAAAGACGAAAAGAAACTCTATTCCAAAATATCATAAACGCCATGTCACAAACTGTCTCGAATCTAACGATAACAGGGGGCTTGAAATTTAATCTTCCCATCCCGACCGTTCACATATCGCAGATATTTCATATAAATACAAATACAAGGCAACAACAGGCAAAATGCCCAATGAGGGAGCTAAGAAAAAGATGCCCATAACAAATATGGATTTCATATATTTCACAAATACAGCAACCCAATTAAAAATGCGATTACAAACAATATATATATATATACACATGATAAAATATTATACAATGCCCATAAAGAATATTATTTATGTCTTGTTCTAAGTATGGACAGCTTCTCGATTTACCCGAACATGCTTATCGTATTTCTTTTTAAACGTGTCAATTGTGTTACAATTTACTACCTCCACGGGTAAGCTGTTCCATTTATTAACAACCCTATTAGAGAAATATTCCCTGCGACACCATAACCTAGAATTGTCACTTACCAACTGATATTGGTGTCATTCATGGTCCATCCTAACCATCCCGTTGAAAATTTTGAACACTTCGATCATATCTCCCCGACACCTGCGTTCATCCAATGTAAACATATTCAAAAAACGAAGCCTCTTTACGGGTGCGCCAATAAGTACACTCGTAAAGCGCTTCTCTGCACTATTTCAACCACGTCTATATCCTTCTGTAGGTAGGGTCTCCAAAACCTTGTAGCATACTCCAGTCCAGGGCGAACTAAGCCTCGGAAAATCGGAAGAATGACTTTAGGAGAACGCGAAGAGACCTTTCTGAAAATGAGACCAAGCATTCTATTCGATTTTTTAACCACTGCTGAACAATGTTCAGAAAACCTAAGCCACTCGTCAATGAGAATTCCCAAATCGGTGACCCTACTTGCGTCCGGGATAGGGACACTATTCATCTCGTAAGAGAACCGTGGGTTATTCGAACCAAAATGAGCGACCATGCACTTGTCAACGCTAAATGTCTGCTACATTCATTAACACCTCCCTTGATTCGCGATTACCCCCATTCGCTTCACGTCATCTGCGAATTTGCTTGCAATCCCATCGATACACTGATCCAGTTTATCCAGTCACCATAACTCGTTGCGACCTATCTCTTAACCACGATTCTATCCAATTCAGCAAGTTGCCCCCAATCCCAATCTCGTGTAAACTCTGCAAGTGTTGGACCCGATGGAATGCCTTCTGGAAATAAAGGTAAACAACATCTGCATTTTTGCCCGTACCCCAAACCCTTCGTCATGTGATCGTAGAAGCAAAGGAGGCTAGTCACACATGACTTCCCCTTTCTGAACTCATTCTGATTAAACGACAATACATAATTCCCCTCCCGCCACTTCACCAATTGCTTTTTTGCTGATAATTTCTCAAATTTTCGAGAGAGTGCTCGTCAAACTCACTGGACGATAGTTGGACACAGCCTCTCTACCACCCAATCTCGGAACAACATTAGCAAGCTTCCAATCCCTGGTGTCAGCAACACTCTTCCTGTAAATCTGCGCGACTGGCCCCAACAATTCATTAGCACATTCCCTGATGACCCTAGGAAAGATATCATCTGGTCCTGATGCTTTACTCGCACATACATTTTTTAGAAGATTTAGGACCTCCACACCTTCCACTTGACTATCGTTGAGGATTTGATACTCTATGCAACACCCGTGGATTGAATATCATTATCTCTATTAAAAACCAACGCGAAAAAGTGATTGGGAGCACTACACGTGCCTACATTGCTCTTTAACCTAGACCCTCCAATCGACAGGGAGCCAACTGTCCACTTGTTATCTGCCAACATAGATACAACTAATCTTCATTATCCTTTATCGCTCTTTCCTCAACCCTCTTCTATTATCAGTAAATAATGATAGGTCACCTCGTCCGCTTTTATATTCTCTGAATGCTCTTTTCTCTTCAAGATAAAGGTTACGCACGCTATATGTGAACCGTAGAGGGCGCGATGTGCAAACGCGCTTTTTTTCCCGAACAAAGGGTATGACGTCGTGCAAAACAGAGAGCAGCCCCGTCTTAAATTCTTCCCATTGACTTAACGCCCCGACTGATCCCAACCGGTCTTTGAAATTTCGGCTAACCTTTCTCTCAAAACATCAAAGTTATTTCTTCGAAAACAAGGAACCAGTCTTTTGTTATCAGCCTTACCCGAAGGAAAGTTACAGTGAAAACTGAAGACATGATGATTACTGGAATAAACCTCGTCCCACACACAAACATCTTCAACAAGGGCGTCGTGCTCTGTGCGACCGTACCCTTCGCGATCTGTGCTCTGTGCGGCCAAGATGGGTGTTGTCGTGCCCTGAGCGACCAAATCCTTCTCTATTATTTACTTGGGCAAATCCTTCCTTTTCTGATATCTTGGTGAATAGAGTAATCAATTAGATTTCCTTTCGTCCTTTGTATTGAAACTTCCCCCATATCACCAATATACGTGGAACTATAGGAATACAGTAGATACCGTTTATAAGAGCTTCTTGAACATCTCTTTTATGGGATTTTCACATTTATACGACGCATAGTGGGGTATTTTACCCAAAAACCTGGCCAAAATCATGTTTACATTTTCAGTGCTCCATTTTGAGCTGAAATGCCCACTAATTTATCGTTAAAATAATAAAGAAATAGTTTTGTGCGGATTAAATTATATAAAATATAAACATATATGCCAACATATTTTGACAAATTATATAATTTCCTCAATGATGAGGGAAATTCCTGAATAAAGAAGAAAAAGTCACATTGATGTAAGAGAAATTCGCGTATATTGTTGGACTCTTGAACGTTGTGAAGATGAATTATTTATATTTATTCACTCATTGATTTTAATTTGATATAATTCGTTACGATTATTTATTTTTTAATATTAAAATATCGATGCAATTTTCCATCGTTTCTTTTGAATCTTGAAAAAAACTGAAACTATTTCGAGAATAACGCATCTTTTTTATTTCCGCGAATACGATATTACGGAGGAGATGTAGAACATTCTTTTTTCGCTGTTTGCAAAAATTTTGTTACAGGGACAAAATTTGTTATCCAGCCACCTTTTATGAACCTGTAACAAAAAAATTCTGTTTTGCACTGGATGATACGAGCGTTATTATAAATACGGCCAATTCAGTCAGGTATCTGATATTTAAGACTTATTTACTCCGAAAATTAAAGTCACTTGGTACTCTGTGTTCCACAAAATTGAAATGTAGGAATGGGGGAAGAGTTCCTTTTTCAAATCAGAACTTTTTTCCCTGTTATTTTTTCTCTGAAATAAAAAAAAAAAAATCAATAACGACGCTCGTATAGGTAAAAATTGAATAATTTCAATTGTGAATGGATATCTTAATATGGTTTTATATACCATCATATTTATGTTAAGTTTTCACAAAACTGTAATGACTGCTAATTGTAATGAGTGAGTTTTTCTGTTATGTTTTCTAAGGATAATTGGCCTGTGGCGAAAGTGTTCGTGAAACACTGAACTAGTCATCGTCTCATCGAAATCGTCAAATATGATCATATTTTAAATATAACGGATAATATAAATTTTCGACCAACTTTTTTACTCGTTTTCATCAAGTTTTTCTACTACCGCAACTCTCTTTAGAGTTTAGTGAACAACTTCTCTTTGAACAGCTTGTCAAACGATGCGATGGGCTGAGTTTTAAATATTGTGTTCTATACGGTAACTTTTCGGTGTGCGAAAATCCGAAGTTATGAAAAGAATATCTGACGAAGTTAGCGGCAAACCCTTTCCGATCACCCTAACGTGCCACGCGCCACACAGTTGGAAACTATTGTCTTATTGATATTACAGCCAGACTTCAGTATAACGTCCCTCCTCGGGACCGAATAAAAATGACTTCATCAGCGGGTGAATTAATAACGAATTTAATTTTTTTACAAATTGTGCTAGCAGGACCAAAAAAAAAAACTGACGCTATAGGCGGAATGATGTTAAACGTGGTCAACGTTATAGACCTGCTAAAGTCTTAATGTTACTCTCAAAATGTCTCGTATCAACCTAAAATACAACGGCTCCCTTTTTGAAAAACCTGTTCGTGTACTTATTATAAATTGGATATTATTATCAATTGGGACGACAACTTGGATATCCATCCAAGTTGTCGTCCCGACGATATAAATTAGTTCATACGATTTGAACGGTGTAAAAACGATTTTAGATAAACTAAAAAACAATATTTTTTGCTTCCATTACATATTAAACTAAATGTTACATAATCTCTGTAGCAATCAATTATAACGTCACGACATGAGGGATGGTCCCTTGTTGTGCAAGTGAATAATAGAAAAGAATTTGGTCGGCACAAGAACACGACGATATTTATCTTGGTCGCGCAGAGCACGATTTCTCCTTGGTCGCACAGGGCACGTAACCTCAACAAGATCCTCGGGACTAGTAAAAACTAAATCCAAAATAGCAGTACACCTCTAGTGGCTTCTCATACATACTGATACAAAAAATTTTCGAGCACCAACTTAAGAAAGTCTCTTTCATACTGATCTTTAGCTGAAAGGTTCTCCCAATCAATACCTGGGTAATGGAAATCCCCTAGTATGACAACCCTATTTGATCATGAAATTTGGTGATGTAGTTCAGATTAGGTGGATTGCTTAAAACAATACAATTTCTGAATCACAAAGACCACATACGAATTCGAAAACTCTGAGAGAGGAAACAAAATGGCGGAATGACCGTAGAATTCCTACACGCAATGTTCAGATAAACTAAAAAAAACCCAGTTGTTTTTAGCGTGTGCGTTTGGCGAGACTACCATGATCCTAGTTGATGCGATAGATCTAAAGGGAAGAGGAAAAAGGATCAATGATTAATGACCCGATGGGAATTCTACCATCCTGCTGAATAGTGGTATGATCCTCAATAGAAGGACCTAAATTGCCCTCTAGTAGTTGATTTTGTAACTATTCATTCATCAGTGTTTTCAAAAGAATCCAGTGATAAGTGCGTGCGCGCAAATTTTTTTATCAGTCAAGAATTATTGGTTTAAACTACAATTTTTTTTTTAATTTGACAACTTATTTTTTTTCCTGATTTTACGGTATGAATACTTTTTGAGGAAAAAAAAATTAAAGTCAGTCACGGTTAAAATAATAAGTTTTACAGGAATTTGACTGTTTCCTTCTGGATGTCGACGTGGTTTAAACCGTAGTCACAATTTTTGGATAGTAGATCGACACGGATTTGCTAAATTAAGGTTTATAACCAATCCGTGTCGATTTCCTATCCAAAAATTGTGACTGTAGTTCAAACCATGTCAGTGAATACCAACCTAGCCAAATTTTAACCATTTATCACCAAAAAACAGAAACAAAACCCTATTCCAAAAATATCACAAAGTGTCTCGAATCTAATGATAACAGTGGATTGAAATTTAATCTCCTCATCCGGACCGTTCATGTATCAGACACGTCATGTTAAGAAAAATGCTATTTCAGAATCGCAATTGAAAAATGGACTCACTCATATATAAAAAACGTCAAACATATATGTATGTCGAAGGTAAAGGACACTATGATATTAGGATAAGGCCGGGGTTTACAATATAAAATTTTGATAAAATATATTTTACAAAACAAAAAAAACAACCAATAAGGGAATTAGTTACATTCGCTCGAATGTAACAGATCCACTTATTGGTTAAATCTTTCAAGTTTTGTAAAAAACTTTTATAGTGTAATCCCGACTTTATACACAACATTTATTTGTTGTACTTTCGATACTTTAATATACCATAAGAAGAGGGCACCAAGTCCTATTTCCATAAACAGGTTGTTTCAAAATTCTCCCACATCATAGTTTTATGAATGCTTTTCTTTAATGAATATGAACTGTTTTAACAGAAAATAACAGATTAAAATTATGCATTGTAACATTACCTATTTAATAAAAGTTTGAAAAAGACTTGGAATTTAAAATAAATGTGCAAAATGTTGGCCTTTTTCACAGACGCATAGGCACATTTTTTTACCAGATAGCTCGAGACTTCCCAAAATCTGTGAGAATTAATGTCTGATATTGCATTGATGATGTCAGTCTCGAGTAAATCAATCGTACGTGGATCATGGCAGCGTGTCATATTTTTTTTAAGATAGCCCGAAATTTTGGTATTGGTCAACTACGAACCCTCATATTCGTGAATAGCCCTTACATGATAGACAAAGAAAAATGTGTTTGGTCCACGCCGTCGAATTGTGGAGCCTATTTTTTTCAATTCCACTGTTGATGCCAAAGTCAACAAATACATTATAACTCAATTCATTTCACTGTTGAATACCGATGAATGATACTCCTGATTTCAACAGGATATTGCCCACACGTATAACCAAAACTTTTCAAGTTTTAACTGAATTTTTTGTCCATCGTGCCTCGTTCACCGGACTTGTTACTCCCGGACTTTTTTCTTTGGGGCTATCTAAAAAATATGGCATACTGCAAAAATCCACATACGATAGATGAACTCAAGTCTAACATCATTTATGTAATAACAGATATTAATTCTTACGGGTTTTGTGAAGGCTCGAGCAGTCTGGTAAAAAAAAAGTGCATATGTGTCTATGAGGAAGGCCAACATTTATTGTAAATTCTACGTTTTTTTCAACTTTTATTGAAAGTAATGTTACAATTCATAATTTTAATGTTATTTTCTGTTAAATGTATATTTCGTATTCATTTGGAGAAAAAAAAACACGTTCGTAAAACTATGATGTGCGCGAATTTTGAAACATTCTGTATAACGAAGGATTTGATTGGATTTTGTTTTGTTTGTTTGGCGTGAGGACCAATTTGGTCAAACTGCATCAAAAGAAATGGCCAATTAAAAATGAAATAAAATATGTTCCTGTTATGCCAGGAAAGTAAAAGTACGTATGACAAAACCAATGATGTGCAAAAGTAAAACAGTGACGCAGATTATGAAAAATTATAATTTGTCGTGAAAACCAATGGCTTTGATAAATTTAAAAATGCGAGAGTGCATCGCAGTGACCTTTTAAAATGCCACGAAGTGACAGATGGTTATGAGTTAAAGCAGCCGTAAAATGATGACGATGATGTGTACAACTAAAAACATGAGTAATAGTTAATGGGCTATGACAATGTTGGCACTCTGGTTGACGTCTCGTACTAAAAGACATGATTGTGTGAGGCGAATGTATCCCATGCTTGACCGGGCAAGCAGGACATGCTCTTTGTGGTTGGTCCTAAAGCTCGAACCCCAATGACCGCTTGGGGACTTAATGACATGTAATTCATTATTAGTTTGATTATTGCAATGATCCTGCTAGCGGCTATGCATCATTTCCTCGGAGGATTGAGAAGTGGTCACTCTGGCAAATACCAAAATGCTATTTTCAATATTAGATGCTGTTCGAGCTGCGGTGTCCGCTTTCTCATTACCCGGTATTCCAATATGGCCTCGTAACCAGTGAAATATTTCACTGTTTTTCCATATAATAAATAACAGAGATATTCAATTTATAAAAACAGGGAGATCTAGACCAAAACTGCGCCCAACAGAAGCAACTGTCGCGCTGCTAGCGGTATCAATTATAATAAGGTGCTTACTAAATACCGTAAATTTTTTCGAATTGATAAATAAAACATCCTGGGGAATGACGAATAAGGGTTGATGGGGGTGTGACCGGGAGTGGCTTCGGCATCTGTTTTGGTTTGTGGGCCCCTCCTGGGCTTGCTCCGGGGTGAGGGGGCTGCAAGTTGCTCCGAGCGATAGAGGTGTCCTGACCTCACGGCTCGGAGCCCCAATAATAAGAACTGAGGGCTGGTGGCGCCGGACCGGGGGCCTTGGCATCCAGTCCTTCCGGCCCGGCGCACTCAGTTCTTTCCGGCGTGGCCCAACCCCTCGGGATAAAGGGCTTATATCCCTCATGGGACAGAGCCTGGGCCATGTCTGGTCTTACAGTGAGCTCCATAATAAAAAACTTCAAACGGCTCTAATGTGAAATCCCCCCTTTGGCACGTGGTGCCTTTGACCCATCTGTCACACAGATAGTTAAATCTCGATAAGTTAGTTGAATGTGCAGCGGCCGACAAAAACTTCGAGTTATCGTTAGTTCGACTTATCAAAAATTCCGATTTCAGAGTGGGAAAAAGAAAAAATTATTAAAATAACAGTGGTATTTACGGATATTATATTATCAAAACTACTGGGGGATGATGAAATTCCAAAAAACACAAGTTATTCTAATTTAATCATTTTTAATTTTTGAATGAGAACATTCAGAAATAAACTACACGTGCATAATGCACTGTATTATGGAAACGGAAGCATCCATTATACTCGAACAAATGAATCGAATTATAAATAAAGTGCTATAAGATTATTTTCTGTCAAAAAATGCAGTGGTTTTTGACTGTCCCTCTCTTTTTGTCCTCGTTTTCGTGAGAAGTCTTTCAGTTTCTACAAACAAACGAACGAATCCAGTGAATTAATCTGTTGAATTCGGTTGCTAAACGCTAAATTCTATTGCTAAATGATAAATTCTATTGCTAAAGGATAAATTCTATTGCTAAAGGATAAATTCTATTGCTAAAGGATAAATTCTATTGCTAAAGGATAAATTCTATTGCTAAAGGATAAATTCTATTGCCAAATGATAAATTCTATTACTAAATTCTATTTCTAAATTTCTACCATTCTCAAAAACTTGGAGTTAAGGGAAAATTTTAACACTAAAAACACGGAAAAAGTTCTGGGCCAAGTGAAAACTTTCACTTAAACGGATATTCGAGTGATCGGAGTTCGAGTTATCACGAATTCACTGGATATTCATTTCACGCCAAAAAAAAAATAAAAAAAGTGATTAAATGCCATGTCGCAGACTGTCTTCAATTTAATAAAAACAGAGATCGAAACTCAATCTTCTCATCCTGACTGTTCATACATCAGAAGACAGTCACTCCATTCTTAAAAAAATTCAATTTCTGAATCTCAAAGACCGCATGCATTTATACGAATTCGAATACACCCAGAAATAATGATAAAATAATAATAAAAGCAACGCTAGGATGTCTGTAAGCATCCATCAGGAAGCTCAGACAGTGTTCAGATAAACGAGGAAAGGCAGTGAAAAAAAATAAATAAATAAGATACAGTTTCACATCGTGCGCAATTGGCGAGACTCCTGTGATCATGGGTGATGTGATAGATTTGAGGGAAAGGAGATCGATAATTAATGATTCTATGGAATCTCCTACCATCTCACTGAATAATTATGTAGCCCACAATAAAACGGCATAAAGCGCTCCCTATTCGACAATTTTGTAACTATTTTTCGTCGCAGTATCCTCCAAGTTAGTGGTTCTCATCCGGTTCTCCGCGGAGCCGCAGGGGCTCCGTGTGCATCTGCCAGGGGCTCCGTGGCGACTCGAGGAGAATAAAATGAATCAGTAAATTTTATAGATAAGTAAATAAGAGAGGCCTACAAGCTTCTGCTATAAATAAAACTATGTACAAAAAAGGGCTCCTCGAGTCAAACAGGACTCCGCCATAGAAGTTATATACTGAAAAGGGCTCCGCGAGTCAAAAAGGTTGAGAACCGCTGCTCCAAGGAATCCGTAGTATAGTGTTTGCAAATCTTGGACTCTTGGTCTGGTTATTGTTAAACTGCAATTCTTTTTTAAATTTGACAAGTCATCGTCTTCTCAGTTTATTTTGCAAATAGTTGAGGAAAAAAACTATTGAATAAAGTTATCATAATAATAAATTGTACATCAAGGGATCCCCAGTAACGCATGAAGCGTCAAGTATATATCCACTTGACGCCGAAAAACCACCAGTCATAAATGCCATGATAACAGAGATGGAAACTCAATCTTCTCTCATCCTGACTGTTCATTTATATCAGAGACACTGCATGCTTAAAATATACAATTCCTGAATCTCAAAGACCGCATGCGTTTATACGAATTCGAATACACCCAGAAATAAAAGCAGGAAAAAAAATGGTTGGATGTCTGTATAGGAATCCATCGGGAGCTCAGACAGTGTTCAGATAAACGAGAAAAGGCAGTGAAAAGGGGGAAAAAAAATAAGATACAGTTTTACCGTGTGTGCAATTGGCGAGACTCCTATGATCCTAGGTGATGCGATAGATGCGAAAGGGAAGAGGAGAGGAAAAAAAGGATCAATGATTAATGATCCGATGGAATCCTACCATCGCGCTAAAGGTGACAAATGGTAGCTGCGGGAGGCGAGAGACCACCAAACTGAAGTGAAAGGAGAACGAATTGAATCCTTTTAAACAGTTTTTCTCCAGGAAAAAGGGGGGGGGGGGAGGGAATTGGGATTGAAAGATACATTCACACAGACAATCTCTTAACAGGATTGAAATGTTAAAAGTTAAGGATCCTCTACCAAGTAAGGTTCATGAAGAAGTCATCACTTCAATGGCGTTCTCGAGGGGTTAAATGGAGTCATATCGAGAAGTTCTTCGCCGTGGAAGATATTTCTCAGGAATGATCTATGCATTTTATATGATTGCGGTTTTTGTACTGTTGTTGTTGCAAGTTCCGGACGCTGGAACTTGCAACTGCTTAAGGGTCTTCAACACGTGGCTCGCGGGCCATATATGATCCTCGAAGCTTTTGCAGAGTTGCCTCAAGCGAAGAAGATCACATAGTCACGGAATTGTTCGAAGAAATAATTTTAAAATTTCTGAAAAGCAATTTTAAAGTTAATGAGAGAAATGATTTCATGATTGTAAAAGAGAAACCAGAGAGGCTTAATGTATGTGATTATTGAAGGAGCTAATTTTTCAGAACTAGTGGAAAAAAAAATTATTTCTCAATTCATGAAAATTCATTATTAATGAAAAATATTTCCAGAATTGCCGGAAGAAATATTTTTCTAATCGACGTAAGTTCATATTTAATGGATAAATATATTTTCAAAACCAGTGAATAATTTGATGAAAATATTTTCTAAATAAACGAAGTATTCAGGGAAATTCATATTTTATCATTAAAAATATTTCCAAAATTAATGAAAAATTGACAGAAACTCATATTTAACGAAATAAGTGTAGTTAATTAAAAATGCAGGAAATAAGTTAATGAAATACATATGCAATAGGAAAAATAATTTAAATTTAGAAAAACCATAAGTAGTGGTGTTTTGGGTCGTTCTGGCTGCACCGCACCAAAAATTGTCCCGTTCTGGCTGCACCCTCACAAAAATTGTCCCGTTCTGGCTTCAAATAAAACACGAAAACCACAACTAAACACAACTTTACAAGTTTTAAAGATAGAAAACATTGATTTTTTTATATATGTAAACGAGTAGGCTTGCATTTTTATAAATTATTAGATAATGAAATTTGTTAGATAATAATATTTTAATATTTCTAAAGACTAAAAATTGTATAGAGACAAAAAAAAAAAAACTTACTGTTCATTGTTTCTGTTATCCATTGTTTTCTTTTTTCAGGTGATTTTATTTTTATCACTATGTATGCTAGTACGAGCATAAAAATATTCAATGTCTTTTTTATGCGCGCACTAACATGAAAAGTGATAATTTTATCTTCTTTATTTATTCTTTAGCTTTTCTAATAAAAATACCAGGTACTGAAAAAGTTGCTATAAAACACAAACTATTGATTACATAAAAATTATTTTTATTTAATCTAATTGTTCAATCTAAACTGTCCGAAAAATTAAATGCTTTGTTAGATTTAAAAACACCGATTAATTCATTTCAACAAATTTTGTCATGTTTTTAGATCTTACGTTTTTTAAATCTGGTTTTTTTTTTTTTTGCGGCCTCCAACCTCCCCGAATAGCCGCACCCTAACCAACCAGGTTTTTGAAAACAAGGTAAAATATACCTAAAATTTTGTATTTTTTAAAATTTTGTTGTCATTAATTTAAGATTTAGGAGGGGTTCACTTGATAACACTCTACGGAGCTAGAAAAACCCTCCTCTAAAAACTAGCTTGAAGTGTTATCAGTTCACTAAACAGAATAAAATTCATTTTTTTATTTTTATGTGTCCAAATGCAAAATTTTCTAAGATATTAAAAAAAAGTAAGATTTATCAGTGAATGGGTATAATATGTTATCTTATTTTCTTTCAGTGTGTATAAAATATGCTTCTTGGTTTTAATAAAGTGCTGTGTACGTTTAAATAATTATTCATTGTATAAAACTTTTTTATATGTGTTTAAATCATAAGTTTTGAGAATACTTTTTTTAAATTCCTTTCCTAACTGGTTTAAAGGACCGCCTAAATGTTTAAGCATCTTTTTTCCAAGTTTATAATATGTAGCTGAGCAATCCAGTGAAAATCACATTGAATTGATTTTCGTTAGGTTTTCGTGTTTTGTCTATTTATATATATATATATATTTTTTTTTTTTGCGGCCTCCAACCTCCCCGAATAGCCGCACCCTAACCAACCAGGTTTTTGAAAACAAGGTAAAATATACCTAAAATTTTAAGTTTTTTTTTAAATTTTGTTGTCATTAATTTAAGATTTAGGAGGGGTTCACTTAATAACACGCTATGAAGCTAGAAAACCCCTCCTCTAAAAACTAGCTTGAAGTGTTATCAGTTCACTAAACAGAATAAAATTCATTTTTTTATTTTTATGTGTCCAAATGCAAAATTTTCTAAGATATTAAAAAAAAGTAAGATTTATCAGTGAATGGGTATAATATGTTATCTTATTTTCTTTCAGTGTGTATAAAATATGCTTCTTGGTTTTAATAAAGTGCTGTGTACGTTTAAATAATTATTCATTGTATAAAACTTTTTTATATGTGTTTAAATCATAAGTTTTGAGAATAATTTTTTTAAATTCCTTTCCTAACTGGTTTAAAGGACCGCCTAAATGTTTAAGCATCTTTTTTCCAAGTTATCAAGTATGTTTATAATATGTAGCTGAGCAATCCAGTGAAAATCACATTGAATTGATTTTCGTTAGGTTTTCGTGTTTTGTCTATTTATATATATATTTTTTTTTTGCGGCCTCCAACCTCCCCGAATAGCCGCACCCTAACCAACCAGGTTTTTGAAAACAAGGTAAAATATACCTAAAATTTTAAGTTTTTTTTTAAATTTTGTTGTCATTAATTTAAGATTTAGGAGGGGTTCACTTAATAACACGCTATGAAGCTAGAAAAACCCTCCTCTAAAAACTAGCTTGAAGTGTTATCAGCACGCTAAACAGAATAAAATTCATTTTTTTATTTTTATGTGTCCAAATGCAAAATTTTCTAAGTTATTAAAAAAGTAAGATTTATCAGTAAATGGGTTTAATGTTATCTTATTTTCTTTCAGTGTGTATAAAATATGTTTCTTGGATTTAATAAAGTGTTGTGTATGTTTTAATAGTTTTTCATCGTATAAAACTTCTTTATACGTAGTTAAATCATAAGTGTTGAGAACACTTTTTTTAATTCCTTTCCCGGCTAGTTTAGAAGACATCCCAAATGTGTAAGCATAAAGTTTTGGCTTCAATGAGCAAAATTCTTTAATAGGCTCCCCACATGTTTCATCTTTTAGATACCCTAATCTGTTTTTATTATCGATATTGTAGAAACGGCTATCAGAAGAATAATTACTGAAATCGAGAACATGACTGAAATCTTTTTTTAATTTTTCGTAAACATTCGACGCTTGGATATTTAAGACTAGGTTATCAGTGTCTGTGTAAATAAGCGTGCATTTGTTCTCCCCGAAATATGATTGAAAATTATAATAAAGATCAAACATTTTTTCTTTAGCTAATTCTAGTATAGTGAAACCTATGAAAATTGGTTTATTTAAAACAACTTTTTTTTTTCTATTTTTAAATAAAACTAAGTTTTCGTTGAGAATTTCAAAATATTCCATAGTTGGGTTCGCTAAATGTTTTTGGGTTTGACTTTTAGTTAGAGCACATTTAATGTCCGTTTTATTTCGTACGTTTTGGCAAGTTTTGCCAAAGAATGCATTATTCATTAGTTTATAGAATAATCGATCAAAATCATTTGTTGCTGATTTTCTTTGTGAATTATTAAAAAGCACATAGGGTTCTAAAAAAGGTTCCTGACGAAAACTCAGTATTTTATGTATTTTTATCAGTTGAAGCCCCATTTTGAGATAAAATTTTAGTAGTCTATAATGACAGGTATATAGATGCTTATCATATAAAGTGTTTATTAATTTTTTTACGTTGGAATTGTATTTTATATTTAGATTAGCCAGTAAGTCTTTTTGGTAAGGTGATAACATTTCCTCGTTAATAACTAGATGTTCAGGAGCTAGGGGGAACGAATTGTGTTTATCATGTAATTTTCTACTATATTTCAAATCTACTTGTAAAATATATCCAGTTTCACTATTATCAGGTACATTTAAAATATTGAATTTGTTAATTTCTTCATCACTCAACCAACGGAAATTACCTATTGGTAAACATTGAGTTTGACAGTAACCATAGAGATTATTTACGTCTAGAGAAAGTATGTATCTCTGTTTCTTACTCGGGTCAAAACCATATATTTCTGGGTTATTAGCTTTTACATGGCGATGGTTATTAAAACACATCCCACCTCTCATGGCATCTTCTATGAAAGTGTACATCTGTATTTCTGGTAAAAGTTCAATACGAGCCATCGTGTATTTCAGTCCAGCTACCCATGTGAGGTGAGGTGTTGATAAGAACTTCGTTACTTCTAGACCGTAAAATCGATATATAATCGTTCTAAAATGCTCAAATACATCACTCAAAAGTAGCACATCCGTGATTTGATAGAGCTTAAGGTAATCACTGAATGTCGAACATTTAAAATTATTCCAAATTAATTTAGCATGACTATATTCATCGTCACTTATTTCAGAGTTTGTTAGTAAATTGAAAAAAAATTTTTTATCGGGTAAACGCGAGTATTTTAATTTTTTTTCATCATCGAAGAAAGAATAGGGAAAAACTCCTTTTTTTCTTAGTAAAAATTTATTTTTGGATGTGAAAATTGAATTGAAGAGAGGAAATTCAGTATTGATATCAGCTAGTTGTTCTAATGAGCTCTGAAGAAATTTATACGAATCCAGTATCAGAATCTCATCTAACTGAATGGACGTGAATCGCTCCGAACTACTGGGTATAATTCTTATATTTTTAAAAAACTCCTTGGTTAGAGCATTGATTATTAAATTAGAATCATATCCTGTGAAATTGTGGATAAATAAAGGTAAAAAGAATTTTTTTTTTCTGTTTAAATTGCAGGAGTTGTGGGCAAAACCCATGAACTCACCTGTTGCATGACAATGATCCTTGACGACTGTATCATTATCACCGAAACACTGTCTGCAAATGTGGCAGAACTCTTTGTTAATATTATTTATACTATGTTTATCAAGTGGTTCTATTTCATGAAGCTCGTTAATAAGCTGTTTTTTTAATGTTTTAATTGTTTTTAAAAAAACCTCAACAGCATCTAACCCGCAATAATAATTTAAAAATATTATTTGTTTCTTTTTAACAACAGCGATAGCATAACTAATCGGTACATGTTTTTCTATAACAACAGAATTGTCACTTATAATTATAGTTTTTTTTCTTGTTATAGCTTCAAAATCCGCATACATACAGATAGGGTGTTTGACTGTTTTTATATAATCTTCGAAACTTGTCATTAAATTTTTAGGCAAACTCACGGGGACAATGTCATAGCAAAGTTGTTCGTGTCTTATGAGAGATTCTCTTCTTTTGAAGCCAAGTAGGCATGAACTGCAATAGTGATGTTTACCGTTACTGTTTATGAGTCTGTTGATATTTGTGATTAAAAAATAATGACCCTTAAATAAAAGTAAATTTATTTTTTTTTGTTCCCTTGTTGTTTTTCCTATGTAAAGAGGTGTTACAGATTTTTTTTTATATTTAAAAACATTAATTATTAGATTGTTTGATTTTTCGAAAATGTGTATATTATTAATATCCATAGGGAAATCTTGTTCATTAAATTTCAAGTATTTGAAAAATTTAAAATAAGAAGTTTTTTTACTTCTTACATTTTTTTTGGGGGGGAAGAGAGCTGCTAATACAGCAAACAGAAAACATTTCTGGTCATTAATATTTTTAATTTCAAGTAAACATTTTTTATTTTTTAAATATTTTGGTAACGATACAAATTCACATCCACCCGTCAGAGGTTTATATCGACCTAAACTTAGATCTATAAAATTAATGTTTTCTATAACCCACCCACTACCATTTCTAACAAAATTATCTATTCTATCGAGAATATTAACTAAGGCATCATTCAAAATATCATCTAAATTATTTGAACATATTATTTTAAGAACTTTTGATGCGAAGTAAAATTTGGTTCTTGATATATTACGATATTCATCGTATTTAAAAAAGGATATTTCCAAGCAAATTATGATCTTAATATATGTTTTATGAAATTTTAAAATCAAATTTTTAATCTGGCCCTTTGTTTTTGATAATAATTTATAAGGATCACGTATGGTTGTTACCGCTCGATATGTTTTGATAAAGTTATTGAAAGCTGTTTGTTTTAATGCAAACATTTTGACCACATAATTTTTTTTTAAATATTAGTATTATATTATACGCAAAATATTATTTAATAATATAAAAATTTAGTATTCTTTTATTTTTTTTTATAATGAGTTTGGACACATAAAAGCTAAAAAAAATGATAGAATTTCTGATACC
Organism: Pholcus phalangioides; assembly: GCF_987345545.1. Lineage (NCBI taxonomy): Eukaryota > Metazoa > Arthropoda > Arachnida > Araneae > Pholcidae > Pholcus > Pholcus phalangioides. The sequence continues at coordinate 15,823,856 of NW_028301601.1, read as the reverse complement.
AAAATACTATTTAGAAGTATAAAAATCTAATCTCTTGGCAACGGGGGTAAAATCTGCTAATCAATCATTCAATATAAAATTTTAATTCTTTCTTTTTTAAAAAACCACCACCACCACGATAAAACCTATTTCATACATACTTATATATACATTTAATACACCCTTTTTTTATATTTATACGATAAAATACTTTTTTTTTCCTTTTTTTCACATTTTTTTTGTATATATTTTATAATTTTTTAACATTTTTTTTGTATATATTTTATAATTTTTTAAAATTTTTTTTTGTATATATTTTATAATTTTTTAACATTTTTTTTTGTATATATTTTATAATTTTTTTACATTTTTATATAGATAGTTTATATTTTTTTTAACATTTCATATATATATTTCATAGTTTTTTTATATATTTTTATTGTCTTTTTATTCTAGAAGCTAAAAAACGCTTCATTTAAAAAATATGAATCTTGGCTAACAACACAGGAAGATTATTTTTACTTTAAATGCTCAGCCATGCAATCAAGAGCCTTTCGCAAAGAGTCTAATTGCGTTACAGGAACATTAAATCTATTTTTTATCTCGCCGTCTATTGATCTCGATATGTTTATGTAAGTGTTGTTCCTATATATTTTGTTTTCAATAACTATGCCATTACCTACATAAATAGAATAAGTCCTGGTTTTGCTCTTCTTTATGTGATCATCCTCCAATACGAGATCATATTTTTTTTTGGTTTTGCTAATCCGACGTTCTGTTTCTGATTGGCTATTATTGTCCTCGTCGTCGTCAGATGAAATGTTTGCACTTTTACGTTTTTTTGTTTTTAATGAGTCTTCATTTCTAAATTTTTTATCTACAAAACAAAAAAAAAGAAATCGCCCCCTGTGAATATATAAAAAAACGCGATATAAAAATCTTATTAAGAAATCAATGTTCTTGAATTTTATTATTTAAAATCATAGCGCGAATAAAATAAGAGCTAAGTTGTTCTTTACACGAGAATAAAAAAAATTTCTTTGTAAAAACTTACCAGGAGTAGCCATCTCGTCTTCCGAGCTTTTCGTTTGTGTAATGTGAAATGGTAAGCGATGCACTGGTTTTTATTTTAGATTCAAGGTCAACTCACGCGATTAATCATTCCTGTTAAAACACGATATAGCATACCACAAAAATAAACATGGTTTATATGACATTGTGATGCGTGAAAGACCTGAAGAGAGGGGGTGGTGGAATGTTATGGTTTTCCCCATAATTTAACTTCGGTTTTAAGATAAGGGAGTAGAGGAAGCAATTATTCATAGCTAAGCCAAGAATTATAATTTGATCGTAACCTTCAAGAAAAAAGGAAGATGATTACCGAATATGTGTTACGGAAACAATCATATTGTTTCTGATTTTCATTCACGATTTGACCTTCAAGAAATGAAAAGTGACCATTATAATGTATTAACATTTGTAAAACTTTTTTTTATTTCCGGGATGGTTTTTACGTTTCTAATTTATTATTTAGCGTTTCGCGAGGTTAAGGTAATTACAGTGTAATTTGTTTAACAGCCTTGAATTTTTTATATCCATGAATAAAAAAAACCAACAAACAAAAACTCGAGATATTTATTCTTAAATTAAAATATTTTTTTTATTATTCTTACAAGTTAGATACAATATCATTGTAACATATACACACTGCATACACAATCAATATAATCTTACATATCAATGTTATAATGACAATATGTAATTTTTTTTTTACAAAGATATACTCGAGAGTTGTAAAACACGAATACTAGCAGATTGTTTAATTAATGAAAAGATTTTGTTTTTTCACAAAAACACTGTGAATTTCTGTCACCACGGAATCCACCGATAACAGTTTAAAGTATGCTATTTTAACAGAATTAGTTATCAACGGTAGATCAAAGTCAGTTTCTAAAACACAGTTAACGCATTCCGAAATGCTGTTGTAGAAATTATCGCAAAATATATGTGGAACCCATAGTCCAGCTTCTAGTTTTAAAATGCAAAAACCATATAGTTCATCATCCATCAACGATGTTGGAATGCACTCATCGTGAAGTTTGGCCAGAATTTTCTTGTTATTCATTACTTTGAAATATTTTAGTTCCAATGGACAGCTATCGGGGTAATCAAGGGATACACTCATCGCACTTTTTATGGCTTGAATCATATCCGAGAATAATAAAGGTGTAGGGTGAGATGGTTTTTCGTTCGAGCGAACATAAACGTAACCATATTTCTGGTCCATCTTCAGAGCGTAGAATGATGAAAATTGAGATGTTCTAGCGTTTATATAATCACATTTACAAAATTTTAATTGGTGTATTAAAGCAAGCTCACGCAGTACTGTATGACATCATTTTGGGGGATACGGGAAAACTGTAGCATTTGTTTAGCAGCAAAAGAACACATTAACTTCTCGTTCTTTTCTTTATTGTTCGTCAATTCATTCAGTCTCTTGCCTCGCACGATATGTGTAAGGAAATACAAACAGAAAATGCCACATGATTTTGAGAACGGTGATTGGTACACAGTTTCATTATATTCAGTAACTTTTGAATTTCTACGAATAAATCGTAAGATATACACGTTTCTGCATTTCATTCCGTAACTATCAAAGTAATAACATTTTTCTTTATCAAAAAAAATAGCGATCCAATGAGAACCGGGCTTATTTTTGGGGTCTATATTTACAATATACGCTTTATGCTTCCTTTTCCTTTTTAGCGGAAGTTGATCGCAAGCAAAAACCCCTGCAAACACTGGTGATAGTAAACTATCACCGTGAGCGATTTGAAATAGATCGTTAGAATTCATATTTAGAAATCGGTGTAAATGCTTCTAGATTTATCGATTTGTATCGTTTTTGGGACTTGAGAATAAACAATCAATGTCATCGTCTCTGTTAAAGCTTCTGAAAATTTAATTTCGATAGATAGATTGGAGGTTTCAGGAGTGGAAATCCAATCACCTTCGCTTGAAAAGTCTGGAGTTAAATCCCATGCTATCAAGTAAAAACCGTTAGGATAATCTTCGTAGCTTATTGGGATATCAGTAGAACTGGAAAATTTGTTCAGGTCTGTGAATAATGACATATAATTTCTAACGTAGGATGTTGCAGAAGGAGTGTATGGGTTTGATGGATACGTCATGCCATCTTTTCTTAGACATATATAATTTATGTTCGAATGCCTGAAATTGAATGGATTTTTTCTTTCATCACCACTGAAATTTTTGTTTGGTACTAGACCGAGAATCAGTCTACTGGGAATTTCACTCAAGAAAGCATTTGATATAACATGGCTTTGCAAACCTGCAGAAAGGGTAAAGCTTCGAATCTCACTGTGTTTAATCTGAAGCTGTATATTCCCTAATTCCAATGCTTTAGCATGTCCTAGAAGAACAGATGGAGCTATTTGTACTTTTCGAACGTACAAACTAGCCTCTGTGATTAGCAGCTGTGTGTCTGTTACATCACTCATTAGAACAAACGAATTTTTAGCGCGTTCTAGCTTTATGGTAAGGTCAACTCCATTCAATAAAAGTTTTGATTGGTTGGCTAAATCAAAATGTAATGGACCTATTAAATCCATCTCTCGTGAGGCTTTGCAACGTTCATGACGTTGTTTTAGACCGGAGTTTAAAGAGTTCAGAGGGGCATGGTCATCCATTTTGCCAGCAGTGTCAATGTAAAACAGCGAACTAGTCAAATGAGTTTTTTGTGCTGCACTCGAGGTGAACAAAAGTGATTCAATATATGCCTTGTATGCATAATTAGCGTAGTTGCTTATTGGTTTATCATTCAAAAATACTTGCAACGAAGAAAAACACGTATTCAAAATATAATTTATTGGTGTAGATTTAGAAGTTTCGGGTAAATCTGTCCCATCTTGTTTCACGATTTTAGCTTTCAAATGCAAATAAATATTCGAAGGGTCTATGTATTTCTCAGTGTTACTCCCACTAACTAAAAACTCGATTGGACCTTTTTGTGAGATACTTGCGATTGGTTTTACTTCTACAAAAGTAGAATCATCCACAGCCACTTGAATGAAGGGTTTTTCAAAAATATCTAATTCTGATTTCAAACACGGACAACCTTTTTGTTCCATATTGGAAATAAATGTGATGATATTTTGTTTTAATCATCTATTTTTATAACTTAAGAAAATAAATCTTTTCGCTTTTTCTTGGTTAATTTTTTTTTTGTGATTCTGCGTCGTTTTCGACCTGAACCTTTTTGGATCTTATCAATAACATCACTGGTTATTGAATCACGCATTTGCGTCAATCTGGATTTAGCAGCTGTTTTAAAATCCTGACCACTTATTACATCATTTGCAACGTTAGCAGATGTTTTCAAAATCTGTCGACCCAAATATCGACCACCTTTGGCTAGAAATGGAGTAACATATCTAAATATATTAGAAAAAAAACCATTTCCTCGTTGAATTAACCTGCCTTGAAAATATGGTAAGCCTCCTCCTGTTTGCTGATTGATATAGTAATTGCAACACGCTCGCGCGCACAACATAGTGACAATACTAGATGCTTGTCACTATAATAAGAATCTGAAGAAAAAGGTAGTCTCTTTTATATCTCCATGAAAGATAAGACTAAAAAAACTTTTCCTGAGTGGAAACGAATTTTCGAACCAGATGAATCACGCAAAACAACCTCAATCGATTCGATAAAATTCCTCGATACGGAGCAATATAATGGACTTGGAAAGCTTAGTATAACCTGTTCATTATCTTTTTCTTTTAAGACAGGTATAATTTTAAGTAGTGGGGCCATGGTATTACCAATTAACTGACTGGAAATGATGTCTGTATAGATAAATATTTCTGAAACCCCAGCAAACAACTCGATTTCATGTTTTGAATGATATATACCATGTGGATAGTTTAGTTTTTCATACCCCAGAATATCTGCTAGTTCCTTAGAAAGATTTAACTCATGGTTCTGTGGTACAATTATTCTCGACATACCTTTTTTTAGCATTTGAAAATTAATTTTTTCAAAATGAGGTGTTAGTTGTTCACCTTTCGCATACAAACCAGGAGGCAGAGAAAAATTTTCGGTTTTTTGAACATCTATTTTACGTTTGAATGCCACTTCAGCTATTTCAAAAAAATCTGAATCATTGACATTTACAGAGTTTTTATCATAAACACTTGCTGTGACACCGTGAGAAAATTTTGTAACTTCTCTTTTCAGATTCATCATAGCTGAAAAAGATGCAGCATCCTTTTTATTGATAATCAATTCAAAACCTTCAGAGACTCTAATTTGAACGTATTTCTCAGTTTTATCGAGTGAAAATTCAACTGCATTTGTACCTGTAATCAACTTGATATTCTCATTTAAACCCGAAAAAAATGATAAATGAGAAAACTCATCTTTGACTGGTTTAACTGGAATCATATAGTTCGGGATATCAAAACTTCGTTTATCTACTAGTGTAAAGTATTGTTTACTTAAGTCCCTTTTACTAGGTGACCATGAAAACGTATTGTGTGTTGTCGAAGTTAGAACTTTATCCTCCTGAGGTAAACCCAAAATAGCCATCAACTCAGATGCGTTTCTATCAAATTTAATTTCGTATTCAGTAGGAATAATAATTGTTACTTCTTTTTTTTTCTTTTTCACATTAAATGATATCATATTAGTATTAGCGGTGTGTAATATATTTTTATTAATATTCTCACTAAGTGTAGCAGTGTCATCTCCGGATAAAAATATTTTATATTCTCTAATGCCTGTATCATCAATCTGTTCAAAAAATGTTACTTGATATTTGGAGTTATCATCAGTAATGTTATACCATGTTTTAGGAATTATAATGTCTGTTAATGCGCATTTCCAATTTCCCTCAAGAAGCAACGGATTGAATAATTTTGTGATGAAATGACTCTGCGTATTTTCTGGAAACAAATCATTATTAGCGTTACTCGCGAGCGTTACGAAAAACTGATTCTTCATGTTTTTAAATCCGGTTCCCGTATCCATTCATTAAATTTCGAGCTGTACCCTAAAAATTTCACGTAGAATTCTTTGTTTTTACCAACTTTACGGGTTTTCAATATCTTTTCAATCTTCCAATATGCACTATCAAGCGGTTTTATAACCTTTTGTAATTCGAATTCGTTAAAGCGTCCAATAAGCGGTTCTTTTTTCAAATCAATCAAATCATAAGTTGGTGGTTGAGTTTTATACCGTGCTTTGATGAGAAAAATTTCTTGTGTCCAATTAGGTAGATAAGATTTATGGAAGACTTTCCTGGTTTTTGAAATTCTTACTTGGTCGTTTATTTTGAACTTGAATCTGACATTGTGGCTAGAGCCGTATAGTCTTTCAAAAATTTCTGAATGGTGAATTTTCTTAATTTTTGATGGGGCAAAACCAGTACTACGGTTAACCGAATCGTTGATTGATCTAACTAGCGCAGGTAAAAAGTGAATGTATTTATATTTCGAGGTGTGAGTGAATAGCCTATATATCTTGTCTTTAATTTGACGGATTTTTCGTTCAGCTAGCGCAGCTTTAAAAACTGATTGTGTTGAGTAATGTTCGATATTATTATCCCGAAAGAAAGTCTGTAGTTTTCTGTTGAAAAACTCGGAACCGCGATCGGTATGGAGTTTTTTACACTTTTCTTGTTTGAAAAGCGCTTTGAAAGCATGCAAAACTTGGTCCTGTGATTTGTTTTTGAGGGGGTGAACGAAAAGTTTCCTTCGAAACACATCAACAACAACTAACAAATATTTTACCCCTTTATTGTATCGTGAATATTTCTTCATGTCCATCAAATCGGCTTGCCACAACTCATTAGGCCCTAAAGCTATTGTGGGTCGAGTTGGAAATTTGTATCTGACAGGTTTATGAAGCGTATAAGTGTCCTGACGCATTAGCCAATCTTTCGCTAACCGCTCAGAAATATTCGCTTTTTTTGCTAACTTCTTCACACCACCAAAAGAAGCAGGATTTTCCAAATCGTAGTAAATATCCCCTAATAATTCAGCCATTGAGCACCAGGTTCGTGCGTTCTACTTCGTTTACGTGCACTTCTCTTAGGTTCTTTTTTTTTAAATGGTACTCGCACTGGAGTGAAGTAGCCTTCAGGTAAATTCACCGAACTTATATTGCGTTCATCCGGAGAACTTTTCTTCTTTGGTGTTAGCAGACTTTCCTGGGCCAGTGAAGGAGAGTCTTGTGCAAAAGTTCTTTTAACCATATCATTTTGTATCCATTCGAATGGTATTCCAGTTTTAATCAATTTCATAAAAAACAATGGAAAAGCACTGGGGATTTCAGCTGATCTTCTATTTCTGAGTATAAAACTGAATATATCGATGATATGCGTACCTGGCAAAGATTTCCCGTCTATTAATAATTGTCCTTGTTCATTCCAGGATAGGTTAGCTTGCATCATTTTATCTATAAGTGGAAGAACATACTTCCTTGTTGTTTGTGGAATTGAAAGATATATCTGCTTAATTATCGGATCTTCGTCCACTTTTTTAGGTGATTCGATAACTGTTTCAGTTACATCAATCGATTCCTCAGGTTTTTGGATTGAAACTCTGACAGGGTCGTACGGAGTATGAACCAGTTTTTTGTATTTAGAAACGAGATTATTAAGTATTTTCACTTTGACGTCATCAGACATGTTGTTGGTATTCAAAAGATTTCCGATCTCATTTTCGGTTTGTGACTCCTCAGATATTCTCATTCGCCGAGGTAACAAATATTCTTCTGGAACTAAGGCCATTTTTTTAGCCATTTTTAACGCTGGAAAAGACTGCCTATTGCGCTGATCACAGAAGGAATAAGATATGGTAGAAACGCTCCACCTGTTTGATTAGATAATATCCGTTTCTTGACGTGGTTTGAGACCTTCTTGTCAGCAAGCTTTCTAATCACTGTCTTATATTTCTTAAGTTTAGAAACATTACAGTTCAGGTCCTTGTTATGTAGGGCATTATAGCATACTTCACATATAGAATGCAATTGGGATGGACTAACATTTTTCAGAACAGCACGACGTTGAAGTGGGGTTGCTTTTTGTAAGAAAGCAAGCATATGGTAATTTTTACGTATTGACTTCATTTTGTTGGAACAAAAACACAGTAGACACCTTCTGCGTCCGAGAAACACGAATCTCTCAAACGAAGCGCTTTGTTGCTTAACGGATGACAATCAACCAGCAAATAAGCATACGGTTTCTCAGTGCTTTTTTTATAAGCATCGATGAAGTATTTCGACTGACCCGGGAACATCTGACGAGCCAAACACTGAATTTGACTGCAATCCCTGTTGTTCCCAAATAAAATAAGATAATGAGTATTAAGGGAAATATTTCGAAAAATTTTATTTTTAGGAAACAGATTTTGAGTTAAAAGTATAACACTTTTATTGCCGTGATGAGATGTTACTGTAAATAAACGTGATACTTCATCATTTAAAGATTCTAATAAATCATCAAGAACCACGACATCATAAAAATCATCAAATGCTTCAGGTATGCCTTGGTAAAAATCTATTTTTGATTCTTCTATAAACCATGGCTGGAACATTGAATAACACCATAAGATATTGTTAATATCTCTCCCATAAAGATTACACTTTAATAACTTTCTGACTAAAGTTGTTTTGCCACTTAATGTGGGTCCAACAACTAGTGTAGTGGATGGGAAACGAAAATGATAAAGATCATTCATCACTACATCTTGACTGGCAAAGTTTTGAGAATTCATCTCTATTCAACTGCACACCGACAAAATATGGAGCTAGCTTCCCTTGATTGTTTTTAAAGAAATGTCTGATATCAAAAACACTTTTATTATCCTTTAAGCAAACATGAAAAAAGTAACTTCTTCCAAGATAAACCGATTCAAAACAAGATGAATTAGTGAGATTGGGCGTTAAAGCTTCTTTATCATGATTAGTGGTAAACAATATCAAGAGGAAAAAAAATAGCAGGCAAATAATGCTTATTACATAAAAAGAAATAAATCTTGTATGCCGGTTTTGAAAAGAGAGCATCGTTTTAAATAGCAACCTTGAATGCCGTGTGACAAGCTTACAATTGCGTTATCTTAAAGAAAAGTTTTCTTTTTATTCAGGTTAACAACAAAGCAGGTATATTATAATGAGATACGGAAAAACAACCTTGAGAGGGAGAGATTTTAAGTAATCGGACTTGTGATTTTTGGGTGTGGGGATTTTCGTGTTTTATTTGAAGCCAGAACGGGACAATTTTTGTGAGGGTGCAGCCAGAACGGGACAATTTTTGGTGCGGTGCAGCCAGAACGACCCAAAACACCACTACTACCATATTTAATATTAAAAACAAATAATCTCGAAATACATAAAATTCTCCAATGTCCATCAGTCGTGCGGATGACTGAGCCTTTCACTAACAAGTTGAGAACCAGTGATGTTCGACTCGGAATTCCGAGGACCCTTTGGGCAGGTTATGACGCCACTGTATGAATCTAGATACCACAGGAAGATTCACTGGCCCTCGGGCTTCATGGAAATTTTCTTTTGGCCCGCGATGTCTCAAAAGGTTGAAGACCGCCTGTTCTAGATGATGCAGGTGTATTGTCTTCGCTTGATTCCAAACTAAACGATCGACAAGAATGGATGAATTCAAAGTTTCTTTCAGATGAATGTTTTATTAGGTGTATAGAGTAGGTTTGATAGTCGTAGTGAGACGTGCGTTTAATGCCTTTAGAATCGTGTCCGGAAAATTCACCGCCAACAATTCACAGCCATGCAATTCACCGATAGAAAAATTCAACTCTGTGAAAAAATTCACCGAATGGAGAATTCATCGACAACCAATTAACTGACAAAAGTTCGACATGAGTGAATGAATGAATGAGTGAGTGACTGAATGAACGAGCGAGTGAGTGAACGAACAGGTGAGTGAGTGAACGAACAGGTGAGTGAGTGAACGAATGAATGAACAGGTGAGTGAGTGAACGAATGAATGAACAGGTGAGTGAGCAAATGAGTCATTGAATGAAAAAATGAGTCAGTGAGTGAGCAAATGATTCACTGAGTGAAAAAAAATGATTCACCGAGTGTGCTAATGAGCTAATGATCAATGTGCTAATGAGCCAGTGAGTGTGAAAATTAGTGACTGAATGAGATAATGAATAAGTGAGTGAGCAATGAGTTACTGAGTCGCTCATTTTATCACCCACTCACTAGGCCACTCACTTACTCCCTAGTTCACTTACTTGCTCACTAGGTTATTCACATACTTCACAGGTCACTCATTCACAATGTCGCTAAACTATGTCACTCATTCACAATGTCGCTAAACTATGTCACTCATTCACAATGTCGCTAAACTATGTCACTCATTCACAATGTCGCTAAACTATGTCACTCATTCACAATGTCGCTAAACTATGTCACTCATTCACAATGTCGCTAAACTATGTCACTCATTCACAATGTCGCTAAACTATGCCACTCATTCACAATGTCGCTAAACTATGCCACTCATTCACAATGTCGCTAAACTATGCCACTCAACCACTCTAAGTATGTAGGTCACTCACTTACACACTAGGTCACTCACTCGCAACATTAATTAGCAACATTTTCGACAGAATTTATGACGCAACGTATTTATGATCTGAATTGCCTGTATTTTACTTGAAATAACTTCATGCATAGTATTTGATTGTGTCTGACTATGTTTTTTGTGAAAAAAAGGTCTTTAAAAGTTCGACCTTGGTTATACCGAAATATTTGCTACAACGACGTAATTCCGCGGAATCTTCGAAGTCGTTATAACAGAGTTTGGCTGTATTTACATACCGCATAATAACGATAACATTTCTTGGGAAAATTCTTAGAATTAGCAATGAATAGGAAAATGCGATAAATTGCTTTTCGCTACCGCGTTTAATGCATCTTTTCTCATTTGTTATCTCGGAACTGCTAATGTCGTGGTGGAGTGGTCATAGTCATGACCTCGCCGGGATCGAACCCCAGTCACGTGACAGTGGTGATGGGCTGAAACTAGTATTCTGTGGTTTTCGACATCTGGGCGCGAATGCAAGCTGATCTCCCCGTTGAAAAGTCTCGCCACAGAGAGCAACTGACATACAACGGTACAAATGTCCAATTGTTACACTTCACTCACAATTTGAAATATAGACGGCAGCACTAAAAATCGGACACAACACTAGATACGCTGTCAGAGGGTAAGGTGCACACATACACACTTTGCTCCGGACTCTACCACGAAGCTCGGCTGGAAGTGATCGCGGCAACGAGATAAGTTGGGTGGCACAGCCCTGACTTTCATTCAGTCACGTTATCTCGGAAGAACATCGATGACCTCTTCTGGAACTCGTGCCAAAACCGACTCGCACCGAACTCATCTTAGGATACGAACGTACTGCAAGCTGGTTTCCGATTCTGCTTATCAGCGTCGTTACGGGACTGGTGGAACAACAAATCAGCAATGGCGTCGACTTACTGAATCAGAAACTAGCGTGAACCGCGTTCATATCCAAAGACACCCTGAAACCCTAGCGAGCTCGCCGTAGGTGAGAAACCAGTTTTCTATTCAATGTTACGGGGCAAAATGACGTCTAAATAAACCCGGACAGCTATTGGCCGAAGCGATAAATCGGAATGAACGGTAATGGCCGGTCTGCATTTTTCCAAGTGTCCATAAACTCATCCATTTCATTAATATTTTAATGGTTCGATAATGACGTAGCTTAAAATGCCGTGAACTACAATTTTCATGATGCGATTCATTACGTCCATTACATTTAGGATTACCACGATTATGAAAAGCATAGATTCAGAGCCCATGAGAAAACTTTAAACATCCGAACTAACAATTTTCGTCGTACAAATGCAGAGTCATAACGCAAACGGTGAACCGCTAGACGGCGCTGTCATTGAATGCATAAAGGGCTGGTTTTGCCCAATTGGGTCATTTCTGTCGTGCAGGGTGGGCAAAGAGTCCGTAGAAACTTTAAAATTCCATAAAAACCAGAAAAATAAACGAAATAATAAACGGTTTGCGCAGCGTTAGCATCACTAGGTCACGGGGATTTATTAAGACAGGAAAAATCCCCTCAAAAACAACCGACAGGTTGTGATGACGTGCACAGGTCAAAGAAAAGATACGCAAATAACGAACCGAATGCCTCCAAATCGTTTATTACAGCAGCATGTGTATGTGTTCCACATGGCCACCACCATCACAAGGAATAACACATTGCAGGCGAGTCACAAAATCCAGCAACGGCAGAATGCAGCAGGTCCGGATGTATACGTGGCACCTCTCGACAGATTGGGTGGACCGGATTGATACATCCGGGATTTCAAATATCCCCATAACCAGAAGTCTGCCGGGGTCAAATCTGGAGACCGAGGAGGCCATGGGAACCTACAACAACGCCTGCTAATGATTTTGTCTTCCCCCGAACGTCTGTATCAGGAATGCCTTGACCGGAGTAGCAGTGTGAGTAGTTGCTCCATCTTGCATAAACGTGACGGTAGAAAGAGCAACTCTTTCACGCAAACATAGCACGACCTTCTCGCGCAGAAGCGTTAAATAACACTGAACAGGCCGTAGCGAGTGAGGGGGGGGGGCGAAATGTGAGAAAATGACAGAAAATGGGGAAAAAAGATGGCCAAATCTATTGTTCTATCACTTTGATTCCCCCCGCGAAATGAAAGTGGTCTCCTCCCGAACGAAATTTCTACAAAATAAGATGTTTACACATTCGACCGCAACGCCGTCTAGAGGTTCGCCACTGGCGTTGCGATCGCTTGCACACTCTCTCTGTACAACAAAAATCGGCTGTTTAGATACTTTCTATCACTGCTTAAACATTTTTTAACGAGTACTGAATTATGTATTGTTAACAAACGCATGCTACAGATAAGGATTCTACCCAATCAGACGAGGGGTTTTGTCACACCCTATAGTCAAAAGTTTTATCGAGTACAGAGGAAATTTTCTAATTATATTGACAAGGTTACCATATTTATTGTCAATTCGTCAAACGGAGATCATCCGAATTTCTCGCCAATCGCTTGTAAGCGAAGCTGTTAAATACCCAAATCCTTCCCTACCAGCGTCCCAGGCAGTAAGACGTGAGTAATGCTTTGTTTTCGCATTGTTAACTGAAACCCGTTGCTCACCCTTCTTACTTTGCGTAGTTTTCAGACTCTCACGCGCACATGTCTTGTATTCTCTTCTGTAACTGTATAATTGGGACCACAATATTCACCCCACTTATTCCTCTATTATTACTGACAGACTAGGAAGTGCATAACACTTCCCTAGCTGTTTGCGTATTACATAGTTTATAATTGGATTGTTTATCCTTCTATTCTCATGTAAAAATAGTGTATTGTTAGATACTTGGAATGCAAAATGGACTTGCATGTGCACTCTACTCCTAGCGACCAATTCTATATTCCTTCCACGGGAGCACAATTGCATCTTTTCTCAATGTAGTTTTTGCATTCAGTGTTTTATGCAATTTTTTTCTCCCTTCCCAGTAGTGTCATTTCATACACACCCAATTTTATAAGCAATGCACCTTTTTTTTTCTGCAGCTCTTGCTTTTAACTGTACACGTGTATTTTTCGATACTTTGTTCTTAACACATCATCTTGTGTGTGCGTGTGTGTGTGTGACACTCCCTGCCCTATTTTTTTTTTTGACCTCGGCGGTGACCTGGGTTACCGTTTCGGTTAGTAAGTAAGGAGTGAGTATAACCATGGATTAAGCTAACGAAGCATGGATTGCTGTAAGCACGGATAGCTAACGAAGTGTCTCCAGTGAAGTGTTGATCCTTATAACCTTCATTAAAATGTCATGAGTTCTACAACTCTCGAGTACCATAAAAATGAATGGACGCCGGGCCTCTGGCACCGGACTTATCCCGTTGCCGAGATCTCTTCCAGCCCAGCTTCGTGAGTGCAAACAAAGTGAACAAAGTGAGTGCGCCTAACAGTCTGAGTGTGTAGCTAGTGTTGTGTCTGATATTTCAGTGATGACATCTATGCTTCAAATAGTGAATGAAGTGTAATGATTTAATATTTGTAACGTGGTGTAGGCCTGTTGCTCTCTGTGGTGAGACTTTTTGACGGGAAGATCAACTCGCATTCGCGCCTCGAAGCTGGGAACCACAGAAAACCAACTTCAGCCGACCATCACTGTGGTGCCGGTGGGGTTCGAACCCGGATCCTCGCGATGCGAGTCCGTCACTGCGACCACTCGACCGCCACAGCGGCTCGAGTACCATACCATAATTTACGGCAAATTCACTGACAACAATTCACCTTTGACCTTTGAAGACCGGACACACTTCGCTTCCCATCTCAGAGAGATATCGAAGGACAACAACTCACCACCACGCAGTTCACCGATAGGGAAATTCATCGCTTGCAAAATTCACCGTTGGAAAAATGCACTGTCACCAGTGAGTTAGTGACCGAGTGATTGAGCAAGTGAATGAATATGTGAGCGAGTCAGTGACCGAATGAGTTTGTGAATTAGCTAACGAAATAAATAGTGAGTTAAACTAAACGAAATAATGTATAAAGCAATCTTGAGTTATTAGTGACCGTATAAGTAATAGAATGAGTGGGTGCGTGAGTATCTGCATGTGTTTGCGACCGAATGAATGACCAAGTGAGCGTATAAGTGATTAAGTGATTGAGTGACTGACCTAGCAAGTGAGTAACTGTTTAGCGATCCAGAGATTGGGTGAGTTGCCAACTAAGTGATCTATTGATTGAGTGGTCGTACGAGTGGCCAGGTGAGTGGGCAAGTGATCGACTGAAAGTGGCAGAGTGAAAGAGCGATTGGTTGAGACATTGACGAAGTGAGTGAGTGAGTGAGTGAGTGGCCGTGGGAGTGGATGAGTGGCAGAATGAATGACCGAGTAGGCGGGTGAGCTATCGTGTTAATGAGCGACTCACTCACTCGTTCACATGCTCACTCACGCCTTTGGTAATTCACTAATTCAGCTTCACTTGATGAATCATTCGCTCATTCACCAGATCATCCAATCATTCACTTTATCGATGACTTGTTGTCGGTGAATTTTCCAGTGGTGAATCGCTGACGATGCATTTTCTTCATGCACCATACCACACCAACCAAAAACAGTCAAGGAGTTTCATAGCCTGTTCGAAGGTTTTTAACAACTGGCTGTTGCGAAGATGAATTTTTGGAAAGAGAAAATTCAACTGCCTTGCGGGGAATCGAATCCACGCCCTAGACCACTAGACTACAAAGGCAACGCATCTCAATCTTTCCTTGGAGTTCGTGTGCACTGAATGGGACCGTACATGGACGGTTGGACCTGACTCAACTCAAGCTCACAACTGCTGATGCTGCCACCAGATGGCGATTTATGCCTATTCATAACCTATATATATATATATATATTGACAATATCAGTCTTTACCTACCTTTGCAGTGGCTGGGCTGCCTCGGGAGATTATTATTTGAAAATTAAAACAATTTGAAAATTGCATGTTCGGCCGTCGTTATTGGCTGGCAATGCCCCGCGAGTACCGCTGAATTGATCGATGTTGAAATGTAGACGTAAAATCTAATACCTTAGCGTATTTATTGGTGATAGATGCCGTGTGAAGCACCGTGGTTATTTCAATTGAATAGCAGGTGAATGTCGATGCTTATCGAAAAACCGCACAGTAACATCAATTAATTGCCCCAAATCTGGAAATTAGATAGGTCAGTCTATTATCTGCTTGCTTCCATGAAAACCAATTAATCACCATCGATTCTAAAGCGTGCGACACATTCCATCCAATAGATAATACCTTTCAAATGAAGTTTAAATACATGTATAATGAATTAACATCTTTGATAATGGACTAATCCCACTGTAAATACCGATCTGCGGTATTAGAACTGTACATTAATTCCCATTTATCCATTAGTTCTGAAGGCAAGAGTACTAAAGCCTAATCCAGGTATTAATGTCTAGTTTCGAGTTCCATCGAAAATTTTAAAACTGATGGATTTACCGCTTATCTAAAAGCTTTATGAATAACTTATCCTAAGCGCATATTCGTCTGTAGTTGCCCTAGAATATATATTTATCATGCTATGTGGAATAGATTAGTTTTAACTGTTTCCTCGTGATTATACCGATAGACCAAACACGACCCAGGCTCTGTCCCTCCCGGGATATAAGCCTTGTACCCTTGCGGGTTGGGTCGCGTTGGGGAATCTCATGATTATACCGGCAGGGCCAAACGAAAGCATCTCGAAGCTTTCCGAAAAAGGTTGTTCTCAACCTGGGGCCAGGCTTGCTTTAATTTATGTGTAAAATCTAGGATGGCAAGAGTGGATAAGAAGCAGGAGTGGATCCAGGTGATATGTCAGATGAGGTTTTGGGGAGTGAAAATCGTACGCTGACAAGATGTACCGCATTTACGGAATAGAATGATCATTTTTCTATAAAATATCCTTTACTCCCAAGAGGATGAGTAGCGATCGCCGATCTCCTTTTGGGGCCCTACCATTCCACCATGCTTATAAAAGGATATCCGGAAGTTTGACGGCTAGCTCTCGCGATTACTATAGGTGCCCATTCTGAGAGCGCATGCCCATTTTAGAAACAATGTTCGAGAATTGATATATTTAATTAAGGACGGCTGGCAGCAACTGTTGAATAGTTGGTATGATGACAATGAGGAATTAAAGGCAACTGCAAGATTCATAGTTCGCGAATCCCCCCGAAAAAAATTCTATTCTTTTTCCCCTCTCTTAATTTACTTCTTCGGATGATTCTTTGGGTTTTCCTATGAAATATACAGTAGAGGGAAAACGATGCTTATTCAAGAAGTGGAGGGAACCGCTGGCTGATTTTCGGATTACGATGTGTTTCTATATTCTCACGTATTTCTATATACACTCACGATAGCGTTGCGTTTGTGAAAAATTCATTTTTTCATTTATTTTTGAGAAAAATAACTACAATGTAATCACAAAACCTCAAATACTTTCATTTTATTATGCGGAAAGTAATAAAACGTGTGTGGGGAGACTGGCTGATACGCCATCCCCGCAGCAAGCGCATCGTGGCCCCACACACCTCTAGGAATGTCGGGACGGTTAATAACAGCTTTGAGTGCATGCGAAGAAAAAAATAAATATATATAATCATTAAAAAAATTGAAGATGTAAGGTAAAACGGTGAATATTCCGGCGGTGAATTGTTGTCTGTGAATTTTCCGGACACGCGTTACAAGCGGGATTCGAACCATGAATCTTGAAGTTACCTTCAATTCCGCGTCGTCACCGCACCAACTGTGCAACAGTTTCTGCCAGCCGTTCTTAATCAAATATATCAATTCTCGAATATATATTTGTTTCTAATGGGCATGCGCTCTCAGAATGCAATCGCGAGCGCCGACATCAGTTTCTCTCAGATATTCTTTTATAAGCGTGTGGGGGAGGATGGCAGGGCCTCTGGATCCATGCCCACCTAGGAATGACCATCAAAGTGCTGTTATAACAATGATAAAAAAGCATACCTTCAAGGGGGGAAGAAAGTGCGCAGGTAACCGCTTGAAGGTTTGGAACAGTGGTCTACAAAATGTATATGCGTGAACGAAACGATGAACCTCTCCGCTAGTTATACGAAGTAAATATGATTGGATACCAAGCGATGACAATTGCAAAGAAAAGTCTCAAAAAAAATCACAATCCCCACACAGGGTAATGCGACTTTTCTTTCTAATTTTTTTCGCTTGGTATCCAGTCATTTTTACTTCTATATGCATGGCCTCCCAAGGAAAAAAGTTGTCTGGGCTATATAGAGCCTACATGCCAAAGATCACTTTAACGACAATTTTTTGTCTTCACATATTTTGAAGACGATCAATGAAGAAAGGGGTAGAACCGCTGAAGGTTTAGCATATAAAAAAAATCTACATGGTTATAACCCTGGACTAGAGAAGATGGCTGAATGTGGGTTTTTTAGTAAAACAGACATATATTTTTCACATGTCATGCCTCTGAATTCACAGAATTTGCCTTTTATTTGTGAATAAGTTAAATTAAAAATGTAACAAAAGTAATTCAAGCCTGTTTTGCATCCTGATGTGGCCGAACTTCCCGTATTTACTCAAGCCCGGCCCTGATTACAGGTGGAAAATTCATAACCGCAGGCCTATCCGTGACACCTTTATAACTATATAAAATTATTGATTATGAACCACATGAATACGCAATACAAGTGATTCCTTTACCTTCCATGGGAGTTGGTTATGTCTTTGCCAGAAGGTCCTTGCCAAGTGAGACGAGTCGCGCTGCTTTCTTCGCGGGACAAGCAAGTGACAAAGAAGTTGTCGCCGGTGAAAAACGAATGCGATGATCCTGGTGGCTGTAGTCGGAGATGGGTTGAGATCGATCCTCCTGCAATAAGAAAACAATGCTATTATTGATTGTATTGAATCCCGGTGGAATTTTTTTTTTTTTACTATTTTACAGTAGATTAGAGTTGCATAATGAAATTAAATACATTGTCCGTTCATGACGAGAAGTAACTTGATCACGTGTTTTCTAATTTCTCGAGGTATTCAAGTACGGATATTTTCAAGCACATTTCAGACTTGAATACTCGTAAAATCATCATATAAGTTGCCAAATAGATGATATAATCCAATCAGATTTTTCTGGATACTTCTTCGTGAATTTGTGTATACACACGATTAACAGGTTGAAGTATATGAGAAGATTTTTTTTGACCACAACAAAACATTGTTCAGTAATATGGGCTATTTGATCCAAAGTAAGCCATCATGCCCTTGACAATGCTGAGACTCCTGCTTCATTCATTTGTCCAGGCTACAATCTATTTCAAGTTAGTCGGTAACAAATCTCTATTGCTTGGATATCTAATAACACACACCCGTTTCACGTCATCTTCGAATAACCTACTGGTTCCATCGATACCTTGATCGAGGTTATTAATAAAATTCGCAAAAAGTATGAGTCCTAGTACATACCCTAGCACGAGTAGCGCAGTGGTAACATGGTGGTCTTCCGCTATGAAGGTTGACGTCAAGGTCCATGGGTTCGAATCCAGCCAAAAGGATATTCGAAACAAGTGCTTTACCTAGCGAACTTGGGGCAATCACCCCGATAGGTGACGCTTTCATTCCCCCATCCAACTCCACTATTTGGATATTGCCATATGGCGATATATGACTGGACTTGGTGTGCGGTAAAGTTGTACACCTGCCAACCCCCAGAGAAACACAGCTTGTGAAATCCACCCAGTCGGAAAATTCACCGTTCATTTGACACCATGACTTTGTTTCCTATTCTATACAACCACTCACTCATCAATTCAATTCAACAGGCAGCAGCCACCCACCCCCTCAAATACAATCTCATTTATACGCTTCAAGAGTGAACCATATTTTTACCAATCGGAATGCCTTCTGAAAATCCAAGTAGACAAAGTTCAAGTTTCTGCTCCTGTCTGAAGGTTTGCACTTTTTTTGTGATTGTAAAAGCAGAGGAAATTGCTTACACGCAACTTTTTCTTCCCAAACCACGCTTGTTTTTTCCTGACAGTATATTATTCTTACCAAATCCATCTATTAGTTGATTTTTAATAATAACTTTCAGAATTTTCAAAAGGAATTTGGTCACTCATGTCATATTCCATTGTAGCACATGATTCGTTAAAACATCTGAACCTGGAATATGAATGAAAGTGCTTTTTAAAAACCTTTCGTCAAGTTAGCTGAGCAAGAAGCTTTGAACGCTCCTTCTATCATACGGTTTTGTAACTATTTCTTCTTTATAGCAAAATTGGTCAGAACATTTTTTTGGACATTAAGTGTACACTTTGCTCCACAATTACAAATTCAGAAGGTTTTTAGTAGCTCAAATTACTTTATTCTCACCCGTACATTACATCAAGATATAAATACGGCAATATTCTCTGGACGACGTCTGCAAAATTTTGATGTTTCTGCTCATTTCGGTCAGATATATTGGAAATCAAATTCAGATAGATGACATCAAGAGCTCAATGAATTCTCCGAAAAATATATTTAATATAACAGCAGACTTTTCTGGAAAATACTGTAAAAAAACAAATAATCTGTTTTCTGTCGCACCCTGTTTATTCAGAGACGGAGACTGTCAAGTCATATACATGCGGACGTAATTAAGGAAAATGAGTGGATCAAAAGAGAAGTTGGAAGCGGACGAAAAAAAAAAGGAAAAAACAGGAAAAGTTCAAAAAAGACAGCAAGAGTTTCTTTACCGTCTCATATATTTCCGACTTCTCTATCTCCATTTACCACCTCTGCCTTGAAAGGAGCAGAAACGCTTCTGCGGAGGAAATTGATGGTTTAAACTGCGCTAAAGGGTGTGGTTGGTTCACCAAGGGATGAGGAATTCATTATTCATCGCTTTTCTGCGAGTTGTATCCTTCGTTGTAAGTCAACTCTTTTTTTTTCTTGTTTTTGTTCCTCCAGAAATTTCTCTGAATATGTCATTTCCATTTTATGACAAACCACCTGTCTCATTTATTCCGGTTTCTCTCCTCTCAAGTCCGTTTGTAAGCTGGAATTTGTTTTTGAGACCTTCCATGATTCCATGTTGGGTAAAAGAATCACCAAGTCCCAGTGGTGGATTTATATTTTGAAAAAAAAAAGTTGATGGTTCTTTTTTATATCGAGTGTACGGTTATGAAGAAAATAAACTAATGAAATGTAAACGTTTGTACAAAAATATGATACATGGAAATGATGTAGACGTCTTGCGTTCAATCATTGGGGATGTAGTTCGAGATTCATTCAATTAATGATCACATTCTGTTAATGACAATTGATAGATATTATCAATAGCACAGAACCGAATAGTATGGCTGAATACTGCGGCTGACTATACACCTACATAAAACTACACTTTGACTGAAATAAAGAAAATTGTAACTGAAATAAAGGAGTAAAATTAAACGTATATTAATTAAAGCAGATGTAGCTGTAACGGAGCACTGTAGCCAGAGTGGAAGAAATGGTCAGCTATAAGTGAAATGTAACTGAAACATAGAGCAGAAAATAGAGGGCGTAGTAGAAATGAAATGTAGTATAAATAATAAAGAAGTGTAACGGTGAATGTGGAAGGAGTGTAACTGAAACACAGATCGATGAAATCGTTCAAACGAAATAAAGAAAATCGTTATGTGTGACTGTGAAACAGAACAGTTTATGTGAAATATAACTCAAATTTCAACCGAAACTGATTACATAAGTGTAACTGGAAAAGGACGTAGCGGGATATGAACATCAAGAACCGGACTCACTATAACAGAAAAGTGAACTTGAGACAGAGCAGAAAATTATTACTGAAAGAGAACAGTGTATCCGAAACAAACAGAACAGAAGTAATCTCAGCCACCTCGTTGGGCATTTTTACCTTTTGTGGCCTTGTATTTGTATTAGAAGGATAACTGAAACAAAACAGAACAGAAGGATAACAAAACAAAATAGAACAAAAGGAAAACAGAACAGATGGGATGAGAAGTAACAGAAATAGATCAGATCAGCTCTAAAGTGACGGAAACAAAGGAGAACAAGGAAACTTAAGCAAGAAAGCGTCTGAAACGAAACAGAACAGAAGGATAACAGACACAAACGAGATCAAAAATGATGGAAACAGTTCTGAAGTGAAAAAAACAGATCGAATGAGAAGTAACGGAAACAGGCAAGGCCAGTGAAAATGAAACAGAAAATATTAGTAACTCCAAAAAGAAAAAAAATAAGTGTTAATAAAAACAGAACAGAAATAGTACAACTGAAACAGAACAGTAAAGTACGGAAGTGCAACTAGACCAGAAAAAAATGCCACTGAAATAGATTATAATGAGGCTGAAACAGAACAGAACTGCAAGAACACCAAACTAATTTGGTTTTTGTTTAATAAGTGCATGCTTGTAAACACACACAGCGTGAAATGAATATTAATGCAAAATAGTGACAAGAATATATCCAGTTATATATATATATATATACAATCGAGCTGAAGTTATCCATAAATCGAAGTAAGACTTTCATGGTCGCGGTTCGATGTGTTACAATCGGGTTCCGGGCTATTAGACCATGGTCTAAGGTATTTTCTTCCTGACGTTTCGCCAGAATTCACAAGTAGCCAATTATAACACGACACATCAAGTAATTCAAGCCAGCTAATGTGGCTCTTCTGCGGTCGATTAAGCCTCATAAGTGTGTACAGAGAACAACTCGACGATACTTGATGCATATACGAAAAATATGCCTATCTGGGCCGTCTGTGTTCCCACAATCGACCCCCTTAGGGATGGGCAGGAAGGGGGGGGGGTCTGGTCTAGTCTTAGGTACACGAAGTATTTCTCGCTTGCCGCAGAAACCTACGTGCGTTTAACCTCAGATAACGTACCACAGATGTGGGCGAAATGTCAGGAAGAAAATGCCTTAGACTACACTATAGTTTCCCAAACTTTTTATTCCTCCCATCGCCCCCTTCTTCAGAAATTTGTTTCTCTCATCTCTCCCCGACTCAAGTGAATCCACAGGATCCTATGTTACACTTGTAGTTTCTATCGCTCCCCCCCCGTGAACCATCCCATCGCCCACTTTGGGAAACACTGCTTTTAACCATGGCCTAAAAGCCCGGAAATAGCTTTCAACGCGTAAATCATTATATATTTTGAATCCTCCGTATTGTACATATTAGTCATACACAATCTTGGACAATTCGAAAAGAAAAAATTGGGAGCGGAAGTGATAGAAAAATAAATAGCCCACCATAATAGTGGGTATTCAATTTTTCAGTTTTAATGATTCCACGTCATCGTGTGATCTTATTTTGAGATTTTCAGCGTATATCCTCCGGAAATCGATTTCTATCCGTGCCTGTATCTGCCTACTGACAGCATCGTATTCTCGCAGCAGTGATTTAATCCGAATTTATACCGGTGGCTTTCGGAATCCTTTGGCTAATTCATTTAAACTCTTATCATTCGTAGGATTTATTTCACGCCGTTCTGCTTCCAGTGCAGCGATTAATATTTCGGCGGCGAACGTGCGGTGGTACCCGAACTTTGGAAATGTCACGACCAACTTATGCTACATTAATCAAAGAGTTGTTCAGGAGCACATGTGACTGAGCCTCTCTAGCGCTCTCTCTCTGGTATTTCTCAAGAAACGGTATGGCTCATTTAATATATCACTTTTCGGTCTTTTGGACTTGGTATGAAAGACTTGCGAATACCGAACTCGAGTAAGTGTTTTCACCTGCCTTTAGCGATATATTCGAGAGTGCCTCTCATTCTGTTGGAATTTTCTGGACTATACAAAGCACACGAAATGTTTCATGGCTTTCTAAATTGTTATGGGCACCTTAGCACTTCTTGGCATTTCATTAGCCAATTCGAAAGCGTCCAAGGAATATTATGCACGACATATTTTATCACCGAAACGACTCGATATTTATAAATGATTCCGCTTCATTTTATTCGCGCGATATCCTTACCGATAGAATATTTCATTTAAATGCGCTTAGATTGGTAATTCATTATAATGTAATGAATATAAGATGAATAATCTCGTGATAATGTCAATTATTATATTATAATAATCGTTATTATCCCACAATATGATTATTGGGAAAAATATAATAAGGGCAAACTTTCGAGCGGCGTAACTTTACGGTGACCATTATTCTCTGTGAACGTGTCATCTAACGTTATAATATTAATGTATTCATTTTGAATGGGTTTTTTTTTCCTGATGGGCATACAGTGGAACCTCGTTTATACGACGTTAAAAGGGCAGAGTCAAAACGGGGCATAAATGTGTAAGTCGAATAACTGGAACTTTTTTTTAAACAAAATGATTTCTCTACCCCCACAGACATACAACATATTATAAAATTCAATGTGATCGATTGCGTTTCTAATTCTGTTATAAAAAGAATGTCATTTGAATCATACTGGAGGGTAATGTCCCACAGCTGCTCTCAGCGTCTGGGGCTAATACTCAAGATACCAATTAATACCACTCAATTATTAGCGAGTAGCTTGTTACAGTAATAAGTTAAATTGCATTTCGAATCATTTGAAGAAATAACATTTAGTAGAACATTACATTTGGGACACGACATCGGGTAAAGAATTGTAACAAAATCTGTTCGATTCGAGAAAATTTTTCATTCCGGACTCTCATTTTTTCGGCAGTAGATGATTATTGGCAACCAGCAGCTTTTGGTCTCTGTTTTGGTTTGTTTCTGATTTTGTTTCTCTGTGTTATAATTGTTTCCAAAGCTGACACGGAGATATTCAACTGTTTTGCAAGATCAACTTCCTTGTCACTTGATTCAAAAAACTCATGTCTAATTCTTGAAAAAATTCCAGTTTTGTTTTCTCGGCATTTGCGAAGATTGGATTCGACCCAGCCAGCAAGCAAAGCACCGCAAAGAAAGGAAACTCTACAGGAAATGATCCAAATAACATACTGTGTATGCGTACCGTATTTGTCTCTTATCGGCAGAGCTGTAACCTCCAAAAGCTTACAATGTGCGTGGACTTCCTTACTCTCTGGGGATAACGTTAAAAAAATCGGGAGGAAAAATATTCTGGAAGGACATATGGTCATCGAAACAATTGAAACCCGTTCATTTGGGACTTGCCACGTCTAAGCATTCTCAGGAAACAAGCAGTAAACAAATCACTTAAGTGTTCACTCTAAATGACCATCAGCCATTGGCTATTTCCGTATACGTCAGGAATCACGATAAAATTTATGGCTTTTGTGGCGACAATATGCAGCAAGAACTGTTGCAGCAACGCGTTCTCACTGAATACAAAAATTATCGCGCATTTGACGGATATAAATGATGTTTTTTTCAAAAGATTTCGAATCGAAGTGAAAACGTCTAATAATTGAAGTTTTGCGTCGAATCCAATATATTATTTTACCATTAAAATGTATAAGAACCAATTGTGACCGAAGCCAAACGTCACGTCGTATAAACGTTAAAGTCGTATAACTTGGCTACGTATAAACGAGGTTCGATTGTAGTTAATGATGTCTGATAGAAGTAGCGCCTGCGATTACGCATGAGCAACAACGTTTATATCATCTGGCTCTACTTCAGTTATCTAATATTATTATTTTCAATTGTTTTCATAATTATTATTTCTCGAAATAATTGTTCTTTCTTTAGGTTGCTGTTTAGATATATCCGATATATCCATATTTTTGTGCGTATCTTTTTTCAGCCCCCTCGTTGGGCATTTTGAGTGTTGTAGCATTTGCATTTGTATTCATTTGATAAATAACACCTGTAGATGCCGCTGCAATCGGTGAATGTTATTGATAAAGATAGCTGGAAGGAGACGATGAGGTGTTTTCGTAGTAATTGGTTGGCATTATATAAAACTATTATCATTATATGTGTCAGTAAAACAGGTTTATAATGCACCTTTTTTACTGTTTGTAACATTGCCTTTGCAACCATTATACCATTCTTAGAAATAATTTTGTTTGATATCATAACTATTACTCTGTTCTTATTGGTACTGTCGTTGTGTCATTGCAGCTTTTGCAATGTTTTTATTAATATCTTTGTTGGCACTGAAGCTATTATAAAGCTCTTATCGGTAACTGTAGGCTTTGAAACTTCGTTACTGGTCTCATCGATACCTTTTATTGCCCTTAATGTAATTGAGATCTTTAATACGCTTTTCTTATCGATAACTTAAATCACCATCGCAACTGTTATACTGTTCGCATCGATAACTAACACACATCGCAACCTTTGTACTTTTATTTTCGTTAACTTAATTTACACCGTAAAAATAGTCTACAATGCAAGCGAGATGTACTAACGACGCTTTTTGGAATAATCATCATCAGCATCACTTTGAGGGACAGGCACAGGATGATCCCCATAGAAATCAATGTTAAAATTGCCGATATTAACCGTAGAAATGCGGAAATTTAATCGCGTTTTCCGCCACATCAATAATTTAAAAAATTGTTTAATTTCTCCATTTTTGAAATATTGAGTTCGCTTAGAGATATACGAAGCCCAGAAAAGTAAATGCAAAATAATTAGCCGGACCTACTTTTGAGTTGGATGTTCATGCAATAACACATTGATTTTAACTTTCTATTTATATCTTCTCAAGCACGGAAATGGAAATTAATGTTCTCCGTATTGTCTTATATTATCGAACTGCATCAATCCATATAGTTGAGGATATTTTGAAATTAGTTATGGGCCCATATAAATTACATTGAAGAAATTTCGCACCTTTAACCCTTTCACGACCAAGGGAAACGAATTTTCTCCATTTTAAAATTGGTGATTGTCGTATTTTTAATTATAAACTTATCTATACATTTTTTATACAGAATGTCAAAATAGAACGTATGCCGAACGCAATTACGTAAACGGAAACGTTTAGAAAAAAAAAAGGAACTGTCAAATCGAAATAATGATCTAAAATAACAGTTACATAGTAATATTTACTCTTAGCAACCTTATGGTCCTGTAAGGGTTAATACCAAGCATTTTTTGAAGCAAAAACATGCAAATCAATAACTTAAACTTCAAGAAAATTTTCGAAATATCTAGCGCCCATCAAAAAGAAAGAAAAAACGGTCCATTTCTACATTTCTTTTATTTATATTTATGTCTTTCATAGGTCGCGCAGAAAATCGCCATATTGGTAACCTTGTCTACGGTTTGTATGTCCCTCAAAGGAAAGAGGGAAATATCATGGCATCCAAAAAGCCCGTGTAGCACAATGGATTCACAAATTTTACTCCAAGAGTCATTTTGAAATCCTGCACACTGCTGAGAGACAGGTGGCAGCACCTCTCGAACACGAAACAAGCATAACTCTAACATCGTAAATGTGTACGTTAGGGGTCATTCAAGTATTAAGTCAGCATCGGGGGGGGGGGGGTTTCGGATTTGCTGACTTTTGATGACAAGGGGGGGGGGTTTGAAGGTTGCTTACGTCATCAACCACCCCTTTTTGACGAAATGAAATATTCTTAGCTGCTGACGAAATTTTGCTGACGGGGGGGGGGGGAAGGGGTAAGTGTTCTGCTGATTTTGCTGACAAGGAGGGGGGGGTTCATAAATGGATGGAAATCTGCTTACGTAATACATGAATTGCCCCCTTAGGGCCATACATAAAATTTTACGGCATGCTCCAATTCATTAAAAATTCTCCAAATACAGCGAACCCGGGATATAGTGAACTCTCGGTTATTGTGAGCTTTTTCAGTTGTCTCAACTGAACACCTATTTCACTAATGTTATTTTAAACGCTTGTAGTGAACTGTGTGCTGAGAAAATGAAAGTCCGCTTATAATGAACTGAAATGCCCCTTCCGCAGATTCTTTTTCCACTTTTTCAAGGGATCGGGGCGTTATTCGCAGACTCAAATATCAATACAGGAAGCAGTTTCTTATGCGTATTTAGGGTAGTATGAAAAAAAAAAAAAATTAACAGCGAATATAACCAACACCACCTATGGTGTCGGTATGACATCTCTCTTTTGGAAGCAATCTTTCCGCTGGAGAAGTCTTGGAGACAAGTAACAGATGCATCAATCCGCAACTGCTGTCGACACGAGAAATTATTAGTATTGCTATAACACGCAATTTATTAGTAAATTGCGTGTTATAGCAGTGAATGTTTCTTACAAAAGCACCATCAAATGCTAAGAAATATCAATGTTTCAGCAAATTTGGATATAGTGAACTTTTTATTTTCTACACAGACGGTTCAATGTAACGGGGTTCGACTGTAAATGTTTGCGAGTTGCATGTACAGTTAAGTTAATAACACCATATATATTTCAAAGATATTTCAGGGTATCTCCCCACTTAAAATTCAAGATCCATTGGCCATCTTTCATTCTTATCATGGTGTGTTTTATCAGCTCAATTTACTCACTGCTAACAACTAGGGTTAGGATAGGTATTTTTCCCACGTATCCATCTAATCAGTAACATTGTGACCATTGAATAGCATTATTCTTTATTCCTCTCCGATGTCATAACAACATGTGCGTATAATTTTTACATTTAGTAAAACTTAAGGATATGCAAAATGTTTGTTCCACCATAAAAGAAATGATATCATATATCTTCGAAAAATCACGTAACATGCAAAAATCTCAGCAACATTTGTGTTTTTTTTTGGAGTAGAGGAGTAAACAACTCTGCAGAAATTTTAGAAAATACTCATCTTAATGGGAAATGAGACTCCTCGTTCATCTCGAATACCCTTATTCATGATGCTGCCATTTTGATGGTGTAATGTCAGGCTTATTTTATACACAAACATGAATGTGTAAGGATACTTTGAATAATGTCATGATGCAACAATATTAAGAGCTGGGCGATTTCCTCTTCGCTATCGTTTTGAACAAAGTTTCTGGTCGTCATAAATGATGATATGCCGTTGCTAAACGTTTTATGGATGTATATAAAATCAGAGCCGCCCTTAGGGGTGTGCGACAGGTGCGGTCGTAACTTGTTCCGCATCCTGATTTTCATCAATTCTGTGATTTTTTTTTCTCTCTCATTAATTCTCAGTTTTCATCAAAATTCTGGAATTCTTTTCTTTATTCATTTTAGAATTTTTTCTTTCCCTAATTCTGAATTTTCATTAATTCTGGAATTTTTTCTTTCACTAATTCTGAATTTTCATCAATTTTGGATTTTTTTTTATCAGTTCTTAATTTTCATGAAATTTGGGAATTTTTTATCGATTTATTCTCAATTTTCATCAATTCTGGGGTTTTTTCTTTCATTAATTCTGAATTTTCATTGGCGAGTAGATATTTTTGTAGTATTCCTGTATATTCTGCGATATTGCATATGAATCTTTGCATACCGATTTCCCTCCCCCGCAAAATTGATAAAATAGGGACTAAGGAGCCCGATATTATTTTCGCACCTGCTCCCACGTGTGATAAGGGCGACCCTGCGTTAACAAAAATTTTCGTATACTCTATAGTTCAGCGGTTTTCAACCGGTGCTCCGCCTTGGGGCTCCTTGTGCGCTCCCCAAGGGCTCCGCGGCCGCTCGTGGGAAATAAAATAAAAAACAGTAATTTGAAAAAAAATAATTATAATTACTTTAGAATAATAAAAATAAATCAGTAATTTTGCTGAATAAGTAAAAAAATAAGTCTACGGGGCTTCACCATAGAAATTATATGCCAAAAAAGGGCTCCGCGAGTCAAAAAAGGTTGAGAACCGCTGCTATAGTTTATTGGATCCTTTTGGCACTAATTACAGCACGCATTCGTCGTGGTACTGATCTTACGAGATCATGCAATATTTTAACACTTATTTCGGCTAAGATTCCGTAAGCGGGATTTCGCCAAATTTGGCGATTATTTTTTGTCGCTTCCCGATTACTTTGGCACTTTCGAAATTTTTCATTGGCGAAAATAATGTTTTTTTAAGCCAAGTGCTATTCTTATCTATTATTTCAGTGCCATTTTCATTTCTTACTATCGCCAGAGTCCACACCTGCTTCAAAGTTTACTGTTAATGCAGCTTTGAAAGCGTTATCAACCAGTATTTTAGGCCTTGTTATCGTGTTCATCATCATACATCCATTGCTCGTAAATTTTTCAATTTTTTTCATGGATGAGAATTTTTCCGTCCGACGAAAAAAACCGCTTCGGTTTTTGACAGAAGTCGGCGTGACACCTGTAAAAGAAATCATTGTTTCTTGCCCGAAATATGCCGCTAGCATGGCTTCCAACAGCGATCGCACCAAGAAATTTGGTTGGTGTTTGGGCTGCCGGAATAGAGGAAAACAAAATCCACACAAATGTAACGTGTCGGTGAATCCCTTGGCCAGTACTTTCTTAGATAGCTTCAGAATTCCTCTTCGCATGTTCTAGCTTGCACCAAAAAGAATTGTCGATTTTCTTTTTTTGTCGGCCATCTTGATATTCACGATGTTGGAGAGCAAAAAAATTCTGTCACCAAGGAGAAAAAATCTTGGCGAAATTGGTAATTGCCAAATTTAGCGAAATCCCACTTACGGAATCTTAGCTCTTGTTTCTAGTATAGTGCATCAGTTAACGAAAAATTCACCGACAACAATTCACCGCAAGGGAAATTCACCGCAAGGGAAATTCACCGCTAAGAAAATTCTTCGCCTAGAAAATTCATCTCTCTCTCTCTCTCTCTCTCTCTCTCTCTCTAAGTAAAATTCACCAACCATCGACAGAAAACTCACCGACCAGCAATGCACCGCCGGGAAAATACACCAACAACAGTTTGACAAGTTAGCGAGGAATGACCGAGTGAGTGAGTCAGTAAATGGTGCAGTAGTGAGTGAGTGACACAGAGTGGTTAGTGTTGGGGAGTGAGTGAGCTAGTGACAAAGTGAGTGACCTAGCGATAGTGTAGGTGAGAAATTTCGGAAAATGTTCATCTTAATGGGAAATGAAACTCTTCCTTCATCTCAAATACCCTTATTCATAATGCTGCCATTTTGATGGAGTAATGTCAGGCTTATTTTATACATAAACATGAATGTATAACGATACTTTGAATTATACAACAACATTAAAAGCTGCGCAATTTCCTCTTTGCTATCGTTTCACACAGTCTCTGGTTGTGAGTGAGCGTCATCGTGAGTGACCCAGTGTTAGGCTGAGTGACCAAGTAAGTAAGTGCGTGACAGAGTGAGCGACCTAGTCAGTAAGTGAACGACTTGGTAATTGCGTGCGTGTCACAGAGTGAGGGGATTAGGGAGTATGTGAGTGATCTAAAGAGTGAGTAAACGAGTGAGAGTGAGCGACCTAGCAAGTGAGTAAGCGAGTGAGAGTTAGCGACCTAGTAAGTGAGTAAGCGAGTGAGAGCGAGTGACAGAGTGGGCGACCAAGTGATTGAGTGTATAACAGAGGGAGCAACCTAGTGAGTTGATGATAGAATGAGTAGCCTAATGAATGAATGCAAAGTGAGCGACCTAGTGAGTGATTGACAGAGGGAGAGACAAAGTGAGCGAGTGACAGAATGAGCTACCTAGCGATTGACTGAGTGACCTGGTAAATGAGTGGGTGAGAGGCTGATTTCGCTCATTCATTCACTCACTCGTTCAATTGCTCACTCGACCATTCATTCACTCATGTCAAACTGACGTCGGTGAATTCTCCCAGCTACGAATTTCTGGCGGTGGATTTACACTATTTGCATAACTCTTCCATCAAGATTTTTTTGGATCATAAAATAAATAAATATCTTACTCCTCAGATTCTTCTCTAATAAAGTCTACAGGTTCTCCATTAAACTTAGGTACGAATTGAATACTTTCCAACCACGTATTACTATAATGCATAGGGCTTTCTCAACCGGTTCTCAAAGTTTAGTTTCAATGTGTCTCGTCATTTTCATCCTGGAGCATGCCTTTATAGAATAAAATGTCCATTTGATGGATAAATATGGCCATTAAGTATGTTTCAGGTATGCAGGTATGTAACTGAAATCTATACAGTCATACACTACGACTTTTGGAATTGCAGACTCTCAGACCGAATCTCCTTGTAAACTACTTACAGACTATGAAAAAGTTACGTAATGGCTACCGACAGACAAAGGACTTCTCCAATCTATGGCCAACACCTGGGACCAGTACAGATCTAAATGACTTGTCTCATGGCCAGCATACTTCAGAAACTGCAACTACGACGTCTACCGCTACATTATCGACGACAAGCAACTTTTGTGCAAGACACATTTCTACAAACTGTCTACAGACACTCTAATCCTGCCATGCACGTACTATGGGTCAAATACGGTGTCATACCTAAAGCGACTGTACAATACAACGACGAAGATGGACTCTTCTCAAAATGGCAACTAGACTCTAAAAAAAACCTTTCAAGTACCTTCGCCGTATCCTTAAATCTCATCGGATCTCCCTTACAGATCTCAAGACTGCGATCAAAAGAATTGATGACATCATCGGCACACCTGAACATATACCTAACGGAGTATAACTCCTTATAACTGTGTTGCTAACTTTAGTCGAACTTAATTCAGAAATAATCCAGTTCATATTCCCTTCAGGGCCACTCAGCGCCATTTGTTTTTACAATAGTGCAGTGCAAATATTTATACAGAAACAGTTACCAACGTGAAATAAATTCCCATTATGTGTATATAAAAAAAATAAATTACAAAAATACGAATACATGCATTTTTTATTCATTGTTTTATCTTAAAACAAAAACAGGAAAAATAATTAAAAGCAATTTAATGAATGTTTGTTAAAGCACAAGTACTTTAAGTAAATATTTTACCAACCAACGAGAGAGAGAATGTTTTTAAATTTATTCAATTCAGAAAACTAGTTGAAATACTTATTATACAAGACAAGATATAAATTTATTGTGAAAAATTTATCGAAAAAATTTAAAATAAAAAGTCATTTCTAATTCACACATTTTCGTGAATGCAAAAAATATTAAAAATTAACATGATCTTTGAATATTTGTTTTTAGAACTTGCAAATAAGTTTTCTTTCATTTATAATGAATGCTAATTTTTTTCACGTGTATGTAGTAAATTATAGGATACAATTTCATATATGAGGATTTTTGTCTTCAAATTTCGGGGGAAATTCACAAAATTGAATCGATAATAATATTAAATCAAAACATCGGAAAAAAAATTAATTCAATTGCAAATTGTTAAATGGAATTGTTTGATGGAAATTTTGAAAAGTTAAAATTGGTGTCCGAGCCCTCAAGTGGTATATATAACGTGTAATAGGCACAAGTACATAATCAAAATAAAATTTACAAGTGTTGGATGTCTTATAAAAACATGGATCTGCGCATTCTGCAGCCTGTATTGGTTGGTCCATGGGGGGCAAAACTTTAGAATGACAGAACGTGTCTAAACAAACAATTTTCGTCATGCAATGCATGTATCATAACGCAAGCGATAGTCCGCTCCACGGCGCTGTCATCGAACTCATAAAGGTTTTAGCACTTGGTCGTTATTTCTATCGTGGTTTGCGGAAAGGATGACTAGTTTCACGAATCATGAAAAGTCGGACATGCATTCAAACGTATGGTGATGCTGACGGAAATGCTCTGGAAGCTCATAAACTGTACCTGATGTATATATATATATAGTAAGAACAAGGATTGTGGTGTGAAAAATCTAAAGATCGGAAGATTACGGAAGCAAAAATAGCTTTATAAATGTGATAAAAGCTCTGGTGCTGCTCACTTATTCATTCAATAGATATACTGTATATATATGCAGACACACAAAAACAAAATTTTTTGAAGAAAAAATACAACTCTGAGTTGTTTCACCGGTGTCTGTGCGAAACGCGTTCCTTTATCAGCGGCATACGGGATACATGTGCCAGGAATGTGAGGCCACCTCAAGAAGCCTATTTCGTACTGGCATTGTATCCTGTGGGTGACCTGTTTGAAATGGCTCAAAGGTTTTTTGATCTGGCACGCGTCTCCTCAGAAAATACTCCCGGTTCAGTCTATGGACCTCCAAAGCATACTCGTCCATAGCGATCGAAAAATCTTGGAATGATTGCGCCGGTGGTCTGTGCGTAACGTTATTTTGTATTTCACGCCCTGTATCCCGCTTGCTACTGACAAAGAAGCCTTTTCATTTTGACAGCTGTGCGATCCTCAAAGTGTTTTCGAATGCACCATACATGTCCGCTTTTTCCTCACTCGTAAAGACAGTCATCCCTTCTGCAATAGTTTTTTTGTCACAATTAAATGGCAAAACCAGCGCTCAAGTCCGGTCGTCCACTGGAAGCTACCACGAGCGAAAACAAGTCGCGTGTATGCGCATACACGCGACTTGTTCTGCTACTCGCGGTAGATTCCGTCTTATTATGCGTTCAATAACAGCTCCGTCTAGCTATTTGAATGTGCCCGACATTCTCGGGAATGTAAAAATTTCGACCGGGCATGTATTTTGCACATCTCCGTTTGTTTTAATTTTTTTTTTTCATCCATGACCATGCAAGTGTTCCAACAAACATGTGTGAAATTCCCCAGAAATTGCTTCCTTTGGCAGGAATGATGTAAATGTATAGTGAACGTATTTCGATCGCATTTCTATGGTCTTGATATTTATCAACCCGGCGCGGTCATGGGCCCTCATATACCGCAACTGGGCTGTTCTGGAAAAACTCACTCCCAGCGAAATTTGTTTCTCCTGATGGTATTCGCGGGAGAAAATAACTTCTCAGTTTTCATAAAAACGTAAAAATATATTTTTCTAAAGAAAGTTACACATTGTATAGCCCTAATACAGTATATAAAGTGCTCGGAAGGGATACAAATTCTGCGATTGATTCTGAAATTGTAGAAAAAATATTCATGTGCATTTCTCTTCTACATAAAAATATCTGAAAAAAAATCACAAAAATATATGGCATCCCTCTACTGTCATCTATTAAATTAATACTAAACTATATGGCATAACTTTTCAAGTAAATATTGTTGTTGGTTTCAAACTCGTATGCAGACGGAAAAACGAGCAAGATGTTTTATACCACTATGTATTATTTATGTTTATGCTGCATACTGGTGTAAATTCTATGCGCCAATATACTTCTTAGCATGTTTTTTATGTTTGCCATGGAACGTTTTGAAATTACCAAATGAAATAAAATATGAAAAAGAATTAAGACCTTTCAAAAAATTAATTATATTAACTTTTTACTACAATAGGAAGATACTTCTTAGCCCCCAGTATACAGTGTTGTCACACCAAGGCCTCTAATATTTGTGTCTGTCTGTATACCCTGTTTGTACTTGCTATTATATGAAAGTGTTTGCCACCACAGAAATATTTATTTGTATAATCTGGACGGATCAAGCGATCCCTTGAGTAGAATATAGTATGTATAAGTATATATATTGTATTTTTCTTTTCTCTTTTTTTTTTCTTATTCTCAATATATTATTATTATTATTATTATTATTACTATTAAGTCAAGAAAGTTAGGAAAAAATTTTCTTCTAATTATTTTTCTATTTCTTTCAAAATTTCGATTAAAAACAATTACCGTCGAATCCCGTTATAACGAACGCCAAGAGACAACAAAGGAATCACTTTGTTTAAACGAAATTTCGTTATAAAAGAATTCCAGGTTACCTAGCATTGTTCCTATGTAAACTTATTTGGAGGATTAGAAAAGTGTCTCGTTAAAACGAGATTTTCGCTATAACGGTATTCGTTAAAACGAGATTTTCGCTATAACGGTATTCGTTAAAACGGGATTCTACTGTATATATCACATTCGCATTCTTCTTGCAAATAAATCAATTTCTTTTTTGCATTTTTTTCTGGTAAGTAAATCCAGTGATAATACATTTTTTTTTCGGGAATGTAAAATATTGTAATTCAGGCATCTATTGTTTTTTAAGCCCGGGGAAGTGAATTTTAGGAGATATTTTTTCAGCTCTGACATTGACATATCTGTCTTGTCCATTGAGGCAGAAATGACATAGTGTGGGGACATCATACTCGCATTCAAATATACACATGTTATGTTAGACCACGTAGGAAAGACATTTAACAACACTTATTTTCGAAATACGGTTTACTCTTGCATGAGGAAAAAAACCACACACCTGAAAACCTGCATCAAGTAAGCTTATCATTAGAGACCAGAAGTTTTGGCAATAAAAACTTTATAAATAGGCAGAAAAAAAGGCACTAAAAAGGGTTATAGTTAAATTTTGATTATAAGCTCATGATATGGTTTATAATTACAATTTTAATTACAAGCTACTAAAGAAATGTATGTAAGTGGACGAAAATAATTAAACACTAATAATATATCAAGTGTTCGAAAATTAGCTAAAAAATTGGCTTCCGTCACACCGTTTATTGCTCCTTATTAGTTTATAGATAATATATTTAATTATGAATATAAATATTATTCAAAGCCAAGTTGATACTATTATGCAAGAAAGAAGTGTTCGATCTTTCATGCTTACGTCACAGGTAATTTAATCAAAAAGCTAAAAATACGTAATTAGCTGACATGTAAATAATACTATCAAAATTTGAATAATAATAATAATAAGTGAAGAAATAATTGTAATTATGTTTCAGTTACAACTCTTCAAACAATATTGACGTGATTGATGTTACGTTGATTGCTATCTAAAAACTGTGTTTAAAAGCGATGGAAATCTTTGTCTATTGCTGACAACAGTCTTCAGGTGTCCACCTCTTGCGCCTACTTGCGTTTAAAACCGTAAAACCGCTCAGACGTCCACTTAATTTCTCATTTTCCCCCTTTTTTAAAAATTTGAAGCTGATAAAATGAATTTTCCTGAATAACATTTTTTATGAATACATTTAAACTGACTTCCTCAGGTTGTTAACAGTTTTTTTTAAAATCATAAACAAAAAATAAAATAAATTATGATATATATAATTGAAATAATTACTAATTAGTTTTCAAAAATTGAAATAATTACATCAAAAATTGGCGTGACGGCATATGCCGTCATAACTACCTGACTGGTTAAATGGGGCTGTGTGAGGCTTTCTGATAATAATTTCTACTAACTATTGAAGACTCTAAAATGAGTAATTGTGACGTTTTTAAGCCTAAAATATCTAGGTTATACAAAATGTGGCCACTCTCTCTTAAATTTATTGATAAACATAAAACGATGTCGAAATAGGCATTTACGGCAGGAAGAATTTAAAAAAACACAGTTATACAAAAGAGGTTAAAAAAAAGGCGAAAATGCCTATTTTTGTCTGAAAACTTTCGGGCTGTATACTTATCATATATTGAATAATATTTGAACTTTTCTTAGCCTCTTTCATAATCGATTTATTATAACTTGAAATATTCATCATGGCATAAAAACCTACTTATTTCTTACTGTAACGAGATGAATGAAAAAAAAAAAAAAAAAATATATATATATATATATATATATATATATATTCTTTTTGGCTGAATCAAAATCTCATCAATTATTTCTGTTTTTTTTTCATAGTACAAAAAATATCTCTAAAAAATGAAAGACATCAATCAATAAGGGACAAAGGCACATAATGGAGGAAAAAAGAATCTTCCAGATGAACTTGGAAAAGGGGGGATTTCTATTTTTTCCCCTTTTTTGGCGGATTCACGCGATTCACGAGAAAATAGTATCGCCGTAATGTGTTTCGAAAATAATTGCGATTTCCTCACGGATAGGAAACGTGCGATAGAAATCGGTGCGGGAATTGATTCAATCAACTAGAGACTGGAGTATCCCCTCGTGGAAGATTGGCGAACGCGTTTTGGATAGTTCTTGAGCACGTGACTTTTAGGCATTGCCTCTTGTGTTAGAGTTTTGAACGAAAATCTTCCAGATACTCACAATATAACAATCGACAATATTGTGTTATTATTAGTACTATTTGTAAATGATAATTTCTTTAAAATTCTCCCATCTGCACAGATATCTTTGCTGACGACCAACTCTCGGCTATCTAACTATTTGTCAAACATACACGTTCTTTTTGACTTACAATACGCGTCATTTTCCACGATCGGCAGTTTTAACGATAGTTGGCTAGTTTACTTGCCTTTATCAATTATTTTTGGCTATAATTGGCAGGTTTATTGGCAATTAATTTCTTTTTTTGGTTGCAAATGGCAGCTTTACTTGCCTTTGACAATTGTTTCATTTCTGCAGTAAATAGCAACTTTACTTGGTTTGATGACCTTTCTGGTGATATCCGGTAATTTTATGAAAATAATATGGTCACCCTGGGTGTATATCGTGTTGTAATGTATAGATACTTTTCTACTGGAACAACTTTCGCGGGACGGATGGAATCCATTGGCGGGGCGCATTCGGCTCGTGGACCGCATGATGTGAACCGCACTTGGAACGGAGTTTTTAACGTATGTCGCGCCTGCCATATTGAAAACTGTGACAGTGATTACGAAAACTAATGGTGGCCTAGATGATGCAGTGAGGTATAAGATGACCATATTTTATCACAGGGCCGCCCTTAGCAGGCCCGGTGCGGTAATAATCGCGCGGAACTCTATCTTTCACAGTACGAATAATTTTCCTGAGATACACGCATTCGCAGATAGTGGTATGACCTTCCCAGAGGAGAGTGGGGGGGGGGGGGATGATAGGGCTCCACGATTCTTTGCTGCATTTTCTTATTTATTTTTTATATTTTTACACAATAAATTTATTTTCGATGGGCTCGTGAAAAATTCTGGCCTTGGACCTGGCAGATATTATAGGCTGCCTAGGGGCTAGGCTTCAGGGTGTGAGAGTCATAGCTAGCGTACACTTTTCGTTGATTCGTTGACGGATGTAGCATAGGAGCAAAGAGTGCTCAGAATGCGCCCACATTATTTTTTTGCGTGGGGCTCAGTAACCCTCCCCCACGTAAAATCGAAATTTCCTACATAAAGCTCAAGGACTAGCATCTGCAGTTCTTAACACTTTTGACGTACCTGGTTGACGGATAAATACAGGCGTCCATAATTAAAAGACCCTACAGGTGAAACCCGTCATCAGAAAAGTGTGAAATTTTGTGGAGGATTTCATGAAGTGATGGGACTTTGTTTCGGATAAAACAATTAGTTTCACGTGTCGCCACTAGAGGGCGTGCACTTTGAATACCCCTAATACATGTTTGAAGTAAACATGTGAATTTATGTCATGTCACGTAGCAGCTGTTATAAAACCTAGAAATATTCGCGAAGACCTTGTTTCTCAATGTGTTTGCTGCTCACAATGACGATAAGTTTACGAGATCGCGCTTTCTTGGTGAAATTGTTTTACCAAATCGGCAATTCCGCAGTAACCGCTCTACGGAAATATCGGAAGAGGATTCGAAACGGTCAAGTGAATGTTAAAAACCTTCGGAGTATGATAACGAAGTTTTAAACCACAGGATCGTTGGCTGTTCGTCCTGGAAGAAAACCCGTTTATATAGACGCAGTACAGGAGGTTTCGCTTCAGGTGGAAAAACTTCAAATTCTCGTGGTAGCACACTAGTGTCAGGCGTGTAGCACAGGCGTTGGATAGGCCACGTTCAACTGTCCATAAGATCATGCGGAATATCATCCGGTATTACCCGTATAACCTTTCACTTGTGTAGCGGTTGCTTCCACATAATTGTGAAGCTCGACTCCAGTTTTCACTGCAGTTTCTAGCTCGCGTTGAGGTCGATTCAGAATGGCCTTAGAATATCCCCTATGGCCTTATATCACATTTACCGTGAAACAATCACTGCACATAAAGATTTTCGAGCTAATACGAATTACGTAAATATTCAAAAACAATTCACTAACTTAAATATATTTCCAAGAAACGTTTTGTTGCAGCGAAAGTTGTGAACACATAACTCAGAATCATAGCGATAATTTTGCAGGAAATAATCTGTGGCATTTTGAAAACATAATATCGCAAATATATTCGCATAGTATCTAATTACTATGTATCGATACGTCTGGGACTGGGTCTGGATTCTTCAAACAACTTCAATCATCGTCAATTATCCGAAGATAACTTTCACTGGGCATATAATTATCTCGAGGTAACATCACGCGTTTCATATTATCGTCTCAACAGTTTTATCTTGATTATCGTGATGGTAAAAAGCTCGAAAAAGTTGAAGTATTTGCGAAATATAACACATGGTAAATGCTTTTGTTACAGAGAAGAGTTTTGTTGGGGATAACACGTAAGGATTTTTCAAATACAGTAAAACCTTTCCTTTGCGGACACTGACGGAGCAAACAAATTCGTCCATAAAGGAGTTGTGACCGTTAATCAGGGGTTTGAAATGTATACTTATATTATACGAGGGGAAATTATTATTCGGCCGTAAAAGAGGGATGACCGCATCTGAGGGGTGTCCGCCAAGAGGGGTTTTTCTGTAATGGAATGGTCTCTTGGAACCCCAAAACTCCCATGAGACTGGAAAATTCTGTAATTATAAATATTTAAGACAAGAGACAAGTAAGTGCGATATTGCTATCACTCGAAATTTCGAGTTATCATCCTTCAAAAAGCATTTAACTTAACAGGAAATTGGTTAAAATTAGCATTTAAAAAGGTATTTCCTTTCGATATATTAACCGTTTTTTACCGAAATATGACTTTTTTTTCTAATTCCCAGTCAGCTTGGGGCGGAGAGGGCACGGACCCTTTGTGGTTGTGAAAGGCTCATGGGCCAGAAGCTGGTGCATAGTGGGTGGCCATATGAACCTTTTGTTTCACAAAAAATCACCATATCCTCCCATAACTTTGACTGAGGCGATTTTTTTTTCACAAAAATGTCCGTATATTTTCGTGTATAGGGGCCGTTTAAGTAATACATCAGTAAATTTTTAGCCATTTTTGACCCCCCCCCCTCCCCCCTTTCAGCAAAATTTCGTCACCACTGCCCCCTTTCTCCTAACACATAATGGTGGGATCAGAAACGTACGTGGGGGGGTGGGGCATAGGGGGCTCATGCCCCTTCCCCCTGACAAAAAAAATTTTTTTTAATGTAAAAAATATTATTAAAAAAAATTGAAATGGCGAAAGAAAATACCTTCATTATAATCGATTTCTGTTAATTTCAATGCTATTTGATGGGTAAGAACTCAAAATTTGTCTTTAAGAAATTCATTGCGATCCACCCTTCTAGCTATATATGGTAAACCCTTGACCCACGGACCAAATGAGGCCCTGAACGCTATCTGATGTGGCTTCTCCCCTCAAATCCAATTTTGTAAAAATGAACTAAAAATGAACTGCACATTTTTGCAGCTTGCTTAAATGACCCGTGGCACAATTCCAGAGCATTTGAGTGGCCCGTGGCACATTCAAAGATCACTTAAGTAATCTGTGAGAGTTCCAGAACACTTAAACGATACATGGCACATTTAGAGATGCATTGAGTTACATGTGGCACAGTTTTAGAGCAGTTAAGCGGCCCCCAATGCGGTTCTACATCACTCAAGTTATACGCGGAACATTCCCAGATTAATTAAGTGATCCGTGGCGTAATTACGGATCACTTGAGAGATGCGTTGCACAGTTCCAGAGCACTTAAGAGTGACACAAAAACATTTCCTGAGCACTTGAAGGATACGTGAAACATTTAGAGATCGCTGAAGTGGCTCTGTAAGGGATTTATCATTAGGGAGAATGTTAGTTCAGGTGCCTACAAACTAGCCAAAGATTTTTCTCGTTTATGGCGCACCAACTAAGATGCCATCAAGAATATTTCGTGTTTTCAAAGGGTGGTTGTTGACGTAAGTATCATCTAAACCCCCTCCCCTTGTCATCAAAAGTCAGCAAATCGGAACCGCCCCCCCTCCCCCATCGATGCTGACGTAGTACTTGAATGACTCCATATTTTCAGCAAAGCCTACAGGAATTTGTAGTCTTTACTGAAATTAAGGACACACTAAGATTATTTCCATACATTATAGTATAACATAAACCATACATATAGTTTTAACCATAATTATTATTATTAATTGGGTGAATTATATTATTGTTATTATTTTACGTTTCTTTTATATTTTCTCTCTTTAACTTTATATATACTTTATTGCTTCCTTGTTATTTTTATGTCCGTCGTGGTTTTACATCTTTGTAATTGGGCTCAGCATGTTTAGATGTGCAAATAAATAAATTATAATCAGATAATTATTCATCGCACATGCATGTGTGATGCTAAACATTTATTTCGTTGGTTACATTCAAATCCTCTGTAGTTTGTGCAGTAGTGATTCATTTTCCGTTCTCAGCTTTCAGTGATTTTAGAGAAAAAAAAAATGGCAACTAAAGAAATATGTGGCCATTTTTGGAATACCAGACCAGCATCAGAATTCCCCCCCCCCATTTTCAGTGCCAATGGGCTGATAGTGGGAAATCCAAACGGGGCCTAGATAGGCCTACGAAGAGTAGAAGAAAGATGTATGTCAGTAAGTGAGTGTGCGTAAGTGTGAAAGAAGATAATTATGGTCAAATTCGGGGAGTGTGGTCATGGCTGTATAGATCTTATGCCAGAAGGTAAAAATAAAGTCCACAATGCCGGCACACACCAACAGATCCAAAAGGAGCCACAGATGAAGACAGCCACAATGCATTGTAAATGGATTACACATGTAAAATAGTAAGCTCTGAAAAAAGTCCACCATCAAAAACTGCATCGCTTTAACATATTGAATTTTTTTGGAATACGCTGTATGTTGGGCGTTTTAATTTTTTTTGAAACACTTTTCACGGGCCGGATTTAATGCATTGGCGGACCACAGTAGGAGCACCTCTGATTTAGTGATTTATTTTCTTGTTTATAATTCTGATCTTCGCCAAAGAAAATTTGCATTGAACACTACCACAAAGGACAAAAAGGAATTACGAAACTTATAGCTGCGTGCGAGAGAGAAAGGGAACTGATGTTTACCCAACCGAAATCGCAGTTCAAATCTCAAAACAACAGCGATGTAAATGTGACTTCCATTACCAGTTGAGGCACATCGTGGCATTAAATATCCGCCGAACAAAAGAAAAAATAGATGCAAGAATCCACATCCAAAGAAAAGCTGAAGAAGAATATGATGGCATTATGAAAGGAGAAGAGAATATAACGTCAATCTCACATGAAATATGGCTTTGTGACTTATCTCGCGTGGATCTCCTCTCGTCATATATATATATATTCGCTTCTGCCTCGGTTGATGAGAACTTACTCGTGAAAAATCACACCAACGTCTGGCAGGACCGAATGGAGATATAATGTGGGTAGAAATGAGGAATGCCTTGGTAAGGATATGAATAAATCAAAAAAGGAGGAGCCTGTCATCCTCTGGTAGAGTCTTGAAGAGATAGAAGGGAACCACACATACACATTTAATATATATCACCGTCGTTTAGCGAATATTTCCGAGCATAAGTTCTCGTAAATCGGAAAGTAACATTCAGATAGTTTGCAGATACTTCTTCATATTTTATCTGTTCGTTTAACAGCGACA
This sequence comes from Pholcus phalangioides, assembly GCF_987345545.1. Taxonomy (NCBI): domain Eukaryota; kingdom Metazoa; phylum Arthropoda; class Arachnida; order Araneae; family Pholcidae; genus Pholcus; species Pholcus phalangioides. The sequence continues at coordinate 15,780,725 of NW_028301601.1, read as the reverse complement.
CGGAACGTCACGAAAAACTTCAATCACTGAATTATGATAAGAATGAAAGGCTATATCTATACAAATTGCCCGATCTATAGCGGAATGATTCTCAACGCAGTTTTTGTGATAAATATTTGAATTTTATAGTTAACCCTGCTGTACTATTCACATTTACCCTATAGTTGAAACGTTCACCGCTGTGGTGGTCGAGTGGTCATAGTGACGGGTGAGGATCCGGGTTCGAACCCCACCGTCACGGCAGTGATGGTCGGCTGAAGTTGGTTTCCAACTTCGAGGTGCAAATACGAGACGATCTCCCCATTGAAAAGTCTCGCCACAGAGAGCAACAGGCCTACAACGATACAATTATTCAATCATTACACTTCATTTCATTTATAGTTAGAAAAAACTGGTGGTAGATGGCAGCACTACACGTAACAAAGCATTACACAGAGACAAACTTCATGTCAGGTTTCACTACACGTACGCGCACATTCCAACATGTACCAATTCGTTAGAGGTTCCGCAGAGAAATATGGAAGAGGTACATGTATGGTTTAGTAGTAGTCGAAACGTTCGGGTTTAATATAACCCGACTTTTTTGTTTTCACTTCAATGCTTGTTTATTATAGAAAAACAGGGAACTTCAAACTTTCGAAACATTTACACATAAATCCATCGTTTCTTAATTTATGAAGTTAAAAATTTGACTTTTAATTGCATTAATTAATTACAATTAGATAGTTAGCTATCTTTGTGTAGATAATAAAAATTCCGTATGAAATAACTGCCGAAAGAAATTACTTTTTTTTTCCAATACGCGAACATTATACAGTAAGACCTCGGTATAATGTCTACCACTTTTAACGTCACGCCGCTTATAAAATCAGTTTATGAAAAGTCAATTCAATTTGTACAAATATCATCTTTTGACAAACTTATTATATATGTCACTTCACTTATGAAGTAATTTTTTTCCGGTCTTCAGGGACGACGTTATACCGTGGTCTGACAGTAGCATGCATGCAATGAGATGTCATCCTCCCACACATGAAAGGGAGTGGATGATAGGACCGTGAACCGAAGGATGGATCTTTTCTTTTTTTTCAAGTTTTTTACCCCGTATATTTACTGCACAGGGACCTTACTATGAAATATTTTGGCCATGCAAATTGTTCATATTCTAATACACTAAGCGTATTTAACAATTTTGAAGAAACCAACACCCACATGCATTGGCGTACGCAAAGGGTGGTTTTTGGGTTCTAATACCCCCCAAGCCGAGATTATAGTGTTATTTTGCAGGAAAAAACGTAAATCCTTCCCCCCCCCCCCCTTGAGAAAAGTATGCGTACGCCTATGCCTACATGTATGTAATTGACCGTCCAATACACAATTTTTACAAGGGATACTACATTCTAGGAGAGTTCCCACACTCAATTTTACCAGGAAATATTCAGATTTCCATGTGATCTAATTGCTGCGTTGTACCTTATTTCATGACATTTTCATCAAAGCAGTCACTTGTGAGATCATGCAGAAGATTAAAAAAAAACAAAAAGATAACGCAAGTTGCAGAAACCTGCAACTTTTATGCCATAATTTTATCATGAGCTTCCCAGCAAAGTACACATACTCAACCAATTATTGAAATTCTAACATGAAAACTTAATTGCATTATCTTTATGTAAATATATACACGGCAGTGATAGAAACGTTATTTCCGACTCAGTGCTTAAAAATTAGTTTTTTGCTGTAAAATAATTTTCTGGAAAAAAAATTCATTTTTGATGGATTTTTTTTTTAAAAAAAGGAAAATAAAATATTTGTTTTCATGATTTTCTAAAATAATTCTTGCAGAATTTTTGAAGAAAATCTTGCAATTACCTGAAAAAAAAATCTATTTACCCCACTATCTGAAAAATAATTTTTTTATCATTCTGTCTCTCTCTAAATATAATACATATTCTATATCTTAAATAAAAATTATTTTACTTCTTAAAAATGTATTTGTCCTCATGAAAAAATTAATTACATCATTTAAAGATATTATTTCATCATATGAAAAATATTATTCAATGATTTAAATAAATAGTTTGATTATGTACTAAAAATACTTGACAATTTCTTAGACAAATATTTTCCATAATTACCTTTAAAAATTCACTGTGTTATATGTATTTTTTGATGATTTCTATATGAAAAAAAAAATTTCATGATTTATGAAAATCAAAGCAGCATTTCAAGGACTTTTTAAAAACATTAATTTTTCTTAAATAACTCAAAAAAAATATTATGCCGAATTTTATTTAAAGAAACATTTTTTTTTCGTGAAATTTATAAGAACTTCATGAATTGGAAAAATACGGATTAGAGTATATTTTGTCCAAACAGAAACAAACAATAGAAAAATTTAATCATTAAAAATCAAGGATTAAATTTTTGATCACAACACGTATTTCCAATCAAAAATTATTTTTTTTCAAGATCCCAGTAATGCCATTTATTTTCCGAGATGGACTAAAATCATCGAAAAAATGTTTGCTTTTTCTGATACTTTTGGATCACCCGGTAGATGTCAGTGATAAAAAAACAAGGGCTATGAACGGGGAAAGCGGAAATTTGCACTGATTTAAAATCATCAACAAACAAATTTTATAAATAAGGGGCCGTTGACTCCCACCCGTTAGCAAAAGTCAGCAAAACTCTGACCTACTCCCCCCCTAATTAATTAATTTAATTAATTTATTTATTAATTTAATTTTAATTAAAATTTCGAAAGAAAATACCTTAATATGTTATTATAATCAATTTCTGTTAATTTCAATGCTATTTGAAGAACTCAAAATTTCTCTCTAAGAAATTCATTACGACATATGCTAAACCAGACCATATGTGGCTTTGAAGGTTACCTAATGTGGCTTGCCCCCCAAACCTAATTTTGTAAAAATGAACTAAGCGGCACATTTACAAATCGCTTAAATGACCCGTGGCATAATTCCAGAGCATTTAAGTGGCCCGTGGCACATTTTCAGAACACTTAAACGATCCGTGGCACATTTAGAGATCCATTGAGTTACATGTGGCACAGTTTTAGAGCACTTAAGCGGCCCCCAATGCGGTTCTACATCACTCAAGTTATCCGCGAAACATTCCCAGATTACTTAAGTGATCCGTGGCATAATTACGGATCATTTGAGTGATACGTGGCACAGTTCCAGAGCACTGAAGCGGCCCGAACACATATCTAGAGCACTTGAAGGATCCGTGAAACATTTAGAGATCACTGAAGTGGCTCTGTAGGGGACTTATCAATAGGAATAATGTTTGTTCAAGTGCCCAATAACTATTGAAAGGTTTTTTTCCGTTTTTGGCTTACCGAATAAGATGCCATTAAGAATATTTCTTACTTTCATAAAGGGTGGTTGATGACGTAAGCATTATCTAAACCCCGCCTCCCCCCTTGTCATCAAAAGTTAGCAAATCGGAACCCCCCCCCCCATCGATACTGACGTAATACTTGAATGATCCCTAATACTTACTTCTTTATAAGCTAATTATAAATATCAGATTTCAACTTCTAATGAAAATTATTAAGCATAACACAAGCAATGGCACTCAAATCAATCAAATTAAGAAAAAATTTATGAAATTTTGGTATATCATATACTCTAATAAATTTTTAAAATTCCTCAGGACACTTATATCAACGAAAAAATATATTCAATTTAATTACGTGCTGCATAAGTATTTTATTGTCATCGACAATCTCAATAATGCACTTTATGCATGTATACGACTGCTATATAAGCTAATTTCGAGACCTCGCATATAACATACACTTCTCGAATCACAGGGAGAAGTGATATGTTATAAACGAACTCGACTGCACATTTGTAACATTATGCAGGATTAATTTTATTTTTGACGTGTGTTATGTGTGAAATTATGAGTCACACAAAAAGGAAATGTTCCATACTCCCCATTTACTACCACCCCAATGATTCATTCCAGCAGTCCCCGACGGGATAATATCACCCACTCTGGGAAACACTGATTTAGATGATAAATATGTAACAAGTGTAGATGCAGTTAATGAATCGTAGCAAAACGGTGGAAGTGTGAAATGTTAAAACAGGGCCATCTGTCAAGTCCATATGTTTCAGCCGCGTGAAACTCGGCACATTAGTCATTGTCACAAACGTAAATGTGCATCTGGCAGCGAGGATTAACGTAATTGACGTGTTCGGCTCAGTTAATATCCAACACGTGGTCTAAATTCAAAATTATTTGAGCTAGAAATTCATACTCTGATAAAATTGTATAGCTCGTAAATTTCACTACGATCCATATAAAAATACGGTCTGACCCTCCATATAAAATGTGCTCCACTAAAATGAATGCTAATTAAATTCCTCTCCGATTTTAATTTCCTGAAATTCATCGGGTTATTCAAAATTATGCAAAATTTTTGAATATTCATGAGCGTTATCTCGAATTACATGATTGTGCTTTCCCGTTGATTGTCCATCATGGAATTATAATAATTTTTGGTTACTCTTTAAGGGCGTCCACAGAGAGTCCTACTGGATATATTTATTATGGTATTGCGCCGAATTCTAAAAATTTCGATGGCTTTGTTCGTGTAAAATGCCTGCCTCGATTGATATGAAGATCGAAATTTCTAACTTGAATAGAAATAAATAAGTAGAGAGAGGAAGCGACGGCATTTTTCTAAGTTGAATTCAACTCACGCGTCGTACGACCGACTGGCCATGGGTCATCTTTCGCCGTTGTGTGGCCTATAACAGTATTTCTTAATTGCTGTTAAGTTCCTTTGGCTGGCATCTGGGTCGGTCGGCAACGTCGAGACATGGCTGAAAAGCTTGTAAGAATTCACTACATTGTACATGTTGACTTGAAAGACTTTATTATATATATTTAACACTATTAAAATTACTATTAATCAAATTTAACTATTTACATCGCATCCGCGAACATTTAGAAGTTTCGACTCTCTTTCTCTCTCTATCTTTGCCAGTGATACATAGATGCATATATAAATATACAGTCAAATCCCGTTTTAACGAATACCGTTATAGTTAAAATCTCGATTTAACGAACACTTTTCTAATCCCCAAAAAAGTTTACTTGAGAACAATGCAATGTAAACTGGAATCCCTTTAAGACGGAATTTCGTTATAATGAAGTGATTTCCCCGGTTTCTTGGAGTTCGTTATAACGAGATTTGACTGCATATTCCCAGCATTCAATGACAATCGTGGATGGCCAACGCCATCTGCTGGCACTTGGTTGCTATGTATGTAATGGTATCGCTACAAGCCCAACCGGGCGCTGAGGCCGGTCGGCACTAATGAGATAAGACCCACTACGGGTAAAAATCAAAAAACAACATACCTTCTCGAGCGAGGGCATAATCTGTGCTGCACGAACCCTGAAGCCTGAACCAATGAAGCATACAACTGCGCCAAATGAGGCATCTGTTCACGTCGCGGGGATGTCTCAGAGCTAGGCCAAACTGGCCAAGCGCGTCGTATGACATCTCAATTCTTTTCTTCTTTTATTTTGGTTTACGTTTCTATACAGTCGAATCCCGTAATAACGAACTCCAAGAGACCGGAGAAACAACTTCGTTACAACGAAATTTCGTCGTAAAGGAATTCCAAGTTACATAGCATTGTTCCTAAGTAAACTTTTCTGGGGATTAGAAAAGTGTTCGTTAAATCGAGATTTTCGCCATAAAGGTATTCGTTAAAACGGGATTCGACTATATTTGTAATTTTTTTTTTTTTAAATATGTTTTATTGTCGTGTATGTAACCACATATGCATATACGTGTATGCACCCGATAAAGCACCCGACACCTTCCAGCCCCCTCCCTCAACCGGGGCAATGTATTTTCTAGAAGCCACTACACCAGGAAAGCCACTACCATCAGGACCGGGACCCTTCCTACTCATTGAATTGCTGTTTTTTTCACTAAATTCTCATAGTGAGCAAAAATTTTAAGAAGCAAATAAAGCCCACTGTGTGAGCCCCAGGACTAGCGGTGTTTAATGAACTCCCCCCCTTAATTTCATGCACTGCAGTCTCAACATCATGAGGCCAAACTTAGAGTGGTGTTCTCGGGGCCTCATACTTAGATGGCAGTAAAAAAGCTTGAATATTTACATTTATATACTCTCGAAAATTATACTACCAGATCTTGTTATGAGACAGATCGCGCGTCACAGATCTTCTTATGCTGACTCTCAGCCATCGATTCCCAGATCGATTAAGTGAATGGCGGCATATTTACGGAAAACTTAAGTAACCCGCGGTACAGTTCCAGATTATATGTGTGATCCGCGGCCCATTTACAAATCACTTAAGTGGCTCGTGGCATGTTGAGTACCCTTGCGTTAAGGGAACTTGCTATGAAGAATATTACAAATGATTCTGCAAAAATCAAAATAGATTTTAGCATTTTTCATTGTCAATAGAAAAATCATAGGACACATCTGACTTCCAGAGACATCTTCTAGTAACAAAGACACTCACTGTTGATGCAAACTAATAAAAGGTGCAATGTATGGTTATTAACGGCCCCCTAAAAGTTCCCGGGACACTAAATTATCATATTCATTTCATTATCTCGCGGTACTTTTAAGCCGTCACTAGACGTAATAAGTTGATTAACTCATGTCCAGTTTTATCATTCTCAATATATGGACTCAAACGCACGATAATGAATCAAAATCGTCATATGACCACCGATAGATATATGACACCTTCATTTCCAACTCAACTCATTAATGGCGGTGAATTGCAGTGTAGGGATATGGCCGGAGTTGGTGTAGTTGTCAAAATGACCAGAGGTTGATATGATTGTCACTATAAAATCTCGATTTTCGAGTGCTTTATTATGTTTTAATGTACATATCATGACAGAATGACATGGGAACATGTAAAGGAGACGTCCATCCGGCGGTGGATTGAAAATAGCTGTTGTTGCTGTTGATGATGATGAAATGCACATATATAGGCGCTATACAGTCATATCCCGATTTATCGAATACCGTTATAGCGAAAATCTCGATTTGTCATTGTCGATTCCATCAAGACCCGGAGACTTCCCCCAGTTTCAATTTCTTAACAACACCATTCACCTCATCAAGCGTAAAAGGCACATCATCAGCTGTTTCGAATGGAAGTGCAACATCGGACCGGGTGGCTCTGTGAGTATCATCATCGTCCTTTCTCTCGTGTGAAGGTCAAGACTTATCAATGATCGCGCTGATGGACTCTCCATATGTTGCCGTAAAAATTCTCGGAGAAATTTCAATACCAGATACTTCAACTGCCCTCGAAAAGTTGTTTTTGACTGATTTGTAAATTTTTCTCCAAACATTATGAGTATCAATATCCGATAGAAATTTCTTCCAGGAGGTTAATTTTGCTTCCTTTAATTTGAGGTTATAATTATATCTGGTTTCCAAGATATTTTCTCTTGTAGATACCTTTAATAAGCAGAGATTTCTCTCTTTGGAATCTTCGTCTAATGGCGTTAAGCTGCTTTCTCAGGCAAGAAATTTCAGCTGTCCACCAATGAACAACTCTCATTCTCTTAAACGGGATAGAATCATTTGCTTCACTGGTGATTAAGTCTTGTAGTCTCTCGACTAGAACCTCCAACAGTTCAGGATCAGAACATTCTTGTAGACATCGAACGAAATCCTTTTCAAAATGTGAACAAAGCGTTTTGAAACGGCTCCACTTTGCTCTCTTGATGTCAAAGAGTTTTGTCATCAAAGGAGGTAGCGGATTTCTTCTGTTTGAGAGAAGTATTTTGAAAGCAATCATTCTGTGATCAGACATTGAATCTATATCTGGAATGTTCCAATCCATGATTTGTCTAAGAATTTCTTGACCAATAAATTGTCCGTTAAATCGAGATTGAACGGACAATTTTCTGATCTCCAGAAAAGTTTACTTACGAACAAATGCAATGTAACCTGGAATCCCTTTGCGACGAAATTTCGTTATAACGATGTGATTTCTCCGGTCTTTTGAAGTTCGTTATGACGGGATTCGACTGTATTTCCAAAAGTCTGTGTCCACATTTTTTCTCGAAATTTCTAGAAAACTACTGGGTGAATTGTTCTGGCATTTCGGTCATGTAAATGACTGGAGGTTGGGAGGGAGGATTTTTTCCACAAATTGGTATATGATTATTAAGTGATTCTCACTTATTCTCAAGAGATCTGTATAAATACGTCCAGAGAATTTGTTCGCGTTAGTAGACACAAATGCCCGAACCGGGATTCGAACCCAGACCTGCACAGTCAGGAGCTAACTCCCTGACTACTTGACTGCTAGGCGGCGCTGGTTACATATTTATTGACGTATTTCCTGTTTATTTCCTTTTTGACTTCAGTATGTTTATTTTGACATCATACACGCATGTTATGCTAAAACACTTTTCTTACATAGCACACACCAGACACTCGTGTTTGCTCATTCGCGTAATGCTTGGGGCTCATTCTCGAGAAATAAACAAATAACAGAAAAAAATCGTATACCGATTTGTGGAAAATCCCTTATTATTCAGTTACTTTCAGAAAGTTTCGAAATTACAGCTGACAATATTACGTATATTTTTCGGAATTTTTATGATATTCAGCTGTGGAATTCTCATGAGTTGCATTACATATGTGACTATCGAACTATAAAAAATAAAATTTATATTTCTTGCGCAAACTCAAATAATCAACATTTACTAAAAATACTCATATCTTATTGACTAATAATTTGTCACATCGTAAATTTCTATAAAATATGTATTATGAATAGCATAATGAATTTTTTGATAGTTTCGTAGAAAATGGTTGAAAACTCGAGATGTTATGAGGAAAAAACCAACCAATAGGAATCGGAATTTTTTTAGAAAGCATTTATATCTTCGTGTACGTATATGCTACTTACGAAAATGCACAGAAGTATTGCACAAACTTAGTACAATATATTTTCAAAGTTTAAAGTGATTTGCAGTTTTATCTAACACAGGATTGATCAAAAACAAGTTTTTCTTATTTAATTTTTTGTCGTTCCCCCAAATGCCCTCGTGACCAAATTTTCAATGAAAATTTTGAGTGCAAATATAAGGTATATACACTGAAGAGCCAAAAAAACTGGTCCAACCTGCCTAATATCGTGTAGGGCCCCCCGCGAGCCCGCAGAAGTGCCGCAACACAACGTGGCATGGACTCGACTAATGTCTGAAGTAGTGCTGGAGGCATTGACACCATGAATCCTGCAGGGCTGTCCATAAATCCGTAGGAGTAAGAGGGGGTGGAGATCTCTTCTGAGCAGACGTTGCAAGGCATCCCAGATATGTTCAATAATGTTCATGTCTGGGGATTTAGGTGGCCAGCGGAAGTGTCTAAAGTCAGAAGAGTGTTCCTGGAGCCACTTTGTAGCAATTCTGGACGTGTGGGGGTGTCGCATTGTCCTGCTCAAATTGTCCAAGTCCGTCGGAATGCACAATGGACATGAATGGGTGCAGGTGATCAGACAGGATGCTTACGTACCTGTCACCTGTCAGAGTCGTATCTAGACGTATCAGGGGTCCCATATCACGCCAACTGCACACGCCCCATACCATCACAGAGCCTCCACCAGCTTGAACAGTCCCCTGTTGACATGTAGGGTCCATGGATTCATGAGGTTGTCTCCATACCCGTACACGTCCATCAGCTCGAAGCAATTGGAACCGAGACTCGTCAGACCAGACAACGTGTTTCCAGTCCTCAACAGTCCAATGTCGGGGTTGTCGGGCCCAGGCGAGGCTTAAAGCTTTATGTCGTGCAGTCATCAAGGGTACACGAGTGGGCCTTCGGCTCCAAAAGTCCATATCGATGATGTTTCGTTGAATGGTTCGCACGCTGACACTTGTTGATGGCCCAGCATAGAAATCTGCAGCAATTTGCAGAAGGGTTGCACGTCTGTCACGTTTAATGGTTCTTGTCAGTCGTCATTCTTGCATGATATTTTTCCAGCCATAGCGATGTCGTAGATTTAATTTTTTACCGGATTCCCGATATTCACGGTACACTCGTGAAATGGTCGCACGTGAAAATCCAAATTTCATCGCTACCTCGGAGATGCAATGTCCCATCTCTTGTGCACCGACTATAACACCACGTTCAAACTCACTTAAATCTCGATAACCTGCCATTGTAGCAGCAGTAACCGATCTAACAACTATGCCAGACACTTATTGTGTTATATGGGCGTTGCCGACCGCAGCGCCGTACTCTGATTGGTTCCATATCTCTTTATTTGCATACGCATGCCTTTACAATTTTTTTTGGCTCTTCAGTTTACGATAGAAATTTTAACGATCCGTTCAGTATTCTTCTAGAAATTTGAGAAAAATATCTAAACTCTATAGTAAATGACAGTCTTTTGTAAACAGTGTAGAGTGTATATATATAGGTAAAAAATTGAATTTGAATAGTAGGGGATGGATTTTTTTTTAATAACGATTTATGTAATTCGATTTTATTTTAAATTCCAAAAAAATATGTTTTTTCGTACGATAAAAAAATATGCATTCCCCACATTACCCAGCATGCCGTGAAACTCTAAGTACGCCCGCTTTTTGAATGTTGAGGTCTGGTCCGTTCCAGACGTGCGCAAAAAAGCGAAGTTTGATAAAGATAACAGAATGCATTCACCCAAATCAATGGATTTTAAACATAAAGATATTTAAGAATTTTCTAGAATCTGTGGCTCAAATTTTTCAGCATGTCGGAAAATACGGATATTACCGGCATGCCGGTTAATGTAGGGGTTGTGTTACATTCTAAACATTACAACTACAGTTTTATACTGGCAAGTCCCACACTTTTTTACATTTTTTAATACCTTTTCTTACATTAGAAATGGATTTTTCACTCACAGATTTCCTACCAATTAAAAATGTGGCACTTGTTTTCCTATTGCATGGCGGGGTTTGAAGACGGACAAAAAAAAAAGAATACCGCAAATAGGGAGAATAATTTACGGATCGGCAAAAAAGGAGAAATAATTTGCGGACCAGCTAAAAATAAATACCACGAATAAGAGAAATAATTTGCGGACCAGCAAAAGGACAAATACCGTAAATGGGAGAAGTAATTTGCGGACGATAAAAATAAATAAAGGGAAAAGTAAGTTGAGGGCCTGCATGAAGTAAAAGGGGAGAATAATTTGAGGACTGGCAAAAGAATAAGTGGAGGAAATAATTTGCGTTCCTGTGCAAGAAACAAATAAATGAGAAATAATTTGCGGACAGGTAGAAAATAAATAATGGGAATAACAGAAATGATTTTCGGACCAGCGGGAAATAAATAAAGGAGCGAAATAATTTGCGGACTCGCAAAAAATAAATGGGATAAATTATTCTCTGATCTGTGCTGACGGGCTAATCAAAATAAATATAAAACTACATAGGGGCTATATATGAATTGGTCGCAATGTTGAAAATGAAAAACACTGGTCTATGGTCTCGCAACTAACATACCTTATTCAAAGTCCATTCGGTCAAGGACTTTCTTCGATACCAGAAAAGAATCATATCTAATCATAGGATCTATCACCTAATAACGCAGAAAAATCCCAATTTAGCTCCCATGGAAGTCACCCTATTCTTCCAAAGCGTGTAATTTTCTCAAGAAATTCCAATCACGAGATCAATTTCATCCGAGAAGTCCCCGCCGGTGGGTGTTTGTGCATCAGGTTACACAGACACACACACACACACACACCAGCCTGTTTTGAAAATCTTCCTATCAGAAAAAGGAGAGATAGAGAGGGATATCCGGGATATCTGCTCTCTCCTCCGTTATCGGATTCGACGACTAAGTAATCAGTTGATCATTTCATTAGCATTCGCGCTCACGTAACTAATTAATGAGTTGCACTTTCTGCACTCTCTGATCAATATGCTCTCCGCCCCCGAACTTTGGCATTTTCGAATTCCCTCGACTTTATTTCCATAACACTTCAGGCAACAAATAGCCATTCAACTGGTTCAATATCAGATGGTGTCTGGTATAACAAATGATTCGAAAATGATTCGGTTTCCTCCAACGGCTGTCTGTCGACCGAAATCTTGATGAGATATTAATCAATACGACTGAGATATTTCCCGATTTCAATACCGGGTGCAATGAAAAGCCCTCATATTATAACGCCCAAACCGTTGACCGTACAGGGTGCCCCAATGGGTACGAAGTGTCAGATATTTGCGGATTCTGATAGAGAGAGATCAGCGAGATGAGCATTTTTAGATATGTAACGAAGTCTCTGAGTAATCTAAGGCGGGGACGTACGAGCTCCAGCCGGAGGACCAAATGCGGTCCGCACATGGGTTTAATCCGACCCGCGAAAGATGTTCCAGAAAAAAAACCGTATTAATACACTCAAAACGATTTGTATCACCACTGACTGTATTTCTTTGAGAAAAATACGAGAAATCAGAATCACTGCTCGGAAATGTAAGACAACGCTAATTATTGCCAAAAAATAAAGTTTCCATAATTAAGCAAAGTTGCCATTTATCACTGGAAAGTTGTCGAAAACGGCATTTGAAGTGTTACCGCCAATCGCAGTGGATAAAAATGTAATTCCCGAGAAAAACACCTAATTTGACAAATAGGATGTGAGGTAGGGAGAAACATTAAAAGGACCGTAATTAATTGTAATAATTACAATTATAATTGCCATAAATAATTCTTAGTTACGAAAATTACCTGGATCTACAACAGTTCAGCGCCGCGACAATTCAGCGCAGTGATTATGTTTTTGTAAGTAAACCAAATTCCCTTCCCACTTTGTCCAGACTTACGACTGGCATACTTTCAAAATAATTTGAAATGATTTTGAAAATAAGATGTGGTGTTAGAATTTCATTTTGACAGCAATATGTCGTCGTCATGAGAAATGTATTATCATAGCATAAAAAGTAGTTACGGTTGCAGTTAAAAATTGTATGTGCTATTCTTCGTAGAAATTCATCTGATGTTCGATTCTCTCGGGATTTTTTGAATCATTTCAAAAATTATTTTTTCAATGTCCATAGCTCTTACAACGCTTAGTATTTCCTTGACCGCGAAAATGTCCTGCTCTGATTTAATTTCTGTTAATCTTCGCATCTTCGGTCAAGGAAATACTAAGCGTCGTAAAAATGCTAGTCACTGAAAAAATAATTTTTGAAATAGTTCAAAATCACGAGAATCGAACATCAGATGAATTTCTGCGAGGAATAGCACATAATTTTCAGCTGTAAGCGTAACTACTTTTTATGCTATGATAATACATTTCTCATGACGACGACATATTGTGTCAAAATGAAATTCTAACCACATCTTATTTTCAAAATCATTCCAAATCGTTTCGAAAGTATGACAGTCCTAAGCCTTGAAAAAGTGGGAAGGAAATCTTTATTTACAAAACACAATCATACTGCGCTGAATTATCGCTACGCTAAATTGTCTCGCGCTGAAATGCCGTGGAGCTGAATTGTCTCACGCTGAACTGTCGTGACACCATCTTCAATTTCAGTAAAAAACAAAAAATTGAGTGAACTTCGTTATAAACACGGAGGGAGGGGGGAATCGGGACAGTCAAAATTAGGGAAATGTCCGGTGTAGAACGGGTAATATGGTCACTCCATATCTATACCAGTTTTTGGCCCACGGAAAGCAAATTGTTGTACATCCGTTATCTGAGATACGTCATTAATTTTTTCAGTTTTTTATTGTACCTCGCAAGTATGAGATCCTGGGCATATATCATGAGAATGATGACTTGGAGGAAATGAAGGTCATATTGCCGCATTCGTCCCGTAAAATACGGGACAAAATCTTTTTTTTTTTAATTTTTCCTCCCAAGCTTTTGGAAGACGGCCTATCACTCTCTCTGGAACCTGTCCTGGTCCACCGTACCTATAAATTATACATGAGGTTTTTTATTTTTAACTGTTATGGGGCAGAAGCAACTCCAGACTAAATTCCCAGCGTGTGTAACATCTTTACGGTGTGCCTCTGGCGTATAAGACGCACCCGTAAAATAACGCGGGAACGTCGCAGGTTTGTATACGCCGAGCGCATGCATAAAATATTACACTTTACTCTGAAAATTAGTTCATCATTCATTCAAACCGAGCGCAACTCCAGTCTGTCGCCGTAGACAATTTATTTACTACCGATTGAGTTGCGCCGGAAGTATGAGTGTGTCCTCGAAAACCCCCAGGGTCCGCTCCGGATCTCCTGCAACCCGAAACCCCTGGGCGTAGCAGCGAAAAACGGTTACATACAATGTATACATCACACATAGTAGTACACATAGCTGTCTGGTGACATTCGGCAAGCTGTGGCACCAACCCCCAGCCTTCAAAGTTCAGCCACCTCGCGAGCAGTTGCCAATTTCCTCCTTCTAGTAGTGTAGAAATTAGTTCACCAAATATATTATACGCTCAAATTTGAAAGGCGAAAATATTTTTGCCCAGAAATTCTTCAGGCAGTCATTTCTCCACTTACCACTGATTTGGCGCTCCGTCCTCTTCGGCGCTACGACCATACCGGTCACACAGCTAGTGACCGGGCCGATAATGACCGACTTTTCCTTGGTGTCTGGGTATAATCGCATGTCTAACTTTATCTGCGGTAAAAACACGATCGCTACCTTATTTCATGAGCTACGGGCATGAGATGCCGAGAATATATAGAGGTGGTTGTAATAATGTGACTTAACTGTCTGTATGTATCGGTCACCGAAACATACAGTATCCTCATCGTTCCAGAGGTACAAATACGTGTACCTTCGTACTTATAATGGTGTTTAAATGGTTTTAATGATTCTTTTTTCAGTCAAGGTATGCGTGAGGGTACCCAACTCAAATAGTAATAATAAAGATATCGATCCAAATTAATTAAAACTAATTAATTAATTTTTATTTTTAAATGGTATTTTGATATATAGGGTGGGCAAACAGTCCATATAGAAACGTTAAAATATTCATAACAACCGGAAAAATACCCGAAATAAAAAACGGTTTGCAGGGTTAGCATCGCTATGTCACGGGAATTTTTTTGAGACAGGGGAAAGGAAATAACAAAAAACAACCGATATGTGGAGCTGACGTACACAAGTCAAAGAAAAGATACGCAAATAACGAAAACAGAATGACTCCAAATCGTTTATTACAGCAGTATGTGTTCCACATGACCACACCACCAAAGGGGATAACACATTGCAGGCGAGTCACAAATCCAACAACGTCGGAGTGCAGCAGGTGCACGGTTCACAAAGGTGAACTGATTGTGGATTAGGAGCGCAAGTTCTTATAACCATCTCATTTGCATATTTCCACCTCAGTCGCTCGTGCCAGTGCCACCTATTACCTTTTTTGAGTTTTCCCCCCCCCGTCTTAAAAAAAATCCTCGTGACCTAGAGGTGCTAACCCTGCAAACTGGTTTTTATTCCGGTTATTTTTATGGTTTTTATTCATTTTTAAAGATTCTACGGACTTTTTGCCCACCCTGTATAATAAACCCAAATCAATCGAATTTTTTTTTTTCAATAGTTTTGTCTCAGGTTTGAAGAGTATCAGGTTATGTAGGGTGTTTTATAACCTCTACCTCATCAGTCGTTAGTGGTAGAGGCGTGGTTCCAGTTTTAAAAATGCAGGAAACTGCTGTGTGTTACAAAATGAGAATCTAAATTACTATAGGGACACCCCTGTTCTAGAAAATACAATTTCAAAGGTGTTACAAATTTAAATATACTAGCGAATATTATAAACGTAAAATTCTTTTTTGTTGGCCTCAAAAGAGACAAGGCAGCAGAATTCTAATTGGTTATTTTATTAGGACTGCGTGTCCATATAAAAACTTCGATTTCATATTTTGTGGCACACTGCGTTTTCACTCTTAAGTCTGGTACAGGGTGATTTTTTAACACATTTTGAGCGTTTTTTAAATTCGAACCGTACTTCTACGACGAACGGTTGACGAGATAAAGGCCGCATTAACACTTACAGGTCACTGTATGTTTCAGTTGTATTTATATTCATGAGTTTTGATATATATTCATGAGTTATGATTTATATTCATGAGTTATGATTTATATTCATGAGTTATGATTTATATTCATAATATATATTGCATTTTTACTAAAATACTCACTAAATACTTTTGAGGCTATAGTTTTACGAGCTTTTTTGACTCTTTAAACTATATTTCAACAAGGCTCTTAAAGATAAATCTCAAGACTAGTCAAAATACAACCTCTGACAATAAAGTTCGGTGAATAGTCCTGTAACATTAACGTAGATGAAATGTTAACGAAAGTTACCTTAGTGTCCCTCGAAATAGTCACCTCCCATTACTATGCACCGCTGAGATCTGCTATACATGTCCTGGAAACTTTGCAAGAAGTCTTCTTTTGGGATGGAGTTCAAAAGCCTCGTCTCACGTTTCGTTGGATGTCAGGAATATCGTCAAATCTCTTTCCTTTCAAAGCGAGTTTGAATCGTGGGAATATGAAGAAGTCTGGAGGATTGAGATCTGGCGAGTATGGTGGATGTTCTATTTGCACCACCCCCTTTTTTGCCAGGAACTGCTCGACGATATTGGCTGTGTGAGGGCGAGCATTGTCGTGAACAAGAAACCATGAACCTTGTTGTGCGTACTGAGGTCGTACCCTGCGTAGACGTTTCGTGAAACGGGTCAAAATTGCAATGTACCTTGCAGCATTTATCGTCGTTCCCTCAGGTAGAAATTCCTTGTGGATTTTCCTGTTCATTTTCCAGTTCTCAGTTAAGAGCCAACGCACTAAACAAGCCCTTTATAAAACAAGTCTTTCACGGAACACAAACGACGCTCAACTGAACAAAGGTGGCGGCACATGGTCAACACCTGCCGCTACGCATGTGCAGCGTTTTGCTTCGCCAGTGTTGCCAGATCGGCCGTTCTGACTTCATTCACCGAACTTTATTGTCAGAGGTTGCATATATATATGCAATGTATAATGAATATAAATACAACGATATATTTCACCAAGTGAAACATTGATATTTTCCTAATTTTTTTTACAAATTTATATAATTTCAATATAATATATTTAAAAAGATATTTAATGGAAGGAACAGTTGTGTGATCAATTTTGCCCAAGAATATTAAGAAATCACCAACGAATAAGGCAAATACACGAAAAATACAAAAAATCCTAATTCAACACCAATGGGTGTCGTCTTCAGAGGAAAAATATTAAACCACTAATTACACGCTGACTGATTATTCCACTTTGGTTGAATGCCGAATTTGAACTCTCGGTTGCTCAGCGGAAGAGTACGTCTGTTCACTTCAAACGTCGTGGTCAGAATGTTGAAGTGAACAGACGTACTTTTCTGCGCTGAGCAACAGAGAGTTGAGATTCGGTATTCAACCCAAGTGGGATACTCGGTCAGCGTGTGATTAGTGGTTTAATATTTTTCCTTTGAAGACGACACCAATGGGTGTCGAAAAATGCATTAGGATTTTTTTGTATTTTTCGTGTATTTGCCTTATTATTTGGTGACTTCTTAATAAATGTTTAATACTAGCTATAATACCCTGTGCTGCCCGGGTTTTTTTCAATGAAGCTGTTTCGGATCACGTGATATCTCCCTCTTTCTTTGAGGTACATACAAACCCTGCCCAAGTTAACCAATATGGCGACTTCCTGCGCGATTCATGAAATAAACAAATCTAGATTTAAAGAAACGTAGAAATGAATATATATTTTTTCTTTTTTAAGGGGCGCTAGGCATTTCGATTATCCCCCCCCCCCCCTAAACTTCAAGTTATCCATCTGCCTGTTTCAGCTTCCAAAAATGCTTAATTAAAGCTGTTGAATTTTTTCGATCCACTTTTTACGGGCTCATAACTAATTTTAAAATATCCTAACCTACACGAATTCATGCAAATAAATATCAAAAGACAATACAGAGACATTAATTTTCATGCTTGAGACGATATAAATAAAAGGTTGAAATCAATGTTATTGCATGGATCTCAACTCAAAAGTAATCCTGCTAATTACTTCATATTTAATCTCCTGGACTTCTAAGCGAACTGAATGTTTCAAAAATCGAGAATTTTCAATACAATTTTTAAAATTATTGATGGGGCGGAAAACCCCACCAAATTTCCGCATTTCTACAGTAAAATCGGCAATTTTAACACTGATTTCTATGAGGATCACCCTTTTCCTGACTCTCAAGTTTAACGAGTCATCCGCATAGCGATGCTGATGTTGATCATGACGTCTATTCAAAAAGCCTGATTACTGAGAGTATATTGAAAATGTGGCAACCCATTATAAAGGCATAAACTATTATACATATACTAACAGGATTAAAGAAATGACAAACCATTGTAAAGGCATATACACGTCTTAAACGCATTGCTAGAGAACCACGGTAACCAAAGTAAACGTTCGGAAAGTGATTGTTGAGGCCCAAAACCATTGTTGCCGGGCAGTTTTTTGCCCACTTGGGGCACTTGACCTGCTCTGACGAAATTTTAAAGTAGCCTATCGGTCAAGTCGGATCCTATTTGGTATATATGCAAAATTTGGTGACGATCGGTCTAAAACTGTAGATTTGTATAGTGAACACACACACACACACACACACACACACAGAAAATCAATTTTATATATACAGTCAAACCTCGTTAGTGCGTCACCCGGTCAACACGTCACTCCGTTTACTGGGTCACTGTTTGGAAGTCCCAATTGTCCTCAGGCAGGAATTGGCACAACTATGGCTTACTCCGTTTAACGAGTCACTCCGCTTACTAAATCATATTTTTGCTCTCCCAAGAGTGACTCATTAACGAGGTTTGACTGTATAGATAGATATTTCAAACTTTTTTTTTTATATATAATATTTCCTAAATTTTAAATTGCATTCTAAAGACATTGAAGAAACAAGCATTCAAACGAAATACCTAGGAAATACAAGCACTCGTATGCAATGGAATCTCCATTACAGACAATTTAGCGGGCACATTTGAAATTCGTGAAACAGGACATCAATGTATTTCGCTATATACAGGATGTTACGAAAAATTGTTTTGAAATCGGAAGTTTTCCTATTACTCCGAAGTTTTCAAATGACATGCGGATTCTTGAAATGTCATAGTTTTTTGGGGGGATTCGTTTACCAATAAAATTAAACTTTTCATTCATCTCCCCCCCCCCCCCTTCCCCGTATGCTAAATGGCCAATTGGTGAAATGTAGATCATGCTCGAAAGAGTCATTTGCGAAAAATTCTATATTTTTTTGTAATGCAATATTATAGAGATATATGACTATGAATTTTTCAACATTTGCCGCCAATGATTGAGGGTGTGGTTCGCAAGTTACGAAACGTAAATCAAACTCCGATTGCAAAAGAATGTAATTGTATTTCTGACTGAAAAAAAGGTAAAGATAGTTCAACTCGTCCACGATTTTAATAACTAAAGCCTTTATATAGTGAAGTTGTTATACAACATAACTAAGGTCGATTTGTATTTCTTACGTGACCAGTGGTCAGTCGTGGATTCAAGGCAATGTGATGGGAAGGGCAAGTTATTGTAGGTTTTAGGATATTTATAGCACTGGATAAACCGATGATTTTTCCCATATTATCAGGCTCTTGGGAGGAGCCGATCAAGCCCATCTTCCACTTCTGTTTCCTCGCTTGCTAGTGGCTTGTGTGTGCGTGTGAAGTGGGAACCACAAAGTTTCGTGCAATAATGTCGAGAAGAGATATTTATACTGCGTTGTGTTCCTTATTTTTTTAAATTTAAAATCCTGGTCCTCAAAAGATTGGGAAAACTACTATATTACAATTTTGTCCAAGAGGGATAAGAAGTATCCGACACAGTGAGCGATTAAAATCTTTTAAACCAGTGATTCTCTACCGGGGGCCATATGGCCCCCCTAGTGGTGCTGGATACTTCAAGGGGGGCCACGGAAGAAAATGGAGAAAGGGGCCATGACAGGTGGTTTGGAGGGCTGCAGAGAGCTGAGAAGGAAAATTAAGGTGTGAAGAAATAAAGCTTTACTATAATAATATTAGCGACTATACACTTAAAGAATCCAGCAAAACCACCAATAAGCCCACGGCCGTCTCGGGGCATGGACCCACCCGGGCCTCACCGCCTACATTTCATAGCAGGCTCCCTAGGATGGGGATTTTCCGCAGGTCCCCGGCTAGATTTTTCAGAATCCCTTCCACCTATATTAGATTGAGAGAGTGAAAAAACAAAAAATGATGAAAACCATATCAGGCCGGGCTGCAGCTCTGTCAGTCCCACTCTCCATGCCTGGGGGTCTCATGTTCATAAATCACTCCACCCTTCATGATATTTTATATAGTATAATAAATTTTGAAAATATGTAGGAAATATGTAGGCTGTTTATTTCCGGCTTGGTATGGGACTACCTTAGCATCACTTTGCCTAAGGGGCCCATCATGTTGATACGGTCCTGAATAGAACTCGGATTAGCGGGAAGCTCAATAAATTCCAGGCCAGTGGTCTGGAGGCTAATCTTATTTGCAAAATTTGCATTCAGTATAAATTCACTGAAAAAATCAATTCAATACGTATAAAGGACATTACTTCTAGTTGAAGGTAGAAGACTCTGGGTAAGACAGGGGAGCCACGAGGAGAAAAGAAATATGCTTCAAAGGGGGCCACGGGCAAAAAAAGGTTAAGAACCCTTGTTTTAAACTACTCAATGAAATAATCTAAGCATAACAACCAATAGTTGAGGTCATTTAATTTGTGTACACTGTACAGTCCTGAAAAAATTGAGGTGCTCGAGCCAATAAAAACATGCCAACAAGGCGATATAGTCACCGGAAAACATTGTGGTTTTTCACCTCTAATATCTCGATCAATATTGCATTTAAAACTATAGAATTTTTTGCAAATCACTTTTCTAAGCTTCACTTCACTAATTTTTGTCACACGGGGACTTGTATGAAAAGTTTATTCTTAATTTAATTTTTTTTAATGCAAGCAACCCTTCGAAAAATTACGGCATTTCGAGAAATCGCGTGTCATTTAGAAACTTTTTGAAATTGGAATTACGCTTCTGAAGTCAATGGTTTAAGAGATAGTCCTATGGAGAAACAATTTGAAACACCCTGTATATTAACTTTGACTTTGCACGTTGGCGTACCCATGGGGCACTACATTCCAGCAAAACAGATGGCTTTACACCGAAGGCGTTGAACCTTTTGGAGATTGTAGGCTACTTCATTGATTTTAAAACGTGTCGTGGAGCTGCACTTAAGTGATCTGAAACTGTGGTGTGGGTAACTTGTTTAATGTGATTTGAAAATGCGCAGTGGTTCACTTTAAGTTATCTAGAAATGTGTGCTGCGGGCCACTTAAGTGATGAGAAACTGCACCATGAGTCACTCGAGTGTTATGCAACTGTGCAGCGTGTCTATTTAGTGATCAGAAAAAAATGCGTCGGAGGGCCACCTAAGTTATTTTGAACTGTGCCGCGAATCCCTCAAGTGAAGTGGAACTGCACCGCGGATCATCGAAGTGATCTGTAAATGTGCCGCGAGTCAAATCAGTTACCTGTAACCGAACAGTGAATCACTCAAGTTATCTGTAAATATACTGCGGGTCACTTAAGTGATTTGGGAATGCGCCTCGAGCCCCCCCCCCCGAAATGAAATTACGTGACACACACATACACCGCGGGCCACTTTAATTGATCTATTACAGTGTCACTTGGTTCATGTTTACAATAATAGTTTTGAGGTCACGGACCACTTCAAATCCCTCCAAAAGCCACAGGTTGTGTGCTGCACACTACCATAAATCCGTCTAAGAATACAAAGTGAATTTGTGTGGCCCAAATTTTTAAAAACGTTCATGTGTTCAGAGACTCAAAATTAATACATCAAATCTAATATGAAATAAACAGTATTTTAAGGTAAATCGTGTCGTTAAGCAAGATTTTATGAATCATTTCTCAGTTAAAACTCTCCTTATTATCCATTTTTAGAGTCAAACTATTCACGAATTAATTAGAGAGAACGCACACACACACACACACACAATTTACGTCTATATTCATAAAAATATATTGTCGACGAGTCTTTTTGAGGGATAAATGAAAATTTAATTTGAATATTCGTTGCATAAACGACACCGTTAAAAAACTGTACTGAATACCTACAATTTTCTATGTACAAATACATACACTTAAATGCACAGATATGCAGTGGAACTTCGGTTAACGAGCTTAAACCGTTCCTCGAACGTGCTCGTTATTCGAATCAAACTCCCCCATAGGAAATAATGGAAACACGGATGATTCGTTCCACAATTATTCATTCACATAAAAATGACTAATAAGAACGGCCTTTAATCAATAATACAATGCAATAATAATAATGATAATAATTATGTATATATAAATAATACAATAAAATACACATATTGGACGAGCCACTGAATTTTCAGAAATATTGACCTTGGCCCGCGCCTATCCTGGGCTAGAAATCAGTGAACTTCCCTCTTGCGGGGAGTGCGTCTCAACATCATGGGTCGACAGGAAAAGTGCAGGGTAGTTGAGCCAAGAGCCTCCTCGGCTCCCCCCTCGCCCCGGAAAGAATAATTTTTCTAAGGACCCGTACTTGGACAGAAATGCCTGTCTAGTATGCTATTCACATATTGAAGCTCTCGAAAATTTTGACCAAATGTCGTTATCATGAACACCCCTTTCAAACTTGAGGCCCCGGGCCGTTCCAGGGTGGACCCACATATTAAGACAGCACTGACAAAGTGTTCTGGGGTCACACGGACTTTGCTGGCGAGAAGTAAAAGCTTACATATTCATTACATCCAGAAATTTTAGTACCAGATCTAATCGTGTGCCCCCCCCCCCAGGATATCAGTGCCCGGGCCGTATGGGCCCACGGATTTAGATTGTCCTGGTTCCGTGCTGTGCTGGATTCAGAAAGTATTAACGTTTTCTCCCACCATAATTCACTTGAAAGGTCTCACCTCTCTCTGAGGGCCCTTGTTCAGCACTTGTCGTGGTTCGCCTTCATCTGATTTTCACCTTTGCTCCCCCCAGAATATCCCAGAGACACTAGAGGAGCCGTATGGCTCCATGTTACGCACTCAATCTAACATTAATAACATAAATCATTGATCTGAAATATCTGCTGCCACCTACCGAATAAAACTAATACGATTTTTCAATTGACATTGATAAGAGGTTTCTAATTGGTGAAGTATACTAAAAAATAATACAATATTATGTAATAAAATGCTTTTATAAACAATAATATATATTAAATTATTGAAAATATCTCAAAATTTTAACGGTTGACAATTTTATACAGTAAAATAACGTTAGTAAACTTGCAAAGTAAAGCCGTCCACGAAGATGTGACGTCCTCTGTAATTTCAATCTGTCTTTTTTTCACTCATCAAAGTGAAAGACGGCTACGCTTGACGAAATTTGATCATATTATATTACTGTACACAAAAGTTAACTAATAAAAATTTTTTAGAAAATTTAATAGTTTTATGTATATTATTGTTTTCTAAGATATTGTCAATACGATACGATATTTTTTTCATTACTTTATTACGTTTTGCAGAAGCAATCTAGCAACTTTAATAGGAAAATTAAAACAGTTTTATCCGATAGGTGACAGCAAAAGTTCCAATGAAATGATTTTTCTCTCTTCGCATGTTATATAATACTAGTACGCAACCTGATGCCATGTGACCCGTTTGTGGCCCTGGGATACTCTTAATGGGGGCCACAAATGCAAAGGGTAGCCACGACAAGTGCTGAAGGGGCCACACACACAGAAAGAGTGGTGAAGAATTATACGATACATTATACGATAATGTATACAAATTAACTTACTCTAAACAATGAGAGAGAAGAGGACTATCTCGTGTTGGACGATTTACGGACTCGCTGTTTTTTGCATTACTATTCTGTGTGTGATTTTAGAAAGAACGTATCCAATGATGTAACGTTACCAATTGGGCCCCCGTGGAAATCTTCCTTTATTCTAGTCATTGTTTATATATTTTGTCTCCGGGATCGACCGGCAGGATTTTGTCCGCCTATCGGCCGCCAATTTATGTTTGGTTGCCAGATTCAATATTATAATGTCTACAATATTTCCTTTTCTCATGAAATTATGTAAATCAGATACAAGCCAATACCGCACCTTCAATGTTGTGATTGGTTCTTCAGTGAGGCATTGTGGGAATGCTGCTATATAAAAGCCAGCTAGAGATGTGCTGACTCTCGACTTCCTTGCTTACGACCGACTCAACGATTTAATCAGTAAGGCATCACGCCCTGTCATGGTGTGAGCTAGATCGTCTCATAAATACAATGAAGTTACAATAGTAGAAGTGTGCCTTAGCACTTATCCCGTCTCATCGCACGTAAGGTTTCAACGTCGTCGTGATCCAGTGATCGGTTAGTGGCTAGACCGGCCATCCGTGGACTTTCATCTCCACTTCCATGTGCAGTGGCTGAGCTTTCATCTCAACGTGTGTATTTACACCAAAATCGTCTGAAGCTGGTGCCGACGAGTCTTTGGCTGTGTGGCAGACACCTGGGAGTATCTACCGGACGATGTGATAACACGTGAAAACCTGGACACGGCGGTGAGATCGATTCATATTTCTGTTTCATTGTGACAATGAGAGAAAAGCCTAACTGTGATAATTGTGATAAAACGTTAATTAATAGTATAACATATAAAAGGCCTGTGATAATTGTGATTACGCTGATTAATGGTTTAACAATGTAATTGAATAAATGTTATAGTTCTATCTAAACTTTGTCTATTCCATTGTTGACATCCACTCAATGTTTACTGGGGGGAAAATATTAAAGAACCGGGAGGTAACGACAACTAGACGTTACAATGACACTTGCTTTTTGTCTCCATTTTAGGATTTCTCGGAGATGGAAAATTGCATTGTCGTTGGAGAGATTTATTGCTTGCTTTACGGTGCTTCTATTTCATCCGTACTTTTCCACAGAACATCGCACAGATTCCCACATTTTACACACATCTCTCTAATCACATTTGAGGGACTTCTCACTTCTCTCTTCCTCAGAAAAAGATACCCTCGATATAAGCTGTTGCTGTTGCAGCAATGGAGGTCCATCAGCATGGCCCCCACATGGGGGGGAAGCTGACAGGGCTCTAGCCCTGGAGCCCGGGGCGGTTATCATTTTTTGCTTTTTCACGTTATAAATTAACTACAAAAGGGGCCCGTTAAAAGTCTGACCGAGGGGCCCGCAAAAGATTCCAGCCTAGGGCCCCGCTACTGGATGTGGGGGCCATGTCCATCAGTTCGTCTATGGTCAACTCCTGGCCAAGCAGAATTTATATAAAAAACAAGCGCACATACGCGCGATTGCAATGCGACATCTAGTTTTGTATGATAGTCACATTCAATTTTTCCAGTGAGGCACGCTGACCAGACACTGTAGGGGAGAACGTTACGTATAATTCCACAGTACGTCTGTGCACGAAAGCGAAAAATCATCAGCTTAGTTGAGAAAACGTGACAATAAATAAACAGAGCAAAATTTTTGCTCGTAACGCGAATCATCCCTCGTTAATCAAATCACTTTTTATTCAAAATTCTTGCTCGTTATGCGAATTGCTTGCTAACCGAGCCACTCGTTAACCGAAGTTCCGCTGTATATAAAACGAATACTTTCTGATTCCAAATGGAATAATAAATTTTAATAATATTTCGGTAACTCTCTTTCTGAGTTATCTACATTATGCTCTCGAAAATAGCTTATTTTAAGTATTTAAGCTGCACATATTGCACATTGAAAACTTCTACATAAATTACAAATATTTCTGATGTTGTACGCTGCTATTGCAGTTGGGTATGCAATGAATAAACGGTTTTAAAATACACTAAATATTCTCTGAAACATACCAATTTCCGTGACACAATACGTGAATTTTGACAGAAAAACTAACATTTTTATCTTTTCAAAATATACATTTAAACAGCTGTAAAATACAGCAATTCCGAACATAATATATATATATATACATACAGTGCGAGTCATAATTATAAGACACTCTTAAATTTTAATGAAATCACAAGAAGGTGCAGAGTAAAAAAATATCAAAAATTTCAAGCTCTTTTATGACGGCAAAAAATAACTTTATACCAAATATTGGAAATTGAAAAAAATATTTTCACGTTATTTTATGGAGAAACAGAAAATGTGGAATGGACAGAATTATCAGACACCTACACTGTTTTTTGAGGGAAAAGTAAAATAAAATTCAAATAAATTTGCATATATGTTTACTATTTTAGTAAACAAAATCAAAATCAAAATCAATTATTTTGCACAGAGACGTCTATTGCTAATCAAAGCAAAAATGCAATTTGGCATGGATTCAACCAAATCAACGAGAGTGTCAGCAGAGACATCATTCCAAGCCTGTGATATGGCGGCTTTTAGATGTTCGATGAAAGAAAATTGCCCACTACCTGCGTATACTGATCTGCAAAGGATGCCCCACAAGTTTTCCATGAGGTTGAGGTCAAGACAACGAGCCGGTCATGAAAGAACATTGATGTTTTATTGCTTAACCACTGCTTTATGTGACCCGAACATGAATTATGCGCATTATCTTATTGGAATATGCAATATTCGCCACAAAGAACTTCTTTATATATACCAAGTTGCTCCTGCAAAACTTCTGCATAGCTTTCTCAAATTATCCTTGAGGGTAGAAAAACTACATGAGTCTTTCTTTGGTCAGAAAATGCTCCCCCAAACCATCACTGAACCACCACCCATTTGACGGCTCATTAATTACGGCGTTGCATACCTCAAAAACATGTAAAGATGAATGGAAACCATCTGGACCATCAAGATTGATTTTTTTTTCATCGGAGAACAGAGCAGAATACTACTGATGAGTCCAAGGCATGGGCACGTTTTGCGAGAGTCAAAAGATCCCGTTAGTGTTTCACAGTTAATGAGGTTTTTTTCTTGATTTTAATGAATTTGATGTTACTTGCAGAACTTGAAATCTCTAGATATTGTTCGCTGTGGAGCACCGAAGTTGTAATGCAGGTTTTATTTTTCTGGATGACATTTTGCTCCTTAATTCTAGAGCACAAACATTGCGCTTTGATGGGGCAGACCAGCAGGTGGCGCGCCCAGATCGTTTTTCTACAAAATCACATATACCACGGTTTAAAAAATTTGTGCCGGTACATCGAGAACATCCATTTTTACTTGCTATACACGTTTTAGAAACACCGGTGCCAGGCAATAGCAAAATTTCACTAATTTCACTTTTTGGCAGCATTGCACCCCCGTGACATTTTTTTTACTGATTAGGTACTTGTAGAGAGGGAATATTTTTATTAGTTTATTATCCAGTGACGTAAAAAAAAATTACTTGCATAAAATAACGCAGTGCTACTTTACTGTAAAATGGTAGAAATGAAAATGTCTTATATTTCTGCCCCGCTAATTTCTTACTGGAAGATCTAGAAATCGTCAATGAATACAACTATATAGGTGTAATGTTTTTCTTCTTCGGGTGTTTTCCGAAAAAATACTAATCGCGTTGTGGCTAAAGCCAAAGCCGCTCTAGGTAGAGTTATTCGGATTCTCTGTGGCGCACGTAACTCATCTGTTCCCGCAGCATAAAAAATGTTTGATTCTCTGTCAAAGCCCGTTATAAGTTATGCTGCACCAACTTGGACAATAGACCACTGCAAGATTCATCGAAAGACTGGTTATTTGTGGAGATGAAGATTACAAGGAAGAAAATTCATCACTGCCCCCACGGGGACTCGAACCCCGGTCTCTCGCTTGCCGGACGAGCACTCTACCATCTAAGCTATGGAAGCAGATAGAATACTTCAACCTTGGAGCGTATATATATATGTTGAAAGGCACCGTACATGGACGGCGTCAACAATCAACTAATAGCTCGTGAATGACAAAGGCCAACCAGATGGCCATATGCATATAGAAACATCCTCTCCACTATGTTTTCTGACGTTTCTATATGAATATACCATTGGTTTCATATTGAAAAAGCTGAAGATTTTTTTTCTTCGCAAATTATTTACAACGTCCAGAAACACAACGTCACAATCGGGTCATGGTTATATTCTTAGACTTGAATCCACCAGACGTCCAATATCTGTGACTTTTCTAAAAAAATACACTTTTTTTCCTGGTACAAAGTCTTAATGCTTCCAGATAATAGACTCCCCAAAATCTGTTACAATGCCCTGTTGAAACGTCCCCCACTGAATAACAGTCGTAATTAGGCCTTTAATAATTTTGAGTTTACTCCGTATAACTGGGATCCCATTCGTTTGGGACCCGCAAGTGGCACCGGCTGTGCTCCGAAAACATTTTCCCACGGTCATTTTTACAAATACAAATACAACGCCACAACAGGCAAATTGCCCAACGAGGTGGCTGCATCATGGATCCCCGAGCCCCTACTGCTACACCACACCCCCCCCCCCCGCGGAACCCCCCAACGAATCGATACATGCGGGAATGTGCGTGTACGTGTAGTGCAACCTGACGTAAAGTTTTTTGTTTTCTGTGTAATGCTTGTTATGTGTAGTGCCGTCATCTGCCCCCAGTTTTACCAACTATGAGTGAAGTGTTATCGTCGAATGATTTACCGTTGTAGGACTGTTGCTCTCTGTGGCGAGACTTTTTAACGGGGAGATCGGCTCGCATTTGCGCCTTGAAGTTGGGAACCACAGAAAACCAACTTCAGCCGACCACCACTGTGGGGTTCGAACCCGGATCCTCGCATCACGAGTCCGGCACTATAACCACTCGACCACCACAGCGGCACTTTACAGCAGGCACTTTTCTATTTTGATCAAAAAAGTAAATAACTGTGATTCATTACAGCTGCATATCAGAATAACCATGGGTTAGAAGTTAACAGAACATGTCACCTCTCTTGTTGCTTTCTTCATTCATGCACACAACTAAACATTTATGCTTTTTAAGATACATAGGATACATTTCATCAATTCATAGGTCTACAAGATATGCTCACCACGAGATTTTTTCCAGTCTCACATCTGAGAATTAACTGCTTTTTAACATACCTTCGTCGGGCGTGGTAGTCCAGGTCGATAAGATACTCGCCTAAAGTACCAAAGCATGTTTAAAGGTGTCGCGAGTTCGATACCCGGTTCGTCCTCGTCAGAAAACTTTCCTGACACAGGGGTACAACAAAAACGGTGAGTTGAGCGCAGCAAAAAGTTGCTACCGCAGGGAGTCCCCCCCCCATCGAGGGGTTAGTGCACCAACCTCTTGATGAGTATAAAAAGCAAGCCTGCCGTTCGGAATCGGCAATAAATTGTAGGTCGCGGTCTAATTAGCCCTCGTTTGCAGAAAATGACCGTGGTAGGGACAAAAATGATCAAGTGATCAAACATACCTTTGTCATGAAAACACCTAATTTTTTAAATTAGAGTAGGCAGTGGTTTTTTTTTTTTGCGTTTACATAGTGGACATGTCATATTAAATCATGACCAGAATTGCCATAATTGCAGCAGTAATTTCAGTAAATTGATGATTTATTATTATTATTTCTTACTGGAATTCCCAAAACTAGTAGAATACCAAAAACTATATCTCGGACGTCCTTTGTAACTTCACTCACAATTGTACACAACATGAACGATATATATATATATATATATATATATATATAATTGAGTTTCATTATGTTGGAAATATTCTTTTTTTTCCTCGCAAATATTCGTAGCGTCTTATGATTATGTCTCGCACTGTATATATATATATATATATAGCCAGTTTCTTAGTTGACGCACGGTTAGTAGTATTTGAAACAATGATGAAAAAATTTCATTAAAATATCTTGGTGTAGATATTTTAATGAAATTCATTGATATATCAAGATATTAATAATACTTTTTTTTCACAAACATAAAAAAAACAGTATTATTACCTTGCACGCATGATAAAATAGCAAGATATCAGTATAAATAAATCAAAAATTGATTAAAAATAAAGATTTTGAATTAGTAAAATTATATTTCAATTAGCACAATTGTATTTTTAATCAATTAAAATTTTGTTTTAATTGGAAAAATAAAATTTTAATTTAAAAAATAGATTTTCAATTAATAAAGTTATATTTTTAATTTCATGCTTATAAACTAAAAGATATGATAAATTAATGATACAAAGAATAAACTATTCAGTTCATGCAATTAAGCGAAAGACTAAGATTGGGAGAGGATTAAGAGCACACATTGACTCGATCTTATTAAAATTAAATTTAAAATTCAAATTTACAAAACTGAAAAATATATATATATAAATCAAGCATCTGTAAATGTATATCAAATATTCCACCTCATCTTTATTAACTGAACAGTTTCCTTTGTTTTTCAATGAAATTGATTTTTATTCAATAACATTGATGTAATGCTATTTTACGCACAAAAGTCCATGCGCGCAAGGTGTTAACAATATATGCATACATATATTTTCGAATGAAAATTTGCAAAAAAAAATCATTAAAAACATTTGAAAAAAGCATTGGCATAGCATATACAATTAAAAATATGTGCATCAAATTTGAAATAAATCAAAGCATAATTAATATGTTATTTTTCCGGTCATTTCTACTAGAGCGTAGCTTGTGAGGCTTTTGAAACGTGTAAAAAGGTATAGAGCCTTTAAACAGGGGTAAAATATTGAATTCTGAGCGTATAGACAATTCCTAAGCTGATTGCATGGCTGCAATGTATTTGAAACAGTGTCAAATGTGTTTGGTGAAAATATCTTGCTTACTATATGGGAAAAATAGGTTTCGCATAAAATAAACCAAAATTATTGATTTTGAGACGATTCAGTTGCTTCAGATAATCAACTCAACTGTAACTTTGGTTCAATTTCTCTGCATGGGTGAGAATAGAACAGTTTTTCTATTTTGTGAGTAAAATTCTAAATAAATAGGTTAAAAAAAATTTTCACCAACTTTCAAAAAATATATTCATTTGAAAGCAGTTAGTGACCTTAACCCTGTATGGCAGCGGCTCTCAACCTTTTTTGACTCGCTTTTTTGTACATAATTTTTACGGCAGAGAACCTGTAGGACTCTTTTATTTGCTTATCTATCAAATTTATTGATTTATACTATTTTTCTCGACTCGCCACGGATCCCTTGGGGCTCCGCGGAGCACCGGTTGAGAACCCCTTCTCTATGGTTCATCCCCATGGAAACGTACTGACGACTACTTTTACGTAAACTGGTGTAAATTAGAGCTGTTAGCATATTTTTAACTGAGACAATACAAAGCGGATTTTTAATATGTAAAAATGGTTAATTTTAAGGGTAAAATAATAGTTTGCCGTGATTTTAATGTTATTTGCAAAGACATAAAATCTCGCATAGCAAAGTCGAATAGTTTTTACCCTGGTTTTTATTTTAAATTCCCTCAATTTCGTGCGATTTTCTAAATAAACACGTAAAATTTCAGGAGCTCTCAAAACATGACACTGACTAATGAATAAACTCTTTCTAGATAATACTGCATTTACATAGTTGCTTTTTTGTACTGAAATGTCGCTGAAAGATATACTTTGTAAAACACCAAAAATATTGAGAAAAGAATTTGGTATAATGGAACTTTCTTATACGTCCACACGGTGTATTTGTCATTGCATATTCAAATATACACGACAATAGAGGAGTAAATAAATATGACAATTTGTAAATATTTACTCACCTTCGATTGCCCACCAATAACTGAGTGTCAGTAAAAATTTCAGTATCAACACCATCACAGACAGAATTTCAATAACCCGCCGACAACACCGCACACAAACGCACAAGCACGTGTATTCGATATAAAATAAAACCAAATCAAACCACACACATTCAAAATCGAAAACTTTTCCACACACAACTTTTCTATGCGAGTTTTCTCTCTCTCTCAGACCATGTTCTGTAAATAGCCACCTGTTGTAAAACTCGCGAACATAACGCCAGGCTAAAGTCGCGTTCCCGGACGATCGGACAGGTCTGGGATGGGAAGAGAGAAAAGAATTTTATACAATCCCAGGACCTTTTTCGGGAGGGGGAAAGAAAACCAGGCTCTCTCTCATACAAGGATTGTGATTTGTCCAATTCCGGCAGCATCGGCAACAACCACCGTCAGCCTCAGCGTCCACATCTTAGCAGAGCTGTTGGAATTCTGATAATAGGAAGGCTAGGGCTCCAGAGAGCGAGAGCTTCGACGATGGCTTCACTAAGGAATTTCCTCACTCCCCCCTCTCTTTCCGGAATTGATCAAGGAATAGGAGAAAAAAAAAAGTATAATGAATAACAGGTGGCGCCACCGACATTTGCGGCAGGTGCTCTTGTTCGCTCTGTGTGTGTGTGTGGGTATCTAAAGGTGGAGAGAAAAGTGTTCTCGCATATAACCCGAGCAAAAGAAAGTTTCATCCTTGCTAACGTGTCTTGAAATCATCAAGAGTTTTTCCTCAGTAATGTGTTGGATGTTTAGTGTGGGGAAAAACTTTTTCCTACACTTTCATTTTTTTTCCCCCCGTCTATATTTTCCCAGAATACGGAAAAAATTCTGGGTAGAATAATCTTGTTTAATCACAAAGATATTCGAAACTTTTTACAAGATCGATGGATCATCTTATGAATTTTTATTTCTATTAATAATGGGAGGGAAATGTGTCCTATTTTCGTAGAAATTTATAATATTTTGCAATTCTGAGGCATTTTTTGGTCGAAAGTTACGAAACCAAAAGGAGTTTAGACATTTTTTCCTCGAATTTCTAGAAGAATACTGGGCAAAAAAATTCTGAAATTTCGGTCACGTTGGTACTTACCATTTCCAGTGTAAATTTAATCGTGAGTGTATTTAGGGACCGACAAAAAATTGAATAAGAAATTAAATTTTTTGATCAACCCTGTATCAGAAAAAGCAGAAATTGACTCTTGCAGCTTTACCAAAATATTTTATAGACTTTGTGAAATACTTTTGTGCATTTTTCGCGAGAATAGCACGTATATTCCCGAAAATATAAATATTTTCTTTAAAAGTTCCAAAATTATTATCGCAAGTTTTTTTTGCTTATAATATGCAGAGGAGTTTCAAACCAATTTTTCAAGAAATTTACAGAAAATAAAATAACGCTATACATGAGATACAAATACAAATACAACGCCACAACAGGCAAAATGTCCAACGAGGTGACTGAGAAAAAGATGCCCCCCATAAAAATAAGACAACAGATATACTGTTTGGAAATTTAAAATGTGACAAAATATTATTTAATGCGATATGAATATTTTTATTACGTGATTATAATACGTGCGCATGCTCACAAGAAGTATAAATTTTATTTTTTCACAATTTGATTGATAGAGATATAGCGCAATTTGTATGAAAATTCCAGCCGAATGCAGAGATAATCCAGAAAGATATCTGTGATACCAGGGGCGTAACCGCCGCCCAGGCAAAGCCTCATGTGCCGCCCCTAAACATTACCCTGGCAGAAGGATGGTGAGACAAAAGCCTAGAGGACCATGACATAAACCTATTTTGTTTTTAGAACAGGCCCGCACACCATTGTATTTCAAGAAAATGCACGTGATCATACGTCCCGCTTTTGAAGAAAATGTTTCGTTTCTTTCTCGTTCGTAATTATTCTACCATTCTTGATTATGTAACATAACTCAAAACAGCACTTATTGATGAGTCATTATTACTTATAGTTATCCTATAAAGATGATGTATATAATGAGGCGATTTTTATTTATATATTTCTTAATAAAAATCGCCTCATTGTATACGCGTGTGCGTGTCTGGTGCTCCAGGGACCTGGCAAATTAGAATTAATTTCGAATTATTATTTTTTGTTTGTTGACTGTTCCGCAAAAATTACTGTTTGAGAGCACCAAAATGCATACTTGCCATTTGTGATAAAGTGCATTTTTGTTTCTGGTATTACGTTCCTAGGTCCTGTCTTTTTCTCAAGTTTGTTCAAAATCTCCGTTATCAGCGTGTATTGCTCAAAAGCGGGACGTCATGTCGATTTTTACTTTTGGAAACTTTCAAAAAATTTTGTGTATAACAAAAGCCCAAGCTGCTGCCCCTTACAACCTTCCGCCCGGGTGCATCGCACCTCTTTCACCCTCGCTTAAGCCGCCCCTGGGTAATACGAGTAAGTATTACTGATCAGTGTAACTTGTTGAAAGTAACTGAATGATAAGGCATTTTCCACAATTTCCTCTTTCACTATTGACTCCAGATTGTTCATTTTGACATCACACACACACGCGTGTTAAGGGGCATTAAAGTATTACGTATGCGGATTTTCAGCCATTTTTGACCACCACCCCCCCCCCCATATCTTCAGAAAGGGGTGGTTGATGACGTAAGCAACCTTCAAACCCCCCTTCCCCCTTATCATCAAAAGTCAGCAAATCCAAAATCCCCCCCCGATGGTGACGTAATACTTGAATGACCCCCCTAAGCTATGTCTAAACCTGTCTCACATAGCAGCAGGCACTCGTCTTCGCTCATTGGCATAATGCTTTGGGCTTATTCCCGAAATAATTAAATAACAGAAAATAATCGTATACAAGTTTGTGGAAAATCCCTTCATTCATTCCGTCTGTTTGAACAAGTTTTTTGAATTACTGCTCACTGTATCACCGATATCTTTCTGAATTTTCATGATATTCAGTTGAAATAGAGTCATTGATTCTGTAAATTTCATGAAAATTGGGTGAAAATTACGAAAATTTATTTTCTTAATATTGTATTGGAGTATATTGCGGGCACTTTTTTTTTTCGTTAATTGGATAACGCGTCACGGGCCTTTTTGATTAAGTAGTCTGTAAATGTCCCACAAGTCGCGGGTCGATTTATGGATCTCTAGTGTTAAGCCTCATTGAACTTAATGAGCTGTAAATATGCCACGAGTCATTCAAGTGACCTTGGAATGTCCCGCGGGACGCTTAGTTGGTCTGAAATGGGCCGCTTGAGGGGGTCTGTGCCACGGTGATCTGTTAATACGCCGCGGTTAATTAAGATATCTGGGAATATATATGTCGTGGGATACTTGACTGATCTTAAAATGTGCCGCTTAAATAATCTGGAACTGCGCCGAAATGATCTGTTAATATGCCGAGGTCAATATGGTTATCTGAGAATGTGTCGCAAGACACTTAAATGCTCTGAAATTGTGCCGTGGGTCACTGTCACTTAAGGTGATATGAAAATGTGCCGCGGACTGCTTAAGTGATCTGAAATGAGCCGCGGACCACTTGAATGATATCTAAGAATATGTCGCTTTCCACTAAAGTGACGTAGAAATGTGTCTCTTGGTTGGTTTTTTACGATAATAGTTACACATCTGATGACACAGAGGGCTTCATTTATCTCGCGAACCATGGGTTGGGCTTGTACGCTCTAGATTATTCAGCTGGCTGTCAATTATCTATTACTCAATGATCATATCTCCCATAAATTATCTACTAATTAATGCCCAATAATCTATTACATTTTTGTACTTCTAATACACATAATATTTAAATCACTCTCTCCATTAAAATAACCTTGCTTAATGACAAAGGTATTCCAGATCTCATGCACAGTCAGCAGTACCCGATAAATTTTGATTTTGATTAGTAATAATAGAAAGCGTCCTATTTTCCAATCAATTGATAAAAACATTGAAACTCTGGTTCAATATTTTATCGAAATGTAACTCTGATCAGAAAATAGCCATAGAGAATGATATAAATTTGGTTTCTTTAGTTAAAAAGAGTTTAGCAAAATTTTTCTTTCTATATCACATCTTATAATATGTGTGAGCATAAAACAGAGTAACAAGATGTAATTATATAAGAAAATTGTCTGAAAAATTTTCTTTATGGAGTTGAATTCAAGAAAATACAGTGAAACCCCCTGTTAACGGTCACTCCTGTTTTAATCAGGAGTGACAAATAAAAACTTGTTTTCCTCCTTGTTGCCTCCTGTTTAAGGCAAAAAAGCATATTTAAATTTTGTATTGCGAACCCCTGTTTAACAGTCACCCTCAGATACGTTCACGGACACCATCACCATTTTCGTCATTCGTTTGATTAGACTAAAACCCTGTACGTACACACTAATAGTTGAATTTTTGGTTCACATTATGCTCATCAGATTGCAGCTCAAGTCCCCGTATTAGGTCCACTTCTATGGATACTTTTGAATGAAATTTTGGCTTGTGTGAAGTTTGCTTTTTTTTTGGCAGCTCCGATATCAGTTTAAGATCTGAAACCACGTGTTGCTTGTTGTGCTCTCATATTTCACACATGATCCCAAGCTTATTCAATAAGGCCAGCCCTAGTAATAGCCACTCTCATCAAGGTCCATGGGTTCGAATCCGGTCATAGAACGTCAGAAGCAAGTTCTTTACCTACCGAGCCTGGGCAGCACCTCCTATAGAGACAGAAGGCCTCTGCACTGTTTGCCATAAACGTCATTCAGACTACTTAGCAAGTTAGCCACATTTTGAAACACAGCATCCTATTTCGTTTCTTCTTATTTTGGCGTAGAATCTTCTCGACTGGCTCAAAAATACCGCATAGTAAGTGAATGTGGGGCATAGAAATCGCCAATTCTGAGCCCGATCATTTCTTTTCCTCACAACGATGATACTGGCACGAGCAGGGAGTTTTTTTCCCTGAATATTCTGAGGGAAAATGGACTACTTACTGACGTTACAAGCTGAGTGCGGAGGCCTTCTATCTCTAGGAGTTGTTGGCCTGGGGTGGCCACTGATGGATGGAACCTTCATACCCCACCCAACTGCACTGGTTGAAAATTGACGTATGACGATATATGACCGAAGTCGGTGTGCGGTAAAGTAGAAGTAGTAGTAAGTCACTCTCTATCACTAAGATAAAAAATTGATGTCATCAAATACGGTAATTTGGGACGGTGTGCGGAAGTTGTTATCCTTCTAGAGATGATGATGATGATGTGAAAATTGAAGATAATGCTACCGAACGAGAAAAATTTGACATCGTTTAGAAATTAGCAATGTTAAGGCCGAAGACATACTACACTGAAGTGACGTTGTAGTGTGTTTCGGCCTTTAAAGTTGTGAAGAAGACGGTACGAAAGAAATGGAGTATGGAGGATAATGAAAGCAGCGTGAAAAACTTCAGTTTTTGATGTATATAACGGTACAATAGCTTTTCAAGCACAATAAAAGTCCGTTATGACGACTATGGCTTGTAACGACAATCTCGCTACTACGAGTAATTCAAAGAGCTAACATTTAAAGATACAAAAACATATTCGCTTAAAGCGAGTTATTAATGAATGAAAATAGGAGCACATTCGCTATAACGACAACGTAAATTCTCGAAAGAATCATCTTTTTCTTTCGTTAGGAATTATATATAAAATAGACTAGAGAGAGTGACATTTTTTTACTTAATCTCTCATAGGTGTTTATTAACGGAGCATGTCTGTACCTCCATATAGATAAGACCACATGTGCTGTATCTTATCTAGTTAGTTAATAAGTAAAAAACATTATTTTATCTGTTCTTTTGTGTTATAAGTTAGGCAGGTGATGCGCGACCTCTGGTTTTGACATCGTTGTTATGTCCCTTGAAAAATCCTTCTCCGACTCCCCCCCCCCATATCTTCCTTCATGGAATCATCCGAAACTGGACGCATGGAAACGTGTCTTAAACATTTTCTTTGCCTTAAATGTTATTGGACACATTTTATGTGTAACAAATACTCCAGTAGCAGAAACTGCCATATTCCACAAAGTGCAAAATTTTGTAATACAATCCAGCATTCTATTCGAACCCCCGACCAAGAGATTATGATCCTCCTGCTCTACCAACTGAGCTATTCAGCCTAATTAAAAACCTTGTTTATGCATAAACAGTTAACTCTAGATGCATATTTCAGCAAGTTCAAAATAAAAGGTAGACTGATCTAGCATGTTTCCTCCCTCCATTTACATGTTTCTACAGTGCAAAAAAACTAAAATTCGTTCATAACGAGAAGTCTGTTGTAACGACTATTTTACCTCTAATTGTGAACTGTCGTTATAACGGAATTTTACTGTACTGCATTGGACGGATTAAATACATTTTCCTCTAAATGCAATGACGGAAAAGCATTGGATTTAATCTCGCAGCGTAAAATACATTTTGAAGGAGTTAGAAATCTCAGCAAAATCCACCAAACATCGATTGATCAGTTCACATCCAAAAGATACAAATTCAGTATGCAAACTTTCTTCAGATGACGGAGATCAGTATGATCTGTACGGGGAATTTGTTGGAGTTATAAACTTCTTAGTACAGTAAAACCCCCCTTAACAGACATCCACAGATTCGGCTATCCCTCTTTTACGGCCAAATAATAATTCCTCCTTGTGTAATAAAAGCATGCATTTAAAACCCTTGATTAACAGTCAACCCTCTTTTACGGACAAATTTATTTGTCCCATCGGTGTCCTAATATTCCTTTTGTAATTTGAATTGCGCAGCATCGCAATAATCATGTACTTTCATGACTTTAAACGCATCTTACATTATCCGAATTTCGTTTATTTCCAAGTAATGAAGCATTTCAGTTTTCTTTAATCCTGTATTTTACAGTTTCAACAGGATCTCCCCCCCCCCACCGGATACAGCCACCCCTCTTTTACGGACATTCTTTTTCGGCCATGGGTGTTCGCTAAAGAGGTGTTCTGGTGTAATTTTCTGAAGTATTTGTATTGCAAAAAATATGTATCGAAAAATAACATTTTATATATTAATTAACAAGTGTAATATTTTTTGCATGAGAAATTTGTATCAACGTAGGAATTGCTTATTGATGATTTTTAAAAAAAAAATAAATATCGAACAATGAAATTTATTATTCGTCAATCATTTGCGAAGCACGAAAATACAGGCATTTCGATTTTCACTTCAAAACATGAAAGGCAGATGGCAGCACATATAGGACTCGGATTACGCATGATTCTGACAACATAACCACGTTATCGCCACACACACGCACACACTTATAATAAACATTCCGGCGTGTACCAGTTCGTCAGAAATTGCCCAGAGGAATATTTATGAGGTGCATGCGTGACGTGGTATATGTGATAAAGCGGGTTATTATGCATAATCGCCGAGCACTTTCATAAGTTTGCTAAACATTTCCCTAAATTAATTACTTTCACTGGCAATTATGCATAGAACCAAAGCGCCTCGTTGGTAAATTTACTAAATACTAAAAAATTATAACTTTTGCCGGCGATTATGTATATTACCCAAGCGTCGCATCGTTGGTAATTATATAATTCATTATAATTCATATAATCATTATAATTCGATATAAGATACAGATAATTTACGCACGTATCATTATATAGGGGTACGATCGTAAAATTTGTCATCATATTATACCGGGGTCCTACTATATTCATCACACAAATTTTAGACTCATTTGTATTTTATTTTTATTTTCATCGAATTCACCAATTACAGTAGGGTAATGTGTACCATTATAAAATTATTTATCACAAATTATAATTAGCGATAAATGTCAAGTATTTATCAAATTTACCAACGACACCTGATTATTATACATAATCGCCGGTATAAGTGATTTATTTATATATTTTAAGTACAAAGCTACATGTTTAAAACCCAATTACAGCTTGCAGTAAAAATAAAAATTAGCACAGAATAGAAAAACGACAACATGATAAGGTACAAATAATAAGTAAATTTTTAATTTTGCGTAAAAATTACGCAAAATGAAAAAATTCCACACAAAGATATATACGCATACAACGCAATCACAGCAAAAATCTTCTAAAGTCGGTAACAGACGAATGAAAAATATCCAGATGTTGAGGAAGCTCATTATAAAATTCGGAAAATCTGTTTACAGCACAGTAATCACCAATATTAGTATTGAATGAATATTTGACGGCAAATAAGTAATTAGATGTTATATTGTGGCACTTAATATTGAAACAGATTTCGTAAAGAATGGGTATGCAATCAATTTGGTTAGTCAACAGTTTCTTGAACAAAATAACGAGCAAGTACTCTCTGAGTTTTTGTAAACTAATAACATTGAAACTATTCTGTAGGTGAGTGGCTGATAGAATATTGTTATAAGGACCATGCTTTTTGAAATATAAATACCTTAGAAAATTGCTTTGAATAATTTCAAGACTCATAATATGGCAAGCGTGAAATGGGTTCCAGATAATCGAAGCATATTACAGTTTAGATCTAAGCGTATTAAAAATGGATATTAAAGTGTTACTATCGCGTTGAAATCTCTCGCCATTGTTTTAAGCAAGCCAAGTTTTTTATATGACACAAGAACAAAGATCTCTAATGTGATCAGCAAAGTTGAAATTGGTACTATAAATAACACCCAAATCGATCGCAGAGGTTCTTCTAAGCAATTGGCTATTATTAATGCTATACGTAAGAAACATTGGATTCTTTTTGTGAGTGAATGAAAGAACAAAACATTTATCAATACTGAGATTATGTCTATAAAGTAAACATCATTCGTGAAGTAAAGACAACTCATTTTGTACTTTGTACTTTTAAAAATATTCAAATCATCAGCAAGGAGTAGACAATTTTTGAAAAGTGCAAATAGATAGATAGAGGAAGTGTAAAGGGGTTCACGGCCTGTATTTCATTTACAACATAAAGCATAATCGTATCGGCTCTCTTTGGAATAAGATTAATTTTTGAAGATTTTCAAAAAAAAATCTCATTATATTAGAACTCATAAAAAAACGTCATTAATTTTAAAACTCACTGCCTTAAAATTAGTAACAAAAAATGCTGAAAACGAAGACCTAAATTAAACCGATATTATTTTTAATACTTTTATAATGGCGGGCTACAAGCGCGGAAAGATTGGCAAAGTTCAAAATCGAGTTGTCGCCAAAACTTTTAATTGCCAATTCCGCAAACACCCTTCTAGCAACAATTGGTCAAATTTGTAAAAACTCGCCCATTCCACAAGCTTTTGAAGGAGCCTAGAACAAACCAAATTGCTTATCTAGTTCCGGAGAAATTTAGTCGTTTGTTCGCAATACTTCACTGAAATTAGCAAAATTCGGAATTGGCGGTTAGAGATTTTGGCGACAATTCGATTTTGCACAAAAAATCCTATAAGGTGACACTACCACTATTTACAGAATAACCGTACTTAATGGAGAGATAGAAGGGCTGAGAGGTTGGTAAAGTGAACAATCAAATTATCGTCAAAACCTACTAAAATTAAGGAAACGGTGATTTTCTGGATATTATGCTGAAGTGAACTCGGAAAGGAAAGTTATCATGTCTCCGCCAGGACTCGAACCCAGGCCCTCCTGTATACCGGAGCCTGCAAGAGGGTACCATCTACACCACTCCAGTGGTGGAGAGTTCCGGCGGAGACATTATGACTTTTCTTTCCGAGTTCACCTCAGCATACCATGCAGAAAATAACTGTTTCCTTGATATCTTGGGCTGAAAAAAGCCATCTATCTCTCTCTAAACCACCCATCTGGGGGGTGGGGAGGCATTTCCTGAAGTTGAGAGGCTACTACCATCTCAACTTCAGCACCTCGCGATACAGTGAGTGAAATAAGGAAGGCAGGGTCGTGTCTGCAGTGGTGTAGATGGTAACATGATTGCCTGGTATGCAAGAGGGCTTGGGTTTGAGTCCCGGCGGAGACATGATGACTTTTCTTTCCGAGTTCACCTCAGCATAGCATGCAGAAAATAACTGTTTGCTTGATATCTGGGGCTGAGAAAAAGTCATCTATATATATATCTTTACTAAAATTACTTCGACGAACGCATGTATTGCACACGAACGACCAAATTTCTCCTGAACTGGAGGACCAATTTGTTTTATTCTAGGCTCTTTCAAAAGCTGATGGAATGGACAAGTTTATGGCAAATTTGATCGATTGTAGCTAGAAGGATGTTTGTAGAATTGGCAATTAAGAATGTTGTTGACAACTCGATTTTCAACTTTGCCTATCTTCCAACGCCTATAGCGTTGAAAGAGCTGGATTTAATAGCTCGCAATTTAATCGAAATATGTCAATAGAATATGTGACCTACTTTTTCTGCGCTTTTCAAATATGTACTTAGCTTGCGTGTATGTCTCAGAAACTTCACAAACCTGAGTTTTTTTCAGACTTCACACATTTTTTTTTTAATCGATTATCCACCATAACTCGAAAACGGTTCGAGATAGGACAGGAATGGGAAGGTTGTTTCATGATCCACTTGGGCTCGTCTATCACCCCCTTTCGTTTGGCAGAACAGACCGGATTCACCCTGTATATGCGGGATTTTTAGTTATTGCTTCATTTTTTTTTTTTTTTTTTGTTCAATACATGGCACTACGGCACGAATGATAATGAAGGCGATTAAGATATGGAATGATGGTAACGATTTTTGTTGTCGGGGAAGATGGCGGGAAAATCCACGTTTTTTGAATTTATCCAAGGTCTGTCAGTGTCTTGTATTTTATGTGTTTGTGCGCGTTATAAATGTTTAGAAAACTGAGCGTCGCGTTTTTCTCTGTGAAGAGCTCACAGAGAAAATGGGAGCTCGGCTGGGCCGAACTTGGTCTGACTCTTCCAGACATTAGTGTATCTGTTTGTCCACTTCTTGTTTCTCACTAAACGATAGACGTCAAGCTCTCTGATATACCAGGTGGTCTATCGTTGAGAATGCTTCTCATAGAGGCATTTATTTCTTGTCTTTTTCGGCCTGTAAGATAGAACAGTCTCTATTACATTCTCCCTCATTTCTGTATCACGAATGTGACTCATTCTGGTTCATTACCACCGCTACCGCAGCTGATCTCAATAAACGTTTTTGGGAATGTCCCGAATTGTTGTGTTTAGATTTTTTCATGTTTATACAAATATAATTGCCGTTGCTCGAAGTACCGAGCCTAGGCCCATATCTTCTCCATCATTGCCTTTTCCGTAAGGAAAATTGTAATTTCGAAATATAAACACATAAAAGGTCATTTCTCTTCAAATAAACCTGCATTGGAACACTGGATTTAAACTTGAAATTTGTAATATAGTGCTTATTTGCGTTTATACTTATACAAATATTGTGTTAGTTTATTTTAATGCTTATTATACATATTGTGTCTATTTGTTTTCAGTATTTTTTGTTGAAAAAAAAAGGTCACAAAGTTAGTGAGTCGTAAAATGGCTGAATTGTGGAATTTGAATCATAGCTTTGTTTTTTGGTTTAGTAGATGACGCTGCAAGAAAAATAAAAATTAATGAGATAAGTGGATTGATGGCAAAACGGGTCGTTGTTGGGGAAGATGGCGTTGAAAACCCATTTTTTTCATGTCTATCAGTGTATCGTCCTTCATTTTGTATGCCTGTGTGCGTAATAAATGTTTAGAGAATTCATGTTTTGTTTTTTTTTTCTCTGTGAGGAGCCACCACATAAGCCTATACGATTCTTTAAACCTGAGGAAAGACTTTTTTCCGTAAAATAATAACTATCGGAATCGCATGCGAAGTACAGTATTTATAAATATCAAAAAAATCAAAATAAAAGACTTGAGAAAAGAATGAACGTAATTAACGTCAATTTTTTTTTAACGTAATAAAGCACAAAAACCTGTACCGACTCAAACATATACATAGAATCAAACATATGAACGTAAAACCAAACACTACGTCACCTCAAGGGACTTCCAGCAGGTCTACATTAACCTTAGGGTTAAAACTTCGAATATATTTCAAGCAGCAGCTTATATGAAGACTCGACTCTCGTCATACTGTATACTTGTTTATGAATTTACGATTCCAGTATAATGTATATAATTAAATTAATCGCTTTGAATATCATATATTTATGCAATTAAATTACCCATTGTGAAAATCAGTGCAATGTATTACAGACATTACACATATGGTTGCAAACAAACATTCTGTCAAATTATATGTCAAAATCTATACTTTTCTACATAATTCATACATATATACATTCATTTACCACTGTACGAATTTTATTTTGGACTTTTTATATATAATTACAATGCATTTGTCATAATTGTTTCGTAATCAATATTGTTAAAAATTTCAAAAACTATATGATTTAATGTATTTTTTTTATTGCTAAGGGACCATTCAAGTATTACGTAATCAGATTTTCAGTCATTTTTGACCCCCTCCCCCCTTGTCAGCAAAACACTGAAGTCCTCCCCGTCAGCAGCTTAGAATATTTCATATCTTCAAAAAGGGGTGGTTGATGACGTAAGCAACCTGCAAACGCCCCTTCCCCCCCCCCGTCATCAAAAGTCAGCAAATCCGAAACCCCCCCTCTATGCTAACGTAATACTTTAATGACCCCTAAACTGATTATCAATGTCGAATAAGTTTAAAACCTTAGGGGCAATATGTGGGAGAAGCTCTTTTTATAGTTTTTTTATTAGGCTTTGGACTTGGTATAGGCTACTCGATTGCTTCTAGTTATGGTTCTCGTTAGAT
This sequence comes from Pholcus phalangioides, assembly GCF_987345545.1. Taxonomy (NCBI): domain Eukaryota; kingdom Metazoa; phylum Arthropoda; class Arachnida; order Araneae; family Pholcidae; genus Pholcus; species Pholcus phalangioides. The sequence continues at coordinate 15,736,021 of NW_028301601.1, read as the reverse complement.
TTTTTTGTTAAGTATTTTTTAATTTATTCGTGAAAATTTAATAATCTGATATAAGTAGTTTTTGTGGAGTTGAAATAAAAGACTTAAAAATAATTTAAAAAATTAAAATAAAAGAATCAAAAAATGGAAGTTTTAAAAATTAAAAAAATACATAATAATTATCTTTATTAATAAAGAAATATTCGAATTTGTCAAATGATACCCTCATTCTTTCAATACAATTTAACAAATTCCCAAAACGCTCTTTTCCCCATTTTTATCCATTTCCTAGATCTCAAAAATTTCAATTTTGTTTCCTTTTTTAAAATATGTTTTCGTATACTTCCGAGTTTCTTTCTTGAAAATTTTCGTTTTCCCCCTTTTTCCTTAAAAACTCGGAAATCTCCCTCCACGAAACCAAAGAACTTTTTCTACACAGTGATCATCACAATATATTGGTTCCCTCCAATCTCGTTATTGCGTCCAAAATTGGTGACTTGAAACTCGAGTTCCTTCGCTCAATTAGTGTCAAAAAAAAAAGAACAGGAAAATCGTTTACTCTCTTCGGTTTCATTTTTTTTTTCAGGAAAAGTCTCAGATTTTTCGTGAAAATAATTAACTCATTATTAAGGGGAGAAAATAATGTTTTTTTATTCCCTTAGTTTCATGTTCTCTGTTTTCCTTGGATCATAATTCGCGTTTCCAGGCGGAATAAGGAATACAAATCATGAATGAAACGACATGAACATGTAGTAATTACTCCGTAATCATCAGTGGGGGCCCTTCTTTTGTTGTTGGTCCCAGATGACGTAATTAGCCGAGATAATATGCGCGTGGAAGGTTTTATTACTTTTTTTTCCCCCCTGTATTTGCCATTTCATTTCTGTATGCATGAAGGCTGTCACAAATATTCGTAGTTGGATCATGCCAAGTGTTATAGGCTAGTTAGAAATCCGATTCTTTCGATAGAAATAAAAAAAACCTCTAGGAAATGTTATAAACACTGATTTTTCTTGTCGTTGGTAGTTTGAGTTTTTTGAAATAAATGAAAACTTATTAATTTCCGGAAAGAAGTATATTTTTTTTCTCTCTCGAGTTATATCGGTGGTGATAATTTCTGTTGATGAGGAACAAAGCAAACATAAGTACAATATTTTCGCCAGTATTTTATTTTTGATGATCATACAGTCAAACTCGGTTATAACGACCTCATCTAAAACGGCACTGAAGCTATAACATTGACTGTTGGTGGTCCGGGCTGACTCCCGTAAATAATAATGCTAATGAAAAGGGTTTATAACGACTATGAAAATGCGGTGGCCTCGGATATGACGGCAGTTTTGCTCTTGTTGTTTTACGTATTTTTTTTAAGAAATCTCTAGAAGTGGTTCTTATTGCATTGAGGACGGGAGTGTATGTTTGTTTATTTGTTCTATTGACACGTTAAGTTGAAAAAAAAACAAATTCATGTTTAACCCTATTTTTGTGGGACGCTTTTTATTTTCCGCAATACGCTAGAACCCGCTTCCAATATGCGTTAAGAGGTATGTGGCTTATATCTTAAGTCTATGGGCAGAGCTGACAAAATTTTGCTGGCAGGGGTCAAAAATGGCTAAACATTTGCTGTCGTAACACTTGAATGGGCCCCAAAGTAAGTTGGCAAATATTACATGACATATTCAGACTATTAAAATCTGCTTAAATCATGTAAATATAGTGTGTTCCCGAAGTGCAATGGGGCCATTCTAGCATTACGTCAGCAGATTTTTAGCCATTTTTGAGAACCCCCTCCCCTGTCAGCAAGTCAGCAAAACACTGACCCCCCGTCAGCAACAAAATTTCGTCAGCGCAGTTCTTCAATTCTTTTAAACATGACTTTTTTAGAACTGCAGCAATAGTGAGTATCCCTCTCGGCGGGATAAGAGCAGGGCCGTCTTAACGGCATTATGGGCCTCCGGGCCAAGTGATTTTTCTGAGGCCCTACGCAGCTAATTCTTGAAAAATTCAACTACTTCTCATTTTTCTGAGGCCCTTTTTCTCTTGAGGCGCCCGGGCCGTGCCCGAATGGGCCTATGCGTTAAGAATGCGGGAAAAATTTAAAGTGAAATTATTGTGAAATAAATTGAACTGAATAGATTGAAATTATTTCAAGATAATTCGAAGCAAATTATTATTTTTTATCTTCCAATACTACGTCTATTCTTCAGCTAATGAATTAAGGGGCATAACAATCCATCAAACTGTGCAAAAAAAAATGTTGCTTCGGTACCTTATTGAAGATAAGAATGAGTCGTTCCATTTTCCACAAATGAAAAAAAAATTCGATGAAGCATGGGAAACTTCGGGGTTGAGAAATCAAATTATCTAAGTCCCCTTGGAAGTGTTTTTTTCAAAACAAAGAACTTTTCATTCGAAATCACTCTAACAATTATCGTGTCAGAAAAATTATACTCTTGCCATCTCTGTAGGCTATTTCATCAGCTTCAATTTTCACCACTTCATTTCTAAGTGAGTATCGAGATTCTTAGTTATTTCATGTACTTGATGGAAAAAATTCCGTAGAAATTTTAAAAATGAATAAAAACCAGAAAAATAACCGAAATAAAAAACGGTTTGCAGGGTTAGCATCACTAGGTCACGGGAATTTTTTTTTCAGAGGAAAAACTCCAAAAACAGCCGATAGGTGGCGCTGGTACGAGCGACTTTGCTGGAAATATGCAAATGAGGCGGTTATAAGAGCTTGCGCTCCTAATCCACAAACAGTACACCGTTGTAAACCGTGTATGTGGACCTGCTGCCGTTGCTGGATTTGTAACTCGCCTGTAATGAGTTATCCCCTGTGGTGGGGGTGGTCATGTGGAACACATACTGCTTTAATAAACGATCTGGAAGCATTCTGTTCGTTATTTGCGTATTTTTTTCTTTGACTTGTATCCGTCAGCGCCATCTATCGGATGTTCTTGAGTTATTTTTTTTTCTGTCTTAAAAAAATTTCCTGTGACCTAACGATGCTAACCCTACAAACCGTTTTTTATTTCGGTTATTTTTCCGGTTTTTATGAACTTTTAAAGTTTCTACGCGGACTTTTTGCCCACCCTGTATTTTATGTGGCTAACTACACATCAAGAAAATCTGGACTTACACCATTTGATATCTCAACCTTCCACTTATGACCAATCATAATCAATAAACAACAAAGGAATCCGATTTAAAAAAAAGATGAAATTCTTCAGAAATTCCTATGGCTGTGAGGAAGCAAAAGAGTAGAAAAAGATATGGGTGAAAGGTTATATGTATCTAATTATCATTAGGCTGTAACGGTATTCAAATATCATGTATACAGAAATCGTATCCGATGTTTCAACTTGCAAGATCAGTGGTTTCCCAAAGTGAGCGTCGTTTGTCCTAGAGACGTCGCCAACCATTGCCAAGGGCGTCGCGGTGAGGTGCGAACGTTTACGACTGCCTTTTCACTGGTTTGAAGTGGTTCTTTCTAAGGCTATTCTGGGGCGTCGCTGAAAACCATTGTCATAGAAAGGAACCACGGATGGCAAAAGTTTGAGAACTGCTGGGTTAAAAGATTACGATGCTTCACCACCAATTCATTCAGAACCTGTGATAGCTTTTTGAAACTACTATTCCGTACGTGGAGCAGCATGACAATGCAACCCCTGCAGACATCATGATTCTAAGACGATGCCGCTTCTTCAACTTAAAACGGAAGATTTTTTAAGGCTTAACTATGTAATTCTCCTTTGCGTGATTCCCCCATGCATGAAATATAGCGTGTAATAAAGCATCATTAATGAGTGCTCGCTTTTTTCAGTTGTTGTTTCTTCGACCTTCTCGCTTTCTTCTACGTTTTAAGAGACGTTCGGATAAAGCGGGTTTTTCGGATTAGCGGGATTCTAATGTATTTAATGAAATTATTTGATAAATGTTATATCTACTTCAACATACACAGCAATTCCGGTCATATCGCTGTACTGCAACTCCCGAGCTCGGATGGAAATGAAGGTGCATGTCTATCGGTGGTCACCTCAAGCTCGTTTTAGGGTAAATTTCTTGTTACTTATATATTCTTCCCCTTGTTCAAACCTGGGACCTGATGGCAACTTTCATGGTTGTAGACGAACATCTGACCACCACTTCACTTGGGTGAAAAATGTTGTATCTGGGCCTGATGAATATAAAATATGGTGAGCAGCTTTTTTTTTTGCATTCCTCGGGGGGGGGGGGTAGTGGTTTTGTGGCATAACCATCGCTCCGGTATAACATAATATTGATGAAATTTTTGGCTCGCCATATTAAATCTAATAAGGGCATACGGATCATTTTTAGATTTGCCTGATTCACCCATATGTTTAAATTGAAATTGCTAATTTTCCAGCCTCAATTAAATTTAAGCGTTGTTATTCAAATTAGTACAGTCAAACACTCTTATAAAAGTCTTCAAGAAACCAAACGTTCGGTTATTTATGTTAAACGTAATAAACAGACATGGATCATAATCCCACAAAATCGTAAAAAAAATATTGTAATTTTTTTAATATATATCGCAAAAAGACATCGATTGAATAACTATAATTTCCAAAAGCAATGAATGAACGCCAGGGTCTCTGCCACCGGACTTATCCTGTTGCCGAGATCTCTTCCAGCCCAGCTTCGTGGCAAAGTTTGGAACAAAGTGAGCGTGTACACCTAACAGTCTGAGTGCGTAGCTAGTGTTGTGTATTATATTTCAGTGCTGCCATTTATACTTCAAATTGTGAGTGAAGTGTAATGATTGAATATTTGTAACGTTATAGGCCTGTTGCTCTCTGTGGCGAGACTTTTTAACGGGGAGATCGGCTCGCATTCGCGCCGATTTTTATACGCTTCCTCCTGCTCTAGAAATCCACAGTCAGAATGTTGTTGCCCTGTCTGTTCTGAAGCCAACGAAAATATTTCACGTTCCTAAGTGCAATATTTACTGAGATATTTTAACTCAAAAAATCGGAGAAAAGTAGAGGAAGAAGCGTTGTGTCCGCTAGTTTCTTTTTTTATGCTGTTTTTTTTCCCACCTTTTCTATTATTTTTGAATTTGCATATAGATCATTTTATGTTTTGACACATTGTAATTTGACTCTCAAAACTGGTAAAGTGTGATTTTTGAACACCTTTTCGGCAATTTTCAAATTGGAACCATTCGTGTACGACGAACGGTTGATGAGATAAAGGCCGGTCATTAGGATACCTTGTTTTATAATGAATTTTATTATTTTTTTGTTTAAGTTAAGAATGTTTCTAATAGTATTAATATTACTTGTGATATAATCCGCTTAATATTGGAGATTCTGATTTCAATGCTGGCATTATTCGTGGGAATTATCAAGGATGTAATGTTTTTTGTTACACATAATCATCTTAAACGAATTTTATCGAATTGCTAATAACCTGAATAAAACTCTTGATTTGATAATTGGAAAACTTGATTTCGTAACATCATTAATGGGTGTCACCTTTTCGTTTGTTGATAAAGATTCTCATCACGCGTGTCTTCTTATTGAGCTCGTTAAGAATTCAAGCAATTTATATAGGTTTTCTTCCAATAATAATAAGTGTTTGTCGTAAAAAGTATTTTACAAAGTTATTCTTAAGGTGTCGGAAACTGATTTTTATTGCTATTTTTTTTTCTTTTACAATTTTGATTGGAACTTTGTAAATATTTTTAGGGATATTGAGTGTGTAGTTTACACAAATTTTTAATCTATCTTTCTTGACTTTTGAGTACTGTGTTAGAAGATTAGTGAAAAAGTACATAATAGCAAATTTGATTTTACCGGTGAATTTACAGTATCGCTAACCTGATCATGATAAAAACGAATTCCAAAGTTGCAAGCGTGTTATAAAAAGACATTTTATCATTAAGATACCTGTTATGCTCATAAAATATTTGTGCATAAAGCTTTTTATTACTATTTTCGTAAAATCAGTTTTCAGTCATATAAGCATTACACATTTTATCCATGTTTCGTCGTATGTAACTTTATTTAATAAAGTTAATTGTGCAATAAAATCTAACATCGTCTTGGATAAAATTATTATTCGACGATAAAGGGGGTGCGTACAGTTCGGAAGAAAGGAAGTGTTTGCAACATTGAGCATGAAGAGGCTTTAATGCCATATCAAAGGTTTCGAATGCCCTATTCTTTACGTATTAAAAAAAATGATCAAGACAGACATTACTATTGTCTAAAAATAACTACCACGTCGTCCCGATATCTTTTCAAACGTTTTTAATTAATCCTTTAATTGGTAAGAATTGAAATATCCAAAGAAGGACATTTTTCAGGGGTTATGAATGTTATTACATCAGAAAAAAAAAATGTCCACAAATTAAGGATAATGCCAGCTCCGGCAAATAAAGGTTCAGAAACAAAACAAACGTTACTTATTCATAAAGTCCAGTTATTAAACAAAAGATAAAGAACAAAAACGATGGTGTATGTATGATACCATTCATAAAAACTACGATTTTTGCTCCCTGGAGTAATTGTAAAAAATATCTCCTTTACAAAAACTTACTATTACATGGTTGGTATGATGGTTAATACATTGTATGTCTCCCATGCGATGAAATACAGTCCGTACAACGCCTAGGCATGCTGAGTATCAAATTATCGATCTGATCTTGGGGAAGATCACTCCACTCGACAAGCAATGCTCTCCGAAGTTCCGGTACACATGTAGGAGGTGGTTGACGAGCTGCAACTCGTCGGCCAAGCATGTCCCACACATGCTCTATCGGATTCAACTCAGGTGAGAATGCTGGCCATTCCATACGGGTTATATCCTCCGATTTAAGGCATTCGTTTACGATGTTTGCTCGGTGAGGACGGGCGTTGTCATCCATAAACACAAATTCTGCGCCCATGGCACCCCTAAACAAACGTACATGTTGTTCCAGAATGATGTCCAGATAAATTTGGGCTTTCATGGTTCCGGTTTGAACATGCAGATCTGTTCTAGAACCCAGTATAATTCTACCCCAAACGAGCAATGCTGCACCACCGTAACCAATGGTGTCGTTCAATGATGTTGTCTTGGTGGTAACAGGTACCTGGCGTTCTCCATATGAAAGTCCGACGTGAATCAGACTGCAAGCTAAACCTGGACTCGTCGGAAAACATCACACAAGCCCACTGTGACGATGTCCACGTTGCATGTTCTCTACTCCAGGCTAATCGCTTCCGACAGTGAGTTGCCGTGAGCGGAACACATCTGACAGGCCTGCGAGCATATAGACCAGTATCTCCCAAACGTCTGTACACGGTTTGCCTTAAAACTGTGGTACCCGTGGCTGCAGATAGCTGACGAGACAGGTCGGATGCTGTGCTCCGTCTGCTTCTTTTGGCAGTTACTACTAAATACCGGTCTTCATTCGGCGTTGTAACTCGGGGGCGACCTGTACTGTAACGTCTACTGACATTTCCGTTATCTTGGAATCGTTGCCGAAGCCTAGAGATGACACTTTGGGCAATTCCAAGTTCCTCGGATACTTCCATCTGAGTACGCCCACATTCCAGGCTGTCGATAATTCTACCACGTAAAAAATCATCCACATGCGTCCTCTGTGTCACAAATATTCGCTTACGGCACTGAGCGCCTTACAGAACTGTTGTGAACAATTTCACTTCTTTGCCACCATTCCTTATATACCCCCCTCTTACACTCTCGTCATTGTGACGTACTATCGGCATCATCGGGTGGCTTCCTGAAATTTGCATATCATTCTTGCAGATGTGTGTGATAACTCTACAGGTGAAATTTTCATTTTGGATTTCGATTTCCGTGTGATTCTGAATTATCCTTAATTTATGGACATGAGTGTATATAAATATAGTCAATATATTAAAAATCAAAAGAAGACATATAGGGGTCATTCAAGTATTACGTCAGCATGGGGGGAAGAGTTTCACATTTGCTGACTTTTGATAACAAAGGAGGGAGGGAGAGGGTTTGAAAGTTGCTTACATCATCAACCAACCTTATTGAAGATATGAAATATTTGAAGCTGCTGACGAAATTTTGCTGACAAGAGGGGGGGGGGGGATGTCAGAGTTTTGCTGACAGGAGGAAGGGAGTCAAAAATGGCAAAAAATCTACTGGCGTAATACTGGTCCCATAGCAATGTTATTCAATGTTATTTGAAGGCTACGAACTCAAAATTCCTCTTCAATAAATCCATTGCGACCTACGCTTTTAAGCTATATATGCTAACCTTTGGCCCCGGGATTATCTAATTTGGCCAGCCAACCCAATTTTATAGAAATGAATCAACGAGACATGCACTTGAATAGCTCGCGGCAGAGTTCCGGAACACTTAAGCGTTTCGTTGCACACTTATAGATCCCCTTAAGTGTCATGTGACACAGTTTTACAGCACTTACGAGACCCCCATTGCAGTTCTACATCACTGAAGTTACCCGCGGCACATTCCTGGATTAATTAAGTGATCCGCGGCATATTTACAGATTACTTGAATGACGCGTGGCAAAGTTCCAAGTGCACTTAAGAGGCCCGTGGCCTATTTCTAGAGCAATTAAGCGGCCGGGACTCATTAACAGATCACGTGAAGGGTCTACGGAATACTAGAGATCACTAAAGTGGCTCTATAGAGGACTTAATCAATAGCGGGTGGGGGATATATATATATATATATATTAGTTCATGTGCCCACAAACTGGGTTAAGGTTTTTCCTTGTTTTTGACATGCTCAGTAAAGAGATGCCATTAAAAATATTTCATATTTTTATAAAGGGTGGTTGATTGCGTAAGCATCATTCAATCCCCCCTTGTCATCAAAATTCAACATATCTGAAATCCCCTCACTCCTATCGATGCTGACGTAATACTTAAATGACCCCTCCCCCCTTTTCTATGATCGTTGAAGAATACACAACAATGTCACTCCACACATGGTGGTCATTTCCCTCCACAATGTAAGGGTTAAAAATCGTTTTGTGTTTGACTTGTCAAGAAATAGAAGACATGTGTACTGTGGCGACGAATATTCCTCGAGATGGCAGTCGTGTCGCGCGCGCCCTATTCGGCTCTACTAGCTGAAACGCGCACACGTTTCTGATCAATGTTCTCGAATGTACTGTATAATATTGTAGAGTCTTCTTGTTGTTGTTGTATCAGTCGGTCGCTTGATTCTCGCTCTCAAAAGTTAATTAAATAAATGTTAATTATTTGTTAACTGTTGACCATGTTATTACATCACGGAATAAAACATCAAATAGCTGAACCAACTAGCTAAACTGGTGACAACCGGCCGTTCAATATGGATATTATCGCACCTGCTTCACTTTCGTTTATCAGCACCATGTGGTCTTCTCATTAGCACGGATTTTTGCCGTTAATATTTTTCAGGTAGGCGAAACTTTTATTTCACGTTCAACAATTTAGTGAACTGAACTGCTCTTAATCGATCATGGCAAATCCGAATGCACAACAGGATCAATCATCTCAAGCTGATGTCAACGCACGTGCTTTCGATTTGTGCCGTGTTGCTTTCAAGGCACCTCCATTCTGGGAAACGGATCCTGCCGTGTGGTTTGCACAAGTGGAGTCACAATTTTTAGTTTCTGGCATCTCTAATGACTTAACAAAATTCCATTCTGTTGTCGCGTCATTAGATTCAAACGTTTTGAAATGTGTCCGTGACATTATCGTTCAGCCACCCACCACTGATGCCTATAACACGCTCAAAAAACGCGTGCTTGCATATTTCGAGCAATCGGAAAGTTCACGACTTCGATTATTGTTCAACGATTTGCATTTAGGTGATCAACGTCCATCACAATTGCTTTGTGAAATGGAAAGTCTCAACGGTGGAAAACTAAACGAAAGCGCACTCTGCACGTTGTGGACCCAACGATTACCCTCGCATGTACAGCAGATTCTCAGTACTTGTAGTGATGAACCTACAAATATTCGGAAGCTTGCTGCAATCGCCGATAAAGTCTGTGAGGTATCCAGAAACAGTACCGTAGTCGCGACTGTTGATTCTCATTCCGAGGTCAGCACCCTCCGTACAGAAATTGCCGAACTGAAAAATGCTTTTCAACAGCTTAGCAGCAACAATTCATCTCATTCGAGTTGCAGCCGCACTCGCTTTCGTAACCGTTCCAGAAACCGATCCCGATCCAGTCCACGTTCTCAAGGGCTGTGTTGGTACCACAACAATTTCGGCGAGAAGGCTCGCAAGTGTGTCACTCCTTGCAACTGGTCTACGGGAAACTAGTCGGCGCAGCTGCTTCGTCGGCGGCAGGCTGTGGTACAACAAGCCGACTTTTCGTCTTCGAACGCAAAACTCGAACACGATTTCTAGTGGACAGCGGTGCAGTTATTAGTTGCTTTCCCAAACGGCTAACGTCCTTGAAATGTCTTCTTACGGAATTCAAGCTGTATGCAGCGAACGGGTCTGAAATCCGGACTTACGGTAAGCTCAGACTAGAACTTGATTTTGGGTTGAGGCGAATATTTACATGGAATTTCGTTATTGCCGATATTTCTACCCCAATTTTGGGTGCCGATTTTCTTGAACGATTCGACTTACTAGTCGACGTCAAAAATAAGTGTATTCGCGATAACGAAACATCCTTATCAGCGGTATGTTCATTTGCTGAATGCCCACATACGAGTTTATCTATTGTCAATGGGAAATCACAGTACGATACCATTGTACGTAAATTTCCCCAATTATTGGGCTCTAATCCCCAAATCAAGCCAGGTTATGACATGCTGAGTCACTGTATAGAAACAACCGGACCTCCCGTATTTTCGAAACCAAGGAGACTCAACCCCGAAAAACTCGCTGCTTTGAAAACCGAATTTCAAATGCTCATGAATCAAGGTATTTTGAGGCCATCAAAAAGCCCATGGGCCAGCCCCATTCATTTTGTGCAAAAGAAAGACAGTACTTGGCGCATATGTGGGGATTTCAGAGCGCTCAATAAAGTTACCGTAGCTGATAAGTACCCGCTCCCCCATATCCACGACTTCATACTGGGATTGCGAGGAAAGAAGATATTTTCAAAAGTTGACCTCGTCAGGGCTTATCAGCAGATACCTATCGAGCCCAAGGACATTCAAAAAACCGCTGTAACCACTCCAATTGGCTTATTCGAATTCCTGAAGATGCCATATGGTCTCCGAAATGCTGGAAGCACATTTCAACGTTTTGTTGACAACATTCTTCGCGATCTCGATTTTTGTTTCGCTTATTTGGACGATATCTTCATCTTTTCTGAGGATGACTCTTCCCATAAGCAACATTTAGAGACGCTCTTCCAGAGACTCCAGGACTTTGGAGTGGTAATCAACTTGCACAAATGCGTTTTCGGAGTTACCGAAATTTCTTTTTTAGGATTCTTGGTATCAGAAAAAGGAGTTTCTCCCTTACCTGACAAAGTTCGTACCTTAGTCGAGTACCCCTTGCCTAAGACAGTTAAAGAACTCAGAAATTTTCTTGCCGTTTTAAATTTCTACCACCGATTTTTGAAGGACGCTGCAACAAAACAATCTTGTTTATATGCTCTCGTAAGCAATAAACGTAAGAATGACAAAACCCCTATCGATTGGACTGACACTACTAAAGAAGCTTTTGAATCATGCAAACAATTAATTGTTGATGCCACTGCTTTAGCATTCCCAGAGCCCCATGCTCAATTGGTTCTGATGGTCGATGCATCTGACTTTGCAGCAGGCGCTGTATTGCAACAGAAGGTTGAGAAAGGACTTGAACCTCTTGGTTTTTATTCTAAAAAACTTTCTCCCACTCAAACAAAATACAGCACATTTGATCGTGAACTTTTGGCAATTTATTTGGCCGTCAAACACTTCCAACATATGTTAGAAGGCAGACAAGTCGTTATTTTCAGCGATCACAAGCCTCTTACATTTGTGTTCAATCAAAAGCTAGAGAAATCATCTGCTCGTCAAACACGGTATCTAGAACTCATTAGTCAGTACACCACTGATATTCGGCACGTATCAGGTGAAGAAAACGTTATTGCTGACACATTATCTAGAATCAACGAAATAAAACTATCCGATTCTTTAGACCTAGATTCCATGGCTGCTGATCAACAAAATGATCAGGACTTACAAAATCTGCTAACATCAAACACTAATCTTCAGTTGCGTCTTGTGACTTTCCCTACTGGCAATACACCCATCTATTGTGATGTTTCTAATGGACGTGTTAGACCTTACGTTCCAAGTAACTGGTGCAAGGTTGTCTTCGACAAGATCCATAAACTGTCACATCCTGGTGCCAAGGCCACTTTGAAGCTCTTGCAGCAACGTTTCGTGTGGCAATCCATGAGAAAAGACTGTTCTGCATGGTGTCGACAGTGCATTTCATGCCAAAAGGTGAAGGTTCACAAGCACACGCGGTCTCCTCTTGCAGAGTATCCGCTTCCATCTGACAGATTTCGCCATGTCCATCTTGACATTGTCGGCCCCCTTCTGCCATCTAATGGGAATTCCCACTTGCTCACCTGTATTGATAGATACACACGCTGGCCTGAAGCCGTTCCTATTCCGGATCAAACAGCCGAGACTACGGCTTCAGCGTTCATCAATTGCTGGGTGTCCCGTTATGGCATTCCTGATGTCATCACAACTGACCGGGGCACGAATTTCGAATCTCATCTTTTCCAGCACTTGTCAAGACTACTCGGTGTTCAGCGAATTCGCACTACCTCTTACCATCCTCAAGCCAATGGGATGGTAGAGAGATTTCATCGAACCATGAAAAGTGCTCTGATGGCAGTAGACCCAGTGCATTGGAGCGAGGCTCTACCTTTGGTGTTGCTATCTCTTCGATCAACAGTTCGTGAAGATCTGCAATCATCACCATCTGAACTAGTTTTCGGAACTGTCCTCAGACTTCCCGGGGAACTCATCCAAAGTTCTGACCAACTGCCAGTTCCAGCACCTGTATTCGTCGAGAGGATTCGCCAACACATGTCCAAACTGCGACCAACACCAGCTTCTAACCATGCCAAACAAGCAGTATTCGTGTCAAAGGACTTGAAGGATTGTTCTCACGTCTTTCTACGAACTGATGCTGTGAGACGTCCATTGGTTCCTCCATATGAAGGACCATATCATGTCGTATCTAGAGACTCTAAAAATTTTTGCTTACTAATTAACAATAAGAAAGTTTATGTTTCTATTGATCGGGTAAAGCCTGCATATATCCACCAAGAAGCCAACACGTCTCCCTTTCCCAGTGTTGTTAATGTGCCCATACCTAATGCATGTAACACGAAATCTGGCCGCAAAATTAAGCCCGTAGTCCGTTTTCAGGCGGGCGTTTAATCTACGGGGGGAGTATTGTGGCGACGAATATTCCTCGAGATGGCAGTCGTGTCGCGCGCGCCCTATTCGGCTCTACTAGCTGAAACGCGCACACGTTTCTGATCAATGTTCTCGAATGTACTGTATAATATTGTAGAGTCTTCTTGTTGTTGTTGTATCAGTCGGTCGCTTGATTCTCGCTCTCAAAAGTTAATTAAATAAATGTTAATTATTTGTTAACTGTTGACCATGTTATTACATCACGGAATAAAACATCAAATAGCTGAACCAACTAGCTAAAGTACCTTTGAGCCATTGTGCTGTTAATTATAGAAACTTCATAAGCAGCTAACACGTAAAACTCGGATGTTTAGGAGTTCGATAGAAGCATAAATGCCGAAACGAGTACAAAATATGCAATTTCCTTTATTCAAAGAAACATGAGAAACCCCCAAGTTGCTTTCGAGAGCAACACGGCCAAGTAAAGGGATAAATATCAATATCAACCTCGTTTTTGCTATAAACGAATTCAACTATAGTAAAAATACGAAGGTTTTAACAACTAACTCTTGCGAAGATGAATTTTGAGAAAAAAGAAAGAGAGAAAAAAAAATCAACTGCCTTTGCGGGGAATCGACCCCACGTCCTTTCATTTTCCGGGTAAACGCCCTAGACCAGTGGTCGGCAAACTCATTAGTCAACAGAGCCAAATATCAACAGTACAACGATTGAAATTTGTTTTGAGAGCCAAATTTTTCAAACTTAAACTATATAGGTAGGTACATTGTTATTAACTTAATTAAGGTACTCCTCGGCTGGGCTTTGCTAGAAACGTCCTCGATCTGATTGAGGAACATTCGCTGAGGTCGACTCCTTAAAACTCCCCCATCCACACTCGTCTTGTGTATACTTGTTTCGTCTACCTCCTTTCGTTCATCCTCTCTATATATATACATCCAAACCATCTCAACATACCTTTTTCAATCCTTGACACTACATCTTCTTTCACACCACAACGCTCCCTAAAATTAACTTAATAAACAGTTTACCAAGTTATTATTTTACTTGTTGTCTTACGGATATCTGGCACCCTTCTCTGTGAAATGTGCTGAAGACGGGTTCATTGTAAGCTCGTACGATGAGATGTTAGCCGGAGAACGTCGTAGATGAAAGCCGTCTTTGGGGCAGAGGCCCCAGGAGCATCGTCTTCGGATGGTCGCCCCTGGTGGATTGCTTCAGCAGCGATGACTGATGTTTGATACAGATGGAGAGTCGTCATGAGAGATGATAGTCCAGGAGCGTTGTCTTCAGATGTGTGGCCCCTGGTGGATCGCCTCTAGCAGTGTTGATCGACGTTGGTTGGAGAGAGGAGGCCTCGGGAGGCTGTCATGAGAGGTGGTGGCCCAGGGGCATCGTCCTCTATAATCTGGCAGGGTAGAGGTTGGCATTCCTTACTTTGGAAAACATTGCATGTCCTCCTATGTTCGTTTAGGAGGAGACGTTTCGAAAAAGCCTCGTTGAATTCTGAGTTCGAGAAAGATTCTCGAACTCAAATTCAATGGCCCGAGTCAGGTCTGGCCGTCTATGTACGGTCCCTTTCGTGCCCCTTTACGTAATCGAAACAGCTTATACATATTTACACTCAAAAATTATAGTACCATATGTGACCATGAAGGGCCTCCATGAGCACCCCAAGCAATGACCGCATAGGTTTAGATGGCTCCTGCTTGCTTCATGGACAGCTCTGCTGGATTCTGAAAGTTTAGTCACACTTTTTTCCCCAACATATTTCATTTAAAAATTTGATTTCGTCATACCTCTCTGCTCCCCCCCCCCCTTTACCACTTGTCATGACTTCCATTTCATCAGATTTTCACTCGTGGCCCCCTTAGAATATCCCAGGACCACAATGATGGTTAGAAACACTGGTCTAGGGCGTTCACCCGAAAAGTGAAAGGACGTGGGTTCGATTCCCCGCAAAGGCAGTTGAATATTCTCTCTTCCCAAAATTCATCTTCGCAACATCCAGTTGTTAAAAACCTTCATGTATAGCGGACAGTGACGTCATCTTTTCACTTTATAGTAAAAATACCCCCCCCCCACAAGTTATTTACTCAGGCTAAAAATATCAAGCTGGAGTTGACCAATGAAATACAAGAACGAATCGCTAATATATGATAAATGACAATCCTTGGATATTGAATCAGGAGAAGAAATCTGAAATGATTCTGACCATATATCTCTTGCCGAACAGCACCCTTTACGAAACATAAAAAAAAATGAGACATTGGCAGATTTCCAGACAATTCAAATGATACGGAACGGGACGAAAATAGAGAAAAGGATCACTCACACAGATATATCCTGACAGACATGGTGAATATTGAGCGAGTTTCGGATTTAAGACAGTAAATCTTGCATCGAGAAAGTGAATCGAAGGCCGATTCTCTCCCATAGAATTTAAATTTTTTTTTTTTTCGCCCCCTTCCATTTCTTCGGCCAGAAAGACTTTCTCTCTTACAGACGGTGAAGCATGGCCGCGATACATTTGCGGAATAAATTCGATGATCTGGAGAAGATGAAAATCCATTTTCCGTGCTTATATTTATATTTTTGTTTTGGTCTCAAGAGTCTCTGCATGTCAATGATTCAATTCCGAGCATATCGTGGGAAAATTCTGTGAAACCCTACTTAGAATGGAGGAACCAAGGCCTTAGCGGGGTTTAATTAATGAATTAAAAATAAGAAAAATAAGTGAAAGTAATGATTACAGCATCAATGAAAATTCAGAATTAATGAGAGAAAAAATTCCGGAATTTCGATGAAAACAGAATTAATGAAAGAAATCAAGAAATTTGATTCCAGATTTGATGGAAATTTATTTATTTATATATATATTTTTTTTTCAGAAATGATTGAAATTTATTATTTCGAAAATGACGAAAATTTAGAATTCTAAAAGTGATGAAAATTCAAAATTAATGAAAGAAAAACTTCAGAAATTAAAGGAAAAGTTCAGAACTGATTAAAGAAAAAAAATGCAGAATTGATAAAAATTCAGAATTCATGAAAGAATAAATTTTACATTTGATGAAAATTTATAATTACACAATTGGTGAAACTTTATAATTAGGGGCCATTCAGGTACAGAACGTCAGAATTTTAGCCATTTCTGACCTCCTCTCCATGTTAGCAAAAGTCAGCAAAACTCGGAGCCCCTGTCAGCAAATTTTCGTCAACACTTCCCCCCACCTCCTAACGCAAATTGGAATCAGACACGTATGTGCGGGGCAGGGAATAGTGGGCTCATGCCACCCTCCAAATAATAAAACAAAAAAAAAAATTTTTGATGCAAAAAATATTTAAAAATATTTTTTAAATATTCTTAATAAAATAACTTGAATCCCGCGAGAAATTCCCAGTTTATTTAAGTGATCAACGGCATAGATACAGATCATTTGAGTGACGCGCGACACAGTTTCACCCGCTTTAAGCGGCCCGCTACACATTTCTAGAACACTTTAGCGGCCCGGACTCATTTCCAGCTCACTTGAAGGATCAGTGGGGCATTTAGAGATCGCTAAAGTGGTTCTATAGAGGACTTATCAATAGAAAGAATATTAGTTCAATGCCAACAAACTAGCGAAAGGTTCTTTTCGTTTTTGGTACACCCAGTATATAAGATGCCATTAAGTATATCACATAGTTTTACAAAGGGTGGTTGATGACGTAAGCATTGTTCAAATCCCCCCCTTCACCCTTGTCATCAAAAGTCAGCAAACCCGAAACCTCCCTCCCCATCGACGCTGACGTAATACTTGAATGACCCCCTTACGCAATTGATGAAAATTTAGAACCGATGATAAAATAGAATTTAAAAAAAAAATGGTGAAAATTCAGATTTTTAATTTCCTTTACTGGATACCTAAGATTTTCCAATCAATAAAGTCGTATTTAATGTTTAAAAAAAAAATACTAATAATTTCTTTTTCAGAATTTCCTGATTATTAAATCCCTAGTTTGTATTCGAATGGGGTAAAGTTTCGTTAATTTCGTAAATGAGGAAAAAAATCTTGAGAGATCCAAAAGAAGATACATATTTTAATTATTTGTGTATTTCTCTTTCTGGAAACCTCACCTCATCGAGAGTATTTTCGGAATTAACTGTTTTCAGTAAAATGAGGTGAAATACTGTTTGTCCGTTCCGTTAGTATCACAAAATAAAAATATAGCTTGCGAGAAAAATATTAATAAATTATTATTATCTATTATTATCGTAAAAATAACTTTAATTTATTATTATAATAAAAATATATTTCCCTGGTATATAACGGTGTAAGCTTGAATTTGGAACAAAGAAGTCGTCATCAGCTTATACAGTCATAACGAAGACGGATATTAAGAATTTCCAGATAAAACGAAGTTTTTCCATGTCCTGAGAATTTCGTATTACATGTTATTTTAACTGTTTATAACAAACAATGAAGTTTCCCTAGTTTGTGGGCACATGAACTAATATACAGGGTGATTATAAAAAAACTATCCCGACATATGGGCCCCTAACTATCATACCATTCACAGAAACTGAATGAAATTTTGGCATAAGGTATTTTGAGGTATGCGCTCAAGAATGATATGGAAAACAACAGTGTCACTCTAACAGTTACGGTTACAGTGAGAAAATTTCGTAAATATCAAATGGCAACACCAAGTTTTTTGTATTGGAATGCGATCTCCATACTGAAAAACACTAAATAGCGTTGGAATGGCACCTGTAGCACGAAAATCCCCGGAGCTAGGCAAGGAAAAAGTAAGAAGGACTTTGCCGTGCACCAGAGCATTAATGTTCGTTTCATTCGTCACACCGTTTCTTCGGCTGAGATCCCAGCCTGATTATTATACTCATGGTCACACAAGGTCATGTGAAAAACACAATAAAATGCTTTATTTTATGCTGCTTCTCTGTCCTTATTGGTTGTCCTCACTTTTAGCCTATCTACCGCCGGTGATTTTCATGCTGCAGTTGCCGTTCGGACGCTATTTAGGGTTTTTCATAATGGAGATCACATTCCAATACAAAAAACTTGGTGTTGCCATTTGATATTTTCGAAATTTTTTCACTGTAACCGTAACTGTTAGAGTGACACTGTTGTTTTCCATATCATTCTTGAGCGCATACATCAAAATACCTTATGCCAAAATTTCATTCAGTTTCTGTGAATGGTATGATAGTTAGGGGCCCATATGTCGGGATAGTTTTTTTATAATCACCCTGTATATATCCCCCCCCCCGCCATTTATAAAGTCTGCTGTACAGCCACTTTTGTGACCTCTAGTATTCCGTAGACCCTTCAAGTGATCTGTTAATGCGTCCGGGCCGCTCAAATGCACTTAGAACTTTGCCGCGCGTCACTCGAAATATGCCGCGGATCACGTAAGTAATCCAGGAATGTGCCGCGGGTAACTTGAGTGATGTAGGGGGGCCGCGTAAGTGCTACAAAACTGTGTCACATGTCACTTAAGGGGATTTCTAAATGTGCAACGGACAGCTTAAGTGTTCTGGAACTGTGTCGCGAGCTATTCAAGTGATCTGCACGCTTATAACAAATTTTCAGCTGGTTTTGGAAATAAGAATTGTCACGAATTTCTTTATCTTATCTAAATCATCTTACTCGTCTCATCTGTACTATATTGGATAGCATGCATAATCGTCGGTGAAAGAGATAATTTTTTAAGTACTTATTAAATTTACCAACGACACTTGGGTACAATGTGGTAAATTTAGAGAAATTTATCAAACTTACCAAAATGGTCGGTGATTATGCAGAATAACCACGTTTGCCACATTTACCGTAACATATACACTTATGTATCAC
Source organism: Pholcus phalangioides (assembly GCF_987345545.1). Lineage (NCBI taxonomy): Eukaryota > Metazoa > Arthropoda > Arachnida > Araneae > Pholcidae > Pholcus > Pholcus phalangioides. Next base: position 15,716,810 of record NW_028301601.1, on the reverse strand, counting down.
GTAATTGCATAATTAGCATCATCCTTTTCAGACCTCGAGCATTGATTTGTCGGAAAGATTTTTACATTTCTGCTACTCAAAAGAGCATCGGAAACATTTATGTCAAGAAATCTTCCTTTTTCATTTTTTTTTGTAAAGAAATATTTCACGTCGTTGAAACTTTTTCAGCAAAAATGGTGCAGAGTATATTCATCTTCACATACAATGTTTTCCAGAATTTTATTGATAAATTTTAGGTAATAAATCACACTTTTCTCGGAGGCACTTTCTTCTGGACTTCATCATAAAATTCCCCTGAAAGTTTAACTTCAAGTGCTGCCCATTGATGAAAGCCCCCTAAGTTCATATTCACCATATTTCCAACTTAAAACTCACACAATTCTTCAAGTCAGAGCATAACTCCCTAAAGTCAAAAAAAAAAAAAAAAAAATCGACAGTGAGGAAAAGCAGCCAACACATTTATGGCACCAGAGTCTAAAAGGTTATAACAAGATTCACAGAAAAGTCTTTTTAACTTGAATAAGTTTCGGAACTGAGTCACAGCAGTGACTGCGACCGATAAAACGCAATAACCAGCAGCAAATCATTTAAGCGGCAATGACGTGAGAGACCTGTATCGGGCAATTTTCGAGTTTTGATCAGTGATGGCTACCTAGTTTCAGGATGTGTGGTATTGACTCCCTTTTGCCAATTTCTGGCTATGCCATTCGGACACTAAGAAGAGAAAGAAAAAAAAGATTGTTTTTTAATGTATATGTATTATGTAGTGTGTGTATGGTGTTTGAGAAAAAGTTAATTTAGGTAAAATTAATTAGTCAAATACAAAAGGAATTTCAGATATCTCTACTCTGTGCGCCTTTAATGAAAATGTCAATCCTTAGTAATCCCCAGATCAAGCCAGCTTACTGATTTTCGAACTTAAAAATTTAATCACTAGTCATACCTAGTTAAACAAATTCAAAGTAATGGCCTCCGTTTTATTTATTTTTTGCATAGTAATAGTGAGGCAATAATAATGCAAGTAATGTGAGAGTAACTACAACTAATGTGAATAAATGTGAGTAATGGGATTACGTGCAAGTAATGCAATTATATGTAAATAAATACGAGTGTAATAAGATTAAATGCTATTAAATGCGAATAAATAGGAGCAAGAGAGTAATTCAAATTTTCCTCAGAAAAGTACCGAAATTGTCTCTCAACCTTTACGTAATCTTTACAGAAATTATTAGCAAAGTAATTATATTAAATATGATATATTTAATTAACAGAATTAAGCATAGATGAGAATGTCTTATTTACATTATGTTCTCACTGATCTTTTACAAAAATATGTAATTTTCTAATTCGTGATGGCATGTGTACTGTGGTGCATATAAAATATATGATAATATCTAATACTGTAAGTTGTAATGCATAAAATTGACTGAAATGTAACTTGTATCGCAGTGTTCTTCGATCTCGTGGAAAGTTAACTGATTTGCTTTTGTACATTTCAGCTGACCTGATGTTTTGAATAGATTTTTTTTTCTTCTTTTTTTTTTATGTTGAAAGATCAAATGATTGTCGGACTCATATGATGATATGTGAATGTATATCTACAGTGTGTGATAATTAGAATGTAAAATATAATACTTAAGTGAAGTAATTATTATAAATACCAGGGACACTAAATTGCTGCTCGCGAGTTGTTAATGGTTGCTCCCTGGGGTAAGATGTAAAGTTGATCATGATGATTTTTTTTTTTTTTTTTTTTGTGGAGAAAATAAATGCTCCCTTCGGGGAACCCCGTATGGCGAACTATGTTTGCCGGACCGGAGGTTAGTATCTCTTACATTATGTTCTCAAAACGCTCATATTACCTTAAACTACAATATTTACATGCGTTTTATGAGAATTAAAAAAAAATAATAATTTTTAACGCTAGAAATAGAAAAATTTTCAAAGAAAATAACTATTTTTTTGTAGTTGTATTTACTTGAAATGGTGAAGACCAGCTTATTTGCCCCGGTGGGCAATAAGTCCGTAGAAAATTTTAAAAAAAATTCATAAAAACCGAAAAAATAACGGAAATAAAAAAACGGTTTTTCCAATATCAGCATCGCTATGTCACTGGAATTGTTTTACGACAGGAAAAAAAACCAGCCGATAGGTGGCACTGGTACGAGCGACTTCAGTGGAAATATGCAAATGAGACGGTTATAAGAGCTTTGCCGCTAATCCGCAACCAGTTCACCGTTGTAAACCGTGTATGTGAACCTACTGCCCTCTGCCGTTGCTGGATTGTGACTCGCCTGCAGTGTGTTACCCCCTGTGGTGGGTGGTACCTATCGATGCTAACCCTTCAAACCGTTTTTATTTCGGTTATTTTTCCAGTTTTTATGAATTTTTAAAATTTTTACGAATTTTTTGCCCACCCTGTATGTAGAATTGTCCCTGTATGTCTCGAACAAGTAGACAGTACAAGAATTTCAATTCCCGATGCCTCGGCAACATTTCATCCAGATGTCATGTATGGGATGAATCACACCAATTGAAATTGTTGGATCAGCAACCGTATACGGATTTTGATTACTGTATCTATTGACCTAATCATTTCTATCACGTGCTGTTCATCTGATTTAACTTCCAATTTACGTTGCTAAGTCTTACTGTCTAAATTGAGCATATATAGCTGAAGCTCTCGTCATTCATTTCAGGTCGAAAAGACTTTCCTACGCACCCTATGTCATGATACAGATTTTTCGATGTCTATTGTAATGGGCTGGCTTTTTTTTTTTCAAGAACCACAGTACATCTATCGGTACGTCTAAAATGGAACCTCTCGGTAATGGACAACGTGGAACCAAAATTTTTGTCTACTAAATGGGGAGTGTCCGTTAATATATGGCGAAATACAATGAGGCCCTGTTTCACAGACTTCAAAATCGTCCGTTGACGGAACGTGCCAGCTAACTGAGAGTATCCGCTATGGAGGTTCCACAGCATTGCGTTTTTTTTTTAATATTTAGATCTTGATTTGATGATTTTTTCGGTGTTTGAAAAACTGACTTACTTCACTTTAATTTCTCACAAAATACAGTATTGTTTTTGGCCAACCTGTTATACTGTTTATAGGCATTACTTGAGCATGGCATTAAAACATTCATGAAAATATTTAGTTACAATTTCTACAAACGTTAACATTTCATTGTTCAAACTAACGATACAATTATGTTTCCATACGAATATCTTGAGTAATCAGAAACAGTGGAAACACACACGTTAAGGACAAACGAAAGTGAAGTTGTACGTTAACGACAGCCTAAATTTGAATCTTCGTGATCATGGAATAAGTCCAATTATTATATGGACATTCATATTATAACCTTCGTCGAATTGTTTTAATCATAGAAACGTAGGAAATCATAATTATCTGTATTCCATACTCCAATTCCAATCTGGTTCTAAAACAGAAGATCTCCTAATTTGCTCATTAGACGGTCAATTACGTCACTGCATTCGAGTGTCCTAACACAGAGGTACCTGGTGTTCGTTACTGATAACAGCACACACGTCGAATGCACACTATTCCCATTTCTGAGAAAACTGATCACCATGAAGCTATTTCATGGCGGTAAATGTGAGGCCTTTTATTTCACTTTTGTTCTCCTATCCGTGATCATAGAGTCTACTGGCCATTTAGCATCGTGGAAACTCGTTCTTGTGATTGGGAAGCGACATTTATCACATGAAGGACAGATATTGCTGTCGGATACATAACCGATTATTTTATTCACCAGCTTCATTCGGATGTAACACCGTGGTTCCTAACTTGGGGCCCACACTCCAACGGTAGGGAAATATGATTTTTAAGGGGGCAATTTGATTTTTAATGGGAGCAACTCGATTCGAGAATGCGTTATTGACAGAGAATGTTTTTTCATGTTTATTTTCATTGAATCACTTTTTTTAAACATATGTTTATACATTTCAGTTTTCTATCATGTGTTTTGAAACTTCATTTGCTTTATTCGCTCGAATAACACAGGTCTACCAAAAGAATACTTTTGAATTTTTTTTAGTTTTGATATATATATATATATATATATATATACAAAAAATAATTATTTTAAGAAAAAGGAAAAAAATTGAATTTTATGAGAGTGAAATAGAACCTATGCAATGGGTCATCATCAGGGGGAACCCCATGCATGGTTCGAAAAGTGTAGGCGTTTTTGAAGAGTGGCTATGCCTGAATGCATTAACAATGCCAACCCTTGTTCCCCGGCGCCTGCCTTCTCAAAGACATGTTGAACGAAAAAAAGGCAATGAAAAAATGTTTAAAAAATATTAGAAAAATATATACAGAGCTTCAGATTATAAGCTTCACTATAGTGAAACATGAGTGACATACCTGAGTACTACACGATATTTGGAAACGTTTTCTAATGGAAAGTATAACTCTGGGATCAACGGTTTGCCCTTAAAAGGGCATACCCCCTCCCCCCTGTTTGCTATGCACCCTGTATATGTTACAGTAGAAGAGAGCCCAAAGATTGGTAAAACCTATGTTTTACTGAGGCGAGTTGGTGAAAGCCCGAAATACGCTTGCAAACGTTTTCATTTTAGAAGTCGAAGCCCATTTTTAATAAATAAATAAACTGTTATGAACTTATTAGTTCTTGACTCTTGTTAATTAATTAATTAATAAATATTGAATTAATCAACCATATAAAAATTATTAGTTCCTGACGATAACTAATGACTAATTTTCATAAATTCGTTTATTGATTGACTTTAAGTTCGTACTGTTCGGAATAATTAAAATAATTTCAATAGTTTTTAACCCGTTTCCATTGAGCCCATTTATTAATTAGTTAATTTAATAATTTATTAATATCAATAATTGCTTGATAAGCGTTCATAGTAATCGGTTAAATATAATTAATGATTATTTCATTTGTGTCAGGACTAAAAAATTCAAGACAGTCAATTAATTAATTTGTTAATTATTAATAAGTTAAAATTACTAAAAATATTATTAATTATTTAGTATGAGAAATAATTTACTATATTTGTTTTTAACGATTGAACATTGAACAGTTTCAATGTGATTCGTACGCTGCTTGTGTGCATTACCATAGAAATTTTATTTTCACTTAATCTCAAAAACTAGACGCGATGAAAATTTTTAATTATTTTTCCAGTCATTAGTGTTCGAAAAAATATTTAAAAAAACACAAATTATTTCTAAGATTAATTATATTATTTCACAGACCAGTAAAATTAATTTTTTTGGTGATTCTTTTTATCCTTACTCTAATGTACAGCACATGTTATATAAAACTATAATTTTTTCGAATTCTTTTGTTTTTCTCTTTCATGGATACCATGTTCTTCAGAATCATTAAGCCTGGGGTTCTTCAACACATAGCCTGAAGGCCATAAGTGGCCCTTGAAGCTTTATTCAGTGGTACGCCTACGAAAAAGCTTACACAGTTACGGAATTTATAGAAATGATTGGGGAAATAAACCTTAATGAAGAAGTAATTTTAGAATCATTTCATCCTATTGGTTTTATAACTATTGAAGGAAATCGTATTAGAATAAATGAGAGAAATGGTTTCATAATTATTCAAAGAAATTTTATCAGAATTTGTGACAAAAAGTTTTTCACAATTCATGACAACTCATATTTTATTGAAAAACTCCTTAATTAATTAATATTAATATTTAATGTGAAAAAAATTTAAGAATTGCTTGAAATTCGCGTTTAATGAAATAATAATTTCACAGTAGTAATGTAATTTCATATTTGGGGAAAAAATAACGTAAGAGTTAATGAGATTCTTTTTCAATGAAAAAGTAATTTATTTAATAAAAATTCATATTTAATGAAAAAATTATATCCGAATAAATAAAATTCTCCAAAACCATACTTTGATTTCCGTTTGCGATTCTTATATGAAATTGTAAATTTTTTTTTGCTCAGACAGTGTGCGTGGTATCAATTATATTGATTCATACATGAATTTAAAAAAATCGACAAGAATGTAACTAAATTTTAAATGAATACATCAATCACAGCCTCTGTCCAAATCACATTACAGCTATCGTCATAACTAATATTTCACGAAGAGTATCTGAAAGTAAAATTGAAATATGAAAAATGGTCACCAAAAAAAAAACAAAAAGAGGTTGTACTTGTTTTTCATTCCTAAAGAAAGATGAATAAAGAAATTAAAAAATTGAATGGCCCATAGGCTGAAATCTTTGGCGGGTCCTCAGACTAGGACTTTTCGCTGGTCTTTCTCTAAAGTCTCTCTTGATTGAAAAACATCTTTCTTCTTTGAAAACCTCTAAAGTTCATTTTTGAATCATTTTGATTTATCTTGAGAATTAATAAATAAAATTATTCTTTTGGGGTTTTCTAATGCCAGTTCTTTGCTCAATAAATAAAAATACGTCATTAATATTTCATTTCTATAGAACAAAAAGAAAACTACATCATATTCCGAGAAAAAAAAAATCATTAAATGTTGCAAACCGAAAACTTCCATCTCAAATTTCCAAAAAAAAAAAAAAATGAAATAGTTTAGCAATATAAGATAATAGAACTTACCTACGACTTGTATTTGGACGAGATTTATACTTATTTTATTACACGATATTTATTCGGTTGTTATTTGATATTCAGATTAAATATACTCACAAGATAATTATATTTTATAGTGAAAATAAAGAAACAATACAGGATGGAAGATATACTATTTATTCTTTAAATGTACGAAAACGAGTTTTTTTTTTCATGTTTTAAATAAAAACAGTAAAAAAATTGAGAAAGAAACAGATAGTTGAACAGAAGAAAGAATAGTTGAAAGAAACAGTATACCGAGAAAATTATTTGATGCAGTACTTTTTCAATGTTCAATCAAAGAAAAGTTATTTTCCGAATCTTCGTTCTCTAACAAAATAAATTTCTACACACAGAAACGATGTCCAATTCCATTTACATAATTTTCTATATTTCTTGGAAAGAAAAAAATTTCCTCCACAGTTTTCAAATATAAAAATGATTCCAAACGTTGCTTGTTATTTAGCAAACGTATCAGATAACAGAACTCACCTGTGGTTCGTATTTGGACCAGATTATACTTGTTAGAGACAATGTGGTACGTGGAAGGTCGTGGAATCGAGTAGTTTTACCTATTTCGTTCGACGGAGCCAACGAGCTCGGATTTCGCACAGAAGAAAGCAACTACCAAGAGAGCGTATATATATTTATATATAAGAAAACAAAAAGAAGCTTTCTCAGATATTTTCTTGTTACAAGCACCAAGTAGGCTGGAACAGAAAAAGTGGGAAAAAAAGTAAGATGAATCGGGTAAGGTGAAGTTGAGAAAAGGAAAATAACGAAGCGTATTTTTACACACAAGAACCCTTGCTAAGGAAGAGATTCGATACCAGGAGAGACTTCTTCACTCGGGGCAAAGATTATATTGAATCTTGTTCGTCTTCAACTCATAGAGATAGAACCAGAAAAACGAAAACTGTGGAAAAGAGCTGGGATATCCACTAGATGGAGGATGGTTAGATTGGAAAAGGTCAATGATGATACCAAAAAAAACTAGAGGATAGTTCAATAGCTGAAGACATAAATACAAGAGGATTCCGTAACATTTGTTTGTCTCTTTTCATGTAAGGGATACAATCTTTTCTCCGAGTGGTCATTGGTGAAACAAATATTTAATAAGATCCGGAAAATCCCCTTTGCTGAATCTTCTACTAGGAATATTATTGCAAAGGCTCTTATTTTCATCCTTATTATGAAGACCAAATGATTTTCGTGTTTGTTGATCTACATGTACTCATGTTATAGTACAGTTTTTGCTTTTTACAGAGTAAAATTCTGATTTGAATTACTAGCAGCTATAATATGTTTTTCAATTCTTTATTTTGCTTTGCAAATTAGTTAGAAGAATAAGAAATGCTAATACGAACCACTATGTGTGCGAAAAAAAAATACGTATGGAAACTTAAATTTCAATACGATCCCCGTGAATGAAGAAAATGTAACTCTTGAGAAAATTTATGAATTTTTCCAATTCTATGAAAATAAATTTACTATGTTACATCAGAATGAAAATTCGTAGTGATATCAATAGCCATATTTCTTGATATTTTCACGACCATCCCCATATTCTTTTAAGTCATTTTAGTTTCCGAAAATTGGCAATGTGGGAATTCATCCATCGATATCTCGACGAAGTAATTTCATGTAGTTTAGTAATGAAAGGAATAAATGTGAGATTTTAATCATAAACGATAATTATTATTTATATATATACAGTTGCAGGCATTCCTACGCGTCTTTCGTCCACCGCGTCGTCAATCCTTCTCCTTGTCCACTCTCTGCGCACGCGTGCCCACACACAGTCACCAACTCGATCCCGGCATGTTGTGTCATCTTTCCCACAATCGGCCATCCTGCAAATCTTCCGTCCCGGAAGATCTGTTTTCCCGAAACATCCACTTCATCATGCACTCAGCACAGCTGACGATTCTCGATGGTACGTCATAATCACCGATCTCGTCGTATGCGTCTTTCACCTTGACTTTCATCATCAGTCTGTCGAGATTTCGACACTCTGACCGCATCTTCGAGTCCTCAAACTGATATGCCTTCATCGCGGCCAAAGCAGCAGCGCGACACTTTTCTGCGGTCTTCCGTCTTGAGTTGAACGTCTTCCTGTTTTTGTCAGTCACTTCACTAATCCGTTTCTTAGATGCCCTCCGATGTTCCTTTATTCCTGCATCCTGAGGTATCAAAGCCTCAGTCAGGAGTGTTTCAACTCTCATTTGCATTTCATCCACTCACCGTGATACAGTTCTGTCAATGGCTTGATGTAACGAAGCTTTCAATGCCTTCATCTCTTCCTCTTTCTCCCTTTGTAGGAGATTCTTTTGCTCTGTCAACAGAGCCTCTTTCTCTCGTTCGAATTCAGCTTCCAGTTCCATCTCTTTTTCATTCAGTCTGAACATCAGCTCCATTTGGTGTCTTTTCGTCATCTCAGATAGTTCTTGTTTCAGTTGTTTGATGTCACTCTTGTCCTCCAGCTCAATCTGCTTCTTTCTCTTCTCCTCTAATTTTTCTTTAACGTACTTGTTGCCACTATACCCCATGTCGACTTCGTTTTCACTCACCCCAGCTGTCAACGGAACACAATTTGTTGATGTAAAACGATTCCGCTTCAGTTCAGTCTTATCGCCGTCTGTTAAGCGAGCGTTTTTTCCCTCACTCACTGGCGTTGGTTGGTCGTCTTGAAAACACACGATTTGAGCATACTTTACTGAAGTTTCGGCGTCATCACGTAAACCACTAACTTCGATGCCTCTCTCAGTGAAGGAGATGTTTACTTTACATATGACATCGGCACCCATAACCATCTGATTGCAGAGGTTCTTTACGACATACACTTTCGTGGAAACAGCGTGTTCATCGATGAATATGTCCGCGTAAAAAAAAACCTATGGGAGAGACATTTTCTCCAGCTATACCCATCAATGTCACATCATCAAAACACATACTGGGTGATCCTAATTCTGAGTGAAAAGTTTGATTGATCATGGTGACGTCACTTCCCGTATCAAATAATGCATCGACTTCTTTATCCATGGTCTTCACGATTTTTCGGCAATTATTTCTTTTACATTTATCTGGGGCACTGACTGTTTCATTCACATCTTTTTGCGTGCAGTCAAAAGATTTGTTACCGAACTTATTACACCGGAAGCATTTAATGCCATGCGACTTATTTCTACAGTCTTTTGAGAGATGATTTCTTTCTCCACAATTGTAACATCTGATGCTAGATTTTGAACCACATCTGGTCTTGGCATCGGGTTGTAAGGCCTTAGCTTGTTTCCGCCCTCACATTGACACTCGGTCGAAGGTACTGGATAGTGATACCCTTGATTATTGCTAGTTTTCAAGTCATCATACACCACCAACTTCGCCTTGAACTCTCTCACCGACGTCGCACCATATAGCAAGATTTTGTGGTTGTCCTCTGGAATGCCGTCGAGGACATACTCGATAATTGCAGCGTCCTCGATATTACCTCTGCTAGCAATTTCTTTCATATGTAAGAAATATCCACTGCTGTCTCGTTTTTCAGATAACATCTTATGCTGTTCTAACATCTTATTTTGTTCAAAATTGAGCAGCACTCAATTTTGAACAAAACTCATCCAGGAGTGCATCTTTCAAGATCGCCCACGATCTGATACCTCGCTCACCTTGGATGAATAATTTTGCGAGACCTTTGAGCCGTTTCTTCGCGAACACAAACAAATGCAACTCCGGCCACCTGAAAATCTGAGCCATGTTTTTCAGCTCCTCGACTGGATAGGTGCTCGTGCCATCAAACGGCTGTATCGAGTCCTCGACGTCTTTCAGATTCCATGGCAAAGTTCATCATGAAGCACTGGGAATCAGCAGAACCAGGTCTTGGAATTATCGATTCGTTGTCGTCATTTACTGGAAGCACCGTCTTTAACATCTGTTGTAACGCTGAGATTGGTTCGCGAGTCGTAATACATCGTTGAACGTCTGGCTTTTCTTCGGCATTGGAAATGGAAACACTACGGTCGTCGTCTTCTTCATTGTCGGAATTTTTCGTCGTCTGAAGTTTCGGACGATTGAAGTTTCTGATTCAAGCCATTCAAGTCCATCAGAGTTGAAAGGAGTTGAAATCGTCGTCTCGTCTTGAAATCGCGTCATCACTAGAAAGAGACCGTCGTCGTCTTGAAATGGCGTTGTCACGAGAAGGAAACGGTCGTCGTCACTGGAAAGAAACTGTCGTCTTGGAAATCTCTGGAATGATCGTCTAAGGAATCGTCGTCATCTTGAAAATCAATCCATCCATCATTCATCCATCCCGGCCGAGCCCCCATATTTGTGAGATTTTAATCATAAACGATAATTATTATTTATATATATACAGTAACAGACATTCCTACACGTCTTTCGTCCACCGCGTCGTCAATCCTTCTCCTCGTCCACTCTCTGCGCACGCGCACCCACACACAGTCACCAACTCGATCCCGGCATGTGGCGCCATCTTTCCCACATAAATATACACTAGAACGACGGAGACGGTGATTTTGACGGCTTGTTTGTAGTACTGCTGCTCCGCAGGCCTGCACAGCAGTATTCTATTCAATCATTACACTTCATACATAGTTAGAAAAATTGACGGCAGATGGCAGCACTACACATAACAGACATTACGAAGAAAGAAACTTCACGGAAGGTTCACTACATGCACACGCACATATTCCAACATGTACCAATTCGTTAGAAGCTCCTTAGAGGAATATGGACGAGGTGCATGTCTGGTTTAATAGTAGTGGCAACTTCACATTATAAATTCACTAGAAGGGGGGGGGGGCCGGGGCCAGACCGAATATCACAGTTTATGGGCCCTGCTGAAGAGTCATTATTCTTCTACCACATATCATGCTTTCGACTGAGCAAAAAATAATTCTACAGCTGGTAAGCAGAGAAAATCTGGAACCTGAGTACCATGCATAGACTAAATTGGAATGGTAAACAAAGGAAATTTTGCCAGAAATGATGAAATTTTACTGCTCTTCTAATGAATTTCACTGATGTTTTCGACGAAATTAATTCATTCAGTGCGCAATGCCATCGGTATCGGGAAGCTTTGTCTCGCGTATGTATTTTACATTGCTCTGGATTTGGCGGCTATATATTTTCACGGTTTTTCATTCCGCGTATTCATTCTTCCCAAATTTTCCAAGCGTGTGATACCTCACACATTGTCAGTGCACTGCCAAATGAAACTGAAGCAACGAACTGCAGGAGCCCAAAAAGTCATTGTCAAGCCTCTTTTTTAAAGCAACAAAACACGGGATTGGTCTTTGGGACAAGCCCTTTTGTCCAAAATTCCAAAAATGAAGTTTGTACATGAAAGAAACCTCTAACGCACGCGCAAGAATAAGTCGGAGAGACTAAAAAATGCAGTTTTAAAAAATATCACTTAAATATATATATATATATATATATATATATATATATATACAATCGAATATATACTGTTTTAACGAATACCGTTATAGCAAAAATCTCGTTTCAGCGAATACCGTTGTAGCAAAAATCTCGTTTCAGCGAACACTTTTCTAATATCCCAGATGAGTTTACATAGGAACAATGATAAAACCTGGAATTCCTATATGACGACATTTCGGCATAACGAAGTGATTTCTCCAGTCTCTTGGAATTCGTTACAACGAGATTCGAATGTATACGCTCAATTTCCCCCTATTGCGGTCAAAATGACCTCTTTCTTCGTTCTAGGTAGTTCGAAATTCATGTCGTTTATGATCATATTGCATCCAATTTTCATTTCATGGAAGTAGAACTTTCGCAGCTAAATCTAATTTTTATTTGATAGTTTTTTTTAATAATTTACTTTAATTATAGAATCAATGTCCATTTCGTTCTTCGTTAAACACACTATTTACAACAATAAGTATCGCATTGCACATCACTACAAAAACATCACAATTATATTTCTGTAAAATCGGTATTAATGAAAACAAATTTTTTGCAGTCATATTTTGAGACACTTATCGATAGCAGAAAGACAACGAAAATCAAAATAAAAACATCCAATGACATTCATCTGATTAAAAACAAAGGAAAACTGATCATAATATCTCTCGGATACATGGATACAAATCCAGTATCTTAATCAATTTTTCCTGTTCTTTCTGCCTAAAAATTTCCATGAATTTCATTTCACACACACACACACAAAAACCCTTGTCTCATACAATCTTCTTAATACGAATGCTCTAATGACTTTATATTTTATTTTTACATGAAAATTGAGAAAATTGAAAAATTCTTTTTGAGATTTTTTTCTTTTTTTGGGGTTTTTTGTTCATTACAGATCTAATAAAATGGAAATGATAAGAAAGATTTCCTTTTGAATTCCATCATATCGACATGTCCCTAAGAATGTTATGTATTCATTGTAGTGAGTAAGAAAATGAGAATCTATTCGTCTTTGTGTCTCTCTCTCTCGTTGTAAGAGAAATTGATTTCATCTTTTTCTGTCTTTTACTTATTGAATTCGGAAATCATCTGGGTCAATTTAGTGTAAGATATGCATTTTGTTGAGAGAAATAATAAATTGAAAAATAGAGATTTCTTACATATGAAAAAGTTTGAAAAATGAAACTAGGTTGATCGGATTTGAAATGTAAGATTGAGGCTGATCGAAGGTAAAAACAAAAATTTTCTTAGAAATAAGTTTTCAAGATTTCTTTTGTTTTGGAATTGATTTTTCATGAAAATGCTAATCTCTAAAAATATGAAATATATAATATATATTTAAGGAAAAATACGAAATTTACTTAGGAGAAATGCGAAGGATTTTTTAAGCTTTCAACGACACTTTTGAACACCTACAAGTTTTGAGAAACACTTTTGTTATCTACAAGTTTGAAATGGAAATATAGGTATTGTATTAGTTTTTAGAAAAGTTCCGAAACAAGATCGTTTGACATTGCTTTGCCAATATTGTAGATTCAATCTACAAAATTTAAATTAGCTCTTTCATTTACTTCGTATAAGAAATTTCTACCGTGAATCTTCGGAAATAAGATCAATCAATAAGATAATCTTAATCAATTAAGATCAACTAGATAATATGCTTTTTCAGTATGTACCTAATATAAGCCCGACCCCGAAAATAAGCCCTATTTAAAATCATCAGCCAGCGGTCCGCATGGCTGATGATTTTCTTCACGTCCATTGCTACATTCGACGAATGCATTGAATTTTAATTGAAATAATATTAATATATAATTTTTTTTTTGCTTTGTTACTATCTGTTTATTAAATTTATACTCAAAATAAATGACAATAATTAATGAGACAACTGTAAGTACTCAAATGGATGCCTTGAACGAAAGGGTTAGAGTAAGGATTCACGTAAGAACGATAACTACTGCACCATACATGCACCCTGTCCATATTCCTCTGTGGAATTTCTAACGAATGAGTACATCAAAGAAACAGATGTTTTTTCTGGGTATTATGCCGAGGTGGAGAGGTCAACTAGTCTCCTCCGGGACTCGAACGGAGGCCCTCTTGCAATCCGAGTTAGCATGCTACCATCTACACCATGCGTGCATGTTTGAATATGCATGTATGTGTTGCGTACCTAAACTGAAGTTTTCTGTGTAATTCTTTTTATAGCACTGCCATCTGTTTTTCGATCTATGAGCGACGTGTGATGATTGAATACTTGTACATTTGTAGGCCTGCTTCTCTCTTTGGCGAGACTTTTTAGCGGGGTGATCGGCTCGCATTAGCTCCTCGAAGATGGGAATCATATCTCAAGAATAACTGCCTATATCTCGAGATTCGTGATCTTACTTTAAACAAGCTATTGAAAGCAGAGCTCTTACCAAATGGGGGCCGAGGGAACGAACCAGTGACAGCTGAATTACCAGGCACCGTGGTAAGATGCTCGTCTTCCACTATGAAGGTTGCCATTAAGGTCCATGGGTTCGAATCCGGGCATAGAACGTTCGAAGCAAGTACTTTACCTACCGATCCTGGGGTGCTGAGGTAACGAGCCGCGGATGGATGGAACCTTCATTTTCCAACCAACTCCTCAGGTTGGAAATTGTCGTATGGCGATATATATGACTGGAGCTGGTGTGCAGTAAAGTAGCTGCATTACCAATGCGATGGAGCAGGCCCTATAGAAAAATAAATGCTTATTTTATGAGAGCTCTATTGCTGGGCAGAAGAGATTAAGGACAAAGGTTCTCGGTAAATGGAGTCGTGAGAAATTCAAGCCAAAAAAAATAGGCAAATTATTTCTTTTTGCTTATCGTTTTATACCTTTAAAATACGTCATTAAATTTATGCAGAATTGAAATAATTCCGAAGTGTATGTTTTTATATATGTCAAGTTTTACATATCAATAAATATTTAAATGATTGCACAGTGTTTGCAATTTTACGTATTTTGTTAACTAAACCCCCTTCACGATCAGGGACGTAATATTGCGTCCAAATGCCAGTGGAATAAATTCAATAAAGACGCTTGTTTCTTCCTCTTTTTCTCTCATCTTGGACCTTTATTGTAACCTATGAAACAAAGTTGTGTGTGTGTGTGTGTGTGTGTTCCTCCCCCCCCCCCCATCTGTTCTTCACAAATTCATTCGATTTCATATAATGACTTCTAATTTTCCAACCTGTTTATTTTTAGCATGATTTTCTTTATCAAGAATCGGCTCATAGGAAATTATTTCAGGTGTGTAATCATAGTCTATCATAGCCCCAGTACTGAAACTACGTGTTTTAACTCCATTGTTTCGTGCCGCTGATCGTCACCCAGCTTCTAGAAATACGCCAAATTTATTCATGATACAGATTATATGACATCACAAGAGAAACCATTAATTTTAAATTGAATAAATTTCCGATATTTCATGCATTTTTAGGATATACATTAAGAATACTCTCCTCCTCTCTGTGTGTATGTGTGTGTTAACACCATACATGTTTGTCTCATATATATTGAAAATATTCGTGTGATATATGAGATGAATATACCATGCTTTTATATAGAGATGTTAACACACGGAAAACAGCTATTTACATGCAAATAATATTCACATGAGATATACGGTATATATTATTTTATTACCTATCATAAAATATTCTTTTCTCAAAAAATGATTTCAAGACAATATGGGCCATGTTTTTATATGATGAGCTTGTAATGATGTTATAAAAAGAGGTATGAAATATCAATGCATACGCATTATGAATATTTGATGCGAGTGGGGAGGGAGGAAATACACTACATTCATGGGAGTGGAATATTGGAATAGGAAAAAACAATGAAAATAGTCCAAAGCGGTTATAAAGACATCGTGTGAAATATTCCGAGAGAATGTGTCGTTATATCCAAGGTTGTTGTCCTTTCGTCGATATCAAAAGCAAGGTTTATTTTATTTTCTATGACAGTGTTTCCCAACCGGAGTGCCGCGATATCGGCTAAGGCAGCGGTTCTCAACCGGTGCTCCGTGGAGCCCTTGGGGCTTCTTGTGCACTCTCCAAGGGCTTCGCGGCCGCTTGTGGAAAATAGATAAAAACGATAAAAACAGTAAAATTAAAAAATATATAATTGGGAATATTTGTAAATAGTAAAAATAAATCAGTAACTTTGATGAATAATTAAATGATGGGCCTATGGGGGCCATAGAAATGTTTTTGCTTAAAAGGGCTCCGCGAGTCAAAAAAGGTTGAGACCCGCTGGGCTAAGGGGTGCCGCGAGATATTATGGACATGAACCAAAAAACACATATTACAGTCCACTTAAGGTCTTAAAATAAATTTGTTCAAATTAATTACTCTCATGCGTGACAGACTTATCGGATAAGTCGCCATCTGATGGCAGTGTCATCAATGTGAGCTTTGGACTTAGTTAGGTCTGGCTGTCCATGTACGGCCCCGTTCAGCACACACGATCTCTAGGGAAAGAAGATTCGTTGAATTTCTAGATAATGGTCTAGGGCGCTCATCCGGCAAGTGAGAGGACGTGGGTTCGATTCCCGCAAGTCCAATTTTCTTTCTTGAATTTATCTTCTCATCAGCCACGTAGTAATAGCGGAGATGACATCACACACACCTTCATATATATATATGTAAAATACATATATTGGACGAGCCAATGTATTTTCAGAGATATTGACCTTGGCCACTGCGACGTAAATAAGAAAACAGAACCTCCGTTCACAGTGATAGACATTCCCCGTACTTGGATAGAAATGCCTGTCTAGTATACTATTCACATATTGAAGCTCAAAATATCGTTATCATGAGCACCCCCTTTCAAACTTTAGGCCCCCGGGCCGTTCCAGGGTGGGCCCACATATTAAGACGGCACTGACAAAGTGTTCTGGGGTCACCTACTTGGCTGGAGAGAAGTGATAGCTTACATATTAATTGCATCCAGAAATTTTGTAGTGCCAGATTTCATCATGTGCCCCCCCCCCCCTATGGATATGAGGACCCAGTCCCTGCCCATATGGGCCCGCGGATTTAGATGGTCCGGGTTCCATGCTGTGCTGGATTCAGAAAGTATTACCATTTTCTCCCACTATAATTCACTTGAAATCTATCACCTGTCTCTCTCTCCCTCTGAGGGCCCCTCGTCAGCACTTGTGGTTCCCCTTCATCTGATTTTCACCTATGCCGCCCCCCCCTTTCCCCAGAATAGCCCAGAGACGCTAGAGGGCCCCATATGGCGCCATGTTAAGAACTACTGCAATCTAAAATGTTGATAGCTTAAATCATTGAGCTGAATATCTGCTGCCACCTATCGAATAAAACTAATATGATTTTTCAATTGACATTCGTAAAAGGTTTTCCAATTGGTGTATTATATCGAAAAAACAATGAAAGATAACATAATGAAATATTTTTATAATCAATAATATTTATTAAACTATGAAACTTGCTTAAGAATTTTAACAATTGATGTTCCTGTGAAGTAAAACAATAGGATTAATTTGCAAAGTAAGTCCGTCCTGGTTTTCTTTGTGGCTTTAAAGGACGGCTTGACTGAAGAACCTCCCGAAGGACACGAACGTCTTTTAGTGGACGGCTTTGATTGACAAAATTTACTAATATTATATTACTCTACGCAAATATCAACTGATAAAAAATTTTCAGTATATTTAATAATTTTATATATATTATTGGTTTTTCAATTATTTTTAATATGGTACAATGTTTTTTATTACTTTATTTTGCTATTTAGAAGCCACTCAGCAACGTCAATCGGAAAATTATAACAGTTTTATTCGATAGGTGACAGCAAAAGTTCCAGTGAAATAATTTTTCTTTGCATGTACTACAGTAGTTCGCAATCTGATGCCTTGTGGCCCTGGGATACTCAAAAACGGGGGGGGGGGGCTGCACAGATAGAAAGGGGGGCTACGAGCAGTGCTGAAGAGGGACACACACACAGAAAGAGAGGTGAAGAATTAGAGCTTTCAAGTGAAATACGTACAGAATATATAATGTAATAACGCCTTAACAAACATGCGATACGTTAATGTATACAAATTAACTTACTCTAAACAACGAGAGAAAAGAGGACTATCTCGTGTTGGACGATTTACAGACTCACTGTTTGCATTCTTATTTTTTTGTGTAATTTTAAAAAGAACGCATCCAATGACACTTGCTTTTTCCTCCTTTTTAGGATTTCTCGGAGATGGGAAATTTCAATGTCGTTTGACAGATTTATTGCTTGCTTTACTGTGCTTCTATTTCATTGGTACTTTTCTACAAAATTTTTCGCGGATTCCCACATTTTACACATCTCTCTAATCACATTTGAAAAGTGAGGGATTTGTAGTGTCTCACGCAGACGACCAAAAACTACAGCGGAGAGTCACTACACACGAAAGCGAGAGGTTCAAAATTTCTGTCTGCCTTCCTTTTTTATTAACCAAGATAATTGTTATGTGTCGTCGTAATAAATGTCTATTCTGAAAACAGTGACTCCGTAGACGTCTCACTTTTCAAATGTGAAATTTCTTCTCTTTCTTCCTCAGAAAAAGGGAGCAGTCGTTGGTGAACATTCTTGAAGCGTGTTTTAAGCCCGCTTTTTATATTTCCCGTGTGAACGGGGCTTTAACAGTGCTGCGATCTGTTAAGAAATAGGCTCCAAGACCTTTAGGATAATTTACGTGTTTCATTGCCAACTTTAAGGCTTGATTTCAAGTATCTGTTCACTACGCATCAATCACAAGTTTCACATTAGTGATTAATTACACTACAAAACTCTACTGGTGTATTTTTACTTAATATATTTCACTCGTCCGGCAAACGAGGATTCGGGTCCCCTTGCGGGTAGGGATGAATTTTCTTTTCCTGAAAAATTGGTATCTCCTCACACTCAGCCAGTTTTCCCGCATCTGTCGGACCTTTATTTATTCCGAAATTACTTTTTTTTTTATTAAATATCAATTTTGATTAGTTCTGAAAATATTTTTGACACTAATTCCGAAGAAGTGTTTGATGTTTGATTAATTACTGATCAAATTAATTAATTCAGAGATTCATTTTTAATCTGAAATCCCTTTAAATGATTCTGAAATTATTCATTTTGGTAATTCTGAAATTGTTTCAAAAGTTATTTCCTTGAGTAATTTTGAATTTTCATCAATTTCAAATTTTTCCCAGAATTGTTGTTCATTAAGTCTGAAATTATTTTCCTTCATTTTAATTCTAGAATTAATCGTTCCTCAATGTTGTCTGAAAATTATCGGTTGGTCATGAAAAAAAGCTCCGAGGGTCAAATGTGGCCCGCGGGACACTCGTTGAAGAGAGAGAGAGAAAGAAAGGAAGAGACCACTCTATTTTACTTCTTTTTTTCTAAAATGTCTGTCAAATGTTTAAAAATCACATTAAATCGTTTTGGTGACATTGTTGGAGTTTTCATGTACTATATACACATATAGTTTTTCTCTAAATGGAAATATACAGGGTGATTATAAAAAAACTATACCGACATATGGCCCCTAACTATCATACCATTCACAGAAACTGAATGAAATTTCGGCATAAGGTATTTTGATGTATGCGCTCAAGAATGATATGGAAAACAACTGTGTCACTCTAACAGTTACGGTTACAGTGAGAAAGTTTCGAAAATATCAAATGGCAACACCAAGTTTTTTGTATTGGAATGTATCTCCATTGTGAAAACCCCTAAATAGCGTCCGAACGGCAACTGCAGCACGAAAATCACCGGCGGTAGATAGGCTAAAAGTGAGGACAACCAATAAGGACAGAGAAGCAGCATAAAATAAAGCATTTTATTGTGTTTTCCGCATGACCTTGTGGAGGACTAATCAGGCCTTGTGGGATCTCAGCCGAAGAAACGGTGTGCCGAATGAAACGAACGTTAATGCTCTGGTGCGCGGCAGAGTCCTTTTTACTTTTTCCTTGCCTAGCTCCGGGGATTTTCGTGCCACAGGTGCCATTCCAACGCTATTTAGTGTTTTTCAGTATGGAGATCGCATTCCAATACAAAAAACTTGGTGTTGCCATTTGATATTTTCGAAATTTTCTCACTGTAACCGTAACTGTTAGAGTGACACTGTTGTTTTCCATATCATTCTTGAGCGCATACCTCAAAATACCTAATGCCAAAATTTCATTCAGTTTCTGTGAATGGTATGATAGTTAGGGGCCCATATGTCGGGATAGTTTTTTTATAATCACCCCATATTGTAAAATATGCTGTAAACTTATGTTGCAAAACATTGGCAATTTGTGGCAAAGTGGACCACTTTAGTAAACTTTAATTGTTTAATATTGTAGATATTGAGAATATTTGCAATCTTCGAGATTTATTTTTGAAAGTATGTGTAATCTGATGTGGTAAAAGATGTTTTAACCCTGAAAACTGTTGACAATGTAAGTCAGTATACTGATATTGTTTTGTAGTAGTGAGAATATTTTATGTATAGAGGGTTTTATATAATAAAAAAATAAATCACCAATGGTTGTATTTTTAAGCAGCCATTTTTGCTATTGACTGATCAATATCTCTACCTAAGTAGAGAAACCGAGCTCAGTGCTCGGCACTTCGCACCAATTAGCAACGGCAATCGTTGAAGATTCCCCTGCTGTTATTAATTATCTAAAATTCATATTTTGGCTGTGATAAAGTTCTATTTTTACCCGTTTGTTGGTTATAGACAAAAGCAACGAAGAAATTCACAATTGTTTTCGTGGTGAATAAGTTTACCAAATATGGATGATAGACTCTGAGAATGACTAATAATGAGAACATCTCCGTGTACATAGTCCGGGGCTGTGAGCGGTTCTATCTATCTATCTATCCGTGTACATAGAGTTTTTGCGGCACATTCCGTGCAGATATCGAAATTTTGTGCGCAGAGGAACAACGGGTGTGTGCGTGTGAAATTATAGAGAATATGCCCATTATATCTGGCAAATGAAAGGATTCACGGTACCACCTAAATCAGTGTTTCCCAAAGTGGGCGATGGAAAGGTCCAAGGGGGCGATAGAAGCCATGGGTATAACATAGGATCCTATGGGTTCACTTGAGTTGGGGGGCGATGAGAGAAAAATTTCTTTGAAGAAGGGGGTGATGGAACAAAAAGTTTGGGAAGCTATGACCTAAATAAATATTTTTGTTCAGCTCAGCTGGTGTTTTCTAAGCCGTCACAGGGGTTCCAATGTGTAACGATATTATTTATTACTAGCTGTTACCCCACGGCTTCGCTCACGTGAATTCGGTAATTTGAAAAAAAAACTGGGCGATTATTCTACCATATAACATTTGAACACCTCATGGTGATGAACTTTCAGAAATCCCGTCTTATTGGGTATCTACATTGAAGAACGTAATACTGACGAAATTTCATATTCATGGCTTCATCGATTTTGGCTCAGTGATGACTGTTCCATATAACCTTTGAAACTCCCCGGCGTGATTTCTCCATATGACACTCCCAACCTTCTTATTGAAACCTCTTATGATCCCCCTAGAGGTTTACTTCCGAAAAATCCCTTCTTAGTTAGTTTTTACGTCATGAAATAAAACTGACCAAATTTCATGAATATAGATTCAGCGGTTTTGCCTAGCAGTGATTTCTCTATGTCACATTTGAATCCCCTTATGAACCCTTTAGGGGTCTAATTTCGAAAAGAAACCTTCTCAGTTAGTCTTTACGAGATGAAATAAAACTTCTGACCGCACACAAACTTCATGACTATAGATTTGATATTCCTGATTCAGCGGTTTCGACTTTGCGTGATTTCCTCTATGTTACCTTTGAAACCCCTTTTGACACCCTAACACATGGGAAATAGAAAAAGCGGGTTTAAAACCCACTTCAAGAATTTTCACCAATGACTGCTCTCCATTTCCTGCCTTACGAAGGAAAAAAGTTGTCAAGCGGGTGCTATAACTCCCAATGCTACCGCAATATTTGCACATGTGAACGGGGCTTTAGGGGCTGAATTTCAAAAATAAACCTTTCTTAGTGCTTACGTCATGAAACAAAAATTCCGACCAAATTTCATGAATAGCTTTAGAGTTATTTGCTCGGCGTGAATTTCTCTACGTTACCTTTTAACCTCCTTATGATTCCCTTAGGTGTTGAATTTCGAAAAAAAACCCTCTTACTTAGCCTTTACCTCATAAACAAAAACTTCTGACCAAATTTCATGAAAACAGTTTCAGAACGGTCTTCGCTCGGCATAATTTCTCTGTATAACCTTTGAACCCCTTTTTCTTCGGTCCCTTAGGGGGTCGAGTTTCGATAAAATCCTTCTAGTGAATCTTTACGTCATGAATCAAAACTATTGATCAAATTTGATATTTATTGCTTGAGCGGTTTCGGCTGGGCGACGATGAATCAGTCAGGACATGTTACTTTATATATATATATATTTACGTGTACACTGAATATGCGAGAGAAAAAAAGAAAGCGTTGGAAAAAAAAGTAGAGTACCAGAAATTCCTAAACTAGGACATGAGGACGCATGTACGCGCATCTTTGGCTATGTTCCTTATAAATACAAAAGCAACACCACAACAGGTAAAACGCCCAACAAGATGGCCGATAAAAAGATGCCCATAACAAACATGGATGCCACATACTTCAAAAACACAGCAACTCAATTGAAAATTCAATTACAAACAAATAAATACAAATACAATATACTTACATAATTTTTACAAAACATGATGCCACCACACCACCAATAAACAGCATATTGTTCTCCAACTAAAACAGAACCACACTTCTTGTGCTTTTCAACAGAGGGTATTTGTTAATTATCACACACACAAGCACTGAGTGAGTGCTGTTTCACTCATTTTGTTTTTTTCTTAATTGACGATATTTCCTGATAAACTACCCATGGCTGTCTTATTGCATGGGCCCGCTAATCATGGCCCGGAGGGTCTTCTGTGGTGCATAGGAGCACTTCACGATAATGGAATAAGGTGCTATGATAAATAGTAGGTGCCGCTTGGGCAAATGCTTCATTTTTCCAAGTGGAAATTAGAGCATTTTGCAAAAATCACATACACATAATTTTAGGGCCCTCGCGTGAGGACTTTGTCCGAGGGCCCCCTCCGGAGACAGATTTATCATCTTGTGGTCTGTGGGATACGCAGATTTAGCCGCCATGCACCCGCTCAAGTCAAGTTTTCTTGACTACTCATTCTTCCAAATTAGTCACCCAGCAAGACTTATTGACAGAAAGTGTCCATATAGCCCGCTTAGCTACCTCTTCCTCCCCCTCCCCCCCCCCCTCCGCACCGTAAATATGCCAAAATCTTATAATATACTTGTGTCTAAGTCACTCTTTCGGTCGTTCACTGGATTACCCAATCTCTAAGAGTCTCTAGGTTCACCGTTTTCGTCCCTTTCTCACCAGGTCATTGTTTTGGTCACTCTCTAGGTTAGTCTTCCATGTGGTCGGAATTTCTTTCCAATGTGAACAGCTCGTCAAAACCCAAAACAAAGAACAGTTTTGCGAATATCAATAATAACTGCGAGCTTTGGACGAGAGAACATTTTACTGATTGCTTTAAATTGCAATGTACTGAATGCACTGCAATTCTGTAAAGACATTGGTGCGTGGCCTTCATCTTAATGGCACAAGATGTCCGGTTTGCCTCAACTTTATTGACGGAAATTGTCCGTTGTCTGCACTTCATTGGCGCAGAGGGTTTATGGATTTCATTTTAATGGATGTCCATTTTTTGCCTCAACTTAATTATCAGAAAATGTACATTGCCTCCATTTCAATGACACAGAGGGTCGATGGATTTCATTTTTTCATTCCACAAGTTGTCCTTATTTTGTCTCAACTTTATTGAAAGAAGGTGTCTGTTGCTTTCATTTCATTGGCACAGATGGTCTATAGCTTTCATTAAAATGGCACAAGATGTCAACGTTTTCTGGGAATATGCAGCCCGTGGACTTCATCTCATTGACGCGAAGGGTCAGCCGCAGGAAAAAATGTTTGAAAAAAACCTTTGGTCTAAATACGAATCATCAAAATAGCCATCGATGCTTCACACAAAATTCTCGGATCTGAGGTCAACAAATTGGATTCTCTCCGGCCAGGCTACCAGATTGACCAGAAGACGTGAAGTTCTCCGATGTGTTTCTCCAACAAACCGTATTTCCTACAACCGCGCTTTAAACAGTCATACTTTAACTATGGCCACTCAGTATTTAGTGTCATCGATGTTTGATACGTGTAATAATAAACCACCAAAAAATAGATTTCGGGAATTGTTTTTACGCATACAGTGAATAAAAAAAAACAAAACCACTGGTAATTCAGATTTTAATGATTACATACCGTAAACAAAACTCCAGCACGAATGGATTATGGGAATAACGATGCATTTCAATTACCGCGATGGTAGAAGATACTAGCTCTAAGGGAGGTCATTTGTTTCGACTCTACCCTCAGTGTGTATTATTATATCGTAACATTTCGCGAGATTTATTCCATAGAAATAGGAGCCGAGTATGAGGAGAGAGATAATTCTGAAATATCGCTGCCAGGAGATCTCGGTTACACTAAACCAGATTTGTAAAGACAACGTCCCTTAAGACAAAACACACTAGACCTCATTGCTCTGCATTAATGCAAGAATACAGAATATTCCAGCAAGTATGATAACGCAAAAAAAAAAAGTAATAATAATAAACACAAGAAAAAATCGGAGCATTTTCAGAAAATTGCCGATGCCATAACGCGTGAATTTAAGGCGAACCAGTTGCATCAGTAAATTTCCGTAGCGCAATAAAGGAAAGTTATTACTTCGCTCCATTATATGAACAAGTGTAACCTAAAAATTTATGGCATCGCTGCAAATCTCGTAAATTCTCGTCTTTCGGCAGCGTCCCGTGTAACAATAAACTTTCTTCCAAACCCCTCCCCCCCCCCTTAAACCGCTATTTTTCCCCCCTTGAAACAATAAATATCTGAATCTTGTCTTTAGAAATATGTAAAGAAATGGTTAGACATTAAAATTTTTTGGCTTTTACTCAACGTATGCGAACGATATTCCGTTTATTGTCACGGGAAAGAAAATGCAAGTAATAAAAATTTCCAGATGAAATAACACACCCAGGATATGAGAGAATACTAGGAAAATACTTTTTTTTTTCTAATGAATTCGTAGGTGATAAAAGAATTTCAAAGTTAATTTTGATTATTATTTTTTTTTTTTAAGTCTTTGAAATCCCAATGAATATGTGAAAAGATGTTATTGCGTAATAAAAACATGCATAAAATGTCATGTTATGTGATGCAAAAATTGAGAAATTTCTGAGATAATAAAAACATACGTATAACGTCCTGTAAAAAATGAAAAATTTAAATTTCTACGATAATTTCGTTTTGAGGCATGAAATTCTCCTGTAAATAATTTATCATGGATTTCACCAACTAGAGTTCATAAAGTATTATGAATTAATATATAATAAAAATACCAGAGTTTCTCACAACCTTGGACCTGCTAACCAAGCCATAGCCAGCCGCTTTATCTCAATGAAGAGATTTTAGCAGGTGGTCGAAGACACGGGCCATGCTGGGAAATGTGCGTGCGTGTGTGTGTTGTGAATACAAATACAAGGCCACAACAGGCGAAATGCCCAACGAGTTGGCTGAGAAAAAGATGCTCATAACAAATATGAATGTTATATATGTGAAGAGATGGTATTTTTTCGGCCTGAAATATACTGAGAAATTGAATTTTTTGGATGTTATGCCAAAACTGATATTTCGAAATAAAAGTGATTTGTCTCCTCCGGGAATCGGACCAGAGCCCCTTGCATACCGGGCAAGTGCGCTAACCAATACACCAGAGACACACTTTTCAATTCCTCATAACACGCATTAGTAGCGTGAAGCGCAGCGCTGAGTGGAGTTCAGGCCGAAAGAATACCATCTCTTCATACAAAAGCGCCAACTGGGGCGAAAATTGCTGTAGTTAAGGGGAGGCTGCTGCGACTCCACTCAGCGCTTCAGGCTACTAATGCGTGTTACGTGGAACTGAAAAGCGTGTCTCTGGTGCATTGGTTAGCGCACTTGCCCGGTACGCAAGGGGACCAGGGTTCGATTCCCGGGGGAGACAAATCACTTTTCTTTCCAAATATCAGTTTCGGCATAACATCCAGAAAATTAAATTTCTCGTGAATGTGATATACAACCTCTGACAATAAAGTTCGGGTGAATAGTCCCGTAACATTAACGTAGATGAAATGTTAACGAAAGTTGCCTTACTGTCCTTCGAAATAGTCACCTCCCATTACTATGCACCGCTGAGATCTCCTATACATGTCCTGGAAACTTTATAAGCAGTCTTCTGTTGGGATGGAGTTGAAAAGCCTCATCACGTTTCGTTGGATGTCAGGAATATCGTCAAATCTCTTTCCTTTCAAAGCGAGTTTGAGTCGTGGGAATAGGAAGAAGTCTGGAGGATTGAGATCTGGCGAGTATGGTGGATGGTCAATTTGCACCACCACCCCCCCCTTTTTTGCCAGGAACTGTTTAACGATATTGGCTGTGTGAGGTCGAGCATTGTCGTAAACAAGAAACCATGAACGTTGTTATGCGTACTGAGGTCGTACCCTGCGTAGACGTTTCATGAAACGGGTCAAGATTTCAATGTACCTTGCAGCATTCATCGTCGTTCCCTCAGGTAGAAATTCCTTATGGATAATGCTTTGACTATCAATAAAGGTGATTAGCATCGTTTTGATGAGTGATTTTTCTGTTCTGACCTTTTTCCGACGAGGTGATGCAGGAGAACGCCATTCCATGCTTTGCCGTTTCGTTTCATGGTTGTACCTGAGACACCAGGACTCATCCTCAGTGATCTTTTGTTCGTTCATTTTCCTGTTCTCAGTTAAGAACCAACGCACTAAACAAGCACTTTGTAAAACAAGTCTTTCACGCAACACAAACGACGCTCAACTGAACAACGGTGGCGGCAGATGGTCAACCCCTGCCGCTACGCATGGGCAGCGTTTTGCTTCGCCAGTGTTGTCAGATCGGCCGTTCTGACTTCATTCACCGAACTTTATTGTCAGAGGTTGTATTTCAAAAGTACACAGCAACCCAATTGAAAATGCAATTATGAAAACTATAAATGCATGATAAAATAAGGTATGTCCCAAAATGATAGAGCCATTCCTATACAGTATTTTCTGATAACAGTTACTACATAATAACACCCATACCTAGCATGTATTAAATCTTTTCTAGAAATTGTTTTTGTTGGAATTTCAAAGGATAAAAAATTATTGAATGTTCTCTATTAAAGTGCCTCAAAATGATAGATCCACCTAGGTTTGTCGTGCCCCGTCATGCGAATTCCGCCGCGTTTGCGCAGTGAGTCTTCTCTACTAGAGTAGAGGGGAAGAAAAACCGGTTTTATTGAATCGGCAACTGCGTAGTTTTTGTCTGGAATTTAGTTTTGCGTTTTTTCCCCATAATGGGTAGAGGGAAATCTTTAACAGCTCGAGAACGACAACACAATTGATGAATCGCGTTGGAATAAGCTGTCGCTTCGAGCGACTGCAAAGTCAATTTGCCAATCCCGAGCATCAGTATCTAATTATTTGAAATTAGAGGGACTGTATGGCACCAGAAAGACTAAAGATCGTCCTTCGGCGTTGACGAAACGCCAGAAAAGTGCGATTCTATACGCAAAGTAAGAAACTCTTCCATAAGTTTGAAGAAAATAACATCTTTCCCTGACGTGAATGTATCTTAACATTAAGTTCATCTCACTCTTCGGCGTTGCAAATAAGTCTGGCCATCGCAAAACGCTTACTCGTCCAAAACTTAGTGAGCATCATAAACAGGAAATACCCGATCTCCCCGTTAAAAAGTCTCGCCGCAGAGAGCAACACGCCTACACAACGTTACAATTATTCATTCATTACACTTCACTCTCTATGAGTTGAGGGAAAAAACTCATAGTTTAAAAAATTGATTGCAGATGGCAGCACTACACATAACAAGTATTACACAAAAACAAATTTCAAGAAAGGTTCACTATACATACACACACATTTCAACATGTACCAATTCGTTAGATGTTCCGCAGAGGAATATGGACGAGATGCATGTGTGGTTTAGTAGTAGTAGTAGTGTCTATGACCGGGCCTTTCACTTCCACAAAAGAGATTTACCGAGCCGCGGGCTTCCAAAGGTTGAGAACCACTGATTTAGAGTTGTTCCAGATAATTTTCTGCAAGACTTCGAGATTGCAAAACAACAATTGGTTCGACGGACAAACACAGATTTATTTACAGAACAGCAATTTACACGTATTTACAGCCTAATCAGAGAGATAACAACTTTCTCTCAACGTTTAAACACAACTGACTTCTCATCCAGTCTCTCTGTTATTCGAGTCTCCCCCTATATTTATAGGTCTGCTGAAACTTCGAGAAAAGGAACATTCCACAAAATTATACTTTAAAGTTTTAAAGTTGGCGGCGCCACCGTACGGAGGGGTTGGACCAATGTCTGGAGGGGCGGGACTTTCTAGAATGTTCCCACCAGCTCTCCGCCAATCGCAGTCATTTCCGCCAAACCGAAACCGGTATCAACCGATTTCGATAATTCTGAGAGCCATCGAACAAATCGCGCTATCTATCGCCTACAGATCGTAACAGAGTGATGAAAAAAAGTTTAATTTGGACTGTCCAGATGGCTGGAAGTATTACTCGCATGCTGTCAGAAAGTTATATCTGAACGTCTGAATGCTCAGACATACCAGGAACTGTTGAATCAGTATCTAATTCCGTTTCTTGAATCTCAAAACGGCTCCACAGCTCAATATCAACAGGACAATGCACCCCCTCGCAATACAAATACGACTTGGGTATGGTTCCTTGCGAATGGGATCCCAGTGATGGATTGGCCCGCATGTTCTCCAGACCGCAATCCGATCAAAGAACATGTGGGGCTTCAGTGGCACGTAAAGTGTATGAAAATGGCAAACGGGCGTTCTCCAAAGTGTGGCAAGATATTCCTCCTCAGCATCGCCAAAAAACTTGTTGAACCGATGCCTAGACGGGTGTTTGACATTATAGAACAATGGAAAATTTATTGGGCGTTTGAAATATACACTGAACGTGAATTTTTTTGAGTGACTTTATTTATTATTTGGGACAGGTTTTGATTCCACTATTCGATCTAATTTTTTTTTTCTGTCATAAGAAATGCTGACATATATTAAATTATTATTGTAGTTTTAATCCTGTGCAAAATCAGGGATTTTAAGTTAAAAAAAATTTTCACCTCAGAAAAATAAATTGTTATTTATAGAAAATTGTATGTGGCTCTTTATCATTTTGGGACACACCTTATTATACACTGAAGAGCCAAAAAAAACTGTACAGCTGTCTAATACCGTGTAGGCTCCCGCGAGCCCGCAGAAGTGGCGCAACACGACGTGGCATGGACTCGACTAATGTCTGAAGTAGCGCTGGAGGTAATTGACACCATGAATCCTGCAGGGCTGTCCATAAATCCGTAGGAGTAAGAGGGGGTGGAGATCTCTTCTGAACAGCACGTTGCAGGGCATCCCAGATATGTTCAATAATGTTCATGTCTGGGGATTTTGGTGGCCAGCGGAAGTGTTTAAAGTCAGAAGAGTGTTCCTGGAGCCACTTTGTAGCAATTCTGGACGTGTGGGGGGTGTCGCATTGTCCTGCTGAAATTGTCCAAGTCCGTCGGAATGCACAATGGGCATGAATGGGTGCAGGTGATCAGACAAGATGCTTACGTACCTTTCACCTGTCAGAGTCGTATCTAGACGTATCAGGGGTCCCATATCACGCCAACTGCACACGCCCCATACCATCACAGAGCCTCCACCAGCTTGAACAGTCCTCTGTTAACATGTAGGGTCCATGGATTAATGAAGTTGTCTCCATACCCGTACACGTCCATCAGCTCTAAGCAATTGGAACCGAGACTCGTCAGACCAGGCAACGTGTTTCCAGTCCTCAACAGTCCAATGTCGGTGTTGTCGGGCGAGGCGTAAAGCTTTGTGTCGTGCAGTCATCAAGGGTACACGAGTGGGCCTTCGGCTCCGAAAGCCCATATCGATGATGTTTCGTTGAATGGTTCGCACGCTGGCACTTGTTGATGGCCCAGCACTGAAATCTGCAGCAATTTGCGGAAGGGTTGCACGTCTGTCACGTTTAATGATTCTATATTTTTCCGGCCGCAGCGATGTCGTAGATTTATTTTTTTTACCGGATTCCCGATATTCACGGTACACTCGTGAAACGGTCGTACGTGAAAATCCAAATGTTATCGTTACCTCGGAGATGCTATGCCCCATCTCTCGTGCGCCGACTATAACACCATGTTCAAACTCACTTAAATCTCGATAACCTGCCATTGTAGCAGCAGTAACCGATCTAACAACTATGCCAGACACTTACTGTGTTATATAGACGTTGCCGACCGCAGCGCCGTACTCTGATTGGCTCCATATCTCTTTATTTGCATACGAATGCCTGTACCAGTTTTTTTGGCTCTTCAGTTCATAATGCCCAATAAGGGCGTGGTAGCCCGGTCGATAAGATACTCGCCTAAAGTGCCAAAGGATGTTTAGAGGTGTCGCGAGTTCGATACCCGGTTCGTCCTTGTCAGAAAACTTTCCTGACACAGGGGTACAACAAAAAAAACGGCGGCTTGACCGCAGAAAAAATTGCTACCGCAGGTAGTCCCCCATCGAGGGGTTAGCGCACCAACCTCTCGTTGAGTATAAAAAACAAGCCTGCCGTTCGGAATCGGCAATAAATTGTAGGCCCCGGTCTAATTAGCCCTCGCGTACAGAAAATGCCCGTGGTGCGACAAAAATGATCAAATGATTAATGCCCATAAAAATATTTTTGGTTGTCTTATTCTAAGTAAGGACAGCTTCTCGATTTACCCTAACATGTTGATCGTATTTCTTTTCAAACGTAACAATTGTGTTAGAATTTACTACCCCTCAGGGGCATGGGCGAAGATACAGCCCCCCCCCCCCATCTTCAAAAGTGGAGTTGGCCGATTTAATGTATATGTGTATATATGAATTGTCATCATTATCATCATCGTGCCCCCCCCCAGACTTCCAAGTCTATCCGCCTATGCTCAGGGGTAAGTTATTGCATTTATTAACAACCCTATTAGAGAAAAATTCCAGCGGCGCCACAATCCAACATGAAGTTTGTTTCTGTGTAATGCTTGTATTAGTGTGTCCATTTCCCAACAATTTTTCAAACTATGAAAGAAGCGTAATGATTAAAGTTATGTTACGCAAAGAAAAAAATTGAAATTTCGCAAAAAAAAACCTTTTTAAATCTGAAATTGTGCATTTATTTGCAACTAAATAAAAAAAAAAGCGCTTGAAATCAAAATTAGTGATGTAAGCCAATGAGCGTAACCCCGATGTAAAAAAAATCTATGTATGGGATAACGTGCCCGGACAACCTGTATTTCATATGCGTTTCTTTAGGTTCGGATCATTTTATGTACATAACTGCTGTGACCAATCTAAATGCATGGCCCTGCCTGAGCATGATTCCAGAGCCTCAAATGTATTGTGTGCTCCATGATAATGAGATCTGATAACACGATTATCGGGAGTGGTAATACGATTATCGCAAAACCATTTGCGCGGCTCCCATGATGTTGAGGAGACATCCCTAAACGTCAAAGACGATTTCGAATAGGTACATTTTCATGTTGTTACCAGGATAGGTGTTGGTGAGCTCAGCGAATCCTTCATTGATTTTTCGGTTTTTGAACTGATAGTGGTTTTTATAGTGATGAACAACTACTATAAAGAGGAATAAAAAAAATTATAAGTCACGTCCAAGTTTTATGGTTCGACTTCGAACATTTTTTCTTCCGTTTCGAAATTTACGCCGAAAGAACAGACACTGTTTTCTTAAAAGGAAATGAGAGATAAAACTGAAAAAAAGTACAACAAATACAGAAAGTAAATGGTTATAAACAAAGTCCGGATGCTGTTGACCTTAAAGAATCCTGAAAAATGACCATAAAGAAAAAAATTACCCAAAAACTCGAAAAAATGCCCTAAAAACTAAAAGTTCCCCGAAAAAATGACGAAAATGCTATTAGAATAGCCAAACAAATTTCTTTAGTAAATGAACCTGTCGTTATTATGATACTAAGCATGAGAAACCAATAACATGCACTAACCCCCTTAAAACTGAAAACGTTATTTAAAAAAATGCAAAAAATTCAAATTTCATAAGAATCCGGCGAGCCTTGGTGACAATATAGTAATATAGTGACAATATAGAATAATGAGATAATATAGTAGTCTTTCGGGTGATTTCAATGTCATAGTCTATGTTCTAAGTCTTTCCGTCCTAATACAATGCCTCCATGAATTTATATTATATGCCCACTGCGTTCACGCTAAAATTCACACCAAATGCTCTTTTTTTTTGGAATAATATCGCACCGAGGTCCCTTTTTGCACACGAGGGCTAATTAGACCGAGACCTATAATTTATTGCCCATTCCGAACGGCAGCCTTTTTTATACTCACCGAGCGGCTGTTCGTTAACTTCTCGGTGTGGGATTCAATGCGGTAGCAATCTTTTTCTTGCGGTCATATCACCGTTTCTGTTGTACCCATGTTGTCAGGTTTCTGACAAGGACGACCCGGGTATCGAAGAACTCAGGACAACTCTAACCATCCTTTGGTACTTCAGGCGGGTATCTTCTCGACCTGGGCTACCGCACTCTTATTTATTTGCATAAAAAATATTGAAAGTACTATGAACTTTTCTTTTAAATCGAAAGAAATACGAAGATTTAAAAAGAATCTGGTAACCATTTGAAAATCTAAAATTACTGAATCCGCTCATCAAAATTTTCCGATCTGTTACGGTCGTGTTCACCAACACAGTTTAAACTACAATCGCAGGTGAAAGGATTGAAGATCGAACCGGATTGGTGAAATTGAAGATTTTAACCAATTCGTGTCGATCGCTAATCGTTTAACCTGCGATTGTAGACTAAACTCTGTCGGTGAATACGGCAATTAAAATCGGGAAAAAAATTTATCAAGTCAAAATTAACCTCGCTTATAGAACCATGGCGAATTTACGGTGAACGACAGGACTTGGACAGGTGCGGGCCTAGGATTGGGTGGCCAGATCACCGGGTTCGAGCCGCACCGTCACCACAGTGGTGGTCGGCTGAAGTTGGTTTTCTGTGGTTCCCAACTTCAAGGCGCAAATCCGAGCCGATCTCCCCGTTAAAAAGTCTCGCCACAGAGATCAACAGTCCTACAAACAGTACAAATATTCAGTCATACAAATACAACGCCACAACAGGCAAATTACCCAACGAGGTGGCTGACTTAAGAACATCATGGATCCCCGAGCCGTTATTTGGAGGCCCTACATACTACTGCTACACCACACATGCACCCCCCCCCCCGCGGAACCCCCAATGAATCGGTACATGCGGGAATGTACGTGTAGTGAAACCTGACGTGAAGTTTTTTGTTTCTCTGTAATGCTTGTTATGTGTAGTGCTGCCATCTGCCACCAGTTTTTCTAACTATGAGTGAAGTGTTATGATTAAATGATTTATCGTTGTAGGACTGTTGCTCTCTGTGGCGGGACTTTTTAACGGGGAGATCGGCTCGCATTCGCGCCTTGAAGTTGGGAACCACAGAAAACCAACTTCAGCCGACCACTTCAGTCACTACACATCACTCACTTCACTTCTGAGATATAGATGGCAGCACTGAAAAATCATACACAACACTAGATACGCACTCAGACTGTTAGGTACACGCACTTACACTTCCGAAACAACTCACTAGGTAGTAAATTGCCTATGGCAATAGACCTGAGTTGTGCTCGGTTTGGAAAAAAAAAAAAGTGTTGAATTGTAGGGCAATAAGCCTTAATTAAAAGCTAGGATTCCCCAGATATTTCGTTGATTGGTGATACTTGAACATGCATATTATTCATTTTGCAATGGGTATGCGAACACAACCGCAAAATAATCATACCGAGTTAATAACTAACCAATTGAAATATTTTATGTTATTGAAAATGCAGCGAAACTATCCTAGGCGGCCACCCCCCCCCCCCTTCGCGGCCAGTTTTCCTCGGAACGGACAATAGGCTCCATAGACATAATACAAAAATCAACCCCATTCCGCGGCTACCTCTGTAGATGATGGGCGATGATGGCCCCGCGATGAAGATGCAGGGAGAGGAAAAGCTCCTGTGTTCGTATCTCTTTTGAAATGTGCCAGCGTATTTTTGATTGTGAGTAACGTGCTGTTGGATTTAATAAAGTGCGCGGTTCCTTTTATTTCTTACCGGGTGTTTCTTTGACGTCGCGTTAAAAAGTTACGGACGATTAAATTCGACACTGGAAGCGGCGTGGCTTCTAATGGAGCTACAACGTTGATGACGTCACTGATCGAGTGTGACTTTTAAAGATGGTCTACTGAAATTTCCCGGTGAGCTGTCTTCAATTAAATCTGCGAATAAGAAGGGTAATAACCAGAGGAACAACTTGCATTAAATTCGGTGACTTTGTTCTAGAGATATGAATTTTTGATTTGCACATGTTAAGTCTACGGGGTCTATTAGAAAAATTTTTTTGAATCCTTTCTATGTTTATTTTGACCAAAATTTTGAAAATTTCCTATTAAGAGACCTGTATATTTCTCTCCTCTTCAAACCGCATCGAAATATCTTTAGTTGTTAAATATTTACAATCGTTTGAAAATTTTCTCGTAATGGTTCCTACGAGAGTCTAACATGGTGTAACTTTATAGCGACACAATTTTTTACGAATTGTCCTTAAAAATAGCACAATATTTTGCCTGGATAATCTGTTTTGATTGCATTGTTCCGCCGCAAGAACCGAATTTCTACGATTAATTGAAGTTTTTATATGATTTTTCAAAATATGTTGTTTGTGCCAGGAGTCCCTGGTCAATTATGTAAACATTGCGGCCAAACGATAAAGATATACTATATCGATTAGAATTTTGTAATTTGAGACCATGTGTCCCGATCAAAATGACTGTCATTGACCAATTGTCCCGTATTCGTACCGTTTTCTCCTCGAATAGTGTAATTGATGTTGCAGACTGTGTTGACACATGATATTACTCCAGGTCATACGTTACGTTTTGGTTTCTCAAAATTCATTGAAACTGAACTATCCGAGAGTGTGAGAATGGAAAAGACACCCCCACCAACGGAAAAAGTGCTGTCAACCCCAAAGAGGTCTGCGGACGGACGCTATTATTTCAGAAATAAAAAGATCAACGACTCCATTGAGTTACAACATCATAAGAAACAGAAAACTCCCCGGGTAAAAAATAAGAACAAAAATGTCGATAGATTCCTCCAAATAATGATTTCATCGTCGGACGAGGAACAAGCCGACAGCACCGTCGAGATTTCAAACGGGTCTGAAACTTTTCATAGCTTAGAGATCGACTCGTATATGGATACGGAGAGCTTTCTGAACTCGACACCCCCACTAAACGATGATGAACAAATTGTATCTACAGAGGACTGGCAGACGCAGTATGATGACAAAGACGGTGTCTCACGAGAAATTATAGGAGAGGAAAATGAATCAACGGCAACACATAGTCCATTGACAACATCAAGCAAGAGTTCAAAGGATCAACAACTGTATTCGATTCACGACATGATCAACAGCATGATCCGAATTAATACAGTTTCGGAACTTGACACTTCCATTCGTCAGCTGTTGGATGAATTAATAGATCTGATCCCCGAAGAACAAATGAACATACTCGATAGAAAAGGAGCTGTTAGTTCCCTAAATAATTATGAGACAAATGGCGATAGGGGAAGCCATACAATTTCTGATTACAAAGACCAATCCTTGAGCTCCAAATTCTTCAGGGCTCCATTAGAGGAAGAAGATATGGATGATATCGTTTCTCCCAGTAGAGAAACTAAAAATTCAAAGAACATTTCTCAAAAGAAAAGGGAGGCCATATATAGCAGCCTCAGTCCTTTTCTTAAAGATAAATCGTCACATGGAGACAGACCAAAGTGGAATAAACCTCCCGACTCCAAGAGAAATCCGATGGATATTTCCAAAAATCGGAACACAGATGAAAAGGAATCCTCAGAAGCAAATGAGATATCACCTAGCTCAGCTGGGAGAACTATTCATGAACGGACTGACAAATCCTGCAACGCCAAAATGAATCCTCAAGTGCTTCCTATTAACGCACGAAAAACTTTCAAGGTAGATGACATCATCAAGGACTTGTTTCAAATCATAAATTACACTACGGGAGTGGGTAAGAATTTCAAATATGGGATACCAGCGACGCACCGGAAAAAAGCGAAGAAGAGGCTTGATATCCTATTACTATGGTTGGGTGACCAAGAGAAGACTCTTACAACAAGAGCCACCCAAACACAGCAAACTGACGAAAGGCATGACTGGAATCATCCCACTGGAGTTGACATAATCACACAAACTGAAGAATGTTACAAGAAATCGCAGAGGGAGATCGAGGAAGTCTTTGGCATTAACAAAAACAATGAACTCACAGGCAGTAAGGAAAAGTCCCAACCACTGAGGCAAATGAATAACAAGACAAAACAGTGGAAATGTAAGGACGGCTCAACGAATAAACAAAACAACTATCTACACACCACTGAGGCTAAGGTGCCAATGCATATCATGCATAAGACAACTCCCAATAACCACACGCCAACGTCAATACAAGCATCGGACCAAAGAAGGGATACAGAAGATGACAGTGATACTAGCCAGTATGTTACCGTCGAAGAAGTGGATTATACAAGAGAAACTATGGATGAGAAGACTCATCCACATAGAACTAATATACAGAAAAGGCTGTATAACATGTCCCTGCAACAAACATCAAAAACCGGGAGAAATTTGGAAAACCATGGCAAAGATACAGAAGATGATCTCGAGAGTGGTACATTCACCGAAGTACTGAACAAAAGACAAAAGCAAAAGCAACGGACCACAGCAAATGAAACCACAAGTGGTAAAACCTTCCCCCTGCTGTTGTATAGGAATAAAATTATGAAAAATCTACAAGCCACTAGTAATATAACTTCCCTTCATATTTTCAACAGCAAAATCAGTAACATCAGGAATATTAAAGGTGGAACTGCAATAGACTGTTTAAACCAGAACGATCGCCTGGAACTTAAGCGGTGGATTTTAAATGACAAAATCCTGAGGCAACTTTATTTTGTCGTAATTCCAGATGATCATCTGCCACGACCTAATTCAGTGAAACAGGGTCGAAGAGCGACACAACAAAATCAAGGATCCTTTGAAAAAAAAGGATGTCAAGCCAGCAGGAAACAACCAGGAATTTGGACGTCAGTTTCTGGCCGTGGCACGATAACATCCTATTCATCGTCAAAAACTGCAGGTGGGATGATACCTAAACGTCAGCTGACAAATGGCACCACACTCTCCTATCCGAAGAGGACGGTCTCATATGCTGATGCATTGGAAAATATAAACAATTTCCCTCTGCATTTGAAATTCTTTGAAGATGATTACATCAATCGAAAAATCATCTTAAATGACTTCTATGAACAAATGGAATATGAGCAACTATCTGACTATATATATGATATTATACCCAGGAAAAACGACATAGTAGTGAAATGCGCCCACTCATTAGCGGCTAAGGTCATTAGTGTCGCTGTTGGAAATAACTTCAAATTAAAATATCATCTATCGGCAAAGGGTGCCGCAACTTACGTATTCTAGTCTATAACAGTACTAATGTCCACAAACCTTAAAATACTTCAGATTAACTTGAACAGGAGTGAAACTGCCACTTATACTATGGTGCACCATATTTCTGAGAAAAAAATAGATATAGCCTTAATCCAGGAACCGTGGCAGTATAGAGGAATGCTTAAGGGCCTTCCTGGTATGTGGATGAAATTTAATTCACAAAATTGTAAAGCAGCTATAATAATTCCGAATAACAGAATAATTGCATCAAGTTTCTTGACATTCAGAAACAGTGTATCCGTAAAAATTTGTTTGACAAATAAAGAGCTTGTTCTGACATCAGCTTACGCCTCCCCATCCCAAAAAATAGAAGACACTATCACTGAACTTAATATTATTTCCCAGACAACTGGCAAAACTTCTTCATCATCGGTGGCGATATGAATGCTCACCATATACATTGGGGTTACAAGGACATCGACAGCAGGGGACGTAAACTTTTAGATCTACTCAGGGCTCAACATCTTTCACTTCTCAATGATGGCAGCTGCACCTATAGTTGGGAGGATGCTTCGGGCAGCCCTGACGTCACGCTAACGAACGATGTAGACATCTTTCGGAGAACTCACTGGAGCATTTCTGATGAAGACAGCTTGAGTCCCCACTTCTATATACATCTGGCTCTGACCGAAAAAGCTAATTTACAAACCATCACCAAGTATTCAAATTCTGAAAGAAGAGTTAGAAATTTTCTTCAAACTCTCGGTAGACAAATGCCTGATATCATTAGTGACTTACATCATGCGAGAAATAGAGAAGAGCTAGACAACTCTATTTCAAATTCGTTTAATTTAATATCATCAATAGGCAATAGGTGGCTCAAAATAACCACAACCACCAAAGAAGCTGCACCCTGGTGGAACAAAGAACTGGAGGTGTCGAGAAAAGCTCTACGGTCTAGCAAGCGAAAATTCTACGCGGCCACCGATCAGAATAGAGGTGTATTGAAAGAGATTTTCCATCGAAGAAGGGCCTTGCATAATAAGCTTATCAAAAAGACCAAACACCAAGCGTGGAAACAATTTTGTGAGGCTTCTACTAATCCATTTGGCAAGGTCTTCAAGGCAGCTATAAGGCAAAAAAAAAATTACGCCTCAAATATTCTCATATAACCCAGACAATGACAGCCAACGCGTGTAAGCACAACAATTACTTTCCGACATTTTTCCTGATGAAGGAAATGAAATAGGTCAGTCTTCCCAGACAGCTGACTGCGAGCGCATTTGTTTTGTTGAACCAGAAATTACTTCTAGCGAAATCAAAAGAGTCATTAGTCATCTAAATGACAAAAAAGCGCCTGGAATAGACATGATCAACAATATCCTGATCAAAAGAATCAACAGGACGTTCCCTGAAATTTTGTACGTAATGTACAACCGATGCTTCCGACTTCTGCTGTTTCCTACACACTTCAAAAACAGTAAAGTATTACTGTTTTTGAAAAAAGATAAAAATCCTAGCCTACCTGAGTCATATAGGCCTATACATCTCCTGTCGACTGTAGGAAAAATATTTGAAAAGATAATTGCACAACGAATTGTATTCGAGTTAGACAAAGTTAATTGGATCAATGACCACCAATTTGGTTTCAGACATGGTGTCTCCACTGAACACGCTCTGGTTGCCATTCAGCAAGAAATTAATACACAGAAAAAGAAAAAGCACGACATGGCAATCATAACTCTTGACGTTCAAGGGGCTTTCGACTCTGTTAAATATCCAGTTATCCGCAGCAGATTAAATGAGGCTCCAATTTCCTCCCAGCTAAAGAAAATAGCCGAAGACATCCTTTCTAACCGTACAGTTTCAATAGTTACTGGCAGTGGAGCAGTGTCGAAACAACTAACTCAAGGTTGCCCACAGGGGTCCTGCTCTGGCCCACTATATTGGAATCTGATACTTAACAACATCTTCCAGCTCAAGTGGCCAAATAACGTGCTGGTCCAGGCCTATGCAGATGACATTATCGTATTGGTCTCGGGCCCCACGGTGGAGGGAGTTGGTAAAAACGCCTCCAGCGTCCTGGCTGATATCAGCAACTGGCTAACTGAGAACGGCCTTAAATTAGCCACCAACAAAACAAACTTCCTATGGGTCTCCCCCAAAGGGAAACGTCCGCCACAAATTCGTTCGTCAAACAACTTCATCAAGAGACTCCGCAAAATTAAAATTCTAGGTATCCATTTTAACGACAAATTGGACTGGAAAGACCATATCACAGAGCTGAACACAAGATCCAATCTACTACTCACGAGGCTTCACTGCATAGCAGGCAGGAATTGGGGAATCAACACTAGGATGCGCAGGACTCTTTACATCACGGTCGCACAACGTATTCTGGTGTATGGAGCCGCCATATGGGGAGCCAATGCTACCGTATCCCTACAGAAGCGCCTTGACTCAATTCAGAGGGGATATCTGCTATATATCTCTAAGGCCTACTCAACTACGCCCACAAATGCACTACAAGTCATACTGGGATTGCCCCCACTCAGTCTCCTGGTAGAATGTGAAGCCAAATTTAGCCTCTTGACCCGTCTGAAAACTCCTGTTACGCTGGGGAATGGCGAGACACTTTCCTACGTCCAGATGGAAAGGAAAATCACAGGATGGTCCTAGCATCCTTCACAATCTGTGGAGGAATGCCGCGTTGACCTAAAAGGAGAAATACACCCACAGGCTGAATATAAGATCTACACTGATGGCTCCAAGACTGAGCATGGAGTGGCTTCGGCCATGGTTACCTTTCAGGATGACTTGGAGATAAGTAACTGGAGCAATAAACTCAATGATCTAAATACGGTATTTCAGGCGGAGCTGTTTGCGCTGCTCACAGCTACGCAACAGGCAAGCGCCAGCAAGAAAGAAACACACATTCTTTCTGATTCACTTTCTTCATTATATGCGGTTCTAGACCCCCTATCACGCCACATGATGGCTCGGAAAATTAGAGACCTGTTACTGCCAAATAAACATATCTATATCTCGTGGATCAAAGCGCATAGTGAAAATACTGGGAATGAAGCAGCTGATCGGTTAGCCAAAAGAGCGACCGAAAGACCAGAAACAGATTTCTCTATCCTTCTTCCAAAGTCGTGGGCGATGAAGAAGTTGCAAAATGATCTGTTACAGAAATGGCAATCGCGATGGTCAAATGACACGAAAACAGGTCGTAAGATATATGAAGTTCTCCCACAAGTTAAATGCTCTAGTTATGGCTGGTCTAGAGAGGCTATTTTATTTTTTTCAGAGCATGGCCCCTTCCCCTCCTATCTTCATCGTTTTCATAAGAGTAGGTTTTCAAGCATGTGTAAATGTGGAGGGGAGGGAACCGTCTTTCACTATGCTACGGCATGCGAGTATACCAAGGACTTTCACTTTGGCTCTACTACGCCACAGAATTACACCACTTGGAAGAAACAGTTACTGAGAAAACACTCCAGAATCGAAAGAATTAAGCGCCTTGTTAGATACGTCATTTCAAACGAAGACAAATTAACAGTCACGAAACAGTGCCAAAGTACGAATGTTTCAGCTCCCTCACAAGCTGATAACAACCCTTCATCAAACTCAGACTATGATCCCCTGGCATGAAATGCGATATTTTGGGATTGTCTCACGGTGTCTTTGTGCGAGACTTCTGATAGACAATGAAGTTCCTTGATTCCCGTTGCTGTCAATGGACAATGTCGCCTGTCTTGTATATATTATATATATATGAGTGTTTATATGCTTGTATATATATGTTTATGTATCTTATATATGTGTGTCTATAGTTATTTGTGGGCCCCCTTCGTGGCCTGCTGGCGACGTGCGTATGCACCTGCCCATGTAACCTCAACTTTTTGTCTTCTTATCCGCTGGTGGTCTTTGGGTGCTTAGTGCTCCGGATATTGCATCGCTCTTCCACCATGGCCCAAACCCTCTGGGTGACCAGCTTATATCCCCTATGGGGACAGAGCGGAGGCCATGGTCGGTTTCGGGTTTCGGGGCTACCTCTGTATGCGATCAGCGGCCGACCCGTCCGCGGCCACTTCCTTGTAGATAAGAGTTTTTGTGCGTTTTTTTTTCTTCCTAGAGCTGGCTGTCCTTTTTGCATAACCTTATTATCTTTATACATCAGCATAAATGCCTTTTCGGATCAATCGAATTTCCTGTTCATGATAGTATTACACTATCTGGTTGGAAACGTTTGTAAATAGAATGACAAAGGCTAATGCTATACGGTTGCTGCTAGCCGGTGAGACAGTTTAAAAATTTGCTCCCGGGTTGACAGGGTAAACCTTATATTATTTCTTCTCTAAGGGGTAAACCAGATAAATATTGTTTATGATCGTTACTGAATAGGTAAAAGATGTGGAAGTTTCGGCTCTGAGGATACTTTCTTAAAAGATTCAGAAGATTCAGTAGAACAACAGTTAGGGAGTAAAAGAAATGTGATGAAATATCCAGGATAATACAGATTAAACAAACTGATCCGATGATCTGAAGTTCTGCACAAGATACAGTGAAACCTCGATATGCATAACGATACCGAACCAAGAAAAAATATCTTTGTAGAGAATTATCGTTATATCGAGAGGCAACATTATTATCACATGCCATCAAATTTATGCTGCTGTTGGCAACTTTTCAGTATCCCCAAAAATGCGCTTCCGAGTATTTATTCGCTGCAAAATATTTTAATTGGTTAACTGATAAAAGGAATTCAGCTGGATGTGTATTGCTCCGGTAAAGGAGTTTATCGCAATCCACTTTGGTGTATCGCATGAAAAGTACCGATACCGAACACTCTCGGTGATTAGGTGATGCACAACACCGATATTATTGTTAGACATCTTCGGAAGAACTGAAACATGTGACATGAGTTAAAAAAAATATACTTAAGGATATTTTGAGCGAAAAATAAATAAAAATATTAAAAGTTGTAGTTGTTTTTTAAAAATCCTCCTTGTTATAGAGAGGAGTAAAGGATATCGTTGTATCGAGAGAAAGTTAGCATTATAGACTTTGTCTGTTACAAACAATATTTGAAAAAAATACCGTTGTAGAGGGATTTGTCGTTATGTCGAGTATCATTGTACCGAGGTTTCACTGTATATGTATTTGTTTTGTGGGCATTGTAAGTAAATTGAGCATAAATTTTTTTTGTGACATTGAAAACCGTTATTTTGACACGCCTCCTGAAATGTGCTTTTCCTGTCATAAAACCCCTATTCGGCGGTCACCTCTGCAGACGGCCACTTTTTTGCGGAACGCCGAGTGACCGGCTTAGAGAAGTTTCACTGTATATGAAA
The DNA here is from genome assembly GCF_987345545.1 of Pholcus phalangioides. Classification (NCBI taxonomy): domain Eukaryota; kingdom Metazoa; phylum Arthropoda; class Arachnida; order Araneae; family Pholcidae; genus Pholcus; species Pholcus phalangioides. Next base: position 15,673,513 of record NW_028301601.1, on the reverse strand, counting down.
ATTTATGAACCTGAAAACAGAATTTCCACAAAAAAACAATAAAAATTTATTTAAATGGAATTCTTGATTTCCAATTTCCATTACCGAAAAAACCAAATCACGTTCTTTCAGATAAAACTTCATATATTTTGGAAACTATTTTGTTCACAAACATGAAAAATAATTCAAATGACTATATATTGGATATGAAATATGGAAGTCATTTCTAAACATTTCAATGAAGTTTGTATAATATATAACCGTATTTTATTTTGCACATTTCATACAATAACATTTTCAGAGAATATCAGCAAGGTAAGGGAACCTCATTTCCTTTAAGAAAGCATTAGCATTTTCATTAAAAAACCGACTTCAAAAATTGAGGAAAATCTTTTAAATTTACTTCGAAATAGAAAAAAATAAATTTCTACTTCGAATCAGGTTTAGGCATTTCAAATCCGATCGACCGAATTCCATTTTTCTGAAGACTTTTCCGATTAGAGAAATCTTCCACAAAAATGCATATCTCACGCTAAATTGGCCGAGATGATTTCCAAATTCAATAAGTAAAAGAACAGCAAAAAATGATAATAAATAAAAATCTAAATCAATTTCCCTTATAACGAGATTTCTATATTATTTTTTCCTTACTCGTTACAACGAGATACTATAACACTGTGAGTGTATGTCGATATGATGGGATCCAAAGGGAAAAATCTTTCTTATCGTTTTGTCTTTGAAAAAAAGAGAGAAGGTTTTTCCAATTTTATTAGATCTGTAATGAACAAAATCAAAAGAAATATTTTTTTCTCCACAAAAGAAGAATTTATTTTTTGATTTTTCTGTATTTTTATTCAATGGAAAGGAATAAAGAAAAAGTTATCGGAACATATTTGTATCAGAAATATTAAATAACACTTCTCTTTTGTGAAATAAATACGCGGAATCCAGTTTTTTTTTAACGGGAAACAACAAATTTTTTGATTAAGATACCGGATTGTTTCGGAAAATAATCAGTTTGTGGATTTTCTTTGTTCTTGATTAAATTTGGTCATGTTTTTATTAATAATATTATGTAATTTATAATTGTATTGTTTATTAAGATTGTTTTAGGTGTATTAATGAAGATATTTGTTATACTGGGTGTCCTGTAAGTCCTGATTCGGCCTTTATCTCATCAACCGCTTGTCGTAGAGGTATGGTTTTAACTCAAAAGATGTGTTCAAAAGTTTCTCACAAAAATCACTCTGTACCAGTTTTGAGAGTGAAAATATAATGTTACAAAATAAGAAATTTAAATTTTTACGCGGTTACCCTGTTCTCTATTTTTCCCTGTCACTCCTGAGGCGAACAAAATCATTCCATGCAAAGTGAGATATTCGCTGAACTAGTTGAGCTCATAATCAGAATGAATGAATGAAAATGAATGAACGAACGCCAGGGGCTCTGCCACCGGACTTATCCCGTTGCCGAGATCTCTTCCAGCCCAGCTTCGTGGCAGAGACTGGAACAAAGTGAGTGCACTAACAGTCTTAGTGTGTAGCTAGTGTTGTGCTTGATATTTCAGTGCTGCCATCTATACTTCAAATTGTGAGTGAAGTGTAATGATTGAATATTTGTTACATTGTAGGCCTGTTGCTCTCTGTGGCGAGACTTTTTAACGGGGAGATCGGCTCGTATTCGCGCCTTAAAGTTGGAAACCACAGAAAACCAACTTCAGCCGACGACCACTGTGGCGCCGGTGGGGTTCGACAGTGGTGGTCGGCTGGAGTTGGTTTTCTTCAACTCATAATCACTCATAATCAATTCTCACAATTTATCACTCATAATCAAATCTTTCTTCACTCATATTCAGAGAAAATTTGGAAAAGAACAGCATTAAAAAACAAACAACAATCATCATTTCCCTCATTTATGTGGTTCGTACTGGTTATCACAAATTTGTAAAATGAGACTTAAGTTATAACGACATCTATATGATCGATATTAAATCCAGCATAAATAAAAAATAGTGAAAAAGGAAGACACAAAAATGATATAAACAACAACATAAACTGGAAAAACACAATAGCAAATACATAAATTATTTTGTTGGTAGTTACAAGTACTATGTAGAAACATACTTGTGTATTGGAATATTTTAATATCTTGTTTCGAAATTTTTGTTAGAATTGAAATAAAAATTCAAAAAAAAAAATCTAAAGATTCTTCCTGAAGGAAATCGGAATTAATTAAATCGAAACTTGGGGAAAACGAATCAAAATATAGCAACTAAGAACTCATTATTTCTGCTAATATTTGAAACACGAATTTTACTTATTTGTGCTTCTAAAAAACGGACGGGTTGGGTACTGTCGGATAAGTAGTGTATAGATGATCAGCAAAAGAATGAGAATTTGCAAGAAAATATTTCCGGTTTTAATAATTAAAATGAAAATGAGAGCCTTTGGTGCAATATTTTTGGATAAACATACAGTAATGAGACTATGGGATCTTATTAAATATTTTCTTTACCAATGACCATTCAATCAATGACTTAAGGAATGAGAACTACAACAACGAAAAATTTCTGACGTGGTAGACCAGAATGGTAAGATACTTGCCGAAAGTACCAAAGGATGTTTAGAGGTGCCGTGAGTTCGATACCCGGTTAGTCCTTGTCACAAAAACTTTCTTGACACAGAGCTACAACAGAAACGGCGAGATGACTACAGAAAAGATTGCTACCGCAGGGAATCTTACACCGAGGAGTCAGCGCACCAACCTCTCGACGAGTATAAAGAAAAGGCTGGCGTTCGGAATCGTCAATAAATTGTAGGTCCCGGTCTCGCTCCCGGAATCGTAGGTCTCGTAGCCCTCGTGTGTAGAAAATGATCGTGGTGGGACAAAAGTGATCAATGATCAACTACAAAGTGAAGTTTTCTAGGACTTAACAAAAAAATTCCTAAAAAGTAATCATTTTCTAATTACTCTGTTTCCTCCGTCGCACATTTGAATAAAATACTGAAGAAATAAAAGTACAATTTGTGTGTTTCAAATACAAACCAAAGGTGAGTTCTGTTATTTTGTGTGTTAATAAAGTTGTATATTACTAGAAAATTTCGGAATTATGTTTATGTTGGAAATTTATTGAATGGAAAATTTTCTGCAATTCTAGATATTCAATAAATCCGTTATCAGGAATTTGAAAAAAAAAGTTATCTTAGTTTTATACAAAAGAGTAATTAACTATGCATTGCCGTTGATGTGATGAGGTATTTATACACTCATGTGCAAAATTAAGAGAATTAGCACATTATGTCGAATTTCTGAAAAACTATTGGACAGATTTTAATGAAATTTGGTACGAATACACAGTTATAACAGAAAAATAGACGTGCCATACAAAAGTCATAGTACGCACGCATAATTGTCAGTAAAGTTGTTTGGACATTCTATTGCAGGAATGCCCAAAATCCACGTTGCGAGATCGAACCTAAAATACGTCTAATATAGGGTATTGTGCCCTCTCACAGTCACACATGGCACAGCGAGACGCCATACTGGACACGAGGCAGTTGAGGGGTCCCTGTGGTAATCGGTCCCACTCCTGCAGCAACGCGGCTTTCAGTTCCGGGATGGTTCTCGGAGGGGTTTGGCGAAGCGAGATGCAATTGCCCTCCCAAGAGCGTCACAGACATGTTCTATAGGGTTTAGGTGAAGAGATCTGGCTGGCCAATCCATACGCCGAATATCTTCACTTTCCAGATAATCGTTGACCAGGTGAGCCCGATGTGGTCGAGCGTTGTCGTCCATGAACAGGAACCGAGGGCCAACTGCGCCCCTGAAAAGTCCAGCATAGGGCTCTAAGATCTCCTCTCTATGCCTCTTAGCAGTACGGACCCAAACACATGGAGGGGTGTGCGGCTGTTCTACATGATGACTGCCCAAACCATGACACCTCCACCACCATAGTGGTCCATTTCCCTGATGTGGGAGGGATGGTATCGTGTACCAGGCAACAGGCTCTCTCCAGATGAGTGTGCGTCGAGAATCAGTGTCCAGGCTGAATCTCGACTCATCTGTGAACAGCACGGTGCTCCACTGAAGTCTGGTCCAAGGCTGATGTCTGCACCATACTAAACGCGCCCTCTTGTGTGCTGCAGTTAGCGGGACGCAAACAGCGACTCTTCTGGCATAAAGACATCTCTCATGAAGCCTTCGGGCAACAGTAAACCATGAAACTCGAGTTCCAGTGGCAGCATGCAGCTCACGTGAGACCTGTGCCGCTGTAGCAGTCCTGTAGCGCCTCGCCGAAAGTGCCAAATAACGATCCTCACTGGTCGCCGTGGCTCTTCGACGACCTTGTCCAGGTCTTCTCGATATGGATCCAGTGTCCCGAAACTGTTTCCACAAATTGCAGACGACACTGGGCGTAACATCGAGCTCTGTAGCCACCTGCACTAGTGATTGCCCTGCCTCCAATCTACCGACGATTCTCCATATCATTCCGTCATCCATACGTTTGTGGCTACTCATTTCACCTGATAGTTTATAAAATTTAACAAATTCTAGCGAGAAACACAGCGAATGTCGCCGAGGAGTACGAGCACACGAATCGTGGAAAACGCCTCTTGCCCTTATCATCCCATCCGTGGTCACAGCTCTGCGCACACGCACGTGTACGCTTATGTATTCGACACTGAATATTTGCGTACTTCTTCAGTGGTATTATTAGTACTTTTGGTTCAGTACTTTTTGTGAAAATGGACACACAATGTGCAAATTCTCTTAATTTTGCACACGAGTTTATTAAAAGAACTCCCAAAACGGGTTAGTTTCATAGATTTACTTCTCCGCTCAATTCAAATACTTAATTAAAACATGAGTTTTTGTAATTTTCACAGAGGAAACAAATGGTGTCAATCACTAAATATTCAATTCCCCTTACTTATATTTTTAAATTTATAGAATAGATTCTGTGTAATATAGATGTATCACTCGGAGAAAAGATTGCATCCCTTACATGAAAAGAGACAAACAAATGTTACGGAATCCTCTTGTATTTACGTCTTCAGCTAATGAGCTATCCTTTATTTTGTGGTATCAACTTTTCCAATCTTAAGAACCTCCATTCTATTGGATAACACAACTCTTTCACGGTTTTCTTTCCTCAGGTACTATCCCGATGATTAGACGCGAACAAGGCTCAATATAATCTCACCGTATAGCAATGAAAATACAGATTTTAAGAAATCGCTATTGCTGTTAATAATTGAAATATATATTGCACATTCTATAAATATACAAATTATGCACTGTGAGATGCATGTATAGATGATCAACAAACAACAGTATCTTTCCAGTCGTCATAATAAGGATGAAACTGAGAGCCTTTGGTATAATATTTGATACAACGGAATTATTGGATCATAATGAATATTTGTTGTACCAATGATCAATCGGAGAATATATTGCATCCCTTACATGAAAAGAGACAAACAAATGTTACGGAATCCTCTTGTATTTATGTCTTCAGCTATTGAACTATCCTCTAGTTTTTTTTTTGGTATCATCATTGACCTTTTCCAATCTAACCATCCTCCATCCAGTGTATATCACAACTTTTTCCCAAAATTCATTTTCTGGTACTATCTCTATGAGTAGAAGATAACACAAGACTCAATATAGGCTTTTTGCCTGAGTGAAGAAGTCTCTCCTGGTATCGAATCTCTTCCTTAGCTCGAGATTTTCTGTCTAAAAAGACGCTTCGTCGTTACGTTCTTCTTTTCTTCACTTAACCTTACCCAATTCATGTTACCATTTTTTTTTTTTTTTTACTTTTTTCTGCTCCAACCTGCTTGATGCTTGTAACAAGAAGATATCAGATAAAGCTTCCATCTTCTTTTATCATATATTGATAATTATGTATATATAAGTAAAACTTATTGACGTCTCGATTCCACGATCTCCCACACAGTGTCTCTAACATATATAACCATATATAACTTACGGCCGTATTCACCAACACAATTTAAACTACAATCGCAGGTTAAAGGATTAGCGATCGACACGGATTGGTTAAAATCCTTAATTTAACCAATCCGTTTCGATCTTCAATCCTTTCACCTGCGATTGCAGTTGAAACTGTGTTGGTGAATACGGCCGTAAGTTCAAATTTGAACAACTGGTGAGTTCTGTTATCTGACACGCTTGCTAAATAACAAGTAACTTTTCGAATCATTTTTATGTTTGAAAACTCTTGAATGGAATTTCTATTCAAAGAAATATTATAGGAAATTTTATAAATGCAATTTGGTAGCGTTTTTGTGTATAAAAAGTTAATTTGTCAAGAGGGATAAAGACTCCAAAAATAACTTTCCTATTACTTGAATTGTACGTTCTATAAAAGAAAAACTGTGCATTAGACAATCAGCAAACATAACAATTTGCAACTTCCAAGAGAACCTTTCCAGTCTCCATAATTGAGATGAAAATAAGAGCAATTTGGAATAACATTTCTAGTAATATATTCAGTAATGAAAGTTTCCGGATCGTATTAAATATTTCTTGCACCAATGACCACTCGGGGAATAGATAGTAACTCCTTCATGAAGAACAAGACGAACAAAAGTTACGGAATCCTCTTGTATTTACGTCTTCAGCTATTGAACTATCCTTTACTTTTTTGGTATCATCACTGACCTTTTACCAATCTAACCATCCTCCACCCAGTGTATTTCACAATTCTTTTTCTGGTCCTATCTCTATGAGTAGAAGACGAACAGGACTCAATATAATCTTTGCCCTGAGTGAAGAAGTCTCTCCTGGTATCGAATCTCTTCCTTATCTCGAATTCTTGTGTCTAAAAAGACGCTTCGTTACTTTCTTTTTATTCACTTCACCTTACCCAATTCATCTTACCCTTTCTTTTTTCACTTTTTTTTCTGTTCAAACCTGCTTGATGCTTGTAACAAGAAGATATCTGAGAAGGATTCGTTTTTCTTTTCTTATATAGATAAATATATATATATATATATATATATATACGCCCTTCCTTGATAGTTGCTTTCTTCTGTGTGAAATCCGAGCTCGTTGGCTCCATCAAACGAAATAGGTAAAACTTATTGGCTTCTCGATTCCACCGCCTTCCACGTACCCACATTGTCTCTAACAAGTATAATCTGATCCAAATGCGAACCACAGGTGAGTTCTGTCATCTTATACGTTTTCCTTGAAAGAGAAATAAAGTTTGGAATTATTTTCTCATGTTTGAAATCTGTGGAATTCTTTTATAGAAAATTTTCTAAATGGGATTTGATATAATTTTTTTTTTTTTGTGTCTGAAAAGTTATTTCGGTGAGGAAATGAAGTCACTGAAAATATCTTACCTGTGAGGGGGCGTTAAAAAAGTCTGGAAGCAATCATTTTCTTTGGTATACAGTTTCTTCCTCTAGAGAATTTTATTTTTGAAACATTTATGTTCTTTTCGTATATTTCAAGAATAAATGTTGTTTATTTAGTACTTTCGAACTTCATTAGTCAATTATCATTTTATATTAGCTGTGAAATATAATATTTATGTTAACATGCAATTTAGACATCAAATATCAACCGAATACAGTCAATGTTCTTTAATTTGCAAGAAAGGAATTCCCGTAACTATCCGATCACTTCTAATCCAGACTCTGCCACAAAGCTGCGCTGGAAGAGACCTCGGCAATGGGATAAGTCCAGTGGCAAAGTTCTGGCGTTCATTCATTCATTCAGGCAATGTTCGTTATAACGAAGACCCCTCGTTCCTTGGAAAACGGACGCTATATTTGGAGGTCGATATATCGAGTGTTTAAAAGCAAATTCGCTTCTAAACAGAATTAATTTTGACGGAATATAAAAAAATATATATTATTCATTTTTTTTATAATGGAAACAAGTTGCAGTGAAAATGCATCAGTTTAGAAAATGATGAATGAATATTATAATGCACATAAAAAAAAAACTATGTATCAAGTATTTTGATATGATGGGGGTTAAGATCAAACACAATTTTTGTAAATGGAAAAGACGTATTTTTCCCATTTCTTTGACCAAAAGTGGCAGAGTAGACTGATTTCGAACGTTGTATTGGATTGAATGGTCGTTATATTCGATGAATAATAATTTGGAATGCAGAGAACAAATTGGACTTATCGTGCCGGTCGTTACAATGAAATGGTCGCAAAATGCATGTAATAGCCGCAATAAAATAACTATAATCTTGTGTGTTCAAATACAAACTGAAGGTGACTTGTGTTGTATTATTGTATTTAATTATTGATTGAATGTCGTTTTTATTAATCATTTTTATATGAATGAATGATTGTGGAACGAATTATCCGAGTTACCATTATTTCCTATGGGGAAGTTTGATAACGAGCTATTCGGATAACGGGAGCAATGGCGGAGCGCGAGTTCGTGTTCCGAAGTTCCACTGTAATTGGAAAACTGTGAATTTAATTCCCCTACGGGCCCCCATTTAATTTAAGCTCCGCGAGCTGTATGTTGTGCATTTAAAGTAATCATTCTCGACATCCAATCATCAATGTTATAACCGAGGTCGTTACAACCAATTCTGACAGCACTTTGCATTTCTTATGCCCAATGGAATTTCAATTCATGCTACCTGTGATATGACCATTATAATCGCATCTGAATTAAATCCGTTTAACGATCAGAAATTGATCCATCTAGTTTGATAGAGTGTATTTACGATCAAATAATCTCAATACCATTTTATGACATTTCCCACAATCCCATGAAAAACACCGCAATATACAGTGTGCCCTGTAAGTTCTAATTCGGCCGTTATCTCTTCAACTGTCCGTCGTAGAGAGGTACAGTTTCAATTTACAAAATTGCTCAAAAGGCGTTCAAAAATTTCCCTTTACCAGCAGCTTTGAGAGTGAAAATCCAGTGTGTAGGAAAATGAGAAATCTAAGCTTTTATACGTTCCCTCGTCCTCTAACTTCAAATTAGAAAGTTGTTGCCCTGTCTCTCCTTAGGCCAACCAAAAAAAAAAAAAACATTCAAAGTTTCCAAGTGCAATATTCGCTGAGATACTCGAACTCAAAAATCGGGCAAAAGTTGGACAGCATAAATGAGGAAAAGAGCGTTGTCCGTTAGTTTTTGCTGTTCTTTCATAACTTTTCTCCTATCTTTGAATTATATAATATCTTAATGAATATTGCACTCAGAAACTTGACATTTGTTTTTGTTGGCCTCAGAAGAGACACGGCAACAACTTTCTGATTCGGTGATTCCCAACATGGTGCCCACGCAACACAACGGTACAATTTGATTTTCCAGGGGGGGTCAATTTCGGTTTCTCCACAAAGGCTTGGAACCCCTTTCCGAACCTTTAGTTTTTCTTTCAGTTCAACTTTTTAATTTTTGAACAATGTCTTGTGCTGATGTCTTTTATTTTTCCCTTTCAGGGGAAGAAATGTGTCTAAGGGTCGGTCCTTAACGCTTTTTGTTCCATGGTAAATTTGTGCCAGTAAGATGAAGTCGACGGATCCCCCCCCCCCCCCCCCGTGCCAATGAAATGAAGAAACGTGTAGGCTGCGAATTCCTTTGGAAAATGATCTTCTGTGTATAGCAATGTAAAACAAAGGAGTAAATTATTTTCTTATCCAAGCTGACGGATCCCCTCCCCCTCAAGTCTCTCCGAGGAGGAACCCTGCTTTTGACCAAGTAAAAGTAGACAGACATGGGAGGGGGAGGGACAAACACGCCTGGTTTTAAAATTTTAGGAGGCAAAAAAAATATATAACGTTTCTTACATTTACACTACACATAACAAGCATTACAGAGAACCGATTCGTTGGGGGTTCCGCGAAGGGGGGGGGGGGTGCATGTGTGGTAGCAGTAGTTGGTAGGGCCTCCAAAAAATGGCTCGGGGATCCATGATGTTCTTAAGTCAGCCACCTCGTTGGGCAATTTGCCTGTTGTGGCAAATACAAATACGTTGTATTTGTATTTGTATTTATATTTAAAGAAAAGAAAACTGTTATGGAAACCATGCAGTTTTTCACGGGGGGCATCAGGATTTCAGAGATGCTTTGGTGGGGCATGGCGTAAAAAAGATTACGAACCACTGTCCTAATTGGAAGTTAGAGGACAGAGGGACCGCATAAAAATGTAATTTTTTTACACACTGTATGTTCACTCGCAAAACTGGTGCAGGGTATTTTTTTTTAATTAAACAAAAATCAGAAAAACACAGACATATATACAAATACAAACATACACATAAGTACAAACCATAAAAACAAATAAATACACACACTTTGTGACCCCAAGGGACTGAGACGTCCTTCCAGCAGGTCTAAAGCGAGTTATAAACACATATCGTTCAGACAACAGCTTATTATAATGATTAGACATGTTATATTGCATTTTTATTTATATATTTACGATTGCGATACATGTTAAAATGTTAGATTACTCATTTTGAGAGTCATAATCACGGTAATATAATTAAATTATTTATTGTGAATATCTCTCAGTTTGTACATTACAAATCATAGATATACAATACATGTACTTATCTACACTTATATGCACAATAAAAACCGACGGACAATTGATGAGATAAAGGCCGCATTAGCACCTACAGGACACCCTGTATATTTGAGCGCCGAAAATATTATTCGAGCAAGTAAGTATTTCAAATTTGAGACGTAACGTTTAATTGAAATAGAGAGAGAGTCTTTGAATATTTAAAATCTCAGACGTAAATACTTTGATGGTATCTACGAAAATGGCTCTTATTTCCATTTGTTTGTAGTAGCACAGATGCAATGTTTTCCTAAGAAGTGCTATTTGCACGTGCGGACAACGATTTCGAATGAATTCCTCGATAGAAACATGGATCTAATTTTCGTAGTATTTGTTCAAAGTCTTTAATCAATGCTTTGCTATCGGAAATAAGTGATTTCGCAACGAGAACCTTTGTCTGATGGAACCTTTGTCTCTCTCTCTCTCTCCCGGATTCTCTCGGCGGGGTTAAGCGATGTTCCATCACTGCAAATATTTGCTTATGTTCGGTATTACTGTATTTTGAATCCTTTAAAAGCCTATAACAAATATGCTTTCAGAAAAGTTCAAAAATAAGTTGCACGTGTTACGGTAAATGTGATAAATCGGTTACTATGCATAAATCGTCAATCTTCTCGGCAAGTTTGATAAGTTTATTACTTTTACCGGCGATTATGCATAATACCCTAGCGTCGCTGGTAAGTTTGATAAATGTGAAAAAAAATCACTTTTACCGGTGATTATGCATAATACTCTAGCGTCATTCGCAAATTTGATGTTACACTACTATTAAATAAGATGTCTCATGATAATTTTTCCATGTTGGTAATACAGTCAATTCCCGTTTTAAAGAATACCGTTTTAGCGAAAACATCTCATTTTAACGAAAACTTTTCTAATCCCACAAATAATTTCACATAGGAACAATGTAAAAATCTGGAATTCCTGCATAATGAAATTTCGTTACTACGAGTGGGTCTCTGTCTCTCTGGTCTCTTGGAGTTCAATTTTCTGTACTTTTTTAATATTAAATGTGATGTTGTTGCTTTGTGAAGCGATTCGTTTGGACACACAACCACTTTTTTTTTTGCTTGGGCGATGTGTAGTTTCACGCTAGTTCACCGTATTGTGCCGAAAGTGTCTTTCGGAAGGTCACGTTGTTATTTTCTTACGAAACATTTACATTTCTTCTCACGTTCCATTGCTCCCAAACCTCAGTTCAATAACTATGACATGGCGTGTAGTTTTTAGCGCTTTTTCAATTGCATCCATTTTAATTTCAATCCGTTGAAAATTCTGTCTGCCATGTGTCAGCCCGTTTTGAGACCGTTCTCGTAAGTACGTAAGCGAATACCGTTCCCTGATTTCAATTGCGTTGCGTTGTGTATATATAAAATATATCCCAGGCAAAGTTTACACAAGTAGTCATACACGAAATGTTGGAAGTTAATTAGTTTATTTACACTGTAGTTAATTGAGTTAATGCAATTGTATTTCTCATATTACCATCCTTATTAAAAGAAATTAATACAACTTCATTCAAAAATTTAACAAATTCTTCTATTGGCCCCCAAAACATTTAAGCTCTTGGCTCTGAACATTATATGACCCGTGATTTTCCATTACACCTCAGTTCGCCCCCAAAACAATTAATTACTAGAACCTACACTATAATTCACATATGGGAGAGAGAATATCATCCATGCATCACTCACCAGGTGAGACCCTTCTCCAGTCTTTAGCCTCTTAGCAGCATTGCGTCTCGAGCCTCGATTACCCAAGCTTCACACACTACGGTCCTGATTATACTTTCTGGCTTCACTCCTCATGTTTGCTTCTCTTCTCGAGTTTCCTTTTTCTCTAACTCCCCGTATCCAGATTTTCTCATCCATTTAAGATTTCATTTCGGACGTCCCAGCCCCTCGGAAAACTCCACCCATTTAATTTGATTTCATATTTTACCCATCATCTTTAGATTTCTATTCGTTCCTTGAAGGTTCATTCATAAGATTGGCCATTGCCGATCCATCCCTAATTTCTTTGTCCAAGCGACTCTCCCTTCAGGACCCCGAGAACCCCAACCTTGGCCTAACCTTTAACCTACATTGAAGCTTCCCATGACTAACGCTCGGCATTTTAGATCCTCTGTTACACTTTAATTGCACCCCCTAAATAAAGGAATTCTACTTAAATGGCCGTCATCTATTCTCAATCTTGAAATTTGGTATTTCTTTTAATTGGGAGCATGTTCCCACCGCTTGGACAAAGCTACTTTCATCGACATGGAGCCACTTACTTTACACCCTCAAGAAACATCTCTACCCTCCATAGACAACCATTCTTAATTTACGTTCCTCCTCAGTCCCACGAAAGTGGTCTGGAGCACTTTTGGTAAGATAATTAAAGTTAATAAAAGTCTAAAGATAGCAAAAGTCTTTGTTGAACATAACCGCAAAAACCACAGCCGGCGTAAACCCTGGCGTGAAGCAATCCCTACTTGTTCGGTTATTCACAAAGGAAGACGCTCGTTCCGCTGCCTTTGTATTGAAAGCCATAAAAATTATTGCTTCCCCGAGACCCGAGACGACCGCAAATCCTGACAAAGACTTTCATTATCTTCCACTTTAATTATCTTACCAATAGTGCTCCAGGCCACTCTCGTGGGACCCCCGCATAATATTCAATTATTTGTTTGCTGTACTATAGTATATCGGTTACTGTCACCTGCTATCGGCACCTGACCTACAGTTCTAAATAATTAAATCCAAAAATCAAATTTAAATACTCCAAACTATCAAATTTTTAAATATATCTGAAAATAATTTTAAATATTCCCTCTATTCTCTATTTCTATTTTAACTAGCACAAGCTAGTTAACACATGGAGGTTTATTTAAAACATTTCACAAGTTTGTTTTATGTCCAGGTATGCTATATATATATTCACTACGCATTTGCAAGTATAAAATGTTTTTTATTAACAATTTTATGTGACTAGGTCCCCTGGTTGACCAGATAAGGTGTCTGAATGTCTGAAGGGACAAATCTCGGAAATTGTTGTTAGAAACCGAGACATCCACCAATAATAACCGGGACGAAATCGAGACATTTTTGAAACTTTCATTTTGTGGCCATTACAGTGTAACATTGCAAGCTAACAATGTATTACGAAAGTATCATCAGACTACTTCAACACAGAGGCGCAAAAACTAGTAAAACATCAGGATGGAAGCCAATGATTGTCAGCCGTCTCGTATATATATGTGATTGAAGGGCGTATGCCATGAAGGGCGAGATGCGTTACATTATATACTAATAAATTTCTGGGGGAGGAGGAGACTTAATAAGTACTTTTTAGTCACATATATATATATTATAACGTCTATGCTTCTACGAACAGTCCACCCTCGGTTTACTAACTTACTATATGTAATTTGTTCGAAGTTTGTTCGTAAACCGAATTGTTCGGAAATCGAAATAGATCTTTTTTCCCCATAAGAATCAATGTAAAATTGATCAATTCGTTTCAAGGACTTTGAATATTTTAGTGTGAAAAAATTTTCCCAGCAGTGCTTTGCGCTCAAGTGCGTAACACAAAACGATTCATATCATAAGATTAACATTGAAAACGCTTTCCCCAAGAATAGACATTCCCAACCTAATGGGAAAACGGGCTTATATCCCATATCGGATCAAAAGCGGGGCCATGTCTAGTTTCCCTAACACTGTAAAACCCATCTTTTGTGTTCACCGGTGGGACAAGAAAAATTCGTCCGTAAAAGAGAGGTTTCCGTTAAGAGAGGGGTTTCACTGTACCATCTATAATCTAAGTGTCAAAGTTCTCGAAATTTCTGCCTGCAAATTAATCTGACCACAATTCCTTGAAAACTTAACTCATATTTCTGTAAGCCACTTGCTGCTAATTAGTATAATCAACATAATCAATAAGTATACTGTCATATGTATCAGTAAGAGCCATCGGAAATGTAGTAAAGTATTAACATGGCAAAAAATATAACAGTAAAATAACAAATGCCTAGCATAGTATCTAACATAGCTAAAAAAAATTTAAATTCGGAAAATATTGAAAATAATAATTCTATTTCACATTGCGCAATTAAAAACCGTGACAAATAGGCGTCCCGAAAAAAAGCGGAACACCAGGACATCTGGCCACCCTACCCGTTCCCACAATTTATATTCACTAAGAAGAAGAGGGGGAAAGACTTATCTGTCCGAAATGAGTCTTAATTCGCTCAAAGAATTTCAATTTTTGATTCATTATTCTAATTTAGTTCAAATAATAAATTAGCTCTTACAAAGTTTATTTTCTTGACGAAGAATATTTTTTGTTTTTTAATTTTGAATTGCAGGTTTGCTTTCAAGGAAAGGGTCCTAAGGAGTCATCCCCTCAAAAATTACGAAAAATTTAAAGTACATTCATCTCAGCCAGAAACACGTAAAAATGAAAAGTTGGCGGCGAAATGTAGTTATTAAAGCCATAAAAATGATTAAAAATGCCAACAAAACTAGCTACTTATCACCTCTCGCGCTTCTTGGCAATATCCATAAAAAAAGACTTCTTTTCCCCTTTCCTGAGGAGCGACCAGCGACCCCTTATTCTTTCCTCTAGCTTTTTTTTCCCTAGAAACTCTCCCTCCAGTTTTTTCTTTCTTTCACTCTGTCTGTGCTGTACCTAATCATGTGTTGTTTGAATGAATTCTCACGTTAAAGAATTTCACGGAATCCATCATGTCGTTATAACCGAGTTTGGCTCACTTCTATTAAATTTTCAGATCCATAACAGATTGAAACGTGGAACTAAATACAGGGTAATTATAATAAGGTTTCCCGTGCTTTGAGTAATGTTTCCTCACAAACGAATGCGGCCAAATTCTCTGGATATCTTAACGAGACCATGAGAGAGAGATAGATATATGCAATGAAAAACTTGTTCAATTTTTAACCATCAAGTGAATAAACGGCCGCTGTGGTGGTCGAGTGGTCATAGTTACGGACTCGCATAGATCCCGGGTTCGAACCCCACAGTGGTGGTCGGCTGAAGTTCGTTTCCTGTGGTTCACAACGTGAGGTGTGAATGCGAGCTGATCTCCCCCGTTAAAAAGGCTCGCCGCAGAGAAGAACTGGCCTACAAATGGTACAAATATTCAACCATTACACTCATGGCCCCCACATCCTGGAGCAGGGACCCTATTCTGGAAACTTTGGTGGGCCCCCCCACGCCAGACTCTACTCGGGCCCCTTCCATAACGAATTTATACCAGGAAAAAAAAGTGATGGTAATTGTCCCAGGCCCTGTCAGCCGTACCCTTGTGGGGGGCCATGATTACACTTTACTCACTTCATTTCTGATGTCTAGATGGCAGACCCTAAAAATCAGACACAACACGAGATGCAAAGCTTTTTAACAGCTGACTGATGCGAAGATATATTTTGGAAAGAGAGAAAATTCAACTGCCTCTGCTGGGAATCGACCCACGTCCTTTCACTTTACAGGTGAAAGCACTAGACTACAGAGGCAACGAGTATCTCATTCTTTCCTTGCAGCTCGCGTGCACTGAACGGGACCGTACATGGACGGTCGTACCTAACTCAGGCCAAAGCTCACAATTGCTGACAATGCCACCAGATGGGGGACTTATCCGAGGATGATGTCACTCTCCGCTATCCGTACAAAGGTTTTTAACAGCAGGCGGATATCCTCGGACAACACAAGATACTCACTCAGACTGTTTAGTACACTTCCGGCACAACTCGCTAAGTAGTAAATTGCCCACGGCGATTTACCTCGGATGTGCTCGGTTTAACAGACAGACAGAAAGAAGGTGAATAAGTAGAGTTTTTTATTCAATTTTCCTTTTTTCCATGGTTCATATTTACTAAGTTTCAATGGAACACCTCCATTAGAACGGGCGCTCAATAGATCTGAGTAGTGTCAGTATACTGAAACTAGCCTGAGTGGCGTGGTGGTAAGATGCTCGTCTACCACCACGCCACTCGGACTTGAAGGTCATGGTCCCAGGTTCAAACCTGACGGAGGATATAGATGCGATAGTTTTCCTAACGAGCTTGAGGCGACCACCGACAGACAGTGCCTTCATTTCCAACCCATCTCACTAATAGCAGTAAATTGCAATATAGCGATATGGCCAGAGCTGGTGTTTGGCGAAGTAGTATACTGAAACTACTCAGAGCTCTGGTGGAAGCATTTCATTGGACATACGCTTTAAGGACCATAAAAAACATTTAATAGAAAAAGTGCCACTTTTTTCACCTAGTGGACAAAAATTCAACTATTATTTCATACATCTCTCTCCCATCGGCCTGAAGGCTTGGCTGTGTCATAAATCTCTCCCCCATCGTTGAGATATCCTGAAGGCTTGGCTGTGTTTGGATGATTAGTTTTTGAGGAAAAAACAATTCAGAGTACGGGAACTTTAGTCATAATCACCATGTATTTTTGAGGAAGTGCAAATTCAAACCAAACCATCCGTTCATCTCATTTCAATTTCCTTAATCTTCTTCCTAATAATTTTTTTTTGTTACTCATACCTATGAAACTGGACCTGAACAGACGGAGTCTAATTCTCCAAGACTCACAGGAACTGGTTACGAAAAAAGTAAAATAAGGACTTACGTAGGGGAGTGCAGCCGTCTTTTTCATTATCAACAAAATAACTGAGGCAAAGAAATGTCCTGATATTTTCCACGATGACTTTCACATGCATTTTCCGCGTCCCCGGATACTTGCTGCTACCCATGTTAAGGAAAAAGGAAGAAGACTTTCCACTTCTATAATTTCTTATCATTTTCCTTCTCCTGGATTTAATGGAACCCAATGGTCTTTTCTCTCTCTCTCTCCTTTTTCCCGGTCTCTCTTTCTACAAGGGCAGAAGGAAACAGGAAAAATTGAATTACGAAACCGGAACATCCGCTCTTTCCGCTTTCATTAGCCGTCTAGGAATCAGAGGCGACCCCGTCGTCCACAAAAGACAAAGAATGCTAGTTTCCTCGCCATATTAACAAGACGAAATATATTCTTAGAGGAAGAACATAAGGGAAATCCATTTTCATTCAAAATGTCTGTTTATCTTGAATATTTAGAAGGGAGAAAAATGAATAAATCTGATAAATCCGGTTAATATGTAAAATCGCCGGTTATTGTGTATAATTACCGAACGTTTGTTAAGCTTGATAAATTTATCACTTTTTTACTGGCGAATATGCATAATACCCAAGTGTCGTTGGTAGATTTGATGAATACTTGGAATTTATCGCCTTTATCTGTTATTATGCATAACACCCAAGTGTTGTTGGTGAATTTGATAAACAGAGAAAAATTCGAAATGAGTCTAGTATGTGTGATTAATATATAGTGGTACTACTATCATCCTTTCCTTTTGGAGCTTCAAGACTTACTGGGTCCCTTGCTATAATATAAATACCCCCGATATAATAATAACGAATTTTACGATTGTACCCCGATGTAACGGTATGAATTGGCATGTATAGTATATCATATAGTGCGATTTATCATGTTCACCAACGACGCGACGCTTGGAGGATTATGCATAATGTCTGGTAAAATTGATAATTTTTTTAGTACTTACTAAATTAACCAACGATGCTTGTGTGTGGAAAATATGCATAATCACCGGTACAAGTGATGAATTTAGGGAAATTTACCAACGACAGATCTGTACTATGTATAATCTCTGGTTAAATTGACAAATTTAGGAGAAATTTATCAAACTCGATAAAATAGTTGGTAAATATGCATAATTGCCCGTTGTTATGAATAATAACCGCATTTATCACAATTAACCGTAACATAGTCACACTTTACTAAACGGCATATGATATTTCATCGCTATAGTCCTATCCGTTCGCAAGTCATTTCAAGTCCAAAATACTTTCTAACGCACCTGTTTAATGAATAAAAATGGCCATCAGATACCTCAAACGTCAGAAATTCGCGGCAGAGTTCCGTGAAATCCGAGTCCAGCTCAACCCAAGAGCCGATGGGTATTTTTCAGAATTTTTATAAACAAGAATCCAGAACAGGATATTGAATTTCGCACACATTTCCAGGTGTGATAGAAACTAAATTTAAAGCTTTCTTCTAGAATAGCGAATGCAATTTATAATCCAGATATATACACAGCGCAAGCGCGAAATCTCTCAGGGAAACATCCGCCCCCGTCGATAGCTAATGCCTTTTAAATCTTTTAAAACTTTTCTCTCGCTGCTTTGACGTTAATGAAAACGCTTGTTCCTCCAGCAATCAGTTTCCCGTAATGGTAGCCTTGGGGGTAGTATTAAGGAGAGAGAAGGATTCCCCTCTCTCTCTGATAAGTTTCGCATTGTTGCTACTACTTGCCGATTACATCCTCGAAACGGGCTGGCTGCACCAAATCACAAAGTCAATAGTCTTTAGAGTGTGTTTCCTATGTGTTCGCTAACATCACTCGAGAGCATATCAGAACTGTTTCCGGATAAGCACTACTAGGACTACCTCAAAGCATGTGAATATGATGTGGCAAGTAATTATAGGCATTATTTACATACTACATGAGGGAACTGGAAGTAATTAGGAAACTAATATGAGTGTGATTAATTATGTGCAGCAGTCAATGATAATAATAATTTAAGAATCATGCATTCAATGAATTGCTATCAACTTTTCTTATGATATGCAAAAAGACGGACTGTGTGTGTGCATATATTATTGCCAAAGCCCGAAGTTGGCCATCCCAGTCGACCCGGCCAATGTCCGAAATTCGGGCTCACGCAGGGCTTTAGCCGGTCCCTATATATCAATCCCCATAAATCCCTATGGTTAAAGGTTATTGCCGCATTTGCGTAATTTTTTGTGATAATTATAGATAATTAGTTATTTATAATTAGCCAAAGATAACTATAATTATGGTTAGCTATGGTAGCCCTAGCGATCAAAGGAATCTAAATATTAATATCTTAGTGATACATATACAGGAATGTATAGGGATAGACATGGCATATAAGAGCCTTTCACCTTTGAAGACCGGACACAACCCCGGTTCCCATAGAAGCGAGGATGGGTGTATCCGAAAAAAATTTTCTTCACCTCAGACGAAGGCAACCAAAAATTAAATATATATAAAAACGATCGTCAACCTGAAACAATATAGCAGATGATTAAAGTCAAGATAACAAACGCCAATAGGCAATCAAAATTATAAACAAGATTATACGATGATGGCTTATAGTCCCTCCCATAAGAATCTAGCCATCGTCAGTTAATCTAATGATTGTCAATAATGAATATGAAATTTCGAATCGCAGTAAATCAGCTGATCAGTCATCCATTCCATGTCCAGCTTCCACATATCAGTTCGATTGTCGGCATCGATCTTTAGTACTTGCAGGTCCACCCATGGGTGGAGATACGCGGGGCGGGGGGCATTGCCCCCCCCCCAAGCGTCAAAGATGGAGTCGACTGATCTCATGTATATATGAATTAATCATTATCCCCCCCCCCCAGCAATAATGACCGCCCCCCCCCAGACTTCCAAGTCTATCTTTGCCTATGAGTCCGCCATCGTCTAGGCCGCAAGTTGTATATCCTCGCTTGACTGTCTCGCGATGGCAGGAACGTGACGTCAGTAACTCCTCTCTTAAGTGCCCGAGTAGCATGGTGGTAAGATGCTCGTCTGCCATCGTGAAGGTTGTTGTCAGGGTCCCGGGTTCGAACCCAAGGGAGGATATCGATAATATATTTTCCCTAACGAACTCGAGGCGACCACCGATAGACAGCGCCTTTACTTCCAACCCATCTCACTAATGGCAGTAAATTGCAATATAGCGATATGGCCAGAGTTGGTGTTTGGTGAAGTAGTAACTCCTCTCAGTTTATGGGCTGGTGAAAGCCCGAATTTCGGACATTGGCCGCATCAACCGGGCTGTTCACTTCGCGAAGTGGCCAACTTCACACTTTGGCAGTAACACAATATAATTCAAAATGGTACTCTTCGATTCTGCACAAATCTTGACAAAAGCCATATACAGGGTGCTTCATAAATTCATGAGCAAAACGTTAAGTGATAGTAGAAGACATCTAAACCAGCTATTTCCATCATAGTATAATGCACTGTCGTTAGGAAGACTTTGATTCACGTTTTCAAGACCTTTTTTTAACAAAAAAAAAATCATACGCAATCCATGTCTGGGGATGAAATTGTTTTTACATTATGGTTACGGTGACCACACACACACATTTGATTGAGTAAATAAGGGAAATCTCCGATTCTCACCAAAAATGTTGCCAATTGTCGCAATACTGTATTTTCTAAAATTGCGAATAATTGCTCATAAATAACGTTTGGCGAAAAAAACTACAGCTGTGCCACAGCAAGTCTGATCTGTCTTCCCCCTGTGATCTACCTAATTACTGCAGAACTCAATTATTTCATCAATATTTTTTTTTTGTTAAATTAATTTTTAAATGTTTTAAATTTTTTTTAGGGTTTGTTTCTATATTATAAATTAATGATTATGATTTTTTTTTTTTTGGTGAAACAATAAGTGATAGACTTGTTAAGTCTGGTCCTGTTTGTGCGGGACCATTTAACTCATGAACATCAAAATAATAGAATTAATAAATTCAGTTCAATTATAACACAGGACCAGAAATTAGAAACATTATGTGCAGCATCAACAGCCAAATTCTATTTAACCAGAAAATTTACGGGATACTTCCCAAAAATAAGAAGCGAAGAATTCTTCCATGAGATATCGCAGGGATCTTCAACCTTCCAGACTTTGCGGGCCAGGAAACGATGTTCATGAAACCTGAGAATCAACAAGTCATGCTTGCTACTTTGGTATCTAGATTCACGAAGTCGCGTGCGGATGGGCTCAATGAGGCCAAGGACACGCAGCTAGGTCTATTATAATTTGAGAATAAGTTTTGTTCTGAAATTATTATTCTCTGAGTGTGAATTTCATTAATTTTGAAATTATCATTTCTTTAAAAATGAACATTTATTTATTTTTTTTTCCATAAAATTACTTCTTTCTCTAATTCTGTGATAAATTTTTAATTACGTTTCTATAGATTCTGTACCTGTGTACCCTTCTGCCCTTTCATCCGCGGGCCACCGCAAAATAAACTTCCAGGGCCACTTGTTGAAGACCACTTGAGGTATTTCGAAAATAAAAATACCGCCATCATCAACCATTTTCATTATTCCAAAGTCATCATTAGAGCCTGGATTATATGCGCTAATGATGACGCACTAGGAAAGCTCAAATATGCTTTAAAAAAATTGAAATATGCACAACAAATAAGACGAATCAATCCAATAACAAGTATGGGCTAAAAATTAGAAAAAAAAAATGCGCATTTAAAAGTGCCAAAAAATTAAAACAATTAATATTAGTTTCCAAAATATGCATCTAAAAATACTGAAATATGCCTTTAAAATACTGAAATATGCCTTTAAAATACTGAAATATGCCTTTAAAATACTGAAATATGCCTTTAAAATACTGAAATATGCCTTTAAAATACTGAAATTTGCATTTAAATATACTGAAATATGCATTTAAATATACTGAAATATGCATTTAAAATACTGAAATATGCCTTTAAAATACTGAAATATGCTTTTAAAGGTGTCAAAATATGCTAAATATGCATGCTTTCAAATTCTTCAATATGCCTATTAGAATATTGAAAAATATACGTAAAATGAAAAAAGAAATATGCATTTAAAAATTCTGAATCGTAGAGACAAAAAAAATAAAAAATAAATGCATTTAAACTGCAAAATTATGATCCAAAAAAAAGAGGAAAAATATGCACAAAAATGTAAAAAAATGCAGTAAAATGAAAAATAATATATATTATAAGCACTGAAGTATGAAGAAGAAGCAGTAAAAAGGGAAGAAAACGCCTTTAGATGTGAAAAAATATGCATTTTAAAATGATTGAGAAATATGCCCTTAATGAGAAATACATTACTTTGCAGCATTTTCTTGAAAAAACTCAAGAAATTAACTTAAATTTGAAGAATATAAAGATGAAACATTCATACAAAACGGAAAATAATGATAAAAATGCTGAAAATATGCAATTATATTCTAAAACTACTTTGAGTTTATTAATTTATTGATTTGATCAATTACTCATTAAGTCACTCATTTGCTCACTTACTTGCTCATTGCTCACTTGCTCATTCCCTCAATCACAAGCAGAGCTCGCTGAAGCATGAAGACTGATACGGGTACCCGCATGGTTATGCTTGTGCGGGGTTTGAACAAGCATGAGCCATCAAACTCGCTCAAGTCTCTGGTACAAATCATAATGCTTGCACAAAATTCTCATACAGACTTGCAGTCAAGCTTGCAGTTATGTGTGTAGGCACCTTTATGGAAAAAGGATATTTTCCTCCTTTTACACAGAAGCCAGGACGGAAATGTTTCGGATCGTATAATTTAGATTGAAATGCATCCGAAACAAATTCAATGAGCACGAAATACGGAAAACTAATAAGATGATACGTTTGAAGAGAATTCTTTTCCAGTTAATGATGTTCCGGATTTTAATTAGCTGAATAATCCGCACCTTTCATCGTATAACGCTCTCGGGTAACTGGTGTATTCTGCGAAATATCGATTATTTTGTGACAAATTTAACATTTACCGCGTTGTAATGTACGCGAAACTGTGAATTACTGAAATTTTCATTATAGTGTTAGGGTTTCATATTTATTAAAAAATTGTTTGTTAAAAATTTTGATATTTGTTAAAAATTTTGATATTTGTTAAAAATTTTGATATTTGTTAAAAATTTTGATATTTGTTAAAAATTTTGATATTTATTAAAAATTATTTGATATTTGTTAAAAATTATTTGATATTTGTTAAAAATTATTGAGAAATTATTTGATATTTGTTATTAAGATGCAACATGTTAATAATGTTATTGTTCATGTTAATAATGAACATAATAATATAGAAATATAAATAAGTGATATAACTTAAATTTACTTTATATTTTAAAAATTTATGAACAGAAGTATACATTAATTTTTACTTCATTCGAATCAGCATAGTCGAAAACCCAACAAAATCAATTTTCATTCTAACCTGACCTCCATTTCGCAAGATATGAGCGATTATATGAAAATGACCACTTTTAGGGACCATACACTAGTACACTAGAAATAAATTTGAAACTCACTGAAAAATTTCTCATGACAAATTATGCGAATATGAGCTTCATATTTACACTTCACATTTAAACATTTTTAAACACTTTATATTTAAACATGGATATCATACACAATGTATGATATCCATTTGTTCCCGTGGAGGTGGCTGTTAATTCCCGGGATGAAAATGTACCTGCAGCCACATTTCTAAATTTTTAGTCATCTTAGAGATGGTGTAAGATGACTCTTAAATTGTCATTATCCCTATTCTCGTATAACAACCATGTCATCAATGCATTACTGCGTTTAATTGGCAGAACTATGATGCATTGGGTATGAGCTGTTAAAATCTCATATACGGCCCTAAAATATATGAGTTAAGGTTCTCGGGGCAATTTATTATGTGTCTATAAAACAATTAATTGCAGGATAAGAAGCTAAATTAAATCTTGAAATTAAAAAGAAAAATCGTTCAAAAAACAGACAGTGATATTTAACTTAAGTCATATATTTCAATCTTTTTGAACAACTAATAACATGCAAATCACTTAATATTATACATTTTTTTTTCCTATTATTAACATTCAAATATTTATTTTCCTTTTCGAAACGTTAAAGACATAAGATACAAAATAATCCTAGACATTTTCTTTCATTTTACGACTTGAAACAATAAAAAAATATATATATATGCAAATATGTGAATAAATAACAGGCGAATAAATCTCGATGTAAATATGCACATAAATTTACAGGCTTATGTCAGGAAAATGGCATTTAATATACTCAAGATATAAGAACATACACAACTTGTCTATATCTGTATTATTATTTATAAAATAATATTTAAACAGTAAGTATTTGTAATGCAACATTTCTCTATAGTACTTGTGATTCTTTGAATACTTAAATACTGAACTTAAAAGGAACTTGCATTACATGATATGGATATTAAGTCTTATTAACATTAATGTGCTGTGAAAAAAAAGATGTATGTAAATATTAGAGATAATATTTCCTTTATATATGCATTGGAATATTAAAATCAAATATCAAACATGGCTTGTTTCTTTGATTTAGAATATTTTAATACGATCGATATCAATTGACGAATGTTTACAGTAGCTCTCAAAAGTCTTTTGATAACCGTAAATATGAGCAATATTTGTATTCGAATTTTTTAATGAAATCTTCCTATGAGACATAAACGCCGAGTCTCATTACAAACTATGAACAAACATATACGTATTTAAACATTTTAAATGCGAAGAAAAATTAGTGTACTTTTTTTTGTTGGTGCAAAAGTCTTTTGACACAAACAAGCATGAACGCAAACAAGTACGTACTAAATAATCAAACCAATCATGTAGTAGGCACCATAGCAAAAGTAACACTTTATTGGAAGCAGTTTGGATTGTAGAACTACTTGAAATCTTTTGGAATGGAATCAATAAGTTTGTCACGTGGTCAGTGGGTATTTTTTTCCATTATAATGTATTTTCACACAATTTGGTGAGGAAATTTTTTTCCTTTCCTCACAGAAGAAAAACCCATCGAATTTTTGCATACTCTCTGGCTCCGACTCGTCTGTCGAACTCAATCCATAAACGCTTGATGGTATTCAAGTCAAGGCTCTGACTTCACCATCCATAAAACTCTCAGTTTGTTGCCTTTCCAGTAATGTCTAACAACTTTTGAGCTATATTTGCATTCTTTGTCGCTCTGGAATAGAGATTGTTATGCGTCACGTCGTAAGGGACTGCTCAAGTATTACGTAAGCAAATTCTTAGCCATTTTTGACTCCCTCCTTGTCAGCAAAAGTCAGCGAAAATCTAAACCCCCCCCCCCCCTTGTCAGCAAAATTTCGTCATCACTGCCCCTACCTCCTAACGCATATTGGTCGGATTAGAAACGTACGTGGGAGGAAGGCATAGGGAGCTCGTGCGCCTCCCCCTAGGCAAAAAAAAAAATAAAAAATTTAATGCAAAAAAATATTTAAAAAAATTAAAATTTGGAAAGAAAATATCTTTATATGTTATAATCGATTTCTGTTAATTTCAATGCTATTTGAAGTGTAAAAAATCGAAATGTTTCTTTAAAAAATTCATTGCGACCCACACTTTAACCCATATATGGTAAACCCTTGACCCACAGACCAAATGTGGCCCAGAAGGTTATCTGATGTGGCTTGCCCCCCCCCCCCACAAACGTAATTTTGTGAAAATGAACTAAGCGGCACATGTACAAATCGCCTAAATATGGTCCGTGGCACAATTCCAGAGCATTTAAGTGGCCCGTTTCACATTTTCAGATCACTGAAGTAGGCCTCCAAGATCACCTAAGTAACCCGCGACATAGTTACAGAACCAAAGTTCCATAGTTACAGAAACCTTAATCTATCCGTGGCACATTTAGAGATCCCTTGAGTGACATGTGGCACAGCGTTAGAACACTTTAGCCCCCGGTGCGGTTCTACATCACTCAAGTTACCCGCGGAACATTCCCAGAATACTTAAGTGATCCGTGGCATAATTACGGATCACCTGAGTGATGCGTGGCATAGTTCCAGAGCACTTAAGCTGCCCGGAAACATTTCCAAAGCACATGAAGGATAATGTGAAACATTTAGAGATCATTAAAGTGGCTCTGTAGGGGACTTATCAATAGGTAGAATCTTGGTTCAGGTGTTTTTTTTTTTTCGTTTTTGGTACACCGAATAAGATGTCATTAAGAATATTTTATATCTTCATAAAGGGTGGTTGATGACGTAACCATCATCCAATCCCCTTCCCCCCCTTGTCATCAAAAGTCAGCAAATCGGAAGCCCCTCCCCCCTCCCCGTCGATGCTGACGTAATACTTGAATGACCCCTAAAGTTTGACATGTGGTATTAAAGCAAATTGTAATAATGAAACCTGCCTTTGTGGTTTTTTTTCAGACATTTAAAGAGAACCGACACCTTTGACAGAGAAGCGTCCACACTTTCACCTCCGTGTTTAACGGTAAGAAGCCATAGTACCATAATAATTACCTTTTAATAATTATAAATGATTAAGGTAAATGTAAATTATTTACCAAATAACTATCTATAAGAACCTGTAATATCTCATGTGTGTGTATGATATAAGGTGTACTGTAAGTGCTAGTACGGCCTTTATCTCATCAACCGTTTGTCATAGGGGTATGATTCCAATTTAAAAAAATGCTCTAAAGACGTTCAAAAATCACCTTTTACCAGTTTGAGAGTGGAAAATACAGTGTGTAACAAAATAAGAAATATGCATTTAATAGAGCTCCCTTATACTCCAACTTCCAATTAAAAAGTAGTTGCCCTGTCTCTCCTGATGCCAACCAAAAAAATGCCATATTTCTAAGTGCAATATTCACAAAGATATTCGAATTTTAAAAGAAAAACGGAAAAAAAAATTGGGAAAGAACACCGTTAAATTCGAGTAAACCGGTTTTTCCCTCATTCAACGCTGTTCTTTCCCAAATATCCTTCATTTTTCGAATGCAAATATCTCTGAATATTGCACTTAGAAATATAAATTTTTTTCTTTTGCATCAGGAGAGAAAGGACAAAATTTTTTCTAATTGGAAGTTAGAGCACAGTGGGACACCGTATAGAAATTTAAATTGTTTTATTTTGCTACACACTGTATTTTCACTTTCTGAACTGGTACAGGGTAATTTTTGAAAGTCTGTTGAGCATTTTTTTAATTGGAATCATACCTCTACGACGAACGGTTGAGGAGATAAAGGCCGTGCTGGAACTTACAGGACACCCTGTATATTACATATTTGTACCGCGATTGGCATAATTCTTCCTCTCCCTTGCCCCCTTCTGTAATTAAGTAACAACTTTTTTCCCCGCTTGGAGAAGACAATCAAACAAGCCCATAATGTCCATCCGATGTTTTAAAAGTAATAAAATCACATTCAGCCCGCGTGCTTCGAATTAAATTCATCAGATTTTTCGCAGCGTGCACATTTCGAGAATCTCTTTGGTTGCATTTTGATTGTTCGATTTATATATCTTATCTGTTGTCTTCTCTTATCGTATTAAAAGGAAATTACTTTTTACATGTTAACGAGATTATTGAACATGGTTCTAAAAATCATGAACTGTCTTGAAATACCATAATTACTTGCTATTCAAGCTTGACTTCACTCCATACTTAAAGCCTTGATTACGCTTTCCCTAAAAAATACACCGAATATTCTTCACGTTTTAGAGTGTTCATTAGGTATGTTGCATGCTTCACCACTTCATTAAAGCTTTAATTACACTTTCTTGAAAAAAAATCCACCGTCTATTCTTCCATATTTGAATTCTATTTCTCAAAGCACTTTCGGTCCGTAAAAAAACTAAAATTAGACGATAAAATCTCCCTAACCAAAAACAAATTTCAGCTATATGCGTCGATAAATACCTTCCTTGTACTTTGCATATGTCAAGGTCAGGGCAGCACATGCAAATGAGTTAGCACTACGAGCATTATTCCATTTGTAAGACTTTTGTAAGACATTTGTAAAACTTTTAATACAAATACAACGCCACAACAGGCAAATTGCCCAACGAGGTGGCTGACTTAAGAACATCATGGATCCCCGAGCCCCTACCTACTACTGCTACACCACACATGCACCCCCCCCCCGCGGAACCCCCCA
This sequence comes from Pholcus phalangioides, assembly GCF_987345545.1. Taxonomy (NCBI): domain Eukaryota; kingdom Metazoa; phylum Arthropoda; class Arachnida; order Araneae; family Pholcidae; genus Pholcus; species Pholcus phalangioides. The sequence goes on along the minus strand of NW_028301601.1, from coordinate 15,645,090 downwards.
ACGAATCGGTACATGCGGTAATGTGCGTGTAGTGCAACCTGACGTAAAGTTTGTTTCTGTGTAATGCTTGTTATGTGTAGTGCTGTCATCTGTCCCCAGTTTTACTAACTATGAGTGAAGTGTTATGGTTGAATGATTTACCGTTGTAGGACTGTTGCTCTCTGTGGCGAGACTTTTTAACGGGGAGATCGGCTCGCATTTGCGCCTTGAAGTTGGGAACCACAGAAAACCAACTTCAGCCGACCACCACTGTGGGGTTCGAACCCGGATCCTCGCATCACGAGTCCGGCACTATAACCACTCGACCACCACAGCGGCAACTGTACTTTTGCGTATTCTTTCTTGGCAAAAAATAGTAATTTCACTAAAGAAACTATAAAATCAACCACATAGAGTATAGTTTCATTGCTTACCTTTCAATTATTTTTCATTACCTTTCAATTATTTTTCATTACCTTTCAATTATTTTTCATTACCTTTCAATTATTTTTCATTACCTGTCAATTATTTTTCATTACCTTGCAATTATTTTTCATTAATTTTAGAAGTTTTTTAATTAATTTTAGAAGTTTTTTAATTAATTTTAGAAGTTTTTAATTAATTTTAGAAGTTTTTTAATTAATTTTAGAAGTTTTTTAATTAATTTTAAAAGCTTTTTTTTAATTAATTTTAGAATTATTTTTCATTGATTGTTCTCTCTCTTCATCACTTCTGGAATCTTTTTTTTATTTTTTGGAAAGTTTTTCAATCGCTTTCTGTTATTAACTTTCATTAATGTTTTTGTAATTTGCAATCATTTTTTGATTATTAATTTTTCCTAAATTTTCAATTATTTTTTGTCATTAATTTTCAATTATTTTTCATTCATTTTAGAATTATTTTTCATTCATTTCAGAATTATTTTTCGTTCATTTCAGAATTATTTTTCATTCATTTCAGAATTATTTTTCATTCATTTTAGAACTATTTTTCATTCATTTTAGAGAAATTTTCCATTCATTTTAGAATTATTTTTCATTCATTTTACAGAAATTTCCCATTAATTTTAGAATTATTTTTGATTTATTACAGATTTACTTTCCATTTACTACAGATTTATTTTTCATTAATTTTAGAATTATTTTTTGATTTATTACAAATTTATTCTTCATTAATTTTAGATTGTAACAGGCAAGCTGTTAACAAGGATGTACAGCAATACTTTTATTCACGAGACACGTGAGATTTAAGTTGTATCGAAAGACGAAGACATTCTCGAGGAGTTCGATTTTAACCTTCATGACGAAGGGTTGTGTGTTTCGCAGGTTAATGCAAAATAAAGGAATGCTTCATGTTCGTCGCTTCGTATACACCTCACCAATCGTCACAAGATTTAATTTTCATTAATTTTAGATTTATTACAAATTTATTCTTCATTAATTTTAGATTTATTACAAATTTATTCTTCATTAATTTTAGATTTATTACAAATTTATTCTTCATTAATTTTAGATTTATTACAAATTTATTCTTCATTAATTTTAGATTTATTACAAATTTATTCTTCATTAATTTTAGATTTAATTTTCATTAGTTTTAGATTTGATTTTCATTCATTTTAGATTTGATTTTCATTCATTTTAGATTTGATTTTCATTCATTTTAGATTTGATTTTCATTCATTTTAGATTTGATTTTCATTCATTTTAGATTTGATTTTCATTAGTTGTAGAATTACTTTTCAGCAATCTGAAATCATTTTCCATTAATTTTGGAAATGATTTTCATTAATTTTGGAAATGATTTTCATTAATTTTGGAAATGATTTTCATTAATTTTGGAAATGATTTTCATTAATTTTGGAAATGATTTTCATTAATTTTGGAAATGATTTTCATTAATTTTGGAAATGATTTTCATTAATTTTGGAAATGATTTTCATTAATTTTGGAAATGATTTTCATTAATTTTGGAAATGATTTTCATTAATTTTGGAAATGATTTTCATTAATTTTGGAAATGATTTTCATTAATTTTGGAAATGATTTTCATTAATTCTGGAAATTATGATAAATCTTTTAACGTGTTCATATTTTATGTCGATAATTTTCAGCATTCTGCAATATTTTCGTGGACTTCTTTTCAAACATACCGTACATAAAATTATACTTCAAGGGGGTGGGCCCCAAAAATTTATTTATCCCAACCCAAGTTGGCGCATTCATTTGGACCCCCATGAAACCCGTAGTGCATCAAATAAATTCATAACTGGATTGTGAGAGGATTTATACGACCCAACCTGGACACCCTCTAGATAAAATTTTGAGTCGCGACCGATAAGTTAAGAGCCCCCTACACTAATAAGAGAAAATTTAGACTGGCATGTTGTTTATATTCCCTACAGATTCTTCTTGAAATATCTAAAACGAATATTTCAATTCTATCTAGTGAGTCATATCTTCGGGAATGTTAATAATTGGTTAATTTTATGTATTTCTTGCCACAATATACAGGGTTCTTTAATGGCTAATGGTGAGAGATCACGATGAAAAGAACAGGTGCGTTAAGCTCTGTAATTAAGGTTGAATGAAAGAACCTTTCACGTATTTTTTTTTCCCCAGCCATTATTAGCGATTGATCCGGCGACGTATTTACGATATTAGGCGATAATGGCTCCCCATAATATTTATGTTCGCATATACGGCATTATCTTTCGGGAAAAATACCGTAATTCCTTTAAGATCTTATAACGAAGGCTATTCAAAACAGAACGACACCTTTAACGGCCCGTGTTTTGAAGGAATCACCAGGCTATTACCATGAAAAAATAATGAAAGGATATGTGGGCATGAATTTCATAACTAATGAGTTGTAATATAACTAATTGTATTATTGTAAGAAAATGATGAAACTTTCACCCTTTTTCTTAATTTATTTATATCTTTTGAAATTATTTTTATGATATAAATTTTTGCAGCACATAAATTTTTGAGAAGATGAAAAAATTTTATATTATCAGGAGCTACACGCTGAAATTTTCGAATAAAAGTATTTCTATGAATAAAAAGTTTTATAAAAAAAATCATATTTATTTGTTATTTTAAGAACGTCTGATTTTAATAAAAATAAATTTCAATATTTTTTTTTTATTAATAAAATATTATCTCATTTTGGAAATTTTTTTCTCTCATAAAGTTCCGAATTAAACGAGTTCCTGGTGCTTATAACACTTTATCAAGTAAAAGAAAATATATACGAGTTTCTTCGAGATTAATATGCACATATTTATAATTTTATTTTATTTATTTTTTGTCCATTTCTTACCTTGTTAGGTTTCCAATCTCAATATTTTATGTCTGAAATGCTTTCTTTTGCCGGTTATTTTCTGTTTTCTTTTTCTAGCATGGAGTTGCTTCGATGCAAACATCTTTCGATGTTTCCGAGTTCTTTTCCATAAATTTATGTTTCTTCGAGAGTTTCGTTTGTTTATCAGTAAAATATAAATTTCACTGAAATGTCTCTTGAGAAGTTTTTCGGTATTTATAGTGATAAGTTTATGTTCCGAATCGGATTTATGGACTTCGTAGATGCATATATCAAGATTTTGTTTTTGAATTTTTCTTCATTAAATATAAGTACTATACTGTATTTGTGAAGGATTTCGTTGATATAGACATTCACAAAAAAAATAATTGTGAAATACTCTTTAATTACGCAAATATTCGAAGATTTGCGTTTTTACAAGCGAAAAAAAACAGTTTTATAAGGGGACGTCGAGTCGGAGGTGCGTCTCTTTTCCGTGAGGTGGCGGAATATCCCCAATCACTTGATATTGGAGGGGTGTCCAATTAAAGCACGAAACTGCGGAACTTAAAGAAGAAACCTTTATTTCGAAGCACACTCAAAACAGACAACCTTCCAGGACGGAAGCCACATTCCAACTCACGTTCTCTTCTCTTGGAAGATAGATTTTCTCTTCTCACCTTCTTTTAGCAACGCATAAACAAACAAAGCATATTATGTGCTGTAAGGCCACAGAGTTAGTAAAAATATCCATACTGGGAAAATAGATTCGTTACAATTTTATTTTATCCTGGATCACTTTCTCAAGAAAAATTGATGGCTAGAATTAAATGAATTTTCTTCAATTTTTTTGCATAAAAATAATACGCTGCTAAGCTTTGATATGCTAACAAACCAGTTCTTTTGAAATCTATCAGGTAGTTGAAGACAATTAAAAAAGCGATATTACACTATTAATATATCATCTTAACGCCATAAAAATGCATGGATATTAATTAGATGGACAGGAATTCAGAGTATTGATATAAATTGAATGAATAAGAATTCAAAGCGTGGATACTAATTAAGTCGCCCATATATGATAGAGCAGCCTGCTATGCTAAGCAATGTGTGGATATTCTAATTTATAAAGAAAAATAAATTAATGTTAATTATGTTATGTAAATAAATATTATTATTTATTTATAACATAAGGGGGGAAAGTATTCTGACATTTTAAGAGTGGTTTAATTTACAGCATGCAAACTTCCCACTACTGATATTCTTAAGAAGAACCCTAGGCAAAATAGAAATTCAAATTATAGCCATTCTGCTGCATATTTTTCAGTAGCGCTTCCAAAGTCGAATTTTACAGTATAACCTCTCAATAACGGTCATCTATATGGCAGAAAGTTTCATAAGGTAACGAAAACTGTCCGTTAATGAACAGTAAAATCGAATCCCGTCGATGTAATTCAAAAACGTAGCAGTTAGTGGAGGTGTTCGCTAACAGGATTGTCCGATATGGGAGGTCCCACTGTAGAATGATCGTGTTTTTTATGTTGCTGATGATAGAGTACTTACTTGTCTAGATGAAACTTTCTGGAATGAACAAGTGGTGTAGAAATTTCTAATTTTTCAGGCTTAACCACTCCCCATTTTATATACTCAAAAGGTAGCATTCCCACTAAATTTTCTTTCAAAACGGGACATTTCCGAAATTTAAATGTAGATAACTCCCTTGAATGTGGATCAAGAGTCATTATATTTAAATATTCTTATACACCTCCCGTATGCTACTTGTTGGGCCATTTTCCCACTTTTGCAGAGCAGCTCATTCCAGACAGAAAAAGAAAAAATACTTTTACAGTAAATTTGGTAATTGTAAAAATGTTCCCTTTTTTGGAATGTTACCATTGGAATCATGCCTTTACAAAATACGTAGGCCGCATTAGCACTTGGAGGACACCCTGTAATATAGTATACTGAAATCTGTGTATACAATAAATTCTGAAGCACATGGAGGCAAAATAACGAAGCAATACAGAATTTTTAAAAAATGATATCTGATTCGCTATGACGTTCGTCATAGCGTCCCCTAGTGGCCAGGCAGCACGAAAAAAGTGCCTGACAGCTACTTTTTAAAGAAAACTCATTCCATATCTATTCATAACATTGTATCGTCGAAATTCTTATAAAATATAGTCAACAGGTCCAAAATAAACCAAGAAAAAACGTCAAGTGGTCACTAAAAGTTGAAACTCCACTGACTGCTCGGAGATATATCCGCCAGCTGCTCGTGTCAGTTTCCTCTGACAGCATAAAATGCATCACCGAAAATAGAAATAAATATACGTACGTCTCTTCAGGATATAAAATAAGAAAAAAAAATGAAAATGACCATTTTTAGACTTTAAAGTGATCGTATAGTTGCAATGTATGTGTATAAAAATATATTTCTCGGCATTTTAGGAATGTCTGTCATGTTTTTTGTAATATTACTAAAAATATTCCGAGTAAATGTCGAAAGAGTCTAGAGCTTTCCCAACATCTCTTACCCAATATCTCTCTTTCCTGACAGATATTTTTTCCTCTAATTCTCCCTTTTTTTGAAAACATTGGGAAACATTACTTTCTCTTTTTTTTGATATTATATATAGAAGAGTAAATAGAATAATGCAGTAAATTTTGAACGATTTCCTCGTAGAAAACCAAAACTACAGTAAAAAAAGTAGAAAAATTGTTAAGGGGGAGAAGAAAAACTCTTTTTCTCAGATACTAACAGTACTTTTTAAGTTAATCTTTTTATTTACTTTTATTATTATTATTTTTTTAGGGGGGGGGGGAGGGTGTTTTCGAAATTCAATAATTTGTTTCTTCATAAAAAACCATAAAACTGCCATATTTCTTGCGAAATATGTTACGTTTCTAGCGTATCTTTGGGGATTAGAGGTGCTTCGTGTCGCCATGAATAAAAGATGACTTTATATCTCTCTCTCTATATAACATATATATGTATTTTTGTTTTACTTTTTCGAGGAATTGCAGTCCTTAGAAAGAAAAAAAAAAATTTCCTACAAATTTTTCTTCTCATGTATTCCATTCTAAATTTCTTTTGGGTTTTATTTGATTTTTGTCGGTGGATTTTTATATATATATATTTTTTTTTTCTTACTGATTGGAGTTTTTAGTTCTATATTTTTTCCATGATATCTTTGGAGCGCGATTCTGTGCATTCTGCATTCACTAAACGAGGGAGAAAAAAACAGAATGATTCGTAAGTTTTTTTTTCAAAAATGACATTCAAAATGGCCGAGTAACTTATGGAAAATGGTGGAACGGTTGAAAAAATAAATAAATGTGTATCGTAGAATCGTGCAACACTTGCATTATCAGTATTTCGATCCGTTGGATTTTACAAGAAATATCCTCAAGAATAGGGGAGTCCAGGAGGCTAGGTGGCATAGTTTTTATTTTTCAAATTTTCAGTTTTTTCCTGTAATACTTACACAGCAAGATCCTGTAGTGCTTACGCCAGATGTGGGGCAAGTTAGCACAATCTCTGGGGGTAAGTTGACATGGCATGACGGTTAATAAAATCTGAGGAATAGATGAAAAGTAATAATTACAAAACTTTTATTTCAATACAAAAATTCAAAAACAAAAAAAGGAGGTGCATATTAAATACAAATACAAATACAAATACAAATACAACGCCACAACAGGCAAATTGCCCAACGAGGTGGCTGACTTAAGAACATCATGGATCCCCGAGCCCTTTTTTTTACCCTACCTACGAGCCCTACCTACTACTGCTACACCACACATGCACCCCGCCCACAACCCCCCGCGGAACCCCCCAACGAATCGGTACATGCGGGAATGTGTGTGTACGTGTAGTGAAACCTGACGTGAAGTTTGTTCCTGTGTAATGCTTGTTATGTGTCGTGCTGCCATCTGCCACCAGTTTTTTTCAAACTATGAGTGAAGTGTTATGATTGAATGATTTATCGTTGTAGGACTGTTGCTCTCTGTGGCGAGACTTTTTAACGGGGAGATCGGCTCGCATTTGCGCCTTGAAGTTGGAAACCACAGAAAACCAACTTCAGCCGACCACCACTGTGGGGTTCGAACCCGGATCCTCGCATCGCGAGTCCGTCACAATTAAACACTCAATATTTTGTAGAAGAAAAACGAATGTAAAATCTGACAAGGACAAGGAAGTTGTCATTCACAGCTTCATGTCCACCAAGGAAATAGGCTGATCGCTCATTTGAACTGCTTGTTATATTTTGCTGCGGTTGTACCAAATCGGTGAGTTGGTAGATGATAAGTGTTCTATGCCTTCATGCCCTTCAGCTGGGATGCCAACTTGCTCCAACATGACTCTATACACAAAAGAACTAAGAACTGCATCACTTTTCCACAAAAGTATATTTGAGCAATGACTGCCCCAAGAGGTCATCGGTTGACGTCATGGCTCACACAAGGCGGAGTAAGAGCAGACAGGGCTCTGAGGTCCATGTTATATTCTGCTTGTTGATTTTGTTTTTTACACCGTAAATACACTGCAAACAACCACGGCTATTTGTCTTACATACATATTTAGTATTCGATTAAATTTACCCGTCAACGATCATGGGTGTGCGACAGATGTGGCCACACAGGGCCCCGCGCTTGAAGAAGTCTCGCATATGTGCTAAGATACAAAAAATGATTTATTTTTTCTACATTAGCACAAGATAGTTATGTTTCAACTATAGAAATTATAATGATCATTCCAAATAATACAAGTGTTTCGAAAAAGAATCATCCGAGCTAAAAAAATCATAACTATTCAGCTTTCAATCCGCTTTGGTCGAATAATGTGTAGATAGAAAGAAGGAAATCTCGAGTTTCACGCAATTTGCGACAGGTAGCGTAACGCTCTTCCTTCGACTGTCACTTCAGTGTTTGCCAATATTGGCTTTTTCCACAGTCAGAAACTGATTCAAATTATTTCATTTTCCAGCAGGACGGGACTAGCACACTAGAAAATCGTTCGTTGACGTAGGCTGAAGTCTCTTTTCGTAGTTCTTTCTCCAGTCTGTTAAGAGCTACTTTGTCCCCTGTTATGTTGCCACATTTTCCTCATCCTGTTCTTCAGTTTGATCTTGTTTCGCAGCTCTTGGGAGATGTCAAATCTGTTGTCAGTTGCAAGAATTTTCCTTGTCGATTTATCAATTGCGTCTTCAATTTTGAATGTGATATCAGAGATTCCTTGTTCGACAGTATCAGGAGTATGTTGGTCGAGGGTTAGTTCTTTTGCGGTGCTGAGAATTTCACGGCATTTAGACCAGTTAGTTACTAATTTGTAAGGAATGTCTTTGGGTCTTAAAATATCCATGGTGAAGATTAGTGGATTATAAGTTGAATTTAGCACTGGCATTGAACCTAGTGGAATGTTATATGGAAAGTTTTTAAAAATTGCAAAGTAAAGTACATCAGACCTACCTCTTACCCCAGGGAAGTTAGTAGGAACCGCGCAGGGGTGTATACAAAGACATTTGTTTCTACAATATTCCTCCAGAATGCGTCCACATCGATTATATCTGTTGCTATAGAAGGCCGGGCTTTTGCTGTTTCAGTTTCCAGCAATGAATGTGGGATTGGTTGAATTGAATAAGAAATTAAGCAAGTTAATGTTCAGGTTATTCGGTGGTTTATAGTTGACACTTATTACTATCGGTTGTCTGTTTATGTAAACAGTTACAGCTTGAGCCTCCATCTCAGTAGATGTTGGAAGATCCATTTCCAAAAAAGGAATGTCTTTTTGTGAACAAAAATGGCGACTCCCCCACCCCTTCCGTGGAGTCGATCTTTACGGACACATTTAAAATTTTTGCAGAATGAGAAGGCTTCATCCAAGTTTCACAGATAAGAGCTATATCGATTTCTAGGTCAATTACTAATTGTTTAAATTCTTGGATATCAGGTTTCAAACTAGTGGCATTCTACTCTAGAATTTTGAGTGGCTTGAATCTGGCTAATCTATTGGTGTTAGTTATTGAGCGCTGCTTGAAGAATGACAAACAAAAGTTGAATAATATTACTAATTTTTTCTTCAGGGATGGCTATGCTGCCTACAGCTGGTGTCAAAGTGTTCACCAAGTTATCCATAGGCAAAGAATTATTTACATGATTCACTGGACGAACTCCAATTTTGGGTTTTAGTGTTGATGTTCATATTTCTTCTTCAATTATATACGTGTCACCAGATATCTCCGTATTGTCAGTAGTTAGAGAGGGTTTCAACAGTTGAACCTCAATTATGTTGGTAAATCCATCTCGCACAATTTCGGTCTCTACTAGTTGCATCTGATGTTCGTGAATTTTTCGGATGACTGCGTTATATATTTCCTTCCCACATCACTATTTTGGAATTCAGTACGTTTGATTATTTCGGCTTCACAGTTGAGTTTATTCAGTTCGTTTAATAATTCATGCTTGGAGAGCTGTACTTTTCCTCTGCCTAGTATATGTAGTCCTTCTCTAACTTTCTCAACTGGTGTATCCTCTTCATTGTCGTTGAAATTATTAGTTTTCCAGGCTGTAATAGGCTCGGATGAAATTACTTGGGTAGTCGTAGTTATTCTGTTCGTTGAAGGCCTGATTGTAAGTATATCAATGATATTTTCTTCAGTGTCTACATTAAGAGCTGGAAAGTCTTGTAAGTCTGGAGGGACTTTCGGAAGAAATGTCCTTGAGCTATCCCCCTTCGGTAGAGGTCAATCCGGACAACGAGTAAATGTGCCCGTGTGGGGACCACCACACAGTATGCATTTAATTTTCGCTTTATTACCTTTATCCTGGAAAACTCTAGTACTATGTCCTAGAGAGCAGAATGCACATCTTGGGGAGTTATAAAAATAATTGGACGTGTATTTCCAAAGAGGAGACAGTTCTGGCATTGCAGCGAGGATCTGTTCCCGTTGTAGCACTCAATCTCTATTGGAAAATCATCAATGTCAACAATATTTGCTATTTCCTTACAACGAATGGGTTCCTCGATGAGAAAGAGTGGAAGTATTCTTTCTGCCATATAACTTTTCATATTACAAATTCTGATGACCTCGAACTCTTTCTTTTCCAGATCTTGAGTGATTTCATCAATATTGACATTAGCCGGTAGGCCACGGATGACAAATTTCAAAGTGCTTTCCGACTCAAGTTAGGTCACTTCCGACTCAGGGATAGGCGTTGTACTCCATACCCTGACCGTTAAGAAATTTGGTTGTAGTACGATGGTCGTTTACTAAAAAACATTAAGTAATATATTTTTACTAGTGGGTTTCGATACAGGAACGAATTAACAGAGTTCTCTTATTTTCTTAAAACTTGATAACCAATCATTCAATCATTCCCCCCCCCCCCATTAGCGTTAGCACTATTTGAGAAACATTGGCTTTTTTACGTCTTCGATTTACTTCAGTAAAGCCCCCGTTGACATCAGTATTCTGCTCAAGAGCAATTTCTGTCATATCTCCGTTGATAGATGAGGAAGTGTCTCCCTCACGTTCACCACTAGGACCATCATCAACGCCACCAGTGCAGTCCTCAGTCGCAGAGGTGCCATCCACCGCAGTGGGTGATTGGGGCACATTCATTGCCTCCTTAGTATTAATTGTTTCCTTTGCTAGGGTAGATAGAGAATTTTTAACACTGTAAAGTTTATTTTTAGCCTTTTTCTTTTTATGTTTTTTTTTATTATGTCGTAGTTCTTCGACTGTGATACCACTAGTACTGGGTACCGGGTTGGTGTACAGGGATTTAATTTTCATCGCGAGTTTTTATTTTAGTCAATACTTTTTTAGTTTTACGCTCCTCTACGGTAAGAGCAATATTAGCATTTGTGTGTGAAGCTTTTTGACTGACCTCAATCACATCTATCCTTCAATTGGGTACGATTGGCCCTTTAGCTAGGGTATTTTTCGGTGGTACTTTTAGGCTTACTGCTTCACAAAGTACAGAGGTTTTAAGCTTGTTGCTTAACGGATGTAATGATTTTACTTTGGATTGGTCCGTATGGGCCACCGTTACAACTTTAGTTTTCTTGAATCTGTTTGCCAACTTATGGATGCAATCATAATCATTTATATTATTAAAGAACCCCATACCATTAGTGACCAAATCATTTATAATATACCCATTTCAGGGTTCTGCCAAATATTCAACATAACATGAAATAACATTTTGCAAATATTTTGTATCTTCACAGTTATCAACACAATACCATCATTAGCTAAATCATGTTTTTCACATATCCATGATTTGAATTTTGTACAAATAACTCCAAGTCATTATCCTCATCATCAACACTATTCTCAGCAAGTTTACGAAGCTCAAGTATTTTTACCAACTCAATCTTATCGGAATAATGGCAATTAAGCAGCATATTTACTGGGGTGGCAGAGCGCATACAACAATTGTACTTCTTACCCCAGTCGAGCTACCAGAAAATGGCGGCGAAGGAGTAACCTCGAGCCACCAATCTCAGCTCCAGTCTTCTGCCCAAAAAGCAGCAAGTGCACCCAGTTCCGACGACACTTCACTTCTTCAAGGCATTAAAAAATATAACCCAATAACTAGTTTTCAGAGTGAAAATGCAGTGTGTCACAAAATAAAAAAAATCTAAATTTTTGAACGGTCCTCCTGTCCTCCAACTTCCAATTAGAAATTTGTTGCCCTGTATTTCCCGAGGTCAACGAAAAAAAATTCCATGTTTCCAAGTGCAATATTTGCATTCAAAAATCGGAGAAAAGTTATGAAAGAACAGCAAAAAAACTAACGGACAACGCTTTTTCCACTTATTTATGCTGTCCTTTCTCAACTTTTCTCTGATTTTTGAATTCGAATATCTAAGTGAACATTACACTGAGAGACATGAAAAGTTTTTGTTGGCATGACGAGAGACAGGGCAACAACTTTCTAATTCAAGTTACAGCACAGGAAGGCCGTATAAACATTTAGTTTTTTTTTTATTTCGTTACACGCTGTATTTTCATTCTCAAAACTGGCACAGGGTAATTTTTTAACGTCTTCTGAGCCTTTTTTTTTAAATGGAATCATATCTTTTCGACGGGTGGTTGATGAGAGAAAGGTCGCATTAGGACTTACAAGACACCCTGTATATTTAGCGTTAAAAAGAATGACCTACCCAGGGTTTTTCAGCTAATACATATTAAATTTAAAAAATCTGCTATCATTATCGTGAATTTAAGTGTATGTGTCCGGTATGTGTGTTATGAATACGGAGAAACTTGTACAATACAAATATAACGCCACAACAGGCAAAATGCCTGTGTGCCCTTTGTGAAAACAAAAGTTGTTCCAATTTTGTTTTAAATTCAGTTAGAGAAATTTGTAACATAATCTTTAATAATGAAATGTCTCTGTTTATATTTGAGTGCTCTAAGTCAGTCTCAACCTTTGGAAGCCCGCGACCCGGTAAATCTCTTTTACGCAAGTGAAAGGCCCGGTCATACACACAATTCACGAGAAATAAATGGGTAAATAAAACTGCGAATCACTCACGGCCCAGTGTGACTAATGTTAGAGCCCGGTACTGGCTCTTGTCCCAGCGGTTGAGAAATACTGCTGTAAGTAATGTACAGGGTATCTACTTTTATCCTTGTAAACAGCTAAATCCTCAAACTTTAGGTGAAAGTTGCAATGGATAAGAGCACTCTCACCGAGAGTTTGACATACCCATGCATGAAATCAGGAATTTCAATCCTTCAATGCAATTTGTACTAGGTGTTTACTTGGGATTGTTTGGTGTTTACTTGGTAAAGTGCTCGCGAAATCAGACACGATCATCGAGCATTCTGGGTGCTTCAGAGAGCACCATGGTGCACGCGAGCAATGGGTTGAAGATTCCTGTCCTCGAGCCTGAAGCAATCAAAAATTATGTTTCTCAAAAAAGTTAACATTTTCGCGTGATCCCTGAATCCCATAATTTAGTGAAAAAATGATCAAGCACTGACAAGTGGAACTATACAAATATTCACTCCTTTTCAACAAAAATTTAGCGTCATGAGACATTGAACTTTAATAGCTTTAGATATTTCTTCATCATTCCGGCCAAAATTTAAAGGAAAGTATTAAAAAGCTTGCATCTAATACCCAGCTTGGTGTTTTCTTGATATTTCATTCAATGGCACAACGCAAGGAGTTGATAGTTTGCTGCTAATGAATAAAATAAATCATTCATAACTATTTGTCTTGTAGGGCGCGGTAGCTCAGGTCGCTAAGATACTCGCCTAAAGTACCAAAGGATGTTTAGAGGTGTCGCGAGTTCGAGAACCGGTTCGCGTCCTTGTCAGAAACTTTCCTGACACAGGGGTACAACAGAAATGGCGGCATGACCACAGAAAAACCTTGCTACCTCGGGGAGTTTCGCATCGAGGCGTCAGCGCACCAATCTCTCTCAATGAGTATAAAAACAGGCTGCCGTTCGGAATCGGCAATAAATTGGAGCTCCCGGTCTAATTTGCCCTCGTGTGAAAAAAAATCACAGTGGTGCGACAAAAATGATCAATGATCAGTTTGTATTGTTATGATTTGTTTACTTTACTCATCATGATAAAATTTTCTTAAAATTTAATTGGTTATAATGATGATATAACAATTATATTTATTTATTTACATTTGCATGTGTGTCTAGGACCCATTACAAAGATGGGCAACACCATGATTACACAAGAATGTATCATAATAGCATCCTAGATATTACTAGGATGTCTATCTGGAGGCATGTCGGTATGCTGTTTGAATGACGTCAAGGGCTGTGGGATTTTTATATCGATTCTCGTTTCTCGGCTTCCATTGCTGTTCAAATTATTGATATTTACAATTTTTTTGAGTGATCATAATAATTCCAACGTATTTTTTAAATATTTTTGTGCATATTTAAATGAATAGAATCAGTGATAATTTTTCAAAACTTTTTTCAAGACGTCGCCTTGGGACCCTTTCCTTTAGAGCCAGTTTTTGTCACGAAACTATGAATTTTCTTTTCAATATGTCAAACAAAAGGTGCTTTTTTACAAGATATAATTATATTAATTATATTATTCTTATATTAATTATATTATTCTTATATTAATTATATTATTCTTATATCAAATTATATTATTCTTATATTAATTATATTATTCTTATATCAATTATATTACTCTTATATTAATTATATTATTCTTATATTAATTATACTAATTATATTACATTATTATTATTATTATTATTATTATTATTTACAAGATATACTTTATTATTATGATTTCTTATGGAACTCGGAAATAATATAAAAATTTAAATTTCATAACTTTTTTTATTGAATACTTCTTCTATTTTAACGGATTTCAGGATGGGATTACAATATAAAAGTTTTATCGAAGTCCTTTTATAAAGCTTGAAAAATGCAACCAGTAAGCGCATCGGCTACATTCGAGCGAATGTAATCAATAGGCTTATTGTTTGTTTCTTCAAATTTTGTAAAAAGATCTTTTATCAAACTTCTATGCTGTAATTCCGGCCTGAGAGGATGACGCACGACTATTCGTAAAATTTCCGTGATTGGATGCCATCTCTAATTAATTCCTAAAAGAAATATTTATGAGACAACGCTACGATTGGACACCCTGTATATTAGCGGGAAAGTCCTATCATTTAAATTTACACGCCGAAACCGAAGAACACGGCATCCGATCGAATTTCATTTAGAGTTATGGCAGAAGACATAAAAGAATATACTTTTGGTTGAAGTTGGTTTCGGTTCTGCCAACATGTACTTGTACTTACTCTCTTTCGGTTAGCCACTAACAACAACGAAATAAATGAAAGCCAATGCTTCCTTTGATTAAAAGTTTCCAAGAGTATATCATCAAAGTAGTTTTTAGTTTTCTAGAACTTCCATGATGAAAGTAAGTAATTTGAGACTTGACATCGTCATGTCTTTGATCTCTGGTACTATCCAAGGAAAACAGAAAAAAAAAACAATTTCGGTATTACCTTTATATAGATAAATGACAAAAAATAAAGAAATATTCCCCCAATTTTGTTTTTACTCTTTTTAAAGACTTTCTACCAACAAATCACTGATGAAAAATCAAAGTTTATCTTTAGCTATAGTTTTTTCAGACTTTTATTGAATTTGATCGAGGATAAAAATCACGAACAAAGATTTTAGTTCCATTTTTTTTTCTTTTAAAATTAAATTATATATTTTTTTGTCAAGAAACGGAAGTTCAAAAATTAGTTTTTATACGTAAAAATGAATTATCAAAGAAAATCTGCTTGAAAATTAAGGATAAGGGTACAATGACAAAACTTTTAAATTAATCGAAACTGATAGATTAGTCGCTTCAGAACAGATAAATATGGTAAGTATATATTCATCTAAGATAAATGTTTAAAGTTTTTATATACTTTATTATTAAATTACTGAACATCAAAGACCATGGGATTTATAGAATGATGAGCAAAATCATAATTCAAATCGGTATTTTCGATATTAAATAAAGATGAAAGCTAACTGTATAGAGTGAATCCTCGATATAACGATAAATCCCTCTACAGTGATATTTTTTCGAATCTTGTTTGGAACTGCCAATAGCCTAATGTTAAAATCCTCTCGATATAACGATATCCTATACTTACGATAAATCCCTCTACACCGATATTTTTAAGAAAGTTTTGAAACCACTATAAAAAAATTTTTTTTTTGCTCAAAATCGTTTTGTGAATTTAATTTTAACTTCGTCACTTATTTTTGTTCTTCTGAAGGGTGACTAACAACATATATTTTGCACTAAAAGATCACCGAAAGCTAAAGGAAGTTATTGGTGTTGCTACTTTCTGTGTAAGACATAAAAGTTGAGTGCGGTATAATCTTCTTTACAGGGGAATATCATTTAAGTGAATTTTATTAATAAATAATCAAATACAATTTTTTACGGCGAATGAATGCATAAAAGAGTATTTTCTAGTTGTATCAACAATGCCAATGTGGAAAAGATGACAACGGCATAAATTTGATCAAATGGAAGGATAATGTTGCCTCTCGATATAACGATAATCCCTCTGCAACGATATTTTTTCTTGGTCCGCAGAATATCGTTATATCGAGGTTTCACTGTATTCCAACTTGAACATTTCTGCCTTTTATACAGGGGAACTCGGATATTTCGAACGTGGTTAATTCCAATTTTATAGGAATTCGAAGAGACAATTTGTGGAAAATCTATCATCAACTATCATGCAACTAACTTCTTAAAAGTAAGTATATGCAGTTCATTCTATCGTCCACATATTTCTGCTTTTTCAAAATATTCTACTTCAATTTCCACTAACGTTTCTCTATGTAATTGGGAATCAAATTACAGGAAATAAAATTGATTTTTCCACGCATGCTTACTTAAAAATTAAAGCTCATATCTCATGAAATACCGCATATAATGTCATTTCAAATTTTATTACAATGTGTAATCATTATATGTGCATAAGTTCTCCGTAAGTATCATAAAAATTGGTTGAAAACTCCACCAGAAAGTAAATAATGTTTCAGAAGTTGTTTTTTTTTTATTTTTGCTAAACCCCGTTTGTACAAACTCATGTAGAAGAGAAACTGTTTAGAAAGAAATGCGATGGACATGTTGGGGTAAATCGAGAGGCCATTCTTAATCCATTCTTAGAATAAGACAACCATAAGTATTCTTTATGGGCGTTGTATAATATTTTACCATGTGTATATATTGTTTATAATTTGTGTTAATTGCATTTTTAATTGGGTTGCTGTATTTTTGAAATATATGACATCCATATTTTTATGGGCAGCTTTTTATCAGCCACCTCGTTGGGCATTTTGCCTGTTGTGGCGTTGTATTTGTATTTGTAAAAGTCGTAGTTGTAGTCTTCATTGTAGTTGATTCTTCCACAGGGAAGTTTTGACAGGCAAAATCATAGTAAATACTACCAGACTGTGTGTTTACCAATACGGCAGGACTTGACAAATCAAGAAAAAATCCAAGCACCAATCAATTATTATAAAAAAAACAACAATATTTTAGGAGTCACAAGTGCAATTCTTTTGCCTGACCTAGTTCACACACAGAAAATTTTAAGCGCCAATATGATTTTTTCAGTTGCCATGGAGACCTGCCGCCTGGGATTTCTCAGGCAATAAGGTATTAGTTTATTACATACACATATATGATGTATATCGCTGATAACCATGAGAAAAGTTCAGAAAACGTATGCCTTAACTGAAAAGAAAAATGAGAATTATAAAAACAAAACTGTGTTGCAACATGATGAATGCTAGGAGTCTTCATCAGCAAAACTCATCATATTTGGGAAATGTAAAACCCTATTTTTATCTTTTGCTTCTTCTTTTTGCACATATAAATTCATATAAAATAAAGATGAGTATTTTAATATACATACACATATTAGATTATTTTTGGTACAGAAACAAAGAGGGGCACTGTACAGAAATTATTGGTTAATACGGTTGTTGCTCAATTTTTTTCTCAATTATCAATTATGATACGAAATATAATCACTATTATAATTCTTATTTTGTTATTATCACTAAGAGATTAATTCACTCATAATATTATTTTGTAAAAGGTAATTTATAAACAGATATTTTGATCAGCATTTAGTTGTTTCTACTGCTATTCATATCAGCATATGATAAAGATAAAATTGTTATACCAACAGAATTTATAATAACATGATGAAATGAGCATATATAGGTATTTTAATAGACAAAATAAAGAATATAAGTTTTGTTTTTGGTGTTTGCGCAACAGTGGCTTAGAATTATGTATTTTGTTCAGAAAAAACAAAGAATGAGTAGATAATTTTTTTATAAATAATGGCAGAAAGTGTTTTTTCCTCTGCAGGTGGTAAAAACCATGAGAAAAACATGATTTTTACCACGACGGTAAAAAAACATGGTAAGTACTGCTGAAAACCATCAATAGTAAATACTGTGCCGACCCTGTAATGTAGAAGCATTTCTTCAACAATTGCAAACAGGTACTAAGAAAGTGAATGCACGCAAATGTATGTTGTTTTGACAAATGCAATGGTAGCTCATGCACTATGGTAGAAAAGCTAGGATTGAAAAGCACCATGTTCAGGCCAAAAATTCTCATGTTCAAGCATTTTGCCATGAATAATAAGTAAAAATAAGGGAAGCACGGATATCAATATCCAGAAATAGTTGCATTTAAATTGGAGCCCAAAACGACACATCCTTAGCCCATATTCCTTAATTCCAAATTTTTTCCACCCTGTGCATGCTTGAACATCGTCACATTGTTGTTTGTCAACTGAAATTCAAAATGAAACTTACCATCAAGAATACACCATATGCCATCAATTTCAATGTGCTGTATGTATGAATCTTCTATTGTAGGATCATAATCAGTTACAAACAATTTTTGAACGAATTGAATGGTCAGAGCAGATTTTCTCACTCCTTCATCGCCAAATACAACAAGTTTATAAATGGTTGAATTATCATTAGGTGACCTAGACATTTTATATATTTCTTCTCTCTGTCTTCAATTCTTTAGAAGTAAAGATTTTACATCTTTCAATAACAATTTCATATTTCTCGCTGTCCAGTTTTGTATTTCCCATCAACCATCACATTCTCATTTAGGATCCTGGGGGGGGGGGGGGGGATCAATAAAATTGAAAATTAAAGATTTACTAGAAGAATTTTCTGAAGAACATCTTAACACAAGATAAAATTGTGCATAATCACTATTGCTAGAAATAACGTAAAAAACTAGCATTTACTTATGTTGGCAACGTGGTCTCGCAAACGTCATAAAATAAATTAACTATTCTGCAAGCTGGTCTTATTTATGGGTTCATTTTGAGGATCTCAAAATTGCTACTTCAAAGCAACATATTTATATACTTTATTCTAATTTACCTGAATCCTACTGGTAAAACCTGGGCATGACTGTCCTTACACATGGGCTAACTTGGACACAGCACGGGCGTCCTACATGCATAAGGAGTCTTGTGATAGTGAAATTCTGTACTATAATTTTTTCAAGCATGTGAATTGGTAGGAAGGCACTTGCAGCTAGCTAAGAGTACCAGAATATCAGTTTGCTCGTGTGCCCTTGGTGTTCTCAAGATAACCAATTCATGGTTATCTTGAGAACACCGTTTATCTTAATAACTTTTATCTTTCAAGTAGAAGACATGGAGGTCCTAAATCTTCTAAGAAATGTATGTGCAAGCAAAGCACCAGGACCAGATGATATCTATCCCAGGGAATGTGCTAATGAATTGTTGGGGCCAGTCGCACAGTTATGCAGGAGTAGTATTCCTGAGGGGATCGTCCCAAGGAATTGGAAACTTGCTAATGTTGTTCCGATATTTAAGAAGGGTAGTAGAGAAGCGGTGTGCAATTATCGTCCAGTGAGTTTGACGAGCTCCCACTCGAAAATTTTAGAAATTATCATCAAAAGGCAGTTTGTGAAGCGGATAGACGAGAATAATGTATTGTCGGATAATCAGCATGGGTTCAGGAAGGGGAATTCATGTGTAACTAACCTCCTTTGCTTCGATGATCACGTGACTAAGTGTGGGTAAGAGCAAAAATGTAGACGTTGTTTACCTCGATTTCCAGAAGGCGAGACTCTTGAAGCGTTTACACGAGATTGGAATTGGGGGCAACTTGCTGAATTGGATAGAATCGTGGTTACGAGATAGGTCGCAACGAGTTATGGTGAACGGGGAATTCTCTGGTTGGACAGACATCACAAGTGGAGTTCCTCAAGGAAGTGTCCTTGGCCCCCATACTTTTTCGCTTTTTATCGATAAACTCGATCAGGATATCGATAGGATTACTAGCAAATTCGCAGATGATGTGAAGCTAATGGGGGTAATCGGGAATCAAAACGGTAGGGAGTTGCTCCAGACCAACTTAAACAGGATTGCAGCATGGGCAAATGAATGGAGCATGACGTTTGATAAGTGCATGGTCACTCATTTTGGTTCGAACAACCCACGGTTCTCTTACGAGTTGAATGGTGTCACACTCCCGGATGCAACTAGAGTCACCGATTTGGGAATTCTCATTGACGAGCGGCTTAGGTTTTCTGAACATTGTTCAGCGATGGTCAAAAAAGCGAATGCTTGGTCTCATTTTCAGGAAGGTCTCTTCGTGTTTTCCTAAAGTCATTCTTCCGCTTTTTCGAGGCTTAGTTCGTCCTGGACTGGAGTATGCTGTAAGGTTGTGGAGACCATACCTACAGAGGGACATAGACTTGGTTGAATGGGTGCAAAGAAGAACTACGCG
Source organism: Pholcus phalangioides (assembly GCF_987345545.1). Lineage (NCBI taxonomy): Eukaryota > Metazoa > Arthropoda > Arachnida > Araneae > Pholcidae > Pholcus > Pholcus phalangioides. The sequence continues at coordinate 15,624,455 of NW_028301601.1, read as the reverse complement.
TGTCCTTATTGGCACACGGGGCTTGAGTTATGAAGAGAGACTTCATTTTTTAATATGTTTACGTTGGATGAACGCAGGTGTCGAGGAGATATGATAGAAGTGTTCAAAATTTTCAATGGGATGGATAGGATGGACCATGAACTTTTAGTACACCGCCAATCGACCGCTTTTACAAGGGGACACCAGTATCGATTGGGGAGGGACAATGCAAGGTTATGGTGTCGCAGGGAATTTTTCTCTAATAGGGTTGTTAATAAATGGAATAGCTTACCCACGGAGGTAGTAAATTGTAATACAATTGACAAGTTTAAAAAGAAATACGATAAACATGTTGGGGTAAATCGAGAAGCTATCCATACTTAGTATAAGACAACCATAAGTATTCTTTATGGGCATTGTATGGTATTTTATCATGCGTATATATTGATTATAATTATTATTATTGTTCATTGCATTTTTTATTCGTTTGCTATATTTTTTTTGAAATATATGACATCCATATTTTTATGGGCATCTTTTTCTTAGCTACCTCGTTGGGCATTTTGCCTGTTGTAGCCTTGTATTTGTATTTGTATAACCATTGTTATAAGCAAAACACGTGAGATGAAATTCATATCTTCTTGAAAATATATTCAATTTTCAAGAAAAATGATACAAACATTGAACGTTTCGCATGTTATAAGCAAAAAACACGCGCCGATATATATATAATAAGAAATTTTTCACTATAAAACATATAGAATATAAAATATAGAAGTAACATAAGAGTATTTAGAAGAAAGTACGTGAAATCTTCCCGAAAATGCATACAAACATTGAACATAGTAAGTTACATGTTTCATGAAAGTTGCAAATCATTTACAACTTTTTCCGATGCAGGGTTGATCAAAACAATTTTCTTCTTATTCAATTTTTTGTCGGTCCCCTGAATGCAATCGTAACTAAACGTTCAAATTATGAGTAAAAGCACGCGGGGTTCACTTGACCAAAATTTCAGAACAATACTGGCTATACATATTGTAAATGAAAATGAATATTTCAAAATAGTTTTTTATTCAAATTATTAAAATAGTTTTCATCTCACCCAAAACTCATCTTATATCAACTTATTAACCCTATAAATAAGTCAGAGTTCAATTTTTAAATTTAAGCTACGATCCTATTAATTCACGCTGATTTGAAATTCAATAAAAAAAATGAAATATTTAAAATTTATCATAAATGTATAGATATGAAGAATCACACCGGCGACAGGATAAATAAAAGAATTTTTCATCAATATTTTCAATTCTCTTTGGAAATCAAGGAAACTTTAAGGAAATTGAGAAAGAAGCAAAGAGAAGAAAAAATATTCTGAATTTCAATTTATCAACAGGCTGATTGAAGATCTCGTTCTTCTTTTTTTTAGGAAACTTACCAATAAATAAGAAAACATTCGGGAATTTATTTTGCTTTTCTTAGAAAGCGTTAGCATAACATCCAAAAAAAGCCCTTCTTATGAATGAATAAATCAATAATCACATAAAAAAACTTCAAAGATAAACATGAATAAATTTTAATTTCTTTTTCTTCCATAATAAAAGTTTTGCGTTCGAGTTAAATTTCTTAAATAACAAAAAAAAAATCGTTGAATTCACGTGAATATTCAGCGAAGTGTTACGAAACAATTTATTTTAATTATTTTTCTCCTATTAATTCAGTGAGATTTTGAAATACACTATATACGGGGTGATTATAAAAAAACTATCACGACATATGGGCCCCTAAATATTATACCATTCACAAAAACTGAATGAAATTTTGGCATAAGGTATTTTGAGGTATGCGCTCAAGAATGATATGGAAAACAACAGTGTCACTCTAACAGTTACGGTTACAGTGAGAAAATTTCGAAAATATCAAATGGCAACACCAAGTTTTTTGTATTGGAATGTGATCTCCATTGTGAAAAACCCTGAATAGCGTTCGAACGGCAACTGTAGCATGAAAATCACCGGCGGTAGATAGGCTAAAAGTGACGACAACCAATAAGGACAGAGAAGCAGCATAAAATAAAGCATTTTATTGTGTTTTCCACATGACCTTGTGGAGGACTAATCAGGCCTTGTGGGATCTCAGCCGAAGAAACGGTGTGACGAATGAAACGAACATTAATGCTCTGGTGAACGGCAAAGTCCTTTTTACTTTTTCCTTGCCTAGCTCCGGGGATTTTCGTGCAACCGGTGCCATTCCAACGCTATTTAGTGTTTTTCAGTATGGAGATCGCATTCCAATACAAAAAACTTGGTGTTGCCATTTGACATTTTCGAAATTTTCTCACTGTAACCGTAACTGTTAGAGTGACACTGTTGTTTTCCATATCATTCTTGAGCGCATACATGAAAATACCTTATGCCAAAATTTCATTCAGTTTCTGTGAATGGTATGATAGTTAGGAGCCCATATGTCGGGATAGTTTTTTTATAATCACCCTGTATATTGTCGATATAATATCCGAAAATATTTCTGGCAGAACCGTGACACATGAGTAAAAATATTACCATAAAGTAGTTGCACATCCACATCCTTTACAGTCCGCGGGCTAGATACGATGTATTTCTGACGCTCACGGGCCAGAAACTTGTATATAAAGAGTGACCGAGTGACCCGTATTGTTTTTAGCATATTCAGATATGTTTGGACGTCCCAACTTTTTTTATATAAAAAATGTCCTGCTTTTCTCCCTATTTTCAACAATACTTAGATGAATTTTTGAAATAAACTAATTAGAATCACATTTTCATATCTTGAAAATTATATTACGATAACCATGCCTCTATCATAATTATATTAGTCCCTTATATAAGAACCTGGCCATATAACGTATTTATTATATCTCAGGTATTTGTTTTGTGTTAAAAGTACTACCATCTCTATTTTCAAATCAAAAGTTAGAAAAGCAGATGAAATAAATTTTCGTGTTTTGCAAGTATCGTGAAATGGGCAACAAACACGAACGTCAACAAATCCGTGCCGTGCACCGTAAGGCATTGTTGTAACCCTATGAAGTTATTCTTTTTACCTGCATGTGTATACAATTACCACATTTGACATTTTCCACACATATGATGTATCCTTTTATATGCGTATAAGAGCAAAAGAGAACTGATTGAGTGAGTGAAAAGAGAAATCTACTTTGTATATATATATAACCACACTCTCTTATCTTGATCTCTTATCTCCACTTATGTGTTATGTTGTATCACTGTTTTCCTTCCGTTTTTTCCCCTTCATCTTCTTTACCTTTCTCTAATAACGTGCGGTTAAGTTCGGACGAGGCTATCATATTTTTCGCTCATTCGTCAAATAGAAATCTTCCGAATTTCTTGCTAATACCTTGTAAGTGAAGCGGATAAAAAAACCACTTATAGAATTAATAGGCTTAAAAATCAATGTCTCCAGCTCGCCGCGACGCCTCTAACAAAAGTCGTGACGCCCTTAGGATCCGTGCCGCACACTGTGGCACATGTATTATATAAACTGGCCTACCATTTGGATATCTCAGGATTTTATGAAGGTAACTATGGAGCTGCATGAGACATCTGCGGAGACTATATATATATCATATCTCATAATTCTCTACAAAGAATTTTCCTGTATTATTTAAACTTAATTTGGTGGCAGCTTTCAACAAATCCTGCTCATATTAACCCATTTAAATGGCATAACAGAAATCACTAAACCCCTGTAAAATTTCATCTAACCCCTGAAAGCATGCTTCATTGAGAAACCAGCTTTACGAAGTATCTGGGCTTGTTATTGCTAAAATAAGCAATTTTTTCGGAGGAGGTGGGGGGGGCGACATATGTCATCAATTCCGCTTGAAGGCTTCAGAAAATGAAGTTAAAATAACACTGACACTGAAATGACATGTGAACTGGGGTTCGGGTTCCAGAGTCCACTGTGGTAGTAGTCCGTAATCCCTTCATCTTTCTCCGCCATCTGCGTAGCGAATAATGCGTGGTAGCCGTGACGTGTGTGCAGATATATTTATTACTTTCCTTGTGAAAGTTTGTTTCCCTTACGGGGTTTCAAGGTTCAAAAACGTAGTTCCATCGGTGAAAGAGAGTAGCATAGACAGATAATCGCAATTTTCGATCGTATTTCTGTTATTTTCTAGTCCTTGTCCTCTTTGCCTCCTTGTTGCCGGAGGGGGGGGGGGACGAGGTCGAGTCGTGAAGGTTTACCATCCAAAAAAGGGGTCTTCTAAGGGTCGTAGGTGCCTAAGCACCGTGCGTCAAGATATATACATTCAAATTGGTTTTGGTATCAATCGATTATTAATATACAGAATGAAATGAATTAAAAGTGATCCCTTCACCAATAAGATATTTACACCTATTTACATTACTTTACATTTTTTACATTATGTACAATCTTCTTTTCCCCAGTTGAGGGGATTAAAGGAAGGGAGAGATTTTCTCTCTCTAATCCTTCTATAGTTAAATAACGACCAACTAAATACGAAATAAAAAGAAAATAATTCAAATATTGGAACTGGGAGCCTCATTTCATCAATGAAATTAATAGATGGCGGCGCATTAATAGCACAAAAAGTTTTGTCCGGGAACTTTTTTTTTACGGACGGTGGACATCTCCTACCAGTTCCAAGCAAGATTTTTTTTTTACTGCGCGTATTATTTATCAAAAAATGTTTCATCACTAAACGTTGAAGGTTTTCAAATTTCAGCCTTCACTTGATTGTTAAATTAAATTTTTCCGAATGCAATCACCTAAATTTAATAAAGTAGACTCGAATCTTCTTCAACATAGTAGAAATAACCGCAATTTCATATGAAGTTGCGATGAAGTTCATTGCAGAGTATTTTCAACAAGATAGAGACAGAAATTCGACCATGTATAGGCGTCCCTCGCTTTACGCGATTAACTGGCCCCGCAAAATAATAGTCGCGTAAGACGAAATCGCGTAAAGTAGGTTGAATTTAACATGGGAAAGAGATAGGGTGTTTGTTTTGCTACGAAGGATTTATTGTAGAAGGAATAAGGCGGTTGACGACAAACACTTCCTTCTACGATTCAAAGATATTATTAAACATTTATTAAACAATTAAACACAAATAAACAGAACCTACAAGAACGAGTGTACCGCGTGACTTTCTCGTTTGAGCGGTAAAAACCCAAGTTCAGTTCCAACATCGCGCAGGTGCGTTCTTTTCCCTATTACGTGGACATCGCCATCCAGTGGTGGACGCTGTCCCCACAGTGCCCCTCCCCTAAGTGACGGAGCCACATCGTTGAGTAATTTAGTCTATCCGGAGCTCGAACTATTCTGCCAGACCGGGTACGTTGAGTCGGAGTAGTAGTGGGCGCAAACGACACGTGTCGGGTGGTTGGAATAGTCGTCGTCATCTGCTGTTGATGGAACTTCGATGTCTGGCCTATCCAGGTACTGGTAGTTGAGGAGATAGGCCGGTTTGATTCGGTCGATCGAGATGACGGATTCCCTGTTCTTGACACGTACACGGAAAAATTTCCCGGATCGCGACACCACTAGGGACCTTCGTAGGTCGGTTGTAGACACAGAGTAATAATACTATAGAGTGCGCGCGAGGGGTTACAATGTGAAGCAAAGATCCGGAGTCACGTGACTCCGGTCGAAAGGCTGGTCAGGGAATCTCGCTGGCAATGCTTTCCTTATGGCTACTCGTATGACGATCTACACGCGCTGTCTTATTTTTGATTAGAATGGCCAACACTTGCGCAGCTTTCGGATGTTCTGAGCGGTTTAGGAAAGGGGGACCAGTATCCTTTCACAAGGGAATACTTTTTTGCTTATTCCTCTTCTTATAAATTAAAAATTGGAATATTAAATTGACGATGCAATGGATTTCTGACGTAATCTCAGTTTTTAACGACTCCATTTTTGATTTAATTCAATTAAAGTTCCAAGTTTTGGTAAAATTCAAATGTCATGAATCATTATTAAATGTTTTAATAGAATTTTTGGCAATAAATGATTGAAATTGTGAGTTTTATGAAGTTTTAACTGAAATATACGTCTCCGCAAGATTTGGCGAGATTTGGCGAGCTAGTGAGTTCATTCGAGTTTTGCTAAACTTGGAAGAAAATATGCTTTTCAGAAGGAGAAATTTATGAAAAATATTCTATTTAAATAGAATGTGAGGAAAACTCCCCCCCCCCTCTAGACAATTGCAGTTTTGCATAAAAATGCATAACAACCTCTAAAAATAATAGTATTTTTACCCCTCTTCACACCTGAGATAAAACTATTACAGAAAAGAATTTTTTTTATTCATTAATTTATGTTTGTTGTATGTGAAATTGCCGCTTCAAACAAGAAAATTAATTATTCAATTGATTTTTTGAGTCAATATCTGTACTAAGACCTGAAGTCATATATTGTGTACCTCAGATGTTATCTTGAAAAAGAATCATTCTAAAAACGATTTAATACCTTAAATTAAGATTAACATATGCATACTTTTGGAGCGAAGAGATTACATATGTTTACATAGACCACCTATGTGACATGTGTAAATATTATGTTATATATATGAAATATTATATCCTAAAATATTATATATATATATATATATATATATATATACACACTTTAAATTATTACATATATACTCTACATGGAATTTTAATTCTTATAATTTAGAGAAATTGATGATGAGATTCTGTAATTTTCTTGAGTAAAATCTATTTTAATCCTGAAATATTATGTAAGTGTTTACAGTTTTGTGTGATGAGGTTATAAAAGGTTTTTCAGGAATGTTAGAAATGAAACTTTTTCTTATTGTTTGAATATTATTTCATGACTGAATATGGTATGAGTGTGAATGTGTTACATTACATAACATAATATGATGCATTATAATTAATTATACATTAATTATGAGTATATAGAGTAATTGTAATGTTCTGGAAAGATATATTTTTGTTTTAATAACCCCTAGTATAAATAAATTTTCGAAATTAAAAGTGACAAAGTGAATGAAGAGAATATTTAAAAATATAAATGAATTAGGCTTTACAACATATACGTTGTTCCGTTTTCCAATATTTGTTTATTTTATAGAATTTATTTTTTCAAATCTGATACTCCCTAAATATTTCACATAAAAATGAGTGAAATTCATTGAAAAAATGAAGGAAAGTTTTCATCAACTTGATCGAATTGAGTCAAATTTCGTTACAGCAACATCCTAGCTTCTGCGAAAATGCGCCAAATGTAATAGCGCAGAACCTGTTCTTTCCCCGACAATACTGCTCATCTTTTCTTCACGTTCGACAAGTTTTATGAATAGCGTGCGCGGTCTATTTATATCTTAAGTCTATGGTTGTAGAGGGCGTCTGTGCGATCGAAAACGTGTGTACAGGTCGTCAAGGCTTGTGGAACGTAGACATTACGTGTGATGCCATCTCTTGAAGTCGGGATCGGCTTGAGTGTGCCCATGGTGCATTTCAATTTGCCGAGATAGGTGATTGCTGGCTGCGGAACATGTTGGTCAAGGAAAATCTCTCCAGGCAATCTCAGCGTTTGACCGAAGACCATTTCGGCAGTGGTGGCGTGGAGGTCTGGTCGAAAGCATGTTCGGAGGCCGAGGAGAGCCGAAGGAAGATTGTCGACCCAATCACTTGTCATGCTAGTCTTCAGTGCTTGTTTGAGCTGACGATGTTGTCGTTCGATGAGCCCGTTTGCTTTAGGGTTGTAAGCAGTCGTATGGACGTGGTTTATTCCGAACAAATTGTTGAATTTGTAGAATAGATGCGATTCGAATTGCGAACCCTGGTCTGTCGTGATGGTCTTGGGAATTCCATATCGTGAAAACCAGTTGGAGTATAATGCTCGGGCACAAATCTCTGCAGACGTATCTCGAATTGGGATTGCTTCGATCCATCTTGAGAATCGGCAGATAACGGTTAGAAGATATTCATAACCTTGGGAATTCGGCCCACAATGTCGATGTTTAGATGAGCGAATTTCTCCGACGGCACAGGAAAAACTCGGAGAGTGCGATTGGGTGTGTTTGCGCACTTTGGTTCGTTGGCAGGCGATACAAGCACGGGCGAAGTTAGTGACGTCTCGTTTTATGTTTGGCCAGACGGAACGTTCGGTGAGGAGTTTCACAGATGCTTTGACCCCTGGATGCCACAGAGAATGAAATTTTTCAAACACTTGTTTGCGAAATGCTAGGGGAACAAATATTCGCGGGACTTTTTGCGAATGATCAGCATAGAGGTTCATTCTGTATTCGGGGAGGAAGGTTCGCTGAATTTTTAGTGAATTTTGATTGTTTGTCGAACTATAGTCGAGAAGTTTGGCGAGTTCTGGATCGGTCTGTTGGGCGTCCGCCAGAAGAGCGTAGTCAATTTCGTCGAGATGGATTGCGTCAGCTTCTAACCGAGACAGAGCGTCTGCTGGAGTGTTGAGAATGCCAGGCAGATATCGGATGTCGGAAGTGTACTCGCTGATGTAACACAACTGTCGTTGGACGATTGGAGACGCTGACTCGAGCTTCTGGTGGAATACATGGGAAATTGGTATATGGTCAGTCACGATGGTAAGGTGACCACCTTGCAACTGATGGCGAAAATATTTTACTGCGAGGTAAATAGACAATAGTTCGCGTTCGTAAGTACTCTTAGATTTCTGAGTAGAATTGAACGAGGTACTGAAGAAAGCTAAGGGTTTCAAGCGATTGAGTAAGTCGACGGGATCCTTATTTGAGGCGGTTGTGTTTTGGAGCTGCTAAGATGAGCCTTGCCGATTGGCGACGAGCGTGGACAGCCGCCGGTCGTGTGTAGAGCAGTCTATCGAGGATCCGAAGGACGCGTTGGTGTGGTTGTCATGAACCGGAGGAACATCTGAAGAAAGTTCGCAGAGAGCGGCCCCAGCATGCTTACCACTGGTATCGGTAAGCAGAAAAAGTCGAGAGTTCGGATGCGGATGAGCAAGTAGAGTTGCGTCGGCGAGAGCTTGCTTGATGTCGGTAAAAGCTTTCAGCTGGTCGTCCGTGAGTTCGAGCGCACGTGTTGGCTTGTATTTACCTTTAAGGCAACGTTGGAGCGGATCGATGATTTGAGAACATAGTGGGATGAATCTTTTGTAGAATGCGATCATACCGAGGAAACGTTCCAGCTGTTTTAACGTTTTAGGCGGTGGATAGTCTTTGATGACCGCGACTTTGTCGACGCGCGGTTTGAGACCGTGGGAGTTGATGGTATAGCCCAAGAAAGTCAGTTCAGAGGCAGCCAGAACTGATTTGAGACCGTAGGCATCAAGACGTCGGAAAACGTCTTCCAGGTGACGTTTGTGGTCATCGGGTGAGGCACTGTATACCAAGATGTCGTCGAGATAGCAAAATGTGAAGGGTAGACCACGTAGCACCGTGTCCAGAAACATCTGGTACGATGATGCGGCACCTTGCATCCCAAAGTTCAAGCGGGCAAATTCGTATTTGCCTAAGGGGCACAAAATTGCAGTTTTGTGGTGATGAGGGCCGTATATCGGGATTTGAAAATACGCCCGAGTCATATCCAATTTGGAAAAAATTGTGCAGCCGGCTATCTGGTTGTTTACGTCCTGAATGTGCGGTACGGGGTACAGTTGCGGTGTCGTGTTGCGATTCAGCATGCGATTGTCACAGGTGAGACGAAAAGAGTTGTTGTCTTTCTTTTTCACAATATGGATCGGTGACGCATACTGCGAATTGCTGGGTCGAATGATACCAAGATCGAGCCTGTGTCCAACTCGTTTTTGACGAACGTGTACTGTTCAGGAGTGAGCCGTCGGGACTTGCATTGCATAGGGGAATTTTCCTGAGTGTCGATATAATGAAGGACATCATGTTTAGGTTGGTCAACTTTCGGGTTGAACGGCCGGGTAAGCGACGGGAATGTTTTCAGAAGCGAATGAAATTCGGAATTCCCAGACACGGACAAGACAGGCGAGATTTGTAAGTCGACTTGCTTACCTTTTGTTGACAGTCCTGTCGTCGAGTCGACCAACTGATTGTTGCCGATATCCAGAGTCAGTTTGTAGTGGTTCAGGAAATCCGCGCCGATAATGGCGTGCGACGTTTTGGCGAAGATGAAACGCCAGCTGAAGTCTCTAGAAGACCGAGATTCAGCGAAACGACTCGCGTACCACCGTTTGGTATGATTACGCCGTTCGCGGCGTATAAATTAAACTCGGCTGAAGAGTTGAGCGACGTGGGTAAAGGATGAGGAATAATGCTGACCAGTGTCGACCAAAAACACCCGGTTGTCGTTGATATTACTAACAAAAAGGCGACTTGTTGGTTTGAAAATAAGGGAGGAGTGCGCCTCGTTTCCCTCCCCGCTCACAAGTTTTTTTTGTGGGCGGTGGCGTTGGAAGAAACGCGAAAAAACGAACAGGTGACCTACATGTGCGCGCTTTCTCTTTGGAACACGAATGGTAGTAACACATACCTGCGTTGGCGATCGGCTCTCGCGTCGAACCGGTACATCGTTGTGCTGTTATTGAAACCTGGAAATCCTGTCGACTTTTTCGGTGAGCACTGAAAGTTTCTCCGTGAGTTCCGCGATAGCACGAGCGGTTGATGCTTCCGATGAGACAGTTACGCTTTCGGCGTTGGTCGGAGTCACTGCAAGGATTTGGTCGGCTTGTTTCGCTAAGGCATCGAGAGGCTGTTCCGAAATAGACAAGATACTCTGCACGTGCGGCGGGAGTAGGTTTAGGAACAGTGATTTCAGGAAATCGTCGGCGAGTGAATTTTCAGAAAGTTTTCGCATGCTTCGTAGAAGGGCTGTAGGACGTTGACTTCCGAGAGAGCTGTAGCAGGAGCCTGGTTTTGGCTTTCTTCGATTGGCCGTATTCGGAAAGTAAGGTATCCTTGAGGTTCTTGTAGGTGCGTTCTGTTGCGTCCGCGGTTTGAAGTAGCGGTTTCGCAAGCTTCAGTTCGTCTGGGCCAAGCGCGCTGATGATGAGTTGGAACTTCGTGAGATCATCTTCGATCTTGTGAATGAAGAACAATGCTTCTGCGCTGCTGAAGAAAAGTTCAGGTTCACTGCTCCAGAAAGGTGGCAGTTTCACATTCGTCGCCATGACAGAAGGTAACGGTGGAGGCGGAATGGAAATTGAGCAGAAGAGCGTTCGAGATCGGTCGGGTCACCACTTGTCGTAGAAGGAATAAGGCGGTTGACGACAAACACTTCCTTCTACGATTCAAAGATATTATTAAACATTTATTAAACAATTAAACAAATAAACAGAACCTACAAGAACGAGTGTACCGCGCGACTGTCTCGTTTGAGCGGCAAAATCCCAGTCCAGTTCCACCATCGCGCAGGCGAGCTTTTTTCCCTATTAAGCGGACAGCGCCATCCAGTGGTGGACGCTGTCGCCACAGATTATAAAAACTGAACCTGACACAAAGGAACTTACAGTAAAGGAAATAATTATTCAAACTTATGTATAAATCCCGTGAATTTAGGCAATATGAATGAAATCAAATTAATCCCTTTTGTATCTCTAGTACTTTTGATTTTGTTACAGCGACTGTAGATGTTTTCATTCCTGAAGAGTCTGGTATGATCGACTGAAAAGTCTTTTTAATGAAACAGTCGAGATTCGGCTGACAAGCAGCATTTTCCGTCTCTATATAAACAGCAAAAAACCATAAAATTCCTCATATTTTTTCCTCATATATTTCTTGCATATATGAAAATTCCAGTTTCATTGGACCCGCTTTTTTTCGATTTAATTTCACATGGCATTGTCAATGTGTTACCAGACGTTGTTCATCAGTGAGAACTGTTTAAGTTCCAATTAGAAAAACGTTTCCAAGTAACATATAGTATTCAGATACGTTATTCATGTTTCAAGGGGTTATTAAAATAAAAATAGAACTATTTATACAGTCCCCGTGTGGCCTCCTCTCCCTAACCAGAACATGCCCCCGCCGCTCTGTCTCAACGAAGAGAGATATAAGCAGGTAGTCAAAAACCTGGGCCGTGCTGGAAAAACTTAGCAGTGCCCCTCACTCCCGAGGCGTAAATGTGGGTAGAAACTGTTTTTCCGCATTTAGAACTGTGAAGTTAGAACTGCATTAGAACTGCAAAAAAAATGCCTTCCGTTTGTCCAAAAGTATCTAAAATTTCCTCCGTTATTCAAATTCAAATATCTGTGATATTGCACTTGAGAACATGGAATTTTTTTTATATTGGCATGAAGGAAATAACTTTCTAATTGGGTTTCGAGGCACACGGAGGCTGTGTAAAAAGTTAATAATAATAGTTAAAAATTAATAATTTTCTTTAATTTTAATAACTATACAACCCCTTGAAACATAAATGACATATGCAAACTGGGCAGTGTTCGCCAATGTTCCTCTAGACGCGTAATTAACGCATAAAAATCCAATACAAATACTCCTTCAAATTTCTAGTACGCCTATTTTTTTAGTACACTATTACTCTGTTTTTCATAAAAAAGAAATACCCCTCATTTAAACAAAATTACTCCTTTTTTGAAATTTTGGAGAGGAGGGAAATTAACTTTCAAAATTTTTGTCGGATAACACTGAACAGGGGGTATGGCATTTTAATAGCGAACCATTCCGCTCTTAAGGGTGCACTTTTAATTAGAAAAATTTTACTAAATGTTATTTGGAAACTTTTTCTAATTGAAAGTAAAGTGAACCCCCAAAATGAAAGGTCCGCCATTAAAATGCCATACTACCGTTTGCTATGTATCCTGGATATTCAGTTTGCAAGCCTTTCTCCAGGATTAAAGTTAAACTCCAAGCCGAATTTTGTAGGTTGTAATATCTAAAATCGAGAAATTCCTATAAACAATTTCATTCATTTCTTCAGAAAAAAAAACCAATTCATTGAGGTTAATGGGACAGGGGGGGGGGGAACACGATTCTCATACTATTCTAGTAAATTAGTTTAGCAATTTGCCTGTCGTGGCCTTTGTATATGTATTTGTAATTATTTTTAATTATTAATAGTCAAGAAGATAAGAGAAATTAGCGAATACCTCTCTTGAAGAGCTTTTGTTGTTGGGAATTGTTCCATTTATTACATAAGGAAGTATTTTCGGAATAATATAGCGTCTGCAGAGCTTATCGACTGAATGTAAGTACACAGTAAATGTTGTTGCAATCCCATTGATTGGACAGCCACCAACGGAAAATCTTTGCATTCTAAAATCGAGTGTATTTCGTATTCTTCCCATTAATTAATCTTAATCTAATTGTAATTTTAAGCTGCAATAAATTAATTTCTTAAAAGGATTGGCTACGGAGAAAGTTCTCTCCTGCACTGAAGAGGCTGCAGACCTACAGGGTCCCCATACTTCCCCATGACAGACCATAATCCAGCACAGTATGCAAATAAAACTCCCGACATCGAATGAAGAATCTACGTGCATCAACTCTACAATATTACATGTCGAGTAGCTACAAATAGTAAATGTCAGCACCATCTATTCGTAACTCAAAAACTGATTCTTTGTTAATTTTAAGCAAAATGGGTTTTCTCTACATAATTATATAAGTGCAGAATACTTTTTTTTTCATTATTATCTGGTTTTTTATTTAATTTCAGAAATACAAACATGTAATACACAAATTCAGACATGTGTTACACGAATACAAGTATGTAGTACACAAATCTAGAAATGTGTTACACAAATACAAATATATAATACACAAAAAAAAGACAAAAAATGGATGCACACATATTACAAACAAACACTTTGTAGCCTAAAGGGACTGAAAAGTCCTTCCAGCAGGCCTAAAATAATAAGATATAGAATATTTTTTCTTTCTCTTGCAACAGCATTATTATATCTATTAGATATGTGTTCGCAAATGTATTTTCGCTTATCTATATATATCTGAATAATGTTCACAATTAAGTTGTTTTTCTTGAAGCTCAATATAATACGACCATCGTACACCACTTCTATTATTTATTATTATACTCTTTTGCTCTTTCAGTACTTTCATCTAAATGGTTTCATGATCTATGCGTCTGACGAAGTCAAAAATCACATGATTTATGTTTCTATTATTATTAAATTGGTTTTATCAGTGTGAAAAATGTTTAATATCTTAGGGGAAATGAAGGAAAAGCTCTTTTTATATAATGTTTTATTTGGTTTTGGTACTTGATAAACTCGATTATATATATTTGTAGTTCTATTTTGATTTTTCGTTAAGTAATTTTCATTTTATCGTGAAAATTTGATAACTCTACAAAAAGTTTTGTCTCAAAGTTAGAGTATGGCATTGTATTTGAGAACTATCGATTAATATTTGAGATCTTATTCTGTTATATATATTATCTATTTTCCGAATATTCTCGTAATATGCTCCTCCCCAAGCACTGATTGCATAATTGAATATATCCATGCATAGAATAAATCTTTCAAAAAATGTTCATCAATCAAGTTTTTAATTTTGTAAATGATCACTGCATATTTTCTAATCTTTTTTATTAAAATATCACAGTGCGTGTTCCATTTAAGATCATTCTGTATTGTGATACCTAAATGATTGTATTCCCGAACAATATCTATTTCTTGGCAATGACATTCATTGTTCTCCAGGCACTGACAATGAATATGTATTCTTAGATGTATGTTTGTGTTATAATTTATATTTATTGTCTTCATATAAATAAATTTTGAGTGTTAAGTTTTAATTTATGTTTAATTAACCAGATATTAATATTTGTTAGATCATCTTCTACTTTTTTCATCTCCATCTACTAATTAAATTTACTGTATCAGTATCTTCTATATAAAGCACTGTATCATCGGCAAATGTTATAATTTTTCCATTTTATATTAGTTTTTAATTTTTCGAATTTATATTAATTTTCAAAAAGTTTTTAAACGTATTTATCTAATACTAAAAAGTGCGCTTTCGACAAAAAAATTCATATTCCCTCTAACGTTATTTAAGTGTTTGAAGTCCGGTCCTGTGAATAAGGGACTAGTTTATTCATCGCATGAAAGTGATAAAGTAACAAGTTCAGTTCAATTATAGCATGTTGCTATGGCAACAAAAGCCTCTTAACCAATGTATCGATGAGCGACCTCGGTAAGGTATGGACGATTTATAGGATATCGCACCAAAATGTCGTTGTGGTTGCTATAGATTTTTGATAATGTAACCAATATATTTTTTTTCTAATTTAAAAATTTCAAATGAAGAAACGTCGGTTCAAAACGATATTTTTTCATTATTTTTTTTTCAAAATCATTAAAAAAATTGAAATATTCTGTATAAATTATCATCATAAAACTCCGATTTATGGGAACTTTAACTTTGCGGCGCGAAGGAGTACACTCTCTACCTTTCTCTCCACTGTAAAGTTGATCTGAAACGGACTATAACTACCTAATCCAATAACTCGAAAGTATCCCGGATTCTTTCCCTAAAACCTTTAAATAAATTTTGCTTTCATGAGATATGTACTCCAATCGTTTTCAACCTTTCAGACATTGCTGGCCAAAGAAATATATCCACGAAGCCCGAAGGCCAACATGTCTTTTGCGGTATGAAGATTCACACGGTAGGGTCTAAATAAGTAGGCCCAACGAATGGGCACCGGGCTTCGAGTCAAACAGGAAGGGGGTGATATTATTGAAGAATTTTATTTATTGATAACATGGATTTCTTTAATTCTGAATTTATATTTCCATTAATTATGAATTTCAGGAATTGTGAATTTATTTTTCCATTAATTGTGAATTTATTTATCCATTAATCATGAATTTATTTTCCCATTAATTCTGAATTTATTTTTCCATCGATTATGAATTTATTTTTCATCGATTATGAATTCATTTTTTCATCGATTATGAATTTATTTTTTCATCGATTATGAATTTATTTTCCCATCGATTATGAATTTCATTAATCCATAATTCATTTATTTTTGTTTATTGTTTTGTTATTTATTTTGTTTATTTGAAATTATTATTTCATGTGTTTTGAGCATCATTAATTCTGACATTATTATTTTTTCATTGATTATGAATTCAATTAATCCATAAATCATTTTTGTCATTCATCATTAATTTCATCAATTCTGAATAAAATTTTTTCTATTGACCATGAACTTGATGGAAAAATATTTTCAGGATCAATCAATTTTTAACTTAGTTTTTTCACTAGATATGAAAAACCTTCATTAAAATTCTGAAAATAATTCTTCAATAATCCTGGAAGTATTTTTTGCATTTTTCTGGAAATATTTTTCTTTAATTCAATTTAAAATATTTAGCTTTAGTTTTGAAAGCATTTTTAATCAATTCCGGAAATATTTTCCCATCAATTATAATTGTCATGACACACACACACTTTTTTGCCAAATACTTTTTTCCCATTTCTTTCAATATAACCATGCAATCAGTTTTTTGATTGACTCTACAATTATTTCTACCAATAAACATGATTTTTTTCTTATAATTCTGAAATTATTTCTCTCATTAGCTCTGAAATGATTTGCAAAAATTAAATTTGAAATTAGTTCTTTTATAAGTTTTGGGATACATTTTTTATTGAGGGGGTTTTTTCATCAGTTTTATATAAATTCTGTAAATATTTAATCATTTTCATCAGTGGAAAGCATATCGCCCGCGGTCCGTGTGTAAAGACCCCTCTGGTATACATCGTTTCATAGCAGTTTCAGCCAGGATTTTTTACTGTTACATATTTGTCAAGGAATTTTGCAGCAGTCATCGTTGATGATAATTTATAACTATCAGTTAATTATTCTATTGAATATTTAATAATATAATCATTTAATGCACAGTTATATGTAATTTATTCACATTTAGAGTTGAATTCACATCAGAGAATGGAGATTTCTTAAGAAATTGCAATAAATTTCGTTATATTCTCGGTAAGGGGGGGAAAAAACGATACGACCACATATTCAATTTCATTCATTTTGTTTGCAAAAAACAATTTCATTAAGGTTAATGGGCAGAAGGGAAAAACACGGAAATGATTCGTATAATACCCTAGCAATTATTTTTAATTGCCGACGGTGGATAAAATAATTAGTGAAGTTAGTTAATGCTTCACTTGAAGTGCTTTTCTTGTTGGGTAATTGTTTTATTAATTAAGGAAATATTTTCGATATAATATAGCGTCTAAAGAACTTATCGAGGGAATGTAATACGATTAAACCTTTGAAAGGGCGCCTTTTATTTTCTGCAGTATTTAATGAAACAACTTGATTAATGCAATTATCTTGGCCTGGTGAATGAATATGGTGACAATTTTTTTTCATTTTTGAGTTGAAAGCTGGGTGGCGGTTTAGCACTCCTTTGTGTATCCACACCCTTGCATATCATGGTATTGATGAATTTTCGAGATGTTAGTTTTATATCAATAGGGTAAATATACAGGGTGCGTTCCATAAGTAATGATACCAAATTCATAAAAAAAAAACATTTATTGGACATATTCGTACAATTAGTTAAAAATCTTCAAAATAGCACCATCCTGAGTCGATACATTTATGGAGGTGGTGTTTCCAGGCCTGGAAGGCATCCTGGAAGGCCTTCTCCGGGAGGTCCTTTAGAGCCGATGTAACATGAGCCTGAATGTTTTCAATCGTGTCCCAATGTTTCCCCTTCAGGGCTCCTTTTTAAGCGAGGAAACAAAAAAAGTCTGGGGGAGCCAGGGCAGGACTGTAGGGAGGCTGGGGAACCCGTGGTTTATGGGTCCTGGCCAGGAAATCGTTGACAACGAAGGCGCGTATACTAGTCCGTCTCAAAAGTTTAGATAATTCACTTTTCTTTAAAAAAGACGAGAGAAATACGGCAAGTAAAATTTGCACTTTTTAATGGATAATACCTGTAACATTTTACATTTATTAAAAAAAAATTCTTTATAAAACATTCAAAACATTTGTAGTACCTAAAATACAAAAAATGGCTGTCTCAAGAGATTAAGTTGAAGAAAAATTCAGATTTACAAAAATTACAGGCTCTTAATAGCTAATAGACTTCTCATTTTTTTCTAACAGCCTCAAACACGCTATCCTCCATAGATCTAATTAAATTCTGTAGGGTTTTAGCATCGAAAGTGTACCATGATTCCTCGATGAAGCTTTCCAAGTCATCAACAGTCGAAAATAATGTATTTCATTTGCAAACAGATTTTATACAAACAGATTTGTAGTAAGTATGCCCGATACGGTAAGTATGCACGTCAGACATTTCATTTCTACCTGCTCAAAGCAATTGCAATTTCTTTTACGGCCTTTCTTTTTGCTTTCAGATGAAGGACTCGAAGGATTTCATCGTACAAAATATTCGACGAGTTCGGCAATTCTTTTTGTTAAATTAAAACGCATCCGATAGCTTTCAACTTTTATACTATCATGTCTCTGATACGCAATCTTCGATGAATTTGCATATAATTGAAGTTTTTCCAAACTTCTGAGACAGCCATATTTCTAAATTTTGATTTCAAAAAACTCTAAATCTTATTTTCCTGGACAGCGACTGAAGTTTAAAGTAGGTTTCTGCATTCTGAATACAAGCAAAAAAAATGAAATTAAAATTTGAAACGGTATCCATGGTGCAGTTAAAAATCTATAGTGTCTGAAAACTTTTGAGACGAACTAGTAATAATTATTCATCATTTCATTGGTATAAATACAGTAGAACCTCGATACGTCAACGAAGACTGCGGAGGCTATTGAGTTCGA
The DNA here is from genome assembly GCF_987345545.1 of Pholcus phalangioides. NCBI lineage: Eukaryota > Metazoa > Arthropoda > Arachnida > Araneae > Pholcidae > Pholcus > Pholcus phalangioides. Next base: position 15,605,696 of record NW_028301601.1, on the reverse strand, counting down.
ACCAACAGCTGGTGTGGTGTCTTCCGGAACTGCGTCAAGACAAGAGGACGACCTGACAGCACAGGAAGGAAATGTTGAAGCAAATGAGCAAGTAGGAAATGTCGAAGCAAATGAGCAAGTAGGAAATGTCGAAGCAAATGAGCAAGTAGGAAATGTCGAAGCAAATGAGCAAGTAGGAAATGTCGAAGCAAATGAGCAAGTAGGAAATGTCGAAGCAAATGAGCAAGTAGGAAATGTCGACGCAAATGAGCAAGTAGGAAATGTCGACGCAAATGAGCAACAAGTAAATGTCGAAGCAAATGAGCAAGTAGAAAATGTTGTGGCAAATGAGCAAGTAGAAAATGTTGTGGCAAATGAGCAAGTAGAAAATGTTGAAGCAAATGAGCAAGTAGAAAATGTTGTAGCAAATGAGCAAGTAGGAAATGTTGAGGCAAATGAGCAAGTAGGAAATGTTGAGGCAAATGAGCAAGTAGGAAATGTCGAAGCAAATGAGCAAGTAGGAAATGTCGACGCAAATGAGCAAGTAGAAAATGTCGAAGCAAATGAGCAAGTTGAAAAAGTTGAAGCAAATAAACAAGTAGGAAATGTCGAAGCAAATGAGCAGGTAGGAAATGTCGAAGCAAATGAGCAAGTAGAAAATGTTGTAGCAAATGAGCAAGTAGCAAATGTTCAAGCAAATGAGCAAGTAGAAAATGTTGTAGCAAATGAGCAAGTAGAAAATGTTGTAGCAAATGAGCAAGTACGAAATGTTTAGCGCAAAAAAAAAAAAAAAAACCAATGAAACATTTGACTCTGATGAAGAGCATGACGATGAAAACTGTGTGTGCATTTACTGTTTAAGACCCATACAAAAATTCAAGACCCAGCGAACAGTGGGTACAATGCACCCAATGTAAGAGGTGGGTATATGAGGACTGTATTGCCACAGGGAATTCAAAATTTTTCGTTTGTATAAATTGTGAGAGTGAATTTTCGAATCGATGAGGATTCACCATAATTAATGTTTTTAATTGTACTACGTACTTTTGAAATAAACTAGGTTTCTTTGGGATTAATTTGTTGTATTTTATTCACAGTAAGCCTCATATTTCATCATTTTCAGTGATGTGTAAATGTACCCCAGGCTTTGTGTAATCTTGCCCCGGTCACGGGGCAAATTTACACAGGTGACATCATGGTAAAGAAAATAATTTGATTGAAAAAATTGAATAGTTTATGTACATAGAACTATGCACCATATATCTTAAGGCCTAAGAAATTAATTAGTAATAAAAAATTAGAAAATTTGTGTGATGGCTAAAAGTAGAAAAACAATAGTGTGTATAAACCAGCCCCGGTCTACCGTAATTTTTTTATTTTTTTTATTGCGAGATTAGTTTTCCATTAATATTGACTTCATTTAACCCTGAATTTATTTTTTCATTGATTATGAACTTCATCAATTATGATATCAATTTTTTACTGATAATGGATTTAAATAATCCTAAAAGTATTTTTTCAATGTTATTGGATTTCACTAATTCTGAATTCATTTCTTTTATTGATTATGAATTTAATTTATCCGGAAATAATATTTTTCCTTAAATTTGTAAACCACTTTTTCTTTAGATATGGAAAACATTCATTGATTCTGGAATTTAGTTCAGTTTCACGAATTGCGAAATGCTAATTTTTCGCCAATTCTCAAGTTTTTTCTTTCAATGATTATAAAATCATTTGTTCTAAGATTATTTCTTTCAATATAGTTATGATTTTCTCATTATTCCAAATTATTTCTCTCATTATTTCTGAAATTTTTTCTAGAAGTAAATTTGAAATTAATTCTGACACCGATTATGGAATGCATTTTCATATTCAGTCTTTATTTCTATCATTTTTGCAAATCCTCTGGACCACGTACGGCCCACGTTCCATGTGTTAGAGGTTCCTGATTTACATCGTTTCCTACCAGTTCCAGACAAGATTTCATATTATACATATTATTTACACTTTATTTTACTTACTTTATTTATACATTATTATTATATTATACCTTATTTATACATTATTATATTATCAGGAAATTTTTCATCATTCAACGTTGATGGTTTAATAATTTATAACTTTCACTGGATTATTAAATTAAATTTCTATGAATAGAATCACTTAACCTAATAAAAAATTGTATATGTGTATATATGTATGTATATATAAATATATTTTTTACTACTATTGATTTTACTGATCAACTGCTGTATTCCATAGAGTAAAATTTTGATGAAGTTTGGCTGATCTTTGTGCATTTTACTGTTCTGATGGTAGCATTTATCGGACTGTGTGTTTTTTTTTTCTTCTATTAGCTTACAAGCACTTCGCATCTACACAAACACGCACAAACTTGTCTATAACCCCCTATACAGCTAGCAAGTATACAGCTATATAGCTAGCAAGAGCAGTCTGCAAGTCGCTGGGGAGCGACGAGAAAAATTAAATTCTGTCTGTGCCTGTCTAATTTTATAAAAATTTTAAAAATATTATACGAACGAATGCCTACTGGAGGGACTTTTTAGTCCCTTGAGGCAACAAAGTGTTTGTGGGATTATGTGTGTGTAATTGTATTGTTATTATATATTTGTGTAATAATAAAAGCAAATACTTCAGTCTATCGTATTACAGTAAAAACATCGAAATTGCGATAATGTTCGTTATACAGTATTTTCAATACGGTGGAAACAAAAATACTATCTCATGTATTCAAATCATTTCTTAATGGAAACGATTTCATTAACGGTAATGAGCAGAAGAAAAAAACAACAACGCAAAATGATTCGCATAACATACTGGCAATTGTTTTTAATTATCGATGGTGTACAAGATAATTACAGAAATTTGTAAATACTTCACTTGAAGAGCTTTTTCTTGTTGGGTAATTGTTTAATTAATTAAGGAAATATTTCTGAAATAACATAGCTTCTGAAGAAATTATCAAGTGAAAGTAACAAAGAGTTAATGATGTTGTAATTCAACTGCATTGAAGAGTCATCAACCGAAAATCTTTGCATTTTAGCATCAAGTACATTTCGTAATTTTTTTTTTCGATTAATTAATTAAAATTTTAGTGTATAAAATGAATTTCCTGAAAAGATTGGAAAAAAAATCTCTCCTTAAGACTTATATGAGTTCTCGAAACAGTGAATAGCAGACCCTAAAGCCAAGGTTGGCCAAACTTTTGGTTTTTTTGGACCACATTGGAAGACCAGAATAACCATTTAAGGCCACTATTGAAATTCAAACTATCAGTGTTGAGAGCACTTTTAGCTTTCCATGTCGAAAAGAAGTTTTTTTTCATGTTATGACTTCGTGGTCTAAAACTTGCAATCTACCTGACGTAGTTGATCATTTCTGTCGCACCACGGTCATTTTCTGCACACGAGGGCTAATTCTAGGCCGGGACCTAAAATGTATTGCCGATTCAGAAAGGCAGGGTTGTTTTTTATACTCATCGAGAGGTTGGTGCGCTAATGCGCTAACCCCTCGATGGAGGGGTTCTGCAATTATGTCGCCGTTTCTGTCGTATATCCCTGCGTCAGGAAAGTTTTCTGACAAGGGCGAACGGGGTATCGAACTCGCGACACCTCTAAATATCCTTTGGTAATTTTACAAATACAAATACAACGCCACAACAGGCAAATTGCCCAACGAGGTGGCTGACTTAAGAACATCATGGATCCCCGAGCCATTTTTTGGAGGCCCTACCTACCACTACTACACCCCACATACACCCCCCCCCGCCACCGCGGAACCCCCCAACGAATCGGTACATGCGGGAATGTGCGTGTACGCGTAGTGAAACCTGACGTGAAGTTTTTGTTGTTACTCTGTAATGCTTGTTATGTGTAGTGCTGCCATCTGCCACAAGTTTTTCTAACTATGAGTGAAGTGTTATGATTGAATGATTTATCGTTGTAGGACTGTTGCTCTAGGCGAGTATGTTATCGACCTGGGCTACCGTGCCCCCGACATAGTGAACCCGAATTAAGCAAGGGACGCGCGACATATGTGCATATCACTTAAGCGGCTCATTCACAGATAGCTCAAGTGACACGCAGCACATTTGCAGATCACTCAAGTGGCCCTTGGCATATTTAAGGATCACTTATCAGCACATCTCTACACATCACTCAAGCGGCCCGCTGCACATTTACAGGTCACATATTTGGTCACACACTCTACTAAAGGTCGATCATGCTTGCCGTAGGGCAGGCATCTTCAACTCGTGGTTGCATCGACTGTGGTGCTCCCTGATGTACCCAGAATGCTCGATGCTCGTGTCCGATTTCGTGCTCGCGAGTAGTTGATCGAAGTTTCAGCTAAACAACTTGGAGGAATCTCATTCATCACGCATTCGTATATTAAACTTGCCGTAAGAGTGCTCTTCTTTTAATGATGGGTACTGGCAATGCTCGTGACTAGAAAAAGTTTAAAGGCCTGTGCCGTAATGGGTGCTCTCTCTATCTCTCTGTTTGATGATAAGCACAGGCAGTGCTCGCGACTCGAGATAGTTGAAGCCTCTGATCCAGAACAATTTCCATGTAGTAAATAATTGCATCGTGCTACAATAAAGGTTTGTAGCACCTACTTCTCATAAATTCTCACCATGTATAATCATGTTGAATGGCCTTTAAAACATCAGCGCGGTGAAGGCTTTCGTATCCACTGTTAATTGACTTAGCAACGATCGAAGAAATCGGTTCCCCGTTTGTTAAACTGGGAACAAAATTTATCATAAAATTCGCCTCAAAACGATAAAAATTTATCTCTAAGAGGTGTTAAAATGATTTCTCTCCGAGCAAACGTGTGAAGAAACGCAGCTGGCCATGTTTGAAATAATGCGATTCGGAAAATTCCTTTTTTTTTGGAACTGGAAATTTGGTTCTCTCCAAGAAATATGATGAGGATGCTGAAGCGTGTGGATTTATGGTTCCTAACGGGAATTAGAATTGATGAAAATTTCAAAGCTTATTACTCTCCCCTCAATTGAATCAGTCGTAAGTTTTAAGAACAGGAACTGTTTAGGAACGAGGTTACCCGGATTTTAAGTGAGATTTATAGCTATTGATCTTCACTGATTTTTGTTTTGAATTAATTTAAAATTGCAACTACCACTACTAAACAAGACATGCACCTCGTCCACATTCCTCTGCGGAACTTCTAACGGTTGGTACATGTTGGAATGTTTGTGTGCGTATAGTGAACCTTCCGTGAAGTCTGTTTCGGTGTAATGCTTGTTATGTGTAGTGCTGCCATCTGCAATCATTTTTTTAAACTATGAGTTTTTTCTGAACTCATAGCGATTTAAGTGTAATGAATGAATAATTGTAACGTTGTAGGCCTGTTGCTCTTTGTGGCAAAAAAAAGACTTTTTAATTTAAAATTCCTTTTTATTTGAGAGGTAACAGGACAAGCCACTTGAGTTACCCCACGGCACAGTCAAGGATCACTCAAGTGGAGCATGCTACATGATTTAACTGGATTAAGTGCATTTCAAGATCATTTGAGTGACCCGTGTCACAGTTTTAGAGCATTTAATGGTGCGGTTCCACATGTTTCCAGATGAGTTGAATCACTTGAGTGAACCGCGAAACAATTCCAGACCATTTAAGCAGCTCGTGGGTCAGTTCCACATCGTTTCAGTTACCCGCGGCACAGTCGGAGGTAACTCAAGCGGCCGATGTCACGTTTCCAAATGACTTAAGTAGGCCTTCGGCACATTTCAAGATCACTTGAGTGACACGCTACACACTTTTATAACACTTAAGCTGCCCATGGTTCAGTTCCATCTGACTTAAGTGGCCCACGACACGTTTTCAAACCGATTAAGTGACCGGTACTCGGCAAAAGGTTGCTTATTTGGATATCTCCGGACTCAATATTGTAATAAGCAAGCCATTAGAGGCAGCGCCGTCTTAATACATGGGAACTGCCAAGTCACGACCCTGGGACCTGAGGGTATCGGGGACCTGATGGTAATGAGATAGAGTAAAATTATTTTTGTGAATAAGAATACCTATATCTATGGATAATATATATATATATATATACACGTTACGGAAATCCTCTGAGAAACAAACATGATCCGGCCAGCCTGTCATGATTTCCGGATTCGGCCTGAATATCCCCCCCCCCCACTGTCCACCGCAGACGCATTGGAATGCCTTTCAGTTCGCTGGTGGGTGATGGAAGTGGCGGACGATAGTTTACCTCTTGTTGGTTTCGTATTGACAAGATAAGGCATGCTCGACAGAAATCGCAAGAAAAAGGGTGTCATAAAAATATGGTTCAAAGAGTGGCTACAGAAAATAGGGCATTTTTCCCACTTGCTTTCAGAATTGAATTTCGTGACTAGAGATTGTCACAGTTACTTGCGGATGGGCGAAGCAACTAATTTAAACCTGCTAGCGCTATTTGTACCAGTGATTATAGAAGTACATACTCTATAATCATCTCCGAATGGCTATTTTACCTCACGAGAGACTTACGACGACATCAAGATTCCTGCACGACACCCCCATACTAGAACAGAGTCCCTAGGCTACTTCTACTACTTAACCACACACCAACTCCGGTCATATCGCCATCCAGCAACTCTCTACCGATCGAGCCTCAGTGGTCGCCTCAGGTTCGGTATTGAAAAGAACTTGTATCTACTCTCTTCCCTAGGACTTGATGGTAGACTTCATGGTGGTACCCTGTGCTACTCGGGCTCTTAGACTGGTATCTTTGATGGGGCTCCCAGGCCAGACTTTTCAATGGTGCTTCTGTAGTGAATTTACAGCATGAAAAAAAAAGTAATTGTCCCATTCTCTATAGAGCTGTAGCCCTGTCAGCTCCCGCCGTTGTGGGGGCCCATGGCAACTAGCAGAAGCTACAAAGATCTGAAGCATATAACTATAAACTCTTCCAGAAATTCCCGGCTCATATTGAATGAAACGCGGACTTGACCAAACTTAAATGCGGCCGAGCCACTTCGGTCGTCTTGTACAGTTCGAGACTGCGCGGTTATTCAGAATTGTTCTTTCATCTGGCCATTTTCTCATCGGGCAGACCACCTGTACAGTCCGCCAAGTCTGTGCAGCTTTCCCACTACACACGTTCCAGAAATATCGAAGGCCAGGACTGCGCAGTTTCCCCTCAGAGGGTTTCCGGATCTTTGCGTGTCTCTTTCTGTGACATTCGTATGAACAATTTAGTTTGTTCAAGGAAACAGGTATTTTCTGGATGTTATGTTGAAGTCGGAAAGAAAAATCATCTGGTTTCCACCAGGATTCGGACCCAGGTCCTCTTGCGAACTTGGCAAGCATGCTACCATCTACACCACTTTGCTGAGTGCAACGGCAGAGACACTACCCTGCCGTTTTTATGTCGACGCATTCCCAATAAATAACATTCAAAACAGAACAGAATCAAATTGTTACCCCCCCCCCCCCATGCCCAGCTCTTGGCTGATTGTGGGGTTACGAACGGGCCCAGTAAGGCCTATGAAGAAGGGGGGAAAAAATAGACTGTCAGTTTTGTAAGATAATTAGTGTGTGTGCATGTATGTGTTTTGTATGGGAAAGAAAGCATAGTCAAATCCAGGTCACGGTCATAGCTATACAGAATTTAGCCTAAATGCAGATAAATCACTAAGAAAATGCCACCACAACTCTTCGATGACACGTCACTGCCGGATGGAGAGAGGTCCAACCCACATATTTATCTTAGTGGTAACTGCATGCGTCAAAGTGAACTCAATCAGAATAAAAGAATGGTGGTTATAATCCAAAGCTTTAATTTATACACTCGTCAAATTAAATGCCATTCGTCCGGGTGGCTTTTTATTATTATTTTTTTCCAAGTTCCAATATATGTGCCTTATAGTAATTTCCATATGTACAAGGTGTTAATTAAATACGATAATTATATGCGGAAAAAAGTAAATAAATAGGTGCCAAATATATAAATGCGATTAAAATAGGTGCCACATAGATAAATGCGTTTAAAATAGGTGCCACATTAGTAGAGAATAAGTGTATATATATAATATTTACAGTCCTAATTATAGCCTAGGAGGCTTCCAAGTTATTCCTGCATTATCCAATCTCCTCCCAAGGGAGGTGGAAAATCTGCTGGGGTCTCCTATACACTGTTCGAGCCGATGTTTTTGGTGTAGGTGCTGAACTATAATCAACCAAGTCTTTGATATGTTGATGGCTGGAATTTTTCATTCTCTCAAATTGATTTTTATTAATTTCTTTGATATATTTGAATATATGAGGAATGCCCAGATCTTGGCGAATATTAATATTTCTGATGAACCAAGGTGCATTCAAAAATCTCCTTAGAATTTTATTTTGTTCAGTTTGCAAGATTTTAATATTGGTTTTGCATGCATGGGCCCATGCAGGTGAGGCATAAAGCATCGTAGGGCGAAGTATTGACTTAAATAAAAGAATTTTGTTTTTAATAGATAGCTTAGCCTGGGGAAATGAAATTTTGTTAAGAGCACCCATTACATTGTTTGTTTTATTACGTACATAATTAATGTGCGGTAAAAATGACATTGTTTTATTTAAAATGCATCCCAGGTATTTTATTTTTCTAACCGGACTGATCTGGTGATTACCTATATATAAATGCCTATCCGGTATACCATGTTTCCTAGTAAACCATATAAATTGTGTTTTTTCACGGTTCAATACAATGTCCGACCTCTTGCACCAGTCCATAATTCCTTCTGTGGTTTCCTGCAGATTTTCCAGGGCCTTGGAGGGGTCTCGGATCCAGAGGGTGAATGATCATCCCTCCAGAGAGCGAATTATACGGCAAAACTCCCGACACATCACCCTGGGTTCACGCCTACCCTGGACTAGAGTTCATTAAGCTTTCTTTTTGTGGGAGTTTTATGCATGGCCGTCTCAACATCGAGGGTACCCGGGAAAATTGATGTCCTGGGAAACCATACTTACCTGGAAGAACCAGTTTACATGCTTACATTTGAAAACCATAGCAACAGATCTTAATCTGCAGCCCTCCCCCCATGGATATGAAGCCCCGGGTCACGCCCTTGTGGGCCCCCATATGTTATGATGCCTTTGATTCTATGGACAGCTCTACTGGATTGTCAAAGAGTAGTCACATTTTTCCCACCATATTTCTTCAGTTTTCTGTGGTTTCCTTCACCACTTGTCGGGGCTCCCCTTTCATCAATGTTCAGAATTTATGCAAATTTAAAATTCCAGAATTGCTGAAAATAGAGAATATCAGAATTAATGAAAATAGAGAATATCAGAATTAATGAAAATAGAGAATATCAGAATTAATGAAAATAGAGAATATCAGAATTAATGAAAATAGAGAATATCAGAATTAATGAAAATAGAGAATATCAGAATTAATGAAAATAGAGAATGTCAGAATTAATGAAAATAGAGAATATCAGAATTAATGAAAATAGAGAATATCAGAATTAATGAAAATAGAGAATATCAGAATTAATGAAAATTTAGAATATCAGAATTAATGAAAATTTAGAATATATCAGAATTAATGAAAATTTAGAATATATCAGAATTAATGAAAATTTAGAATATATCAGAATTAATGAAAATTTAGAATATATCAGAATTAATGAAAATTTAGAATATATCAGAATTAATGAAAATTTAGAATATATCAGAATTAATGAAAAGTTAGAATTTATAAAAAAAAAACAATTCCAGAATGAATTTTTATAAAAATTCAGAATTCCATGATTAGTGAAATTACAAAATTCAATAATCCGTGAAAATTCAGAATTCCATGATTAGTGAAATTACAAAATTCAATAATCCGTGAAAATTCAGAATTCCAGAATCTGTGAAAAAATTCAGAATTCCAGAATTGGTAAATGTTCAGAAAATATTATTACTGTAAGTGTGGGGCACCCCAAATCGCTGGGCCCGGTGTGACCGTCGTACAATGGTGGCTCAGCATACATTCATCAAAAAATTTACACATTAAAAACATAGGGCATCATTTGTAAATAAGTAATTCATGAAACTAATACAACTTTATCCCCCTGTAATGCAACTTTTTCAAACAGAAATTAATACAACACCAGTTTTCTCTCACTTTCAGGGGAAACAAGGTATAATTCCCAGATTATATATATATATACATGGTATTGTTACTGCGAAATGCTCTTGAAGAGAAAATTTATTTTACGCTGACCCTGCATGAACAAATAACTTGCATGTATTTATACATGTAGATGTCTTTATTGAAGAAAAAAACCTCATTGAAATTCAGAGCTAAACAGAGACGAATAAACTGCTCGTGTTTGCACAAAAAAACCGGTCTTTTTTCCCTTCGAGATTTTTCTTATTGGATTTTATTTGCGTATTTTCGGTGGTTTTTCTCTAGAAGGAAAAACAATAGTTTGTGTATGTGTTTTTCCTCTTATTATTTCTTCAGTATGCATAGGAATTTCATTCCTGTCATTTTTTTTTATTCCTTGTGTAATAAGATGTGTAAGTAAAGAAGAGACCGCAAAAAAATGATTTCGTATTGTTATCTCGTAATTTAATTATCTAATTCGAATTTTCATCTCGTTTTTCTAAATCAATACATGTATATGTTGCGGTAAGTGTGATAAATCCGGTTATTATGCACACTCACTGGTCATTTTTGTAAGCTTGAAGAAATTCCCTAAATTTATCACTTTTACCGAATATCCAAGCGTCTTAGTTACATAATAAATAGCTCTAAATTCCATTTACCAGTTATATGCATAATCGTCATTTCGTTTTGGTACATATGATGAATAATGTTTATTATTTAGATAACCATATATAATGAACTCTGATTTACTGATTTTTTTTTTTAGCATACTCGAAATAACTCCTATTTGACAAATTTTGAAATCCGACGTCTATATGACGAACAAAATTCAACAAAATTCACGATCGTATCCCGATATAATAAACTCTTATTTAACAAATTCTATGAATTAAAAAAAAAGGAAATTTAAAGGTTTTTTTGTGTGTCTCCAATATAACAAACTCCTATTTAACTATAAAATTTAAACCTATTTATGTATTTTAATCGTGTTTCTGGATCAAAATTTAAAATTTTAGCATAAATATTTTGATATTTGATTTTTTTCTGACATTTTTACATTTATTTTGGTGTATTGTCAATTATTTATCTCTACTTATGTAATAACATGTCCTGACTGACTGACTGATTCATCATCGCGAGCGGGAACCGCTGAAGCTATAAATATCAAATTCAGTCAATAGTTTTATTTCATGAAGTAAAGAACCACTAAGAAAGAGTTTTCCGAAATTCGAACCCCCTAAGAAGGGGGGGGGGTCAAAGGTTATACAGAGGAATCATGCCGAACCGAAACTACTGGTACAATATCTATAAAATTTAGTCCGTATTTTTATTTCATGACGTAAAGTAAAAGTTTTTTTGTTTTTCGAAATTCTACCCCTAAGAGGGTCATACGGGGGTTCAAAGGTTATCAGAGTCGAACCCCCTGGAGCAGTATTTATAAAATTTGGTCCGTAGTTTTATTTAAAAGCAAAGAAAAAGATATTTTTTGTTTTACGACCCTTAAGGGGGTCATAAGAGGGGTTCAAAGGTTATGCAAAATCACGCGAAATCACCGAAACCGCTAGAGCAATATTTATGAAATTCGGTCAATACTTTTATTTCATGACGCAAATACTCACTAAGAAGGGTTTCTTTTTTCCAAAATTCGACCATAAAGGGATTCAAAAGTTATGCCGAAAAATCATGCCGAGCCGAAAACGCTGGAGCTATCTATATTTATGAAATTTGGTCAGATATTTAATTAATTATGCATATTGATTAATTTTTTCGAAATTAAGCCCCTGAAGTGGCCATGAGGAGGCTCAAATATTATATGAGACAATAATTGCTGGGCTGTAATCGCCGAAGCTCTAAATATGAAATTTGGTGAGTAGTTTTATTTTGTAATGTTAAAACTCACTAACCCGAGCCGCTGGAAGCTATAAATATGAAATTCGGTCAGTATTACATTTTATAATATAGAGATTGGCCAAGACGGGATTTCTGGAAATGCAAGACCCAAGGGGGTCATGAGAGATTCAAATGTTATTAGAAGGAATCGTCGTCAAGCAATTTTCTGATTACCAAATCCACACGAGCGAAAACGCGGGTATCAGCTTATAAAGAATATTTGTATATATTTTGTATAATATGTGTATAATTGGGTATAATTGTGTATAATACGTGTATAATACGTGTATAATTGTGTATAATATGTGTATAATTGGGTATAATTGTGTATAATACGTGTATAATTGTATAATTGGGTATAATTGTGTATAATATGTGTTTATACAGTGAAATGCCGCTACAGTGACACTCGATAATACGACCAATCTCTCTACAACGACTTATTTTTAAATTTCGTTTGAAATTTTCCATAGTCTTATGTTAAACTCCTGTCGATACAACGATATCCTGTACTACTACAGTCGAATTCCGTTATAACTAACTCCAAGAGATCGGAGAAATCACTTCTTTATAACGAAATTTCGTTATAAAGGAATTCCAGGTTACTGCATTGTTCCTATGTAAACTAATCTGGGAGATTAGAAAAGTGTTCGTTAAAACGAGCCTTTCGCTATAGCGGTGTTCGTTAAAACGGGATTTGACTGTATAATTACCTCTATAGTGATATTTTATAGGAGATTTTAAAACGATAACTCGACCATCGGAAGAGTTTCGCCAGCCATTAGACTGACATCTATCGTATTGGGGGTGTGGTGATCCTCCTACGGCCTCCAGCTTTCGGCAGATGTGTTGCTCGAAGACGCAACCCTCCTCGAACCATACAGAAACTCAAAACGCCTTGAACGAAAAAAGTGTGATAAAATTCCTCAAGCATTCTCCTCAACAATTTAGTGGACAGCATCCACAACAGATGCCAAATGTTCAGCAGCGTCCGAGGAGGTCACACTTCGTACTGAAGTGCTCTGTCCTTATTTACAGCAGAAAGTGGCTACCGAATTGGATTGTTTCACTCTTGTTATCCATGTTCGGATTGTACTGGACGACCCTGTCCACTTTCCTGCTGATACCGATTGTCGATAGATAACTTTTTTCCCCTTTTTCTGCGTTATTTTTCCTTCACGCTCCATCTATGCTTAAGACAGGCAGTGTATAGTCACAGGCGTGAAAATTTACATTTTCGTAGTTAACTAAATTAATTATCAATTTTGCTGTGAAAATTCCAAACTTGAAATATTTACCCTCTAAATTCAGAAATTAATTTATTGAAAAAAAATGCATACGTGCATCAATGCAACGAAATTAAAATTACTGCACATGCCTTTTAATGATTAACTTTATTTTTTCATGACATTTCATTTTCATAATAAATGAGATTTTGAAACCGAGATTCTTTTTTTCAAAATGCTACCTGCCTATCACCTACATTCAAGCGATTTGTGGCTACTGTTTTCACAAGCAAAAGTGATGGAAACCCCCATTTCGCAAATGAGTAGCGACTAGTAGAAGTGTTTTCACAAAAGCTGCCTTCCAAGCATTGGAAATGTTTCCAACTGAGCACCCGGAAATAGTTCTAAATAAGAATTTTGAAATTCCATTTAAATACGTGAGCTGGCTCGCATTAAATTACCATCATTCATTGCAAGTTTAAAAACAAATTTAGCTGAATTCGTTAACAGAAAAAGAAATTTTGTATAAAAGCATTTGAAAACTGTCTTTAAATACTAGAAGCGTATTTAACGGCGGGTGCACGGGATGCGCGCACTGCAACACGACTTCTCAAGGGCCCCGCAAAACCTAAACTTTATACAAGATATACAGAAGACTGGATGTTGTGAAGATATTTATTATTTGAGATGTTAATTTTTTAAGGAAGGATAAAACTCATCTCTGCCTCTACCGGGAGTCGAACCCGGGTCCCTCGATTGCCGGACGAGTGCTCTGACCACTAAGCTACAGAGGAGATAGAGATTTTCCTTCACTAGAGCGTATATATGCCGAACGGAACCGTGCAATGGACGGTGCAACCGATCAGCTAATAGCTCATGGACGACGAGCCACCAGATGGCTATATATATGACATGAATGTCGCTCTCCACTTGTTAATACAAGATATACGGAAGACTGGATGTTGTGAAGATATTTATTATTTGAGATGTTAATTTTTTAAGGAAGGAAAAAACTCATCTCTGCCTCTACCGGGAGTCGAACCCGGGTCCCTCGAGTGAAGGAAAATCTCTATCTCCTCTGTAGCTTAGTGGTCAGAGCACTCGTCCGGCAATCGAGGGACCCGGGTTCGACTCCCGGTAGAGGCAGAGATGAGTTTTTTCCTTCCTTAAAAAAATTAACATCTCAAATAATAAATATCTTCACAACATCCAGTCTTCTGTATATCTTGTATTAACAAGTGGAGAGCGACATTCATGTCATATCTAAACTTTATACTTTCTCTAATTTAAGGTGTCCAATACAGTATTTTCCTCTTGCGCCCGGAGCCTCAACCGACCGAAATCCGCCTCTGCACATAAGTATGTGTTTTCTAAATCCTCTTAAATCACATACTGTATAAAATATTGGGGCATTAAAATTTGGCGAAACATATTTCTGAGAGCGAAGGGTAAACAAATGAGGTGTCAAAATGATTGTAATGTTGTAAAAAAGTACGATTCGTATATTTGAAATAAAAAATTCAATATTTTGTCTTATTTTTATTTTCAGGAATTTAATCGCATCATATCACATTTTTATTCTTCATCTCGCAACCCCGAAAAATGTTTTCCCCGGGGGCAACCTGGTTTAGAACCACTAGCCTATAGTACATACTTCTTCCAACTCCATCCATTATAGAAAAGGTAAAATAATAGTTTATTCAAAAAATAATTATACAATATACATTATATATATACTATATTCTACTCAAGGGATCGCTTGATCCGTCCGGAGTATACAAACATAAACATTTCTGAGGTTGCAAACAGTTTCATATAATAACAAGTACAAACAGACACGAATATTACAGAGGCCTTGGTGTGACAACACTGGATAAGATTCGGTGAATCTCATCGAGCCACCTCACATCTCTCTAGCGTGGTCCAACCCCTCGGGCTTAAAAGGCTTATATCCCTCATGGGACAGAGCCTGGGCCTCGACTGGTCTTACAGTCTCCTCACATGCAACTAACTTATCTGATATGAGGGGAGTCCTGTGCAATTGACCCTCGTCCATTTTCGTAACTGTTTACAATTGCTGTAAAAAACATTTTTTTTCTGTTGCACATCTCTTTTGCCATGTGGCTATATCCGTTTCATTTTGCATAATAAAGATACTTCAGGATGTCTATTAAAATGTGCCAAGTTCCATTTGAAGGATGTCTCTCATTAGATATGACGAAAAATATCACTGTTCCTTAGTAATTGACGAGCAGTGTAGTTTTTTGCTTTATTTCTCGACAGTATTTTAAGTTAAAATATTTTACGGTTGCGTGACTTTTGAATCACCCTGTACTTTGATTCATTGTTTCCAAAGCTGAATAAATTTAAATTTTCAATAAAAATACCACAAAAGAATGGTTACAGACTGACCAAAACTCTTGAATCGATGATAGAACGTATTAACATCGGCCATGCGCCTTACCTACGTTATATAAGAAACTGCAAAAAAAACCAAAAATCCTTATATAATCTCTCCCAATTTTCTTATCTAAGCACTACACGTCCGTACCTACACTTCAAAAAATATCGCACCTTTTTTTTTTTAATAATATTTACCCGAAAAAACCGAAAATATTTTTTTTTTCTCTTCTGTCATTCAAGCCCTAGTAGTTTCATTCGTACGAGAGGAATACAAAGTTCACGAAATCTCATTCCAAAAACCGAACGGAACCTTAAAAATTTATCAAAAAAAAAAGGATCCAACAGGATCCACGCAAGAAAAAATATATATATTACTCGGTCATCTTTTATTCATGGCGACACGAGACCCTTCTAATCCCCTAAAGATACCTAGCGTAACATATTTCCGAAGAAATATGGCACTTTTATGGTTTCGATGAAGAAACATGTTACGTTATTGAATTTCCCACTAGACAAAAAAAAAATATATATATATATGATATGTAGTGGAATTTAGGCGGTTACAATTCAAGCAGAAAACACATTTACTGAGTTATGATATCATTTATTTACTGGAACTGCCATTTTATGAAGTGACGCGTGTTCATGAACATGTTACAAGAGCTTTTACTCTCTAGGAAGCCATTATAACAACATATCGTACATGACAGGAGTAAAAGACAAAATAAAAAGGTGTTGTACGTCTTATTCCGGTGAGTGATGTCGGTTTTTGTTTTTGCAGCGGACGTTATTGATCGATAATATCAATTTTTCTTCGAGAACGTACAGTCCAACTCGCTTATAAAGACATCGGTGATTCCGTAAAACTTTGTCGTTGTAACCGAGGTGTCGTTACAGCCATGTTCATTTTTCGGAGACTTTCAAGCATGAAAAACATATGATCAGCTGTTAATCGAACGCTACAGCAGAGCTGGACTATTGCCCGTTATGATCTGGGCATGTGGAAATTTTGACAGGGCATGCATTCGTTTCGACCATTTGCCCGACACGGGCATATGTAAAAAAAAAATTAGTTTTTTTTAATTTTTTCATCGACGATGATGCATATGCGTTCCTACACATACGCGTGAAATTCCACAGAAAAGCCTTTTTTGGCAGCAATGATGTAAATGTGTAGTCAACGTATTTTGATCTATTTCCACTTTCCTAATATTGGGTAGCCCAGTGTGGTCGTGGGTCCTCATATACTGCAACTGTGATGTTCTGGAAACTCACTTCCGGCGAAATACCATATCCTGATAATATTCATAGAAGAAGAGGGGAAAGACTTATTAGTTTGCATAAATACCACAGTAATATATTTTTCAACAAATAATACACTACATGGCTCTATAATGTAGTGTCTTGTAAGTGCTAATGTGGTCTTTATGTGATCAACCGTCCATCGTAGAGGTATAGTTTCAATTTAATAACTGATCAAAAGACGTTCAAAACATAACCCTGTACCAGTTTTGAAAGTGAAAATAAAGTGTATAGCAAAATAAAAGATATTAAAAAAATGTATAAGGTAAAGCAGCGTTTCTCAACCTGGGGCCATGTGGCTCCCTTGTGGTCCTGGGATATTCAAAGGGGGCCACGAGTCAAAATCAGATGAAAGGGGAGTCATGACAAGTGGTGAAGGGGGCACCGTAGAAAGATATGAAGAAATCAAGTTTTCAAGTGAAATATGTTGGGGAAAAAAGTGTGACTAAACTTTCAGAATCCAGCAGAGCTGTCCATGAAGCCAAAGTCATCTAAACTTATGTGGGCATGGCTTGGGGTGCTCATGGAGGCCCTTCATGGTCACAATTTTTGAGTGTAGTTCCCAAAAGAAGGAAGTTCATTGAGCTCCAGCCCACGGTAAGGTGCAGACCCATATTGATGTGTCGGTAGCAGCGACTTATTGTGTAGGTTCGTTGAATAGTCCAGCATTTCACACATACAGTATACCT
Organism: Pholcus phalangioides; assembly: GCF_987345545.1. Classification (NCBI taxonomy): domain Eukaryota; kingdom Metazoa; phylum Arthropoda; class Arachnida; order Araneae; family Pholcidae; genus Pholcus; species Pholcus phalangioides. The sequence goes on along the minus strand of NW_028301601.1, from coordinate 15,588,067 downwards.
ATTATTGTAATATAATCTCCTCCCACCACCCCCCCCTTAAAATTTTTGTCCATTATAAATTTAGTTTGGATTAAACTAAATTCAGTAAGTAGAAAGTGTTTCGCTTCTTAATGAGGGTAGGGGGCCCTAGGTAATATGAGGGCCACGAAAAAAAAATGTCGTTCAAAGTGGGCCATAAGCTAAAAAATGTTGAGAACCACTGAGGTAAAGTATTTATACAGTGCCCCTGTCTTCTAACTTCTAATTAGAAAAATTTTGCCCTGCCTCTTCTGAGGTCAAGAAAAAAAAATTCGAAGTTTCTAAGTGAAATATTCACTGATATATTCGAATTCAAAAATCGGAGAAAAGTTGGGAACGGACAGCATAAGTAAGGGAAAGGGACGTTTTCCATTTGTATTTGCGATTCTTTCATATCTCTTCTCCAATTTTTGAATTCAAATATCTTGGCGCATATTGCACTCTGAACGATGTCTTCGGACGTTCTATCGCGATTCGTTCTGAACGATGTCTGCGAACGCTCAAAAATCATGCCGATTTATATACATGGCGTATTCACGTCAGAAAATATATCCTTAGTTTTGAATATCTGTGTAAATTGTTGCTACATCCTTTCTTAATGAGAAAGCTTTTTCCTTGAAACGCACACGGGAATACGATATTTCGTCTTGATGAAAGGGTGTCTGGAAGAAAGTATCTTCCCATGCCCTGGAGGTTGGTTTCTTTACTTAGAAGATGGAGAGACAGGAGGCGAGAACAAGCGGTTAATTAACTGAGCGATCTTTTCTTAGACCCTTTTCCGAAAGATAGTCTTTTTATGGTGAGACTGAAAAAAAAGACGAATGTCTTTTTCAAACACTTCAATGTCCTCATTATATGGCTTAATTCCTGGAAGACGCAGTTATGATTCCGCCTTGTGCAGTAGGCCTACTAACTTCACGAAATGTTGAATTTCCTATTGAATAAAGGAAATGCCTATTCGAAATTGAAAGTGATGAAAAGAATCATGAAATATTTCTGGTTTGAATTCGGGGAGGGGGGGGGGAAAGAGGTAAGAACACATGTTTTCGTAACTGAAGCAGCTGCGGATGTGTCTAAAGCAGGAATACTTAACCAGGGTTCCACGGATCCTTCGGAGTCCTCGGACAGATTTTAGTGAGGTCAGTCAGCTTGGGAGGAAAAAAACAATTAACCTTTTTCTGAATGTTATTTTGTAAAGGGGTCCATGGCTTTCGTTTTTTTGGTGCAGGGGATCCGTGGCCTTCATTTCATTGGCACAGGAAATCAGAGGAAATTGAAAGTTATTGCAGATTCGTGAGATGAAGATTACGAAGAGTAAGTAAAAACAATGATTTTGACAATTGAAACAACCAAGGATGTGTCCAAAGCATACGTAGTTAACCAGGGTTCCACGGACACCTTGAAGTTCTTTGAAAGATTCAGGGCGGGAGGGGGAATCAGTGAACTTGCATGAGAAAATAATTAACTCATTTTTTCTGAATATTATTTTATGAAGGGCTCCGTATGCTCATTATATTGCCAAAAAGAATATGTGGCCTTCATTTTATGGTAACAGAGGATTCGGGACTTTCATTTTATTAGCACAGGAAATTGAAAATTTTATTGCTGGAATATTTATTTATTATATTATTTATTATTATTATTATTAATTAATTAATTATTTATTTATTTATTTATTAATATGTATTGCTGAAATTTTATTGCTATTACGAAGAGTTGGGTTAAAACAAAATAATTTCGTAATTGAAACAGTTACGGATGCGTTTAGAGCAGGTGTTCCTCACCAGCGGCCGAAGATTCCGTGGAGTCCTTGGATCAGTGAACTTGATTTTACTTGATATTTCATCATTGATATTACTGGATACATGATAATATCCAGTAAAACAGAAACAGTTAATTGTTTTGGCATCAAAGCTCACGGACTCCATTGAAGAATCTCACCATAAACTCCTACCTAAGAAATCTAGGTTTATACGGTGTTTTAACGTATTCTTTAAAAATCGGTTCACCCCATAGTAAACCCATTCTGAAAATCCATATTTATTATGATTGGAAAAATAAAATTCTGGAAATTTTTCTATGCTTTTAAAGCCAAGAATCAAAACGGAAAATTTTACGATTTTTGCTTCCAGAAGCCAAAATATTCTTCGCTTTTTTCCCGGAGAGAGAGATATTTCGTCATTCCCCCCCCCCCATTCCGGTATTGTCAGCTCTTTAATTAGTGAAGACCCCGTAAGACAACACTAATCAGTTTTAACGTGGAAAACGGAGAGAAAAGCAGCTTTCTCTCTCTCTCTCGCTGTCTCTCTCCACGATCGTCATTATCCTTTACTATAACCATCACAGAATGTTAATTACTGTTTAATGGATTTTCTCGGAGAAGTAAATGGAAAGGGGAGGGTGGGTTGTGGGCCGTAAACCTCGATTCAGACAATCACTTCCTTTCTGGAGAATAGTTTACTCCTTGAAGACAAACTAGGGACCCCTAAAGATATGCTGTAACTTTTCAAGGCGATCGCCCCGAGTATCAAAAGGTGAGAGTAAAATAAAGGTTGTACTTTCTCTTCTCGGCTCCAAACTTCTTACTATTCAAGGGCCATTAAAATGTTCAACTTCAGCGTCACGGGCCGCATTAGAGGTGTCACTCCGGTGATATAACTCCAGAAAACTCGCAGACTCCATAAGTTGTATGCAGGCACACATCCCTGTCCCACCCCTAATAGTACTCAGGCTTCCATAAGTGGTATGGTGAAATACGGGCAATGTGGTCATTAAAGTTCTACCCGGGGCTCCACTTCTCCGCAAATCGATACGTATTCATTGTTTATCGGGTTATTTTCCGAGCTAGATGCAATGCATCAAAAAATTACTCGGTTATTATTCTGCTTCTTCTGCAATTACCCCATCCACTTGGCATCCATAGTTTGAATTTTTACAGACAGAATATTCTCTCATTTTTCTGCAATTTTTATTTTTCCCTTAGCCCTACGTTGGGCAGCACGGGTGGGTTGGATCAAGGAATTGATTCAAGAACGAAATGAATCAACACCAGAACTCTGCCACAGAACTTATCCCGCTGCCTCGATCTCTACCAGCCCAGCTTCGTTGCATGATGGGGGAACAAATTGATTCGGCCACCGGTACACTTCGTGAGAAGTTCTGTTATCGCGATGGAAAGCGTGCCCAAAGCCAGTCACTTGGATAGTATTGACCATACGGAATGGGTAAACCCATGATGATGCCAAGATACGAGGGACTGGACCAGGCGATGTGAGAGAATGCTCTCATGCACCATTACTTGGTGCATATATATTCATATGATCACACGGAACCAATTGTGTATATTATGTGATATGTGTATTATTATTATTACGCAAGTTATCTTCTTTAACAGAATATCGGTACTTTGATTGCAAAAAGTGTCAATGTGCTCCAACGTGGAATGCCGCCAACTTGCCACGTCAAAATTCAGAGCTGAATGCTTCTCGGTTTTCGACACAAATAGCTATCGTGTCTTGGCGTGGACCTCCCTCGGTTTGAGGTGGACTAATAAATGCGGGGATAACAAAGATCCGGGGTTATTAATCACACAAATTTTTACTTTTTGAAATTATCAGAAGCTGCGCAGCTTACATATATATGCAGGGTGGGCAAAAAGTCTGTGTTGAAACTTTACAAATTCATAAAAACTGGAAAAATAACCGAAATGAAAAAAAGGTTTGCAGTGTTAGCATCGCTAGGTCACGGGAATATTTTCAAAACAGGCTAAAAAAATTCAAAACAGCCAATAGGTGGAGCTAACATGCACAAGTCAAAGAAACGATACGCAAATAACGAGCAGAATGCCTTCACATCGTTCATTACAGCAGTATATGTTCCACATGACTACCACCACAGGGGATAACACATTGCAGGCGAGTCACAAATCCAGCAACGGCAGAGTGCAGCAGGTCCACATACACGGTTTACAACGGTGAACTACAACGGTTGCTGTTAGGAGCGCAAGTTCTTATAACCGTCTCATTTGCAAATTTCCACCGAAGTCGCTCGTACTAGCGCCACCTGCCGGGTGTTTTTTAGGTTTTTTTTCGATCGGAAAAAAACAATTTATTACACATTATTTTTACCTAGTTGGGAGGGGGAATGCTGCGCAAAATCATTTCGTCAGACACACGGCTCACGGGCCAGTTGTTGGACACTGTGACTGACATAATGACTGATTTCTCTTAGATTTTCATGAACATTTCCACAATTACAAACTATGTCAATATTTTTGTAATATCTATTTCGAAAAGTGTAAGGAGCCCCTCTTCACCTTCCTTCCTTCCTTTACATTCCTCTAAGATAGGCTCAGACAAATCCAATATTGTCCTGTTTAATTGTTAAGCCACTGGCTTCAATAATCTCGAAATCTAAACATTTTGTTGAAGAGGAATATTTAATAATCATTTTTAAATTCAAAATGGACACATTTTGTTTACGAACTCGCGACTAAAAAACCCAAGAATTCCTCCATAGTATTTCTTAAGCACAATCATGTGTATTAAGAATTCCCAAACACTTCAACGAGCTCGAAATGATATATATATATAATCATTTAAATAATAAAACAGTAATATGTACTAATAATAATCATTTTTCAATGAGTATAAGAAAATATCGGCTGACGCAATTCTACCATTACGAAACGCGATCAGATGATTGCCGCGGCTGAAAGATTCCAGAATTCAATATAATCTTTATTTCTGTTGCAGCGCTATCTGTCGGTGGAATTTTATACTAACAGTAAGAAGACTCCGAATATGTTTTGAGGCTTGCGTGTTTTACAGATTTCACGCAAAAAATACATTTTATCATCAATAATTGTTGCACGTCGATTTTTCGTTGAAGACAAAATGTCTGCTTCATCACACTCCAAAAACTTAGGAATAAAATATATTCGGAGTCTTCTTACTGTTAGTATAAAATTCCACCGACAGATAGCGCTGCAACAGAAATAAAGATAATATTGAATTATTACTTAAGTAACGTTGTTTCACGAGCAGTTGCAGAAGTGAATGAAAGTATTGCATCAGAGTGTTTCCACCAACACTTTTCATTTCGAACCCCACATTGCTGTACATGAAATGCTTCTTTTTGAGTATTTACGTTCCTTTAGAGCTTGGCCCTGGGGTTCAGGGATACCCTCTATACTAGTCCGACGTGACGGAAAGTGGCGTAATCAATATGCGTGTAGTGCTTCGAGGACGGTGACAAGCAATCCGCTTCTGGCTCATAAATGCCATCAAGGTTATCAGATGACATGTATAATATACAATGTATATGCAGAAAGATGTCTTCCCCACTTGTTGATTCAAGGGCACGCGCCTTATCGAAAATAATGCTGATCCTCTCAGACAGCGCTTCTAGCCCGATATCAATCAGAAACCCACGTTCTATGCATCATAATGTACGGGAGATTCGCCGAATTTTATGCGCCAACACGAGAATCCGATTGGCCTGGGTTAAAGCCCACGCAGACATCTTTGGCAATGAAATAGCCGACAAACTTGCCAAGGAGGCCGGAAAATTTCCGTCTCAAGACGACCACCTTTGACCAAGGAGTTTGGTCCATCGGGTGCTTAAAGAGGACGTGTTGCAGGAGTGGCAGACCAATTGGGATACATGTGCAGCAAAGGACGCATACAAGATACAACGACGAGTTCATTGGCGTTTGAACGTATGGCCTAGAGAGAAAACAATCGCTATCACCGAGCGTGGCCCTCTTCCGGTGTATCTTATGCGTTTTAAACGTTCTAGTAACAGCGTATGCATCTGCGGTTCAAATGGTTCTCTATGGCACTACATAACCACGTGTCCCCAGACGAGAGACTTCCACTTTGGCCAACTGCCAGAGTCCAGAATGCTCGCTTGGAAGATAAGAATTCTAGACAGCCCTCTGAACTTTCAACGTTTGCAGAGGTTGATTCGATTCCTGGACCGTAACCTACATCTACTCCACAATAAGACGCGAGCTGCGGGATCAAGAGGGCGACATTCGCGCTCGGAGGACCCGTCTAACGAGCCAACAAGAGAGGTAACACGGTTACCTATTAAAAAGTATAAGTTACGGCCAAGAAGAAAAGCATCGATTGTTTCACAAACACCTAATAATCGATACAATTTACGCCCAAGAAGGCAAGTGTCAACTGTTTCATCCTTTTCCGGCGGATGTGAATGAAATGGAGATGCCGACCATATAGACGTCAATTTCTATCTTATTACAGTCTAATTGATGAGATTGGTATATTATAGATTGGATAAACTCACTTGCAGATTCTATCACATACAAGACAAAAATTATTCTTTGATTATTTATACAAAGGCTATTACGATTACGTACTGATTATCTGTGGATGATGCTATATGATCACAATTTTTACTCCAGATTCTTAGATTCTTTATTGTATATATGTATATCATTGTTATTTTCACATAAATTAATAAATTTCCGGATACACCCATCACCCGGGAAAGCTTCGATATCTCTCTGAGATGGGAAGCGGTCACGTGTCCGGTCCTTCAATGTTCAATGTTGATACAATATTTTCAGGAAATGGTAGTTAATCAGAAAAGGTACCTAGGAGAGGAAAATTTACATTTGCCTGAACTTGGATTCGCGCCACAGCCCTCTCACAATCGCGCTACTGCACACAATTGAGTACTGCGATGTAGAGGCAATGAGAAATTTCTTCCTTGGACGGTGGAAGGGCTGCGGGTCGAGTCCCGGTAGTCCCAAATGTGAATTTTTCTTTTTTATTCATCATCTCTGCGTAACAACCAGGTTCTTACATATCTTGTATAAACGCATTAGTCTTCGGTTTATGGCACCAAATAATAATACCAACAGTTAATTAGAGGAGAGTCTTCCATTTACATATTTACAGATGATTTTCAAGTGGCTCATAGTTTGAGAAATAGTAATTATTATCATTATTTTTTTTATATTCTCCTAACGTTTTGGTTTTCCTTGGGGCGAACGTTTTAGAAATGAGTTGAAAGTAGCTACTTGTTCGCATCGCGTTAAGCCTTTTAGTTTCACTGTTCTGTTTCGAACGGAAAGTGTTGCCACTCCGGAACAAAAATTTCAAAACAAGCAGCATCAAAAGGCATCATCTTTAGGGGATTTTGTTGGATTCCCGAGAAAAGCTTTTAACGTTTTAAGCTTTTAACGGGCATTTTTCTGAAATTTCGAGCTAAGGAGAGAATTCCTCTTTCCACAAATCATTCATTTCCTCATTCCCGTTTCTTTCGAAAAAAATATTAAACATTTAAAAGGTGAAACGCGACGCTATTTTTATACAATGGTAGGACACGGTATATTTAAGTCAGAAAAATTACTTTAACGTGCTCAAAACCCTGGGATTTCGATGTTTATCAGAATAATAGATGGCGAAAATAACTTGAATGAGCTCATTTGTTCCTCAAAAAATCTTCATCAATAGCTTCCTTAATATGTTGTAAGAATACAAAAAAACTTGACGTAATTTGATTTTATGTTACTGTTTTAAACAAAGACTGTCGATAGAAAACAAAAGAAATCACGATAGTGGCTCCATTTTGATGAATCTTTTCTTTCTACTCTTTATATCCGTTGTTTTGAGGTGAAATAAATTTAACCCCAAGAACTTCCGGACCTTGGATGAAGCAAATAACTTGAATGGAAAAGGAATTTCAAACTTTGCTTTATCTTTCTTTCGAAAATCTGAAGCGAGAAAAATAGAAAAAAACAGAATTAAATACGGGAAAACCCGTTTTACCCGCATTTAACACTACTACTGAATCGAACATGTACCTCGTGAATATTCATTTGCGGAACTTTTAACGAATTGGTGCATGTTGGAATATGTATACATTTAGTGGACTTGGCTTGAAGTTTGTTTCTGTGTAGCGCTTGTTGGCTTCCATCTCTGCCATTATTTTTTCTAACTATTAGTGAAGTGTAATGATTGAATAAGTTGCTCTCTGTGGCGAGAGTTTTTAACGGGGAGATCGACTCGCATTCGCTCCTCGAAGTTTACCACCACTACGGGAACGGTGGGGTTCCGTATTTAACGCTGTCTTCTCCCAACTTTTCTCAATTTTTCGAATTCGAATATCGCAATGAATATTGGACTTGGAAAAGTGGACTTTTCTTCACTTCTTCTTGGCTTCAGGAGAGTCAGGGCAACAACTTTCTGATCGGGTTCTTGACCACAGAGTGTCCGAATAAAAAGATAAAATTTTCATTTCAATAACTATACATTCCCTTGCAACATGGATAACATATCTGAGTATCATGGAGTTATATGACATATATGCATGGCACATATGAGCATTATTTGGATACTTTTTGCAATTGGAAGTATTCCTCTAGGATCCATGGTTCACCTGTGAAATACACGTACCATAACGCTCTTTTGACCTTTTCAGCCTATAGACTCGTATCAGTTGGTAGATTTTCAGACAAATTTCTGAAATTTAATTAAAGAATTAAAAAAGTTAATAAAAAATAATGAAAAAATTAATGAGAAAAATTATGAAAGAATTTTTAAGAAATTAATGAAAAAAAAATTATGAACCCTGCACGTATTATTTTGCAAATATGCTTACACGTCTGAGTATGGTATAAATTATTAGTTATCACTATTTCCTTTTCTGATATATGCTTTTATATTGGGTTGTTTTATTTTAGTTATATATGACACCCATATTTTTATGGGCATCTCTTTTCAACCACCTCGATGAGCTTTTGCTCATTATATACAAATTCAAGCACAAAAGCTACAACAAGCAAAATGCCCAACGAGGTGGCTGAAGAAAAGATACCCATAAAAACACGAATGCTTTTAAAATGTTGCATTTGTATTCTGAAAATACTGATTTCATTAAATCAAGATTTTGAATATTTGTGAAATTAATAGTTATATAAATTCTGTATTCTCAAATATTTCTGACATTATTACTTCCATTAACCCCCTAAACGATCAAGGACGAGATATCTCATCGTAACACAAATAGAAGAAATTCATTACAGCTTTCCACCGTTTTATTTACTACTTTCTCATCATCGCGAAGCTTTATTGCGAAGCCCTATGAACGTAAGCTGTTTTTTTTTCTCTCTACGCTTTCCCACACTCTTGTTTAGTTATTTTCCTCCGTCATATAGCGTATCTTTTTACTATAAATGTGTGAGAGAGAAAAATAATACATAGGAGAGGTGAGGGAAATGTACTGGGTCTTTTTTCCCTTTCTATTTCTAAAATCCGAACAAGTAAACCAGTTTTTTTAGATTTGCAGCCGTAAATATAGAAAATCCTAATTTTTGCAGACCAAAGTCTTTACGTAAAGGGGCTAATACCACTCTACTGGAGTCTCCAGTGGCTATTAGAGATCGATTTAAGTATCTCCCTGACTTGACGGCCAAGGGACTCCTCGAGGGTCGTGGGAGAGATCTCGGGGTGGAAGGGGAGAAACATGAGCATGAGGATTCATCACCTCAGTGATCATAATCGTTGTAATTCATTTTTTAATTGTTAAAACTGAAAATTTTCTTGGAAATCAATCGAGGCCTACTCAGCCTACTGTTCTCCTGTATTTAGCTGCTCGGTAAGATCACATCTTTGCACCTACAGAGCCGGGCCTACAATCTAGCTTACGCCCAGACTGCACGAAGCCGTTTATTTCGAACATTATCAAGTATTGACTGTATGTACGAGATATAATTTGGGATTCATAAAATAATAGTATAAAAACATTCTATTTTCTCCTCTTTTTTAATCAGAAACAAATGGAGTTTTCCAAAGAAATTGAAGAAAAGAGGATTGTAATTCCCCGAAGTTTTGATCGGAAAAATTCTAAAAATAATTCTAATTGTTTTTTTAAGTAAAAGATTGAGATAATGAACTTTTCCTTCGGGAAGCGGGAGTCCCTCTCTCTCTCTCTCTCTTAAAAGATTCCTTCTCAATCAATTTTAAAAACCAGGGAGGATTACTTTTACAAAAGTAAACGTAAAATGAAATTTTAATGAAAACCCATGTTTTTACTTGGGAAGCGAGTTTCGTTGCTTTTGTCTCGACTTGTTTCTTTATATCGGAACAAAAAAAAATGGTAGAGCCAAACTGTTGAATTCAAAATGGCGGACTCTAGATATTCTGGTTGAGGCGTTACTCGTCGTCTCTTTCTGTGATATTCGTATAAAGCAATCTAATTTATTGAAGACTTTTTTTTCTGGATATTATTTCGGGATGAACTCGGAAATAAAAGTCTATTGGTCTCCGCTGGGAATCGAACCGAATCCTCTTGCAAACCGGGGAAATGCGCTTATTCGTATGCGCCACAGCAGACACGACAATCCCTTGCTTATTTACTCACCGTGGCGTGATTCGCCGAAGTAGAGGCTCAGTCAGAGCATATAGTAAAGGTTGTTTCATGTCTTTGATGATGCGCTTGTCGCTCTGGTCCAGTAGGCGTGGTTGCGCCCGAGTGGCGTGGTCGTGTGATGTTCGTCTACCACCCGTGAAGGTTGCTGTCACGGTCCCGGGTTTGAACCCAAGGGAGTATATAGATAAGATATTTTACCTAACGAACTTGAAGCGACCACCTATAGACAGTACCTTCATTTCCAACCCATCTTATTAGTCTCGGGAAATTGCGATATGGCCAGAGTTGGTGCTTGGTTAAGTAGTAGGCTTGGTTTCAGAGCTATTGTGTGACGACACGGCGTTGCTACGTTTTCTCTCGCAGTTGATATCACCACCTTACTGTAATAAAGAGGATTATTTAAAACTTTAGTAGCTTATTTCACTGTTTTGTGAGTGATCTCTCGTTTATGGTGATGTTTTACCAACACTGGTATGCGCGGGTGGTATTTATTTATTTATTTGTGATTCTTGTATAAATCAAAGGTACTTTTCCGAAGAAATTGAACGGTTGTAATTTTCCGAAGTTTTGGTCGAAAAAATTCTAAAAATAATTCTAATTGTCTTTTTAAATAAAAGATTGGGAAACAAATGTGAACATATTCATACGTAAACAAATATGAAGTCTTGTGCGATTGCGGACGTGGAAGAGGACTGGGTTCGATTTCCGGTGGGGACCAGTAGGCTTTTACTTCGCGTTTCACACCCCGGCATAAATATATCCAGAAAAAGTCTTTCTTTTGTATACTGGGTTGAGACAAAAAAAATCATGTCTATTTAATTTGTTCTTATATACACACACACACACACATATATATATATATATATATTACACCCAGAATGTATACATACTGCTTATATATATACGGGGCGGGCGAAAAGTCCGTAGAAACTACAAAAATTAATAAAAACCGGAAAAATAACCGACACAAAAACGGTTTGCAGGGTTAGGTCACGGGAAATTTTTTAAGACGGAAAAAAAATAGCTCAAAGAACAACGGATAGGTAGCACTGGTACGAGCAACTTCGGTGTAAATATGCAAATGAGACTGTTATAAGAACTTGCGCTCCTAATCCACAAGCAGTTCACCGTTGTAAAACGTGTACGTGGACCTGCTACACTCTGCCGTTGCTGGATTTGTGACTCACCTGGAATGTGTTACCCCCCCCCCTGTGGAGGCGGTCATGTGAAACACATACTGCTGTAATAAACGATTTGGACGCATTCTGTTCGTTATTTGCGCATCGTTTCTTTGACTTGTTTTAGTCAGATGGTAGCACTGAAAAATCTGACACAAAACTAGATACGCACTCGGACTGTTAGGTACACTCACTCACAGTTCCGGCACTACTCACTAGGTAGTAAATTGCCCATGGCGATAGACCTGAGTTGTGATCGGTTTGAAAGAAAGAAAGGGCTACGTATATGTGTTGTGAAACTGTGGCGTGGACCACTCGATTGTGCTAGAAATATGCCTCGATTACTTAACTACAATCACTCAAGTGCTCTAAAACTGTCGCTGACAACTCGAGAGATCTGTAAATGTACCGCGGGCATCTCTGGAGTGATCTGTACGTGTGCCACGGGTCTTTTAGGGTGATGTGGAACTCCACCGTGAGGCACTTAAATACACTGTAAATGCGTCCCTTAGTGTATTTTTGCAAAATTAGATTTGGACTGCTCGCCATATCCGATAACTCTGAGGGCCACATTTGGTCCACGGGCCATGGGTTAAGAGTTTATGTTGTAAAATTATATTCTGCAACTAGGCAATTTCTTTCCGGGACACGGTATACGTGAGATATACTATGGAGGGTTTCTTGAACTTTTCTGGCAGTGACCCTATTTTAAAGGGGGGGGGGGAAACGATAAACACCATGACCCATGGGGGCCATTTTGAATTTAAAAATTCTTATTAAATATTACTTACCAACAAAATGTTAATTTTTCGAGATTGTTAGAGCGCTAGCGGCGCTGACTTTCGTTTTTCCGTGGCCTCAATTGTAAAAATTGTGGCTACAGCGTCCACCACTGGATGACGCTGTCCGCGTAATAGCGGAAAGAACGCTTCTACGCGATAGAGGGACGGGACTTGAGTTTGCCGCGCAAACTAGACAATCACGCGGTCTGCTCCTTTCTACTAATTTTAATTGTATAATAAATGTAAATTATCTATGAATTGTGAAGGAAGTGTTCGTATTCAACCGCCATATTCCTTCAACAACAATTCATAGATAATTTACATTTGTTATACAATTAAATTTACAGAACCTACAAGAACGAACAGACCGAGTTTGTCTAGTTTGCGAGGCAAACGCAACACCAGTCCTTCTGTCGCGCTCTTTTCCCTATTCCGCGGACAGCGCCATCCAGTGGTGGACGCTGCCGCCATAAAATACTCAAGTAATTCTACGAAGGAATTCGTGAACATTATACAGCAAAGTCGGACAAATCCCAGGCGCCATGTCAATATAGAAACTAGAAAATCGGTATAGTGGTTGAAGTTTTCTAAATGTACCTTGCTAAATTATGTTGTAAATTTCTAGATTGGAGTCCACACTAAATGACACGGTTTGCTGATTCCATTACACTACGCCTTTTAACACGGCGAAAAGTAAAATAAAAGATTATTAAGGACCGTTATTCCCGAGTAAAATACTATGCTTGGTCAATAAGATCGTGAACAAGTGATACAGAGCGCTAGATCAAATAATATTTAAATTTTAGATTTTACATCTCCTTCATCATGGGTTTTCACTACTAATATGAAAAGTTTTAATTAGACCTTATGTTATATTCTTATTCAATTTTACCCCTCCCCTTTCTTTCTGTTTTTTCTTTTCCCAGATAATTATCAGCCCTCAGATTTTCAAAATCTCCTTCCAGCGAGCCCTTCAGCCATTACGCAGGATCCGGTGAATAAGAAATTGATCTAGTGACTAAAATATTTTTTTTTCGATTTGTCGTGCCATGTTATAAAACATATTCTTACCGCGGGATGCCCAAATCGTGAAGTGATCTGTACAGTGTATAGAAATATGGGTGACCTGGATATACTGAATCTTTTGGCAGGCATCCATTATGAGGAGCGATCCCGGTGATGTTATTGCGAGGAGGGCTTTAATAGTTATAAATGTTGTAAATTTTCCCTCATCCTAATGAAAGTATCATAAGAAGCTTCAATAAAATGTAGAAATTCCGAATTCTCCCATGGATTTCATCTCGCATACATCTTATCCTCCCATAGATTTTACAAGGGGGAGGGACTCTCGTTTTGGCTATAAGACTATATTGCTACCCCTGAAATTACTGAGCCCGGGGGACCCTTAGGGAGCCAGCAGATAGGACTCAAGCCTCTTGTTGAAAATTACTTACCAACAAAACATTAATTTTTGAGATTATTAAAGCAGCCAGTGGCGCAACAAGTGCATTTAAAAAGAAAATGAACCCAGGATTTGCACCCAGAGCCGACCAGTTACTGAGAAAACACTCCAGAATCGAAAGAATTAAGCGCTTTATTAGATGCGCCATTTCAAACGAAGACAACATCACAGTCACGAAACAGTGCCAAAGTACGAATATGTTTCAGTTCCCTCACAAGCTGATGACAATCCTTCATCAGACTCAGACTATGATCCTCTGGCATGAGATGAGATATTTTGGGGTTGTCTCACAGTGTGTTTGTGCGCGGCTTCTGACAGACAATCAAGTTCATGATTCCCGTTGCTGTCAATGGACAATGTCGCCTGTCTTGTATATATTACACTGGTGTAAGAAATTAAGAGAATTTGCAGACTTGATCGATTATCTCTAGAACTACTGTACCGGTTTTAATGAAATTTGATATGTACATACATTGATACAATACAAAACAAATAACCATTCAATAATTGTAATACACACGCATGGTCGTGCGTAACACTCGGTGGGGTCGGAAGGTATGAAACAGCGGTGGCAGAATAAACAAAAAAATGGGTTAATAGATGGGTTAATAGATGGGTTAATAGGGGGTATGGTCCCCCTCTTACAGATATACAGGTCTCGCAGCGTGGTTTCATACTTGAAATAAGGCAGTTTACCATTTCCTGTGGCAATTGGTCCCACTCGTTCAGCAACGCTGTTTTCATTCCCTGGATGGTTCCCAGAGGGGGGTTGCGAGTTGCAATTGCCCTCCCCAGAGCGTCCCAGGCATGCTGTATAGGGTTAAGGTCTGGAGATCTGGCTGGCCAATCCATCCCGCGAATATAATCACTCTCTAGAAAATCGTCGAGCAGAAGAGCTCTATGTGGCCTCGCGTTATCGTCCATTAAAATGAACTCAGGGCCAACTGCACCCCTGAAAAGGTGAACATAGGGCTCCAAGACCTCATCCCTATACCTCACACCAGTCACAGTGCCTCTTTAAAAGACATGGAGAGGTGTGCGGCCATCCAACATGATGCCTGCCCAGACCATTAAAACTCCTCCGCCATAATGGTCAACTTCGTGGACATTGGAGGGTAGGTAGCGGGTCCCCGGTTCTCTCCATATGAACGTACGGCGAGAATCGGTGCTTAGGCTGAACCGGGACTCATAAGTGAAGAGAACGGTAGCCCATTGATCCATACTCCAATCTCTATGCTCTCTGCATCATGATAAACGGATTCTCCTGTCCGTAGAAGTGAGTGGGACGCAAACAGCAGGTCTTCTTGCAAATAACCCTCTCTCATGAAGTCTTTTGGAAACAGCCACCCTTGATACACGGGTTCCTGCGGCTGCATACAAGTCACGCAAGATTTGAGAAGCTGTAGCACTCCTGTTACGCCTCGCTATAATCGACAAATGGCCATCTTCTCTGGCCGTCGTGGCTCTTGGACGACCTTGCCCAGGCTTTCTCTCTATGGATCCGGTATCCTGGAACTGTTTTCATAAGTTACACACGACGCTGGGCGTTAAATTGAACTCTCTACAAATATGAACTTGAGATTGGCCTGCTTCTAGCCTCCCCACCTCATTCCATCATCTAAACGTTGGTGGTTACTCATTTTTAATGTTACAATATGAAATTAACCGATAGCTGCAAAGTAACACCAAGAAATTCGCCGAGGTGTGCTAGCGAACGAAATGCGTCTTAACTTACGCGCGCTTATAAAGCCTGTTTCTCTACTGGCTCCGCCTACACACACGTGTACGCTTACGTATTTGACGTACAAGATTTGCATTTTTGTCTAGAAGCAGTGGTTTTACATTCAGTTCAGTTCTTTTCATGAAATTCGATAAAATATGCAAATTCTCTTAATTTATTTCACCAGTGTATATGTGTTATTTGTGACCTGCTGCCCATGTAACCTAAACTTTTTGTCTTCTTACCCGCTGGTGGTCTTTCATTGCTCCGGACATTGCATCGCTCTTCCACCATGGCCCAAACCCGCTGGGTTACCAGCTTATATCCCATATGGGGACAGAGCGGGAGTCATGGTCGGTTTCGGGTCCTTGCGATGCGACTCCGTCACTATGACCACTCGGCCACCATAGAGCCTCTTTTGTCCACTGAAGACCGCAACTCGAACAAAGACTCTGCCTCTCCTGGATTCAATCTGCCAATGCGTGTCGTTGTTTCGAATCACTCCACCCTTGCAAGGGTGACTAAAGATTACTTTCGCGAGGTGAATCAAGTAGACGATAAATATATAATAACTAATCTATAACGTTTACTATAGCACATATATATTAACCGATATTTGACTTCATCAAATTTTCTCATGATCGAACTTAGTTGTTATAAATTTTATGGAAATAATAAATCGCAACATAAATTTCTCCAAAAGAATTGGTAAACATAATATGCATCGATTCATAAATTAATGTTTCAAGGCAAAAGCAGAGCACGCTAAAAAGCCTCTTTTTCCGGCACCCGATCAACACATTTCCGATCGCTCTTCCAATTTCTCAATCCTCCCTGCGACCTATAGGTTATAAACCCCCTCCAGCCCTCCCGTTTTAGAACGCCACGATCATTTTCTACACGCAAGGTCTAATTAAAAGGAAACCTATACCGGGCTCCAGTCGAGAGACCCTCTCTTGTATCATTTTTGTATCTCTCAGTACGAGAATTTACTATCGGCAACATTATGCAAAAATTACGGCCTGAGGGGGGCCCAGAAAAGAGATCCCAGCCTGGAGGTCTTAAAAATGGGAGGAAAAAAGAATATTCGGATAAAAAGATATCGATAGACGGGGGAGGAATGGAAAACAAAAAAGCACAACGAGTTAATTAATGTCTACCTCATGTTTTAAAAATATCAGAATGAATTTTAAAGCCTCAAAATTAATTACAAACTGTAGGAATTCTAATTAGGGAGTAGACGGCTGGACTCGTAATTAACGCGATTTCCATATTCAGGGAGGATTATCACCTGGCTACGTGCGTCCATGTCACGTGTTGGAACTCACTATTAGAATAATTTGCATCTCCCTGAAAGGTTTTACGAGGTAATTGATGAGCGCGTTCTATAATGAAAGGTATGTAAGCAGTCATGTCATGTAAAAGGATTCATCAAAATTTGTATATATTCCTTGCTTTAATAATAATCACAGAGTAGATGAAATTATTCATTGGTCAATCTTCTACTACAAGATCAGAGCATCATTTGAATTCCGTTTAAATTTTGTAAATAACCCACAGCAAAAGAGTGTTGTGGAACTTAACTCGAGTGCGGGGTCACTTGGTTTGAAAACGTGTAGCGGGTCCCTCTAAAGTGCTCTGGAACTGTGCCGCACGTCAGTTCCCCCCCCCCCACCTCCCGAGGGCACGTGTTGCGCCATTGAGGTGTAAGCGAAAAAAAATCAGCGATGTCGGGAAAAATCATAATAAAATCCGGAAACATTGGTGAGATCACACAATATACATATTAATACGCAAGATTTCTACGCATTTCATGGGATATAAGTTCACTTATACCGCGCATTTCTGAGAGTACGTTCGCTTGTCACGCACATTTCTGGTGATACGCAAATTTCCTTTTAACGAGATACGCTAGCCCCTCATGCATTGCAATACTTACTTGAAGATGCTGGACATTTTTTCGGAGGCACAAATGAAACTACATGTGGTTTTCTGGATAAATAATTAATGGGTATAATGCATGTTATGTATGCAGTGCAAAAAGGTGTCAGACAGTATAAACCGAGCATGCCCAGGCTCTGTCGCCACAGTGATAAAATCTCATTGATCGTGTGATCTTGGGAAAAACACGATCTCACGATCACGACAATTCAGTGCGAGACAATTTAGCGTGGCGACAATTCAGCGCTGACGATTCAGCACAGCGATTGCGCAGGTATAACAGTACCCTTCCCACTTTTTCCATGTCTCTGTAGTACTCGCTATCTAACAAAATACTCAAACTTTTCAACTACGTCTTTGGCTGGTACGAATGGTAAAAAATGCAGCTAATTTTCTAATATTCAATACAAAGTCTCTCACTGTCTGTCGAATATTTAACTCCACTTGTCCGCACTCGACGCCATAAAACACTGAAAAATGGAAAAAGCAGCCGCTTCGTTGGCATTGTAGAAGCGCCTTGTTCATAGCAGATAATTAATAGAATAGGAACGTGCGTCCCTATTCTATTAATTATGTTATTAATCTTTTTTTTTCCATTTTATATCATTCATTATATGTTAATTATGATAATTTTTTGAATAACCGGACATGGGAGAGCACTGAACCGTCTGCGATGAATTGTCACGCGTTGAATTGTCGCCGTGCTGAATTGTCTCGGCTGAATCGTAGGCACTGAATTGTCGTAGATTGGTGCAAAAATAATAAAATAATTTGAGCTGTGCTAATCAAATCCACTTGAAGAGTTGAATTAATGTCTTGAAATTTTCTAGAGAGAAACGTGTGCCTTTACGCTTTCTTCAAGAGTCGCTCCCTGTTAACAAGACAGAAGTTATGGTCACTGACCCAACTAATAGAACCTCTTCATCACCAGTTTCACGTTTTCTAATGTAATCTATACAGAAATATCTGTAGTTTATACGGGATATTCAAATTCGTATATGATTCCCGAATTGATTGTAGAATATAAGAGATATATATATGTATATATATCCGAAGCTCTAAAATTGCCCAATCCCAGAGCAGAATCGATTTTCCCTTGGATGTTCTTATTTTATGCATTTCCCGTGTTATATGTCTTCATCATCTCCTAACCATCAAATGTCGGCTCCTGCGAGAAGTAAACGAACTTATATAGCGCAACTACGTGAAGAAAAGGAAAGCATTTCTCCACCTTCTCGTTGTTCGTCCAAATGAGATTTTCCTACCGAGGAATTTTCAAGAAGTGGCTACTAGATGACTCGGTAATGCATTTATTTACCTTATAGACGTTGTCGGCAATGTCTTTCTTTTATTTGGAGGGTTCCCGAAACTTCTTCGAAAGTCTCGGGGAAAGCAAAAAGAGTTTATAGCCGCCCAAAGGGCAACGAGAAATAATAACAATAATAACAAGATAGGAAAACCTGAAAAGGGGATTCTGTTACCTCAAGGTACCAGTCCACACACTACCTTTTCACGGTATATTTCTTTGTCTTTTTTTATTTTCTGGTACGGCTCGTCAATTACTATTCGTCTTTTTCTTACCACCGATGGTGGAAATAAAGAAAGATGGAGTCTTGTTACCACTACGAAAGTACAAGTAAATGGGATCTGTGTCTTCGTTGTATTGTGTTGTCAGTGTAGGTCTATTTTGGTGAGATAATTCCTAGGTTCGAAACATCGCGATTCGGACAAAGTTTTCACAGAAGACGAATGGTATATGATTCGTATGAACCGCCAAGAAAAATATCGATCCAGAATTTTTCAGAATAGGATTTGAAACTGAAGTCTCTGTGCAACCTTTGTTTTAATCCATCAATGTATTTGCACAATCGTTCAGAGTAGACTCTGAATACGAGGTCTACTAATTTTTGGTTTCAACAATTATAAATTACCACAAATAGTAATTATAAGTTAAAAACCATGCAATTATGGTTTGAATCTACGAACATGTTCATAGAACCCTTTAGAGTAAGGCCTAGAACTGAAGCCTACAATTCCAATGTGCAATCTGAGTTCCTTTAGATTTCAATCTGGGTTCTACTTCATGAGTAGACGAAAATGTCGTTTATTCGTAGGTTCTGTGACATACAATCTGAGAAAAGATGTCGAAATTGGGGGACTGAAAGTTTCCAGTTGTTACGTCTGTGACCGAATGGCGCAATGGTGCTCGTCTAGCACTATGAAGGTTACCATTAAGGTCCATAAGTTCAAATCCGGGCATAGAACGTCAGAAGCAAGTTTGCCTACTGAGCCTGGGGCGACCACAGATATGGATGGAACCTTCATTTTCCCACCCAACTTCACTGGCTAGAAATTGCCGTATGGCGATACATGTCCGGAGTTGGTGTGCAGTAAAGTAGTTGTCACGTCTATATGAGCTCTATACTCCCTCTTCTGCCCTTGAGCAGGAGAGGGAGTTGTACGTTGCATTGTATATTCATTAGTTATTTAGGGGCTCAGATCCCTCGTTAAAGTTTCCGAGGTAGGGGGGTGGTCTCAAACAACCTCAGCCTATAGGTTCCGGCGGCTGTGAATCTCAGACGAGTTGTAATTTATGGCAGAACATTTACGTCCCTGCCAAATAGAATTAAAAATTGAAAAACGCAATCAAAAAATACAATCCGAGTTTCTCTAAAGTACGATCTAAGTTCTTATTTTTGAACGTGTTCATCGTCTCTTCAGAATGAAGCTTGCAACACAGAATACAATCGAAGTTTCTCGACGTTAGAATCCTAGTTCTGATCCAAGACCGTATTTTTAGAATTCAAAATTGAAGATCCCACTTTGAAATACGATACACGAGTTCCTCTAAAATATAATCCGAGTTCTTACCTAAGACAGTGATTTTACTTTCCTTCCGAATAGAATTTAAACTTTAAGACCCTATTATTCTCCAAATACAATCCGATCCAAATATGATCCGAGTTTTGAACGTTATTTTACATCCTATCAGAATAGAGTCTAGAATCCAAAACACAATCCAAGTTTTTCTAAAATACACTCTGAGTTCTGAATCGAAGACTGGTTTTTATGTCCCTGTGGAATAAAATTCAAAATTGTAGCCCCCATCTCTAAAGTACAATCTTATTTTTGTTCCAATTTTTTAGCGTGTTTTTTACGCCCTATCAGAATAAAATCTACAATCAAAAATAGTCAGAGTTTCTCTAAAGTAAAATTTAAGTTCTAATCCAAGATCGTGTTTTTTTATGTTCTTTCAAAATAGAATTTAAAAATTTTGTCAAAGTCAAATGAATCGCTAAATGTAAAAAAGGGGTCGTGTCACATTTTTTCAATTTTTATGTTTTGATGGATTCGAGTAATAGAGACGCCGACGCATCGTTTTATGGTAAAATAAGTCAAGTCTCGCCTCAAGATGCTGAGAAAAAACGGATGTTAAAAGTAAAAAGGTGTCAAGTCCAGGACATGACCCCTTTTTACATTTAGTTCTCAAGACCGCTAACAGGTGGCAGCAGGGTTTTCCTGTTGAGTTACCTAACAAGGTTTTCTTCGTTTACACTGTTTTTGTTTTGTTGTTATTTATTGTTTTTTTTTTTGTTTAAAACGTAGTAGTTGTTATTATGTAATTATGTTGCAATTATTAGTACAGAAAAGGAGCAAAATATTTTATGATGCAATCATAGAAGCTGAAGAGCTTTGCCAAGAAAACAGTGATATTTTCTGTCTGTGTATTGACTATAATATGGCTACTGTATCCTTTTACCTCGGATTCCAGTGCAAGATATCTACTATTTTAAGCAGCTGAGTGTTAATACCTTCGGTATTCATAACCTAAGAGACGGTAAAATAAAATGTTTCGTTTATGACGAAACAAAATTTAGGCAAAGGGCCTAATAAAGTTATGTTCTGTTTGAAAAAAACATATTGATGGAGCTGAAGATGGATAGATCTTGTAACTTTTTATGGACAACTGTAGAGGGCAGAATAATAACACATTGATGAGGTTTTGGATGTTCTTGGTAGAGTCTGAACGTTTTGAGGGAATTAAATTTCATTTCCCCATCAGAGGGCATTCATTTTTACCGTGATAGGGATTTCGCCCTGATAAAAATACTTATCAAGAAGAATGTGAGATTGTACACAGTGGACCAATTTGTGTATTTGATCAACCAGAATGCGTCAACGTTTACTGTACGCAATACGTCAATGGTATTGGCTCACGAATCTTCCCACTAAGAAAACTTGGTGTACAACTAAGAATACGCCAAAGCAAAGCTTATTCATCGACAAAACTTCCAATAACCAAAGTAAAAGGGACGGCTTGAATAAAACAAAAAATACATCCCAATGGCGTATAACGACTTTTGGGACCAGATTTTTAGTGCACACCAACCATTAACTCATTAGAAAGGCAACCGGAATAGGAGTACTTTTGATCCCCGTCTAATAGAAAGTTTATATAGTATAAAAAGCTAAATATAAAGTTTGTTTCATTGCGTACATTCGTTTATTTATGTGTTTCCCCGAGACTCTTTTCCTTAGAGAATTGGAGCTCTAAAATGTTTAATTGTAAAAAGGGGTCATGTCCGTATCAGATTTCACTCTCTCGTGGCTATTCTTAAGTTAATAAAAACTTAAAATCCTCTCTCAGGGCTTCATTAAATGCATTCCACAGACACTACAATTAAATTTTTTACTAAAAAAATGTATTGGAGAAGATATACGTTTTTTGCCGCTCCTGAAAACTTGAGAAAATGTGAAATGACCCTTCTTTTACATTTAGCGATTCAAGTTGTCAATTACATCCAAAAAAAGATCAAAATCGAGTAAAGGCGAAATTTACAGCCGAAAAAATTATGAGAGACGAGTGAAGTTGCTAATTGCAGTGAAAAGCGAGTAAAATTATAAGGAACAAAATTGTCGAAGACGAGTAAAGTTGCTATTTACTGATAAGAAAGTTGTCAAAGGCAAGCAAATTGCCCTTTACCGCCGAAAAAATTGTCAAACGCAATTAAGGTTGCCAATTGCAGTCAAAAAAAAAATGTTGTCAAAGGCGAGTAAAATCACAAAAAAAAAATAGTCTGATTTGAGTGAAGTTACTGACATTAAAACTGCTGAAAAATCGCCAATCGCTGGAAATGATGCGAGTTAGAAATCGTACATGTTTGACAAATATGTCAGATGGATATAGTTATATGGCTATTATTTAATTATGATAATTAGGGTCATAACTATCATAATATAATCTATAAACGTAATAAAAATAATCATTCTTGATTTCAAGATTTCAACTAAACCTTGTGAAGATGAAAGAAAAAAAGGAGATATTTATGAAAAAAAGGTTGAGACGGTCAAAATTAAGAGAGTATCCCGTAAAATTGGGGCATACGGTCACCCGTCTCATATATACTTTCTGGCCCGTAAGCGGGACAAATACCGCATATCTGACCAGCAGGATGACAAATTTGTGTACCCCTGACATAGACTGTACGAATAATTATTCGCATATTCTGAAATGAAAAACTATATCTTCTGAAATCGAATCTCTGCTGAATCATGGACATGTTTTTACATTGTCTGTTGTGTAACTACACTGCTCAAAACAATTAGGGGAGCACATGGTTTTAACAAAATTACGCAAAGATGTATACCGATAAGTAACATAAAATGAATCATCCATAATTTAAAGCCTAGCAGGAAACGGAAGAAGAAAACTTCATATGCAAATCAAAGTTCATGACGTCAAAAACCAGAAAAAGGAGATAAAGTCAGAAATCGGGATGTTGCAGAAACGTCTGTTTTACTGCCGTAACTGTGAAATTCGATTGCGCAGTATTTTTTTTTTTTTTTTGAGACAAGGTGACTTGAGGATGTCTCAACAACGTGATTTACCAGAATCCATGGCACGGCGTGTTATAGGCAGACTGGAATCCGGGCAAACACAACGTAGTGTCGCGGACGCTGTTGGAGTCGCCAGAAGTGTTGTTGCAAGGCTGTGGAATCGATTCCAAGAAACAGGAAATGTTAGACGTCGACCAGGGCAAGGTCGGCCACGCGCCACTACAGCAACTGATGACCGGTGTATACGGTTAACAGCCCGTCGAAAGAGAACAGGGAATGCTACGAAGCTGCAAATACGGTTGCTCTTGGCAACAGGACGAAGGGTGTCCAGCCAAACAGTACGTAATCGGCTTCACGTAGCTCTATGCACGTAGGCCAATGGTCTGCATTCCGTTGACCCCACGCCACCGTGCGGCCCGAAGAAGATGGGCTGCTGAACATCGAGATTGGGAGCAACATGATTGGAGCCAAGTGCTGTTTACAGACGAGTCCTGATTCAGTCTGGAGTGTGACACCCGACGTGTTCTGGTATGGAGGGACAGGGGCACTCGAAATAATCCCACATTCGTTCGTGAAAGGTCACAATACAGACGAGCTAATTGGATGGTATGGGGTGGAATCAGCATAGGCGGACGTACGGACCTGCATATCATTCGGAATGGCACTTTGACGGCCCGAAGGTATGCAGACGAGATACTGCGACCTCATGTCATCCCTTACGCTGGAGCCATTGGAGATTCCTTTGTTTTCCAGGATGATAATACCCGACCGCATAGAGCTCGTCTGGTGGAGAACATGCTTGAAGCTGAAACAATACAGCGTATGGAATGGCCAGCGTGCTCTCCTGACCTGAATCCAATCGAGCATGTTTGGGACATGCTCGGACGACGCATTGCTGCGCGACCAAGGCCGCCTGTTACTGTCCGAGACTTGCAGATTGCACTTCTTGAGGAGTGGAACAGTATTCCCCAAAGTCTGATCGATAACCTCATCGCATCCATGGCAAACAGGTGTGCAGCAGTCTTAGCTGTTCGAGGAGACCACACGCCCTATTAAAACTCATGCATCATGTCTAAACAGTACTTTTTTTTTATCGTTTACATGTAACCAAATTATTGCCCTAAATCAACTTTTCATGTTTTTTCCATATTTTCAAAGAATTAAAGCTTAATTCCAAATTTTTTTACGTCTTTTTTCTGTATTGCGCATTGATACGCGTGTTCTATCCATTGTATGCCAATACGTGGCTGTCTCGCACGGTTTTTTTCACTTTTTTGCTTGCTCCCCTAATTGTTTTGAGCAGTGTAGTTCCATCCGGCTTCATACTACGAAAGCAACAAGAGAAATATTATTGAAAGATTAACGCATATATATATATAATACATTAATTCATATTGAAAAATACATTTTATAGTTGCAAAAGAAAGTTGGAAAAGCCTCCACGTAAATCAATTTATCCACCTGAGGCCGAACCCATGGGTTTTTATCGTCTTGTTTGTTTCCGTCACGTTCGGGATCGAATTAATTAATTACCGGCTCGAATCCAGACACTAATTAAGAACCAACCTGCTATTAATACTATTTTGAACGCGATTATCTGGTTTTTGTTGTCAGTTTGCTAAACGATAAGAAGTAATTTATGCCTGGGAATCGTTTCGAAAATATCTTACTGGCAACTTGAATTGATGGCAGTTGCTGTTGCGTTGGGGAAACTTTGCATTGGACTCGTAAATTTCGCCTACGGTAGTGATTTCTCTTAATTTCGGACAATCGCGTAGCGTAAGCATGTTTAATGGATACTGGACTGGCATTAAAAGTCGAAAAATATGTTAGTTTCAGTAAGATAAGCCAGTTTAAACAGAAAATTGTCAACTTTTGTTTTCACTGAGTTTCCCCTCATGTGAAGCAAACGCACGGTGTTCGTCGGATTAATTGATTCAATTTACAATATTATATTATTTGATGAATATTTTTACAATAGTATCGGTAGATGTTGAAAGCATGTGATGTTAAATTTGGTTTATATAATGACAATAGATTTAGGTTTGCTGTGTGTTAATGATAATTATCGTCATAAGGCAATGAACTCTTTAGACCGCTTGAGCTGTGGTGGTTTCTATTATCACAGACAATTTCGCTGCCCGCATCCTAGAACAGATATCGAAATTTTATCATTAAAATCCACCGCAGTTCACCCGTGAGGTTGCCCATTCCACGGGCCCAAACTACCTCTAGAATATGTATTGGGATTACGGAAATAGGTTGATTAAACCAGTGGTTCTCAACCGGGAGCCATATGGCCTCAGGGGGGCCACGGGTGAAAATCTGGCGAAAGGGGAGCCACGGCTACTGATACGGGGGGGGGGGCACGCAGAAGTTTGTGGAATTAAATTTTTTTTAGTCACTCTGACCAAAAAAAAAAATTAATTTCAAACAAAATGCATAGAATATATTTTTCGATATTTTTCCGCTATTCAAGTAACATTAACATGAGGAAGGAAATAAAAAAAAGTGTTGCATGTAATCTCGGTGGGTTTGCGACTTCGGGGTGACAGTAGGCCCTGACACAAACTACAGAAGAGTTTTAAGCAAAACGTAGTAACTGTAAAGACAGAAAGTTGTATGTGTTCGAAGACTTTTCATTCGAAGAGGGCTGCCATAAAGACAAAGCAGACAAAGATTTGTTGATCATTCATTGACATTCTTTTGAGTGCTGGTAGTAAATGTAATCCAAGAAGTAGATGGGCGAAAAATGAAAGCTTGTAAAAAAAAACCATCGTTTTTTCATGCAATTACAGACGGATAGTTATCTAGTTTGGCACAAAGCTATCTTCAGCAGTGGTCTGACGGGGAATATATTTATAAAAATCTAATAAAAAGAATGATTGTTCTATGGTATTTTATATGAATTTTTGGGGAGGGGTGTGCCAACCCATTGCCTCTACTGAAAAGAAATAAAGTCGATTTCAGTTATAACGAACCCCAAGAGAATAAATCATACATGAGGAAAAATACCCGCGAAATTATATTTTTTAGAACTACATTGCTGTATAACTTAAGAAACTGTAGCTGCATAAAATTACTGTTGTTTCAATCGCAAGTGTTCATATGCCATTCCTTTCAATTTAACAGGAAAAACGTAATTTTAAACATATTTAAGACGGTCTTAACGTCATTTGGTTTGCTGATTGGTTTCTATATGCAATCCAAGCAGATAATGTATCGGAACTTCTTCTAAGATTGACACCACATCTTTAAAGTTTTTTTAATTTATACTGTAACGCTTCCTATTAACTGCCCTGCTACGTAAGCCTGCTGCTGGCTTTCTACTGGCCTGCAACGTCCCAAATGATTTCAATGCAATTTTCCTATCCTGCAAGAAGTGCCCGAGTGGCATGGTGGTAAGATGCTCGTCTACCATCGTGATGGTTGTTGTTAGGGTCCCGGATTCGAACCCAAGGGAGGATATAGATAAGATATTTTCCCTAACGAACTCGAGCCGACCACCGATCGACAACGCCTCCACTTCCAACCCATCTCACTAATGGCAGTAAAAGGCGATATGGCTAGAGTTGGTGAAGTAGTAGTAATCCTGCAAGAACAATGTTGTGGACATGAGAAAAAATGGCGTATGACCACATTTAAAGGAATTTAAATCCGTTTATTTGAGACAGTGCGTCTGCTGATTTATAAAAAAAAAGTGCAATAAATTCTCACGTAAGTCTTCACTTTGAAATGTCCATAACCCGCTCAATGAGTATCTCTGTATCTGTCAACCTAAAATTTATGGTTTTTAGTGTTGATAATACGCATTCAAAACCAATTCAGCGACGCGTTTTCACAATCTGCAAAAACTGCGTGGATTTGATTGTTGGAAATGGCAAAGATTTATTGTTCGAATGAAAATGTCAAATAATTGAAATTGTGCTTCGTATAAATGAAATATTTTAATATTGAAAGCTATATATATATATATACAGAGATTAATCACGTGCCCGTAGTCATACGTCTCATAAATGTGTGAAATTTTGTCATAAAACTAAGAGTGAGGCGTGAATCCCCTTGCGCACAAGTGAAATTTCAAGGCATTTACTCACAACCGAACCCCCTCTTGACCATTTTTCCTTTTTTCTCCCCACCCTTTCTTCCTTTTGTTTCCTTCCTAAATTTATAAAAGTAAAATGACATAATCATTATAAAAAGGACGGTTTTCAGATCAAATTGCAAAAGTTCAATTACTTTAGTGGAAAAATATCAGATTTTTTTTGGTGGGAATACAGTCAAACCCCATTACAACGAACTCCAAGAGACCGGAGTAATAAAGAAATTTCGTTACAAAGGAATTTCAGATTTTTATATTGTTTCTATGTAAACTTATCCGG
Organism: Pholcus phalangioides; assembly: GCF_987345545.1. Lineage (NCBI taxonomy): Eukaryota > Metazoa > Arthropoda > Arachnida > Araneae > Pholcidae > Pholcus > Pholcus phalangioides. The sequence goes on along the minus strand of NW_028301601.1, from coordinate 15,560,345 downwards.
GGGATTAGAAAAGTTTTCGTTAAAACGATATTTTTTTCCGTTATAACGGTATTCGTTAAAACGATATTTTTTTCCGTTATAACGGTATTCGTTAAAACGATATTTTTTTCCGTTATAACGGTATTCGTTAAAACTAGAGTCGACTGTATTTCGCCTCAAACTACTTTTTTACGTGTATATGCAGACTGCATGGGTAACAGGGCGTATGGCACTTTACTGGCCAGCCGTTAGTCTTAAAGACATACACTTAGAAACGATGAATGTGTTTGTTGGAGACCGGGAAACAACTTTCCAATTGTGTTTTGGGGCAAAGGGTGTCCGCATAAAATGTTCTCATTTTTATTTTAATAACCATGTAACCCCTGGCAACATGAATCAAATATCTGAGTACTACACATTATTCGGGTACTTTTTCCAACTGGAAGTATGCTTCTAGGACCAATAGGTATAAAAAAAACTAAATTCTTCATTCAGCTACACTCCTTATAAACAAAGCTTATAAATTGAACTGAAAGATCAAACTTCCAGTTCAGTAATTTCAAGACCCAAGGAGACATCCAAAACCAAGGACCTCCACACAAGCAGACGACAGTTAAGATCGTAAAAAGTGAATTTTTTCCACACTCCACTTTATAGTAATGTGCTGCCATCTAATGTCAAATTTAAGAGCGACTCATGTGGTGATGATGAAGTTCCTTTATTCCGCTTAGTTCCTTATAAACAAAGCTCATAAACTGAACTGGAAATTTAAACTGAAAGTTCGGTTATTTTATTTGAGAATAAGGAGACGTCCAAAACAAAAAGCCTCTTAATGAGCAGACGACAGACGGTTTGTTCGGTTCCCTACAAGCTGAAGCTCACAAACAGAACTGGAAGTTCGAACTGCCAGTTCAGTTATTTTCTCAGGACACAAGGACACGTCCAAAACAAGTAACCTGAAGAGAAGCAGACGACACAGATTATACTATTACTGGAGGGAGCATCCAGCCGCCGCGACTGCAGCGACATCAAATGCAAGGAAATCACGTGCCTCGGTGAAAAACTTCCCGCCTGGCAATTTGCGCATAGAAATGTACAGTTCGGTCTCTAAATATTGGGTTTTAAAGATATAAAAAAAGGATAGAAGAACTCATCTAAAGATTAAATTAATTCTTTCATTAATACTGGAGAATCATTTCTTTCATAATTGCTTGAATTTTCCTTCATGAATTCTGGAATTTTCCTTCATTATTTCTTGAATTTTCTTCATTATTTCTTGAATTTTCCTTCATTATTTCTTGAATTTTCTTTCATTAATGCTGAAATTATTTCTTTTATTAATGCTGGAATTATTTCTGTCATTGATTCTGAAATTATATCGCATTAATTCTGGAATATTCTCTTTCATTAATTATGGAATTATCTCTTTCATTAATTATGGAATTATCTCTTTCATTAATTATGGAATTATCTCTTTCATTAACTTTATTATCTCTTTCATTAACTTTATTATCTCTTTCATTAATTTTATTATTATCTCTTTCATTAACTTTATTATCTCTTTCATTAACTTTATTATCTCTTTCATTAATTTTATTATTATCTCTTACATTAATTCTAAAATATTTTCTTCGATTAATGTTGAAATTATCTTTCTTTAATGCTGAAATTATAACTTTCATTAATTTTGGAATTATCTCGTCTATGCTGAAATTATTTTTTCATTTATTGTTTTAAACTCCTATTTATGCGATAAGAAAATAACGGGGGATCGTGTTTGTTTTCACCGAGTCACGTGATGTTCCGACGAAAGATGTTGGGGGACACCGTTCTCACAGTACTGCCAAGGCGGACCGCTGACGTCATACTCTCTCCGGAGGCTTGATTTATATACTATTGGTGCTGCCATTTAATCTCGAAATTTCAGGCAACTCATGCGATGATGAAAGAGAGATAGTGAAAGTTCTTTGTTATTTTTTGGCATAAAACTTTTTTATGAGACGAAAATTCCGGTAACAAAATTCGTACGTTTGCAATAATCGATTTTATGTTACAAAAAATAATTATTTCTTTGTACAAAAACATTCGGACAATATGTATGATCGAACAAATAAGTGAAGATACGGATTATGTGGTCTTCAGATATGGTTACCAGATTCAAAACTGAAAAAGGACGCCTGGTGCGTACCTTAGGCAGTGCCGTCTTAACTCATGCTCCCCCCCCCAAGAGAAAAGGTGCCTCAGAAAAACGAGACGTAGTTGAATTTTTCAGGTAGGGCCCCCACAAAATCCCTTGGCTCGGGGCCTATGATGCTATTACGACGATCCTGCCTGTCAGTCCCACACTTGTGGGGGTCATGGAATTCCAGTACTTGATTCCTTTACTTCTATTAATTTACATTAATTAAACAAAAATAGCAATAAAATATTCGAAAAATGATCAAAGTTAACGAATTGCAACGTATATTTGATAAAGAGATGATGATGAAGCGCTTTAAATATGACAAAAAACTGATGTCTTTTCAATATGGTTCGAGCCACGATGAAGTGTCAGAAGGTGGACCACGCGCTTTATTATTAATAATTTATGAATTTTGTAAAATTAATTTAGATGTCATTCCCTCTCAATGGATCGTGTTTGATTACGATCCAGACTATCAACGCGTTCCTGAAATAATGAAAAAATGAGAGTAATAGAAAAAAAAAAATTCCCCTTCAAGATTTACTTCCGTAACCCGAAAAGTTTGTAAGTCGGGGAGCAACTACATAAAAAAGTTTCATAGGGAGTCCCAAAAATTGTTTTTGCATTGGGCCGCAAAATTCTCCTGAGCCCGGACCTGTCTCCCACTTTTGAATTTTGAATACTTCGGGGAATAATGCAGTTAAAAACATGTAATTTGTTTGTTGGGCTCAGAAGAGAAAGAGCAACAACTGTCTAATTGGAAGTTAGAGGACGGGGTGTGGATATCGTATAAAAATCTTCATTTTTCATTTTGTGTACACTGTATTTTCATCCTCAAAACTCGTACAGGGTAACTTCTGGTCGCATTTTGAGAATTTTTTAAATTATAACCATACCACTACGACGAACGGTTGATGAGTAAAGGCTGTACCACAGAGTAATAATACTATAGAGTGCGCGCGAGGGGTTACAATGTGAAGCAAAGATCCGGAGTCACGTGACTCCGGTCGAAAGGCTGGTCAGGGAATCTCGCTGGCAATGCTTTCCTTATGGCTACTCGTATGACGATCTACACGTGCTGTCTTATTTTTCATTAGAATGGTCACCACGTGTGCAGCTTTCGGATGTTCTGAACGGTTTAGGAAAGGGGGACCAGTGTCCTTTCACATGGGAATACTTTTTTGCTTATTCCCCTTCTTATAAATTAAAAATTGGAATATTAAATTGACGATGCAATGGATTTCTGACGTAATCTCAATTTTTAACGACTCCATTTTGGATTTAATTCAATTAAAGTTCCAAGTTTTGGTAAAATTCAAATGTCATGAATCATTATTAAATGTTTTAATAGGATTTTTGGCAATAAATGATTGAAATTGTGAGTTTTATGAAGTTTTAACTGAAATATACGTCTCCGCAAGATTAGGCGAGATTTGGCGAGCTAGTGAGTTTCATTCGAGTTTTGCTCAACTTGGAAGAAAATATGCTTTTCAGAAGGAGAAATTTATGAAAAATATTATATTTAAATAGAATGTGAGGAAAACTTCCCCCCCCCTAGACAATTGCAGTTTGGCATAAAAATGCATAACAACCTCTAAAAATAATAGTATTTTTACCCCTCTTCACACCTGAGATAAAACTATTACAGAAAAGAAATTTTTTTTATTCATTAATTTATGTTTGTTGTATGTGAAATTGCCGCTTCAAACAAGAAAATTAATTATTCAATTGATTTTTTGAGTCAATATCTGTACTAAGACCTGAAGTCATATATTGTGTACCTCAGATGTTATCTTGAAAAAGAATCATTCTAAAAACGATTTAATACCTTAAATTAAGATTAACATATGCATACTTTTGGAGCGAAGAGATTACATATGTCACACACACATATATATATATATATATATATGTGTGACATGTGTAAATATTATATTATATATATGAAATATTATATCCTAAAATATTATATATATATATATATATACACACTTTAAATTATTACATATATACTCTACATGGAATTTTAATTCTTATAATTTAGAGAAATTGATGATGAGATTCTGTAATTTTCTTGAGTAAAATCTATTTTAATCCTGAAATATTATGTGTTTACAGTTTTGTGTGATGGGGTTATAAAAGGTTTTTCAGGAATGTTAGAAATGAAACTTTTTCTTATTGTTTGAATATTATTTCATGACTGAATATGGTATGAGTGTGAATGTGTCACATTACATAACATAATATGATGCATTATAATTAATTATACATTAATTATGAGTATATAGAGTAATTGTAATGTTCTGGAAAGATATATTTTTGTTTTAATAACCCCTAGTATAAATAAATTTTCGAAATTAAAAGCGACAAAGTGAATGAAGAGAATATTTAAAAATATAAATGAATTAGGCTTTACAACATATACGATTTTCTAGCATTTATTTTTACTCCAACATGTTATGTATAATGTATCAAATTTACAGTAACATAAACATTATATATTTGTTGTATACAATATTTTGTTTCCTGTGTGTGTATAGATATTTAGAAAGCTATTAAAAACTGTGCCAAAAAAATTTATTTCATGAAATTTATACTGTTTATATTCACTTCCTTCAAATATTATATATTCAATTAAAATTTAAAAACCCATGTGTTAAGAAATTATTAAGAATTATCCCTTAATGGAAAATAAAAAAATTCCGTTTTTCAATATTTGTTTATTTTATAGAATTTATTTTTTCAAATCTGATACTCCCTAAATATTTCACATAAAAATGAGTGAAATTCATTGAAAAAATGAAGGAAAGTTTTCATCAACTTGATCGAATTGAGTCAAATTTCTTTACAGCAACATCCTAGCTTCGGCGAAAACGCGCCAAATGTAATAGCGCAGAACCTGTTCTTTCCCCGACAATACTGCTCATCTTTTCTTCACGTTCGACAAGTTTTATGAATAGCGTGCGCGGTCTATTTATATCTTAAGTACTGAGTTGGCTGTACCAACACTCCAAGGAGAAACCATTGAATCTTAGAATGGCTATAATAGTATCAACAGGCAGGGCCGCAAGTAGTGGGGGGGGGGAGCAGGCTGGTCTGATACCCCGGTGTCATGAACCTGGGGGGGGGGAGAAGATATGCGATTGACTATGATCGGAGGGGAAGGAAATTCAAAGAAAACATTAAAACAATAATTAACATTGGATTCAGAGCTTAAGACGTTTTAATGTTCAAAATATTCCAGGTATTCATAATAATTGATATATATTCAGAAATATCAGTTATTTCAGGTCACATAATTAAAAATTATTTGTTATGCATGGTAAGATTAGGGAATAGAAATTAAGAGTTCTTAGAAACTTAAATTTACATTTCACGTACCAGATCTGGTTCTAATGAGAATCGATTACCGCGGTGTGAAGGCCAGAGAGGTGAATATACGGAGAGGTGATACTCTGTCCAGTGAGCCGGATGACTCCAAGTACGTCATACTTCTTGAGGAAGAACCCCCGTACGACGAGGTTCTTGTAGATCGTGGTCGAACCGTTGGGACATCATCTGCTCGGAGCCAGTGGACTGACCGCCTGGGTGTTGTCATTTCTTTAAATCGTGACGCCTATGGGTTCGCCGTACAACTCAACGTAATTCAGTCCATTGGAATTGGATGTTCACCCATTTCTCTATTTTATTTCCTGCCTTTACGGTAGCGTTAAGCCTGGTTTTACATTTTTGGATTATAGCGCATGGTTCCCCTTATCACTCACTGCACATTGTCTCAATTACCAGAGCCGAGGTAAGGACAACTTCGCTCGATCGTTGTTGGAACCAGAAGAGCGAAAAACTTGTATTTTTCTCTTTTCTTCCTGCCCGTTCTTCGGAACAGGTTTTTCTTTACGCCAAAACAGCCTCTTGGCGACGGCGCGCAGGTCGTTGGCAGGAAGTTGTGGGACTTCACAACACCGGGCGCATCACAAAAAGGGGCGCAAATTTAACCATTCAACCTATCCTTCAGCATTATGGGGGGGAGGGTGCCTAAATGAGTAGTTGCCCCTGCTAACCAAGTATCCAGTTGCCCTGCCAGTAGGTATCTTATTTCTGACGAATCACCGTTATATATTGGGTACTTTTTCTTTTTCGGGGCCGTTCAAGTATTACGTAAGCAAATTTTTAGCCATTTTTGACCCCCTTCCTCCCCCTTGTCAGCAAAATTTCGTCATCAGCTCTGCCCCTCTGAATCCTAACTCATATTTTCATAAAGGGTGGTTGATGATGTAAGCATTATCCAAACCCCCCCCCCTCCTCCCTTGTCATCAAAAGTCAGCAAATTGGAAACCCCCTCCCCCCCCCCATCGACGATGACGCAATATTTGAACAGCCCCTTAGATACATTCTCAAGTTTGTGATTTACACCTGGTAGCATTTCTTTTACTTCTATAGATCAAACTACACAGTTGATTATATTAATGACCCACAAAAATCACGTCCTTATACTGTAGAACTTGGTTTACTGCACGGGCCCATCCGGGCACTTCTCCGGGATGTCAAGTGACAATTAGACCTGGTTCCGATTTTCAAGAGTGAATATGAAAGAGTTCAGTAAAATTGGCAGTACGTCGTTTGCAAACTTCCTACCGTAATTAACAAGGTAGCGGCATGGCGGACGTACATCACTCGATTCTGTCAGGGCAACGATGTCACACATGACGTCCTAATCCTTTTCTTTGGATGCTGTTTATAAAAATAGATGTCTATCCCCAGTGGATTATTTACCCAGTTCAACATTGGACCCACGCTCTGTCTCCATAGGAAATATAATCTGGAATCCCCAAGACGGCTGGGGTACTTTATTAAAGGATTATTTACCAGAAAAACAGCTACAATTAACAAAATAAATATGATTTTTTACAGCCAAATAAATATTTATAAGTGTATTTTGATGTTATTATCAACGCCAATTCATGGGAAATGTCGAGAACAGCACAAATTTTCGGTAGTGAGTGATGATGCCGCTGCCTCTAGAAAAATCGGTGAGGCATGAGAAAAAGATATTTTTCTATGTCCGGAGAGTATCGTTATATCGAGATTTCAATGTAATACAGTCGAACTTGGTTAATTCGAAGTCTAAAATTCCCTGGAATAAAGTTAGAATTATCGAATTAGTTTATCCTGGATCCGTGAAATGACTACAAATTGTAACTTAAGCATCAATGTTGACATGGGATAATAATTATCAATTATTAAAATTTGATCATCAGTTACAAAACTATACCCAAATTTTAGTAATTGGTAACTCTGAGATTTGTTTCCCGATACTCTTTCCTTATATACTCCATCTTCCCTTTCATTACTTCCCTTACTCTTATTTGTATTAACAATTACGATAAAAAGTTTCAGATTTTTAATGGTACCCCTCGATCTGTATGTTGAATTATTTCGTATCAAATGGTAAACATTCTCGACGCATACGAGCTGAACAATGTTAAAATGGGCATTAAATTATCAAAAAAAAAAAAAAAAACACTTACAATTTACAAATTAGCATTTTGGTATTCTCCTATAGTGACAATCCGTATTTGAAATAGACCACTTGCCATTCAAGCACTTTCGTTGGATTCATTCAGCATTGATAGGCTTTTTATGAAATTAGATCACGGAAGTTTGATCAACAATGGTATTTTTATTTTCTTGTTGAACTGAATTGCTAAAAAAACAAATCTCATGAGAAAAATCTCAAATAAAATTCTGACTTACGTTTCAGCTACAAACACCCGTCATATTTCGGCAATTTCCAACCGGTGGAGTTGGGTGGGAAATGAAAGCACCATCTATTGGTGGTAGCCCCAAGCTTGATACGTATAGAATTTCTTTCGTATGTTCTTCCCCGTAGACCTTGACGGTAAACTTCGTGGTGAAAGTTCTTACCACTGCACCACTCGGTCACAAATAGCACGTTGCAGTACACAAAGGATACCGTTTCCGGAGAAAGACGTACTCTTTTCTTATCAAAAAGTGGCTCAAAAATTTGGCTACAATATTTTTTCATTTTGCTCAGCAGAAAGAATGTTAGCATGGCAGTTCGAACCAGAAGTCAAGATCGAAAAACCGGCATCCATAGTGTGTTGAAATTACGTCGGAATTTCCAAATTATGTGTTTTTTGTCTTCAAAGACTTGACCGAGAGAAACAGTCTGTGTGTGGGATTGCTTTGGAAATTTATCAAACTAAATTTTGCTCAAACAGGAACTTCATTCCCCTCGAAAGTACCAAGTGATATGTTTAGAGGGGTCGTGAGTTCGATACCAGGTCCTTGTCAGAAATTTTCCTGACCCAAAATCTGAGGATAAAAAAAAAGAAGTAAATTTAATATCGTGCTCATATTTTACCGACTTTGGCTGATCATCGCATGCCATTTCACGAGCTACGTGTGCCAAATTCAGAAATCAAGGAAAGACCGGGAATATTGGCTTTCCAATTTACAGTGAAGTTGGCCGACACGTGAAATGTCCGGCCAATTAGCAAACTGACCCATTTCACCCTTTGGCCATAACGTATGCATACTTTGGATGAAGTCAGTTGCATTTGCTATTCTTCAACTATAGCGGCAGCGTCCTCTATAGGTACGTTGTTGCTTCAATTACCATTAATCATTAGAATTCCGTTGTTTTGATAGTTTTTCAACAAATTTGCTTTATATTTTTATCCTGCATTATATTACGTGTGTTATAGTCTCTAGACAAAGATTGAACAGCAATTAAAATGCTTCAGAGAGCGAGTGTTTCAATCATAAAATAGAAATTATCGGGTAAAAATGAATATTAAAACAGAAATTTTTCGCAACTTGACAATCAAATTATTGAATTAAGGTTTCGAATAAGGGGTCACTCAAGTATTAACTCAGCATCGGTGGGGGGGGGGCGTGATTACGTCATCAACCACCCTCCATTTATGAAAATATGAAATATTCTTAATGGCATCTTCATCGGTGCACGGAAAACGAGAAAAAGTCTTTCGCTAGTTTGTGGGCGCCTGAACTAGCCACTCTCCCTAATGATAAATCCCTTACAGAGCCACTTCAGCGATCTATAAATTTGATCGTCCAAGTGCTCACGAAATGTGTCCGGGCCGCTTAAGTGCTCACGAAATGTGTCCGGGCCGCTTAAGTGCTCTGGAACTGTGCAACGGATCACTTAAGTAATCTGGGAATGTTACCGCGAGTAACTCGAATGATGTAGAACCGCAATAGGGGGCCGCTTAAGGGCTCTAAAATTATGCCACATGTCACTCAAGGGATCTCTAAATGTGTTACGGATCATTTTAAGTGTTCTGGAAGTGTATCGCGGGTTACTTAAGTGTTCTGGAAGTGTATCGCGGGTTACTTAAGTGATCTTTGCATGTGCCAGGGGCCTACTTCAGTGATCTGAAAATGTGGCACGGGTCACTTAAAAGCTCTGGCATTGTGCCACGGATCATTTAAGCGGTCTGTAAATGTGCCGCCGCTTAGTTCCTTTTTTTACAAAATTTTGTTCGAGGAGGCAAGCCACATCAGATAACCTTCAGGGCCACATTTGGTCCGCGGGTCAAGGGTTTACCATATTTGGCTTAACGGGTGGGTCACAATGAATTTCTTGAAGATAATTTCTGATTTCTTACCCTTCAAATAGCATCGAAATTAACCGAAATCGATTATAATAACATAGAAAGGTATTAAATTTCAAAATTTTAATTTTTTTTTAAATGATTTTTACATTAAAAAAATATTTTTTCTTTCGTTTGGGGGGGGGTGCATGAGCCCCCCCCCCCTCCCCACGTACGTTTCTCATCCCACCAATATGCGTTAGGAGGTTGGGGGCAGTGCTGACGAAATTTTGCTGACAAAGTAAAGTGGGGGGGTCAAAAATGGCTAAAAAGTTGCTGACGTAATACTTGAACGGCCCCTAAGCAAAAAAAAAATCTACCTTTTATTTTTTCCAGTTAAACAAAATGATTTTATTTATTGATTTATTCATAATGATCAAAATTGGCAATGACATTTCATTAAGAAGTGCGCATTATAAAATTTATATTCTTCTCGTTGCATTGCACTTAAAATTAGGGGTGATGTCCGCGAAGAAAGTATTCGTAAAATATTATATTTATGGGTTTATATTTTACAGGGTGTCCTGTAAGTGCTAATGCTGCCTTTATTTCTTCAACCGTCCGCCGGAGACAGTCTCGGTTAAAAAGTGCTCAAAATGCGTTCAGAAATTATCCTGTATCAGTTTTCAGAAGGGGCGCGGTAGCCCAGGTCGATAAGATGCTCGCCTAAAGTACCAAGGGATGTTTAGAGGTGTCGCGAGTTGGATACCCGGTTCGTGCTTGTCAGAAAACTTTCCTGACACAGGGGTGCAACAGAAACGGTGGCATGACCACAGAAACAATTGCTACCGCAGGGAGTCCCCCATCGAGGGGTTAGCGCACCAACCTCTCGATGAGTATAAAAAAAAGAAGCCTGCCGTTCGGATTTGGCAATAAATTGTAGGTCCCGGTCTAATTAGCCCTCGTGGGCAGAAAATGGCCGTGGTGAGACAAAAATGATCAAATGACCAGTTTTCAGAGGAAGAATACAGTGTCATAAAATAAAAAGTCTGAACATTTGTACGGTCCCCTTGCCCTTTAACTTTCAAGCAGAATGTCGTTGTCCTGTCTCTCCTGAGCCCAAAAAAAAAAATCCCATGTTTTTAACTATGTAATACTCACTGAGATATTTTAATTCAAATGTCGGAGAAAAGTTAGGAAATACTAACAGCAACAACTAACGGACAGCGTTACTTTCCCAACTTTTCTCCGATTTTTGAATTCGAATATTTCAGCAAATATTGCTCTTAGGAAAATGGATTTTTTATAGTCTCAGGAGAAACAGGGCAACAACTTTGTAATTGGTTTTTTGCAGACAAGGTGGCCGTAGAAGCAACCCCTTGCTTCATGAATGACGAATCTGAGTTCTAAATGTTATTTGAATATCTTTTCTAATTTTTAAGTATTCCTCTAGGGTCATCGGTTCGCCTGCCATAAATGCGGTAACGGGAATTACCCTGTATATAATCTTTGTAATATAAAAATTATCAGCTTCTTCAAGTGTTATATTTTCATCAAAATTCCCCCCATGTACGTGCTCTTACCCTCATTTACCCCATAAGCTGTCTTAGAACCACACCGTGAAAATTCGAAAGGCTACAGCGACATCATGTCAACGCCCGTTATAAAGAACATAAGTTATTATGACCGTTCCATTATAATGACCACGCGATAAGTCAAAAAAAAATTTCATATACATCTCATGTGGCATATTTCATGCTATGTGACGACCAGTGAAGATCATTCATTCCGGTAAAACGTTCAAACTCAGCTATGTTTCCTTTTTTTTAACTATGGTCCAAGATGGGGAATTCGAATGATGTTGGCTTTGATTGTGATGCGTATGAAGAAACCCAACATTACAAGACTGATAATGTTGTTCTGAATGTTTTTATCTTCTTCACTCTTATTTAAATTTCATTTTTATTGCAAAATATGTGCGGTGCAAGTATCATGTGCGGGTGAACATAATTAATTGGTTTAATGAAGAGAAGTAAGATTTTATAAGTTTTTCCTCATTTATCCTCAGACTTTCCAAATTCTTTGGTAATTATGCGTAATCGTCATTAAAATTGATGAATGTAATGCAATTTAGTTAAACTTTTTTTTATCGAGACGATTGATGATTATGCATAACCACCGGTGTATCACTTTCAAAGTAACATATACATTTTAACATTAAAATGTGTAGGAACCAACTGCGAGCGAGGTGTCAAGCGTCGTATAAACGAGGTTTCATTGTATATCGCACCTCCTCATTAGCGGACGCTCTTAACGGACAGAATTCTCGGTCCCATGAGTGTCCGTTATCGAGAGGTTCTACTGTACTATGAAATCAAAAACATGTGCGAGTTCGAGAAAAAAAAAACAAATCGATTTACTGAATGTTTTTATGCCGATGTATGGCACTAAAAATGAAAAGTGTAAGCAAAAATGAAAAAAAAAATATGAATTTGAAAGTGTCGAAAAAATTCATGAGACAGAGAGAAAATTCTGAGAATATACATTTAATCGAAAAGAGCAAAATATGTATAAAATAAAAAAATATGCTTTAAAAATTCTTCAATATGCCCTAAAAGGGCATGCATAAGTATACTGAAAAATATACATGAAATGAGAAGGGTATGAAAAGTTCTGAGACCACACACACACGATATAAGAACATGTCGTCCAATAGACATCCGTAATGAATAACTTTTTTGTAGACAAGAGAACATACAAACAACTGACCTCATATTTTCAAGGAGTGGGAATCGATTAAAATTTTTAACTGGTTAATCAAAAAATTTTAATCGATTAATCGAATTTTAATCGAATAGTTTTGTGATCATATAATATTAATAGATACTATAAAAATATATTTTATTCATTTCATCCATGTATTCGGTAGATCGAAACAAATATACGAATAGGTTAAGAAATAAAGGCTGCCCGCTTCAAACAGTTTAATATGCCGAACATATTTTGTCAAAACCTGTAATTTATTCACTTGGAGGTCTTGTCGTTTTTCTTTTTTTAAAAAATTGATTATTTTTTTGTTATTATATATTTTTTTGGTTATTATTATTTTTGGTTATTATTTGGTTAAAACTCTTTACCGCTGTTTTAGAAGAAGTATTCAGAAAACTGGATTGGGATGACAAAGGGATTAAAATAGATGGAGGATTTCTCAACCATTTGCGTTTTGCCGACGACATTGTTGTTATCAGCAATAATCCAGACGAACTAGAGCAAATGATACTCGAACTGGCGAAGACAAGTATTTAGGTGGGTTTGAAAATGAATCTGCGAAAGACTAAAGTTATGTTTAACTCCTTTGCTTTGAAAAAGAAGATCCTGCTTCACAACACAGAGATAGGAAAAGTAGAAAACTATGTATACCTTGGACAAGAAATTACCATTGACAACAGAATCATTAATGAAATAAACAGAAGGATCAGGATTGGATGGAGCACTTTTCGGCAAAACCTGTGTAATTCTGAAGAGTCACATGCCATTATGCCTGAAAAGAAAAGTTTTTAACCAGTGTGTGCTACCAGCACTGACTTACGGAGCTGAAACATGGACACTCGCAAGCAAGACGATACAAAGGCTACAGGCAACACAAAGGAGCATGGAAAGATGTATGCTAGGCATCACAAGGAGAGACAGAAAACGAATCACTTGGATAAGGAACGACACAAAAGTATATGATATCATGGAAAGAATTAAACGTTTAAAATGGAAATGGGCTGGGCATATTGCAAGAAGACAGGACAACACATGGACCACAAGTGTCCTAGATTGGTACCCCAGTGATGTTAAACGTTCGAGAAGGCATCCCCGCGCAAGATGGATTGACGAGATCAGGAAAGTGGCTGAAGCCAATTGGGTGGCTAAAGAATCAGACAGAGCAAAATGGAAAAATTTAGAGGAGACCTTTTCATCCAGCAGTGGATTGAAAATGGTTGCTGATGATGATTGACTTAAAAATTTCCGAAAAAGAAATCAGAGCTATTTTATAATCGATTTCCTCGAAAAATTGAATTCGGAAGGGATATTTCCTGCTTTTTTTTAAAATCCAATTTCGTCCCGGAATTCCCCACTTCTTCATAAAAATACGGGCTATCGGCAAAAAAAAAAAAAAAAAAGTTGCCAAAGTCAAGCGCAGTTGCCACTTACAGCAAAAACAATTATCGAAGGCAAGAAAAATTGTCATTTACAGCCGAAAAAATCGTGAAAGGCAATTAAAGTTGCCATTTAAAGCCGAAAAAATTGTGAAAGGTAACTAATGGTGCCAATGACAGCCTAAAAATTTGTAGAAGACAAAATGTTGTAACAGCCAATATAGTTGCGAACTATCGATAAAATGGCTGAAAAGTTGCAAATCACGGAAAATGATTGGTAATGAAAGTCAAAATATAATTCGCCAACAAGACACGTTTGCCAAATAATGTAAAATGAATATATTTATATCACTGTAATTATACGTCACAAAAATAATCTCAACTTTCGATATCAAAGATTTAATTTCCGCTTGTTACAAATAGGGGCGAAATCGGGACATTTTGTATTATATTTTCGAAACCGCAGAAATTACGAGAATATCCCGTAAAAAACGGGTCATATGGTCACAATTTACAGCTTTCTGGCCCACGAGCGGCAGAAATACCACATATCTGGCTCGCGGGCTGAAAAAGGTTGAGCATTCAATATTATGAGGCCTTACCTCTGTATCATCGAACCCAGACACTCGAATTCCTCCCCGTCTCCAAGCTTATTTTTTGAAATAATTAAAACTTAACAGCCTTTCAGACAGAATCCTCTTAAAATTCCAGTTTGTTTTTAACAACTGTGCAACATTTCGGAATTTGAGGTATTTTTAAATCCCAATACTGAATCACTAGAAAAAAAAAATTCAAAATTCCCACAGAAAATATCCGTCTATGACATGGCAATATCTTTTTCCAAAAGCATCGAAATCGTAAAAAAAAAAACAGTAGAGAATATTGCACCTAAGTTTTCCTCTTCTCCGTAAAAGAAATCAGAACTATTTTCGAATCGATACCCTCTTGAATTTTCCCTCGAAACACATTATTCGGAATTTTCTGCTTTCTTTTATCCGATTTCGTCCCGGAAAATTCCACACTTTCATTTTAACAACGTCTTTCAAAACGAAACTCGAATCGGGTGGAGAAAGAGAAGAAAAAGAAATATTATCCAAAATGGCGAGATGAAGAGGCTTGAAAACTTTTTAAGCATAAAAACATTTTCCCCTCAATACCGAAAAAACAATGGCTTCCAGGAGGGAAGAGAACCTAACATTCCTGAGACACCAGCAATTTTTTTTATGATCAGAGAGGAAAAGAAACATATATATTATATAGCATGGAATTTTACGGTGTAGCGAATATTCTTCGAGTTTCAAGAAGAGAATGTACAGTTTTCCCAGGTAATAAAGGACAAGTAAAAGAACTTTCCTGGAAATATTTTCCCCAATAAGCTAACAAGGAAACAGCAGTTGAGCTGTTAAAAAACATTTTTTATTTTGTTTTGTAGTTTTGGATTGGGTGAGAAACTGTTCTTCCTAGAAATTTTCTCCAAACGATTTTCCTATTTTCTGAGAATTTTACCTGCAGGAAATGAATATGCACTGTGCGTCACTCTGGTTTAGAGATGGTAATAATCAAGCCAAATCACGCCAAGGCGATAGGTGTCTGTGCTAATTACTTTACTATGTGTTAAATCCATCGAGCTTATTTATATTACTGGAGAGAGTATGACGTCAGTGGTCTCCGACTTGGCAGTGTCGAGAACGGTGTCCCCCCCAACATCATTTGTCGGAGGATCACGTGACTCGGTGAAAACACACACAATCCCCCCGTTGTTTTCTTACGGCATCCACAGGAATTTAAAACAATAAATGAAAGCAATAATTTCTCCATCGATGAAATAATTCCAGAATTAATGAAAGAAAATATTCTGGAATTAATGTAAAAGAGATAATTTCAGCATTTACGAAAGAGATCATTTCAGCATTTACGAAAGAGATCATTTCAGCATTGACGAAAGAGATCATTTCAGCATTTACGAAAGAGGTAATTTCAGCATTTACGAAGGAGATCATTTCAGCATTGATGAAAGAGATAATTTCAGCATGTATGAAAGAGATAATAATAAAGTTAATGAAAGATAATTTCAGAATTAAAGAAAAAGATAATTCTAAAATTAATGAGAACGACAATTTTAGCATTAATGAAAGATAATTCCAGAATGATGAAAAAGTGATTATTCCAAAATTAATGAAAAAGCGATTATTCCAAAATTAATGAAAAAGCGATTATTCCAAAATTAATGAAAAAGCGATTATTCCAAAATTAATGAAAGCAATAATTCCAGAATTAATGAAAGTAATAATTCCAGAATTAATGAAAGCGAAAATTCCAGAATTAAGGAAAGAGATAATTCCAAAATTAATAAAAGAAAAATTATAGAATTAATTAAAAAGATATAATTCCAAAATTAATGAAAGAGATAATTCCAAAATCAATGAGAGAGGTGATTTCAGTATTAATGAAGTGATAACTCTAAAATAATTTAAAGCTGTAACTCCAGAATTAATGGAAGATCATTCGAGAATAAATGAAAGATAATTCCAGAATTAAGGAGAGAGATAATTCCAGAATTAAGGAGAGAGATAATTCCAGCATTAATGAAAGATAACTTCAGATTGATAATTCGTGGACGAAAATCAGGATGAAATTTCTAAAACCCCGAACTTCATT
Source organism: Pholcus phalangioides (assembly GCF_987345545.1). Taxonomy (NCBI): domain Eukaryota; kingdom Metazoa; phylum Arthropoda; class Arachnida; order Araneae; family Pholcidae; genus Pholcus; species Pholcus phalangioides. The sequence goes on along the minus strand of NW_028301601.1, from coordinate 15,543,807 downwards.
AAATATGAAATTGTGCTGATGAAAAAGTTTGAGGAAAGGCGGATAAAATTGCCAAATATTAAAAACCTGTGTATGTAAAATGTATATAAATTTTAGAAAGATGATTACAAGTAGAACTGAACATTATACGCTCTATCAAAAGTAATTTCGACGAGTTTCAAAAAAATAATTGTTGAATATGCAGAGTTTCCCATAAATTCGCAATTAGTTTAAAAATTCATTAAAATAGGAAGAACTAGTATAATGGTGTGCAATTTTTTCCCGAAAAAGTTAATCTCACGAGAAGGGAATTTTTTTTTTCTAGTACAAGGGAAAATTTTAATTCAAATATTTGTGAATAGAGGACGCTGCAGGGAAGCAAATCACTGGAGATTCAAATCAGAGTCCTATAAAATGCAGGGTCATTTATAAGACTCATTATCAAGTCATTTCTGAGTTTTTCCCGAAACTGGCGCTTACATAAAGTTTTCATTGTGATGTTGATGTTGGTAGATAAAGCGCTATTGGTGAAGTTTTTTTTACCTTAACCATGAATCGCCGGCTGAAGCTTTACGAACACGTCGGAAAAAGAAGAGCTTGAAGAAAGGCTCATGTCCAATCTCCTTCCGGAAATTAATGCAGCTCTCTCTATATGAAAATTTCAACTATTTTTTTTTTTTGTTTCTGAACCTAAAAAATCCCCCTTCGCGAGAGTAACTTTGTCACAAACCACATTCAGATATATCAGTTCCTGCAACTTTTATGAATATGTACGAATTTATAGGACACCCTGTACATGCAAAGGGAATAATGTTGAATGTTAAAACAATACATCTATGAAACAGCAACGTCTTCAATCCAAAGATTCCCGTAGCATTTTGTTACTCGAAAAATAATGATTGCATCATTTGAAGTGTCCCTTTTGGCAGGGATTATACTATAAAAGTTGGATAAAAGAACTTTTACAAAACTTGAAGTAAAGCCTATTGGTTAAATTCGCTCGAATGTAATCGATACGCTTGTTGGTTGCATTTTTCAAGTTTTATTTAAAAAAAAAAGAAGCTTTTATTAAATTTTTATACTGTAATACCGGCCTTATTCACATTTCATGCCATTTTGATGATCAGAACGCTTTCGAGAGCTCTTTTAATTGGAGAAATTCTATTTCGATACTGCTGCATGTTTCACTGAGCATGTTCAGATTCCACCCATCTATATGTCTGCTAATTGAATTCCATAGCAATAGTGAAGTCTAAATTTAGCTCCGGGTTTCAAATGAGACAAACTTATATTAGATTCATTGGAAATGCTATTTGTTTGGCTTCAAAGGGACTCGGTTTTATCTTTTCTCGGAAAGATAGAGAGATAGAGATAACTTCTTTAAGAAGACAACAAGTAACTCTAGAATGAAGTCGGATCTCTCTCATCATGATATTCTTTTTTTCACGAAATGATAGCGGATTTCTTAATGTAATAAAGATTTTTAAAAAGAATTTCTTCTAAGGCATGATCAAGATCAAAGGTGAAGCCTGGTCTAGAGATGATTCATTGTGATTTTTATTCGGTTCCAAAGTCCTTCAAAAGAGTTTTCAACACGTTCAGAACCAGAGCCGCGCTTAGGGGTGTGTGACAGGTGCGGTCGCGTCGGGCCTCGCGTTCTATGGGGAGGGGTGCACTTACGCCAAGTGATAATTTGTTTCATAAATTTCACATTTTCATATGGAAAGAAATAATTCTGGAGAATGTTACGCATTTCCATATAATTATGAATTTCTACTAATTTTGGAATTGTTTCTTTCATAAATTCTGTATATTTATCAGTTCTGGCATTATTTTATTAATTTACTCTGAATTGCCATCGATTCTGGCATTATTTCGTTCGTTTATTCCGAATTGCCATCAATTCTTGAGGTATTTCTTTCACTTATTCTGAATTTTCATGGGTGTGCTGCAATTTACCTTTGCCAACTACTTTTTTTTATTTTCGATTCATCGAATAACCCTGTACATGCGTATTTATTCTGTCAGAATTGGGCTTGTTTCGTGTTCTTGCTGGTGCTGCCATGTTTCATATTTTGAAGTGAAGATGGTAAATGCTTGAATTTGGTGTTATGTAAGTATCATGGTACCTTTAGAGCCAGAAAGCACCGAGACCTCATCGCCTTATACTATTGGCCATTGCCCTCATATACATGAGCACCTCGGAAACAGATTTCATTCAATAAATATTCAAATATAAAAAAATAACTCGTCAAAATTACGTAAGATGGCGATCGGTCAAAATATTAACACTTTTATATCCTCATTAAAATCACGTTAATTGGTGTACTTTGATCGTCCTTGATACCAGAGCGTCGTGTCATGCTGATTGAATTTGCTATAATTGCTAGTTTCTAATCTAGTTTGAAATCATCTAATTGAATTTTCAGTGATTATTTGATAGTCAAAATCTGTCTGGAATCATTATTAGGGGATACAACTTCGACAAAAATCGTATTTCCAGACTGGATCACAGCAGGCGTTGGTATTGATTATCTCAAGACGATCTACATTTCTTTTCCCTCCACCAGTTTTAGCTTAGTTTCCGCTTAGGTGACCCATGGCAGAATTCCAGAGCATTTAGACGGCCCGTGGTACATTTTAAGATCACTCGAGTAGGCCCGTGGCACATTTTTCAGATTACACAAGTAGGCCTGTGGATATTTTTTCACATTCACAGATGAACACTTAAATGAACCGCGACACAGTCCCAGAACACTTAAACGGTCCGTGGCACATTTAGGAATCCCTTGAGTGACAGTTGGCACAGTTTTATAGTACTTAAGCGACTCCCAGTGCGGCTCTACATCACTGAAGTTACCCCCGGCACATACCCCAGATAACTTAAGTGATCAGTGGCATAATTACGGATCACTTGAATGATGCGTAACACAGTTCGAGAGTACTTACGCGGCCCAAATACATTTGTAGGTCTTGAAGGATCCACGAAACACTCATAGACCACTAAAGTGGCTCTCTAGGAGGAATCAATAGGGAGATTGTTAGTTCAGGACGCCTTTAAGAATATTTCATATATTTATAAAGGGTGGCTGATGACGTAAGCATTGTACGAAACCCTCCCCATCGGTGTTACCGTAATACTTGAGTGACCCCTAACATGTGCAGGTGGTTTAACAAGCAACTTGGATAAATCAAAAAAATGTGCTTTCGCCGTCACTTGCACTTCTTACTAATTTTAATTTACCTCACACAAATAACAACTGTCGAAATTTTTCAGCAAAGTTGACGATTCAATCAATATTAATTGCTTCAAAAATATTTGTCAGTGTCATCCTATATTAGTTTTTCAATGCCGCACAATAATCAAAAAACGGTCGTCAATTTCAATCAAAGAACCACAATAGTTGTATTTTTTATTTGATAGATGGCAGTAGCGAGGTTCCAAATAAACATGTTTTACATGAAATATGTATATAGTACAGTACACATAATCCGGTACTATCACTTAATGTAAAAAATTTTCTAGAAAGTACATTTTTAGTAATAAAACTTTATTTTATCCGTTAATTGTTTATGGACAAAAGTAACAAAGAAAGTCACCATTTTTCATGGTGAATAAGTTTGCAAATTATGGACGTTTAGAGTCTGAAAGTGACTGAGAATGATTCCCTGTACACACCTGTTTTACTGAGCAGAGAAAAATTCCCTATATAATGTATAAAGTAGCATTTAATTTTCGTCATATTAAAATTCTGTGAGCAGGGAAACAACAGGTCTGTACAGGTGGAATGAAATATAATGCTTCCACTATTTTGAAAAAAAAAGTTAGAGCTCAAAAGTTTAATGCAGGAATAAAATTTTCCCTCTAGCACACTGTTTCCTAAAGTGGGCAGACGCACGAATTATCCCCGCCGTAGATGTTCGGGATCGCGAACGCGGTGGTGAGTAGTCTGGGTCTACATATGAGCCTAACACTGTGTGGAACAACCTGGGGTTTTCTCTGTGGTCAAAATGAATTATTCATTGTTCAATATTATTGTGCAACATATTTGAATCCGTATTTTTGATTTTTATTGTAAGCGTATTGCCCTGACGGTACTTTAAAGCTTCAGGCAAATTCATTTGTTATGCATTAATTTCTTTTCTCCGTTTTAGGCTTCGGTAGATAAAGGGTTGGAGACATAAAAATAAAATGAATTGTCTTAATTCAAGGGGTGAACCGCTTTCTTTTCTTTCTTTCTAACCGAGCACAACTCAGGTCTATCACCATTTTATGGGCGATTTACTAGCTAGTGAGTTGTGCCGGAGGTGTGGGTGAACCTCTAGACAGAGCTGTCATTGAACGTATAAAGCGTTGGTATTTTCCCTCTTATCATCATTTTTTTTTTTTTTTGGTGGATGCAAAATTGATGGGCCGGTTACACGAATCCGGAAAAGCTGGACATGCATTTCATTCATGGTCCTTTTGGCATGAATGTACTATGGAAACTCAAGCACGGTACTGGAATCATTTTCCGACAAGACGCGAGCCAGATCGAAAATCCTTTGTGCCATTACACCAGTGTCTGCGTGAAACGAGATCCTTTTGTCAGCGGCATGCAAGTCGAGCTTCTCGCCATCCCCGAAGCAACCAGGGATGCCATAAGGCTGAAAGTTCAGCATACATCAGGACAGACAGCCTCTCAGAAATAATGTTCATTCTGGAACCCCCAGTCACAAGGCACCAGATGACTCGAAAGATCTGTCAATTGCTCCTCAGGCACCCTAACGTCAAGATCCCTTGTATCAAAGCTCAGGAGGGCCTGTGGGGCAATGAATAGTCTGATCACTGTGCAAAAGAACCCACCAAAGATGGAAACACACCCCCCCCCCAATGACATGAAGACCCTCCCCCCTCTACTGAAAAACACGCGGGAGATGCTCCTCGCTCGACTGACTAGCTAAGTGGGACGACCCACAAGGTAATCGCTCTAATTAAGAACCTAAACAGGCCCAGGGAGGCCATTATGTTTGTAACGAGTCATGGCTTATTATCCGCCCACATCTGAGAAGGTTTAAATCAATCTCAACAAAAGCTGCCTTGCGTCACCTCTTGCCAGCGTTCAAAGGAATTTCACTACCGATCCCACATTAAAAGCTCTAGAGAATACGGGTGATATATACGGGCGTATATAATCGATATACGGGTGTTGCATGGGGTAATAAAACGCTCAACGATATTCAAGTGGAAGACGTGGAGGTCCTAAATCTTCTAAGAAATGTATGTGCAAGCAAAGCACCAGGACCAGATGATATCTATCCCAGGGTTCTCAGGGAAGGTGCTAATGAATTGTTGGGGCCAGTCGCACAGATATACAGGAGTAGTGTTGCTGAGGGTATCGTCCCGAGAGATTGGAAACTGGCTAACGTTGTTCCGATATTTAAGAAGGGTAGTAGAGAAGTGGTGTCTAATTATCGTCCAGTGAGTTTGACGAGCTCCCTCTCGAAAATTTTGGAAATTATCATCAAAAGGCAGTTTGTGAAGTGGATAGACGAGAATAATGTATTGTCGGATAATCAGCATGGGTTCATGAAGGGGAAGTCATGTGTAACTAACCTCCTTTGCTTCTATGATTACGTGACTAAGGCTTTGGGTAAGAGCAAAAATGTCGACGTTGTTTACCTTGATTTCCAGAAGGCATTCGATCGGGTCCAACATGGCAAACTCTTGAAGCGTTTACACGAGATTGGAATAGGGGGCAACTTGCTGAATTGGATAGAATCGTGGTTAAGAGATAGGTCGCAACGAGTTATGGTGAACGGGGAATTCTCTGGTTGGACAGACGTCACAAGTGGAGTTCCTCAGGGAAGTGTCCTTGGCCCCATACTTTTTTCACTTTTTATCGATAAACTCGATCAGGGTATCGATGGAATTACTAGCAAATTCGCAGATGATGTGAAGCTAATGGGGGTAATCGGGAATGAAAGCGATAGGGAGTTGCTCCAGACCAACTTAAACAAGATTGCAGCATGGGCAAATGAATGGAGCATGACGTTTAGCGTAGATAAGTGCATGGTCGCTCATTTTGGTTCGAACAACCCACGGTTCTCTTACGAGTTGAATGGTGTCACTATCCCGGATGCAACTAGAGTCACCGATTTGGGAATTCTCATTGACGAGCGACTTAAGTTTTCTGAACATTGTTCAGCGGTTGTCAAAAAATCGAGTAGAATGCTTGGTCTCATTTTCAAAAAGGTCTCTTCGCGTTCTCCTAAAGTCATTCTTCCGCTTTTTCGAGGCTTAGTTCGTCCTGGACTGGAGTATGCTGTAAGGTTTTGGAGACCATACCTACAGAGGGACATAGACTTGGTTGAAGGGGTGCAGAGAAGAGCTACGCGTGTCCTTATTGGCACACAGGGCTTGAGTTATGAAGAAAGACTTCATTTTTTGAATATGTTTACATTGGATGAACGCAGGTGCCGAGGAGATATGATCGAAGTGTTCAAAATTTTCAATGGGATGGATAGGATGGACCATGAACTTTTAGTACACCGCCAATCGACTGCTTTTACAAGGGGACACCAGTATCGATTGGTGAGGGACAATGCAAGGTTATGGTGTCGCAGGGAATTTTTCTCCAATAGGGTTGTTAATAAATGGAATAGCTTACCCCCGGAGGTAGTAAATTGTAACACAATTGACACGTTTAAAAAGAAATACGATAAACATGTTGGGGTAAATCGAGAAGCTATCCATTCTTAGAATAAGACAACCATAAGTATTCTTTATGGGCATTGTATAATATTTTATCATGTGTATATATTGTTTGTAATTTGTGTTAATTGCATTTTTAATTGGGTTGCTGTATTTTTGAAACATATGACAACCATATTTTTATGGGCATCTTTTTATCAGCCACCTCGTTGGGCATTTTGCCTGTTGTGGCGTTGTATTTGTATTTGTATTTGTATTTGTATTAGAAGGAATGGATGTGCTAAACATCCTAAAGTGACCGAACTCCATCAAGAAACTTATAAGACTAGTGAAATTTCTGGAAAATAACTAGGAGAAAACAAATATAATTGGACCAGATGTAGACGAGGAGAAGGCCACACACACAGCATCATTCCAGTAGAGCCTAGGCACTAGACGATCAGTCAGATTGAGGGAGAAAACGACAGCTCCTTCTTGCTAAGAACTCTGACTTTGACTAGCACACGTTCTGCGGAATCATGCATGGATTACTGGCAAAGGATTCTTTGATGGTGTGCCTCTTCCAAAATACTCTGGGATCATTTCATGAGAAAATTATCCCAGAGCATTTCCATCCGCCGTACCATACAGGAAACGCATGTCTTCCTTTTCCCGATTCGTGAAACTAGCCATCATGGATTGCCACTTGGATGGCTTGTTTGCAGAAGAAAAAGGCGGACACGCATTTCATGTATGGTGCTGACAGGAATGCTCTGGAAACCCAAAAAAACTGAACCGGGATCGTTTTCTGATAGAAAAACCATTGAGGGCTTGCACCCCTGTCTGTTTGAAACGGGTTTCCTCAAGCATCCACATACTCCTGGCATGCCTCTTACTGGGGGACCAGTTTCGTACAGACACCACGTACAATCTGACACACGTCTTGTCGGAAAATGATCCTGGTAAACACTTCTATCTACAGCACCATAAATAAAAATGCATATGCACCTTTTCCTGATTTGTGAAAAACCAGCCATCCCTTCAGCAATCCACGATAGAAATGGCGATTGTTGTGAAAACAGCTTTCAATGAAATCGCCATCTACCGCTTGCGTTACAATCATGTGACAAATATGTCTAGTATTTAATCACTCCTCAAATTTGTCCCCCATGAGTGGGTACGATTTTCTGATTCACCCTGTATGCTAAGGGTGCTCAACCTTTAGGAGGGTGTGGACCCACTTCATTGGTTCGAAAACGTGTCGCAGCCCACTAAAATGATTTATTAATGTGCCGTGGGCCACTAAAGTGATCTATAAATGTGCCACGGGTCACTTCAATGATCTGGGAAAGTACCGCGTGCAAGTTGAGTGATGTAGAACATTGAGTAATCTGTAAATTGGCGAGTCTGTTAAGTAATCTGGAAATGAGTCGCGGTCCATTTGAGGGATGTGGTACTGTACCACGAAACGCCCAAGAGCTCTGGAACTCTGAGTCCGGGATCTCTTAATGATCTGTAAATGTGCCGTGGGTCACTTAAACGATGTTGAACCACATCGCAGATCACTTAACCTTTTGCGGTCTTATGTTAAGGTGAACTCGACATAGGAAAAAAACGATCCTTTACTGTTACAACGGCCTCTTACGATAATAGGGAGGCTCCTGTGAATTAGGCTTCTGGTTCAGAACTCATAAGCGACACAAAAACTGAAAAGAGACAAACATCCATGGATCCTTGCATTCTATAAAGCACCTTCCCTGCAATAAAGATAGCTTGGGAACGGTGTTACAAAGTACGAACTGCACCAACGAACTGCCAAAGAAAACTTCTGGATCGCAAAGGGTCAAGTAAATGTGTAGCGGGTCAGTCAGTCTCAATGTGCGTCACTTACTTCATTTTTACAAAAATTTGTTTCAGACAATTCCGAAGGCCACATTTGGTCCGCGGGTCATGGGTTGGGCATATGTTCTGTGTGCGCTGATGCTTTTCCGATTTTATTTTTTTTCAAATCTTGTACAAGTGCACGGGGCGAATAAAACTTGACTTCATGAGAGCGCACTTCCATTTAGAGACGTTATAACGTCTCGAAAATGCCGTTCTATATTCATAACGTTTCAGAGAAACATAGGGGGAGGGGGGCGAAGGAAGAATATGTGTTCGCTCGAAGTACTTATTACCCTCAAGCAACAGTTGCTCGAACCAATAAGAAGCTCCGAATTTTCTCAACATTCTTCGGAATTTTCTGCCGCTATTTCTTCTGCCTCGTAAGAAAAAAATATATATATTTTTGTCATCCAATGACTCGATTTTCATTTCCTTTTCGGTGACAAAACGAAATTCCACCAGTTTTTAATATTAGCAACTTCATAGCCGTCGGATGGAAAATAAAACTCATCTACGGCAATAACGTTTAAAGCAGCGTAAGAAATATTTTTCTGATAGTATGGGGGGGAGAGGGCGAACAATGCCTCAGGGAAGAATAAGATGGAAAAAACATAAAACATTCGAAACATGCCCCTATTTCCATCACAAGAAAATAGGAAATACACATCTTTTACGTTTATATTGTTCTAGGTTCAGAAAAGGAAATGTACCATATTCGCGAGAAAATCTGCCTGATATGCTAACGAAGAAAGCTTTTAGGCTCTTAGGCCGGGATTACGCTACGGAGGTTTTATTAGAGTTCTTTTGATAAAACTTAAAAAATGCAACCACGGTAAGGGTATCGGTTACATTCGCTCGAATGCATGCAACACCTTGTATAGTGAATATGTAACATTTAGAGAGAATATTCCGAATACATTTAGAATAAAATTCCGAACAACGCCTTTATGACAGATTCGAGTGTCACGTTGGGATTAAGTTCAGTTTTCGAAGTCGAAGCCATTGTTTTCAGTTTCGAAACTTATTATTTTTTTTTTTATGTTACATCCTATGACCTGTGTAAATTACAACAAAAAGAAGAATAAAAAACATTTGCTTTCATGAGGGTTTTTTTTGTTGCTTAATTTTTGAGCACCAGTGTATCACAACGCACTCTTCATATAAATCTGCACTTCTGAAGATGTGAAGATACAGAGATATATAAAAGCAATCAGGTTAGTCAAAAGTGATTCTTGTTCGAACCCTCCATAAGAATCTTAGCTCTCTTGAAATTCTTTTGTGTCGCGAGAGGAGACAAAAAAGCATCAGAAGAGACACTTCGGATAAAAGCGAAAAGTTCTCGGACTGTTCCGTGATTGGATTCACCTAATGGCAAATTTCAACAAAAAAAAGAAGGAAAAAAAAATACTTCTTTTTCAATGGAGGAGATAGTGTTGATCAAGATCAAAGAAAAGAACCCCGGCAACACGTCTCTCGAAGAATTCCTATCGATTTTCCCCTAGGAGATGCCTCAGAGGTATTTTCAGCACTTTTCTCAACCTGCCGTCGGCGCGAATTTGCTTTCATATATCTTTTCAGCTTCGATCGTCATATTCTGCTTCTACAGGGTAGTTATAAATAAACTGACACTATACTCAGACGTATGTACCGCCCATTCTGATAGAGGTATTTCGATGAAGCTTGGTGTACTGGGTGTTGCCTTGAAGTGGCGATGAACTCAAATAAGTGATACTGAGCATCGAGGGGAATGAAAATCACCACAGAACTTGGTATCGCAAACCACGTTCAGTCGGTGAAGATCGCAAAAATACTTATGAAGGGTGTGTGACGTCGAGTGGGACAAAAAGGGCCAATAATGAGTAGGGAAAAAACATTTATTTGACAGCATGATTGCAACACAGCCTGTGCAGCACACTTCAATGTCAGGAAGTAGACGAAGAGAAATTATTGCAGGAGTAATTGACACCACAGATCGTGTTGTAATCATGCTGTCAAATAAATGTTTTTTCTACTTATTTTATTGGCCTTTTTGTCCCACTTGACATCACACCCTTCATAAGTATTTTTGCGATTTTCACCGACTGAACGTGGTTTGCGATACCAAGTTCTGTGGTGATTTTTGTTTCTCTTGATGCCTCATATCACCCCTCTGAGGTTTGTCGCCACTTCTAGGCAACACCCTGTATATGACATATGGACCATGTAAAGCCAAATGCGGCAAGAATTTTAATTTCTTTGGCTATTTATAAGTAAAACTAATGTCGTATCGATTTCTCGTACTTTTGGAGCCATTCTCGACCATTTCGAAAACCACGATTTATGGAAGCAATCTGTCTCTCAAAAAGATTCGACAATTTTTCAAGTTCCTCAATGAGATCAAGCGAGTTTTACTACTGCTAAACCAGACGTTCACATTCCCCTGTGGAATTTCTAACGAATTAGTACATGTTTGGAAAATGCGTGTACGTGTTATGAACCTAACGTGTAACGTTTAAAGTTTCTTACCGTGTAATGCCTGTTATGTGTAGTGTGCTGCCATCTGCCGTCAATTGAAGTTGAATAATTGTACCGTTGTTGGCCTGTGTGTGTGTGTGTCGAGATTTTTTAAAGGGGAGATCTCTGCTCGCATTCGCATCTTGAAGTTGGAAACCACACAAAACCAACTTCAGCCAATCACCACTGCAGCAGAGAGCGACGGTGGGATCGGATTTATGCGAGTTTTACTGTCACGTTGATAGAATCATGGCCCCCACATCCTGGAGCAGGGCCCCCGACTGGGCTTTCACAGGCCCCTTTATGATGAATTTATAGCGTGAAAAAGCAAAAAATTGTGAAATTTGTTTTGGGCCCCCAGGGCTGGAGCCTTGTCAGCCCACACCTTGTGGGGGCCATGGATAGAATGGTTTGTACTTAATTAATATACAGAGTCCTTTATAGAAAAATACGTGCATAAACTTCTATTACAGATACGGTGCACAGAGACAAATAGGGGATCATTTCACGATGAAAGGTCGCAAATGCCGTTCTGGTATAGGCATAGGTATATAAGATATAGAGAAATAAGAGGCATCTCCGAAATGCCAAATTTAGCGACATCTTTACGGTGGAATTACAGATGAGTACCGTATGTGCACTCACACGATTGCACTTTTAGCAGTATTCTACAAAAAGGGGGAGAAAGAAACAAAAGCAGCCAATTTTAGGATCCTGAAAATTTGGAGGTTATGGACACGTGCCATGTTTGTCCATGCGAAAGACAGGCACTGCTCATGGGTGCCGCTTTCAAAATGAAAACAAGAACGGTTCTGTACCCAAAAGGAAAACGTGATCAGGATAAATGAGTGTCTGCTGGGATTAGGAGTTGTTTGCTTCAGCTCAGTATCCAATTCTTATTTTTAACGTCGGAGACGTTGTCATCTGTTGGTAGTGACCATCAAATATCGTTCAGGTATTTTTTTTTTCAAAACGAAATCGTGGTATAGTCAAGGAGGTCATTGATTTGGTGTCATTTAATAATTATTCTTAAAAAACTTTAATATACATTAGTTTCGTAATGCGTTCGAGGTTCCGGATAATCCGAGGAGCTGGAATTTTTCAAAAATTTCTTTCTAAATTCCCATTTTTTCTTCTAAACCCACTTTTTTCCATTTTTCGTCAAGAACGTGCTTTTTTCATTTTATTTGATTCTACCAACAAATGCGAGTAATTTTAGTTTCAATGATCTTGATCCCACGCCAGAATTTTTCACAGGGGTCCCTCTATAGTAGATTTATAGTATAAACAAAAATAATAGCACACGCACACATATCGGGCCCCAGGGCTATGACAACCCTTGTCACTCTTCCTTATAAAGAGGTCATCGGTGTTAGTACATCCCTAATCTTAATGAACTAAGCCGTTGAGTTATACAAATACAAATGCAATACCACAACAGGCAAAATGCCCAACGAGGTGGCTGAGAAAAAGATGTCCATGAAAATATGGATGTCATATGTTTCCCAAAAAAATATAGCAACCCAATTAAAAATGAACAAAAATTATAATCAATATATACACATGATAAAATACTATACCAGCGATTCTTAACCGGTGCTCCGCGAAGCCCTTGGGGCTCCTTGTGCACTCTCCAGGGGCTCCGCGGCCACTCGAGGAAATTAAAAAAACCAATAAAATTAAAAAAAATAATAATTATAAATACTTTTAAATAGTAAAAATAAATCAGTAATTTTGATGAATAATTAAAAAATTAGCCTATGGGGCTCCGTCATAGAATTTTTTACTTAAAAGGGCTCCGCGAGTCAAAAAAGGTTGAGAACCGCTGTACTGTACAATGCCCATAAAGAATACTTATGGTTGTAATATAATACTAAGAATGGATAGCTTCTCGATTTACCCCAACATGTTTATCGTATTTCTTTTTAAACGTGTCAATTGTGTTACAATTTACTACCTCCGGGGGGGTAAGTTGTTCCATTTATTAACAACCCTATTTTAAAAATTCCCTGTGACACCATAACCTTGCATTGTCCCTCACCAATCGGTACTGGTGTCCCCTTGTAAAAGCAGTCGATTGGCGGTGTACTAAAAGTTAATGGTCCATCCCATTGAAACAAACATCCCATTGAATTAAAAACAAAATAAGTAAAAATAAAAGTACGAATGCGTAGATTTAGGACCCTTTCTTTCGAAAGCCGATTTCTATTGTTTCTTCGGATAATCCGAGTTTTTAGTAATCTGAAGTGGCCTAGGAACCGTTCACCTCGAACTATCGAGACTCTATTGTGTAAGTACCCAAAGAGAAACGGGATATCAATCTTTTTGGATTATCATTCGTAGACATTAAATCTGTTCAATTAGTTTTTAAGTTCATCATGTGCCTGCAATACTGCTTTTCTTGTTTCTTTCGTTCTCCACGTTAAGTTTCCTTATTTCCGAAACACTCCGTTTATCATCAGTCAAGTCCAAGTTCCAGTAAATTCCAGCAGGAAGATCGAGGAAGTCTCACCGTGTATTCACGGGATTCCTTAAACTAAACTTGATAATATTAGAGGCATGGGAACAACCACCACAAGATATGTTACAAGAAGTCGTGGCAAAAAGATAATGAGTTTATCGATTACACTAAAATTCTACCAAAAGTTTCATTGACCCTTTAACACTAGAAAGACGGAAGGGAGTCATTATGACCCTGCACGCTGTTTAAGCTTGCATATCTCTGCTAAGAATATACCGAACCACCTGAAATTTCTCGACTTTTCCTGAATTAGCATGTTCTTATTGTATACCAAAGGTTTTTTTCGTTATCTTGTTTAACAACGAAGATACGAGTGGATAATACCTAGAAAGACGGAAGGGGGTCATTTTGACCCCTTTCTTATATCCTAGCAAGTTATGCGATAAATACTACTGTCATCGTCACAATTGATTTTTAAGTAGCTTATAATCCCTCTGAAAGTCTTTTTAAGCATTTGACCTTCCGTGTGACTTTTCTTTTTCTCCCATTCTTATCTGCAAGTGTCCGTCAGCAGGTGTGTAATTTTTGGTTTTTGTCAAGCATTCTTTCCATATTATCCGATAAATTGTTTGTCCTGAGACGTAGAAAATTTGAGTGCACGTGACCATTTCAACCAGTTTAGAAATGGCGAGAAAACGTATATTTGCTGAATAAGAAATACTCCAGGAGTTGCAAAGATTAGATGAGAGAAACTCTAGAAGCAGTGATGATGAAAGTGCAGAAAAGCATGAGATCTACACTATGCCGAACTGTGGAGAAGCAAGTAGCGGTTCTGTAACGAAGATTTTAATCAAAACAAAATTATTTTTCCAATGGTACATCAGTTGGTACAAAATAGAACGCCATTGAGAAATAAGATACGTAAAATCATTAGAAATGATCACTTGTCGAAAAAAAGACCCGTCTTTTCTTCCCAAAAATGTTTCCCAGAAGCATTTGCCTATAATAACGATGGAGTCGACATCGTGGATCAAATGGTGCGATTATACACGACGAAGACTGAAAGTTGTCGCTGGACCAATGCATGTATTTTCTAACATTTTGGTTGTCAGCGATAAATGCTTGGATTTTGTACAAACAAGTCGGAAGAAAAAAATCACTCGGAGAACTTACATATTGCAGTTATGTGAAGAACTCCGTGCTGAGTATTTCAACTTGAAAACTACAATTCAAAATATGATAAGATGCAAAGCACCTATTGATGGAGACAAAAAACGACAGAAATGCCAAGTGAGAAGGAACTGCACCCTCAATAAAACATTTCAATCTTGTACGCAATGCAAAAAACCAGTATTCGGCAAATGTGCATCGAGAGGTGATTTGTACAGAATGCTTTGAGTGTTAGATAAAAACAAAATATATCAACAGGCCAGTGGTTTCACCCTTTGTTTTTTGTGTTATAACTCTATTTATGTTTTAAAAATGATATACCGTGATTTGAAACATTACGGTATCCGAAAATTGCAAAAAAACTATGGGGGGGGGGTCATTTTGACCCCTTCCCGTCTTTCTATTGTTAAGTGATTTTCAAAATTTTCCTAACTGCTACATTGGGAATAAAAGCGTGTTAAGAACCCGAAATATTTCGGTGTGACCGAATTAAAGCAGGTGAAGTTTGACGAAATATTTTGGGATTGCCTCTGCAAAGGTTAAGGAATGCTTTTTTCTGGAGATGTATTCCTGCGACGAATTCAATTAACGAGGTTACAATTCTCCTGAATATACAAACGTTTCTTGGTAATTTATTTCTGAATTCTTATCAGCCGTTTTCGTCACGTTACTTTTTCCTGATTTTCCATGACAAACCCACGTAAGAATATCATTAACACTTTAAAAATTTTCCTTGACGCTCGACATTAACCATCCCATATAATACAATAAATCATTTCGAAAACCTGTAAACACGTTTCTTTAGAAAAAAAAAAGGTGATTGAATAAATTTCTCCGAGACTTCTAATTAACTTTGTGAATTTGTCCTAATTAGCTTTATTGGGTTTGATAGCTTGAACTCGGATATTGTAAACACGCATTTCTTTTTCAGAAAATGAAAAGGCTTTGTTTATAATCTCTCGTGAATGTCTAATAAAATGCCATAGTTTAAAATGTGAGGATAGGATAAAAACCCGAGAAGTGGCTGGTTTCGTTCACGTTTTGGCGATTCTTCGATCCTCATGAATTTAGAATATACGCGTCAAATTTAATGCGTTTTTAAATTTTTTATGGTATGCCGTCAAGTAATAATTTTAGGAATGTCTACGTATATCAGTATTGGTTCGGTATCGGACAACTGGAATATGTATAGTATGATAGGTAGGTACAGTATCGAATAACTGGCCACATATTGTTCCCAATTGGCAGGGGATAACTACACCGTGTTTCCTAAATTCTGTGTCCTTTTTTTGGAGTTTAGACATTTTCTCGAACTTCTAGAAAAATATTAGGAAAATCGTTCTGAAATTTCAGTCATATATACCCTATATTGACACTCATCGCCATTTCTAGTGAAAATTTAGTCACGAGGGCATTTAGGTGACCGTCAAAAAATTGAATAATGTTTTTGACCGACCCTGTATCAGAAAAAAGCTGCAAATGATTTTCAACTTTGAAAAAATTATATATCGTACCAACTTTGCTCAAAAAATACTTTTGTGCATTTTCGTGAGATCTCGAACCGTTCTTGGTCTCTTGAGGTGCCACAATGCGGGTTTCACATTACATACCCTCCCTATCCAGTTTTCACCATGTACAGAAGGCATATTCAACTCGTTGCTCGCGAGCACCACAGTGCTCCCTGAAGCACCCAGAGTGCTCAACGCTCGTATCCGATTTCGTGCTCGCAAGCACTTGATTAACGTTTCAAAGAAACACCTTGTACAAACTTCATTAAAGGACTGAAATAATCCCGATTTCATGCATTCATATATAACAAACTTTCCACGTTAGGGTGTTGTTCTTTTGATGGTGGATACGGGCAGTGCTCGCGACTAGAAAAAAACGTTGAAGATCTACAGGCTCTAATGTGCTATTTAAGCCATGACTTTTTATGTAGATTTACTACAAAATTTTTGCTTTCATTTTTCAAAGCTCACGCCCTAAAAGGCTTAAAGAATTAACATGCACTTATGATATCCATGACGATGTGCGGGATCGTGCTTTCAACAATTTACACAAATTGTGTTTGTCATCACACTTTTATTTCTTTTTTTGACGTATTTTGTCTCTCTCACCATATTTTCACCTTAATTTCCATCTTCCATATCTCTCCCCATATGAGACTCCAAAAACCAGGACCATTTGTCTTATTGCTCCCAAGAAAACCGAATAGAAAGCTCATAGTTGGTGTCTTATCAGGGCCAATTCGCTTATCGCGAATACGTATTTATACATTTTTCTGAGTAACGTAATTTATATATAATGTTTTTGCTTTTCATTAACGTACTGTGTTTATATTTATTTACATTTATGCAGTTGCACTTTAATTAAATTTTTAGAGTGATCAAAGTTCCCCTGTGGAGAAATATTCCCATGTACAGAAGTCATGAATTTCTCGCAGCTTGTGGGGTCTATGGGGCTTATAAACTCTATACGCCATTTCCCTTAAGGGAGAAATTGACTATTTACAAAAGATGTATTTTGTGTGTTTACAGGCCGGGAAAGTCTGGCCTTGACATCGTGAGTATATTCTTAGGCCTTCTTAGCCTAAGGCATTCCTCACTTCTGCGAGGGGAGATGTTGTTAAGATGTTCTCATTCAGATGTCTCATTTTCGTGAGAATAGCATGAGTGTATTCACAAAAAAATAAGTTTTCTATAAAAATTCTAATTTCCATCGTATGATTTTTGCTTATAAAAGAGTTTTCAACCATTTTTTATGAAATTAACAAAACACATGGCACTATACATGAGACATAATGTGTAGGAATTTAAAATGTGAATAGTTATTATTCAATGAGATATGAGTATATTTAGTAAATAATCATTAATTGCACATGCGCAAGAAATATAAATTTCATTTTTCATCATTTGATTGCCAGATATTTAGAACAACTTATATGAAAATTCCAGTTGAATGTCATGACATGAAAACTCAGAAGCTGTAATTTCGAAACTTGCTGAATATTACTGAATAAGGGATTCTCCAAAAATTGGAAAGCAACTATTTGCTGTTATTTCATTTCTGACTTTAGTTTGTTCATTTTGACAGCATACACGCGTGTTAAGGCGGATACACACTACTATGATGCGACGTGTAAACACGTGACGTCAGATGGTGCGGGATCATATCAGACATTATATAGTGTGCACACTGGTGTGATGCATTAAGACCGAAACACACTACGATGTCGAATTTGTGAAATCTTATTCGTGGAAATTCTGTGACGTACAAATTATGAGACGTGGAATTCCTACATCACAGAATTTCCATGAATCTGAATTCACAACGTCTCTGACATGACGTGCAACTTTATTGCGCTAGGCATTTGTGGCTTCCAAGCGTGGCCCATCTCAGCTATTCTGTCGACTATGTTCTTCAATCTGTGCTCTTCGGCCGAGAATCGAATTTGGACGCCATTTTGTACTCTAAAAAAAGGGGGAACAAAAATTTTAAACACACACGCAAAGACGAATTTTGTCCATTTCCTTGAGGGGGGGGGGAAGCTGATTTCCGTCCTTGTTTTGGTCGATTTAATGATATTTATTGGTCATTACATTGCATTACATTACATTTTATGAGGAGGCTGAGCCCCCCTTCCCCCCCCCCAATAATTAATTAATGTACAATGCAATGCACCATTTCGCCTCTTTCGCGTATGGGGTTGATATATACAGGAAGAAAAATAATTTTCATCTCCCCTCAATGTTTTCTACATGTCGGCGCCTCTGTCCAAAATGTCAGGCCCGTCATTTAGGGGGGGTCGGGGGGAGGCCGTTTCCCCCCGGCTTTTAAAATGAAAAAAAATTCCAAATGAGTTATGTCTGATGAATATAGTCTGACCCCGATATAATAACAAATTTGACAAGCATACCCCCGATGTAATGATAACAAATTTTACTATCGTACTCCGATATATTGATATAATACATGTATGAATTATCATGTATATCATATGGTATGTTTTATCGCATGGTTATTATGCATAATCGCCAGTAAAAGCTACAATTTTTTATTAGTTATTAAATTTACCGATGATGCTTGGGTACTATGCATAATCACCGGTAAAAGTGTTATAAATTTAGGGCAATTTATCAAACTCACCAAGACGATTAGTAAGTACATAATAATCAGTTATGTATAATAACTGCATATATGAAATTTACCGTAACGTATATGTTTATTTATCTCATATTCATTTACACTTTTTTAATTTTACAATTTCAAAGACTAAATAAATAATTTGTTTACTAACCTGAAACTTCATGTTTTTCTCCGATCTCGTCCCAAGCCTTCCTCCGTGCAAAATTGATCAAAACACGAACGAAGCAAAAAGAACGAGGAAAACAAATATGGCGTCTTCACATGCCATCACACGACTGACGAGAATCTGAACGATTTGATTTTTTTGTGACACGTAGTAAGGCGTGTTACGTCGGATTTCATAATCCTACACATTCCCACGTTGCGTCAGCACAGTGTGAACGTACCTACAGAAGGCTCATAGGTGGAATTTATATCGCACGCATTTCTACGTGGTTCCCCGTCACGTCAGAGTAGTGTGCACGGATTTTTGAGTGTTATGTCAAATTACATCATCACAGACTTTACCACGTCACGTCATCACAGTGTGAACGTACCTACAGAAGACTCATTGGTGGAACTTTATATCAGACGCATTAACGTGTGGTAACACGCCACGTCAGTGTAGTGTGTATCCGCCTTTATGCTAAAACACGTATCTTACATAGCATCAGACACGCGTCTCCGCTCATTCGCATTATGCTGGTGGGAGGGGAGAGGGCCTCATTCTATAAATAATCAAACAACAGAAAATAGCGTATACCAATCTGTGGAAAATCCCTTGTTATTCAGTTACTTTCAGCAAGTTTCGAAATTACAATTGTTTTCCGTGAATTTCGTAAAAAATTGGTTGAAAACCCGCCGGAATGTTACAAGCAAAAATCCTGCGATAAGAATTGGAATTTTTATGGAAAACATTCATATCTTCTTGAATATACGTGCTATTCTCTCGAAAATGCACGCAAGTATTGAACAAAGTTACTGCAATATATTTTTTTTCTTAGCGTTGCAAATCAATTGCAGCTTTTTCTGATACAGGATCGGTCAAAATTATTTTTTTTCTTACTCGATTTTTTTGTCGGGCCCCTAAATGCCCTCGTGACTAAATTTTCACTGGAAATAGGTGATTATCAATACCAGGTACATAAAAATTCAGAACGATTCACCCAATATTTTTTTAATAAATTCGAGAAAAAAAATATCGAAACTCCAAAAAGGACACAGAATTTCGGAAACGTATTGTACAATTACATTCTAGATCAGTATTCTCCACCCGCTGATCAGCGAAACATTCCGCTCAATTCATAAAGCTGCTAAATAGTTTGATTCGACATTATTTCGTTTCTGCATTGGTTTTCATTTCTGCCCATTTAGGAAAAGGTCTGAGAATTATTTTTTTTCCCATTTATTTATTTTTTGCCGTCCCGTAAATCATTTGTGATCATTTTCTCTTGTATTCCGACAATTCTTCTTCCATTTCCAGTATTTATTTTTTATCTGTCCGACGATTCTTTCTCCTAGTTTTGGCTTTGGCAGTAACACAATGTTACTACATTACAAATGTATATTAAAATTTGTAATGTATAACGCACCTCCCCCCTCTTGCCCTCATGGCATACGACCTTCACTCCTGTATAATACCAGACGGCTGACAACCATAGCGCCATCCTCATGTTTTACTCATTTTAGCGTCTCTGTGTAATATTTTCATTAAAGCACTGTAAGTTTACAATTTTGCACTGTGATTCACCACCAAAGAGGGTTTTCAAAATGTCCCGGTTTTCAGCAACGGATTCTGCGTTTCGTCTCTCGGTTTTCTCGCGAAGAATTCCGGGATTTGTCCGGGTTTCTCGTGTACCTCATCTGGACATCCTAGTCTAATCTTGAGACTGAGGTTACCAAAACAGGGTTTTACGTCCATCGCCCAAAGAATTCCTGATCGATGTGTTGCGGTATTTGTGTCGAATTTTATGTGTCACGTCAAAACGTTTTATGTGATACACAATATCAGTATAAAATTTTAAAAAAAATTTCAATTATGTCTTATAAAAACTCAATAACTTGATAAATATTTATTACATTTATGTTTTTTTATGACATTTTTTTATGTTAGTTGGTTGATGTTTGTTAATTTTTGAAATAGCATCATGGTGTTAAATAATTTAACATTCGAAGGGACTCGCTTCTCAACCTTTTTTGACTCGCGGAGCCCTTTTCAGTATATAATTTCTATGGCAGAGCCCTGTTTTACTCGAGGAGCCCTTTTATTGTACATAACTTTTATGGCAGAACCTTGTAGGCCTCTCTCATTTACTTATCTACCAAATTTACTGATTCGTTTTATTTTCCTCAAGTCGCCGCGGAGTCCCTGGGAGGTGCACACGGAGCACCGGTTGAGAACCACTGACCTAGTGTAATCATTCTGGAACGAATTATTTTAAAAGGGATTGTGTGAGGTCAATGCTAGTTCCCCGTATAAATTCAGGGAATCAACTATTTCTGTATTCCGCCGATAAATACAGGGAGAAAAAAATATCCGTAGAAACTTTAAATGTTCATATAAAAACCGGAAAAATAACCGAAATAAAATGCAGTTTGCAGGGTTAGCATCGGTAGGTCACAGGTGGCGCTGACGTACACAAGTCTAAGAAAAGACACGCAAATAACAAACAGAATGCCTCCGAATTGTTGATTACAGCAGTATGTGTTCCACGTGACCAACACCGCAGGGATAACACATTTCAGGCGAGTCACAAATCCAGCAACGGCAGAGTGTAGAAGGTACATGTACACGTTTTACAACGGTGAACTGGTTGCAGATTAGGAGCGCAAGTTGTTATAACCGTCTCATTTGCATATTTCCACCGAAGTCGCTCGTACCAGCGCCACGTATCGACTATTTTTTAGGGGTTTTTTCCCTGTCTTCGGAAAATTCCCGTGACCTAGCGATGCTAACCCTACAAAAGCTGTTTTTTATTTCGGTTATTTTTCCGGTTTTTATTCATTTTTAAACTTTCTACGGACTTTTTTTCCCCACCTTGTATAGCATCAATTATTCAATAATGAATTTTTTTTAAATATCATCCTGTTCAAAACATTTAAAAATATTAAAATATGTAAAAAGTAATTAATTCTGTACTGTGGGGTCTGAGCTAATGCAATTTAACCGCACATGGCCCACGTAAAAATTTTTTTAGTCAGGGGTTCTGAACATTTGCATTCTTTGGACTTTTTATGCTAAAAACGCGAAGGCGATGGACTCCTCCACATAATATTCAGCAAATAATAATAAAAGCACAAAAAACAATTGCTTTGGCGCTCACAGAGCTTCTGAAACCTCTCCAAGGACACCGAAGAAGTTCAAGGTCCCCTTATTAAGAATTACTGTACTGAGAAATCTTTTACGAATTTGTGTGCGTGCAGTTTTATGTGCTGATCTTGAATGGATTTAGATTCAATTCCCATTCCATTTCATCAAGCGAATTCTAAATTGAGTCGAGATCGGGATTCTGAGCGGCCTATAACTGCATTTCTGTGTCACGGTACTTTGGGCCGTATTCACCGGCATGGTTTAAACTGTAGTCGCAATTTTTGAATAAGAAATCAACATAGATTGGTTAAAAACCTGAATTTAACCAATATCCGCGTGTCGATCTCTTAACAGAAAATTGTGACTAGTTTAAACCAGTGATTCCCAACGTGGGTGTTAACGCCCCCTGGGAGCGATGGAATATTCCAGGAGGGCGGTAGAAGCTACCGGTATAGCATGGGATTCTATGGGTGAGATTGCGTTGGGGGCGCTGGGAGAAAAAATTTCTGAAGATGGGGGCGATGGGACAAAACAGGTTGGGAAACTATGGTTTAAACCATGTCGGTGAATACGGCCCTTTGTCATTCTGGTAGAATCATAAATTCTGAAGTATTTACTAGGAACCCATATCCGCGTCCTCAAGCCTAATTTTGGGGAAAAATGAACTAAATGACACATTTCCATATCACAGTGATTTTACCGCACCCGCGTTGCAGTTCCACGTCACTTGAGTGGCCATCACATATTCCCAGATCACTGGGGTGACCCACGGCAAATTCAAAGATCGCTCAAGTGACCCGCGGCACAATTTCTGAGTACTTAAGTGGCCCACAAAACATTTAAAAATCACTCAGGCAGCGCACACAAACATCGCTAAGTCAGGGAACTGCAACCTCTCAGGCAACGCGGCGAAATTGAACCTTCACACGAAGAGAGTCCTAGGATCACCAACTCATGTAATTTAGCGACATCTTAATAGAAGGGTCCAATGTCACTCCCGAGTTAAATATTGACAAAAATAGCTGAAGACTTTTATTCATTCGTAAATTAATTTTATTATAAATTTAATTTTATTGGTTATCAAAGATCAGTGTTTTCTGAAATCATTTTTTTTCACTAATTCTCGACAAGTTTTTGATTAATTTCTGTTCATATTAACTAATTCTGAATTTAAGTAAATTAATTTAATTATTTTTTATCTGAATTTAAATCACTCTAGATGATTTTGTAATTATTTATTGCGGAAATTATGAAAAATTATTTTCCTTCGCATGATATCTCGAAATCATTTCTTTCAATAATTATGCTATTATTCTTTTATTGTTCGTGAAATAATTTCTGCGAGAAATTTCGAAATCATTTCTCTCATTGATTTTTTTTCAAGTTATTTTTTTTCATTAATTCTGAAATTATTTGTTTGAAAAATTATTTCTTTCAGCATTAATGAATTTTCATCAATTCCGAAATTATTTCCTTCATTAATTCTAGAATTAATCATTTTTTAACGTCATGACAGTTTTCTGAAAATGATCGGCGGGCCACGACAAAAAGCTCGGAGGGCCGAATGTTGCCCGCTGGCCACGTGTTGAAGATCCCTGGCTTAAGTGAACCACACTCAAGTTCCGAACTGGGCTGACCGGCACCACAATTTCAGATCACTTGAGTGACCCACGGCATATTCACAGATCACTGCGGCACAGTTCCAGAGCATACAACGTCTTGGCACAAACTGTTTTAAATGGGTTTTTTTAATGATTCTTTCAAGTTAGTAACTTGGGGTATGTGCAAAAAGGGTACCTAACTCAAATGGCCCTAGTATAGGTACCGACCCAAATCAATTAATCTTTTCTTTTCATTTTTAAGGATATTTTGATATACAATGAACAGAAACCAATAAAAAAGAAAGTAAGTCAGTTTTGGCTGAGGTTTGAAAAAGCGTGTCCGGAAAATTCACCGACAACAGTTCGATACGAGACAGTTAGCAAGGGAGTGAGCGATTTTGAGTTACTGAGTCTATAAGCGAGTAAGTCAGTCCATGAGTGAGTGAATGACCCACCGAGTATGTGAGTGAGTTACTGAGTCAATAAGCGAGTAAGAGTCAGTCCGTAAGTGAGCGAGCTACAGAGTCCGTGAGTGAGTGACCCAGTGAGTAAGTGATTGAGCGAGTGACCCAGTCACTCACGGACTCAGTAGCTCGCTCGCTCACTCACTCACTCGCACACTGAACTTTGACGCAGCAACTCAATCGCTCACTCCTTCGCTAACTGATTCACATTGAACTGTTGTCGGTGAATTTTCCGGCGGTGAATTGTTGGGGGTGAATTTTCCGTAAACCTTCAAAAAAAGGGATACATGACCCGTGGCACGTTCACAAATAGTTTGAGTGGCCCACGTCACAGTTCCTAATCACGAAAGTGGCACGTGGCAAATTTTTAGGTCAACGAGTGTCTGAAAATATGCTGTGGTTTGGTAGAATTACTTTCCGGAGAAAATGTTTTATATAAATTTCAACAGTCACCGGACACCCTTCATTTTTTTTTTTTACATGATTTAGAATTCCAATACCATTTATCATTTTTCCTCTCTAGTTTCTCTCTTAAATTTTGCCCTCGATTGAAATGAATAGAACTGGGATTTTTCACAAAAAAAAAAGATCTGGAAATGAAATATCCGATTTTTTATTTTTATTTGCATTTTTTTCATTTCATTCCTACTCCTTCAAGAAATCGATAGATACTGTATTTCGAATTTAGGGGAAGAAGAAAATGCGTTCAATTTTCTTGTCGAGATCAAAATTTTGTCACTTGCGAGATATTTTCCATGCAATATTTTTGAATCGCGATATATTGCAGGTGAAGACTCCCGTGGATTTTCTTTTCCCCCCATCGTTGCCATTTTCTTGATCTAGGTTTGGATGACAGTACCAACTGAAAACGTGATTCAAATCAGTGGTTCTCAACCTTTCTTTAGTCCGTGGTCCCCCTTTGGACCATTTTTTTTTTCTCGTAGCCCCCCCCCCCCGTGTCTTATCCGGCCCTCCCACCCTCATTCAAGCGTGAGACCCTTTATACTTATCGAATTGAATTTAATCAAAACTAAATTTATAACGAACAGAAAATCGGTCTCTGGAACACACGTATCCAGAAGGCGGGAGGTCATCCCTCCCAAGAGCCGAATTACATGGGGAAAATTGATCTGTGCGCAATTTTTACAGTAAACGATCCAACGGACCTACACCGTAAATCGCGACCCTCCCGATATATATATCACCCTGGGCCTGTTCAGTGAGCTTCCTGGTTGTAGAGGTTTTATGGATGTTATTCTCAACATCATGGATCCTCAAGTAAACTGATGTTTTTGGGGAGGGGCATACTTAGCTGGAAGTAACAGCTTACATATTTGTGTACTTGCATTTGAGAAAACCATAGTACTATATCTCTCACATCCTGTATGCTCTCTTTAAGATATGAGGCCGTGGGTCATGCACACAGGGATCCATGGGTTTAGAGGGTTCTTATATATATAGACATCTATATGCTGGATTCCTAAATTAGTCGCATTTCCCCCCACCCCACCATATTTCACTGGAAAGCTTTATTTCTTTATCTGTGATTTCTTCACAGCTCTGCATGGCCCCCTTCACCATTTGTCATGACCCCCCCCCCTTCAGCTTATTTCCACCCGTGGCCTCTTTGAATACCCGAAGGGGGCCATATGACCCCAGGTTGAAAACCACTGATTTAAATGACGCTAAGAAAATACGAACACTGTTAGATTTGCCGAGCAAAATGCACCGGCTGCCAAAAGTTGAGCACTTGGCGGCTTACGTAACATAACGATACTACTTTAATTTTGCCCCTCTTGATTGTACAGCAAGCGTAAAACAGGAGTTCTTAACCTATGGGTCGCATGGACTTCCGAGATGGGTTGTTCAAATTCCATTCACAGTCTACTTTTGAGCTATATAGGTCTCAACCCAGACTTGATTTTTGATTTGCATGGGCTTCTGAGATGAATCGTACAAATCCACTTCAGCCATGATTCTTGAACTATGGGCCACGACGCCCAAAATTGATTCGCACAGTGTGTATATCAAGGGGTTCGTAACCTTCGGGTGCAACTTAAATTTGGGTCTCAGAGTCTTCGGAGATGAATCGTATAAATCCATTACTATTCAAGGGCTATTGGGCTATGCATCCCAAACAAAACATTATTCGCAAGGGCTTCCGAGAAAGGTCGTACGAATCAACTTATAGCCAAGGGTTTTCGAGCTATTGGTAACGACTCAAACATGTTTCGTGGAGCTCCCGAGATGGGTTGCACAAATCCATTTACAGCCAGGGATTCTTCAGCTATGGGACATAACCTAAACTCTATTCGCAGGGGCTTTCGAAGAGGGTCGTACGAATCCAATCAAGCAAAGGATTTATGAGCCATCGGTGCCGACCCAAATTTCATAATTTTTCATAAATTTCAATAATTTTGAAAGCAAACAGTTAATAGGTCGCGAAGCTGATCCTGTTGATCTTGGGTCGCGACTGAAAAGGTTTAGAACCCTGGGTGCAGACGTACTTCTGTAATTATTTATCGCCAAGGAATCACTCTTTTTTTTCCGGTTCCGTGGAATAGTTCTTCAATGTATTTCTCTCCCAGTTAGCGGACACTCTCGATAGCGGACAATAAAATCAGGTAACCTCTAATTTTTTTCAAACTCAAATTTATTAATTTTTGGTCACAAACAAAGCAGTCATCATATCACGCCACAATAAATATCCTAAAT
Source organism: Pholcus phalangioides (assembly GCF_987345545.1). Lineage (NCBI taxonomy): Eukaryota > Metazoa > Arthropoda > Arachnida > Araneae > Pholcidae > Pholcus > Pholcus phalangioides. The sequence continues at coordinate 15,516,932 of NW_028301601.1, read as the reverse complement.
CGTCAATTAATTACTTAATTAATTGAGCATAACTATGGCCGGATGGCGAACTCAAATGGTAGTGTTTTGTTTGTTGATACGTGTGAAGAAAGCCAACATTACAAGACCGATAATGTTACAAATACAACGCCACAACAGGCAAATTAAAATAAAAGGAGAATTTTTCAACCATTTGCGTTTTGCAGACGACATTGTTGTTATCAGCAGTAATCGAGACGAACTAGAGGAAATGATACAAGAATTGGCGAAGGCAAGTGTTCCGGTGGGCTTGAAAATGAATCTGCAAGACTAAAGTTATGTTCAACTCCTTTGCTTTGAAGAAGACGATCCTACTCAACAACACGGAAATCGAAGAACTAGAAAGCTATGTATACCTGGGGCAAAATATTACCAAGGACAACGAATCATTAGTGAAATAAACCGAAGAATCAGGATCGGATAAGTACTTTTGGCAAAAACTGTGTAATTCTGAAGAGTCATATGCCATTGTGCCTGAAAATAAAAGTGTTCTACAGACAACGCAAAGGAGCATGGAAAGATGCATGTTAGGCATCACAAGAAGAGAGAGAAAACGCATCACTCGGATAAAAAGCCACGCAAAGGTATATGATATCATGGAAAGAATTAAACACTTAAAATGGAAATAGGCTGGACATATTTCAAGAAGACAGAACAACACATGGACCACAAATATTCCGGGTTGGTGCCCTCCGTGGTGTTAAACGTCCGAGAAGGCGTTAAAAATGTCCCCCACACAAGATGGATCGAGAAGATCAGAAAAGTGGCTGAAGCATCAGACAGAGTAAAATGGAGAAATTTAGAGAAGACCGTCATCCAGCAGTGGATTAAAAATGATTGATGATCATGTGCAACATTTTAACAATAAGTATGATTACTACATAACAGGATGTTCTATTATTCGATCGGATACATGCAAGCCTCGAGACATGGGTATAATTTCGGTCCCATGAAATTCGTAATAATAGGAAATTCCCGTGAAATACAACCAGAATAACACATGTGAAGTTAAAAATTCATACATCACAGAAATTTGGGAAAAAATCAACAGTTGCTTCTTTATTCAAGATAATTGAGGAGCTTATCAGGGCTGTTTTTAGCTTTAGTCTTTAGTTTTAGCTTTTAGTTCTTGTGTAGTGTCAGTATGTTTTTTATTTGTTTATTTTTATCATTACGTTCTTTTAGACATTCATAATTTTATTTGACATGAGCTATTAGCTGATCGGTTTCACCGTCCATTGCACGGTTCCGTTCGCAATAGATAGATAGATAGAACCGCTCACAACCCCGGACTGATGCAAAGCACCTTACTTCCGTTCCCTCAAAAGAGGCAAAGTTGTGTCGGAAAAGTTAGCAAAGATTTATAGTAGTGGCTCCCCTTGCCCCGTGCCCGCAAGTTTCGAATTACTCGCGTCGTTCTCCCCAGGAAGACAGCCATCAACCAATGCAACATACAAGCCATCTGACAAAAATGGGGGACTGAATCCAATGACTAGGGAGAAAAATTGCACGTGCGCCCAGTGGCACATAAGGGCCGGAGACCACAGCCTGGGATTCCGAAAGAAATGTGGAAAAGACTTGTGGGCAAGAAAGAAGAGGAAGAAGCTGGCAAGTTGAAGTGGGAGAGCTTTGAGAATGATCAAAATACACAATACACAATGTATACAAATTACATATATACAGCGCCTCGACTGTGACGGGAAACGAAGAAACAAAGCCTCCGTCCACAGTGCTGAGCAGTTTTCCCTGTCCAATTGCAGAATATGCAATATACATACACACACAGAATTCACACAGAGCCTGCACTGCAACGGGAATAATCAAACAGAGCCTCCGTTGACAGTGCTGGGCATTCACATTTGAATTACATGCATATATTATTTACTTTACAAAAATTTCCCTTTTTTATACTATTGGGAATGCACAAAAACATTACTCTATGAAGGTAGTATTGGGCACAAATATCACCATGAGCTCATACATATATATTCAAGGTTACAAAATTACTATCATACTATAAAAGTGCGGCGGGAACAATCAAACACAGCCCCCGTTCACAGTGCTGGGTGGCAGCGATCACATTTGAATTACCCACACATATTTACATAATATATTTATATAATATACGCTAATTACATAATATAAATTTCCCTTTTTATAATAATTGTTGATACATATAAACATTACTAGGTACGTCACATATTCACAACAAATGCCATAATGAGCTCATACAATATTCAAGGTTACTAAACCACCATCATACTATGAAATTGTATATACAAAAACATTCATAAATTATACAGGGTGTATTACTCAAATGTTATGGTTTAGGAGCCCAAATGCGCCCCTCTATGTGGAACCCGCATCCGTTTCAGATTCCACTTCCGAATCACTAGTGGATTGTTCACTACTTCCAGTTATTATCAAAATAGTTTCTTTATAATTTATCAGATAGCCCAAGACTTGTTGTAGTTTCCTCGTTGCAGATCTTTGTAAAATAATTTTCCGTTTCCACAAGATCTCTCGTCCGTTCGGTGGCGCCTGTAAATGGTATCCCTTTGTGTACTCACACTGTGTCACATAGTGTATCACGCTTCCCGGAAGGCCGCATCTACACGTACTGGTCCGGCTGATTCCGAACCTCCGCATGTATTCACCGAATGGACCGTGTTCTGTGAGGAACATTACTATTTCTCGCGGCATGACTTCTTTCATTTTACCCACTTTTGGTATTACGTCGAAGACTTTTCTTCCAGTTGTGCATATTTGCCAATGGTGTTGCCATTTCTCTGACGCTTCTTGCAAGAGCAGATTTTTAATGTAGGATGCCGGTAATTTCATTAGGTGGTTTTCATGCTGATGTTTTGTAGCCTCTTTTGCGAATTTATCCGCCATTTCATTCCCCTCAATGCCTACATGAGCTTTCACCCATCGTATTGTAATCTTCCTTTGGTCCATTAGTGTTTTTCTAATGTCATGCACTAGGCTGTAAGGGGATTCTACGTCTCGTATTGCCTGTATACATGACATGCTGTCTGTCTTTATAGTTGATTTTTCTGCACAATTTTTTGCATAACTGACCGCCATCCAGATTGCGTATAACTCTGCTTGAAATACAGTGTTGCTATTTAGCAATCGGCAGTTCCATTTGTCTGTTACTTCACCCATGTATATACTGATGTAGGCGGCCCCTACGCCATCCACGGTCTTTGAACCGTCTGTGAAAATAATTCGATTTGTTGATTCTTCTACATCAGTGGTCAAGACCTGTGTTGGCAAAATATCTTTCACCGGGTGATACGTCCATGGTGGATGTTTATGCTCTACATCTGTAGGAAGATATGTTACATTGTTTATATTAATCTCGCGCTTTAGCCTTAAATTTGCTTTCTGTACTTCGTTTTCCAAAAGTATATGTAGAGGAGGATTGTTAGTTAATACTTGTAACGCACTGTTTGGTGTTGTGGAATAGGCTCCAGTGATGAATAGCAGGAATTTCCTTTGAAGAGAGTCTACTTTTGTTCTTAGTTGTTGTTTGGGATCACCGAACCATGCGATAACACCATATGCTATAATGCGGATGGCGACAACTTTATAAAGCGTGTTTCTAATTTTCGTATTAATGCCCCATGCAGGACCAGCCATTCTTTTAAAATTTTGTAAACATTTCTGTGTTTTCGTGATCAGATAATTCACATGTTTGAACCATGTCAGGTTTCTATCAAACATTATTCCTAAATATCTGATGTTCATATTGTGTCTTATTGGATTGTTTCGCAGTCTAATGGTTGGTCTTCCCTTTTTGTGAGAAATCCATAAGTAATTGGATTTGGAGAATTCGATTTCTAATTTATTTTTTGTGAGCCATGTATCCAACAATACCATTGCTGTTTTTGCGTGCTCGGTGACCTTGCGGATTGTTGAATCACCAATTACCATAGCAATATCATCCGCATACACTTGAATCTTTATATTTTCTGGCCAGTTTTTCGTAAGTAAATCATTTATGACAAGGTTCCACAGCATAGGCCCACTACAGGAACCTTGAGGGCACCCTTTTGTTTGAATTATAGTGGCCTCACCTTCATCCGTAAAAAGGGATATCTGTCTTTCTCTGATTGCATCAATCATTGTTCTTCTCACATTGTCCGGCATTGAGATGTTGAGAAGTTGCCTTACTATTGTTTTATGTGAAATGTTATTGAAAGCTCCCTTAATATCTATTGATATTAGGGCAACATCTTGTTTTTGGCTCTTAAATGTTTGTATGCTGTCATGAATCTTTGATAGTGCTGTCTCCGTCGAGAACCCTTTTCTGAATCCATGTTGTTTATCGCTGATCCACTTCGTTTTCTCGATGTAATAGTTGATTCTTTGTGTCAGCAACTTTTCGAGAATTTTGCCCACTGTGTTTAGAAGAATTATTGGACGGTATGAACTGATATTTTTCGGATCTTTTCCTGGTTTTAGAAAAAGTATCAGTTGCCCTTTCTTGAATGCTGTAGGGAAAATATTGAAGCTGAGGCATTTATTGAAGAGAGTCGGGAAAAAGAACTTGTGGAAAGCATGTATACTTTTAATCAATGCATTTGTTATTCCATCAGGACGGGGAGCTTTTTTCACATTTAGTTTATCAATTATTCTATTAATTTCTTGAATTGAGAAAGGTGGATCGTTTCTGGTATCAGTATTCTGCTTATTTCTTGACTGCATTACAGTATTTTCATTTTCCCCATTATTTTTGGGGAAAATTTCTTCTAAAATGTTTTGGGCAGCTTGCAAAGATGTTGTTGGATGATCAGGATTTACGAGGAATGTTTGGGGAAGAAATGAGCTTGTATTTGTGACGGTCTTGTATGCTTTCCCAAAAGGCTCCGTCGCCTTTTCACAAAATCTCATCCAGCCTTCTTTTTTTGCCCTGTTGATTTTCTTTTTGTATAATGCAATTTCTTTTCGATATAATTGTTTTAGCCTTATTTGAGTGTCTTTATCATTTTCTCTTTCACACCTCCTCTTTAGTGCTCGCAGACGTTTCCTTTCTAACGTTAGTTCATCATTCCACCATGCGAGGTTTTGAATTGGTGAAGGTTTCACTTTTGGAAATGTCTGCTCACACATGTTAGTAATATATGTCATTAGTTCCTGGCATATTTGTTGGAGGGTTTTGTTGTCTTGACATTTCCTCAAATTGTATTGTATTGTTTCAATTACGCTTTTTGTTTTCAAGATGAAAACCTTTAGCTTCCTCGCTGTTATTTTATATCGTCTCTGTGGCTTTTGGCAAATAGTCACATTCGTTTGTATATAAATGTATTTATGTCCGCTGAGAGTCACTTTCTCATCCACTTTCCAAGATGTATTCAGTAGTGTTGCATGCGAGTTCGTAATAGTCACATCCGGCCATCCTTTCCCATAATCCGTCTCGAAGGTGGGAGGAGAATTACTATGGTTGAGAAAATATAAATTGTTCCTATTAGAAAAATCAATGAGCTTATTTCCTCTAGTATCTGTTCTATGGTCTCCCCAGAGCGGGTGATGACTATTGAGGTCGCCGCACAACAATAAGTTCGCTTGTGTGGACAGTTTCAATAGTTGGTCCATTTCTTTAAGAACATTCTCAACACAATCTTTTGGTGAAGAGTACGCACTAGCTAATATTAGATCATGTTGAGGCTGTGAGATTCTAATCGATGTGATGTTGTTGCTCGTATGATATGTCATAGGGTGAATGTCTGGATTGAGCACCAGGATTGCCGCTTTCCCATTTCTGGACATCCATCTTTTCCATCTTTTCGGAAATCCGCGCAGTGGCTTCCCTGATATTCCTGGCTCCTGCAAGGCAATTATGTCAATCTTATCCTTGATTGCTGTATCTACAAGCAAGTTTATTGCCGCTCTAGTTCGATCTACATTTATTTGTAGTATTTTGAGATTGCCCATTGGAGATGGTGTCGTTGAAGAGCATTGAATTTGCTCTTGTCGACATAATCTTGGGTGTTTTTCCCGTCCGCTATTTTGACCTGTTATCCGGGAGTTGGCTATTGCGTCCTTGATGCTATCTTGAGGCATTGTATATCAAAAATGTAATATAAAAATAGTTATATATAATAAGCTACCTGACTTATATGTGTAGGAAAACGATGTGTTATCTTGTTATCAATTTTTCAAGTGTAACTTCAACTTGAAATTGCTCGCGACTGCCGAACTTATCACCTTTGCAGCCGACGAGTCTGTACATATCAAAGTGATTTGACCTCTATGTTCATCTATTCTAGCAGTAGCAATGAGCTCCTGTAGATTGCTGTATTTTAACTGTTCTTCTAAGTCATTCATAACTTGCTTGATGTCCTTTTGGTCAATAGCGTTTAATGTCAGTTTAGATTCATTGATATCGGCATACTTATGCACGGTATTACAAGCTCTTGAGGTTAGATTTCTCTGGTTAGCACAAGAGATTCCTGCATATGTAGTACGACTGCTTCGAATTTCACTATGATTCTTAAGATGACAACGATTGTAGAAAACCAAGCCGGATCCAAATCTGAATGCCGAAGAGGCCTCTCTCTTATAATTCTGTTCCTCGGATTCATAGACAATATCACCCATGAGGTTTGGATTTTTCTGATACATTGCTGTTGTTTTATTATTGAAAGTACGTCCAAAGTTCTTGTTATTTGAAGTTTTAACCCCTGCATATGTTTGCGGTTGAGGTCGGTGCTGTTTAAAATCATCGGTCCCTGGGCACACAACATATATATACTGCCGGAGGCTTCGGTTGTTGAGTATAAATCTTTGGATGTTTTTACAGTCTTCTTTAGTGTAACAATCAACTGCCGTACCATTTCTAATATGTCTGATGTTGTGAATTTTTTTCTCAAATTTTTTGATAATAATTTGGTTGTTACTGTTACTTTGATGTGGTTGAGCCAATCTGTTCTTGTATAACAGCACTGAATAGATTTGCCGATTCTTGTTTTTCCTCTGCTTCTTCCTGTAGCTGACTTCTTGGTAAGGATTTTCCGTATTGGAAGAGATCTCGTCAAGTATGAAATATGAAGATGAACTGTCATTCAATTCATCTACGTGATTTGATATTACAGAGTCCTTTTGTTGAGGAGGGGAAGGTATGGGAACTGATATCTGTGTGATTTTTTCAGAATTAGTCACAATGGGCAAATTCTTCTCTGCCGATTTTCTCGCAGTTCCATGTTGTTTTTCAAGGCATTGCCCTTGTGGTGATGGGGAGTCTGTTTGTGTCAAACCACTGAGTTCTTGTTTTATAGTCTCCTCAATCCATTCCACAATAGAATCTATCATAGAGTTGGTTTTTTCCAGTGACGCTGCAGGGAGGTTGTAATTATTGATTAACCACTGTTCAAGTCTTGCCCGAGTTCCAACTCCAGAGATGTAGGTGTTGACAGCTTTAATACTAGTTGCAGTGTTAATTGATGTGGTTGCAGATGGAGATAATGTAACTTTCTCTGATTGTGGCAGATCATGCGATACTTCTGGAATGTTGGTGTTGACTCCAGCCTCTCTGTGAGTTTCTTTGGCGACATCTCTTTGTGGTTTTGGAGGTTGTTGTGGTGCTCTGTTGCGCATCTCACCCATATTGCTAATCTTCTGTTGGAGAAGTTTCTCGATCTGTGGTTGAGCTGAGAGACGGTCTTGGTGCGACTGAGTAAAACAATGTGGTGTAGTCGAAGTGAGCGTTTGTTCCTGAGGAGAAGATATTTCTGTTTGGCAGAAGTTGTCCCTAGTAGATTTGAGGATGTTGTCTGCCCAGATATTGATTGCATCAATTATTTTATTGCTTCTTTTACGTTGTTTAGCGGGAATGCAGAACCCTACATTTCCTCTGGCTTTATCACTTGTATAGGAGTTCAAAATTTCCCGAAGCTCCTCCAGGAGTACGTGTACATTTGGTTGGAGTGTCTTATGTGCTGAAAAATCACTTGAGATTGAAGTAGTGGCACCCATCGTTTTTTGTGCATATACTTGTTGACCGTTGAGTTTGGATATGACTTCAGATGATGCTTGTTGAGAAGGTAAGGTTACAGAATTATTTTTACTCAAATTATCACTGGATTGCATTTCTGTTATCAAACTGGGCTTGAGGAGATCCTCAGAACCTCCTTGACCCCTAGATATGGCAAGGTTCTTGTCTTTTTCCTTAAGTCTTGATGAACTTCGTCTGACAGGTTTTTCAGCTGAGTTGGGTGTTTCTAACCGACGAGAAGTTTTTTTGGTATTATTGATCTGAGAGCAAAGTTTGTCTTCATATTGAGTTTGTTTTTTCACCCTTATCTCAAGGTTCTCTTTTTTTCCCTTGGAGGTTTTAAAACTTTCTGTTTCTTGGGAAATGTTCATATTGGCAGCATTGTTCTCCTCACTCCTTTTCTTAACTTGAGACTTGACATTTTGTTTACCAGACCTTTTCTTTTTTTTTTCCACTCTTATAACTTTTGGAATTTTTATGTGAAGTGAGGTTCTGTATTTCTGCTGACTTCTCTTGTAAGAGAAAGTGGCTTTTATCAAGTTTCTCTTTCTTGAAGTCTAAAAAGTCAAGCATTGTCTGAAGTTCCTTGTCGTTCTCGGTGTAATCAATTCCCTCTGGTAGAGAATCCATATAACTGCCTTCATCCCATGATTCAACTGATGAGTCCATTATTTTCGAAGGAAAGTGATTGGGTTGTTGGACCGTCGATGTATTTAGTGAGAGAGAAGTTTCTTTCGAGTGAGATTCAGGGTCACAAGATATGTCAGTATTTAGTTTACCAAGCTGTTTGCGCCGACAAGAAGGTGGTGTGTTTGAAACACCCAACTGACTTTGGGAATCATTGTAATTGAGATCATCAGCAGAGAGGAGTGTCTTTGATTCACTGCCCTGTTCCCCGGAATTACTCGCCATTTCTTCTACAGAGGAAGTCTGTAGATTATGTAGAGTGTTATTATTCAATACCATTGAGGGTTCAGTTTTCGTTTCCGTTGTTTCAAGATCTATGTTTTGTGTCTTTTCTGTCAATGGGATTTTCACTGCTACTTGACTTGTAAATGTAATCGGTTCATTAGAGGCATCAGTTGCTCGAAAAACTCTCCTCTGACATTCTGAATCTTCTATGCTGAACTTGAGCGAGTCTTGCTTTTCTAGCTGTTCATTATGCACAAATGAAGATGTTTTCTGTATGTTGAAAATACCCATTTTATGTTTCCATTTTATCAGCTCTGCTTTATTCGAAGTTAATGTTTGTGAGTTGCAGGAATTCAGTTTGTAGACCACGTCTGACGTTGACGACGAAGATGAGAGGGAGCCAATCGATGAGTTTGACGACGAGATTGAGACATCTGAGTTTTCCGATGTTACTAAACGGGAGCTAATATTGAAGGTTTCATTGAAAGACCTGGCCAAATTTTTAAAAACTTGGTGAATTTTGGAGGCTTTCTTCTTGATTGGATGATCTCTCTGGTCTTTTTTCTTTTTATCCCGTTCATTGTGCTCGCTTCTCTCAAGATCTAGTATTGGATTTGACATGTTCATGTCCGTATGGAATGGGTGATCTGTACAGTCTGGTTGATTTGAAGTTCCCACAAGGGTATCTTTTTTGTCCATGTTTGAATCAAAAGCTGGGATCCCTACAGGTGTCTTATTTGACTTATCCATAGTCAGTACAAAACTATTAACGGCACTACCAATTATGAAGAATATTAGCACATGAGAAACGTATGCGTGACCTGACTGAATGGTCACCAAATCAAACCCGTTCACAAAAATTATAGTAAAATGTTCAAAAATGAAAATTCAGTCCAAAACTATTAACACCATTACCAATTATAACGAATAACCACACATGAGAAACATGTATGCGACCCGACTGAATGGTCGCCAAATGAAAATCGTTCACAAAAAATTATAGTAGAATGTTCAAAATGTTCAGAAATGAAAATTCAGCACAAAACTATTAACACCACTACGAATTATGAACACCAATGCATGAGAAACGTGTGACCCGATTAAATGGTCACCAAATGAAATTCGTTCACAAAATATTATAGTATAATGTTCGTCAAAAAACTTTTACCATGGCAAAAGAAAATCAGTTAAAGAAACAATTCAGGACTTCAAACACCAAACATGACAAAATGCAGTGGAAAGTCCAAAAATCATTTACATGTATAATAAAACTTGTCACCTGGTTCAAAAATGGCGAGTCATACACACAACATTAGATTCTTTTTACAAAATCATATCTCACCACTTATAAGAGTTATGGCAACGATTAACAGGTTGAATTATAGCAAATGTTCTGGTTAATGATCTCTGCTATCAAGTTTCAAAAATCACTCACCCCTATCATGTCCAGACTGTCCTTAAATGTAGTTCACCTTCACCGCTTGAAAACCACTGAAGTTTATATCCGGAGTTTGTAATCATACCATTCACTTCGAACTACTTGGAATGTTTGAATGATCTTCATACCGTTTTGAAACAGACATTCCCGCCGACAAATCAAATGAAAAATTTACACCGATTGTCATTGAAAATTTCCAGTCATTGATAGCGGAAGATGGAAACCGTCGCCCGTTGATCGCGACTGCACCGATATAGCACGTGTGGCATTAGCAATATCCAAATTTTTTCCTACATCACACCACCACACAACTCCACATATGTGAACCCCCACTCCTACACTAAATAAACAATAGTTACGCATTTACTGCCTGCCATAACCTAATATTCACATTTTAAAACAAAATTTTTAACGGAGCACGAAAATAAACAAACTGCCTCCATTGTGACTTGACTGGACTCCCTCCGTTCGCAATATATACGCTCTAGCGAAGGAAAACCTCTATCTCCTCTGTAGCTTAGTGGTCAGAGCACTCGTCCGGCAATCGAGGGACCCGGGTTCGACTCCCGGTAGAGGCAGAGATGAGCTTTTTCCTTCCTTAAAAAATTAACATCTCAAATAATGAATATCTTCACAACATCCAGTCTTCTGTATATCTTGTATAATTTTATTTGCTTTATGTTGTTGTATGTGTTTTTTTCATGTTTCTGTGTTCATGTCCCATTTTTTATTCCATTCCTTAACTTCCATGTAAGTTTTTATTCATCCGTACAGGCATCATTGCCTCTGAATCGTAAATATATTTTACAAAAATTAGTTTTAAGTTAGAGGCTTATACTAGGGCTGGGAATCGGCTAAAAATTTTAACTGTTTAATCAAAAAGTTTTGATCGATTAATCGAATTCTAATCGAATATTTTTCGTAGCAAAATAATATGAACTGATGCTATAAAAATATTTGTTATTCATTTCATACACTTATTTGTTAGATTTAAACAAATACAAGGATAAATTAAGAATTCAAGGCTGCCCGCATGAAGCTATTTAAGATGTTGAACGTTATTTGTGAAATCTTGGAATTTCTTCACTTGGATCATTTGAATCAGTTTTATTTTAGGTAAATCAACATTATATTTTATATTGAGTTAATAATATTTCGAAACTACTTTCAATGTTCGTACTAGTTTGTTTCAATCTTCAATGTTTGCTGGTTTTCCTAGAATTTCTAGCCGGATAGTACTTGTTGGGAGAGGAGCTGTTGCTTCCCAAATACAAATACGAAAGTCGCAACAGGTAAACTGCGCAACGAAGTGGCCGAAAAAAAATGTCTGCAAAAATATGGATGTCAAAAAATATATACATAATACACGAAAACTGTTATTTTCACGGTGGAGACAATACATTTATAAATTTTGTTCTTGTTTTCTGAAACACCCATCAAACTCAATTTGAAACTGAAATTTCTGTATCACCTATTTTCATTAAATAGACATTTATTCTCCAATACCGAAAAGTTTGATTAACACATTGATTCCAATATTTTTAAATATGGTCACTCATCTAAAATGTTATGTCTGACTGACTGACTGAAATGGGAGGTAATGTCCGTTTTATAAATGCGCCCTTGCGTCTGCTCCGTACTAGTTGGGATTTTCAATTGGAAATTTGGAATTTTGACTAAGGGAAATTTGAGTTTGATGTGAGGTGAAAAAGTGTATTAGTGTAAGTGTTGTGTGTGGAGAAAATGTTAGGTATAGGAACATAATTTGACATCAAAAATTGGTTTCGTCAAATAAACCAATCTAAATTACACTTTTTCTGCAAACTTTAATCGAACGTTGCCGAGACAGAAAAGGAGTGGGTGAGTGATTAATGAGTGACAAAAAGAGTGTGAAAGCATGTGAATTACTTAAAGAGTCCTACAAGGCGAAGGACCAGGTCAGTGAGTGACCTAGCATTTCTTTGATTCTTCGTTTTACATAATTTTTAATTTCCTTTCACTATATGTAATCTTTGACGTTCCAATAAATATTGGTTTTGCCGGAGATGCGCTGGACCTCCCCCTTCGGGATGGGGAAGGGGGAGCGAAGAGCTTACGTTGCTTCTTGCGACAGAGCCTGGGTGTCTCGCGGTTTCTCCAGTTTCTCCTCCAGTGACCTAGCATGTGCAAGCATGTGAATGACCAAAAGAAAGATCTACAGCGCTTGCAAGCATGTGAATGAACAAAAAATGCCATAGAGCAGTGATTCTCAACCTGTGGGGCGCGCCCCCCTGGGGGGGGGCGATAGTACTGAAAGGGGGGCGCTAGCATATCGAAAGAAACATGTGTTATTTAAAAAAATGATTATTTTACTCTGAAAGGAAAGCAAAACAAAATGCATTATAAGATAATAAAAAATGAAATTCGCACTTACACTGATATAATACCTTTGAAATAGGACTTTATCAGTACTGCACAATGTATTTAATAATTAGAATACCAATATAAATTAAAAACAAGTTCAATTATTTTTAGTGACTCCCTTGTGCTTGTCTTGAAGCAAAGTTTTTCGAAGGAAGGTTTAATATCAGAAATGGACACTCTGAGTTCTTTTTCTATATTTAGTTGAGATCTATATTTTGTCTTCAAAGCAGCCACTGCAGAAAATCCGGTTTCGCAAAGGTAGGATGTTGGAAATAGTAATAGTATACGAAATGCTCTTTCTTTCAGTGCAGAAAACTCATCATCCACCCCTGCCCAAAATTCAAAGAATGATTTATTACTAAATTGTCTTTTTATTTCGCCACTTGCCGTGAAGTCTATGAAGATTTCTTCTTCAGCAGTTGAGAGACCACGGGGAGTATTTCGAAATGGATCCCTAACCCACTCGTAACTTGCTACCAAGTTGTCGTCAGCAAGAAAATACTTTTTGAAATTCTTTGCCAGCATGGATAAATGATTTTCAATGGTTAGAAAAACCACTTTCACATGTTGTTCTTCAGCTTTGTAAGTTTTAACACATTCATCCACATTTGCAAACATTTCTAAGTTTTTTTGCTTTAAATTTCTGCTCCACAATTCTAATTTTCTACAAAAAGCATTAACTTTATCACTTGTATCCAACATATGTGTATTTGCTCCTTGGAGTTGAAGATTCAATTTATTTAATTTATCAAATATGTCTACCAAGTAGCTCAATTTCATCGCAAATAAACGATCTCGAAACATCTCGGCTTCCGGTCGGTTTTTCCCTTCTAGAAGAATTGCGATTTCATCTCTTAATTCATAAACACGTTGCAAAAATTTCCCACGTGATAACCATCGCGACTCGCAATAAAATAGTAACGCTGAATGTACTGCACCCATATCTTTACAAAGTGCAGAAAAAATTCTTGATTTTAGGGGTCTCATTTTTATATAATTTACTACAGTCACAACCGTTGTTAGCACGTTATTAAGACCAGGGCTCATTCCTTTGGAAGCCAAAGCTTCTCTATGTATCATGCAATGTGTCCAGACACACTGTGGGGATTTTTGTTTCGCAAGTGCTTGTATACTTTGAAATTTTCCAGACATTGAACGAGCACCATCGATGCATATTCCAACGCAATTTTTCCACTCTATGTTTGCGTCGTTTATAAAATCATTTAAGATAGCAAATAACGAGAGTGCTGTTGCTTTGAGTTCTATTTGTTTGCAGAAAAGTAGTTCTTGTACTGCTGACGTACCATCACAAAATCGAACATAAGCAATGAGATGAGCATCTTTATTGCTATCTATTGCCTCATCAAGCTGAATTGAAAAAAATTTGTCACGTAACTTCTCGAAAAGCTGATGCTGTACATCTTCAGCTATATCACCAATTCGACGGGCAACAGTATCATTTGATAGAGGTATGGACTGTAATTGTTTGGCAAAATTATCCCCAAACATAGTTTCTACAATCTCGATTGCAGCTGGCAAAATAAGCTCTTCACTGAGGCTTTTTACATCTGGCTATTTTATATGAAACTTTGTAAGAGGCAAGTAAAGCTTTTTCATTCACAGACAGAGTTCTTATAAAAAATGATTTTTGCTTTTCATGCGATTTTAATTTAAATTCAAAGAATTCTCGGGGTTTGTTAACGTACTCACCATGAAGCGTTTCCAAATGCCGTTTAAGTTTATTAGGTTTCATGCTGTCTGCTGCCAAAATTTTTGAGCAAATCACACATAAAGGTCTTTCTTCTTCATTTACTTCAGTGCTGGTAAAACCGAAATTTAAGTATTCTTGAGAATATTTTCTTGATTTCATTTTTGGAACCACGCTACTCTGTGCACTTGTCGATGCTTCGTCTACTGCTTGCTTGCGCTCACTTAAAAATTTATCCATGTTTCTGTACAAATCTACTGCGGTAATATGTATTTAATACCGTTGTAAACCGTATACACCTCCTCTAGAATAAAATCCATTGTTTTTTTTCTTTTAATTTTAAATAATTTAATATTAACTTGAATACGACAGCGCAAAAAAAAAAAACTATTTCCTATCAAACATACACACAAACTGTTTCTTCTTTTCCCGTGATCTCGTCTCCACAAGCATCTCCCTTCTCTTCTTTACTCCTTTTTTTTTCTTTCCGCAGTCTGGGGTCCTTTACTGCAGTTTTTTTTTGTCTCGATCAGCTAACACGCAGATTATAACATACATATTCACGATAGATTCGATAGCGATAGGGAACGGGGGGGGGGGGGATACAGAGCTCCCTGTTGGGAGGGATGATTTTTATAATTGTTGTGAATGGGTTGACATCATCCCATATTGTTTGTATTTTCGTGACTTTCTCAGAGGAAAGATTGTTTTATTTCGTTTAAAATAAGTTGATAAAAGTAATTTTCAGCAAATTATTTGAATGTAATATTCCATATGAAAGTTCCAAACATTTTATGGGGGTGCCCCCCTGTAGTGCACTTGTGGGGGGGCGCGATGAAAATTATGATTGAAAATTGGGTCGCAAATACTGAAAGATTGAGAAACGCTGCCATAGAGCCTATGTAAACGTGTAAATGATCAAAAGAGTGACCTATAAAGCAAAGAACCATGTCAGTGAGCGACCAAAAGAGTGACCTAGAGTATTTGCTAGCAAGTGAGTGGTATGTGTGTGTGCGTGCGTGCTAGCATGTGAGTGACCAAAACAGTGCACAAGCATGTCAGCGACCAAAACAGCGTGCAAGCCTGTGAATGACTAAATGAATGACTTTGAAAGTGTATGAGCTTTGGAATGACTTTGAAAGTGTATGAGCTTTGGAATGACTTTGAAAGTGTATGAGCTTTGGAATGACTTAGAGGCACAGGTATACTTGCGTATGGCGAATTCGAAAAAAAGAGTAGCCAAGAAAATTAGACTAAAATGGGAGAAGGGCGACAAAACTCGTGTGGCCCACAGGCGGCAAATCTATAAATGCGCGCCTCTGACAACAATTGGCCTTATTTGATGACAGCCAAACCAAATTTTAAAAGTAACATCTTCAGGAAATGACAAATTTTTGTGAAAAATTATTCGAGTAGAAATACTATACGTAAAAGCATATAAATAGAAATTAATTACGCAGGAACACTCAAATCTTATTGTCTGACGTACACCGAACAGACACGGTGCTAACAGATGTGAATAGCTAAAAACTATTTCCCCAAACAATTTCATTTTTTAATGAATCATCTAAATTTTTAACTTTCTTATCAAGTAAATGGTAAGTTTTATTGCCAATCATTCAAACTTATAAATTTTTGACATGAATACGTCTTTTAAATCATCTGACGATACTGAGAGAGTTCGCAAAAAGTTTTGTGACGAAATTCTTTAAACGCTCATATCTCAGGAAGTAGGCTATGCCACACAACTCAAAAGCCATGGTATCGTCGGATGCGCACTGCAAACGTGCATTCAATGATATCACTCCGGTTTCAATATCCCTATCCGTTTGGGCACCAAGCCCGCTGTCCTGATTCGTAATAAAGTTATGTTACTGCCAAAGAGAGAGAGAGAGAGAGAGAGAGAGCGAAGTGCGGCCGATTCGCGAAATTGCTGGAGATCCCTAGCCCACTGTTCGATGTGCTGATGTAAGACGGTCCGGTAGGCACCACACACACACACACATACATCCATTTTTTTCATCACCAACGTGTGACACGTGGCTGTATATAATTTCTGTATTTGCATTAGCTCCATGTGAGGAGAGGGGAAAAAATGTATGTAATAAAAAAGCTATTTATAAAATAAATAGGCACCCAGTTTTCTGTCAAATTGTGTAAAAAGAAGTTATTACCGCATCGTGACTGCGATATGATGGGTTGCCATGGTTAACGGGGACACAATTATAACGAATAAATGCGTCAAATGGCGATGATGATGCATCGATATACCCCTGTCCGACACTCTAAAGCATTGAAAGGTATTGAGGTAACTTTCGCAAATCGGACGCCACCATCCCACTTAGTACAGATCTCACTAAGCGAGACGGAAAAAATTCTCGAACCGAAAAGAGCAGTGAAGCCAGGTTCGAGGGGTAGGCCGAATGACGATGACCCCGAATCATGTATTTTCTTTTCCAACTTTGGCCAGCGATCTCTAGCCATCTCGCAAACTGGTTGTCCAAAACCCGAAATTTGGACATTGGCTGGGTTATCTAGCAACGAAATTGGTCAATTCGCCAGCTGTCCGATGGCCCTCGTTATATGATCATCTCTGCTGAATTCTGAAAGTTGTCACGTTGTCCCCGCTACATTTCATTTCTAAGTTTTTTTTTTTTTTTCTTCTCAACTCTCTGTGGCCCCTTCACCACTTGTGGCTCCTTTTTCATTTGATTTTCACCTATGTGTCCATCTTAGAATATCCCAGGACCACGAGAAGGCTATATGGCCTGAGATTGAGAACCACTGGTTTATACAATATTTCACAAGTTTTCCTTCAAATATCCAATCGCAACGTAGTAAAACCATTCTGAAAATTCATATTTAAATTCAGGGTGTCCTGTAAGTGCTTATTTGGCCTTTAACTCATAAACCGTTCGTCGTAGAGGTGTGGTTTCGATTTAAGAAAAACTCAAAATGGGTTTAAAAATCACCCTGTACCAGTGAAAACGCAGTGCGTCACAAAATGAACAAAAAAATCTAAATTTTGACACGGTTTCGCTGCAATCCAACTTCAAATGAGAAAATTGTTGCCCCTGCTTCTGAGAGCAACAACAAAAAAAAATCCAAGTTTAAAAGTGCAGTATTTGCTGAGATATTCTAATTTAAAAATCGGAAAAAGTGTCGAGAAAGACCCACATAAATGGGAGAAGGAAGCTTTTTGTTCATTAGGTTTCGCTGCCCTTTCCCACCCTTTTTTTCCAATTTTCGAATTTTAATATCTAAGGTAATATTACAGTTAAAAACATGGGATTTTTTATGTCGGGCTTGGAAGAAAGGGCAACAACTTTTTAATTGGGAGTTAGAGAACAGGGAGAACCATATAAAAATTTAAATTTATTCTGCGATACAAACTGTATTTCCTCTCTCATAACTGGATAATTTTTGGAACAAATTTTGAGGTTTTTTTAAAAAGTTGAAGTCTAACCCCTCTACGACAAACGGTTCATGAGATTATGTTTCAACAGCACTTGCAGGACACCCTGTATAAAATCCTAGAAAATTTTCTATGTTTTCTACCAAGAATCAAAACGGGAAATTTTTCGATTTTCGCTTCCGGAATCGGAACTAACCCCTTTTTTTTCCTGAAAAACACTTCCGTCATCCCTTCATTCTAGAACCGTCAGCAGTTTAATTAGTAAAGACCCCGTAAGGCAATATTAATCAGTATAACGTGGGAACGGGGGAAAAAGTCGGCCTTTTCTCCACCATCGCCATTATCCTTCACTGTAAATTCCACAGAATGTTAATTACTGTTTAATGGATTTTCTCGGAGAAGCAAATGGAAATTGTAGGTTGGGGGTAAGTAAACCACGATCCAGACAAACACTTCCTTTCTGGAGAATAGTTTGCTCCTTAAAGAGAAACAAGGCACCCCCCGAAAGATATGCTGTAATGATTTCAACGCGATCAACACGAGTATTAGAGGGCGAGGGGGGGAAAATAAGGATTGCGATCGCTCCCGTTCTTCCTCAGAGAGGAACATCAGCCAAGTATTGGAACGATTAATCATTACAGGAGAATACTTTCTCAGTGACTTCTGAACCTTGAGAGAAGATCCACCACACATACATAAGCTTGAAAGGATTTGATCCGGGAAAAAATACATGTTATCCTTCAGGGATAAAATCCATTAAGTAATTCAAATACCCAACAATGTAAGAGCGTCTTATGAGATTTTTATTAGGATATGAGGCGATATTTTTTTATTTATTTTGGCGATGACTTTGAAAATTTGCGCAATTCCTCGTCAAAAAAAATTTTTCAATTAATTTCCATGCAAAATTTTGTATGAAGTTGGCATCATCGTGGCACATCATATTTCCCAAAATCATAATTACAAATTATTTGACTTATATTGATCCAAAAAGGTAATTGATTTATATTAATTAAATCTGGGGGGTGGGGGAGTATAAGAACGGTACTTGGTGCCTCTGAACCTGTCGCACACCCCTCCTAAGGGTGATTCTGCATAAAAATCCGCTTATATAGTCATGTTTCACGGAAATTTCGTGAAAAACTCACAAATAAAAATAAAAATTTTAGGAGTTGCTTAGAAGAGCATTAATGCCGAAAAAAACGAGCTAAAAATATACAATACCTGCATTTGATAAGTAAAAGAAACTATGTTGTGCTTGAGAGCAACGCGGCCAATAAAGAGTTAATCACTTGGGCCGCCCTCCTCTCACTTACGTTGCCCCCTGCAGGTACCAAAAGACTTGGTGTCTAGGCGACCCCACATTTACACGGCTACTTTCAGGATCTGCATCACTCAAGCCTAATAATTCCGCGCTATATTCCTTTCTCTAATTCTTTTATTAGTTAGATTTTCATGAACATTTGTGCATTTATAGCGCAGATAAACAAAGCTATTATTTTTTACTTCTATTTTCGGCAGTCTGGGGGGCTATAAGTGCGGTACTCAGTGCTTCTACACCCCTCCTAAAGGTGACTCTGCGTACAAATCCAGTAAGCCCCGTTTACATATGCAAGATTGGGTGTCGCTTTGGTGATAATTACCGGCATGGCAACTTTTTTCCTCTCATAGGGAAAAAAAGGTGGGAGAGAAGCTCATTAAAAAAAAAGCCCATCTTTGTTGGAGTGGATTGGTGGTCGGCACCGACCTTCTCTCCCATAACCCTTTGCACCGCGAAAACTACTGTAAGCTCCTTCGTCAGCCATCTTGAATCAAGAACTTCCGTTTAACCCAGATAACCAGTGACGACTTCCGAAAAGAAGAGGGGCATTACCGGCATAAACTAAACGTCATGTGAATGGTTTGTAGCGAAAATCCCCGTTACCGGAAACTTCCCGGGATGTTTTATTGCACATGTTAACGAACTCTAGAGTAGTATCTAGGTGACTTTGTTATTACCTGCATGGCAGCTTTTTTATCCTCAAGGGGAAAAAAGGAGGGACCGAGACTCGTGAAAAGAGTCCCATTTTTGTTGCGGAATAATGGTGGGTGACTTCGACCTCTCTTCCCCCAGAATCCGCTGTGCCGCGAAAACTGTTGTTAGCTCCTTCGTCGGCTATCTTGAACCAACCACTTCCGTTCAACCCACGTGACAACTTCCGGAAAGGGTGAGGATACCGGCATAAACAAAACGCCATGTAAACGTATTGTAGCGAAAAAATCCCTGTTACCAGTAACTTCCCGGGGTATTTTATTTCCCATGTAAACGGGGCTTTTTAGTCATTTTTAAATGCACGTGTTACGCCACTGGCTTCAATACTCTCAAAGTCCACACATTTTGTTGATATGGATTATTTAATAACAGTTTTTAAATTGAAAATTGATGCATGGATGTTGCAGTTGCTTGTGATTTGTTACGTGAATTGCACCTAATTAAATTCAAGAATCCTTCACAAAGTACCGGAAATGAGGGCTACTTTGACCCTTAAGTGTCAATTTGTCCCTGAAACGAACAATGATTGAAGCATGCGTGCTACAAGCTTCAGATTCGTATAGTAGCCTGCGATTCAGCCAGCCCATAGAACCAGTTAGGCAAGCCTACCTTCATTAGAGTTCTAATATTCGCCGCCAGGTTGCAGCAGTGCTGTTTCCATAAACCCTGTTGAATACAAGTGATTTGTTGCTGTCAAACTTTTGTTTGTTCAAGGAATCCAGTACATGATTTAATTTAGGTAAGTACCAAATTTTAAAGCCAATTCCATACTCATTAAGAATATATGAAATCATTTTGAACTTTCAGGGGTTGTTTGGTTAAATGCACACATCAAAGACATACATTGACTGGTAATTCCAAAAAAAAAAGTGGGGGGGGGGGGTCAAAGTAGCTGAAAATGCTTGTGCCAATACAGGAAACTGGTAGAGGTAAAACCAACACGTCTCTTAAGGAAAATGAGCCATCATCACTTCAGCCAAAAACTGTGGAAACTTGACTCTAAAGGATTGGCACAATCGTGGATTGCATGAGCCTACAAAAAAGGCACGTTTTTTGGTCTAATATCAAAACAAATGGTCGCAAGTGATCAAGACTTCAAAATTATTGAAAAAATAGGACATTTCTCTGCGAATATTGTATATATAGTTAAGAATTGAAAGTTATTTTTCAACGTATAAAAGACTGATAAAAAAGATTATACTTAGGTACCACCGTACCTATTTAAACTAAGACATGTTGTTTAGTTTCTCTCTTTATTAATTTGTAATTATTTCTTTTTCGTTTTGACAAAGAAGTAAATAAAATGTATTTCTGTATTGCTA
Source organism: Pholcus phalangioides (assembly GCF_987345545.1). Lineage (NCBI taxonomy): Eukaryota > Metazoa > Arthropoda > Arachnida > Araneae > Pholcidae > Pholcus > Pholcus phalangioides. Next base: position 15,495,685 of record NW_028301601.1, on the reverse strand, counting down.
TGTGAGAGTACTTTTTCTTCAAAACCAGTGGGTTCCATTGCTTCAAGCATGCTTTGCAGTGTTTTGAAATAGGAATATTTGTCGGGGGTCAAAGTTACAATACCTTATGAGCTACTTTGGCGAAATAAAAAATAAAATAAATTTCATAAAAAATATTATTGGAAATGGATATGAAATATCACAGTATTTTAGAAAAAGATTTGAACCATCTAAAAATTACTTTAAATCTCAATATTTATTATTCGTTGTTTTCTAGCCTAAGGTTAAATTAAAAAGTTTTATAAAAGCGGACCAAAGTAACCGTGATTTACTCGAAGACAGACATTTGGAAATGCAAAATGGAAATGCTTGTTTTTCTATTCGTCCAATAAGAGCCTTGGGTTCACCAAGGATCAGTTCATGGGCCTCAGTTCTTCTCCATCTACATCAATGACTTCCCTGCCCCCCAGATGGGAAACTGGAACTCTTTACGGATATGATGCAATTATTATCACCAACAACATAAAATCTGATAAATGCAGAAAAAATCTTCAGGAGACTCTGGAGGAGGTTGAAGACTGATGTGAGGATAATGCTGTCGAGTTTAATCATGCCAAGTGTCAGTTCATCTGGCTAACAAGAAGAACCAAATTCACTAGAGCACCCATCTACCTGGGCAGAGAAGCCATAAGACCTGTGAAGGAAGTGAAATATTTGGGATGTATTCTAAACCAATCATTATTCTTCGTTCCTCAAATAAATCACGTAAGAACTAAGGCTACCCAAACCATGGGAATGATGTCACGCATTACATTTCCAAATGCAAGACTAATTCTTAAAAACAAGGTCATATTGTTTAAATCGATCATTAGACCTAGCATGACCTATGCTGTCCCAGTATGGGCTCATGTTTCAAAACCAACATGCAGCGTCTGCAAAGTCAACAGAATAAAATACTGAGAACCCTTGTGCGCGCCCCAAAGTGCATCAGAGGGGCTGACATTAGAAAAGACCTGAAGATTCCAACCATCCTCAGCTGCATCCAACAAATCTCAGAGGATCACTTTGAAAGGATGAGGAACTCGTCGACGAGTTCTCTCAGATGCTCGTACTCTTATAACCCTCGTCAAAGACTAAAATTTCTCAGGCCTCTCAGACGTGCCATGGTCGGTGCGTTGGGGTCTGGATTACTGAGCTGTATAATCTTTGTCTATCTATCATAATATTTTTGTACTTTTATCTTGCTATCGAATTTATTGATCAACTCTATTGCATAGACTGACATTGTGGTTCAATATACATGGCTGATCTTTTTTTTTTATTTTTGCATTGTACCAATTAGTATAACCTCGGCTAGCACACTTGTTCTTCTTTTACTTCTTTTGCAAGTTAGATTTTGTTTCCTCATTAATGCATTATGTAACATTTTGGTGAATTGTACATTAGGGATTTCATTTTTTATCCATTATAATACTCGCATTTATGGCATAATATTTCTTTTCTTGCTATTGATTTTACTGATCAACTCTATTGCATAGAGTAACATTTTGATGAAGTATACATGGCTTATCTTTATGTAATGTAGTATTCGGATGGTAGCATTTACCGGACCGTATGTTTGTGGGTTTTTTTCTTTCTATTAACTTACAAGCACTTCACATCTACACAAACTTGTCTATAACCCCCTTCATCGCCAGCAACGGCAGTCTGTAAGTCACCAAGCAGTCTCCTCAGGCTGGGCAGTGACGAGAAAAATTAAATTCTGTCTGTCTGATTAATCGAAGACATTTTATCACTTTAGAATTACCTTTTATCACTTCACAATAGAAATGGCTTAATTTTTCGTAGTTTGAAACAGTAGTATGTCTGCAGCACAGAGGATTTCCTTTCGGCAGCAACTTTAGTATTGCACATTACCAAATAAATATTTTTTCATCTGTACAGAACTCTTTCTCACCATATTCAGAAATGATTTTTTTCAGTTTCTGTGAAGTGATTTGCTTCACTTTCTGCGTGTTGAAAATTTGATTTCATAATGATACACAAATCATTCATAATCGATACAAAAAACTTTTACAGTAACTATAATGCGTGTGGAAAAAAACCCCACAAAAACATTCATGTCAAAGAAGAAATTTATGTTTCAAAAATAATTCTGGAAACCTGAGGAGGACAACGGGGGTGAATTTTCCGAAACGTAGGAGGATGCTTGAAATAACATCTAAAGAGGAACGTGTGTCCCCCCCCACCCAAAGGAGGATGGTTGGTAACCCTACTTTTGAGTAGATTTTCTCTCACAAATTCAGGATTAATGTGCTGCCATCTAGAGACGAAAATACCTAGCTGAGTGTTTAGCTTTAGAAAAGCATTGTTAGCAAAAAAAGTTGAAAAATAAAGATACTTTTAATAGTTCTTTTTATTTGATAAAAACTCAAAATTTCCCACATACGCTAAAAAATTGTCCCCATTGACCAATTTTTCCCAACGGGTGTAGATTTTTTAATCTAATATAATTGTCAGTTGTTCAAAAGTTACATAATATGATTCTGACGGGACTATGAGGAGTGTATAAGTGTTCTGTAAATTATAATGGCATTTGTAACCTTCTACTCTATTTTTCTATTTTTTTATTATTATTATTTATTTATTTTTTAATATGTTTGTCAAATGTTTAGGAATCACATTGAATGGTTTTGGTGACGTTGGAGTTTTCATGAATATACACATATCATTTTTGTATAAATGGAAATATATTGCAAACTATGCTGTAAACTTATGTTGTAAAACATTGGTAATTTTTGCAATTTGTGGCAAAGTGGGTCACTGAAACTGATTTGTTTAATATTGTACATATTGTTAGAATATTTGTAATCGACGAGATTTATTTTGCAAGTAAGTGTAATCTGATGGGGAAGAAGATGTTTTAACCCCTAAAAACTGTTAACAGTATATTGATATTGTTTTGTATTAGTGAAAATATTTTATATACAAAGGGTTATATATAATTTTTAAAAAAACTACCGGGGGTTGTTTTTAAGCAACCATTTTGCTATTGACTGATCAATATCTCTACCTAAGTAGAGAAACCAAGACGAAGTAGACGAGAGCTCAGTGCTCGGTACTTCGCATCAACTAGCAACGGCAACTAGAAACGGGAACCCAAAAAACAAACACAGTTTGAAGAAAATTTGAATAGCGGGAGAAAATTTTCTTTTCATCAAAAACTATGAAGCATGCAGAATATGCCTTAAATTTTTTAAAATATGCTCTATCACGTAAAAATGAAAAAAAATATACAAAGACATCCGAGCCCTACTCATGACTTTTCAGTGGCGAAATGTCGGTAAATTTTCCGTCTCGATGAATTATTATGAATCTTCCATGAATCTCGAAGATGTGGAAGTTCAATTTCGACATGTATGCGTAAAACTTTTTACATCTATCCGGCTATCTATAAGCCAATTTATTTCACGCCCAACTTGTATGCATCTCTATGCATACAAACGACGTGGACCTATTCCACAAGAAATCTTCTTAACGCTTCACTTGCTCATTGTTTCTGCGAATCCAATAGGAATCGGATTCCTCTCCCGTGTGTTGGAATCCTATCGACCATCAGAAACCGACAGGCAACAACAACATCGGGGAGTACAGGAAAAATGCTGTTCGAGGTCAGGCAAAATAAACGAGAAAACGGGTAAACAGGAAAAATTGGATTAGGAAAAGACAAAAGAAATAGCAACTTGCCCTTTGATTAGACTTCTGCGTCACAGAGACAAAAACACGCTCATTCATCTCAGTTTCGTGTACAGCCAAAATATACAGCTTCGGTCGAAGTGAAGGGTGTCAGTGTCAACCACTGACTGCAGTAGTGCGTGATACAGCTTTTGATACCGTTCGTTCATACTAACAATGTTGCAGAAATATTTGTGCATTCAGAAAAATGGATGAAAAATTTGTATTATATGTGTTACGGTAGAGGTGTACACAACATTGTCATACCACGGGCCAGATATGCAGTATTTCTGCTATTTGCGGGCCAGAAACTTGTATATAAAGTAAGGGCTTCCACGCACACACACACACACACACACATCGTGAAGTTTCTTGCGGAACCCTTGATAGTTATAAGGCAGTTCCGTGGAACTCTTGATATCAATGGTTCCGTTTTACAAAATTCAAAAATATTTTTGAATATTTATCCAAAAAGTGTGCCTCTACTGCCGTCTCAAAACAGCATCATAGCCCCAGGGCAAAATGAAAGAGGGCTTAGACACCACCTCTTAACATACATATTGTCATAAACCCCTTGTGCCCAATCTTATCGTGAAAGCCCCTATGCAACTGAAGTCTTCGCATGGTCCACCCAAGAAAGGGGTGGGTCATGATGAGGCTCTAACCCGAGGGCTCGAGATGATTCTCATCAATTCTGTTTTCATAAATTCATAGAGGAGCCCGTGAAGAGTCTGAATCGGAGACCCACCAAAGTTATCAGACAAGGGAGCCCTGCTGTGGGATGTGGAGCCATGGGTCTCCGTGCCGTGGCAGGTTGAGCTCATGGTTGGTACTCACGAGGTTGGAGCCCATACTATTGGGAGGCGAATTCGCGAATCAAGAGCTCTGATTATAACCATAATTAGAAGAAAAGTGCCAGTACTGATACACTGACATGTGCTTTAACTGAAGAAATCATGATGCTAATCATTGAACCCATAAATAACGTTACGTTACCCACAAAAGGAGTCGGTCATCCTTGGCTTTTTTTTTTTCTTTTCGACCACAATCAAAAAAGACAAGGAGGGTCATCTATGCAGGTTTTACTCTTGTGTCATTTCATTAAGGGGGTTGGTGCAAGCAAATTTTACAGAATACTACATTTTCCCATTTTTCAAATTTTAAGCACTATGGAATTTTCTGCGTCTAACTGGGTTAAAATTTTTGTTCTAGCTGTATGAAAAATATTTTTATATAAACGCCGCTGTCAGGCATTACACCTGCTAATGTTTTTCACTAAAATGCGTTTTTCTCAAAACTAAGTTTTTTGTTAGATAGTGAACATTTTTTCGAAACATTTTTCCGCTCATTCAAATGACATGAAACTTTGTGTATCACTCAATACTATTCTGTTACATACTTTAACACGAGCTTTTAGGATTTTAGTTGTTGTTACGTTTTTATCGAAATTTAACTCGGAACAACATGCAACTTTTTCAAAAATCATCAAAATTTGCCCATATTTTGTGCCATAAAAATTTTTGAAATAATTTTAATAAAAAATCCTTGTGTTCAAGTGTGCAACACACTGTAGTGTTGAGAGAGACACAGAGTTTCAATACATTTGAATGAGCGGTGTTCGAAAGAATGTTCCTTATCTAACAAAAAACTTAGTTTTGAGAGAAACGCATTTTAGTGAAAAACAGAATGTGTAATGCCTGACAGCAGTTTATATAGAAAAAACACAGTTACACGCAGAAAATTTCAAGAAAGCATCAACTGTCAAAGTTTTGCAGAAAATTTAATAATTTAGTTTATATTTTATTGCTCGAAAAATATATGTTGATCATTTTTATCTCACCACGGTTATTTTCTGCACACGAGGGCTGATTTTAGACCGGGACCTACAATTTATTGCCGATTCCGAATGGCAGGCTTGTTTTCTTATACTCATCGAGAGGTTGGTGCGCTAACCCCTCGATGGGAGGACTCCTTGCGGTAACAATTTTTTCCTCCGTTTTTGTTGTACCCCTTGCGTCAGGAAATTTTTGCTCACTAGGGCGAACCGGGTATCGAACTCGCGACACCTCTAAACATCCTTTAGTACTTTAGGCGAGCATGTTATCAACCTGGGCTACCGCGCCCAAAAAAAATGTTTATTAATATCGTATTACAGGGTGATCAGCGAATAAGCCCTTATTTCAAAATTAAATATCTCTACAACAAAGATCAATAGAATTATGCGGTAAACGGTATGTTTATTAGCAAAACTGTAAGAATGTTGTACAGAAATTTCGAAAATTTAGTTACAAAAAATTTTAACAGATGGCGTTCTGCACTGAAAACTCTTTCTCTGAAAGGAGTCTAAATCAAAATAAAATAATAAAGTCAAGCAGTCTTTGCAATCAGAACACAATTTTTTCAAAATGTTCACCGTTCGTAACAATGAGGTGGCGTAAACGAAATTTGACATCACGTCTGGCAATGTCTGAACGGAAATGGAATCACATGCAACACCAATCAACGATTCAAGCTCATCCAGAGTGAGATGGGTTGGAAGTGAAGGCGCTGTCTATCGGTGGTCTACCGTTAGGGAAAATATCTTATCTATATCCTCCCTTGGGTTCGAACCCGGGACCCAGACAACAACTTTCACGATGGTAGACGAGTGTCTTACCACCATGCCACTCGGGCACCACCAGTCAATACCTGGTCGATCCTCCAACGCTAGATGTGTGCTGACAAATTATTCCAAAATTGTAACGTTCAGTAGTAATCGTTTCTCGCACGAAGAAGGGGCCGATAATGCCTCGAAGCCTACTTGAATTTTAATTCTTTATTGAAGTCAAAGATTGCAATTATTTTTCAACTCATGAATTATATTATGATAATTACAACTATAAATAAGAATATTAATATCCCACATTTGTCTTAGTGAACGTTTATATCGTGGAATTCATTTTAATCCACTGCAATTTGCAGTAATGCTTCATTTCCGGATATATTGTTTTTGCCATAATTTTGAGCAATATTTGGCAATTTTGGCGACATTTTTGCCGATAATTGGCGATGTCCAGTATTTCCCCGTATTTGGAATCCCAATTTCCCGTTTTTCTCTCGAGGAAATATGGTCAGCCAACTAAGAAGCCACTTTCCCCCCCCCCCCGGATGTCCGGATCTTTTTGCTCAGCAGAAAATAATTCACTATATTGTATGAGATAGCATGCATGTTATTTTGTCATTCAGCACAGATACCGGAATTCTGCTCGCAGAAAAACAACAGGTCTGTGCAGGTGAAATAAAGGAGAATGTGGCCTCTATCTGAAAAAAGGGACGAGAATACGTTTTTATTTAGCTCAGCCTGTTTTTTAAAGCAGGTTCATGTTTAGTATTTTTTTATACACTATTTCATAGATGGCAGCAGGTGTTTCAATGCGTGTGTGTGCAACGAGAGAGTAATTGTTTAGGTACTGAATATGCGAGAGAAAGCGTTGAAGTAGTCACCAGAAATTCCTAAACTTGGACATGAGGATGTTGTGTTCCTTATATATGTTTAAAACAGATGGCGCCACTTTCTTTCTTTATTTCTTTCTTTCAATTAGAGCACAACTCAGGTCTATCACCATCTATGGGCGATTTACTACTTAGTTGTGCCGAAAGTGTAACTGTTGTGTGTACCTAACAGTCTTATATTTCAAAAGTGAAGTGAGTGATGTGTTGTTATGATTGAATTACATTTGTACTGTTTGCAGGTCTGTTGCTCTCTGTCGCGAGACTTTTTAAAGGGGAGATCGGCTCGCATTCGCGCCTTGAAGTTGGGAACCACATGAAACCAACTTCAGCCGACCACCACTGTGGTGACGGTGGGGCCTGGAAGAACTGCAAGGTCAAAGGGAACAACATCAACAATATCAAAAATCAGAGGAATGAATTTGTCTTCTGCGAAAGTGAAATAGCCGAAGCATGGCACCACTGAGGCGACGGTGGGGTTTAAACCCGGGACCTCGTGACGCGAGTCCGTAACTATGACCACTCCACCCACAGCGGCCAGATGGCGCCTCTACACCAACAATGAACAACAATTGTTGTTCAACCAAAACAACCGCTAAAAATGTAAAAAAAATCTTTAAACACAGTGTAAACATTACGTTTGTAAGCCTTGTGGAATACTCTGTGGAACACGCGGGTTTGTTTATGTAGGACCAAAAGAAAACATTAATTGTGAAAATTCAAGCTCTGGTAACTTCAAAAATACGCCCTACTTTGGCTCAACATATTAATGGGTGAAAGTAGGTCGTATTTTCGCAATTCTTTGTAATTTTTTTGTGAATACACTTGAAAATGTAATTATGTATTGAATAGTTGTTTCTATTTTTAAATGTCTATCCTATTTCAAGTTTTCCAGGCTGTAAAGATGGCGTATGATTACAAGCGTTAGCCCTGGAAATCGTTTAAAGTTATGCAGAATTATAGCCGCTGTGGTGGTTAAGTGGTCATAGTGACGGAGACACGAATCGCGAGATACTGGGTTCGAACCAACACCATCTACAGCAGAAAGCCTCCACTCAAAGCTTATGACGTCACTGAAGAAGTCCATTTTACCTATAGTCATTGGAAAAGAAAAAAAAAGGTAAAGATTTCGCATGCGTCGGCCTGCTATATCCACGCCAAAGCTTGATGTGGTGACGAGGTTGACACAGCGACGTCAAAGCGTCGCGTGGAGGCCTTCCGCTATTCCGCTATACATGGTGTTGGTTCGAACGGCACAGCGCTGGTCGGCTGAGAAGTTGGTTTTCTATAATTCCCAACTTCGAAGTTCGAATGCGAGCCGATCTCCCCGTTAAGACGTCTCGCCACAGAGAGCAACAGGTCTAGAAACGGTACAAATATTCAATCTAAACTTCACTCAATTCAATTCTGGCATATAGATGGCATCACTGAAAAATCAGACACAACACTAGATACGCTCTCAGACTATTAGGTACATACACTAACACTTCCGACACATCTCATTAGGTAGTAAATTGCCATTTACGGTAGACCAGAGTTGTGGTCAGTTCGAAGGAAAAAAAGGAAAAACTGGAGCAAAATGGCCATCTTCAAAGCTGTTTAGGTACAATTGGATCCGTTGAAATAAACCAAAGGTAACTTTTGAAATACTTCGAAGCACCATAGACCACATTATTTTGCGGAGTCTTTTGATTAGCTTTTCACAGTTTTCATAAAGCACGCCCAGGGCTGTCTTAATATTATTATACTCCCACATGCTAAGCGATTTGTCTGAGAGAGGGACTACTACATAGCTAAAAATTCCTACCTACCTATTTGCATATTGACTCTTGAAAATCGGAACCAGATCTAATTGTCACTTGACACCCTGGTGCCAGAAGTGCCCAGATAGGCCCATGCAGTAAACCAAGTTCAACCGAATAAGGGCAGGATTTTTGTCTGTCATTAGTAGATCAACTGTGTAGTTTATCTATAGAAGTAAAAGAAATGCTATCAGGTGTAAATTACAAACTTGAGAATGTATCTAAAAGAAAAAATGCCCAATGCAACGGAGATTCCCGTCAGAAATAAGATACCTACTGGTAAGGGCTGCAACTGGATTCTTGGTTAGCCGTGGCAACCACTCATTTAGGCACGCCCCTCGTAATGCTGATGGATAGGTTGAATGGTGAAATTTGTGCCCCCTTTTGTGATGCGCTCGGGCACCAGACCCGCCTGCTCCCCCCCCCCCACTTGTTGTGGCCCTGCCTTTTATGGCCATGCTAAGATTAAATGGTTTCCCCTTGGAGTGTTGTTACAGCCTTTATCTCATCAACCGTTCGTCGTAGTGGTGATATGGTTCTAATTTTAAAAATTCTCAAAATGTGACCAGAAATCACCCTGTACGAGTTTTGGGGCTGAAAATACAGTGTGAACACAGCATAAAAAATGTAAATTTTCATATGATCCTTCCCCCCCCCCTCCCGTCCTCTAACTTCCAATTAGACAGTTGTTGCTCTTTCTCTTCTGAGCCCAACAAACAAATTACATGTTTTTAACTGCATTATTCCCTGAGATATTTAAATTCAAAAATGGGAGACAGGTCCGGGCTTTGGAGAATTTCACGGCCCAATGCAAAAAAAAAAATTGCGGCCTCCTCTAAAAAACTTTTATGTTATTGTTCCCCGAGGTACGAACGTAAATTTTGAAAGGGAGCGCATTCTATTACACTCAGTTTTTTCATTAGGGGCCATTCACGTATTACGTAAGCAGATTTTTAGCCATTTTTGACCCCCTCACCCCCCTTGTCAGCAAAATTTCGTCAGCAGCTTAGAATATTTCACATCTTCAAAAAGGATGGTTGATGACTTAAGCAACTTTCAGACCCCCCCCCCTACTCCCCCCTTGTCATCAAAAGTCAGCAAATCCGAAACCCCCTCCCCAATCGATGCTGACGTAATACTTGAATGGCCCCTTATTTCAGGAACGCATTGATAGTCTGGATCGTAATCAAACACGATCCATTGAGAGGGAATTGCATTTAAACTAGTTTTACAAAATTCATAAATTATTAATAATAATTAGCGCGTGGTCCACCTGCTGACACTTCATCGTGGCTCGAACCATATTGAACGAACATAAATTTTTGTCATACTTTTAAAGCGCTTCTTCATATCTTTATCAAATATACGTTGCAATTCGATAAATGATCATCTTTCGAAATTTTTATTGCTGTAAATTAATAGAAGTAAGGTAATCAAGTACTGGAATTCCATGACCCTCACAAGGGTGGGGCCGACAGGCCGGATCATCTTAATAGCATTATGGGCCTCTAGCCAAGAGATTTTTTGGAGGCCCTACCTGAAAAATTCAACTTTGTTCCATCATCCATATTGTCTGAATTTGTTTGTGGAAGGAAATTATTTTTTCTACATGAAATCCAATTATTGCAAATGTACGAATTTCGTTACCCAAATTTTTCTCTCATAAAGAAATTTTATGCTAAAGATAAAAAAAGAACAAAACAAAGAACTCTCTCTCTCTCTCTCTCTCACTTTCTCTCTTTTTTCATCATCGCCTGAAATTTCGAGATTAGATGGCAGCACCAACAGTATATAAATCAAGCCTCCATCGAGCTTATATTACTGGAGAGATTATGACGTCAGCGGTCTTCGCCTTGGCAGTGCTGAGAACGGTTCACCCTCAACTAGAACTTAATACGTATATAAAGGCGTCTTACCCTCAACATCTTTCGTCGGAACATCACGTGGCTCAGCGGAAACAAACACAATCTCCCGTTATTTTCTTATGGCATAAATAGGAGTTTAAAACAATGAATGAAAAAATAATTTCATAATCGATGAGATAATTCCAAAATTAATGAAAGTTATAATTTCAGCATTAATGAAAGGGATAATTTCAGCATTAATGAAAGAGATAATTTCAGCATTAATGAAAGAGATAATTTCAGCATTAATGAAAGATATAGCAATAAAATTAATGAAAGATATAGCAATAAAATTAATGAAAGATATAGCAATAAAATTAATGAAAGATATAGTAATAAAATTAATGAAAGATAATTTCAGAATGAAGGAAAGAGAATTCCAAAATTAATGAAAGAGACAATTCCAGAACTAATGAGATATAATTTCAGAATCAATGGAAGAAATAATTCCAGCATTAATAAAAGAAATAATTTCAGCATTAATAAAAGAAATAATTTCAGCATTAATAAAAGAAATAATTTCAGCATTAATAAAAGAAATAATTTCAGCATTAATGAAAGAAATAATTTCAGCATTAATGAAAGAAACAAATCCAGAATTGATGAAAGCAATTATTCCAGAATTGATGAAAGCAATTATTCCAGAAGTAATGAAAGAAATAATAATTAATAAAGGAAATAGTTCCAGAATTAATGAAAGAAAATTCAAGAAATAATGAAGGAAAATTCAAGAAATAATGAAAGAAAATTCAAGAAATAATGAAGGAAAATTCAAGAAATAATGAAGGAAAATTTCAGAATTAATGAAGGAAAACCCAGAATTGATGAAGGAAAACTTAAGAATTGATGAAAGAAATGATACCAGCATTAATGAAAAAAATGATACCAGCATTAATGAAAGAAATGATACCAGCATTAATGAAAGAAATGATACCAGCATTAATGAAAGAAATGATACCAGCATTAATGAAAGAAATGATACCAGCATTAATGAAAGAAATGATACCAGCATTAATGAAAGAAATTATTCCAGTATTAATGAAATAAATAATTGAATCACCTTCAGATGAATTCCCTATCCTTTTTTGTAATCTTTAAACCCAATATTTAGAGACCGAACTGTACATTTCTATGGGCAAATTGCCAGACGGGAACTTTGTTTTCGAGTTCAAATTTCCTTGCATTTGATGTCGCTGCAGTCGCGGCGGCTGGATGCTCCCTCCAGTAATATAAGCTCGATGCAAGCCTTGAAATATCTGTCGTCTGCTTCTCTCCGGGTTACTTGTTTTGGACGTCTCCTTGTGTCCTTAAAAAGTTACTGAACTGGCAGTTCGAACTTCCAGTTCTGTTTGTGAGCTTAGCTTGTAAGGAACCGAACAAACCGACTTCTTGTCTGTCGTCTGCTCATTAAAAGGTACGTTGTTTTGAACGTCTCCTTATGCTCATATAAAATAGCCGAACTTTCAGTTTAAATTTCCAGTTCAGTTTATGAGCTTTGTTTATAAGGAACTAAGCGGAATAAAGAATATAGTTTTTTGACTTTAAACTTCTTCATCACCACATGAGTCACTTCTAAATTAGAAATTAGATGGCAGCACATTACTATAAAGTGGAATGTGGAAATATTCACTTTTTACGATCTTACCTGTCGTATGCATGTGTAGAGGTCCTTTATTTTAGATGTCTCCTTGGGTCTTGAAAAAATTTCTGAACTGGAAGTTCAGGAGCTAAGCAGAATGAAGAAAATTTAGCTTTTTAAGCTTGAGCGCTTCGTCATCACCACATAGGCACTTCTGATTTTCAAAGTAGGTAGCAGCACCACAAAATATTTTAAAAAATGAATGTCTTAAAGTATCCTAATATCTTCTTAGAGTATTAAATTAATTTTAATTCCCTTAAAATTGTTAGTGCCATTGCGAATTCGCTGCAAATGCTACAAGGCAAAAAAAAAATGCTATTGGCGGACGGCGTAACGTTTCGTTCGAGTCACCCGGTATATACGGGACTCATTACTTCCTAGATATATATATCTATAAGACGTACTGGCCTAGCGAGAAGACTGGATGCATTTATCGCACCCATGTTCTACAGCAGGGGTCGCTAGGCTGAGATCTTTGTTGGGGGCCTTAGAGGCCAGATTTTTCACTGGTCTCTCGATAAAGAATTTAAAGTATGAAAAAAACAAAAATTATAAAAAACTAGGCTGAACCCTTTCAGCCCCCACAGAGGCCGTGCGGCTACATGGGGCACCTCTCTAGGAAAGGGTGTCAAATCTGAGTTGGAAGGTAAAAAAAAATTGTTGAGCTGAGCAACGTCATCGGGGGCACCAAAAATAGATTCAGCACTGGCAGATATTCCTTTTTTTTTCTGCCCCTACCCATTTGTACATCAAGGCCCGGGGCCACAACTAGAGGTTTGGTCAGCTGTGTCAAGCAAGCATTTTGGCGCCCTCTTGTAATGTTGAAGCAGAGTTGTGGAAACAATTCAGAAGAGAAACTATAATCGGTGTTCTTAACTAGGGACGGTTCTTTGACCATGCGAACTGCGCGGCTGTATAGGGCACCGCCATGTACGGATCCAGGTCAATGTGTCGGGAGAAGGGAATTGTGGAAGTGAAATGAGTGGAGGCAGAAATATTCAGCTCCGGATGGAGCGGAAGTACAGGCATGTTCAGCTCCGAATAAAGCCGAGGCAGAGATCTTCAACGAATAGAGTAATAAATATCTATATAAATATATATCAGCGAAATAGGGCCTATATAGGCAGAGATCTTCAGCTCTCTGCGAATGGAACGAAGGCAGGTATCTTCAGATGGTAATGAAGCCGAGACAGACATCTTCAGCTTCGAATTCCAGGGCGATGTGTCAGAGAAGCGACTTCCTGTGTAGGTGCATTGGATCACCGTATTTCACGGGACAGACAAATTTCTCCCAATTTATTCGGCTCTTCGGAGGGGCGATCGCTTCCCGGCTGGAACCGCACTTGGGCACTGCTCTAAGAGGAGTGCGAAATTGAAGTTGAAAAACTGAGAAGCTCGACAACAAAAAAAAAAAAAAAAAAAGGGACACCAAAAATAGGTTCCGCACAAGTACAGATATCTTCACGAGTCACTCCTGTTCTTAACGCATATTGGTGCATCAAGCCCCCCCCCCCACCCTCCAGAAGCAGGGTCGCTGTGTCAGATTTTTTTACCGGATATTCATTACTCTGTAATGAATTTATAAAAACCATGGATCCCATATCTTACAGCATGGCTCCTAGACTGGGATCTATAGTACGCCTCCAGGCCAAACTTTTCATACCTCCCCCCCTCTGTAGTAAGTTTATAATGTGGGAAAATACACAAAAAACATAATTACCGTCCCGGTGTCTGCTCCCCTCTAGTTGCGGCCCTCGTGAGCAGCGTGTCTTGTGACCCGGGCGTCGGTCAGAGGGGATGGGCACCAAAATACGTCCTTGCCCCGGCTGACTAAGTATCTAGTTGCAGTCCTGTTTACTCTTGTGGGAAGGGCCGCAACTAGTGGGGGTGGGCACCAGAGAGGGCGCCAAAATGTGATCTTGTCCGGCTGACCAAGCATCGACCCTGTTGCGACCCTGTTTGGGGGAAGGAGCCTGGGGGGGGGGGGATCCACCCAGGGACGTAGCGTGCCTTCTCGGGGCCCCGGAACAGAATTTCTTGGGGCCTCTTGGAAAGATTTATCGTCATACAAAATGAGTGCATATTTTTTTGTAAGCTCCCTATTTGCTCGAGGCAGGACTCTGGTTACCCTGCCCTTTTACGGGCCAGGATCCACCCGGGGGGTAGGGGCCCAGAATAATAGGATTTGGTGAACTTTTTTTCGGAAAATTTTTCATACAAATTGTTAGGTGAAAATTTCCAGCCAGAAGGGAGGGGGTGGGACTCACTTTGTTCGGGTGACGGGGCCGTCTTAAGAGCACCATGGGCCGTGCCCGGGTGAGTCCATGCGTTAAGACGGTACTGCTGACAGGGCTCCAGCCCAGGAATCCGCGACAATGACCATCATTTTTTTTTCACGCAATAAACTAACTCATTACAGAAGGGCCCTTGAAATTTTGGCTTGGGACCGCTAAAGATCTCAGCTTAGGGGCCCCGCTCCAGGATGTGGGGAGGGAGATGTGGAATTCACAAAACATTCTGAAACACATTACAACTACATTTGAAAATGTAGATTAATTTAAAATCACCACAGCATATTCCGCTTAAAACGGTGTGTCCCATTTAAAAAGTTTTCTCACTTAGTACGACTTATTTTCGTGATCTAACTTTTACTAACACTGATTGAAATTTCTCGTTCAAAACGTTTTCCATGAGTTTATGGGAAACGCTAAAAGTGGGATTCACTGTATATGAACTCTTCAATGTTATTACTTGTTTAAAACCGTTTCTTGCCACGAACAAAATCCAAGATTGCAGTCTCAGTATTTGAATATTCATACTCGAAATTCCAAAATACGCTCTGGAATAGGTTGTGAGTCGAATATTAACAACACTAGCTGCAATCAGCCTAAACCTCAGATATAATTTATTTAATAATAGGCAATGAACTACCGGGGCTGTAAGCAACGTAGCCTGCATCCTAAATGTTCGGAAATTTTTGAAAAAATCATTACGCCCCTTATAAAAGGACTTCTCGCATTTTTGGACGCACTCACATACCTATCTATGGGGCCGTTCAAGTATTACGTCATCATCAATGGGGGGGGAGGGGGTTTCCGATTTGCTGACTTTTTATGACAAAGGGCGGGGGGGGGGCGGGTTTGGATGATGCTTACGTCATCAACCACCCTTTATGAAAGTATTAAATATTTTTAATGGCATCTTATTCGGTGCGCCAAAAACTAGAAAAATCTTTCGTTTAGTGTTATCATAGTTTGTGGGCACACAAGTGCCCTACACAGCCACTTTAGTGATCTCTAAATGTTTCGTGGATCCAAGTGCTTTGGAAATATGTACGGGCCGCTTAAGTGCTTTGGAAATATGTACGGGCCGCTTAGGTGCTCTGGAACTGTGCCACGCATCACTCAAGTGATCCGTAATTATATGCCGTGGATCACACACACACTTAAATAATCTGAGAATGTGCCGCGGGTAACTTGAGTGACGTAGAACCGCACTGGGGGCCACTTAAGTGCTCTAATACTACGTCACATGTCCCTCAAGGGATCTCTAAATGTGTCACGGATCGCTTAAGTGCTCTGGAACTGTGTCCCGGGTCATTTAAATGATCTGAAAATGTGCCACGTGCCGCTTAAATGTTCTGGAATTATACCACGGAACACTTAAGCGATCTGTAGATGTGCCACTTAGTTCATTTTTTTACAAAATTATGTTTGAGGAGAGCATCAATTAATCCCCCCGGGGGCCATATTTGGTCCGCGGGCCAAGGGCCTTTATGCGATTTACCATATATGGCTTAGAGGCTGTGTCGCAATGAATTTATTAAAGATAAATTTTGGGAGTTCATAGCCTTCAAATAACATTGAAATTAACAGAAATTGATTATAATAACATATAAAGGTATTCTCTTCCGAAATTTTGAATTAAAAAAAATATTTTTTGCATTAAAAATTAAATTTTTGATCGTGTGAGGGGGGTACGAGCCCCCCTATGCCCCGCCCCCCACCGTGTACGTCTCCGATCCCACCAATATGCGTTATGATTCAAAGGGGCAGAGATGATGACGAAATTTTCCTGACAAGGGGGGAGAGGGTCAGAGTTTTGCTGACTTCTGCTGACAAGGGGGGAGGGGAAGGGGGGTCAAAAATGGCTCAAAATTTGCTTACATAATACTTGAACGGCCCCTATACAGATTTCAAGCGCATTAGTTATTTAATCCGAGTCACAAATGTGACAAAAATATGTATTCCATTAACAACTAAAATTCTGACACATTTTTCCAAGAGAATATCACATCGTTGACGTAAATTATAACGTATTGGATTCCCGCCCATCCGAAATTGAAACAAATGCACGGGCGTTTTATGTTAAAGTCACACAAAGGATAAACTTCTCAGTCTATTTTCTAAGCAAAAAGGATAGAAAGAAGAACGTCGTATAAGATTTTCAATGTGCACCGCAAGAAAAGAGGGAACTTTACCATCGCGCTCATTAGTCCCATTATTTCTTCTCGACGCAAGATGAGGTAATTACAGATTTTTCAAAGCGCTCGTGCAGATCCTGTTAACAAGTGAATTAATGAACAAAAGGAGGAGGCGATCTCTTCTTTTTTTCTGCCCGTTTTCACATCTCTAAGCAGAAAAGCATTAGTCTTCAGTATGGCACCAAATAATAATAATAATAACGGTAATGAATGGAGAACCTTCCATTTACATGTTTTTGGGGATGACTTTCAATTGGATCATGGTGTGAGGAAATAATACTTATTTTTTCATGGACGTTATTTCAACACGTTTTGGTTTCTCCTCAGGGCAAACGTTTTCGAAATAAGGTGAAAGTAGCTGTTTGTTCGCATCGTGTTAAGCCTTTTATTTTCCTTATCCTCTTTCTAACGGAAACTGTTGCCATTCCGGAAGCAAAAATACAAAAAAGAAGCATCGAAAGAGGTTACTTTAAGGATTTTTATTGAATTCTTGAGAAGCTTTCAACGGGAATTTTCCTGAAATTCTAAGAAAAAATGTTTCCAGAAAAGGGAGAAATTTCTGCTTCCATACATCACACATTCATTTTTTCATCCGTATTTCTTTCAGTTCAAAATTTTACAGGTTTGAAATGTTTCTAAAAGAAACGGAATTCGAGTGGCTAGAATTTTTAGTTTTTACTGGGGCTTGTCCTCGATTATTGTTAATAATAATAGTAATTGTAATTAAACTGATAATAATATCAAACAGACCCATATTCATTATTAATAACTAGGTGGTCGTGTGATCATAGTGACTCGCACCTGCTGAAATCTCTTCATTGAGACCGAGCGGCGAGCCATGATCTGGTTAACAGGAGGAGTTTTCACATGTCCAGTAAGAAAAGCATTAGTCTTTAGTACGTATGGCACCAAATGATGATAATAACAGTGATTTAAAAAAATGGAGAGTTCCATTTACATGTTTTTTGAGATGATTTTCAAGTGGATCATGGTGTGAGAATTAATACTTTATTTTTCATGGACGTAGTTTCAAAGTTTTGATTTTCCTTTAAGACAAACGCTTTCGAAATAAGGTGCAAGCAGCTGTTTGTTTTCATCGCGTTAAGCCTTTTATTTTCTTTATCCTGTTTCTAAGCGGAATGTGTTGCTATTCCGGAAACAAAAATGCAAAAAAGAATAAGGAGTTTTTTGGTGGATTCACGAAAAGCTTTCAAAGCGTTTCTATATCGTTTATTTCCCTTCTTGCGTCTTTTGAGAAGTTTTTTAATATTTAAAAGTTGAAACCTTGCGCCATTTTTATACAGGGTGTCCTGTAAGTCCTAATTCGGCCTTTATCTCACCAACCGTTTGTCGTAGAGGTATTATGGTTTCCATTTAAAAAAATTCTCATAATGTGTTCAGAAATCACCTTGTATCAGTTTTGACTGTGGGAAGTACTGTGCGTCAATAAATAAAAAAAAAATCTAAATTATCTAAATTTTTATGCGCTCTCCGTGTCCTCTGACTTCCAATCAGAAAGTTGTCGCCCAGTCTCATCTGAGCTCAACGAAAAAAAAAAATCCCACTTGACTGCGATATTCGCTAAGATATTTGAATTCAAAGAATTCAGAGAAAAGTTGGGAAAGAACAGCATAAACTAACGGACAATACTCCTTCCCTCTCATCTGTTGCTGTTCATTCCAAACTTTTCTCCAGCTTTAGAATTCAAATATCTCAATGAATACCGCAGTTAAAAACGTGGAAGTTTTTATACTGGGCTCAGAAAAGATAGGGAAACCCTATTATAATTGGAAGTTAGAGAACAGAGGGACCGTACAAAAATGTAGAATTTTTTATTTTTTTTATTTTGTGACACGCTGTATTATCATTCTCAAAACTGGTACATGGTAATTTTTGTGCGTCTTTTGAGCATTTTTTGAATTGAAACTACCTCCACGATGAACGGCTGATGAGCTAAAAGTCGAATTAGGACTTACGGGACACCCTGTATATTGGTAGGACATCCATTTAAATCGGAAAAATTATTTTAACTTGCACCAAACCGAATGATTTCGATGTTTATCGTTAAAATCGATTCTAAAAATAACTTGAATTAGCTCATTTGTTCCTCAAAAATCTACATAAATAGCTTCTTTAATATGTTGTAAGAACACAAAAACCTAAAATAAAGTAATTTGATTTTTTTTTTTTTTTTTTTTTTTAATTTTAGCGAAGACAATTTTAATGGGAAAACTAAAGAAAACCCGATAATGGCTTTATTTCAAGGAGGCTTTTTTCTTCCTACTCTTTATATCCGTTGTTTTGAGGGGAAATAAATTTACTCCAAGCATTTCCGGACTTCAGATAAAGCAAATAATTGAACAGAGAGGGGTTTTTTTAAACTTTGTTTTCTCCGCCGAAAATCTGAAACAAAAACTATACTTTGTTTCCTTCAAGCGATATTTTCGTTTTAAAAGTAAGCATTAGATGGATTACCGCTGTTTGTGTTTTTCTGAGATAATTCATCGGTGTGTTTCAGAGGTTATTACTTTGTTAGATAGTCCAATATTAACCTGCGTGTTTGATACATTAATCTCGTGTCATTTACGACTAAAATGACAAGAATTTTTCAACAATACTATGCATATGACGACCTTAAACACTATGGTTCACCCCCATAGAAACGTACTGATTTTTTTTTTTTTTTTTTTTTTTTTTACAAAAACGAATGTAAATTGGTGCTTTTGGAATATGTATTTTTAATTGAAGCATTACATCAACACAGCAATTTGTTTAATTAGAGTGGATTTTTAATTAGTTAAAATGATTAATTTCAGGTAAAATATAAAGGTTGCCTTGTGTATGCCTTTATAAAGTTTGCCTTTAATGTTACCTATAGTCAGATAAAATATTGCTTGGCAAATTTGAATAGTTTCTCCCTTGAATTTTATTTCTGATACCTTTCATTTCTAGTCATTTTATAAATCTGTTAAGGGGCCGTTCAAGTATTACGTCAGTAATTTTCCAGCTATTTTTGACCTTCCCCCTTGTAAGCAAAACTCTGACCCCGCCCCCCTTGTCAGCGAAATTTCGTCTTCTCTGCCCCCTTACCTCCTATCACATATTGGTGGGATCAGAGACTGTACACGGGGAGGATGGACATAGAAGGGTTCCTGCCGCCCTCCCCAAACGATCAAAAAATATTTTTTTGCAAAAAAAAAATTTTTTTATCAAAATTTCGAAAGAAAATACCTTTATATGCTATTATAATCAATTTCTGTTAATTTCAATGCTGTTCGAAGGCTAAGAACGCAAAATTTCCTATTAAGAAATTCATTGTGACCCCACCCTCTAAGCCAGCGGTTCTCAACCGGTGCTCCGCGGCCACTCGATATAATAGATCAATAAATTTGATAAACAAAGAAAACAAAGAGACCTTAAGGGTACCACCATATAAATAATGTACCAAAATGGGCTCCTCGAGTTAAACAGGGCTCCACCATAGAAATTATTCACTGAAAAGGGCTCTGCGAATCAAAGAAGGTTGAGAACAGCTGCTCTAAGCCATATAATGATAAATCCTTGGCCCGGGGGGTACATCTGATGTGGCCTGCCCCGCTCAAACATAATTTTGTAAAAATGAACTAAGCAGCACATTTGCAGATCGCTTAGGTGACCCATGGCACAATTCCAGAATATTTAGGCGAACCGTAACACATTTCTCAGATCACACAAGTAGGCCTGTGGCACATTCACAGGCACAGTTCCAGAACACTTAAGCGATCCGTGGCACATTTAGAAATTTCTTGAGTGGCAATTGACACACTTTTAGAGCACTTAAGCGACCCCCATTGCGGCTCTACATCACTCAAGTTACCCCCGGCACATTCCCAGATTACTTAAGTGATCCGCGACATAATTACGGATCACTTAAATTATGCGTGGCACAGTTCGAGAGTACCCCCGTCGATGCTGGCGTAATACTTGAATGACCCTAACAAGTGATACTTCAACAGCTCTCAAATAATGAATCAACTCTATCTAGATAAAAAAAAAAAAAAAGCAATATACTTACACATAGTCGTATTTCACACTCAAATTACTTATAAAAATACATAAATGCAATACATAAAAAGGCCCCAGACGTCAAAATGTGCAACGAGGCGGCAGAAAAAAGATGCCCATAAAAAAATGGATGTCAAATATAGCCAATAAATCGTATAATTGATGTACTTTTTAAAATGGCAAATAAAACTGAGAAAAGAAATTGTATAGTGTGTTTTCTTTTTATTATGTATTTGTTAGGTGTGTTCAAATGTACACTGGACCAGAGAGTAAACCTCAGCTACTGCAGGAATGATGAAGCTCACGTACGTATGTTGAGAAGACGAGTTCACTTTCAAAGATTCAAAGGAGTAGGATCTGCTGGACTCTATGCATGCTCTGCAGTTGTGGTAAACAGTTTTGTTGCCACAAAGAAGATCCCCTATCAGTGATTGTGTCAATGACTAACGGAGAAAAGGAAAAGACACCATTTGGCCAAAAACTATGAAAATTGAGCCGCTATCTAATGGGGAAGATCACGTGGACTGATTTCCGGCAGCCACGTATCCTTAGGGTATAGGAGGAAGGGTGATTTCTCGTGTTTAAGAATAATAACGTGATCTTCACGTATTCCCAGGGGATCAGCATGATCCGTCCAGGGAATTTGTTAGCGTTAGTAGACATCCATGCCCGAACCGGGATTCGAACCCAGACCTGCACAGTGAGAAGCTAATTCCCTAACCACTCGACTGCCATGAGGCTATATGGTTAATTTAATTAACAATCATCAATTGATTGCCGATTGTTAATATTTACGCTATTCCAACATGGTGAACGAATCAGGAGCTGGAGAAAATCACGTAAAGCATTGGATGTCTTCGTGCATTAAGCAAACTATTTGCACCTCGGGAGGAATTGTTATACAAATACAACGCCACAACAGGCAAGTTGCCCAACGAGGTGGCTGACTTAAGAACATCATGGATCCCCGAGCCAATTTTTTTGGAGGCCCTACCTACTACTGCTACACCACACATGTACCCCGCGCAATACATTACAGTGAGCAATGCACCACCATTTGCAGTGCACCACAATAAGTAATACAGTATAATATGCAATCCAACACAATACGCAAACGCAATGTAGCGCATCAAGCAAAGCATAATACGCAATGCACCTCAACACGTAATAATAACTGCATTACAATAAGTAATACAGCACAATAGCAATACCCACTGCATTACAATAAGCAATACAGCACAATACGCAGTACAGTGCACCACAATAAGCAATACAGCACAATAGCAATAACCACTGCATTAGATTAAGCAATACACTACAATACGCAATGTATTACAATAAGCAATACAGCCCAATACGCAATGTATTACAATAAGCAATACAGCCCAATACGCAATGTATTACAATAAGCAATACAGCCCAATACGCAATGTGCCACAATTCGCAATAAGCACTGCATTGCAATGAGAAATGCAGTACGCGATGATGCAATATTATTCAATGCCCGTAAAGAATACTCATGGTTGTCTTATTAAACAACCCTATTAGAGAAAAATTCCCAGCGACACCGTAACCTAGAATTGTCCCTTACCAAACGATACTAGTAACCCCTTGTAAAAGCAGTTAATTGACGGCAAATTGATAAATCATGGTCCCTCCTATCCATACCGTTGAAAATTTTGAACACTTCGATCACATCCCCTCGACACCTGCGCTCATCAAATAAACGCAGTCGGTGTTTTCAGTCCGATGTGAATATGACTTCTTTCAATACTTTCTCTCCAATCAGTTTCACTTTTAGTCAGTATTTTCTGAGCATGAGTTTGACTTCAATCAGTGTTTTCTGTTCTGTCCGATGAATATGCCGCCAGTCAGTCCGATGAGTACGATTTCTGTTTTTCCTCTCAATGCTTTTCCTTCGATGAGTTTGACTTCAGTTAGTGATCTTCGTGCGATGAGTTTCACTTCATTCAGTGTTTTCTATCCTCTGTCCAATGACTTTGACTTCTTCAGTAAAACGTGATCTTGGGATCTTGGAAATGACAATGGAATACGGTCAGTGTTTCTGTTCGATCACACTTTGGCTGCCACCAGTTTTTTTTTTTTTTTCCTGTCTGATGAGCATGAAGTGATTTTGTAATGTAATCCATATTTCTTTCCAGTCAACCTGTAATGAAGCGAGCATTTACTGTCCGATGAGACACACTGCAGTCATTCCTTCCTGTCTGACGATTTTATAATGCAGTCAGCGATTGCAAACGAGTTTCACTAGAGACAATGATTTTCTTTCTGTTCATCATCTGACAGCCACCACTTCCGTGGTTCGTACCTCTGGACTTGAATACCGTATCGAAAATGAAGCTTCCGTTTGGAACTCGTTTCGAACTATGTTATCGCAATCGAAATTTCTAATCATTCCCATAATGCAATGTCCTACGACTTT
The DNA here is from genome assembly GCF_987345545.1 of Pholcus phalangioides. Lineage (NCBI taxonomy): Eukaryota > Metazoa > Arthropoda > Arachnida > Araneae > Pholcidae > Pholcus > Pholcus phalangioides. Next base: position 15,472,167 of record NW_028301601.1, on the reverse strand, counting down.
TACTCTATTTCGGATAACGAAAAGTCTTCACACGATTGAGTTCTCAATCAGAATACCCAAGCAAAACCAAACATTTTCAATGATCCTAATGGAAGGAAGCGAAATTCAAAGTTCAAAGGAACCTCGGAGAGTTTGGAAACAAATCTTACTTTTAAAAGAATTTCCCCCTCCGAAATCTTAAGTGAATTAACATTTTGTGTGTTTCTCGAATCTTGACATGAATTCTTTTCAACGTTCTCTTTTCCTCTCTCCCTGAAACTTTCCAAAGACTCCATGAATTAGTTGTTTGGAGTTTGGTGACCGTAGATGTTGGGGAGAGAGAGGAAATTCTTCCGAGTTTCAGATGCAGCACCGAATGATTACCCGACATGTTGAAGAATCAAGCAATTACTATCGAATCTTTCATGGCTTGATGTATGCGAACAAGACATGTTTTCTAAATTAGACATCGAAGTATACACGCTATTAATCTATATTAGAGTTGTTAGAGTTATTTTTGAAATATTTCATAGATTTTATGTGTGAAATACAGACAGAAATGTGTAAAAAAAACGTGCGTATTCTTGGGACGAAGGCAAACAGTTCGGTACATGTAAGATATACAGAAAGCGGATTTGTGAAGATATTTATTATTTCAGATGTTGATTTTTTTAAGAAGGGGAAACACTCATCTCTGCCTTTACCGGGAGTCGGACCTGGGTCCCTCGATTGCTGGACGAGTGCTCCCACCACTAAGCTACAGAGGAAATAAGAGATTTTCCTTCGCTACAGAGTATATATGCCTAACGGAACCGTGCAATCATTACACGATCGGCTAATAGTTCATGGACGATAAGCCACCAGATGGCTATATATATGACATGATGTCGCTCTCACCTTGTTAATGCAATTTCCTTCCTTAAAAAAAATCAACATCTGAAATAATAAATATCTTCACAACATCCAGTTTTCTGTATTTCTTGCATTAACAAGTGGAGAGCGACATCATGTCATATAGTTCGGTATATGTATAAGAAGCTTGCATAACCACTAGAAATGCACAGTTTGCCTTCATATGAATGCGTGGAAATGCCCGGTACATGTAAAATCACGCAGGAGGCTTGTGTACTAGAAATTCGCTTGAATCAGTCGCTCGCCTTTTTCCGTATGAATGCATAAGAGATGCATGTATTTTTAGAAAAGCATGTGAGGTGCGCGTAATCCTAAAAACGCGCAAGAGATTTGCTCATCTCTAGAAATATATAAACGAGAATCACATTCTACCCTCTCTTCCCTAGAAATGCATAAGAGTAAGCGCATTTATAGAGATCTACAGTAAAGCCAGGTTTTTTCCTAGAAGCAGGTTTCTACAGCGCGTGCATCGTGAAAACTCTGATTGGTCAAAATAACCCGAATTTCCGGTTTTTAACCAATCAGCGTTTTTACGCTGCACACTGCGCAGATATTCTACTCCTAGGAAAACCCGGCTTAAGCGTTCGGACCATAGAATGCGTGGGACGTGCACTTACTATTTATCAGCAGTAGCTTAGGTGTTCATATCAACAGAACTTTCGTGTACCTTGGAAGGTTAAGGAAGGTACCCTGGAAGGAAGGTACCCCTTGGAAGGTACCCTGTTAGCTTGGAAGGTTAAGTAAGTACCCCTGCCCCCGTGTAATATACCATAACTAAATTTTTGCACTTTTTTACCGCTTCACATGTTTCTTCTGCCGTTGCTGACTATTTTTCGACTGTAAAAATCAAATTCATCATAATTTAACTTTTGAATTGAATTCTCCACTAGAATTAAATGACAACTACGCCTACCTTATGCACAGTAACTCTTCTTCAGCGCATTCTACAATTTGTTTTTTGTGAGACAGAGATACACTTTCAAATATTTAAAAAAATAGCTACCGCAATTGTTTTGTTTCTTCCAAGACATTTTTGAGGAAACTGCTTTACAAATGGTTTCTTTTTAAAATTCGATAAAAATTACCAAAGGAAAAACAATATATGAAAAACGCTTTTGCCATGAAGCAGAATCTAGTTTCTACAATCGTGTTGATTTTGCTGCACCTTAACTCGGTTTTGTGCTGGAACTTTTAACATACAGTTGAAGAACTTCGGTTAACGAGCATAATTCGTTCCACGAGCGTGTTCGTTATCCGAATCGCTCGTTATTCGAATCAAACTCCCCAATAGGAAATAATGGAAACACGGATATAATTCGTTGAACAATTATTCATTCGCATAAAAATGCTTAATAAGAACGGCATTTAATCAATAATACAATGCAAGAAAAGTAATAATTATATATAATTATTATATATAACTAGGGGTCTCTGCCATCCCCTGCCGTCTTTGGCAGCCAACCCCCTTCCCTTCCTTTTCTCTTCACAACATATCTTGTTTATTTCGTCCCACTTCATCAGAGTGCTATGGAAAGGGACATGCGAAAGCACCATTTTTAACAATAACAGAGCAAACAAAATTTTACAATAACAGAGCAAACAAAAAACAAATGTGATGCATCAGTACCGTGACCAAATTCGCAAATTTTACGCCCCCCCCCACTCCCGCAGGGGGCGGGGGGGATTCATTTTTCTGCCTTGTAATCTTCATCTCCACAAATAACCAGTCTTTCAATGAATCTTGTATTGGCATGTGGAGAGGACATTTCTATATGCATATACATACCTCTCGGCATGACCCCCCCCCCCAAGAGTACGGCTGACAGGGACCGGAACGATTCTTATCACTTTTTGATTTTTCACACTATAAATTAACCACAAAGGGGCTCGTGTAAAAGCTGGTTTGGGCCATCTACTTCCGCCAACTACTTCCAGCCTAGCGGCCCTGCTGTAGGATGTGGGAGCCTCTCGGAACATGCACATAACTTGGTCCCGATGGGTCAAATGGGTCCCGATATATGCAAGAGTTAAATGAAAACGACTCAAAATCGTAACCGATTTCCGTAACACAAAAACGTCACCGACTTCCGTTACATTATATCATCACTAATTTGTGTTGCATAGAAACAGACCCTTTTCGAGTTTGTGATTTTATATTATATATATATAGGTAGAACAATAAAATACATATATTAGACGAGGCAATGAATTTTCAGAGATATTGACATTGGCCCGCGTCTATCCTGGGCTAGAAATCAGTGAACTTCCCTCTTGCGAGGAGGGCGTCTCAACATCATGAGTCCCCAGGAGAAATGCAGGGTCGTCTTAAGAGCCCCATCGGCTTCCCCCCCCCCACCTTAGATACAGTAATTTTTCTAAGGCTCCGTAATCGGATAGAAATGCTTGTCTACTATGCTAATCACATATTGAAGCTCTGAAAAATATTGACCAAATATCGTTATCATGAGCACCCCTTTCAAACTTGAGGCCTCCGGACCGTTCCAGGGCGAGCTCATTTATTAAGACGGCACTAACAAAGTGTGCTGGGGTCACCCGTACTTGCATGGAGAGAATTAATAGCTTACATATCAATTATATCCAGAAATTCTAGTACCAGATCTAATCATGTGCCCCCCTCATCCCTATTGATATGAGGGCCAAGCGTATTTAGATCGTCCCTGTTTGGATTCATCTGATCTTCACCTGTGCTTCCCCCCCCCCCCTCCCTCCAGAATATCCCGAACACGCTGGAGGGTACCATGTGGCATCATGTTAAGAACCACTGCAATCTAACGTGTTAATACCATAAATTGTTTTTATTCATCTGAAATATCTGCTGCCACCTACCGAATAAAACTGATATGATTTTTCAATTTACATTGGTAAAAGGTTTTCTCATTATTGGAATATATTGAAAAAATAATATAATATTGCGTAATAAAATATTTTTATAAATAATAATATATATTAAAATGTCAAATTTGGTACAAAATTTTAACGGTTCATAGTTTTATAAAGTAAAATAATAACGATAAATTTTCAAAGTATAGTCGTCCTTGGTTTCATAAAGACGTCTTTGATTTAAGTTACTCATCAAAGACGTCGACACTTGATGTAATTTACTAATATTAAATTACTGTAAACAAACATTAACTGTTAAAATGTTTTCAGTAAATTCAATAATTTTATATATATTATTGTTTTCTGAAATACTATCAATATGATAAATATTTTTTTCATCACTTTATTACGTTGTTAAGAAACTCATTAGCAACTTGAATCGGAAAATTATAACAATTTTATTCGATAGATGACAGCAAAATTTTCTGTGAAATAATTTTTCTTTGCATGTTATATAATATTCGAGTAGTTCGCCAATTGATGCCATATGGCCTGTTTGTGACACTGGGATACTCCTAAAGGGGGCCACAAATGGAAAGGGGAGCCACAAGTGCGGAAGGGAGCCACACACAACGAAAACGAAGTGAAGAATTAGAGGTTTCAAGTGAAATATGTACAGTATATATAATATAATAACGCCGTAAACAAACACGCGATACGATAAATGTATACAAATTAACTTCTAAACAACGAAAGAGAAGAGAACTATCTCGTGTTGGACGATTTACGGACTCACTGTTGTTTGCATTCTTATTCTTTTTGTGTGATTTTAAAAAGAACCCATCCAATGACATTTGCTTTTTGCGTCCTTTTTCAAGATTTCTCGGAAATGGGAAATTGCATTGTCTTCGGACAGATTTGTTGCTTGCTTTACGATTCTTCTATTCCATTGGTACTTTTCTACAGAATTTTGCACGGATTCCCACATTTCACACATCTCTCTAATCACATTTGAAAAGTGAGGGACTTCTCACTTTTGAAATATGAAATGTCTTCTCTCTCTTCCTCAGAAAAAGATACCTTCAATATAAATAATCTCTTGCTGTTGCATGCAATGGAGGTCCATCAGTTCGTCTATGGTCAACTCCTGGAGAAGCCGAATTTATAAATAAAAAAAAAACAAGCGCACACATACGCGCGATTACAAAGCAACATCTAATTTCGTGTAAAGGTCTGGACACACATATCCGCACCGTGCCAGGACCGTAGCTGGGGCATTAGTTGGCCACGACTTGGTTCGTCCCTCTTCAGACCACACCTTTCCGGAAATGAGCCTCGAGCCTCCAAAATTATGTATAAAAATGCCACGGGCCGCTTAAGTGATCTATAAGTGGGCCACTCGAGAGATCTAGAAATGTGCCACCAACCACCCAATAGGATAATCTGCAAATGTACCATGATCCACTTAAGTGAACTGGAGGTGTGTCGCTAGTCACTCAAGTGATTTTGAAATGTGCTTGAGACCACTCGAGAGGTTTTTTTCTTTTTTTTTGTCACTGGCCACATCAAGTGCTTCCGAGGGCCACATTTGGCCCACAGGACATGGGTTGGGCATTTATGACTTAACATGTTGCGTGATCTGATGTAAATACCGACTTGAAATGTCTCCTATATTTTCAGATAACAAAAAAAAAACTCAAATTTTTTTTAACCGTTTTCTATTTAGTGCACGTTCAAACCAAAACAATGATACATTTATAGAGAGCATTGGAAATTAAACACAAAATTAGATTTCAAGTTTACATTATTTATTTCAACAAAAATCTCCCCGGTAAAATTTTGTTATATGCTATGAAACATGATTTTAGACTTTCTTTTCCTATCAAAGTTGTGAGAATGTTTTTCGATACGTTTCGTGCACATTCCGCCAGGGCCACAGAAGCGAGGTCAGGTGCGTCTCAACAATTTCAGGGCACATAAAATGTTTAGGGCACCCACCCCCCTTAGAACTTTGACAAGATTTCATATATTTTGTGGGGAAAGGGAATCGGCATACAGAATATACACGAAAACTGAGAAATATTCATACAAAAAATAACCCTAAACAATTAAATGTTTTAGTTCTTTTGTAGCCCAGTAGATTAAATTGCTATCGCATAACATTTAATGGTACTGAATAAAATGCCCTCTATTTAGGGAGATTAATGACTTTTTCTCAGCTCAAGAGGAAACATTTCATTTCCTAGATATTATGCTGAGGTGAAGTCAGAAAGAAAAGTCATCTTGTCTCTTGCATACCGGGCAAGCATGCTACCATCTACACCACTGGAGACATGACCCTGCCTTCCTTATTTCACGCACTGTGGCGCGAGGCACTGAAGTAGATAATTAGTTGTAAAATATGAATTAATTAACACAAGTAATTGATGGGTGTAATTTCAAACTAATGTGAGAAACCGTTTCCGAAATTAATGAAAAATTTAGAATTGACGGATTAGAAATAATTCCAGTACCAATTCGGAACTAACGAAAAAAAATAATTTCGGAATTGATTAAAATTTAGAATTAGCGAGAGAAATTAATTCCCCAGAACCGTTGAAAATTCGGAATTAATGATAGTAATAAGTCCAATATATTGATGAAAATCAACATATAAATGGAATTAATAATTCCGCAATTTTGATACAAATATACAAATACAAATACAACGCCACAACAGGCAAATTGCCCAACGAGGTGGCCGACTTAAGAACATCATGGATCCCCGAGCCATTTTTTGGAGGCCCTACCTACTACTGCTACACCCCCCCCCCCCCCCGCGGAACCCCCTATGAATCGGTACATGCGGGAATGTGCGTGTACGTGTAGTGAAACCTGACGTGAAGTTTTTTGTTTTTCTGTAATGCTTGTTATGTGTAATGCTGCCATCTGCCGCCAGTTTTTCTAACTATGAGTGAAGTGTTATGATTGAATGATTTATCGTTGTAGGACTGTTGCTCTCTGTGGCGAGACTTTTTAACGGGGAGATCGGCTCACATTTGCGCCTTGAAGTTGGGAACCACAGAAAACCAACTTCAGCCGACCACCAAATTGAAAAGCGAAATAAAACAAAAAAATGAGCTCTCCCGAGACCGCACCGTCACCGTGAAAATATAAACCAAACAAGTCGCTGACGGTGCGAACTCGTTGCGGTGACGGTGCACGGCCACGGTGCCGGGATGTGTGAACGGCAGCGTTGCTTATCACTGTGCTATTCTTTGACCGATTGATGGCCTACACTCGGCCGACACACGTGTCGGGCACGGTGCGGATATGTGTGTCCAGACCTAAATTGACACACTCAATTTTTCCAGTGAGGCACGCTGACCGGACACTGTAGGGGAGAATATTACCTACATTTTCCCACAGTACGTGTGAGCACGGAAGCGAAAAATCATCAGCTTAGTAGTGAAAACGTGACAACAAATAAACAAATCGCAAAATTTTTGCTCGTATTACGAATCATCGCTCGTTAATCGAATTAATTTTGTTTTTTCAAAATTTTTGCTCGTTATGCGAATTCCTCGCTAACCGAACAGTTCGTTGACCGAAGTTCCACTGTATTTAATAAAATAAAATGCAGTGGTATATCATCGGTCCTTCTTCTTTTAAGCCGAGTAAAACTCCGGTCTACCGTAATTGTGCAATTTACTAACATTTCATCTAATTTCACATGTGAGTTGTGCCAAAAGAGTACATACGTTCTATATCCAGTGTTTTGCGTGGAGTTAGTCCTGCCATCTGTATTTCGATTTGTGAGTGAAGTCTAATGCTCAATATCCGTACAGTTGTAAGCATAGTCACAACTACGGGGAGAGCAGGGGGGGCGGGGTCTGGTGCCCGTGCGCTGGATAAGGTATTGCCACCAAGTCTGCTTTCCGTTCGTTCAAAATTACGAGGAATGGATGCCACAAAATGTATACTTGCCTCGGATCACGGTGTTTACTTTTGTTGTCGGTTGCGGCCATGGTTGTAGGATCTGTTGTGAGACGTTCCAAAGCGGAGGTGGACTCACATTTTCACCTAAACCTGGAAAACGACAGAAAAATAATTTCAGCCAACCACCACTGCGCCACTAGTGGAATTCCAACCCAGGTCCTCCTAATGCGAGCGCCACGATGCCCACATGGCCGCACAGTGGCTACCATCAGTACGGAAAATGTCCTAGAAAAAAATCTCGTAACTTTTTTACCCTGAACACTTAACTTTGAACGACGCTGGAATTAAAAAAGGGGGGACACTTAATGGTGGGGATCTACCAAACTTGAATAAATGTCAATTTTAGGGAAAGAAATTTAAAAAAAACAATTTTGACTACAAAACATAACGCAGAAAAATAGTTATAGAGCTTTGAGGCTACATAGTGACACGGAGTGGTGGCAAAACGAAGTCTATCCCTCCTGCCAAAAAGTTCCTGTGATTAGGCATAATGAAGATTCATTGAACGCGAAGATTTTGAAAGCCGCATCCCATTATGACTGGCTCCTGACGCAGGGTCAGATTATTAAGGTAAAAGTAGGGTGACCATACGTCCCGTATTTCCCGGGACAGTACCGGTATTTTCTGTTTTTTTGGCTGTCCCGACTTTTTAGCAAAAGTATCCCGGTTTTTCTCGTATTTTGCACGAAGCCTACTTGAATTTTTATTCTTTATTGAAGTCAAAGATTGAAATTATTTTCAACTTATAAATTATATTATGATAACTACAACTATAAATGAGTATATGAATCTCCCATATTTGTCTTAGTGAAATTTTTTTTTCGTGGAATTCATTTTAATCCACTGCAATTAGCAGTAATGCTGCATTTCCCGCCATTGTGATTTCTCCGTTATTTCAACAATATATGGCGACTTTGTTCGGTTTTGGCGTCATTTTTGGCGATAATTAGCGATGTCCCGTATTTTCCCGTATTTGGAATCCCAATGTCCCGTATTTTCCCGTATTTGGAATCCCAATGTCCCGTATTTCTGTCGAGGAAATATGGTCAGCCTAGGTAAAAGTTACTAAAAAGTCTTTTTCTTGTACACATAAACCTCAAACCGCAAAATGATATCTGCAACCGCAGCCGGCGTCAAGAAAACTTTTGTGGAAATTTCAAAGGAAGACGCTTGGTCTATGGGCTTTGTATTGAAATAAATAAATCATTGCTTCCCCGAGGACGATGCCTGGACCGTACCGTGACCTTCGGCAGTAATAGTGTCACTCACGTAGGTCACACCTGGACCCAATCATAGTGGGATGCTAAGCGTCCGAATGAATAACATCTTCCACAAGTGCTTGGCGTGCCATTTAAAAAACAATATCCTCCGAGAACAAAAAAGTGACTACTGGGAATGCAAAATTTTTTCCGAAAAAAGAAGACAATATATTAAAATTTCGGTGGCAAAATTTACCAAAAAAAAAATGAGTTGCTTGTAAATTCCTGATCGTCCAAATGTGCTCAAAATATGACTTGTCATCGAAAAATACAAGCCCTACTCATCAAATAGCCGTGGGGCTACTTGTATCATAGGATGCAAAACTACAGATATACCTAGCACGTTGATAACTTTACTTAAAATAATCGTGTTCCGAGAGCCCTTGATTTTGTTTCGGACCCCGTAGCCAGAGAATCTTAAAACCGGCGGATCTGCAAATCTTCACGAATCATTTATCTTTCATTTCAGAGTTTTTCAATACAATAAAATATTTATTAAATATAAAAAACTCTCTACGTCCATTTTTTTTAACCCGATTTATCTCCCACACGTTAGAAATGGAACGTGGTAATTATTTTTCAATAAACTAAATTAATAAAAATGCAATTACACGCTGTCATTGATCATAAAACACATGGAAATTAGACATCATAATTGTACAACATTCATTTTTCTGAACTCTCCCGGTCACCGTTAGTTTAAAAAAAAAAGGAAAAAGAGTAAAAAAATCAGGATAATATCGGTTTTTCTGTCATGATCATAATCACTCTTTTCTATTCACACACAAAAGAAAAAATCGAAACCATTTTTAAAGCTGTTCATTAATTAAAATAAACGAGAAAAATGGTTTCTACGAGAGGACAAACCTGAATATTTCAAAGCTTGTTTCCTTTCTACGTATGAATAAAAATAACATGAATAACCGTGATATTAACAAGCCCGAAACGTACCATGGGGAAAATTCTTTTCATTAATTAATTTCCGTCATCGGATTTTCGCCTTCGGATGGAAATTAATTTTCATTTGTGTGTTGACTAACGCTTTGAACACTAATGAGCGGGGGAAAATTTTACATTTTTCAGTCGGAACCATTTCCTATTTTTCTAGGAAAGATTCAAAGCGTTTAAAAATGGCGTTACGTGGGTCCATGCACGGAATATGAAATTCGTTGGAGGTAATATGCGTGTTACAATATGGAACCTCTCGATAACGGATAGCCGAAAATTTTGTCCGCTAATGGGGAGGTATGATACACGTGTGGAACCTTGTTTATACGACTTTCACACTTATACGACTTTAGATTTCTGTCTGTCGCAATTGGTTGCTATATATTTGAATGATAAAATGTGTACCTTATACTTTTTAAAAGTGATGCAGCTGTGGTTATGCATAATCACCAATTGTCTCGGTTAAGAAAGTTCGATTAAAATACTCCCCATTTATCGCTTTTACTAGCATAATTCACAAATAAATTTGAAAAATCTGATAAATATGAAAAAATTTATAACCTTTCACTGTTCGTATGGCTTCGCTGCGCCATTTAATTATTTCTACCCGTACGTGTGTGTGTGTGATACGTGCACTACACAGATTTTGTAATAAAAACTAAACTAAATTAAGCTTGAAGACGATAAAAACATTCATAACATTGTCGATCTTGTAATGTTGGCAGGGCCGGCTTAAGAGAATCATGCCCCCCCCCCCCTCGGCCAAGTGATTTTTCTGATATCATACCTCCCAAACTTCCGAAAATTTCCACCAGACCGCATTTTTGAGAGGTCCGTCTTCTCTTGAGGCTCCCGGACGGGGCCCGTACATTAAGACCGCACTGAATGTTGGCTTTCTTCACACGTTATGAACAAAAAAAAAAATCAACACATTACCATCCGAATTAACCACATCCTGGACCATAGTTCAGTCAATTAAGTAATTAATTGACGATTTATAATATTTACTATCACGAGCTTGGGATTAACCATAATCATAGTTGCATATGATAAATTCTCGGATTACGGCCAAAATTTAATAAATTAGTGTTTGGAAAAAAAAAATTAGTTTGAGTGATTTTTCTTTTCGCTATATCGAGAGTGTCCGCTATAATGGGAGTGTGAAACATAAAAGCCTTATGCCACGGACACCTTTCAGGAGAGGATGGGATACTGAACATGGTTTTTATTTTAAACTGTATACGCAACCAATATACCAGCTTTAGTCAACAAGTATTAACGCAATCTAGTCGAGTTCGTTGGTGTCCCCCCATCAATTTGTGATTCGGTCAGCAAATTTCAGTGCCCTGTGTATGGAGATGGAAAAGATAAGCTCCTGTATAGAATGTCCAGACTGTTCAGTTTGATCCTAAGAGTGTTGTACTGAAAGAACGCGTGCTCTGAAAAAACATGGACTTTTTTTTTTTTGAATACATTATTTGTATGGGCTAAATCTTCCATTTTACATGGAAATGGTTCAAAAACTTTCAGAAAGGTACAATTTCATCTGAAAGAATATTCCGAGATGGACATCAGTCAATCGCGCTGTAGTGACATTATCTGATGTGATGTGATTGGCGCTTAAAATTCATCTCACGACGCCCTCTGTTTTATGTTAGCGCGTGCATCCATTGTCAAGACAAATGATCCTTAGCCGAATCTGTATTCGTTAGCTTATAAAATTATTTAGAATTACAAATTATTCGACCTTCTGGAACGACAAGTAGTCCCTTGAGGGTCACAGAGTGGGTGTGTATGTATGTCCAATTTTTGTTTACTTTTTATGTATTTTTGTCTTGTCATCTGTCTTTCTTTTGTATTTTGTAACGTGAAACCAAAAGTTCGTAAACCGAGGTGCTCGTTAGCCGAGCTATCACTATAATGGATTAAGCGGATAAAAGTTGCTGAACTTATTCGATTGAGCTTGGAAATTCAACGTTGTCTTTATGGGAGATATCTTGGTTTCAGAGGATTTTATCAGTTTAAGCCGGGCCGACTGTGTACGTCCATTATTCGAATTTTTAAGATCGCAAGATTAAGATTCTAATCTTTAACCTCTTCACCTACAAGCCTTTGGTAAAAAATTTGGATGATCTCTATTTGACGAATCGGTGATAAATCTGGTAACTTTCCCCGAACTTATCCGCACGTTAGAAAAAGGAAGAAGAAGGGGGAAGGAAAAAAACACTGTAGAAAAGGAAGAAAAAACATATACTGTTTTTTCACTCTCTCCGTTTTATGACAGATAAGTAGAAGTGTACAGTAGTTTTATTTTTTTCACCCTCACTCTTTGTGTTCTCTTTCGCTTTTACACGTAAATAGTACAAAGATACATTGCGTGGGCGGGGGGGGGATCACTAACATGAGTATAGAAAGAACGGGGAAGGAAAAAACTTCAGTTCATAGGGTTACAATGAAACTTCGCGATGATGAAAAAAAAGAGAGGAAAGAAAACACAGAGAATTGAATTTATTCCGCTGGTGTTTGGACGAAGTATTTCCTCCACGATCGTAAAGCGGTTAAATACATTTTACACATCAATGCTATGGTATGATGATATCGTGCCAATTGTGATACAATTAACTACCGCCAGGGGTAAGCTATTCCATTTATTAACAACCCTATTAGAGAAAAATTCCCAACGACGCCGTAACCTCGAATTGTCCCTTACCAATCGATACTGGTGTCCCCTTGTAAAAGCAGTTAATTGACGGCGAATTAATAAATCATGTGGTCCATCCTATCCATACTGTTGAAAATTTTGAAAACATCACGATCATATCCCCTTGACACCTGCGCACATCCAATGAACGCAGTCAGTGTTTTCAGTCCGATGAATATGACTCCTTTCAATGCATTCTCTCCAATCAGTTTCACTTTTACAGTATTTTCTGTGCATGAGTTTGACTTCTATCAGTGTTTTCTGTTCTGTTCGATGAATAAGCCGCCAGTCAGTCCGATGAGTACGATTTCTGTTGATGCTTTTCCTCCGATGAGTTTGACTTCAGTTAGTGTTTTCTATCATTTGATCGAATCTCCTCTGTCCAATGACTGACTTCACTAAAACGTGATCTTGGGATATTGGAAATGACAATGGAATACGGTCAGTGTTTCTGTCCGATCACTCTTTCCCAACCTCAAGGCGCGAATGCGAGCCGATCTCCCCGTCGAAAAGTCTCGCCACACGCCCACAACGTTACAAATATTCAATCGTTACACTTCACTCACAAATTGAAGTATAGATGGCAGCACTGAAATATCAGGCACAACTCTAGCTACACACTCACACTGTTAGGTGTACTCACTTTGTTCCAGACTCTGCCACGAAGAAGAGATCTCGGCAACGGGGTAAGTCATTCATTCATGTCCGATCCCTCTTTGGCTGCCACCAGGTTTTTTTTTTTGTCTAATGAGCATGAAGTGATTTTGTAATGTAATCCATATTTCTTTCCAGTGAACCTGTTATGCAGCGAGCATTTACTGTCTGATGAGACACACTGCAGTCATTCCTTCCTGTCTGACGATTTTATAATGCAGTCAGCGATTCCAAACGAGTTTCATTAGAGACGTAGTTTCATTAGAAAAGTAACACTGATCCAGACGTGAACCATTTTGACTGATTTGGTCCTTGGATACATGAAATTTTGCGAACTATTCATCAATTTGTTTTTTTTTTAATTTCGTATTTCCCTATCTTAGAACATGGTTCAATGCTTCTTCATTTCCTTAACTTTAGCCATATTTTGAAGCATTTCACTAAGAAAAATCACTTGAATCTGTTATCAAAAATCAGCTATTACTAGAGCATTCCTTTTATGCATGTTATTATCAACCAAAGTTTTGGTTGAACGCCGTTTTGTTTGAGTGCCAGATGTTTGTTTTTTTTTTCCAAACAAACTCATTATTAAATACTTTTTCCTTAACATGACATTTTTGTTTTTAATCGTTTGGTTGAAATCAAAATGAAAATATGTTTATTTGATTTTAAGGTATCCGAGTACCCTTTTCAGCACTTTTCTATGAAATGGTACTAGAGTGAACTTTCTATCAAAGAAGGTCTTAAAATGGTGAAAACTATAGTAAATTGTGTCATTTTATATGAAAAATAATTTTTGTGTCAAATTTCAAGCATAAATTATGCAATATTCAAAACACGATTTTAAAACATTCTGCGCATGTATTGTTTTGCTATTTTCACAGTACATTCGGCTAGTGATGATGCAGATTATGAACTAAAAATTTAAGGGTTTGTTTTGGTATTCTCACAAGTAACACCAAAATCTGTTCACGTACATGTTTTTGTGAAATTTCATTTTACATATCTGTAATTAGACAAATAGAAGAGATTTCACTTACAACGTTTCTCAAAAAATCGTTAAGAACAACATTGTACGCGGGAAAACGATTTAAACGTAAAACCCTAATAAGAATCAGAGTTAGGACCGTACTAAGCGGGGAAATGCTCCAAGTGGGAACGTTGTAAGTGGGATCGACTGTACATGTGACTGACCTTAGACTTTTATTTATAACCTTAAAAATATACGGCGGAATATGATATTAAAATTTTGTAATTATTTAATCAATATATTTTTTAGAAATCCTATTTCAAACTGAATAAAATGTCAAAAATAGAATTCTTCGTATAAAACACGTTTAAAGTTTCTATTCCAGATTGTTTAATGCAAAAACACAACAATGGGCCTAACTTCGGCTCTAAGCGTCACAAACGAAAGGGGAAAAGCCACAAGAAATAGAGCTTTCACATAAAAAATTAAAATTAAAGAAATCCGATATTTTCTTTCAAAATGATGTTTTGAACGTAGTCGGATACTCAAACATGTTATTTTAATCAGTCTGACACAAACCAATCTAATTTAGTTTGAACCATTCACTGGTACATAATAAAAGTTGCTTTTCATCATTTTGAATTATTACTGAATACGTTTTTTCCAGAGGTTTTCAAAATAGTTGGCTGACGATATTTGCGAGATCTTTTAAATTAGTTCACTTTTAACATAAAATATATATCCACGGAAATACAAATAAACTAATAACTCGAATATTTTCGTGATTCCCGTTCTAAATGCTAAAATCGAGAACACGGTGGCGTTCGAATCATGCGCGAGCCATTGAAGAACAATTGCCTCTTCAATGGATAAATTCAATTTCAGTGACAAAGGATTTGAATCTCTTTCTTCACTCATGCCCATTTAAATAGTTGAATCCTTGTCATTCATCCAATTGGCGAAGAATCAGCAGCAATAAATTCAGTTCCGAATACAATAGGATTTCAAATCCCCTTTGACTAGCGCGTTTCAACAGTTTCATTAGGTAAAATATTCCACGGAAAAGAAATTTTTTATTTTTTCTGGAGAGATCTAATAAATTCATGTTAAATAAATTTATTTTATTGAAATTTATTGTTAAAAAAAAAACAACTCTATCAACATTTTAAAGCAGTGCATCTCAAACTTTTAGCCACAGTGAGTCCCTTACCCTGGAGATTATTTTACTCGTGGGTCTCTTACGTTGATCATAAACTGCTCTTGCTCCTTAGCCCAAGCCATAGTTTACCAGAAGCCTCGACCAGCTGTCTCTTCCTAGCTGGCTTACTTATGCATCGTTTACCGAATCAATCCATTTCCAGTGGATTCGCCAAAGCCATCATTTTCCATTGGCCTCATTTACTCATCGTTTATCAGCTATCTTAATCATGTTTTACCAACCAATCTTACCCAAGCTATTATTCACCAGTGGCCTCACAGTGTGCACGCAATGGACATCGAACAAGCCATCATTAACCAGTGGCCTCATTTATCAATCCGTTTAACAGCTTCACCCAAATTATAGTTTTCTAGTGGCCTCACCTATCGTTTACCAGTGACCTTAAAGAGCTATTGTTTTATCAGCGGACTTGAGCATTCATCGATTCGGCTGTTGGTCTTATTTAATCACCGTTTGACAGTGACCTTACTCAGCCATAAATTTTTAATGGCACTTCTCGATTCGTTTACCAGCAACCTTTACATATCCATCGTTTACCACCCTACTTTGCCCAAAATATAATTTTCCAGTGGAATTACACAGCCTCAATTCGGCAGTTGGCCTTACTAATCATCGTTTACTAGCCGTTCTCTTTATCCTACCAGTGCGACGAAGCCATTCGCAAGGCAACTCAGGCCTCGATCATGCTCCACAGCATATGCAGAAAGCATTCCAGCCTTTCCATCGAAACAAGTTGATTCGTAACAATATGATTATTCGGTCTGTATTACTGTATGCGGCACCAATATGGCTATATTCAGTCATCATCAACCCGTTGCCCGCAAGTACCATAGTGCTCCCCTGAAGCAACCAGAGTGCTCGATGCCCGTGTCTAATTTCGTGCTCGCGAGCACAAACAAAATGTCCAACGAGGTGGCTGGAAAAAGATACCCATAAAAAATATGGATGTCAGATATGTATCTAAACTTGAATCAGATGGATTCAGACTGAAATCATCCTGATTTCATGTATTCGTATGTCAAACTTGCCGTAAAGGCCCGTTTACACGAGGCAAGCGCTTTAGTGGGCAACTTAATTTTAACTTACCGATTCTTCTTGAAAGTGTCCACACGATAAGTGATAAGTAGACGCTCATTGGATAATTTTTACGGAGGTGAGCGCAGTTAACGCATGCGCGCGCTTCAGTCTACTCAAATCGACGGAGAGAGAGAGAGACGCAACTCGCGCGGCAGAATAATAGTAATAATTTTTTATTTACCTATCCTGGTCACGGCACCACTATATGTTGATGACTTTACTACGATTGAAAAATAATCATTACCTTTTCAATTTGCGAATTACAACTTAATTTTATTCATTCATTGAAATTACTTCGACACTGTGAATTACACTAAACTCGATACAATTTATATTCAACATGGACACTCTCACTTCACCAAATTAAACACACAATAATTATATATATAATTTGAATCACTCACCGTCATCTCGGGGCAAGGTTTCTTGCGTCCCCTACATTGAGGGATCTCGACCCGGGGTTAGGAGGGGGGAGAAAGAGTAACTTCACGACTCTTCAAGCGCGACATGTTGGTCGTCCAACCTTCAGCATACCTCTCTCTCTCTCTGGCTAAAGCCTCGTGTGTTCCCAAACCAAGTTGGTGAAGACCACTGCTATTGGTCAAAGGCAATCGCCTGATTTCTGTGAGGGGTTTCATTGGCCCAGAGGCACAATGTCTGTCTGCAGAGTTGTGATGATGTTATGTAATACATACTTATTCGGTGCTCAAGTGCGTCTTAGAAATACCTGGTGAGGGAAAGGAGAGCACACGTGTTGCATCCCATGTATGTATGTATGATGTGTGGTTTGTGGTTTCTCTATGAGAAGACGAGAGGGTGAGAGAGTGTGTGTAAGATGCAATCGTAACACATTCAGAGAGGTGCTTTTTTTAAAGCTCATAGCTTTCGTAACGATGGATGAAGATGATCAGGTAGAACTTACGAATACTGCGATCAGAGCTATTCAATAAAAAAGGGAAAACTTTTTTCTCACTTGCGCGAGAGCAACACACTGAGCAAGAAGTTGGTCACGCAAGGGAAACAGTTCGCTTGTCCCGTTTTTTCGCCTCTGCCACCCACGTAAGGGGGGCGAGAGATGACGCCACAGGGGAGAAAAGAATACACAACATATTATAAACTTATGCTCGAGAAGAAATGTAAGATTTCTCTATTTCTCCTCTAAGTTGTAAATATCGATTATATGATATTTTAATCGAAGTTAAAGAGGAGATAAATTATGAATTATGGAAGCCGAAAATATGGGAGAAGATTCTTGGCATTCGTAGGAAATTCTAAGGGTTAAAAATTAAATAATAAAAATTCATTAAACAAAAATTATATCCAAATTTTCGAAATCATTATTACTTTTTAATTTATTCTATAGAGATGACATCTTTATGTTAAATATTTGATCATGTATTTTTACAACAGATGGCAGCAAATTCGTTCTGGGCGAGAGAAATATTCGAAAGCCCCCTTCCAGTTTTTAATTTATAAATCCTCCCCACCCGATATATATTTTTGAATCTTCAATTTTTTTCCACTCCTGACATCACGTCGACAGAATATTCCATAGCTTTTTCCAACATCGAATAATTTTTAGCTTATTTGTTAAGGTAATTTTCATTTCTATAGTTCAACAAACATTCATGGCGAAGATATTTTTCAATAAACTTGAAGATTGTGTCCTCTGGCCACCTTACCATCCAATATTTCCGCGGAATTCTAGCGAAACTTCAGGAGACGACGGAGTATGAACAGGTTCACGCTTGAGATCAAAATAAACCCCTCCAGCGCGGCAGGTCACGCCCACTGGCGCATGCGCATACGTCTACTTAACCGGAAAAAATAGAACCATTCGTATTCACTTACCAACTAAATTACTAAATCCCAACTAAATCACTTGCGCACTTGCCAACTAAAGCCGTGTAAACGGCCCTTATGGTCTGCATACATTGTATCGTACTTGGCAACTAAAAATTAAGTTACCAACTAAAGCGCTTGCCTCGTGTAAACGGGCCTTAAGTGTGCTCTTCTTTTGATGATGGGTACAGGCAGTGATCGCGACTAGAAAGAGGTTGAAGATCTCTGCAGAGATACAACTTAATTTGCCAGGAAACATTTCAGTATAAAACTCTGAGGAAATTTAGCCGCCTGGCAGTCGAGTGGTTAGGGAACTAGCGTCTCACTGTGCAGGTCTGGGTTCGAATCCCGGCTCGGGCATGGATGTCTACTAACCTAACACTAACAAATTCCGTGGACGGATCGTGCTGATCCCTTGGGAATACGTGAAGATCACGTTATTAAAAAATAATAATAATACACAAGTATGCCGTGGTTTGTGCTCAACCTCAAAGAGACTCAAATCAAGAACATCACAATATATGCAAAGAAACTTGCCAAAAAATTCTTTGACAGATTGTCACAATTTGAATTCCCACACTTTGTAGAAATCTCGTCTTATAACAGTAGAGAAAAACTCCGGTTCCTTGGGACGAAGAACTTTCTGCACGTGCAAAGACCATCCCTTCAGGATTGTGAATTTTAAAAAACAATGGCTGCACTCATTGGACAAGATCTGATCTCATATAACAATGCACTAACAAACTGTATCATTGATATGAATTTTGCCCTTGAATATGAATTTTTATGAATTGATATGAACTTTGCACATGAACAGGAAACATGAATATGTGTACTTGGTGGTTAACCCTGATGAAGTCCTTGTCAACACACACACACTTGTTTCTTAATTTTTCCCCCTTTCTCAGCTTTCTTTTTCTTTGTTTTGTATCATTTCTTATCATTTCTCTTAGGGCCTCAATGGCGTCAAGTGAACCTAAAGCAGGCCCGTAACTATGAATTTTGCCACACCAACAACTTTAAAATTCGATAATTTTAGGACGATGCTCTTTATTCTCACCTAAAACGGCCGCTCCCTAAATTTTGCCACTAATGGCAGTTGCGCCCCCTATTTCTGGCCACCTAAAATGTCACAAACCTAATGCACTTATTTGGCCATGGCATCTTGCTGCTCTCAGAATCGGCAGAGTAATGCCGACTTATATAACTATTCGTTGGAATCTCAGTATCACCAATCACAAGGTTTTGTGGTGAACTTACTCGCTCATACATTCTGAACTCTAAGATGAAGGAGGATGGGGCTCTTCTGAACTCATACTTTGTCTAGCGTTCAACGGTCACGGTTTCATGTTAAAAGTAGCTAGCTCCAAAACTTATTTCAAGAACTTCAGTCCACTCTGGGCCGAAAAACGTCTCCCCTATTTAGTTGGATATTCTATACATTCCGAGGGCTAAGTAATACTGCGTTGATCTGTATGTAACTAGTGGCGTCTTAACGGTCAGGGGCCCTATAATACTGGAGAATTTCATCCATTGATTCTGAGAAGTAATTTTTCCTCCAAATGTAAATTTTCCTTGGTTTTCAGCAATTTTTCTCTCTTAGATGGTATATTTTCGGCCCGAAATATACTAAAAAATTCAATTTTCTGGGTGTTATGCCGAAATGAATATTTGGAAAGAAGTGATTGCCGGAGGAGAGAAATCACTTTTCTTTCCGAATATTCGTTTCGGCATAACATCCAGGAAATTCAATTGTTTTTTCCATTAAATATTGAAATAATTTCAGAATGGAATAAAATTTAATTCTGAAATTACTTCATTAATTCTGAAATTACTTCATTAATTCTGAAATTACTTCATTAATTCTGAAATTACTTCATTAATTCTGAAATTACTTCATTAATTCTGAAATTACTTCATTAATTCTGAAATTACTTCATTAATTCTGGAATTACTTCATTAATTCTGGAATATTTTTTATTAATCAAGGAGAAACACTGTTCATTAATTACGGAAATACTTTTCGTTAATTCTAAAAATGTAATTTTTTTTAAATTACTTAAAATAATGATTTTCACATTTTGAATAATGAATTTTTTTTAATTTTTACTTTTAATAATGAATTTTTATGAATTGCGAAATGATTTTTTCCCTTCATTTCTGAAATTATTTCTTTCAATAATTGATATAATTTCTCATTAATTCTTAAATTAGTTCCCTCATAAGTTCAGAAATCTCGATGTTACTTCTTTCACCAATTTTATAATACTATCTTTCATCGAGGTTGTTTTTTTTTCAGCATTTTTCTAAATTCTGTAACAACGTAAGCATTTTTTAAAATTTATAGTGAATTTGCTAATAATGAATGTGTGTGAATTTGAATTATAACGTTGTAAGCAGCAAGGTCCATATATGGCCCGCGGGTATGCGTCGAAGACCCCTGTTGACTTATCCATTGACTTATAAATTGACTTATCCATTGGAACAATGGATAAAAAAAAAGTACGGGAAATGCACCGTTTGCTGCATTGGGTTTGGGAAAACAGTAGATAGATAGATAGAACCGCCCACAGCCCCGGACTGATGCAAGCACCTTACTTCCGTTACCTCAAAAGAGGCAGAATTGTGTCGGAAAAGTTAGCAAAGATTTATAGTGGTGACTCCCCTTTTTCCGTGCTCGCAAGTTTCGAATTTCTAACGTCGATCTCCCCATGAAGAGAGCCATCAACTCGATGCAACGTACAAGCCATTTGACAAAAATGGGTGACTGAATCCAATGACTAGGGAGAAAAACTGCACGTGCGCCCAGTGGCACATAAGGGCCGAAGACCGCAACCTGGGATTTAGAAAGAAGTGTGGAAAAGACTTGTGTGCAAGAAAGAAGAAGCAGCTGCATGTTGAAGTGGGAGAGATTTGAGAATGGTCTAAATACACAATGCATACAAATTACATATATACAGCGCCTAGACTGTGACGGGAAACGAAGAAACAAAGCTTCCGTCCACAGCGCTGAACAGTGTGTTCTGCTCGCTCTTCCCCTTACAGAACATGCAATATATACACACACAGAATACACACAGAGCCCGCACTGCGACGGGAACAATCAAACAGAGCCTCCGTTGACAGTGCTGGGCATTCACATTTGAATTACATGCATACATTATTTACTTTACAAAAATTTCCCTTTTTTTTATACTATTGGGAATCCACATAAACATTACTATGAAGGTAGTATTGGGTACAAATATCACCCTGAGCTCATACAAATATATATTCAAGGTTACAAAATTACTATCATACTATAAAAGTGCGGCGGGAACAATCAAACACAGCTCCCGTTCACAGTGCTGGGTGGCAGCGATCACATTTGAATTTCCCTTACATATATTTACATAATATATTTATATAATATACACTATTTACATAATATAAATTTCCATTTTTATATAATTGTTGATACACATAAACATTACTATGCACGACACATATATTGGAAAAAATGTCATAATGAGCTCATACAAATATTCAAGGTTACTAAACCACCATCATACTATGAAATTGTGTATACAAAAACATTCATAATTTATACAGGGTGTATTACTAAAATATTATGGTTTAGGAGCCTAAGTGCGCCCCTCTATGTTGGGAAAACAGTAAATTTTCATCGGACGAAATTTCTGATAAAGTCAACAATTTTTGCAAGAGATGGCACTGCAAACTAGAAAAACTTTTGAATTTTTCAACTTGGTTAATTATCCAAAATATCCACCATTTACAGTAACAACAGGTGGAGTTTCCTGAACAAAATTCGCAGACTTCCGCAAATGTCTCAGCTGTTATTTCGAAAATACGGTATTTTTTCATTTTCCCTGACTTAACAAACTTTGTGACTAATTTCGAAATTCTGTCTCATTTGAATTCAGACGATCCCGGCTAAGACGATTGCACGTGTTTTGCAAATTTTGTTCGGAGATGGAATGCGTAATGAAGGACAATTTGAATTAATCGTATCTTAGTTTTTCCAGAGGGCAGTTTCCTAGCTGTTGCCGAAATTCGTAAACAATTCAAAAATTCTGTCCCGACTGGAAATTTACTGCAAGATATACTGTAAAACTGACTGTTCATGTGGAGATACTGACTTTCTCCAGTGTCTTGTATTAACATGTAGAGAGGGTAAATCTTTTTCCAAAAATGGAAATTTACTGTTTTCCGTATCCTTTGCTTTCGGCGTGTTAATTAATCCGTGACATAAAATAATATGATAAGTTAACAAATAGTTACCATTCATTCAATTAACTTGAGAGTGAAATTGTATGTGACCTATGGTTACAACAACAACAAGAAAACTGGAAAATTATAGAGGTACATGAGAATATCGGAAAAGAAACGTGAGCGCATGAGACGACTCTAGACAGGGTGGGAACTAGAGAGGTGGGGGGACAACTGCCCCGGTCGGCAAATTTATGAGGGCGAAAATTTTATGTGTGAAAAAAGAACACCGTTATAAAATCATTGAATTTTAAAGTTGAGGGGGTGGCAAAATAATGTTGGCCCCGGGCAGTAAAAATCCTAGTTACGACCCTGTTCTAGAGCCGGAGAGACGCGCGTCACAACAGCAATCTGGAGGAATATTGCGTCGCCGCATTAGGACTCGCATCGCGAGGACCCCGAAACCGATCAATATAAGGTGGTCACCCGGAGGGTTTGGACCATGGGGGAAGAGCGATGCGACGCCCGGAGCACTAAGCACCGGAAGACTACCTCCAGACCAACCGTAGCCCCCCCCCGCTCTGTCCCCAACCCCCCCCCCCCCCCGAAAGACTACCAGCTGACAAGAAGACACAAAATTGAGGTTACATTGGGCAGGTGCTTACAAAGATACGCACGTCGCAAGCAGGTCTCGAAAGAGGCCCACGAACAACTATAGAAATACATGTACAACACTGCATGCAACAATTGAAAATGAGGTATCATTGCAAGGAAAAACGCTATGCCAGTGCAGGGGAGATAGCACCTACAGTTATTGCCCTAACTGTTATACATCTGGGACCTCTTCCGTTCTCGTACTTTTCGCGTGGGCTTTGTGGCGGATGCGATGGGAGAAATATGTTTGGTTTCTGCTCCTAATGGGGTGCTCTGGGCCTCCGTGGGAGGTTTGACTACTTTACTACATGCTCCTTATACGTTAGAGCAGCGGTTCTCAAACTTTTTGACTCGCAGAGCCCTTTTTGGCGTGTAATTTCTATGGCGGAGCCCCGTAGACCTATTTTTTACTTATTCAGCAAAAAATTACTGATTTATTTTTATTATTCTCAAATAATTATAATTATTCTTTCAAACTACTCTTTATTTTATTTCCTCGAGCGGCCGCGGAGCCCCTGGGGAGCGCACAAGTAACCCCCAAGGGCTCCGCGGAGCACCGGTTGAGAACCACTGCGTTAGAGATTCCTGTTGGAAGGCTAACGTGGGTGTGTGTGCGTGATTCTCAGTTCAGGAGGGATAAACAATACGACGAAGGAAAAATGATACGTATAAAAGCACATCACAAGGATCCTGGTTCGAATCCCCCTCCCTCCCCCACCGTTGTCACAGCGGTGGTCGGCTGAAGTTGGTTTTCTGTGGTTCCCAACTTCGACGCGCGAATACGAGCCGATGTCTTCGTTGAAAAAGTCTCGTCACAGAGAGCAACAGGCCTACAACGACGCTATCATTCAACCATTACATTTCACTCATAATTAGAAAAACTGACGGCAGATGGTGGCACCACATATAACAAGCATTACACCGAAACAAACTTCACGTTAGGTTCACACACACATACACACACATACACGCACAGCTTCCAGCATGGCCCAGGTCTTCTTCGACTACCTGATAAAATATCTTCATTGAGACACAGCGGTGGACCATGATCTAGTTAGGATGAGGATGAAACTGCAACAAGTCTTGTGCTGTCTGATAAATAATAAAGAAACTATTTTGATAATAACTGGGAGCAGTGAACAATCCACTTGTGATTCGAAGTAGAATCTGAAACAGATGCAGATTCAATATAGAGGGGCGCGCTTAGGCTCCTAAACCATAATATTTAAGTAATATACCTTGTATAATTTATGAATGTTTTTGTATATACACTTGCATAGTATGATGGTGGTTTAGTAACTTTGAATATTTGTATGAGCTCATTATGGCATTTGTTTAGAATATGAGTGAAGTACATAGTAATGTTTATGTGTATCAACAATTATATAAAAAGGGAAATTTATATTATGTAAATAGCATATATTATGTAAATATGTGCGGGTAATTCATATGTGATCGCTGACACCCAGCACTGTGAACGGAGGCTGTGTTTCTTCGTTACCCGTCACAGTCGAGGCGCTGTATATATATTTGTGTCCATTGTGTATTTAGACCATTCTCAAATCTCTCCCACTTCAACATGCAGCTGCTTCTTCTTTCTTGCACACAAGTCTTTTCCACACTTCTTTCTAAATCCCAGGTTGCGGTCTTCGGCCCTTATGTGCCACTGGGCGCACGTGCAATTTTTCTCCCTAGTCATTGGATTCAGTCACCCATTTTTGTCAAATGGCTTGAACGTTGCATCGAGTTGATGGCTAACTTTTCCGACACAACTCTACCTCTTTTGAGGTTACGGAAGTAAAGTGTTTTGCATCAGTCCTAGGTTGTGAGCGGTTCTAACTATCTATCTAGGATGGGGATCATAGGAGGAGATTGACTTGGAAGTCTGTGGGGACAAGGTCATTATTGCTGTGGGGAGGCACGATGATGATGATGTCAGCTCATATATATACATATATACATTAGATCAGTCGACTCCACCTTTGACGCTGGGAAGGCAATGCCCCCCCACACCCCCCCCCCGTATCTCCACCCATGATGAGGATGGTAATTCAAATGTGAATGCCCAGCAATGTGAACAGAGGCTCTGTTTGATTATTCCCGTCGCAGTGGAGGCTCTGTGTGTTTTCACCTGTGTGTGTATATATATTGCATATTCTGTAAAAAGGAAGGGAAGCAAAACTGCTCAGCACCGTGGACGGAGGCTTCGTTTCCCGTCACAGCGGAGGCGTTGTATATATTTTGTATTTAATCATTCGAATCTTCCACCTCAACATGCCAACTTCATCTTCTTACTTGCTCCACAAGTTTTCCCCTCACTTCTTTTGAAATTCCAAGCTGCGGTCTCCAACCCTTAAGTGCCACTGGGTGCACGTGCAATTTTTCTCCCTGGTCATTGGGTCCAGCTATCCATTTTAGTCAAACGTCGCATCGAGTTGATGGCTGTCTTCATAGGGAGAACGACGCGCGGGATTTGATATTTGCGAGCACAGGGCAAGGGGGGGGGGCACTACTATTTATCTTTGCTAATTATTCCGACACAGCCCTGCCTCTTTTGAGGTAACGGAAGTAAGTTGCTTTGCATCAGTCCGGGGTTGTGAGCGGTTCTATTTGTCTATCTATGAGGAGGACACCTTGTATTTCATCATCTTTTTTTTACGATTACATGAAATTTTAATATTTTAATGTTATGTATATAGATGGCGGCACTAAATATTCACACACACCACTATACACGCCCTTAGACTGTTAGGTGTACGCACTTGCACTTCCGGCACAACTCAATCGAATTGCCCATAGCGATAGACCGGAGTTGTGCACGGTTTGAAAGAAAAAAAGTATAAAAAATCGAATATATACTATTCATCTTTGAAAACGAGTCGAAATCAATCATATTCAAAATTTCAGCCAATTCTCGCCAAGCCATAAATAACATGGAAAAACGTCATCCAAGAAATTGACTGGAAATAATTAATTAATAATCGAGTGAGAATTATTGACTTTTTGCAATACTTGAATGATTCATTGCTCGTTAATATCATGGTTAATTCGTGTTATAGTCATTAACGTTAGACACGGAGGAATTCGATCTATGGAAGGTTCAAGAATATTTTCCTACGTGCGTAGTAATTAGTGGAAATCTTTAATGAGGTTTTGTCTCGTTCTTTCTTGGCAGGGGAAAACCAATAAATCCTTTCACATGTCTCGTCTAGAAGCTAACTATTAATATGAAAATGAATGGTTTGGTTCATGTTTCAAGAATATTGTACCATTCGGAATTTCCTGCTTTATGAAATGATGAGAAATGCATTTGGATCCACAAATTGATTGATATTAATGGTTCCCAATCTCGGTGCGCGTGTGCAATTTTTATGAGGGCGGTGTGAGCACAAATTTCAGAATTTGTCATCGAAAACGATTGAATTGTTAACGTTCCACCACAAGCAAGATCATTACTACTTATCTGTACAGCAATTCGTGAGATTTTTTTCTGCGAAATTCTGAGGTTAGAAATCCTAGGGTTAGAAAATTCTCAAAAAATTTACATGCCTTACTGGGCATGTAACTTAAAATAACATTTCAAATTTGTTACACTTATACATGTTACATAAGTACAGGAATTGTTAATGGTTACATGGATATACAGGTTGTCCTGTACGGCGGTCTAGTGCTAGCACGGTCTTTATCTCATCAACCGTCTGTTCTAGAGGTGCAATTCCAATTTAAAAATTACTGAACAGGCATTCAAAAATTACCCTGTATCAAGTGTCTTAACCTCGTCCGAGGTGGTTAGCTCGGCTTCACTGAATCCACGTGGAGCCGGTCTTGATATGCTCAGGAAATCTTGAAATTTCCTCTGATGTTCAAGTTCGATGATAGATGGTTGAATGGAGTTCGGTGAGAACTGCTCCTCGTAGTTGCTGGCCAGTACTTCGGCTATTTCACATTCGGAGAAGACAAATTCATTCCTTTGATTTTTGATCTTGTTGATGTTGCCCCCTTTGACCTTGCAGTTCTTCCAGGCCCTCCGAAGTGATCCATCCGCTGCTGTGGCATCTTCTATAAAGTTGGAAAATCGCTCGTTGACGTAGGCTGAAGTCTATTTTCGTATTTCTTTCTCCAGTCTGTTAAGAGCTACTTTGTCCATTCGCCTCCTGTGATGCTGCCACATTTTCCTGATCTTGATCTTGTGTTTGATCTTGTTTCGCAGCTCTTGGGAGATGCCAAATTCATTGTCAGTTGCAAGAATTTTCCTTGTCGATTTATCAATTGCGTCTTTAATTTTGAAAGTGGTGTCAGAGATTCCTTGTTCGACGGTATCAGGTGTAAGTTGTTCGAGGGTTAGTTCTTCTTCGGTGCTGAGAATTTCACGGTATTTAGACCAGTTAGTTACTAATTTATAAGGAATGTCTTTAGGTCTTAAAATATCCATGATGAAGATTAGTGGATTATGAGTTGAATTTAGCACTGGCATTGAGCTTAGTTCAATGCCATATGGAAAATTTTTAGAGATTGCGAAGTCAAGCACATCAGGTCTACCACTTCCCCCAGGGAAGTTAGTAGGAACCGCGCAGGAGTGTATACAAAGACATTTGTTTCTACAATATTCCTCCACAATGCGTCCACATCGGTTATATCTGTTGCTATAGAAGGCCGTGCTTTTGCTATTCCAGTCTCCAGCAATGAATGTGGGATTGGTTGAATTGAATAAGAAATTAAGCAAGTTAATGTCCAGGTTATTATTCGGTGATTTATAGATGACACTAATTACTATCGGTTGTTTGTTTATGTAAACAGTTATAGCTTGAGCCTCCGTCTCAGTAGATGTTGGAAGATCCATTTCCAAAAAAGGAATGTCTTTGTGGACAAAAACGGTGACTCCCCCACCCCTTCCGTAGAGTTGATCTTTACGGACACATTTATAATTACAAATTTTTGCAGAATGAGAAGTCTTCATTGATGTTTCACAGATCAGAGCTTTATCAGTTTCTTGGTCAATTACTAATTGTTTAAATTCTTGGAAATCAGTTATCAAACTAGTGGCATTCCACTCTGGAATTTTGAGTGGCTTGCATCTTGCTTATCTGGTGGCGTTAATTATTGGGCGTTGCTTGAAGAATGACAATCAAAAGTTGAATAATATTACTGATTTTTTTTTTCTTCAGGGATGCCCATGCTGCCTAGAACTGGTGTCAAAGTGTTCACTAAGTTATCCATAGGCAAAGCATTGTTTACATGATTTACTGGACGAACTTCAATTTTGGGTTTTGGTGTTGATGTTCCTATTTCTTCTTGAATTATATATACGTATCACCACATATCTCCGTATTGTCAGTAATTAGAGAGGGTTTCAACAGTTGAACCTCAAATACGTTGGTAAATTCATCTTGCACATTTTCGGTCTCTCCTAGTTCCATCTGATGTTCTTGAACTTCTCGGATGACTGCGTTACATTTCTTTCCCACATCACTAGTTTAGAATTCAGTACGTTTGATTATTTCGGCTTGACAGTTGAGTTTATTCAGTTCATTTAGTAATTCATGCTTGGAGAGCTGTACTTTTCCTCTGCCTAGTACAGTCAAACCTCGTTAGTGCGTCACCTGGTTAGCACGTCACTCCGCTTACCGTGTCACTTTTCGGAAGTCCCAGTTGTCCTCCGGTAGGAATTGTCACAGCTATGGCTTACTCCGTTTAACGAGTCACTCTGCTTACTTAGTCATATTGTTGCTCTCCCAAGAGTGACTCATTAACGAGGTGTGACTGTATATGTAGTCCTTGTCTAACTTTTTCAACTGGTGTATCCTGTTTATTGTCGTGGGCATTATTAGTTTTCCAGGCTGTAATAGGCTCAGATGAAATTACTTGTGCAGACGTAGTTACTCTGTTGGTAGAAGGCCTGAATGTAGGTATATCCGTAAAATTTTCTTCAGTGTTTAAGTCTTTTCTTCAGTGTTTCAAAGTCTTGTAAGTCCGGAGGAACTTTCGGAAGAAATGTCCTTGAGTTATCCCCCTTCGGTAGAGGTCGTTCCAGACAGCAAGTAAATGTGCCCGTGTGGGGATCACCACACAGTATGCACTTAATTTTCGCTTTACTACCTTTGTACTGGCAAACTCTAGTACTATGTCCTAGAGAGCAGAATGCGAACTTTGAGGAGTGCATCTCAGTACTGTTAACAAATTTTTATAGAAAATCTAAAACAAAAACAGTTAATTTTTAGTTGACCTTTCAATTTTTTTGTATATGAAATGTTTTTCTTGCAAAAACAAAAAAATATTGGGAAGAATTTGAGTTATTTCTTTGAGAAATAAATCTATATAGGGATATCACATATATAAGAAAAGTGGGAAACGGGAACGCCTGCACACGCGCACTGGCTAATGTCACTTTTCCTAACTTTCGCAACAGACGGCGCCACTATAATGACAAAAAAAAAAACCCCTCGTAACAATTTTTCCCCCTGAAACAGAAGCTGTAGAAAAGCAACAACAAACAAACAAATAGCGATCGGTGCCCTTTAGCTAATGATCTATTCTGGCTTATGATATATTCTTAGCTCTTATGATTTGATCAGTTTTATCACTTCGCCTGACGCAGAGGCGAGAGGTTTTCTTTGGCACAGAACCTTGTCTTTTGTTGCATTCATTGGCATTTCTGAAAGCTTTCATAGCCTTTTTAAGCTCTACCGTGAACCCCTCCCCGCTGGAGTACAGGGCATTAGCTGTTAGTGAAACAATGGTATTCTCAAAATGAGTGTTGCATTTTTTTTCTTGCAGAGCTATTTTTCTTATTGTCTTTTTCTGGGCCGGTGCTACAAATTTTGCCGCCTGAGGCGAATAATTTTTTGCCGCCCTTTTGATACGACTATCTGAAAATATAGTTCCCAAAGTGTAGGTCATGACCATCCGTCCGTCTGGAGACAGAGGTGGATCACACTGAGGATTTAGAACAGTCGTTCTTAAACTTTTGCCACCTTTTGGCTCCTTTGCCATGACAACGTTTATCTGCAGCTCCCAAGAATGATATAAAAATCACTTCAAAGCACTAAATAGGCAATCATAAATATCAACAGTTCACAGCGATGTCCTTGACAGAGGTTGGTGTCGTCCCCAGGAGCCACGGCGCACACTTTGAGAAACACTTGTCGAATCCCATAGAAAATATACAGACAATAAATAACCAAAAATTTAAGGTGTTCTTCGTTGGAGACAAACTTGACACTAATAGAGTGTTGACTTTTAATTCGATACTTTTGGCTGTCCAATAACAATATGGCAATAAGTCGGATCAAAAACAAGCAAAATATAATTTGTTTTTGAAGCATCGTGAAGACTGCTGCAGAAAAATGGCATAAACCTAACGGCTTTTTTATAGCATCTTATTTGCAAGAAGAGAAGCCCATCAGATGATCTCGATAACAGACTGAAGCAGAATAGAAAGGTACTTTCCTCACCTCCGGCTTCCTTGCCCTAGTCAACATTGACGGCTCTTCAGAGCAGTCTTAACAAAGAACCACCTCGAAGCAACGGACGGACGCATATGAACAACGCAAGCTCCCTGCGACACCCCTAGGAGCCGCGATGCTCACTTTCGGAACCACTACTATATACTTAAAAACGAGCAGTCAAACAGCACAACGCTAGAGGTGAGCTTATCTGTAGTATGGTGTTGGCCATTGTTGGACATTTGTGGGACGTATGTCATAAAAATGCCGCCCTAGGCCGCTGCCTCGTCACCTTATGGCCGGCGCCGGCCCTGGTCTTTTTTACATCACTAGCAAGCTGCGCCGTGGTTAGAATAGCATCTGCCCTGCTTGGAGGCAACTTGGATTATTGTATTATGGGAATTTTGACTGTGATCGGTCAAAGCGTCTAAACACGTGTGAAAAAACACGCAAAACAAACACTTAATATCAATATGCTCCAGAGTAAAAAAAAATCCTCAGAAAATAAGAAAAATAATTCCGGGAACCTGAAAGGAAGGACGAATTTCTCGAAGCGTAGGAGGACGCTTGAAATACTATAAGACAGAAGGAGTCCCGTAACTCTACTGAATGGAAGGGGCAACACCCCCCCCCCCATCCCTCCCTAGTGCATGGCATTTTCTGTTGGGTGAGCGAACAATAGTATTCTTAAAATGAATGTTGCGGTTTTTATCCTTCCAGAGCTATTTTCCGAATTGTCCTTTTCATATTATTTGGATCAATAAAAAACATTGATTTTTTTTTTTGCCAACGGCAATTTATCGCCAACGGCCATAGCATGCTGAAAACACCGGTTCTGATCCGATCGGGGATCGGACGAGAACCGGTGTTCTCAGCATGCTATGGCCGTTGGCGATAAATTATACCACTGACCTTCTTCGCTGATTCATAATAGGTAAATACTACCTAAATAGGTAAATACGTCCGATCACCGATCGGATCACCGATCAGCATCATCGGGCGCGGTTAATACTTGGGAGGGAGACCACCTGGGAACACCGCGTGCTGCTGGCATCACTTCGCCCGAGTGGCATGGTGGTAAGATGCTCGTCTACCATTGTGAAGGTTGTTGTCAGGGTCCCGGGTTCGAACCCAAGGGAGGATATAGATAAGATATTTTCCCTAATGAACTCGAGGCGACCACCGATAGACAATGTCTTCACTTCCAACCCATCTCACTAATGGCAGTAAATTGCAATATAGTGATATGGCCAGAGTTGGTGTTTGGTGAAGTAGTGGTATAATTTATAAATCGTGTAAAAATGAGTATAAATAAATATTCGTCTGTAATATTAGTTAGAATATGATATGAGAACAAATTTTCTCCCTTGTAAAATACATTCTAAACCATTGCAGTATTGCTGATTGGTGCATTTCACGCCAAGGGTTATTCATGAGCGATTATTAGGAATTTCGAATGCAGTTGGCAACACTGTCGGTGAGAATTGGCGATGCTCTGTTTTTATGATGAAAATTTCTCGTATTTTTGTCGATTACATTTAGTCAACATAATCATGATGAAATAAGAATCTCACGCACAGCACATTGCATCGCATATAATTACTTTTTTTTGCCAAAAAAATCCTTAAAAGTAATACCCTCGGTTTGAACGAAAAAAAATTAACGAAATATTCGATGTCCTTATAGCCGAATGAGAAAATGTGTGAATAAATGAACAAACGGGTGAATGAATGAGCAAGTCAGTTAATGAATGAGCAAGCCAGTGACCAAGTGGACAAATGAATGAGTCAGTGAGCACGTTGCAAATGGGCTAGGGTAATGGAACTGCTAACATATCGTCGCTAGAAGGAGAGAACTGAAAATTTGAAAGCGACTGCTTTATTCAGTTCAACTTGCTGGATACGAAATTAGGTAGGACAGCATACCAGCCCGTAACTACAACTTGTTAGTTCGCAGTCGCTTGCACTGCCGCTGTGGTGGTCGAGTGGTCATGGTAACAGACTCGCATCACGAGGACTCTCAAACCCGCCGTTGCCACAGTGGTGGTCGGCTGAATTTGGTTTCTGTGGTTCCCAATTACTTTGGATGAACTGTTCCGGATGCACCATCTTTAGGAAACGCTTCGATATCTCCTTGAGATGGGAAGCGGGGCGTGTCCGGTCCTTCAATGTTAAATGTGGTTCCCAACTTCTCGACGCGAATGCGAGCCGATCTCCCCGCTAAAATGTCTCGCCGCAGAGAGCAACAGACCTACAATTTATGGCACAAATATTTAATCACCACACTTCACTTCTTAAATATAAATGGCAGCTCTGAAAAATCACACGAAACACTAGATACGCACTCAGAAAGTCCGATACACATACTCACGCTTCCTGCACAACTCACACGGTAGTAAGCTGCACATGGCGGCAGACCGACGTTGTGCTTGGTTTTAAAGAAAGAAATTCGCTCACATAACTGAAAAGTAGATCACTCAATCACTCGCTACGTCGCTCACTCACCCACCCACTGTCAGTCGTTATAAATAATTCATTCATTTCGTATAGCAAATTAGCGAAAGCAATCAGTCTTTCTAATCAAATGATCACTAATAAAAACAACGGGTGAAAACAAAACGGATATTTTACTTGAACTGCTAGAAATGTCTTTAGCAAACACAGCCATCATAAAGTCTAAAAAAAAAAATACAAATTGAGTATTTCTATGAAAATTGTTATTAACACCTTAATGATTAAACTACACGCAATAAAATATAAAAATTGTTGATATAATAAACATTCACGTGGAAAAAAAACCCGATACTTTCCATTAATTCAATGGCAACATTACGTCGATACAGTTTCCAAAAATTCAAACGTAGATACAAAAATATATATTTTTTCCTACTGAAACATCACAGTTGAAGAAAAATAAAAGCACAAACACCACGGATATTGAGAATAGCGTGGAAATGATTGATTTTTGTTTGTGGACAAATACTTTGTGGTGAGAGAGTTGTTTGTTTATAGATACATTATTTTATTTTCATTTTTTGTTCGTTGACTTGCGAAAACAGAGCGCTAATAACTTTTTAATGCATTTCTGAGCGGTTTCGAAATTAGTGAGAGGAGCCAAAAATTAATTTTCCCACGCCATAAGCTTTCCTAATAATGAGCGCTTAATCTTTTTCTTTATATGTATATGTTTCAGTTTTGGAACAGTTTTTTCCTCGATGTATTACAGGGTCAATGAAAATATCATACTTGTGATGCATTCATTTATTCATTTTCTTTTGTCCCATTTATGTGAATTTTTTTTTTTTTGAATATGGTGAATTTATTCATTTTGAATTAATATTTTTACGAATCATGTAAATACCAGGTGGAGTCGCCTTCATAGGAATGTGGCAGGTGTGGTAACATCGGGCCCTGTGGTTTAGGGCCCCCCCCCCTCGCAATAACGCTAATAAGGGAGTAAATATTTGCATACACCAAACACATTCTTTTGTATTGAACAAGGTGTTCAGAACTCCAACTGATTAGATTCTGGAATTTTCATCGATTCTGGAATAATTTTTTTCATGAATTTTGAATTTTCATCAGTGTTCTTTATTTTTCCATCAATTCTCTATTCCTCCATCAATTCTCTATTCCTCCATCAATTCTTAATTTTTTCATCAACTCTTAATTTTCATCAACTCTTAATTTTCATGAGTTCTGAATTTTTATCATGAATTCTGGATTTTTATCATGAATTCTGAATTTCTATCATCAGTTCTGAATTTTTTCCTCAATTCTTAATTTTTTCATCGATTCCATATTCTGACATTATTTTTCATTTTAATCCTAAAAAAAATTTTCCTTCCTTCTTTAATTATCGATTTCTTACATTAATTTCAGATACTCTTCAATTACATTGCTCAACACTGATTTTATTGCCGAAGATATTTTAGAGTTACTTTTGGGGCCACTGATTCCGAATCTTTCATTGGTTTTATCAGATTGACTAGTTTTTTTTTTGTTTTTTTTTTTTGCTATAATGAAACTGAAATTCCAATATCGATGCATATATAAGCAGCATACAAATCACATCGTTGAAACTGTGGGAAACGTAAATCATTGCCAAAAATATTTTAGTTATTTTAGGACAATTTTGGTGCACCGATTGTGATTATAGCTTTTGTCAGATTAGCTCTAGTTTTTTTTTTTTTTTTGATGAAATGGAAATTAAATTTCCATACAAATCTGATTAACCGTGGGTGATGTTTAATTGCAACTTTTATTCCGCATTTCTCGTAAAATCCCGTTCTTAGTTATTTTCACATAAATTAAATTTCCGGATACACCCATCCTTCGGGAACGCTTCGATATCTCTCTGAGATGTGAAGTATAGAATAAATTAGAATGAATAGATTCTTTTCATAGTCCAACAAAAGAAATCCTATGCTTTCAACTGCAATATTGACTGTGTATTTTTAGTGTATTTCCAAAAGCCCAGGGGGAGGCAACGTTCCCCTTGACACCCCCCCCCCCAAATGACGGGCCTGATTTAATACAAAAATATGTATGAAAATTGATTGGAAAAAATTTTAAACGAAGGGTTGCTCAATTGCGACGCCAATCAAAAATGTTTTAGGAGTGTTATATCACTTCTTGAAGTTTTCCCTCCCATCAATTCAGAATCACCCTGTCTGTCGGTTTTTATCCGTTCGATTTTATAAGAAAACGTTGATATGAATTTTTTATATATGATAGGATATGAAATTTTTTGCATTCGGTTTGCGTCGAAATGAAGTATTTTTCGAAGTGATTTTTTTGAAAAATCATGACACCTCTTAAAAACACTTATCACATTTTTGTGACGCACTCTCACACAAAATTATCTGTACAGATTTCAAGAGCATTAGTTATTTAATCCGAGTCACAAATATGACAAAAATATGCATTCCATTAACAACTAAAATTCTGACATATTTTTCCAAGAGAATATCACATCGTTGACGTAAATTATAACGTAGTGGATTCCTGCTCATCCGAAATTGAAACAAATGCACGGGCGTTTTATGTTAAATTCACACAAAGGATAAACTTCTCAGCCCATTTTCTAAGCAAAAAAGGATAGAAGAACGTCGTATAAGATTTTCAATGTGCACCGCAAGAAAAGAGGGAACTTTACCATCGCGCTCATTAGTCCCATTATTTCTTCTCGACGCAAGATGAGGTAATTACAGATTTTTCAAAGCGCTCGTGCAGATCCTGTTAACAAGTGAATTAATGAACAAAAGGAGGAGCGATCTCTTCTTTTTTTCTGCCCGTTTTCACATCTCTAAGCAGAAAAGCATTAGTCTTCAGTATGGCACCAAATAATAATAATAATAACAGTAATGAATGGACAACCTTCCATTTACATGTTTTTGGGGATGACTTTCAATTGGATCATGGTGTGAGGAAATAATACTTATTTTTTCATGGACGTTATTTCAACACGTTTTGGTTTCTCCTCAGGGCAAACGTTTTCGAAATAAGGTGAAAGTAGCTGTTTGTTCGCATCGTGTTAAGCCTTTTATTTTGCTTATCCTCTTCCTAACGGAAACTGTTGCCATTCCGGAAACAAAAATACAAAAAAGAAGCACCAAAAGAGGTTACTTTAAGGATTTTTATTGAATTCTTGAGAAGCTTTCAACGGGAATTTTCCTGAAATTCTAAGAAAAAATGTTTCCAGAAAAGGGAGAAATTTCTGCTTCCATACATCACACATTCATTTTTTCATCCGTATTTCTTTCAGTTTAAAATTTCACAGATTTTAAAAATTTTTAGGAAACGGAATTTGAATGGCTTGGATTTTCATTTCAGTTTTTAGAGGAAGCGGGGGGGGGGGTCCTTGATTTTTGCGCATCTATGTAGTTTTTATAATTAAATTTATAATCATAATAGTTATTGTAATTAATTTATTAATAATAATAGTTGAGTTGATCGACTCGATCAAACAGACCCATATTCGTTCCAACACCAGATGTAATTCATTTTGTTATTCCAATTTCTTTCAGGAGAAGTTTAAGATTTTACACGTTGAAAAAAGTTTTCAGGAAACGGAATGGTTAAAATTCTTATCATCAGTTTTCGGTAGGGATACATCATCACATACCAGCTCCGGTCATATCGCTATACTGCAATTTACTGCAATTAACAAGTTGGGTTGGAAATAAAGGCTCTATCTATCGGTGGTCGCGTCAGGCTGTTTAGGGAAAATACACACAAATACAACGCCACAACAGGCAAAATGCCCAACGAGGTGACTGAGAAAAAGATGCCCATAAAGATGCCACACCTTGTTCCATATTCTATTTATTATTCCTTATCTCTTACATCTCATTTATGTTCTCTCCGGGAAAAGATTTTTCCAAAAGGAAAAATATTTCCCGGCGACATCAGGAAAAGAAAAAATATTACAGATAGCCTATTTTTGAAGGAATGTTTGGTTTTGGATTTAACTTCTTTGGGTATTTTTTAATATATATCCGCATATCGAATATATTCATATATCCTGTATAAATTACGACATCTTTATTCAAAAAATCATCAGTCATAATCAGGGATTATAAATGAATTTAGTTAAAAAAAACTTTTATAAATATAGTTGTATAATCAGCCGTAAATGTTTTTTTATTACGAAAAATTGATATTGTTCATTGAGTCCTATACACTTATTTTAAATCATTTCTTTCATGCAGAAATAAAGCCATTTAAACATTGTTTGTTATCCGTTAATATTTTATTAGGATTTTGCCACAGCAATTAATCATTTCTTCAAGTCAGTAAAGCTTAGAAGCCAAACACGTATTTTACACGCTTCTAAGTAATAAGAAAAAGCGGCTTTTCATATTTCACAAGTTTGACACAAAGAAGAAAGACAAACGCTTCATTACGCTTCATTTTGAATCACTTTCTCGACATTCTGAAGCAAAAGAGAGGGAAAAAAAACCATAATAACGTCTCACTGCATTAATTAACTATATTTAATTTTTTTTAATTTTTACGTTATTGATATCCGCAGGACATGTCAAAATCCTTAGTAATAATAGTCATCAATGGAAAGTCAAATGCTGCCTATGATTCCTCATTATCGAAGCACGGCTTTATTTAGAAAAAAAAAATACATTACTGCTTCATTATAAGGATTCTATTCATTACGGCCTAATAATGACCGTATAGAGATTGATTAATGTAGTGTTAGGTTAGTTTATAATTAATATAACCGGAGGATAACAATTCCAGACGTAATTTACTTTCACCAAATGATTTTCTTGAAAGTTTAGTTCGTTAAGCAATATTTCTCATTCCAATTGATAAAAATATTATAATTTAAATGTGAATTTCATTTCCCATTATTCAGTCATTAGAAGCTTTAACGAATTTTTTAAATGATTTTTTTTTTAATGTTTTAAGTCATTTTCATAATTGGTTTTCACCATACTGTAAAAATAAAAGTTCTTATGATAACTCTGCTAATTATGAAGTAATTATACAATTAATTTTTTTGTTTACGTCATTTGGCTTCAATTAACGAATATTTTGAATGCTAGAATTTTTTATCCGTCGAAGTAAAAAATTGTATGAAGCTTAATTTCTTATTATTATTTCTACTATTAATTTCTTATTATAATTATATTAATTCCCTTATTTTATTTTTATTATAATTATCAATTTCTTATTATTTCTAAATTTTTATATTTTTAAATAAATTTGAATTGCCAATATATGTTCTTAAAATTAAAACGTTCGTATAATAGGGAGAATTGGATTGGTGCAGCCAGGTAACAAATAGCATGGCACGTTACGGATCTACGTCGTAACTTCATAATGAGTATAATCCTGAGACAGTTCAATGCTGTGCATAGTAATATAATATGGTACGTCAATTTATTATCGTACATGTGAATTGACTCACGATTAATATTCACCGTAACTTATTGACTCGTGATTAATATGCACCGTTATTTATTGACTCGTAATTAGTGAGCACCATAATTTATCGATTCCCTATTAGTGTGCACTGTAATTTACTGACTCGCAATTAATACGCACCGTAATTCATTGACTGTAAATTAAGTGATTAGCATGCTACAAGTTGTTGCACGATTAAAAAATATAGCTATGAATTGAAACACAATCAAAAAATGCAATTATGAAGAGATGCATGAGATGAAAATGTACGAGTTGTGATAATATGACTCACAATTGATATGCACCTCAATCAACATCAATTTAATGCAATAAAATGACAAGGTTGGAAATTACCGTGATCAATTGGCGATTACAACTACTAAATCGAGGGCAACCCATGGCTATTCGGCAGTATAATGAATTGGCTAAACGATGACAATGAGTCGCAATGAATATGTACCGAAATAAACAATGAATTCACACACGACGAATATCACAACAATGATGCACGATCAATATGCACCAAAATAATTTACGCTCCAATTAATATGCACAGAAATGAAAATTCGCTTGATTAATATGCATCGCAATGAGTTGACAGAATATTGATATGCACGAAAATAAATTTGCGTACGATTAGTATGCACGAAAATCAACTGACACTAATCGATATGCAATAAAATGAATTGCTGCATAACAAAAATAAATTGACGTACAATCAATATGCACAGCAATGAACTAGTTCACGATTAATGTGCACCGCAATGAATTGACGCGTGATTAGTGCGAACAAAAATTAAATTGACGCACGCTTAATATGCACAGTAAAAGAGCAAGTGCACGATTAATACATATCAAAATAAATCGACGTACTATAGATATGCACTGCATTGAATTGATACTGGATTGATATTTATTACGATGCATTGACGTAGACTCGTAGCAATTCATGCTGTTTGTTACGCTACAATAATCCACCATTCTCTATTATAGAAAGTTTGTAATTGGACAAAAATATATTGACAATATCAAATTCATTTGCAAATATAAAAATTACGAAATAATCAGAAATCAATAATCATAATAATAAGAAATTAGACTTCATGATATTTTTGCTTCTACCTGAGAAATAGAAAAATGCTAGAACATTCCTCAATTGAAGAACTTATACTTTCACACAGTGTCATTGAAAAATTTAATCTTTAAAACCATTAAAACATTTAAAAAAATTGTTAGTTTCTAATAACTGAATAATGAGAAATAAAATTCATTAAAAAATAAT
The DNA here is from genome assembly GCF_987345545.1 of Pholcus phalangioides. Taxonomy (NCBI): domain Eukaryota; kingdom Metazoa; phylum Arthropoda; class Arachnida; order Araneae; family Pholcidae; genus Pholcus; species Pholcus phalangioides. The sequence goes on along the minus strand of NW_028301601.1, from coordinate 15,432,275 downwards.
ATTTTAATAAATTTAATAACGGTGCATATTTTAATAGAGCGTCAATTAATATTAATACTGCGGTTCATATTCATCGTGCGTTAATTATTTGTACATTGAGGTGATTCAATTAATTTCACACATGTCTAGTGCATATTCATCGTAATCACTTGTATTCGCGCATCAATTTATCACGATGCATATTTATCGTGCGCAAATTTTTTTTTTTGTTACAGTCATCTAGCGTCAATCAGCGCAGTAAATATTTCATCCCAATTACCAATTCATCGCTCAAAAATATATTTTTATGAGTTATTATACTTATTAAAAACTGTTTTCGAAGTGTGTAAAAGCTTCTCGATATTCTTGATGTCGTTAAAATTTATGATGATTTCCGAAATTATCTACTCCAATGATTCATAACAGAATTTTGGCACATGAGGGAAATCGCTCCATATCCCTGAAACTTTTCTGACGGTCATAATACCCCTGACATAAAAATATTATAATGTATAAATATTACTCATGTATTCATTTTATATTAATCACAATTTCACACAGACAAACAGAATTTAATTTTTCTCGTCGCTGCCCAGCCCGAAGGGGCTGCCTGGCGACTTACAGACTGCTCTTGCTAGCTATGAAGAGGGTTATAGACAAGTTTGTCGTGTTTGTGTAGATGTGAAATGCTTGTAAGTTAATAGAAAAAAAAAACACAAGCATGCAGTCCGATAAATACTACCATCAGAATAGTAAAATACACAAAAATCAGCCAAATTTCATCAAAATGTTACTCTACGCAATAGAGTTGATCAGCAAAATCAATAGTATTAATATATATATATATATATATATATATTATGCGATAAATACAAGTACTATTATAATGGACAAAAAAATGAAATCACTTATGTACAATTCACCAAAATGCTACATAATGCATTAATGAGAAAATAATAATAAAAAATAAATCTAACATACAAAAGAAATAATAGAAAAACAAGTGTGTCAGCCGAAATTAAACAAATTGGTGCAGTGCAAGATCAGTCACGTACATTTAACCACAATGTTACTCTATGCAATAGAGTTGATCGATAATTTCGATAGCAAGATAAAAGTACAAAAATATTATGATAGATAGACAAAGATTATACAGCTCAGTAATCCAGACCCTAACGCACCGACCATGGCACGTGCAGCACGTTTTGAGGCCTGAGAAATTTTAGTCTTTGACGTGGGTTGTAATCGACCAGCTCTCTCAGATGCTCGTATTCTGAGTTCCCCTGACTTTGCAGACTCTGCATGTTGGTTTTTGAAACATGAGCCCATACTGGGGCGGCGTAGGTCATGATAGGTCTAATGATCGATTTAAACAATATGACTTTGTTTCTAAGAGTTAGTCTTGCACTTGGAAATGTAATGCGTGACATCATTCCCATGATTTGGGTAGCCTTAGTTCTTACGTGATTTATTTTAGGAACGAAGGATAATGATTGGTTTAGAATACATCCCAAATATTTCACTTCCTTCACAGGTCTTATGGCTTCTCTGCCCAGGTAGATTGGTGCTCTAGTGAATTTGGTTCTTCTTGTTATCCAGATGAACTGACACTTGGCATGATTAAGCTCGACAGCATTATCCTCACACCAGTCTTCAACCTCCTCCAGAGTCTCCTGAAGATTTTTTCTACATTTATCAGATTTTCTGTTGTTGGTGATAATAATTGCATCATATCCGTAAAGAGTTCCAGTATTCCCATCTTGGGGGGCAGGGAAGTCATTGATGTAGATGGAGAAGAGCTGAGGCCCATGAACTGATCCTTGGCGAACCCAAGGCTCTTATTGGACGAATAGAAGAACAAGCATTTCCATTCATTTTTTTAATCACAATTTCACCAAATCAACATAATACTAGTGTTATCATTCTACTGTTTCCATCGGTCAACTTCAAGCTATCATTTCCACATCTATCATTGAAACTTATTGCACGTAACAGTTGGATGAAATTTTAAAATAACTCGAGAAACATTGTCTTGTTCTATTGATCAACATGTGATCTAGTAAACACTATGCACTGTATGCACCTTTCCTCAAAAGGTGTGACTTTAATAGTGACGGAGGGCAAATTACCAGATTTTGGCGAAAAAAAAAATGTTGATTTAGTTAAGCGCATTTCATTTGCTAACACTTTAGAAAAACTAAAAAATAACGGGTGAAGGTAACGCGCAATAACAAAGTTATAACAAATATACACGTTTTTGCTGTTGAAAATGTCGGATCTATGGAATACGTACCCTTTTTCGTTTTGCGTTCGCCCCCGAAAAACTGACCGGTCATATCCCGGGCAACAAATTTTGGAAAGATATCGGACTTTTGCATTCTCTAATTTTTTTTTTTTTTTTTTTTTTTTTTTTTTTTGCAAACATTATTTCTCTATCTAGAAGATATAGGACCAGGGGACCGTATAGAATTTAGAGTTTTATTTTCTAACATACTGTATTGTCACTCTCAAAACTGGTATAGGGTAAGTTAACTGGTTCAGGGGCTGCTCGAGCTTCCCCGGGTGCAAAGTCGTCTCATGTTCCGCCCCTAAAGACAATCCTGGCAGTACTTTCGCCTAGAGGACCGTGATTTAAACCTATTTTGTTTTTTAGAAGAAAGCCGCACGACATAATTCACGGAGAAAATGCTGGTGACCATGCGTCCCGCTTTTGAAAAAAAAAGTTTCGCTTTCAAAGCAGAGTTGTCTTACTTAATTTTTTCGTCCGGAATTGTTTTACCATTCTCGACATTATGCCAGATTACCCGATCCACTAACACTCATAATGAGCAATCATTGCTTACACTTATCCTGTAAATATGATATATTCAAAGGTGTTTCAAAAGTGAGAAGCCGAATTATTTCCTTTGCGTTTGGGTGACTGTTTTGGAAAAATCACTGCTTCAGAGCACCAAAATGCACACTTGTCCCCCCTTGTGATAAAGTAAATTTCTGTTTCTGGTATTACGGTCCCACATTCCATGTCTTTCTTCCCCTCAAGTTTCCTTAACACCTCCGTTGTCAATGTATGGCTCAAAAGCGTGATGTCATGTGAATTTTTATTGGTGGAAATTTTTTTTAAATTGTTGTTTACCACGAAAGCGCAAGAAGTCGCTCCGTTGAAACCGGCCACCTGGGTGCACCACATCCCTTACGCATTCGTTTAAGCCACCCCTGGGGCGATTCCTGAAAACATTTCGAGCATTTTTCAAGCTGCAACCATACCTGTACAACGAAAGGTTGATGAGATAAACTCCGAGTCAGGACTTATACGACACCCTGTAGATAAGGTATTACGGTATTAAAACCACGGCATAAAAATATCTGTTAATTAAGACGAATATTTGCATCGAATCATTCAAAGAATGGCAGTTATAATCCATTTTGTATTCAAAGCCTTTCCTAAATTATGACGTAAGTTTTTATCCTTCCCTTCCCACGTCGGATATCGAATCAGGATTATCTGTCATCAGGAGAGAAAATAATTGATGATGCAGGTACACGAAAACACTTATTAAGAACATGACAGCTCATGAGGTTCCCACGTTGTTGTTCATGGTCAAATGCGTAAACAACGAACGTGAAAAGCGAGATTGCGCTCTACTTGGGTATCTTCAGGAAAAGTGGGGGGGGGGGGGCGTATTTTCCACGTCTCTCAATTTTGACACATGTGCTAGAGTGTAACCTCCCGATCGCAAAATGTTTTCCGCCGTTAACGCTGGAACGTGACGTTGATGAATGAACATGACGCCTTCTCTTGCTGAAATTCAACGATGCATCATAAAAACTGCTGAACAACGCTCTTGCTCCTCATCGCGACGCTAAAAATTTCATTTAAACTGCATTTTTTTTTCTTTTTTCATATATTCTGATTTTGGTACATTCGAATGGTTTTCGTCAACTCTGATGTTCCGCCTCCGTCACCAGGTATGAACACTTTAAGCGGCATTGGCGAGATATCTCGCCTCCTTGAAAACTTATTTCAGCATTGATAAGCCCAGATACTTTGTAAAGTTTATTTCGGAATGGAAAACATTTCCCTGTACCCTTTATTCTGAAACTGCTAAATATCGGAAGAAAGCCTACTTGATTTAAAAAAAATATGGCATTTTATGGGGGGGTTTTGTGATTTCTGTGCTATACCGCTTAAAGAGGCTGTTCCCAAATACTTTTAGTAAAGGAACTTAGTGTCTGCCATGGATCCCCACTTATAGTGGCGGACCCCGGAAATACTGATGTCATGGACCCCCCTTTATAGCAGCAGAAACTACAACCATCCATCAGCGAGAAATGTTCTCGAACAATAGAGAACATTATATTCAGTACCATTAAATGTTATGCGATAGCAATTTGATATACTGGACTACAAAAGAACTAAAACAACGGTTCGAGAGCTGTCGCCACGAGCACAATATTTGCCAAATTATAACAATATCACTGCTGCAGTCTACCAACGTTGTGGCTGTGCTTTTGCGAGTAAATTTAATTAAAACTTTTCTTTTCAAGCAACTATTTATATTATTTTTTTTCAACTAAGCATTAATTTATTCTGCAATTCTGCAACTGGGCCGTGGCCCTATTTGGAAACAGCTCGCTTAAAGGGTTAAAGAATTCTTGGGATGACAACGATTGCACTACTGCGATATTCAAAATTGATGGGAATCGCTGTATATTGGTTCTTAGGCGTACTAGGATAGACAATCACCTGGAAATACATACGAGACTTGCTTACCCCTAGAAATGCGTAAGAAAAATGCGTGCTGCAAGATATGCGTAGGACACGCACCTATCCCAAAAAAATGAGTGAGGGAAGCACGCATACTCATAGAGATTTGTAGAAGCATGCATACTCGTTTTTGAATTCACTCCTAGAAATTCGTATTAGCATGCCTATTCCTAGATACCCGTAGACGCATGCATATGCCAAGAAATCCATAGAAGTTCGTTGCGTACACCTTTGAATAAGTATGAAGTTTGTATGGCTATAAATGCTGAGAGCCCTTCTCAGCATTTATAGCCATACAAACTTCCTTGCGTTGCGCACTTTCAAAAATGGAAGAAGACGAGGAACTGTAGATCTACGTAGAAAACCTACATATCTGAGAACTTACATACTTTTAAAAATGAAATTCGTAAAAGGAGTGCGTTGCACAATCAGTGTGAAAATTGCGTGTATCTAGAAATGCGCAGGAGGCTTGCGTATATTTAGAAATGCATAAGAAATTGAGTGATCCTTGTCATGACTGGTTGACATGAGTCGTCTTGACATGAGTGGTTATAGTGACGGACTCGCGATGCGAGGATCCGGGTTCGAACCCCACAGTGGTGGTCGGCTGAAGTTGGTTTTCTGTGGTTCCCAACTTCAAGGTGCAAATGCGAGCCGATCTCCCCGTTAAAAAGTCTCGCCGCAGAGAGCAACAGTCCTACAACGATAAATCATTCAATCATAACACTTCACTCATAGTTAGAAAAACTGATGGCAGCACTACACATAACAGGCATTACAGAGAAACAAAAAATTTCACGTCAGGTTTCACTACACGTACACGCACATTCCCGCACGTACCGATTCGTTGGGGGTTCCGCGGGGGGGGGGGGTGTGGGTGGGGTGCATGTGTGGTGTAGCAGTAGTAGGTAGGGCCTCCAAAAAATGGCTCGGGGATCCATGATGTTCTTCAGTCAGCCACCTCGTTGGGCAATTTGCCTGTTGTGGCGTTGTATTTGTATTGTATTGTATTGTATGAGTGGAAAGCGCGATTTTATATTGTTTTTAGTCCATATAAATAATATTTTCAATTTTTTTTTCAATCACTGTGATTCATTTCACCACTTCATTTTTTCCACCGTCGTTGATTATTTTTTGAGTACTCCTGTGTGAATGGAATCAAAAAAACACTCAATATATCCTTCAAGATATCCATTTGCACTTCCCACGCACTAAAAGTCCCCCAGCGGTGTTTTGTAGATATTTTCAACATTTTTAGAACCGACCAATGAGAGAATTCTCTTTGTTGATCCCATTCGATTTTGATCTAAATCTTCCTCTTATGTTTCATTCTAGACTTTATGCCCTTTTTTTATCCAATCGTGAATACTTTCGGAAGTTACCTCTATGACGGCATTGAGAAATAGTCACTGCTAAAGACTTGAAATTTTTGTTTTATTCCGAAGGTAAACTAGTCACACGAGTGTGGATCCTGATCCGATCCCAACGTCTTCCTGTAATCCCATTGTCGAATAGCCTTGGAACTGATAAATGCTACACGTCACTTGAGGTAAAGCTCTTTCCACCGTCAGAGATCGAGATCAAATGGATTTTCTCTCAAATGGTTCGGATACTTTCCCATGCTGTGGAATCCTTTCAATCCTTCTGATCGGAATCCTTTTGATTCCCGATGAATAGAAGAAGTTTAGAAAATTTTTAGGACGTTCGAAATAGACTCGAGTTTATTAACGAAACAACTATGAGGTATGAAACCCATGGTAAAGCTGGACGCGAAAGTTGTTGTTATTGAAACTTTAATGTCTGCGATTGTCACAGGCATCATCGTACCATGGTATTGATGTGTAAAATGTATTTAACCGCTTTACGATCGTGGAGGAAATACTTCGTCCAAACACCAGCGGAATAAATTCAATTCTCTGTGTTTTCTTTCCCCTCTCTTTTTCATCATCGCGAAGTTTTATTGTAACTTATGAACTGAATTTTTTGTCCTTCCCCGTTCTTTCTATACTAATGTTAGTGATTCCCCCCCCCCCAGCCCCACGCAATGTATCTTTCAACAATATGCATGTAAAAGCGAAAGAGATCACAAAGAGTGAGGGTGAAAAAAATAAATCTACTTTACACTTTCTCGTCTACGTATCTATTACACTGTTTTCTCTCCGTTTTATATTTTTCCCCCTTCTTTCCTTCAGTGTTTTTTTTCCTTTCCCCTTCTTCCTTTTTCTAACGAGCTGATAAGTTCGGGGAAAGCTACCAGATTTATCACCGATTCGTCAAATAGAGATCATCCAAAGTTTTTTTGCCAAAGGCCTGTAGGTGAAGAGGTTAAAGATTAGAATCTTAATCTTGCGATCTTAAAAATTCGAATAATGGATGTACAGTGGGCCCCGCTTAACTGATAAAATACTCTGGAACCAAGATATCTCCCATAAAGACAATGTTAAATTTCCCGCCTAATCGAACAAGTTCAGCAACTTTTCGCGCCACTTGCGGCCGTATTCACCAACACAGTTTAAACTACAATCCCAAGTTAAAAGAATAGAGATCGACACGGATTGGTTAAAATCCTGAATTTAACCATTCCGTCCCGGCCAAGACTGTCAACTTCAAAGGGAAAAACTATTAGCATGAACTCAAACAAATCTCTCTCTCTCTCTCTCTCTCTCTCTCCTTAACGTTTCAAAAAATATCTGCATTTTGTTGTACATATTATCTCGTTTTCTAAATAAATTTCCAAAATTTCCAGATACCAATCAAAAACTATATCCATGCATACAGAAACGTTCTCTCCACTTGTCAATACAAGATTCATTGAGAGACTGGTTATTTGGGGAGATGAATATTACAAATGTTACAAAAAGATGAAAATTACATTGTAATCTTCATCTCCACAAATAACCCGTCTCTCAATGAATCTTGTAACTATATTCATGCTACATTATATTTCAATTATGTGAGGCATAAGCTTATTTTTTCCACGACAATCTCAATAATTCATATACATCATTGCTACGTAATCTAATTTCAACACCTCCCTTATAACATACATGTCGGTTATTACATACACTTCTCGAATCACCTAGGGCTATGCTATAACCGAACTCGACTGTATTTACATCTAACACAACGCCGAAGGAGGGAAAAAAGTGGTGCTTGTGGTTCGACCGAAATCTAACGTCGTATAACTGTGAAAGTCGTATAAAAGAGGTTACACTGTGCATCGTAACTCCCCATTAGCGGACAAAATTTTTGGTTCCATTGCTGTCCGTTATCGAGAGGCTCCATATTGTACCATGCAAATTACCTCCAACGAATTTCATATCAAATGCTAAGTAAATTTTTTAAGCGCATTTTAAAACATTTTTAAGCGCTTTGGATCATTCGTAGAAAAATAGGAAATCATTTGACTGAAAAATGTAAAATTTCCTCGGCTCTCTCTCATTAGTGTTCAAAGCGTTAGTCAACACACAAATGAAAATTAATTTCCATCCAAAGGCGAAAATCCGATGACGGAAATTAATTAATGAAAAGAATTTTCCCCATGGTACGTTTCGGGCTTGTTAATATCACGGTTATTCATGTTGTTTACGTGCATCTCTTATGTATTTATACAGAAAAAGGCGAGCGACTGATTCAAGCGAATTTCTAGTACACAAGCCTCCTTACGAGTACAGCCTGCGTGATTTTACATGTACCGGGCATTTCCACGCATTCATACGAAGGCAAACTGTGCATTTCTAGTGGTTATGCAAGCTTCTTATACATATACCGAACTATATGACATGATGTCGCTCTCCACTTGTTAATGCAAGAAATACAGAAAACTGGATGTTGTGAAGATATTTATTATTTCAGATGTTGATTTTTTTAAGGAAGCAAATTGCATTAACAAGGTGAGAGTGACATCATGTCATATATATAGCCATCTGGTGGCTTGTCGTCCATGAACTATTAGCAAATCGTGTAACTGTCTATTGCACGGTTCCGTTCGGCATATATTAACGCACAGTGTTTAATAACAGTGTTTCACAAAATGTCCATCTCAATAGCCATCTGCCATTGGTTCATCTTTATCACTTTCACAGTCATCCTGATCAACTTGATCGTTCACTTTCGTAATTATTTCTCCGTCATCCAAAAAATGATATCCCGGATCGTTACTATCAATTTTCAACCACTGAGACACATCCTTCCATGACAGGACTGGAATACTGGGAGTTCCTGAAACATATCTAAGAATTCTTTCGAATCTGGAAGATTCCCATCATCTTCAGTGGTTACGTTAAAACCATGAAAATACGGGCATAACTTTCTAAACCTTTTTGCGAGCCCATCTGCTGTTTTCACACTGGCCGCAAAATTTCCCATTTTATCGCAATTTTTTTTCTAAATCACTGAAGTTTGCCACACCTAGTCCGTATTCAGCTGCAAATTTCCACCATCACCCGCTTTCAATGTGTTTGCCTTCCTCCACCGTATTCCCAAGAATACGCACGTTTTTTTACGCATTTCTCTCTGTATTTCAAACATAAAATTTATGAAATATTTCAACTAACTCTAACAACTAATATAGATTAATAGCGTGTATACTTCGATGTCTAATTTAGAAAACATGTCTTGTTCCCCCCCTTCCCCATCATGGCCCCTCTTCCACCTGATTCGCACCCGTGGTTCTCTCTTTGAACGTCCCAGAACCTCAAGAAAACCATATGGAACCAGGTTTAAGAATCATTGTTCTAGATAATTCACAGTATCCATGTGAGTTAATAAGGACGCACACACCATCAAAAAATACGCAAATGAATGAGAAAACCCAAAAATTCTGCTCATACGATATATCGAAAGTCATCTTTTGCCGACTTCGTTGTGCCAAAAAACTTGTCCTTAAAAGAGTTGTGACCGTAAAAATAGAGGGTGCCTATTGAAGCCAACAAAGTAGAACTAACTTATTATTTAGCTGTAGAAGAAGGGTGTCTTGATGAAGCCTTCAGAATAATAATCAATTTTGGCCATAACAGAAAGAATGACCATTAAGAGGGAATCTCCCAGTATTTGCTTTATAGTACTAATCTTTAAGTTGTGGCGCTACTTGTCACCAGCACTAGCATCAGCAAAGTAAAACAAGGAAAATCAATGCTAATGCTTCCAAACGAAATGCAAAATAAAATTTCAAATAATGGTCATATACGTTATTTTAGACCAAACTTTGACATTTCGAGTAAAAATACATTTATTTCAGGAAAGTTTTCCTTTCGCTCCCCTCCCCGTCCCAAATATTTTCCTATGCATATACAGTCTGGATAATATTACTTCCTAATGTTAGCAAGTAAATCATCCATATAACACGAATAATCGAAGTATATCTGTGCTTTCTCACTATCTCTCTCGTCATGCAGATATTACCTCACTGATGTTTAATTTAGTGTGAAAAATCTCCAGACAAAAACTATTCATTTGTCAAAGTCAAAACTCTTCTCACATGAACACATTCGGATCGAAATACGAAAAGAATGAGTTCGGAAGAGTGTCGAAGAAAAATTCACAAAAAACTTATTTACGTAATAACTCGATAAAACTGCTCGTGAAAATATATTATCAATGAGTAATTTGATGAGTAAACGTGAAAACTCCGAAACGTCTTGAAGTAATTCATAAATTTAATAGTTGAAATATAACTAACTATAATTAAAATACAAATGAATTGGTTTTCTTATTTCCGAAAAATTGAAATGATGATTAACATTGAAGATTGCGCGAAACTTAGTCGTTATAACCGAGATTGACGTTTTTAAAGCCTTTTATAAAGAAAAATATAATTAGTTGCAATAAAATGCTGTTCGCAAAGTTACTTCACTGTGATTATGGTAACCATATTTGATCGAGAAAAATACTGGATAACCTAATTCTCGCTCAACATATTGTCGATAGTTGGCGAGATCACCAAATATTGCTTATAAATGACTCTTGACGAGCAATAGAACGATACAGCAATTATGCTATGCTAAAATGTACAGATGTATTTCAAAAATAATGCAGATGCCGAACATGTGAGATGAATATTTATGATCGTATTGGTTTTAACGGAATTTATAGATTATTCAAATTGATCTCATCTCAGATTCAGTAGAGATCGTGTATCAAAATCTTCGTTGGAAAAGGGCATTTAATACAAATACAAATACAAAAACAACACCACAACAGGCAAAACGCCCAACGAGGTGGCTGAGAAAAAGATGCCCATAAAAATATGGATGTCATTTATTTCAAAAATTCAGCAACCCAATTAAAAATGCAATTAACAAAAATTATAAACAACTAGCTATAATACCCGACGCTGCCCGGGTTTTCTTCAATGAGGCTGTTTGGATCACGTGATATCTCCCTCTTTCTTTGAGGGACATGCAAACCGTGTCTAAGTTCACCAATATGGCGACTTCCTGCGCGACTCATGAAAGAAACAAATCTAGATTTAAAGAAACATAGAAACGAATATATTTTTTCCCTCTTTTTCAAGGGGAGTTAGGTATTTCTACCCCCCCCCCCTGAACTTTAAGTTATCCATCTGCCTGTTTCAGCTTTCAAAAATGCTTAATTGAAGCTGTGGAATTCCTTCGATGTACTTTACGGGCCCATAATTAATTTTAAAACGTCCTAAACTATGAATTTATGCAGTTCAATATCAAAAGACAATACCAGACGCCGCCCGGCAGTCCAGTGTTTAGGGAGCTAGCTTCTGACTGTGCAGGTCTGGGTTCGGATCCCAGGTCGGGCATGGATGTCTACTAACACTAACAAATTCCCTGGACAGATCGTAACGATCTCTTGGGAATACGTGTTGATCACGTCATAATTATTATTATACGGAGACGTTAATTTTCATGCTTGAGAAGATATAAATAAAAAGTTGAAATCAATGTTATTGCAAGGATACCCAACTCAAAAGTAGGTCCAGCTAATTACTTAATATTTAATCTCCCGGCCTTCGTATATCTCTCAAAGCGAACTCAATATTTCAGAAATCGAGAATTCAATACAATTTTTAAAATTATTGATGTGACAGAAAACTCCACAAAATTTCTGCATTTCTACATTAAAATCGGCAATTTTAACACTGATTTCTATGAGGATCACCCTTTTCTTGACCCTCAAAGCGATGCTGATGATGATTATGACGTCTATTCAAAAAGCCTCGTTCCTGGCAGGATTGAAAATGTACCAAACTATTATAAAGGCATAAACTATTATACATATGCATATACTAACATAATTAAAGAAGTGACAAACCGTTGTAAAGGCATATACACGTCTGAAACAGATTGCTAGGGAACCACGGTAACCAAAGTAAACGTTCGGAAAGTGATTGTTGAGACCCAAAAACCATTGTTGCCCGACAGTTTTTGCCTGTTTGGGGCATTTGCCCTACTTTGACGAAATTTTAAAGTAGCCTATCGTTCAAGTCGGGTCCCATTTGGTATATATGCAAAATTTGGCGACGATTGATCTAAAATTGTAGATTTGTATAGAGAATATACACACACAGACAGACAGACAGACAGAAAATCAATTTTATATATATAGATAGATATAGATATATACACGTGATAAAATATTATACAACGCCCATAAAGAATACTTATGGTTGTCTTATTCTAAGAATGGATAGCTTCTCGATTTACCCCAACATGTTTATCGTATTTCTTTTTAAACGTGTCAATTGTGTTACAATTAACTACCTCTGGGGGTAAGCTATTCCATTTATTAACAACCCTATTAGAGAAAAATTCCCTGCGGCACCATAACCTTGCATTGTCCCTCACCAATCGATACTGGTGTCCCCTTGTAAAAGCGGTCGATTGGCGGTGTACTAAAAGTTCATGGTCCATCCTATCCATCCCATTGAAAATTTTGAACACTTCGATCATATCTCCTCGCCACCTGCGTTCATCCAATGTAAACATATTCAAAAAATGAAGTCCCTCTTCATAACTCAAGCCCCGTGTGCCAATAAGCACACGCGTAGCTCTTCTCTGCACCCCCCCCCCCTTCAACCAAGTCTATGTCCCTCTGTAGGTATGGTCTCCAAAACCTTACAGCATACTCCAGTCCAGGACGAACTAATCCTCGAAAAAGCGGGAGAATGACTTTAGGAGAACGCGAAGAGACCTTTTTGAAAATGAGACCAAACATTCTAATCGCTTTCTTGATCACCGCTGAACAATGTTCAGAAAACCTAAGTCCCTCGTCAATGAGAATTCCCAAATCGGTGACCCCGGTTGCATCCGGGATAGTGACACCATTCAATGATGTAATTGTGCAATTTCTTCATACAGAGTCTGTTGCCATTGCAGAGTCTCGGTGTCTCCAAATTTCTTAAAAGCATTATAAGTGCTCCAACTTTGAGGGTCAAGTTGTGTGGTGGCACACCCGGAATATCCAAAGAGTTCGGAACTTCTGCAGGATACAGAACTATCTGCGCTGTGACAGTGTCAACCGATTTTTAAAATGTGATCTCTTCGAATAATTTTTAGGATTTTTTCGTTGATCTTCTTCACGCTGTCATTTTTCGGTGAAAGAATCGTTCTTTCACAAAGCCACTCATGGTTTCTGTGATTTTGTTGAATGTTTGGGAAGACTTTGTCTGCAAGTTCTTGAACTGAGTTTAACAACTGGCAAAATCCATTTGGAAACGTAATCAGTCCAGTGCTTGGCTCTACGGGAATTCTTCCTTTGCCAAGTTTGATCAACTGATGTGAAAATGATAGCAGTACTGAGTAATTTAGCAGTTGAACTCGCATGTTGGTGGTTAATAATAATTTTTTAACATCGTGCCAGAATGTTGATGATTTGAGGCTAGCATTGAGTTCATCAGCTGGCGTTGAACATTTTTATTCCCATTTTTGTCGTCGTAGTTGTTGTTAGTGACGTCATATGTCCAGCTTGTGCAATGAATATTATTCAAACGCCTTTTAAGCATTTTTTAAATTGAAACTATACTTCTACGATGGGCGGTTGATGAGATAAAGGCCGCATTAGCACTTACAGGACACCCTGTATATAGGCTAGCAAAAATACCCGGCGCTTCCCGGGTTTTCTTCAATTACTGGGAGGATTGGAAAAGTGACAAACCGTTATAAAGGAATAAACTGTTATGATGACAGCATTAAAGATGTGACAAACCATTCTAAAGGCATATACACGTTTGAAACGCATTGTTGGAAACCACGGTAACCAAAGTAAACGTTCCGAAAGTGATTGTTGAGGCCCCGGAACCATTGTTGTCCGACAGTTTTCGCCCATTTCGGGCATTTGCCCAGCTCTGACGAACTTTTAAAGTAGCCTACGGAAAATCGGGCAAAGGGCTCCCGAAATTATTAAGACGCCTCTGGGCTCGCTATTATTTTCGCACCGCTTCTCGCGTCTGTTAAGGGTGGTCTTGAAAGGTGTCCATGGCAGATACCAAGATTTTCAAGGTAGTTCACGACTAAAAGTATTTGGGACCCGCTACGTATCATTTAATTATATCTGAATTATAGTATTCACACTTAGAAGTTTTGAGAAAACGTCATACTCTTTCTTTTATAACGATATCTTTCGTAGAATCTTCGATGTCGTAAAAACCGAGCTTGCCTGTATGATACTGCGAGAATCGAGAATTTAAATCTTTGATATAACCGATTCGATAAACGTACCAATAGAGGATCAACAAACAGTACAATACCAATAAAAATAGAGAGACATACCAATATATAAAGTAAATTCTCGAAAGAAATCCCGGAGATTTGCGGTGGGAATTCTGGGAAATCGTATTGAAATGCTCTTTTTATACCCGGCGGAATAGAAAACGCCATTAATCTTTTATTCATACGAAAACTTCTTAAGTATTCATCCCCCGAAGGTGCATTCTGGGAATTACGCGCGGGGCATATTTATTTATCCAAGGGAAATATTTTAAATCAAAGAAACAAATTGTTTATCAAATGGAAGATTGCGTGTACCCATGGCCCGCGGGCCAAATGCGGCCTTCTAAGTTTTCTGACGTGGGCCGTGACGCAAACCTAATTTTGTAAAAGATAACATAGGAACACATTCTCGATCATTAAAGTAACCGGCTGTACAGCTCGTCGTCACTTGAGTGGTTCGTGGGATGTTCTCAGATCATTTAAGAGACCCGATATGTTCTCAGATCATTTAAGAGACCTGATATGTTCTCAGATCATTTGGCAAGTATTTATCGGCTGATTGTGCCCCCCCCCCCTTTCTTCTCGCAAGTGACGTCTTAATGCGGGGGAGGAGCCCACCCGAGCACGGGCGGGAGTAGACGGGGGCTCAACTGTAGAAAGGGGACTAATGAATATATGATCTGATAGAACAATTGAACAATAAACACGCAAAAATTGGTTGGCAGGTGTTTTTTTCCAGCCAGATATACAAAACATCATACGCCCGACCCATCCATTAGGATATACGGTCACTGTAGATCAGACGTCGAGAGAGCAATCCTTAGCGGATAGCAATCCAGCCAGATAGGAGGAGGGGGCGGGGAGGCTCAGAAAAATCACTTCGCCACAGGGCTTATGCAGGGCCGCAACTAAAGCGGATCTGGCTGGTTTGGGGAATCGGGGGCCTGGACTAGAGTGAGAACAAATTTCTCACTCCGTTCAATCTCTGCTTCAACATTACAGGAGGGTGCCAAAATGCTTGCTTGGCCCAGCTGATCAAACCTCTAGTTGTGGCCCCGGGTCTAAGGTGGCCTTGATGTACCAATGGGTAGGGGCAGAAAAGAGGAAGGAATCTCTGCCTGTGCGGAATATATTTTTGGTTCCCCCGAGATGACGTTTCTCAGCTCAACAATTTTTTTTTACCTTCCAACTCGGATTTAGCACCTTTTCCTAGAGAGGTGTCCCATTGGTGGATGTACAGGTCGCACGGCCTCTGTAGGGGGCTGAAACGCTTCAGCCTAGTTTCTTATATATAATTTTTTTTTTTTTTTCGTACTATAAATTCTTTATCGAAAGACCAGTGAAAAATCTGGCCTCTAAGGCCCCAACAAAGATCCCATCTTACCGACCCCTGCTGCAGGACGTGGGTGCGATAAATGCATCCACTCTTTCCGACTAGGCCAGTACGTCCTATAGATATTGTATCTAAGAAGTAATGAGTCCTGTATATACCGGGTGACTCGAAACGTTACGCCGCCCGCCAATAGCAGTTTTCTTTGTTGTTTTTTTTTTGTTTTTTTTGTTTGCCTTGTAGCATTTGCCGCGAATTCAAATTTATTGCATCAAAAACAAAAACAAAAAAAATGATGAAAACCATATTAGGCCCCGTGCTGTAGCTCTGTCAGTCCTACTCTTGTGAGGGGCCTCATGCCCATAAGTGACCCCACCTTATGATATTTTGTATAGTACAATTAATTTTGAAAATAAATAGGAAATATGTAGGCTGTTTATTTCCAGCTAAAGTATGGGACTACCTACGCCTAAGGAGGGGGGCCCCATGATATTGAGACGGTCCTGATAGAAGTCGGACTAGCGGGAGATCAATAAATTCTAGGCTACTGGTCTGGAGGCCAATTTTCTTTGCAAAATTTTCTTTCAGTATAAATTCACTGAAAAAAATCATTTCAATACGTATAAAGTGTCTTGCTTCTAGATGAGAGTTGAAAACTCTGGGCCACCAGAAATAAATATGGTTCAAACGGGGCCACGGGCAAAAAAAGATTAACAAACACTGTTCTAGAATACTTTAAGACATTCATTTTTAAAAATATTGTTGGTGCTGCTACCTAATTTCAGAATCAGAAATGCCGTATGCGGTGATGACGAAGCTCAGGCATAAAAAACCAAATTTCTTCATTGCTCCTTATAAACAAAGCTTATAAACTGACCTGAAAGATCGAACTTCAGTTCAGTTATTTTTTCAAGACCCAAGCAGAAATCCAAAACAAAGGACCTCCAAACAAGCAGACGACAGGTAAGATCGTAAGAAGTGAATTTCTACACTCCACTTTATAGTAATGTGCTGCCATCTAATCTCAAATTTAAAAGTGACTCTTGCGGTGATGAAGTTTGAAGCAAAAAACTATATTCTTTATTCCGCTCAGTTCCTTATAAGCAAAGTTCATAAACTGAACTGGAAATTCAAACTGAAAGTTCGGTTGTTTTATTTGAGTATAAAGCCGGGTTTTCCTAGGAATAGGTTTTTTGCGCAGCGTGAACCGAATTAGACTATTTCGCGCCGACAGAAACGTGTTACATAATCACGCTACGCGTTTGTGTTTTCCTAACGAGGCGCGTCAGATCAGGGCGGCTATATAAAGTATATGGCTTTGGCATCAGCTACTCTGTCGTCTGCATGCTCCGGTTTGAAGGGAAGGGAAAGAAGACACACAAGAGTGAAGAGAATATGTATGTATGTATGTATGTATGTATTTATTTACAATAACCCCAGAAGGCATGAAATGCACTTATCGGCAAAACCGCGGCACACGACGCATTTGACTACTCCAGAAGCAGTCGGCGAATCACGCCCGACGTAAATTGCTGTCGTGAGGCGTATTGGGCTCAGTAGGAAAACAGTCATGCTGCTTTTCTTACTGGTGAGTGGACGGCGTGTCGCCCTGGGTGAATCACATTGCGCGCGGCATAGGAAACCTGTGCTCCTAGTAAAACCCGGCTTAAGACGTCCAAAACAAAGAAGCTTTTAATGAACAGACGACAGACAAGAAGTCGGTTTATTCGGTTCCCTACAAGCTATGCTCACAAACAGAACTGGAAGTTCAAACTTCCAGTTCAGTAATTTTTTCAAGACACGAGACGTCCAAAACAAGGAACCTGGAGAGAAGCAGACGACAGATTGTGAGGCTTGATTATTGCCGTATTTATACTGTTGGTGCTGCCATCTAATTCCACAAACAAATTCAGACAATATGTATGATCGAACAACTAAGTGAAAATACGGATTATGTGGTCTTCAGATACGGTTACCATATTCAAAACTGAAAAAGGAGGACCTCCTGGTGTGAACCTTAGGCAGTGCCGTCTTAACGCATGTCTCCCCCACCCCGGGCTCTCAAGAGAAGAGGTGCCTGAGAAAAACGAAAAGTAGTTGAATTTTTCGAGAATTTTTCAGGTAAGGCCTCCAAAAAATCCCTTGGCTCGGAGGCCCCAGACGACCGTGCCTGTCAGCCCTGCCCTTGTGGGGGTCATGGAATTCCAGTGCTTGATTCCTATTAATTTACATTAATTAAACAAAAACAGCAATAAAAAATTCGAAAAAAATTCGTATATTTGAAGCATAAAGAGATGATGAAGGACTTTAAAAATACGACAAATATTCATGTCTGTTCAATATAGTTCGAGCCACGATGAAGTGTCAGCCGGTGGACCCACGCTAATTAATATTAATAATTTATGAATTATGTAAAATTAATTTAAATACCATTCCCTGTCAATGGATCGTGTTTGATAACGATCCAGACTATCAACGCGTTCCTGAAATGAAGAAAAATTTAGTGTAATAAGTGCGTGCTCTTTCCGAAAAAAAAAATGTTTCCTTCAAGATTTATGTTCGTAACTCGAAAAGTTTGTAAGTCGGAGAGCAACTACATAAAAAAAAATTTAGACGGCCATGAAATTTTCCTAAGCCCGGACCTGTCTTCCATTTTTGAATTTAAATACCTCACGGAATAATGCAGTTAGTAACACGTAATGTGTTTGTTGGGATCAGAAGAGAGAAGGAGCAACAACTGCTTAATTGGAAGTTAGAGGACGGGGGAAGGTATCGCATAAAAATTTTACTCGTACAGGTTGATTTCTGGTCACATTTTGAGAACTTTTAAAAATTAGAATACCACTGCACATTTTTGTACGCAAAGGGAGTTTTGGGGTTCTAAGCCCTCCCCCTCGAGCCAAGATTATAGTGTTATTTTGCAGGAAGAAAAAGTAACCACCCCCCCCCCCCCCCACAAGAAGAAAAAAAAATTTAAACCTCTCGAGAAAATTCTGCGTACGCCTATGCCACTACGACGTACGATTAATGAGATAAAGGCTGTAACAACACTCCAAGGAGAAACCATTGAATCTTAGAATGGACTATTACCAATAGGCAGGGCCGCAAACGGTCAAACATCATGCGGGTCTGGTGCCCCGGGTGCATCACCAAAGGGGGGGGGGGAAATTTAACCTATCCTTCAGGATTACAAGGAGCGTGCCTAAATGAGTAGTTGCCCCGGCTAACCAAGTATCCAGTTGCTGTCCTGCCAATAGGTATCTCTATCTCTATTTCTGATGAATCACCGTTATATTGGGTATTTTTCTTTTAGAAACATTCTGAAGCTTGTAATTTACACCTGGTAGCATTTCTTTTACTTCTACAGATCAAACTACACAGTTGATCTACTAATGACCCACAAAAATCCTGCCTTTATTCTGTAGAACTTGGTTTACTGCATGGGCCCATCTGGGCACTGGGGTGTCAAGTGACAATTAGATCTGGTTCCGATTTTCAAGAGTCAATATGCAAATAGGTAGGTAGAAATTTTTAGCTAGGTAGTAGTGCCTCTCTCAGAAAAATCGCTTTGTATGTGGGCGTATGATAATGTTAAAACAGCCTTGGGCGTGCTTTATGAAAATTGTGAAAAGCTAATCAAAAAACTCGGCAAAATAATGTGGTCTAGTTTGCAATATCATTAGTTTCTCATCTTTTGTGCTATCCTTTGTGATAATGATCTTCGACTATACAATCAAGTGTTCTGAAAATTTTAGGATCTTCTCGGATAATCGATGTTGAAAAAAATTTTACATTAAAAAAAAAACACCATTTGATTTCTCTTTGTGGTGCCCCTTTTGTACTGATGCCTTAAGCTAGGTTTTCCTTGGAAATCCTTCCTTCCAGGGTATCTGCTGCGCGTCCAGCGTGAAAACTGTGATTGGTCAAAAAACCTGAATTTCAAGTTTTTAACCAATCAGCGTTTTCACGCTGCACACTGCGCAAAAATTTTGATTGGTTTCCTGTGCCTCGCGCAACGTGATTCGCCCAGCGCGACACGCCGTCCACTCACCAATAAGAAAAGCAGCATGACTGTTTTCCTACAGAGCGCAACACGGCTCACGCCAGCGCTTTACGTCGGGTGTAATTGCCCGACTGCTTCTGGAGGAGTCAAATGTGTCGTGCGTCGCGCATTTCACTGATTTATTTTTATTTTTGTTGTTTTCTTTCCCTTGGTATAGTGAGAAATGGCGGCAAAAATACGATTCACTGCTGAAGAGGATGAACATCTGATAGAGATGGTGAGTTTTCATACATACATGTGGGACAATCCTGGACGAGACCAGGATTTCAAAAATATATACAAAAAAAGATCAAGTATGGGAAGAAATTGGGGAAATGCTAAACAAAACAAGTAAGTAGTCTACATAAATTCATTTATCTATTCTATAATATAAAATCACAAACAAACTCGAAAAGGGCCTGTTGCTAAGCAACCGAGTGACGGAAGTCTGTTACGGAAGTGGGTTTGATTCATATATCGATATTCACATTCATATATCGATATGATATCATATATCGATATTGGGTCGATATTCACATATCGGGACCCATTTGACCCATCGGGACCATGTTATGTGCATGTACCAAGAGGCTCCTACATCCTACAGCAGAGCCCTTAGGCTGGAATTTAGATTTCGAGCCCCCAAACCAGCTTTTCAGGGGCCCCTCTGTGATTAATGTGATTAATTTATAGTGTGAAAAATCAAAAAGTGATAAGAATCGTTGTGGCCCCTGTCAGCCCTTCCTTTGTGGAGGGGGGGGGGGAGGTCCATGCCGAGAGGTATATATATGTATAATATACACACACAACAGCAGTGCTCCCAACACAGGGTCGGGGTACCCGGGGAAGATTTCACGTATAAGTAAAAAGTTTTCATTTCCAGGGGCCCTTGATGGATGTCATTGTTTTCTTGCTGCTTTAACGTTGAAAAATTTCGATAGCGGAAGCAAAAGATATATCCAGTCTGGGGCCCCACCAAAAGTAAGCGAATTGGTGTCCCGGGTAATTGGTTGGGGGGTCCTGGATTTTATTCGTTGGTAAAACGAATACAAATGAAAATTTTTCATGGCACTCGCACCGGGGGATGACCGACAAGCTTCCAAGTCGGGGGCCCCATGTTTACAGGTTTCATTTTGGGGCCCTGGATTTTATTCGTTGGTAAAACGAATACAAATGAAAATTTTTCATGGCACTCGCACCGGGGGATGACCGACAAGCTTCCAAGTCGGGGGGCCCCATGTTTACAGGTTTGATTTTGGGGGCCCTGGATGAATCTCATTCTTTTCTGTTGTAGAATTTGCAACAGCCGAAGCCCGAGATAAAGCCAGTCTGGGGCCCCACCAAAAGTATGCGAATTGGTGTCCCGGGTAATTGGTTGGGGGCCCTGGATTTTATTCGTTGATAAAACGAATACAAATGAACATTTTTCATGGCACTCGCTCCGGGGGATGACCGACAAGCTTCCAAGTCGGGGCCCATGTTTACAGGTTTCATTTTGGGGGCCCTGGATGAATCTCATTCTTTTCTGTTGTAGAATTTGCAACAGCGGAAGCCCGAGATAAAGCCAGTCTGGGGCCCCACCAAAAGTATGCGAATTGGTGTCCCGGGTAATTTTTTGGGGGCCCTGGATTTTATTCGTTCGTAAAACGAATACAAATGAAAATTTTTCATGGCACTCGCACCGGGGGATGACCGACAAGCTTCCAAGTCGGGGGCCCCATGTTTACAGGTTTCATTTTGGGGCCCTGGATTTTATTCGTTGGTAAAACGAATACAAATGAAAATTTTTCATGGCACTCGCTCCGGGGGATGACCGACAAGCTTCCAAGTCGGGGCCCATGTTTACAGGTTTCATTTTGGGGGCCCTGGATGAATCTCATTCTTTTCTGTTGTAGAATTTGCAACAGCGGAAGCCCGAGATAAAGCCAGTCTGGGGCCCCACCAAAAGTATGCGAATTGGTGTCCCGGGTAATTTTTTGGGGGCCCTGGATTTTATTCGTTCGTAAAACGAATACAAATGAAAATTTTTCATGGCACTCGCACCGGGGGATGACCGACAAGCTTCCAAGTCGGGGGCCCCATGTTTACAGGTTTCATTTTGGGGCCCTGGATTTTATTCGTTGGTAAAACGAATACAAATGAAAATTTTTCATGGCACTCGCACCGGGGGATGACCGACAAGCTTCCAAGTCGGGGGCCCCCATGTTTACAGGTTTGATTTTGGGGGCCCTGGATGAATCTCATTCTTTTCTGTTGTAGAATTTGCCACAGCCGAAACCCGAGATATAGCCAGTCTGGGGCCCCACTAAAAATCTGCGTATTGTGTCCCCGCTACTGGATGTGGGGCCCTGGATTTTATTCGTTGTAAAATTGATAAAAATGAAAAATTCTCACAGGGGGGGTGTCCGACAAGCTTGCAGGTCAGGGCTTCATGGAAATGTTGGCAGGTTGTAATTCGGTGCCCCTGAATGTATCTCATTGATTTTTGTGGTTTAACATTGTAAAATTTGCAACACATCGGTAGCCCAAGATATATCCAGTGTGGGGCCCCACTGAAATTCAGCGAATTGAATCTGGGGACCCCCATGGGGAAGTTTTCTGGGGATACTTGATGAATCTCATTTGTTTTTTGTTGCTTTATTATTATTTTCATTAAAATTCGCTTCTTCAGTAGGCTGGTGCTTTCACACGTCCCTTTCCCCTTTTCCATAGCACGCTGATGAAGTGGGACGAAATAAACAAGATATGTCCGGGAGAGAAGTGGGGGGGGGGGTTGGCCGCCAAAGGCGGCAGGGGGGCAGAGCCCCCCTAGTTATTAAATAATACCGAAAACTTTTTTGGAGGGAAATTTTTGTTAATCCTTTTGGAATACCATCCTTTTTTTTTTCTCTGAAAGAATATGACATTGCTTCCGTTGAAGAAAAATTAAAAATTGTGTGGGGTTCGCACGGAAGGGGGGGACACTTTATGGTGATTTATAGCGAGAATAACAAGGAATTAGAATCATCCCGGGCCCCATGTTTTGGGGGGCTTCAATTTATTACAATGTAATATACTGCAATAAATTATATAAATTGTATTGGGGCCGTTCAAGTATTACGTAAGCAAATTTGTAGCCATTTTTGACCCCCTCCCCCCCCCCCTTGTCAGCAACATTTCGTCATCAACTCTGCCCCTCTGAATACAACTCATATTTTCATAAAGGATGGTTGATGACGTAAGCATTATCCAAACCCCCCCCCCCGTCATCAAAAGTCAGCAAATCGGAAACTCCCCCCCCCCCCATCGATGATGACGTAATACTTGAACGGCCCCATTATAAAAATAGACTTCCGGAATTAGCTGGGGCTATTATTCCGACATGTTTCCCATCAATTGCTGCGACACAGTTAGGAGAGTCCCAGCGTTTCCAGAACTCTTCGGCTTTTCTTTTCCAATCGATTTGGTCATGATTAGGCAACAATTTTAGAATAAGCTTCTTGTTCAATGCTTTCAAAACTTCAGGAATAATCTTACATATTGCTGATGGCGATATCCGTAAGACAATGATCTGTGTGATTCTCCTGTGGCAGGAAGCCTGCAACACAAGATTTGAATACAATTCATACAATACATTTTCTATGATATTGCTAGATTTATGGCCCTCACGAAGGTGGAGCTGACAGAGCTCCAGCCCTGGGGGCCCTGCATAACTATTTAGATTCATAACATTCAAATGTATTATTATGTGCTCTATATATCGCTATATGTTTTGTTTTCTACATGTGTTTTAGGAGATGAGTGCCAGAAACGATGGAAAAGTATCCGAGACCACTATAAAAGGCAGAGGAAAGAAGGCAACACAGAATCTGCAACTAAGAAGAAGAGGGCTAGCTACTGGCACAGACTTGGATTTTTGGATGCGGTCGAAGATGAAAGAAACAGTTTTTCTAACGTTTCTGTTGAAATAATTGAAATTGAAGATCTTGAGGAAATGTTTACCCAACCAGATCTTGAGGAAACGTCTTTCCAACCAGATGACGAATTCAGCAGCAACATTGATGATAGTCTTTCATCACTAAAACAAGATGAAACACCTTCTTGAACTTTCGTTAAACTTCAAAAATATGCATTCATTCTGGAATTCTTCAATTTTATACATATAATATGTGTTTTATACATAAATATGTGTGCATTATCCCATTAACGCCGGTTGGTAAGAAAATTTGACATTCTAAATTTCAAGTTTTTTCTTTACCAATAAATGGTAGAAGTGGTTCCAGTCATTATTTTTTGTTTTTAAAAAAATCAAAGTCGTCGTTAAAACGGGTAACACTGAAAAAAATCAAAATTTGCAAATGCATGAGCACGTATGCATTTGCGTATAATCCGGGCCCTAGTTATGGAAAGAGTTATTCGAACTTACCCGATAAGTTGTCAACAAAGAGAGGAATAAATATTAATGGTATAGTAGCTGTTTGTGAAGTAGAACCGTCATAATCTGCAAAAGTAATACGTTTCTCCTACAGTTGTCAAGCTTATTTAATGTTACCGTCCACTGGTTAATTTTTTTTCCCATTCAGAATTTCCGACCAGACGGAAAGTGAGAGTAGGATGATGACGACCAAAAAGTCAAAGACTTGAAACGTCTTGTCATTTTAACACACGTTTAGCACAGACATTAAGAGTTGGGGCAAAAAATAAATAAATAAAATGAAGGATCCGTCTCCCCTCGCTTTTAAAGAATTGTTGCCCCCAGTCTGGTCAGATTTATTACTTCGCGCCTCGAGCGTGAGGAGGGGTTTTCCTTTCTATACCCTTAATTTTTTTTTTTTAATCTTTTAGGAGAGTTTACTTTTTTTTGCCGGAGGAATCAGCATTCGGTGTTGTCCGCATCCTATTTTCTTTGTTTCCGAATGAACAATTGGTACCCCCACTTCAGTATACGGCATCTGCTGTTGATGAACAAACAACAATGACATTCTCAAAATACATATTGCGGTTTTCTTCTTCCAGAGCTGTTTTTCCCCCACTGTCTTTTTCATTTTATCCTCGGACAAGTTGGGCCATGGTAAAACTAGCATCTGCCCTGTTTGAAGGTAACTTGGATTCGTTTGGGAATTTCGAGGGTGTTGGTCAAAGCGTGTAAAAATGTGTGAGAAAAAGACACACACGCAAACACTCTTACTCTCACCAATGAAGAAATATATGTTTCAGATTAAAAAAAACCAAAAAACAAAAAAACAATTCCTTTGGAAAAAGAAAAAGATCCTGGAAACCTAAAAAGGAGGATAAAAGGATGAATTTTCCGAAACGGAGGAGGACGGCTGGTAACCCTATTCATATGGATAGCGGAGGGTGACATCATCCTTGTGTACTTCATGACATCAACTTGCAGTGTAAGCAATTGGGAACTAGGACCGAGTAAAGTCCGACCGTCCATGTACGGTCATGTTCAGCACATAAGAGCTCTAAGGAAATACTGACGTTTGTTGCCTTTGTAGTCTAGTGGCCTAGGCCACTCAACAAGTGATACGACGTGGGTTCGATTCCCGATTCTTTCCTGAACTCATCTTTGCAACAGCCAGCTGTTGTAAACATTCGTAAAATTATTTGTTTTATACATATTTACCGTGTAAAAATATATGTGTACACACACACACACACACATTCGTCAGTCAATAAATCAAAAAAAAAAGTTTGCTTATTTTACGGTGAAAAAAAATCGAAAACTATAAAATTTCTTTCATTAACCTCTATTTTTTCCCTCCTACATTTATCCACCAGACAACAAGTTGTATATGCGCTCAGTAGAAGACGCCACATTGTCATCTCAGTAAATCAAGATAAAGTCCGCAGAACCAGGACATATGTAGAATAAGTCAGAAGGTAACAAGTTATCGCTCCAGATGTAAACAATGATGTCTGGCACATGTGCTGATTTCGCGTTGACTTTCAAGATTTTGAGAGAATGCCCGCGGAGCAAAGCGAGGGTCTCGGTTTTAACTTTGCCACATGCTGTCGTGGACACCCCGGTATTCATGCCGGTCGGTACCCAGGGTACCCTGAAGGGTTTGTTACCCGAACAAGTGGAAAAGACTGGCTGCAACATGATGCTATCTAACACATACCACTTGGGGATGCGACCGGTGTAGTTGTTTTTTTTTTAATTATTTTCCTTGCATATAAACCATTCGATCCATTTTTGATTATGAGATGGTTGTTATAATAATGTAATGATTATTAATGTTTCATATAAATAGGGCAATGTCAAGGTAGGCACCCCACACTCGGGCAGATACACATTCACAAGTAAACGGTGGCATGCTCCCCTCCCACATCCTGGAGCAGAACCCATAGGCTGGGACCTTTGGTGGGCCCTCAGATCAGACTTTTCGTCCCCCCGCAGTGAATTTATAGCGTGGAAAATCAAAGAAGAATCGTCCCGTCAGCAATTTTACTAAGTGTATCTTAGAGGGATTATGATCATGAGAGTGAACAAGAATGGCAAAAAGGGCGACAAAATTTGTGTGCCCCCCCCCCCATAGACAGGAAAACCATAGATCAGCCTCTGATCGATTGAATGTGCCTGTGTAATTGAAATTTGCCATGCTAGTTGAGACCGATTTGCTCGCAAGCTATTTTCTTCACTAGAATATAGCTAGTAAACATGCCCAATGTAATTGAGCTTTAAAAAGAAAAAGGAATATTCAAATTAACTTTGAAAAAAAAATAAATAAAAAACTAAAATTTGAACAAAAACTATAGTATAATCCCTTTTGGTGAGAAAAACGCTAGGAAAGCATGACAAGAAGTTGCCAAGCGAGAAACAGAGTTATGCTTTCAGATGCCTTTCTTGCCTTGGAAAAAAATTGGCAACAAATTATCAAAAATAGATGTTTCGGTTGAAAACATGGCTGTTAAAAAGAAAAAAATGTTAAAACCAATGGCAAAAGCAATAACAACATTCTTATGATATCCTGTAGTGAAAAAATGTCAGAAAGCTGCAACCCAAACAAAAAATAATACATGATAGAAAAAAAAATGGCCAATGGAAAAAAATTGCGACCGTCGCGGACCAGGAAGAAAAGTGCCAACAGGCTAGAAAGGAAATCACCAAAGAAAAAAAGGGGCACTACAGCTGCTCCGAATTTGACGCATCAGCCCCATTTTTCTTCTACGTTCATCCACCAGATAACAAGTTACTTATGTTCTCAGTAGATATCAACACATGTTCCATTTCAGTAAGTCAACTCAAACAGTGAACTGATTTAGAGTATTTGCAAGCATATGAATGACCAAAAGAGTAAGTGATAAATCAAGTCAGCAAATGACTAAAACAGTGACCTAGAGAGGGAGATACCAGGTTATTATGTAGCACCCGAGTGGTGCAGTTATAAGATGCTTGTCTTCTACCATGAAGGTTACAGTTAGAGTCCATGGGCTTGATCCGGGGAAAAAACATTGGAAACAAATTTACCTAACAAGCCTGGACAACCACAGATCGATAGCGCCTTCATTTCCTAACTCCATCGGTTGTAAATTGTTATATGGTGATATTACTGGAGTTGGTGCTCAGTAAAGTAGTAGGTTATTGTGTGACGATGCAGAGCATCAGCAAACATATAAATGGCCAAAAAAGGGTGGGCCAGAGCAAAAGGAACCAGGTCAGTGAGTGACAAAAAGGTTCCTAGAGTGTAAAGACTGAGTGAGGGACCAAATCAGTGTGCTACGAAAAGAGCAACTTATAATGTTTATGAGCATGTGAATGACCAAAAGTGACCTGACGAGGGAGGGACCAATGCTGTGAGCAATGTTGAGAGAGTGAGAGCATGTTAGTGACCAGATGCGCATTTATGATTTTTTCTGCCCTTCTCCTATTTTAGTCTAATTTTCATGACTATTCTTTCATCACATTTGTCACCCTGTGCTGCAATCCGCTTGGCCACCTCCTACTCCTGCAAGTACAATGTGTCCCTAAAGGCACTCTTTTAGTCATTCACTTGCTTGCATGCTGTTTTGGTCACTCACATGCTTGCATGCTGTTTTGGTCACTCACATGCTTGCTCATGCTCTAAGTCACTCTTTTCCTCACGCACATACATGCAAACTCTCTAGCTGTATTTTTGGCCACATATCAACCTAATCTCTTGCTGTCTGTGCAAAGGCAAATTTATTGAGGGTTATATAAACTTTGCCACCCATCTCCCATTGTATTAATTTTCTTTGCCACTCATCCCTCAAATTTGCTGCCCTGGGCTGTTTGTTGTCCATTAAGCCCCCCTCTGTAAAAACACTTCTGTGAGTGACTAAAAGAGGAACTTGAAGACAGAGGTGTAAGAGCACAGGTAGGAAATTCGAGGAATGAGTGATCAATAGAAGTAGACTAGAGTAGGAGAAGGTCGTCGGAATTTGTATTAGTCTCCACAGGTGGCAAAACCTCTGCATCTGGGAGCTCTAATGATTTACGAGAGGTAATGGTAGGCTGTTATTTTCAGTTAGGTAGTAGCCCCGGAGAAGTGGGGGCTGCTGTTGAAACAATTCTAATCATACAAAGTTGTTGCATGTAGTGAGGTCTGTTGATTAGAGCCATGTATTCAGGGACTTCCCTCTGGCCAATTTTTTTTTGCTATAGAGCACCTTCCAGTGTGTTTTCTGATACAAAAACAAATTAGTTTAATTAATAGCAAATTAATTTTTTAAAAAATTAATTAAAATTTGGTTTTTTTTCCATCCCAGGGTGCAGACATTGTTGAAAAAGCTGGAGGGTTACATAAATTTATGAATTGGAAGCATGGACTTCTAACAGTAAGTTTGTAGTTTATTTACTTATTTTTTAGAAGTTTTCTAATAGCATTCCTTATATTGTTTTCATTAATGGAATGAGCCTTCTTCTCTAGCGTCAAGGAACAGATTGTCTTCATCAGGGGTTCCCCAACAGCTGGCTGATGTGAAGATATGTTTTGGAAAGAGAGGAAATTTAACTGCCCCTGCGGGGAATCAAACCCATGTCCTTTCGCTTTCCGGGTGAACGCCCTAGAACACTAGACTACAGAGGCAACGAATATCTCAATCTTTCCTTGGAGTTGGAGCTCATGTGCACTGAACGGGACTGTACATGAATGGTTAATTGGCTTTCAGGCCAAAGCTTTCCCTTTTAGGATATAAAAATGGGGCTTGTTCAACTCACAGCCAAGAATGAAGCTGAGCTAGCAATTTTAAATCAAGTTAATAAGTAACTAATAGTTGCAGTGGAATTTTAGAGTTTATTGTGTTTTGCAGGACAGCGGTGGTTTTCAAATGGTGTCATTGGTGAAACTGTCTGAAGTCACAGAAGAAGGAGTTAGATTTGTATCGCCTTACAATGGTAAAGAAATCATGTTGACTCCAGAAAAGAGCATCGAAATCCAAAATACTTTAGGGGCTGATATCATCATGCAGTTGGATGATGTCGTCAGCAGCACTTACTCCGGGCCAAGGGTGGAAGAAGCGATGCACAGGTTATTAGTGTTTTCTTCCCCCTATCCCAGATGGCATTATATTAATACTGCAGTACGAATACTTATTTTACTTACTATTTTTTTTAAATGTCATGTTAATATAGGTCATACAGATGGCTGGATCGGTGTTTAAAGCATCACAAGAATCCCAAAACACAAAATTTATTTCCAATTGTTCAAGGCGGTCTCGATCCCGAGCTAAGAACTCAAAGTGTGAAGGGTATTCACATTTTTCTGTTTGTTGACATAATGTAATCTAGCATAACTTATGTATGTTATTTAATATCCATAGCAAGGATGTTCGATTTTTAGGAGAGTGCAGGTCACTTCATTGATTTTAAAATGTAACGAGGATTTATATGAATAGGGAATCGGAAGATAAGTGTCTGAGAGTGTACTGTCAGTGTACTGAGAGAGATAATCTCATTTGCTTTAAATTTAATCAGAAGATATTATTGAAAGAGATAAGATTTTTTTAAAGAAATGGAAAATCAATCTTATCTATTAGTAAATATACAAATGTGTGTCTCTAACGTTTAGTTACAGTGGATCCTGCTTATAACGCTTTTCAAAAAACTGTCATAAAAACATTGTAAGCAGGAAAACACCTTGAACAGGAAACTTTAATGAAAATTATTTAGAGTTGGGATGACGAAAATAAGTCATACTAAATGGGAAAACGTTCTAAATGGGAACGTTGTAAGCGGAATCGACTGTATATTTGTTTTAGATTTATTACATGTGCTAAATTCCACATGTTCAATTCTCAGAGGCTTTTCCTACTAGCAGACAATGAAAGCAAATGAACCTTTGGATAGAACGTGTGTTTAGAAATGAATTATTTGATTCACAGAGATATCTTCTCCTTCTACCCAGAATGTGCCCCGCTGCTCTGTCTCAACGAAGAGATAGATATAAGCAGGTGATTAAAGACCTGTAGCATACTAGAAGAAAATTCGTAGAGATACCAGTGAATTATGGGGACAAAATCTATGGCTTTTCAGTCACAAAACCAAAAATATAAAAAAAAATTACGAAATAAAACTGAAAAATATTTATGAAAAATTGAACTTCGAAGTCATTGGCTATAATTTGAGATCAATTTTATTTTGAAAATTCAATTTTGAATTTTTCATTTTAAAAATGTGGATTGTACACTTTTTTTTGGGAATGGCCTAGGCCTATCTAGTAGTGGCCCTGGAAACAGTACATAGGTTTGTTGAGTGATCAGTGAATGTGCTGTGGGCAGCTTGAGTGATCTGTAAATGTGGTGCTGGCTGCTCGAGTGAACTAGAACTGTAGGCCTACTGCACGTCACTCAAGCGACCCAGGAATGTGCCAGGACTAAAGTGATCTGGAATCTGTGCCACGGGTCGTATTGGTGATCTGAAAATGTGCCACCAATCATTCAAGTTTTCTGGAGATGTGTCGTGGTGATCTTTAAATGTGAAGTGATGTGAGAATGTGCCACAGGACACTTAACTTACATGCAAATGCACTGCCGGCCACTTGAGTGATCTGTAAATGTGCCACTCATTGTTTTCTTTAAAATTAGGTTTGAAGGTCACAGGCCACATGATGTCACTCTGAGGGCCACAATTTGGCCATGGGTTGAGCATATGTACAATCTAAGTTTCCATTCTTGACTTATTTGCCGAGAAAGATTTATTATTTTACAAATATTCTGGTGATTTGTACTAGTTTCCAATGCTTATAAAGAATAATCCAAGAGAAACTCGTTATCTGAAACCGTGCTAATTCAGAAAATTCTGAATAGGGCAGAATGAATTGAAATTTAAAAACAATTATTACTGTTCTGTTAATAATTGCAGTTGATTATTGTGTTGTGCTGTCTATAATACTTCATTATTTCCAGAGCTTCTGAAAAGAAAAGTTGCCGGATACGCTATTGGTGGCTTAAGTGGTGGAGAAGCGAAAGAGGATTTCTGGAAAATGGTTCACCTCAGCACAGACCTATTACCGAAAGAAAAACCAAGATACCTTATGGGCGTTGGGTGAGGTTTTTCTTGTTAATTTGACAAACTAAATTAGAGATGAAAAATGAGTTAGCGATATATATAAGAAAAGATACCATTAAACCATAAATACTTTGAATAAGCAATTTCATTAACATTTACTAATGAAATCTTGTGTTGACTCGTCCAAAATATGTTTTTAAAATGGTCTTTGCTACTGCAAGTCCCCTAAACTTTATATTCTCGGCTCTGATGAGAGCTTAATTTTCTTACCCGCCTCTCACAAGAGCCTCTAATCTATGACACATTTGCAAGCAGGGCTGGAACTAGAGGATTAGGGGCAACTACCTCAGGCGGCAAAATTTAGGAGGGGGAGGGGCAGAAAATTGTAAGTGGGAACAAACACATTGCTGCAAAATCACTGCATTTTATAGGGGTCAGGGGTGGCAAAATTATGTTTACTCCCTCTCCTAAAAATTCTAGTTACGGCCCTGCAACACAGGTTTGGAAATTTTAGTGAAGCCTGCAAGTCACAGCTATATTAAACATTCAAAGAGATTGGCAGACCCTGTTTTGATGCAGGGTTCCAACTGGGGGGGAGGGGAAAGAGTAGACAAATCTGGTGCCCTGTTATCAAACCAGAGGCTACTTAACTGTGCATGCATGCATCTAATACTCATTCCTCTGGGGAATTTCTTACAAATTGGTTACATGCATGAGCATGTGAGTGTGTGTATGTGTGGCCCTAACCTATTTATGTTGCTCGAGTTATACTCGTTTCATGTTACATTGGTGCTGCCATCTGACTTCAACATTTTGAAGTGAAGATGGTAAGTCCCTGCATTTTCATGTTATGTAAGTATCATGTTGAAGGTCTGTCTGCTTTCTGCGGAGATACGTTTACCAAATCAGAGAGAGACTGCTATTACTACTACTACATCGCACCTTTCACATATTCCTTTATGGAATTTTTAATGAATAGGTACATGTCAGAATGTATTGTGAATCTAATGTGGACTTTGTATCTGAGGAATGCTTGCTATGTATTGCTTATCAAGTGCTGCCATCTGTCTTTTGAATTCAAAAGCAGACAACTG
The DNA here is from genome assembly GCF_987345545.1 of Pholcus phalangioides. Taxonomy (NCBI): domain Eukaryota; kingdom Metazoa; phylum Arthropoda; class Arachnida; order Araneae; family Pholcidae; genus Pholcus; species Pholcus phalangioides. The sequence continues at coordinate 15,399,927 of NW_028301601.1, read as the reverse complement.
CCAGGATATTTTAATTAAAATATTCATACATTATACTACAAGCAAAAACAATGAATGTTTTAATTGTTGTAGGCCTGATTAACCTAAGTCCTCGTGATGCAAGGCCATGACAATGGCCACAAGACCGGCCACATAGCAGCCCATATGCTACATTGCATTGCCCCTTTAACAGCTCCTTAAATATTAGGGTGCCAAAATACATGCTAGCCCTGCCAGACCTGGTATCTAGTTGCGGCTACTCATTAGGTGATTTTGAAATGGTAAATTTAATTGTGTGAAAATATAATTATTGTTTTCATTACAAAGAATATCTGTGGATTTCAGAAGATGTGTTTTCAAAAGCTTGCATATGTATAGCAGCATTTTTAATGTAAATTCTGTTTATTCTTTCCAGTTTTGCTGTCGATTTGGTTGTATGTTCTGCGTTGGGATGTGATATGTTTGATTGTGTCTATCCAACTCGAACAGCTGTAAGTAGAATATCTGCAATTAACAATTATTATGGCCAGAAAACTAAATTTTGATTGAATGTCAGCTCAGTACTAATCAGATATCCATTATTAACATTATCTTGGCAATAGAAAGGGAACACTGTCATTGAGTCTTTTGTAGAGGGTGTTCATAAACTGTTTAGGGGAAAAAACTGGAAGAGAGTAAACCTAGAAAATGAGAATAGTACCTCATCAAGACGAACTATATTCACAACTAGCTATAATACCTGGTAATGATCAGGTTTTCCCTATATGTTGGTAGCATTAAAGAAGTAACTGACCATTGTATGGTGGATATGCATGTCTGAAATACATTGTTAGGGAACCACAGTAACCATTTCAAAAGTCATTGTTGAGGCTGAGAAACCATTGTTGCCTGACAATGTTTTTGCCCATTTCTGAAATTTTCCCAGTTCTGACAAACTTTTAAAGTTGCCTATCATTCAAGTCAGGTCCAGTTTAGAACATATGCAAAATTTGGCAATGGTCGGTCTTAAATTGTAGATTTGGATAGAGAATATACACACAGATAAACCGAAAATCAATTTTATATAAATATATGGGAACCTATGGTCGCAATTTACTCAGAGTGTCTGAAAAGCAAAACATAGAAGCAGGTCCAACAAGCACAAGTTATGCACCATCGGATGCCCTCACTTTTGACATTATTACTGCTCTGTTGTTGCTCTTCGCATGTGGTTTCGGCATGATGGAGCCCCAACATACTTTAGCCCAATGCCAAAATGTCCTGAATGCCAGACAGCATACCAGATCTTTGGACAGTAGATTGGATCTGTGGCGTGACCTCCATATAACCACAGACCTAAATCTACTGGACTTTTGCAGGCAAGATCAATATGACAGAAGTCTATGAGAGGGTGCACTTGTCTTTCATGTTTTGATGTGAACAACACCATCGCATGTCACTTTGAGCGTCTCCTGAGTCTGATCTGTATGGGATTTTGCTATTCATGATTTTGTTATGCTCCTTTTTTTTTCACTGTTAAAACTTTAACATGGACAATTTACTTTATTATGCATTTGTGTAACTCTGATGGCTGTAATCGCAAGTTACAAGATTAGAGATCGCAGCAGATTGCTTAAATTCGGGATTTTAACCAATCTGTGACAATTTCTAATCCTTTAACCTGCAATTGCAGTTAAACTCTGTCTGTGAATACGGCCATAAGTGGATTGTGGCCTTAGGTTCGATTGTAAATATTGTTCATCTCAAGGGGGGCACTATCATTCCCTTCGGTTTTTTCTAAGGTCTATGATACACCCTGTGTAATTGTTTATACATTTCTTGCATATATATACGACACTCCACAATCCTATACCCTCTTCATATTTTCATCTTATCGCCAGCTCTACTACTTTACCGCACACCAACTCCGGTCATATACCACCATATGGTAGTTTCCAATCAGTGGAGTTTGGTGGGAAATGAAGGCGCCATCTATCGGTGGTTGCCCCAGGCTTGGTAGGTAAAGAATTTGCTTCTGATGTTCCTTTACCCGGATCCGAATTCATGGACCTTGATGGTGACCTTCACAGTGGAAGACAAGCATCTTACCACTGTGCCACTTGGGCGCTGCCAGCAACTATCATTACATAGCAAGAACTTAATCTTCATCTAATTTTTTTCTCTGTATAACTTCATCTAAATATGTCTCTGAGTGGAGTGTGGCAGTTCTGATTTATCTTTTATTGCATTACTTGGCGGTACCCACAAACCAGTTATATTTTTAGTATACATGCCTCTGTTTCTGGATGATAAAATGGTTTTGAGAATTCACTGTTCAGGAAGTGTATCTGGCTACTTTGCATGAAATGTAACATGACGATGATATAACACTGAGCGTTTCCATCATTCTTAGTCAATTATTTTATTTTACAGCGATTCGGAACAGCACTTCTGGACGGGGGTGACATAAACCTGAAGAAAAAAAAGTTTGCAATGGATCCAAAACCGATCGAAGAGGGCTGTCCTTGTTACACTTGTGCACATCATAATCGTGCATATCTTCATCACATTGTGACAAAAGAAACGGTAGCATGTCATCTAGTCACGATACACAATCTTACTTATCAGGCAAGTTAATTTTAATTTTTGATTTTATAATAGACCTTTGTACATTAGACGGTTTAAGATAGTTTTGCAAAAAACGGAGGTGTTGAGAAGTTTTTGAATTCCAGCACCTCGGATTACCCAGAACCTCAGAGTTTTGAGGTTCTAATGTATTAACTTTTGAGAGTGTAGGACTTCAGAACACCACTTTTTCTGGGGATGAGTGGGGAGATGCATCCAGATCCTCAAGACTCTGACAAGTGGACTAATGCTACTGAACCATATGTGCACTTCGTCCATATTCCTCTGCGGAACTTCTAATGAATTGGTGCATGTTGGACTGTACGTGTAGTGAACCTGGCATGAAATTTGTTTTTCTGCAGCTTGTGTAGGGCTGCCATCTGCCATTGGTTTTTCTAGCTATGATTGAAGTGTAATGTTTGAATAATTGTATTGTTTTAGACCTGTTGCTTTCTGTGGCAAGACTTTTTAATGGAAATCAGCCCACATTTGTGCCTTGAAGGTGGGAACCACAGAAAACCAACTTCAGCTGACTACCACTGTAGCGACAGTGCAGTTTGAACCTGGGTCCGTCACTATGACCACTCGATCACCACAGTGTCTCTGACAAATGGACTGAGAGCTCTGAATGCTTTATGCTCAAATACCTTGGGGCTCAGAATGTACCGATTTCCAGTAAGGCTTTAGAAATTGGTCTGCTAAATTTTTTTCACTCTTATAATCACAGTATTTCTTTTTTGATTTAGTTTTTCCTCTTTCTGTCATTAGTCACTTTTCTATAGCAGGATGAAGAGGTTCCGCTGTATTTTGTTTCATTAGCTAACTCAAAATAATCTATATATATTTTCTATCTTTTAGATGCGATTGATGAGATCAATCCGTGAAAGCATTTTGAACAACTGTTTCCCCGAGTTCGTCGAAAAATTCATGGTCAAACATTTTCCAGATAAAGACTATCCTAAGTGGGTTACTGATGCACTTTCAGCGGTCAACATAACTTTGCTGTCGTAGACGTGCAACTATTGCAGTGATTTTTATTATGTTTTAGTTCTAGACCCAAAGATTTTTTATTTTTATACTTCTTTACATGTATATAAAGTATGCACATGAAAGCCATTTATGAGTAAGTCTGTTTCATTTTAACACGTGGATCCCCAAAGCAGAATGTTCTGAAAACTGATGTGCATGTTGCAGAACTTGTTGATAATTGTAAGAAAATAATGAAAAACACACTTCATGTTTTCCTTCACTTTCATGTTTTATCGACTATTATAGGAATTTTTGCCAGAAAATATCTTCAGCCAGCTGAGAGCTCGCTATATAACAATGCAAAACATTCTGCTTTAGGTATGTTGATCCACAAGTAAAAAAGCAACTGGTATTATACATTGTTAAATCATGCATGTCGGGAAAAAAAAGAGGGGTGTAACATGATCTTATCTAAGTTCGGATGTTGAATTTCTAACATTGATGAGATATCCAAATGTAATATAAGGACGGGTTAAATACACTCGCCTCTCAATTTTATGAATCAATCTTTTGGTTCCCCATCATATGCCATTTCTTTGAATGTCAGGACTTTTGATTTTTATGAACTAATTGTTCAGAGTCCATTTTAAAAATGAGTGTCGATATGATTGAAACATTGGGGGAGGAACACAAATTCATTATTTGGGAGGTGGGACCTGAAATAGCTAGAGCTCTCCTTGCAAAGGTTTCTGGGTAAGGGATTGAATATTTTGTTGAAGGTTGGGGGGGGGGGGGGTCTGAGGTCAAAAGGGAAAATTTTATTGGTTAAATAGGTGTTCAGAAGGTTTTTCTTGAGCAAAAAAAAATCGTTCTTCGCTCCTAAGAAATCTTGCTGGTGCCTAAATTTTTTTCCTGATTTATCTAGGCAAGTCTTAAACTATTTTACAGTGAAATCGTAAATAAACAAGGTGAGTACTCATACCCTCTCTTCATACATCATCATTGCAACAATGTGCATGCTATGTGTTGGTGGACACAATTGGGGGGAGAAGTCCAGTATCCTCCATTCCCTAAGTTATTAACTTTCAATTAAGAGTTAATAATTCGAAAATAAGAGTCCAAGTTGCCTCCATGCAGGACAGATGCTATTCCATACACGCTAACATGAAGGAGACAGTTGAAGAACAGTTCCTCTAGGAAAAAGAAAACATCCATCGCCAGAATACTACTTATATTATTCACTTAGCAACAACTAATGCAGTGTCATAGCTGCCAAGTCTGGATTTCTACTCTATCTCCCAGATTCCCGAAAAATTTCTTCTATCTCTCGAATTTCACCCGTGATTGTAAAAAATCCTTACATTTACTTGGGGGGTGGGGGGAGAGAAACAACAAACTGCTGCTTAATAAGCGTTGTGTGTAAATTGTCGCCATATCACAAAAAATATTTTTGGGGAGAAAACACAAAGTTCGTCAATCTAGCCTTTGGATATCAAAAACATGATCGTGAATATCTGCTTTATCCATATGTCCAGTTTCAGGCCCGATGGAGATTTTTTTGGTTTGCAAGATTTGGTTTTTGAGAGGCAATTTAACCCAAGGACTTCAACCTACTGGTTGAACGTGATTAGCGATGGCTTGCTAATGGTGTCAGTGTTTGCAATGGGAAAATTTACCTAAAATGTTTTAAAAGATTCCTGCTATATTTATTTTTGTATGGACTTCAGATCTGCGAGAAAACCTCCAGAATCCTCATTTTCCAAAGTTAGCAGCTATGCAGTGTACAGTGAGGCTGTTTCACGAGCATTGTGAGACCACAGGTTATATAAGTAATATTTCAGAACTCTTTCTACCTAATAGAAAATACCAATCGATTAATTTAGGTCACAGTAAAGTCCCCCCAGATACGGCCATCCCTGTTTTACAGCCAAAAAAAAAAAATTCCTAGCAAAAAGCCTACTTAAGTAACGTATTTCAAATTCCTGCAAAACGGTTAGATTTTTTTAAATACAATTTTCATCATTCATTCCATTGGACTAAAATCCCTGTAAGGACTAATAGTTGTAATTTTGGATAAAATGAGGGTAACACAACAATCACCATCTATAATACCTCCACATGATTGCACAATCCTGAGGTGCCCGACCATGTCTAAATGAATTTATCATGCTTAAATTATTCGTTAAAATTTGGCAAGGGCTTCCATTTTTGTCCATTTGTTTATCAAATTTTATTATTAGAAGAACTTTAGTCATTAATGAATATTCAGGAGTGTCTGAAGTGTTTTGGAACTGTAAAGTGCTCAGCTCAAAGTTTTATATAGGAGATTTTGATTTCTGAATAAATTTTTCGAGGCTTGTCGAGCATTCAATGAACCCTCCAGCTCCAACACCACTGCAAAAACTTACTGAAATCTTTTCTAACTACATAAGAAAAATCATTATTCAAATCTGGTACACACATCTTTTTTCTTCACAAGAATACCAATTTAAACACTTATTTAAAAAACAGTATCAAATCTTACCATGGCTGGGGACTCATTCAAAGGCTTCCTGGGGTGTGTTTGTATGGGGCCCATGTGTTAAGACGGCCCTTATCTATAGTTAGTTCTGCTTCATTCTGAAAGTCACATTTTCCCCAACCATATTTCATTTAAAATCGTCATTTTTACACCTGAATTATTTTCCCTGCGTCTCTTGCAGCCCGTTTTGGCTCCATTTTAACACGATTTCCACCTGCGGCCCCTTTGGAGTATCTAAGAACCAGCTAGATAAGTTAAGCAATAGTATAGTAAAAAGTTATGTTCAACCATATTGCAAGTCTGTTTTTAGAGAATCACGATTCCTCTGGTAAAAGAATTTTTTCTGAGCTCCCCTATCTGGCAATAAAATGTTTCTTCTTTCAATTTGCATGCTTGCACTCAGATTTTAACAATATCCAGGGCCGTCTTGAGAGCATCATGGGGCCACCAGGCTAAGTGATCTTCCAGATTCCTTCCACCTTGTTGAAAATTCCTGCCTACCGATTTATATGATTATTAGGAGATATTTTTTTAGCCCGAAATGAGAAAGTTAATTTCCGGAGGTTATACCGATACGAATAGTTTGGAACAAAAATTTTTCGTTCCAAATATTTGTTTTGGCATAGCATCCAGAAAATTAAATTTTTCAGTATATTTTGGGCCGAAAAAGTACCTCTTAATACAAAAACCCCACCTGGGGTGAAAATTGCTGTAGTCAGAGCTGCAACTGGGGGGGGGGGGGTGCAGGCAGGTCTTGTGCCCCAGAGGGGGTGCAAATTTTATTCTCAAACCTCTCCTTCAACACGGGGGTGCCAGCCAAAATTCGTAATTGCCCTGGTCAATCAAGCATCTAGTTGCGGCCCGGGCTGTAGTTAAGGGAGGCTGATGTCTCCACTCAGTGCTTCATGCTAATAATGGAAAGGAATTGAAAAGTGTATCTGGTGTATTGGTTAATGCACTTGCCTGGTATGCAAGGGGACCGAGGTTCGATTCCTGGAGGAGAGACAAATCACTTTTTCTTCCAAACATTCACTTCAACGTAACATCCAGAAAATTCAATTTCTCAATATTTGCTTATTGTCAAAAATTTCATCCAGATCTGGTATTCATGAGGTGCCTGGGTGGACCCATGCTTCAAGATCATATTTCATTTGGTCCCTGGACAGCAGAGTTTAACTCTTTAACTCCCAGATAGAAAACCTGGGAGGGTCGTGAAAATACCAAGTTTTTTGTGTTCGAAGTGGACTCGTCCAAATTTCATCCACTTTCCCTCTCCCCACCCTTTCTCCATGAGTTTCTATTTATGCCACCCTTTGCATTGACGTTCACCCTTTCATTTCAATGGATTTTCTGGAGATAATTTGTCTGTCTATATATATATATATATACAGAAAACACCCTTTTCCTCACAGTATTATCTCTTTGTAAAATGCATTGAGTACCCTTAGTCCATTCTCAAGGAACATTCTAGTACATCAGCTTTTAAAATCCCATTGATAGGGCGTTGCAGTTGTCTTTTCCGTTCCCGCCTCTGACAAGAGCTTTCATCTTCTTTCCCATTGGTGACAAAAGCCCACCAAAACATACCCATACCCCCTAGCTGGGCTGACTTGAGGCGGTTATGGGCATTAACCTACTCGGCCGACTTTGGGCGATCTGGGCATTATAGAGTTAAGCAAGATAAAAAAAAATTCCTTTCACGAAAATGGGGAGAAAAGCTTTAGCAAAATGCTGCAAGGCTAATGATTGATGGTTGGATGTCTACTGGTTTTGTATTTCCTGTATGCATTTTTGTGAAAGGGCTATTTTTTTTTTTCCTAAGATTTTCTTTTGCATTTTGTGAAAAAATGTGACCGTAGCTTAAACCCTGCTGGACAGGGTTTAAAACCGCACTAAAACAGCACTGACCATGTGCAACAAACATCAGCATAATATTTATGGGAGAGGTGGTGTGTGTGTAGTATCTCTGTTGATATAGTTCTGCACCATCTTGCTTTCCTTTGGAGCTCTGTTCCACTGCAAGTGATTCATTCTAACGTCCAATGAGAAAGACCTTAACACATGATTTCCATTAGTTTTAGATCTCCAAAAAAATTATGCCCCTGTGTATTTAGCTTTTTTTCAATGAGGGAAGACAATACAGAAACTCATTGAAAAGTAATTTATAAGGAAAAACAAGAATATATATTCCATGCATGTACATACTCTATTATGATCACAGAATAATTAACATTTTTGAGTTTTTTTTGGACATCAAATATAATCATTTCAACTGATTTCACATAGCAAGATACAGCTTTTGTCTATTGATCCTCGATGATAGATTCGAGCTGTTTGCACAGAAAAGACAAAGCTGTGTCGTTAACTGCACCTGGAGCACTCACTAAGCATTCATTCAGAAGTCTGCAGGCACGTTCCATTTTGTTGAAAACTGTCGGACCCTCGTCTGTCTGATATTCCAGAAACCTCATTACCCTTTCATACGTCTGGTAAGTGTCGCATTTCCCTGATGACCCCAGCAGATGCACGTAAGAAGTCAGTGGAATCTGAACTTCGTTCTTCCAGATTTGCACGGTGTGGTCCGCGAAAAACTTGGCGGCCAAAAACACTTTAGGGCAGTCATCGAAACTCAGCTTCATAAGACTTAGGTTGTCATCTGAAAACGCAAAGATCCAATTGTCTGGTGGATTCTCCATAACGAAATCTTTGAAGTCATCAAACGAGTCTATTCCTATTTCATCGTATTCAATTTTCCTAAATCTCCTCCTCTCTTTCGGAAGCACTGGAGAATAATCAACCTGCTCCTCTTCTGGATCATTCTCGAAAATCGTGGGCACAGCATCATCTGTTAAAACAAATCTCTTGCGAGGAACGATTTCTATACTACCGTCTTCTTGAACAGCTATGCGGTCCTTAACCACGAAACGATCCTCAAAGTGTTTCACACAGATACGTGAAGTCCTTTTTGGAGCAAAAAACCTACGATTGATGCATTCTAGCCACCTCCTCTTCCTTTCTAAATCATTTGGAAATGGAAAGACCTCGACTGGCTGCCGCTCGAAAGGGTGGTTGGACTGACAACCAATGACGCAGCAAGTGTATGGCATCTGCATAGAAAAAAAACCATGTAGTAATTAATCCATAAGTCAATAAATTTTATGTGTGATCAAAACATTCCTGGATTGCTCCCGCAAAAAATGCAAAGGGTCAAGTTTGCTTCTTTTTCTTTCTTGCATGTTGCCCATCTTCTTGCTTTTAACATTATCGAAAAATTACAGAGAAGGTGGGGGGGGGGGGGGTTTCAACTGTTTATCGTGTCAGTCTCACTAATTTATGAAATCTTACCATGAACATACACTCAAGAACAATTAAATTAGGGGTACACTGGATAAGTGCCAGGTCGCCATGGAGACTAAAAAATTGGAATTGGTACCAAATACTTTTTATGTATGGTAATTTAATTGAAGTTGAAGGACAACACAAAATTATCAGAAATTATGCCAGCGTGTCTGCTAGCACATAAAGGGGTCCCTAAATCCTGGACAAGTAAAAAGGAAAAAACCACTAATTTGGACCAATTTTGTCAGGGGGAAAATTGTTCGATGACTACGAAACTTTGCTGGTGCCTACATTTTTTTCCGATTTGTCAAGCCCTGCACTGGATTATATCTTGTGTGACAAGGGCTTCTGTACCTTGTAGCGAGGAAATAGTTCTGGATGGTTTGGCTGCTTGCATGTTTTGGTGGGTGAGTGATTTATTACATTGTAGCCTGTCTATCTGCTGTTACCATGCGAGCCAGCCAATATAGAACCTGCTCATCCATATGCTGTTCGCCCTGCCACAAGGCCATAGTGGGGGGGGGGGGGTCTGGTCCACCCCAGAATGTGAGAAAATGTCCGGGAAAAAGGCCAAATCTGTTGTTCTATCACTTTGGTCCCCCCCAAGAATGAAATTTCTGGCTAAAGGCCTGCCCTGTCAGGCATTCTTTTACTGAAATTGATGTCCTCACGATAGACCCTTGACACTGTGGCATGTAAACATTCAAGTGCCTGCACGACGTCCAAGATCGAGTGACCCAAATGTCTGGTCCAGACAATTTGCCCATGATACAGATCCATCTTTTTTTGCCACTAAAACTCGTTCCAGAATAGCAGTGAAAAAAAACCCAATTTTTGACAGTAGAATCACCTCTGACATGTCTGAAAAACCAGTTTCTGAGTGGCTTGGAGCAGCCTAGTGCTGCAAGTATAGGAACTGGCTTGATAGGTTCAACTTTGACTGCTCCTGTGAGCAGCACTTTAATTGCCGGAGCATATAAATGATACATATTTATGTCATGCCTGTGTCGGTCATGGGCCGCCCAACAGAGCCACTTTTGCATACTGTCAGCTGTCTTTAATCCAATTGCTCTTGAGTGTAGTTGTTATGTTTTCGTGGGGCTGCAGTTCAATGAACATGTCTCTTGAGCTAAGAGTGCAGTCTTGAGTGCAGGAATATCGACTCCATGTTTCCTCTAACACTTCTGGTTGGCATTAGGAGATATTTGATAGAAACTGACAAACTATTATTACTGAAACACAAAGTTAATTTTTAATCTGGGAGCTATAAATAAGAATGTGTTTCTCTTATAGAATTTGTGTGTGTTATTAAAAAACCTAATATTTCTTAAATTTTTCATCTTATTTTAGGTATTTTTAAACAATTTCTGGGGTTGACTGGATGGCCCCCAAAGCAGAATGTTTTGTATTGTTCTGCAATGAGTCCTTAGCTGACTGAAATTGTTCTGCGGTAGAAATTCATTTAGAGCATTTTCCATGCAAAAAAAAGCTTCTTTCCCTAAAATTCTTTCTGAAATTGTTCTGCAGTAGCACTGATTGTTCTGCAACGTACATAGCAGATATCGGTATATTTTGCTTTGGGGCTGGATGGGTCCTCATAAATTTCTTTAAGAAGGAAAAAAAAAAGGTCCCGATAGAGAAGGGTATACCACTTTTGAACAAATTAATCATTGTGTATACAGAGTTAACATTATGTTCAAACTTCAAGGCTTTTGTTGAAGTTTGAATGTCTAAGCGACATTCATAATTTTTTAACATGGTGATCACTATATTCTAGTTACAGGGTATCACATATTTTTTTTAATTTATGTAAGCAGAGGAAAAAGTCCCAAGTTGGAAAAAAACTTCAAAAGAATATGCCTGGCTGTGCTTAGAAATCAGGATATAGGGCCTAAATCTACTTTTAACTAAGAGCTTTTCCAACTCATAGCAGCCCTTAGTGCAAGACTTTTATTTGTATTATCTTGTATATTCATTTAAAAAATGAATGAAGAGAATCAAGCAATCAACTCACTGGCAAATTCAATGACGGCAGAGCATTCTTTTTCAGACATTTTTTCTTGCTGGGTACATCTACAAAGAAACGAAAAGTATAATTTATCGAGGTGAATCTTGCACAACAACTGCAAAAAAAAAAAAAAATCAGATTTGCGATAAGTGTCAAAACATGCTTTAAACACAAATAGCTAATAACATGTATTGCTGCTTGTAGAAAGAAAGCCAAAACTTACTCGGCAAAATATATTCATTCCTTTCAAAGTGCCAGCTACAAACATACATAAAATTGCCAACCGGTTTCCCAATTTTGCAAACCTTGGCCCATTCTTGCCTTAGATCGAGGTTTCGAGGAAACATATGCAAAGTTAGACGCTCTGTTTTTCTATTGTTGCACCCTGGGACACAGCAGTTCTTGTTGGTTCTGAATACTCTCTTCTTCCTTTGAGCAGCAGAAGCGATAACTAGAAAGTAAAAGTCAATACAGTTTGCATTACAGAGAAACATGAACAAAATATTCAAATGATAATGCAATGCAAGAAATATTGTACGACAAAACTTCATCATGATAGCACCAATTGCAATACCAAATCTCTTCAGTAATGCAATCATTTTGACACGAGTCATGACATATATTTTTCTCTCTGGAAAATACGGGATGACGAGATAGTCAAACTTGATTATAATGACTTCAGTTGTAACAAGACTGGCTATAACTTCAGTAATTGGTGATCTGAGCTGATTTCACATACAGAATAATGCTAATGAAGCTTGCTCATTACCTCAATGAAATGAACTCAGATATACTGATGATAATAATTTTGCTTGAATTTCTACGCCTATTTTCAGGGCGGTTGCTAGGATATGAGCTAATTACATTCATAGAATGTTTGTCTGTTGTTTGAATGATGCTTAACACTGAAAAAATATATATATTTACTATTTGACACTCCAACTCTCATTTACATGACCTGCATGTATATAGAACTTCCCGACTCTTTTTCAAGATGTTCTGTTTACTGCAGTTTTTTTCAACAGAGTTTATTCTATCCAAATGATGTCACTCTTCCTTATTACTACAAAGGTTTCGACAGTTGGCTGATGCAAAGATAAATCCAGGAAGGAAAGCTCAACTGCCTTTACAGGGAATTGAATCCATTCCTCTCACTTGCTGGGTTAAGTGCCCTAGACCAGCGTTTCCCAACCTTTTTTGACTCACAGAGCCCTTTTCTGGTCTACAATTTCTATGGCGGAGCCCCGTGTAGGTCTATTTTTTATTTATTGATCAAAGTTACTGATTTATTTTTATTATTCTAAATATTTATATACTTTTTTTTTTTCAAATTTACTGGATTTTTTTTTATTTTACAAGAGCTGCAGTGGAGCCCCTAGGGTTCTGCAGAGCACCAGTTAAGAACTGCTGCCCTAGACTATTAAACTACTTGAGAGAGAGGATTTGTTGCCTTTGAGACCTGTATATGTGCCATGGGATTGCACAGGGATGACCTGATAACCTCACCTAGTAGTTTGTCACAACAATAGTCCAGATGGCAACATATAAAGAGAGAAAAATAATTTTTTTCCCAAACTCCATCTTTGTTTGGTATCCTGTCTTTCATACTTTGGGCCGCAACTAGGAGGAAACAAGCAGGTCTGGTGCTTTCGGCACAGAGGTGCAAAAATATGTACTTGCCCTGACAAACCAAGTACCTAGTTGAGGCCGTGTTCATACTACTATGGAATTTTCACAGCAGAACATTTTCAGTCAGCTGAAAGTATATTGCAGAACAATACAAAACATTCTTCTTTAGGGAGAGTAAGTATGTGAATTGGTAAGGGACCCCCAACCACTTCCCTGTAATGTTATTTAACTCTATATTATGTGCTATATTATTAGTGGTATAATGGATGAAATTTCGGAACAGCTTTGGTATAAGGAACTTGCCGAGTTGGCAGCCTTTTTCTGATAATAAGTTGCCAATGCTGGCGCTCTGGTTTGTAGTTGTTTAACTGGGTTGTCGTTGTTCCAGAATGTTCCTCCGATGCTGTGGTGGCGCTAATTGTTTTTAGCGTGTCTTTTCAAACTTCTGACCAGCCATTTCGTCTTTTTCGTTCTGAGCGTTAGGATTATATTTTTATCGGACGCAGTAAGATTGTATCATTTTTATTTATTTTATTTCAAATAATCTGGATACCCAGAAAGAGTGTGGTTTTAATTTTTTATGCATAGAATATAGGCTACTTATTTATACAACATACAGGACCATTGTTTATTGAAAAGAGTGGATAGGTTACCTTATGTTGGCCTACCTGGAACAGATGCAGTATGGTCCGCCACGACTTTGGCGACTTTTTTCTCGCGATAAGTCGGCAAGACTGTCATAATGCTTCTCTGGGCATATTTTTTAACACTTTTCCGGTTCCGTTGGGTGATACTAGATGGCGCTGGCTTCACCAAACAGGACTTTTCTTTTGTTCACCGCGTTTTTTCAAAAATTCTAAGCAGCCGTTGTTCCATTTCCAGCGCGTCTCTCTCTCTTTGATTATTATTCCTCCCTTCTGTAGCTTACGTCATTACGGATTATTATCTACTGCTCAGGTTGTATCATACCGTTTTATTATTTCGTTGTATTTATTAGTTATTCATCCATTGCCATGCCTTCTGTTTTATCGGTTTATTATTTAAAATGAGCCTACAGAATTTTTCATGCCCGGATCCGTTTATTTAAAAAAAAGGGTCCGAGTTTTAGTTTTAATGCATAGAATATTTATTTATTCAACATGCCCGGATTCGTTTATTTAAAAAAAAGGGTCAGAGTTTTAGTTTTAATACATAGAATATTTATGCCCTGAATTCCTTATGCCCCGATATTTTTATTATTAAAAAAATGGGTCAGGTGTAATTTTTTTTAACTGATATTTTTTTCTATTTTTATGCTTGGTGGTTTCTATTATGTTTTGCACGCTGATGTGTTTTTTTCGGCGTCTGTAGTGTCTGACGGCCTTGGCGACTCTTCGCCGGGCCATCAGACATGTGTGGCGCCAAATAATCGCCAAGTGGCGGACCATACGATTTCTTTTGTGTTTCGCGATATTTTTCATTATTTGAATGGGTTTTTATTATCGTTTTCTATGCTGGCGATTTTTTTTTTTTCAGCGTCCGTAGTGTCTAACGGCCTTGGCGACTTTTGGTTGGGTCGTCTGACATGTTTGGAGCCGAAAGAAAAGTCACCGAAAATCGCCAAGTTGCCTCTTATACCAAAGCTGTTTCGAAATTTCACCCCTGAGAACCATAAAACAATTTACCATTAGGGACTAGAGAGGGATACAAGAGGTAGTGGGCATTCTAGCTAATCCTTTCGATTAGCTAGAATGATTCTTCTTTCGAAGCCTTTTCTTAACCTTCACTGTCCAGGAGCTCATAAGCATAAAGATAAGGAAAGTATATGAATTAACATCATCATGCTCCCCTCTCTCAACAATCGCCATCGTGTTTCCCCAGACTTTCAAGTCTATCTCCGCCTATACACTTAACGTGAGTCATTTCATACATTTTCAAGGATCTCAACAAAAAAAAAATCTCACCGATATGGGCCGAATTTTTCGTCGCAATCGTTTCTTCTTCGTCAATTTCCATCCTTGGGCAGTTTATTTTTCCTCGCTGTTTTAGGCCAAAAAAAACATATCACACACAGACGACCTTGACCGTGGAAGAGTTTCAAAAAAAGTGTTTTTATAAACGGCTTTGACCTTGAAATCAAAAATATTCCATTTCCACAACTTTCACTTCTTCATCCATCACCACGACATCCGCCATCATCGACTGTCACGTCACCAACCCGTGCAGTACTTGTAGCGACACCTTCAGGATTTCTTGTGAACGATTCTACAAGGTACGGGTTTTATTTCTCGCACCCACATGGCAATAATGAGAGGAGTTTTGTTTACAATCGGTAAAGGTGGGGATGAATCGGCGATAATGATGATCGAGCTGCATAGGTGATTGTACACGTGAACAAGCGTCCATGAAGAAGCCCTCACAATGAATAGCTTGAAAAACTTCCCCCTATTTATCAGTGGACCAGTTGTCAAAGGATTTGGTCGAGGGAGCAAATGCTTGGGGATACCTACAGGTGATCATTGATTTCAAAAAAAGAAATCTATTTATGATGATTTTGATTTGTTTGTTTTTTATTATCCCTTGATTCCACATTCATGGTAAGTTATTTATCGAAGAGTTGAATAGATTGATTGATTGTAATAGCCAGGGCCGGACTTAAGCAGGTGCGAAGGGTGCGGGCGCACTGGGCCGCTAAATTAGGGGCCGCAAAACGAGAGAAAAATACTTTGATTACATTTCGACTTAAATGTTTTTAAAAAATCAAATAGCTCAAAATTCTATCTAAGGACTCTAAAATTCAGACATCGAGCCCTCTGGCCTAGGGTTTCCACAGATAATCGGTTCTCTATAGCCTGACAGCCTCCCCCCCCCCCCCCCACAACCTTTAAGTGCCTGGAGGCACACTTGAACATACTATTGTTAAAATTTATTGTCGAATGGCTTTCTCAAATGCTTTTTTATGACCATGGGAAAAAAATAGTAGTTTGATATTAATTATTGGGTGCATATGTGAGCCTTACGTGCACCAGGGGGTTCATAGTTACTGGGGAGTTACGAAACTTCGTTTTAGAGGGCCGCAAAGCTATTTTCGCACCGCAAAATATTTAAGCCCCCCCCCCCCCACTGGTAATAGCTACTATTGATTTGCTATGTTGGTAGCGATTGATTGTTATAGCTACTATTGATTCGCT
Organism: Pholcus phalangioides; assembly: GCF_987345545.1. Classification (NCBI taxonomy): domain Eukaryota; kingdom Metazoa; phylum Arthropoda; class Arachnida; order Araneae; family Pholcidae; genus Pholcus; species Pholcus phalangioides. Next base: position 15,383,708 of record NW_028301601.1, on the reverse strand, counting down.
ATGTTCATAGTGGTGATTCATTCTTACTATTATCTCACCTCACTCTGTGGCGTATTTACATGGGAGGGGGCGCTTATAGTGGAGCTGTAGCCTAAGGCAGAAAGTTCAGGGAGGGGGGAGGCAGATTTGAGGAATGAGTGGCCGACACAGGTGTCGAAACTTTTGGGGGGAGTGAGGTTATTTGAGACCCTTCTCCAATACATTTTGTGAGGCGGCTTAGACCCCCCCCCCAAATATTAATATGCAATGTACCCATCCTCCTGCCCCACACACACATTGTCATCTTAGTGCATGGGCCCACCTGGACACAGCCAGGGCCCTCAAAAGTTGGGGTAGAATGAAACTCTGAAAAAAATTTGGAAGGCTGAGATTTTTTCTTTCTCTCTCTCTGAATTATATTTCTTCAGGAGTTTTTGGACAGGGAAGTGAGATCAATCAGGTTTTGCTGGGAACCCTACAGGTTGTCGAAGACCCTCAATAATTCTTTATGAGTGAAAGTGTTCAATAAGATTCTCAATATTGAGTTTTTATAGTTGCCCTTTTCTAAACTTTTTGGTACAGTACTAAATAAGTTATATCACATATATTCGTTGGTGTATGCAAATTGTGATGGGGGGGGGGGAAGAGAGCTAAAATTCCCCCTTTGACCCAAGATTATAGTGTTGTTTTGCAGCAAAAGTACATTTATGAGTTGAATGTGATGTCACTGTCCCGGGTGCAACTAGGGTTGCTGATTTGGGAGTTGTTATTGACGAGCGGCTTAGGTTTTCTGAACATTGTTCAGCGGTGGTAAAAAAAAATATAATAGAATGCTTGGCTTCATTTTCAAAAGGTCTCTTCACGTTCTTCTAAAGTCATTCCCCCACTTCTCCGAGCTTAGTTCGTCCTGGACTGGAGTATGCTGTAAGGTTTTAGAGACCATACTTACAAAGGGACACTGACTTGGTTGAAGGGGGTGCAAAGAAGAGCTATGCATGTCCTTGTTGCCACACTGGGCTTGAGTTATGAAGAGAAATTTCATTTTTTGAATATGTTTACATTGGATCTGAACGCAGGTGGTGAGGAGATACGATCGAAGTGTTCAAAATTTTCAATGGAATGGACAGGATGTACCGTGAATTATTAATATGTCGTCAATCGACTGCTTTGACAAGGGGACACCTGTATCGATTGGTAAAGGCCAATTCTAGATTGTGATGTCGTAGGGAATTTTTCTCTAATAGGGTTGTTAATAAATGGAATAGCCCTGAGGCTGTAAATTCTAACACAATTGACACTTTCTAAATGAAATACGATAAACATGTTGGGGTAAATCGAGAACTTATCCATACTTAGAATAAGACAACCATAGGTATTCTTTATGGGCACTGTATAATATTTCATCATGTGTATATAGTTTTTAATTTTTATAATTGCATTTTTAATTGGGGGTTGCTGTATTTTAGAAATATATTACACCCGTATTTTGTTATGGGCATCTCTTTCTCAGTCACCTTGTTGGGCATGTTGCAGCCTTGTGTTTGTATGTTTGTTTGTAAGAGAAGAGGGAGCCTTACAAAAAATAAGAACCCTTGAAAGTTTTCAAGAATTTTTACCAGGTTGAGCCTCCAAAAAGTCATTTGACCTGGGAAGGGGGGGGGGGGAATGCATGATGCTTTTAGGACAGTCTTACCTGCACATGGGCTCGAGTACATTGTATATACAGAACAATTTAAATTTTCACCATGTCGACACTTCTGGAGGCCAAGAAAATTAGTAGAATGGGAGAAGGGTGGCAAAGTTTGTATAACGCTCCATAAATCTGTCTCTGCCCAGACAGCAAGGGACTATGTCTGTGAGTGACAGAAAAAGTAACCTAGAAAGTTTGCAAGCATGTGAGAGAAAGAGTGCACGTGCAGCTCCTGGATAATATGTCAAGAAGGACAAATTATATAAGTTTTGTGGTTCGTCCTGTATTTTCTAGGACAGGTAAAATTTCCCATATTATTCATCTTACTCCGATATTATTTCAAAAGCAGACATCTTCAGCTGTGAATGGAGCAAAAGCAGACAGATCTGGGGGAATGTGCCATAGAATCGACTGTGTATGGGCATTTGATCATCTCATGTTTTATGGAACAGACAAATTTCTCCTGTATTATTCAGCTTTTGGGATGGGTGATTGGCTCCCCCCCCCCCCCCCCAGGATCTGTGCTTGAGAGAGTAAAGTATCAGTTCAGTGAAATGACCAAAAGAGTGATCTAAAAAACGAGTAATTAGGTCGGTGAGTGAATAAAAGGATGATCCAGAGTGTGTACGAGCTTGTGAATGACTAAAAGAGAGTATTAGCAAGCTTGTGAATGACCAAAAGAGTTACCTAGAGCAGTGGTTCTCAACCTTGGCAAGCCCGCTGCCCAGTTTCATTCATTTTTGTAAGTAGAAGGCCTGGTCAAACACAAAATCAATGGAAAATGAATGAGAAAAATAAAACGGCTGATCAATCGCAGCCCAGTATGAATGATGTCAGAGCCCAGCGGTTGAGAAACACTGACCTAGAATATGTATAAATGATCAAAAGAGTGACCTATAAAACAAGGAACCATGTTACTTGAGCAATTAAAAGGGTGATCTCGATCACGATTTACGAATGATAATTCAGAGTATGGTTCAATTTAGCCCACATAGCAGTGAGATATGTCTTGCAATTGGTAAAGGTGGGGATGAATCAGTGGTAATGGTGATCAAGCTTTACATGTGAACTAGCTTCTATGAAAATTTGCGGCTTGAAAAACATTCCTTCATGTATTAATGGGCAATTGTCAAAGGATTCGGTTTTAGGCAGCAAATGTTTGGGGATACCTACAGGTTATCGTTGATTTAAAAAATATAACATTGATCATGGTTCTTATTTGTTTGTTTCGTTATTATTCTTGATGTCATTTTCATGATAACGGTTGAAGAGTTTGATAGAAATTGATTAAATATCAGCTAATCATGATTCCTGAAATTGATAGTGGAATATACAAATAATATACAAATACCACGCCACAACAGGCAAATTGCCCAACAAGGTGGCTGACTTAAGAACATCATGGATCCCCGAGCCCTACCTACTACTGCTACACCACACATGCACCCCGCTCACACACCCCCCCCCCCCCACGGAACCCCCAACGAATCGGTACATGCGGGAATGTGCGTGTACGTGTAGTAAAACGTGACGTGTAGTTTTTTGTTTCTCTGTAATGCTTGTTATGTTTAGTGCTGCCATCTGCCACCAGTTTTTCTAACTATGAGTGAAGTGTTATGATTGAATGATTTATCATTGTAGGACTGTTGCTCTCTGTGCGCGAGACTTTTTAACGGGGAGATCGGCTCGCATTTGCGCCTTGAAGTTGGGAACCACAGAAAACAAACTTCAGCCGACCACCCGAATGCTTGAACGCAACATTTTGAAAACCGGTACAAATATAACAAATAGTTTCACTGTTTTTTCCAACTTTTTCATGAGCGGGTTCAACTATAATAATGATGAATACTTGTGTTACATATTTCATTTCATGGCATATTTAATTATGTTTATAATTCACAGCAAACTTTCCAGAAGAAGTTGTTAAAAAGCTCCCTGACAGCATCAATTGCGGAATCTACTTTGGTTGGGCGAATGTTGACATGGGGCCAGTTTATAAGATGGTCATGAGTGTGGGCTGGAACCCATTTTATAAAAATGAAAAGAAATCAATGGTATTTCATCTTAGTATATTTTTGATATTTTGTCTATTATAAGTTTAGGGCAATTTCACTTGTTGTGAAGGTTTATTTTATTCAAATGTGACATAAACTTCCACTTGTGGAGGAGAAATGATGTCCAAGGCAATTACAAAGCACATTGCTGCGTCAGAAAATCCTCCATGTCTAATCAGTTGAAATCACTAAGTACGAGATATGAAAGAAAAGTTGTGTGTTTGGAATTGGCTATGAAATCAAAAATTGGGTTAACTTATTGTTATCTAATTTAATAATAGAACATCCTATGAAAAGCAGACAGGCTCCTGGTCGTCTCCCCTGGGCAGGGCAAAACAAACATTAGAAAGCCTTCTCAACTGGGGGGGTTTATCAAACGAAAAAAAAATAAATAAAAAATGGTTTGAGTTTTAAGCCCTGAATTAATGGAGGTCCCCATGCAAGAATGAGGTCCAGCTTGAACAGTCCCTAACGCTTCAAGAACTTCTGTCTTTTTAATCGGAAAATGAACTTCTCCTTTGTGTCATTTTCTTTGTTTGAGTTGTTCTGTTTTGGTATAAGGCATTTGTGGTCACTTTCAAACATATAGCAGTGTTGTTATTAAGCTTTTGCTTCAAAGGAAGCCATAGAAACCATATGTTCCTCTCTCTCAAACTTTTCCATAGTGACGAGTTAGCGATAAGTAACCGAGGGTTTAATAATGCTATCTATGGAAGCTGGACAAGACTGAAAAAAACTGATGACTTAACCAGAGTGACGACTTATTTGAGTGATGATTTACTGTATTATATTAATAATTTTGCTATAATGTAAGCAGTTGCAATAAAAATACACTGCTGGCCACCCAAATTGCAACACCAAGAAAGACAAGAGATATCGCAACAATATTTATTTTGTGGATAACATGTTGACCAAGCATCAAATGATTAAATTTATAGACTTCTGTGAAGTGTGGTTCCTGCCAAAATCAGTAGCCAGAGTAGCCGCCATTGTTGGAGATCACCGCTGCCACACGCCTCGGCATTTATTCAAAGAGACTTTGGATGTGTTCTTGGGGTACAGCAGACCAAGCAGCTTCCACGCGTTGCCAAAGTTGATCTGGTGTGGCAGCTGGGGATGTAATCTGGGTCAATCGTTGAGCAACCATGGACCACATGTTTTCTATCTGCAAAAGATCCGGAGAGCGAGCTGGCCAGGGAAGCAATTCAATCTGGCGATTGACGAAGAACCTTTGGACAATGCGTACCACGTGTGGTCGCGCATTATCCTGTTGAAATATGGCTGTGGGCAAGCCCTGAAGGTAAGGAAGGACAACTGGCTCCAACACCTCGGAGATGTAGCGCTGGCTTTTTAAAGTACCGGCAATGCGTACTAGAGGAGTGCGAGAGTGATATCCAATACCACCCCATACCATAATACCCGGTGCAGGACCAGTGTGGCGGTGCATAACGCAGCTGTTCCGCATCCTCTCTCCACGGTGTCTCCAGACTCGAATCCGACCATCGTGGTGTTGCAGACAGAAGCGTGACTCGTCAGTAAAGACAATTTCATTCCATTGTGCCGTCCACATCCTTCTTTCATCGCACCATTGGCGGCAGAGACGTCTGTGGTTCTGCGTCAAGGGTAGACGAAGCAATGGACATCTTGCGGACAGACCACTCTGCTGTAAACGGCGTCGAATGGTACGCGCAGATACTTGATGATGCGGTACAGACTGAATGTGCTGTGCTATGGTTCGTGATGTGGCTGAGCGATCCGTCACTGCCATACGCACAATACGCCTGTCATCAAATGAAGTGGTGCACTGAGGTGGATGCGATCGAACACGTCGGTCCGTCGTACCCTCCTGCATCCAACGATCACATATCCGCATTACAGTTGTTTGGTTTCGTCCAACACGACTACCGATTTCCCTGAAAGATAATCCACAATCTCGGTAGGCCACTATCCTTCCTCTGTTGAACTCGGATACTTGATCAAAAGATGATCACTGTTTTCTACGAGGCATAATTGATCGTTTTTTTGAAAAAACCACAAGAAAAACACAATTGTCGTACTTCAAATCGTCGAAATCTCCAAGCCTTAAATAGCGCTTTGAAGTGGCGCCACAGGCGCGCGTGATGTGCGTCTGCGCTGAAATTCTAATCATTTGCATATCTCACCTCCGCTAATGCATGTTGTAAATTTCATATTATTTGCATGCTTCCTTCAGGGTGTTGCATTTACGGTGGCCAGCAGTGTATATCAGGTTAGAAACTAATAATAAAATTGTAATAATTAATTGTAAGCACACACACTTACATAAGTTCAGTTTAAGGTCCAATGTTGTTGCAAGTACTCAAGACATCCATGTTGAATGAATGTAACCACAAAAATATTGATTTTAAGCACGAAAATATAATTTCCACGTCATAATAAGAAAAGTGACTTATTATGAATGTCTATTGGACGACAAGTTCTTATGTCGTGGTCATAATCCTCCATACATTTCTCCTCTATCTAGATTCAAAGAACCCCTAACCTTGAGAAGGAGGGGGCGACATATAGGTATATATTAGACATTCAGCTGTCTCTCTCTCGCTATTACAAGCGTATTACACTGAATTCTTCAAATCAAAGGCCAATGTTAAACACCTAGTTCAAAAAATCACGTTGATATCATACACTAAATGCTATTAATTTGATTATATTGATTTTTTAAATTGATAGTGAAATAAAAATGAATAAGCTAAACAACTACCGCTTTCAATTTTTTTTCAGGAAACACACATTATCCATGAATTTGAGGATGATTTTTATGGTTCATTGTTGAAAGTGGTAATATTAGGATATATTCGACCAGAGAAAGACTTTTCATCTGTTGGTGAGTTTTTACCAAAGTTACGTAACAATAGATTTATTTATTGTTCTATAATATTGTCATGCATTTCAAAACTACCATTCAGAAAGATTTTTATTAAAATTTTTAAATTTCTACTACAGTTTTGCCCCCCCCCCTCTTTTAACCAGCATGCCGTAAAATTTGAGGGACCCTGGCTTTTTTGGATGTTGGAGTCTGGCCTATTTCCTTCACACCTGGAAAGTGAGATCTAATAAGGTTCACACGTTGCAGTTAGAAGACGATATAAATTTATATCAAGAGCTGTATAAATAAGTGGATCGGAATAAAATAACTGTTTTCACTCTAGCAAACACAGTTTCCCCCATGAATTTGTTAATGATAATGAGAATGGAGCATTTACTCATCCTTAATTATCATCAGTTTAATATGCAATACAGATATTGTATTTTGCATGTTTTTTCTGCATATTCAGAAATTGAAGAAATATGATGTCGCTTTTCTGTTACATCAGGCTTTGCAGTGCAATTTTTTTAATCTTCAGCTCTGCTTATTCTAATCATGAACACATGATCTAGAAATACAAGGGCACGAGAGTCCTGATCGATAAGATACTTGCCCATGTGTGGCATACCCAAAGAATGTTTAAAGGTGTCCCAAGTTCAATACCTGGTTTGTCCTTGTCTGAAACTTTCCTGACATGAAGGTGAAACGGTGACATGATCACAGGAAAAGATTGCTACCACAGGGAGCCCCACACTGAGGGGTTAGCCCACCATCCTCTCGGTGAGTATGAAAAGGCTGCCATTTGGAATCAGCAATAAATTGTATGTCCTTGCCCTCGTGTGCAGAAAAAGACCATGGTGTAACAGAAATGATTGATGGCCTAGAGTCTTCAACCCTTTTCCTGTCGTGAGCACTGCCTGTACCCATCATGAAAAGAGGAGCACCCTTACGGCAAGTTTAACATACAAAAGCATGAAATGATGATGATTTCAATCCTTGAATGCAAACTGTTCAAAGTGTTTAATTGGAACATTGATAAAGTTCTCGCGAGCAGAAAATCAGACATGAGCATCAAGCACTCTGTATACTTCAGAGAGTGGTGCTCGCGAGCAGTGGATTGAAGATGCCTGGTCTAGAAATACATAAACACTTCACAAATTCATTGTTTCCATCTACCTCATCTAGTGTATGCAAATGCATATGCTTAATATCAAATTTTTTAAAACATAAATTATGATTTATGGTAGCAAAAATTAAACATAAATTTCCAAATAACTGAACGTAGTTTGGTAAAAGACAAAAGATCCGAAAATGCAGAGAACAGATAAAGTTCAAATCAGCCAATTAAACCGATTCTTTGAGTCCAGATATTTACAAATTTTCCGGCATCTGTGACTCAAATTTGTGGCCTAATGCGGGAGAATAATTTAATTTTTAATTCCTATTAAAATGTTTTTGTTTAAATATTCCTAAGTTTAATACCTGTTTATTTTATTTCTTCACAGATGAACTAGTGGCAGAAATACACAATGATATAGAAGTAACGAAAGAAAAACTGAATGAAATCGAATTTACACCTTTCCAAGATCATGAATTTTTTCACCAAACCTGATAGAAACTGTATTATTTTAAAAAATTATGTATTCATACATTGTTCTGTGATAAACGGGCACATATTATTTAACGCGAGTATTTACATTCAGTGATAATGCGGAAGATGCAATTGACAAAGCGAAACCTACATGACAAATTATGCGTATTATGACAACGTTGGGGAGAGAAAGGAGTCTTTGTAATCTTGGCGTGATTGGCAATTTGGTGAAATATTTTGCTTATAATCAACATTTTAAAGGAACCAGTCACCAGAAAACTAATGCCTGTTGTGAGCATGATGTGCTTTCGCCTTTATTTTTATTTATTCATTACATTAAATTATTATTTTTAATTCATTAATTATTGGTTTAATTAATTAATTTTTTTTATTTTTACATTTGTGTCTTGTGTGAATCAATTTCAAGATAATCACTTTGTGAGAGCTGTGGTTGCTTCCTGCGCCCCCGGTACAAGGGTGCAGGAATCGCTCCCCATCTCATTACATTTGTGGTTGGGGGTGACCAACAAAACTCCTCCAACTAGTACTCTGATAGTTCACGTCTCAAAGAAATAACACAGAAAATTAATATTAAAACGTAATAATATATGATGAAAGCACACGAAGGCCAAAAGAAAAAAAATTACAATTAAGAGCTGGAATCAAATGTGTTTACCTTTGTACTAGCAGTCAGATACTCTCTCAACTGCCCCACAAAGGGATGTCTGTTTTCGCTCTAAGGGGTCATTCAGGTATTACATCAGCATCGATGGGGTGGGGAAAGGGGTTTCAGATTTTCTGACTTTTGATAACGGAGGGGGGGGGGTTGTGGATAACGCTCACGTCATCAACCCACCCTTTATGAAAATATGAAATATTCTTAATAAATTCGCTGAATTCTTTCTCTTACCAATATGCGTTAGGATTCAGAGGGGCGGAGCTGATGACAAAATTTTGCTGACAGGGGGGGGGGGGTAAAAAAATTACAAAAAATTTGCTAACTTAATACTTGAACGGCCCTAACTAAATACATAATTACCGTAACTAGGCTGGGGCAACTAGGGCTCTGAGCTAAATAGGGCCCCAAAAAACATTTACCATTTGCACTTATTTTGCATAATAATAATAACCCTTTCAAGAAGGGCCACAAAAAAAGTTCTACCATAGGACCCTGAAAAGGCAAGCTACAACCCTGAAATACATGCCAAATCAATTCTGTAAAATGTAAGAAAGTCGCCAAGAGATGACAATAGGGAGATGGTAGCCCCAGTGCCGTTTTAAAACATGGCCACCTGGGCACCTCAAGTGAACAGGGGCCTTACAAAAATCAGATCTGGTTGAAATTTTCGAGAATTTGTTTGGTTGGGCCTCAGAAAAATCAATTTGTCCGGGGGCCTGTGATACTCTTAAGACGGCCCTGGGTAGCCCATCTCTAACAAGGTTACCACAACACTTAGGAAGGGCAATCTACTGAAATGATAGGGTGACTCCCTTTTCTCTCCAACGTCTACTGTAATATGGTAGGGATCTTAAGTATTGTTATGTTTTAAGCGATGAATATATACATCTAAATGTGTGAGTGATTGTTTATAGATGTAAATTAATATATATACATATTTTTTTGTAGCGCAACATGAAAGAAAGATGATTTACCTTTTTTTAGTATAGGGTATTAGAACCAATAAAGTATTTATACATTTTTTTTGTCTAAATTTTGAGTATATTTCTAGCATTGTTTCATTTTAATTGAGTATAGTGAGATTTGTAAACATAGGTAGAGATCGATTTTGAAGGTTGGGGGGGGGGCAAAACAATGATATGTCAATATCGTATGCAGATGTGGATTAAGGTCAGTTGAGGTGCAGAAGAAAATATAGAAATTCCCTCTTAAAGTAGGAAAAAGTTGTAAAGTTGGGATTTTTTGAGGGGTCCAGAGCACACTGTGGTCTCGGTGTTAAATCCATCTCTGATTACGTGTGCACATATGCAGGGTCACCCACACAAATTTTTGATGTGGGGAGGGGGGTTGCTATGTTCCCTTGTATCTCTATCCATGTTTGTTAATACAGCAGAGCTTGTGCAATCTGAGGTAAGTGACTGAAAACCTGAATCGTTCTCAAAGAATAATAGACCCCAACACATAGGATCCTATACTAAACCCAAAGCTTCTAATATGCTGTATCATTCTATGGTCCCCAGTGTTTTTGTCCACATTAGGAAACAGATTTAGAATATGAAACCGGTTGCATTCCTGGGGGAAAATTTGAGAGAGACAGGAATGAGAGGAATTTCAAAAACTTCAATGCTTGAAATCATCCAGAGCCATGAAATTTCAAGATTCTACAACTACGCTAATTTAACTATATATGCACCTCATACACATTCCTTGCAGAACTTCTAATGAATTGGTACATATTGGAATGTGTTGTGTGAGTGTATGCGTATGCATGACCCTAACGTATTTATATTGTTAGATTAGTGTTTGTTTTGTGTTCTTGCTGGTGCTGCCATCTGTGTTCCATACCTTGAAATAAAGATGGTTAATGCTTGAGTTTTCATGTTATGAAAGTATCATGTTGAAAGTCTGCCTGCTCTCGGTGGGGAGACTTTTTGAAATGTGAGACAAGCTTGTGCATTCGCTCCTCCAAGTTGGGAAATCGCAGAAAACTCTTTAGACAACCACCACTGTTCTGTCAATAGGGTTTGAACCTAGATCCCCACAATTTTTTCCCATTACAACATGACTACTCAGCAACAAGTGGATTCTACTGTGAGTAGTAATGTTAGTACCCTTATTGCACAGAAATATTTACTTATATGTTGATATTATGGTAAAATCTTGTTAGTTCATCACCCTAATGAGTCAGCACTTCAGTTAAGTTGCTATTTTTCTTCTGTCTTCCTTTTGCTTTCATAGGTAACAATGTTATTAAACCTTTGTTTACTTGTCTCTAATTTTTATTAACTACTAAAGAAAACATTTTCATTTACTAAGGAGAAGTTTGAGAGAGGATTTCCATGCCTGCCTTTAAAGAAAGAGCTTGATAACAGCATTGCCAAGTGTTCAAAAGTGACCACAAAAGCCTTATGTACCAAAACGTAACAGCTCTAGTAACAAAAGTTATGCTACGGAAGTTAATTTGCTGACTTAAAAAAAACTAATGTTCTAGAAACTTTAGGGGACTGTTTAAGCTGAACCAGATTTCTGCATGGGCCACACTAATTTAAGGCTTCAGATATTTTTTCTCAAGTTGAGGCCTTCTGGCCTTGCCTAGAACTCCCTCAAGTCAAAATTGGGCATGTTTTCAAGCTTAACTTGTATTTGTATCATGAATTACTGATAAGTGTACCAGTGTATGTTACCGTGCCCGAGTGGCATGGTGGTAAGATGTTCGTCTACCATCGTGAAGGTTGTTGTCAGGGTCCCGGGTTCGAACCCAAGAGAGGATATCGATAAGATATTTTCCCTAACGAACTCGATGCGACCACCGATAGACAGCGCCTTCACTTCCAACCCATCTCACTAATGGCAGTAAATTGCAATATAGCGATATGGCCAGAGTTGGTGTTTGGTGAAGTAGTGTATGTTACCAGCGCCTGAGTGGCATGGTGATAAGATGTTTGTCTACCACAGTGAAGGTTGCTGTCACGGTTCTGGGTTCGAACCTGAGGGAGGATATATATAAGATGTTTTCCCTAATGAACTTGAAGTAACCACCAATAGACAGTGCCTTCATTTCCAACCCATCTCATTAATGGCAGTAAAGTGCAATATAGTGATATAGCCAGAGCTGGTGTTTCGTGGAGTGTATGTTACCATGTGAGTAAAATACTAAAAGCTCAAAAAAGTTAAAAATTAATTTTTTTCTTTTGTGATCAATAAATTTTGTTAATATTGTAAATCATTTAAATTATTTCTTAAACTCTTATTGAAACTGATGGCACTTTGCTTCAGTCATCGCTCTGTTTTTAAACCATTATCATTTCTAAATAACGCGAGCGGCGACTTAATGAGGTTTTACTGCATTGTATTAGCAAAGAAAAGGATATACGTTACATGAATATCTAAAATACATGTAGATAGAATTTAATGTTGATGAAGAGTAAAGTAGATAAGAGAAATAACAAACTCGTATTTGTTTGTAAAACGATTTATTTCAACAAATTCATAGTTGAATAAAAACAATGTTCTCAAGTTATATCACTAACCGAGATTTAAATAACATTTTTAACAGATCTTATTAATGGCAGCAATAGCTTATACAAAGACTATCAAAAACTCATAATCTTCGTAGCTTATATTATACACTATCTACCAATAAGTATTTGGACACCTGTGATAGAAAAGAAAAACTAACTTTATTCAAAATCAATAGTTGGTAGAGCCTCCACGAGAGGCAATTACAGCGTGAACCCTCCGGGGCATACTTTCCACAAGTCCTTGTGTGACGGCTAGTGGTATTTTCTTCCACTCGGCTTGGAGAAGACATGTCAGTTCCTTCACCGATTTTGGACGGGTAGGGCACCCCTTAATTTGGCGATCCAACTCGTCCCAGAGGTTCTCGAAAGGGTTCTGGACTCTGGGCAGGCCATTCCATTCGATGAACCCCATTGGCACCATACCAAGCCTTGGTTAACCTCGCAGTATGACAGCTGGCATTGTCGTCCTGGAAGTAACAGGGGTCCACCCCGTAAAACTGACACAACGTAGGAAGCACATTGTCATCCAAAATAGTGCAGTAGGTATCGGCGTTGAGCTTACCATGAATGGGGACCAAGGGTTCCAGTCCATACCAGGAGAAACACCCCCAGACCATAATTCCACCTCCGCCGAACTGTTGGCACAATGCATTCTGGCAGGAGACGTTCTCCAGGCAGACGCCAAACCCAGACCCTGCCATCCGAACGGTAGAGGGTGAACCTTGATTCGTTGCTCCAAAGAACCCGTTTCCACTGATCTACGGTCCAATTTCGATGTGCTTTGCACCACATTAATTGAGCAACGTGGTTGGACTTTGTGATCAAAGGCATATGGGCAGCAGCACGACCATGAAAACCAATCAGATGTGCTTCCTAACGGATGGTATTCATTGAAACAATACTCCCGGATGCCTGTTGAAACTCCTCGCGGATGAGGGCCATCGGTTGGGTGCGGTTCTTCCGAATTTCTCTGGTCAGCACCCGTCGGTCTCTATCGCCCAGTTTCATTGGTCTGCCGACTCGGGGCAAATTCCGACAATCACAGCTCACCTTCCACTTCTTAATCACATAGGCTACTGTCGATTTTGGGTACTTCAGCTCGCTAGATATGTCCCTTAAGGATCGGTCATTTTTGTGATACCCGATAATTATACCTTTCTCGAAATCAGAGAGCTCCGAACTGCACGGCATCTTGCATGCGACTAATGCCGATGTTGTTTCCTACACGATATATACCGGCGGAGGGCGTGACGTATCTCAGGACCGCAGATATCGTCATTTGCATAGGTGTCCAAATACTTATTGGTAGATAGTGTATATCTCGTTGCTATGAAGCAAACATCAACACGTAGATCACATTAAAAATATTTCAAAATACTCATCTGGTATAAATTTCCTTCATTCATATATAAATAATGAAATTCACACACATGAACTAAATTAAATAAGACACAAGACCATGTTAATGGGTCTGATAAATATAGAAACAAAAAAAAACAGACACAAAATGATGCTCAAATAGACAATATGACAGTTCATATAAAAACAAATTAATTTTTTAAAAGTTGATTGCGAATTGAATGAATGATTATAATAAAATAAGGAAAATAAATTTACTCAATACTACTTTTGTACGCTTTTTCATCATACTTCACAAGCTTGATTTGGTTTTTCAGATTCTGCCTTTTCAGGCTTACAGATCAAGCACAGGATGTAGTGGCAGAAAGCCAATGATCCACTGAGGATGGCCACCAGCAGGAATGATCTTCTACCTCCATACAGATCGAATGAGATTCCCGCTACAAGGCAGCCTAATCCATTACCTGGATGAGAAGAAAAATATGAGTATGCATTCTCTAGTGGAAGGTAATTTCGATCAAGTTAGTGGAAATGAGTCACGACAAAACTATTGATATTAGTAGATCACATATCACACAAACAACACATAACATCACGTGTAATCATATGAATAAGAAATACTATATATTCATCACAATATAGTGAAACTCCTGTATAACAATGTTCAAGGAACTGGGGAAAATAATCGTTATACAGAATTTATAATTATAGATGGAATGTTTCAACACTGCAAGATGTTGGTTGGTTCCATGGACACCATAGCAAAGCAGCTTCCCTCAGCCTTGCCTCGGGGCATATGCAGGTTCTATTTCTAGAAGAGTGCAAGGAATCTCAGACACACACTTTGAGTTACTAACTTTCAAAAAGTATTTTAAATGAACAGAAATTGATTAAGATATGTAAAGGTATTTTCTTTCAATATTTAAATTTTTTACAGAAATATTAAAAAAAAATTCCAATAGTCTTGCGGGGGTGGCGGCTCTAAGACTATTAATCTCTACACCCTCCTCTGCTTACGCTTCTGGCCAGGGAAAGGGATTTTTCCGAGACCTCCTACCTGACTAGAAATCCCTATACATGCTTACTCTCAAACATTTTGACCAGATCTCATTAGCATGAGGCCCTACTCTTCACTTAAGGTCCCAGGCTACTTTACGGCAGACTAACTCCAGTCATATCACCATACAGAAATTTCCAACAATTGGAATTGGGTGGGAAATGGATGCCATCTATTGGTGATCACTCCAGGCTCGGTAGGCAAAGAACTTGTTTTCTATTTTCTTCCCCTGGATTTGAACCCGGGGACCTTGGTGGCAACCTTTGTGGAAGAAGGCCAGCATCTTACCACTGTGCCACTCAGTGGCTAAGGCTCTAGGCTGTCCTGCAAGTGTTTCCATCCATTAAGACGGCAATGGTCAGGACTAGAAAGTGATATAGCTACATATATATAGACTATTACCATTGTAGGTAGCGGGTATCATTATACAGGATTTTCACCATAATACTGTATATATCACACACAAATAATGATGCAACATAAACATCAAATGAATAACTCTCCATATATATGCATATACCGCATGCACCACAGTAGCTGGAAGCATCAACAGAAGCGTGCGCGCACATAACACACATCAGCAGCAAATGACACTGTACAGTACTGGAAATAAAATTAGGTAATATTCTGGGGAATTTTCAAGTCATGGCACACACACTATGGTTGATTGTCTTGACTGTATAGGTCTTGATGTCTAGAAATATGTGCACAACAAAAGAGAATATTAACTTCATACAATATATGTTGTGAATAGATTCCACTTCTAAATAACATTCAATTTGTCATGCTACGTTTGATGCTATCTGTAACACTTCTGAAGAGAACATTGTAAACCAGATTTTTTTGTTTTGACAAAACAGAATACTGCTGGTATAAATTATGATTCTTACTCCTAAATCGCAGCAGAGTGACACTCTCAAAAGCAGATTAATTTTAGATACTGTGAAAAATAAATTGTCCTAAGTGAAAAGGTTCACCATGGGAACACTGTAAGATTGTTGCTTTCTACCTGTAACATTTTTTCTCATACTTTGATTTTGCAGGTGATTTAGGAAACAGAAACAGAAGGAAGATAAAATAGGGAAGTGTGGGATGGATATCAGCCAATAAAGCAATGCTTAATTTAAGCTCAATAGAAGAAAGAATAAAATTAGAAGAGGATCAGATAAACTGAATACAACTCATTAAAAAACTCAATTAAAAAAACCTGCCTTATGAAAAACGGAAAGCACTCTCACTTCCAGTTTGAAAGTTTGTACATTGTATCCCTATAATTAAGCAGAGTGGCACTACTACTACTTGACCATACATGCACCTCAAATATTTCTGTGGGGAATTTCTAAAAAATTGGTATATGCTAGAACACGTTTTCTGAGTGCATGATGTGTTGCTTTAATGCTTCCAGAACTTTTCAGGGTAACACCGCCATTCGGAGTTTACCTCAAACTGCAGGTATCTACCTAAACAAAATAGAAATAGTCTTTACAGTCTATAGATATAGTCATTGTTAAATCATGAAATGATTGCAGCTGGGGCAGGGTGTTATATCTTGATAAATGAATCCACCAGGCTTCTTTCTGTGGCTGTGGGGGAGGTCTGTGAGTAGGAACATATGTCAAACATGAAAAGTATATAACTCTGATGACCTCATAAATATGTTAGAGTCACATAGAAAAACCCACACAACACTTCCTCAGAAATGCTTAGGAGATTGCTTGTAAAGTTTAGTATTAATAGTAGTGTGACAAGGAAGATTGGAGATAATCCACAAAGCAAAGCATAAAAATAAACATTTTATTATCGATGTCATGCAAAACATTCCAGCAAATTCACGCAAACTAATGTATAGGCATGAAAAAGTCAATAGGTGATAGGAGTTTGAAATGTAGGGGAGATTTTGGGAGAAAATCAGATCAGAAGTTAAAGCTAAAAAACCGAAATAGGTGAATTTTGACTAATTTTTTTCTTGAAAAGATGATATTCATGTACATATAGGTCCTAATATATTTTTAAAATTGCATCTTTAATCAATAGTGTTTATAAAACTTCAGAGTTGTATAGGATGCTAAGAATAAAATGAAGATTAGTTTGTCTGATAAAAATTTTGGAATGGATTCAAGACCAGAAGAAAAAATTGAAGTTCTTGCCATTGTACAGTCTCATATGGAAGGCTCAGAAGCTAATCAGTATAAGTCGGTTTTCTGAAAATTCCTTTTTAATTGCAAGTGCATCTTCATTGCTAAAACTTTCAGTTGCCAAAGCATTCAAGTCACTATCTGTATATTGCAACAGCAGATAGCACCACTAAATAAAAAAATTGTTTATCTCATTTTTAATGTTTATTGACTTACTAACACTGATCGGCTTCTGAGCCCTCCATATACCATTGCCGTATTTTTGAAAGAGGAAAAAAATTATTTGGGAAGGAAGAGTGAAGAAAACACTATTTGCCACACACAACATTCAAATTAGTAAAAAAATTAGTAGTTGCTGTGTAAAAACGACCATTCAGCTGATAACTTACACACACACATTAGCATGTTAATTTTAACAATTTGCAAGTGAAAATTTACACCTCAAGTCTTAATATTGATTTGTGATAATTTATTATCATCATTGAAAACTATAATTTATTGCAAGTCACAACATGACAATTATTATAGCCTGATCTCCCCCTCCCTTTTTGAAATGATAGAATTTACATATTCTGCCTTTCTGTGCTGGTACCCTTAGCTAACCTCTCCAGTCATTGATATGGAGATGCTGAGCATTATTCACATTTTAACCTATATTTGTAGGCTTTTATAGGTTGACAAAATATGATCTTTAAAAGTTATGAGAATGAATCAGACCCGCCCCATACCTAGTGATTCTTTAACTATTATTGTTAAATTAAGTTATTATAGGATATTAAAGGGAACCTCTCTCTCTCCAAATCTCTGATTTTTTGAGGCAGGTAGAGGTTAGCATTGTTAAGCCGTCGCAACATTGTGTGAATACAATTATGTCATTCAATTGGCTGTTCAGCAATATTGGCAAGGCGTTATGTATGTCACGGAAGCACATACATGTAGTCAGTAGTTAGTATTTTCAAACACGAATAAATCTGAAAAAAAAGGTATAGTTGAACAACTCACCTATGCCTTGGTATGTCCCTCCCAAAACGCCTTGGACGGTTGCTTCTGTGCCTGCTAGCGAGGCGTGTTCGCCGTACGACGTAATTGTAGCGTAGCACAGGCCATAGGTGATTCCATGAAGGATTTCCACGGGCAATATTATCCATGGGTTGAAGATGAAATAGTAGGAGAGGAAACGCAGCGCAAAGCCGCCGAATATCAGCGTCACACACTGCCAGTGTCCAAGCTTCGATATCATCCACCCGGATATGAACAGGAAAGGACCTTCACCAAATAAACATGACACCGTGAGAGCCATCCCCATTTGCAGGCGAGTGGCGTCCAAGGACTGCATGTACCAGATCACGTAGTTGCAAGCGTAAGCGTTCAGCATTCCCATCAGGAGTACGTTGACTTCCATCAGCATGAAGTTCCTAGACATCAAAATCTTCCTAACATCGGATCCCATGCTAGAAGATTTCGAGAAATTCGGAACCTTCACGAAGAAAAGATTGCCAAGACATAGGAGAGACATGGCGGCCATGAGGTACCAACCTGCGGAATAATCCTCGCTATCGCTGCTGCAAAGGTGATTCAGGTAACCCGCGATAGGAGATGCTACGCTCCAACCGATGGAACCCCAGAATCTCTGACGACCATAATCAGAGTCTGTACCCCTGATAGTTTCGTAGCAAGCGGTATCTGATAAAGTGAACAGGGCGCCATGGCACATGGAGCCAACGAGAGCCAGGATACAGAACAACCAGAATTGGTATGTGTGGTAGTAGTATTCCGGCTCCGGTTCGTAAGGTCTGGCTGGTTCCTCGTCGCAGAAAACCAACTCCTTACTGCATTTCAGGTAACAGTCGGCGGATGTTACATTGCAGAATGGAGTGTTGACTCTTCTTCTCTGTGGGGATTTGGTTTCAGGGACAAATTCATTGGAATGGAAGAACTGCGAAGACGGGACGGATTTCTGATGGTCTTCAACGGCGAAGTTCGTGACGTCATACGCGATATTGAAGGACAGATGTTTTTTCTGTCCTCCATCGCAGACCGTGTGGTGCCTTTTACGGAAACGGCAAGACAGGAAGCTTGTGGAAAAAGGATTTATACACTGTCTGACGCTCTGGTGACAGATGGCGGTGTCGATTCTTCCGTTGCAATTGAGATCACATTTGTAAGTTTGATACTCGTGGAGATTCTCGTAAACGGGAACTTCACTCATGCTGTAAGAGTCGGTCAGATTTCTTAGTTGCAGCGAGTAGTACCTTGCTGAGGTGCTGTTTGGGTCCCATTCGTAACCAGCCTGGAAGAAGAACACATAAATTGATATTGGGCCATGAAACATTTGTGTTTCAGAAAATTTGATATTTTTTTCTATTTATGAGCAATGGTCCTGGACTTGTCTTATTAGCAAGGATGACGCTTTAAGGGATGTTACGACCCTCTAAAGTCGATTTTTCAGAAGGGAAAAACTCCATTTCGACGAAAATTAAATGTAAATAATTGCAAGAAACCGTACAATAATTTACCTTTTGATAGAGTTCCACTGTTGCATTGTACACCAAGGCCATTTTCGAATCGGTGACACCATCCCACGATGATAGCGACGATGGAACGCCACTGCGCAGGGGAAGCTCATTTACGACCGGAGTCTCGATACGTGGCAGAGACAGCATCGAAAGGTTGAGGATGACCTCCAAGGATAACAAGGCAACGATGAACACCTTCATCTGGCTAAAACAGTCAGCTAGCAATCCAAACAGTGGCTTCGATAGCGTCTGAGAGAACATCATGCACGTGGACAACATGCCTATGGTCGTCGCCGAGAATCCCAGAGTGGCTTTCGCGAATACAGGTAGGTAAGGTAGAACTCCAACGTGAGCTGGAAGAGCAAGAGACGTTTGTAGACGGTATCTGACTACCTTTCTTTAACTTTTCTATAAAATGGTACTGGGTGAACTTTAATAAAAAATTTTTGATAGAAAATGTCTCCAAATGGTGAAAACAATAATAAATTTTTGACTAACTACATCATTTTTTTATGGAAAAGTCATTTTTGTGTCTAATTTTAAGCAAAATTCATGTGTTATTCGAAACACGATTGCAAAAAGTTCTATGAATGAATTTTTTTTTTCAAAGTAAGTTCAACAAATAATGATGCAGGTTTGGTACCAAAATTTAAAGGATTTTACGGTATGCCCATGGGCGTTTAGAAGTGTTTTGAATTTGTGGGTGGTCGTCTTGATTTTCACTTAAGAAATTTTGATTTCTGAATCAATGATGGGAGTGGGTGCTCGAGCATTCACAGCACCTCCGACGCCACTGGATATGCTCATAAGTTACACCCAAATCTGTTGATGTACTTGCGAATTTTTTGAAATTTCATTTTACATATCCTATATAAAACACTAATAAGACAAATATATGCGATAGACCTTAGATTTTGGTACAAAACTTCAAAAACATATGGCAAGATATCATTTTAAAATTATGTAGTGATACAATCAATAGATCTTTTGAAATCATGTTTCACGCTCAAGTGAAATTAAAAAAAAATAGCATTTCTCCATAAAACGCGTAAAAAATTTTATTCACTTATTTACTTTTATGTAAAAGCGTAACATTGAAGTGGGCGTAAATCACAAGAAATGGGGTTTTCATAAAAATAAAAATCTATATTTTCTGCCAAAATGATGTTTGGTACAAGGTTGTCGGATAACTTTGATCTCTTTAACGTTTAAATAATTTTTTCATCATTAAAAATAGAATTAAAAATCACCAATTTACCTCCATTGAGCAGAAAATAATGCGATTTGTAAGGCAAGAGCTTCTTATTCACCCGGCAACACGAATTGCCATCTTTTTTTTCTTCTTCAGTATATTTCTTCTCCATTTCAAGATCTCGTTCTAATTGATATCTATTAAGTAAGCATTAGAAGTTAGAAATCGTCAATGCAGTGATAATAATAATTTAAGAAACATTCACAAGCTTTTTATAATCCCTTCTAAACTCCTCCTCCAAATCTTGTCAGACTAAACATTTTCCATATTTTTTGTTTTCCTTAGTTTTATCTGTATTTTGTTCTCCCGGGGTGTTCTATGGACACTGACACGAGTCACGTTCACAGAGCAACTCCCCGAGAATCTTATCAATGTTCTCTTGAGGGTAAATTGATCTCCATCCGATAAGTATTTCCCATCTTTGGATATAGCGATCGTCTTTTCTAAGATCATTTATCCTTGTTTTTTTTAATTTCTTGCATTCAAAATCCTGCTGATGAAAAGATGGAGAAGAAGATTATCAATGTTTCTTCTTCTCTGGATCGAAAATAGCCTTTCTGTAAAGATTCCCTGATCGATTTTTCTAGAATCTCTTCAAAGATGTGATCTTTTACGTCTTCTCTGTTATCGGAAGTAGAGAGTCTTCTAGTTCTGCTGCGTGGGAAACGGTATAAATTCCAGAATAAAATTGTTTTTTTTTTTTTCGATTGTAATTTTTAAAAACTTTTCATACTATTATTTTTAAATTTTTTTGATTTGTTTTAAATTTTTTGAAAGTATCTCTTTTTTTCCTCTATGTTAATTTTTTTTAAATTGTTTTCATTTTCAATTTTCTGTAAATTATTTTTATGTTTTGTTAACGATTTTTAGCGATATAAAATTATTTTTACATTGCTAAAAAAATTTCTTAAATTTTTTTTTCGTTTCCCCATTAAATTTTTTTTTTTTTTTTGGTACTTAATATTTTAAAATTACTTTTTGTCGTTTGAGAAGCATTTAATTTTTTTTCCAATTTTTTAAGTGCCCAATTACTTTTAAAACTTTTTAGTCCGCAGTTAATTTGCTTTTAAGTACGTACAGTATGGTTTTGTTTTTTGTTTTGGTATTTCCAATTTGCTTTTCAGTTTTTCTCAATTTTTTTTTCTATTCTTTTGGTACATTTTATTTTTTCAAAATTTTTTTGGCAATTTTATTTCCGACAGTTTTTTTTTCTAATGTTTTTGATATTTTAATTTTTCCCAAATTTTTTAAAAATTTTTTAGTGTTTTCAAATTTTTAAAATAATTTTTTGGTTTTTATTTCTATTAAATTTTTTTGTGTCTCATTTCTATTAAATTTTTTTGTGTCTCATTTCTGTTAAATTTTTTTGTGTCTCATTTCTATTAAATTTTTTTGTATCTCATTTCTATTGAATTTTTTTGTATAAAACTTTGTAAAATAATTTTTCGATTTGTTTTGGTATTCAGTTATTTTAATTTTTTGGTATTTAATTATTTTGGTTATTTTGAAATTTTTTTGCTCGTTAATTCTTTAAATTATTTTTCTTAATTGTTTTGGCAACTATTCATCCTATTTCTCAATTATTTTATCAAACTTCTCTGTTATTTAATTTTTGTCTAGTATTACTTACTCCACAGTATTCTTAATTTTAAACGGGAGCAATTTAAAAGAAAAAACCACTCTTGTACTTCTAAAATACCTTTTCATTCTCTTCACGCAAATAGCGCAAAGTATTTGCGGTCTATTAATAAACTACACAAGGGAATCGACCGTAGTGTGTCAGTCTCAGGAAGTGTCACAAGTTCGAATTTAGACAAGGAAGGTCGTTTCCACGTGGGCCCAGTGACACAACACACACATAACCCTCCATGCCATCTGCATAGGACGTCGAACCTTTTCTTTCCTAAATAATTAATTAATGTTGCCGAAAGCCTGTTACTCTGACGGCATTCTTATAGCGTCAGAATCGATTCCTAACTGTCTCCTCGACATTGTAGAAATCACTAAACCCCTGTAAAATGCCATATCTATGTTAATCCTTTAAGCGGCAATGACGAGATAACTCGCCTCCACAAAAGCCTCTTATTTCAGCTTTGACGAGCCTGGATATTTTGTAAAAATTATTTCTCAATGGAAAACTTCCTTCTATACCCCTCAGTTTGCACCTGCTGAAAATCGGCAGAAAACCTACTTTATTAAAAAAAAAAAAATGGTGTTTTTGATCAAATATCAAAGGGGAAAGATTGGCAGACATATGAAGTGTGTTTTGCAGTGAAATGTGCCTTTATCGATTTCAGCGCTCGTCAAAGGATAAATGTGTATGCGGAAAAGTGGGTATACTTCTGCATTATGTGACGCAATGCCCTAGGACAAAGCAGTATCACTTAAATCGCTTGCCATTTGGAAGAAAATAATTCTTCATAGCCCAATGAACTCTAACAGAATTTCGAATCTTCTGACATTTCCAGAAGCCAGTTTATTATTGCCCCTGAACCACACATCCACCTCGTCCATATTCCTCTGCGGAACTTCTAACGAATCGGTACATGGTTGGACTGTGTTTAAATGTAGTGATTCTGACGTGTAGTTTGTTTCAGTGTAGTGCTTCCATCTGCCATGAAGTTTTCTAACTATGAGTGAAGTGTAATGATTGAATTATTGTATTGTTGTTTTTTGTTAGACTTTTTAATGGGGAGATCGACTCACATTCAATTTATTATTGCAGCGGCGATTGGGACTCCAGCCCACCAAATATGGTCATGGTCAATTTATTATTGCTGCATAACGAAAGAACTAGTTACTACAGAGGTCGCATCAAAGAAATAGCTCCATCCTCCTCGAACAAGAAGATCGACGGCACATGATAGGCAAGGCAGTGCCGTTTTAACGCATGAGCCCACCCGGGCACGGCCCGGAGGCCTCACAAAAATGAGAACTAGTTAAAATTTTCGAGAATTTGCCATGTGGGATCTCAGAAAAATCACTTGGCCCGAGAGCCCATGATGCTCTAAAGACGGCCCTGATGCCCCAAGGTCGTAGTTCTCCACCACTAACTCGATCACGCTAGAAAAATAACAGCCCTGCTATCTAAAACCTACTTGGTTTTAAAAATTGGGCAAGGGGTCATTCAAGTATTACGTCAGCATCGGGGGGGGGGGGTTCGGATTTGCTGACTTTTGATGGCGGGGGGGGGGGTTGAAGGTTGCTTACGTCATCACCCACCCCTTTTTGAAGATATGAAATATGCTAAGCTGCTGACGAAATTTTGCTGACGGAGGGGGGGGGGGATGGGAGGTCAGTGTTTTGCTGTCATTTACTGACAAGGGGGGGAGGGGGTCAAAAAAATGGCTGAAAATCTGCTTACGTAATATTTGAATGGCCCCCAATAGCAGGAGACGGGAGCAAAAATATATTTGTGGACAGAAGGAAGAGCATCAAGATTTCAGCCCTTCAGAGGTCAAAAAGAAAAGATCAATCGACTGCATGCATTACTAACGAAAATTCAAGACCCTAATCATATATTGTCAATTGCGATTTTATTTTTATTTTAGACGTAATAGGTCCGGCGTGATGGCGGGCGCGCAAAGGACGCTCAAGACGAAGATTATCAAGTCATCTATTCTTCTTGATTTCTATTGACGATTAAGATTTTATATACATCTGTCCGTTGAGGGTGATTACGATTTATTTATTCGTTCGTTGACGGTAGCAAAAAAAAAAAAAAAAAAAATTGGCTGGATTTTCCAGGTATGTCCGACCTTCGGGAACACTCTGATGTCTGTATCGGATGGGGAGCGGGGCGGGTTTTATAATAACAGTAAAAGTAAAAAGAAAGTGAAATGCTTGCCCCTGTTGTTGGCACAGTGATGGTCGGCTGAAGTTGGGTTTTCTGCCATTTTCAAACTTCAAAGCGCGATGCAAAAAAAAAAGCCGGTCTCTCATTTTAAAGTCTCTCTGCAGAGAGCAGGCATAACATAAAAATTAAGTAGTAATAGTAGTAAAATGATCGCTCTAGTCAACAATTTTTTTGCTTTTAATCGGGGAACAATGAAGAAGTTGTTCTAAATTTCTGAAATATTTTAACTTAAAAAAAAGTTATTGATCTCTCTCTTAACAAGCATTTTACTACAGGCACATTAGTAGATTTTATATTGACTTTTTAAATGCATCACACGAATTTTTTTAACCACCCTGTATATTTCTGAATTAAATAAGTACAGAAAAGTCCGTTCAGTTTACAACCAAGAGAGGAAAAATATGGCTATGAAAAAATTTTAGCTTTTTGCATTGTAGAAACATAAAAGGGTTGACTATAACAAAATTTTGCACTTTATGGAAAGTAGCAACTGGAGTATTCGTTGCATTATAAAAGTGTCCAATAACACGTGAGGAGAAAATGAGATAAGACCCGTTTGTCCAGTTTTTGAAGATTTCAAGAAAGGATAGAAAGAGGGAGGTGGGAGATATTTCAAGGAAAATAACAACGATGTCAAAACCAAAGGTCGCGTCCCACTTGCCCAACCAACACGCCTACAGATAATATGTGTTTTCCCACCTCCTATATAGGTGACAAGAACATATGATACAGCATGTTATGCCCCGTTAATAAACACCTATGATTAATGTGAAGAGATTAAAAAAAATGCCACTCTTTCCAGTCCTCTTCATGATGAATCTTAAAGAAAGAAAAACATGCTGTTTGAGAATATCCGTGGTCACTATAGCAAATGTGTTCTGATTTTCATTCATAAATACCTCGCTTTAAACGGATATTTTTTTGTATCTTTAGCTGTTGAACAATTACTTGCGAATTACTCGTAATAGCGAGATCCTCGTTATTTTAGCCATACTCGTTATTTTAGACTTTACTGTATTTTTGCTTTAATTGGTGGGGGATCCTCTCCCCCGGTCTAAACCGATTCATCACTTCTTCCATACCGTTTTCAATGGGTGCCATTTTTTTCTGAATTGAACTTCCAGGCACTGTGAGGTAGAAAGAAATAGTTATGGAATCATTAATGATAGGCCTCTTTCAAGGACTCATCATTAATGATGAATCCAAACGTGTTTTCATGGAAGCTGCATAATAGTATATTGCATGTTTTATCTCTCTTGAATACTTAATACTGTATAATATATACAACTCATTATATGGAGAGATTAATTTTTTGACCACCCTGTATAATTCCGAATTAAATAAGTACAACAAAAGTCCGTAATAAAGACAGTTTACAATGAGAGGGAAAAATGTCATTATAAACGAATTTTAGTTTTTTTGCATTGTAGAAACATATAAATGGGGGGGGGGGGAACAAACTAGACATACAGTCGTCGTTATAATGAAATTTCGTTATAAGGTAATTCCAGGTTTTTGCATTGTTCCTATGTAAACTTAGATGGGGGGATTAGAAAAGTGTTCGTTAAAACGAGATTTTTTCTCACTATAACGGTATTCGTTAAAACGGGATTCGGCTGTATTTTCTTTTATTTTGAACTACTTTCGCTGAAACGTGCATCTAGAGTTAACATACACAATGATGATGGTATAACAAAATTTTGCATTTTATGGAAAGCAGCAACTGGAGTATTCGTTGCATTATAAAATTGTCCAATAACACTTGAGGAGAAAATGAGATAAGACCTGTTTGCCCTTTGTCCAGTTTTTGAAGATTTCAAGAAAGGATAGAGGGGGGGGGGGGGGAAGAAAAAGATTTTTCAAGGGAAATGACAACGATGTCAAAACCAGAGGTCGTGTCCCACCTACTCAACCAACACGCCTACAGATAATGTGATGTGTTTTTTCACTTCCTATATAGGTGACAAGAACATATGATACAGCATGTTATGCCCCGTTAATAAACACCTATGACTAATGTGAAGAGATTAAAAAAATTCCACTCTTTTTTTTCCAGTCCTCTTCATGGTGAATCTCGAAGGAAAGCATGCTGTTTTTGAGAATATCCGTTGTCGCTATAGCAAATGTATTCTGATTTTCATTCATAAATAACTCGCTTTAAGTGGATTTTTTTGTATCTTTAGCTCCTAAACAATTACTTGAGAATTACTCGTAATAGCGAGGTCTTCATTATTTTACTGTATTTTTGCTTTGATTGGTGAGGGATCCTCTCCCCCCCGGTCTAAACCGATCCATAACTTCTTCCATACCGCTTTCAATGGGCGCCATTTTTTTTTCTGAATTGAACTTCTCGTGAGCTAGAAAGCAATAGTAATTAAATCATTAATGATGGGCCTCTTTCAAGGACTCGTCATTAATGATGAATCCAAACGTGTTTTCATGGAAGCTGCATAATAGTATATTGCATGTTTTATCTCTCTTGAATACTTAATACTGTATAATATATGCAACTCATTATATGGAGAGATTAATTTTCTTTCTGGTATGTAGATCTATATTGGAAATTATTATTATTTTGGAATCTGTTGTGTCCATAGAGGCGTCTCATGTTTTCGTCTCATATTTTTGAAATTTTTATCGTTATTTATGTTATGAAAACGTTATGAATTTTCGTAATAGAAATCATAATTATTTGGCTAATGTCAATAAAGTATATAATGAAATGGGAAAATATAATTGAAATTTATAATTATATATGTTTAAAAAATAATTTCGTATTGAAAAATAAATCATTTTTAATGTAAAATTAATTTAGAGTACTGTAATATTTTACTCACTTTTTCGGTATTTAAATGTTATTTCGTTTATTTTTCTCTATGTTTAATTTTTATTTTGATTATTTTTAACTTTTTCGACATTTGTTTTAATTATTTTTAATTATTTTAATTATTATTAATTGGTTTTTTTAGATTATTTTCATTTTTTTCGGATTATTTTTCCAAATTTTCTTTTTATTTAATTTTCCAAATAAATATTTTCAATAATTTTCCACTACTTTTGCGGTGTTAATCCTTATTTTGATAACTTTTCACCATTTTCTCGGTATCTAATTTTTTAGAATTTCCTAAATTTTTTCAGTATTTAATTTTTTTTTATCATTTTTTTAATATTTTCTTGGTATTTTATTTTATTTTTTCTTAATTTTTCTCAATTTTCTCGGTATTTAATTTCTTTCGATTATTTTCCATCGTTTTTTTTTATGTTAAATTATCTTCGATTATTTTTAATTTTTCTTCAAAAATATAAAGATTTAAGTATTTTCTTTTCCAATTTTTTTTGTAAATTATAGTTGTTTATTTTTTATACAAAAACGATTAAAAATTTTCAAAATTTCATATTCTGATCAAATTATAATTTACCCAAATTGAGAAAAGGAAATTTCTGTAATTTACTTAACTGTCTAAGCTAGAGGTTTCTATACCTTTACATTCGCGACAATATTAGGAATGAGATTTAAATATTAATTACATAAATACCACGGCACCTGTCTGATTTTTGGGCACTTTTCGCCCAAACGCACGGGTCCACAAGGCCCTCATGGTAGTGTGGGATCTAGTTGCAGTTTTCAAAAGTATGAAAATTGGTAGGCTTACTCCTAGCCAGATAAGGAACTTCTAAAAAAAAGTCCGGGGACCTAATCATGCGGTTCAGATGGCCTCGGTTGGTGTACTGTCACGTTTATTAAGAATCATAGCCTTTTTTTCTTTTGGCCTGGTTTTTAACTATCTCACCGACATTGACGACATATCTCGTCTTCTGAAAAGACTTTTATTTTAGCAATGACAAGCACGGATATATTTTAAAGCGGATTTCTCAATGAAACACATTTTCGCACAACCCTCACGTTGCATCTGCTGGAAATCGAAACACATAAATCCTACTTCTTAAAATGGATGTAGCATTTTACAGGGAGTTTGGGGATTTCCACTATGCTGGTTAAAGCACCAAAGTAATAATTACTTAAGGAGGGGTTTCACTGTATCAATTATTAATACAGTGTAAAACCCCTCCTCTAATAACTCTCTAATACAGTAAAACGGCCACTGCTCTTTCATGGCCAAATGATAGTTTTTCCCGTACTATTTAATATACTATTATTATACCCGTACTATACATTTCAAACCCCTTCTTAACGGTCGCCTTCTTTTATGGATGAATTTTTTGTCGGCAAGAGAGTGGGGGGTTTTACTGTATATGTGAATGAATGAGGGGTTTTGAAATTATAAAATTTTATTGGAGAATCTTGTATTACTTATGCTAATATTTCTTCCATAGAATATTCAGTTTCATATTTTTGTTTTTAATGTCAGCAGCGTAGGCTTTATTTCTCCATGGGACAGCGGAGCCCCATACTATTTTGGGCAGCAAATCATTTAGTCTCTGACTAACCGAACACCTTCTATAAAAAAAAATTGCATAATATACAATTATTAATCACTATTTATTGCTAAAGTAAATTACGCGGCGGGCTTTACCACCGGTCATCAAAGCCTGTCCCCAGCTGCATCAAAACAAATCCGAAAAAAAATCAATAAAAATCATCGAGAAATTTATTCTTTCCACGCCATTCTGGCGATTTGGTGAAATTTATCACGAGAAATTCGCTCCAATTTATCGATTTATATAACCATTCGTCCCAGAAACATCCCCGATATCGAAAGCTGAAAAATCCCTATCCTCAAATAATTTAATTCAAAATAATTTTAATTATAATTAAATGGTATTCTATATCACACAACTCGGAAAAAACTATATTTTAGTATTAAAATAATTTTATAATAATTTGAATACATAGAGAAAACGACTTACTCAGGCCGGTCGGTAGATGCGAGATGTTTCAAGCCTCAGCTCGGTATGGACTAATTTTGCTAGTGTCAATTAGCCATTATATATATTTGTCCATTAGTTCTTATTAATCCACGGTTCACCATCTTGTCCGGAATACTCGCGATGGCTACCTTTCAGCAACGGGTTAAAGTCCGTTTGGCCTTGGCTCTTTGGCAAATCAGCTGGTGTTAGCTTGTGTTGTTGGACTCGAGTCGATTCTTATGGCGCTATTGGCTGGCTCCCTCGACGCGGAATTTTCTTTCGGAACACGCATGTTGGCGGGATTCCAAAGAGACGTTTGACGCATGTTGTGTGACGGGAATAAAAAAAAAAAAATTATTCTGGAAAAAAAAAAAAAAGAGGAAACGAATTAATTTTTGTTTTTTAGCTAAACATAAACACCTTCGCCGCATGTCGCCCTCTGTCGGAGAATTCGAATGTTATTGAAGAGAAATAATTGACCTTTATATGAGATGATGTCCTTTTAAAAAGGTCAATGTGAATTTTTTTTTATGTGTTGGAATGTGATATTAGAAAAGTTAGCAATAACGTATTGATTGGTAAAATGTCTATCAGCGATAAAAAAAAGCTTGTTTTTTGTTGTTGTTGTTTTTTTGAGATTGTCTGATAATTTGAGTTCCGGTTAATCCGGATAGCGAGCGAGATTGAAACAAAATAGTGTACTGCGTGCGGTGTCGTATTCATAGCAGAAGTGCCCATGGCGGGCAAGAAAACCTATACGTGCTCAACCCAAGGCCAGTTGTGGCCCTGGGAGAGTCATTTGATGTGGCCCGCGACCTCAAACCTAATTTTGTAAAAATGAAGTAAGTGGCGTATTTTTCCAAATCACTTAGGTGGGCCGCGTTGCAGTTCCACATCGATTAAGTGGTCCGCGGCACTTTCCCAGATCACTTAGGTGATCCCACGACTCATTTACAGATCACTTAGGTGAGCCCGCGACACATTATCACTCCCAAGTGAACCACGATGCATTCTCACTTAAGCGGTTAGAGGCATATTTCTAGATCGCTTAAGTGATCCGTGGAAAAGTTGTAGATCAGTTTACGACCCACAGCATATTTATAGATCATCGTGGCGCAGTTCCAGATTTTTTAAGCGACCAAAGGCGCAGTTTAAGTTCACTTGAGTGTCCCGCGACACATTCCCAGTATCGTTTGAGAAGAAAGACAGGACACCGAGGCACAGTTACAGAGCACTCAAGTGACCCGTAGTACATTTATATATAGCAACACTTTTGGATTGCATTTGCAGTTTCTAAGTGGCAACCTTAATTTAACCATCTGGTATGGCTTCCCCTTACGCTTGATTTTCACCTGTGTCCCCCCACCCCGGATAGTCCAGGAGTGCAAGGGGAAACCCAACCGGGTACAATATAAGTTATCCCTCCTGGGTATTGCTCCTACCCAGCTGGAAGTAACGGCCTACGAATTTACATAATTATTCTGGAAAAACCTTAGTACTGTGTACAAGATACGGTATCGTTATCCTGAGGACCCGAGTGGAGTGATATTCTGTCTCTATACGTATCTGAAAGCACTTGCCTAACACTACTGTGCCATTAGGTTTTGGAGACTGTACCTGCAGAGGGACATGCACTTGGTCGAAGGGTTACAGAGAAGAGCTACGCGTTCTCTTGTTTGCACACAAGGCTTGAGCTGTGAAAGAAGACTTGATTTATTGTTTACGGAGGAGGAACGCAGGTGTCGGGAGGGAGGGGTATAATCGAAGTGTTCAAAATTTTTAACGGTACGGATACGATGGGCCATGAGTTAAATACACCGTCAATCAACTGCTTCGAGAAAGGGACACAAGTAAGGGACAATTCCAGGTTGTTGTGCCGCCGGAAGTTTTTCCCTCTAATTGGGTTGTGATAAATGGAATAGCTTACCTTTAAGGGTCGTGAATTGAAACACAATTGATACGTTTAAAAAGTACAATAGACATAGCGGGATAAATCGAGAAGCTATTAGATAAGACAACCATAATCTTTTTTATGGGCTGTGCATTATATAGGGTGATTATAATTAAAGCTCCTAATTTGCCTGTTGTGGTCTTTGTACCAATTATTGGCACCAATTTTCATACTTAATCACGAAAATTATTATCCTGACGCAGACCTGGGTTGGCTGTATGCAGCATTAGGTAGTATGACCCTGAGAAGAAGAGGGGCATTATGATAACTTATCAACTTTTATGCTTGTAACCGTAACTTTCAATGAACCGTAAGTATATCCGTATTGTTTTATAATCTCTGATAGGGATAAAACATTTATTTTGTTTATTTCCGTGAGTGCCGTCTCAAAGCATGGGGGCCCCACCTGGGCATGGCCAGGTTGGGTGGGGGGCTCATGAAAATGAAATCTAATTAAATTTTTAGGCTGCCACATGAATTGGGCTTATAGCCAGGTAGGGCAATCAGAAAAATCAATTTGACCGGAGCTCGTGATCGTCTTAAGACGGCTCCGGTCTTCCATTGCATTTTTTATATGCAATTTTCATAATTCTCCACCACTTCGGTTTAATGCGTTCAAAATAACCGGTCTCCAAATTTTCACACAAAGTTCTGTTTGGTTCGGCCCTCAGTGGTCCGCGGACAAATTTTCGAAAACCAAGTATTCAGGGTAAAAGAGTTCATTTCCCATTCGATGACCCGGGAAAGAGGAGAAAATAATGTTGTGTGTGCTTTATTTTTGCAATTAGATACGTGGAAACATTTTCATGGTCACTTCCGATAAATAAAGATACGTATTTCGACACCGTCGATGACGTATCCTTGGGCCGAAAATAAAACTTTCGAGATAGGGATCTGAGGATACTATTTCCATATCGTCCATCTGCTGCCGTCATTTAATCGCGAATCAACACGCGTTTCTTTAGAACAGGTTAGAACTAAACACAAGCGTGGAAGGTCTCCCTTTGGACCCTCCTTTTATGGTCAAAGAACTACGATATGCACCAAAAGATTGGTTGCTTTCATCTATTCGGACGTCACGTTATTGCCGTGAAAGATTCATCCTAAGAACTAGTGACGACGATGATCTCTTGAAGTTCTTTCAAATTCCTGCCTCTTCTTCGCCTCTCATCACAATTTACGTAGTATGGGCACCCCCCTTCCTTGCTCTTTTTTTAAATTTCAGTCCGCTCTGCTCTTTGTCTGAAAATGTCCCACTTCCTTGCTCTCCCGTTTATTAATTTCTGCTTCCTACCACCAGTTTTCTGAATTTGTTACCCTTTTACTTGCTCTTTTTTTTAATTTTTGTCTCCGCTATCTGAAGTTAAGGTACCTTTCCTTGCTCCTTTTCAAGTTTTTATCTCTTTCCGCCCCTTAATTGAATTTATAGCCCCATCCTCTTGCACTTTTTTTTTAACTTTTGCCTCCCTCCCCCTCTTATCTGAACTTACGGCACCTCCCCCGTCCTTCATACCTTTCATACGAATTTATGGCCCCTTTTTTGCTCTTCTTTATTTAAATTTCTGCCTCCTCTGCTTCTTATCTGAATTCCTCCCTCCTTACTTTTTTTTATTTAATTTTTGCCCCCCCCCCCATATCTGAATTTACAGATAATGGCTTTTTTGACTTTTAGATTTCGTTTTCCTCGAAGCTTTGAAATCGCCCTCAAAATGCATAAAGGCTTTGAATTTTTTTTTTTTTTTTTTTGATTAACCAGTGATCATACATAAAAAATTGTGTGCGGTTTGGTTAAGAATTGAAAGAGCGACTAAAAATGAGTTGATGTGCATGGCGGAAAAAAAGTTTTTATCAGCGCCGTCTGCGGTTGATTTAATGTAATCAAATTAAATTTATTCATTTCCAACATACGGAGATTTAGATTAGTTTAAAAAAACATATTTATCACCCAGAGGCTGTGATGCCTGTACGGATGATTTAAAACACTAATTTCTGAATTCTTGATATAATTTCTGAATTCTTGATGTAATTTCTGAATTCTTGATGTAATTTCTGAATTCTTGATGTAATTTCTGAATTATTGATGGAATTTCTGAATTATTGATATAATTTCTGAATTCTTGATATTTAAGCAATATATTTATTTATGAAAAATTACATTGTTATTTATTATTTTGATAAAATTTATTACAACTGAGTTTAATCAAAGTGAAATTGGATGCAGACAAATGTTTGTTGAAATAATTTTTACTTATTTTTTCTCTTCATGCAACTCTTATTTTAAAATTACTATAAAAACCACAGCATAGTATAGATAAATATTACTATAAATAAATTTCATCAATTTTTCGTAAAATGCTGGAAATGTTAATCACTACCAATCAATTCCATTTTTAACATTGGTAGAGTGAGAACAGTTTATGTAAATACAGTCATTCATAAAATTAAATATTAATTGAAAGGAATATGATATGAACGCTCTGTGAATTATATAACCATTTGTTATGTGACCTAATCAGCATAGATTTTTTAATTTAATATAATTGTCAAATGTTCAAGAGTTACGTAATATGATTCTGAGGAGTGTATTTATGTTCTGTAAATTCTAATGACCATTTGTAACCTTATACACTATTTTTCTATTTTATAATTATATATTTTTTAAATATGTTTGTCAAATGTTTAGAAATCATATTGAATGGTTTTGGTGACATTGTTGGAGTTTTCATGTATATACACATATCATTTTTTGTCTAAATGGAAATATATTGCAAAATATGCTGTAAACTTATGTTGTAAAGCATTGGTAATTTTTGCAATTTGTGGCAAAGTGGGTCACTTTGTGAAACTGATTTGTTTAATATTGTAGATATTGAGAATATTTGCAATCGACGAGATTTATTTTTGAAAGTAAGTGTAATCTGATGGGGAAGAAGATGTTTTAACCCCTGAAAACTGTTAACAGTATATTGATATTGTTTTGTATTAGTGAGAATATTTTATATATAAAGGGTTATATATAATTTAAAAAAAAAAAAAAAATTACCGGTGGTTGTTTTTAAGCAACCATTTTGCCATTGACTGATCAATATCTCTACCTAAGTAGAGAAACCAAGACGAGAGCTCAGTGCTCGGTACTTCGCATCAACTAGCAACGGCAATTACTGTACTATAAAAATATCCACTTAAAGTCTCAGCTTCGGTAATCTAGTGATCCAATCAAAATTAGTTTCGGTTTCACTAGAGACATCTGTTGTCAATTACTCGTATAAATGATATTTTCTGAGATTTTTATTGTGTTACGTTAGCGATACTTTTTATTTTCGAAAAACAATTTTTTTTCCATATGTACGGTAATTTATCCTCAACAATACGTAATAAAACTGGGTCAAAAAAATGTACTTACAACAAAAATCGGATATAGTGAAATATTGGTTAATACGATTTTCTCTTCAAAAGTTGTGAACTTCAAGCTATGAAACTTGCCAAGATGAATTAGTTTTGCTTTTTAGCGTTGTTGACTTTGAAAGACACCTTCTGATTTTACACGTAAGAATTTTGGTGATATCTTTTTACTTTATATTGTTTCTTTTATAAGAAAAATTACTTTCTAAAAAAAGTATAGAATTGATTATTTTGATAAGCCACTCTCAGTTGTAGAATAATCGGATACAGTGAAATATCGGTTAATACGATGTCTCTTCCACCTTCATGAGCCTGAACCATTGAAATATAACGTTTAAAAACTTTTTGTCCGGAGCATTTCGTCCTGCTTATTTATCATGTTTTGAATGTGGGAACCAGGGCTGGACGAATCTATTGTTGCCCGGGGCATGTAAAAATCTCGAACCGTTCTTTTATTTATATATTTCTTTATATACCTATACGTTCGCTTGTTCGATACGAATTTTCCAATATACTGTGCATTCCAAAAATTTAACGTTGATGTTTTCGGGATGACGAGAAGCATTAATTTCTACTTGGATTTTTTCCTTAAAAGACTTTTATCTCCGCTTTTGTTTTAGCGTCATTGCATATTATTATTATTATTATTTTTGTTTGACAAAAACACAAGTACAAACTGATATAGAAGACAAGTAACTGATACAAAAAAGGCAAGAATAGAAACAAAAAACACATGTAAATACATAGATTAGGAACATTCATTTTATGACCCCCAAGGGACTAGGTTGCCCTTCTAGTAGGTCTACAAAAAATAATTTATTGCCTGTTGGCACATTGCAACCGTCATTCATTTTTCCGAGGGGCGACGACTTAAATAGCGCATTTATAGTAGCACGCCGTTCTTCCATAAGGATACGTATTTCAAAGGGGTGTGAATGGTTCTGTCTGAGCATTGATGGAAATACGCAAACCAGAAAGCGGACGCATTCTGTGCATATTTATATAGGAGGGCAGCAGCCCGTATTTTTAAAGAAAAAAGGACAAACGATTACCGTGCATTTGTAGAGAACGCTCATTCCTCCTACGCATTTTGAGTGGTGTGTGTGTGTGTGAACTCCACCAGCGCATTTCTATGGGTACGCACACTTACCGCTCATTTCTTAACGTAGTGGACTAACAATTACCGTTGCATTTTAACCGGTATACAAGCCTCCTACGCGCATCTGGGGGGTGGGGGAGTGAGAGAACACGCCTCTGCACCAGCTACTTTTCTTCTCTTCTCACTTTAATTATTTAGAAAAAAAATTAAAATAAATTTAATGTAGAATATTTTTCTGATAGAGATGAAAATTTGAACAGGGTGCCCATGATGCCGAGTAGGAATACAAAGCCTACGGATTTAAAGGAACCCGGGAAATTAATTTGCTTTCGGGGGCCCATAATGCTGTTGAAACGGCCGGAACAAGAATAGAAAAGCTGCTCTAAGAAGTCAAAGATGAATTTTATGATTTCCTTTGTGTGAATCCAATGCTCTGACTCATCATCCTTACGTGTCAGTCTTCCATAAGCGTTACGAAGTATTTATTTAGCCTCGAGTTCAAGGCCAGGCCGAGCCTCGTGTTTTTGGCCTTCATCAGTACCAAGTTTCAGTCATTTTGGCGCGAAAAAAATGCGGCAAACAGAAGAAATGCATGTATAAAATCTTATTATTGCGAATTACACGCCAATGAGAGATGATTCTCTTGCGAAAACGCACACATACGGGACTAGATTTATGGCATACAAATTGCACACCAGAAAAATAAACAACACATACACGTGCCTTTTGGTTAGGGCCCCCATGAATGCGCACGCATACGAGGAAGTCAAATAATGATGTCTTTCAAAAATGGTGATGTAAGAGGGATGATGATGTGATATGTAACACTTGTTGGGATTGGAATTGATTTCTTGGAACTATGATGAAATATTTCTTGGTAATGAGAATCATCGGGAGTGATAATCACTGTTATGATGTCATCTGGTCAATAAGAAATTCCAAGAAAAGCAAACTGTGACATCGTACAGCTGGGTATTTGTCCATTTGACAGAGATATACGGTTTGTTTTCCGATGTCTTGTAGAATGATCCTCCACTGACGTCAATGTCTTTAATTCGTAGGACGTTTTTTCCTATAACACATAGAGTTTTTCAATTAGTAAGAACCTGAGGATCCCTCCGTCCAATGATCGTGCTCAAAGTTATCCCCGTGGAAATGCGCTGAGGCATATTTACCACTCGTTCCAGGCTCGTGTACAGATAGAAATGCAGAGGAGGTTTTTCTATTTCTTGAAATACTTGGGAGAAAACTCGTATCATTGGGAATGCAAAGTTATCGTTGCCTCCTAAAAGTATACGGGTTCATGTTCACCCTCTGAGAAATGCCAAATAAGAGGCTTGTGTACCGCTAGAAATACACAGAGTAGTCGTTCACCCCCCCCCCCCACCCCTGAGAAACGCATGGTAGGTGCCCGTACTCCTAGAAATGCGCAAGCGGCATTCGTTCTCCCATAGAAATGCGCAAGAGGCGTTCTTGTCCGGTGAATTACGTAAGGAGGCTTGCGTTTTGCTGAGCCCTTTTAGAAATACGGAGAAAGCGTTTGGACCCCCCTCCAAAGTTGCATGGGAAGTGTTCGCGCTTCTATAATAATACATGTTAGGCCGAACACATAGTGAGGTGACCACAAGGCACGGGAGGGCATATTGGTGACTAGCGACGAAAACAATTGTATTATTTTGTTCTACACCTCACATACGCGAGAGGAAGAGAAGGAGGAACTGAACGAGGTGCGGGATTCGAACAACGGTGGTTGTTTTCACATCGAGGTGGGGAATTTCACTATCTGTTGATTGGTTCGTTCCTCCCTGTTTTTTCTTTCCCTCTCCTGTGGAGACATCATCATCATCATCACACCCTTACATTTCAGAATCCCTCAGGTCATTTTCGCTCTCCTCCGCCTCATTTACTATGTGTGAACATCTCTTCCAACACCCCTATGCATTTTCCTCCTTCCTAGTCGCAATTCTTTTAACTCGTATCTCTTCGCTGCAATATAATCGCAATCGGATCCCTCTAGGCGGCATGCACTGAAAATCTCAAAATCCATCAATGGTGTACATAACAAAATGCTTTACCGCGCACAGAAAAAACAGCACTTCAGATAAAAATGTTAGAATGTTGGGTGCACTTATTCCTAGGAATGCGTAAGAGGTATAGGTTTGTGGGTATTATGTACCCCTAGAAATGCATAGGCGACGTTCACCCTCCAATAGAAATGAGCAAAGCGCGTTCGTTGAAATGCGTAGGATAGTTAGTTGCGTTTCGCTGGAAATGTGTTCGTACCCCAGGAACCGCGCAATAAGGTGTGAGTATTTCTAGGAATGCATAACTGTCATTTGAGAGTCCGTTTTACGACCTGGTATGGACGCAATCCTTCAAAGTCTTGCCTGTACACAGGGCTGTCTTATGGGCATCATGGGCCCTGAACAAAGTGATTTTTCTGAAGCCCCGTAAATGGTGGGGAGGGGGGGCCTTCAAAATATGTCTTACATTTTGAACAGTTGCATTTAGCGGACATCGTACTGATGAAACATTCATAATTTCATACTTGGGCTATCGAAATAATACTTACTTCGTTAGAAGCCAAATGGGAGGATCTATCACTCTCTTTCTTGCTGACCTTCCGCTCTTTTTTTTTTTTGTTAAATTAAGCTTCCCTCCGCGCTTATTATAATTTCTGGCCTCTTCCTGCTATTTATTTTAAATTTTTTCTCTCTCCACCCTTTATTTAAATTTCTGGCACTTCCTTTGCTTTTTGAAAAAAAATCTGCCACCTCCTTCCCATTTTCTTGATTTTTGCGCCCTTTTCCGGCTATCGGCGCCGCTGGGTGCTCATGGGGAAATGGTTGAAGATGCCTGCAGTAAGAAATTGAGAAGTGACGACTGTGAAAAATGACTTGATAAACTTTCAACATTACCTTCGGATGGGGTATCTTGCTTTTCAGATGTCTCGTCGGAACTACTCATTAATACCATTACGTCGAATTTTGAGCTTCCCTAGACACTACTGCATAATAAGGAAATGGCACAAATTGGATCATATCAGGAGGCATGACATTAAACATAGACACTTCTCCGTCAGGTGACCGTCTCTTGTTCCATTTACTTCCATTATAAGCCTTCTTTCGCTCAGTAACTGTCGAAGTGGACATCGTATAAGAGGAATAAAAATGCATGCATGTGATATAATACAAGCGTTACACTCTGCAATGTAGTCGTATTCGCGAGTGTAGATCGACTAATCGATGTGGTGGTCGACTGCTCATTGGACCAGACAGAGACGGCAAACTTGGAACAGAGCCATCACTCTCGGCTGCTTTAGCATCAGATTGAAAATTGGCACGAAATTTGGACAAAGGGACGCTTCAATTAATAATGCTCTGCTTTAGGTGAGCGCCCCGGGACACTATTTTTCCAGGAGACTTTTTCCCATGGTGCTGTTGATACGGCACCGATTGGTTTGTGTATCCAATACCCTAATTATAAATTTCGAGACAATTTTGTTATCATAAGTCCTTTTTCGAGGATGATGTCACTCTCCGCTATCCATACAAAGGCTTTTAACAGCTGGCTGATGCGAAGATATATTTAGGAAAGAGAGCAAATTCCACTGCCCCCGCGGGGAATCGAACCCACGTCCTTTCCGGGTGAACGTCCTGGGCCACTAGACTACAGGACTACAGAGGCAGCGAATATATCAATCTTTCCTTGGAGCTCGTGTGCACTGAACTGTAGTCTAGTGGTCTAGGCTCTAGGACATTCACCCGGAAAGTAAAAGGACGAGGGTTCGATTCCCCGCAGGGAAAGGTGAATTCAAATTATATCTTCGCATTCAGCCAACTGTTTAAAGAAAAAAACCTTTGAATAAGTCCTTTTGATGACTCACCTGCAGTGCCACAGCACACGATTTGGAGAAATTATTTCTACAACTATTATAGAGCCGGAGATATTCATTAGTGTGCTTAATTACGCTTTGAAGTATGTTTTTTACAAGTGAAAATACCAACTAAACTATTATGGGGAGCCGAAGGTGAACCATGAACTGGAAGGGAGCCGCGGGTGACAAAAGTTTGAGAACCACGGTGATAGACGGCAGGCCCGTAGCCAGAAATTTCGTTTGGGG
This sequence comes from Pholcus phalangioides, assembly GCF_987345545.1. Taxonomy (NCBI): domain Eukaryota; kingdom Metazoa; phylum Arthropoda; class Arachnida; order Araneae; family Pholcidae; genus Pholcus; species Pholcus phalangioides. The sequence goes on along the minus strand of NW_028301601.1, from coordinate 15,343,730 downwards.
AGGGGGGGGGGGCAAAGTGATAGAACAATAAATCTGGCCATCTTTTTCCCTTTTTTCGGTAATTTTCACAATTTCGGGGACGACGACTTGGGGGTTTGAATTCTGCTTGGAAAAAAAAATTGGGGGTTGATTATATTATCGAACGTTATTTTAAGGGGCTAGCTCATGGAGAAGAGCCACTATTTGTAAAAGAGATTTTGTGCTTGGGGAAGACCATGGACTGGAGGTGCGGGAGGATGCCATTCAAGAACTATTGGTGAAAAAATGTCTAGAAGTTGACGGTAGATGAAGTTATGGATCTCATTTGCACGCACCAGCAAGAGTTCATGGACGGTATTTCGTCTGAGGAAAAGAGAAGTAAGGAGGAGTCCCACACATAAAATGAGATTATATAGATGTGTAGAATGTGGGAATCTGCGCAAAACTCTGTAGAAAAGAACCACTCCAATAAAGCTGTGGCAATGTGCAATCTCTCCAGCGAACACTGCAATTAACCATTAAAAGCAAAATGTACGATTTCTCGCCAAACTCAACGCCAAACGACGCTTCCATCAACAAAGATATGTGTTAGAGATGACAGATGCACTCTGTCAAGATCGTGTTGCGTTTACGTCGATTATAATTATTATTTCCAACGTAGAGAATCCGCTGGAAGGAATCGGTTACGATGACACACGGAGGAGAAATTATACCTTAATGATGGGTAATTATTAGATAATCGTTCTCAATTGTTTCTTTCCGAGAAAAGAGGGATCACCGCCATAACACGTTCGTCGGGTCACAAAATATAATTGTAAAATATGGTGTTTAAGCCTTAATTAGTTAATAAATACAGTCAAACTCGGTTATAACGACATAGAAGATTCAGCGAAATTTTTTTCTTTATAACTGAGGTTGACGTTTTCGAAAACTTTTTTTTTTGGTGAAAAATATAATCAGGTACAATCAAATAAGATACGCATATAAAGTTTATTTATACAATATTGTTGGCCCCCAATATTGTTTGTTATTTAACTGGTCATATTTGATCGATAAAAATACGGGACATTGACAGTTTCATAAGGACTCGCCAAATATTGCTTGTAAATAACTTTTGGCGAGAAATGCTAGAACTAGACTGTAGTGATTTAAAATGTATTTCAGGGGGAAAAAATTGAACATTGAAAATATGTAAAATGAATAGTTATATTTATTATCATAATTACCATAATATAATTAAAAATTGAGTAGATTATCTTCATCACCCCGATTCTGGTAAAAATTATGAATTAAAAAATTTCGTGAAAAAACGGGACATCTTCACAAAACAAAGTAGAGAAGGAGGAAAATGCAGAAACGTCCCGTATACTTGTAATGTCAGTAAGCGATTAGAAGTGTCTCACACATGTAATAATTTTTTTTAAACGTTAGGCATCAATAAAAATAACAGTGATCAGCTTTAATTCCAGGAATTTTTTCGGAAAACGCTAAGGAAACAGAAACGAAATCGTTGAAAAATGTGTCGTTATATCCGAGGTCATCGCTGTTTAATTGATGTTATGTGAAACTAGGGTCATTTACAGTATCCTCTATGGAAATCACGAATCAGTTTGCACCACCTTGACATCATGCTCTATGGAAATCAGCCAAAAACTAAGTCGTAAAACTAAGATGTCGTAGTAACCGAGTTTGACTGTAAGTAATTTATTAAAACATTATAAATTTCATGATAGTTTTTGTTAATTAACTTTTCATTTTTTTATTTAGTTATGTAGAAAGTTTTCCGCAACGTGAAACTTGTGTTGAAGAACTTATACCCGATTCTTCCTATGGGCTGACTTTTCGATAGATTAAGTTGAACCCAGTTATAATGAAATTCAAGGAACTACGAAATCGTGTCGTCATAATCGAGGTTGGGATTTTTAAGATAATGTTGTGAAATATGAAGATCTGATGCTGCTTTTTCATCCCGACAATGCAGAGTGACAACTGTAGTCCAATAGAGTCGAACCTGGTTAAGACGAAATCGAAGAAATACCGAAAATACAATGTGAGCAAAAAGTCCTGGACACATTTTTAAATTAATAACAAATCAACCAGTTTACATAAAATACAGCGTTTTGCACTTAAACGCCTGTCATGTCGTTTTTTTTATAAATTTAAAAAGCATAGTTCAAAATTTCACTCACAGTTGGCGCTGTACCTCAAAAAACTCGACATAACACGTAAAATACAACATATACATTGTACATGTAATGTTTATGACGATTTGCGCACACGCGCGCGCGTTACATGAAACTACTACATTTCAAAATGAGCATCGTTCGTAGTTCGAGTTAAATCTAAACAGGTGAAAGTGCACTCATGTTTAAATACGGCAGTTTTATGTAACGTAAATCGTCATAAACGAGTGCACAACCTCCGGCTCGCGGGCCAAATGCGGCCCGAAAAGGGTTTCCATCTGGCCCGCGAAAGCTATTCCGGTATAGAAAAGTATCAATAAACTCAGCACGTAAATACCTAGGATGATTATATTTCTTTCATATACGGGATAGCGCCCAAAGGAAGTTATCATGGCAATAAAACAGGGAAAATTGTCAAATGCAAGTAAAGTTGTCATTTATAGCCGAAAAGAGTCATTATTATCATAATTTAATCAATGCGTCATGAAAATAATCTTAATTTCAAAAATTTAACTGAACTTCTTTGGAAATAAGTGAAAAAATTTAACATTTCATAAAAAAAGTTTGAAGTGCCAAAATTACGGCAATATCCCATAAAATACAGGTCATATGCGGTTTGTACTAAGATACCTATCATGGCGTAGAATAGTTCAGGATTTTGCTCACAGGTGGCGCTGTATCAAAAAAAACTCGACATAACACGTCAAATACAACACCAACAGTGTATAATGTGTATGACGATTTTAGTTACATTTCAATATCAGCATCCTTTGTAGCTCGGGCTACGTCTAAACAGGCGAAATGCGGTAGTTTTATGTAGCGTAAATCGTCGTAAACTGTTGTGCACAACTCAGGCGCGGACAATGTGACTGGAGGAGCGAATTGTGTGAGTTCGTTTGATCGTCCCGTTTCATACGGGAGAGACAAATTTCCGCATTATTCAGCTCTTGGAAAGGACGATCGTTTCCTCTGGATCCGAGCCTGGGCGCAGGCAGGCATGTTCAGCTGCGAGTGAGGCCGAGGCAGACGTCTTCAGCTGCGAGTGAGGCCGAGGCAGACGTCTTCAGCTGCGAATGGAGCAAAAGCAGACATCTTCAGCTGCGAGTGAGGCCGAGGCAGACGTCTTCAGCTGCGAATGGAGCAAAAGCAGACATCTTCAGCTGCGAGTGAGGCCGAGGCAGACGTCTTCAGCTGCGAATGGAGCAAAAGCAGGCATCTTCAGCTGCGAATGGAGCAAAAAGCAGACATCTTCAACTGCAAATAGAGTGGAGGCAGACATCTTCAGCTGCAAATAGAGTGGAGGCAGACATCTTCAGCTGCGTATAGAGTGGAAGCAAGCGTGTTCAGCTGCGAACAGAGCGAAGGCAGACATTTTAAGCCGTGAATCGAGCGAGGGCAGACATCCTTAGCTGTGAATCGAGTGAGGGCAGACTGTGAATCGAGCGAGGGCAGACATCCTTAGCTGTGAATCGAGCGAAGACACAGACATCTTCAACTTCAAATAAAGTGTAGGCAAACAGTCATCTTCAGCTTGGGGGAGGGGGGGGGGTTATAGTAGTTTCATTGTGGACCACCCGACATTTCACACAGACCTGTTTTTCGTATTTAATTACGCTCTTGGGAGGTGATCACCCACTTTCTGGATCCCTGCCTGGTCCAGGGTTCCAGAGATCGATCCTTATTCATAAATTCTTTTTTTCATTATAAAAATTTAGTTCCGATTAAATTCGATAAGTAGAAAGGGTCTCGATCTGGGATGAGGGCAGGGATCCCGGATAAGACGGAGGCCATGAAAAGAAAATACTATCCAAATGGGCCGGTAATGGTTGAGAAACACTGCCGTAGCGCATATCCGTATCACATCCTTTGTGTTTGTGATGGTTGAGGTGTTGCGCACACACCCTTGAAAAATTCAACAAGATAAGAATAAATTAAATACTTTGTAGGCCCTTTGAAATTGTTGGGCCCCCCTGACACCATGCCTCGCTTTCTCCTGATAGGGAGAAGCTGCCAATGGAATTATATAATGTTTTGTGCCTCGACGAAACTGCGACGTCATCTGTGGCGTTTGATGAGTGATCGTATTTCAATGGTCACAAAGAATTTCCAGACGCATCAAATGACACAATTCAGCTGACAGATGAGATTAAAGCTGAGTGAGCTGGACATTGACACCACTCACATAACTCGCATTGTAACAATGTGTCGTCAGAAGGTCTTTTTTTGTTGTTGATAGAATGACACCCCATTTCAATTGGGTGTCACATTTTTTTCCAATAAAATTCCCAGGAAACACTTTGCTCATTAAATTTATTAAGAATTTTCATTAACGACCCCCACATCCTGGTGCCTTGTCCAGGGCCCGGATTAAGACGTTTGAAGCCCCCCAAGCACTTGAATAATTTCGCCCCCCCCCCAGAAACCTACAAGTATATTTTACTCAATATTGAGCCTATAAACTAAAAAAAAGTGAAATTTTATATTTCAAAAGTGACTAATCTAAGGATGGGACTTCACTCTAAAAGGTTTATGAAAGTTATTTTATAAAACTTGAAAAAAGCAACCAATAAATTCATTGGTTGCATTCTCAACCGATCAGCTTATTGGCTGCATTTTTAAAAGAATTATTATAAAATTTTTATAGTGTAATCCGGGCTTATAGTGTAAAAGGCCGGGATTACACTATAAAATTTTATAAAAGATCTTTTATAAAAGTTGGAAAATTCAACCAATATAACAGGTTGCATTCAAGCAAATGCAACCGGTGATTTTATTGGTTGAATTTTTCACGTTTTATAAAAGAGCTTTTACAAAACTTTTATAGTGTAATCCCGGCCTAAGACAGAAAATTGTGATGTAAATATTTCTAAGCACAGACATTTTGAAAGTCTCCACCCCTCTCCTTTTTTTCTACTTGCAAAGTCTGATATTTCCTGATTTTTTTTTTTTTTGGAACATCATTGGATGTTTTTGGAATTTTTCTTTCATATTTTTCCAAAAAGACGGATTTTTTTTTTTTCAAAATCTTTTGAAAATATTCTAAGATATTTTCTCCCATGGACTACTTGTGAGGATCGGAATGAATGCATTTTTATACCCATATTCTATGGGGCTCTAGATTAAACCACCAATGAATGGGTCTATAATGGGCACTGAGAGAATCAGGGATGAAGGAGAAAAATTAATTACAAAAATTGCGAAAAAAATAGGCCGGTGTTTCGCCCGCATCTTTAGTGCTCGTGTGAAAGGGCATGCGGACCCGCGTCTGCATCCGCACTGTGTGAAAGGGTCACTGAATTTCGCTATTACTAAGTTCCCTACGCCGTTGAGCCCCCCACCCCTCCGAACCCATGAATGGGGTGATTGATTCATTCGATGATGACTAGGGTTCAAGAGATGCTCAAGGGTTGTTCAAGTGACCTCGATGACCACAAGCTACACTCATTTAATTAACTCATTTAATTCGGTAGAGCTAATTGTCCTGCTAAGATTTTTTTATACGTTTTAATTGAGAAACGCTCAGCAGAGAAATTCGTAATCATCAGTGTTAAAAGTGTCCCGAAACCGGTATTGGCATTCGAAAAAGCTCATTCAATGTTGTCTTCTACAATTATTTTATATAGTTCCGATTGTGAGTGAATTTTGTTTTTACAGTATTTGTTCCACTGAATTTATGCCGCACATAAGAATGGAACTAGTGTAGCTCAGCCGCTAAGTTCTCGTTCAAGTCCTGTGGATAAGCATCAATCAGTTTTGATTTTCACTTACAAAAATTTGTATGAAAATTAATCAAAAAAAAAAATTTTAAACAAAGGGTTGATCAAATGATTAGTTCAAACATTCAACGTCAGTGGAAAATGGTTTAATCCTTTACATCCGACATTATGAAAAGTAAAATGAGAAGCAAATTGTAAAAAATTAAAATAAAAGTGTGAATGTAATGATAATAATATAAATATTTATCATGTAAATTATTTGGTAGGTCATTTCAGTCCTAATTAAAGACAACAAAACAATGTTTTTGAAACAATTAACTAGTCCAAAACAAATAATCGAACGTGGTATTTTAAAGTAATGTCGTCTTTATGTAAAGGTTTGAATTATGTTTCTGTACATAATATTTTAGATAAGTGACCCCATGTTTAAAATTATTTTAATCAATATTTTGATCCAATTTTCCATCGTGGAGAAATGAATACAAATCCATTGAACAGAAACGGATGATGAAAAACTCATTTTCAAATTGAGTCTGGTGGGTGTTTAGAAGACAAGCCTGAAATTTACTACCTCCACGGTGAAAAGCACTTTTCGTGTGTTCGGGAAGTTCCTAGTAAGTCATCCTGTAGGGCAGTAGGTTATGCACCCCCCCCCCCTTTTAGACAATTCCCTACAATTTCTAAAGGAAACAAGCAACACCATTGAAGATTAAAAGTAGTTTCGGAATCAGTGACTAACCTAAAAGTAACCGATTTGCTTAGAAAAAAAAAAGAGTGCAAGATCCACAAACAAGTGAATAACTGGTATTGAATGACCAAGTGAATGACGGAATATGCTGATAATAATTAGATCAGCCGGTTCCGTCATTGACGCTGGAAAGGGGAGGGGGCGTATCTCCACCCATAGATTTGATAAATATGTTCAGCGTATCAAATTTTTCTTTCAATGAGCGGGAAAAGCCTCGACTTCTTAATACTTAATGTATTCCTATATTTGTTTACAGCTAGCGAATGCGAGTGAAATGTATAAAATATTTCTTATAGCATTAATTAATATTACAAAGTTAACAATACTGCGTTTGTTTAGAATGGTTAGAATTTCAAAATATTCCATTAATATAACCTTTCTGATTAACCAGTCAAAAATTTCAATCGATTCTCAGGCCTAATATATACATTTCGCCGGTGCAAAATAAATGTTCATTGTACCCAGTGCCGGTGCTCTTATCGCATGGGCCCACCCGGCGCGGTCCTTAGGCCGTTAAAAAAATGAGTAGTTGAATTTTCGAAAATTTAAAAGGTAGGGCCTCAGAAAAATCACTTGGCCTGGGGGCCCATGATGCTTTTAAGACGGCCCTGGTTCTAACACCCCACCCTCTTTAGAGGAAAAAAAATGAAAAGTCCTCCCTCGAGAAAATTCTGCATACGTAGCCGACTGATTTAATGTATGCAATGTACATAGGAATATACGCACAGGAGTTTTCACATAGGAATGCGATGAATTAACATCATCATCATCGTGCGCCCCCACCAGAGTTTCTTGTCTATCTCTGCCAATGTTCATAGGGGGGTTCAACTGAGTTGTCGGTGAATGTCTCCTGAATACGAAATCAAGTATCCAATCTCAATGGTTTGAACGAGCTCCATGACACCCCTCCCCCACACACACAATGGTAGCATGGGCTCGAAACAAATATTATTATTGTTTTTTACACTATAAATTCGCCCACCAAAGTGCTCAGTCTAAGGCGACCTGGCTCCAGGATGTGGAAGGTGGGGAGAGGCGCCATTGGTGGGCATCGAGACGCGCTCGCAGAGAAAGAAAAAATTTTATTACATGAAATGTGCCTTCTGACTTTTCCCCCCCCCAGATAAGAAGGGGGAGGGAACATTCTAATTTTTACACCTGCGTAGACCTGTTGTTTTTCTGCGCACAGAATTTCCGCTATCTGTGCTGAACGACAAAATAACACGCTAACTTATGCACTATAGGGAATATTTAGAGGGGTGACCAGAGCGGTGATTGACCAAAAGATTGATCTTGAGAGTTTGTAAGCCTAGGAGTGACCAGGTCAGTGAATGACCAAAAAAGTGTGAAAGCGAGTGAGTAGCCCACCAGGAGTCCCTAGTAGTCCTTCAAGCAAATTGTCGTAGACATAAATTATGCGTATAAAAGATATTTAATGCAAGGAAGGAGAAGGGGGAAAAGAGTCCCAATTTTTTTTTCTCGTTCCCAAACGAAACGACCCTAAACAGGCACAAAATTTGAAATTTTTCTGAAAATTTTATATATATATATATATATACATATATATATATATATATACATATATATATATACACACACACACACACTAAGTGGTGAACCGGAGAGAGCAGGTGCCCCACTAAAATAGGTTGAAAAAAAATCTTGTATTTATTAATTCAATAATTTTGGTGGCATTTGTTTGGTCCAGGCCCCATCATAGGAGACCTTGGAACGATGTTACTGACTGTTACTATAAAAAATATATAAAAATGCGACACAGTTGGGGAAAGGGTTGATGATTTTTTTTCTTATTTCGACAATGTTTAGTTGTGTCACACGAAATAAAATAGTGGAAATTATTTCACCTGTTCTCTGCTTCATTTTTTTTTTACCCGTAAAACTAGTTTATTGAATACGGAAGCTTCAGCGGAGGAACTTCGACTCAGACGCGCGATGCTTCACAACTCTTCCCCGTACATCTCGTCGTCCCTCTACAGAGAAGAGCTGCTTGCAACCAAAATTTATGTTAAAAACATGTTTTTATATTTTAATTTTCCTACACTTTTTAATAATCCCTGCTCAAGCTTGTTTTTTTCTCCCGTAAAACTAGTTGATTGGATGCGGAAACATCAGAGGAGGAACTTCGACTCAGACGCGCGATGCTTCACAACTCTTCCCCGTACATATCGTCGTCCCTCTACAGAGAAGAGCTGCTTGCAACCAAAACTTATGATAAAAACATGTTTTTATATTTTAATTTTCCTACACTTTTTAATAATCCCTGCTCAAGCTTGTTTTTTTCTCCCGTAAAACTAGTTGATTGGATGCGGAAACATCAGCGGAGGAACCGACTCAGACGCGCGATGCTTCACAACTCTTCCCCGTACATCTCGTCGTCCCTCTACAGAGAAGAGCTGCTTGCAACCAAAATTTATGTTAAAAACATGTTCCTATATTTTAATTTTCCTACACTTTTTAATAATCCCTGCTCACGCTTGTTTTTTTCTCCCGTAAAACTAGTTGATTGGATGCGGAAACATCAGTGAAGGAACTTCGACTCAGACGCGCGATGCTTCACAACTCTTCCCCGTACATATCGTCGTCCCTCTACAGAGAAGAGCTGCTTGCAACCAAAATTTATGTTAAAAACATGTTTTTATATTTTAATTTTCCTACACTTTTTAATAATCCCTGCTCAAGCTTGTTTTTTCTCCCGTAAAACTAGTTGATTGGATGCGGAAACATCAGCGGAGGAACTTCGACTCAGACGCACGATGCTTCACAACTCTTCCCCGTACATCTCGTCGTCCCTCTACAGAGAAGAGCTGCTTGCAACCAAAATTTATGTTAAAAACATGTTTCTATATTTTAATTTTCCTACACTTTTTAATAATCCGTGCTCGCGCTTGTTTTTTTCTCCCGTAAAACTAGTTGATTGGATGCGGAAACATCAGCGGAGAAACTTCGACTCAGACCCGCGATGCTTCACAAATCTTCCCCGTACATCTCGTCGTCCCTCTACAGAGAAGAGCTGCTTGCAACCAAAATTTATGTTAAAAACATGTTTTTATATTTTAATTATCCTACACTTTTTAATAATCCCTGCTCGCGCTTGTTTTTTTCTCCCGTAAAACTAGTTGATTGGATGCGGAAACATCAGCGGAGAAACTTCGACTCAGACCCGCGATGCTTCACAACTCTTCCCCGTACATCTCGTCGTCCCTCTACAGAGAAGAGCTGCTTGCAACCAAAATTTATGTTAAAAACATGTTTTTATATTTTAATTATCCTACACTTTTTAATAATCCCTGCTCAAGCTTGTTTTTTTCTCCCGTAAAACTAGTTGATTGGATGCGGAAACATCAGCGGAGAAACTTCGACTCAGACCCGCGATGCTTCACAACTCTTCCCCGTACATCTCGTCGTTCTTTCTACAGAGAAGAGCTGCTTGCAACCAAAATTTGTGTTAAAAACATGTTTTTATATTTTAATTATCCTACACTTTTTAATAATCCCTGCTCGCGCTTGTTTTTTTCTCCCGTAAAACTAGTTGATTGGATGCGGAAACATCAGCGGAGGAACTTCGACTCAGACGCACGATGCTTCACAACTCTTCCCCGTACATCTCGTCGTCCCTTTACAGAGAAGAGCTGCTTGCAACCAAAATTTATGTTAAAAACATGTTTCTATATTTTAATTTTCCTACACTTTTTAATAATTCGTGCTCGCGCTTGTTTTTTTCTCCCGTAAAACTAGTTGATTGGATGCGGAAACATCAGCGGAGAAACTTCGACTCAGACCCGCGATGCTTCACAACTCTTCCCCGTACATCTCGTCGTCCCTCTACAGAGAAGAGCTGCTTGCAACCAAAATTTATGTTAAAAACATGTTTCTATATTTTAATTATCCTACACTTTTTAATAATCCGTGCTCGCGCTTGTTTTTTTCTCCCGTAAAACTAGTTGATTGGATGCGGAAACATCAGTGGAGGAACTTCGACTCAGACGCGCGATGCTTCACAACTCTTCCCCGTACATATCGTCGTCCCTCTACAGAGAAGAGCTGCTTGCAACCAAAATTTATGTTAAAAACATGTTTTTATATTTTAATTTTCTTACACTTTTTAATAATCCCAGCTCAAGCTTGTTTTTTTCTCCCGTCAAACTAGTTGATTGGATGCAGAAACATCAGCGGAGGAACTTCGACTCAGACGCACGATGCTTCACAACTCTTCCCCGTACATCTCGTCGTCCCTTTACAGAGAAGAGCTGCTTGCAACCAAAATTTATGTTAAACATGTTTTTATATTTTAATTATACTACACTTTTTAATCCCTGCCCACGCTTGTTTTTTTCTCCCGTCAAACTAGTTGATTGGATGCGGAAACATCAGCGGAGAAACTTCGACTCAGACGCGCGATGCTTCACAACTCTTCCCCGTACATCTCGTCGTCCCTCTACAGAGAAGAGCTGCTTGCAACCAAAATTTATGTTAAAAACATGTTTTTATATTTTAATTATCCTACACTTTTTAATAATCCGTGCTCGCGCTTGTTTTTTTCTCCCGTAAAACTAGTTGATTGGATGCGGAAACATCAGCGGAGAAACTTCGACTCAGACGCGCGATGCTTCACAACTCTTCCCCGTACATCTCGTCGTCCCTCTACAGAGAAGAGCTGCTTGCAACCAAAATTTATGTTAAAAACATGTTTTTATATTTTAATTATCCTACACTTTTTAATAATCCCTGCTCAAGCTTGTTTTTTTCTCCCTTAAAACTAGTTGATTGGATGCGGAAACATCAGTGGAGGAACTTCGACTCAGACGCGCGATGCTTCACATCTCTTCCCCGTACATATCGTCGTCCCTATACAGAGAAGAGCTGCTTGCAACCAAAATTTATGTTAAAAACATGTTTTTATATTTTAATTTTCCTACACTTTTTAATAATCCCTGCTCAAGCTTGTTTTTTTCTCCCGTAAAACTAGTTGATTGGATGCGGAAACATCAGCGGAGGAACTTCGACTCAGACGCGCGATGCTTCACAACTCTTCCCCGTACATCTCGTCGTCCCTCTACAGAGAAGAGCTGCTTGCAACCAAAATTTATGTTAAAAACATGTTTTTATATTTTAATTTTCTTACACTTTTTAATAATCCCTGCTCAAGCTTGTTTTTTTCTCCCGTAAAACTAGTTGATTGGATGCGGAAACATCAGCGGAGAAACTTCGACTCAGACGCGCGATGCTTCACAACTCTTCCCCGTACATCTCGTCGTCCCTCTACAGAGAAGAGCTGCTTGCAACCAAAATTTATGTTAAAAACATGTTTTTATATTTTAATTATCCTACACTTTTTAATCCCTGCTCACGCTTGTTTTTTTCTCCCGTAAAACTAGTTGATTGGATGCGGAAACATCAGCGGAGAAACTTCGACTCAGACGCGCGATGCTTCGCAACTCTTCCCCGTACATCTCGTCGTCCCTCTACAGAGAAGAGCTGCTTGCAACCAAAATTTATGTTAAACATGTTTTTATATTTTAATTATCCTACACTTTTTAATAATCCCTGCTCAAGCTTGTTTTTTTCTCCCGTAAAACTAGCTGATTGGATGCGGAAACATCAGCGGAGAAACTTCGACTCAGACGCGCGATGCTTCACAACTCTTCCCCGTACATCTCGTCGTCCCTCTACAGAGAAGAGCTGCTTGCAACCAAAATTTATGCTAAAAACATGTTTTTATATTTTAATTTTCCTACACTTTTTAATAATCCCTGCTCAAGCTTGTTTTTTTCTCCCGTAAAACTAGTTGATTGGATGCGGAAACATCAGTGGAGGAACTTCGACTCAGACGCGCGATGCTTCACAACTCTTCCCCGTACATATCGTCGTCCCTTTACAGAGAAGAGCTGCTTGCAACCAAAATTTATGTTAAACATGTTTTTATATTTTAATTATCCTACACTTTTTAATCCCTGCCCACGCTTGTTTTGTTCTCCCGTAAAACTAGTTGATTTGATGCGGAAACATCAGCGGAGAAACTTCGACTCAGACGCGCGATGCTTCGCAACTCTTCCCCGTACATCTCGTCGTCCCTCTACAGAGAAGAGCTGCTTGCAACCAAAATTTATGTTAAAAACATGTTTTTATATTTTAATTTTCTTACACTTTTTAATAATCCCTGCTCAAGCTTGTTTTTTTCTCCCGTAAAACTAGTTGATTGGATGCGGAAACATCAGCGGAGAAACTTCGACTCAGACGCGCGATGCTTCACAACTCTTCCCCGTACATCTCGTCGTCCCTCTACAGAGAAGAGCTGCTTGCAACCAAAATTTATGTTAAACATGTTTTTATATTTTAATTATCCTACACTTTTTAATCCCTGCCCACGCTTGTTTTTTTTCTCCCGTAAAACTAGTTGATTGGATGCGGAAACATCAGCGGAGAAACTTCGACTCAGACGCGCGATGCTTCGCAACTCTTCCCCGTACATCTCGTCGTCCCTCTACAGAGAAGAGCTGCTTGCAACCAAAATTTATGTTAAAAACATGTTTTTATATTTTAATTATCCTACACTTTTTAATAATCCCTGCTCGCGCTTGTTTTTTTCTCCCGTAAAACTAGTTGATTGGATGCGGAAACATCAGCGGAGGAACTTCGACTCAGACGCGCGATGCTTCACAACTCTTCCCCGTACATCTCGTCGTCCCTCTACAGAGAAGAGCTGCTTGCAACCAAAATTTATGTTAAAAACATGTTTTTATATTTTAATTATCCTACACTTTTTAATAATCCCTGCTCAAGCTTGTTTTTTTCTCCCGTAAAACTAGTTGATTGGATGCGGAAACATCAGCGGAGGAACTTCGACTCAGACGCACGATGCTTCACAACTCTTCCCCGTACATCTCGTCGTCCCTCTACAGAGAAGAGCTGCTTGCAACCAAAAGTTATGCTAAACATGTTATGTTTTCATGCGCATCATCTCTGTGCTTTCGTTAATTATGTATATATTACTTCCACCCACCAATTATACCCTCAAGAGAGATGATTTTATTGTACTGATTTTTCCGCTTGCGTTTTGAGCGTTAAATTAATATTTGTATTTATTTAATGACTACAGTTAATTTATTATAATTCACGTTAAATATACCATACCAGAAATACTGTTTGGATATGGTGTCGGGATCTTCCGCAGTTTGTGTTGTATTGACGATAGCTCGAATCTTAGAAAAAATGCATAACATCATGTCGCTATTACTAGCCTTTTTTTTTTTGACCAATTTGTGTTTGAGCTGCTTCTTTTATAGGGTAGTAACAGTTGCTTTACTTCTAGCAACAGTTACTAGCTACAATGACACTTTCTTTCATTGTTGCAAGAATAAAATTCAGTTGTAAAATTTCGTTATTGTTGCTTCAACTGTAACCTTGTGGGTTTAGTTTCTTTCTCTTAAATCATTGTTAATTAAAAGTAATAATGTAATACTTGGCACGCAAAAAGAAAAAAAAAATCTATGATAATGTTACGGTTGTGTCTGTATTAATTATTAATCATGAAGTAGCTAATAGATTTCAAGTTTGCATCTCGTAAACATTCCACTAGTAACTTCTGAAGCAGGCATCTTCAGCCCATTGCTCGCAAGCACCAAGGTGCTCTTTGAAGTACCCAGAGTGCTCAATTGCTCAATGCTCGTGTCCAGAGAGTTCCGTGGTGCTCGCGAGCACTTGACCACCGTTCTAACTAAATTACCTTGTGCAAATTGCTTTCAAGGATTGAAATCATCCTGATTTCATGCATTCGTATGCTAAACTTGCCGTAAGAATGCTCTTCTTATGATGATGGGTGCCGGCAGTGCTCACGACTTTGAAGACTATTTCACCAAACACCAACTCTGGCCATATCGCTGTTGACTCTCCCCTTATGCTTAGTAGCCAGTTCCCATTTTATATTTAAGCCAGTACTATTATCCTGTTTCTCATCGCGTTGTGTAACTTCCTACTGGAATTAAGGTCTCCTTCTATAGTGAAGAGCAACCCCAAATCCCCGTATTAACCCAGGTTTAAACATATTCTAAACTAATTAGAAGTTATTGAGACTTGAAAATAATTACGTATACTCCCATTTAAATTTACATTGAATTTATTTACATTATTATGATGATTCATTACAGATTACACAGGTACATGCACATTAACAATTAACTTTTTCAGTGATGTGGAGGCACTTATTCTAAAAACATGACAATACATATTGAGCATCACTTACCCCTTTAAAGATCCTAGACCACAATTTCTTCGACGTCATCCTTCTGTCCTAAGATACTGACTCCCTCTCCCTCTGATCTAACACTCAAAACCCTCTTACTCTGCGGAATTCCCGTCTCTCTCTGTTAAAATCTCCTTATATTTTGATTGATAATTTCAACTCCACCTTTTTGCGCTATTTCAAGACTTTCCATTCGCTCATCTTGAAATTCTCTTTTCCCGTCTGAACCACTTTTTAGTATTAAACATAATTTCATTGGCCCATCTCCTTCTCTGGGAAAATCTCACATTCCCATAACCTTTGACCCTACCATTTAATTTAGATCCGCTCCACGTCCATAGAAACCGTCTAGACGCACATTCCTTCGTAAATCAATGCTTTTGACCAGCGACAAAGATTAGCCTTATCTTATTTTCATAAGATTTCCAGTGCCACGGTCTTCAGCTTGACACGAATATTATTTTACCCACCTAACATTCTCAACTAGGGTCCCGTTTTATTACATTTTCCTTCATTATCTCCGGCTACATACAACTGCATTCCAAAATATAGCTTTTCCCATAAATTCAAGTCTGTCTCCTGGGATTAAACTTTCCCATCTCATGCGATTCACTATTACCCAAAATTTTGCCTCCTGACCTACATTCTTATACTATCGTAGGTTTCTTTTACCTTCACTGTAACTTCTTACTTTTCTTTCTTTTCTGCTCGTTTTCCCATGGATCACTACTACTATTATATAATATCCATAAACTATTTCGATTTTCCCTAACTACCATCAATTAACTCATCTCGTTAAGATTAACTATCTTTAATTAACTCATCAAGTTAACATTCCTCCCCTTGCCGGAAAAATTTGCTCACAGCAAATTTTCAATCCTCTCAGCCTGGGACTAGTTAACTACTGAATCATTCCTCCTCTTCCATTTACCCTTTCATCATATTGTTGATTTGAATTGAAACAACAATACTGTATACTATACTAGGCTGGGTTGGGGCAAGTCATACTCAAAAACACATAACTGTTTCATGATAAACACAATCATACTTATATCATTCATTTTACAACACCATATAATGCAATTCTTTCTATAACATTTCAAATACTGCAGCTAGAATGATTATTACTTTCTACCTTCACCACATATCGATTATGTTCATGCAAGTACTAAAATTATTTGACTTCAAGGTCCACAAATACTTAAGGGTTACATAAGTAATAACATATATTCTTTCAAAACATTAAAATATTAAATTTACTAGCACATGAATAAATATCCCTCAACTAAAGCTTGTAATTAAACATAAATGATAAACAGAAAATCCATTTGAAAAATAGAATATGTGATAGGACAACAGATCTCGCTAGCATCATCTTCCAATGGGAGAATCATAAGGTGAGTCTGCTTGTACCTAAATAAATCATATATACAATGACCTTCTCCATTTCTTCTTATCGTCTACATAGAGAAACAAGAGTAGAACAACTGAAAATAAAAATAAATATCGTTAGAAATGTCATTAAGATAATTCTTGAAAAGTGTGACAGGAATGTACTGGGAAGTCCATTCCAACCGGAAAACCAACGATCAGGAGATACTTGTCCTGCGTAAAACTGCAATGTAGTTAAATTCGGATGCAACAGTTCAATGTCTGCAGCTTCTAAGCAAAACGACAGCGGCTGGCAGGTATGTACGGTACGGCCATAGAGACATAGCTTGTCGGAAATGCACCTGGTTTCCGCCTTAAATTCTACCATCTGTTTAGTGGGTGTAGATTGTAGTCTCAGAGTACTAGTAGCGACCTCGATTCGTTCAAACTTGACAGTCACCATGCCCTCAGCACACGTCGAATATGCCATGAACGTCATTCTGGCGAGTGGCGCACAGGCATAACAGCCAGTTGTCGTGATTTCCTCACTTTGAAATTTAGGACACACTGTTCTTCTTTCAACTACAATGTTATAGTTGTCAAAGATGAGTTGCACATTCACGGGTTTGGTGAAAAGCAGCTCCGATTTCAACTGCTCATTTTCATCAATGAAATAATAATGATAGCCTATGGTGCGAGGAAGCGCAGCGACTTTGCTATCAATCATACGGTTGAGCGCGGAATTCTTCATGTCACACCGAAGCAACTCCTCATATGCACTACACACGATGCTACTTTCCGCGAAAATGAAAGTTTTTGTTAGTGATGCATTTGCTTGAACCTGCCCGATTGCGTTATCTTGAGGCACCCCTGCTGGCGAAACATATTCCATATATGCTTCACGTTGTTTCCCGACACGCCTAATGAGCGACTTCTGTATAAGTTGAGTCGGTTGATCATAAGCTCCTAGAACTTTTATTTTTATGCCGTTCGTTGTAGACATCGCGTAATTCATCACAGTGGCTTGTGATGTTCCGTTCATACTTTCCTCCATTTCGAGATCGTATGAGCAAGTATACCCTGTAATCGCCCTGATTTCGTAGGTACGGAGATAGTCTGGAACCAGAAAAGCTCTGTAAAATAAACAAGGCTGCGAGTCTATTATATGACACGACGATGAACCTGCATCAATCGCAATACATCTGTTAATTCCCGGAAACTGTTTAGATTCCGTTGTTTCGGCTGAGAACCTTTTACCAGAAACACAGTGTTCTCCCCAACCGCACATAACATTTTGAGGACACGCTACCTGTGCTACCGCCTTCAATTCCGTGGGAAATGTAAAGTACATCCTCTGAGTATTCCATGAGCATCTAACTTTATTCAGTTTGATACTCAATGAAAATAAATTATTTTTATTTTCATCCTGAAACCATAAACAGTGAGTGTAATGTAAATTTTCTAGTGTCACCGTCGCTTGAGTGGTCATTTTACATGATTGCGCATCGTGAACATCTTCACACTCTGCCGTAGTCGATTGCACGATTAAATGATTATTGCATAGGGTTGATGAGGGTTGCACCATAGCAAATAATGCTATTAGTACCAGCATGTTCACTGCATGCTCTGGCATCCCTACACGATTAAAATACTCTTGCGTTTGTTGTACTGAGTTTCGCAAACGATTTCCCACATGAGCACCTCCTATCATCGTAATTCGAGCCGTTCCTTTAATCAATCGAAATATCTGGTAAACAACCACCACTGTTGTTTTTACCACTTGGAAAATCGCCACCAATGCGGATTTTAAGTAAATTATTGTTATTGAAGCTAACAATATACACAGTGTGTAGACGAAATATGCTGCCGTTGCTGGAAGACATTTCAAATGCTGAAATGCTGCTATACAAAAGAAACACGGTAACTTTCTGCATATCGTACGACCATTGACGTGCAGCTCCTCTCGTATCGTGTGACCGCCTTTCTCGGCTACGAAAATAAATCGCAATGTCCCTGGAAAACGAAGAAAGTTTTCTGGAACTACGGCTTGAGTAAATGTGAGATTAAAGTGAATTATTGTTTCCAGGCCCTCTTTACGCACGATCAAAAGTCCTGGAGATGACACTGCCACAATAGGATCATGAAATTCCAAAGTTTCACCATTCAAGGTGAATATTGCCTCCTCTTCATCAAGTAGCGACCTTCTATGACGTTGATGTGTTTGTGAGTATTCTAATGGGTGCTCACAAAATGTTAAGGATATTACGCGGGGTTCATCAATTCTTTTAACACCGTCATAATGAAAAATATTGGACCGACCAACCTTAATGTGGCAAAAGCATGCTGATTCCCTACTGCAATTTACTTCTTGGCAATACTCGGCAGTTCCATTACAAGGCAACTGAGTAGTGCACGCACAAGGAAATCCATCCTTATCACATTCGAAGATTCGTGACGTTCCAGTTAATGATGCATTTTGTGATATTGTGAACAGGCGAGGTGTAATGAATTTCTCCTCCGTTAGTGGTGACCAAATGTAACTAATCCACTTTTTCTGGTCACACTGACTACATAGCTTTGAGATAGCACAACTATTTCGTGGGAAATACTCGAGGTATTCTTTGGGGACCGCATGGGAACACTTCTTAGTTCCTTCATTAAACCAACAATATTCTGCGTTGTGTTTGAGCGCCACCACTGGTAATAGCGCCAGCACCAAAATCTGAAATTAATTGAATGCGTTTAAGGTATAATGCTTATATTTTGATTTTTTTTTTTAATGGAGAAGTCATACTCAACACTCCTGCCATGTTTCCTTAGTCCCTCCACATCACTGCATTAAGTCAATTTAATATTACTATTCATTAAATTAATATGATTTACTTTAAATTTTCTTTGGAATTTTTTTTTTTTTTTTTTTAATTCCTCACCTCAATGACATTTAAGAGTTTACTCGCCAATTTATCAGCTAATCGGTCCAGCACCGTTTTTTCCGACTCTTGTGATGCACTAGGTTGTGCCATCCAAGCAAATAATTTATCAGCAATATTCATATTATTGCTACTCGCATCATTACTAGTTCCACCTTCCAACTCTCCATCTCCAGCAGGATTGGTACTTTCTGCCATCCTGTCAATAGAATTCAATTTTTGCACTCTACCATACACATTGCGCGCACGTAAATTGTAACGTGTTGCCTCAGAATTTGACTGAGTATCAGCCACATTCGCGGCAGTTAAGCTGCTTTCGTTTTCGGTTTCATTTACACTACATGCGTCATCAATAAAAGATAACTGTTGGGGGTCTACGTGAAAACTTTCTGGAGAGACATGGTTTCCCAGCTGGTTTCGGTTTCCCCCCTCTGCATTCGGAGGCAACTGCGTCTGTCTTCTGGGGATTATGTACGAATGCCATAACTCAGGCAGTTGTAACTCCCCACCATTGGCTTCATTTTCTTTTTCCTCTTCGTCGTCTGAATTTCCCCCTGCACTTACGATTTCTACTTCTGACCTGTCCTCCACTTGCGACTCATTTTCCCTCATTTCAGGAAATGGGTCATATGGCCTATGTAATGATACTTTCGTGAGTCTATCCGAATGGACCAGTTGAATATCTTTTGGTTTATGTACGTTTTTTATTCTAAATAACACTGGAGATTTTTGTTCAATGATTCTATATGGTCCCGTGGATAGCCTACATAACTTATGAGACACCCCTCTTTTGGGTTTCCCCGGGGTAAATAAATATACGGAGTCACCTAATTTTAACTTCTTGTCAACAGCCGTTCTGTCGCGATACTGCTCTTGACGTTCTGCTGCTTGCAGCATGCTAGAACGTACAAAATCACGTGCTTTCTGTAACTTTGGCAGCAGCTGCAATACATATTGTTCATGCGCATAATAATTAAAAACTGGTGGTTCTTTCAACAATTCCCCTGCCGTTACCATATCTCTTCCAAAGAGGACAAAATGTGGTGTTTCCTTTAACACCGCATGAACAGCACTTCTATAAGACATTAAAACATGGGGTAACATATCATCCCATTCTTCGGTTTCCGTTATCATGCACGCTAAAGTATGCGTAATTGTCGCATGACTCCTTTCATTACTGCTATTTGTCTGGGGGTGCAATGCTGAGGTAGCTAAAGGTTTGATCTTCAACTTCTCAAGCATGGCACGAAAAACTGACTTATGCAAGTTTGCACCTCTGTCTGTAAGACAAAATTGAGGCCGTCCATATCGTGCAATAATTTCGGAATAAAATGTCTTCGCCAACGTTTCAGATTTCGTATCTGGCAATGCTATGGCTTCAATAAACTTAGAAAAATTGTCCATCATGACCAAAACATATTTATTCCCTGACATAGTTACGTTGAATGGTCCCATAATATCTACCGAAACTAGCTCAAACGGTTCGGTTGGAATAAAGTTCCGTTGCAATGGTGCTTTATTATTTGGATTATGGCTTCGTCTTTCTAAACAAATGCGACAAGTGTTAACGTGAATTTGACAATCTCTATAGTATCCCGGCCAAAAATAATGACTACGCAGTCTTTCAAATGTTTTGTCGAAACCCATGTGACTACTCAAATTATCATGAATTTCTTCCAATATTTCTTTTCGCATTAAAGTCGGTATTACAATTTGTTCAATATACTCTTCTCTGACAGGCCTAATGTCTTTTGAAGCATAATGGCATAACAAACCATTCTTCATAAAATATGCCTCAACCATCTTTTTGACTGGCTCTGCATTAGCCGAAGTTAACATGTCTATAATTGGTTTTAAATGTGGGTCCAGTTTTTGCGCTTCGCGTATTCGATTTTCTAACGAAGTCGAGTGAGTTTCGACAGTATTTATCTGTCGACTTAGACAATCGGCGACGACATTGTCACGACCCGGTTTATGAACAATTTCAAAATCGTATTCTGACAAATTCAAACACCATCTCGTCAATCGCGGATTATGTGTTTTAAGGTTAAGCAAGTATTTCAATGGTTTGTGGTCACTTTCCACAGTAAACCGTCTACCTAATAAATAAGGTCTGAAATAATTGATACCCTCCATAATGGCAAGTAATTCTTGTTCAATTGCTGGATATTTCTGCTCAGCCGGTTTAAATTTTCGGGACATGTATGCAATAGGATGATTTCCCTGTTCATACCGTTGATATAGACAGCATCCGATTCCTATCTTACTGGCATCCGCCGACATTATAAAGTCCATATTAAAGTTAGGATATGCTAATACCGGTGGATTTCGTAATGCTTTCTTTAAATACTGAAAAGCTTCTTCTTGACTCCGACCCCATGTAAATGTGATATTTTTCTTAGTCATATCCGTAATAGGTTTTGCATAATCCGAATAAAATGGTATAAATTTCTTAAAGAAATTACACATTCCGAGGAAACGTCTACAGTCCTTGACTGTGCGTGGTTGTGGAAATTCATCGATTGCTTTTACATTATCGGTATGTGGACGCACACCGTTTTCGGAAATGACATGTCCTAGATATTTAATTTCTTTCTTCAAGAAATCACACTTTTTCGGTGCTAATTTTAAGTTATACTTTTCAAGCAATTGAAAAACTCGTTCTAATTTCTGGATATGGGTTTCTATATCAGGACTAGCTATCAAAAGATCATCGATGAAACAATGAATATGTTCATCATGTAATTCCGACAATAAACTGTCAGCTAGACGCTGAAATGCTGCCGGTGCTGTTTTTAACCCCATTGGTACAACATTGTATTGATAACACCCTTCTTCATTGCTGAAAGACAGATGTTTTCTATCATTCTCATCAATTTCGACCTGATAATATGCACTACAAAGATCAAGACTACTAAAGTATTTAGCGCCATTTAATTGTGCCAAAATATCCTGAATTAACGGAAGAGCATATTCATCCGATTGAATTGCTTCATTTGTCTTACGAAGGTCAACACACAATCGATACCCGCCATTTTTCTTTCGTACTATAAGAGTGGGAGCTGGATGACTACTGACACATGGTGAAATAATTTCACTCTCTAACATATCGTTTATTTGCTCCCTTAATTCCGCTCTTAAATGATACGGAGTTCTATATCGTGGGGATTTCTGTATCGGCGTTCCATTCCACGGTATTTTATGCTTTGCCAAAGTAGTTCGCCCGATTTCCGTAACATCTCTGGCAAATACATGTGTATATTTCAAAAGCAATGGTAATAATTTTCTTTTTATTGCCGGTGATAAATTATTTAGGTCAAAATCCTGTTCCGACAGTCTAGGCAATGTCTTTTTCCTTAATGGAATTGGAGCCTCTCTAACATCATCTTGTTCCGAAATCGTTCCAGTTCCCAATTTTGTACCCTTATTCACATGCCTGGGCTGTTCAGACATATTGGAAATTAATATCTGAATTTTCCCAGTCTCGTCAATTTTTCCCACTGAGTTTGCTACCCACAAATCACTCAGCTTATTGTTTCTTGGCGTAACCTCTATTTCACTTCCATATTCAAATCCTGGCACATTAACTGTAATCACTTTCTGAGTACGCGCGGGCACCCAAATTTTATTAGGCATTACTAAATTTACACATACATTTTCTGCCTGCGACACTGTGGCACACCCTGAACTCAATAGTTTTATTTTTGTAAACTTATTCTTTAACATGCCCCTTTTGACATCAAAAACAAAATCTCCCTTTTGGAGAAAATCATAACCTAAAATCATCTTATAATCCCTACTCAGCTCATACTCGGAGACATATACTTTATGATTCACTTTGAATTCTCCCAAATTTATAGGTATGCTATAACACGCTTCGTGTGGTAACGTCTGGCCAGTTACACCACGAATTTCAATATTTTGATTTCTTAATTGATGACACTTCACAGTACACATTATATTATTCATAATACTAGAATCAATTACACTAATACAAGCACCAGAATCAATAAGAGCACAAAATTCTATATCTCCGACTTTCACTGTCACAATCGGTAGAGGAAAACCCCTAACCTGATTTTGTTGAATCCTATATACAATGTTTTCTTTTCTATTTACATGTCTTCCCCTACCCCATGACCGTCACTTCCGAGGTCGGAAAACCTGCTGTTTACAAAACCCTGTCTCTCTCCTAGTGCCCCAGTTATTGGAAGAAACCTGTCCCCTACGAAAATCCTGCTGCTGACGGGGATTCCCTCTGCGAAAACAATTTCGCAATAGGTGGGTGGTTGACCCACATCCAAAACACGCGAGATTCCCTCTCGGCTGGGAACCTCGACCCGAAAATCGCGGAGGCACCTCAAACCTCTGCATATTACGTTGAGCTGGAAGTGGGGTAGTAGACATTTGTGGTGGGACCCCTCTTCCCCTACGAACAAGGAAATTTCCTTCTTTTACTTCTCGTAATTCTTGAACCAATTTTTCCATTGATGTACGCTGGAGCATACTTTCTTTCGCTACTTCCGCTAACGTAGACTGCAATGTGTTCAATTCAAAAGAATTGCCCGTTGCTTGCCTCTCTATGGCATTTACTGTACCATAGTTACGACTAATTCCCTCATTTCCCTCTACAAGGGCAGCAAATTTGATTGCGGTGGCCAAATCTTGGGGGTCATGGTTTAATACATGTTTTTGTATTTTAGGGTTCAGCCCCGCTAAAAATTGTGACAATTTAGTACGATCTGCCAATCGTTCAACATCTGGACTATTGAAATTTGCTCCTTGCAGGAAACCGAAAGCAGCATTTTTTACACGCGAGGCAAAATCCTTGACCGATTCATTCGGTTTTTGTCTACATCCCGTAAAGTTCTGGAGATGGTAAGTTAAAGGAAATTCATTCTTGAAATGTCTCAAAAATTCTGTCTTGAATCGCTCATAATTTCTTTCCTCTCTTAGTTCCGGACTGTTTGCCAGAAATTCAGCGGCTCTTCCCTTCAATTTTGCTTTAAGCACAATCAATTTTTCTGTATCTGCCCATTCCGCAATTCTACCAATTTCCTCTATAGATTGGAGGAAATATTCCGCCGGATAAGACGGCTCTGAACCGGAGAAACTATTAAGGAGGCCTAAATAACCCGCAATTGTATTTATTTTGACAGCTGCTCTGTCACCGGATGATTCTACTTCATTACTGTGGCTCATTTTGTTTAGTGTTTAATTGAGTGCAAGTACCAGATTCAATTAATTAACTTATTTGAAAACAAAATTATAAATATTTAAAAATTATTTTCAGTCTCCAAAATCATTTATATGTAACGTTACTGTCACGGCACCATTGTTGACTCTCCCCTTATGCTTAGTAGCCAGTTCCCATTTTATATTTAAGCCAGTACTATTATCCTGTTTCTCATCGCGTTGTGTAACTTCCTACTGGAATTAAGGTCTCCTTCTATAGTGAAGAGCAACCCCAAATCCCCGTATTAACCCAGGTTTAAACATATTCTAAACTAATTAGAAGTTATTGAGACTTGAAAATAATTACGTATACTCCCATTTAAATTTACATTGAATTTATTTACATTATTATGATGATTCATTACAGATTACACAGGTACATGCACATTAACAATTAACTTTTTCAGTGATGTGGAGGCACTTATTCTAAAAACATGACAATACATATTGAGCATCACTTACCCCTTTAAAGATCCTAGACCACAATTTCTTCGACGTCATCCTTCTGTCCTAAGATACTGACTCCCTCTCCCTCTGATCTAACACTCAAAACCCTCTTACTCTGCGGAATTCCCGTCTCTCTCTGTTAAAATCTCCTTATATTTTGATTGATAATTTCAACTCCACCTTTTTGCGCTATTTCAAGACTTTCCATTCGCTCATCTTGAAATTCTCTTTTCCCGTCTGAACCACTTTTTAGTATTAAACATAATTTCATTGGCCCATCTCCTTCTCTGGGAAAATCTCACATTCCCATAACCTTTGACCCTACCATTTAATTTAGATCCGCTCCACGTCCATAGAAACCGTCTAGACGCACATTCCTTCGTAAATCAATGCTTTTGACCAGCGACAAAGATTAGCCTTATCTTATTTTCATAAGATTTCCAGTGCCACGGTCTTCAGCTTGACACGAATATTATTTTACCCACCTAACATTCTCAACTAGGGTCCCGTTTTATTACATTTTCCTTCATTATCTCCGGCTACATACAACTGCATTCCAAAATATAGCTTTTCCCATAAATTCAACAGTCTGTCTCCTGGGATTAAACTTTCCCATCTCATGCGATTCACTATTACCCAAAATTTTGCCTCCTGACCTACATTCTTATACTATCGTAGGTTTCTTTTACCTTCACTGTAACTTCTTACTTTTCTTTCTTTTCTGCTCGTTTTCCCATGGATCACTACTA
This sequence comes from Pholcus phalangioides, assembly GCF_987345545.1. Taxonomy (NCBI): domain Eukaryota; kingdom Metazoa; phylum Arthropoda; class Arachnida; order Araneae; family Pholcidae; genus Pholcus; species Pholcus phalangioides. Next base: position 15,318,112 of record NW_028301601.1, on the reverse strand, counting down.
CTATTATATAATATCCATAAACTATTTCGATTTTCCCTAACTACCATCAATTAACTCATCTCGTTAAGATTAACTATCTTTAATTAACTCATCAAGTTAACATCGCTATATTGCAATTTACTGCCATTAGTGAGTGAGACGGGTTGGAAGTGAAGGCGCTGTCTATCGGTGGTCGCCTCGAGTTCGTTAGGGAAAATATCTATATCCTCCCTTGGGTTCGAACCCGGGACGTTGACAACAACCTTCACGATGGTAGACGAACATCTTACCACCATGCCACTCGGGCACGACCTTTGAAGACTGGACACACCCCACTTTCCATCTCGGAGAGATATTGCAGCGTTCCCGAAGGATGGGGGTTGTAACCGGAAAGTTTAAATTAAAAACAACGTAACATGACCACCTCAGACGAAGGCAGCAAAAAAAAAAAAAATTACATAAAAAATGATCGTCAACCTGATATCATATAACAGATAAATAAAATCTAAACAATCAACGCCAACGGGGAATCAAAATTATAAACGGGATTATAAGATAGTGGTGTATAGCCGTCCATTTCACAAGAATCTATAGCAATCGTCCAATTGATCGGAAGATTGCATGATAATCTTGGAATATAATATTTCGAATCACGGTGAATTAGTCGCAGATCGTCGTCGTCTAACCCGCAATTCGTTAATGGAATCGTCGGAAAACCGTAATGGAATAACAGGAATCGTCGCCGGGTGAACTAAAATCAGCACAATTCATTATAGCCGAGTAAATCACACTTAATTCGTCCTTGCCATCAATGACAATTTATCTCCTCCTTACAGGTGAACTTGCTTAGGTTTTCCATTTATTGGTTACTTATGTGTGGACGCCGACGTGGTCGAAGATCATATTTCTTCTTAAAGCCGGGTTTCCCTAGGAATAGGTTTCTTGCACCGCGTGAACCGAATTAGACTATTTCACGCCGACAGAAACGTGTTACATAATCACGCTACGCGTTTGTGTTTTCCTAGCGAGTCGCATCAGATCAGGGCGGCTATATAAAGTATATGGCTTTAGCATCAGCTACTCTGTCGTCTGCATGCTCCGGTTTGAAGAGAAGGGAACGAAAACACACAAGAGTGAAGAGAATATCGGCAAAATGCGCGGCGCACGACGCATTTGACTCCTCCAGAAGCAGTCGGCCAATCGCGCCCGACGTAAAGCGCTGTCGTGAGGCGTATTACGCTCTGTAGGCAAACAGTCGTATTGATTTTCTTATTGGTGAGTGGACGGCGTGTCGCGCTGGGCGAATCACGTTGCGCGAGGCACAGGAAACCTGCTCCTAGGAAAGCCCGGCTTAAGATCAATCACTGGGGCTCTTGCCGGCTTGAATTCGTCATTGTTCCTACTGCGTAAAAGCGCACCGCCAGTCTTCTTAGTATGTATGCGGGTAGGTTGTTATCTAAGAACAATTAAAATCCCCCCCCCCCCCGCACCCGATCAAAGTTAATAGGGCTCTTCAAACTCTATTTTTGAAACATAAACGACCGTTGTCGGGGATAGCACCGAAATGAAGTGTTGTCGTATGTGGACAAGACCTCTGTTCTAACGAATAAATTCATGTCGAAATCTGCCGTATATCCAACGTGGAAGAATGACTTCTTTCTTTCAAACAGAGAACAACTCAGGTGTTGCGTGTCCATGAAAAGTGCTGCCATCTGCCTTCCAAATTTCGAAGCAACAACGATACATGTTATTTTCGCCTTCTTGTATTGGGCGTGATTGCTCTTTACGAAAAGACATTTTTTAATGGAAGATGGGCTCGAAGTTGGAAGCAAGGCGGATGCAGGACAATGTGTCGGGAAGGGTGACTTATTGTGCAGTTTCATTGGGTCATCAAGTACAGTCGAATCCCGTTATAACAAACTCCAAGAGAACGGAGAAATCGCTTCGTTATAACGAAATTTCGTTATAAAGGAATTATGGGGTTTCTAATTGTTCCTATGTAAACTTAATTATGGGATTAGAAAAGTGTTCGTTAAAACGAGATTTTCGCTACAACGGTATTTGTTAAAACTATCTTTGAGTGTATTTTAAGGGACAGAACAATTCCCCCCCCCCCCACATTGTTAGGCTCTTACCACCCATCCTTCTAGATTCCTGACTGGTCGGAAAACCACAGAATACAAAAACCAGCCGAGACCTCGGCGTCCCCCCACCCCGTCCTCCCTTATGAAACCACCAAGGACTAAATAAAAAGGCTTAGTATATTTCATTTGCCACCATTATTTGCATTGAAATTCGAAATTAACATGCATTTTGACTTATTTTACACACAAAAGCGAAAAAATCTATTAATATGAATCCTGTTTTTATTCAAGGTAAATAAACACATGTACATGAATACAATAAAAACAGTTCCAGTGGATTTCGGGGTCTCATAAAACTTATATTTACAGTATTACTTCTATTTATATATATATATATGTATAAAAAATGCACTTCCAATAAAGAATACATCAACAATGTGATAATGTATAAGATGCTCTCTGTTATAATTACAGGCATTGAAACCGAAGGCATATTTCACCCTAGATTGACACATTTATAATTCAAGGATACTAAGGACTTATCTAGTTTACATGTATGTCAATCCATCATGAAATGGGATGCATTGTTATTTGGAAGAATTATATGACGATATAGATAAGAATACTGTGAGACAAAAGAGGTATAAGCACGTATGCTTCTATTTAAACTTGAAACATTGGGGGGAAATATCTCATTAGACACATCAAATGGCTTCAAACTATTCAAAGCTGAAACCTTATGCAATACAGTTTCATTTAAGCCAACAGTTCTCAATTGGAGGTGCCTGGACCTCAGGGGGTTCAGGTCTTTTTATTAAGGGGAGGGTGCCTAAAACAGCCCAATTGTAGAATTAAGAAAAAAAAAATTGTTGCTAAGTTGGAAATATATATATATATAAATTACTTGCAAATTTTATTTTTTTAATTTAGTCAAAACCACTGCTGCAGCATTGGTAGACTGCAGTATCCTTTAATAGTGTTATGATTTGACAAATGTTATACTTGTGGTGTTATACATACTCTCGATAGGAGTATGAAACATTGTTTCAATTCTTTTGAAGTCTAGTAGGTGGCGTTGCTATTGCATCACATTCACTACAACATAGGACAGGATGTCCCCATTGTTTGAGAGCGTTCTTGCTGATGGATTGCTATCGTTTTTTTTTTTTTTTGCTGCTACAAATTAGGGTCCACGACTAAAAGCATTTGGGAACTGTTGATTTAAACCCAAACAAACATGAACACAGTATTTCTCAGAAATTTGATGTAAAAGCAAGACAATACACTCCTTGAAATCTCTGAAAAATTTCAGTACTTTTGAAATTGTAGAACCAAAGAAAAGCTCTTGTGGTACCCTGGGATTCTGTGGTAACTAATTGAAAGCCTATGTAGTATCAAATTGTCTCATAAGCAAAAATAAATTATGTTCTGTATAGAGGATGCACACAAGTGGTTGCTCTCTGTGGCTCTTTTGGCCTAGTCACCGTTTATCTGACCCTTCCTAGAACAGTTTAGAATAGAACCAACAGGCCAACGTTGCTAGCTCACCAATACAAGAAACTTTCAGAAATTAATAAAAATTGTTACTTGATGTACCATAATTGGGTTAATTTGTCAAGATATCTCTTATGGAATTTTCAACAGTCAAAATAGGATAAATAGAGGTGTTTTGCAATTCAAAACAACTTCAATGACTGATTCAAGTCCGATTGCTGGGCATTGTTATACATATGCATCCATTTGGCATAATTTAAGGAATGGATGTGTAGGGCATATAATTGAAGGGCAGCATTATACTGTGTTGTGCTTAAATTTCAATTATTATTGATCGAATCATGAGGGGTAATCTTGTGATTTGATATGTTGTGGGTCGAGAAAAAAATCCATCTGTCTCTATTATTGGTCGAATTTCAATCTAGTTACAAAATAAATCATAAAAAATTTCCATCTGACTATCACTCGGATGATATCATGACTAAAACACATTCAGTTAAAATGAAGTATATTTTACATGCATGAACAAAATTCCATTTCTACAAAGGATACATACTTATGAGCATTTAAAATAGAGTAATATGACTCTTGTGCACGATTTTTTGTACAATTCATTCACAAAACACGCATACATTCAATAAATACAAATGAAATTTGTTCCCTCGATACTACGATCAAAATATGTATATATTTACAATGGGTATGAATTTCAGAAAAGTCAAGCCAGTTGACGGAATGGGATTATTGAGTTTTTCCATTGATGATAATGTATATAATATAATGCAATATTTCAATCGATTCCACATGATCATTTCATGAACGTCACACAAAGTCACTTACTTCTATCATGAATAGTGTTAATATTATGATGTGACCGAGGCGGATGATCACACACTACGACTAAATATACAAGGCACGTCTTTACAGATTAAAAACAATAATACAGAGGTATAATGCCACTATTTTATAGATCAGATGAACACCGCTTCGGGATTCGAATGTTGCTGTAACTGCTGAGTCTGTTGGGGATTTTGGCTCTTTTCTGCAGATAAATGATGCATGCTGGTAGGTCCCATGGGGCTGGAAATCCCTTCTGACCAGTCTGATTGTGCAGAATGGGGCGATGAACTTGACCACTGTCCGGGTGATTCTGGGGATGGTGTCAAGTAGGTTTCAGGTCCGAGTATGTAGTGTTGGGGCGTCGCTTCAGCTCCGCTTTGACTATGCTGCGAGGGGGGAGTCGGATAATGATATGACTGAGACATGACTTGCTGTTGGTTTGTAGCAGCAGCAGATGTTTTAGGTGATGTGAGCATGTGGTGTAGATCAGTCATTGGCGGGTAGTCATAAGTCTGAGGATTGGCACTTAAATGAGATTGCATCTGAGCAGTTTTTTGGTGGTGTGCAGCTCGCATGGCTGCCATGTGAGTCGGCGAAGTGGGTAGAGATGGTCTCTGCTTGATGTGAGATGTTGAGAGTGTGTAAGAATGTGAGGTAGGCACATTAATGTTCTGTGGCATGCTGCTTGGCATTGAGTTCTGCCTTGGATGGTTCACTTTAAGATTTTGTTGAGCATTTTGAACAGCATTGGAAAGGATCGGGTCATTACTGTAGATATTTCCACCAATACCTAATCCAAGAGCATCCATGCCTATCGCATTGTATATATGTGCTGCAGCATTGACACAATCTTCATATGATGGTGGTTGCTTATTAGTCAGAGTAAGATTCCCATCTATACCACTTAGGCTAGGGTGTGACATTCCAAGGTTTTGCCCATTATATATGGAGTCAAGTGGCGGAGGAGTGCCTTCCATATAACTATTGGCATGAGGTGATTCCAATGAGTTGACTGGCGACAGTGTCACAGAACCTTCCAGACCTTGTATTAACATCGGTGGAGGTTCTTTTCTTTTCTTGATCGATGATTTCCTTCTAACACTGATATCTCCGCACAAAAGATCAGATTCCTTGATAGGTAACCCAGCTATTGTGTTAAGCTTTGGCCTTTTCTTTGGTTTAACTGACTTTGTTGAGCTTATCATATTACTAGGTGGCACCATGTTGAGTGATCCGAGTTGTGGTGGGCTTGATTGCATGTTAATTTGAGGACTTGGTGGTACATACTCATCCAGTAGCCGAACGATATCGTGATGCATACGCTCAAAAGCCACATCACGGGGTAGCCTGTCCATGTGGTCTGTGATATCACGATTGGCGAAGTGTTCAAGAAGAATTTTTGCTGCCTTGTAGCTTCCTTCTCTGGCGGCCAAAAACAGGGGCGTCTCTTCTTTGATGTCTTGTGCATCCCGATTTGCACCATGTTGGAGAAGAACCCTGACAGCTTCAACATTATTCACAGCTGCTGCCCAATGGAGTGCAGTTTTTCCTGCAATAAGTGAAAATAAATGTAACATGTTGTGGAACAGATAGAAAAAATTCACAAAATTAATTGCAGTAGAACCCTCCCCCTGCTAATCTGAAAACCGAATAACTCCTACAAAGGTATGAAGAAAAGATCGGGAAAAGAAGTATGGTGGGTGGATATGCCATACGGTGGGCCATCGTGGACGTTATGGGTCACTATGATCTGTACAGGTTTTTTGTAATTGATATTAATTGTGAATTTGTGAATTAAATATTAATATAAGGTCCTTCATAAACAAAGGATTCATCAGAGTTGTCCAGGGCCCAACTTTGATATGGAAGAGATCAAGTAAGAATTAGAGGTGGCCCCTGCAATCAGGGTCAAAGATGTTCAGCTAATTAATGAATGTATGTTGTCCACATTCTGAGGCTCTCAAAATTATGGGGGCCCAAAGCAAATGTCCTCTTTGTTCATGTAGGAATTGAGCACAGTTGTGCCCTTGCATTAGGACCGTTATACCCATGTGGGTTTTTGCTGTCCTATTCAATAGATATTCTGAGGCTTCCTACCTGATTTCAAGTGCTACCTACCTTTCTTTCAAACCAAGCACAACTCTGGTTTATCGCAATGGGAAATTTACTACCAAATGCGTTGTGCTGGAAGAGTGTATATGACCTTAAAAAGTCTTAGTATTTACATAGTGTTGTGTGTAAATTTCAGTGCTGCCATCTATTTTTTAAACTATGAGTGAAGTTTAATGATTAGGTATTTATACCATTGTAGGTCTATTTGTGGTGAAACTTTTGTACCACCTATCAATTTACACAGCTATTCTTGAAAATCAGCACCCGATATTGTTACCACTGAATTTGAAAAACTTCTTGAAACTTTATTGAAACTTCTTAAAGCACCTGGATACCTTCGGGCTGTGATCAAATAGGCCCCATGCAATAAGATGGCCTTGTGTATAATTCATTAACACCATCTATAAAAATATGATGAATCAATTTTGAATACATGTAAATGAAGTAAATAACCAAACTTACCATGATCATCAGCTGAATTTATGTCAGCGTCCATGTTGATAAGGACCTCTACCATTCCTTCAATGGCTAAACGCGCTGCAAGAACCAGCGGTGTGGTGCCATCATGCATTCTAGCATTCAGATTTGTAGCTCTGTTACGTAGTAGAATCTGTTGGGGGAGAAAAATATAGTTGCATTGTTGTATTGCCAAATATAAATTTCATAAAATGTAGTTTAGATGCTTATTCTGAGCTGTCCACAGCTGAAACTATTCATCTGGAATCTGGAGACTATTCAGTAGTGTAAATGCTAATTTTCACATTCAAAAGTGTCTATGCCCATTGTGGAGAGAAGCCAACTTTCAAATAAAAGTGTCATCGAGGCTCTCTTATTTCCTGATGTTTAGCCAGAATCTTAATCCATGTGTTTTTTGGCTCTAGGGTTGCCTACAAGATGAGGTCTGTGGAGACAACATAACATTTCAAGGCTCAATTACATGTACAGCACTTTTTTGTGTAGATCCGCCTAGTGGGGAATTTCGAAATTTTTTTTATGTCATTGCTCTTAAATATTCATAAATTTGTGATGAATGGTTATAGCTTTAGACAGCTTAGAATAAATGAATTTCAATTATAGACAACCCTGTATACTCCAGAAAAAGATTAGTTTTAGTATAAAACTATGACGTACATTGAAAACTCCTTGAGCATCGGCCGCAACTGCTGCATGCAATGGAGTACGACCAGTGTTATCCTGAGCGTTTGCATCTGCACCAGCATCTAATAGCCTTTTTGCTGCATCTGCCCTTGCATATCGTGCTGCCAAATGCAGAGACGTTTCACCTGTTTTTATCAAACACAAATCAGGTATTAATATATTTTATAAAACATTGTTTCATATATGATCTTTTTTAATGAAACTTCAGTGAGTGATAGGACATAATAGTGACATACCTGTTCGTTCAGTAATCATATTGATTTGAGCACCTTGCATCAACAGGTCTTGAATCATGCTGACTGACCCATCATCTTCTTCTCCTTCATCACAGACATCAATGCCTCCACTTCGGAATGATGCTAGCATTAAGGGAGTGAGGCCACCTAGCGGGATAGAAATACTTAAATTTAATATTTGAGTGATATCATTATAACGATAAAATATTTTTAAACTAAACTTTTTTGTTTGCAACTGAAAATCAAAGCTTGAAGTATTTACCTGGGCCCCGAACATCCACGTCAACACTGTGGGGATCCATGTCATTATCTCCTTGAGGTGGTGTCAATGCAAGGATATCTGGATTCCTGATATCAGCGGCATCAAGATGTTGCTGCGTCCATGGCCGTGGATCGTTGTCATCATAATCGGCAGTTGTCATTACTGTTTGAGTATCCCCGTAGCTAGGATTTGGAGACCTGTCACTCTTCATTCGCTTCATTGGAGGATGGTCCATATCTTCATCGCTCCACTGGCTGCTGTCCGGCGGCAGGGATCTGTTATCAACAACATCAAAGTGGTTGACTGAGAACTGCTTGTGCAGATTCCTATAGACATACATAAACCAAACACTCTGAGGAAGTGCTTTTTTAAAGAGCACAATGAAACTTGATGAGGAATGTGCGTGCGATTTTGTGAACATGCTTTGTAAATAAGTGCCAAGAATTCTCACACAGTCCCTGTGCATCTTGATGGCTTAGTAATGTCACAAAAGTGATGAATAATGTCAGTTCATGCAGCTATAAATAAGAAATTTTCTCTTTCTAAGCAAAACATTTCTCTGATGAAACGCCAAAAGATACTCTTTCCTTTGAAATAACTGTGAATGATAATTCCCCCACCAGGGAATTCTCAAACTGCATGCCACAGCACCCCTAACAAAGGTTTTTGAAGAGATTCTTTGTTAAACTGCTCTGGGGCGCAGCGTATAAGTGTTGATTAAAGAAAAATGTGTCACAGGTGGAAGGAGTTTGAGAACTCCCGCCCTACAATTTATGTAAAAATTGCCTATCAATTTTGATTATCATTCCATGCTTTCATGCTACTATCACTAAAAGATATTTACCTCATTTCTTGTCCATCAGGTCCACGCCGTCTCGAACGCCTTGCATGATTGCTGTTAGTTCTCATGAAGCCTTCAGGGAACCATGTTATACCTCTCGCTCGTTTCCTTTGCGTGTTTATCAAAACGCCAAACAACAAACCACATATGATGACCACCGTTGCGCCAATAACGAAGTAAACTATGTTGGAATATGTTGAGTCTCCTTGACCTAATTGGGAAAAATATGTTAATTGTTAAATAATTAGAAAAAATTAGTTTGTATATTAAGAAATTATTTTGCATTTGTAGCTAAAAACAGATTGTTGGCTAGTGTTTATATCCAGATTTTGGCAACAGAACAAGACGTTTGACTGTTCAAGTTAAACAATAATAGATGTTGTTTTATATATAGAATCCCTAGCGCATTCTCAAAAAACCCATATGAACCATCCAGGGAATTTTTTTTGTGTAGGCAGACGTTCATGCACAAACCAGGATTCAAACCAAAGGCAAACCCACTCGACTAATTACTTTTCCAGGGCATAGTGACCCTCTTCCATGCTGGCAGATACAGTCAGCCGTGCTCAATCAGGTAAGAGATAAATGGATACCCTGCTTATTCCAATAAAATTCTCTGAAACCAAAATTTCTCCCATAAAGGCAAAGTTCAGCACCTTTTCCTCACTTAATCAAATATAACGATTTGTACGACAACTGTTAATACACATCAACCATTATGTATATAATATTTTTATTGGATAAATAATTTAGAATTAATGGAAAATATGTAGCCAAGTTAAGACTTGGAAAGAGAGTGGGAACCAGCCTTGGAAGATTCAAAGTTGTCTACGGTAATAACATTTAATTATTTTAATTTTGTTCTCTGTTGGGTCCACAGAGGGTGCTAACTTAGGCAATGAAAAGTAAAAATTTTAGGTATTGTGATCGTTGTAATTCTATATATAACTTTCATTACATTTTACTGTCTGATTTATTCCAAAAGTTTCATTATCCTTTTACCCTTTGACTATGAATTTTGTTTTTAAATCTCATTTACTATGCAAATGAACAAAATAATTACTTCAGTGTTTGGAATATTTCATCAAGTGATATTTGAAACAAGGAAGGGACACACATGTCTCAGTGGGTATCAATGACTGGATACATATGTCCCACTCATGGCAAAAAATTTACTGCATACACACTTGGTATATATTTTGGAAAATTTTATTATATGAAAGACATTCAAAAGTTGTGTGGTACAGGGTGAAGCATTCCTTACGTAAGCCAACATTGCACATCAGAAAGCTCATAGTTACTTTTCTTTGTTCATTTGTACACAGCAGCAACATTACTTTCCAGTTAGTGTGAGGTGATCCCAACATTCAAACGATTTTTAGTAATCGTTGATGGATAACAGCAGATAATCTTTCTTTGAATATTTATAGTGTATTTCATATTGAGTTGAATGTCATTTTGGCATTTTAAACAAAAGAAATTTTCGTGAGCAGAAACGTCCACAGGAAGACTCTTGAAGAAACCGTGACTTTTGATGGGAAAGTTGTAGTTTTGAGTGAGGTTACTGCAGCCCATCTGAGTAACTATAGATAAAACATGAGCAACTGGTCTCATTCTAAGACTAGGGATATATTACAACTAGTTTCAGAGAAATCAATTTTTGTGCCAGTAATAATTGTTTAAATCTCAGTGGGACTTGCATGTCCCATTAGTAGTCAAACGGTTAAGCGGGGCTGACTGTACACTGATATAAATTTCAAATGTTTTGTGCTGTTCTCAAACTCCAATTTAGAAACCACGCATAAAAAAAATTAGGTGCCAATACCAATTTTTTAGATGCCATGGAAACCTGACTCCTGGTATGTGTCAATCCATGCTCTAACAAATGTGTGTCTTGTTGTTTAAAATATTGAGTACTCCAGTGTTTTATATTATAACAACCAGTGTTTTATATTATAACAACCAGTGTTTTATATTTAAGTATACACATCATCAGTTGAAGGAAATTCAACGCACCTCGTAAGCTGTCATCAGTTTCTTGAATCTCTTTGATATGAAAGGCTGTATTCAGAGCATGGCGCGTATGAGCTGCAGCAAGGAACTGGGCTGCCTGAAATCAAACAGGAGCATTAGATTATTGAATTGAGCCATTAATAAGCATAAAGTGAGGAAAACTTGTAAATTACAAAGTAAAAGTTTTACACAAGGTTTACATACTTTCGATGCTGTGTCAAAACACTCTGCATCAGGCAAACGGGAGCATCTTCGGTTGTCGATTTCCAAGTGGACTTGGGTGCTGAAATTTTATATATAATCATTAGTTATGGATAAAAATGCAATAAGTTTCCATCATTTTTAGTCAAGATGGTCATATTGAACATATCGCTATATCAAATATAATACGAAAACATCCTATGAAACAGTATGAAAAACTTTTGTTTGGTATTACTAGTTGTTCGCTATAATGAGATTTGAATGCACATTAATCTCTCATAATGAGAAAAAGGGACATTATATTGACATGAACACTAACCCATATCTTCCATAAGGATGCTTCTTATCCATTTCACTTGCTCGCCAACCATATATCATTGGATTGCCTTCTTCTGTCTTCACCCTGATGTTCGTCCTGAGGGCATGCCCTATCTCTCTCAAGAATGGGACGCTATTGTTGCGGAACACCTTGAAATACAGCATTCATAACATCAGCATTCAAATCTTTAAAATACTAGAAATAATTGCTAAAATAATAGGGGTTTTTGTTGTTGTTTTTTTAATTGCTAAACTTGAAATCTCACCTCAGGCTCCATCAGAAGAACGACAACCAGCGTTCCAGTTGCTAATATTGGTGGCTCATTCTCACAGTCGAGACCATCCCAATTACATTCTTCATTATTGCATCCATTATCGCAATAACCATTGGCATAGTGTCGAAGACAATACGTGTCATAATGTTCACTGTAAAGGGGGAAAAAAATACACAGTTAAAAAGCAGCCCAAGGATATCTTGAAATACAGTAAAGCCTTGTTAACTCTTCTGCATAATAAATAATCACTCCGATTATAAGACAACATTTTTCTTCCGTCCCATCTATAGCTTTCATGTTATAAAACCCTCATTAACTCGTTGCTAATTTCAGTTAACTCGTCACTATGAAAAAGTTTGAGCGAGCGAGAAGACTGGATGATTTCTATGGTTCCCTCTAAAGAAAGAGCTTCATAACAGCATTGCCATGTGTTAAAAATTCCCCATAAAATCCTTATGTACCAAAACCAAACAGCTATAGTTATGAAAGTTACACTGAGGAAGTTCATTTGCCAACTAAAATAACAAAAGTTCTAAAAACTTTATGGATTGTTCAAGCTGAACTTAATTTTTGCATGTGAGGCCCAACTAACTAATTTAATTCTTCAAATTTAAACAAAATATATTTGTTGTAAAACCAGACATTTTTTCCCAAGTTGAGGCTTTCTAGTGTCTGCTTCGCCCTGCCTAGGGCCCTCTCAAGTCAAAATTTGGCCCTGTGTTTGAGTTTACCTTGCATTTGTATCATGGATTACTGATAAGTGTAGCAGTGTATTCTACCAAAACTCTAAAAATTCAAAAGAGGTTGTAATTTTGTTTTCTTCTTTTGTAACCTAAAATTTTGTTAATATTGTATATATTTTAATAAATTTTATATATTATTTTAAAGTTATAGTATTTTCACAACAGACAGCACTTTGATTAAGTCATAACTCCTCTTAAGCCATCATAATTTCTCGATAACGTGAGTAATGGCTTAACAAGAGTTTCGTTGTAATTCATATAACACAGGCTTAGTGAATGCATCAAACGACAAACATATTCTTTGAATGCACTTACTTGCAAGGCAATAGACTTTGTTCACAGTCAAATCCGTCATAGAGACAGTCAGCATTGTTGCATTCGATGTTACATTCCCCATTTCTGAAAACATCCCAGCATTGTATAGCTGCTGTGCAATTTGTCCATGGTTTGATACCTGCACATAAATAGAGACAAAAATATCAGATATAATCCAATCTCAAGTAGTTATTTTCATCAACAATTTAACTTCTTGTTCAGTTATGCATAAATTAAGGAACATACACAAAAGAAATGAATTCAGAAGTGCGTTATTAGACTGAAAGTGGTCAAAATTAGCTGATGGTGTCGAAATTCTGTGTCATAGCTGCCAACTTTGAAGAATGAGAATCACACACACTTTCTGTGTGTGTACACACAGAAAGATTTTTTCTAGGAGTCAAATTCTGTAAAAAAATGTTATAAACAAGGTGGCAATTTTTTCTCTTTGGAAATTATGACATCATACTAGGCGTGGACGGACCGGGGGGGGGGGTGATGGGGGCAATTACCTTTCCCAAGAGCAATGACTTAATTTACATGGGAAAAATTTGTCTGTCCTATGAAATATAGGACGATCCCATGAACCTACACAATAAATCACCCCTCCCGACATACAACCATGAATACGCGTCTGTATCATACTATCACCAATTAGTGCAAACTCTGCAGTTATCATCAAACAGCAGGGTAAATAACCTGCCATTACTACACTCAAATCTCAGTAACATAAATAAAAATTTGATTGTAGGGAAGGCTGAACTGACACAGGCTGTTTAGTGACTTTTGACTGTTTCTCATTGAAATGAATAATTTATTCATGTTTTTGTGCAATGACAGCAATTCACTTCACACATGTGACATAACTTTTGGTGGGGGGGGGGGGGCCACTGGTAATAGACAACGGGCAAATTCTTCTAACCAAAAGTAGATTCTTTTTTCAATCACAATCAATCAAACTTTGGGAAAAATAAGAATTTTTCTGAAGAAAGAGGGATAACACTCCTGTTAAATCTGGGAGACTTGGCAGAGATTGAACGGATTGAGCCAAGCACGACCACATTCTGACAACTATGCAGTGTCATCCTACCCTAGACGATTCAAAATTGTGAGTTTACTGGTCTGATGGATTCATAAATGTGTCTTACCTAATGAACAGTCTCCTCCATCAAAACTACAGGCATAACTATTACATTCTTCATCGCAGACTTTGTTATTTGCTTTTTGTTCGCATCTGTTTGCCATGCAGATCTTTCTTTCTTCTTCAACAGGATCATGGACAGGCTTCCTTGGCACAACGACTCTCGGTATACCTCCTTCAAATGAACTGTCATAACTCTCGCATCGTAAACCATTCCATTCTGGAGGACAGTCACATTCAAATTTTCCTGAGTGGGGGAAAAATATTTCGAATTAGCATTAAGTGTGATAATTTTTCAGTGAGAAATTGGTTTTTATTCTCTTGGATTTGAGCAGATAATTCACCTTGAATGTTCGTTTCTGAAAGCTAAACTTATAACTCACCTAAACGATCTATGCATTCCCCTCCATTCAGGCACGGTGATGACATGCATTCATTGACAAGATCTTTCTCACAATTCCAGCCAGCGAAACCAATAGGGCAAATACAAGTATATCCGTGATGGCTGGGTCTACACTGGCCATTGTTTTTGCATGGGTTTCCAGCACAGGAGTTGTTCGTTGAGGTGCAGGTTTCACCTCCATAACCCTAATTAGAAGGGAAAAAATATGTTAAAGAGATCAGAATCTAAATCATAATTGTTTTGGTCCATGGCCATTGGCAATTCACCCATGGTGGTGATATTTCAATTCAGTATTTTGTAGTTGAAAGCATGACAAGATTATACAGCAGCATATTAACAAGATTCTGATATAGATTAATTTATGAAACTTGAATTACCATTGGACAAATACACATTGGTGTGCCATCTGGTCTGCTGCTACATGCACCGCCATTAGCACAAGGATTTGTTGAGCAAAAGTTCACCTCGAGTTCACAATGTCGACCCATGAATCCAGTCTTGCAGTCACACCTGTAGTCATTGACCAACTGAACACAATCCTGAGTTCCAGGTTTGCTGCATGGATCCGATAAGCACTCGTTAACATCTCCTTCACATCTGGAAGTGACAAATAACATTCTGATTTGATTGGTTGTCTCGGGGCTATATCTTTCCTGCAATCAGTTCACTCATTAACTTGAACTTAATTCACTCATTAAATGGGAGAAATTTAAAACTACTGGCTGTACACAATGTACCAAAAAGTTTAATAGATAATAAATTATATTAAAAAGCTCCAAAATGATTACCTTGGTCCAACATAACCAGGTTGACACTGACATTCATATCCACCAACTTTGTCGATGCAACTACCATCATGATGACAAGCACCCTTGAAGCATTCATTCACATTGATCTCGCAAAGTTTGCCGAGTGTTCCATGAGGACAGAAGCAAACAAAATTATTCACCAGATCATGGCACGTTCCACCATTGCGGCAAGGGTTTGGATCACAGTCATTAATGTTGAATTCACAGTTCAGACCTGAAAACATAAGATAGTGACTAATTTATACACCTTCATATTTTTTAGACATTGTATGGTAGCAATACTCACATGTTACCATTACATACAGGGTTTAGTCCAAGAGATAGCAAATTCTAAGCTATTAAATCAAAACTAACCTTGAAAACCAGGTGGGCAATCACAGGAATATTGTCCTATCAGATCAACACAAGTAGCTCCATTCTGGCAAGGCTGAGAGCTGCATTCATTTATCTCATGTTGGCAATAACTACCGTCATAACCGTTCTGGCACAAACATCTGTGGCTATTTCCAACATCTTCACAGGTCCCGCTATTTTTACATAGATCTTCAACTCGAATTCCTGTAGGGAAAAAAATTCAACAGAGATGTCAATCATGAGTAACAAAGCTATAATTTATTCATAATGGCAATTTTAGTCATTTACTATCATCATCATCATCATCATAAAGGATTTTGACTGTTTGCTGACAATTTCAGCTGCTGTTATTCAAGATTATCTGATTTACTCACCTTTTTGGAGGGCAGCATCATTGCAAGACACCATAGAAACATCACATAGCGCTCCAGTCCACCCTGGCTTGCAATTACAACGATAAGTGTTATTCAGTTGCTGGCATGTGGCACCATTCATGCAAGGACTCGTACTGCACCAATCTACGAACGTCTGTGTGAAACAATAGTGAGATTATTGCCTGTATCAGAAACATTTTGAAATCTGCAATGAAGATGAAATATTTTGTAATAAAGTGAAAAATGAGTGTAAGACTTACTTCGCATCGTTTCCCAGTGAAACCAAATGGACAATGACAGGTATAGTAGGCTACGTGGTCAACACAAGTAGCTCCACTCTGACACGGTTGTGAATCACATTCATTTATATGATACTGGCAGTTTGAACCTGTATAGCCAGGAATACACTGACAAATGAAGCTGTTTATACCATCTATACATGTTCCGCCATTCATGCATGAGCTGTTGGAAGAAAAAATACATTAATTTATATTCATGTTGCGCCCAATATTTCTATGCAGTGAAAATTATTTAATTGAACCCTACAGTTCCGCCATTGATGTGCATAGAAAAGATAATCATGTCTCACCTAGCAGTACAATCCTCATCATTTGTTTGACAGTTCGTGCCGCTAAATCCCAATGGACATGTGCATGTATAGCTGTTGACATAATCATTGCACGTTGCTCCGTTCTGACATGGATTGCTTGCACACTCATTGATATCTTTTTCACAGTGTTTGCCACCAAATCCATCAACACATAGACAGTTGTATTCTCCAATGCCATCTAGACATGTGCCACCATTTTGGCATGGAACTAAAATAAATGAAAAAGCCAATTAAATATCAATTTGTGTGATCTAAAATTGTTTTTAATGTAAAAGTCAAAAAACTTATCAAACATTAATCAAATGAGAGAAATTGATTACATGATGCACAATCATCTGTATTGATAAGGCAATCCCGTCCTTCATATCCTTTGGCACATATGCATGCGTATGACCCATTTGTATTTGCACATGTAGCCCCGTTGCGACATGGAGATGATATTGCACATTCATCTATATCAGCATCACATAAATGACCTGAAAAAAAGGGCAAAATAATTATTCTATGATGCCTTATTTTCTCAAAATAATGACAACTCACAGATAAACATAGCTATAATTAACAAAATTTTTGTCTCATAAAATATAGGTCAGGCATAGCATCCTTCATTGACAATTGTCAGTTTACAGAACTCATTAGATTGGGTATAGTATATCCTTTTACATTAATTGCCTTAGTGTAACAGGACACTTATAAGATCGGATATAACACCCTTTGGAGGCAATTTTCAGCAATTTATGAGATCATATATAATGCTTTTATTAACAATTGTCAGCAATAGACTTCCTATTAAATTAGGCGTAGCATCCTTCATTGATGATCCAGTAACATAACTCATATTAGATTGAGTATAGCATCCTTTATTGACAAGGCAGTGATGGACTTCCTATTTAGATCTGGTATAATATAATGACATTTGTCGTCAATTATCAGTAACAAAATTCTTATTAGATTGGGCATAGCATCTTCATCAATAATGGTCAGTAATAGGCCTCTAATTAGATCAGGTGCTATAGCATCTTTTTTTTTGGCAATTGTCAGTGATGGAACTCTTATTAATCCTTTCCGCTACCACAGGGACATAATGTCCCACAGGCATTTTTAATTATTATTACAATGCCACTGGAGACATCTATGTTCCACTGATTTCACTTCCCCCAGTGGTTTTTTAAATATTTTTTCAGCATATAATATCAATATTTTATTCTAGCTAATTTATTAAAGCACTTTTTTTTGGTCAAAAAAGAAAGTTGTAGTGGGAAAGGATTAAGCCCATTCGGGTTTGCCTGCCCAGATATACCTGTACAAGCATACAGGTACATAGAATGAAGAAAATAATCCTTTCAGGTCACTTATTTAGGTATACAGGATGCCCACCCCCCTAACTGCAAAAATGTTTGCCTACACCACAGATATGCAAGTGTAATGGCATACCATCCTTTTATACTTTTTTGCCGATTGTCAGTAACAGATTGAATATAGTGTCTGATCAACAATTGTCAGTAACAAACCTCTTATTAGATTGGATATATTAAAACCCAAATTTTGGATTTCTTGAAGTTTGTTACAACCACGGTTTGGGCGGTGAATGTCAAAAATTTGCTGAAAATATAGCCTGTGAAATAAATTTGATAAAATATTACCTGTGTATCCTAGTTCACAAGAGCAGGCAAAATCAAGATAATTTGATGAAGGAGTGCACTTGGCATTGTTCTTGCACTTGTTTGGAGAACATGGGTCCAGTTCGACATCACACCTCTGGCCAGTAAAAGGCACTTCGCACACACATTGATAAGCATCTACAAGATCTATGCACGAACCACCATTCAGGCAAGGGCTGCTAGAGCAGTCGTCGATATTGGTCTCACAGTTCTGTCCACTGTATCCAGCAAGGCAGGAGCAAATATAACTGGCGAGGCGATCTTGGCAGCTTCCTCCATGTTGGCATGGATTTGACTGGCATTCATCTATTTCCACTTCACAACGATGCCCTCCGTAACCTTCAGGATTATGCAAAATGTATGCACATTAGAAAATTAATAAGAACTGTACATAATACAGGTTGAACTTAGTTCAAAATACATTAATGTTGAATTAATATTGAAATTATATTGCATGCCACACCTTCAATACAATGGCATATGAATCGATTGACATCATCTTCGCATGTCCCACCATTCAGACAAGGGTTGCTTGCACATTCATTGACATCCGAAAGACATCTGGCATCAAAATATCCCCTTGGACAGTCACATTTGAATCCATTGACCATGTCGGTGCACACTCCACCATTAGCACAAGGACTGCTCGCACATTCATCGATGTTTGTCTCACAGTGAAGCCCTAAATAAAAAAGTAAATTAATTTCATGCATATAGATTTACAAAAGATTTCTTCCCTTAGAAGATTTTCTTCCATTCCGTCATGAACTGAAATAAGGCAAAAAGATATTAGCAGACAATTACCCGCAAATCCTGGGAGACATTGACAATTGTAAGAATTGATGCCATCGATGCAAGTCGCTCCATTTCTGCAGGGATTGCTCGAACATTCATTTATGTTGTATTCACAGTTGTGACCAGATGTTCCAGCTCGGCAACGGCACTGATAACCATTGACGAGATCTTCACAGATACCTCCGTGTTGGCACGGATTGCTAAAACATTCATTTATCTGTGTCTGGCAGAGTAATCCTGTGAATCCTGGATTGCAGTTGCACATGAAAGAGTTTGTGCCATCTATGCATTCGCCATGGTGGCATGGTGAAGACTGGCAGTCATTGATATTCGTCTCACAATATGTTCCAGTGAAACCTAAAATTGAATAGAAATTTTATTCCATTACACTATCCTAAGTCAAGATAATTTCACAAACTTCAATAGAATCATAACACTTAAGGACATTTAAAAAAATACAAATTTTCTGTACCTGGGTAACACGAACATGAGAAGCTAGCAATTCCGTCAGTGCAATTTCCACCATTCTGACAAGGAAGGGTAATACAATCATCTTCATTGATTTCACATTTCTTTCCAGAGAATCCTATAGGACATAAGCACTTGAAGCCATTTATTCTATCGTTACATATCCCTCCATTCAGACATGGATTAGGGCTGCATTCATCAATATCTTCTTCACAGTGTGATCCACTATATCCTGTGTGGGGGGAAAAATGAATAAATAAGAAGTCATGTAAGGAAATTTCCACTTCAACTGACATAGATTTGGCTTGATCATCTGTTACACAACCTTTCGGTTCCAGTGAAATCCTAGAATTAATGTCCATGTAAATAAGTGCAGGAACCAGGGTACAATGGTACTTGAACTCCTCTCTCATACCACTGTCTCTGTGTCCGTATACCTGTGGAAACCCCCAACAAACCAAAATGGATGAGTTGTGATCAAGAAGCACTGGCCAAGACTAATCTTCAACAGAAAAGCTTGCCTTCAATTTACTGATTTAGGGGTTTCTCAACCTTTTTAACCACCCCAGGACCGTCAAAATAATCATTAAAATCGGGACCGTAGCCAGAAATTTCTTTCGGGGGTAACTGAACAACAGACATAACCATGTTATTTCACAAAAATTAGCTATTTACTAATATTTCGGAGAGGGGCAGGCCCCCTAGTCCCTTCTTTCTTGCTACAGCCCTGATTAAAAGATATAAAAAAAATTAGTCTATGTTACAGGCCCCAAAGCAGAATATGCCGAAATGTGTGACGTACGTCGCAGAACAACCAGTGCTGTTGCAGAACAATCTGGAAGAATTTTAAGAAAAGTGTAGAAAAACGCTATTATGTATATGTGAATTTTTACCGCAGAACATTTTCAGTCAGCTGAGGGCTCATTGCAGAACATCGCGAAACATTCTGCTTTGGGGGTTATAGGGAACATCCTTGAAATATTACTCATGTTCTAGGCCTGTAGACCATGGCCGTAACTAGGATTTATGCTGAACCACAACTTTAAAAGTCAATAATTTTATAGCGGTGTTCTTTGTTCTCAGCTAAAACTGCCACCACTTAATTTTCCGCCCGGGGCAGCCTCCCCACCTTTAGTTCTGACCCTACTTCAGACCAAAATTTTTTGTTCTTGTGGTGACCCTAACTTCAGGGGCCCCAAAATCCAAAAGAGGGAGAGAGAGAGAGAAAGAGACTCTTTATACTTAATACATTAGCATCAGGGTAAATTTATAGAGTACTAAACCTTCATAAATGAGGTGGACACCCTGGGCCAGACACCCATGTGCTTATAACTAGAACTTATAACGAGCTTATAACGAGAACTAGAAGTATATAATTCTCAGCCCATAATCACACATTCAGCTATCCAATAATTCTCCATATGCAAACCTCTAGCAATGACTTGGCGGAGAGAGAGAGAGAGAGAGAAGAACTCTTAAGTGTCCCCTCCACATTGCACTATATGGGCATTATCTTTAACATTTTGCGGACAAGTGAGAGAAAAGTTTTTCTCCAGGCTCACAGAGGCTGTTGTGAGTTTGTATTACTCTTTCTCTCAATATGTTTCTCCGCTTTCAAAGGTTGACATCATCAGGAGAAATTTTCTTCCTCGGATATGTCCTACCGGTCATTCTTTTGTAAGCATATGTATCGGAGAATTAAACCACGGCCAGGTGGCTCAGAGCAACGTTTAATGAGATAGAAACGCCTATAATGATAACATAAAAACAAATTCTTCTGGTGGGAAAGTTCCCGCCATTTGGCCGAGCCGTAACGATCGCGTGCGGCCCTTCTTCCCCCTCCCCCCCCCCCCGCTCCATGGTCACAAGCTAGAACCTATCTATACACGCAGGAGAGGTTGATCATCATCGGAGCGTATCGAAATTTCCGAATCGGCTTTCTCACGTGTTGGTGGGATCAGTACCAGAACTGCTGAGCACGCGGCCGTGTAATATTATTATTTGCCGGAATCACGCAGTTGGGAACTTGGAGAGGGAGGTGGGGGGGGGGGGTGAGAGCTAATGAAAGCAGTAAGGTAGGGGCCCTTTTGGTCGTTACATTGATGGAGAAGTCGGTAAGACCTTACCGAAGTCTTTCTTGTCGTTGAACAAGACAAGATCATCTTGTACGTGAGATCCTTTAATGGACAGTAAGGCTCCCTTAACACCAGGGGTTTTTAACCAATGCATTGTTTAAATTCACTGACGGTCTGGGATTCTAGAGTTATGGGTCACGACCCAATCTTGATTGGCAGGGCCTTCCGAGATGGGCCGTACAAACACTCACTTACAGCCCAGGATTCGTGCGCTATGGGTTACGATCCGAACTTGATTCATCGGGCCTTCCGAAGTGGGCCGTACAAATCCATTTACGGTCCATCAACAGCACAACCCAAACTTGATTCGTAGTGGTTTTCTAGACGAGTCGTAAAAACCCATTGACAGGTAAAAATGCATTTATCGCGTCATTGCTTTTACTAATTTCGAAAAGCAAACTGTATCATGGAGGGGGTCGCAAAGCTGATCTTGTTTATTTTGTGCCGTGACCTCTTAAAAAGGTGTTAAAAAAATCCTGCATGAATGAATGCCAGAAATCTGACGCAGAACACACTCCGTTGCCGAGATCTCTTCCAGTCCCGCTTCTTGGCGCAGTCTGGAGGTACGAAAGCTCCTTTTGAAATATTGCAATACTTACCAGGCATACAGACGCACCGGAATCCCCCGCGTTCGTCAAGACAGGTCCCTTCGTTCTTACATGGGTTGGAATCGCACTCATTGATGTTGATTTCGCATCTCGGACCAGTGAACCCTTTGGTGCAATTGCAATGGAATGAGCCAGGGGTGTTGACGCAGGTGCCACCGTGCTCGCATGGAGAACCTACAAGTACAGAAAAAGTTCCTTGACATGTCTGTTAACTGTAGATAATTCTCATTGAAGCACACCTATAAGCAGAAGTGTATATTACGGGCCCCCCCCCCAAAGTTATTAAATAATTTCATTAATTCTGAAATTGTTTCTTCCATTGATTCTGATTTTTCGTAAATTCTGAAATTTATTGTTTATTTAAGAATTAAATAAACAATAAATTTAAATCTTAATTCCTCAATTCTAAATGCATTGATTCTAAATTCATTGATTCTAAAACAATTCTTCTTAATAAGTCTGGAATTATTTCTCTCATTAATTCTCGATTTTCATTATTTCTGAATTTTCATACTGGTAAATGACTTTTTGAATCTGAGATTGTTTATAGTTGGGGTTCAGGGTACCCAAAAAAAATAACCAGATAATAGGCCGCTTGAACTTTTTAAGGCGGCAATGCTTATAAGCATGGACTAGTCACTTTATATAGCCCGATGGGATAGGGGGGCGCTATCCCCATTTTTCAACTGTAGTAGTTCCCTTCGAGCTTCGAAAATCTTCAAGCTGCTTCTCTGAGTTCCCAAAATCTTCACGCGGTTTCCACGAGTTTCCAAAGTCTGTACATCGTTTCTCTACACTACCAAAATCTATATGAGGTTTACCCAAGCTTCCGAAATCTACATGTGGTTTCCCTGCGCTTTCCGAAATCTGCACGCGGTTTCTATGAGCTTCCCAAAATATACACGCTGCTTTCCTGGGCTTTCGAAATTTCCTCTCACTTTCCCCATACTTTATTTATTCCTCTTTATCACGGTAGTACTCGAAAAAAGCGTCTAATCGAATTCGGAATCCCGTATTAAAATTTTACGGTTCCCCGGAAAGACGCGCCTCACAGTGCTTCTGTGTTACAGATAATAAAATGGTTACCTTCTTCACATTCGTTGAGATCTTGAGTGCAGTCGACTCCCTTAAAGCCACTAGGGCAAGAGCATATATAAGTCCCGTCTATGGGACTGGTGTCGCATATAGCGCCTGAATGGCAAGGGTTGCTGGCACACGCGTCGTCCAGATGGCAGAGAAGACCTGAGTAAAAAAAAAAATTATTTTGAATATCATCATCTCAATCGATCTCTGACAAGTAACGAAGAATCACGAAGGAACTTAGTATTTTGGCTCACCAGTTTTTCCGGGGGCGCACTGACAGTAGAATGATCCGACCCTGTCGTGGCAGGTCGCACCATTGAAACACGCGGCGACGGCACAATCGTCGATGTTCTCGCTGCAGTCTACTCCAGACCAGCCATTGACACATATGCATGCGTATCCACCGACCGTGTTGCTGCAGGTTGCGCCGTTTTTGCAAACGCTAGGTCTGACCGAACATTCGTCGACGTCTTTTCCACAATAAGTACCTGTAACAAGTATATATTCGGTGAGACACAAGAACATCATCAAATTTCATAACCAGCATAAAATAAAAATCATCATAGAAATAGTTGTATACCTGTGTATGTTGGAGGACATCGGCAAGTGTAGCTGTTGATGCCATCTATGCATGTCGCACCGTTCTGGCACATGTTAGCTGGACAGTCATCGATATTGTTCTCACAATTTGTTCCGGAAAATCCTGCAAATTCATACACGCATTCATTAATTTTACGAAACTAGCAGATTTCTCCAATTTACATGTTGATGTGATTTTTAACGCACACTTTTTGACAGTTAGCAATTACAGGATTTTGCAACAGCAGCTTCCTACAGCAAAGGGTTCTTTACTCTTTGTATTCCATGGACCTTGTTGAGATAATTAGACGACACGAACAATATCACTGTCTAATACAGGGGGTTCTTAACCTTTCATGTTCAATGGATCACTTGTGCAAGTAAGATTATGACCACTGACCTCTTTACGGAATGATATTCAGAATTTATACAGTAATAATACAAAAAAAATTAATTGTTGTTCATGAAGGCTCATACGGATCCCCTTCCCCCCCCCCCCGCCGGAAACATTTCAAACACCCCTGATCCAATAAGATAAAAAATAATGCTTGATTAAATAATTAATTGCTCTCTTATCCAATGCTCACAGACATCTTGAAATCTTTCCAAGAACCCCGAAAGAGTCACTGAACCCCTGGTTACGAACATTCCCTTGTCAAATTTCTCGGAAAAGTTTCCAAGCGTCTTCCAGTTGGGAACAAGTGAAATCTAAGACTAGGCTTTGAAAAGCGAATTTTACGAAAAGAATCGAATGCAATAGGCACACGAAGCCACAAGGGACCATCTTAAAGCACGAGTGACCCATGTTTCAATACAGTCAACAGCAATTGCAGCAAGCTTGTAGAAGCCCCGGTGCATTGCTATGTCCAGGAGCCCTTCACAGGGCCGTCTTAACATCACCATGGGTTCTCTACCTAGCTGGATGGTATCTGCCTACTCTGATTTACGTACTTACTCCCAAAAATTATAAAAGAATAATCTCATTATCAGGGTGAAACACTACTTACTCAAGGGCTCCGTGTTATGCTCGACTGGGCCTATTAATTTAGACGGCACTGGTGTCCCCCAACATGATGGCTGCGCATATACTGCAACCGAGATCAAAGCGTGACGCGTCACAAAATATATATAAAGATTGGGAGGGGTCACTACCATTTGCCCTCTTCCCATGAAACCAATCCCCGCCACCCCCCCCCCCACGTCAAGAAAGTGAATTGTCCAATTCCCAAAATATCATGCACGTCCCAATCTCCCATGAAGAAAGTCCATTGTCTTATCGGCTCTTGGAAAAAGTGGCGCCGACAGCCAATCATCAAAACCACAGCCAAGAAATCTGATAAAGCCTTGTAACGTTATTCCCCCCCCCCTTTACTGAAGATATACTATACGCGTATTAATACACACACACGTAATGATTCAGCAGGTACTGGAGAGTAAGAGAGAGAGAGAGAGTTCAGCTGATAGGTCAGAAGACGATATTGTCCATTGTTTTCTCCTTCTATCTCGTTATAATTGGTGATCGCTGCGATCTTACTGACGTTGGATGACCATTCATGGCGACTTTTTATTTTATTTGTCAGTGGCGCCAACGGATTTCAATGATGTGTTCCTCGATGAAGGAGATTGACATTGTGGGAATATAATAATGATTTTAAGATAGTAGATAGGTTTATGTACCTTCAGGACACGAGCACTGGTAACTCAGCGAGTCTAGAGCTGTGCACGCACCACCGTTTTCGCAGGGACTCGGCTCGCAAGGGATGTATTGTGACTCGCAGTTTTGGCCAGTGTAACCAGAATCACACACACACCTGAAAAATTAAATTCAAAAAACATATATTCAATGCACATGTGCACATTGTGTACTATGAATAAAGTGTCTAGGTCAGTTTTTCCTCAATCGTAATTATAATATTTTCTAAAATACTACTTAAAATTCTGCAAGAAATAGTATTGAATAGCAAGGGAAAATATAGTTTTAGTCAGAACTTGGATGAAAATTACGGGGTTACCTGAGACATGACTCAAGTTTGGGAACCATACCAACCCTAAAATATTTTTAAAATGGCATTCGTTGAGTACGTCCAGCTATGTGTAGAAGGCTTTAGTTTTTCCATAAATGCCTAGGAATATTTCGTGTACGTATAGGAATGCCTAGGAAGCTTTCGTACTTCTAGAAATTTGCAATAGGTGTGCGTACCCCTGGAAATAGGTAGCAGGCCCTAGAAATGCTCAGGAGGTTTACGAACCACAATAAATGCTCGATAGTGCGCGTGTAGTATGCTCGCGTAATCCCCTTGAATATTGTATCGTATCATTTTCTGTTTTTCTGTCGTCTCTGGTTCTTTTTCGCTTACCCCCGAATGACCCGTCATATATTCACAGATAGGGGTACGTGTACCACCCACAGGTTGAAAATCACCACTTTATATTATAGGTGTTGTTCCGAGGATTCCTCAAAACGTGTGTTGTTTCAAGGTTCCTCAGAACAAGAGTTTTGATTCAACGGTTTCTTAGAACAGTGGTTCTCAAACTTTTGCCACCAGCGTCTCCCTTATTTAATTTATGGTTCATCTGCGGCACCCCAGAATAGTTTGATAGATATTTTCCCATATAAAAGAACCACGTCAAAGCACAAATAGGCACACAAACCAATATCCATGTCGGCAAAGTATGGCGACGCCTCTAGGAGCCATGACGCACACTTTGAGAAACACTGCCCTTAGAACATGGGTTTTGGTTCATGGGTTCTTTAGAAGATGGATGGTGTTTCAAGGGTTGTGCAGAGGGTAAACAGTTTGAAAAACTAGGTATAGGTATGAAATTTTCCAACTTGTTTCTCAATAGAAATCAACATAACTTACCGATACGAGCCAACGGTGTTGACGCATTTTCCATGGATGCACGGTTCTTTACGGCACTCGTCGATGTCGTTCGTGCAAGTGGCACCAGTGAAACCTTCGGCACAGCTACATTTGTACTCGTCCTTACGTGAATGGCAAGTGGCACCGTTGCGACAAGGTTGAGTGGCGCAGTGGTCGACCTCTTCACAGTGTGGCCCTGAGAAAAGACGAGTATTATTTTGATTACCTATAACATAGGGACCGAGAAACTTTCTGTTTTGTTTCAGTATATACGATTCCACCCTGAGACAGAAGCCACACATACCTCTGAATCCTCCGGCACAGGAGCAAGTATAGTTGTCCAACGTGATGAGACTGCATGTCCCGCCGTTCTGGCACGGTTTGCTGTCACAGCTGTTGGGGACAGCAATCTCACACAGCGAGGCCGAGAATCCGATCGGGCAGCTGCAGAAGAAAGTCGGCGAGTTCTTGGCTGAGAGTTCGACGTTGCAGGTTCCACCGTTCTGACATCTCGGTCCCGGTCCAGTGTAACACGGGTTCAGGTGCTGGCAGTAATGACCGACGTACAAGGGAGGACAACTGCAAAGAAAGAAAAACAAATAGGTTATACTCAAATCCGAAAGGGGCATTTCATATTTATCTCATCAACAACTACAAATATTGTCGGCAGACAGGACGTAGGCTGGTGGACACCATGTTCAACCAATAAGATAACCACGTCTTATTCTTCGGACACTTCAGACATTACTTGTCCCAGGTGAAACACAGCATACAATAATATATATTGTGATAAACTGATTAGCCGTACGCTATCTTTCTTAACTTAAAGCATGGGGGGGGGGGTATCTAGGCATGGCTCGGGGAGGGGGTGATGATCGTGAGATCAAGTTACAATTTTCGAGAGTAAGTATGGGAATCGGTAGGCAAAAGTACTTGTAGCCAGGTACTTGCCCCAGAAAAATCCCATTTCCCGGGGATCAAAAATGCTGTTGAGACGGCCCTGCTGATTAGAGAACCCTCATGTGTCCACTCTTTCCTGTGTACCTCGAAAACAAGACTGTATGTCATTGACAGATACAGGTGGGGCCTCCTTTCGGTAAAAAAAAAAAAAAATTGCATTAAATTGGCATAGGCAAATGAGGAATTTCGAAAATGTGTATCTAGTGTGATAATTATTACGTAAACTATAATAATTATTTGAAATAATAATAATCGTCCCCAGGGGCACTAAATTGCTGCTAGCTACATGATAATGGTGCTCCCAGGGGTATGATGTGAAGTTGACTTTTTTTTGGGTGGAGAAAATAAATGCTCCCTGCGGGGGGAACCCCCGTATAGCGAACTACATTTGACAGACCGGGTGTCAGTATCTCTTATATTGGCATAGACGGGAGGGTTTTTTTAGGCATACAAAATTGTATTTTGTAACCGAAAATAAAATTATTATTTAATTATTTTAAAAACCGAAATTTGTCCACCACAACAAATTAAGAAAAAAATTATTGACCGATATTTGACTGCATCAAAGTACTCTATGATTGAAGTTAATATGTAATAAATTTCATCAAAATAATAACTTATAACATACATTTCTCAAAAAAAAGGGGGGGGGGGAATAAAGACATTCTTGCATCAATCCAGAAAAATTAATGTTTTAATTCACCAGCAGAGGACGCTGTGGTAAAACAAGAATATTTTTCTTTCACCCATAATCAACCCACGTTGGATTGACCTTTCAATATTTCTTGGCCAAATTACAACTAATTCTTAAAAATAATTTTTACATATAAGTACTGGTTACTTGAATAATATGTGTGAGAAGTTTCAACCCCTACCCCCCCCCCTCCCCACAGCACCTATAATGGTAAAAATCAGACCGAGGGCAATCGACCTTTCGCGGAAACACATTGAAAATTCAAATTCTTTCATTTTCAGAGTAATCGACCGAGCCCCGCTGGATGGGCCTACGAGTTAAGATGTCACTGGGTATATGGAGTTTATAGATTCTGAAAAGTAATAATACCCCACATCATATTTCACTTATAAGCTTTATTTCTTCGCACGTGAATTTTTATTTTTTTCGTGTCAGGGTTGTCTGTGGCCCCCTTAATTTAGCCACCCTTCATTGCCCCCTTAAATTTCATTATCACTTGTGGCACCCTTAGAATATCCCAGGACCACTATTGGGAACCAGTTACTTTTTTTGTTAACTCTACAAACTTAATATGATCCAGTATAACGTACGGGTCTTAGGGAGGACCCTTAAATAATCCTGGCTACCACAGGGTGTCACCGAAAATCCTACCTCCATGATAGGGAGCACCCACGAGATCTTCACGTAACCCTCACGTAATCGAAATACAATACAGTACAAAATCATCATTTTCATAACAGTACAGCTGTCGATACAACCCTATACAACCCACAATACTCAAGATGAACACTCTCACTTACGCATTGGGGGTGTGGGGGGAGATCATGATCATAACACCAAATGTTAAGCCACCTACGAGTAAGTTCCATGCCCATATGTGAGATTATTATTATCACTATTATATAAGCTTTCACTCTCGTTATAGAGTACCAAATTTTGGAACAGAAGCCGCTATAAAGAGCTTTTTATTCGAGAGCAGTATCCGTGAGAAAACAGGTGCGGGGTTCGAAATGAAACTGAAAGCTTGGGAAAAAGGAGGGAGGGGGGGCACCCATTTTTTTTTCCTCCGTAGAATAGTGTACAGAGAACAATCGAGAAAAATATCGAAGGGAAAAACTGTCATGTACTCCCTTTAAATATGGCGTCATTTCTCTCTATGTGTTCCTGATCTCCCCACTTTTTTTTTTTCAATGGGAACAAAAATCATAATTCTGGAGCGCACCTGACCGCAACCGTTCCACAGAACGGATTGAGGGGAGGTGGGTGAAGTTCCGCTTGAAATGTACTGTAAGTTGCACAGTTGAATGTCTTCGTTGTATGCGGGTTATGAATTTTATTGTGAATTTATAATACTCGAAATATACAAGTATATGTAATGGTATATACGCCACTACCATCTGTTAATCGATATGTAACTCCGCGCTGTTTCGATTACGTGAATGGTATGCGTGCACCCCTACAATTTTCAGGGGACCACCAGCCTAGATTTTTTTTTTTTTTTTTTTTGCCTGCAGATTAAGACCTTCAGCGGGCTCTTGCATTTATATTCTCGATGAATTTATGGAGAAATTTTTTTTAAAAAGCATGAGCTTGAACCCTGTCAGCCTTCCAACTTAGGCTTAATACAAGTTTGATCAGGGGGTTCCCAGAAAAATCTGCATGGTCATTTCTATGACCAGAACTGCGACTCGAAAATTTCACTTCATTTCTCTGAACGAAACTCAAAAATTTCCCTCACGTTCCTTGACCTAAACTATATTTCCAACTGAAATTCAAAATTTTTCCTGACCATTTCCCTGAATCAAAACTTAAACTCAAGAATTTCCCTACTTTTTCCCGGAAAAAAAAACCTAAAAAATTTCCCGCACCAAAAACTTTCTGGACGCAAACTCAAAAATTTCCCTGACTTCCCTTGACAAACTGATATTTCCCTGATGTTTTTCCTGAATAATACTCAAAAAATTCCACACAAAATTGAAAAATTTTCCCTGACCAAGATTCAGAATCTTCTCTGACGTTCGAAATCTCAAAAATTGAATCCCTGACTTTCCCCAATCAATACTCAAAAAATTTCCCTGAGCAAAATTCTGTAGTTTTGAAGAGGAGAGATGAAGGGTCCTCAGGGTTTTTATTTTACTCGGTGTTCCTCCAACAGGATCTGGAGTCTAGACCAGGAGTCCTTAATCTTTGTGTCAATAAGATGAAGGGGACGGACCTCTTCAGAGAATAATATTCAGCACAAAATAATATTAATTGTTTTCTCATCCTCGCTCACGGCTGAAATCTCTCCAAGGGACCCGAGGGGTTCGTGGATCCCTGGTTCAGAATCACTGATCTCTCTCTCTCTATAGAGAGACGAAGTGTTAATTGAAAAGCGCGCAAAAGAACTCACGTGTTTATTTCGTAATGGAGGGACCCACGCACTTCGTATATAGTTTCGAAGAATAAATACCAATTGAGACAGGACAGTTCTCACGAGTTTTCAGCTCAATTTATACATGAAAAGTAAACCGAAATACTCGGTAATTCCCCCCCCCCCTCCCGGTTTATTTCGGACACCCTGTGCCGTGATTTCTCGAGATTAACTCAACGAAACGAGAAAAGTATGGTTTTGGAGCTTGACTTAGTAGACGAACACACGCAATGGGCGACGATTTTTCCACGCAATAGCCGAAGGTTCTTATTATAAGAAGAGTCAGTCCCTCTCCTTCACCATGACCATCAGAAGTTTTATTCGAAGAAAAACAGGCAAGAAAAAAGGACTGGTTGACCTTGTATTGCGGATGGGGTCTCTGAATATGTATCGCAATAGCGAGCCATTGGAGCGTATCTTCGAGAAATAATAACAAAAGAAACGCAAAAAGTGGGTACAATTTCTATCACGTCGTGGTAATACGAGTACAGAATTGTATTCCGAATGGAATTTACGAAGGCGTGATAGGATCTATAAATGAGATAGTGATACGGTGTTGAGTGACAACTACGTCTTATTTCCCAGACCAGGCTTTGGGGATTTTCACGAAAAAAAAAAAAATTTCTGACATCCCCCTCCCGCACCCTAAATGCTTGTGTGCATGGCGTGGCTGGCGGAATCTTAGACCATTGTTTCTAAACAATTTTTCTCTCAGGGCCATCCCCCCAGTAAGGCCACATTTATTTGTGGGTCCCTCCAGTCTTATCAACACCCCCCTTCAAGGGGGGTTTGGGGTTCTTCTCTTGAGGAGGGGGTTAGAACCCCAAACCACCCGAGATTATAGTGTTATTTTACAGGAAAAACGCAAACCCCTCCCTTTGAGAGGGAAAAAAATTGAACCTCCCTGAGAAAATACTGTGTACGCCTATGCCCCCTCCCATCTTCTACTCAATGAATTGTGAGAGGACCCTTTCTCGTGGCCCTAAGTCTCATCGGGGATAACCACGTCCTCTCATTGAATTACTGAAAATTTGAATTATAAACAAAGTCCATCTGTGAACCCCTGGGATAGAATTTAATGAGCTTCCGTCTAGTAGAGGCTTTATTCAGGGCTGTTTCAACATTAAACCTGAGCCATGATCTCCCCCCCCCCATAGAGAGAACTGGCAAGGCTCCGGCCTGAAGGCCAGGATGAATCCCCTTATGGGTAAAAAATTCTCGGGGCCATGAAAGCCTAGAGGAGGGAAGAAGGCACAATCACACTTCCTTAATATTAGAAATTGGGCATTCGGGCTAGCACTTTTGATGGGTCCACAGGCCAGAATTTTTCACTCGATAGTAAATTTATGAAGAAAAAAAAATATAATCTGGACCCGAGGGCAGAAAGGCGTTAATTTCTTCCATGATACGATCCTTGGTTTCCTCGATATTTGATCAAGGGTCAAAGGGCCCTGGCTCCCATTTTACTCAGTAGCACCTTAACGGGAGGATAAACGAGGCTTGATCTTTGGGGGGGGGGGCCCAAAATCATTTATTTCGTTCACTGCGAATTTTACATTAACCTTTAATATTTGACTTTATTATTGGCAACTAGATTTGGTGTTTATAGTTGTTCGATTTGGTGCTCAGAGCCAAGCCCATCCTTGGCTCTGAGCCCCGAACCCGTTATATAAGACAGTCCTGTAGATGTATGCGGATGAATGAAATACTAGTAGTAACCCCACACCAACCACAAATATAATGACTGTAGGCAAGCCTACCGTACGCGCACACAACACACACAAAAAGTGCTAGAACGTCCTTGTGCTATCCATGAAAGGGCCTTTTCACATCGTTTCCGACTTCCGGCTATGACCCTTTGTAGTAATATTTTGTCTATTCCCGGATACAATGTACTATATAACGGTGTTAGGCGTAGGCGCAACTCCACCCAGGCCTGGCAGATTTGGTATGGTCCGTTGACGGCTTTTTCCCAACATGATAAAAAAAGTAGATAACGCCACTTTACAAATGGTGAAGCGTCGCGTATAAGTACTTCCGATGGACACGAGAGTATCCATCTACGAGAGACATTTCTAAAATTAATAACGTTTTCAGAGATATCTCAGATATATCCTTATACTGTATCACATATAGCTTTAGAAGGATTATGTTTAAACCCGCCATTTTTTTTTCACCTCGTAGACATTTCATGTCTGCCATTATTTTTAGGACCGCTCTGGCTCTATTCATCAAGTCCGTCATTGGAAGTGCTACTGTTTCGTCACGAGACCTCGTTCTATTAAATGGGGCCTTTACTTTCAATCGTTGTGACGTCGTTCTAGCGGATGCGACAAATTACAAGAGGAGAAGAGCAATAAAAGAGAGAGAGAAAGACACTTTAGAAATGTGTTTAATAAGAAAAAGGCCTCGTTATATAACGCTCATACTAGGCAGAAAAGCATCTAAAACTTCATGGACGAACCAATGTATTTTGTACATGCTCGAAACTGTAAGTTAGATCAGCACGCATGAACATGGAACATCCACTGACTAACCAGACCAATGTTCCATAGAGTGGGCGATATCGCCCCTTGGGAGGTTCTGTGACAGACGTGGGGGGTGGGGGTTAGAAGCTACAGATACACCATGGAATCTTTATGGGTATGGCACACAGTTTAAAGCAACACTACGTGCGGACACTTTTTTTAAAAACACTGGTTTTTACAAAACATGTGTCGTTTTAATCACAATACCGTACAAAACAGTGCAACTGAGTGAAATTTCTGAAATAATTTTACAACTTTTTTGATATATTTTACATTATGTTCTCGAAATTGATTTATTTTCAGCACCTACGGCAGACATTTTACACTGAAAACTACAGCCACAACATATATTCGAATAGTTTTGATACTGCATGTTGCTATGACTGTTATCTGTGCAATGAACTAGAAGTTTTAAGGTACACAAAATATTCTCTGAGATGTGGCAATTTTCGTAAAACAATACATGGATTTCGACAAAAAGGAATCAGGCCCGTAGCCAGAAATATCGTTCGGGGTGGGGGAAACCAAAGTGATAGAACAATAGATTTGGCCATCTTTTTCCCTTTTTTC
This sequence comes from Pholcus phalangioides, assembly GCF_987345545.1. Lineage (NCBI taxonomy): Eukaryota > Metazoa > Arthropoda > Arachnida > Araneae > Pholcidae > Pholcus > Pholcus phalangioides. Next base: position 15,284,192 of record NW_028301601.1, on the reverse strand, counting down.
CAGTCATTTTCTCACATTTCGGGGGGGGGGGGGGATCAGACCTTCAAGTCCCTCCCTCTCCTTGTGCCCTTGTTTTAAAACATTGCTCCAGATGATTTTAATCAGTTATAACATTGTTTTTAGTTATCGCATAAATAAGAATAAACAGGTAATTACTATACCTGATTTTTTTTATAAGCGAGCGACAGCTATTAAAATGATCAATTTTTTTTGAATTATTAAAAATTTGTTTTTTTTAGATTTAAAAAAGAAGAAATGCAATAAAGATATCAACAAAATTTATTTTAAAATTGGAACTTAGTATTCAAAGTCAGAGATAGATGACGCTGAAAAACAAAACTAATTCATCTTTACACGCGCAAGAATCGAAATTAAAACAGGGAGAAACAAAATTTGTTCACCACAACAAAACACGAAAAAAAATTATTAACCGATAAATTTGACTGCATCAAATTTCTCTATTATTGAATTCAGTTGTAATAAATTTCTATATATCCATCAATTCAGAAATTAATGTTTTAAGTCAGTAGCAGAAGACGTTAGTAAAAACAAGTTTTTCTGGCACTCACGATTAACACATTTTTGAATCAATTTTCCTCTTTTTAAACCAAATTGCATGTAATTTTCACATATTATTATTGGTTATTTAAATATCATGCTTGAGAAGTTTCAACCTCCCCCCCCCCCCATCACATACAATCATGGCCCTCACGAGTGTGGACTGACCACCCACGGTGGATTGGACTGGGGACGATTATCACTCGCTGATCTTTATTTCTTTCACGCTGTAAATTTACAAATGAGAGGTTCGCGAAAAGTCTGCCAGGGGGGTGACCTTCCCCATGGGGGGGGGGCGCATGCCTACAATGACGACCTGTGCGGGAACACGCGTTGGAATTTCAAACCCTTCGATTTGGAAGGCAATCGACCGGGTCCCAGGACCAGCGTAAGATGCGGCTAAGGAAGAGGGTCCCCTACTCCAGATTGTACGGAATCCAAGCAGCACAGGGATGCGCGAGATATTTCTAATTACTTATATAATCTCATTTTCCAAGGATTTGACGAACTTAAGTTTGGGAATCTTTGTTGAAAGAGGGATCCTTGTTTCAAGAATCCTTTTTAAAGTCTTGAAACTCAAATTTTAAGACTTCAAAAAGATTTTTATAGTGTTTATAATTTTAATTGTTACATCAAGGCAGTGGCAGCTTCACTGATTGGCTAACGTCGCTTGAACCAGGAGCGCCCCGAAGTATCAAAGATTTTTATCAATGCACAGTTTTGAATGCATAAATGTGTTGCGATGCAGGGCCCGAAAAATGATTGATCCTAGCCTTGAACAAATAAAACGAACCTGCACGAAGGCCAAAGAGACATCTTATCACGAGTTCCAACTTATCGCATACTGAATCCTCATTCCCTCAAGATAGCACAAATCTTTATATCAGCATCATCCAGATAAAATCCATTAGTAAACAAAATCATCGACTAATTCATCCTTCCTAATATGTAGCAATTTTTAGAAAGGCATTCTTTCAATGTAATTTTCAGGTCTACTGGCCTAGGGGCAGGTCACGAGACTGTCCACGGGGCGGACGCAAACAATTTGCTACTGTAAAGAAAAAAAAAAGGGGGCTTGAAGATTACAGCCTGGGTGTGGTGAATAGGTTTTGAAGTTTGACAAGGCAGAGGCATTCCTCTCTGCCTATACGCAAACCCAAGAGCAATTTAGTACCTTTTTCGGATGAAAGAAAAATAGAGCCCCCCCACCCTACTTCTAGTAATTCTTTTCTCTCCATACATCCGGTAGCCCCCACGGGCGGACCAAACAAGAAACATGGTGATTTCTTCGCCCCTCTTCTTCTTCTTCCAAAGGATCTCACCCTGTGTCCACCTAGGCTTTCTTTATGCAAGTGGGATAGGCCTCAGACGACTGGGTAGAGGGGAGGGAACAAGATCTTTGATTTTCTTCTTTTTTTATACTTTGAAGCCCCCCGTCTCTCCCTATGGGGTATATAGAAAAGCGGGCATTTTGTTGCTTTGAGAAGGAACTGGTTCATAAATGGTATAACAGCAAATCTTCAATGAATATACTTAACTTGCATTTGGGTACACACCAACATGGCAGCTCCCGTGGCTGAGGATGTAGTGTGAAGAACGCACGAAACCTAATGAGAAAGGTTGGAGACTTGATGATAGGCAGTCTGGCAATGTGTGTATTACTTCGAATCCCGGCTTTCTTCAAAACATACGAATTAATTATCTGGTGTATTTGGCTGGAAATTCTCAACGAGTTCAGGAGCTCCGGGTCTTGAAATTTTTGGGGCTCTGTTGAGAACACTGATTTGATATACTTTAGGTGGGTGCAACATCCAAAAAAATATTTATTACAGAATGTACAGAAGCGTTGGGGGGGGGGGGGGGGGCAGCTTGAAAATATTAGCGGGGATGAACTTTTTGTTCATCCCCATTGATAAAATTTCAGAATCAATGATGGAAAAAATTTCAGAATGTATGAAAATTCAAAAACAATTTTAGAATAGATAAAAATTCGGAATCGGTAAAAAACAATAATGTCTGAATCTATGAAAATTCTGATTTTTTTCATCAATTTTAAATTATATCCATTCTGAAACAATTTTTTTTTTTAGCTAATTTTGAATTTTATCTAGTCTAAAATTAATAAATTCAGAGTAGATGAAAATTCAAAATTATCAAAAAAATTGTTTCAGAATGGATAAAATTTCAAATTGGTGAAAAAAATCTGAATCAATGAAAATGCAAAGTTTAATGAAAAAAAAAACCATCAGAAGAAAGAAATTTCAGAATTAGTTTTAAAATCAAGAATTTCAGAATTAATTTTAAAATCAAGAATTTCAGAATTAATTTTAAAATCAAGAATTTCAGAATTAATTTTAAAATCAAGAATTTCAGAATTAATTTTAAAATCAAGAATTTCAGAATCAATTTTAAAATCAAGAATTTCAGAATCAATTTTAAAATCATGAATTTCAGAAATTTCGGAATCAATTTTAAAATCAAGAATTTCAGAATTGACTTCAAGATCAATAAATTTCAGAATTAATTTGAGAATTAATGAAATTCGGAATTTAGAAGAGAAATAAGTGGGAAAAAAGAATGGAAAAAATTTCGGAATTAATTTTAGATCTGGTAAAATTCAGAAATAATTTGAGAATGGGTGAAATTCGGAATTGAGGAAATAAATAATTTAAGAATGGAAAAAAATTCAGAATTAATTTCAGAACTGATGAAATTCAAAATTGATGTGCTCAGATGTCAAAATGTTCGGCAAAATTGTTTTTCATCCTTATACGTCACTTTTCAAACTTCCACGATGGCAAATTTGTAAATACAGTAATATTTTGCCAACATGAGATACTGTGGCATTTTGATTTATTACAATTTCCCTCCGTTGTTTCCTCATAAACTAAAAGAGAAAGACAAAATTTTGCCACCTTCGAAAATTTTAACGAACTAGACTCCGAAATGCGAACAACTCCGTTTTTTCTTTTTGGGAAAAGTGCCTCTTACCAATTTGACATCTGAGGCACAGAATTTAAGAATGGAAAAAAATTGTAATTGCGAAATAATTAATTTCGGAATGGAGGAAATTTCAGGATCAATTCCGAAATGAGCGAAAATTTTGAATAACTAATAAAAAATAATTTCTGATTACATGAAAATTCGTAATTGGTTTCGAAATGAATGGGAATTCAGAAATAATTTTAGAATAGATGAAAATTACAAATAATTTGAGATTTTTTTTTTTTTTTAAATCTTTTGATTTGAAAACATTTCAAAGTTTGCTGTTGAAAAAGTTTGAAAAATCGCTGTTTGTGAATGATTTCAATAGCGGAAAAAAAGAGTAGGGGGAATCGGCAGTCAGTTGTAAAAGCAACAAATACCTGAAAAGCATGAGGATAGAAAAAAAGGAGTCTACACAAATTATTCCATGTCACCTCAAGCGTTTCAACAAGATGACATCCATCCATTCACACGATAACAATTAACGCAATAACAATTTATTCCTCGGCAATAATAACACAATGCCGGATCGTTGGTGAATGGGAAAATTCCAAACAAGAATCTTCTTTCGCCCAAATGAGAGGTGATCGAGATAAGCTCACCCTTGGGTAAAAGAAAAAAAAAGATAGAAGCCTATAGGTAAAAGAGAGTAAAAAAAAAAGGTAATTTTAACGATCCAAGAGAGGCGCCCACGGGTAATTTTCGGAACAAACCAGTGCAACAGGCGGCTCGTTTTGCCGTTGAATGCTTCACAAAAACAGGTCATTTCTATGGGAAAACGATAGTGTGTGTATACAGTAGCTGCTAGTATACAATAGGAAATACCATTTTCTGGACTTTCTTCTAATTTCGTTAGCCTTGGAGGGGGCTCTAAAGACATTGGCAAGCTTCACTTGGGACGGATGTCCCAAGGTCTTCACTTTTTGTTATTGGTCAATCCACTTTTTTTTTTCAAGTAAATGTGATCATCTCAACTTTTTAAAATGACGTTTATTTTCATTAGGACTAGTCATCTATCATCAGTTAAGTCTCTGATGGACGAACGGCTAAGTTGTGTGCTGGATACACAAGGGAGTCGTAAAGGTGCGGACGATCGTTCTTCTTCCACAAAAGCCGAGATTAAAAGAATTACAATTCCGTCCTGTAATAAACGGGGCGTATGGTCAGAGTAGGGATTTTATTCATCTTCCTTTACACAACGCCTTGGATTCATGCTGGTCTAGAACCATCAGATTCCAAACATTGAAATACGGGACATATTTTCCCTCAGGGTGCCAGCTTAAAAGATAGACAGATCGCAGCATCCGATGCTCTTTGTGCGCCTATGATAATAGTCAAGGGTAGCAGAATCATTTACAGCCACCACAGCCGAGGCAAAAACTTGGTGGTGAATTCAAATATTCTGGCCGAACCACGAGTTCCATAAGAGTAGGACTGACAGGAGGCTCCAGCCCGGTTAGCTCGCCAAAGATCCCATACTAGGAACCCTGCTACTGGATGAGGAGACCATACGCCGAACCACATTAATTCTTACTCCAAAGGCAATACGGGACAAACAAACATCCTCAGAAATCTTTTCGTGGCACTGAAACATTTATTTGCAGAAAATCTTGCAATCATAGATATGGCTCACACACGTGGGAAGAGTCTGACAAAGCTCCAGCCCTGGGAATATATCTTCCAAATCGCGTTTTTTTTTTTTTAAGACAGTGGTCCACGGACTCCCACCGAGGGGTACTTGGGGAGAGTTTCGGGGATATATGAACTTGAATAGGAAAACAATTAACTTACTGTTTTATTATGTGTTGACTACTGACTATAATTCTGTAAAGAGATCTGTGACTTATGGCAAGTGATCTGTCGTCACTCTGGCAAAAAGGTCCCTGTCCTTTTCTTATTGGTGTCAAGGGTCCGTGACACATGAAAGTTTAAGAAGTCCTTCACCAAGACTTATGGGGGGGGGGGCAAGGCTGGACATCCCGTAAGAGTTTATATTTTCGCTGATATACTGCGCCGTATATCGAAAGTATCACATTTCCACTGAAACTGAAATTTAACCACGATTACAACAGGCTGAAATTTCCCAATACGCATAAGACGATTCCGAATTTATTATCCTTGATTCATCTCGGAATAATCTCATCTAGACACCGGCCGTAAATGCCTAAATTCCATCAATAGCCTAATGGCGACTAGGCTACCATGAAAATTCCAGAAATCGACCAAATATGGTTCAGAAACAGCCGTAGGAATTTACCCCGATTCCTTTTTTTTTCAACGGTTTGGGACCCAGTGTAGATTAGGTGGTGTTGCGGAGGCACCTGGTCGGTATAATCGTGGCCTATGGGAACGAATTCGCAGGGGAAAAGAAAGACCTGCAAAAAGTCGTCTAGGGCTAATATATAAGAGGTAGAGTGAGAGAGAAATTGTGAAACGGAACGCCAGGTGTTCCAACTCCGAGACAGCCATAAAAAAAAAAATATCCTCAAGAAAAAGAAAACTTGTAAGAGAGGCGGCAGCTGCAATGGCGACCTTTCCCACCATTTTCCCATGGTGCAGACACAGGCAGGTGATGTGCAAAATAAAAATATAAGAAAAAGAAAGGGCAGGAAGGGATCCTCATATGCGGAAACCTGCTTCTTCTCCAATTTTGTGATATCGGGAACAGATTTGTCACAGTTTTCTGTCACTGAGTTCCATGTTATTGCTATTAAATGCCTTCATATCTTTTACACAGACTTGACACTGACAAGTGAAGTGAAAAAAAAATCTAGAACATTGCTACCAAAATGCCTCACCCTTCACTGTAAACGTCATGATAATTATAGTTGAAAAACACTTTGTGAAACACCAGGGTTGTGAAGCACAGTCGCATTTTTTGCAAAAAAAAATCTTAGAATGCGAAAGGAGTAGTAGCCACTTTCGCAAAAACGCGTGCGGGAGGTATGAAACGAGTAGACATCCATCCATCCATCAATCATTAACATTTTAGCATTTTGCTAAAGCGTTTTTTTACCATTTTCACATTTTTTGCTAAAGGAATTTTTTTTTATCTAGCTTAACCCCTGTAAAACACCCATAACGAAGGATTCACAATCCTGCAAGTCGGATTACTTGTGGTTTAAGGAAAAATAAAAGTCACGAAAAACTTTCTTTAAGGGGTCCAGCCAGGGCCGTCGCCCAATGCTCATCATGGGCCCCGGAGCAAAATTGTTTCTCTGAGGAGATAAACTGCCTTCACCTGACTAGAAATTCCTGCTCACCAATTTCCAAGCTTAATATCGAAAATCTTCATCGGTCTTCACGTCTCATCATCATGATCCCCCCCCCCCCCATGCGTTAATGGGGCAAGTCTCCATTGAAAGTTTCAGACCACAAAACGCCAAAAGAAAGTCGCCATCAGGCCTAATAGAAGCCCAGGCCCAATCAGAATAAACTTATTAAAAACTGGATGGAGAACTATCAAAATCTTTTCGCAAATTCGACTCGGTAGACCAGCATGCGGTCAGCAACAAGATGAAAAAACTATTATATTTTTAATATTAGTTTCGATTGACGAAATTGCGGATAATGTAGAAAAAAAAGTATATTTCTGATTTTTGACGAAAAAACAATTTGTATTTTCAACAGACAAACAAAAAGCCTCTTCAAACACACAGGTCACATGATTGATTTCAAAAACCTACTGTAGGAGTTAAATAGCAGCAGTAGCAGATTTTCTTGAGTAATTGACAACATCAAGTCGAGGGCAAACAAACCCCACGAACAGAAAAATCTCAGAAGAAAATTAAGTTCACCATATTTGAAAAATCGTTGAAAAGATCACCAACACCACGTTTCTATCGGGAAGTGATTGGGGAAAGTTTCGCAATCATGAAGAAAGCGAAGTCTAAAATCTAGCCACCAGTGGAAATTTTTCTCTGACCGCTCATAAAGCATCTACTGACTTCGCTGAATCTAATCGGGTTGCCGAGACGCTTGGGAAAAAAAAATCAGATGTATCAACCCCACAAATATTGTTCCTGGCTGGTTTTGTGGTGTTGCGGAATGGATGTCCCAACTTTGGCAAAAACGCCTGGAAAAATTCTATCCAGTGAAGACTTGCCCTTTCTATCAATTCAATTAAATCGATTTGAATAAAGTTATAGTAGACAATTTTTAAAAAATGATGGTTCATCTTCAGACCCCCCGGTTTGAGTTCATTGACGTTTCCTCTTTTGGGGATTCTATCCAGGACCATCTCAACATCATGGGCTGGGTGATGGTCTGGAGCCCCATGCTTATCCAGTTCACATTCGCGCAACTGTGGGAAATCCAACAAACATCACAAGGACCCCCAGTAATCATTAGCAACCCCCCCCCCCCGTTTTTTAATGAGATAGGATAGGAAATCCTACTGGATACTGGAAATAAGTAAAAAAAAATTTCAACAAATTCCCCTTGAAAACAGTATTTTTTCACATAAGAATTCAAATTTCAAAGCTCTCTGTACGTCTCCCTAACAACAACTGTGTCTCATGACATCCCTTTTACTCGATTTTCACTCAAGGCACCCCTTAGAATATATCATGATCGGCTTTTGGGTTATAAGGGGTTATAACCCTAATTTGTGTTGGTTATCCACACAAATCCAAGTTGAAATGGCGAAAAAAAAGCTTTGCTTGATTTTTAAAAAAATGGTCAGAGGGCGTCAAAAACATGTCTGTCACGGGTAGAGATTTTCTCAAGCCATCCCTGCCCATGACCACGAGGGAGCCGTACGGCCCAAGATTGAGAACCGCTCGTCTAGATCAGTGTGCTTAGGGTGTTGATGCAACGGACCGGGAGGGGGGGGGGGCGGGAACGGCAGAAGCTACAGATATGGAATCTTATGCACACACCCCACATCCTGCAGCCGGGCTCCCCCAGACTGGGATCTTTGACGGGTCCCCTCTATAGTGAATTCATAGGGTGAAAAAAATATATTAATCGTCCCGAGCCCCCGAACTAGAGCCCTATTAGATGCCCTACCCATGTGAGAAGGGGCATTTCTTATGGGATGATTTAACGGGAGGAGGGGTCTAAGAAAGGGGTATGACGCGACAAATACGTAATAAGTTTGGGAATCTTATATATATCAACTATAGAGGTGGAGTTCTTAACCTTCTGTGTCCCACGGACCCTGTCTGCAAATAGGATGAAGGCCACGGACATCCTTGCTAAGACAAGGCTACTTCAGAGAACAATATTTATCTCATAATAATGCCAAACAGTTAATTATCAAGTTTTTTTTCATCCAAGGTCACGGACCCTCCCCCCCCCCTTCCCCCTCACGAAACCTCTACAAGCACCCAAAAAGGGTCCGTGGACCTCTTGTTATGAACCACTGCTCGAGAAGCAGAACTGAGGTCACTGTTTTACGAATTTCGATTTTTCCCCACAAAAGTGATACATTTTTTTAGAAATTTAATAGAAAGCGACAATATACACATGCCAGGTCATTTTTAGAAAGAAAAAAAAACAGGGATCTTTTTGCAAGAAATTAGAAGGTACAATAATCCTCCGAAGCAGAATATGTTTCGATCAGTGCTGGTGCAGAACAATCTGGAAGAATTTTAAGAAAAGTGTAGAAAAACACATAATAGAATTTATATGGATTATTTATCATGGGATTATATTACGGAAATTTTTACCACAGAGCATTTTAAGTCAGCTGACAGCTCGTTGCAGAACAATGCATAGCATTCTGCTTTGGGGCGAGAATCTTCCGGGAGCCCGGGAGATGGAGCAGAAACTTTGGAGACTAAGCGACTATGAAAAATGTAACATAATTTCGTGCCAGAGCCACATTGCCCCCCCCCCCCGGAGTAGCCTAAGAACCTGATAACACCCTTGATCGATAGCATCACCTTCAACTAGTCCGATAACACCCTTGATCCGAATTCCTCCAGTCAATGAAAAAAAAACTGACCGATGACATAATTCAGAAACACCACAGGTGTAAAAGAAGGAGAAAACAACAAGCAGGTGGTTTCCCCCAATCACGTGGTGAGAAAAATTCTCGAAGACACCAGATGAATATCAAAATGGTGAAGTCCTGTAAAGAACTTACCAGACACCGCGAAGATCATAAATATACATACATAATGACGCAACGACGACCGCCCATTGAGCAGCAATTAAAACAAATTAAACATTCACATTAAGAAGCATTTTCTTCTGTGATTCCCGGAGACGCCGCATCTTTATGATCCACCTGCTTTTAGTTTTTACGTGCCAAGAGCAGATGTTAGAGACCATCATTATACGATGTTATTTTTTGTCGGTTACACGAAGAACTACAGCATAGTTTTCAAAACTTTTGGTTCCATCGCCCCCCCCCTCAAATTTTTTTTTTCTAATCGCCCCCTACTCGAATCGACCTATATAGTAAGCACATAGCTTCTACCGCCACTTGGACCATTCCATCGCCCTGTCCACTTTGAGACGCATTGAACTACAGTCAAACTCGGTTATAATGGCATGGCAGGCAGATTCCGTGAAATTTTGTCTTTTTAAGCGAAGTATCGTTACAACAGAGGTTGACTTTTATCGAAACTTTTGGCGGGAGATATAATCAGCTCGGACTGCAAAACACTACAGTCAAGGTATTGCTACAACCGAAATCGTTATAACTGAGTTTAAATAGGGGTCATTCAAGTATTACGTGAGCATCGGGGGGGGGGGGGGGGGTTGGATCCGCTGACTTTTGATGACTGGGGGGGGGGGGAAATGAAGGCTGCTTACGTCATCAACCACCCTTTTTTTGAAGATATGAAATATTCTAGGCTCCTGACGAGAAATTTTGCTGACAACAGGGAGGGGCCAGTGTTTTGCTGACGTTTGCTGACAAGGGGGTCATAAATGGCTAAAAATCTGCTGAAGTAATACTTGAATGGCCCTAAGGCTTGTGACCAAAATTTGGCTCGTGATTGATGCAGCCCACGATTACAAACTAATTTTGTAAAAAATGAACTAGCGACGCATTTCCGTGACCCGCGGTGCAGTTTTACATCACTTGAGCGACCCTCATATTCTCAGATCATTTAAGTGGCTAGCGGCATATTTTCATATCGCTCAAAGCATAGTTCCCAAAACTTTTTGTTCGATATCGCCCCCTTCTTCATAATTTTTTTTCTCTTATGCCCCCCCCCCCCACTCAAGTGAACCCATAGGTTCCTTCCTATGTTACACTCGTAGTTTCTATCGCCTACCTGGAACGTTCTATCGCCCACCAGAGGGGCAGTATTGCTCACTTTGGGCAATACTGCCCATACTACCAAAGGGACAAACGGCATAATTACATATGACCACTGCAAGGTTCCAGAGCAATTACGTGGTTACAGATCACCGCGGCACAGTTCCAGAGCACTTGAGTCACCCGCAGCACAGTTCGGATGACTCAAGTGACCCACAGTGCATTGCCAGATCACTTGAATGACCTGCAAAATAATTGGAAAGCACCTAAGTGACCCACGTCAGAGTTCCAGAGCACTTAAGGGACCAGCGGCACAGCTCCAAATCACCCAAGTGACCCACGGTGCATTCCCAGATCACTTGAATGGCTTGCAGATAGTTTCAGAAAGTACTTAAGTGACCATCAGCATAAGATTACCGCAGCACAATACCAGATCACTCAAGTGATCAGCAGCAAAGCTTCAGATCACTCAAGCGGCTCGCGGCACATTCACCGATCACTTAAGTAACCCGCGGCGCCGCTCCAGATCACTTAATTAAGTGTCCCGCTACACACGTTTCCAAATCGCTGAAGCGGCCGGCACTCTCCTAAAAGTTGAACACCCTTCCTTCCTACACACAGCAATTCCCCTGGGAAAACGACACGGACAGGCCCCAGACGCAGCTGGAAAACAAAAGGATGTGACTTTAATTCCTCTTCCGGCCACGATGCCATGTTACACAAATAAAACCCTTATATGCAGATGCTCTCTCTCTCGTTATTTGCATGATCCGGAGACTTTAGTCACGAAAATCCTCTTTACTAGGAATATCGAGGATTGAGGTAATATTATTCTTGGGAATAGACTTTTTTCTTTTATTGTCGTATACGTGGACTTCTCACCGGAATATTTATAAGCCCTACATTACATTTTATTACATCTCGGAGAATAATCCCCCTACCGCCAATAACGAGCCAAAAAGTGTCAATGGGAAGAAATTCCTATTGTATTTAAATAGCTTCGAGAATATTCTAATAGGCTATTTGGCCCCGATTTCGGGAATTTGAATATGTATTCAGTGATTATTTTTTAGGGTATTTCTCGTATAAATTTTGACGACGTGATCCGATGACCCAAGATCATTTGAATTGTACTGGATTAAAGACACTTGACTTATATATATGGGAATTTCGCAGATCCTATTAAGATCCCTGGGTAGTGATCTACGGTGGCCTCCCCCCCAGGCGAGAATTTCTCAGGGCTCATCTATTGTGTGTAGTACAGTTCAGTTTTATATATATATTTTTTACAATCCCCACAGAGCCGCAGACAGTGTTATATTTTAGGCCCGTGGACGGCCTTTCGAAAGATGTGTGTGTCTCTGTGAACTGCTGGCGACTATAGTCAGTACTGTCTGCCAGCAGTTTAGACACACTTATCGGCGCCTCCATTATTTCCGGGGGATGTCCAGGGGCCTAGAATTCAACACTGCCTACGACTGGGCTCCCAGTGGCGTCTCAGTGAGCTGGAAATATTGATTAGAGTGCCTATTCATGCTTTGAAGTGGTTCTTTTACGTGGGAAAATATCTACCCAACTATTCTGGGGAGCCGTGGATTAACCATGAGCTATGGCAAGGGAGCCGTCAGTACCAAAAGTTTGAGAACCACTACTGTAAAACATCTGCTCAAATACGTTCCCGGGATAAACAAAAGTTAATTAAATTTCAGAATAAATGGAAAAATCAATTACAGACGAAAATTCAGAATCAATTACAGATGAAAATTCAGAATCAATTACAGATGAAAATTCAGAATCAATTACAGAATGGACTAAAATTCAAAATCGATTCCAGAATGAAGAAAAATTCCAAAACGATTCCAGAATGGAGAAAAATTCAGAATAACGGAATGAATGGTTTCAGAGTGGATGAAAATTTGGAAATAATCTCAGTATGGATGGAAATCCATAACTAATAAAAGACAATAATTTCTGAGTAGACAGAAAAGATAATTTCAGAATCAATAAAAATTCAGAACTAATAAGAACAAATAACATAACAATGGATGGCAATTCAAAATTAATTCCAGAATGGATAAAATTCCTTTTAATGCAAGAAATAATTTCGGAAAAGATAAAATTCATTTTTATGAAATACATAATTTTTCGAATGGACAAAATTTCTGAATTAATATTAGAACCGATAAAATTCAGAAATTATTCAAGAATATTTTTGGCCTTTCTAAGAATATAACGGGCCCCCGAGGTGCAAAGCCACCGTCCTAAAGCAGTGCTTTATTTCACATTCAGTACTTATTGACGCATATCGCTCATTAGACACAAACATCGAGCTCAAAAATTCAATCCAGCGACAACAAACACAAAAAATCCACAGCACTAACATCAAATTTCTTTTGGTCGCTATAACAACCCGGGATTCATCAAACCCTATACGTGTCTATTTTGATTTTTTTTTTCTCCATCTAATCAACCAGCCGAACCCAACAGCTAATTTCTCCAGCTCAGGTTATCGGAATTCTCTCCGATAATAAACAAATGCGTTCCCCCGACTAGTTCTTGACACATTTCAAATTAGTTTTTCGTGACACTTCCATTAAACAAAAAATCATAGCTGGAAAATAAACACACACACACACACACAGAGAGCTTGTAGAAGACATCTCCTCCTCTTTTGTATTTATTTCATCGAAGACAGATAACTTCTTTCAACCTCAACGCTTTAAACGCATGGAGGAAAAAAATAATAATGTAAGAGGTTAACGAACATCTTTTTCCATATTTTTTTTTACACTTATTTTCACACACGGCAGCGAAATCGGAATCATTTTCCCACACTCTTTCAGCCGAGAGAGATAAAAAAAAAAAAAAAATTTATAACATCCATTTTTTTTTCCCAAGAACCATGAAGCATGGGGGGAAATAGTAGAGAAGAGTATACATTAAAGGTCAAGGCACGTATCAATAACAACGTAGAGATGAGAATATAAAAAAAATAGTTATAATGATGATGATGATGCTTTTGGCATCTATAATCTCAATATTGTTTTTTTTAGCTCCATTTTTTGTCCGTTGGTTAATGGAATTTTCCATTAATCTATAAAATTAATCACATATTTGTTGTATGGATACAATAAGTAAAATCGGTGTTTGTCAAAGTGGGCGGAATCACCCTCCAAAACGAACCGGGGTGGTAAAGGCTATAGGTACAGCATACAATACTATAGATTAGTTACAATTTTGCAGCAATAAAATGTGTCCTTCATTAAAAACGCAGTAAATGAAGACGGTACAATGGAGTCCGTGGACCACAGCTGGACCAATCTCAGGTCACCATGGCGACTAAGAAATTAGTATTGGCGCCTAAAGTTTTCTATGTGAGATTACTAAATTGTGGAATCTGAGGAAATACAAAATATTTTGGAATTTATATCAGTGTATCTATCAATAACGTACACGGTAGCTATGTCCTGAAATATAGTCAAAAGAAATATATTTTTGACCTTTTTTTGGTGGAGAAAAATGTTTGGCGCCTAAAAAATTGTTCTGGCGCGAAGATCTTTTTGCAATTTGTCAAGCTCTTAGGTTAACTTAGGAAAGAGAAAATGTTTTAGATAGAAGATTGGGGGGGGGGGGGGCATTGTGAGTCACTGATAACTTTCATAGATGTGAATGTATGGAAATATGGGTGAAAAAAAATGTGACCACTTTCGGGGACCCAATAGAGCAAGACTTGACGAATCAAGGGTACCAGGTCCCCATGGTGACTAAAAAATTGGCACTGGCGCCCAAAGTTTTTTTATGTATGATGACTAAATTTTCAAAATTTATGTAGATGTTTCCCACCAACATGGAAAAGATCGCCAAGGCCCGGAAAAGCCTATAAAAATGATTTTGGCTATTTTTTCCTGAATAAACTTTTGGGAAAAACAAGTATCCCCTCGGTTCCTAATAAATTTGGCTGGCTCCTAAATGTTTTCCCCCGATTTGTCAAGCCCTGATATCAGCTCTCCACGCAAGCACAAAACTTGACCAAATGGGCGATATCGCTTTCAGTAAATGGTGCTATAATTTAGTGGGGGGGGGGGGGAAGCAAAAAACAATAGATCTGTTCAGGAAGAAGGCCACAGAGGTAATTGTTGCTTTGAGAAAGGAAGCTCAAAAGACTAAATTCGAAAAACTCATCTAAACTCTTCAAACGGAAAATGAGTGATCGTAATTGATCACACATTAATACCAAATTGCGTTTTCCAATTAGTGCCAATTAAGAGTGAAATTCTGCGAATCCAACCGTGAGAAAGATGTCTACAAGGACTCTCTCATTCACTTAAGCGTGGTCATTAATCCAGATCGCCATCTTTAATTGAGGATTGATAATCTTTTGTCTCTCATGCCTCGTCGAACATTAAAAAAAAAGTATTCCTTGTACGTATTTTTTCCAGAAGGAAAAACAACAACAGGCTCCATCACGCGGATCATATTCAACGAGGTGTGGGAGTTATGTGACTAAAACTCCTCATTAAAGAGGTGTAGTTCCCAACCAGACATCCGTAGAAAGTTTTCACCTATCGTTTCCCATTACGTCACCCCCCCCCTTCCTTAATGAAGAGTTATATGCATTTATAACGAGTCTTCAATGCGAAATTGAACCTTACACAGCTGCGGCCATATTACTTGAGAGTGTAAAGGAGAAAGAGAGATGGTCAAACGACTCATCGGATCTTACCGAAGGCTGCCTACCTTACCATCTTGGTAGAAACTTTTTTCCTTAGCTCATGCTCATGACCCGTGCAGCGAAATGAAACGCATGACTGGCCGGAGAACAATAGCCACTCATCGGCTTCATACATGCATGACCAAAGCCAAGAAGAATGGAGAAAGAAAAACATTTGTATGGTCCTTCTTCTACCACTTGTTCCAGACCGTATTTAGAACTTGGTTTTGTTTTTTGCTTTTATTTCAAAGAGCTGTATAAGTCAGTACTAGAACATTTCATATTTACTTAACGAAACATTCAAACTTCCTATATAATGAATTAGAACATATTTTTCTTCTATCTGCCAAAGTTATTGGGAAATCAATGAATGACTTTGTAGCACAGTCGTGAAAGGGTACCTAAAAAAAAGCCGGAAAATGGTACAGGGCCCTTTTAAAAGTCCCGATATACGCTATATGATCAACAGACAGTTTTTTTCCCCCGATCATGGTCCTACAGTCAGGAAATGTATGATCTCTCAGTCACTCACTGGGGCAATTAAGAATCCTTTTTTTACACACTAAGGGGAATCGAAATTCCTTTATTTACTCACTAGGAGAAATTGAGACTCCCTTTTTCACATACTAGGGACATCGTGGATCCCCTGGTCACTCACTAAAAGAATTAAGAATCCTTTTTTCACACACTGAAGGCGACAAGGATCCCTAGGCCACTCACTGAAGAATTCAGAATCCTTTTTCACACATCGGGGCATCGAGGATTCCTCTGTTACTCGCTGGAGGATCGATAACCCCCCCCCCCCGTAGGTATATACGTGCAGGAACACCTCTCTGAGATAATGAATCATAAGATAATGTATCGGCATTCAGTTCCACAATCCTCTATTTCCCAGGACCACCTAGTTATTTGGAAACTTTTTAATTTATCGAGGCTCAATAAAAATTTCATGTTTGAAAAACATGAATCGATGTTCACACATTTTTTTGACATTGATATACTTTCAAAATTCCACAGTGGTCTACCCCAGTAATCATCACTGATCTTTCTAAAAAACCATTAATTTTATGGGGGGGGGGGGGTCACATCATAGAAGACTTCTGAGGGACCTTCTCGATTCAGGGAACAAGAGAAGCCTTATGGATATAATCCAGAAGATACGCTATTATACAGTGGATCCCGCTTATAACGTTTTTCAAAAAATCGTCACGTAAAAACGTTGCAAGCGAGAAAACGCTTTAAACGGGAAATCTTATTAGAGTTAGGACCACAAAAAATAAGTCGTACTAAGCGGGAAAACGTGGTAAGTGGAAACGTTGTAAGCAGGGAACGACTACATTAATAGGGAAAAAAAAGGAAGCAGTAGAAGCATTTCAAGTTCACATGAAAGGGAACATGCGCGCAATTAAAGCTCAATGGACCGCACAAAATGGTTGGTCCCAGCAGGAACCGCCGTTTGATACGATCTTTTTTTCTTTCTTTAAAAACTAATCCTTTTGCGGCCAATGATCCGATCCATCCAAGAAGAAAAACTATGCCTCGAAATTATATAAACATCACATTCCTTATTTAAGGATGTTTCTACCGAAATATACTGTACATCAACCACACTAACTCCTTCTATGCAGAAAGATCCTCTCTAATAACTTAATGGTCAACTGAACATCAATGTTCATTCCATCTTCCTCCTCCTCCTCCTCCTCCTCCTCCTCCTAACCAATCACAGCAGTTATTGCAGAAAATGATAGAACGCGGACACGCGTAATAAGAGAAACAACAACCATCTCTTTACCGAAAGCACCATTTCCGGGCCGGTTAGCAAGGAAATTGGGACCCCCACTCTCGGTGCCAAACGCGTGTCTGTGCAAAAAACCATTTCGAAGATGTCGATGATCTCCATCAGATACTACCTGACGATTTTGTGGTTCAAAATGAAGTAGAATGAACCCGAAAATAGAAACTTGACCATAAAAATGTGTGATTATTATGCACAGTACACATAAATCGCAAAAAAGGGCTCCCTTAATAAAATAGAAAAGGGAGTCTTCAGCTTCCTTCGAGTCGCGAGCACCGTCCAATATCGGGAAAAAATAAAAGCACCAATTTAGTGAATGATTATGCCATGGTACTCAAATTAACACCATCGATGCGAATTCTTGAATTCCACCAACGTTTTTTGGTTAAATTGGAATGCCGAGCAAGAGTACACTTGGCTGCTCCAGTAAGCACCGCAACCACGAGTTTCTATGGATGAACAAGTGGTATAGTCCTTTCTAGGGCTACGTGGAACTCTTGCACACTCCTGAGAATACATAGGCACCTTATGCGTTTTTAGTATATAAGAAAGTCAACTGATTTCATGATACTTAAACCTCCTACACAGTTCTAGGAGTAAGCACACCTATCACGCATTTCCATTGGACCATTCTTCAATTCTAGGGATACGTAAAACTCATACGCATTTCTAGGGATACGCATGCCACTTGTGCTTTCTGGGGGCTTCACAAGAAATTGACACATTTTCAGGGATAAGCAAGCATCGTGCGCATTTCTTAGGATACATAACCTCCCACCCAATTCCAGGAATACGCGCATCAACCACGCATTTCCAGCGAGTAAAAGCTTCAGAAGCATTTCTAGGAATAAGCACACCTCATGCTTATCCTCTTGGGATAAGCAAGAATTTCTAAGAATACACAAGCCTTATACGCGTGCTTCGGAATACGCAAGTCTCATACGCATTCTTTAGGATGCACGAGCATCCTACGCATTTCTTGGGATACACAAAACTCCTACTTATGTGTACGCAAATCTACCACGCGTTTCTATTGGCAGGAATTTCGAGAATCATATTCATAATCGGGGGGTGGGAGATACTTGAGGTATGAAGAATTGAAAACCACTGGCATCAGAGCATCATATCTTTAAGCTCTCTGGATGAGCGCCAGTAGCGTACCCAGGATTTTTTGATGGGGGGAGGGTGTCATAATTTCTTTTTTCATTCTCAAGAAGGTTTTTCCCCCCGTCTTTTATACTGCAAATAACATTAAAATCTCAGCTCAAAGTAACACCTCTTCTTTCAAAAGTCATAAATTAGTGCTAATTGTGAAAAACACTCCAGTATATAGACGAGTGATTACTGACCACGTTTTATCACATTCCTTTGAATTACGTACACTGTAATCAAGGCATCGTTTTTTCTTTTCCCTCATCACATTTTTCCTGAAATTTTAATATTTAATATACGTTTAATAGTACACGTCCTCGACATTGAAAAAACACGCATCATTTACCCCCACCAAAAAGGAAAGAAGACGAAAATAACCATCCAAAGATGTCGCAGAAACGCCATGGACCGTTCAAAAGCATTTCCTACGGCCAGAGAAAATATTCTCGACCACCAACATCCGGCGTTTGTTAACAACATGCGGTCTTTTTTTTTTTTCTCCGACTTTTTCTAAGAGGACAGGTCGAAGTTTATATACAAGAAAAGAGGCAAAAAAGAGAGAGAGAGAGAAGGGTTGGATCCGGGTAGAAGAACAATATGCCGTTGATGACCACGTTTGGATTTGGAAAATAAAATAAAAAAATAAATAAATAGCGTAGACTATATATCAGGCATGGCTTGTCCTTGTCAGAATTTCGAGAGCATTCCGTGATGTATAGGGAGTACGAGAATATAAAATAAAATCAGAGAGGTCTAGAATAGTATCTCGAACACGTAGAGAAGAGAGAAATGGTTTTGTCATGTATTCCCTCTGTATCTTTCTCTACATAGATATGTAAATTTATCTCGCGCAGTGGGTTTTTCTACCCTTTAACAAATGGACTGTCCTTATTTGCAAGGACTCGAAGAACTCGTGAAAATTTCCTCTCAGAAATGATGAAAAGCGTTTCATGATTGTCATCATATTTGGCCTGAAGACAGTTGCGTAAACACTTCGTGTCAGTAGTCTTACTAACAATGAATGATCAGTTTTGGAAATTTTCTCAGAAAATGGAAGTGCTCGAATATCATAATCTGATCAATTTTAGCAGGGCGTGAATAAATTTTAAAAAAAAAAAAAATGGGAGCCAAGCACATTTTCATAGCACAGTAACCAGCAAAGATGGTAGTTCAATAACCTCGAGTCCAGACATCTTCAACGTTTTTCAAAGTCACTAGCACCATCTATGCCTATCTATTTCTAGAACAAGATCACTCATATAGCACTTTGACATATTTTCATGCTCAAGGCAAAATGCTAATCATTGTATGCATCTTATAATTTTTATGTCTCATCTACCTATCACGCCCTCTTATCAGTTAAATAATTTTCTCATCAACCCCTTCCCCCTGCTAAGTCAACAAATAGTATCCCATGTTAAATTTGTAGCCAGCCGAAATTTTTAGAAACTAGGCAGTTTTTCGTACACTCCGGGACTTACCGACATCTTTTCCTGATGGTATTCGTGCCGACAAAAATTTGTGTTGTTCTGAGACTTTAATAATCACTCATTGTGAATGTGATTTTTTAGTTGCCATGGCTACCTGGAATCTCGGATTTGTCAAGCCCCGAGTTTAATCAGAATGTTGACCAATAGCTCACAATCGCGAAGTCATACAAACGAATCGAGCACTCTTGGACACTTCAATGAGTACCACGGTGCTTTCGAGCATTCAGACAGCAGTCTTGAGAGAAACAAAGGACAAAATAATACCCTCGGCAGCGGGACAGCTCAGTAAAAGCCAGTAGCAACCCGAGAAGGGAACATCATTCAAAATCACATGACAACCGCCATATTGGACACACATTTCTTTTTAAATTAAGATTCCCACACTTCAAGTAATCCTAGATTAAGATCACGTGAGACGAGATACTCTCCAACTCACTCCACTAACACGAGTTGCAGTTATGCATACATAATAATACCAAGCTATTCCACCAGTAGCTGCTGCATGCATGCATGCATCATACAGAAGAAAAAAAAAGCATCAAGTTCAAGAAAAAAAATAAGATGGAGGACTAGAAAGCCATTAAGAAAGCACAGAGAGAGAGAGAGAGAGAGAGAGAGAAAAGCTCCTTCTGAACTTGAACTTTGAACTTGGTTTAACCACCAGATGCTATAGCTAGTATTATATTATACGTGATATAACTTCTTTCATATGTGAGATGCTCACTTTCTTCTTTTTAATAGCAGGAAAAAAAATATATTCTCATTATACTTGATCCCCCACGCCAAAAATTCCTTTATATACAGGGCGAGGCAAAAGGAAAAAAAAAAAAAGATAACTGTGATCTGATGAATATGAAGCATTAATAACAACTTGGGGGGGGGGGAGGAGAGAAGAGCTATGAAATGATACTTTCTCATTAAGTTTCATGCAATATATATTTTTTTTGCATCCCCTCATCGTTTATCGTCTCGGTGAGGAAGTCAATGTCTCGGGTGCGGCTTGAAATTTCATCAAAGAAGGGATTGGTCGAACCCTATCCCTTTAATATGTCCACGATTATTTGCGTATGGTTTGACCGCAAGTTTGAAATCGTGTTTCGGTTTTACAGCCATTTGGAAGCTATGGCAGTTTGGTGGACAATGTTTTGTTTTTTTCCGATTAGTGATCGGCATTTGTAATATTCATTCAAAATGATGAGCTGATCTCTGACTGATCAAGCTCATCCCAGACAACTGAAGGCATAGACCGTTATTCGTAAATCGGGGGGGGGGGGCATAAGATTCTGGCCTGCGAAGCAATCGAAAAAAAAAAAAAACGCAAAACATTAAAATTTATTTTATTGGTATTTTTCATTTTTACGTTGCCCTCAAAACTTTTATGCACCCCTTCAGGACCATAACTAGGGGAGGGGGGGTGGCAACTGTCCCGGACTGAAAAATTTAGGGGACAGCATTTTTAGGTGGAAACAAAGAAATCCGTTATAAAATTATCGAATTTTAAAGTTGTGGGGGCGTCAAAAATTCTGGTTACGGCCCTGCACCCATTCAAGAAGTTTAGTTCAGTCCTATCAGAAGCAATTCAGCTTCTTTAAGGCTCAACAATAAGTAATTCGGCTTCTATAAAAAAAGTTAAACAGCGTCTATAAGGTCTCATAAGAAGTAATTCAGCTTCTATAAGGTCTCATAAAAAGTAATTCAGCTTCTACAAGGTCTCATAAAAAGTAATTCAGCTTCTATAAGGTCTCATAAGAAGTAATTCAGCTTCTATAAGGTCTCATAAGAAGTATTTCAGCTTCTATAAGGTCCTATAGATCTGTAAGAACTCATTAAGGTTTTATATAACCCTCAAAAAAAGTTGAACTTCTATAAGGTCGTGCAAGAAGTTATTCGGCTGCTTTTGAGATCCTGTATAAAAAGTAATTCTACTTTTATGTAGCACTCGAATAAGTTATTCAGCTTCTTTAAGGTCTTATAGCAAGTTATTCCACTTATTTAAGGTCTTATAAGATGTTATTCTACCCTCGAAGAAGTCATCAAGATTTTAAAAGGTTCTATAAGAAATAATTTAGAGCTTCTTTATATAAAAGCTTCTATAAAGTCATGTAAGAACTTATTAAGGTTGCCCTCGAAAGAGTCATTCAGCTTATTTAAGGTCCTGAAATAATTCAGCTTCGATAAGGTCACATAACACTTGAGCAGAAGCGAACACTAAAACGAGCACATCCAATATATCCATTGATATTCGATGATCTTCAGGGATGTAACACGTCGTAATGTAATAGTCGTCTCAACAAAATTGGTTGGCTTCTTTCTATGCAGCTAACTACAGTATCAGGTCGTGAGTTCCTCATTGGACATTATTTTCAACAACATCAGCTTCTGTGAGAGATGAGTAATAAAAGAAAAGAAAAAGGGAACCCATCTCAGTTTATGCTCACCTTCAGGGGGAAATGAAGTAAAAGAATGAGAATTCATCTCCGGCTTGTTTTTTTTTCTTTCGCCCCCCCCCCCACTCGAAGCGTTTTCTTTTCCAACAAAAGCTTTTATCTGAATTGAATGGGTTCTTTTCCCCAACTCACAGAGACTAGCCGGAGGTCAGAAGAACAACCAGACCAAGAAAGTAGAAGGAGAGAAAGAGCTTTTTCTAGAGCTGGTAGAGAAGAGGAAAACAAGATCTTTCATGGTAGAAAAAGGCTTGTGGAAGGAATGAAAGCCCTACCCATTTATACAGTGAACCCTCTCTCCATCTCTCTCTCAAGGGTCACATCGCTATACGGCCAATTTTTTTTTCTGATCCAGAATATATTTTCTACCTGCACTCACTTTATCTCATTCCGATTCCAGCTTCATTCTGATATCCGTCCTGCGGATATCTCGCAGTAACCGTTCAGTTACCACGGACAACCTTTTGGAAGCCGTAGGTGAAGAATAAGCGACCTGTAGTTTCAGACATCATGATGAGACTAATGTAGAAAAAGAGATCAAGAGAAGAAATTTTTCGTTCCAAAATTACAGTTTGAATCCATGACTTCATGAGAATCAATATTTAAACGCGGGAGAACGCATTAAACCAGTGAATCCCAAATATTCGGTCCATCATTTTGAATTCTTAGTTTATAGAAATGAATTCTTAGCCCTACAAAATATCTCCACAGCTATATAAAAATTTTCGTTATGATATTTATTCGATTCGGAATCTTGAACTATTTATAGCATTGTAGCCCACCCAAGATACCAAACCACTCAAGTGGCCCGCGATCAGATGAAAAATTCTTCAATTGGCCCACAACATGATTGAAAATGATTCAAGTGGCCCACGACCTAATTAAAAATTCTTGAAGAGGCCTGCGATCATCAAAAGGCTGGCCACATCTGTAGAAGGGAGTGTTCGGACTAGTGTTAATAAAAAATACTTTGCTCTAACTTCATTCCCGAGGGCATCATGAGAGTAAACATTTTTGGAAATCCCAGGATTGACCAAGATCTAAAGATCTAGTTCGAAATCAAACCAATCTAAAAAAGAAGAGGAAAAAATATATAGTGGACATTGCCAATAACGGACACTCCCGATTAGCGGGCACATTCGAAGTCTGTGGAACAGTGCTTCAGAGCACCTCAGTAAACATTAACGGACTATCCCCATCAGTGGACGCAGATTCGGTTCCAAAATTGTGTTATCGAGAAGTTCCGCTGTATTCGGGAATTTCTAGACTACATTCGGGCATGTTCAGGTCCAAAAGAAAAAAAAATAGCCCTTCCAGAAGATGCCCTGTATATAGATGTAGCCCCTCAGAGAGGATCCACACCTTCCCCACCAACAGACCAAGAAAAATTCCTCACCCCATCATTGAAAGGATCCACAAATTGACACCAAACGTAACTTCCAGACAATAAATAATAATAAAATACATAGTAGAAAATATGAAAAAAAATATAAGTACTACATAGCACGGGGGGGAGGGGTTGTCTGAAGATAGCCTTCTAGGTCCCTCA
The DNA here is from genome assembly GCF_987345545.1 of Pholcus phalangioides. Taxonomy (NCBI): domain Eukaryota; kingdom Metazoa; phylum Arthropoda; class Arachnida; order Araneae; family Pholcidae; genus Pholcus; species Pholcus phalangioides. The sequence goes on along the minus strand of NW_028301601.1, from coordinate 15,260,292 downwards.
AATATTATCTTCCCCCCAACCCCCCCGCGAACCCAAAAAGCAAGGTGGATACGAGGTGGAGAGCGATATAGAGGGCACATGCCCCAAGAACAAGTAAAAAGAAAAAAAATAAGACAGGAAAGAGAGAAAAAGTAAGAAAGAAAAACAGAAGCCAGATGGCGAGCGAAAAGAACCCAACAGCTTCTTTGTTCGTCGCGATCCTGTTCCCACGGCTATCTTGGGGCCCTGCCGCCCCTCGCGAGCCACTCACTTCACTCCCTCTACTCGCGCATTGCATTCGCTTCACGCACACACACAAACACGGTGTCTCTCTCTTTTCCTCCATCTTCTTTTTATGAGAAAAAAGCTTGTTGCTTCAGGGAAGCATCTCTTGGAAAAAATTTCTCTCGGCCCGGGGGTTGCCTAAAAATTAAAATCCTGCAACTTTTCCACCACAGAAACAGATGTTGCTTCTTTCCTCGTTGACAGGTGTAAACACATGGCGGCCAGATGGGGTTTGTTTTGAAATGGGCTGGGAAAAAAAACCGTTGTGTGTGTGTGTGTTACTCGAGTTTCAGCAGGTATTTGGAAAGCCGGAAAACATCGAAAATATTCTTTGAACCAGTTCAATGTACAGTTGTACCTATAATCTACAGGTTTCTTGACGGGCTATATGAAAACGGGACCTTTCGAATTAGCGAAAAATTCGGTTTAATGAGGTTGATCTTTTAAACATGATTTTATTGTTTTCAACATTATCAGGGCCATAGCCATGGCCCCTCCTAGGCTGGGATCTTTTACCGGCCCTCCCGGACCAGACTTTCACGGGGTCCCCTTTATGATGGATTTATAGCGTGAAAAAAAAAAAAAAAGATTAAAATCCTCCCGTGGCCCCAGGGCTGGAGCCTTGTCAGCCCACCCCTTGTGGGGGCCATGGACATAGCTAGGATTTTTGCCGCCCCCACAACTTTGAAATTCGATAATTTTATAACGATGCTTTTTGTTCCCATCTAAAACTGCCTCCCCGGTTAGTTGCTCCTCCTGCTCCTCCCTCTTGTTCCGTCCCTGATATTATTATCCCATTATATACCGGAGTTTTCCAGACATTTTTCATACAGTTCTGTATTTGTGAGAATATTCTTCATTTTTGTGAAAAATAATTTCATAATTTTGTGAAAAATAAGTAATTTTATGGGAAGCCAAATAATCTATTCAATTTATCAAAAAAGACATGAAATGCCAAATTTATGGTTTCATTAATATGCATTTTGTGAAGGGTCCATTTTTCAGATCCGAAATTTTATGAAGGGTCCGGAAAACGGAACTAAATTTTAGCTGGACGTGATTAGGCAAACCAAGTAGAGAAAATCGCCAAAGATCTTGAAAACTGAAAATTTTTATTCTTCAAAAACGATGGTTACACAGATGACAGCAAAGACATTGCAAACTGTAAAAGACAGGCATGAGCACCACGGTGCTCCCTGAAGTAATCTGAGTGTTCGATGCTCGTGTCCGATTTCGTGCTCGCGAGCACTTGATCCACATTCCAATTAAACACCTTGTACAAATTGCGTTCAAGGATTTAAATCATCCTGATTTCATGCATTCATGTTTCAAACTTACCGTAAGGGTGCTCTTTTTTATGATAGGTACAGGCAGTGCTCGCGACTGCAAAGAGGTTGAAGACATCTGGTATAAGACATTTTACAAATTATACTAACGGTGTGCAAACGGCAATTTAATTATGTGGAAATTAATTTTCGTGCTGCAACCGTTGAGGTAGGGGCCGATTTTATTTATCCACAGCATCAATAAATGTTTTTAACAGCTTTTTTCAACCCCATAAAAGCTCTTGTGGGCCCCAGAATTCCCGGTTACAGAACCTTTTAGCTAATTTGCTGTAGAAAGATTAATATTCGAATCCAGGATGAGTCCAGATTATGCATCCCATCACCAGGACCGCAGGTACTATCACAATAATCACATTGCAATTAACATCAATTGAGATAATCCGGGAATACCATATAGCAAGAACTAAAAATTCCTCAAAAATTGTAATGTGCATCCAGCAATGGATTAAAAATATGGATGGTAGGTGATAATTTAGGACGAATCCTGGGATTCTAATCAAAAAACTACTAATTCTTTATGAGTACTGGACACTACATTCCCGCCCTAATAAAAAAAAATACTTATTAATAGACACTATACCAGAGGTGTTCAACCTTTTTCTAGTCGCAAGCACTGCCAGTACCCATCATCAAAAGAAGAGCAGCCTTACGGCAAGTAAGACATACGAATGCATAAAATCAGGATGATTTCAATCTGCAAGATGAATGCAATTCGTACAAGGGGTTCAATTGGAACGTTAATCACGTGCTCGCGAGTACGAAATCGGACACAAGCATCGAGCCCGCTTGGTACTTCAGGGTAAGGGTGCTAGCTAGCAATGGGTTGAAGATGCCTGCACTATACCTTTCGTACGAATCCTGGGATTCAATTAAAAACGATCGATTCCTTGTGAATTCTGGAATCTAGACATTTCGAAGTAATCCCAGAATCTCAATTCATGTACTCAAATCACTCAATTGGCATTCTTGTAGGAACCTCAGAGTAGCGCTTTGCCTACGCTCTCATAATGTTAAGATGATCCTGCGCAGTTCGAGCCCTTTCTCCTATCATTTTTCATGAGCTTTTCCGATCAGTAAAATTCTAGACTAAGTGAATTGTGTTTCCAGGACATGAATCCCATTCGAAAACGGTCAATAATCCATCATGGAAATGGCTTGGAATTTCGTTCACGAATTATGTATGCATACCAGGAAACCTGACGAATAAAATACAATACCATAATCAATTTCAAAACGTAACAACGCACGCTAAATCATAAAGGAAGCCATTTCCACCATCTCGGACACTAAACCCAAGATATGGAAAAAAAAAAGAAAATCTTAACGAACATTGCATACGAAGACTTAGCCTTGAAGTCATCTATAATTGATAAATCGTGACTATGTGGTAAGAATACATGGATTAACTTTTTAACTGGTTTCGTGATTCCCATTGAAGATCACGTAGGGTAGCAAGAGACTACGAGGAGGGGTGAAAATACCCAACAAGTCGTGATATATACTGCCCAAAAAACACGTTATTTTCCCCCCATCCATTCTCCCTCTCTCTGGGCATTCTTCTCGTGTGATAAGAAAACTATCCAATCACGTATTCTTTCTCAATCACTAAAGAAAGTGATCGGCTCGTAAAATTGTAATAATAACAGTGAGAGAAACCGATCCCGAAAAAAAGCATTCCGATCCCCGCCCCAAAATGACCATCTTCAATTGCCGACACAAAATTAGGGTCTGTGTGACGAAGACACATTCACGACTGGAATTAGTGAGTGCTGACGTCGGACGAAATTGGTCATTAAAAAAATAAATGTCTGGTTCCGAAAACACCTGGTGCTGGTTCTTGGAAACGTCTTGGAAGGCTTCTTATAGGGACATCATACCATGGATGTATCATACAGATGGCGTATAATGTCGTTCATACCTATAAGGTTAATTATGTGAGAGGAAAGAAAAAAATCAAAATGACCTCCTATTGAACAAGCGACAGCCATTGATGTCAATCTGTATGAAAATTGGAGTAAATCGAAATGGCTTTAACCCCATGAGAATATAAACCGCAATTCAATAAATGAATGATATATATATATATAAGACTTCATTGGGAAAAAAATCTTGGGAATGCAAAGTGGCCGAATTAAGGCTGAGACGAATAAATGCGTGTGAATGATTATAATTACAGAGTCAACAGATTCTTGACCTCATACTTTTGATGAGAGCTTAGAAATTCTCAGAGAGGTAATGGCTTTCTTCTTTTGGCTCTTCATAATGGCAGAAAAGACATCATTCATTGGATGGATGGCTTATTCGGGTCTTCACATCAAGAGACTCGAGAATTGGCTTAGTAAACAGAATGTTGCTAAATAGATTAGCATTTTCCGTATCTGATACGATGTAATAAAATTATCCAAAATTCTACACCCTCTTCAGCTTTGAATATCTTAAGTGAAATGAATGTCACTCCCGATGCAGTGTTATATTAAATCACAATGCCTTTCGTATGAATCCTGAAAATCTTAATCAAAAACTGCCAATTCCTCCTAGACAGGACACTTTACCAATTTCATATGAGAATCCCTGGATGTCAATCAAAAAATTACTAAATCCTTACAAGCATTAATGTGGATCCAAGGGTGCATTGAAAAATGGTTTCTCACAGGGATTGAAAAATGGAAAAAATATATATATTTAGGAGCTAGCCTGATTTCTTAGGAGCCAAGCATGGTATTTTGCTCCAAAAAAAGTCCTAAATAATGTTTTCTTTTACTTTGCCCATGTTAAAAGATATCGGAAAATTTTTTGTCACCATTAGACTCCAATTTGGAAATTTAATCCAATTCAACAACCACATTCAGAAAAGTTTAAGCACCCATACCGATTTTCTAGTCATCGTGGTGACCTGATGCCTGGGATTTGTCCAGCCCTGGTTTCTGACGATGATAATAGATTCGGTAGGAATACGGAAGTTTACCAGCGGTTGACAAATCGTAAAGAAAAAGAAAATTTAAGCGCCAGTCTAATTTCTTAGGGGAACGACGATTTTTTTTTCGAAAGAAAAATTATCCGAAAAAATTATATTTTTCTACTTTTTTTCGAGACTTAATGACCCCCTTTATAAGTTGAGACGTGATGATATAAGTTATGAAAATCTTTTGTGTTCCCCACATACTTTACTTATTCAATGATCACACATGGAAAATTTGGGCGCCAATTCCAATTTTTTAGTTACCATGGCACTCGATATTTGTCAAGTCTTGATATACAATACCGGAAAAACGAATGGGATATTTTTTTCTTATTATTACTTTACATTATGATATTAGCAAATTACAGGGCTTGGCGAATCGAGAAAAAAAATCTAGGAGCCAGAAAATTTTTTTAAGGCGCCAAGCATATTTCTTTCTCCCGAGCTAGTAATCGCGTATAGAAACTTTCAGGCACCAATGCCAATTTTTGTGTGGCCATGGAGGCAGAGAGCCTCGGATTTCTTAAGCCCTGCCACAAATCGCATCACTTTTTCCTTACCAGAAATAATGAGACTATCCTTGATATTCCCCAGTCATCATTTTTTTCAGCACTTCCGTATCATTACCATATTGCGAAAAAAATCATGTGGAAACACTCATAACATAGGCTATAGTAGTTCCAGTAGCAAGAGACACTCCTTTATGTTAGGATCCCAAAAGAGAAAAGAAGCCATCATTTTCAGCATTCCCCCCCCCCCCTTTTTCTACCTTTCATTAGTTTCTTTTCCTTTGCCCATAGGATTATATGATGATTATTATGTGATTTTTTTTTGCAGCTCCGCAGTCGATCGTCTAATTTTATGGCCCGATGGGTGTGTTGTGTGTAGGTGGTACTATAGTTTCATCCAGAGGGTGTAGTTACGTTGTATATACTGTAGCGAAGAGCGAGTTCAACGAGTTTCTTATATGGGTGTAATAAAAGATGGTATGGTTGTTTTTCTTTCTTTTTAAGGGCCCTGAATATTCCGATTTATGTGTTCTGTTACGTGGATAATGAACTTGTGAGAAGTTTCCCATGGGAGATGCGAATAATGAGCGGGACATTTGTGGTGGTTTGTGTTTCCTGTTATTAACTGTGTAGTGTCTACTATTTTGTAAAGCATTGGTAGTTTTTTTTATTGAGATCTCTGGATTCGTACGAAATGTGTATGTAGTTTCTAGTTTTGGAGGAATTAAATTTTTTGATTGAGATCCTGGGATTACAGCAGTGGCTTGACAAATCCAAGGCACCATGGGGACTAAAAAAATTAAGATTGGCACCCAGATTTTCTATGCATTAATAGAAGTCTGAGGGCAACACAAGATTTTCAGAATTTATATCAGCGTGTCTTGGAAAAGGGGGGGGGGGCGCGGTATAACCGAGTTATCGGAAAAGTCGAAAAATATCATTAGCTACTAAGAAATTGAACTGGAGCCTTTTTTTTGTCATGCCCTGCTGTATGTGATCATACTCACTTACTCATTCACCCACTCAGTCACTTGCTCGATCATTCACTAACTCTCTAAGCAGGGCCGTAATTAGGGGGGGGGGGCAGAGGGGGCAACTGCCCCGGGCGAAAAAATTTAGGAGGCGGCAGTTTTAGGTGGGAACAAAGAACACCGTTATAGAATTATCGAATTTTAAAGATGTAGGGGACGGCAAAATAATGTTCGCCCCGGGCTAAAAAAATCCTAGTTACGTGCGCTCTAGGTCATTCACTCACTCACTCTTTACGTCGATCGTTCTGTCAGTCATTCACTTCTATCACTCATAAACTAGATCACTCACTCATCAAATACTCTGTCACTCACTGACTCACTCAGTTACTCACTAGGTAGCTTACTCTGTCAGTCGCTCACTCACTTATTTACAAGGTCGCTTAGTCTATCACTAACTCACTAGGTCATTCACTCCCTCATTCACCTACTCATTCAGTCACTCAGTTTTTTAGGTTGCTCACTTCGTCATTCACTCACTCAGTAACCACTATATCACCCAATGACTTTCTCATTCCGTCGCTCGCTCAGTTACCACTCACTTGTGTAATGTTGTTGAATTTTCCGTCGATGAATTAATTGTTTGTTTGGTGAATTTTAATTTTCTCAGCGGTAAATTTACCGTAAATCTCTCATGAAGCTCTTTTCCAAGTTGCCACGGCTGGGGAAAATGCTCTCCACCATGTGTTTAAATGCCTCCCACCGAAAAAGCTTTTTACAAAAATAGTGCCTTCAGTTATTCCCATGGCATAACAAAAACGGCCGTTGAAAGTGACGTCAGGATTTACAGCTCCCCTCTCCCCTAACACCATGTTTTGCGGCCACCTGCCCTATGGGTAACTTCCGATCGGAAATCAAAAACGTTCCCAAATGCAAAAATTAAAACAAAATTCCTAAAAATAAAAATTTGAATTTTCACAAGTTAATTTCAATGTCTCAGATGCAATTCCGAATTAAAAACCATAAATTCATGAAATTCGTGGCAGAACGACGTCGAAAACAACCGAAAAAAAAAAAGACCGTTAGGCGTTGTTGTGGGGGTAGAAGGTATGGCAGTCATCACCATAACAATCACAAAGGACAGCCATGGGGCTGTTCACAGTCACGTGATCACCAACGGAATTATCGTTGGGAAGCAGATGGTTTGAGTGTTTGGAATGGGGAGGGATGGATCATGGTTGTCTACTGTAGCACCACGGATGCGTTCCGTCCTTTTAAAAAGGTGGAGGGGAAAGACTACCAGACCTTTAATAGCGGGATCACGAGCTAGAGCAAAACATGAAATCGTACATGATATGAAATTATGTTCGAAAAAAACTTACTTGCAAAATGATACGCCACGAGGATTCGACACACAAGTAGCTCCATTCTTACAAGGGTTCGGAGAACAAGAGACGAGGCCTGTAAGAGAATATGTAATCGCAAATTATTCAATGATAACATGATAATACAGTCGAAATCCAACGAATCAGATAAAACCAACCATTTTGTTTGAAATATCGTGTCAAAATCATTATATTAGGGTTGTGATTAATACAAATCATAGGTGCCAAGTCCCAGAATGGAAAAACCTGTACTTTTATCATGTGATGAAATATTTCGCATCAAAGAAAACATGAAATATCAATAAAAGGGAGAAAGAGAGAGCAGGGGACTTTTTGAAATTGTATGAAAAGGCCATACGTCCCGTTTTCCCGGGACGTTAACGTATTTTTCCGCCAACATGATTTTTTTTTTTCAATAAATGTCTCGTTTTTTTCCTGTATTTTCAACGAAGCCTATTTGAATTTTTAATCCTCCGCTGAAAAAAAATTAAAAATTATTTTGCGAACTTTGGGCGAAAAATGATGACTGTGAAAAAGACTATAAAATGAATTCTACGTTCCCCCCCCCCCCTCCCGTAGAATTCATTTTAATCCACTGTGATTTGCAGCACGCGTTTCATTTTACTCTATTGGTGATTTTAGCAGTAATTGACAACTTCGCTCACTTTTGGCATAATATTTCGAAAACGAATAATATTTCGGTGAACGTGACCTGGCGCCTGGTATCTGTCCAGCCCTTTCATCCTATACAAAAATTTCGGTATGGGAAAGCGAATAGAATTCCAACTCATCCATCAATATGCTCAAGGCAACGTAATTCAGTCACTGACACAAATGCTCAGGAGTAATCTTAAAATTAAAGAAAGGAAAGTTTTTAAACTATCTTCTTTTTTTATGTCCGGTCGGGCATGTTGTCAAAAAAAATGCCCGGTTGAAATTTTTACATGCCCCGGGCAGTAGATTCGTCCAGCTTTGGTCAATAAGCCCCAGAAAAGAAGAAAAACAAATATTTTGAACCCTTTCCTTCTGCGGAAATTTTTTCTTTCGGATCTTAGAGGAGGACTTGGCTGTAGATTAAATTATTTTTCAATTAAGAAAACATTTAACTTAGGTACCAGCAAATGTTTTTGGGAGCCAAAAGCATTTCCTAAAAATACTCTTTTTTCGACTTTTTGTTCGGGACATTGCGATCAATTTCTTTCAAAAAATGTAGTGCTACCTTTAGAGAGCCAAATTAAATAAACCACGAGTAGAAATTTTTTTTGGCCCCCATACCAACTTTCTAGTTGTCATAGCAACGTGGAATTTGTCAAGCCTTTTCTTGTATGAATTAGAAAAATTCACGAGAATAGCCGAATTGACAAATATGGTTCTATTTCAGAACCAAAACCACAAACGGACCATCAAATTAAAGGCGTAAAAGAGCGTTATGTACAAAGACCGTTTCAGTTCTGTTTCTTTCTCTCCTGCAGACTCAAGATATTGCACACACCGACTTCCCTTCCATCAGCAATTCAACAGGTTATATAATAGTTTAAAAATAGACCATAACTCCCCTCATTCAAGAAAGTAGAGAAACAAAGAAAGCCCAGTTTCTCTTTGAACAGAAGAAGAAAGAAAATGGAGGAAGAAAACAAAACAATTCACAAGAAGGAACAACATAATATGGCAATAAAATAAAAAAGGCTGACAAAGAAGTTCAATGAGAAGAATTAATGAGGGGGTAGATGGAGAGAAAAATATTAGATTCGCTTCGTTAATCTAATTAAGACATCGATTTTTATACGATCCGGTTCGTAAGCTGATCACACCTACTTGAGATTATCTCAATTTTTCTCAATGATATTAATGACAAAATGAGCTAGAAGTTAATTTCGATTCGACTTCAAATTGAAATTCATGGCAATGTCCCGTTGAACTGAAACGCAAAACTTTTAGGGTTAATTCTTCTAAAAACTGACGGTTATTTTGCCTGAATTTTACTAGACTTATCTGTTCAAACTGATCATGAATTTCACGGACTTTAACAAGTAAATACAGATATCATTAGCTATGCTTTTGCAAATGAAAAGATTAATTACTGTATTCGATATTTTCGATATTTGTTCTGAAAGGACAATATTCAAGAACTATCTGTTGGGAAGGCCAACATTGTATCCATCTTTTTGTAATTCTAATATTTGTTGTACTGTAAAACCGCTATTTTACGGACACCAACGGGACAAAAAAATTCGTCCGTAAACGAGGGTGACCGGTTTGTTATATAATGGGAAATTATTATTTGACCGCAGAAGAGAGGGGTGACCGCATCTGAGGGGGGTGGCCGCTTAGAGGGGTTTTACTGTATCTAAATCAATGAATAGGTGTTAGGTGTATCAAGAATTTTTGCATCTTGGTTAAAAACTACTTATTTAATCTGAATCACAGTAATTCTAATGTCCTATTGCACCTAATTATTTGTTATATCTGTATTAATTATTATGTTGCATCCATGGCTCCCACACAAAGAGGAGGCTGATATGGATTCATCCCGGGGCCTCGGGAATACATCAAATTTTTATTCACATTACTAGGCTTGTAAATTTACTGGTGAAGGAAGGGCCCGTAAAAATCCTAAACTGGGTGCCCACCGAAGCCCCAGTCTATACGCTCGACTCTAGGATGTGGGGCAGCATTTTTATGTAATATTCGCTGCACCCGAAATTTTTTAGCATTTTCAATTTTCTAATATGAATTTTTGTTTTCTCAATTTTTTTATCCAAAAAATCTCCTCAATTTTTATCTGAATTTTTGTTTCTACAGTTTTTTTTCTGAATTTGCTTCTATAGTTTTTTCTGAATTTGCTTCTATAGTTTTTTCTGAATTTGCTTCTATAGTTTTTTCTGAATTTGCTTCTACAAATTTTTATCTGAATTGTTGTACCATCTATCCGAACGTATCCGAATCTATTATGTCAAATCATGTTAGGGCTGTTCATAGATGGTAGATCCCCAATAAATTGCGTGAGTCCCCCAACACGAACTCAACCAGTATTTTCTCACTTTCAAAAAGTCAGATGCTTGAAATGCATTAGTTTTTGGCCAAGGGAAAGCATAAACAGAGTTTCAAATCCCCGGAATCAACAAAGCTCTTGAATACGATGGCCTCAACCATCATGAGAGTAAAGAACACGAAAAAAAAAATCCTTGAAGAGGAAAAAAAAGTCCATCATCCCATTTTACATCGTCACTTGCCACAGGTCAGAGAAGAGGTTACGTCAAAGCAAAGCATGTGCATTACCGTGTATACATTTCCGACCTCCCTCAACTTCAGAACATGGATGGCCCGATGAAGGGCGTGAGCAGTTGCAATTCGAAACGTCCTTCCTGTTCCTCATCATCATCACCCATACAGTCCACCAAGAGATGTGGGTCTCTCTTCTCTGCTTTCTTCATCTCGAGTACATACATACTTCTCTAGTTGTATACTAGGAAGTTTGCCTGAGGGAAAAATCGTGGGAAATACACCACGAATGATGATGATGATGAGGCCACGCATGTGGTGACAGGGACAAGCAAAAACCTTAGGATAACTTCTTCCCCCTGCTTATTGCATAACACCATAAAAACGACTAAAAACATTACATTCGGGCATATTGGTTAGCCAGGCACTACAAATCCTACGTGCTCCGTCCCTATAGCGTCTATAAATTTGGATTTAAACGACCAAAAATTTTCTACATGTGATTTCAAATTGCAGTCCAAGGATGACCCAAAATTTTCCAATTTAATTGCAGATTGTCTTCAACATAAGAAAAGGTCATCACGTCCCGGAAAATTAAGCATTGTTATTCAGGATTGTTTTCCAGAAGGCAAAATCATGCTTGTGGGTCCTAGGAAATTTCTCTGGCACCTAAATATTTTATTGTGTCAATTGGCTACGCCCTAAGCCAATTGACACATCAATCTTATGTACCTCAAAACCCAGTTCAATAATTTGTTTCCCAAACAATGATCCACGGACTCGTATAGGGTGACACACAGAACTCGACTGTGACTGAAGAGAATCCTAGGCAGAAGCAAACATTGGGGCACTGGAAAAACTCTGGTTTCAAAGACGCCGAGGAAATCTGGGCCAGTCAGTTTGCTTCGGGCTTTGGCAGTAATATGGTATAAGATAAAAAATGTTATACATTCTTAGGGGTTGACAAATCGAGAAATAAAACCACTTCAGGCTCCAGCAAAATTTCTTGAGTCAAGAATGACTCTTTGCTCAATAAATACGGTACTAAATAATGTTTTTTCGACTTTTCTAGAACTTAATGACCTATTCCTATGTTAAAAGGCACACTGTCATGAAGTTTTGTGACATTTGTTAACTCCAGTTTATCATTCACATGCAGAAAATCAAAGGCGTCAATAACCGATTTTCTAGTTACGATAGTGACCTGGTGCCTTGGATCCGTCAAGCTTTGCTTCAAGTGTTTTAGCTCACGCAGAACACTCGACGGTGCTTGGTGGTGACGAGACGAGGGTCCTTTTGCTGTTTGACGGCAGGGTTGGGTTTTTACCAGGACATGGTAGAAACTAGGTATTTATCGTAAATAGGCAAAAATGATAAAAACCTGGTAAATACAATTAGTCTTTACACGTTGATAATAATTAATACGTAGAGTAATTGTTTGATTTGCTAATGAAGATTAATATTTGCTCAATAAATAATTATTAGTGTATTTTATAACATATGAATATAGGTGGATCCCTATAGTTGGCTACCAGAGAAGAGGATAAATCGTGAACAAATTATATGTAATACTGATAACGTTTTTGAATATTTCTGCTCCATTTCCATAGGCATATGAGTAGAAGAAAAGATGGATAAAACCACTGGAATTACTTTCAATTAGAAAGTAAATGATGCTTCTGAAGTTTTTCTGCTAACCTATTTGCATAAAATCATGTAGAAAGCTTTATGATTCCATGAAAGCTTTATAGATGGTTTTCACAGGAAAATTTTGAACTGCAAAGTCCTGGTAAATATAACCAGATTGTTCATTCACCAATTAAGCAGGGCTTGTCAAATCAAGAAAAATCTAAGCGCCAACCAAATATTTTAGGAGCCAAGCGCAATTCTTTTGCCCCAGCTACATAGTCACACACAGAAAATTTTAGGCAAAAATATAAATTTTTTTAGTCGCCATGTGCCACTTGAATTTCCTGAAATTTTTAGGTCTTATAAATTGTGTAGGGCAGTACTTGGCAAATCCCAAGCGCCAGATAGCCATGGCGACAAGAAATTCGGTATTGACACCTAAACTTCTTTGTACGTGATTGCTTAATTGGATGGAGAGGATGAGAGAAAATTTTTCAATTTCTTAATAATGTGTCTTTTCTAACATAGGATCATCAAGTCCCGAAAAAGTAAAAATAATTCATTATTTAGGACTTCTTTTCTATTTTGGAGGGAAAAACCATACTTGGCACCCAAGAAATTTAGCTCGTGCCTAATTATTATTATTATTATTTTCGATTTGTGAATTCGCCCTTGTGTGGGACCTTCAGTAAATTTGCTTTTAAGATAGATGAAGCACACAATACAGTACAAAAATCGTCTTTTTTGTCATTTCAAGCTCTCAAATCGAAAAGTTGCTTGAATTTTGAAGAATTTCGTTCATAACTGTTCGAACTCCAGGTGACAAAAAAAACTAAACACCTTCGACCCTTTTAATGATGTGGTGCCTGACGCTCCACCCATCCATTCCAGTACAGCCTACTCGTAAAAATTGAAAACTTGAAAAATATAAAAATTACAAATTCTTTTGTTCTTTTCAGAATTTGAACCAGAAAGGCTTGTTGGTATCCACCAGAGGCACCCTATCAGAAAAAAAAAATATCCTACTTTGACCTCTATCCCATAGGCTGGTGAGAAGTGCCTCACAATTTTTTTTTTTTTTTTTTGGTCCACCTTCCAAGTAGCTGATGGAAAAATGGAGGGGAAGTGAAAAGAGCGCCCCCTTTATAGGAAAAGAAAATAAGTTTCTTTACGTTGGGGGGAAGGGATAGCCGAGGGCCCTTTTTCTTCTGCTTCTTCGTTCTACAGGGTCCTCATAGACAGGAAGACGGGGCACTGGTGCGAAGCCTCCACGCATAGGCTTTTCTTTTTTTTTTTGGAATCGTGGGAAACGGAGCTAGAGTGCGATTCCCGTCGAAAAATGCTTTTTCTCTCCCCTCCACTATCCATGTTCAGGCTATATATCTCCCCCCTCCCCCGTCATTCCCTCTAGCCTTAATACTCGATACAAAATACACATGGGATTGGGAAAAAAAAGTGAGGTGGGCTTAAAAATCTTTCTTACAAAACATGTGCATTTTTTACAGTTCGCAGTAGGGAACTAAGTTGGTACAAAACTCTAAAAAGACATGAAATTAGGAAAAAAAGTTTATGCCTACATTGTACCTATGTACCAGGATGGAAATTGATTTAATCAATAGCTTCGGGGGCCTAACCTCTGATTAAAAAACGGAATTTTAAGAAATGTATAGGCCTCATGAATAAGGAGAAGCCCAAATTATGTATTAAGATCCATATCTGATGCCTAGCGTCTTTGCGAAGTGGTCAATTACTGGTCGGTCATTTAGTTATTGGGATTAATTATATCAACAAGACGCTGGACTCAAAGTCGTACGCGGGGAAGGGGGGGGGTTGTGCTTAGGGAAGCCCGTGGTCCCCTCGCCCAAGCCAACCAAAAATTAGAAGAAAAAAAAAGTAACATTTCGTTGTGAAAAAAATTGAAATATCGAAGGAAAATGCCCTTTATATATTAAATTAACCAATTTCTGTTAATTTAAGTGCTTTTTTGAAAGGTGGTAACTCAAAATTTCTAAGCAAGAAAATTTTTGAGGCTCTTCCCAAACCTATTGTGCTCCCTCCAAAGGTCGATCCGGCTTAAGCCCCCGGCTGGACTCCGGGATTCTCCTACAGGAAGATGAGCGGCTGATAGGGCTGTAGATTAGAGGTGGCCAAGATTAATATCTCACTAGTTTATTTATTTCTTTTTCTTTTTTTTGTTTTGCTCATAGACGTAAAGTTATTGTAAATATTGGGCAGGAGTGGCTAAAACCCAATATTTCTATAGGTATTTAAGGAAGAGTGTCTCAAAGTGTGCGTCGCGGTTCCAAAGGGCACCGCCGTGAGATAGCGATATTGATGTGTGCCTTGTCTTTTATGGGTTGATTGCCCCATTAAGATTAAAGTAGAATGCCACAATCAATCATAAAAACAATAATTATAATAATTTTAAATGAATAAAAACTGAACCTCATTAAATATAAAAGATATCAAAATGATTATTATTAGCCTCATCTTAAGTACGTATTTTCAAGAGTCTCCTTAGCTCAATTAAAGTATGGAATATCTTGTGTGTGAAAGAAAAAAATGTTCAATGATTTAAGAACACTGTTTGACTCGAGGCCAAAGAAATTTTAGCCTCACCAAGAATTCTCACAATTTTGAAAGCTTCAGAAAAAAACTTGAATCTTCGAGACTCGATGAAATTTATTTTATAATTTTATAAATGTTTAAATTTTTGAAAATATTGTTAGAAATTTTAAAAATTTCAAATTGGAAAATGAAAGAATTTATTATTACTTGAATGATAATTTGGAATTGAATCAATTAAATTAAAAATATCTTTTTTTTCCTTCATAATTTTACAAACCTCCGGTTCAAGTAAATTTCAAATTTACGTTATGGGAAAAAAAGGCGAAAAATGGCAGCTTTAATGCATGAATTTTCCTTTTTCAAATATTGAACCGAATTGTAATTAATTAAAAAATGCAAAATGATAATCATTTCAAATTTTATAGGTTGCCACTTCATTATTTTTACATGCAGCAAAAATTGATATTGGATATAATAAATTTATTATGATTCAACCATAGCAATTTATAGTTTCTTTTGTTTTTTTTTATCGTGCGATTGTTAATTTGCCGTCTTTTTAACGATTGTTAATTTTTTATCATTTTTTTGCGATTGTTTATTTACTAATCATTTTTACAATTTTCTGATTGTTCTTTCTTTTTTTTTTCAAATTGCTAATATTTTTTCTTTTCAAATCACTAATTTTCATTTTTTGTACGCGATTGTTAGTTCGTCTTTATCCAACATGGTTGTTCAATTTACCATCATTATTTGCGTTTGTTAATTTAATGTCTTTTGTAATGATTGCTAATTTTTATTCTTTTTTAACGATTGCAAATTTTTATTCTTTTTTAACGATTGCAAATTTTTCTTCTTTTCTAAAAATTGTTAATTTTTTTATTCTTTTTAGGTGATTGTCAATTTTCTCTTTTCTCTACGATTCTTAATTTCCCCTTTTCTTTCCACGATAATTAATTTACTTTTAATTCACCGTCTGTTAATTTTGAGTTTTTGAGGATGTCTTTTATTTAAAATTTACCAACATAATCTAGGATCTAGGAAAACAAAAACTATTGTATTAAATTAAAAAGTCAGTCCCGTTATTACGTCTATCACTAATAACATCACTCATTTATATTAAGTTATGTATGTATCTCCACCGATACATAATCGCCGTTATAAACTCATTTCTAATCGTTACGTTTTCCGAGGTCTAACAATAAAAATAAATTTCGTTGTACGTTATACTGACTCGTTATTATTATCATCACAGCATTAAAATAATAATTTCCGAAATCAGGACTTACCATTAATCGGAGCAGGGATTATCGCGATCGCAAAAATGATGCCGAAAACGCCGGCGGTTCCCACGGACATCATTTCCGCTCGCTCTTTTCTGTTATTATTTGTTGTTTCTTCGATGATCTTTCCCGTGGGGGGGCACACAACACACAAACACTTAAGTTCTTGTTGAATCACACATTAGCACGTACATAAATGTATCCAATATTCAATGAGAAATAAATATCCACAAAATATTCAAATATCGATCACTTATAAATCACAAAATCGAAATCTGTACACCTCTCTTAATTTTTTTTTCTTTTTCACTCGAGATATAAGAAGGGATGAAGAGGAGCACAACACATGCACAACCTCTCTTCCCGAGGCACACCGTCACTTTGAATGAAGTTTTTTTGTTAAGGGGGAGCGGCGACCTGTTGAAGTTGCGCGCCCCTGCTACTGCCTTTGGTAGGGTTAACACGTGATAATATTCCTTATTTGGCGAAGTGGAATATCAATTCTCGCCAATACTCTTCGAGTTGGATTTCTTTCAATTTGTCATTTGATCGAATGGATTCAAATTTGATGGGATTAATCAGAGCCGCCCTTGTCGCGCCGTGTCTTGCATTTAAAGTGGAGGAAATGGAAAAATATGTGTTGAAATAAAATCAAATACATTTTTTGTAATAAACAAGGTACCTGAACTTCACAACTGTAGAATTCTGAAATAATTTTTTTCCTCAATTCTGGAATTCTGAAACTTTTTCTATCATTAATTCCGGAATTTTTTTCTTTCATTAATTCCGGAATTTTTTCTTTCATTAATTCTGGAATTTTTTCTTTCATTAATTCTGGAATTTTTTCTTTAAATGTTTCTGAATTTTCATCAATTCTGGAATACATTCACCGATTCTGCATTTTCACTGATTTTGAAATTCTAAATTTGTAGCAATTCTGAATTTTCATCAAGTGTGGAATTTTTTCTTTCATTTATTTTGAATTTTTTATTAATTATGGAATTATAAATTTTTTCATTTCTTTCATTAATTCTGAGTTTTCATGAAAATTCTGGAATTTTTCTTTTATTAATTCTGAGTTTTCATGAAAATTCTGGAATTTTTCTTTTATTAATTCTGAGTTTTCATGAAAATTCTGGAATTTTTCTTTTATTAATTCTGAGTTTTCATGAAAATTCTGGAATTTTTCTTTTATTAATTCTGAGTTTTCATGAAAATTCTGGAATTTTTCTTTCATTAATTCTGAGTTTTCATGAAAATTCTGGAATTTTTCTTTTATTAATTCTGAGTTTTCATGAAAATTCTGGAATTTTTCTTTTATTAATTCTGAGTTTTCATGAAAATTCTGGAATTTTTCTTTTATTAATTCTGAGTTTTCATGAAAATTCTGGAATTTTTCTTTTATTAATTCTGAGTTTTCATGAAAATTCTGGAATTTTTCTTTCATTAATTCTGAGTTTTCATGAAAATTCTGGAATTTTTCTTTCATTAATTCTGAGTTTTCATGAAAATTCTGGAATTTTTCTTTCATTAATTCTGAGTTTTCATGAAAATTCTGGAATTTTTCTTTTATTAATTCTGAGTTTTCATGAAAATTCTGGAATTTTTCTTTCATTAATTCTGAGTTTTCATGAAAATTCTGGAATTTTTCTTTCATTAATTCTGAGTTTTCATGAAAATTCTGGAATTTTTCTTTTATTAATTCTGAGTTTTCATGAAAATTCTGGAATTTTTCTTTTATTAATTCTAAATATTCATTGGTGTTGGTGGATAACTTCTTAGTAGGGGAAAAATGGGGTTTTCAGGACAATAGGCACTCCCCACTTGCTCCCCACCAGGACAATAGGCACTCCCCACTTGCTCCCCACCAGGACAATAGGCAATCCCCACCTTACGAGGGGATGTATTCCGCAGCCCTCCGCTAGATGGCGCTCACACGCGATAAGGGATGCCTCGATAAGAGGGATGACGCTTTACTGTTTTTTTTCCCTAAATTAAATTGTTTTATTGGGGGTCGTTCACAAAATAAAATTTTTTATGCCACGCCAGGGATCTTTCCTAAATTACATTTTTATTGGGAGTCATTATTAAATTAGAATTTTTTTATGTCTGGTTGTTCTTGAATTAAATTTTTTTGTCACACAACACTCCATCTTTCTTAAATTAAACTTTTTTATGTCAGTTTTCCAGTCAATAACGTCACCCTGTGTATACCGAAGCTAACAAGAAAGAGAGGGCTATGGCACTCGAAAGTCACGTGATCAACTGGGTTATACTTTTTCTCCCAATCATCCTAGAAAGTTAAAGCTAATGACGAAAATTAAAGTTTCCAACATCATTAAATTATCGCATGACGTCACATTAGGGATCGTTCTTAAATTATCGTTTTCTCTAACTTACTTTTTTTTTTTTCAAACAGGTTTGATGAGGGCTTAAATTATTTTTTAAAATAAAA
Source organism: Pholcus phalangioides (assembly GCF_987345545.1). Classification (NCBI taxonomy): domain Eukaryota; kingdom Metazoa; phylum Arthropoda; class Arachnida; order Araneae; family Pholcidae; genus Pholcus; species Pholcus phalangioides. The sequence continues at coordinate 15,241,707 of NW_028301601.1, read as the reverse complement.
AAATTATCGTGTTTAGCAAATACGATACCAAAGAACCTTTCCCAAATTAAATTTATTTTATGTCACATTTTCTGAGGAAGTTATTCTAAAAGGCATCGTCATTAGATTGTCGTTTGGAATTTTCTTTTCTATGCCAAGTGATGAGATTCTGTTCAAAGAGGGGTCATTCCTAAATCATAGTTTATATATATTTTTTTTCCTATCCCCATATTCAAATCTGACGTGATGCGATTTTCCACAAGCTCGTTTATAAATCAGCTAGTAAAAATGCATGTATAACAAGTTCTTAAGGAACAATTTATTTGAATATAGCACCACTTTATTTTCGTATACGTCCTTCCAAAATGATCGTTTTCCCTAATACACTCCGTAATGGGATTTTTTTTTCAAAGAGGGGTTGTATCGCTCGTAAAACTTTTTTTGTGAAATTTGTCACAACTCTGACGTCACATCCAATCAATTTCACATGCCCATGATTTCAGTTTTTCACAAGGCTCGTTCTTGAATTATCGTTTACACGTCATTAAATTATCGTTCGGGTAAACTTTTCATGCTCTGACATGTTTTTACAATCCTGTAACTTTTCTTGAAATATGAGTTCTTTTACCTAACTGAGAGAATTTTCCGAGCTGTAAAATAAAAGAGCTACCGCGCAAATGAATTACAAAGTCTTTTCTACAAATCAAGTTTTCATTTATTCAATATTTTAAATAATTTTCTTCAATCATGCATTTCAAATTTTCGTAATTAATCAAGCAATTTTCCGCGACGTTATGATTTTCCTACTGGAATTTTAGCGATGTCATGAAAATCAAGACATGATCGTAATAGATGCAATATGTTATGTTATCATGCAACTGTAGGCATTCGTGCCCAGCTGATAACCCATGGCGCATCCATGACGACTAAATATTTTTCCCCGCGAAATCATATCTTTTTTTTTTTTAACTTCCGACTATAGCATCGATAATGTAGAACTCGTGTTCATCACTTCAGATTGGTGTGTGTGTGTGTGTTTTTTCGCTAGCTTCTGTTATTTTTTTCAATGACATTCTCTCTAATGTTCTGGTTACAATAAAATAGTTTATGTTGGAAAAACTATAAATTGCGAAGGAAGGAGGAAAAGCTCCAATGCAATTCTTCCATCTACCGAGATATCACACTTAGTACGAGAAGAGGTTAAATAAATGTCGAACTAGCATAAAAAACTCTTGATCAGTATAGTTCATTCTTAATAGTCAACCAGCAGGCAGACTTTCTAGCTTTCATACAAAATAGTAATTTTTTACAGCATGCATTTGTTAATCTTAAAGAAACCCCCGCGACGTTTTAGTGGTCTCACAGTCAAATAGTGTGATAAGACAAAATATTTTATCCGAATTTATATGATTTCATGAAGTAACAAAACATTAAAGGTAATCTTTCAACGAAGAGTCGAGAATCACTTACCGAGGTGGATGCTCATTCATCGTTTATTGAGACTGCAAAAAAAAAAGTTAGCTTACATCGTTTAATACTAACTTCAACCTTTTACCTGCAAACTTGCGCATTTGTGAACATCGGGGAAAAAATAACAGCGATGAAGAAGATGCTATAGAAACAATAAAATCAAAAATGTAGTAATACCACAAGAGGCTATGAAATACTTTTAACATATATTTATTTTTATTGATTATTCTAGATAATTTCTTTGAATCGTATCATTTTCCACACAACTCAACATCATCATCACCATGATTCATTAGTGGATCTCCATTTGGATTTGCCCGCAAGTTTCCATCCGCAAGAAGTTCTGGGTACAACTGTGAATCTGATAATATCGGGGAAGTCGCCTCTGATGGTAAACTTGAGATGTCGATTAAAAGGACTTCATTGGCTGATTCACGATTACACACCCAATCTCGAACCCGTTGTTGAGTCTAAAAAATGAAACATTTGGGGAAAAAACCATTTAATTTAAAAAAAAATAGTTTAAGTATTAAATAATTTAAAGAATAATTTTGCTCTTTTCGAGTTTTCATACAAAAGATTTCAATTTTAGTGATGAGGATTATATAGACAACCGAAGAAAAGAACTTTTATTTATTTTTTGTTCCCCTATGAGATCACAAAACAGTTTATGAAACTATGACGGTGAAACTGAATAAATCATGCCGATCAAAAGGCGTGTTGCACTTCGATAGTATGTTTAAAATGTTGATACTAATAGGAAAACAAAAAAATATTTTTTAGCATCGATTTTTATTTTTCTATTCAGCATAAAAATAGTTTAAACAAAATTAAGTGTCAGGAATATTATGTTTATTACAACTGACTACGTTCGAGAAACTTTTAAAAATAGAGCAGTCTATACAAAACGTATGATTTTAATCATAATTCACAGATATTTTTGAGCTATTACGCATTATTTCCTCGAAATTAGCTTATTTTTATACTTTCGCTGAACATTGTATACTGAAAAACATTGTATACTGAAAAACATTGTATACTATAAACATTGTATACTATAAACATTGTATATAGTCATTTTTATACACTACGTGGCTATACTAGTTGTCAATGCAATGAATATGCTAAATATTTTCTGAAATAAGTTAGTTTTTATGAAACAATACATGAACTTTGACAGAAAAGAATTTCAATATTTTATATTTAAACAGTTGTTAAATGCAACTGAACATACAGCCAGTTCATTGCACAGTTAGTATCATCTGAAACCACGACTAAAAATTTCATTAAAATATCGAACACACTTTTGAGGAAATGAGTTTTGCGCGCAGTGTAGTTACGAAAAACACGAATCTTCATGAAATACGTTTAAAAATTAGTTGAGATCTATACTCCGATTGAATTGACGCAACTAGAATTCTTTTTTCAACACTTCACCTGTATAAGAATAAAATAGTTACGTATTTCTATGAAAAAGAAAAGAATCGTCAATTTCCATGAAATTCGTCATTTGAAGATAGTCTGCAACCTTAAGTTCAGATCGAGAAACGCTCATAACGTTATATATATATCGATCGCTAATAAATGAGAGATGCACATCACACACGGTTCTTATTTTTACCTTTAAAAACAAAAACGATCCAAACTCTCTTGGATAATTTTAACCGCTTGATGGGTGTACATCATTCTTCACGCATATTTAAAATGCAGGTTTAACACTCCAATAAAGCCGAAACCACTGATATTTTTTTTTATACTCTTCTAAATTTTTAAATTTTCATGGCAAGAAAGGACTGAATTTTTTATAATCAGAGACTAATTCAACCTCAAGAGTCACAACAGGCGAAATGACCAAGACAGTCAAAATTAACAGGAAAACAATATAAAATAATTGTTTGATTTCACAATAAGAATCAATAAAACAGAATAAATTGAAAACTACTTACATCAATTTTCCTTTTTTTTTTCGTTGATGAATTTCCCTCCTCGGGAGACCTTTTCATAGATGACTGGGCATTCCCTTCCAAGGCATCACACATCTCATGTAAGGATTCTATGCTCATTTCAAACTGAGCGAAGTCATTGAGTAAATCACACTCTTGCTGCATATTGTAAAAAAAACCTAGAAAAATTCAGCTGAAATGTGAAGAAAATGTCGCTGTCACAGTGAGGTGAGTATCCCGACGTGCTCTTGGTATTTAAACTCTCTTATCAGTCAATGACGCATCATGTCAAGTAACGCGGGTAAAAGAATGAATACGGAAAGCCGTGACGGGGATTACAACATAATTTCAATTAGCAACTTCTTATCAAAAATATACTTCGAATCAATTTCACTCTGTCTTTTGAAAATATCACTATCTTCTAAATCCGTAATTGAAATAATTCAACCTCTCATAAGAAAGTCGCAACCAGACATGAAAAAAAGTTCTTTCGACTCCATTCTTGAATTGCCATATGAAATAGTTGCATATCACCCGACACATGCGAGAACACTATGTATCGATCACATATTCAGAGACCCTCGCGAAGAATGGTAATGAAAATTTTAACAACTTTGAAGCTCCACGTGAAGAAAATCCCTCTTACTTGCGTCACTCAGATCACTGTATAGACTTTTTTTTTCTTCACATCTCTGTCTCTACACTCCACAAGCCAATATAGCGCATTTTTTTTAAATTAATTATTTTTTTTTCTGTTTGAAACTATAAAAAAATTTAAAAAAATGGTTAAACTCTTTCCCAGATCTAGTTCTTACATTTTAACCACTCCCAAAACGCTAAAACTTTAGCTAAAGCACAATGGCTCAGCTGCTTTGGGTGACACGAAACATTCATCAGGGAATCTAATAGTATATAGGATCGAAGACCGAAGTTTTCGCTTTTTCTTCGCCCTTCACGAAAATCGTGTGATAATTTTCATCTATCCGGGTTAACGTCTGCTACAACCATCTCGTACGGGTTAAAATCCAAATACCACACAAGGTTGTGATGTTTCCACGCACCCATGAAACCTGGGAGAATTCTCCATCACTTAAAACGTGAACACTAAATGGCGCTTTATAAATGCTATGATATGTCTCATCTGTTTCCAAGTTAAAGAAACTTAATTCCTTAATAATAAATTCTCGCGAACTCAACCTATAACCCTAGTCATCTAACACGCATGTCATAGCAAACAGGAAGAAATTTACTTACTCATAGAGTGTAGCGACAGAGATGGGAAATCTAAGTGCACTAGCTGGAATCAAACGAAAGAAATGAGGTGATTACAGTTTATCAGACACCAGTTCAAATAAACTTAGATTAGACCAAGTTGAGGATTTCAGCTCGTATAGAATTATGCTAAAATATCAAAGTTCAACTAAATTTGGGGGGGGGGTGATGTGTTACGCCGCTATTGCAGCCGCAGCTAACATGGCAACCTAAATGGCTCAGAATAGAGGCACTAGTGTTAGTCAGCCACTTGAGTGTTTGCCCATCCTTACGCCTCTTCTTTGATTCATATACCAATGTGTGTGATAATCAAGTGAAACCAACAGCTCCATAATATGCAACCCATGTTCATGAAGTGAGGGGTGCTAAACCGCGAGATACTTTTAAATAGTCAAAAGTGGGTGATAAGAGGATCGAATAATAAGAGTGAGTTGTTATCTTGAAGGTACTCATGCAATCCCTAGATTTTCCAACACACATGATGTGTAGTATGTACAGAGACACATACATAAGCTCATTGCGAACAACCGAGAGTACGTTATGAATTAAGCTACAAGTTACTTTAGGGAGGACAAGGCTGATGTGCCATAAAAAAAAAAAAAAAAAAAAAAAAGAAGTGTCTCCCTTCACACCAATTCTTTACACACTTTATTGTCTTCGCCTCATATACAAGCTAGCAAAACATACATGCAAACATTCATGCATGAATTTTAACATTTAACAAAAACATTCAACGTAATAGTTGAATTCAAATGAATTCATTAAAATTCATGCAATGCATTACGTGTTAAATCATCATCAGCCTTGTCCTCCCTAAAGTAACTTGTAGCTTAATTCATAACGTACTCTCGGTTGTTCGCAATGAGCTTATGTATGTGTCTCTGTACATACTACACATCATGTGTGTTGGAAAATCTAGGGATTGCATGAGTACCTTCAAGATAACAACTCACTCTTATTATTCGATCCTCTTATCACCCACTTTTGACTATTTAAAAGTATCTCGCGGTTTAGCACCCCTCACTTCATGAACATGGGTTGCATATTATGGAGCTGTTGGTTTCACTTGATTATCACACACATTGGTATATGAATCAAAGAAGAGGCGTAAGGATGGGCAAACACTCAAGTGGCTGACTAACACTAGTGCCTCTATTCTGAGCCATTTAGGTTGCCATGTTAGCTGCGGCTGCAATAGCGGCGTAACACATCACCCCCCCCCCCCAAATTTAGTTGAACTTTGATATTTTAGCATAATTCTATACGAGCTGAAATCCTCAACTTGGTCTAATCTAAGTTTATTTGAACTGGTGTCTGATAAACTGTAATCACCTCATTTCTTTCGTTTGATTCCAGCTAGTGCACTTAGATTTCCCATCTCTGTCGCTACACTCTATGAGTAAGTAAATTTCTTCCTGTTTGCTATGACATGCGTGTTAGATGACTAGGGTTATAGGTTGAGTTCGCGAGAATTTATTATTAAGGAATTAAGTTTCTTTAACTTGGAAACAGATGAGACATATCATAGCATTTATAAAGCGCCATTTAGTGTTCACGTTTTAAGTGATGGAGAATTCTCCCAGGTTTCATGGGTGCGTGGAAACATCACAACCTTGTGTGGTATTTGGATTTTAACCCGTACGAGATGGTTGTAGCAGACGTTAACCCGGATAGATGAAAATTATCACACGATTTTCGTGAAGGGCGAAGAAAAAGCGAAAACTTCGGTCTTCGATCCTATATACTATTAGATTCCCTGATGAATGTTTCGTGTCACCCAAAGCAGCTGAGCCATTGTGCTTTAGCTAAAGTTTTAGCGTTTTGGGAGTGGTTAAAATGTAAGAACTAGATCTGGGAAAGAGTTTAACCATTTTTTTAAATTTTTTTATAGTTTCAAACAGAAAAAAAAATAATTAATTTAAAAAAAATGCGCTATATTGGCTTGTGGAGTGTAGAGACAGAGATGTGAAGAAAAAAAAAGTCTATACAGTGATCTGAGTGACGCAAGTAAGAGGGATTTTCTTCACGTGGAGCTTCAAAGTTGTTAAAATTTTCATTACCATTCTTCGCGAGGGTCTCTGAATATGTGATCGATACATAGTGTTCTCGCATGTGTCGGGTGATATGCAACTATTTCATATGGCAATTCAAGAATGGAGTCGAAAGAACTTTTTTTCATGTCTGGTTGCGACTTTCTTATGAGAGGTTGAATTATTTCAATTACGGATTTAGAAGATAGTGATATTTTCAAAAGACAGAGTGAAATTGATTCGAAGTATATTTTTGATAAGAAGTTGCTAATTGAAATTATGTTGTAATCCCCGTCACGGCTTTCCGTATTCATTCTTTTACCCGCGTTACTTGACATGATGCGTCATTGACTGATAAGAGAGTTTAAATACCAAGAGCACGTCGGGATACTCACCTCACTGTGACAGCGACATTTTCTTCACATTTCAGCTGAATTTTTCTAGGTTTTTTTTACAATATGCAGCAAGAGTGTGATTTACTCAATGACTTCGCTCAGTTTGAAATGAGCATAGAATCCTTACATGAGATGTGTGATGCCTTGGAAGGGAATGCCCAGTCATCTATGAAAAGGTCTCCCGAGGAGGGAAATTCATCAACGAAAAAAAAAAGGAAAATTGATGTAAGTAGTTTTCAATTTATTCTGTTTTATTGATTCTTATTGTGAAATCAAACAATTATTTTATATTGTTTTCCTGTTAATTTTGACTGTCTTGGTCATTTCGCCTGTTGTGACTCTTGAGGTTGAATTAGTCTCTGATTATAAAAAATTCAGTCCTTTCTTGCCATGAAAATTTAAAAATTTAGAAGAGTATAAAAAAAAATATCAGTGGTTTCGGCTTTATTGGAGTGTTAAACCTGCATTTTAAATATGCGTGAAGAATGATGTACACCCATCAAGCGGTTAAAATTATCCAAGAGAGTTTGGATCGTTTTTGTTTTTAAAGGTAAAAATAAGAACCGTGTGTGATGTGCATCTCTCATTTATTAGCGATCGATATATATATAACGTTATGAGCGTTTCTCGATCTGAACTTAAGGTTGCAGACTATCTTCAAATGACGAATTTCATGGAAATTGACGATTCTTTTCTTTTTCATAGAAATACGTAACTATTTTATTCTTATACAGGTGAAGTGTTGAAAAAAGAATTCTAGTTGCGTCAATTCAATCGGAGTATAGATCTCAACTAATTTTTAAACGTATTTCATGAAGATTCGTGTTTTTCGTAACTACACTGCGCGCAAAACTCATTTCCTCAAAAGTGTGTTCGATATTTTAATGAAATTTTTAGTCGTGGTTTCAGATGATACTAACTGTGCAATGAACTGGCTGTATGTTCAGTTGCATTTAACAACTGTTTAAATATAAAATATTGAAATTCTTTTCTGTCAAAGTTCATGTATTGTTTCATAAAAACTAACTTATTTCAGAAAATATTTAGCATATTCATTGCATTGACAACTAGTATAGCCACGTAGTGTATAAAAATGACTATATACAATGTTTATAGTATACAATGTTTATAGTATACAATGTTTTTCAGTATACAATGTTTTTCAGTATACAATGTTCAGCGAAAGTATAAAAATAAGCTAATTTCGAGGAAATAATGCGTAATAGCTCAAAAATATCTGTGAATTATGATTAAAATCATACGTTTTGTATAGACTGCTCTATTTTTAAAAGTTTCTCGAACGTAGTCAGTTGTAATAAACATAATATTCCTGACACTTAATTTTGTTTAAACTATTTTTATGCTGAATAGAAAAATAAAAATCGATGCTAAAAAATATTTTTTTGTTTTCCTATTAGTATCAACATTTTAAACATACTATCGAAGTGCAACACGCCTTTTGATCGGCATGATTTATTCAGTTTCACCGTCATAGTTTCATAAACTGTTTTGTGATCTCATAGGGGAACAAAAAATAAATAAAAGTTCTTTTCTTCGGTTGTCTATATAATCCTCATCACTAAAATTGAAATCTTTTGTATGAAAACTCGAAAAGAGCAAAATTATTCTTTAAATTATTTAATACTTAAACTATTTTTTTTTAAATTAAATGGTTTTTTCCCCAAATGTTTCATTTTTTAGACTCAACAACGGGTTCGAGATTGGGTGTGTAATCGTGAATCAGCCAATGAAGTCCTTTTAATCGACATCTCAAGTTTACCATCAGAGGCGACTTCCCCGATATTATCAGATTCACAGTTGTACCCAGAACTTCTTGCGGATGGAAACTTGCGGGCAAATCCAAATGGAGATCCACTAATGAATCATGGTGATGATGATGTTGAGTTGTGTGGAAAATGATACGATTCAAAGAAATTATCTAGAATAATCAATAAAAATAAATATATGTTAAAAGTATTTCATAGCCTCTTGTGGTATTACTACATTTTTGATTTTATTGTTTCTATAGCATCTTCTTCATCGCTGTTATTTTTTCCCCGATGTTCACAAATGCGCAAGTTTGCAGGTAAAAGGTTGAAGTTAGTATTAAACGATGTAAGCTAACTTTTTTTTTTGCAGTCTCAATAAACGATGAATGAGCATCCACCTCGGTAAGTGATTCTCGACTCTTCGTTGAAAGATTACCTTTAATGTTTTGTTACTTCATGAAATCATATAAATTCGGATAAAATATTTTGTCTTATCACACTATTTGACTGTGAGACCACTAAAACGTCGCGGGGGTTTCTTTAAGATTAACAAATGCATGCTGTAAAAAATTACTATTTTGTATGAAAGCTAGAAAGTCTGCCTGCTGGTTGACTATTAAGAATGAACTATACTGATCAAGAGTTTTTTATGCTAGTTCGACATTTATTTAACCTCTTCTCGTACTAAGTGTGATATCTCGGTAGATGGAAGAATTGCATTGGAGCTTTTCCTCCTTCCTTCGCAATTTATAGTTTTTCCAACATAAACTATTTTATTGTAACCAGAACATTAGAGAGAATGTCATTGAAAAAAATAACAGAAGCTAGCGAAAAAACACACACACACACACCAATCTGAAGTGATGAACACGAGTTCTACATTATCGATGCTATAGTCGGAAGTTAAAAAAAAAAAAGATATGATTTCGCGGGGAAAAATATTTAGTCGTCATGGATGCGCCATGGGTTATCAGCTGGGCACGAATGCCTACAGTTGCATGATAACATAACATATTGCATCTATTACGATCATGTCTTGATTTTCATGACATCGCTAAAATTCCAGTAGGAAAATCATAACGTCGCGGAAAATTGCTTGATTAATTACGAAAATTTGAAATGCATGATTGAAGAAAATTATTTAAAATATTGAATAAATGAAAACTTGATTTGTAGAAAAGACTTTGTAATTCATTTGCGCGGTAGCTCTTTTATTTTACAGCTCGGAAAATTCTCTCAGTTAGGTAAAAGAACTCATATTTCAAGAAAAGTTACAGGATTGTAAAAACATGTCAGAGCATGAAAAGTTTACCCGAACGATAATTTAATGACGTGTAAACGATAATTCAAGAACGAGCCTTGTGAAAAACTGAAATCATGGGCATGTGAAATTGATTGGATGTGACGTCAGAGTTGTGACAAATTTCACAAAAAAAGTTTTACGAGCGATACAACCCCTCTTTGAAAAAAAAATCCCATTACGGAGTGTATTAGGGAAAACGATCATTTTGGAAGGACGTATACGAAAATAAAGTGGTGCTATATTCAAATAAATTGTTCCTTAAGAACTTGTTATACATGCATTTTTACTAGCTGATTTATAAACGAGCTTGTGGAAAATCGCATCACGTCAGATTTGAATATGGGGATAGGAAAAAAAATATATATAAACTATGATTTAGGAATGACCCCTCTTTGAACAGAATCTCATCACTTGGCATAGAAAAGAAAATTCCAAACGACAATCTAATGACGATGCCTTTTAGAATAACTTCCTCAGAAAATGTGACATAAAATAAATTTAATTTGGGAAAGGTTCTTTGGTATCGTATTTGCTAAACACGATAATTTTTTTATTTTAAAAAATAATTTAAGCCCTCATCAAACCTGTTTGAAAAAAAAAAAAGTAAGTTAGAGAAAACGATAATTTAAGAACGATCCCTAATGTGACGTCATGCGATAATTTAATGATGTTGGAAACTTTAATTTTCGTCATTAGCTTTAACTTTCTAGGATGATTGGGAGAAAAAGTATAACCCAGTTGATCACGTGACTTTCGAGTGCCATAGCCCTCTCTTTCTTGTTAGCTTCGGTATACACAGGGTGACGTTATTGACTGGAAAACTGACATAAAAAAGTTTAATTTAAGAAAGATGGAGTGTTGTGTGACAAAAAAATTTAATTCAAGAACAACCAGACATAAAAAAATTCTAATTTAATAATGACTCCCAATAAAAATGTAATTTAGGAAAGATCCCTGGCGTGGCATAAAAAATTTTATTTTGTGAACGACCCCCAATAAAACAATTTAATTTAGGGAAAAAAAACAGTAAAGCGTCATCCCTCTTATCGAGGCATCCCTTATCGCGTGTGAGCGCCATCTAGCGGAGGGCTGCGGAATACATCCCCTCGTAAGGTGGGGATTGCCTATTGTCCTGGTGGGGAGCAAGTGGGGAGTGCCTATTGTCCTGGTGGGGAGCAAGTGGGGAGTGCCTATTGTCCTGAAAACCCCATTTTTCCCCTACTCTTCTTTCAATTATTTTTCTTATTTTTAATTCATTAATTCAAAATTTTAATCAGTTCTCAGGTAATTTCTTCCGTTAGATCCTAATTTTCATTAGTTTCGAAATTATTTCTTTCATTAATTTAAAATTTCTTTCATTAATTTAAAATTTCTTTCATTAATTTAAAATTTCCTTCAATTCCAAATTTAAATTAATTGTTTTTTTATTAATTTGCATTTAATTGTGGCTATATATAGTCGATCCCGCTAATAACGTTTTCGAAAAACCGCCACGAAAAAACGCTATAAGCGAGAAAACGCTTTAAACAGGAACTCGTAATGGGAATTAGTTAGGGTCGAGACCAAGAAAATATATAAGTCGTACTAAGCGAAAAAATGTTCTGAGTGGGAACGCTATAAGCGGGATCGACTGTACATATATTTATATTTTCGTATGGATAATTTTTAGCATTTGTAAATTTTGTAATAATTTATAAATTTTGAGATGCCTGTTTTTCCTGTCCAACAAAATATATAAAATCGGAGCCAAGCGGCCCGAAATTACGCATTAAGGTGCCTCTGGTCCAGCTATTATTTTCGCACCAGGCCCCCACATCTGGAAAAGGCGATCCTGTCTGGGTGTACAAGATGAATCTCATCACATTGTGTAATTTTTTTTTAATTTAAATTTATTTGAAAAGGCCAGTGAAAAGCTCTAGAGATGAAGATCGTAAATTGAAGCAACAATTGATGAAAATTTGAAATTGGTGAAAATTCAGAACCGAAGATTGATGAAGATTGATCAATTTCAAATTGATGAAAGAAAGAATTCCAAAACTAATGAAAATTTAGAATCGATGAATTAAAACTGTAAAAATATGAAAAATAATTTCAGCACTGGGCTTTTTTCCAATATTAATATTTATTTAATTATTTTTTCCTTTTTTTTTCAGCCATCTTGTTTGGCAATGGAAACGGCACTGAATATCATATCCGTATAGATCTGGCGGCATCTCCAACCCGTTGCTTGCGAGCACCACGGTTCTCCCTGAAATACTCAGAGTGCTCGATGTTCGTGTCCGATTTCACACTCGCGAGCACTTGATCACCGTTCCAATTGGAGGAATTGGATTCAACGACTGAAATCGATTGTCATTTCATACATTCATTCACTTAGACTGTCTACAAACGTGCCCCAGGTCAATTGAGTGGTCTGTAAATGTGCCGCTGGTCACTTGAGTGATTTGGGAATGTGCCGCTTAGTTCATTTTTAAAAATGTGGATTTGAGATTGATGACTCCGAGTGTCACATTTGGCCCGTGGCCATGGGTTGAGCGAGATATAATGTCAGTGTAGCATTGATATAATAAGTTTTTTAAATAAGTTATTATTGTTCTATTATTAATAACAAGAGGAGATAACACACTGATTTTATCTCGATCAGAAGTTTCCTATAAAGAATTGGCGATTATTAGTAGCGAAAACCGCCAAAAAAGTCATAACTAAGCTCCATCAAGTCATGTTCGGATGTGACAAGGTGTATTTATCCGCAAAAAATATAAATCTACTGAAAACTCGATAAATACTCTCTCAAAAAACACTATTTTCTCCATAAAAGATATTAAATTATCAAAATAGTTATTATTTCAATCATTTTCATCACTTTTTAGTTCTTAACACGTAATATAATTTTGAATGCATAAAAAACTTCTTTGTATCTTTACGCGACAGAACTTTGCTCCAATGAGATCTCGCGGAGGAGAGATCGGCATCCACCGTGCATCCTCAAGCTCATCAGGAAGAGATTATTACGGGATATTAATTAATGCAATTATAAATCCATGAACAATTGAATATTTTGAATTGGTGTCTTAATGGATGGGCCCTCGTTCAACGCGGGGTGGGGGGGGGGGACCTCTTCCTAAAACATTGAAGATATTGATGAATACGCACAAGGGGGTCATTCAAGTATTACGTCAGCATCGGGGGGGGGGGGGTTCGGATTTGCTGACTTTTGATGACAAGGGTGGGAGGGGGGGGGGTTTGAAGGTTGCTTACGTCATCAACCACCCTTTTTGAAGATATGAAATATTCTAAGCTGCTGACGAAATTTTGCTGAGGGGAGGGGGTCAAAAATGGCTAAAAATCTGCTTACGTAATACTTGAATGGCCCCCAAGGCCCAAATTAGATATGATGGAGGCCCTGGGTAAAGAAGAAATCATTCGGTCCCCTGTAACAGCTGAGTTCAAAGATGTTTCGTTAGTCAGCGAACGTCTGTCATCCAAATTTCGGGACTCGGTTCAAATTCCCCACTTGCTCACGTGGAAATCGGGCCCCGGAGTTACGCATGCATAAAAATTTCAATATACAAATTAAGCGGAATGAGCTAATGTTTGAACACTAGCGCCCTTGCCCCCCCCCCCCTCATGGAGTCCATAAAGACGGACCAGCAGATATCAGATAAATGGGCTTACATATGGAGGCACTGTCGTCTTAACAAATGGGGCAAACTCGGGCAGTGGTCGAGGGGGGGGGGCGCCTCTGATGACATTTCGTAGCAATTACATCCTTTCTGTCGCACTGCTATTGGCCTCAACGCATGTATTGCTTAGGCTTTTGGTACTGTTAAGATGATACTGCATGTAGAAACCTTACGAACTCTTCCTCTAGCGGCCTGTGGAATTTAACTTATTGTTTTCAATTTCTCTCTCTCTTTAATCGTTTCTTTAACAGTTTTTTTTTTTTCTGAATTTGCTTCGACAAATTTTTATCTGCATTATTGTATCAGCTATGCTATCCGAACATATCCGAATCTATTATGTTAAATCATGTTAATCCTTCATAGATGGTAGATTCCCCACTATTGTTGGGGGATGGAGCCACCCCCCCCCCCCAACGAACTCAATGTCCATAAGTAACCTGCGGCCCTGTTCCAGATTACTTTTTATTGAGTGTCCCGCGCACGTTTTCAAATCAACGAAGTGGTCCGCACTCTCGTAAAGGTTCAACACCTTTGGTCTATCAGGACGTTTGCCCGAGACCACATCAACTCGTGGCCCGGGAGCTCTCACGTGCATAGGGAGACCTTCATGAGAATATCTGACTCTGATTTTGAGTAATTAAGGTACCAAATTAATATATAGCTTTTTACCCCCAGGGTTAAACCTTATTATATAAATCTACTGGAATATTAATATCATAGGCGCCGGAATCTAGACACTTTGATAATATTTCCCCCCCCCCTCGAATAATTTCTGTAAAAGGCAATGTAATACACCTTCTCTCTCCTGCGTACGCGCAGGAACTTTCAGCCCCCTCCCCTCCCCAACGTTTTCTTCATGTCAACGCCTCTGAGTAATAAAAGGCACGCGAGGGGCCGTTTCGAGAGAGTCACGGGCCCCTGGACAAAATTTTACTGAGGCCCTCTATCAAGCTATGGATTTTTTTCTCTTTTCAAATTATATGCTTACGATCAGAAATTTTTATCAGATTTCAATATCAAGGGGGCCATCGAGGCAGGCCCATCATTTAGGTGGCCCCCCCCCCCGGCTTTTGAAAATACATTAAACATGGTATATATATAAATATACATACATTGAGTACATGTGCTTTGCCCCCCCCCAGGAAAAAATTTGCCCCCCCCCGGAAAAAGTTGAAATGACGGCCCTGCATTGAAGCCTCCGGGCCGTGCTCGGGCGAGCCCATGTGTTAAGACGGCACTGGGTACAGGGTTTCCTTGAATTAATCCCAGGGTTCCACGAGAAGTTTCATGGGGTTCCGCAGTACGGAAGAACAAGATCCTCTCCTTGGGGGGTGGGGGCTTGGTCAAGGCATGATTTCCAAGATGGAAATTTCCTCGCGGCTTCATAATTTGGGGGACCCTTAAAAATTAATCAACGTATTTCCACTAATTAACCAAACATCTTTTATCTTATAAGGAGCTCCATAATTCCCACTTCACCAGCGTCCCCTTCATTTCGAAGTTGGGACCAGGTCCCTGAATATAGATATTAACTTTTTTTTCCAGGCTTTTTTCGTAAAAATGAACATTTGTGCTTTAGGCGTGTGAAAAAATCAAAGATAATTTTTCCCACACCATCAACGTGTTAAATACCAAACTTTTAAACGTGGTAGGTCCCACGGTATTCTGTAGCAGCCACTTGGGCACAAGTTGGGCAAACGTCTCTCTTGGGACTACCGCTCTCTCTCTCTCTCTCTCGAGAAGAGAGAGTCCACATCATAACGTTCCTGCTGGAGGTTCTCAACGTTAAATGGGATTCCACCTCCCCTCCCGGAAAAAAGTCCTCGGGGACTGAAGTCCCGAAACGGATTCACAAGTGGGCCTTGCGATGGCGTGGGAACTACGTTTTAGGGATGGGGGGGGGAACGTTGCTCATACTGGGGGAGGGGGTGGTACCACCCTTTCTCTCTACACACTTGAGTTTATTAATAAAATATTTGTATAATTCTACAAAAACATTTTCATGGTTTCTCACGATGATTGAATATCTTGAAAATTGTATTTAAACAAATTTAATTAACGCGTTAACCAGAGACTGATTTTGATTCTGGGGCCCCGGGGCTCCCCCATGACTAGGATTAGAAATGTTTAGTTTCTCGACGAATAATAGTTAATCTTTTACGCCGTTTTTATTGGCTCTGCCTAACTAAACTAATAATTGGCTACAAATACTAATAAATGTTATTAGGCTCGTTACCGAGCTGGTCCTATATCATCAAGGAAAATACGGGACGTTGGCGGTAATTGGCCATAATTGCAAACTTTTAATCGGAAACGGGTGAAAATTATCGCTAAAATAATTGAAATATATCAATCATGTTCCTTCACATCCTATAGCATACTCAATCCCTGGTCGGTGGGCCAAATGTGGCCCTTGGAGTCATGTGATGTGGCCTCGTGACCTCAGATCTAATTTAGTAAAAATGAAGCAAGCCGCACATTTCCAGATGACTTGAGGGACTCGCAGCACATACACAGATCACTCGAGTGATTCACGGTACAGTTCAAAATCACTTAGCCGCTAGCGGCACAGTTCCAGATCACTCAAGTGGACTGCAGCAAGTATACAGATCAGTTATGGGACCTGCAGTATATTCACAGACCACTTGAGTGACCCACGGCACAGTTCCAGATCTCTTAACAGACCCGTATAATATTTACAGATCACTTAAGTGACCTGCTACACAGTTCTAGATCACTTAAGTGGCCTGCTACACGGTGCTAGAGCACTTAAGCCTCCCGCAGTTCTGTGCCACATCACTCAAGCCATCCGCGATACAGTTCTAGATCGCTGAAGTGACCTGTGACACTATTCCAGATAATTTAAGTGGCCCGCGACACGTTTTCAAAACCAATGAAGTGGTCCAGCATTCTCCTAAAGGTTGAGCACCCTTGTCCTATATCCAGAGTCCGTTTCTCACATGGTCACACAGGACATGTGCCCAAGGCCCATTCGGATGCCAAAAATTAGTACCTTTCGATGTGTTTAAACTTTTAACAAAAATATTAACAATTTTGGGGAGGGGGGGGGGGAAGGTAAATTTCCTCAACCCATGCGTACGCCTCTGCCTCAAAGAATGCTGGCACAAATATTATGGGCCCCCAAAAAGTCATATTCACCCATGGCCCAAATTTATGAGGAGCAGGCCCTGCATGTAGGCAGGCCCTTTAGCCTGAGATCTCTGACACCCCCCACAATAGTGAATTTATTGTGTGAAAACACGAAAATAATATTACTCGTCCTGGGCTGCAGCCCTACCTGCCCTCTCCTCGTGGGGAAGGTCATGATAGTAATGCTTATTACGGGCATTGTCTTAAAAAACTACGATTTTTGTTGAAGATGAAATAAATTCCAGTAAGAGCTTCATTGAAATAAAAAAAACCGGGACATTTTGGCAAGAAAAGGTCGGGACAGATAAAATTATGTGATATAGAAATGTCTAGTAAAAATATCGGTTGCATGGTCACCCGATATTCCCATTGGTAAGAGGGGGGGGGGGGTGGTATTTTTCCAGGAGGCCAAAAAGAACAAAACAACATACTGTATTACTCATTGACAAACCAAACATCTTGACCCTAGTCATAGGTTACCATATTTTTGTTTTGTTCGGGGTCATAAGAATAAACTTGCTGAGTAAACTTCCGGCCCATGGATGCTCAACATTTAGGGCAATGTGGGCTCACTTCACTGGCTGTGAAACGTGTCGCCGGCTATCTGGAAATATGCTGCTGGCAGCTAGAGTGCTCTGGGACTGTGTCCCGGACCACTCAAGTGATCTGTGAACATGAAGCGGTCACTTAAGTAATCTGGAAACGTATCGCGGGCTACTGGAAATGGGGGCGTTAGCCACTCGAGTAGTGTGGGACAGTGCGCCCCTTAATTAAGTGATGTGAAGCTGCGCTGCTAGTCACTCAAGTGATCTGTAAATATACCGTGGGTCACTTAAGTTATCTGTAAATGCAACGTGGGTTACTTAAGTAACCTATAAATGAACGTGGTTGACTTGAGTTATAAGTCCGCCGACCACGAGATGAATTTTCGCTGCGTCATGTCACGTCACGTCGGATGATTTTATTCAATTTTTTTTTGGTACAACGATTGCACATCGAGAAAATTTCATCAGTGACTGAGCTTTCACGATTGGCATGTCCTTCTAGGATAAAATAGAATCGTTTGACGTGACATGACGTGCCATAGCCAAATCTCATCTCGTGGTAGGAGGAATATACCTTGGAATGCGCTGCGAACTACTTAAGTCGTGTAAAACTGTGGTCTGGGCCGCTTGAGTAATGTGGAACTGTGCCGCTGGTAATTTAAGTAACGCGAAACTTCAACGCTTGCCGCTCAAGTGCTTTGGAACCAGGACCGTCTTAAGAGCCCCTCGGCCAAGTGATTTTTCTGAGGCCCTACATGGCAAATTCTCAAAAAATTCAACTACTTCTCATTTTTCTGAAGCCCTCTTCTCTTGAGCCCCCCGGGATTTGCCCGGGTGGGCCCATGCGTTAAGACAGCACTGTCTGGAACTGTACCACAGGTCATTCAAGTGATCTCTTAACATGACACGGGTTTAATGAGTCATTTGTAAATGTGCCGCCGCCTAGTTAATTTTTACAAAATTCGGTTTAAAATCGTGGGCCACGTAAAATTACTCCGAGGGCCACATCTGGTCCGTGGACCATGAGATCAGCATATGATATGCTATAGCATCTTTAGAAATATTGGGTTTGAACCTCCCTTCCCCCTATACGTAATTCAGCAACATTACACCTACACTCAGGGCCCCAAATAAAGTTGAGCTGTGACAGTATATATCCCAAATTATGATGCCTTATGCAAAAGTACGCAGTAATAATGCCCAGCATGTTTCACACATTCATATATCGTGACTATTGGGTGATTGATCAAACAAAAACCCTCACACAGGCAATATATTAGCATATACAGATCCTAACCAGTACACTTATAACCATCTGCCCGTGTGAGGGCAGACAGATCATGGGAGGGTCCCACTTGTCATAAAAACCACAGGAGAAAAAAAATCGGATTAAGGGATCTCAGGGTTCTACGCAGAAAAATTGTAGTGAGGGGTAAATGCTTGGAGTACCTTGACAATAGGGGGATGCGTGGTGTTCACGTGGCAATTTTGGCTATTCCGCTACACGTGGACGGACGTCTGTGCGTTTGTGGAGCTCTGTATGAGCTATGGGCAATAAAATGCAAACCAGGAGTACAAATTTACTAGCAAATCATTGTGACAGCGATGCTGATTCGTCTGTAGAGATAATTTCTGTTTATAAAAAGGAAAATGCATTAGCACCTATTCTCGATAGTACCGTACAATATTAAGGAATGGTGCTCGTTCAATAGGAACCCATTATATACAAGCTACAAGCAATACATAGAAAAAGGGACATTCTTTCCTCTTGTGAGAAGCGGCCTTCATGGCCCTCACATACCTGTAGCAGAACCCCCTAGGCCTAGGCCTGTCTTTGACGGCTTTCCTCTATTGGTGTGAAACACAAAGAAAAATTATAAAGGAATCATCTCGGGACCCTGGCTGGAAATATGTAATTCTTTTATACAATGTTACAATTTTTAGGGGTTTTTTTCTGTGCTCGGGTTGGGCATGTAGTCGAAAAGAAAATATACATGCCCGTCAAAATTTTGACCAGCATGTAAAATTTTCACTTATACAAGTCATCCGGAGTCACCCTTTGAGGTGGGGGATAGGTGTGGCCGCACCGGACCACTCTTTGAGGGGCCCCGCACTCACGGTAATTAAGAGTTGAAATATTATATATATATCAATTGAATTTTTTTAGAGTAAGTATAACAAAAGGTGTCTGAGCTTCAACTAAAATAATGAAAATTTGTATCACGGAAATAAAAAATTTGTAAAATGTCGGGGAGGAGAAACAAATTTTTGTTTCTCGTTGTGAGCCAAAGGGACCCTGCGCCCCGAATTATACGGAGAGCTTCAAATTATTATTATTTTTTTTAAATAAACAAATCACAAAAACAGACATATATACAAATACAAACATAAAAACACATGAATACAAACACTTTGTGCCCCCAAGGGACTTCCAGCAGGTCTAAAGGGGGTTATAACCACATATGTTTCAGACAACAGCTTTTATATATGTTAGACATGTTATATTGTATTTTTATTTATATATTCACGATTACGGTATACGTTAAGATGTTAGATTTCTCATTTTGAGAGTCATAATGACGGTTATATAATTCAATGCTTAGATCAATTCTTAAATTATTTCTTTTATTTTCATTCTGGAACTATACCTTTCATTAATTTTGGAATTACCTCTTTCATTAATTCTAAATTTTCATTAATTCCGGAATTTTCTCTTTCATCAATTATAAAAATATTTATTTCATTAATTTTGTGGAATTATTTCTTTCTCACTAATTCTGAATTTTCATCGGTGTAGATCTTTTTTTCAGTTAATTATTTTCCTCATTTTTAATTTCCCAATCCTAAATTTTCATTAACTGTGTTTTGTTCTGAATATTCATCAATGTGAATTCTTCATTAATATTTGTGTTAATTTATATTTCAATCGTGTGTGTATATGTATATATTTTGTAAAAATATTTCTCAATACATATTCCCTTATATTCTATAATAATTTATGTATTTTTGGATGCCGACACCCCCCCCCCCTGAATTTGTTAAGACGTCTCTGACCCGCAGTTATCTCTGCGGCGGGCGCCGCAACTAAGTAAAAACGACCCTGGTCCTGCCCTGCATTTCGTAACAACAGCAAAAAAACTTCCAATTGGCGTGGGAAAACATTTTAGGTCAGTTTTCATGGAATGAACATAAAAAAAAAAAGTGAATGGAAATCAGGAAATCCGCTCAAATGGTGGCCACCACCTAATTTTTTTTCCCCCGATCGAAGTAAAAGAGGTATTCTTAGAAACGTTAGAAAATGACGGTGTTTTTTTTTTCAAAAATGTTTATGTGTTTGGCACCAACTCACTTGGAGCCAAGAGTTTCAGAATTCACCTTTCCAGAGAGTCTTTTCTATGCTTTTTAATCCCTTTCTTCTACTGCACAGGATGTCTTCGAGGCGTCCCGTCGGATTACCTTCCGTAAATTCCAAAAAATGGAGGGAAAAATACCGCCCACGTATAAAACGTCTGGTAGTATAGACGCCGAATCGTCGATATTTATCGGTATTTGTTCCTAGAAACTTTTCTATATAGTTTTCCCAAGGAAAAAGTCGCCGTTTAAAAACACCTAAATTGGTTGTCTCGACATGTGAGCAAAATGGTGCTCAGCGGGATCTTTTTTTATTTGTTACACCCGAACTCACTTTTGAAATTCGATAGAGTCAATGGTGAAAAGAATGTCCCATCCCACATGGGGAAGAGAGTACAGGCAACACCCACTAGAAAACATCTAGTAGGTGTTGGTACAGGGCTCCAGCTCAGGGGGGGGAGGGGGGGGGGGAAGCCCGGGGTGAATCTTACTCTGTTATTATTTTTTTACACTTTAAATTTACTATAAAGGAGCCCATGATAAATCCTAGACTGGAATGTCGCCATAGCCAAAACAGCCCTTAAGGGTGTGCGATAGGTGCGGTCGCACTGGGCTACTCGTTTTGGGGAGGTCCCCGCAATTTGGCGATAGGAACGAACAAATATGTATCAAATACTTTTTTTTTTCTTGGTAGCATACGAGGTTTCCGAGCTTCAAATATGATATTCTGGAATTATGTCTTCTATAAATTCTATAATTAAAAAATTCTGGAATTATTTATTCCATCAATTATAAATTTCCATAAATTCTGGAATTATTTCATTTATCAATTCTGAAAATTGTTATCAATTCTGGAATTATTTTTTTCATTTGTTCTGAATTTTCATCAATTCTAGAATTATTTCTTCCAATTATTTTTCTTATTTTTTATTCATCAATTCTATATTTTCATTTTTTCGCACATATTACTATCATTACGTCTTACTTTCCACTAGTTTTTAAATTATTCCCTTTACTCTAAACTCATTTTACTCAGTTTAAATTCTCATCCATTGGAAATCGTCATTGATTTTCGTGTTAATTTACATTTAAATTACATTTTTATGTATTGATATTTTTCAGCATTCCTATACATTCTATCTGTCCACAACTAAATAGTTTGTCACCAGGGGCAAACCGGCATTTTGGTGCCTCCTTGCCATGTAGCAGATGCAGTTAAAGGGTGAATTCAGCGCCCCCTTCTGGTACAGCACCTGGGGCACCAGACCCGCCTGCTCCCTTCTAGTATCTGTATCTATCCCTGTATCTGTCTGTCTGTACATTCTGTAATAATGTGTGGATTTTTGAATTTCGATTCTCTTCTCCCCCCCCCCCAAATGTTTAAAATCAGGGCTAAGGGGCACAGAAGTTATCAAGACGCTTATAGGTGCAATTATTTTCACCCCGGACGCCGATTCTGGTAAGGGCGGCCCTGAGTGAAAGCTCATGGAATAATTTCCTCTCGGTAGTTTATGCATTAAACTACCGGTTGCCATTTTTTTCTAATCGATTTTCACTGGCTCAGTTTTAATGAAATCGAACAATAATTTATCCGTAACAATTTATCGAAGCATTCTTCTTGCACGCGTGATCAACACATTATTGATTGTTCTTCCAATTTCTTAACCAAATTAGACATAATTTTTTACATATGATTGCTGGTTGCTAATAACACGTTGGAGAAAATTCAACCCCCTCCCCCCCACACGTCACCTACAATCATGGCCCTAAGGGAGTCCCCCAGGCTGGGATATTTGGTTGTATTCCCATCCTATAGTACATTATAACTCAACTAATTCTCTTTTAAAAATATTTTTGTTAAAAATAATTCTTTAAATAATATATCTGTAACAGCGGCTTCTTTAACAATAAATTGCTAACACACCAGTTTCCTGACGCAGGGGTACAACAAAAAACGGCGACTTGACCGCAGCAAAAACTGCTACCGCAGGGAGTCCCCCATCGAGGGGTTAGCGCACCAACCTCTCGATGAGTATGAAAAACAAGCCTGCCGTTTGGAATCGGCAATAAATTGTAGGTCCCGGTCTAATTAGCCCTCGTGCGCAGAAAATGACCGTGGTGCGACAAAAATTATCAAAATGATCAAATTAGCTAACACATCAGATTTCGCACAATACATAGTAAAAGCGATGGCTCCTCTTCAATACTATTGAAACAATTCACTTTTGAGTGAAATTGCAATTTACAATTTGAAGTAACAGAAGAAGGGGACGGGGAGCTTCTTAAAAAATACCGTTTTGTGCACAGTATTAGATGCAACTAAGTGTTTTTGAAAAACAAATTTGTTACAGAAGATGCTTTTTAAACAATATATAAGATATAAAAAACTTTTTAAACAACACATTCGACGAACAGACTTTTTCAAATAATACATTCAGGCTTTTAAAATAGAATATTTTATGTAAATGAGGCTTGCTGAATAATATCCATATTTTACGGGAAATAGGCTTACTAAACAATGATGTAATAAAAGTTTCTTAAACAATATATTTTATATTTCAATAGAATTTATCCAGCCCTGCTTCTTAATCAAAACATAGCATTTCCTATATCCAAAGCATAATGAATAAGCCCTACGAAATATACGGCATTGAAAAGGCACCAACTTTTAAAACATTATTTCAATTGTCCAGGCTCATGGAGGCGGAAGAATCACCGTATTAACCGATATTTCATTGTGTCTGATTGTTTTATAAGTGGGCACAGCTTATCAAAATAATCAATTATTCTGCAAATTATTGAGAAATCTATTTCTCGGATTAAAAAAGAAACGATGGGAAAAGATGAAAATGTGACCAAAACTTAACGGGTGAAATAAGAAAGTAGTATTTATAGTTAAATACAGATTGCGCTAAAAAACGAAACTAATTAAATTTCGCCTGCGTAAATAACATTATTGATCGTTCTTCCAATTTCTTAACCAAATTAGACATCATTTTTTACATATGATTGCTGGTTACTAATAACATGTTGGAGAGTTGGAGAAGATTCAACCCACCCACCCCGTCACCTACAATCATGACCCTAAGGGAGTCCCCCCAGGGCTGGGACATTTGGTTGTATTCCCACCCTATAGATTGGCCCGTATTCCCACAGGCCAATCTATAGTTAATTCATAGCATGAAAAAAAGACGAAAATCTTCACGGGCCTCCGGGCTGGCCCAGTTAATCCCACTCTTCTGTGTGTGTGTGTGGTGGTGGGGGGGGGGATCATGACGAAAATCAAACAGAAGACAATCGATCTGTTGCGGGAACACGTTTAAAATAAGCACATAAAATAAAAATAATTACAAATACAACGCCTGTTGTGGCGTTGTATTTGTATTTGTAAAATTCAAACCCTTTCATTTTAAAGCCAATCGACCCAGCGGTGATATTTCAGCCTCTATTGCTTTAAAAATACTGTAATTGGCAATATTATCATTCATCGGGTCTAGGATCAATCACATTTAAAAGAGCCACAATGATACCGGGGTTCGTACTTTTAACAAGCAATGCTTTTAAAAAACAAGAATCTTTATTTACAAGAAATACATGCTTCAAATAAATTATATGGTTGGCCATTGGATCGACTCTTTTCCATGAGTACCCATGCCATTCACACGCTAAATTCCAACTGTGACGGGTTCATAATAAAACAATATAATGACCACCTCCTGCATTGTTTCAGTTTAACGAAGCCCCTGACCAGTCGCATCACAATAACTCACTCATTGGATCGGCCAATTACCAACAAACTAATAAATAGGCATCTACGAGGGGGTTAGGGACACACAATTTTTGTCGCAAATTCAATGTGCGGCCATAGAGGGCACACACACAATCCATTCATACGCATTGAGATCCGCTTGGTCGAACATCCTCTGGGATTTTTTAGCACAAAATCCATTGCCGAAGGTATAAGAGAGGGTGGATATATGAACACATTCCGGAATCACGAACTCGACTAACGTTATCTCGGCAAGTTCCACGGGTCAAATGAACGTTCGGCAGGAAGGAGGTGGAATAACAATCACTGGTTTAACAAAGACAATGCTTCTTTGGACAATTACTATTTGGGAAAGATCATTATTATGATCCGTATTCAAATAGTATTTTAGGCAGGTCGTGGGTTCGGCCTCTGACGATTGTTTCGTAGGAGGCGGAGGAAATAAATGGACTCTCTTTTCCGAGCAGGACAATCTCAATAATAACATGATGGTTGCCGTTGTCGTCGATTGAACTTGTTTAGCCTGCGGTTGACTTTTTTATTTAAAGCTCGTGAGAAAGTTTACGCTTTCCGAACCATAACCGGGAATGTTCGGCCATGCTTGACTAAAGTTCTTCGTGATACTGTCGAGCAGGCAACAAAATACATCTTGGTATTCTGTAATCTTTGCTTCGGGTAGGTATTGCGCTGGCCCGACATGTTTTTTTAGCGGCGCAACAACTCGAGCAGGAGATGTTAGATAAGATATGTATGGTTTTTTGTCTCATTCGTTTCTCTCAGGCTATGAATGATGACTGGGCTGCAACTAGGGGA
Organism: Pholcus phalangioides; assembly: GCF_987345545.1. Taxonomy (NCBI): domain Eukaryota; kingdom Metazoa; phylum Arthropoda; class Arachnida; order Araneae; family Pholcidae; genus Pholcus; species Pholcus phalangioides. The sequence continues at coordinate 15,216,235 of NW_028301601.1, read as the reverse complement.
GAGCAGGCGGGATCTGGTGCCCCCGGGAGCTAAACCATTTCATACCGTACCATGCACAGACTTTATCGGATATTGTCAATGTTAGCCATTTCCCCTGATGAGGAGCTGGACTGTGTCGGGTGCTTTATTAAGCATGTATAAATTACATATGTGCACACACGACAATGAAACACATTAAAAAAAGATAATAATGATGAGAATAAAAATACAAATAGGGGAAAAAGAAATAGAAATTAACAATAGCAATAAAGTTACAAAATTTACAAAACGTCCCAAATATCGCCGCCACGAGAACAGAAGCCTCATTCGGCACGGTTATATGCTTTTCAACCATGTCTTGACGTTGCCGGCCAAAGGGACTTGCGGGCTCCCAGTTGCTCCTCTCAGCACGCGGTTGAGCTTTTAAGGACTCATTTCGGAGTTGCCGGCCAAAGGGACTTTATGTTGCGAGCTCCCAAATGAGCCCTCAGCACTCGGTTGAGCTTTTGCAGTCTTATTTCGGAATTGCCGGATAAAGGGACTTCGTGTTGCAGGCTTCCAGTTGAGCCCTCGTTGCTAAACCAGAAGGGGCGCCGAATTCTCGCTTTAATTCAGGGTTTCTTTTACCTGTGAGTAGCGTCAAACTTGGGTAACAAAGGCCACTAACAGTCAGGGGCTCTAGAACCATGGTTCACGACCCAAACTTGATCCGCATGGGCTTCCGAGAAGAGTCGTATGGATATACTTAGTCAGGGGCTCTTGAGCTAAGGGTCCCAACAAGGACGTACGCAGTATCAACCTTCCAAGGAGGCACAAAAGTCTTGGGGGCACAGAAATTTTCTTCCCGATACATTTTGAGTTACCACCCTTCAAAAAGCATTTGGAGTAACAGAAATTGGTTAACATAGCGCAACGGTTTTCAACCGGTGCTCCGCGGAGCCCTTGGGCCTCCACGTGCATTCCCTTTTATAAAATAAATCTGTAAATTTGTTAATATATATATAAATAAATAAAGAGAACTACTGGGGCTCCGCCAAATTTGATTCGCTGGGGGTTCTGAAAAGGGTTGTACGAATCTACTCACAGTGAAGGGCTCTTGAGCTATGGGTCTGGATTCAAACCTGGTTCGCAGTGGCTTCCGAGAAGACTCATTCGAATCCACTTCTTATCGCGTCACAGGTTTCTCAAATTTGTCCCACGGGCAGCAAAGCTGACGTTGTTGTAGATTTTGGGTCACGGCTAAAAAGGGATAAGAACTTCTGCTCTAACTTATTCTTCTACATTACACGGGACGCCAAAATGCTTTCTTTCCCAGGGTGACAAGTATCTGGTTGCGGTCCTGGTTCTAAAGCAAGCAGTCATCTTTCTGATGCTCTCGAGCACTGGGGTGCTCTTCCATCGCGGCATGTGCTTCAGCCTGACTTGGTGTTAGGCCTACTAGCGAGGTTTAATAGACATCTCAATAAATTAAAGGATCAGCGTATTCAGATAATTTCGATTTGAAACGTGGTAAATATCTGAAAAATTCCGCCCCAAATTTGTGACACTTTCCTTACCCTTTTTGAACCTTACCGAATTCCTCACCTATTCTTTTACCTTACCGAATTTTCTCTCCTCTCTTGCACGAAATACAATTTCTGCTCGTTGTTGGATGTTAATAAATTTCCTCCCATAATTCCTTGTTTTTATGAATTTCTGTGCCTCACTCTTTCCCCCAGCCTATTTTGAAATTTCTACCCTTTTTCAAAATTTCTGTGTCTCGCTCATTGTCCCCATTCAAATCTGTGACCTCTCCCCCTACAGCCAATTTTAAAATTTCTGCCTACCTCGCACACTTTCGCCCTTTCAGTATTTCTGTCAACCCCGTTTTTCAGCCGATTTTGAAATCTCTGCCTTCCTTTCCCTTTTCCAGATATTTGCATCCCCCCCCCCATACCGAAGGCCGTCTTAAGAGCGTCATGGGCCCTCGGGCTAAGTGATTTTTCTGAGGCCCCTGCGCCATGTCTGGGTAGGCCCGTGCGTTAAGACGTCACTGCCCCTGTCACTTTTGGCTTCCGTCGTTCCTGAATATAAGCGTTTTAAAAAATTAAAATCGGCACAACATCGGCATTTCTTTGAAATACAGTATGGACCAATCGCATTTGTGAGACGTCCGGCGTTCCTACATGGGACTATTGTGCCGCGACACCCCTCTTCGGGACCCACCTCCTTCTCAAACCATACTCCTCAATACAAGAACTAATCATTAACATGGATCTCTTAATTACAAATAGATAATTACCTTTTACGTTAAGATAAAACCGGTTAATACGAGCCTTAACTCGGTAGAGTTCAGTGTACGGATTATATACAATACCGCTTTCCTCACTTACTCGTAATATCGATGTACTAAAGTAATTAAAATGTGACGTAATTCACCAAAGACCCCGGTCTTTTGATTCGAGTAAACGCTTTAGGGGTTAACACGAAATACCCCCCTTTAATTACATGTTTTTGAAGACCAGTCCAGAGGGGGGAAGCCATTTTGTTTAGGTTCATTCTTCTCTAATGTTTAAGAGAGTAAGGGTTTCCTTGGTTTTATGATTATTATTATTATACCACGAACCCGGATTTAAACCCCGAAACAGTAGCTTTACATTATAACGTGTGTTCAATGAAAGTTATAATAAATAATAATAATAATAATAATAGAAAAATCCGAGCAAATAAATTCATGTAATTAAGAGTAGATGACCTGCTGCGTCGAAAGTTTGCCAGTCGTTGTTAATAAAGCTCAGCCAGTAATGATAATAATAAAAATATCGTAGTAAAAAAATAATAATAATAGTAAGGGGTTGCCGAGTGTGTGTCATTAACGCCGATATTTCTCGCCAAATCTTTGTCTCATCAATGGTTTGGCGAGATTCCTGAAGAATGTGGGTTTTCGTTCGGCTTCCGATACAGAGCAGCGTTTCTCAATCTTTCTGTACCCAATGAACATAGATACCGGAACTTGGTGGCTGAGGACATCCCATAAATTTTATGAAGGCACTGTGTGTGTGAGCCTTCCCCCCCCCCCCCCGCTCAAAAAAAAAATTATGAATAGACAATGGAATGCACCATTCCGCCTCCTGTCTACGGGCTTGAGTCCCGTGAAAACGGGACGAATGGTGATTTTCTGCCTCGTCAATGTTTTCTTCATGTCGGTACTGCTGCCAAGGACCAATAAAATGTCTGAATCAATTTGGCGGTCCATTTTCGTCCCGTATTACGGGACATTCCGGTATTTTTGGTCGTTCCTGTATTTTTTTATGCATCTGTCCCGTTTTTTTAAGGATGCTTATTTGCAATTTAATAAAACTTAAATAAACATCATTTTCATAACTTATAGACTATATTATAATAATTATGGCTGTAAATATAGATATTCACTACACATATTTGTCAGGTTCATCGTCATTTTCACAATTTCATGAAAAATTGATGATTTTGCTGGCTTATAGCAACGTTTTTCGTAATGTCCCGTATTTTAACATATTAAAGATCGCAGTTCCCCCATACTTTTCTCAGTAAAATAAATTCACCAGGAAATTTATTTTTTTTCCGCCAAATACATTTTTTGTAGCAGCCCTTTATGTCACACCCATTAGAATTTGTAGCAGTAATTAATAAGTTTGTTGTTAATTGCATTTTTTATCTACAATTACCGTATTTAGAATCGCAATTTCCTGCATTTTCTTCGATAAGATATGATGAACTGAAGTATGAAGTTGCCTATATTTTTTATTTGAATCCCATATGGATATTACTATATCAATTACAATTATTGAGTAATTTTTTAATTCAGTTAGAATTAAATTATAAAGTATGCCTGCGGACCCCCTATGCCATCTTCGCGGATCACCTCTGTGGTCCACGGAACATAAACTGAGAAACAATGCGATAGAGGTACTTCGAAAATTTCTTGAATCTTAGTTTGAAAATTAATTTTAAGCCGAGAAAAAGATATTTATTGTCAGAATAAATGAAAGTTCAGAATAAATCAGAGAAACAATTTCAGAATTTTTAAACATTTTCAATTAATCAAAGAAATGATTTCAAAATTGTGAATTAATGGAAGAAATAATTTTAGGATTTGCTTCCGAAATAATTTCAGAATATAGACGGAAGTTCAACAGAATTAAATTAAAAAAGTAATTTCTGAATGAACAAAAGTTAAGAGTAAATTCAATAAACAATTTCAGAATAAACGGAAGTGTTCAGAATAACTCAGAGAAATAATTTCAGAATTGATAAAAATTCTAAATTGGCCAAAAAACAATTTCGGAACTATCAAAAACCTTAATTGATGAAAGAAATCATTTCGTGATCAGTAAAGGAAATAATTTCAGAATAAATGATGAAAGTTCAGAAAAAATAAAATAAGTAATTTCAGAGTAGATAAGAATTCTGAATTGATTAAAGAAATAATTTTAGGATTAATAAAGGGAAAAAATCAGGATTAAAATAAATGGCAAAATTTCAGAAAAAATCAAAAGATAATTTCAGAATAAATAAAAGTCCTGTGAAAAGAAATACTTTTTCAGAGTTATAAGAAAATTTGATTGATGAAAAAAAAATTGTTAGGATTAGTAAGAATAAAATAATTTCAGAACACATGAAAGCTCAGATTAAATCGAATAATTTCAGAACTTTTAAAATCCTGAATTACTTAGAAAATTATTCCATGTTTCGTAAAAGAAATAGCTTCAGAATTAATAAAAATTCGGAATTATCGAATATTTGGAAGGAATAAATAAAGGAAAAAGATTCTGGAAATAATAAAATATATAAGTTTCAAATTTAAAGAAAGAATTAATTTCAGAACTATAAAAAACCCCTTGATGGTATGGTTTCAGGATTAATAAATAAAATAATTTCAGAATAAATGAAAGAAATAATTTCAGAATAAATGAAAAAAATAATTTCAGAATAAATGAAAGAAATAATTTCAGAATAAATGAAAGAAATAATTTCAGAATTGATGAAAGAAATAATTTCAGAATTGATGAAAGAAATAATTTCAGAATTGATGAAAGAAATAATTTCAGAATTGATGAAAGAAATAATTTCAGAATTGATGAAAGAAATAATTTCAGAATTGATGAAAGAAATAATTTCAGAATTGATGAAAGAAATAATTTCAGAATTGATGAAAGAAATAATTTCAAAAATTGACAGAAATCCTGAATAAATGAAAGAAATAATTTCGGAATTGATGAAAGAAATAATTTCAAAAATTGACAGAAATCCTGTATAAATGAAAGAAATATTTTCGGAATTGATGAAAGAAATAATTTCAAAAATTGACAGAAATCCTGAATAAATGAAAGAAATAATTTCAAAAATTGACAGAAATCCTGAATAAATGAAAGAAATAATTTCGGAATTGATGAAAGAAATAATTTCGGAATTGATGAAAGAAATAATTTCGGAATTGATGAAAGAAATAATTTCAAAATTGACAGAAATCCTGAATAAATGAAAGAAATAATTTCAAAATTGACAGAAATCCTGAATAAATGAAAGAAATAATTTCAAAATTGACAGAAATCCTGAATAAATGAAAGAAATAATTTCAAAATTGACAGAAATCCTGAATAAATGAAAGAAATAATTTCAGAATTGACAGATTCCTGAATAAATGAAAGAAATAATTTCGGAATTGATGAAAGAAATAATTTCAAAAATTGACAGAAATCGTGAATAAATGAAAGAAATAATTTCGGAATTGATGAAAGAAATAATTTCAAAAATTGACAGAAATCCTGAATAAATGAAAGAAATAATTTCAAAAATTGACAGAAATCCTGAATAAATGAAAGAAATAATTTCAGAATTGACAGATTCCTGAATAAATGAAAGAAATAATTTCGGAATTGATGAAAGAAATAATTTCGGAATTGATGAAAGAAATAATTTCAAAAATTGACAGAAATCCTGAATAAATGAAAGAAATAATTTCGGAATTGATGAAAGAAATAATTTCAAAAATTGACAGAAATCCTGAATAAATGAAAGAAATAATTTCAAAAATTGACAGAAATCCTGAATAAATGAAAGAAATAATTTCGGAATTGATGAAAGAAATAATTTCGGAATTGATGAAAGAAATAATTTCGGAATTGATGAAAGAAATAATTTCAAAATTGACAGAAATCCTGAATAAATGAAAGAAATAATTTCAAAATTGACAGAAATCCTGAATAAATGAAAGAAATAATTTCAGAATTGACAGATTCCTGAATAAATGAAAGAAATAATTTCGGAATTGATGAAAGAAATAATTTCAAAAATTGACAGAAATCCTGAGTAAAATGAAAGAAATAATTTCGGAATTGATGAAAGAAATAATTTCGGAATTGATGAAAGAAATAATTTCAAAAATTGACAGAAATCCTGAATAAATGAAAGAAATAATTTCGGAATTGATGAAAGAAATAATTTCAAAATTGACAGAAATCCTGAATAAATGAAGAAATTGTTTTTCCAGAAATTGTTTTTCTCTCATCGTCCCCTAACTCAAGCGAACCCATAGGATTCTATGTTATACTCGTAGCTTCTATCGCCCCCTGGATCATTCCATCGCCCACCAGGGGGTGATATTGCCCACTTCGGGAAACACTGGTATAGGTGGTCAGCAAGCAGACTTGATAAAATTAATTCTAATAAAACTCAATTCTAAATGGAAGCAAAATTATTCTACCTTTACGATTGATGTTAGTTTTTTCCCATATGGGTTCAAATACAGATTACGCCTTCATATGTGGGTTCAGCATGCATCATCGTGGAAAATGGGATTCTCGATCTTACGGGATGCGACAAATACGGAATATATATCACTAAATTTAATCAAAAAATGAAATTTATTGCCTTAAACGCAATTTTCTCATTTCTGCAAGGGTGGGGGAGGACTGCTTCAAATCGCAGTAAACAAAAATGTATTTCTCACAGGAAACTTCACTACTTGATCAGTTGACCATACGTTATTCTGGGATCTTAAATCGAGTAAAATGCGGAAGATCGCCAATTGTGTGATCAAAAACGTTGCCAGAAGTAGACACAATCACCAATTGTTATTAAAATTTCTGAAAAATTGCGGAAAAAAAAGTTGAACCGGAAAAATATGTGAGATGAGTATTTATTGTCATAATTACCATAGTATAATTTATATATTATGAAAAAAACACCGTGTATTCATGGACCTTAGTAAATATTACAGATTCAATATTCATTGCATAAAAAAACGGAACAACCAAAATTAAAGGAATGTCCCGTAATACGGGATACAAGTGGTCCGTCAAATTCTTTTACACATTCTACTGGTCCTTGGGTTCAGAAAGGTTGAGAAACGCTGCCCTAGACATACATGTATCTAGGAGCACTGGAGGATTAAAGTCGGTCGAGGACCCGGGCGTGAAGGAAAATATTGGGCCCCTTATAAATTAGAAAAAAGAAGTGAAGTTTGGGTTTTTCGGGCCCTTTACAAGTCGGGGCCCTGGGCATGCGTCCGGTGCACCCGCTGTTAAAACCGCCTCTGTCTAGGAGTAATGTACAGGAGCGGGGGGGGGGCGGCTCGAGTGAAAATCTCCACTTGTGTGAGACTTGTTTTTGGCGTCTATCTTAGATCGGACTGAAATTATTTCCCCTAATTTTTTTCTCTTTCAGCTCGAATTTGGAGCGCCTCGAGCGGACAGAAATAATTTTCCCCAATGCTATTTTAGGTCAATAAATTTTTATTGTAATGAATAATAATTTTTTTTCACCTCGGATTTGGCCACCCCTTCTAGAGTAGACCGAAATAATTTAAAATAATATATATATTTTTTTTACCTTAGATTCCCTGCTCACACTAGAGCGGACAAAATTCATATTTCCTAATTTTTTTCGCCCTTTCACCACCGATTTGGTGCCCCTGCTGGAGTGGGCAGAAATAATTTTCCCCAATGCAATTTTGATCAATAAAATTAGTTTTCGTTCTTTCACCTTAGATTTTGCGCTCATCCTGAAGCGGGCAGAATATCAATTCTTCTTAATTTTTTTTTTTCGCCCTTCTATCCCGGATTTGGTGCTCCTCCTGGAGCAGACAGAAATAACGTTCTCTAATGCTATTTTAATCAATTCCCCCCCCCCCACCCTTCACCTCGGATTTGGTGCTCATCCTAGAGCGGTCATTTTTTTTAATTTTATTTTTTATGAGCAATAATTTCTTTTGCGCTCTTTCATCTCGGACAGCATGGATCGCACGGCTCAAGAGCCACCCTGTGCTGATGTATATGGTGTAGTTTTTCAATTTAACTTTTGAGTTTCACGGACCCCCCCCCCCTTCCCGATCCACCAAGCCTAGAAGAGAAGACGTTTCCCCAGGACACCTGGATCTGGACACTCTGGCACTTGGCCACAGAAAGAAACAAAGGGCTCACTAGAGCTACAAAGACATAATAAGAGACATACATAGACATAAATTTTGTATAATAGAAATTTTTAATTGTAATTTTTGAAACTGTATCTACTTTTTTTTAGTGTGTTTGATATTCATGTACTGTATTATGCAGTATATAAAGCAGTATGCATAATAAAGCACCTGACACCGCTCAACCCCCCCCCCCTCATCCGGGGCAATTGATAATGCTTGATAGAGTCTGGGCGGTGCACGGTATGAAATGGAAATGGACCCCCCCCCCCTCGTTCCGAATAATACTCCGGACCCTTTGAAACCATTCCAATGATCACTTTGATTAAGAAAACTTTATCTAGACCCAGAGATAAGCAGCCAAAACACGGTTGTCGGCCGATTCTTAAAACTTGAGATTAATGATGCTTATCACGGGAGCCGAGAAAGCCAAAGAAAAAAAAGGAGTTAGGCCAGTTTCTATTTTTCTTTTCCTCACTTATAAAATACGGCCCGATGCCTAAGCCGTTCTTTTTATATTCTTATTCTTATTCTTGGGAGCCTAGACGAGAAGCCGTTCTCACACAGAAGTGAGTGCTTCTGTTATCTAGTTCTCTTTTGGAGAGACGTTCTTGTGGACGTACGTGCATTGATTGGATATTAGTAGCCACGCTACGAACAGCATCGTTGTAGTTGTTGTAGGTAGTGGTAGTAGTTCCTCTCTCTCTAGGCTTGAAACATGTTCCAGTGATGTGTCTGATTTTTTCCTTTTTATTTACATGTTACTTTTCGATGTGTCATGCACTATGATGGATTCTCTTGGTTGAAATGTTTATTACACAATATATTAATTGATAAGAGTTTGATTGGACAAGCCTACGCCTGACCTTCGTGGAGTGATACCGTTCCATTCATCATTATTTAAATGATGTTAATGTTTTCGTGATTATTTTGTCTTGCTGGACAATAGCATGTGACACAGTCGAGTCACATTAATGTGACCAACGGCTCATCAGGCGCGGATCCAGTGCGACGTGATGTCTTGAGAGAGAGACTTACTGTGCGGTTTTGATAAATCGTCCCGTATTTTACGGACAGACATTTTTTTCTCACATTGTATTTGGTGCTTGAAAGGTTCCTCTTATCACCGTCTCCTTCCCACTGCATCCTTGCCTTCAGCTTTATGCCCGTAAAAACTTTTTCCTTTTCTGTTTTCGGTTCTTTCAAGATAGTCGGAAAATGACAAAATTGTCTAGATCCAAGCGGACTTCTGTCCATTCAATAGCTGCGAACCCTTTAATATACTGAAGATGCCCCCCCTGGTACCAATGAAATGAACGCAACGGACCATAGGCGGAGATAGCCTTGGAAGTCTGGGGGGGGGGACGCGATGGCGATGATGTCAATTCATATATGCATATATACATTAGATCAGTCAACTTCACCTTTGACGCTGCCCCCCCCCCCAGAAATAAATTGAAATTGCCAGAAATTGCTCTCCACGCCCCCCCCCCTCCCCCGTATCTCCGCCCCCAGACCCCTTGTGCGAATAAAATGTATACCAAGGACCTTATGCCAGTGTTTTTTCAAAGTGTTGCGGCATCACTAACCTTTGTCAGGGGCGTCGCGGCGAGTTTGAGACATTGATATGTGTATGCCTATTTATACTTTAAAGTAGTTCTTTTATGCGGGAAAATATCTATCTCAAACTGTGGAGCCGCAGATAAACCGTAAATTGGGCTAGGGAATTTAACACAGGAATGCCGCATTGACCTGAAAGGAGAAGTTCACCCACAGACTAAATAGAAGATCTACTGTGAGGGCTCCAAGACTGAAGATGGAATGGCTTTCGCGGATTGCTGCCTTTTGTATAATTGGGCTATTTATTACCCGCGATAGATATTACACTACATTTTATAAAGTGAAAGCCCTTGTCTCAATAAAATGTATGCCACTGACCTCCCATTTTAAAATAATCTTCAAAATATAATATAGGAATAATATGGTAATTGTTTTTCAATAAAGCTTACGGATCCCCGTTGAAATCTTTCCAAGGATCCCTGATTTGTAGATGTTTTGCCCCTAAGGATTTTGGATGAACAAAATGTGATTTTATGCCTCAAACACACCTGCTTTTCCCAAGTTGGGGTGTCGCATTCCAGTCCCCCTGTCAGCAGAATAATTTACACTACATTAATTATCATTATTGACCCCCTTCTCCCAACCCTTAGAGATCTTTGGTAGTCCCCAGGACAGGATTTTTCAGGGTCACTCAGGAAACAAATTTATAACAAAAGGCAAAAAAAATGATGGATGTTATCCCAAACCCCCCCCCCAAAAAAAGTTTTTTTAAAGCTCCAGATTTAAGAATAATCCCGGGTGTTGGGTCTCTTTGATACGTGGCTCCAGTTTTTGGGCCCATTAGCACATAATACTACATACGTACTCTAACCTGCACATTTATTCAACTCATTCGGTAGTGAATTGCCATGGCGATAGACCGGAGTTGTGTCCATTTGAAAGAAAGTAAGTCTTGGGATCCGGGATGGGAAGGGAAGAGCCATAGTTTTGAATGTTACCCCTAATTTGCGGCCCTTTCACAAATCCTCTCTCCCCTCCCCCAAATAACGTTACAGTCCTCGTATGTGATCAACCATTAAAATTTTTCCATTTGATGACGAGTTGAAATTTTCTTAAAATCATTTAACACATAACTAAGAAATTCTAAAGCGGATGAATTTTCGATGACTTCCCGTCCCCGAATTCCCAAAAATTTGGTCAGGAAATCGGAAAATTCCTTTTTTTTTTCAAACTTATTTACTTAAACACTGCTTGCAGATTTTGCTTGAAAACTTTCGAAATTTTTCTTCAGACCCTTTGGAATGGCCCCCACGTGACAGGGGTGCAGCCCTGGGGCCCGGGAAAATCACCATCATTTTTTGTCTTTTCCTGCCACAAATTTACTATAGAAGGGCTCGTGAAAAGTCCGACTTGAGGGGGCGGTCTGCAAAAATCTCAGCCTAGGGATCTACTTTTGGATGTGGGGGGGGGGGGGCATGCTGACATTACTCTAGAACGGTGGTTCGGGACGACTCTTATCAGTTTTTTTTCGCACTATAAAATTCACTATAGAGGGACCAAGAGGACAATTCGATTAGGGGCCCGCACAAATATTCGATCCCAGGAACTGCACCAAAGTACTAGAGCAACTAGACAAGTTTCTGGATTGTCTCACTAGACAGCTTCACTGTAGTTAATATTAATTTATGTATAATTACCCCCCCCCCCTACAAAATAGAATGGAACCATCCTGGATTTTCATCTGTGTTTTTTTTTTTAAATTAAAGTTTTTACACTATAAATTTATTAAAAAATTAAATTACTATTTAATTATTTTTATTATAACGATACAAAGTAACTAAAAAAAATTAGCATATGGGCAAACGTTCTGACGTAGGAGCCCGTTTCATGCGGTGGGGGCGGGGGCAACTGCTTCATTTTCAATATTTTACGAAAATTCAATAAGAAATATGATTTCGGGAATTCTCGGGGAAAAACGATTTCTCCCCATTCCTGATTCCTGAAGGTCCCAAAATGTCGGACGGGAATGTGGAAAACTAATAGGAATATTATTGTATTATTATTACGAGACAGTAAAATGATTTCGCTTTTCTTCTTTGCTATCTATATTTTAAAGATCAAGGAAAGTAAAATTATGATTCTCTTTGTGTCGCGTTCGCTGTCAAGGGTAAAAACAAACAAAAAAAAAAAACAATTGTTGTGACCTTGAACACGGACGATGGCAACAATAATGTATGTATTTTCTTACACACACATACACGTAAGACATTATTAGGTTGCCATTAATCCTACCGTGGGAACAGGAAAGGACGAGCACTTTTCCTCGTCTATCAAGGGCTATTAGATATGTGGTCACTATTTATAATGAAATACAATCTTGTGCGTATTCTCACTGTTATTAATGGCACCAGGCCTAATATTAGGAGATTTTGGGGGCTCTTTAAAATATCTATATGACATGATTCCCTTCTCACCCAAAAAGAAAAAGAGGGAGACTGACAGGGCCGGTCTCGATCTTAAGAAGTTTGAGCACTTGAATTAAATTCAATTAACTGGAAATGTTATTTACTATGCATGCCCGGGAGATGACAGGGTTCCGGCCTGGGACGATGCTTATGGCTTTTTGTTCAAATTCACAATAGAGGAACCCGTTAAAAATTTGAAAAGAAGCTCACAAAATATCTTAGTCTATCTTAGGCCCTGCTGCAGGAAGGAGAGGAGGGGACATAGGCCCATACGTCCAGTCAGCCCTGTTTACTAGATCCTCGATGATCGGTCACGTTCAGGCGGGCCGGAAATATGCAGTTGCTTACCAATTATTCATCAATTATTAATTATACCAAACTCATATATCATTTAAGTGCATATCCCCCCCCCCCAGTCCAAAGGGAGACAAGCAGAACTCTAATTTGGGGGCCCGGTAGTTATTTCAAAATTAAAAAATGCATATATATGTATTTAAAAATTTCCATTCATATATTTTTGAAATAAACGATGTAAGAGGTACCCTAGGAATCTTGGAGGGGGTCAACTCCTAATCTTGAGTTGAAGGCTCCGCTCAAACACGTGGGAGAGGGGCGACTATATAAAATTAACGACAAAAGATTTCAAAATTTTTTTTACTTTTCTTCACGTGCAGAAAGAAAATTGCTAGGCCAGAGAGAGTTAAAACTGGTCTTACAAAGAGGTTGGGGGGCCCCCCCTCTAGAGAGTTTTTAATGATTTCTACATAGATATTGATGAAACCTCATGGGTTTTTTGGGACCCGCGACGTGGGAAAGTCCTGGGCATAAACGTCGCACGTGAAAAATCCAGTCCTGGCTCTGATATTATGGGCACGGATATACGACATACGTTGTCGTATTCCCTTGGGGGACTCCGAGGCTGATGGGGACCCTCGAAAACAAGAGTGAATATATCATCGTGTGACATAACTACTTCATGTCACTTTTCCTTTCAGATTCCCCCCCCCCCTCCCCCAGCAACAGTTGTGGCGGGAGTTTTTCGTTTTCACGTAAACCCCCTTCAATAAATATAGCAACCATACATCATCTGTTTTTGTACGAGAAAATTCAAAATCGCGCCAAAATTCACCAGAAACTAGAAAAATTTGGATTTTCAAAATATTTTATAAAATAAATAATTACTATAAAATTAATTAATTTTTTTTTATAGTTACTTCAGAAATTGATAAAAATATACACGAAAATAAAGCCAAAAGAAACGGGAGGGGAAAAAAACTCGCCAAGTATAGCGATAACGTTGAAATCTAGGAGCCAAGTGCGGGTTATAGGTTCACGCCCAACAGAAGTTTGACCTTTTGACGGAGGGTCGCCACAGAAACATCATTTCTGCGGGGGCCTTCGTAACAAGGATCGGAAACTATTGTATAATGATGGGAATACATATAGGGGTTCTCATAACCGACCCCACGTGCCCCTATTCAAAAGGACCCTATCGTTCGAGTAGGTACTTCGTGGTTGGGAGGGGGGGGGGAGGAGGCCTAAGGCGGGGCTTCTCGGCTGAATATTAATTGGCGTATTCACGGATCGAAATGTCGAGATGTTCACATCTGTCGAAAAGTATTTTATTATTATATTCGAGTGATTGTTTCCCACGATGACGGCCGCCATCATGGGGGGGATGGGAGGCCCGGAAGGAAAAAGTCATGGAACTACGTGAAGAAGCCAATCTGCCATCTTTTTGGTTCGAAATAATTTTTTGCGGGGAATTTTTATTTATTAATTTTAATCTTATATATAGACGTCCTAATTTGGGTCCGAGTCCTGCACGGACAAGTGAAATTACTCAGGGCCACCCTAATTTTGATAATTCAACTTTGCCGTCTAACATTTGACCTTTGATTAAGATCATCGATCCTAGTCGTAAGGAGGTCCCAATGCGAGGGTACTCAGCCTCTAGGAGAGTACGGGCCACTTCATTGGTTTGAAAGCGTGCCTCGGGACACTCAAGTGATCTGAAAGTAATTTACAGTGGTCTGTATGAACACGGCAATTCGCTTACGTGATCTGAAATTATGGGCCACTTAACTCCGTGGGCCACTTAAATGATCTGGAAATGTGCCGCGTGCCTCTTAACTGATCTGAAACTGTGTCACTGGTCATTTGAGTGATCTGTTAATATGTCGTTAGCTGCTCGGGTGACATGGAACTGTGACGTGGGTAGCTTGAGTAATGTGGAACTGCATTAAGGGTCCCTCAAGTCCTCTGTTTCTGCTCTGCGCATCACTCAAGTAATCTGTCCTTCCCCCCACCTTCCATGTGAGAAGCCACGGAAGTAATGATCGTGGGGAAGAGGGCAGGGTCGTCTTACGTGTGGGCCCTTTCACGCTTGGGGCGCATGGTGGCATCCAAAAAATTGCAATGATACCCTTGTTAGAGATCATTCAAGTATTACGTCAGCATCGATGGGGGGGGGGGGTTGTTCCCGAGTTGCCGACTTTTGATGACAAGGAGAGGGGGGGGGGTTGGATGATGCTTACGTCATCAACCACCCTTACAAAAATATGAAATATTCTTAATGGACTCGGTGTGTCAAAAACGAGAAATCCTTTCGCTAGTTTGTGGGCGCCTGAACTAGCGCATTCCCCCTATTCATAAGTCCCCTACAGAATCACTTTAGTTACCTTTAAATGTTTAGCGGATCCAAGTGATCTGGAAATGCGTCCGGGCCGCTTAAGTGCTCTGGAACTGTGCTACGCATCACTCAAGTGATTATGTAATGATGCCGTAAGTGATCCGTAATTATGCCGCGGAATGTGTGTCGCGGGTAACTTGAGTGATGTAGAACCGTACTAAGTGCTCTGAAACTGCGTGCCTGAAAATAAGTGCCACATATCACTCAAGGGATCTCTAAATGTGCCACGGATCACTTAAGTGTTTGGAACTGTCACGGGTGTGAATGTGCCACGGGCATACTTGAGTGATCTATAAATGTGCCACGTGCCTAGTTGGGTCAGAGTTTTGCTGACAGGAGAGGGCCAAAAATGACTAAATATTTGCTGACATAATACTTGAATGGCCCCCCTAATGAAATACATTTTGTACAGTGATAGCTTAAAATATCTCTCTTAATGACCTCAGGGCACCCTAAGATATAGCCTCCAGATCCTTGAAAGGGCTCCACCTAGGCCAGTGACCGCCAGATAAAGCCTTTTACCGGGCTTTTTTTATTTTTAGTAAATGTACAGTGTGAAAAGTTAAAAATATATCCGGTCGACCCCCGAGCCCACATTCCATAGAAGTTGGCTTTCCCAATGTGGACGTACCATCTTAACAGCATCGTGGGGGGAGAGCAGCAAATGCATATTTTATGGGAGGCGGGATTTACCAGACATGATCAATGCAATTAAAAATTAATTAATTAATTATTTTCCTTATTTTACATTTTTGTCTCATTAATTAATTCGAGTCCCTTTCTGCATCCGGTTCCCCGGCATTGCTGCATGCGTTAGGATGTTTGGGACTCAAAGATTTAAGACAGTGTTTCTCAAAGTGTGCGCCACGGTTCCTAGGGGCATCGCCGCGAGCTGGAAATATTGACGTGCGTGTGCCTATTTATGCTTTGACGTGGTTCTTTTAAGAATGCACAATGAAACTTTTCTGGGGAGCCGCAGAGTAATCATGAATAGGGCAAGGGAGCCGAGAGCAGGGCCGAAACTGGGGGGGGGGGAGCAGGCGGGTCTCGGGAGCTAGACTCGACGGGGCGCAAATTTCATTCTAAAACCTCTCCTTCAACATTACAAGGGGGTGTCGTGACAAAAGTTTTTGAGAACCAACTGATTTAACGAATCGATTCCAGGGCTGGACTGATCTATTGCCCGACGTGCTCTGGGAATGCAAAAGTTTCGACCGCGGGCATGTATTTTTTTCTCTCGACCAAATGTTCGACGAGGGCGTATAAAAAAATTAAATACTTTCAAATGTATATATAGTCAACGTATTTTGATCTATTTTTGCGGTCCTAAAATATTTATCAGCCCGGTGCGATCATGGGCCTTCATATACTGGATCTTTGCTCAGGATGGAATCATATACTGCGAAATTGGGTTGTTGTAGAAAACGGGAAACCTCACTTCCAGCGAAATAGTATAATATCTTGATGATATCCATGGAAAAAATAGAAAAGATTTCTAAGTTTGCGTAAAAACATGAAAATATATTTTTTCCAAAAGAATTATATATTATATATTACATTAATCGCCGCCTGGCAGTCGAGTGGTTAGGGAACTAGCTTCTCACTGTGCAGGTCTGGGTTCGAATCCCGGTTCGGGCATGAATGTTTACTAATTCTAACAAATTCCCTGGACGGATCACGCTGATCCCCTGGGAACACGTTCATTAAATATGGCCCTATTGTACAGCATATGAATTTCCCGAAAGGGATAAAAAATTCTCGATCGATTGTAGAAAATATTTATGCCGCATTTCTCTTCTTTACACACAAAAATATCGGGAAAAAAAAATACCCATCACTAAAATATAAAACTTTTGCTGCCACCTATCAAACCAAAAATCAAACTATCTGTTTAGTTCTTGTCTGGAAAATTAACCGCTAGGAAAATTCCCCGACCAACAACTCACCGAATGCAAAATTCATCGCTGGGAAAATTCACCGACAACAGTTCGACGTAAGTGAATGAATGATCGAGTGAGCAAGTGAACGAGTGAGTGAATTAATGATCGAGTGAGCAAGTGAACGAGTGAATAAGTGAATGAGCGAGTGAATGAATGACAGCAAGTGAGCTTACAGGCTCACTGACTCGTGTCGAACTGTTGTCGGTGAATTTTCCATAAATCGTTATTTTATTTATTTATTTTCTAGTTGCTTTTAAACCAATATACAGCACGAAATCAAACAAAATGTTTTTATGGCATCAAAAATTATTTGTTTTTGTGTTGCATATCAATGTAAATTTTATGTGTTGCATATCAATGTAAATTTTATGTGTCAATACCGATTAATATGTTATTATGTTTGCGGCTTGATTACGATTTGTAATTACATGTAAGTTATTAATTTGTATTGTATCTGTAAATGTGCCACGGGCAGCTTTTATGCTCTGGAACTGTACCACGCATCACTCAAGTTGCCTTCTAAGTGATGTGAAACTGCACCACAGGTCACTTCGGTGAACTGCAACTGTGCCGTAGTTCCACATGGCCCAAACCCTCTGGGAAACCAGCTTATATCCCCCCCCCATGGGTTCAGAGCGATGCATGGTCGGTTTGTTGTTGTTGTGCCGTAGTTCACAAAAGTGATCTAAATATGTGCCCGGGTCACTTGAGTTATTTGGGAACGTGTAGCGGCCACCTACGTGATGTGGAAATGCACCGCGGGTCACTTAAGTGATCTGGTAATATGCTGCTTAGTTTATTTTTGTAAAATTAGGATTGATGTCACGGGCTACATCAGATGACTCCAAGGGCCACATTTGGCCCGCGGGTCATTGGTTAAGCATGTGTGAGCTAGATGAATTGTAACTTGGTGACTTGGGAATCAAAGCGATGTGGAGTTGCTCCAGACCATAGTTTCCCAAACTTTTTGTTCCATCGCCCCCTTCTTCAGAGAAATTTTTCTCTCATCGCCCCCCAACTCAAGCGAACCCATAGGATCCTATATTATACCCGTGGCTTCTATTGCCCCCTTAGACCTTTCCATCGCCCACCGGGGGCGCTATTGCCCACTTTGGGAAACACTGCTCCAGACCAACCTAAACAGGATTGCAGGAATGGAGAATGACGTTTATCGTTGACAAGTACATGGTCGCTCATTTTTGTTCGAACAACACCCACGTATCTCTTACGAGTTAAATGGTGATTGGTGCCACTATCCATCACCTCCTAGAGATAGATCTATCTCTAGGAGGTGATGCACTATCCCGGATGCAACCTGGGTTCATTGATTTGGGAATTCTCAGTGACGAGTGGCTTAGGTTTTCTGAACATTCTTCAGCGGTTGCGAAAAAACGAATAGAATGCTCGGCTTCATTTTCAAAAAGGTGTCTCCGCATTCTCCTAAAGTCATTTTCCCACTTTTCCGAGGCTTAGTTTGTCTTGGACTGGAGTATGCTGTAAGGTTTAGGAGACCATACCTACAGAGGGACATACTTTGTTGAGGGGGTGGCAGAGAAGAGCTACGCGCGCTCTTGTTGGCTGGCGCACAAAGGCTGGAACTATGAAGAAAGACGATTTCTCGAATATGTTTACATTGGAGAAACGCAGGTGTCAGGGAGGATATAAGAGAAGTGTTTAAAATTTTCATTCAGGTGGGTAGGATGGACCACCAGTTATTAATACACCGTCAATCAACTGCTCCGACAAGGGGACACCAGTGTCGTTTAGTAAGGGACAACTTCAAGTTGTGGTGTCGCAGGGAGTTTTTCCTCTAAGGGGTCATTCAAGTATTACGTCAGCATCGAGGGGGAAGGGTTCGGATTCGCTGACTTTTGATGACAGGGGGGGGGGGGGTTTGAAGGTTGCTTACGTCATCAACCACCCTTTTTGAAGGTATGAAATATTCTAAGCTGCTGACGAAATTTTGCTGACAAGGGTGGAGGGAGGGAGGGAGGGAGGGGGTCAAAAATGGCTAAAAAATCTGCTTACGTAATACTTGAATGGCCTCTAATAGGGTTGTTAATAAATGGAATAGCTTACCTGCGGGGGTGTTGAATTCTAACACAATTAATACGTTTAAAAGAACTACGATGAACATATTGGGGTAAATCGTTTGTAATTGCATTTTTAATTGGGTTGCTGCATTTTAGTAATATATGACATCCATATTTATTGTGGGCATCTTTTTCTCAGCTACCTCATTGGGGATTTTGCCTTTTGTGGCCTTGTACTTGTCTTCCGACGCCAATAGTGCGGAAAATTGTAATTAGGCGTTTGACTAATTTTAGATTTTCAATTGATGACCTTTTAGAATTTTTGTATTTCTTTCAAAATTTCGATTTAAGAAAAATTATGACTTTCGATATATTTTTCAAATAAATCAATTCGTTTTTAAACTCTTTAAGTAAATCTAGTGATAATATTTTTTGAGCATGTGTAAAATATTGATTCTGGCATCTATTATTTTAAGTAACACGCCCAACTGGGCATGTAAGTTATTGGAGATTTGTCCAGCCCTGATCGAGGTTCTGAATTCCTTATACAATCTATATTTTTCTCAAGATCCCTCCCGGAACATTCCAACGTTCAGAAGGGTCGGGGGGGGGGGCCCTACAATGCACAAGAATGCGTCTAGTCTAGGCTTTAAGCACCCATCTTTTCAGGGGTACGTGGCCATTGTCCCCCTTTATATAAAGTTTTCGATGCGTGCCAGGTATGCCCGAAATAATGTGCCTATAGAAACGTCTTAAAGGTAAAGAATGCGTGCATCTATTATGATGCGTGCGGAGAGGGGACCCTTTGTAGTCCTGGGACCTGAATTTTAATATGCTTCGGTTCCCTTCCTTTTCCTTTCTGAAGAGAGAGAGAGAGGGGGGGGGGCTGAGAATTTTGGCACTCCTTGTATTCATTTTTCGGACATTGAAATTTTTGGTATTTCCTGTTCTTTTTTCATCCCTGCTCGTATAAGTCAGAATATAAACATAAATTATTATTTTTTTCCCCAGGGCCACCATTTTACCGCCAATTTTTAATGGGTATCCCTCCAAGAAAATGCCTAAAAAATATGAAGCGGAGACAGGAAAAAAAATCATTTGATACACAATCAGCGTCACCACATCCTGGAACCGGGCCCGTAGCCGGGATCTTCGGTCAGCCACTGGTTCCAGATTTTTAAAGGCTCCTCTCATGGTCATCACAAGGCTAGGGCTGACAGTCCGAGGACCTGGGGGTACGATACTCATAATTTTGTTTTTTCACAATGTAAATTCACTATAGAGAAGTCTGGAAGCGCACCAAAGCACGGCCACTCTTACAAGACGCGGGGGGCAGTGGGGCGGTGAGAAATAATTGTTGAGCCAGATGCTTTCCAACAATGCTCCAAAAATGTTTGGGGCCTCCTCTGCCCCGATTTTAAATGCGTTTCGTGAGGGACGGGAAATCAGCATCCATTATTTATGAATATACAGGAATGCTGAGAAATATCCATGAAAAAAAATTTAAACACGCAATTAAATGTACACAAAAATTTATGAAAACTTTGAATCGACGAAAATTCACAAACCTGAAGATAACTTTTAACTAATGGGGGAAAGAAATATTTCCAGAGTCGATGAAAATTTAGAATTGATGAAAGAAAAAATTTAAAAATATTGATCAAAATTCAGAATTAACGGGAAAAAAATTCGGCATTGACGGAAGAGAAAAAAATTCTAGAATTAATGTGAAAATTTAGAACCAATGAAAGATCGAAATAATCACAGAATCGATGAAATGAATAATCACAGAATCGATGAAATGAATAATTATAGAGTCGATGAAAGAAGTAATTATCTATATATACGGAATATATATATCAGAATTAACGAGGAAAAGAGAAATTCCAGAATTGATGAAAATTCAGAGTTAAGTTTGGAATTGGCGTGAGAGCCTCCAAATTCACCGTAACCTCACAAAAGTTCTGCACCAAAGATCCTAATATTAGTAAGGGCCTTGCTGCAGGATGAAGGGGGGGGGGGCATGGCCTTTCCATAATTAATGTCTTTGTTTATTCTCTATAATTTATGTTTTTAGAAAAAAACAAACTATAATGAGATTCATCCCAGGCTCCGAGCTGAAGCCCTGCCAATCTTCCTTCTGTGAGAGGCCACGCGAATTTTGTTGATCCCTAAAGTAGAGATTTTTGGGTAAATTGCTGTTATTAGAAACAAAGATTCTTTCGGGTTCCGAAGAATGGATATTTTACTGGTCACTCTATGATAAACTCATAGTGTAAAACAAATATGAAGCCCAGTCAGTCTTCATAATCTGGGAGGCCACGTAAACGTCGTTGGGCCCCTAAAGATAAGACTTGGGGGACCTTGGTAGAGTGAATTGTTGGTTGCTTGAAAGTATATCTTTTGGCCTGAATTATGTACTCGACACTCTCTATGATAAATTTATAGTTTAAAGCAAATATAATAAGCTAGAGGGGGACCCTAGGTCAGAACTCTATGTTGATTTGTGAGGACCATGTAAATTTTTGTGGGCTCGAATCCCGAATTTTTTCGGGGACCCTTGTGTAGAAAATTTCTGGTATCGGGAACAAAATATGATAAGAATCGTACGTGGCCTCCCACATCCTAGAGCATGGTGGGTCCTAGGCTGCGATCTTCGATGGGCCCCAAGCCAGATTTTTCATGGGCCTTTCCATAGTGAACTTTTAACGTAAAAAAACAAAAAGTAATGGTAAATGTCTCGGGCCGTAAGGCTGGAGCCATGTCAGCCCCACCCTCGTGGGGAGCCATGGAATCGTACTCGCCTCACGCCGCTCTGATAAACACAAACTCGCCTCACGCCACTCACACATCCTAGAGCAGGGTCCCTAGGCTGCGATCTTTGGTCGGCCCCCAAGCCAGATTTTGTGAGTTTCTGTGATAAATTACGCCACTCTGATAAATTTTTTGTATGCAACGAAATATAATAGGATTGAGGAGCTCCAAGTTGTCACTTGGTCGGTAAGTAACACTTTGAAGGTCAGGATTTTTCGGGGGGGGGGGGGGGGATCTTTGCGTAGTTAATTTCTGGTATAAAAATCCAAACTTAATCTGATTTATTCAGGGGCCTAATGCCCTGATATTTTACTAGCCCCTCTGCAATACATTTATTGTGTAAATTTTACACTGTAAAATAATGGGATAAGATTGAATGCCCCTGGCTGGAACTCAACGACTTCCCAGCCTCACGGGCCGAGAAAAAAGCTTTCCATCCCTCTCTACCGTCCCACCTGCGGGCCATTTGCTGACAGTTAAGAGAGGCTAAAAATGTAAAATAAATAATGCCTGTACTTCAGCGCTTCACGCCACAGTGCACGAAATAAGGAAGGCGGGGTCGCGTCTTCGTTGGAAGCTTGCTTTCCCGGCTAGCAAAAGGGCCTGGGTTTGAGTCCCGGCGGAGATCAAATGCCTTTTCTTTCCGAGTTCACCTTGGCATAATGTCCAGTAAATATGTTTCTTGATATCTTGGGCTGAGAAAAAAAAGCCGTCTATCCATTGAGCTCATTGTTTTTACATTGCTATATATATCAGCGTTTCCCAACTTTTCTGAAAACAAGGACCAGTAGAATGTCTGAAACAATTCGACGTACCACTTGTGTCCTGTATTACGGGATTCTTCTTCTTCTTCTCCGACTGTCCCGTATTACGGGACATTCTTGTTATTTTCGTTCCAATTTTTTTTATACGTTCGTCCCGTTTTTTCAACGATACTTATTTAAATTTGTAATATTTACTAAAGTCGTTGAATACACTCACACACACATAGGGTTTCATAATACAAATTATATTATGATAATTATGGCAAAAATTATAACATTTTTCGTAAAAAATTTAGCGATATCCGGTATTTAGGATAGCAGTTTCCTGCATTTTCCTCGATGGTGTATGGTGAACCCAAGTATGAAGGTATCATTTTATTTGAACCCGTATGGATATTATTAATATTAATTACAACGGGTGAATAATTTTATCAAGTGTGCCTGCGGACCACCTATGCCAGTAGTTCACAAACTTTTGTCACCCGTGGCTCCCTTACCCAATTCATAATTCAATTCATCTCCGACTCCTTAGAATAGGTCGATAGATATTTTTCCGTTGCAGCATAAATAGACACACAAATCAATATCTCCAGCTCACCGCGACGCCCCTAGGAACCGCGACGCACACTTTGAGAAACACTGACCTATGCCGTCGTCGCGGATTACAGGTTGAGAAACGCATCCATATACAGTCGACGCTCGATATAACGACCCCTTTTGTCCGTCGTAAACGGACGTTATATTTGGAAGCAAAAGCTTCGGCATGAAGAAAATAATGGGGGTGATGAAAGTTGTTGGTCGTCCCGTATATACGGGACCAAAGCGCGTACGCAGGAGAAAGAATATGCATTGCATTGTATTTTCAGAAATTATTGAGGGGGGGGGAGCTCAGCCCCCTTAAAAATTTATTGGGGGAAGGGGGCTCAAAGGGCCTCAGCCCCTAGATTTTGACGCCTATGTTGTGAAGATTGTTATATCGAAAGTAATACATATATGATAGTTCTGTGAAAACATGTGGGACTTGAAAAATGTGCACCGTTGTAATGGAATGGCCGTTATAACGAGCGTCTCTCTCGACTGCATTACTAAAATTGTTTTATAAAGTGGTCCGTCGCAGTGCCGTCTTAAAAAATTTGCCTACGCGGGCACGGCCCGGGGGGGCCTCAAGAGAAGAATGGCCTCAAAAAAATTAGATCTGGTTGAAATTCCCCAGAGTAAGCATGTGAATTTGCTTGGAGGGGACTCAGAAAAATCACTTGGCCCGGGGGGGGGGGGGCACGATGCTCTTAAGACAGCCCTGGCCCGTGGACTTCAACTTATTAGCACAATGAGTCCGTGGAACACAAAAAGGTTAAGAACCTCCGATATAGGAGGTACAGTACTGCAATACGCCCCCCCCCCTCCCAAAAAAAAAAACCTGCTAACGGAAAGATTTCTTTTCCTCCCATAATCCTTTGCGTTCGTACATACGTCACAGCGGGTGTTCATTTTTTGGAAAATTAACTTCGTTAAAATGTCTGCCTCCGTGGGAATATCCTCTGCCCTTGCCTCTGGTACAAGCTTTTCTCTTCCACTTTATTCTGTTGAAAAACCGGATGTAAAAATATTTATTCATTTCTATTTATTTCTTATAGTGAATAGAACACAAGCTTGCTTTGAGCTTCAGAATAGATTTTTCTTCTACTTTCAAGACGATTTCCACTTTTATTAAAATCTTTTGTCTAAAACTTTTTGTTAAATTTTACTTTTTTAAGAATTTTAGCATTTTTTTCCCCGATTTTTTTTCATTTATATTTTTTAATTTTTGGCTTTTACTCGATGGTAAAACATTTCCTTTGGTATTTAATTATTATTTTTTACATTTTTTTAAATAAATTTTTCTGGATTTTAAAACTTTGTATATATATTTTTTTAACTTTGACAATTTTTTGTTTCTTTTACTTCTGTATTTTAACATTTTTTACAATTTAGTTTATAAATTTTTGGCTTTTTTTTCTGTATTTAGCATTTTTTTGAATGTTGAGGTTTTATTTAAAAATTTTGACATTTGTTTTATAAATTTTTAATTTTCATGAATTTCACATTTGACATTTTATAAATTAATTTTTCAGTTTTTAAAATTTTTTTTTATTAATTTTTCATTTTTAAAACTTTTTTAATCAATTTGAAATTCGAGAACCAAAATTGAAATTAAATTTTTCAATTTAATTTTCATAAATTTGGAATTTTCTATAAATATTAAATTTTCTTGCTGCGTTGTAATTTTTTTTTAGATTCCCCCCCCCCCGCCCCTTTTTTTAATTTTGACCTTTTTCTAATTTTTTCTATTTTTTATAAATTTTAACAATTTTCGTAAATTTTTAATTTTGTTTAAATTTTAACAATTTTCGTAAATTTTTAATTTTGTTTAAATTTTAACAATTTTCGTAAATTTTTTAATTTTGTTTAAATTTTTGATTTTTTAAACATTTTTTTTAAAAAAATGTTAAATTCTTTCTTCTGAATTTAGTGGTTTTTATTAGAGTTACTTTCTTACGAATTTTAACAATTTTTTTTTAAATATTCGATTTTTCTCCGAATTTTAAAGGTTTCAACATTTCTTATAAAGTTTAATTTGGTGTTTTTTGTTTGACTCTTTCATTTTCTCGTCAAAACATTTTTTTCTGAAATTTTTTCAAAAATTTATTTTTTGTTAAAAAAAAATTCCATTTTACGGTTTCAATTTTTTTTTTACTTGAAATAAATTTTTTTTCGTACCTCGTTGGCTATCGAATTCAGAGTTTGTGCCTCGGAGTCGCTCTAGATATGTAACCAGGACCTCGACTAGATACTTTGTCTCCTGCGGCACATGCGCGGATTCTGGACGATGTGACGGAAGGGGCGAATTATGTAAGTTCACTCGTCATCCTGTATTTTACGGGACAGACAAATTTTCCCATGTCATACGGCTTTAGAGAAAAGGCGGTCGTTTCTATTGCCCCTGTCGATCCGTGCCTGAGCGAAGATAGACATCTTTAGCTGCGAATGATGCTGAGGCAGGCATCTTTAGCTGCGAATGGAGTGTAGACAGGCATCTTCAGCCAGGGCTGTCTTAAAAGCATCATGGGTCCCCGGGCCAAGTGATTTTTCTGAGTCCCTACCCGGAAAATTCTTGAAAATTTCAATCGGCTCTCATTTTTGTGAGGCCCCCGGGCCGTGACTGCGTGGGCCCATGCGTTAAGACTGCACTGTCTTCAGCTGCGAATGAAGCCGAGGCAGATATTTTCAGCGGCGAATGAGCCGGGGGGGGGGACCCAAGCAATCAGCGGTGAATGAAGCCGAGGCAGATGCTTTCAGCTGCGAATGGAGCTGAGGCAGAGATCTTCCACTCAGTCTTAACGCATGGGCACACCCGTATACGGTCCGGGGGCCTCAAGGGAAGAGGGGCCTCAGAGAAATTAGAACCGGTTGAAATTTTTGAAAATTTGTTTGGTAAGGGACCTTAGAAAAATCACTTAGCCCGGGGGCCCATGATGCTCTTAAGACGACCCTGCTTTCGCTGCGAATGAAGCATAGGCAGTCATCTTCAGATGCGAATGGATCAGAGGCAGGTGGAATCAGGCAACACCCTCTATACATGAGATCTTATCTATAAGGGGTGTCGATCCATGGCGATGTGTCGGAGAAACGACTTATTGTGTAGGTGTATCGGATCATTGCGCATTTTACGGGACAGAAAAATCTCCCCATGTTATTTGGCTCCTGAGAGGGCGATCGCTCCACCCAAGCACGCATTTTGCAGCCCCCGTGTATAATAGATGGAGAAATAAAAGTGTGAATTTGACTGGCCACGGAATTCGGCACCCTCTAGCACGCGGGGCACCCCCCCCCCCCCCCCAGTTGTGGCCCTGAATGCAGCGTGTTCTCGCCCTTGAACTAACGTTTTCGGTAGAACTTCCGTTCCGCAAGCCCTTGTCCGAACCAAAGACGTTGTAACGTGGGACCAAGACACGGGACCATCTCTCACTCATCCGTTAACATGTGTTTTACTGGACTTGCTGTTTCTTTTCCCTCGTCACAGGCCTGCCTATCTTTTAAAAAAAACCAAACTTTCTCTTATCTTATTTCTTGCATCAGAAAACACAAAAAAGAAGAAGACGCTGTATTGCATCCAGATGTTTTTCGGCTAGTCCGAATCCGGTTTCAGATTCCCTCCATCATTATTATTATTTTATCCTCATCATATGGTCAACGTCTTTTTCGTCGCCATATAACCATCTCATCCTCCCAAATATCATTTTCCCAACGCAATTAAGCTCCAATATTGGCTCTCATAATGTTTCGGAAAGTGACACCTTGGAATTAGTGTTTATTACACATGTGTTACGATATTTTATGACGGTTCACATATCAACATAAGAGATTGTTTTGTCATGTTTTATGCACAGAATTTTTTTCCGGTATTTTTTAGGGCTACCAGATTATATAGATACTCCGGCTTGGTAACGACTCATTTATCTCGGTTCACATCGGATGGCACCACTGTAAACCCTAATATCTGATTTAAAAACAGTCATTTTTTTTCGGCTTTTGACCGAGGGCAGCGGTTCTCAAATTTTTGTCACCTGTGGTTCTCTTACCCATTCATGATTCATCTACGGCTCCCCAGAGCAGTTTTGGCACATATATTTTCCCATATAAAAGAACCACTTCAAAGCAAAGCTCACAAATGAATACCTCAAACACACCGCGACGCCCCTGACAAAAATTGGCGACGCACACTTTGAGAAACGCTCTGACCTAGGGTTATATGCGCTGCCGCAACTAAGGGGGGGGGGGGAGAGCAGGTGGTCACCAGACCAGTGGGGAGGATTGTAATTCTACCCTATAATTTCCCTGTTGTTGGAAAAGATTCTGACAAACACTGGAACTGATTTTTAACTCACCAAATGTTAGAATTTCATCCGAGTTAGGGTTATCAGATTTCAAAACTGAAAATGGAGGATGCCTGCGTGCATTCTTGATGACGTCACTTTTTCCAATTTTTACAGCAGATGGTGTCACTATACAAGGCATCTTCAACCCGTTGCTCGCGAGCTCCCTGAAGTACCCAGAGTGCTCGATACACTTGTCCGATTGACGTGCTCGCGAGCAAGTGATCAACAACGTCCCAATTAAACACCTTTTACAAATTGCATTCAAGGATTTAAACATCCTAATTGCATGCATTCGTATGTCAAACTTATGTAACGGTGCTCTTCTTTTGATGATGAGTACAGGCAGTTATCGCGACTGCAAAAAAAGTTGAAGACCTCTGCACTATAACGACGATAAAAGCATCCAAAGAACAATTAGACCACTATTTTCTATATTTATGAATAGAATATGCAACACTCCCCTCCCTCAAATTCGTCTTCATGGCATCGGAGTCCCCCCCCCCCCCACCCGAAATACCTGCAATCCAATTTAAATACTCACTATCAAAAATTTGACCAGATCTCATTACCTCATTTTCATCAAGCCCGTTGCACTTGAGGCCTGGGTGGGTCCATGCATTAAGATCACACTGCCCTCCCTCTCCAACTCAGTATACGGCTTTAGGTGTTGGTGAGCAAACAATGGTATTCTCAATATGGATGTTTAGTTTTCTTCTTTCATAGCTTCTTCCATATTATCCTGGAGCAAGCTGGGCCGTGCTTGTTAGAATTGGAGACAATTTGCGTTCTTATATTCTGGGAATTTCGACGGGGGTTAAAGTGTTACACATGTGATCGGAACATCAGGCTGTCTTAAGAGCATCGTGGGCCCCTGGACCAAGTGATTTTTCCGAAGCCTTACCTGGCCAATTCCCGAAAAATTCAACTACTTCTCGTTTTTCTGAAGCCCTCTTATCTTCAGGCCCGGGTGGGCCCATGCGTTAATGTGGCACTGGCGAACATGTGTGGAAAACCACACACACACACACACGCGCGCATAAACGCTCACAACAATGAACAGATACATGATCCAGAGTTTTTCCCAGAAAAAAAAAAGAAAAATAATAACGGAAACCTGAAAAACAGGATAAAAGGGTGAATTTTTTAAAACGTACGAGGACACTTCAAATGACATCAAAAATGAGGACGTCTTTTAACCCTATCCAGTGGCGTATTTACAGGTGGGGGGGGGGGTAGCGTCCTATAGCCCAGGGTGGCAAGTTCAGAGGGGTGACAAATTTGAGTGGCCAACAAAATCAGTAAAATGGGAGAAGGGTGGCAAAATTTGCATAACCCTAAATAAATCAGCCTTTGCCGAGATAGTAAGGGACTAGGTCAGTGAGTGAGCAAAAGAGTGACTTAGAGCGTGAGCAGGCACGTGAATGGAAAAAAAGAGTGACTTAGAGCAGTGTTTCTTAACCGAAGGCCATATGCCCCCCCCCCTCCCCCAGTGGTACTGGGATGTTTCAGGGGGAGCCACAGTAGAAAACGGAGAAAGGAGCCATGACAGATGGTTTAGATGCTTTTTCACGTGCAAGCATGTGAGTGACCAAAACAGTGTGCAAGCGTGTCAAATGACTACAAGAATGGCTTAGAGGCACAGGTGTACTTGCAGTAGTGGGGGAGGCCAAGCGAGTTTATACACTATCTACCAATAAGTATTTGGACACCTATGCAAATGACGATATCTGCGGTCCTGAGATACGTCACGCCCTCCGCCGGTATATTTCGTGTAGGAAACAACATCGGCATTAGTCGCATGCAAGATGCCGCGCAGTTCGGGGCTCTCTGATTTCGAGAAAGGTATAATTATCGGGTATCACAAAAATGACCGATCCTTAAGGGACATATCTAGCGAGCTGAAGTACCCAAAATCGACAGTGGCCTATGTGATTAAGAAGTGGAAGGTGAGCTGTGATTGTCGGAATTTGCCCCGAGTCGGCAGACCAACGAAACTGGGCGATAGAGACCGACGGGTGCTGACCCGAGAAATTCGGAAGAACCGCACCCAACCGATGGCCCTCATCCGCGAGGAGTTTCAACAGGCATCCGGGAGTATTGTTTCAATGAATACCATCCGTAAGGAAGCACATCTGATTGGTTTTCATGGTCGTGCCGCTGCCCATAAGCCTTTGATCACAAAGTACAACCCCGTTGCTCGGTTAATGTGGTGCAAAGCACATCGAAATTGGACCGTAGATCAGTGGAAACGGGTTCTTTGGAACGACGAATCAAGGTTCACCCTCTACCGTTCGGATGGCAGGGTCTGGGTCAGGCGTCTGCCTGAAGAACGTCTCCTGCCAGAATGCATTGTGCCAACAGTCAAGTTCGGCGGAGGTGGAATTATGGTCTGGGGGTGTTTCTCCTGGTATGGACTGGGACCCTTGGTCCCCATTCATGGTAAGCTCAACGCCGATGCCTACTGCACTATTTTGGATGACAATGTGCTTCCTACGTTGTGTCAGTTTTACGGGGTGGACCCCTGTTACTTCCAGGACGACAATGCCAGCTGTCATACTGCGAGGTTAACCAAGGCTTGGTATGGTGCCAATGGGGTTCATCGAATGGACTGGCCTGCCCAGAGCCCAGACCTGAACCCTGTTGAGGACCTCTGGGACGAGTTGGATCGCCGAATTAAGGGGTGCCCTACCCGTCCAAAATCGGTGAAGGAACTGACATGTCTTCTCCAAGCCGAGTGGAAGAAAATACCACTAGCCGTCACACAAGGACTTGTGGAAAGTATGCCCCGGAGGGTTCACGCTGTAATTGCCTCTCGTGGAGGCTCTACCAACTATTTGAATAAAGTTAGTTTTTCTTTTCTATCACAGGTGTCCAAATACTTATTGGTAGATAGTGTAGTACAGGGTGGCGAATTCGAGGAAAGAGGAGTCAAGGAAATTAAACTAGAATGGGAAAAGACCGGCAAAATAAAATAAATACTGACCCCAACTCCGAGTACTAGTTTAATTTCGACGAAAACCAATGTACAGTATTACGCTGGAATGTGTTTTTCCCCCATTATAGAAAATATGTTATTTACATGTTTAAATTAATTTTTAATGTTGTTTCTAATTTTTTTTTTATGCATTTTAACATTTTTTAAGTATAAATTTCTAATATTTTGAAATTTTTTATAAATATATATAAAATTCATTTAGCTTTCAATTTCTTTTCTGCATTAGAACATGTATTAATTTTTGACTCTATTTTGAATCTTAACGTTTTGTATAATTTTTTAATACTTTTTTCCTACATTTTAGCATTTTTCATAGATTTAAAATTTTTTTTAGAAATTTTTACATCCATCTCAGATTTTTTTTTTTCGAATTACTCTTTGTATGGATTGTAAAAATTTAGGGAAAAAAATTAACAATTAATTTTTCGTGAATTTTAATTGCTGTAATGTGGTTTTACTTATTTGATTATTTCATTTTCATGCCAAAAAACTCTTTTTTCTGATTAAAAAAAAAATTGTTATTCTCATCTTCAATTTTTTTGTTGTTCGAAATTTCAATTTGTTTTCCTAATTGGATTTTTTTTTTAAATCTTTTTAAATACCGGGCCTTTATATTATGGATAGTACATACCTGAAAAAATTTGAAGTAAATTAAATAAAATTTCTTGTCTGAATTTGAATTTTTTTAACCTTGAATATCCGTAAAAAATCTAAAAATTCTAATTTTTTTTAAATTTAATAAATAGTTTAAATTTCCGCGATATTAATTTATAACCTATAAAATAAGTCAGTTTCTTTAAAAATTTTAATTTTTAAATAAAGTAAATTTTTCCTAAATTTATGAATTGGTTTTTGTAAATTTTGATAGAACATTGTTTGACATTGGGAACAAAACATTTTTATTTCATACCACAAATTTGTTTTTAATGAAATCGGAGACTTTCGATACGGGAATAATACTAGAAATTTAACATGTTGCTGCCATCTCATGACTAGTAATTGCAACTAAGATCGTCGATCTCAGGTTTTAGTTTTTTTGAAAATCGCTAGATGGCAGCCCCACAAAATGTAATTTTAAATTACAGTACGTATGTTGTATTCGTGTAGGGGCATTCAAGTACATATTACATATTACGTCAGCAGATTTTTTCATCCTCCCTTGTGAGCAAAACTCTGCCCCCCCCCCAGTGCCGTCTTAATGCATGGGCCCACCCGGGCACGACCCGGGGGCCTCAAGGCAGGGCCGTATTAAGATGTTTGAAGGCCCTAAGCACTTAAATGATTTTGGTGCCCCCCCCCCCCCCCCATACGTGTATTTTACACAATGTTGAATCTATCAATGGGAAAAAAACCATTGAATGAAACTTTGTATTTTTGTATTTTAGAAGTAACTGATCTAAGACCAGCAGTGGATCCAGAAGTAGGGTGGGGGGGGGGTAATCACCCCTCCCAAAATCCGGATAATATGATCAAACTTGGCCTATCCCGCAAAATACGGGACAACCCTGGAATCTTACACAATTAGCCACCCCTCCTGATTCATCGCTGTGGATCGCTCACTGTGTGTATGGTTGGATATATGATCTGGATATTTCTGAGCACTCACTTTATTTATCTAAAAGCTTTCTCCTACTTTTTTTCTAGTTCAAAGTCTTTGATAACATCTTTAAAACTAATGCTACTTTTACCACATTCGTGTCTATACTTAGTAGAGATGAGCCATCATGTATTTTTACATACTTTAATCCAGGAAATGGACCCTCAATCGAAAAGGGTATTTTTCCACATTATTTGCTCTTAACGCATCTTAAATTTTCCTTTCAGTGTTTTGATTCTAGCTTTGAAATTTAAATCTTAAATTTTATTGGTTTTTCCATCCCCAAATTCAGCTTGATCTCTCTCTATGCTTTTCTTGATTAAAAATTCTTATGAAAAATTTGTTAAAAGATTAATTTTTAAAATTATGCAAGATAGAGACATGCATGCCAATTTTACCATTTAAATTTTTTTTTTTTTGAATTGCCAAAATGCACGTTTTCGAACTTTTTTTTTTCATTTTTTAGATAGACCATGGATTTACTATATAGGGTGGCCTCTGTTAATTCGGCCTTCATCTCACCAACTATTTGTCGTAGAGATAAGGTTCCAATTTGAAAAATGCTAAAAATGCGTCCAGAAACTACTTTGTTTCAGTTTTGAGAATGAAAATACAGTGCGTCACAAAAAATTGATTTTACATGGATACCCTGTCCTAAAAAAAACCCAATTAGAAAGTTTTTGCAAATACAAAAATCTGCGAGAAGTTGGGGAAAAACCATGCAAACTTAGGGACAAACATCTTTCCCTCGTTTATGCTGTTCTTTCCCAACTTGTCTCCGATCAGGACCGGACTTGGGGGGAGGGGTGAGAAAAGGTGCGGTCTCACCGGGCCGCAAAATTTCAGGAGCCGCAATTTTTTCAAAAGAAACTTTTTTCTTTCTCGGCAGATGCTTTGGAAGTTTTTTATTAAAATTTAATTTTTTTCCCATTAAACTATTATTGATTGTGGAAGGAGGTTTCCAGTTTAAAGCCCCAACAATATTACTTTTAGCGTTATTAGGTATGACAGTAGCTTATTTCTATGAGAAAAAAGAGTGTATGTTATGCAGATGATCGCATTCTTTATCCCTGAAAAAAGTTTGGTCTTTCTTTCTGCCGTTAAAGAATAAGAGGGCTATATTAACAGAAAAAAAAACAAAAAAAAAAACCATGCTTAGAGCATCAAACGAAAATGGAAACTAGAAAAGATATCTAGCAATTTCTTCCTCTTAATAACCTCCCCTCTCGTTGGAGTTACCATCTGGTCTGCAGGTACCAATAGTGCGCACAAGGTGAATGTTTGTAGTTTCATTCGGAGATGCTTCCACTATTGATGTCCCATAGTAGACTGTACCATGGATATCTCTAGATGACGATTCCCCCCTGGGCGAGGCAACTTCGATTGTCCTCTGGAGTGTTAATTACATGCCTTCCTGGAAACCTCTGAACTGTCATGTTTCCCTAAGGAGGCTTGAGAATTGTTCAGTCGTAAACATTACCATCTGAATCGTTCTCTCATATATTCCGGAAGACGGATATACAATGTGTAAATTCTAAATTTTGACAAATTTTACTACTGAGCTTCCGAAAAAAAAAGTAAAACGTTTCTCTCTGATTTTTTTTCTCAATCTAATTATTCACCCAGTACAGTACTAATATTAGAGATGTTTTGTTTCATGAACAGAGTCGGATCTTGGATCCTACCAACTACGCGGCAGCAAAAGGCGCCAACTGAAAGGGGTGCTTTTTTTTTATCGCCAAAACATCATTCGCTTACACTTGAAAAATGTCCGGAACCGACCCCGTTCATGAATAGAGAGTTCATACATGAAAACATTTAAGAGCACAAATTTCCGAACATTTAGGATGTAGGCTGTACGTTGCTTACAGCCCCGGTAGTTCATTGCCTACTATTAAATAAATTATACCTGAGGTTTAGGCTGATTGCAGCTAGTGTTGTTAATATTCGACACAACCTATTCCAGAGTATCTTTTGAATTTGAATATTCAAATGTTGAGATTGTAATCTTGGATTTCGTCTGTGGCAAGAAACTCTTGGTTTTAAACAAGTAATAACGTTGAAGAGCTCATATACAGTGAATCCCACTTTTAGCGTTTTCTAAAAACTCATGAAAAACGTTGTTGGCGGGAAAACGTGTTAAACGGGAAATTTTATAAGTGTTAGTAAAAGTTAAGAGATCACGAAAATAAGTCGTACTAAGCGAGAAAACTTTTTATGCGGGAACATATTAAGCGGAATATGCTGTAGTAATTTTAAATGAATCTACATTTCAAATGTAGTTCTAACGTGTTTCAGAATGTTTTTCTTTATTTTTGTGAATTCCACATCAGCCCCTAGACTGAGATCTTTAGCGGACCCCAAGTCAGACTTTTCACGGGCCCTTCTGTAATGAATTTATTGTGTGAAAAAAATTATGGTTATACTCCACGGCCCGTGGAGCCTCAAGAGAACAGGGGCCTCACAAAAATGAGATCTGGTTGAAATTTCCGAGAATTTGCGGGTAGGGCGGGTAGTTTGCATAGTAGGGCCTCAGAAAAATCACTTGGCCCGAGGGCCCACGGTGCTCTTAAGACGGCTCTGGCACCCGAACAAAGTGATATATCTAAGCCCCCACCCGCCCCCTTCTGGCTGGAAATGTTCATCTAGTAATTTGTATGAAAAATGCTCCGAAAAAAAGTTCACAAAATCCTATTATCCCCCCCGAGTCCTGCCTCGAGCAAATGGGGAGGGGGGGGGCTTACAAAAAATGTGCACTTATTTTGCATGATAATAAATCTTTTCAAGTGGCCCCAAGAAAGTCTGCCCCGGAGCCCCGAGAAGGCACGCTACGTCCCTGGGTGGACCCCCATAGGCTCCTTCCTCGCAACAGGGTCGATGCTTGGCCAGCCGGGCAAGATCACATTTTGGCACCCTTTGTAATGTTTTGTGCCCTCTTCGTTCCTTTGCCACCAGACCCGCTTGCCCACCCCACTAGTTTCGGCCCTTCCCACAAGAGTAGGCAGAACTGCAACGACTGCAACTAGATGCTTAGTCAGCCGGGGCAAGGACGCATTTTGGTGCCCACCAATTTTGATCTGACGCCCGGGTCACAAGACACGCTGCCTCCCGAGGGCCGCAACTAGAGGGGAGCAGACACGGGAGGATAATTATAATTTTTTTGTGTAATTTCCCACATTATAAACTTACTAGGAGGGGGGGGGTGTGCATGCAAAGTTTGGCTGGGATGCGTACTAGAAATCCCAGCCTAGGAGCCATGCTGCAGGATATAGGATCCATGGATTTTTATAAATTCATTACAGAGTAATGAAAATAATATCCGGTAAAAAAAATCTGACACAGTGGCCCTGCTTCTGCCTGCTTATGGAGGGTGGAGAGGGGTCTGATGCACCAATATGCGTTAAGAACAGGAGTGACTCGAGAAAATATCTGTACTTTTGCGGAACCTATTTTTGGTGTCCCCTGGCCACGTTTTTTTTTTTTGTCGACAAAGCTTCTCACTTTTTCAACTTGAATTTCGCACTCCTCTTAGAGCAGTGTCCAAGTGCGGATCCAGCCGGGGAGCGATCGCCCCTCCCAAGAGCCGAATAAATATGGGAGAAATTTGTCCGTCTCGTGAAATACGGATGATACACCTACACAGGAAGTCGTTTCTCCAACGCATCGCCTGCCTTCACTCCATTCGAAGCTGAAGATGTCTGCCACGGCTTTATTCGCAGCTAAAGATAACTGTCTCGGTTTCATTAGCAGCTGAAGATACCTGCCTTCGTTCCATTCGCAGCTGAAGATCTCTGCCTAGGCTCTATTCGCCGCTGAAGATCTGAAGATGTCTGCCTTTCTTCAGGAACAGATCCAGGGGTGGGGGCGATAGATAAGAACCGAATAATATTGGAAAATTTTCCTGTCCCGTAAAATACGGGACGATCCAATAAACTTACACAATTGGCTTCTCCCGACACATTGACCTGGATCCGTACTTGGCGGTGCCCCATACAGCCGCGCAGGTCGCACGGCCAAAGAACCATCCATAGTTAAAAACACCGATTATGGGTTATTTTCTGAATTGTTTCCAACTTTGCTTCTCAACATTACAAGAGGGTGCCAAAATGCTTGCTTGACACAGATGACCAAACCTCTAGTTGTGGCCCCATTTCTACGAGGGTCTTAAGGTGGCCTTGATGTACAAATGGGTAGAGGCAGAAAAGAGAAAGGAATCTCTGCCCGTGCGGGATCTATTTTTGGTGCCCCCGATAACGTTTCTCAGCTCAACAATTTTTTTTTTTTAACCTTCCAGCTCGGATTTAGGGACCCTTTCCTAGAGAGGTGCCTTCATGTGGCTGCACAGGTCGCACGGCCTCTGTGGGGGCTGAAAGGCTTCAGCCTAGTTTCTTATAATTTTTGTTTTTTCATAGGGGCCATTCAAGTACTACGTAAGCAGATTTTCAGCCATTTTTGACCCCCCCCCCCCTTGTCAGCAAAATTTCGTGAGCAGCTTAGAATATTTCATATCTTCAAAAATAAAGCGACTTGATAAGGGCCCTTATAACCTTATTCTAGTGGTTATAATCAAAAAGGGGTGGTTGATGACGTAAGCAACCTTCAAATCCCCCTCGTCATCAAAAGTCAGCAAATCCGAAACCCCCTCCCCCCCCCCTCGATGCTGACGTAATACTTGAATGACCCCATACTATAAATTCTTTATCGAGTACTTTTTTTTCTTGCCTTGTAGCATTTGCAGCGAGTTCACAATGGCGCTAACAATTTTAAGGGAATCAAAATTAATTTAATACTCTAGAATACTTTAAGACATTCATTTTTTTTTGCAGGTTTTCTGTGCCGCGCGCAACGTGATTCGCCCAGCGCGACACGCCGTCCACTCACCAATAAGAAAAGCAGCATGACCGTTTTCCTTCAGAGCGCAATACGCCTGACGACAGCGCTTTACGTCTGGCGTGATTGGCCGACTGCTTCTGGAGGAGTCAAATGCGTCGTGGTCTTGCCGATATTCTCTTCTCTTGTGGGTTTTCTTTTCCTTCCCTTCAAACCGGAGCATGCAGACGACAGAGAAGCTGATGCCAAAGCAAGGGCGTAGCCGGGGGGGGGGACTTGGGGGGTCTGGTCTTCCCCCCCCCCCGAAATGTGAGAAAATGACCGAAAAAAGGGAAAAAGATGGCCAAATCCATTGTTCTGTCACTTTGGTCCCCCCCCCCCCGATCGAAATTTCTGGCTACGCCCCTGTGCCAAAGCCATATACTTTAAAGCCGCCCTGATCTGATCGCTAGGAAAACACAAACGCGTAGCGTGATTATGTAACACGTTTCTGTCGGCGCGAAATAGTCTAATTCGGTTCACGCTGCGCAACAAACCTATTCCTAGGAAAACCCGGCTATATAAACATTAGCAGCTAAAAATCCGACATTCCCTGGTGAACTTGGCCAATCACAGAGGAGCGGGAGTGAGTTACTCACGAACCAGTCGTTACTTCGTGTACAATACTTCGGAAACTGTCGCGCCTGTAATATAACCCGGCCCTTGGAAGATTCCGTTTTTCAATAGCCCAATAACACAAATGACAGAGGCCCGTTCACCCCGGATCCAAATAGGGCACTAAAGTGTAAAAACGTCAAAGAAAAATATTCGTAGCTATATATATACGGCCCAGCCCCTGTAAGAGGAGAGCGCGTCATGTACCCAGCGAGAACAAACGAACATGCTCAATGAAAAGCCCGTCAGGGCGCCAGCTCCTTGAAAAAACGGAGCACACTTATAAAAAAGTCTGCACACACGCAAATGGCTATACGCAAATAACGCTAGCAGATGGCGGCACTAAATGAAGGGGGTATGCGTTGCTATTACAGCAACGACTGGAACCCCGTAGCACCACTCTGGTATTGGAAACTGTCGCGACTTCGGAAACTGTTCGAAACTTACAATGCGCAAGCGCGTTCTCGTAATTTTGTAATATTCTGCGCTCTTTTCTCATTTTTTTCTGGGTCTCATCTTTATTTTTTTCCATCAATACTTTCTACATAGTTCTCTTTTTTTCATCAATTTCCTGTTGGTTCATGTATTTGAGGTTAATTGATTTTTCTTTTATAAGTATTTTTCCTACATTGTGTATTATTCTGTTTTTATTTTTCCTGCATTAAATACATTTTCCTGTTATTATTTTTCCTACATTACGTATATTTTTTTTATTTTTCCTACTTTAAAAGTACATTTTCCTGTAATTTTTCCTACATTGTGTATTTTCCTGTAATTACTTTTCCTACATTACATGTACCTTTCTGTTCTTATTTTTCCTGCATATTAAGTACATTTTCTTGTAATTATATTTTCTACAGTAAGTATACTTTCCTGCAAAGAAGGATAAAAAATCTGAAAATACTCTCCTTGAGAAAATTCTACTTACACCTATGCTTTCCTGTAATTAACTATACGTTTAATTTCTGTCAACAACAAATTCTTTCCCTTTTAAATATGAATCAATAGAATTAAAGAAATCTTTGGGATGAAATAAAATAGAATTTACAATGTCTAAGTCTCTTCGCGCATGCCGTTTCCATGATTTATTCAATGTGGGGGGGGGGGGGGGAGAAAGGAACCAAAAAATAAATAAATAAGCTGTCTAAATTCATTAACATTCGATCACTTTCGAAGTGGTTTACTACAATTTCCGCTTGTATCGCTGAACTTTGTGACAAGCTTATGACTTTTGAATTTAGAAAACTAATCTTTTCCACAACCCTTAAGGTTTTTCTTGACTTGGTACACACCGTGGATACAACACATCCTCAGACCAATATTTTGGGATTAGCTCATGATTAGTGGTAAGTTATTAAAAGTTGTTTTAGCCCCACTGTTTGGGATGGTCAGCTCAAGTTGGTTTTTCAATTTTAAGGTGCAAATCTAAGCCAAACTCTCATTTAACCCTTTAAGTGGTTTTTGAAATTTTCCTGATCAGCATTATAATTGCTACATTTGAAATTGCAAAACCTTGCCATTACATGTGTGGCTTTCTATGAAGAGAACCCTTTTTGTATTATTTATATATTGAGCATATATTTCTCTTTTTTTTTTCTCGCTTCTTCTTCTTATCTAACCTAGAACAATAGCTAACTCTGCCCACTGACAGTTGATTGGTTGGAGGGGAATGGAAAACATTTTATTGTAAAAACAGTTTCACTGCATTTTTATAGAAGACAAAATATTTCGGGGTGACAGAAATAAAGCAGATCAGGTTTGACAAGATATCTCAGGATTGCCCCTGAAAGGGTAAAAAAAGTCTCTTTGGGCAGAGCAACACGGTCTATGATATTAAAAATTTAATTCATGATCATGTTTATTTTTAATATTGTAGAATCGTGCCTGCAATGTCTTATTGATGGCCTTATCCGCTCCGCTGTTAGAATAATTGTTTATTCTACAGTTTATATCTGTTTATCTACTGTATATATATGTTTATCTTCAATGTTATAGAATGTATGATCTCATATTGATTTTGATGGTCTGATCCTCTCTGCTATATCAGGAAATTGCTTATTCTATAATGTATAAAAATTCAAAACACCACGTACATCTGCACAGTATTACAGAATACTTTGAAAAATAGCATTTTCAATCTATGGAAATACAAGCAGCAGTTAAAAAAAAAAATTTAAATTTCAAAATATATAAAATCGTGTTTATTTCTAATTGCCTTCGGGACTATGACATAGTGCGTGCAACTTTGTTTATTTATGTTAAACATCATTCAATAACATATGACTTAATAAAAAATTTTGTGTTCAAAAATTTTTTCCCTCTCACTGTGTATAATTATTTGTACATTTCTATTATTCTCACAACCGTTCAAATATTACGTAAGCACCAAAAGGGAAAATAGGGTTTTATATTTGCTTTTAATAGCAAGGAAGGGAAGGATTGGAATGAAGATTATCTAAGCATTTGGATGAGAACATATTGGCATGGCTTTATTCAAATCGGGTTTGAAGAAAATTGAATATATCAGTTTATCGAGGATATATAACTACAGTACCTTGGCTAACAATTTTTTCTTTTCTGCCTTGGCTAACAGATGCGATTAATGAACATTTTCTTTGATACAAATGCAAGCAATGACATAAATCAGCTGCATCATGAGATGAATTTAAGCTAATCATTGTCAGAATGTCACTCGAAGATTGATTTACTCACATCCCCTTTTTTGTAATCTTTTCTCCAGATGTACCAAAACACAAATGGATGGGGGACACCTACACACTCGACTGTGTTAACACTGGCTTAAGCAGAATAAAGCTGGTGTTTGTGTGCATAGTTTAAAATAAAAAGATCTGTATCTTACACTCCTATAAATTCTCATTTATAGCTCTCAAAGCTATTCATTTTAGCGTTTGGTCAGTTTTTATCGTCTTTATAACATTCCTTTGGTATTTTGAAAAACAAACTTGGTATTTTAAATTTTGAGCCATACCTGGAATAAATCAAACAATATTCCATAGAAACTTAAGGGAAATTGTGTTTCAACAAACAAAAGTGATTCTGGAGCGAATTTCTTCATACAGTACTGTATTCTCATTCAGAGCTGCAACTAGATACTTTGTCACCCAGGGCAAGCTGGAATTTTGGCGCCCCTTGCATGTAGAGGAAGCAGTTAAAGAGTGAATTTGGCGCCCCTTGCATGTAGAGGAAGCAGTTAAAGAGTGAATTTGGCGCCCCTTGCATGTAGAGGAAGCAGTTAAAGAGTGAATTTGGCGCCCCTTCTGGTTCAGCAACCAAGGCACCAGACCCGCCTGTCCTCATTTCCAACCAAATCTAATACAGTATCTCATACTACTAAAGACATGATTATCAAAAATTTCCTGTTAATTGATCATTCATCGCACTGATATAGATTTTTATTAGAATCATTTTTCATCCTTTAAATCAAAGCATTGATGTGATTTGGAAAATGATGCATCAGTACTTGGACCAGATTTTGACCACATTTGACATTTTAATGAAATGAAACTCACAGGGCACTTAGATATGCTACACATATTAGTAAACAGCTCAGCAAACCATGCGTTGAAAATTTTTGTTTAGATAAAAGGGGTTTTGAAACCAACTTGATCGATGCTCTTCTGGGCATTCAAAATATACATGCACTATTAAAGAATCAAAAAGATATATTTTTAGTTTTGCTGGCAAGATGTTAGCAAAATATTATAAAGCACAATGGCAATTGATGGTTGTTTTGTTGATTGGTAGAGGTGCTCACCTCAGCAGTGCAATGTCCTGAAATCCCGATCTATTCTACTAGGTTGCTTCAGATCAACAAGAGAAGTAAAGAGGGCCCCGGTGCTTTACACAGGACCTACCTTTAAGGTGGGGGGGGGGGGGGTGCAGGGTAAAATATTTCCTCTCATCACAAGCTTTCAAAAAACATTTTAAATTTACAGAAATTAGTGAAAACAGTACAGATATTTTTATACAATATTTCATTAAAATTATTTGAATTTAAATTTTTAAATTCAATTTTCATTTCTAGGAGGTCACGAGAGGGGGGGGGTATACATTATACAATATATTATTATATCCCCCACCCGCATATCTCTCGAGAATGGGGAGGGCAGCCTCCTTGGTTAATAACGGTACTAATCTAGAAGGTTTCGGTCCAGTTTACTTGATTTTGCTGACAAATGGGGTTGGGGAGGGGTAAAAACCCATAAAATTTTGCTTAAGTAATACTTGAACGGTTTATAGTTACGATTATTATGGAACTATTTTAACTTTTCTCCAGCTCCGAAGGTTTCAATCTGTTGTTTACACTTCTCTTACAGTGTTTACGCCGCTAAATTTACGGTTCGAGAGTAACTCATTCCCGCTCCTCTGTGATTGGTCGAGTTCCAGTAGGGAATGTCGGATTTTTAGCCGCTAGTATATAAACTGATTTGAAAGATCAAACTTCCAGTTCAGTAATTTTTTCAAGACCCAAGGAGACATCCAAAACAAAAGACTTCCACACAAGCAGACGACAGGTAAGATCATAAAAAGTGAATTTTTCCACACTCTACTTTATAGTAATGTGCTGCCATCTAAACTCAATTTTAAAATTGACTCTTTTGGTGATGATGATGAAGTTTAATGTAAAAAAAACTATATTCTTTATTCCGCTCAGTTCCTTATAAACAAAGCTTATAAACTGAACTGGGAATTTGAACTGGAAGTTCGGTTATTTTATTTGAGCATAAGGAGTCGTCCAAAACGAAAAACCTCTTAATGAGCAGACGACAGACGGTTTGTTCGGTTCCCTACAAGCTAAGCTCATAAACAGAACTGGAAGTTTGAACTTCCAGTTCAGTAATTTTTTCAAGACCCAAGGAGACATCCAAAACAAAAGACTTCCACACAAGCAGACGACAGGTAAGATCATAAAAAGTGAATTTTTCCACACTCTACTTTATAGTAATGTGCTGCCATCTAAACTCAATTTTAAAAGTGACTCTTGTGGTGATGATGATGAAGTTTAATGTAAAAAAAACTATATTCTTTATTCCGCTCAGTTCCTTATAAACAAAGCTTATAAACTGAACTGGGAATTTGAACTGGAAGTTCGGTTATTTTATTTGAGCATAAGGAGTCGTCCAAAACGAAAAACCTCTTAATGAGCAGACGACAGACGGTTTGTTCGGTTCCCTACAAGCTAAGCTCATAAACAGAACTGGAAGTTTAAACTTCCAGTTCAGTAATTTTTTCGAGATACAAGGAGACGTCTAAAACAAGTAACCTGGAGAGAAGCAGACGACAGAGATTCTGTAGCTTGCATCGAGCTTATTTACTGGAGGGAGCATCTCATTTCTCCATGGGAGCATCCAGCCACCGCGACGGCAGCGACATCAAATGCAAGGAAATCACGTGACTCGTTCAAAACAAACTTCCCGCCTGGCAATTTACCCACGGAAATGTACAGTTCGGTGTCTAAATATTGGGTTTAAAGATTACGAAAAAGGATAGAGAATTCATCTGAAGGTGATTCAATTATTTATTTCATTAATACTGGAATAATTTCCTTTATTATTTCTTAAATTTTCTTTCATTAATACTGGAATTATTTCCTTTATTAATTATTATTTCTTTCATTACTTCTGGAATAATTGCTTTCATCAATTCTGGATTTGTTTTTCGTTAATGCTGGAATTATTTCTTTCATTGATTCTGAAATTATATCACATTAATTCTGGCATTATCTTTCATTAATTTTATTATTATCTCTTTCATTAATGCTGAAATTATCTCTTACATTAAGTCTAGAATATTTTACTTACTTTTTTAAGCAGGATGGGACTTGCCCAAGTACTCCCGGGAACGACTATCAAACTATGTACTAAGTACAATATTTGCATTCTAATAGTATTAATTTTTAAATATAAAGAAAATGAATGGTAGATTATTATGGTTATTGTCTATAACAACAAAATTTAACAATACTGAAAACTTAACAATTGAAAGAAAATTTAGAATAATGTGCTAATTGCAGTTTGGGGTCATTTAAGTATTACGTTAGCATCGGGGGGGGGGGGGGTTCGAATGATGCTTACGTCATCGACCACCCTCTATAAAATTGTGAAATATTCTTCTTTATAGAATCTTACTCGGTGTGCCAGAAACGAGAAAACCCTTTCCCTAGTTT
Organism: Pholcus phalangioides; assembly: GCF_987345545.1. Taxonomy (NCBI): domain Eukaryota; kingdom Metazoa; phylum Arthropoda; class Arachnida; order Araneae; family Pholcidae; genus Pholcus; species Pholcus phalangioides. The sequence continues at coordinate 15,172,378 of NW_028301601.1, read as the reverse complement.
GTGGGCACCTGACCTAACATTATCCCTATTGATAAACCCGCTACAGAACTATGTTAGTGATCTCTAAATGCTACTCGGATCCTTCAAGTGATCTGTGTCACGGGCCGCATAAGTGCTCTGGAACTGTGCCACATGTCACTCAAGGGATCTCTAAATATGCCGCGAACCATTTCAGTGTTTCTAGAACTGTACCGCGGGTCACTCAAGCGACCTGTAAATGTGTCACAGGTCACTTAAGTGATCTGTGAATGTGCCACGGGATTACTTGAGTGATCTGATCTTGAAAAAAATGGCCATCGCGTCTAGTTTCTTTGTTGTATGGTATTTAATTTTGAATGTCACTCAATATTTACATATTTAGGCTACACATATGAAATACAGGGCTGGATTAACCATTAAGCAAAATAAGCACGTGCTTAGGGCATCAGGAGCAAAGGGGCACCACAAAAAAAAAATAAAAAATCAAACAGTAGATTATTTTTAACTGAACAGTTTTTTCCCCTCAGAATCCAGTAGAAAATCCTAAAATCTTAAGAGCACTTGGTTGTACAGTTGAAGATTTTTTATTGAGAGGTTGACTGAGGCAGCAACTAAAGAAGGGCAGAGGAGGGTCTGTTTCCCGCTGGACCAGCAAAGGCGTCGAGTCTATTCTCTTTCCGTTAAAAATTACAGGGCTGGGGGGTGCCAAAATACACACAAATGTAATAAAATAATGATGTAGGTCACAGTTTCCCAAACTTTTTATTTCATCGCCCCCTTCTTCGAAAAAATTTTTTTCCTCTTCCATCGCCCCCCCCCCCCCGACTCAAGCAAACCCATAAAATCCTATGTTATGCCCATAGCTTCCACCACCTTCCGGGGCGATATTACCCACTTTGGGAAACACTGATGTAGGTACAAACCCCCCACCAAAGCGACAGAATTTTTGTTTCTAGTTGCGGCCCTGAGGTTGACACAAAAGCAGAGAAACTAAATTTAATTTCCAACAAGAATTCACGTTAATTTTTCTGAGGTAGGTTCCTTCCCTAGCTATATAGGGGAAAGTGACCTGTAATGAGATACTTTTTCTAAAATAGCTTTTCTGATTCGCTGATGAACAGCTTCGTAGTTCTAAAATTGATTTTGTACACTAAATATATCTGATTCGAAATATTGATTGGGAATTTTCAGGAAAAAAATATTGCAAGAATACTCAAAAAATGACTTTATTAAAATATCCGAATCAGGTGTTTTTGGAGCAGGTTGCCCAATACGAGACACCAAGGGTTCCTAATACGAGACACCAAGGGTTCCTAATACGAGACACCAAGGGTTCCTAATACGAGACACCAAGGGTTCCTAATACGAGACACCAAGGGTTCTGAGACACCAAGGGTTCTGAGACACCAAGGGTTCCTAATATGAGACACCATCTCATATTCTTCAATCACACCGAGAAAGAAACATTAGCATGGGAAAAAGTTATTTATTGAATTTAACTAATCGTGAAATTGGAAATATAGTATAACAAATTAAATTTTTTTACGAATAACAAACATTGCACAATAACACTGTCTCCGTAATTTCTCCACAATCCTCGTGAGACCATCCAGAGCACAGCATACATGGGTGTCCTCTGAAAATCGGGTTGAACAGAATCTGGATTCAACTCATCGTAATTAAAATCTGAATCATCTGAGTCCTATACAGGTGGTTCCCTCTACTACTAAACCAGACATGTACCTCATTTATATTCCTCTGCGGAACTTCTAACGAATCGGTACATGTTGGAATGTGTGTGTGTGTAGTGAACCCCTTACGTGAAGTTTGTTTCTGTATAATGCTTGTTATTTGTAGAGTTGCCATCTGCAATAATTTTTTTTAACTATCCGAATCATGTCTGCAATTCGGAATTTGGCCCAAACTCTTGTCCAATTAATACATCGAGCGTTCGCCAGGGAACTCTGGCCACTTCGAGAAATGATTGGCCAAAGTCCGAATCATTTCTGCAATTCGGACTATGGTCAAAACTCTTGCCCAATTCGCGAAGTGGATGGCCCCGTTGTAAATTGGCCGTACTTCAGGCTTTGGCAGTAACATCTACACATTTGAAATACAAAGTATCGAAAAACGTATTTTGAAGATAATGATGTACTCCAATCATCAATGATCACTCCTCAAGGAGTTTAAATTCATAATGTGTGTGTGTGATAAGGTAATAAATAAGTTATAATTTTCTGTATTATCAGAGTCATGAGCACCGCTAATGTCTGTCGTAGATGAGCACCCATAAAGCTGCTCTCAAATATGCTTCCGCACAAATCAACATTATACCAGTTTTTGGATCTTTTAAGTGGTCAAACATGAATATTTTGCAATGACTGAAACGAACATATAGGTAGGCCTATGGGATGCTCTTGGGCATTTCAGTGAGCACCTATGTGCGCACAAGCAACAGGTCGAAGGTTTTCGATCTACATAGTAAATTGAGTTATATGTCCCATACATTTCCAATTAGGCTATATAGCTACAACATTTATATTACCGAAGAAATTCATTAATTAGTAAAATGTATTTAATTTATGGATAGAGAGGAATATAGAAAAGAAAATGTCCATATCATATCAAACAATATATTTTGCGTTTGACTGTTACTGTGATTGTTTAAACTGAATGCATTCTTGTAAAGAAATATTCGAAAGCGCAACAGTCAATTTTTCTTCAGTTTGGGATTGTCGTTCGTCCGGTGAGGGAGAATTCTCATGACCTCCTTCGTTTCATCAATTAGGTAATCCCGCTAAATGTAGGTATTGATAATTCTTTTATTCTCAAAATTTAACTATTTCACTGTCTTCAAATATGTGATGTGTGTGAAACTTAATACATTTTTTTTTTTCAGTTGGTAGATGAATGGCAGGTCCGGGAACCTGCTGAAGAGGTTCGACCGACAAGTCGTGTTTAAGGATCCCCGTTTGGGTAAGTAAGAAGACACAGTCGTTTTACTTATCAATTAATGTTTTATTTTATATTATAATTAAAATTCTCATGTTTTGCGTCTTATGGATAAGAGTGGTTTTTTATATATGGGGAAAGACTTTTGGTAGGATTATGAGTGCTTCCCAAAGAGGGAAATGTGGAATGGTCCAGGAGAGGGGGGTTCTGTAAAAGTTGTTAAAGTTGTTTAAAAAAACTATTATATTAGTAGGGATAATTTGTAGTTGAAGCACATGCTTTTGGTACGAATCTAGTGCATTGGTAACCATCAAGTGACTAGGAAAGCGGTCTTCAAAGTTTTTCAAATACCAAGCGGTGGTTTGTGCCTATTGTTATCAGAAGAGCACCCATACGCAACTTGGACATGTCCTCAGATATAAAATAAGCAAAATGTTAATTATGCAAGTTGAATAAGATGCTCAATTGGTGATGGTCGAAATGGGATGCTCAATCGATAGTTTGCAGCACGAAATCAGAATCGAGCACCCTTAGGTGCTTTAGTGAGCACCGTAGTTACAGCTAAATTCTCGGTAGAAGACGGATGTAGGGATTCCTCGTAAAACTTGACAAACATGTCTTAAATTAATCGAAATATGTTCTAACGCCAAGTAAGTCAAACCTTCAGCGCTGAAGCTGCTAAAGTTTTTTTCTTTGACCATAAGCATAATGTGCCTAAATAAATAAATGTCTGAAAGCTTGTTTTCCCAGAAAATCTCTTTAGCTCGTGGCTTGATTCGGAACCCTGGCGTTCCTGTATGTTTCCAAACGTCACGGAACCCTTAATTAAAACTTTTTTTTTATCCGGATTCCCATGCTGATCTCGTAAGGACTTTGGGGAAACACAGATAATCATTCAAAATATCATTTTACCTGGGGTACATTCACCGAGGGGGTTAGCTCACCAACCCCTCGGTGTGTATTAAAAAACAGGAAATGTCGGACACTGCTGTTCAGAATCGGCAATAAATTGTAGGTCCCGATCGTGTACAGAAAATTGCCGTGGGGAGAAAAAATAAAGATGATCAAAATGACTCATGCTGTTGTCTGAACTTCCTAGGAGGAAGCCCCGTATATTAGAGAATTTTCAAAATAACTTGCTTTGGTTCTGTAGGACAGACTTGTTATCATAAAGGGTTCCGTGGAACAGCTTCTTAATAATCGGGGGCTATGCAAGAGCGTTGGAAATCTTTGCTCTGAGCAATATTGTTTCGAATGAACAGCAGATTCCCTCAATAATGGTTTGGCAAATACAAATACAATGCCGCAACAGGCAAAATGCCCAACAAGGTGACTGAGAAAAAGATGCCCATAAAAATATGGATGTCATATATTTCAAAAATATAGCAACCCAATTAAAAATGCAATTAACAAAAATTGTAAACAATATATACACATGATAAAATATTACACAATGCCCATAAAGAATACTTATGGTTGTCTTATTCTAAGTATGGATAGCTTCTCGATTCACCCCAACATGTTTATCGTATTTCATTTTTAAATGTGTCAATTGTGTTAGAATTTACTACCTCCGGGGGTAAGCTATTCCATTTATTAACAACCCTATTAGAGAAAAATTCCCTGCGACACCATAGCCTTGCCCCTCACCAATCGATACTGGTGTCCCCTTGTAAAAACAGTCGATTGGCGGTGTACTAAAAGTTCATGGTCCATCCTATCCATCCCATTGAAAATTTTGAACACTTCGATCATATCTCCTCGACACCTGCGTTCATCCAATGTATACATATTCAAAAAATGAAGTCTCTCTTCATAACTCAAGCCCTGTGTGCCAATAAGGACACGCGTAGCTCTTCTCTGCACCCCTTCAACCAAGTCTATGTCCCTCTGTAGGTATGGTCTCCAAAACCTTACAGCATACTCCAGTCCAGGACGAACTAAGCCTCGAAAAAGCGGAAGAATGACTTTAGGAGAACGCGAAGAGATCTTTATGAAAATGAGACCAAGCATTCTATTCGCTTTTTTGACCACCGCTGAACAATGTTCAGAAAACCTAAGTCGCTCGTCAATGAGAATTCCCAAATCGGAGATCCTGGTTGCATCCGGGATAGTGACACCATTCAACTCGTAAGAGAACCGTGGGTGGTTCGAACCAAAATGAGCGACCATGCACTTATCAACGCTAAACGTCATGCTCTATTCATTTGCCCATGCCGCAATCCTGTTTAAGTTGGTCTGGAGCAACTCGCTATCGCTTTCATTCCCGATTACCCCCATTAGCTTCACATCATCTGCAAATTTGCTAGTAATCCCATCGATACCCTTATCGAGTTTATCGATAAAAAGTGAAAAAAGTATGGTGCCAAGGACACTTCCCTGAGGAACTCCACTTGTGACGTCTGTCCAACCAGACTTCACATACATTTGCTCCGAGAGCATTTATTAGGATTTCTGATTCTGAAAAGAAAGGGGTGTATTTTATTTCTCAGATGGCTGCTATCAATTCAATCTACAGTAGAACCTCACTATAACGGACTTCGCTAATAACGGTCAGCTAAAACAGTTGCAAAAATTTGTAAAATTTTTATGTGACGAGTATTTAAAAAAGTATTAACTCGCTTAAAAGGAATTTCCAAGTGAGCGATTAAACATCGATCACTGTTTTGCTTTGAGTAAACCTCATGCTCTGCGTGACTCATACCACTCTCGCCAGCCAGAAAAATTAAGATTAATGAAGTGTATACGTACACACACATCTTTTTAAATTCAACCTATGTTGAAGGCTGTTATTCATTTGATGTACAATAAACCATTTTTTACAGCTAACTGCTGTACTTTCAATGATGTAGCATTACACCCCCCCCCCTTATAAGAATTACTTGTTATGAACTGGATTTTCATTACAACGAATGACTTTTAGCCCCTATTAGTCCGTTATAACGAGGTTTTACGGTAAATTAATGATCAGTCAAATATTTTATTGGTTAAACCTGTGAGAAAATCAAAAAGTTTAGAGAGATGTTTTTATACTTTATTTGAATATAGGATACATTATAGAGTGGAACGATGAAATAAGGATTCGTGAATCAAATATCTTTGCGGAAATTCAAATGATCATAATTTTTCCTACCACAACTAATGTAATTGATAAATTTAGAAAGCCAAGGTGTGTTGCCGTATTCCCTAGCATTAGTCGGCATGCCATAATACTCGAGGGACACGTGGTTTCTAAATATTCGGGTCTGGTCTGTTCCCGGCATGCTGGGAAAAACGAGGTCCGCAGTAAGCATTCTGTGAATTTTTAGAGTAAAATTGTTTAAGAATTTTTCCAGAATATCTGTGAATCGAATTTCCCGAAGTGAAGGAAAATACGGGTATTCCTTGAATTCTGGCTAATACGGAGAGATACGGTACATGTACATAAAAACAAATATATTAATCTTTATTATTTTTTGGCTCTGAAAATATTGGGGATGGGTAACTGGGGAGCCTATATATCACATTGAATCAGATAAATGTATTTAATGGATGATAATTTGATATATATCATATTACAATAGATGCTATCTTGAAGAAGATAATCGTCTCGAAGTACATCCTTGCTGAAGGAGGACATCGAAGAAGAGACTCTCATCTTGCTGAGGGAGGACATCGAAGAAGGGACTGTCATCTTGCTGAGGGAGGACATCGAAGAAGTGACTCTCATCTTGCTGAGGGAGGACATCAAAGAAGGGACTCTCATCTTGCTGAGGGAGGACATCGAAGAAGGGACTCCCATCTTGCTGAGGGAGGACATCGAAGAAGAGACTCCATCTTGCTGGGATCTTTTAAGAAAGGTGGTGAGCTCAATCCGTGTAGCTATTATCGCTATCTGTAATTTAGTGTAAGATACTCAAAATATTTGATACGCGTAAACCAGTGTTTCCTAAAGTGAGCAATATCACCCTTTGGGAAGGTTCTACATAGGTCTTGGCCTTGTATACAGCCTCTCACGCAGATTTCTGGAATCGTAATTTCATTGGTAAACAAGTAGGCGAGCGTCGCTGAAACCTTTGCCTTTGAAATACGTTGACAGCATCAGCGTGGATGCCAAAGTGCAGAAAACGTGACTGACAAAACCGAACTATCCAGTTAACAGCAAACTATTTTCAAGATATGAGTGCTATTGTGCTATACGTATTTTTATTACACCAAAATAACTTTAAAGAAACATTAATACGAAACATAAAAAAAATTATGTCACATACTTAACTGATTATATCTCGATGCTAAGCATAGAAATTCATGAAAAAAGTTCTTACTATAGGAAAATCAATTACAAGTAGAACAATTTAAGATATAATAATATTAATATATTCCAGTTTGAAATTAATGAATTAAGATCTAAAAAAATATAAAAAGATTGAATGGAAAAATATTAATTTTCTAATACAATTATACTTGATTTTTATAAAGCTAGCGGTTAATAGCTAAGACGGCAGCAGTGGAAGTAGATCCCAGGGCCTAAAGCACGCCGTCCACCCTGTTAGTAAATGAGTAAGCGAGCATTGCAGAAAACTTTACCAAAGGGTATAGTGAGGTTCTATATAGGTCTTGGCCTTTTTGTATACAGGCTGTTGCGCAGATTTCTCGAAGCGTTATTTCATTGGCAAACAAGTAGGTGAGCGTTGCTGAAACCTTTGCCTTTGAAATACGTCACTAGAATCTGTGTGGACCCCTAAAGCGCAGAAAATGTGAGGCATGACTCTAAACGAACTATATAATTAATATTAATTAATTCTCACGAAACAAATAATAATTAAAAAAGCTATACTTACTTACTATAACTACATTTTAAAAAATCTATAAAATACTAATACACAAACTATTCCCAAATTTATAAATCGAGATTCATCCTCATAATTCTAATTCCAGACTTTATTATATAATCTACATATTTTAATACACGTTAACCAAAATTTAAACACGCTATTTTCAATTAAACGTTTCAGGAAACAATGACAGAAAAGCTTGTAATCCGAATCTAAAAATCTTCTAATTCACATTCAGCACAAAAGCATTAGATATAAAAAAATCCATTCTGAATAGAAACCCCTAGAATAAGCAGTAACCTTTTCGTGCAAATAATGCATCCAAAGTTTAAATGCGCGAAAGGTATTTGATACGACAAAATCGTTTGTGGCGCTCGATGCTTACCTAAAAAAATCACTACAAAATCTTGCTGTCGAGTAATAATCAATTAAACATAGAACAATTTAATTTCAGGTACAGCAGTTAATAGCATTGGACCGTAAAAACTAAGATAATTAGATAAATCTAAATTTAGGACTGCAATGGTTGAGTTTAAGACCCATATGAAGCACGGTGTCTATATTCCGTTGGTAAAGCGAGTAAGTGAGCGTTGCAGAAAGCTTTACCAAGACGGTATGAAGAGGCTGTGTTTTTGCGTGTCAACTACATACATTCCTCTCACACGTAGATAACTTGCGGAGCCATTACACTGGCAAACAAGTAGGTGAGCGTGCTGAAAAATTTGCCTTTGAAATGCATCGACAACATCTACGTGGATGCTAAAGTGCAGAAAATGACATGAATGACTAAAACTTACTATATAAAAGCATTATTAATTATAATTTTCGGAATAAAAGTAATATTGAACTATACATAATTAAGTTACACTATAACATTTAAAAAAAATCTCTATAAAAATACATCACGAACTATTTCCAGCTTCATAAATTGAGCTTAGTTTTTTAAAAACTGAAAAACTATGCTATAAAATGGGAGAAAAAATTAAATCTACATTTTTGTATAAAATAAAACCGTTCGATTATTGTAGGAAATTTATATTTTATTCGTCCTCATGAGTATGAATTAAAATTACTGCTTATATGACCTACACACTTCATAGACGTAAATTAAAATACAATAAAGTTATTTTTAATTTTAAGAATACACAAAAACCTTTAATTAAAGAAAAGTAATTAAAAACATACAAATGACCCAAAGAGTATAGCCCCAAAACGTATATCTTGATTCAGAAAAATAGTCCTTTTTTTTCAAAAATAAATAGTAATTTTTCAAGTCCAAAAATTATAGGGTGTTCATATGGAATCCAATCTAACCTGGAATTTAAGGGTATAAATCATAGTTTCCCAAACAAACTTTCTGTTCCATCGTCCCTTTCTTCAAAAAAATGTTCCTCCCCATCGCCCCCAAAACTCAAGCCAAACCATAGGATCCTATATTAAACCCAAAGCTCTTTCCACCCCTGAACCTTTCCATCGCCCCTCAAGCGGTCATCGATATTGTCCACACTTTGGGAAGCACTCATATAAATTAACTAAAAAAATTTTTTTTCGAAAAAATTAATCATATAGTAACAATTAAATTTCTAAAAATTTATATATAATATTCATTACTATTAATGTAGTGTAGGTGCCATTTGGTTAATATTTCCATGTAAGGCACAGTGTCTACCCTGTTGGTGAACGGGTAGGCGAGCGTTGCAGAAAACTTTATCAACAGGGTATGGAGAGGTTGTACATATATGGCTCTTATCGTGTGTACACGCGATAAAAGTAATAATTTTCCTCGCAAAAACATTAATATAAAGTAACTATTCCAAATTACGATTTAAACAGTTTCAATACTATCATGTATACAGTATAATGTTTCAACGCACACACACAAGTAAACTGAATTTTCAAATCAAACTTTTAGGATAAAAATCTCTCGTTTGTATAAAGTTTACCAACTTTAAAAATACTAAAATACCTAAGACCTAATAAATACTATATAATACTAGAGACTCTAATAATAATAAATAATACTAAAGACTAATAATAATAAATAATACTAAAGACTAATAATAATAAATAATACTAAAGACTAATAATAATAAATAATACTAAAGACTAATAATAATAAATAATACTAAAGACTAATAATAATAAATAATACTAAAGACTAATAATAATAAATAATACTAAAGACTAATAATAATAAATAATACTAAAGACTAATAATAATAAATAATACTAAAGACTAATAATAATAAATAATACTAAAGACTAATAATAATAAATAATACTAAAGACTAATAATAATAAATAATACTAAAGACGCTGAAGTCTCAAATTCTTCAAGCTTAGTCACTCATTAAAATCATTCAAGATGATAAAAACTTCGATATTTAACTCTTAGGCCGGAACTACACTATAAAAGTTTCATAAAAGTTCATTTATAAAACTCGAAAAATACAACCAATTGATCGATTGCATTTGCTAGAATGTTACCGATGCTCTTATTGGTTGCATTTTTCAACTTTTATACAAGAACTTTTAACTAACTTTTATAGTGTAATACCAGCTTAAGTAAAACTTCCTAATAATTTCATTTTCTCTATTCCGCGTCTGCTAAGTTTCAAAATACTTTTTCTGCGTGATACTGCCGATTCTATTTTTCATCCTTGCAGATCCAAAAGCCTTGTAGCTGTTTCAGGAAGCACGCCACACCAGTTAAGAAAACATCATTAGGAGCCTGGACAGGATTCCTGAGACTTTCCATGAAGAAACGTTCGACTATTTGTAACCATTGATTTGAATAAACGCTCAAAATTTTAAAGTTTGCTCATTCTTAGTACTGATATAATCATCATAGAAACACATATTTTTATGAATAAGTAACGTTTGTTTTGTTTCCTGAACCTTTATTTGCCGGATCTCTGGCATTATCCTCAATTTATGAACGTGAGTGTATTACTTTTATGTCGATTAATTGAAAAATAAAATTGTGTGTGCGCGAACACAGTATTTTGAAAACACTAACTGCTGAATCGGAGCAGCCGGCCCCAAAATATTTCTTCGGGAGAGCCACAAAAATAAATTGGGGGGAAAAAAAAATCTTGTGTAATTCAAATAATTTTAGGCGCAGCTGTTTGGTATGGCTAGGCTGACCATGTTTGCTCGAGAAAAATACGGGAAATTCGGCTCGGAAATTATGGACCATTGCCAATTATTGCCAAAAAATGATGCCGATAGTAAGCAAAGTCGCCAACTCATAAACTTCAAATTGAAGTGAACTTAAAAAAAACAAAACATGACAAAAATATATGTAAGATGAATCTTCTCATTTGTAGTCATAATTATCCTAATGAATATTAGTCTGAGTTGGAAAGGTAATTTCAAGCATTTATTTGAAGAATAAAAAGTCAATTTTTGGCTCCGTTGGAAATACGTGAAAACCGAGACATTTTTGCAAAAAAGTCAGGACCCCAAAGGAAGCAGAAAATGCCGATTCTGTTCCAGGAAATGCGGGACGTATGGTCATTTTAAGCATTAGTGAAAGGTTGATGTTTTTTACTTATGTTTGTGATTGACAACAAAGTGACATCTAGTGAGTCTTTATGACATCATAATAAGCTGAAAGAAGAGTATTGGGTTTTTATTACCTTAATGTGTCGTAGAAGGAATAAGGCGGTTTACGACAAACACTTCCTTCTACGATTCAAAGATATTATTAAACATTTATTAAACAAACACAAATAAACAGAACCTACAAGAACGAGTGTACCGCATGACTGTCTCGTTTGAGCGGCAAAAACCCAAGTTCAGTTCCAACATCGCGCAGGCTAGAACTCCTTAATACATATGATGGCGTATGAAGGCGTATGATGTATATGAAGGCGTCTTAGCGCAGGCACGTTCTTTTCCCTATTACGTGGACAGCGCTATCCAGTGGTGGACGCTGTCGCCACAAGTGAGGTGAGAGTCCCGGTTTCTTCTGTTTTTCTCACTGTCCCGATTTTTCTGCAAAAATGTCCCGGTTTTTCGCGTAATTTCAACGAAGCCAACTTGACTTTTATTCTTTCAAGTCAACGATTGAAATTATCTTCCCAACTCAGAAATTACATTACGATAATTACAACTACGAATAAGAATATTTATTTCATCTGACGGCTTCGGTGTCCAACCCCCCCCCCCCCAAACTCCTCCAGTGGACCTAACTACCCATCACATCTTCTTTAATTATCAAGCAAAGTATTCCTTTCAATTGCCAGCAAAATAGTCATTCAATTGCTAGTTTCCCACTCTGATTTCGATAAGTGATGCAGTACCATCATAAATACAGCGTATTTGCATACGCAATGCATACTGTTACGATCTGTAGACGATAGATGGCGCGATTTGTTCGATGGCTCTCAGAAATATCGAAATCGGTTGATGCCGGTTTCGGTTTATCGGATAGGGATGCTATTGGTGAGAACATTCCACAAAATTTTACTTTGGTTTCCTAGTCGCCACCCACCGTACGGAGGGGTTGACCCAATGTCTGGAGGGGCGGGACTTTCTGGAATGTTCTCAGCAATAGCATAAACCGAAACCGGCATCAACCGATTTCGATATTTCTGAGAGCCATCGATCAAATCGCGCCATCTATCGCCTACAGATCGTAACATTGCCCCTCTCTTAGAATTGTTCGTCCCGACAATTCAGTTCGGCGGATTGTTACTGTGGTAAGAGGCCAGTCTGTTAAAGTGGACCACCTTGACTTTCTGGAATGTTCTCAGCAATAGCATCCCTATCCGATAAACCGAAACTGGCATCAACCGATTTCGATATTTCTGAGAGCCATCGATCAAATCGCGCCATCTATCGCCTACAGATCGTAACATTGCCCCTCTCTTAGAATTGTTCGTCCCGACAATTCAGTTCGGCGGATTGTCACTGTGGTAAGAGGCCAGTCTGTTGAAGTGGACCACCTTGCACTTCGAGGATGGCGTCTTCTGGATCCGAGCTACGACGTCGTTCAGTCTCTTCAAGACTCTGTAGGGTCCTTTCCATGACGTCTGAAGTTTCGGGCACAGTCACTTTCCGGCACTTCGGGTTCCAGTGCCAGACAACGTCCCCTTCCTAGAAGTCATGAGTCGTGGCCCTCATCGTAGCGGTTCTTCATCTTTTCGAGGCCGATGTTGATCCGGTGCCTAGCGATTCAATGCATGTCCTCGAGGTGCTCCTGGAGTCCCTTGACGTGTTCTTCCGGTAGAAGAGCAGCATCTCTCGATCGCCGAAACATCAGATCACCTGACTTGCGAAGGTCCTCTCTCATCAGCGATGGCGAGTATCCGGTGCTCTCGTGGGCGGTCCTCGGTAGCGGTCGCAGGATGTTCGGGGCGATTCCTTTGCGGACGGCGCAGGCGCCGCAATTCTTGCACCACTCGTGCACATCGGTCCTGGATTTGTCCCAAGAGAACCGTTCACGGACCTTCTGGAGAGTCTTAATCGTGCCGAAATGTCCACCGGTCGGGCTTTCGTGCAATTCTTTCAGCACATCTTTCGCACGGCTCCTTGGCAGGACGAGTTGCCACCGGAACGTCTTTCCATCCTCCGACTCCCATCTGCGGTACAGCACGCCATCTCTCATCTCCAGAGAGTCCCATAGCGCCCAGTATCTCTTGGTCGTCGGACTGGAAGAGGTGACGTCTTGCCATGTTGGTTTACTCCCGGTGGATTCCTTCAACTCCATGATCGGTCGTATGTCGGGATCTTCTAGTTGGGCCTTTCGGGTGTTCTCATCGCTCCAAGGATCGTCATTTGAGACTTGAGATGTCATCCGTCTCAATAGAGGTTTCACCGGTCCGCACTTCTCTTCTGCCTTGGGGCAACGACGACGGTTCTGTGGACCCGGTCCTCTCGTCAGGGCGTCGGCATTTCCATGCGCTTTCTCTTTACGAAGCTGGATCACCCTCTTCATGCCATCTGACCCTCGTGAGAGAACAGTTCCGGTCCTGCCATCGGCGAAGCACTCTTTTTCTGTTATGTCCATCACTGTCCTTGGAGGTACTTCATTACGACCACACCCGAGGAGGGCGATACGTTCCTTTGGCGTGTGCAACTGGTCATTCCTCATGTCCAAGGAAAATTCGTGTTTCCTCAAGTCCGCTCCGATGATGCACGGATCCCTTATGCCTGCCACGAAGACGGTGTGTCGATAGGTGACCGTGGCGAACTTCACTGAGACTTCCAATTTTCCGCGCACAGTCATTTTCTCCCCCGTGACTGTCTGCAATGTCAATGATGGTGGTACGTAGAGAAGTCGTTGCTGGAATTTCCGAGCTAGGTCCTTCCTGACGATGCTCACGTTGGCTCCGGTGTCTATGACCATCCTACACAGCAGTCCATCGATCTCGCCTCTCACGTGTACCCCGTGGTCTCCTCCGTGCATCTGTGAGACGTGGTACACTCGGCATGGCTCATCTTCCGTACCGGTAGCTGCGACTGAGCATGCGCTCCGCAGGTGGCCTTTTTCGTGGCGTTTCCAGGTTCCCAACGACTTGTCTTTTTTCATTTTTCTCGGTCCCACGATCGTTCTTGGCACTCTTCAAATCTTTCAGCCCTCGGACGTCAGTAATGGAATTTCTGACGGCAGCAATAGAGGTGGTGACATCTTTTTCGGCTGCCGTCGTGGCCTCTATATTTTCTTCGATGCTTGATTTCATCTGGCCCATCAAAGACATCAGTTGGTTCAGCTGTTCTCGCATCTCATCCATGTCCATTCTTCTCGTCTTCATGCAAGTTTTGAATTATCCCACCTCTGACACAAAATTGTTCCGGATAATTTACCACAAGACTTCGGGATTGGAAAACAAGAAGCGGACAAACACAGAGATTAAGACTTCGGGATTGGAAAACAAGAAGCGGTTCGACGGACAAACACAGATTTATTTACAGAACAGCAATTTACATGTATTTACAGGCTAGAGGCAGGCTCAGAGAGACTCGAATAGAGAGATTCGATGAACAGTCAGTTGTGTTTAAACTTTACGAGAAAGTTGTTAGCTCTCTGATTAGCCTGTAAATACGTGTAAATTGCTGTTCTGTAAATAAATCTGTGTTTGTCCGTCGAACCGCTTGTTGTTTTGCAATCTCGAAGTCTTGTGGAAAATTATCTGGAACAATACGTTGTACCCAACGATAGGCGATACACAATAAGTAATGCACCACTATATGCAGTGCATCACAATAAGGGATACACCACTATATGCGGTGAATTTCAACACGAAAAGCACCATCATCGGCAATAAAGCACAATAGTACCTCTATATGCAGTGCACCACAATGAGAAATACAGCACAAAATACACCACCATCGGCAATACAGCAAAATAAGTGCACAAAATTGTAGTGCACCATGATAAGGAATACACCACAATACAGCTCAATACGCGATGTATCGCAATAGGCAAAGTACCATAATATGCAATGCACCACAATATATAATAATAATCACTGCATTACGATAAGCAATACAGCACAATATGTAATGCACCACAGTACGCAACATATCGCATTAAGCAACGCACAATAATATGCAATCCACCACAATACGAACTGCATTGCAATAAGAAATTACAGCTTGCGATGCACTACAATATGGAATGCGCCACTATTTGCAATAAGCAATACATCCCCAATACGCAATAAGCACTCATTGGCCGCTGTGGTGGTCGAGTGGACATAGTGACGGACTCGCATCCGGGTTCGAACCCCACAGTCGCCACAGTGGTGGTCGGTTGAAGTTGGTTTTCTGTGGTTCCCAACTTCGAGGCGCAAATTCGAGCCGATCTCCCCGTTAAAAAGTCTCGCCACAGAGAGCAACAGGCCTACAAACAGTACAAATATTCAGTCACTACACATCACTCACTTCACTTCTGAGATATATATGGCAGCACTGAAAAATCATACACAACACTAGATACGCACTCAGACTGTTAGGTACACACACTTACGATTCCGTTACAACTCACTAGGTAGTAAATTGCTCATGGCGATAGACCTGAATTGTGTTCGGTTTGAAAAAAAAAAAATAAGCACTCATTGAAATAAGTAATACAGAACGTGATGCCCTACAATGCGCGATCAATAATGCACCACTATTTACAGTGCACCACAATAAGCTATACAATATGATATGCAATCGCCACAATACGCGATGTCTCACATTAAGCAAAGCACAATAATACGCATTGCACATAAGCACTGCATTATAATAAGCAATACAGCATGCGATGCACTAAAACCAGCATTGTACTACTATTTGCACTACAATAAGCAATACAGCAAAATAGCAATAACCACTGCATTTTATTAAGCAATACCGCACGCGATTCACTACAATACGTAATGCATAACAAATGCAATGCACCATACTGAGCAATAGAGCACGGGATGCACTACAATACGTGATGCATAACAAATGCAATGCATCATATTGCAGTGCACCACAATGCATTGATGCATAAAAATACGCAATGCACCACAATGCATTGATGCATAAAATACGCGATGCACCACAATCAGCAATCCTCCATATTGCAGTGAACCACGTAATAAGCAGTAGGCACGATATTATAATAAGCAATACAGCACACAACGTACTAAATACGTAATGCACCACAATCAGCGATGCACCATAATACGCAATACCCTACAATACGTAATGCACCACAATACGCAGTACCCTACAATACGTAATGCACCACAATACGCAATACCCTA
Source organism: Pholcus phalangioides (assembly GCF_987345545.1). Taxonomy (NCBI): domain Eukaryota; kingdom Metazoa; phylum Arthropoda; class Arachnida; order Araneae; family Pholcidae; genus Pholcus; species Pholcus phalangioides. The sequence continues at coordinate 15,155,886 of NW_028301601.1, read as the reverse complement.
CAATACGCAATATCCTACAATACGCAATACCCTACAATACGCAATAACCTACAATACGTAATGCACCACAATACGCAATACGTACTGCATTATAATAAACAATAAATTACGCGATACACTACAACCCAACAATACACAACACACACACACCACAATAAGCAGTACAGCTCAATACGCAATACATCACTATACATCTCAATAAGCACCACATAACCACTGAAATACGATAAAAAAGCGATGCACTATAATCAGCGATGCACAATTATTTGCAGTGCACCACAATTAGCAATACAGCCCAATACGCAATGCATCACAATACGTAATAAGCATTGCATTGCAATGAGAAATACAGCACGCGATTCACTATAATGCATAATGCATAACAATATGGAACGCACTACAATCAGCAATGTGCCACAGCAAGCGATACAGCACGATACGCAATACGCACTACATTATAATAAGCAATACAGCACGCGATGCATCACACATATAAGCAATGCACCACTATTTACAGGGCACCGCAATACAGAATAAAACTTAATGCACCGCAATACTCTATGTATCGCAATAAGCGAAGCACCATAATATAGGCAAAAAAACACACTGTATTACTGCATTACTATAAGCAATATGGCACGTGATGCACTGAAATGCGTAATGCATAAAAATGAGCAATTGACCAATATTTACAGTGTACTAAAATAGTCATTCAATTGCCAGTTTCCCACTTTGATAAGTATACATGAATACATCATGAATCCAGCATAATAATCGATGCACAGCAATACATACGTTATACACAACGATAGGCGATACACAATAAGTAATGCACAACTATATGCGGTGAATTTCAACAGGCAAAGCACCGTCATCGGCAATAACTCACAATAAATACCACTATATGCAATGCACCACAATGAGAAATACAGCACAAAACGCAATACAACACCCTCGGTAATGCAGCAAAATAAGTAGTGCACCATGATAAGGAATGCATCGCAATACGCAATACAGTACAATACGCGATGCATCGTATAGGCAAAGCACCATAATACGCAATGCACCACAATACAAAATAATAAGCATTGCATTACGTTAAGCAAAAGCACTAATTCGCACTAATCACACAATAATCAATGTAGTACCGAAATACAGCACAATACGCGATGTATCGTAATAAGCAAAGCACCATAATACGCAATTAATGACATGCTTATACTAATAAGCACTGCATTACAATAAGCAATAGAGCACTCAGTGCACTACAGCACGTAAAGCATCACAATCAGTGATGTGTATATGCGTAATACAGTGCACCACAATAAGCAATGCATCGTTAACTTATATTTGTTACAGACAACCAACAGTGACATCTAACGAGTCTTTATATGCCAAGACATTAGCATAAGCTGAGAGAAGTGTATTGGACTTTTACTACGTTTTAGGCAATGGTACAAAGTGGATTTGTTTACCTATATTTGTTACAGACAAGTAACTGTCTGGAGTGACATCTAACGAGTCTTTATATGCCAAGACATTAGCATAGGATGAGAGAAGTGCATTGGGCTTTTACTACGTTTTAGGCAATGGTACAAAGTGGATATGTTTACCTATATTTGTTACAGACAAGTAAATGTCTGGAGTGACATCTAACGAGTCTTTATATGCCAAGACATTAGCATAGGATGATAGAAGTGCATTGGGCTTTTACTACGTTTTAGGCAATGGTACAAAGTCGATTTGTTTAACTATATTTGTTACAGACAAGTAACTGTCTGCAGTGACATCTAACGAGTCTTTATATGCCAAGACATTAATTAGCATAGGATGATAGAAGTGCATTGGGCTTTTACTACGTTTTAGGAAATGGTACAAAGTCGATTTGTTTACCTATATTTGTTACAGACAAGTAACTGTCTGCAGTGACATCTAACGAGTCTTTATATGCCAAGACATTAGCATACGCTGAGAAAAGTGTATTGGGCTTTTACTACGTTTTAGGCAATGGTACAAAGTGGATTTGTTTACCTATATTTGTTACAGACAAGTAACTGTCTGGAGTGACATCTAACGAGTCTTTATATGCCAAGACATTAGCATAGGATGAGAGAAGTGCATTGGGCTTTTACTACGTTTTAGGCAATGGTACAAAGTCGATTTGTTTACCTATATTTGTTACAGACAAGTAACTGTCTGCAGTGACATCTAACGAGTCTTTATATGCCAAGACATTAGCATACGCTGAGAAAAGTGTATTGGGCTTTTACTACGTTTTAGGCAATGGTACAAAGTGGATTTGTTTACCTGTATTTGTTACAGACAAGTAACTGTCTGGAGTGACATCTAACGAGTCTTTATATGCCAAGACATTAGCATAGGATGAGAGAAGTGCATTGGGCTTTTACTACGTTTTAGGCAATGGTACAAAGTGGATTTGTTTACCTATATTTGTTACAGACAAGTAACTGTCTGCAGTGACATCTAACGAGTCTTTATATGCCAAGACATTAGCATACGCTGAGAAAAGTGTATTGGGCTTTTACTACGTTTTAGGCAATGGTACAAAGTGGATTTGTTTACCTATATTTGTTACAGACAAGTAACTGTCTGCAGTGACATCTAACGAGTCTTTATATGCCAAGACATTAGCATACGCTGAGAAAAGTGTATTGGGCTTTTACTACGTTTTAGGCAATGGTACAAAGTGGATTTGTTTACCTGTATTTGTTACAGACAAGTAACTGTCTGGAGTGACATCTAACGAGTCTTTATATGCCAAGACATTAGCATACGCTGAGAAAAGTGTATTGGGCTTTTACTACGTTTTAGGCAATGGTACAAAGTCGATTTGTTTACCTATATTTGTTACAGACAAGTAACTGTCTGCAGTGACATCTAACGAGTCTTTATATGCCAAGACATTAGCATACGCTGAGAAAAGTGTATTGGGCTTTTACTACGTTTTAGGCAATGGTACAAAGTGGATTTGTTTACCTGTATTTGTTACAGACAAGTAACTGTCTGGAGTGACATCTAACGAGTCTTTATATGCCAAGACATTAGCATACGCTGAGAAAAGTGTATTGGGCTTTTACTACGTTTTAGGCAATGGTACAAAGTGGATTTGTTTACCTGTATTTGTTACAGACAAGTAACTGTCTGGAGTGACATCTAACGAGTCTTTATATGCCAAGACATTAGCATAGGATGAGAGAAGTGCATTGGGCTTTTACTACGTTTTAGGCAATGGTACAAAGTGGATTTGTTTACCTATATTTGTTACAGACAAGTAACTGTCTGCAGTGACATCTAACGAGTCTTTATATGCCAAGACATTAGCATACGCTGAGAGAAGTGTATTGGACTTTTACTACATTTTAGGCAATGGTACAAAGTGGATTTGTTTACCTATATTTGTTACAGACAAGTGACTGTCTGAAATGACATCTAACGAGTCTTTATATGCCAAGATTATTAGCATAGGATGATAGAAGTGCATTGGGCTTTTACTACGTTTTAGGCAATGGTACAAAGTCGATTTGTTTACCTATATTTGTTACAGACAAGTAACTGTCTGCAGTGACATCTAACGAGTCTTTATATGCCAAGACATTAGCATACGCTGAGAAAAGTGTATTGGGCTTTTACTACGTTTTAGGCAATGGTACAAAGTGGATTTGTTTACCTGTATTTGTTACAGACAAGTAACTGTCTGGAGTGACATCTAACGAGTCTTTATATGCCAAGACATTAGCATAGGATGAGAGAAGTGCATTGGGCTTTTACTACGTTTTAGGCAATGGTACAAAGTCGATTTGTTTACCTATATTTGTTACAGACAAGTAACTGTCTGCAGTGACATCTAACGAGTCTTTATATGCCAAGACATTAGCATACGCTGAGAAAAGTGTATTGGGCTTTTACTACGTTTTAGGCAATGGTACAAAGTGGATTTGTTTACCTGTATTTGTTACAGACAAGTAACTGTCTGGAGTGACATCTAACGAGTCTTTATATGCCAAGACATTAGCATAGGATGATAGAAGTGCATTGGGCTTTTACTACGTTTTAGGCAATGGTACAAAGTGGATTTGTTTACCTATATTTGTTACAGACAAGTAACTGTCTGCAGTGACATCTAACGAGTCTTTATATGCCAAGACATTAGCATAGGCTGAGAGAAGAGTATTGGACTTTTACTACATTTTAGGCAATGGTACAAAGTGGATTTGTTTACCTATATTTGTTACAGACAAGTAACTGTCTGAAATGACATCTAACGAGTCTTTATATGCCAAGACATTAGCATAGGATGATAGAAGTGCATTGGGCTTTTACTACGTTTTAGGCAATGGTACAAAGTCGATTTGTTTACCTATATTTGTTACAGACAAGTAACTGTCTGCAGTGACATCTAACGAGTCTTTATATGCCAAGACATTAGCATACGCTGAGAAAAGTGTATTGGGCTTTTACTACGTTTTAGGCAATGGTACAAAGTGGATTTGTTTACCTGTATTTGTTACAGACAAGTAACTGTCTGGAGTGACATCTAACGAGTCTTTATATGCCAAGACATTAGCATAGGATGAGAGAAGTGCATTGGGCTTTTACTACGTTTTAGGCAATGGTACAAAGTTGATTTGTTTACCTATATTTGTTACAGACAAGTAACTGTCTGGAGTGACATCTAACGAGTCTTTATATGCCAAGACATTAGCATACGCTGAGAAAAGTGTATTGGGCTTTTACTACGTTTTAGGCAATGGTACAAAGTGGATTTGTTTACCTATATTTGTTACAGACAAGTAACTGTCTGCAGTGACATCTAACGAGTCTTTATATGCCAAGACATTAGCATACGCTGAGAGAAGTGTATTGGACTTTTACTACGTTTTAGGCAATGGTACAAAGTGGATTTGTTTACCTATATTTGTTACAGAGAAGTAACTGTCTGGAGTGACATCTAACGAGTCTTTATATGCCAAGACATTAGCATAGGATGAGAGAAGTGCATTGGGCTTTTACTACGTTTTAGGCAATGGTACAAAGTCGATTTGTTTACCTATATTTGTTACAGACAAGTAACTGTCTGCAGTGACATCTAACGAGTCTTTATATGCCAAGACATTAGCATACGCTGAGAAAAGTGTATTGGGCTTTTACTACGTTTTAGGCAATGGTACAAAGTGGATTTGTTTACCTGTATTTGTTACAGACAAGTAACTGTCTGGAGTGACATCTAACGAGTCTTTATATGCCAAGACATTAGCATAGGATGAGAGAAGTGCATTGGGCTTTTACTACGTTTTAGGCAATGGTACAAAGTCGATTTGTTTACCTATATTTGTTACAGACAAGTAACTGTCTGGAGTGACATCTAACGAGTCTTTATATGCCAAGACATTAGCATAGGATGAGAGAAGTGCATTGGGCTTTTACTACGTTTTAGGCAATGGTACAAAGTCGATTTGTTGAACCTATATTTGTTACAGACAAGTAACTGTCTGCAGTGACATCTAACGAGTCTTTATATGCCAAGACATTAGCATACGCTGAGAAAAGTGTATTGGGCTTTTACTACGTTTTAGGCAATGGTACAAAGTGGATTTGTTTACCTGTATTTGTTACAGACAAGTAACTGTCTGGAGTGACATCTAACGAGTCTTTATATGCCAAGACATTAGCATAGGATGATAGAAGTGCATTGGGCTTTTACTACGTTTTAGGCAATGGTACAAAGTGGATTTGTTTACCTATATTTGTTACAGACAAGTAACTGTCTGGAGTGACATCTAACGAGTCTTTATATGCCAAGACATTAGCATAGGATGATAGAAGTGCATTGTATTTGTTACAGACAAGTAACTGTCTGGAGTGACATCTAACGAGTCTTTATATGCCAAGACATTAGCATAGGATGAGAGAAGTGCATTGGGCTTTTACTACGTTTTAGGCAATGGTACAAAGTCGATTTGTTTACCTATATTTGTTACAGACAAGTAACTGTCTGGAGTGACATCTAACGAGTCTTTATATGCCAAGACATTAGCATAGGATGAGAGAAGTGCATTGGGCTTTTACTACGTTTTAGGCAATGGTACAAAGTCGATTTGTTTACCTATATTTGTTACAGACAAGTAACTGTCTGCAGTGACATCTAACGAGTCTTTATATGCCAAGACATTAGCATACGCTGAGAAAAGTGTATTGGGCTTTTACTACGTTTTAGGCAATGGTACAAAGTGGATTTGTTTACCTGTATTTGTTACAGACAAGTAACTGTCTGGTGTGACATCTAACGAGTCTTTATATGCCAAGACATTAGCATAGGATGATAGAAGTGCATTGGGCTTTTACTACGTTTTAGGCAATGGTACAAAGTGGATTTGTTTACCTATATTTGTTACAGACAAGTAACTGTCTGGAGTGACATCTAACGAGTCTTTATATGCCAAGACATTAGCATAGGATGAGAGAAGTGCATTGGGCTTTTACTACGTTTTAGGCAATGGTACAAAGTCGATTTGTTTACCTATATTTGTTACAGACAAGTAACTGTCTGGAGTGACATCTAACGAGTCTTTATATGCCAAGACATTAGCATAGGATGAGAGAAGTGCATTGGGCTTTTACTACGTTTTAGGCAATGGTACAAAGTCGATTTGTTTACCTATATTTGTTACAGACAAGTAACTGTCTGGAGTGACATCTAACGAGTCTTTATATGCCAAGACATTAGCATAGGATGAGAGAAGTGCATTGGGCTTTTACTACGTTTTAGGCAATGGTACAAAGTCGATTTGTTTACCTATATTTGTTACAGACAAGTAACTGTCTGGAGTGACATCTAACGAGTCTTTATATGCCAAGACATTAGCATAGGATGAGAGAAGTGCATTGGGCTTTTACTACGTTTTAGGCAATGGTACAAAGTCGATTTGTTTACCTATATTTGTTACAGACAAGTAACTGTCTGCAGTGACATCTAACGAGTCTTTATATGCCAAGACATTAGCATACGCTGAGAAAAGTGTATTGGGCTTTTACTACGTTTTAGGCAATGGTACAAAGTGGATTTGTTTACCTGTATTTGTTACAGACAAGTAACTGTCTGGTGTGACATCTAACGAGTCTTTATATGCCAAGACATTAGCATAGGATGATAGAAGTGCATTGGGCTTTTACTACGTTTTAGGCAATGGTACAAAGTGGATTTGTTTACCTATATTTGTTACAGACAAGTAACTGTCTGGAGTGACATCTAACGAGTCTTTATATGCCAAGACATTAGCATAGGATGAGAGAAGTGCATTGGGCTTTTACTACGTTTTAGGCAATGGTACAAAGTCGATTTGTTTACCTATATTTGTTACAGACAAGTAACTGTCTGCAGTGACATCTAACGAGTCTTTATATGCCAAGACATTAGCATACGCTGAGAAAAGTGTATTGGGCTTTTACTACGTTTTAGGCAATGGTACAAAGTGGATTTGTTTACCTGTATTTGTTACAGACAAGTAACTGTCTGGAGTGACATCTAACGAGTCTTTATATGCCAAGACATTAGCATAGGATGAGAGAAGTGCATTGGGCTTTTACTACGTTTTAGGCAATGGTACAAAGTCGATTTGTTTACCTATATTTGTTACAGACAAGTAACTGTCTGGAGTGACATCTAACGAGTCTTTATATGCCAAGACATTAGCATAGGATGAGAGAAGTGCATTGGGCTTTTACTACGTTTTAGGCAATGGTACAAAGTCGATTTGTTTACCTATATTTGTTACAGACAAGTAACTGTCTGCAGTGACATCTAACGAGTCTTTATATGCCAAGACATTAGCATACGCTGAGAAAAGTGTATTGGGCTTTTACTACGTTTTAGGCAATGGTACAAAGTGGATTTGTTTACCTATATTTCTTACAGACACGTAACTGTCTGGAGTGACATCTAACGAGTCTTTATATGCCAAGACATTAGCATAGGATGAGAGAAGTGCATTGGGCTTTTACTACGTTTTAGGCAATGGTACAAAGTGGATATGTTTACCTATATTTGTTACAGACAAGTAACTGTCTGGAGTGACATCTAACGAGTCTTTATATGCCAAGACATTAGCATAGGATGAGAGAAGTGCATTGGGCTTTTACTACGTTTTAGGCAATGGTACAAAGTCGATTTGTTTACCTATATTTGTTACAGACAAGTAACTGTCTGCAGTGACATCTAACGAGTCTTTATATGCCAAGACATTAGCATACGCTGAGAAAAGTGTATTGGGCTTTTACTACGTTTTAGTAAATGTAGTTTAATGGTACAAAGTGGATTTGTTTACCTGTATTTGTTACAGACAAGTAACTGTCTGGAGTGACATCTAACGAGTCTTTATATGCCAAGACATTAGCATACGCTGAGAAAAGTGTATTGGGCTTTTACTACGTTTTAGGCAATGGTACAAAGTGGATTTGTTTACCTATATTTGTTACAGACAAGTACCTGTCTGCAGTGACATCTAACGAATCTTTATATGCCAAGACATTAGCATACGCTGAGAGAAGTGTATTGGGCTTTTACTACGTTTTAGGCAATGGTACAAAGTCGATATGTTTACTTATATTTGTTACAGACCGGTAACTGTCCGCAGTGACATCTTTTGAGTCTTTATGGGCTGAAGTGTCATCATTAGTAGACTGACTGATGAATACAATCAATTGGGGGTCCTGGAATTTATTTTTGGGCATATTGAATAGGAGTTAAAATTTTTCGTGACCCTCACAGAGGGGATGTCCAGCAAGCTACCAGGTCAGGGGCCCCAAGTAGTAGTTGACAGGTTTCAATTTAGGGGTCTTGGATGAATCGCATTGTTTTTTTGTTGTTTAACACTGTAAAATTTGCAACAGTGGAAGACCGAGATAAATCCAATCTGTGCTCTGCTAAAATTTGCGAATCGGGTCCCGGGCCCCCGATTGGAAGCCCTGGAATTTATATTTAGTTATAATTTTATAATTAAATTTTTTCTTGGTGCAACAGGGCTCCAGTCCGGGGAATCCTCGTGGAGATACTTTCTGGGGGTACTTGATGAATCACATTTGCTTTTTTTCCCGTTTATTATTTTAAAATAAGAGAAAATGCAAAATGCTGCTGCTACTATCTGTTGACGAAAATTAAAACCCGGGTTAATGGCTGTGAAGAAGTTTGATTTAATAACAGACATTTGTGACACCCAGGGCCGTGACTAGTCTGGGCTAATCGGAGCACTGCCCTGAGCCGAATGGTTTACGGAAAATTCACCGACAACAATTCACTGCTAGGAAAATTCACGGACCATCAATTCACTGACAACAGTTCGTCACGAAGCTACCGAGTCCGTGAGCGAGTTAGCGAGCGAAATATTGAGTGAGGGAACGGTGAGCGAGCTACTGAGCTCATGAATGAGTGGGCGAGCTACTGAGCTCATGAATGAGTGGGCGAACGAGTGACTTAGTGAGTGAGTTTGCGAGTAACTTGGTGAGTGAGTGGACGAGTGACTGAATGAGTGACGAGTGAACGGAGTTTGTGGGCGAATGAGTGGGAGAGTGAGCTACTGAGTCCGGGAGTGGGTGAGCGAGGGTGCGCGTGAGTGGGCGAGTGAATGGGCCAGTGGGTAAATGAGCAAGTGAGTAGTATGCGAGTGGGTAAATGAGCGAGTGAGTAGTGGGCGAGTGAGTTAGTTAACGGGTGAGTGGGAGGGCGAGCGATCTATTGAGTCCGTGAGCAGGTAAGTGAGTGGGCGAGCGGAAGAGTGAGCGAATGAGGGGCGAGTGGGTAAATGAGCGAGTGAGTAGTGGGCGAGTGAGTTAGTTTACGGGTGAGTGGGCGAGTGAGTTAGTTTACGGGTGAGTGGTCGAGCGATCTACGGAGTCCGTGAGCAGGTGAATGAGTGTGAGTGAGCGAATGATAGAGTGGATGAGTGGACTATCGAGTGAGCGAGTGAGAGGCGAGTGAGTGTGAGAGTAAGCGAGCGAGCGAGTGGGCATTTAAGCGTTTGAACGGGCGAGTGGGGAATTTAAGCGTTTGAACGGGCGAGTGGGCGAGTGGGTGTGCGAATGAGTTGACGAGTGAGCTACTGAGTCCGTGAGCGGGTGAGTGTGCGAATGAGTGAGTTAGTGAGCGAGCGGGTGGGTGGGTGAATGAGTGGGAGAGCGAACTACCGATTTCCTGACGGTGTGAGTAAAAGAACGAGTGAGTAGTCGAGTGGTTCGGCGAAGGAGCGAGCGAGCGAGTTGTAGAGCATGTGAGTGAGCGGGCGAGTGGAGGAGTGAATGTGTGAGTGAGCGGGCGAGTGCACGGATGGGTGGGCGATTGGTAAGCAAACGAGCTCTTTACAGCAGGGGGCCACTAACTCTTTTCCCATAATATTTAGTGCAAAGCAATGTAAAAACAATAGGTTGCTTGTATTCCCATCCAAGTCATCATTCCTCTAGTGATTAAAGCACAAAACTTGGATGAAACCTGATAACGCGAGCGCATACAAACAAACGAAATTTCGAATAGCTCAATTTATTTGTGCAGTATTTCCAATACTTCAAGTGTAAAACCAAAGCATAGAAAGACTGCCACCGAAGAATTTAATTTGATAGTTTGTTGTTCGAACAACATTTCATTTTGTGTCGTCTCTTTTCCAGCAATTAAAAAAATTTGCCAAATTACTGATCGCCCCGTTGGTCTCTGCTCAGTAGCGTACGCAGGATTTTCTTAAGGAGTGGTGCTCATTTTTTTTCACTGCAAAAAAAAAACAAACACTGATAGCTTGGGGAGGGCATATAGGTTCCCTGAGCACCCCCCCCCCCCTGCGTAGGCTTCTGTTTGGGGGTTTTGAACCCTATCTTGCGCACGTCAGCGGTTCTGCGCTTTTTTTTCAGTATGTTGCACATTAGTACAGCATACTCAGTATATATATAATGATGAAAACTAAAAATATGAACATATAATAAGTAAAAATTTATGAAAATTTAGAATTGTAAGAGATACATTATTAAAATCTAATGTGAGAGTTAATTATAACCCCATTGTTGAAAATTTAGAATGAATGAAAGAAATACGCAATTGAAAATTTATGACAAGTAATTATAAAATTGTATTTTTGAAAAAAATTTTGAGAATCGGTAAAAGCCTTCAATTGTCCATCAGTGCCGGGAGGGGGGTCCATCCCCTCAAAACCTAAGAAAATGACAGAGATATATGTTATAACATGGTACATTCGTTTGCTCTATTAATCCGTCCCCTCCCCTCAAAAATAAATTTCTGGACAGGGCCGCAACTATAGATGCTTAGTTAGCCGATGCAAGCACGCATTTTGGTGCCTTGTCCTTCTAATATTGAAGGTGGGGTTAATAGATTATATTTGCGCTCCCTCTGGTCCGGGGCACCAAATCTGTTTGCTGCCCTGGTCCTGGGGTCCATTTGATCTAGTGGCTCTCTTATTGTTAAAACACTATACTGATAAGAATCATGACGAAACTTTTTTCGCTTATAAGCTTGGAAGTGAAGAAAGTTTAGTCCGTGTGATTACATGGACCAACTGGAATCTTGCCATTGACCCTTCGCTTCAACATTACTGTAATGCAAGGATACTCAATCTTTAGGAGAGCGCGGGCCACTTCCTCGTTGATTTGAAAATGTGTCACGGTCCACTTAGTTCATGTGGAGATATACCGTGGGCCACTTGAGTGATCTGGAGCTGAGCCACGGGTAACGAGTAATATGTGGAACTGCATCGCAGGCCGCTTACGTGCTCTGGAACTGTGCCGCGCATCACTTAAGTGGTCTGTAAATATGTCGTGGGTCACTTGACTGATTTGTAAATGTGTCGCGGGCCACTTGAGCGATGTGAACTGTTCCAAAGGCCCCTTAAGTGATCTGAAATGTGCCGCGGATCACTAAAATGATCTGGAAATGTGTCGGGTTCGCTCAAGTGTTCTAGATCTGTGTATATGTCGCGGGTCACTTGAGTGATTGATGTTGAACTGTTCCAAGAGCCATTCAAGTTCTCTGTAAATGTGCCACGGACCGTTTAAGTGTGCTCTGGAACTGTGCGGCGGTCACTCAAGTGATCTGAAAATTTTTACAAAATTAAGTTTGAGGTCGCAGGCCACATCAGATAAGTCCGAGGACCACAGTTGGCCATGGTTCGAGCATGTATGAAACAACAGCACAGTAGTATTGAATGCAACCAATATCTCAAAACGAGAAATTTCATGGATGGGAAATTTTCATTAGAATTAAAAATTCACGGTTTGAAAAAAAAAATTTTTCTCTCGCAGACGAAAATCCACAAAATGAGTATTTTTACTAGAAATGACGTGATAACGGGGAAATTTTGCAATTTTCTGAGTTCTACGTAATTTTGTCCCGTAAAATACAGATTACATGGTCATACGATTTCCAGATACAGTTCTGTTTTGAAAGATAGCAACATAAGGTCATCTTGGCGACTTGTTTCTAAGATGGAAAAGTATAATTTCTTGCCAAATATGATAAACTAATGAAACCACGTTAGTACGTTTATACTGACGTCACTCCCTCATCAGCCAATCATATCACTGAGCCGTTTTGGGTTTTAACGGCTCTTCATTCAAAACAGAGGACCTCCACACAAGCAGATGACAGGTGAGATCGTAAAAAGTGAAATTTTCCACACTCAACTTTATAGTACTGTGCTGCCATCTAAACTCAATTTTAAAAGTGATTCTTGTGGTGATGATGAAGTTTAATGTAAAAAAACTATATTCTTTATTCCGCTCAGTTCCTTATAAACAAAGCGCATAAACTGAACTGGAAATTTAAAGTGAAAGTTCGGTTATTTTATTTGAGCATAAGGAGACGTCCAAAACAAAGTACCTTTTAATGAGCAGACGACAGACGGTTTGTTGGGTTCCCTACAAGCTAAGCTCACAAACAGAACTGGAAGTTTGAACTGCCAGTTCAGTAATTTTTTCAGGACACAAGGAGACGCCCAAAACAAGTAACCTGGGGAGAAGCAGACGACAAAGATTTCAAGGCTTCATCGAGCTTATTACTCTGAAGGGAGCATCCCATTCCTCCATGGGAGCATCCAGCCGCCGCGACTGCAGCGACATCAAATGCATGGAAATCACGTGACTCGAAAACAAAGTTCCCGCCTGACAATTTGCCCATAGAAATGTACAGATGTTCGGTCTCTAAATATTGGGTTTTGAAGACTAAAAAAAAAGGATTGGGAACTCATCTAAAGGTGAAAAAAGATTAAATTACTTATTTCATTAATACTGGAATCATTTCTTTCATCAATTCTTGAATTTTCCTCCATTAATTCTGAAATTTTCCTCCATTAATTCTGAAATTTTCTTTCATTAATTCTGGGACTATTTCCTTTATTAGTTATTATTCCTTTCATTACTTCTGGAGTAATTGCTTTCATCAATTCTGGATTTGTTTCTTTCGTTAATGCTGAAATTATTTCTTTTATTAATACTGGAATTATTTCTTTCATTGATTCTGAAATTATATCACATTAATTCTGAAATTATATCACATTAATTCTGGAATTGTCTCTTTCCTTCATTCTGGAATTATCTTTCATTAAGTTTATTATATCTTTCATTAAGTTTATTATATCTTTCATTAAGTTTATTATATCTTTCATTAAGTTTATTATATCTTTCATTAATGCTGAAATTATCTCTTACATTAATGCTGAAATTATCTCTTACATTAATGCTGAAATTATCTCTTACATTAATTCTAGAATATTTTCTTTCATTAATTCTGGAATTATCTCATCGATGCTGTGGCCCTGAGTCCTGCATAGGAATCCGAATCCGTATTGCTGTACAGCAGAAACGATTTTCCCCCCCTCATGTGTGTGTGTGTGTGTGTGTGGTATAGGTATACTGTATATCTACAAGGATTCGAAATATATCTTCGCAACAGTTGTGAGCTTGGCCTGAGTCTGGTCCGGCCGTCCATATACGGTCCCTTTCAGTGTACACGAGCTCCAAGGAAAAGATTGACAGATTCTGTGCCTCTGTAGTCTAGTGGTCTAGGGCGTTCACCCGGAAAGTGAAAGGACGTGGGTTCGATTCCCCGCAGGAGCAGTTGAATTTTCTTTCTTTCCGAAATATATCTTCGCAACAGCCAGTTGTTAAAAAAAAAAAAAAACACCTTCATATTGTATATCTATTCAAGAAAACAGCGGGGAATTTTAGCCGCGCACTAATTGCATGCTATCAGCGGCTCTCTTTTCGCTGAGTAAAAAAAGACCGACAGCTTCAATATTGTTAATTGAACGCATGTGTTGAATGGGTCTGCAAAACGATTTTTTCCTCTCCCTATAGAAATATTTGGTTCCGAGGAAAAAAAGAAGCCCCTTTGAAGTTATGCAACTTGGTCACTGTAGCACAGATGACCAAGTCTCCAAGGAAGGTGGGATACCGAGTTTTCTCATGGCATTATTGTCATCTAGTTGTCAACAGAGCCCTGAAGCAAACGGATATTTTCCGGGAAAAGGAACGGAGAGTATAGATTATGGAAGAGCATTTCCCACTCCTGCTGTGTTGTTTGAGTCTCATGAAGACGGATACTCAAAAATACGAAAAGAAAAAAAAATACAATTAAAAATACTAGTTTCGAGGTGGGAGGGGAGGACCAGAGACATGTTTCCCTTCCTTTGGGCCTTGCAACAAAACGAAGGATTTTCAATGCGATAAGGGGAAGAAGGATCCTCCAAATTCTTATGATCTACAAATGAGGTTGCAAGCCTTTGTTCTGGGAGGGCTTTTCATCTTTCCCCTTGCAAATGATTTTTAGACTGAAAAATTAAAATAATATGTACCATAATAGTGAAATAAACCAATTAGTTATTCGTGGAAATGCTTGAAAAATGAAAGGGTAATGAATATAGCGGCCCGATACGATTGATGTCACGGCGCAGAACTGGCCAGAAGTCGTGGAAAATGGAAAAACAAACGTCGAACCATTTCTCCTTCCTCTTTGAATCTCCATATACGGCATCTCATTTCACTGGGATGTTTTTTTTAATACTTGTTTCTATGCCTGTATTTGTTTATTTAAACTTATGTTGAGCTTTGAATTTTAATTTTGATAATAGCACTGGAATAAACGATTCTGTAGTATGATATTTTTTTTTGTTTTTCTTGCTGTAAAAACTTCAGATAACAAAGCTATGCCATTATTGCATTTATTTATTTATTATTTTTTTTTTTTTCTCAGACTTTTTTTTGTACTTTTTAACTACATCGATGAGACTATTGATTGATGCCTTTTAACCCTTTACACGGCATAATAGCAATAAGCTTCCTTATGATTTTCAGCAGTAAATGAGTATATAAAGTAATGAAAAGTAATGGGTATAGATCAGCTTTTTCCAAGTGTGCGCCGCTGTTTCTAGGGGCATCGCCAACCTTTATGTGGGGTGTCGTGGCGAGCTTGAGATATTGATTTGTTTATGCTTTTAAGAAGTTCTTTTATACGGGAAAATATCTATTAATCTATCCTGAAGAGCCGCTGACGAATCATGAATTAGGCAAGGGAACCATGGTTGACAAAAGTTTGTGAACCATTGGAATAGGGCAGCGGTTCTCAACCGGTGCTCCGTGGAACCCTTGGGGCTCCTTGTGCACTCCCCAGGGGCTCCGCGACCACTCGAGGAAAATAAAATAAAAACCAGTAAAATTTAAAAAAATAATTATAAATATTTTTAAATAGTAAAAATAAATCAGTAATTTTGATGGATAATTAAAAATGGGCCTACGAGGCTCCGCTAGTCAAAAAAGGTTGAGAACCGCTGGTATTGGGAAAGTGTTCCACTGAGAGAGGGATTAACTTTACAAAATGCCAATGCTAAAATAAGAAGGCGAGGTATCTTGTCAATGCCACTCAAAGGGTTGAGATCCGTCTGAAATCAGCGATGAAACGTACTGTCTCAAGTCTATTGCTGTGACTACCGTTGTGGAATTGAGATTCTATGATGCTCATTTTATTCTCATGCTTAATGGACATATAGGGTGTATGAGAAAGTCCCTTGGACCTGAAATGACTTGCAAACAAAAAGAGCTGCAGCAATGCAACTCCTCACAAGGAAAGGGTCCCATGGATATGTCTTCAAAAATTTTAATTTAAAAAAAAGCGCTTTCAGTGCAATATTTGAGCTTTGTTCAAATGGTGATTGGTATGATTGGTATTGCTGAGCAATACCATTCAAATGACTGGTATTGCTTTAGCAACACGAGCAGATATGTTCCGGCGTCCCTGCTCCTTTCCCTTATTTATGCTATTCTTTCCCAATTTTTGAATTAAACCATCTCAGTGAATATTGCACTTGGAACCGTGGAATTTTTTTTTTTGCTGGCCTCATACGAGACAGGGCAACAAATTTCTAATTGAGTTTTTGAGGACAGAGTGTCCATATAAAAAGTTGGTTCAGTACAGTAAAACCCCCTTAAGGGACACTCCCCCCCCCTTTTACGGCCAAATAATAATTCCCCTTGTATAATAAAATAATAAAATTATGCATTTCAAACCCCTGATTAACGGCCACCCACTCTTGACCACAAAAGAGAGTTTTTACTGTATTTTCATAACTAAACAACCCCTTGTAATATGAATGTATGCCTCTTGGATCAACGGTTCGCCTCTAAATTGTGACGCCAGCTGTTAGCTATGCACCCTAAGACGACTTCGTATACTAAGGGGTATTAAGGGGTTCTAATGCACCCTGTATAATGCATGTGACAAACATCAGTAAGCTGGCACTCATTCTGCCATCTATCGAATAAAACCGTTGTAATAATTTCGATCGAAATTAGCGACTGGTTTTTGAATGATGTGCCGCATGAATAAAAAAAAAACAGTGCAATATGATATTAGTTCCATATTTTATAAGCAATAATATCAATTGAATTGTCAATTTTGCTTCAAAAATTCTCCAAAGCAGCTTCCAATAGCAGTAAAGTAAACTGCAATGTGGTGAAACCAACAGCTTCGAATCAACGATCTGACATGTGTGGTGGCAACCGTGTGGAAAAAGAACCCACGAAAATAGCAAATAACGATATCAATATGAACTCTAATAGCATAATTTTCCCGATTCAGCAACTAATATCTATTACGAAGGACTGCTTTCTGAAAATCCTCAGAGCTACTTCAAACGAGGAGAAAATAGAAATCTTCTTCAACTGTTTTCTAACTGCAGCTGAACACTTATTTGCTTCAACACTCACAAATGTCTAGTACACCAAATGTTGTGTTGCATAACATGAAGATCATGGCTTGGAATGCCCAAAGCTTGGTCTCTAGCATGACTGAGTTCAGGGACATCCTTGACACTGAGGGTGTTCATTTGGCACTGGTGGGGGAAACTTGGCTTCGTCCTTATCACACTGCCAAAGTAGCAAATTATGACTGTATCAGACAGGATAGAAGCTTTGGTCCAGGAGGAGGAGTAGCTATATATGTAAAGCGACACATTAATTATGATATTATTCAGCTACCTCCCTCGACACAATGTGAGGTAATAGCAATAGAGATCTACGTAAACAATCAAAAAATTAGGATAGGAGTGTGCTATAAACCTCCGAGAAATACTGTGGACATTCCACTTTTTAACGAATTTTTCAATTGTCAGTACCCAGTGATAATGTGTGGCGACATGAATGCTAAATCCTTTCTGTGGAACTCGTACTCTACAAACACCCAAGGCAGGGTGCTCGAAAATTTTTGTATCAGAAAGAGCATTCAACCTTATGCGCCATACACTCCAACTCATTTTCCTGACCAGGCTGGCCAGTCACCAGATATCCTTGACATAGCGCTTGCTAAGAACCTTACATTTGCTATGTCGGTTCACGTTCAACCTGTCACGGATTCTGATCACAACCCTATATTTCTGGTAGCGGATTTCAATATTCCTTTTATATGTAAACCAAAGAAAATAGTGATATGGCCATTATTTAAGCGAAAGCTGGCCAGAATCACCTTGCCTTCCTTCACGGGTGGCAATATTGATCAAATTGAATCTGACTTATTGTTTCTCACAGAAACCATCACTAACACTGCTAAGGAATCCACCCGAGATGCTCCCACTAATAATCCACTGGGTATTCCCCGCTGGATTAAGGAACGCATCAAATTAAAAAACAAATTTAGGAGGAAATGGCAAAGAACGTTAAATCCGTACTACCAAGATAGATACAGATCTATAAAAAGAGAAGTATCTAGAGAAATCAAAGAATTTATGAGTGAGCGTTACTTCAGCTTTTTACGTGAGGCAAATTGTGCTGATGGCACGTTATACAAAGTGTATAAAACATGTAAGCCCACTTATTCGAGGATTCCTCCTATTGTCGGCACAAGCAGAACAGTATATAGTGACAGTGATAAAGAGGAAGTATTTGCTGACACATATGAGAGACAGTTCTCTCCATGTGATAACACTCCTCCTCAGCTTATTGCCAGTGTTGACAGAGAAGTTCAAGTATTCTTTAGGGATATTCCCCCAGAACAACCCTCTGCTTTATTTCCTACGAACACTGAAGAAGTAACACACATTATCAAAAACCTCAAAAAGAAAAAAGCACCTGGTCAGGACACCATCACCAACAACACTATCAAGAATCTCCCCGAAAATATGGTTCGCCAGCTGGTCAACATATTCAACGAATTACTTCGTACAAACCACTTTCCGGCAGAATGGAAACTCGCTAAAGTTAAGGTCATCCCCAAAGCTGGACATGACCTACACTATCCACAGAATTGGCGCCCAATCTCACTTCTCAGTTCATTAGGGAAACTTTTTGAGAGAGTGGTAGCCATCAGACTACACAAATTTGTAGAGGACAATAACATTATCGGTCCAGAGCAGCACGGTTTCCGCAGCAAGCACTCGACCACCACTCAATTATTGCGGTTCGTAGAACGAATTCAAGAAGCCAAAATTTATAAAGACACTGCAGCAGTAGCCTTTTTCGATTTAAAGAAATCTTTTGATAAAGTTTGGCACAATGGGCTGCTGTTTAAGATGATTCGCATGGGAATGCCGTATAACATCATCAAATTTGTGAGCAATTATCTCGACTCGCGCTCCTT
Organism: Pholcus phalangioides; assembly: GCF_987345545.1. NCBI lineage: Eukaryota > Metazoa > Arthropoda > Arachnida > Araneae > Pholcidae > Pholcus > Pholcus phalangioides. The sequence goes on along the minus strand of NW_028301601.1, from coordinate 15,136,757 downwards.
CCGAGTACAGATAAATGACTCAATATCTAATTCTAGACAGATTCGTTCATCAATAGCTCAGGGAAGTGTGTTAGGTCCTATCCTACACAATTTTCATATGAATGACTTCCCAGTTGCCCCTAAGGGTTTCACCGCTCTTTATGCCGACGATAGTGCCCTTTGTTGCACAGATAGGGACCCTGGCAAGGCCCTTTCAAACTTGCAAGAAATGGTAAGATTGGTCGAGCGCTGGTGTGTGCGAACCCGTGTTGAACTGAATGCAGATAAAACCAAATTCATGTGGTTCACTAACAAGTCCTCATTACCACAACAAGCACACATAGAGGTACAAGGAGTTATAATCAACCCAGTCATTCACAATAAATATTTGGGGGTGATAATGGACAAGAGATTCAGTTTCTCCCGGCAGTGTGTTGATGCCATCCGTAGGGCGACCGTGGCCTCGGTCATGCTCAACAGACTAAGCCACAGGCACTCAAGTCTTTCAATTCGAAATAAAATTATTCTGTATAAGATGGCAATTAGACCGATTCTTCTGTATGCTGCACCTGTCTGGTTGTTCTCGAAGAAAATGAATATCATCGCTCTGGAGAGATTTCAGAACAAGACTCTGAGGAGATACACCGGACTACCTTGGTACGTTAGAAACGTTAATATCAGACGTGATTCCGGAGTAGCTGATGTAACGTCATATGCAAAGAAACTGGCAAAGAACTTATTTGATAAATTGAACGATTCTGAATTTCCACACCTTGCGGAGATTTCATCGTACGACAGTAGACACAAAGCACGATTAAAAAGACCAAAAAATTTTCTACACATGCCTCGACCTGTGTTGCCAGGTCTATGAAGATTTGAAAACTTTTGAAAAAAAAACAAAAAAAAAAAACCCCTTGGGTCTCAGGTGAACCTACGTCTTCACCCACCTTATTAGAATCTAACTATCATTGCAAAGCGCACTACTGCGCAGGAATTGGCAGAGTCATGATGAAGGGGGTTTGATGGATTATAACTATCCATTGGAACCCCGTTTCACCAATTACGGTTTTCGGTGACTGTAAACATGAATATAGAAAGCCAAAGATAGCTAATCATTGCCTGTTTTATGGCCGTATTCACCGACGGCTGTTAACATGCAAGCGCCTGCTAAAACGCTGGTTATTTGGAAAACGGTATTCTCCGCGCTTCACAGACCGGTTAGCAGTCGGTTTTTTCGTTAAAATGTAGCCACTGCTATTTGGGCTGTTAAAAAATGACAGACATGTTAACGCATGCGCGATTAGTGTGTTTTCGGACTTCACCACTTTTCTTTAATGTTTATTTCGTGGACCGATTTTTTTTAGGGTATTTTTCCGAAAATTCGAATTTTATTCGCGCTCTGAAGTTTCGTTTTTTCTTTCTTTTTCTTGGTAATTCAAAGTCCGTTTTGCGGACTAAAAAAATTTTTTTTTCAATATTTTTGAAAATTCTAATGCAGTCGAATCCCGTTTTAACGAATACCGTTATAGCGAAAATCTCGTTTTAATGAACACTTTTCTCATCCCCCAGCTAAGTTTACGTAGGAGCAATGCTAAAACCTGTAATAACTTCATAACGCAATTTCGTTATAACGAAGTGATTTCCCCGGTATCTTGGAGTTCGTTTTAACGGAATTCGACTGTACAATTTCAGACTTGAGTTTTTTTTTTTTTTTGGTAATTTCTTTTGCGGAATTCAAATTCCTTTCTTTCGGCTTCTTTCTTGGGTACTTCATAGTTTCATGAACTCTGAAATGCATATCGCGCTTTTGGGCAATTCAAAGTTAAATTTCACGGACGTTGAATTACCAAATATATATTTATACAGTTGGATCCGCCTATATAACATTTTTCATAAACCATCATGGGAAAACGCTTTAAACGGAAAATCTTATTGTTGAGAATGATCGGGACCGTGGCCCCCACACATAGGCAGAGATAGATTTGGAAGTCTAGGAGGGACACGATGATGTCAATTCATATATACATTAGACCTTTGACGTTAGGGGGGGGGGAGGAATGCCTCCCCGCCCATGTTTCCACAAGGGCGGGGCTGACAAGGCTCCTGTCCCGGGACAATTACTATAATTTTTTTCACGCTATAAATGCACTATAGAAGGGCCAGCCAGATCCCAGCCTAGGGACCCTGCAGGATGTGGGGACATGAAAATAATTAGTCTTAATAGTCGAGAAAACGTTGTGGGGATGTTATAAGCGTATCGGCTGTATATGTAATATTAATAATAATGAAGACATTCAAATTTCATTTTCTGGACTTTGAATCTATTTCCGTATATATATATACATATATTAGAAACGAATTCTATTTCATTGTCTCTGCATTCAATTTTTTCTGTTCATTTGGTAATTTAAAAAATATACTTTAAACCATCGGTTCTCAACCCCCTTTTTTGACTCGCGGAGCCCTGTGGGAAAATTTAATTACTGATCAAAGTTACTTGATTTATTTTTACTATTTAAAAATATTTATAATCATTTTTTTAAATTTTACTGTTTTTTATTATTTTCCTCGAGCCGCGGAGCCCTAGGGAGTGCACAAGGGCTCCGCGGAGCACCGGTTGAGAACCGCTGCTTTAAACTATTGAAAGAAAAATAATTGATCACTAATTTTTTTCCTGTATTTTTGATGATTCGAAGTTCATACACTGATTAAAATTTCTAGGTGTTTTTTTCAGAGCCACATTATAAATTTCATACGGCACATAACTTCTCATGTGTTTTTCAAATTTTTGGTTCTGTTGCTAATGTTATGATGGAGCAGTGTACTGTAGTTATACTGTGCAATTTCATTATGTATTTGAATATTACACAGCACAGTATATATTTTGCATAACTGCAAAATGTGGGTAACTATATAAATTATGTACTTCTGGATGCTCAATATCAGTGTGCATTCATATAGCATTTTTCGAGCATAACTCTTGATATAATTTTTTTTTTGGCAAACTCAGCTTCTCAATGCAAAGATAAATGGTGCTTCTTGATACAATCTGTTCGTAGTCCAATGTTATTAGTAATCTAATGCACAGATGAGAAAATGTATTTCCATATTTTGTCATTTCCAAGATTTTTTCAGCACACAAATCTCATACGAGGCGGCATGTTTTCGAATACCTTGAACATAGAGACGTTTAAATTTTTCCTGCAAAATGGTGAACATATAAAACATGTTTTTGTAGTGTAAAGACACTGTACTCTGAAATAATATTTAAAAATCAATTGAAAAAAAAATTGACAATTTCGAAAAAAAAGTCAATCAAACTTTCAAAACTATAATTGCTATTTATTGAACTCATAAATGTATTGATAGAATAATTAAAATACAGAAAAAAAATTTGCATGAGCCCGTCTTGCTGTATGATCATCTCAGACAAATTGTCGAATTATCTTTTGTGAAAAGAAGTGCAGAACCCCCAAGAGTGTTGCCTGTAGACTGCTTGCTTAGGAGTTGAGAGGTTTACTTGATTTGATCAAATTCTGTAATAAAGTACAGTAGCCAGAAATTAATGTGTGTCAACTTTTGAAGTATCAACTATATTTCATACTACTTCAGAAATTTTACTTTACACATGAAACAATGACAGTGAAATAATAATGTAGATTACAATTTTTATAGCTTATTTAGAACTCAAAACCAATGAAAATAACTACAAATAAGAAATAATCTAATACTCATAAACTCTTAACCTATTTTTCTGTTTGCACAACACTTATTTACGTTAAACTCTTTCTAAACGTATTTTTTTATTCCATATAATTTTATTAGAGATGTGAGGTGAGAATACTCATATTTCTTTTAAATAATTTACATTTTTTTTACTAATTTCGTGTATATTGTGAAATATAAGTTGCCTGAAACATTACAACAAAACAATTTTTGGTATAATCACCCCCCTATTAATCCTGGTCATGATGAGAGGTTTTAAAAGTTTGGTCATAGAGATTTTAGAAACCTTTAGATTAAAACCTTATACAAACAATTATTTTAAAATTAGATAAATTTTCAGAAATAAGTTCACAACAAAAGAAATTAAACCAAAGTTTATTGATAAAGGAAGCTATTCTTATATAGTAACCTTCATTCTAAGATACAGAACTGTTTTCTTCAATGCACATACACTTAAATATTCTGTATCACTCACTTTTCTTTAAAAGTTGTGCAATTCAGCCCCATGTAAAAATCATAAATTGAAACAAAAATCATTCACGAAAATTAAAGTATTTGTGTGCTCGACACTGGGTCATAAAATAAAGGGTGGGATTAATCAAATGATTTAATAATTGCTTTGAATTAACCATGCCATCAATAAGTTGCACAAATTTTTCTCGGAATGTAATTTTTTCTACATTTTTAATAGTAATTATACACTTGCAAATGATGTTTCACAATTTAATAGCATATTCTCTTCCCATCCCCATTGGCACTGTTTACAAACAATGCAGAGTATTGTTTACAAACTGGCATTTCTTTGATGGCTCAATCGAATACACATACATAAACCTCTGCTTTTGAATAGGAAAGTATTTGTAATTTTATATGGAAAAAATAGAAATCTTTTTTTTCAGCGTTTGTAATATTAAACTAGTACTATACAACTGTAATAGTGCACTAGTCATCACATGGGAAAATGAGGTGGGGATGTTGACAGAGCTTCAGCCCTGGGATGGGTTGATCGTAATTTTTTGTTTTTACATTCTAAATTTACATCAAAGGGCCCACAAAAAATCCTGGCATGGGGGCCCGGCTTCAGGATGTGGGGGACCTTGGTTGAGGGATAATCAGGGACCGCTCAGCAACATTATATATCACACTTTGGATACTTCAATTTGTTTATATAATAATTTTATAAAAGGAAATATAAATCACTGTTAAATAAAGCTTTACACATACCTCATCAACTGCTTGAGAATCATAATCAGATTCCTCCATCTCCCAGAAATGCGATCGAGCATGTTTCTTGTGACGAGGTCGAAACGTACCAACGTCCTAAACATCTGTTTCTTGAAATTTCTCTAATTCGTTACTTTATTCAATAAAATAAAACTGCCAATAACAAAAATAAATAACATCTTGCGGCGATAGCCAGTGCGATCGTCCTCCATCTTGTTTTCAAAAACACTCGCAGCAGCAGAGGAAAAAAGAATAAACACGTGATCGATATTGACGAATCAGCATCAAGATCATCATCATCACTTGTTAAACGCCGTGGCCTTGTCACAGCCGCTCACTGGTTAGCCGAGAATACCGATTTTTTCTAACATACGCGATAGCATTCATCCGCATGTTATTCGACCGGCCGTTTAACAGTCGCTCCGTGAATACGGCCATTAATCATGTTATTTTACTAAATACAAATAACAACTGTTAAAATTTCGGAGCATATACTGTAGTTGATAATTTAATAGTATTATTGCTTGTAAAATATGTGAACTAATGTCATATATATTATTTCACGCGGTACATTAAGCAAAAACTGCTCACCAATTTCAATCGAAGAATTGTGACAGCACGAGTTCAAAGATGTTTCTCATTACATTATGTAATGTAATATAATGCAGTGCAGTATTTCTAAACCTTTTTTAGTTCATGACCGGCTTTGGACTAATATTTTTTTTTTCTCGTGCCCCCCTCCCGTCTTACCCAGGACCCTTATCCTCATCAAGGCGTGAGACCCTTTCTACTTATTGAATTGAATTTGGTCAAAATTGAAATTGTGTAATGAACAAAAATTTTATAAATAAGATCGGGAGATCTCTAGAATCGTAGACCAGGTACTTACCTTCGAAAAAATTTTTTGGCTGTAATCGGCAACTTTATTTGCTTTTGACGATATTATTTAGCTGGAATTGGTCAACTTTATGTGCCTTTGACACTTTTTTTTGGCTTTAATTGTTAAGTTTACTTGCTTTTGTCAATTTTTTAGCTAAAATCGGCAACTTTATTTGCCTTTGACAACTTATTTGGCTGTAATTGGCAATTTTACTTGCTGTTCTCAATTTTTTTGGTTGTGATCGGCAACTTTCTTGCCTTTGACGATTTTTTTAGCTGTAATTGGCAACCTTACTTTCCTGTGACAATTTCTTTGGCTGACATTGTTAACTTTGCTTGCCTTTGACGTTTTTTTTTGGTTGTAATTGACAACTTTACGTGCCTCAGAAAATATTTTTAGCTGTAATTAGCGACCTTACTTGCCTTTGAGAAAATTGATGAAAATTAAGAATTCCAAAAATGATGAATTAGGGGGTGTGCGACCACACCTGTCGCACACTTCTAAGTGCGGCTCTGGGTAGAACCTATAATACACCGCTCAGCACATACGTGAGTGAATGCAATTCTCAACGCTGTAGCAGTTCATGAGAATATTTATTGTTCCGTATTTCCACACATTCAAAATCAATGATACTTGCGCACACATTCATATAAATCTTTGTTATGCGGCAATTATGCAGCCTAACATGATCACCTTCGGCTAACCAATCAGATCGTTTTTATTCGTCTCCGTCAGAATCCAAATCTTCGATTGTACACCTCCTGTGAGCGTCCATCAGGCCCTTGTAGGCTTTGTAGGCAGGTACTTGCACGTTGAACTGCTCGCCCATCTTTTTCACCAGCCGGTATTCTTAAAGGAAGAGATATTCAACACAATTAGGCCTACATTACCATGACTACGTTACACGGTAAATGCGATGAATCCGGTTATTATGCATAATCGCCGACCATTTCGGTAAGTTTGATATGCGTATACTCCCTAAATTTATCACTTTTACCAGCGATTATTCATAATACCCAAGCGTCGTTGGTAAATATGATAAATCGAGGGCGTACAGAAGTAATTGCATTTGCCGGTTATTATGCACAATCGACATTTTTCGTATTGGTAAATATGATAAATCAGTCCGATTGCCGCGATAAGATTTATTATTTAGATGACCGTATTTGAGAGCCAGAATCTGAACCGGATATAGTGAACTCTGATCTAACGAATTTCTCTGAACATCCCCGAAATAATTGGTATTTCACGAATTCTGACATCGGACTTCGATGTAACGAACTCGTATTTGAAAAAAATTTACGATCGCACCCCGATATTACGTATCATCAATAGGTAACATCAATACTTCACAAAAATCTGGAAATTCACTGTAATAAAGCTCATTCCAAAAGCTGGTCAGGATTTATCATTTGCCTCGAACTGGAGCCCGATATCTCTTCTCAGCTCACTGGGAAAAGTATTTGAACGAGTCGTCGTCAGAAGAATCCATGACTACAGTGAGACTACCATAGAGTGCTGATTCCTGAGCAACACGGATTCAGAGATGGACACTCAACGACAACGCAACTCCTGAGGGTAATCGAATACTTACAGTGGGCTAGAGCCAACCGCGTGACAGTTGCAATGGCCCAGTACGATTTATCTAAAAGTTTCGACAAGGTCTGGCATAACGGGCTATTGCATAAGCTAATTAGCATGAACTTGCCACATAGCTTAGTAAATTTTGTCAAAAATTATCTAGAGGGTGGATCCTTTAGAGTCCAAATTAACGATACCCTGTCTTCCGAGCGACCCATACGGGCTTCCATAGCCCAAGGATGCGTTCTCCGACCGGCACTTCACAATTACCACATGAACGACTTCCCCGTGAGCCCTAGCACGGCCCTTTACGCTGATGACAGCGCGGTCGCCCAGGGCCATCATAGCCCATCACGAGCATTGGAATACCTTCAGGAAAATGCCAGAGAAATAGAGCAGTAGTGCATCAACAGCAGAACGAAGTTGAACGCCAATAAAACAGTCTTTCTATGGATAACCGGAGTCAGACTCTCCCACCTCCCGCCCTAAGCCTGCCTTGAGGTGGGGGAATCAAGGATCGAACCAACAGACAGGGCCAAATACCTCGGTGTTATCCTCGATAAGCGACTCACATTTGTGCCTCATTGCAAAGAGGCAATCAGACGTATGAACATCGCCGCCAACAACATTGAAAAAGATTTGTCAATATAGAACTTCTCTTTCGGTCAAAAACAAGATAATCCTTTATGAACTGGTACTCCAGCCAACACCCCCTAAAGGTTCCTCTTCTTTAGGGGGTGTTGCTCCAGCGCACTCTCTCGTATGGTGCAGAATAAATATATCAGGAAAGTGCCCAGAGCTCCATGGTTCTTGCGAAACAGAAACCTTCGACAGGACACAGGGGTCGAAACTCTGTTTTCATTTATTCAAAAGATAGCGCAAGAAATTTCTTCGCTACGTGAGACGAATCTGAACACGACCACCTCCGGCGAATTTCAAACTATGAAAGCCGCGACTTTCTATGCCGGAGGCGCCCCAAAAACATTTTACACCTACAGAGACCTGATGTATACCGGGCCTCTAGTACACACATAACGCAAACATAACTCAAGCATAACTCACACAACTCATCACACGCAAAACAAAACGAAACCACACGCATTTAACAACAACCAATGACGTCGTAGCTGCCTCTCGCCTCGAATAGACGAAGGAAAAGATAATACGTCACCTCAGACAATAGGAGTAGGAGAATTATCTCTCCCCCCCCCCCAAGTGAGAGCGGAAAGCGAAAGCACCCCTCCTTTAATCTATGAAAAAGAGGGGGAAAAAAGAGAAAGAGAATGCAGCCGGTTACCACGGTAACGTGGCCGAAAAGAAAAAACGGTGGCAACCGCAGCGAAAGAGCCGTTGCCTAGCAACGCACCACAGAGCGAAATTAAAGCCCCGCCAGTGTAAATAGTGATGTACATACTATAAATAGTCCCCACTCCCCCCCCCCCTTTTCTTTTTTTTACTTCTCTTCACGTGGTGGTGGTATATACAGTCAAACCTCGTTAATGAGTCACTCTCGGGAGAGCAAAAATATGACTTAGTAAGCGGAGTGACTCGTTAAACGGAGTACGCCATAGCTGTGCCAGTTCCTACCAGAGGACAAGTAGGGCTTCCAAAAAGTGGCCCGGTAAGCGGAGTGACGTGTCAACCGGGTGACGCACTAACGAGGTTTGGCTGTATATATGTAAATAATATTTGTACAGCTAATTTCTTTTTGAATTGAATTTGAAAATGCACATGACTTCAGCATAATTATATGCTGACGGCCCTTAGAAGACCCCTTTTGATAGTGCCCCCTCCTTCACCCCCTGGGCTCGCTCCCCCCCCCCCCCCCACGAGAATCTAAGCTTCAGGCAATCGATTGATAATAAGCAAAGTGGCAAAACGAATTACGACAAATATGAAGGCAGTCCGCGTTCTACGCTATCCTGTGAATAATTGCCAGACGAAATGAGCAGCACTGACCAGTAAAGTCTTTAACTATTGCAGCCCCACGGGCGCTAGCTTTTGAAAGAAAAGCACATTAAAATTTCAACCACTCTGCACAAAAGCTATGGCTTCATGCGAAATCGCTGAGCAGATTGCGAAAACATATAAAGGGGGGTATGGGCCGCTACTACAGCGGAGATTGGGACCCCAGCCTACCAATTATGGTGCTTGGGCCTGGTCCGGCTTTATGGTAAATATACCATACATATTGTGCAGTGCGCTAAAAAATTGAGAAAGGACAAGGGCCACCGTGCGCCGGTTGGAACTTACTCCCCTTATCTGATGAAACTGTTGTAACTTGTTTTCTTTTGACCTGCGTATTGGTACTTAGGGGCCGTTCAAGTATTACAGCAGATCTGCACGTTTTGAGTTAATGATCTTATTCTGTATAACTTGGTTTACTTGGTGCCTTCTCGACGCAGGAGACCACCCAGACATGCCTCGGGGAAGTGCCGAGAGGGCCTCGTGACAATTGCATCTGGTTACAATTTTCGAGAGTAAGTATGCAAATTGGAAGGTAGGTATTTTTTAGCTAGATGGCAGCCTCGGAAAAATCGCTTTACTCGGGGGCCCATCAAAAGCTTACACAGGATCGACCTTTCAAGGGGCACAAGGAATCAATCTTTCCAGCCAAATTTTGAGTTACTAACCTTAGAAAAAAGCATTTTAAATTAACAGATGCTGATTTGGTAGCGTATAAAAAAGTATCTTCTTTTGCTATTTTAATTGTTTGTACAAAAGTATTTTTAATTTCTTAATCGTCATTTGGAGGGCACGGGGGCCCCTACCTGCGTAAGCCTATGATACTGTTAAGAATGCCCTGGCCTTACTTTGTGGAAAATTTTGTAGCCTCTCATTCCAAAAACTCAGTATTAACGTGAACTCTAGTTTGCAATATTATTAGTTTCTCTAGATTTAAGATTTCAATATTATTGCTGTGGAAATACAGTCGAATCCCGCTAAAACGAACAGCAAGAGACCGGAGAAATCACTTCGTTAAAACGAAATTTCGTTATAAAGGAATTCCTGGTTACCCAGCATTGTTCCTATGTAAACTTATTTGGGTGATTAGAAAAGTGTTCGTTAAAACGAGATTTTCGCTATAACGGTATTCGACTGTAATTGCGTCAAAAAGAGGAATTTCAAGATACTTTTTCATTTCCAATATCATCTTTGAGGATTTTCTACCGAATGGTTGATACTATGAAAAAAATTTTACATTAAAAAAATGTATAATTTGACAACTTTTTTGTGGTGCCCCTTTTATCCTGATGCCCTAAAGGCACGTGCTTATTTTGCTTAATAGTTAATCCGGTCCTGGTTCCTGGTTTGAGGGGGGGGGGGCCCGATGAGAAAAAAATTCTGAAGAAGGGGTGGGGGGGGGGCGATGGAACAAAAAGTTTGGGGAAACTGTGATATAGTCAAAGGCTTAAAAATTGATCAATTACAGAATTTTAGGTACCTCTTTTGTGCAAGTGGAACCTCTCAATAACGGGCACCCATCGGACCAAAACTTCCGCCCTCTAATGAGAAGTGTCTGTTGATGCGGGGACGTTTTAACGCGTGGGAACATACGGGCACGGCCCGCGGGGGGGGGGGGGCCTGAAGTTTACGGAGGCCTTGTGATACCGAGATTTGTACTATATCTTTCGAAAGCAAGTGTGGAGATCAGGAGGCAGGTGCTTTGATATAGATGGGGGCAATCACTTTGCCCGTGAACCCATTGTGATGTATATACAAAAATACAAGGGGCGCGGTAGCCCGGTCGATAAGATACTCGCCTCAAGTACCAAAGGATGTTTAGAGGTGTCGCGAGTTCGATACCCGGTTCGTCCTTGTCAGAAAACTTTCCTGACACAGGGGTACAACAAAAACGGCGACTTGACCGCAGCAAAAAATTGCTACCGCAGGGGGCCCCCATCGAGGGGTTAGCGTACCAACCTCTCGATGAGTATAAGAAACAAGCCTGCCGTTCGGAATCGGCAATAAATTGTAGGTCCCGGTCTAATTAGCCCTCGTGTGCAGAAAATGACCGTGGTGCGACAAAAATGATCAAAAATACAAACAAGCCCTGTTCTATGGACTTCAAAGGTGACCGTTTACAGGGTTGTCCGTTTTGGGAGGCTCCACTGTAGAACAAGCGACTCTTTGGAGCTGTAAGTGAACTCCGATAGATGACACTAGTAGTCTGTGGGCCAGGGTTAAGCCGGCAGTCACGCCTTTTTCCCCGTGTGTGTTTTTCCTTATTTCCCACCGCTAGGGGGTTGCGCGTCACTCGAGAAGACACTTCCGGCCCTTCTTCTTGTTCCCGGAAGTACCGTGACGGGGGGGGGGGAGGATATAACGCGCGAAATCCTAAAAATATCTAATAATATATAAATATCTAAATAATTGAGGGGAAGCAACAGAAAAACAAGGGGGAAAAACCAGAAGGAATAGAAAATTGCTGGACTTCCGGCTCAGACCTGTCCAAAGACTACCAGTGACATCTAGCAGTAGGAAGATGCCGCTTACACTACTGTGCTGTACTTGCCATATGAGCCTTGGTGCAGTGGGAGCTTCAAAAGGTGGTCAGAAACACCAATAAAGAGGGAGAAATAAGGGGACCGAGATTGAACCCCACAAATTTGTTGTTTTTTTTTGGTATAATTGCACTACTCACTAGGATCCCTGCAGCAGCACAAATCGTAGCAAATGCAGATGTTGACGAAGAACGACTTCCCGCAGAAGCCCTTGATGAAGTTCGCGACGGGGAACAGCACCATGAAAAGACACACCAAGAAGGCGAATGCTCCGATCAGGAAGTACGTCACAGCATCTTGGGCTTTCTCGTCCAGGTTCCGCAGGTCCATGATAGCGTTCTCCTTCAGTGCCTGGTCCTCGTAGTTCTAGGGAGAAGTTGGAAAGAAAGGGAAAAAATAGCATTGTAGGTGATGTTAGCAAATCTGACTCGTGTGCGGAAAATTCATCGTCAACAATTCACCGATAGCAATTCGACGCCATGCAATTTCATCATTAGGAAAATTCACCTAGTATAGATATAGTAGCATCGTAGGTGAATGATTGAGTGAGTGAGCAGGGGAGTGAGTGAGTGAGGGAGTGAGTGAGCGAGCAGAGATTATCGAGTGAGTGAACAGGTGAGCAAATGAGCCAGTGGGTGAGCAAACTCGAATTCAGAGGGTGGAGATGGGGGCGATCGCCCCTCCCAATAATAATGTTGGGAAAATTTGGCTATCCCGTAAAATAAGGGATGAACCATTGCTACATAATACATTGCTTCTCCAACACATCAACCTGTATCCGTCTGCCTCCGCTCCACTCGCAGCTGAAGATGTTTGCCTCCACTCCACTCGCAGCTGAAGATGTTTGCCTCCGCTCCACTCGCAGCTGAAGATGTTTGCCTCCGCTCCACTCGCAGCTGAAGATGTTTACCTCCGCTCCACTCGCAGCTGAAGATTCCTTCCTCCAGTCTGTCTTTGCTCCATTCGAATCTGAAATTGTCTGGCTCTGCTCCGTTCGCAGCTGATAAAATGCCCGTCTCCACTCCATTCTCAGCTGAAAATGTCTACCTTCGCTCTATTCGAATCTGAAGATATCTGCCTCCGCTCCATTTGTACTGAAGATGACAGATCCGGAAGAATTGATGGGAACGACCCCCCATTAGAGGAATAATATCGGGAAATGTGTCTGTCCCGTAAAGTACGCGACTGTCAAAGAATTCGCCCCTCTCGTCACATTGCCCTGGATCCGCGCTTTTTGCTGAACAAGTGAGTGAGTCACTCATATGGCCACTCACTCATACTGGCAATCACTCAGTCACATCTTCTTAAATCACTCACTGACTATTTTTTATTTGCTAGCTCATTCACACAACCCACTCGGTCACTCGCTTGCTCAATCACTCGGTCACTCACTCACTGTGTTGTCGGTAAACTGTTTGTTGGCGAACTTTTCTGGAAGAGACTCACGTTGATATATTCTTCCTCTTCGTGGTCATTGACGGCTATGGGTTTCTTCGTGAGTTGGATGAGCGCTGCCAGTTTCCTGGACCGGAACCCGTCCCCAAGGGTAGGTGGGACCGCATCCAGACCAGTGTCTCCGCTGAGTTGCCGCGGGTGGCGTCCGATTAAGTCTTCAGATGGAGTTGAAAAGCGGATCGTCGAAGATATCCATCCTCCGAACACTTGATGGTACCATTGCGATTTCGATCGAGGAAATGGTCTGAGCCTCGTGGAGTGTTTCCGGGTGCTTTGAATCTGTGGGAGACAAGAAAATCGATTCATTAGAATCGAATGGTTATTCTACCCTGGACAGTGGATATTAAAGCGCACATGCGCAACACATGAGCTAAATGTGGCCCTTGGAGTAGCCTGATGTAGCCCGCTACCGCAAACCTGATTTTTGTGGCAATGAAGTAATCGGAATATTTCCAGATCACTTAAGGGTCACATCACTTAAGTGACCCGCAGTGCAGTTCCACATCACTTGAGTGGCTCGTAGCATATTCCCAGATCACTTGAGTGACCCCTGACCCAGTTCTAGATCACTAAAATGAACGGCTGCACATTTCCAGATCACATAAGTGACCCAGAGCATATCTAAAGATCACTTGAGGGATTCGCGGCACTCTTTGAGCACTTAAGTGACCAGCGACACATTTCCAGATCACTTAATCAGATGTGCCACATTTCAGATCACTTAATCAGATGTGCCACATTTCAGATCACTTAAGTGACCACAGCATATTTACAGATCACTTTAGTGACTCGCGACATAGTTCCAGAACACTTGAATGACTCACGACACACAGTTCCAGATAAATAAAATGTGGCACATTTCCAGATCTCTTAAGTGAACCGCAGCATATTTACAGATCACTTGAGTGCTAGGAGGAACAGTTCTAGAGCATTTAAGTGGGCCGCAACACGTTTTCAAATCAACGAAGTGGCCGGCACAGCCCTAAAGGTTAAACACACTTGCATTGAAACAGTGGTTTCCCAAAGTGGGGGAATATCGTTCTCTGGGGGGCAATGGAAGTGTCAGGAACGGAATGGGGGGGGGGGGTCGGAAGAAGTTTTTTTTTGTTTAGTATAGGATCCTATTAGGTTGGAGGGGAGGGGGGGGGGTGAGAAGAAAACTTTTCTGAAGAAGGGAACGACGGAATAAAGAGTTTTGGGAAAAACTATGTATTAAACGAAATACTCGCCACCCCCATGTCGGTCAAATTCTTCTTCACCCGTCGCATGAAGTCCTGCGTGGCGCGTTCCATCTTATTCAGGCACTTCAGGCATTTGCGGAGCATCCACCCGAGTTTCGCTTCGTTTAACGGAAGTTTCTGTTGCCGTCGCTCTCGGTGGAGATCTATAGCAGGATCGCAGGCGGAGCTGCAGATGTTGGGGCGACCCATCTTGACTTGGGTTCGATTCTTCCCGTCTTGAGAGACGATCCTTCTTCGTCGACGCATCTGTTCGTCACGTCGGCGCGGTTGGGGACGAGCAACTGATGACGATGAAAGCTGGCTTTTGGCATCGCCTTGAGTAACGACGTCCTCCAGAAACCCTACGGGAAAAAAAATACATTAGAAATACAGTACATCAGGGGGTCGGGCTTACACATTTTGTGACCTTCTACAATATCCATGTACAGTCAAACTCGATTATTACGACACAGAAGATTCCGTGAATTTTTGTCGTTATAACCGAGGTGTTATCGTTACAACGGAGGTTGTCGTTTTCGAAACCTTTTCCCTGACGAAAAATGTAATCAGATGCAATCGAATGCTGTACAAAGAAGCTGTTATTTCATCATGATTTGAGTGGCCATATTTGACCGATAGAAAACGGGAAATTGGGGGGGGGGGGGCGGCATAAAAATGAGAAATCACCAATTTTCGCCAACTGTTGTAGAAATCGCCAAATATGGCTAACAAGCAACCCAACGCGAGAAATAACAGTACTAGAATAGTTATACTGTTGTAGTCATCCGAGACCGCCCATCCCTTTGGGAAAGAGCGCAAACCATCCCAAGATGGGTCTCTCTGGGCGGTCCGCGGTCATGTCTGTCTGTCAGTACCGTTGTAGGACAGAGAGCAACAGGCCTACAACGGTACAGCTATTCAATCATTACGCTTCACTCATAGTTAGAAAAACTGATCACAGATGGCAGCACTAGCATTACGCAGAAACAAGCTTCACGTTCACAACACGTACGCGCACATTCCGGCATGTACCAAATTGGTACTACCAATCCATTAGAAATTGCGTACAGAAACGTGTACGAGGTGCATGCATTGCTAAGTAGTAGTATTATATGCAGTGACTTAAAATGCATTTCACAGGGGGAAAAAAATTAACATGGCAAATGTGTTATGATGAATACTTATAGTCATATTCCTTTTTACACAATTTATAAATTTTGCAAAATACCTTCATCTCCGATTACAGTATGGATTAAAAGTAAATTTCGTACAAAAAACGCGGGAAAAACGGGACATGTTTATAAAGGAAAAGTCGGATAGGGTGAAATTACGGGAAATACACAGTCATGTCCCGTTTTCCTATCAAGTTCATTAGGGGAACGTCGAAGGGAAAACTTAAAAAAAAAAACCCCTTATTTCGCATACTTAGGTATCAATAACACCATAAAACGACGCAAAAATGTGTCGTTATATCCTTTATATATATAAATGTGTCGTTGTATATTAGCATTTTCATCGACGTTATAAAGCCAGGTTCATTATTCATTATCATTATTCTCTATGGAGATCAGCCCAGACCGCCAATTATTGATGTTATGTCATTACAACCGAGGTCGTTGTAACCGAGTTTGACTGTACTTGGCCTCTTCCCCCCACAGGAGACGTGACGGAGATCAAGCCCGTAAGCCAGGGTTAGTTTTTATTTTTAAAAATTTTGGTTTTATACATCGACGGAAAGTAGTTTATAGGGGCTCCCCACCAGATGCGTATTTACAGGGGAAGGGGTGGTCTATAGCAGAAGGTAGCGAGTTCGAAGGGGTGGCAAATTTAAGGAACGAGTGAGTGGCATAGGCGGAGATAGACTTCAAAGTCTGCGGAGGGGGGGGGGGGAGAAGCACGGTCGTTTTTCCTGGGGGGGGGGAGGTACGATGATGACGACGTCATATACAGTGTGTCCCCATCAAGACCGCCCAAACTCTGCACGGCCAGATTCCTCTGTTGGAATACATAAGAAATGGAAAGAACTGTACCTCTACGACCCATAGTTTTCGAGAAAAATTCGGATGAAAAGTATGACGTCATATCCGTGCAAGGGGAAGGGGGGGGGGGAAACTTTATTGGAAACATGAACATCGGTATTTGCAGATGAAGATGTTCAAAGTATCCACCGCGCATATCGAGGCATGCATGCGCGTGCCGTGAAATTACGTCAAGCCGTCGTGTGTTTGAATCGCATTTAAAAGGCTGCATCTGGTAGCTGCCGGTAATCTTATCTACCGGTAATTCGGCGCGCGCATGCATGCCTCGATATGCGCGGTGAACATTTTGAACATTTTCCTATATAAACTGTAAACGTATGGAAATACCGATGTTCATATTTTCAATAAAGTTTTTTCCCTTGCACCGGATATGACGTCATACTTTTCTTTCGCATTTTTCTCGAAAACTATGGGTGAAGGTACAGTTCTTTGAGCACTTTTTATGTATTCCAAGCGAGGAATATGGCTGTGCAGAGTTTGGGCGGGCTTGATGGGACACGATGGGGGGAAGGGGTAATGTCCCTCATGCCCCATCCTACCCTAGTATCTTAGCCATGGTGAGTGGTCAAGATAAGTGAAATGGGAGAGGGAGAAGCGGGAAAACCTTTTATATCCCACAGGCGATGCAACTATAAATTCGCCTACGCCTAGAGAACGAGGGACTAGGTCAGTGAGTGCACAAACGAGTGACCTAGAGAGTTTGCAAGCATGTGAGTGACCAAAACACTGTACAAGCATGCAAATGAACAAAACAGTTTCCAAACATGTGAATGACCAAAACACTGTGCAAACCATGTGAATGACCAAAACACTCTAGCGTGTAAATAATAGTGACCATAAGAGTGGCCTAGAGAGTGAAGGATCAGAGCAACGAATGACCAAAAATTTATTGAGCATGTGAATGACCAAAGAGTGACTTTGAGACAGAGGCGTTTTAAAGGGGATGGGGCCTAAGCAGGCTATAGCTCAGGACAACAAATTTGAGGAATGAGTGGCATGGCCGCAACTATGAGGAGGGGGATAGGCGGGTTTTGTGTACCGGGCACCAGGACAGAGTGGGCACAAAATCCGACCTTCAACCCTCTCCTTCACCATTACGGGGGTGGGGGGCACGAAAATGGGTGATTGCTCCGGCTGATCAAGCATCAAGTTGCGGCCCTGTTGAGTGGTCTAGAAAATTAGAGAAGAATGAGAGAAGGGCGTTAAATTTCGTTTCGCCCACAGGCAACAAACCATAAATTCGCATCTGGGGTCTACTTCCAAGTCTTGGCCTGGGCAGGGCCGTCTTAAGAGCATCATGGGCACCGAACAAATCGATTTTTATGGGGGCCCCACCTCATCTGATTATGAATGCCCGCCTATCAATTTACATGCTAAATCTCGAACATTTTAACCAGATCTCATTATCACCCCCCTCTGCACTTGAGATCCCCGGACCGTGCCAAAGGGCTCATGCGTTCAGACGACACTGGGCTTTGGTCTCCGGCGCAGAGGACGTGCAAATATGATATACACTAAACAAGAAATGCGTAACTTACTGGCGGTGAACGCAAACGAGATTAAGAGGAACAAGCAGGAAAGCGTCAGCAGTACGCAGAGTTTCCTCAAGGATACAGCCATCGGATATACGTTAAGCTCAGCTACCAGTGTCTTAATCCGAGACGGTATTCGCATAAACTGCAGAAAAAAAACGTCCCGATGAGACTTTCTTAAGGAATTATTGTCTTTGTAACGGATTGAACGCGTGTCTTCGATTTTATGGATTACCAAATGGTGCATTTACTCTTCGACAAGAAGAATTAACATACAGTAGAATCTCGACTATCCGGCCTAGTCTCTTGGCGCCATGACGCCGCCAAAGCAGCGGAGCTGTCTCCGATGACTCAAACGTCACTAAGTTTGCCAATTTGGCGATATTTACAGGGAAATGCGTTATTTTTTATTTTTACATAACATTATAACTATTTACATGCAAAAAAATGACATGATAAATGGTAAAAAAGAACTATTTACTAAATTTTCGTAACAATATTTATATTGTTGTTCTTTTTCTCTGCAATAAATTCATAAAACACACAGTATAGTACATAACAAACATTTACACATTATGTATACATATATGTATAAAGTACTGCCCTGTGACGAAATATGATTATGATTATGGTATTTGTGATGGTATGTTGGGGGTAGGAAGTGAGCATTTATAGAACTCCAGCCTATCCGGCTTTTCTGTCATCCGGCCCACCCCCCCCCCCCCCATTAGGCAGGATAGTCCGAATTCTGCTGCACTTATATTACCAGAAAAATAGCGCTAAATGGTTTTCTGTAGCATATAGGACTGTGACGGGCCGTATTCATCAACACAGGTTAAACTACAATCGAGGTGAAAGGATTGAAGATCGAAACGGGTTGGTTAAATTGAGGATTTTAACCAATCCGGTCGATCGCTAATCGTTTAACCTGCGATTGTAGTTTGAACTGTGTTGGTAAATACGGCCGTGAATATAGCAACGAGAATGTTCGGTGAACTAAGTAGATTTACGACAAGGCTGGACAAATCGCAGAAAAATCTAGACGCCAGAGCAATTTTTAGGTGCCAAAATTTTTTTTTACCCGGAGAAGAAAGGTCCAAAATAATGCTTCTTTTAAATTTTTCAGCGCATGGTGACCCCTGTTTTACGTTGGCAGATATTCTCAGCCTGCAATTTAGTAACTACACAAAGAAAATTTTAGACGCCAATACCACTTTTTTTAGTCGCCATGGAGACCTGCGCCTGGGATTTGTCCAGCCCTGATCTACGACAGGGGGTGCACAACCTCCTGCCGGTAGACCACAAAGAACCTGAAAGCGGCGGTCATCATAGCCAACAAGAAGATTGAGGGAGCAACCGTCAAAATTGGAGAACACTCGGCCACAGTTAGGGTGCGAGTGAGAGGAAAGGAGATAACATTATCCAGCTGCTACTCATCGCCATACGAGGAATTGGAAGAAGCACTCGACGAAATGAAGGAGACGGTAAGGAGGAGTAAAGGAGTACCAGTGATCATAGGAGCCGACCCCAATGGTCATCACGAGGAGTGGGGGTACAAAAAAAGTGACAACAGGGGAAGAGCAATCCACGACATGACTATGGAGACGGGTCTTGAAGTAGTCAACAGAGGGAATACAACACCGACATACGACCTTGACAGACGAGAGGGATGGCCGGACTTGACGATGAGCAGTAAAGCAGGGGAATTGAGCGGATGGAGCGTAGGAGACGAAATCACTGGAAGTTCACATAAGTATCTGCACTTCTGGTGGGGGAAAGAGAAACCAAGCCCACACAGAAGAACGTATAGTACGTCTATCAGAAGGATCAATAACTTCGCGAAAAAGCTCAAATGCAGGACACAACAGATGATAGACAATATCAAGAAAATCGGAAATGTAGATCAGCTGGACAGAATAACTGAACAGATAAAGACGAACTAAGACGGAAGAATGGAGGAAATAATGCGCGACAGCGGTAGACCCGATTTTCGAAGGAAGGTAAATTCCTGAAATATTTTGACGTGAATTATGGCGGGCAACATTTTGAAATGTTGTTATCTACATACTTCGCTAATTCCGAGCCATCAAAAAGACTGGCTTGTATTATCTCGGAGATATGAAATATACTCCGGTCAAATTTCTAAGGAGTCTAAGGAAGCCTGTGAAGTAAAGGATGAAATATTGGCTCAAGTTACGCGTCTTGCCAGTAAGTTGAAGGCCGATGCTACTCTCATCTTGGACTTCCCGCAAACTAGACGGATCTGCAGGGACGATCAACTATTCAGACGAACCTTTGAGGTTGTTGAACGCATGACAAAGATCAAGTCTTCAGAGGAGAGGAACAAGCTTTCAGATCAGGTTTTCGAGAGCTTCCAGATCCTGTCGACCAGCAGCAAGTCATCGACGTGCAACATCTTGAGGAAGAAGTCACAGAAGAAGACGGTTCAACCTACAAATTCGCAAAAGAAACTCATGTTCTCTCCCGTTCCTTTCTCCCCGCAGAGGAGTATTGAGGTCAGTGAAGGAGATCTCACCATTCCTCTCAAGCCATTGGAGATGTCTTCGACAGCCCCAAATCAAGATGAGGAGGAGTGTGAACAAATCCTTTCGAATGAAATATCCCCTATTATTGTAAACAGAGGTCAACTAAGAAAAATTCCTCCAGTCCATATATCTAGTATGGGGAACTGGAGAAAAATTTCCAAGGACTTGGATATGATCTGCTCTACTGGTTTTCAAGCAAAGTCTGTCAACAATAGAGTGACAGTAAATCCAGCCAGCGCAAATGACCATCGCCTCATTACCAAGTATTGCGAGACGAATAACATCGAATTTCACACTTATCTTCTCGAGTGTGACAAACCTGACTGTTATGTTGTCAAGGGTCTAGAAGTAGACTCTTCAAATGACGATGTTCTATTATCTTTACAGGATTTGAACTTTCAAGTTATCAAGGTACAGCAGCTGAGAAGACGCCGAGATGGAAGAAAACTGCCCATATGGAAGGTGGATCTCCCTCAAGTGCCGGAGTCTTCGAAGTTTTTGGACATTAAATTGATAGATCATCTAAAGGTAAAAGTTGAAAAATTCAGGAAGCCAGCCGCACAGAAAAACATCATCTGCTACCGCTGCCAGCGTTGGGGTCATCATAGTTACGGATGCAGGGAAGAGGAGAGATGCGTTAGGTGCATACTCCCTCACCCGTCCCGCCTATGTCCGAACGTTAGAGGAGTGGACAGACCACAGTGCGTCAACTGCAAGTTATTTCATACGGCAAGTTACAGGAAATGCCGTTATTCACCTTACAGCAAAGAATTCAAGCAAGTAAGAAAGATGGAATCTGCGAAAGAACCATCCACCAAGCACAAGATGCGTATTATGGACAATCCATCACAAATCCCATCTCACGTGGGTAAAACGATTAGGACGGAGCGTAACTGCCCGCAAGAATTCGCATCTCCGGACTATTCTCCCGGGACAAGTGTCAACAGTGATGTAGACCCGATTGACGAACTCGCGGTTGACATCGAACCGTTTGTAATGAAGTTCGTTTGCAACAACAGCGAGTTAGGCATAATGGGCGTCATCCGGCGTCTTGAAAAATGTGTTCGAAGAACGGCTCTCATCGCCATGAAGTCGGCAAGAGAAATCAAGAAAACTTAAACATCATGAAAGGCAAAGGGGTTTTTTGCGTTACAGCCCGCAAGGGCTGGTGTTTTTTCCCCTAACTTCCATCCTGGACGAAAAGAATTCAGCTTGTATCATATCTTCAAGCAAAACAGCGCCCCAGCCAATGGGGTATCAGAGATTTATTTTGGACCAATGAGGATACTCCTGCCGTGAAATCACGATTCCTGAAGTGTGATTGGTGGCATTTTTCCTCGCAGACCAAAAATTGACCAAAATTCCTGGACTTGTCAAAATTTTTCTTTCTTTACACTTACACGCACACATTTTCTGACGCACATATTTTTTTTTTTTTTTTTTTTTCCTTCTTCATAGGCCCATCTTGGACCCGTTCTTAACCCCACCATCAGCCTCAATGAGCTGGGCATGGGGGTAAAAATTTGATTCTGGTCTGGTCTGGTAGCGGTAGACCCATTCGGGAACGTATATCATGCGACAGTCAAGACAAGGAGGTCTGCGGCCCAGATTCTAATGGGAGAGGAGGCAGAGAACATGGAAGAGGCATTGGAACAACAACTCCAAAGACTCTACCCGATAGATGAAGAAGAGCAGGAATGGCAGAACAGAGAGAGAGGACAGGAGACAGCAGAACACGGTCAACATCAGGGAAGGACGGAGCCAAGGATAACGGAGAAAGAGATCCAGAGATCGCTGAATAAAACTGGAAACAAAAAAGCGCCAGGCCCAGATGGGATAACAATACCAATGCTCAAAAAGATTCACGAGGAATACCCGGAATTGCTCACTGAGTTATATAACAAGTGCCTGGATCTGGATAGCATACCGACGATCTTCAAGATTGGAAAGATAGTATTGATACCCAAGCTAGGGAAGGAACAAGAAAAGTTGGAATCGTACCGCCCGGTGACACTACTATCCCATACGGGAAAAATTCTGGAAAGAATACTGGTGACTAGGACTGTCTATCATCTGGACGGGAAAAAATTCTTGCATCCAAACCAGTACGGATTCCGGATGGGGAGGTCGGCGGACGAGGCGTTGTGTGATATAATAGACAGTCTACGAGAAAGAAGAGTGAGACAAGAACATACGGTATTAATATCAGCTGACATCAAGGGGGCATTCGATGCTCTTCGTTACAGAAATCTCCGGAAAATAATCCAGCAACTCCCGATACCAACAGAGCTGAAGCTGACACTGAAAGCTCTCTTGAAGGGCCGAAAAGTTCTGATGGAGGTAGAAGGAGAGACAGTGGAGCATGCACAGACAAGAGGATGCCCACAGGGATCATGCTCTGGCCCCCTCATGCGGAATATAACGATGGATGCGCTGCTAAAAGAAAGGTGGAGGGAGGGGGTCAGAGTACAAGCGTTCGCAGACGACCTACTGCTGTTAATCTCGGAGCCCAGATGGGATGATGTAGAGGAAACAGTTGGAGAAGCTCTGGAGACAATTGCAACATGGATGGATCGGAACGACCTAGAGCCAGCACTCGACAAAAGTGGTTACATGTGGTTTAGCACACGAGACAAGCGACCTAAAATCAGGATGAGAAACCAAAGACTCACATGGAGAAAAGAAATGAAATACCTTGGGTTGGGGTGCTTATCAACAGCGACCTGGATTGGATTCCACATCTTCGACAGCAAGGAAAGAAGGCCAACGCAAACCTACAGAAGATGATGGCCATAGCAGGTCCAAGAATTATTTAATTCAACTAATTGGGAATTAACCAGAGGATGAGGAGAGTGCTCTATAACCAGGTGGCAACCAAGACAGTAACGTATGGAGCAGCCGCGTGGTACGCTAGCCCGACAGAGAAAATGAAAAGACAGCTCGATACCATCCAAAGAGGGTTCCTGTTCTTTATGACAAGGGCGTATCACAAAATATCGACGGCGGCAATGCAGAGCATAGCAGGAGTACCCCCCCTGAGTTTGTATACCGACTTCGTATGCAAATCAGCGAGAATATCCAGACTCAACAGAAGGGTGACAGTTGCAGAAAGGCGGATAGTACCAGAGGAGGTGGAGGGAAGAGCTATAAGATGGGGCGACCACCCAGCTAACGAAATCCAGGAGCAACAGGTCGTAACGACGGAGCGAGAAGAAGCCATCTCATACGAGGGAAGGGCAATATTTACGGATGGGTCCAAGACGGATAGTGGAACAGGAGCAGCGTACGTGGAGTATCAAGGGGGTGAAAGAGTCAAGTCCTGGAGAGAGAAACTGAAAGAGGGATGCACGGTATTTCAAGCAGAGCTGTCGGCGATCCGAAAAGCAATGGAACAACGGGAGGATAATTTGGAGAAGATGACCATATATTCAGACAGTAAATCAAGCTTGGAAGCTATCAGGGACCCTTTAACAAGACACGAAGATGCTAGAGCCATAAGAAGAATACTGAAAGAGAGGAGGAATGTAGCACTGATGTGGGTGAGAGGCCATGTGGGCGAACGTGGAAACGAGGAGGCAGATCAGTTGGCGCGGGAAGCGACGAAACTGGAGACAACGTCCCAGAAGAAGAAGATCGCTGCGGCAACGGTCAAAAGAATAATTAAGGGGCAGACAATAGTGGAATGGCAGAAGCAATGGAATGATCCAAAAATAAACGGACGGCTTATTCATAGAGTCATACCAAAAGTCCAGTGGAAAGAACGTTACTGGAGTAGGGAAAAGACAATCTTCTTCTCGGGCCATGGACCGTTTCCCACCAACTTCAAGCGTTTCAAAATTTCCGACAACGAGCAATGTATATGCGGAGGAGTGGGAAGTCCAATTCACTTTGCTACGGAATGTGTCCACACCAGTCGTTTCCACTTAGTTAAGCCACGGCCGCAATTGGAGAACGAGTGGTTTAAAAGAATGGCCAAGGATGATGAGGCACTCGGGAAAATCAAGGAACTGGTCGGCTTTCTGGAAGAGAGTATGGAGTGGCTCCATAATAAGCGGACGGGAGCAGCAGATCGAGCGACGAGCCCACCTGCACCCAGGAAGGAGTGAGAGAATCAGAAGGCGTCAGGAGACAGAACAGGAGACGGGACGACAGAGAGAAGAAGAATGGACTGAGGAGGAAAACGAAGATCAAGAGGCAGACGATCCGACTCCGACTTCCAATGAGGACGAGGCGAAGAAGGAGGAAGTCACGAATTAGTATTTAATTAAATAAGGGTGTCAGGCAGTTGAATGCATACAGTCGCTTTCGTGGCCCGGGGTATTTGGGGGGGGGGGCACTCATACTTCCGGCACAACTCAATCGGTAGTAAATTGCCTATGGCGATAGACCGGAGTTGTGCTCGGTTTGAATGAATGAATGAATGCCGGTAGACCAAATGCAGCCTGCCAAGGGGTTCATCCGCCCCGAGAAAGGTGTTCCGGTAGGAAACTATAAATTCACTAACACGATAAATACCTAGGATGATCATATTTCCTTTAAAGAATACGGGGAATCTCGACCCATAATCACCAAATATCGCCAAAAAATTGTCAAATGCAAGTAAAATTGCCAATTGCAGCCAAAAAATTGTTGAAGGCAAATATAGTTGCCAATTACAGCCAAAAAATTGTCAAAGGCAAGTAAAGTCACCAATCGCAGCCAATAAATTTTCAAAGAAAAATAAATTTGCTTATAAAAGTAAAAAACCATCAAAATAAAGTGAAGCTGCAAATAATAGCCAAGAAATTTTCAAAGGCAAGTAAAGTTGCCAATCACAGCTAAAAACAATTGTCAAAGGCAAGTAAAATTGCCATTCACAGCCAAAAAATTGTCAAAGGCAAGAACAGTCACCAATCACAGCCATGAAATTTTCAAATTCAATAAATCTGCCTATCACAGCCACAAAATTGTCAAAGACAATTAAAGTCGCCAATCACAGCCATGAAACTTTCAAGTAAAGCTTGTAAAAAGTTTCAAAGTAAAAAAAACTGTCAAAGGCAAGTAAAGCTGCAAATTGCAGCCAAGAAATTTTCGAAGGCAATTAAATTTCCCATCACAGCCAAAAAAATTGGCCCCCGGGCCGGAGGTAATGCATCTCTACCTCACACCCGCGATTTCGGCTGTGATAAATTATATTACGCTTAGGATAAAACGAGACTGTCGCAGTGGCGCAGGTACTGGGGGTGCTGTGGATGCTTGAACACCCAGGCTAATTAAAGGCATGGGTCTAAGCAGAGCCGTAACTGGGGTTTTTGCCGCCTGGGGCAAACATGATTTTGCTAACTGCTTTCCCCAATTTTAAAATTCTATAATTTCATAATGGTGTTCTTTGTTCCCACCTAAAGAACTGCCACCCCCATAAATTTTCCGCCCGGGGCAGTGGCCCTGTCTAGTTCCGGCCTTGGGTCTCAGCAGCCCGAAATTAATTCAGAAATCAAAGTTTCCCACGTAAAGATCAAGACGCGTACCCACAAGTCCCAAATACTTCCAAGACCCCCTGCTTTCTTGCAAAAAAAAGTCGAGACGACAAAAAATAAGAGAAAGTCCCTTAAAATACGACTCATATGGTCATCTCCAATTGTGAATTTCGCATTATTTTGTGCTGCCATCTAAATTTAAAATTATCAACTTAACATAGGATGTTTGTCCCGTATTTTTATTCAAATAGTGATCATCATATGGTCATGGAAACATCATGTATGCTAGTGTTGCATCACCTTGTGCTGCCACCTATATTTGAAATACCCATTTTTTTGAAAAAATGCGTTCTGTATATAAAAAATAACTCCAGAATATTTTTCAAAGAGACATATTGTTTCTCATATTTTCTAAAGCTTTGTTTCGATAACAACAAAAATTAAAAAAAGACAGAGAAAAGCAGATCAGGCGGGAGAAACACAATTGCTTTCATACCCTACGAACACACATTATCAGACTTTGAGCATTGAACAAACGTGACCACTGTGGCCACCGATCAGCTGAGGACGTGTTAAAGCGTCCTATTTCACATAAACATTGTAACGCCGCTGTCATAAATGCGAAAATTTCCAACATCGATTGTTAAATTAATCGATTAACTAATTAAAATGATTCACAGCCTTTTTATTATAAACAAATCCGGGTACGTATATTTGTTTTACAGATCTTCATTGTGAGTTCCCACTAGCAAGTGTGTGGTAAAGCACATAGTATGTAAACAAACTGCGCGATCTTATTTTAAGCCGTTTTTTCCTAGGTATAGGTTTTTTTTTGTGCCGCGTGAACCGAATTAGACTATTTCGCGCCGGCAGAAACGTGTTACATAATCACGTTACGCGTTTGTGTTTTCCTAGCGTGGCGCATCAGATCAGGGCGGCTATATCATAGTATATGGCCTTGGCATCAGCTACTCTGTCGTCTGCATGCTCCGGTTTGAAGGGAAGGAAAGAAAACACATAAGAGTGAAGAGAACATCGGCAAAACGCGCGGCGCTCGACGCATTTGACTCCTCCAGAAGCAGTCAGCCAATCACGTCCGACGTAAATCGCTGTCGTGGGCCGTATTGCGCTCTGTAGGAGAACAGTCGTACTGCTTTTCTTATTGGTATGTGGATGGCGTGTCGTACTGGGCGATTCACGTTGCACGCGGCACAGAAGACCTGCTCCAAGGAAAACCCAGCTTTATGTTGGTCATGGGTTCTCTCCCCTACACAGGGCCCATCTGTAAAGCTGGGTTTTCATGGGAGAGGTTTTTTGTGCCGCACACATGTGGGTGTGTGAAGTGAATTGAACTATTTCGCGTTGGCAGAAACGTGTTTCATAATCTCCCTACGCGTTTGTGTTTCCCTAGAGTGGTGCATCAGCTCAAGGCGGCTATATAGTATATGGCTCTGGCATCAGCTAGTCTGTTGTCTGCATGCTCCAATTTGAAGGCAAGGGAAAAGAAACGCAGCAAAATAAAGAGAAGATTGGTGAATTGAGTGGCGCACAATGCATTTGACTCCTCCAGAAGCAGTTGGCCAATCATGCCGACGTAAAGTGCTGTGGTAAGCTTGTTTCGCTCTGTAAGAAAGCAGTCATACTGCATTTCTTATTGGTGAGTGGACGGAATGTTGGGCGATGCACGTTGCACAGAAAACCTTCTAGGAAAACACGGCTTTAAGTTACATGCCCCACACCCAGTGCGGTCTTAACACATGGGCTCATCCAGGCATCTCAAGAGAAGAGGGGGCCTCACAAAAATGAGATATAGTTGAAATTTTCAAGGAGTATGCATTAAATTTTCTCGGTAGGGCCTCAGAAAAATCATTTAGTCTGGAGACCCATGGTGCTCTTAAGACAGACCAGGCTGGAAATGCCTGCTTATCAGTTGACATGCTTCCTCTTGAATTTTTTAACCAGATCTAATTTTCAGTAGGTTTTCTATGTACGATCATATTGTTTGAGGCCTCGGGCCATTTCTGGGTGGAGACATGGGGGGAGGGGAATTATGGGAAGGGCCAATGTTTTACCCTAGCATCAATGACGAAGCCGACTGCTCCACTGTAAATAAATATATATGAATTGGCATGATCATGATTGTCCCCCCCCCCCACAGCCTTTCAAGTCTATCTCTGCCTATGTGGTCACCCTTCCCCCATTTTTTAATGAGCCACTGCCTACACATCCTGGAGCTGGAAATCTTTGGAAAACCTCATGGGCATGTTTTTTAGACCTTCCCTTGATGATAAATTATGCATGGTGAACGTGACCTCTTCTGCCAAATAAAAAAGAGCGGTATATGAGCTCAAGTGGAACATAAAACACCTTACCAACCTATCTCGAACCTTTTTTAAGTTGTGGTGGATTATGGGGGAAAAACTGTTCTATTATGGGGGGGGGGGAATGCTTTGTCTGAAAAAAACTTAAATTCATGAAGTTTTGAAAATCCTTGCATACAAACTAAGCATAAATTTGGAAAGAATGGGAAAGTTCTATAAGATGACACTATTTTTGTCAGAATATCTGGCGAAGTTCAAAATTGGAATTGTCGCCAAAGGGATGCGATGTATTAATTATGTATTTTGTGGACAAAATTGTGAATTTAATCATGTTTATTTTATTTCTATCCATCAGCGATGTGTTCATGGAGAAGCACTGGAAAAGTGTCATTCACAGATCAGTTTGCGATTACTTCTTTGATGCTCAGAGGAAAGCTGGATCTCCCGATGACATCGAGCCAGTCATTGCAACCCCGCATCATTACTTGATCAGCATATTCAGATGCAATATTTTTTTTGTAGCTGTCACAACATCCGAAGGTGAGAATGAATAACGGATAATTATGTATGTATGAATTTGTTTAAATTGTCTAGTTTTATTTTGAAGGTCAGTAGGGGTCGGTTATTGAAACAACCACCAGCACACTTTTTTTTTAAATTAGAAATTACTCGCTGAAGTAGAGGCATTAGTAGCCTCTCTTAAGTTTAGCAAATAGCCCCCCAGAGTAGTGAGAGGTAGACAGCTTTTTTCCTCAGCCCGAAATACCATGCATGCTTGCCCAGTTTGCAAGAGGGCCTGGATTTGAATCCCAGCATAGCCCAGATGACTGTTTTTTCTGAGTTCACATCGGCATAATACCCAGAAAATATCTGTTTCCTTGATATATTTGGCCGAGAAAAAGCCATCTATCTCAATCTATATGAAAGCCAAAATGCTATCATGGTAGTTCAGATCGATAAGACTTTTGACTTTCATGAAAATAGAAATCTTAAAAGATGACAGCGGGAAAACACATTGCTCTTACAGGAAGTTCCTGCAAGAGTCTCTCTGTAAGCGATGTGAAATAAATATAGAACTATCCCTCCCAAGCTTGGGGCTGGTAGGACGGACCCTAGACACTTCTTGAGTTTCTTTTGCACTATAAATTAACTATGCAGGGGTCCACCAAAAGCCTAGCCTATGAGCCCTGCTGAAAGAGGGGGGGGGGAGAGGGCACATGCAGAATGTTATCATTCAGAAGCTGCTATAAATTGTAGAGCCCTCACATACAAGAAGTCATCATGAGATCCCCAGAATTTTTTGAATGAAACAAGAATGTACTTCAATCTGCCCATGTGAATAAGAGAACTTTGGTTCCTCCGCTATAATAATATTTTGGACACCAAGCTGCATAAAGCCATAACAACAAAGCTATCCATCATGTTTTCCTGTGATATGATTTTGTTGCATGATAATATGTGTTTTTACATTGAGAAAATTGTGCAGGATAATTTGGCGTAAAAATGGCATGAGGATCTCTACCAATCATTGTATCTCTACAATTCATCATCGTGCAATTTTATTTGAAAAGAAAAAACCAAAAAGGAAAAAAAAAACTCTAAAAGAGATAAGATGTGGGAGTGGTTATTGTTGTGCGCGGCGAGATAACATTGCAGGGAATTGTGGTGAGCAACACATTCTTGATAGCTTTATGCTCCTTGTCCAATGCATCATTGTAGTGGATGTGCTAAACTTCTTTTTTGAGGATCATATCATCTTTCTATTCAAGGAATCAGTTTTGTGTCTGAGTGCCGATGGTAGCTTCTAACAAACACAAGCAGGGACGGCTCGAGGAAAAAATCTTTGTCCTTGCTGGACCTATTTTTGGTGCCCCTTGCCAGTGTTTTTTTTTTTGTCGACAAAGCTTTTTTTTGCCCTTCCAAGTAAGATTTGCTATTCCCCCTTCTAGAGAGGCACCTTGTGCAGTCACACAACCCAAAAGCTGCCTCCTGAACACAAGTACATTTTGTGCCTTTATACAGCTATCATTTGATTTTGCAAACCTCCAATTTACGAACTGGCACATTTTTACAAATTATTCCTCTGGTCTTGAACAAAATGCCATGAAATAATTACTTTATTAATAAGTATTTTTTTTTTTAATTCAAAGTAGACTGGTGGTGGGAGAAAGCGATGATGCTGTTGATGTTAGGTTGTGGCTAAAATAAGAACCTTCTGTATCTTACTGCAGGAACAAATCCCAGGCGGCAGGTCTCGATGGCACCTAAAGAACTTGTACTGGCGCCAAAAGTTTTTCAAGTGTTATTGCTAAACTTAAATCTGAGTACAATGCAAAATTGCAAAATGTTTGAAATTTTTGTAAACATTTCAATTAACATGGGAAGGGATAGCTAAGTCCTGGAAAGCATTATTTTGAATCGTTCTATCGTTTTTCTTGGAAAAAATATGCTTGGCTCCCAAGAAATTTAGCTGCCACCTAATTTTTTATTTGATTTGTCAAGCGCTGCTGTAGAAGCTGTGACACATGCTTTGAGAAACACTGTGCTAGGTAAACCGAAATAAGATGGTTGGAAATGTAAAAAATACTATCGGCATGAGAAAGAGATGCTACGCCAAGATCTGTATATTTCAAGACTATTACATTGGCTTTAAATCAGTAATTCCTGGTTTTCATGGTGACTAAAAAAATGACATTTGTGCCTGACTTTTTTCATGTATGATAACTTGATTCAAATCTGAGGACTGCACAAAATTATCAAAAATTATTTCAGCATGTCTGCTAGTATGGAAAGGGGGTCACAGACAAGTCTGAAAATATGCTACTGTGGACTGATTTTGTCGGTAAAAAAAAGTGATTGGTGTTCATGAAATTCTAATGGCGCCTACGTTTTTTTTCAGATTTTTCAAGTCCTGTTTTACTGCATAATTAATGACTGATTTGATGTTTTTCATATAGGTAGTTTTCTCATCTACACTGAATTTGTTTGTTTCTTCCAGTTTCGCCATTATTTGTGATTGAATTCCTGCACAGGGTTGTGGATACTTTTGAAGATTATTTCAATGACTGCACCGAATCACTTATCAAAGAACACTACGTTGTTGTGTATGAGGTTGAGTATTTTTAATCAATGTGATATCATTAGTCATCGTCATGGCTGGAATTTGGGGGGGGGGAGGAAGAAAGAAGGTTATTGCCCTGGGTAGCAATCAGGAGGGAAGATTTTAGAGGGAACAAAAAATGTTGTTATAAAACCAATGGCTTTTACAGCAGAGGGACAAATACATTAGTCTGTTAAAGTAATGTCTATGACCAGGGCTGCAACTAGAAATGAAAACTCAATCTCCCATTTTGGCTTTCCCCAACCTGTAATTTTGAACAGAAAAATAGTAAACGTAGCTCCCATCCTAACACAAGACCCCGTTCTTGTGTTTCTTTAGTTATGGTCCTGTCCATGATCATAAATAAGGAGTTCCCCCATTGAAGCCTTTAAAATAAAGCATTATTATTTGTGTGTGTGTGCCCGTAAAACAGGGGTGGCTGTTAAGAGGGGGGGGGGTTACGCATTAGCTTACTATATAATCTTTAAAGTTTTCTTGTCACTTGATAACCTATTATTGTATTTCAATAGCATTGTCAAAATTATAAATTATAAAATTCACTAGAACTCTATAATTCGCCACCGAACTTATCTTACATTTCTTCCAGTCCTGCTTTATGATAGAGCCTATTTGGATCACTATAATTATTGTTTTGTTTGTTCTTATATTTTTTTTTTCTTTACATTTTGAATAATTGTTTTAGCTTCTGGATGAAATGCTAGATAATGGATTTCCATTGG
This sequence comes from Pholcus phalangioides, assembly GCF_987345545.1. Lineage (NCBI taxonomy): Eukaryota > Metazoa > Arthropoda > Arachnida > Araneae > Pholcidae > Pholcus > Pholcus phalangioides. The sequence goes on along the minus strand of NW_028301601.1, from coordinate 15,104,453 downwards.
CAACTGAATCAAATATTTTGAAAGAGATGATAAAGCCACCAAACATTCTCAGAACGATAGCAAATACTGTTACAGGACGATCAAAGTTAGTGTTTCCTTTTTTTATTTCTTCTTTGACTTCAATTGTCTTTCAGATAGCTATATAGGTCATTCTCACAAAATTTGACAAAAAATGAAAAAAAAAAAAAAATTTAGTCGCACACTACTACTACTAAACCACCATACATGCACCTCGTCCATATTCCTCTGCGGAACTTAGTACATGTTGGAATGTGAGTGTATGTGTGGTGAACCTAACATGAAGTATGTTTCTGTGTAATGTTTGTTATGAGTAGTGCAGCCATATGCCATCAATTTTTCTAACTATGACTGAAGTGTGATGATTGAATGATGAAATTTTCTGAGTTGTTGCCTTTTTGAACTGGGTCAGCGATATATATAGTAGAATGTCTAAAACTTGAGAGAAGTGAAAACGTTTTATGTTAGAGAATTTTCATGAGCATAAATCTTTACGTTAAGATGACTGAGAAATTGCAAAAATTTAAATTGAGAGAGAAAACTAAAAATACTATATATTTCATCACATATAGTCACTTCAAATAACCAAAAATCAGATACAATCAGAGACATGTTTAATGAGTTAATGTTTAACATGTTTAACAACATATTGAGCGTGCTGTAGCATAGAGATGCAAATTTGGGGAAATAGGTGGCCAAGAAAATCAGACTAGAATTTGAAGAGGGCAGCAAAACCATAAATCTGCATCTCGTTATAGCATTGCTGATTTTATTTTTTTTAAACTCTAGCGAGTGACGGAATGAATGAACGGCAGACTCTGCCACTGGACTTATCCAGTTGCTGAGATCTCTTCCAGCCCAGCATTGTGGCAGAGTCCGGAACACTTTATTTTTGTGGGAAAAAAGTGTAACATGCAAAATTTTTACAACATATTTTCCCTGGACAATTGGGTACTGTCGTGATTAACAGATTCTGTTGTGATAACTGACGAGATAGAGTTGGGAGTTGGAGAAAAGTTCCGGGGTTTTGTTAGAAGAATGAATGTACATTAATGAATGTGTATTTTAGAAGCAACTTTTTTTTGTGTCTGTGGAAGGGGCCCATGCTATCTCATCTGTGATCAGAGATTACACTTATATTATATACAAGGATACAACAAAGAAACAAAACGAATATCTTACTGTATAATATAAAATATCCATCAGAGTGAGTCATCTCGCTTAACACCTTGTTGGTGAGCGAATGGATTTGATTGACCTTGTTGATTTGTAGGCCAGAAGCCAGCATCAGTTTTATTGGGTTGAGTTCACTCACTCTGGTGAGAATCTAGCGAGTGACTGGATTTAATGGCCATTTTCATTAGTAACAAGCTTTTGTGGGGATTATTCTGTAAGAAAACCTTTGCCCTCTTGAGGCCACAAGTGCAAACCAAATAAAACTTAGAGGAATGTTTGACTTTTAATAACAAACTCAATCACAGAATCTCTAATTAAGCATCTGTAAAAAAATCATGAAACTGTCAGTCATTTATAAATACCTTCTATGTACACTAAAATTTTCTAAATCAAAAACCTTGTGTGTATAAAATGACAGTATGGGAGAACTAAGCAAGAACATTTACTGTTATTTCATATTGAGGCACTTAGTTCAAATTATAATATTGCTTTCAGTATTAGCAGCACTCTGCCAACCGGTCAATTGTCTAACATTCCATGGAGGCGAACTGGAGTAAAATATACCAACAATGAAGCTTATTTTGATATTATCGAGGAAGTAGATGCTATCATTGATAAGAGCGGATCAGTAGTTTCAGCTGAACTCCAAGGATATGTAAGTACAATTTTTTGTATTTCGACATAATTTAAGTGCCACATTTTTTTCTCACAATTATTGATATTAACCAAATATTACCCTCTTCTCTCATTATGTTACTGCATGTACAGTGATACTTTGGCTAACAAGATATTTAATTTTGTTAATTTATTCACATTTTGAAATCATATTATTTATCTAAAATGTGATCTTTCATAGGTTTCTATGAAAATTCATTCAATTCGTTCCAGGTATGGCCCAAAATATGAAGTTATAAAATGCTACGACGCAATATTAAAAAAGATAAAAACTGACCAAAGGCTGAACATCTAAGGCAAACTGGTGCCAATTACTGCTTTAAGACGATGTGAAAGTTTTGATGAGAGAGAGAGAGAGAGAAGCCCTTCCTCCCCCCCCCCAATTACCTTAAATAGCCTAGGGACCCCCATCAAACATAAATCCAGCCCTGTTTGTAAATGTCCCACCAATATGTGATGTGGTCAGCTCATATCTGGATGTCACATATGCAGATGGATGAGATAATCACCTGGAATGTACAGACCATTCAGTTTGGTGCCAAGGATCTTATTATAATCACTGAAGACATTCAAGTCCAGGCTTTTTTTTTTCGTAATGTGTTTTCTCTTAGCTTATCTTTCATTTTACATGAAATGGTTCAAAAACTTTATAAAAAAAGAAGTGGAGGTACATCTTTGAAGTGATTCCAAAGTAGACATAAATTAATCAGGCTCGAGTGACAGTAATTCTGATGATGATTGGCATGAAATTTCAGCTCACAACTTGGCTCTATTAGGTTAACATGTGCCTCCATATATCAACAAAAATATTTGTTTTGTTATAATAAACCACGAAAAATCCTTGTTAGCCAAAAAATTTCTAAGCCAAGGTATCACTTGATGCAAATAAATTTCATCTGAATTCCATAACAGATTTGATAATCATTACCGCTGAAAAAAAGTAATGAAACTCTGACAGCTGAGAGGTTAACAAATATATAGATCTCTGTGAGAAGACATAGGGGAGTAGTAGTTTGGAATTAGCTTTGAATTCTTGATTGTGGTCTAATTAACCTCTAATTTACTTTGGTCTAATTAGTTAGTGTGCAAAAAGTAACTGTAGTCTAACAAAAATGATCAAATGAGCTATTATTATGATATTCTACTCTTTTTTTTTGGGGGGGGGGGGTTGGTCCTTGAAATAAGTACCATGGAAAGTATAATTTTTATTATCAAATGTAACCATTACACCAGCATAAACTCAGCTCAGTTTTTGCTTTAAATTTTAAGTTTTTATTGTAACAAACCTAGAGACATCTGTATGTAAAAATTGTGATTTATATTCTGGTATTCACATTCTTATTACAACTGATTTTTCTTTGAAATATAGTCAGAGGCTCAACTATATGGTTCATATAAGTAGTTTTTCTTTAAATTCATAGACCCCATTCAGTTCGCTAAAGCAGCGGTTCTCCTGCTTATTTGGCCCTCATAATTTTTGCAGTCATCAATTTTTGACACTTGTTTAATGAAAAATGTGTATGAATATACTATGCACTTGCTCATGTATACATATTTTGTTCAAGCTACAATAAATTTCCAGAGACACCCGATTCCCCTGGGACAATGTGCTTATGTCTCCTGGTGTTGCCTGGGTGTCTCTTGATCACTATCACTTATTTGACCCACCTCCTTCATTATTAAAATTCATTTGTGGCATGTTAAAAATATTAGATCTTTTTATTAGTGGGATATATTCGGGGGGGGGGGGGGAAATGAATGCATCGATATGTTTTCTGAAGTGGCATAAGTTATGGTTAAAAATAAATAAATATTCCAAGAAATCTAGTGTAACTCTTCCCCCCCCCCTCCCCACGAAAAAATTTCATGGGATTTAACTTTCCTGCGGGTTTTTATTATATGCAGCAATTTGGCCGGGGAAAAAAATGTATTCTGATGGGAAAGAAAGTTTGCCAAACTGACACATATATTATTTAGCAACATTGATGAATGGGCAATTCATTTTTTGACAAATTGACTCCCTTTGCCGAAACCTGAATTTTTTTTTTTTTTTGCCTTTCCCTTCCCCAAATAAATCATTTCCTTGTGATTTGAGGAAATGGTAATCATCAGCAAGATCTCTGGAGCATATGGCACCAGAGAATGTAGCACTGCTCTGTTCTATTATTTATTATTACTATATTTTTTTACAAAAGATATTACACATGTATATCGCCCATAGAACATTTTTTCTTCCTTCTTTAATGTGATAATTACCTTTTCAGATTGACTGTTGCATAAAGCTGAGTGGTATGCCTGATCTGAGTTTGTCATTTGTAAATCCTAGAGTTTTTGATGACGTCAGTTTCCATCCATGTGTTCGCTTCAGGCGCTGGGAGGTATACAACTATTTTTGACCTACTATTATTCTGAATCATATCAAGAAAATATGTCCATGTTTTGGTAGCTTTGAAGGATTTGCAACAGTCAGGTCTGTCGTTTGGAGGGTTCAGCCCCCCCCCCCAGCTTTAAACAATACAATAGAAATGGACAAATAAGGTAAAATATATATACATACATATATTGAGTATATATGTTCTTTACCCCCCCCCCCCCCGACCGGAAAAAGTTGAAATGATGGGCCTGATAACAGTATTTAAATGTCTTTAATGATGTGTTGAAAGCATGCATTCATGATTATATAAAAAAAATTTACATATTTGAACAAAAAACATTTTGAACATTTAATAGTGCTCAAAAGTCTTTTGACAAATGCAATAATGCTGGTAGCACGAACTCATTTGCAGAAACTGCCGTGACCTTGATATATGAAAAGTAGGAAAAAGGTACTTATAGACACCTGTAGCTTAAATTTGTTTGGATTGGTGAGCTTCTATTGTCTAATTTTTGTTTTTAGACAAATCGAAAGTGTTTTTACAAATATACAGGGTGGTGCAAAATGAATGTTATGGTTTAAATGCTTTATAACTTTTTAATTTAATATTGCATTTTTTTTTCCTTTTGCTTCAGAATTGTGTAAAGAAGGCTTGGGGAATTTGAAATGGAACAGTACGCAATAGAACAACGAACAAAAATCATTGAATTTTATTTTCCAAATGGAAACGTTATTCTGACGCAGTGTGCATATCGTCAATATTTTAATGTGCAAGCTGGACCCTCAGTGCCAACAATAAATCGCCTGGTTGCAAATTTTCAGCAACAAGGTTCGGTAAAGAACTTCCCTGGTGCCGGAAGACCATGTACAGTGCGCACTGCCAAAAATATTAAACGTGTACGGGAGAGTGTGGGAACAAGTCCAGAAACATCAACCAGGAGACGTTCTGCACAACTTGGGCTATCACTAACGTCTATTCAGAGAATTTTGACCACCCTCGAATGTGGTTTGAACAAGATGGTGCCACGGCCCATACTGCAAGGGGGACAATGGTTCTGTTACGGGAGATCTTCGGCAAACACATTATTTCGCGTAGGAGCGATTTCAATTGGCCGTTGCGTTCGCCAGATTTGACCGCTCCAGACTTCTTTCTTTGGGGCTATTTGAAGGAAAGAGTATACGTCAATAAGCCACAGACCATACCTGAACTGAGAAACAATATTCGCAATGAAATCCCTGCCATAACCCCTAAAATTTTGCAAAAAGTCATGTAACATGTGTTAGAAAGAGCACGACTTTGTGAAGCGGAAAATGGGAGACACCTGCGAGACGTACTTTTTCACATTTAAGTTAACAATATTCTCCATTCATATGCTGTATTTTGACAAAATAATGTAAACAATTTATTTGAAAATAAAGTTATAAAGAATTTAAACCATAATGTTCATTTTGCACCACCCTGTAGTTTAATGACATATGGAAGTAATTAATTCTTATTTAATATGAATTTATACTAGGATTATGCAAAAAATATAATGAAAACTCTTAAAACAGAAAAATTATTGTGTGGATTTTTTTTGCGGGAAAGTGTAATTAGGGCTTTTAGTGACAGGTCAAGTAAAGCTCAAGTGGCAAATAACTTTGGTATTTCAAGACAGTTAATAATTTTTTCAACCATATGTCAGGAACAACATTTGCTTCGTACTGGTAAAAAAACCACAAAATCGTTATTACTTAGTTAAGAGAGCAAAAAAGGGAGGGAGAGTTTTACCAATCTTCCTAATGACAAGAGAAACAATCCAATCTATAAATAGGTAATTTTATAATGCATCATATCGAGTATTATAGGCTCCAACAGGTAGTTGTAAGGTATTACAGGTTCTTACTGTTAAGCATGAAAGCAAAAGTGGGAATTTTATTTAATTGTTTACTTTCCCTGCCAATGGTGTTGGTACTCTTTACCTTCTGAAAAAAATACAAGGGACAGCTTTCGTTATAAAAATGTATTTCATAACCATATATATATATCGTCTTTTATGGCATGACACATGCTGCTCTTACAGATATTCCAACTCAACAGTGACCAATTGCTCAAGTTTTGTTAGAAATTACTGGAAAGGCAACAAAATGAGAGTTTCATGGGTGGTGAAGTCAGATCCATAACTTGAATGCCATCAAGCATTTAGTATTTGAGTTCAATTTTATGAGTCAGAGCTAGAAATTATTTAAATTTGATGGGTTTTTAAATTGTGTGAAAAAAAAAAGAAAAATACCCACTCTTGCCCATGATATCAAACTCATCAAGTCCATACCATAGCAGGACAAGGAGTTTTATGATCTAAACTGCTTCCAACAAAAAGTTGGCTTAGGCCGAGATTACACTGTAAAAGTTTGATGAAAGTTCTTTTATAGAACTTGAAAAATGCAACCAATAATCGTACCAGTTACATTTGCTCAAATGCAGTTTATAGTTTTATTGGCTGCATTTTTAAAATTTTTTAAAATAACTTTTATCAAATTTTTAGTGTAATCCCGGCCTTATTCTATTTTGTTATGGTGCCCAATGCATGACTGATTTGACTATTTAATAGTTGTTTGCATTCTTATTTCTATGTGTCAAAAGACTTTTGAGCCAAAATAAAAGTAATTTTTTTTTTTCTGAATTTAAAAAGTTTATACATATAAATGTTGTTCATAATAGTTTGCAATGAGACTGTGTGTATGTTTCATAGGATAGATTTCAAATTAAAATTTTGCAGATGCATTTATGGTTGCCAAAAGACTTGAGTGTTACTGTAAATATTGGTACATTACGTATGAAGGCTGGATATTGGACCTGTGCCATTCGGACATCAGTTGATTGGACACCACCGTTTCAATGCGAAATTCTCAATATCATGAGAACTTCAGTAATTGCAAAACGATGGAGTACTTACTGTGCTTACAACTTTATACTATAACTTAATGTGATTATGCTGTAACTATACATTTGGTATTGTCTGTTAGCTATTCCAATGACATCCGATGATACCAGCTTCATTATGTTAGTACCTACCACACAAAGGTATGCTCAGAGAATGTATTCATGTCAAAACTTGCAGCCATGTCACATCAAAACTATGACATCAATTTCTTTTTTCCTTAATAAATAAAATGAGAATATAAAAAAATAAAGACTAAATAAATAAGACATTATGAAAAAAAACTAATGGCCTGGTTGATTGGACAGAGTCACGAGACAGCATCCAAATGGCTTGGGTCCAAATGTCTGGCATCCGAAGAGTTTCATGCACCCAAATGACTGCATTCAATCATCTTGTTCAGTGTAAATATTGCTTTTTTAACCTTAGTTTTTTTTTTTTAAATTTCAGTCTGAACGTGTCTTATCGTTTGTTCCACCTGATGGAAATTTCCGTTTGATGTCCTATCATATTGGGTCTCAAAAGTAAGTTTAAAATTTTTTGATTTTTCAATCTGTCATACTTGAACATTTGCAATTATTGTTCAAAATTGTTTTCATCAACATTTTTTATGTGAAAAAAAAATGTTTTATCAATAAGTATCCAACCACAAACATTATAACATGGGTGCGTGAACTCTACCTCCCAGGCCAACATTTAAGATTTCTATGCAGTCCACAATGTAATTTGAAACAAGTATAACTTAAATTGATTTTATCAATGACTAGCTATAATACCCGGGCAGTGCCCGGGTTTTTTTCAATGAGGATTTTTGAATCACGTGATACCTCGCTCTTCCTTTCAGGGACATACAAACTGTGCCCAAGTTAACCAATATGGCAACTTCCTGTGTCAATCATGAAATAAACAAATCTAGATGTAAAAAAATGTAGAAATGAATTTCCCCCCCCTTTTTAAGGGTGCTAAGTATTTTGATTTCTCTCTTCCCCCCCCCCCCCCGAACTTCAAGTTACCCATCTGCCTGTTTCTGCTTCCAAAAATGCTTAATTAAAGCCGTGGAATTTCTTTTATATACTTTACGGGCCCATAATTAATTTTAAAACAACCTAAACTATATGAATTTATGCAGTTGAATATTAAAAGACAGTACAGGAACATTAATTTTCATGCTTGAGAGGATATAAATAAAAAGAGCTGAAATCAGTGTTATTGAATTCATATCCAACTCGAAAGTAGGTCCGGATAATTATTTTATATTTAATTTTATGGGCATCATATCTCTAAGCGAACTCAATATTTCAAGAATCCAATACAATTTTTAAAATTATTGATGTGGTGGAAAATGCTACTAAATTGGCCCTTGTTATTCAGTTTATTTACTACAAGGAGCAGTATTTATACTGCCCTAAAGTAATTCAGCTTTTATACACCTTCAAGGAAGTTATTTAGTTTTTGTTTTTTTTGCTGACTTTGAAGTAATTATGTCATTTGTGTGCAGCCCTTGAAGTTATTCAGTCTTTATAGGATTTTCAAAAGTAATCTGAAGGGAAATATGACCCTGTCAGAAAATGCTTGTGCATTCATGACTTATAAGGTTTTGAATTATATTTTTTGTGAGATACCACCAACTATCAAAGAAAGATAGATACATATGAATAGCTTGTACAGTGATAACATCTTTCTCTCCACCCTTGCAACTGAAGAATTTGTATTATAAGTTGTAAAATAGGTTAACTGCTTTTTTAGATAAATGTTATAGGCCTACATATTTTCTTATATAGTGTATATTTTTTTAATATAGATATGATTTTTTCCTACATGTTAAATATACCTGTGCTTTTTTTTTGTTTTGCATGTTCGCAGTATGGTTGCTATCCCAATTTACGTTCGTCATCATGTTACATTCAAAGAAGTTGGAGGTGGGAGAGTGGATATCACTATCGGACCAAAGCAGACTATGGGAAAGACGGTGAGATTGAAGGAATAAACGACAAATAAGAATAAAATTTGTGTGTCCACTAAATTTCTTAGGATCCAAACAGGTTTTTTTTCTCATGACCTAGGTGAGGTTCACTGGACTGATATGACAGCAGCATTGACAAGGATCTGTTAGAAACATAAATTTCAGGGTTTATAACTGATTTGTGTCAATATTGTGGTTGTACAGCTTATTGTATCGGCCCAGTGTGAACCCGACCTAAGAGCGCTTTTCCAAACATGCTGACGTGAATTCAGAAAATTTTTTGTTGTGTGTCTGAAAACTTCAATTCCATAAGTAAATGCAAAGAAAATTTTTTCACCAATGTCATTTTTTTAGTCACTGTATATATATATATATATACACATACACCTGGTGCCCGTGATTTTTCAAGCGCTAGTCAAAACTAATTCTTGAAAAACTATTGCTGAAGTTTTATTGGTGCATGATAGACAAAAATGCATCATATTGTACATATATATTCAGTTGAATTTAATTATTGTGGCATCACTGAAACTATTTTATGTACTATATTTTGATATATGTTCTTAGATTTTGATTCTCACTATATATGTGATGTGTTTTTCCATTTTAGGTAGAAAATGTAGTTATTGAAATTCCAATGCCAAAATCTGTGCTCAACATGACTCTAACACCTAGTCAAGGGAAGTACACATTCGATCCTGTTAGCAAGCTGATGGTTTGGGAAGTTGGAAGGATAGAATCAGGCAGGATGCCGAATGTCAGAGGAACTGTAAGTTTAGTGCCAAAATGTTGATGTGTATTACTGAGAAGTAAATTTTCCTGCATACTGGTGCCACTAAATTTTGTCCTAAGGTGAGGAGATGGTTGTATACACTAAACCTATTAATACAATAAAAGTCTGTTATAACGATAATTCACAATCATGAGAAAAATTTCAGTTATCACAGACTTCTCATAAGAAAATTCCCATTTTTTGCTCTGTCAGGTTGTAAAACTGTAAAAAATCACTATTTTATCTGCATTAAAACAAATTTCGATCGATAGTGAGGTTACGTTTCTCGGCCCAATAGATGAAGAGAAGACAATTTTTTTGGATACTAAGCCAAGGTGAACTTGGAAAGAAAAGTAAACTTGTCTCCATCAGGAATTGAACGCAGTCCTATTGCAAACCATAAAAACATTCTGTCCACATGTAGTTCAATTTTAGATTGTTTTGTTCTATTATTAATGAGTGAACTTTTTAGATATGAAATTAATTTTTGGTTTCATATAGCAGCTAATTCCCTAAGATATTTTTGCATAGAACTTTGTATTATCAAAGTAATTTAATCTACCAATTGAACAATTAAAATTTTCAATTATTATATCACTGCTCACTTCCATGGCTGTATGGACTCAACAGTCTCCAGCTAATCGGAAAGTTTTTTACTACAATTTTTTCAGTCATTTGGAAACAATTTCCAAACTGTAAGTTCTGGTTCTGTGATCTTTCAGTCACTTTAAGAGATTAAAATCATCATTGAATAAAATTGATATCAAATTGAATCATTAATCAAATTGAATAAAATCATCACATATCCCATGTGTTTAGTAGAAAAGCTCAAAAATATGAAAGCAGGAGTTGAAACAATTTGACTTTTCTGCGCACATTCTTTGTTTGAAGTACCTCAGAGTGAAAAAAAATTTGATGAAGAGCATGTGCCATGATAACAGTCAACATATTTAGTTCTTGAAGATAGAATAGGCGAAATGATCATGTTTGATAATTCTTTTTGATGTTATTGTGAATGCTTCCTAATTTACAACTCGCTAAAACTGAATATGTTTTGTATCTTTAAATAAATACAAATAAAACACCACAAAAGACAAAATGCCCAACGAGGTGGCTGAAAAAAAGATGCCCATAAAAATATGGATGCCATATTTTTCAAAAATACAGCAACCCAATTAAAAATGCCATTAACAAAAATTATAAACAATATATACACATGATAAAGTATACAATACCCATAAAGAATACTTATGGTAGTCTTAATCTAAGTATGGATAGCTTCTCGATTTATCCCAACATGTTTATCATTGGGATATAGTACTAATGTAACTAAGTCATGTAGGTGTTAGTACTAACATTAGCTATTTCACAATCACTTGCTAATTATTTGTTATAGCAAGATTCTTGCTATAAGCTGTACTTGTTGTAACAGACTTTTACTGTATTTTTCATAGAAATATGCAGACATAGATTTTTTTTGTGAGGAGTTTATTAAAAACGTGCATCTGGGAAAATTTTTTCAAGAAAACTATCTTCAGATCTTGCAAATCCTAGGACTACCACTGCTCTTCATAGAGTTTTGACCACACATTCTAAAACAAATGCTGGTGAGTTTCATGTGTGTGCTACAACCTCTCTGATGTTTAGGCGATGTATTCAGGGGCACCTTATGTACAGTATGCAAATATTTCACTTTTCAGTGCAAAATATTCATGATTGAACAAAGCCTTATCTTGTATTTTGCAGATTAATTTGCAGAGTGGATGTTCAGCTCCAGAATGTTCACCAACGATTTCAGTAGGTGTTAGTTTGCAAAAAAGTTTTTTTTCTCTTTTAAATTTCTAAGAAACTTCTATTTATAAAATTTACGAGCATTACATCAAAAATTGATTGTTATATTATTTCTTTGTCAGGTAAAGTTCACCATAAACCAGTTGGCTGTTTCCGGCTTAAAAGTCAATCGACTGGATATGTATGGGGAGGTGAGATTTTCAGGTTAATTATTTCTAGTTCATTAGATAAATATTGGTTCAGCTCATTTTTGAAACTTAATAGTTATCAGACAATATACAGGGTAGTAAGGGAAGTCCCTAGGTGGGCCACATTTTACTGCAGAGCTATTGATCCTAGAGGCATACTTTCAATTAGAAAAATATCAGAGTAGCATATAGACCTCAGATACACTATGTTCAAAAAAGTCTGTCTTTTTTAGAGTTTGGACATTTTCTAGAATAATACTGTGCAAATCGTTCTGAGATATTACTCACATAAATTCTATGTTTGTACTAACAATTTCCATTCAAAATTTAGTCACGAGTGCATTTAAGAGACCAACAAAAAATTAAATAAGAAATAGATGGTTCTGATCATTCCTGAATCAGAAAAAACAGTTAATAATTTGTAACATTAAAAATATATTGTACCAAATTTATGCAATACCTGTGTGCACTTTCGTGAGAATATCACGTATATTCATGAAGATATAAATGTTCGATGAGATGAAAAGATTCCAATTTTCATTGCATGCTTTTTGCTTATAACATGCAGAGTTTCAACCAATTTTTATGAAATTTAAAGAAAAATTGACACTACACGTGAAACACTGTGTAGGAATTTAAAATGTGTCAATTTATTATTTAATGAGATGAGTATTTTTAGTAAATGATTTTTAATCGTGCATTTGCAGAAAATATCTATTTTATTTTTTCATGATTTGGTTGCCAGATATATAGTGCAACTCACATAAAATTTCATTGAACATGAAGTTCATGAACTCCCGCACCAGAAGTTGACAGCTGTGCATACGTATTCCATTAGTGAGAAGGAACCGATTACAGTATTCATTTTTATGTCGAGCTGGCAGAGCTTGGAATAGACTTTCATCTGATTTCGTTTATGCACAGACATATGCGTTATTTTGTAAAAGACTACAAGTTTTGACGTCTCAAGTTTCTTGATCAGATATCCATTTGGATTTACCAATACCAATTTGTGAAAAAAATTCCTTATCATCCAAATATTCTCAGCTGGTTACTGGAGTTGCAGCTCACGATTACGCTTATATTGTTCTGTAATTTCACGACATTCAACTGGAACTTTTATATAAGTTGCACTATACATCTGGGAACCAAATTATGAAAAATTAAAACCAATATTTTCTGTGCATGCACAATCAAAAATCATCTACTAAAAATACTCTCATCCCATTGAATAATAAATTGACACATCTTAAATTCCTACACAGGGTGTCTCATGAGTAGGGCCAATTTTTCTGTAAATTTCATAAAAATTGGTTGAAACGCTGCCAGTTATAAGTGAAAAACATACGATGAAAATTGGAATTTTTATAGAAAGTATTTATATCTTCGTGAATATGTGTGCTATTCTCACGAAAATTCACACAAGGTATTATTTGAAGTTAATACAATATTTTTCTAAAGTTACAAATAATTTGTAGTTTTTTATCATATAAGATTGATCAGAAAACCTTTTTTTCTTATTTAATTTTTTGTCGGTTGCCCCCAAATGCACTCGTGATTACATTGTCACTGGAAATTTTGAGTACCAATGTTGGGTATACAGTTAAACCTCGTTAATGAGTCACTCTTGGAAGAGCAAAAATATGACTTCGTAAGTGGAGTGACTCATTAAACGAAGTAAGCCATAGCTGTGCCAATTCCTGTCTGAGGACAATTGGGACTTCCAAAAAAGTGACCCGGTAAGCGGAGTGGCGTGTTAACTGGGTGACGCACTAACGAGGTTTGACTGTATATGGCCAAAATTTCAGAACGATTTGCCCAATATTTTCTAGAAATTCGAGAAAATGTCAAAACTCCAAAAAGGGGGAACAGACTTTTGGAAACAGTGTACATCATTCATATTGCAAGGAGTAGTATAGTTATTAAAATACAAAAACTAGTATTTTATACAGACACCCTGTCCTCAAAAAATTAATTAGGATGTTGTTGCCCGGTCTTTTCTGAGGCCAGCTAAAAATATTTTCAGGTTTGTAAGTGCAATATTCACTGTGGCATTTGAATTAAAAAATTGGAGAAAAATCTGGAAAGAACAGCAAAAATTAATGGGCAACGCTTCTTGCCCTTATTTATGCTCTTCTATCCCAATTTTTTAATTAAAACATTTCAGTGAATATTGCACTGAGAAACATGATTTTTTATTTTTTTTCATTTTTTGGCCTCAGAAGAGACAGGGCAACCACTATCTAATTAGGTTTTTGAGGATAGTTTGTTTGTTTATAAAAAGTTAGCTTTTGTATTTTAATAACTATACAACCCCCTGCAATATGAATAATGCATCTGATGTCTCCACGTTAATTGGATACTTATCTAGCTGGAAGTACGCCTCTAGGATCAATGGTTTCCCAGCAAAACATGGCCCAGGGACTTTTCTTATTACCTTGTATGTCTGTCTATAAGAATTTCTGATTTTTTACAGACAAATGTAAGTATTTTTGCTTCATGTACAAATAACAATATATTAAGATATATGTCTGCCCGAGTGGGTAATTAGGCACCATACCTGTATCATGACCCAGAGTTTTCTTTAAAGATTTAGCCGTCTACAAATCCTTGTGTTTTTCATCCCCCATTAAAACATGCTTTAATTCCTGGATCACTGTGTAATAATTCATTCAGAAGAAGCTTCATGTAGAATTTATTGCATTATACAAAATGCTTTATGGCAGGGCTGTTTTAAGTGCACCATTGGCAAATTGAATTTTTGGAGGCTACCTATCTAACTAGAAATATCTGCCTACCAATTCACATGCTTAATCCCATAAATCTTAACCATTCATTATCTTGTGGCCCCCTAGGCCATGCCTGGGTGGGGCCAAGCATTAAAACGACACTGCTTTTATGACTACAAAATTTAGTAAATCTTACCATCTATTTTTTTATTTTATTTTCAGAAATACAAGCCATTCAAAGGAGTGAAATACGTGACGAAAGCCGGCAAATTCCAGGTCCGTATCTAGTTTCCGTCGTACCACAGATGAATCAGACATTTCTTTTTTATGAGTATTAAAGTGATCAATCTAATGTATGCGCTGGTTTCCGTTGATGTAAATAAAGTAATTGATTGTTTGATTTGCGTTTATGTGTTACTTTAATTTTGAAGAGTGTTGATGAAAATGAAATGCAATATGCAATGTTCAAATCGAATCATATTTTAGTGTTTAAGCAGAGGCGCATTTATGGTTTTGCCGCCTACAGGCTACACAAATTTTGCTGCCCTTCTCCCATTCTAGTCTAATTTTCTTGACTACTCTTTCATCGAATTTGTCACTTTTAGCCTCCCTCCACTCCTGCAAGTATACCTATATTTCTAAGTCACACTTTTAATCATTCACATGCTTGCATATTGTTTTGGTCACTCACATGCTTTCATACGCACTAGGTCACTCTTATGATTATGCACTGATATGGTTCCTTGCTGGGTAATTCACATGCTTTTGCACAGTCTAGGTCACTGTTTTGATCATTCACAAGTCTGCACACGCTGTAGGTTATTCTTTTGGTCATTCACATGCTTGCTCATGCTCTAATGGCCATATTCACCGACAGAGTTTAAACTACAATCGCAGGTTAAAGGATTAGCGATCGACAATGATTGGTTAAAATCCTCAATTTTACCAATCCGTCTCGATCTTCAATCCTTCCATCTGCGATTCATACAGGCGGAGATACCCGGCGTCAAAGGTGGAGTCGACTGATCTAATGTATATATGAATTGACATCACCATTGTGCCCCTCCCCGGACTTCCAAGGCTATCTCCGCCGATGCTGTGATTGTAGTTTAAACTGTGTTGGTGAATACGGCCGTAAGTCACTCTTTTGCTCACCTGCGTGTTTGTAAACTTTAGGTCACTCTTTTGGTCACTCACTGACCTAGCTCCTATCTATCTGGACATAGGCGAATTTATCGAGGGTTACACAAATTTTGTCGCTCTTCTCCCGTACTACTACTTTTATTGGCCAGTCATTCCTCAAATTTTCCGCCTCTCTGAACTTCCCGCTCCGAGCTACAGCCCACTAAGCTCCTTGTAAATACGCCACTGTGTGTATGCAGTTATCAGTAGGAGAAAAATTGGATCGAAAAGTGCAGACTAGGCGCGATTTTCTGGCAGAAAAAGAAATTCAAAAACGCGGGGCAAGGGTGAGAGAAAATTCAGAAAGCGTGGACGGAACGCGAGAAATTCAAAAAAGGGGCGAAGAAGGGAGCAGAGAAAATTGGGAAAGAGCCAGGTAGGGTACAGGAAAAAGGACGAGGGGCATAAATTCAGTCAAGTTATGTCCAAGAAATGAAAATTCTAGTAGTTTTGAAACTAAAGTGAAACATGAAAAAATTCCAGCAAAATGATTTTCCTGAAGGTTCAATTTCCTTGAAAATATTAAGGGTAATACAAAAAGTAAATTTTTTTTAAATTTCTTATACGGATCTATTCAATAATATGATCCACCCTAATAAAAAATTACAAAAATCAACCGATGTCTTAGATAATTTTCAATTTTTATGAGGTAAATCTTTTTGATTCAGGTGGTGATAAACTGAAAATGAATTAAAAGACGAATGAAGCTGAGGTAGATTTCTGCCGCTGCGAATGGTGTGGGCACTGGCATCTTCTGCTGTGAATGAAAAGGAGGCAGGCATTCTCAGCTGTGGATGGAGTGGATGTAGGCATTTTCGATTGTGAATAAAGCCAAGGCAGGCATCTTCAGCTTCGAAAGAAGTGTTCAGGCAGATATCTTTAGCTGCGAATGGAGCGGAGGCAGGCGGCGAGTCGGAGAACCAACTTATGTAGGTGCATAGCATAGGCGGAGGTAGCCTTCGAAGTCTGGGGGCACGATGATGATGATGTCAATTATATATGCATATATGCATTAGATCAGTCGACTCCACCTTTGACGCTGGGGGGGGGGGGGGAACCCTACACTCCTCCGTATCTCCGCCCATGGTGCATAGGACCATCTCGTAGTTTACGAGAGAGAGAGAAATAATTCTTGTATTATTATCCCCCCTATAAGAAGGGACGATCGTCCCGTAACAGAACTGCCCCATAAAACCCAGTGGACCATGGACTGGGAAGCAACCGATAGAGGCAGCCTCCATGAGATCAAGTACCATGATTTTCAAAAGTATGTAAATATGCAAGCCCCCCCCCCCCCCCCAGTTTTCACCATGGGGGCTCCGTGATGTTGGGACCACTCTATTAGAACCTCCACAAGAGGGGAACTTATTGAAGTCCAGGATAAGGGTCCAGAGACTGACCTTATTTCTAAAAGTTGTGTTCACTATGAATTTAAATCAGTTCAATATAAGTAGGAAAAGTCTCAATCCTAAATTAGTCTGGTGCCCTGGATACGACACGAGGGCCACGGGAAGTGTTGACCATGGGCAAGAAAACCAATTGTGTTCAGAATTATTGATGGGTTTCGAAGGTGCATCAAAACCAAGCGCGGATCCAGAGAAAGGCGATCGCTTCTCCCAAGCGCTGAATAATGTGTGGTAAATTTAAATGTGTGGCATTTTTTACATCTTTACGAACCAAGTATAGTTTAAATATATTTCATACAAATATTCAGAGTTTGCGAGCTAACTATGATAATTTTTTAGCAGAATTTTCAGGTTGTTTGAACAAAATATCTTTATTAATTTTTTCTGAAATTTGGATTTATAGTAATGAAGTGAACTTGTATAATAAGTTGGATAATTTCAACTCGTTTTTCTGTTCCAGAGAAAATAGCAGGTCGGGGGGAATCGCAGTCTTTGTACGGAAAAATCTTATTTTTAATCAGATTGATATTCATTTCACTACGGCTGAATGTATCCTATTATTCAGTAGGGAATTTAATATTGCACTCTTATCTATCTATCGTTCTCACCAATTCATAATAGCTGAATTTAATAATGAGCTCCAATCTGTTTTATCCAACCTTAATTTCGATAATATTATTATTATAGGGGATTTAAATATAGATATTTTCACAAACAGTATTGACGTCCTTGATTACCTGAACTGTCTAAGCCAATATGGTTTTAAGTGTCTGATAAATAAGCCTACTAGAGTGAGAGATACATCCACTTGCATCGATCATATTTTTTTTAAATCACAAAATAACCCATCCACTATTTCTTCTGGAATAATTATTAATAATCTAACTGATCATTTTCCCATAGTTATGAAACTGAGCCATAATACAGTTCCAAGCTCAAAAATTTCTGATTGTAGGTATTTTACAGTAATCGACAAAAATATGCTCTCTAATTTTCTAAATAGTTATAAATACAATTGGAGGGATAATGTTGATATCGATACGCAATATAAAACTTTTGCATTTGCATTGAATTCTATTAAAAATAATTTCAAATATCGCACTAGGAGAACGCATAAATTTAATAATAACTGGATGACGAACGAATTGTTACGTATGGTTCGCAGAAAAGAAAAACTGTATAAAAAAATGCGGAAATATCCATTTGATAGAATCTACAGAACAGCGTATCAATGCACAGCCAATGAGCTTAAAATCCGTATTAAATTAGTTAAAAATGAATATTACAAGCAACAGTTTATGAAATGCGATACTAATAAAAAGAAATGGGAATTTATTAACAGTATTGTGGAAAAACAAAATAAAGCTATTGTGTTGCCAGATTCTACTGATACTCTACAACTTGCAAATCAATTCAACACCCACTTTGATCATATAAGCCACAGTACGTCTTTATTTGGTAACAATGATGATTTTAAAAAATACCTTGCGCCTACCATAAATTCCTTTACCTTTTTTGATGTAGTCGATCTTGAGGTACATAGCACTTTAAATTCTTTTTCTAAAACTAATTCGTTTGATTACGATGGAATTAATATTTACTTGATTAAAGAGTTTGCTGCAAATAATGTCGCATTTATCACAAAGTTCATAAATACCTCATTTCAACTTACTGTATTTCCTGAGTCACTGAAACGAGCCACTATCACTCCTGTTTTTAAAGCTGGCGATAAAAATTCTCTGCTGAATTATAGGCCTATCTCAATTGTACCGATTTTTTCTAAACTTATTGAAAAAATTCTTTCAATTAGAATATATAATTTTTTGTATTCTGTGAATTTTTTTGCTAAAAACCAATTTGGTTTTCTAAAGGGACGAGGTGCTGAAAATGCCCTTTTGGCCTTTTCGAAATTTATTTATAATGGCATTGACAAGAACAAATTTACTGTTGCAATATTTTTAGATATTTCAAAGGCTTTTGACAATGTGAACCATTATATTCTCATTCAAAAACTTAATTCAGCTGGTATTCGTGGTCATATTTTAAATTGGTTCACTTCATATTTATATAATAGAGAACAAAGAGTCATAATACAGGATAATTTCAGTAATTATGTCCATATAAATAGAGGAGTCCCACAAGGATCTATATTGGGTCCTTTACTTTTTCTGATTTTCATTAATGATCTTCGTAATTTAGAATTTGACGGTTCCATGATCACTTATGCCGATGATTCTGTTTTAATGTATTCGTGTGATGATCTTGACAGACTTAAGAATCATATTAACCATGATCTTATATTAATTCAAAAATGGTTCTATGCTAATGATTTAAAATTAAATTTACAGAAGACAAAATACGTTAATTTCAATCTTATGCAATCTGATTTACATCTTAATCTAAAATTTCATACCCTCGCTTGTGATTTTCAACCTCATTGTCATTGCGATGCAATTCAAGAAGTAAATAATATTAAATACTTGGGTTTAAATGTAGACAGCAATTTAAAATGGAAATCTCATGTTCATGAACTACTTAAAAAACCCCGTTTTGTTTTATATAATTTTTATTATATAAGTAAGAAAGTTTCCGCTAATTTCTTAAAAGACCTTTACTATGCTTGGTTTTATTCACTTATAAATTATGGCGTAATTATATGGGGTGGTGATTATAAAACTAATTTATTGCCTTTATTTTCAATACAAAAAAGAGTTTTCAAAACTTTGAATCGGGGTCAGATTCATTCCTCTACAATTTTTAGAAATCTTAATCTACTTCCTTTACGCCATAATGCTATTTTTCGTATTATTCTGTTCTTAAACCGTAATAAAGGCTTATGCAGTTTAAAAGATAATGTTTCCGAGCGTAGACCTCATATGATTTACCGTATTCCTACTTTTAGGAAAGAAATTTTTCGTAAACATTTTTATTATTTAGCTCCGAAATTATATAATTCACTACCGTTAGAAATACAAAATATACCCACACACGCGGCATTTAAAAAATCATTATTCAAATTATTAATTTCAATAGACGACGTAGACTCTTATTTTGACCTTTAGGAGGAGCAATAAAATTTATTCAATTTAGCTTTGCCACTTTAATTATGTATATTTTTTCAATAAAAAAAAAATTTGTTCTTGTTTGTGTTTGTCTATGTATGTGCGAGTTTAATTTTTTTTCCTCATATATTTTTTATCTATAATGTTTTGTTTTATTTTACATTTCTCGCCATGCATTAAGAACTTTGTCTTTTTTTGTGTTGTGTACGTTTTTTCGTTCTTGATTTTTTTTTTTTATCTTTACGTATTTTTTTATTCGACAATGATAAATTTGTCGCTTTTATGTTGTATATCTGTCCCTTTTTTTTTTTTAATGTTTCTGTTCATGTCGTATATTTTTAGATATTTTATTCATTAATTATGTAAATTTTCAATCATCCGTACAGGCATCACAGCCTCTGGATGATAAATATGTTTTGTTTTGTTTAAACTAATCTAAATCTCTGTATGTTGTAAATGAATAAATTGATTTGATTTGATTTGAAATTTGTCTGTTCCGTAACTTGGTAAAATACGGGATGATCATCCACCTACGGAATAAGTCGCTTCTCCGACACATCACCTTGCATCCGCCTGCCTCTGCTCCCTTCACAGCTGAAGATATCTGCTTCGGCTTCTTTCGCAGCTGAAGGTTCCTGCCTCCGCAGCACATGCCCCCCTCCTCAAGAGTGAGGGCTCAAGCCCTGGGGTCCGGGACGATGCTCATCATTGGTTTTTTTTCACCCTATAAATTCATCATGAAAAGGGACTCGTGAAAGTTTGGTATGGAGGTCCGCAAAAATTCCCAGCCCAGGGGTCCCGCGGCAGGATGTTGGGGCCATGCCGCTGCATTTAAAGCTGAAGATGACTGCCTTCGCTCTAGCGCGGATCCAGTGGGGGGTGGGAGAAAGGAACGATCGCCCCTCCCAAGAGCCGAATAATAAAATGTTTCGGTCCCGTAAAATACGGGACGATCAAACTAACTCACACTATTCGCCCCTCCCGTCACATCGTCCTGGATCCGGTTAAAACTTTCTGAAAACATCCGTAACTCAACCAAAAGTCGTATGCGCATGCGTGCGAAACATCCATCCCCGAGATTGCTCCGGGATAAAATACCAGAGATCTTTCCGGAGAAGAGAGAGAGCGCAACGGGATGAAGAGGCTTCTGCCCGATCCGCGAAAACTCTGGTGCAATAAATTAACTCAACAATTAATTTTCACCTTAATTTTTGTCGTATGTGCGCAAACTATCGACCAAAAATATCTCGACGAGGCTTTCGAGATTTCAGATTACACATGGTTGACTGAGGACGGCGATATTTACGGCTCGTGGAGTCCCCATGCGGCTATCAGGTAATTAATTAATTAATTAATTTTTTAAATATGAGCGATAATTAAATTATAAAAAATTATTATTTTTTCTTCTATTATACTAAAATACCCAATGTGATAATGCATTTGATTAGCGTCTGATAAGTGTTTCTTGATCTTTACCATGTCCATGGACCCCCCCCCCTCTTTCCGCCTGAATTATCCGCCCTGGGCTCAGCCCTCTATCCCTGGAAGTACGACTTTGTCTCCAAGTCACTATTGTGGTCACTCCTATGATTGAATACTTTCTTGGTGATTTTTTGGTCACTCACTGACCTGGTTCCTCCACTCTCTAGTCTACTCCCATGCTTAAACACTCTGTAGGTCACTCTTTTGGATGCTCACTGATCTGGTCCTACTCAGCGTGACTCTTGGTCGCAGTCGGAGTCACTCATTTGTTTATTTACATGCTTGCACACTGTTTTGGTCACTCACATGCTTGCACATTGTTTTGGTCGCTCACAAGTTTGCACACTATCTTGGTCGGTTTTTTGGTCATTCACGGACTTGGTTCCTTGCTCTCTAGGTCACTACTATGCTTACGCATTCTCTAAGTACACTTTTGACCGTTCTCACTTTCCAGGTCACTCACGTGGTCGCACAATCATTTTGGTTGCTCACCAGCTTTTACACTTTTTGATCGCTTGCATACGCTCTACGTCACTCTTTCTGTCACTCCTCGACCTGGTCCCTCGCTGTCTAGGTCAAATCTTTAGGTCACTCACACACTTCCACACTGTATTGGTCTCTCACATGCTTGCACACGCTCTGGGACATTTTTTTTTTTTATCATTCACATGCTTGCACGCTGTTTTGGTGACTCACGAGCTTGCACACTGCTTTGGTGTCACTCACTCTATAAGTAGAAGCGGATTTTTATAGTATTTACTGCCTGTGACTTATAAACATTTTGCTGCCTTTCTCCCATTCTAAGTTTACTAAGTTTTTTGATCACTCATTCTTCAGATATGCCGCTCTGGGGGCGCACAGAGGGTTATGAAGTAATAAAGCATTCAGTGTGAAATGAAAAAATATGCCTCTATACACTTTCAGAATCCGGCAGAACTGTCGTAGAAGCAAGGCAATCTCAATCCATGGGGCCCCCATGCTCTTGGGTCTCATACTTATGGGGAGGGGCCCCACATAATGAGATCTGGTGTTATGATTTTGAAATGCAAGTATGTAAATATGTGAGCTGTTACGTTTCAGTTGAGTATGGGGGTGGGGGTGGGGGTGGGGGGTGGGGGTGGGGGGTGGGGGGGGGTGGGGTGGAGCAGTGCATCACTTTATCCGGCGACCCCTGTGTTGAGACTGCTATGCTTCCCTCTAAAAGAAGGAAGCTCACTGAACTTTAGCCCAGGGTGACATGCCGGGAGGGTAGATTCATTGGATCGTCCCGTGGTTTACGAAGACTTATTGCCCCCCCCCCCCCATATAGTTTGGCTCTTGGGAGGGATGAACACCCACCTTCTGGACCTGTGCTTGGCCCAGGGTTCCAGAGACTGATTTTATTGATAAAAAAAATTTTGCTCATTATAAATTTAATTTTAATTAAATACGATTCGATAAGTAGAAAGGGCCTCGCTCTTGGATGAGAGTAGGGGGAGGGGTGGGTAAGACAAGAGGGCCGCGTAAAAAGTTTGGTGTGGACCTTGGGATGGACGTGGGTTGAAAACGGTTCAGAAACACTGCTCTAAGGGCTATGGATCCGGTTGAGAAACACTGATTAGCTACTAAAACTGTAATTGAGACAAGCCCCAAGACTTTCTCAACAATACCGTGGGCCCTGGGCCAACCAGTGCACTAAGTCTCCCTTCCCCCCCCCCCAAAAAAAAAAAAGTTGGACGTAATTGATTTTAATTGCTATGCACGGTCATCTGAGGTAGAGCCGTCTTAAGAGCACCATGGCTCGCCGGGCCAAATGATTAAATCTCAACCAGATCCCTTTTTTGTGAGGCCCCCGGGCCGTGGCCGGGTGGGCCCATGCCTTAAGACAGCACTGATCTGAGGCCCCCCCCCCCACCCTTGTGCACCAAGACGGTTCGGACCTGGGCCCGTTCTCAAGATATCAAAATATGGTTTCAATGATTTTTGCTCAAATGTGTGTATTATATATAGGTTGTAATCAATGGGTTTATTGACATACTATATAACTTGATGTTGACAGATCGCCCTGCTATGACGAATATGGATTCGCCCAGATTTGCAACCCGGAGTTTTCCAATGCAGCCGCCTATAGGCTTATAGAAGCCACGAACACTTGCGGATTGGGACCTAAGGGACGCCGGGAGTTCTGCCGTCAGACTGACAGTCCCAGAGTCAAGGCAACGTGTGAAATATGCGACGCCAGGATACCGGGGGCGACGCATCTGCCACAGCACATGACGGACATCAACACCATGGAGAACTTGACCTGGTGGATGAGCGAGACCATGGAAGACGGGATCGAACATCCCGGGCAGGTCAATTTGACATTGCACCTTGGTGAGTGCTTTATTAATTAACTAACCCCCTACACCAATTCCGTTGCTTCGGCGGGGCCCTAGGGTCTATATTTCTGAACAACCCCCCCCCCCCACGCGACCGCAAACCAAACTTTTTAAATATGAACTAAGTGGCTCATTTGCAGATCACTCAGGTGACCCGCAGTACATTTCCAGTTCGCTTAAGGAACCTGCGGCATATTTACATATCACGTGGGTGACACGCGGTACAGTCCTAGTTCGCGTAAGCGGCCCGCAGCACGTTTACAGATCACATAAGTGATCCGCGGTGCAGTTTCACGTCACTTACGAGACAGGCGGCATATTTACAGATTACTCGAGTAACCCGCGACAAAGTTCCCACAGAATATTTACAGATCCCAAGTGGGCCCCCGGTGCATTCCTACGTCAATTAAGTGACCCGCGACGTATTTACGGATAATTTAACTACAAAAATAATACAAATAAATATAATTTTTTTGTTCATTTTAAATACAATTTTAACGCATTTAAAAGAAATGCATAAATATGCAGTTCAAAAAATACGGGTTTTCTTACTTTTTAAGCATATTTTTCATTTATACTGCATTTTAAGGCATACTTCGGTGCTTTTATTGCGTTTTAAGCATATTTTTCATTTTCGTACATATTTTTCTATTTTTATGAATATTTTTCTATTTTGTAAATATTTTTCATGTTATTTGATATTTCTGCATTTGAAATGCACGTTTTTTTTTTTATCATGTTTCCTCTTTAGGGAACTTCAGCATTTCTGACTGCATATTTTTACGCATTTTTAAATGCATATTTTTACTCAATTTTAAATGCATATTTTCTTATTTTTGAGTGTATTTTTTCAGTTTTACTGCCTATTTTTGTTTTCTCTCAGGTCATACTTCAGTGCTTTCGATGCGCATATTTTTTAAACATTTTAGTACATATTTTTCAGTTTCCGTACACATTTTTTCATTTTCGTTCATATTACTCTATTCATGCATATTTTTCTTTTTCGTAAATATTTTTTCATTTATAGGTCATATTTCTGCATTTTTAAATGCATATATTTCTTTTCATTTTACGCATATTTTTCAATATTCCCATAGAGCATATTGAAAATTTTTTTAAAGCATATTTTTCTTATTTTGTACATATTTCGGTATTTTCAAATGCATATTTTGAAACTTTTATGAATTTTTTTTCATTTTTCGGCATTTTTAGATGCATACTTTTTACACTTTGCATTTTTAGTCCCATACTTTAGCATTATTACATGAATTCGTTTTCATTTTTTGCACATATTATTGATTTCATTCCATATCTCGGTATTTTTAAAAATGCAGATTTATCTTGATTTTTACATATTCCAGCGTTTTCTAGAGCATATTTTGCCTTTTTTTAGCGCATATATAATCCCGGGTCTAGTTATTACATTTGAAAATTTATTTTCCCCCCAGATAAAACGCGTGAATTTTAAATGTAATTTAAATATTTCATTTTTGGCAAAATACCAATATGTAGAGTATAGTATTACCACAGGGACTGTGAATCCATCAGTTTTCGGATGTTGAGGATGATGATCCTCGATGGTGGCCAAAAAAGAGGCCCTGGACATCTCCCAAAACAGATCGATATAGCGAGGCTCCAGACGGCCGGGCTCTCTCTCTCTTTGTCTCTCTCGTTATAACGCTTTTTTATACAGCGATAGTCTTCTCTAAGTTGCGAGAGTGAATACCCGGAAATATTTTCCACGTGGAAAATTTCTTTTCAAAACATTTCTCCAAACTTTCTATAGAAAAGTCACTTTTTAGGAGTTTGAGGAAAAGCGCAGGTGTAAAGGAATGCGTGAATTATGAAATTTTCTTTAATGGAAGATTAATTTATAATTTTTTGTTGCGCTGACAATTTAATTTATATTTTGTTATTCTGAGAATTTAATTTGTTTGTTTTTTGTTTTTTTTTTAAATTTGATTTTATCGTGAAAATTTATTTTTTTTTGTTCTGAAAATTCAATTTAATTTTGAGAGTTAGGCTGAAAATTTAATTTAATTGTGTTATCTGATGATTTAATTTGAATTTGATTTTGTTATGAAAATTTAACTTAATTTAATTTTGTTATTCTGAAAAATTTAACTTCATTTAATTTTGTTATTCTGATAATTTTTAATTTAGTTTTGATTTTGTTACCATGAAATTTTAATTTATATGTGCTATCCCGGAAATTCAGCAGACACTTTCTATTCTGGAAATTTAATTGATATTTGTTATCTTGGAGATTTAATCAATTTCGTGCGTTATTCTGAAAATGCAATTTGATTTGATTGCAATTTTTTCATCCTGAAAAATTAATTTTGCTATTCTGAAAATTTAATTTCGTTATTCCGAAAATATTTTTTTAAAATTTGATTGTACTTTAATTTCGTTATTCTGAAAATTAAATAAAATTTAGTTATCATGAATGTCTTTTAACCTTTTATCCCAATTTTTGGAAAATTTAATTTTATCTATTTAATATACAAGTTGGATATTCATTTTGAACTATATATTCATTTTATCTATTTAAAAATAAATTAAATCTTTATTTAATTTATTTTTATCATTCTGAAAATCGAATTTAATTTTGTTATTCTGAAAAAAAATTTATATTCGTTATCCTGAGACTTTTCTTTAATTTAATTTTGATTTTGTAATTCTAGAAATTTAATTTGATTTAATTTTAATTCTGCTATCCTCAAAACTAAATTCAGTTTTGTTATCCAGAATGTCCTTTATCCTTTGTTATTCCTATTTCTGAAATTTATTTTAGTATTTTTCTGTTATTTTGAAAACTTAATTTGATTTAATTTTGTTATTCTGGAAATTTTTTTTTTGATTTAATTGTAATTTGGTTTTTCTGAACGTCATTTATCTTTTTGTTATCCCTATTTCTGAAATTTTATTTTCATTTCATTTTGTTGTTTTGAAAATTTAATTTAAGTTTGTCATTTGGATGATTTCTAAAGCCGGATTGTTTATGAGTAGTAAAACTTGAAATTTTAGTAAATTTTGTTTCATTTTTATTAAAATGATCGTTATTTAATATTAATCAACATATTATAAATGTATTGAAATTTATTCTGAAGTGATTATACATATATGATGTTCAATTTTTTTGTGATTTTCAACGACTAGAATTTAATTACATACTATATTTTTTGCTCTCATTTTCTAGATATTTGAGCTTCGTTATTTCTTTGACTTGTGTTTTTGATTTCGTGATTGGTGTTTAGGATTTCGCGATTTTGTGATTTTGTGCTCATGATTTCGTGATTTTGTGATTTTGTGCTCATGATTTCGTGATTTTATGATTTATGCTTATGTGATTTCGTGATTTTATGATTTATGCTTATGTGATTTCGTGATTTTATGCTTATGTGATTTCGTGATTTTATGCTTATGTGATTTCGTGATTTTATGCTTATGTGATTTCGTGATTTTATGCTTATGTGATTTCGGGATTTTATGCTTATGTGATTTCGTGATTTTATGATTTATGCTTATGTGATTTCGTGATTTTATGATTTATGCTTATGTGATTTCGTGATTTTATGCTTATGTGATTTCGTGATTTTATGCTTATGTGATTTCGTGATTTTATGATTTATGCTTATGTGATTTTATGATTTATGCTTATGTGATTTCGTGATTTCTGCGTATATGTTATTTCGTGATTTTGTGACTTATGATCTTATTTTATCTCTAATTTTGGGATAATTTTACTAATCTTTGTGATCCTGCCAACCACGTTCGTGATTTAATCACGAGTTTTGCAATCTTGTTACCAATTTCCATTTTGTGGTCATTATTTTCCATAATCTTTTTTAATATTCTTCATCTCGTCATTTTTTTTTTTTTAATTTTGTGATCTTTCACTCATCTCTGAGAGATACATCACCTACTTAAATGATTTTTCACTAATTTTACGATTTTTTTTTGCTGATTTTCGTGACCTTTACTTAATCTCCGTGATCTTGCCATTAATTTCATGGCATTAATTTCTCGCCACTAATTTCCACATGAATGTATCAGTAATTTTGTGATATTTTTGCTTAATAATCTAACCTAGTTTTCCGCAATGATTATAGATTTCTCTGTACATCTCCATCATCTTGTCTTATTAATACATAATGTCTCATCTTGATATTAATACGTTACGCATGTACATATTACACTAGTTTTAATTATCGTGCCGCTAATTTCGTGATTTTTCTGTCAGACTTCGCGATTTCTGTTATTTTCCATATTTCTCCGTGATCTTATCACCAATTTTGTGAATATTTCGGTAATTTTTTTCCTCCGTACATCTTGATCTTTCACTAATTTTTATGATGTCGTTTCTATTTTTGTGATTCTTAGCCTAATCTCTGTGATATATCTCTTGCCACTCCATTTTTTTAATCTTTCTACAAATTTTGTTTTCATTCAACCCCCGTCACCCTTACACTAATCTCAAAGAAACATTTGCTTTTGTGATTTCGATTATCTGCCAGAGATGTACTTGGTGTGCCATATCGACTTTTATTGAATTTGGTCAACAAAATTTATAAAACAGGATCTTTATGATTAAAGTTCCACTTTGTGAAATGGCTGTCAAAGGAAACTACTGGACAGAATGTTATCGAAGATGGTAATAGTTTACAGAAGGTCATGGGATTAAATTTTGCACAAAGAAAAAGTTCAAAACTCACCACCAGCGGGGAATGGTGCTGTATGTAAGTAATATTGTTGAACGAAAAAAAGACACGAAGACATCGGTTTAAAATGTTTCTAATCGTTTCTAAAACGAAACTTTGTGGGGTTATGCAAAATCGCAATGGCTATATGGCATAAGGCAGGAGGAAGTTAGAATTACGCAAATGCGATTTACACGTCATTTGATTTTTCAGCTATAAAATTCACTGTTTATGGTGATAACATAAACAATTTGACGGAATTGAAAAATGCGATACACCAAAGTACGTAACATTGCTCCTGATTTGCTAAGAGCTATTGTTGAGAACGCGGTAATGCGATTTAACTTGTTTTCAGGAAATGGTGGACGTCACATCGAACATGCTTAGCAACACGTTTTTAGAAACGATTAAAAACATTTTAAACCCATGTCTTCATGTCTTATTTCGTTTAACAATATTGCATACAACGCCATTCCCCGCCGGTGGTGAGTTTTTGAACTTTTTTTTACCAAGTTTGATAACATTTTGTCCAGTAGTTTCCCTTTTATGGCCACTTCAAAGTGGAACTTCAATTATAGTACCCACTGGCTGTACCCACTGGAACAGTGCGTATCAAGCTTTCGTATTACTATATAGAAATGCTTCAATATCCTAAAGAGGCTTTGATATATCTAGAACGCATAGAATGAATTAATATCCCGAGAATGTGTAGGAAGATTGTGCGTACCTTCAAAAATGCGTACGAGAGGCTTTCATAGCCTTAGAAATGCGTATGTATAAGACTTTCACGGTCATGTATGAGTTATGTATCAGTCTCTGTAAGAAGTGCGTATGAGGCTTCGATATTTTATAGAAATTCTCAAGAGGCTTTCGTACAGTCAGAGTACGTTCTCAGAGTTTACGTTTTTACGTTTTCAGAGAGTTTACGTTTGTCAGAGGTTTGGGTCCTGAAGAAATATGAATTTTTGGGACCTCCCCCTCATCTTTAGCCTTCTTTAAGGCATTGTTGTTGCTGTGTTACAATTATGTGTAAATACTGGCAAATCACGAACCATTAGAATTGCGTGCAAGGCCGTATAGTTCGTTAAAAATTTGTATAGTTCTCATAAATATTCGTTGTACTTAGCTCTATAAATGCCTAGAAGGTTTGTCGATTCCCTTGAAAATACATAAAAAAAAAACTTGCGCACTCCCTCGTTTACTGTGCCGTAACTAATAATCAGCATTTCCAACTGACTTGATCAGTATTAATTGGTTTTTGTTTCACCGTTGCTGATCATTTTCACAGGCTCCCAGGTGGTCCGTCATGTAAGGCCCCGGGGATACGCATACCACTGATTAAGACCCTATACATTGAATTATATTCATTAGAATAAATTCTCTTTCATCAAATTTCTACTTCCTTCTGACAATTTTTCTAACTACTGCCCGCTTCCAGAGACTTTCCTGTAATTCTATCTTCCTTTGCTTTTCTTTTGAATCACTGTGATCTCCGTGATACTGACATTATTTTTTTTTCTTTGCTGCAAATTTTGTTTTCATTCCACTTCCGTATACAGGGTGTTGTGTTGAAGTGGTGGCAAACTTAGAGGGGGGGGGGATATTAAGCATAAAAAGGAACAAAAATTGCCATAGAATATGGTATCGCAAACCACGTTCAGTCGGTGAAAATCGCAAAATTGCTTACGAAGGGGCAGACATCGCCAGCACACCCAGAAGGGCCACGTAACAAGGGTTTTTGCCCCCCCCCCCACAACAACTTTAAATTTTATAACGGTGCTATTTGTTCTCACCTAAAATTTCCGCCCGGGGCAGTTGCCCCCCCCCCCCGCCCCCCTAGTTACTGCCCTGATGACACCCTGGTATCTACGAACGCGTCCAACAATCGTTACTCCGACCCTGTCGGCTGTGCAATGGGGGGGGGGGGCGCAAAGCACATATACTGCTTTATGAATTATGCACAGTTTAAACGGGATTTATACTCAATTAGCTATAAGCTCGGGCCTGAAAAATGACCTATTTCCTAGTTCAATATCATGGGTTTTTGGTCATAGGGAATTTGATGCAATTTGTTACGGAGGTATCTAAAGTTTTAGTTCGTGTAGAATCCTTGGTTGTTAGGCTTTTAACGAAGCTACTGTAGTTACGGTGGACTTTTTAAAACCAGACTTTTTTCACACACACACAGGCCGCAACTAGGGGAGGGGCAGATGGGTCTGGTGCCTCTGGTGCCGGACCAGAGAGGGCACAAATTTCACCCTTTTAATACCTCCTTTAACATTACGAGGAAATGAAAAAGTGCTTGCTTGTCCCGGCTGACTGAGCATGTAGTTGCGGCCCAGCACACACATGCACACGAACGCGCACAGGCATGTACACGTAAACTCGGTGAATATATTTATATTCACCTTATTTGTCTATTTATATTTTGTTTTTTTTTTAATTTTAATTTTAAATTCTTGTAAAATCCGGGAGGGGGGGGGGCGATTACCTCACCTTAATCCCTCAAATGACGGGCCTGGATCTGTAACTGTGACGTGGGTCATTGAAATGATTTGGAAATGTAGCGCTGGCCTCTCAAGTCATCTTGAAAATTTCCTATTAAGTTATGCGGAACTGCACTGTGGGTTATTTAAGTGATCTGGTAATGTGCCGCTTAGTCCATTTTTGCAAAATTAAGTTTGAGGGCAAAGGCCGCATCAGATGACTCCGAGGGCCACGGGTTGAGCATGTATGAACCAATGTTTCTTGAACTACTCGGACAAATTTGAATTTCCGCCGATCTAGTGCACACTCAATAAACCTTGACTCGCAAACTCGAGTATACGAGAGAGAACCACTATAGTATCCTACAGTGAATTATACGTTTCATTTCAGGAAAGTCTTTTGACATATCCTACGTGAGCCTCCGGTTCTATTCGAGCCGTCCCGAGAGTTTCGCCATCTACAAGCGCACAACCGAAGAGGAGGACTGGATACCATATCAGTACTACAGCGCCTCGTGCCAAGAGACTTACGGCTTGCCGGACGGCAACTACGTCCTCAGGGGCAACGAGACGATCGCCCTGTGCACTTCGGAGCACAGTGACATATCGCCGCTGACGGGCGGTACCGTCATATTCAGTACGCTCGAAGGCAGGCCGAGCGCCGACAATTTCGAGAACACCCCGGAACTACAGGTAACTGTCGAACCGTCCTCTATTGTTTCAAGGTGTTGCCAAGGCATTTTGCAAAGCATCTACACCAGTGACGTTAATTTCTTGTGTCTTTCAGGAGTGGGTCATTGCGACGTCCTTGAGGGTGACCCTGGACCGTCTAAATACTTTCGGGGATGAAATTTTCGGGGATCGTCTGGTCCTCAAATCTTATTACTATGCCATCAGTGACTTCTCCGTCGGTGCCAGGTGAGGAAAAATATTATTTGAATCTTCGTGATCATAAGTTTCAGTTCCAGAAAGATAAGAACGGTGGAGGCAGAAGGGTACCCACCACAGTGGTGGTCAGCTGATGTTGGTGTTCTTTGGTTCCCAACTTCGAGGCGTGAATGCGAGCCGATATCCCTATTAAAAATGTCTCCCCACAGAAAACAACAGGCCTATAACGGTACAAATATTCAATCTCACACTTTACTCACTTCACTTCAGAAATATAGATAGATAGATAGATAGAACCGCTCACAACCCCGGACTGATGCAAAGCACCTTACTTCCGTTCCCTCAAAAGAGGCAAAGTTGTGTCGGAAAAGTTAGCAAAGATTTATAGTAGTGGCTCCCCTTGCCCCGTGCCCGCAAGTTTCGAATTACTCGCGTCGTTCTCCCCAGGAAGACAGCCATCAACCAATGCAACATACAAGCCATCTGACAAAAATGGGGGACTGAATCCAATGACTAGGGAGAAAAATTGCACGTGCGCCCAGTGGCACATAAGGGCCGGAGACCACAGCCTGGGATTCCGAAAGAAATGTGGAAAAGACTTGTGGGCAAGAAAGAAGAGGAAGAAGCTGGCAAGTTGAAGTGGGAGAGCTTTGAGAATGATCAAAATACACAATACACAATGTATACAAATTCAGAAATATAGATGGCAGCACTGAAAAATCAGACACAACACTAGATGTGCACTCAGACTGTTAGGCATACGCACTTACACATCCGGCACAGCTCAATCGGTAGTAAATTTCCCGTCGCAATAGACCGGAGCTGTGCTCGGTTTGAAAGTAAGAAAGAAAGGGTCAAGGGGTGGGGGAGGGACAAGAGAGAATTTCCATCTGCCCTCCTTTGACCTTTTTCTAAACATTTTCGTGCCCCCGCCCCAGCTGTTTTTGGAAATTTCTGCATCCTCCCCTTTCCCCCCGCTCTGTTCTGAAAACGGGGTAGGCCGCATGGTTCATTATGGATTGTTCATGCTAGTGGTTCCCAAAGTGTGGGACGTGGACAACTTGGGGCAACGTGAAAATTTTTCCATTATAAAAAACGTCTAGATAAGAAATTTATTTTCATTTTTTCGTAACGTAGATATAAATATCTTAAGCCTAAAAACCACTTAACTCTTGGCTTAGCTACTTCATATCTAAGCGCGTACACACTCAGTACTCAAGAGTCAAACACGCACCTGATAATTAAAAACGGTTATTTCACAATCACCGCTGCAAAACTGGAATTTCCTAATGGTTATCTAACAGCACCCTCTTTCGAATAAGGTGTCAAAACCCCAAAAACACCAAGAAACAATTCGATGAAACTACTGTATTTGAAAACAAAATGGCAGTGCAGTCGCTGTTTTTTTAAAAAATGGCGGAGGGGAGAGGGGATGGTTGACAAAAGTATCCTTGTCGATAGGGGGGGGGGGTCGCGCTTCCAAAAAGTTCGGAAATCGCTGGTGTCTATACTAACTGTGATAAATATGTGCTGGATGGTTTTTTTCTGTAGGTGCCGATGTCACGGGCACGCTAGTACTTGCATCTTCATCCCAGACGAAGAGCTTTTAGAAATGCGACTGATGTGCAGATGCGAGCACTACACAGACGGTCAGGACTGCGAACGCTGCCTCCCTCTGTATAATAACCGTCCTTGGGAACCTGCCGAGAAGGACGACGCCCACGAATGCCTCCGTAAGTATTATAAAATTAGGTTACATGACACTCTGTGCAACGAAACCATGAACCTCTCCGCCAATTGTACGAAGTGCAAATGACACTGGATACCAAGGAAAGGTAATTTCGGAAACTAAAGTCCCATTCCCCTTTGTGGGGAATCGAACCACTAACCTCTAACGGTCCGGTGTATCCATTTACTTCTAGTTATTATTCGCGGAGAGGTTGATCGTTTCGATGTATGTCGGCTATCTGGGGCCTAATGTCGTTACGAGCTGTTGCGGAATTGGGATTTTTGTCTTCTGCCCAGTCCCGTTCAGCTTAAAGACCATATTTTTCTGATTTTAGAAAACGTCTGTCCTGTGTAGCTTAGTGGTAGAGCACTCGCCCGGACAGAGACAGGTGATAAGTTCGATTCTCCAACAGAGGAATGTGACTATTCTTCCCAAAATTCATGTTCGCTTGGTATCCAGTCATTTCTATTTCGTATATTCTCTGGGTTCCAGCTGGAGTGCTCCGAAAGCTTTTCGTGGGTTCCAGGGGTGCCAAAAGCTGTGAAAACGTTTAATTTCATTTTGGTTTTATGATGAAAATATAATTATTGGAGAAATACAGTGTGGACCAAAAGTCGTTGATGACTGTGAATGAATTTTTAAAACACTTTCAATTCCTGCAAATTTTTTAAAATCTATAAAAATAGCAAAGTTATGCGAGTACATGGTTCCAGCCGAAATTTCTGTTCTGAATTCTGATTTATGACGCAAATTTTGGCACAAATTACAAAATCATACAGCAATTTGTTTGATTTTTACAGATTTTAGAAAAGTACAGTGTAATGACTTTTCTGGCTCATCCCGAACTCACGACGTCAGATTGCAATAACAGAACCGATTAGTCAGCTAGGCCTACCCCCCCCCCCCCTCTTTGGCCAATAAATTACTAACTTACGGCACATTTTGGTGCGAACCGCATTCTCATACGAAAATTTGTGTAATTTTTTATAAAAAAAAAATTCCAGAGTTTACGTGTACATGCCTGTGCGCGTTCGTGTGCACGTGTGTGCTGGGCCGCAACTACATGCTCAGTCAGCCGGGACAAGCAAGTATTTTTGCATTTCCTCGTAATGTTAAAGGAGGTATTAAAAGGGTGAAATTTGTGCCCTCTCTGGTCCGGCACCAGACCCATCTGCCCCTCCCCTAGTTGCGGCCTGTGTGTGTGTGAAGTTATAAAAGTCTAGTTTTAAAAAGTCCACCGTAACTACAGTAGTTTCGTTAAAAGCCTAACAACCAAGGATTCTACACGAACTAAAACTTTAGATACCTCCGTAACACACTGCATCAAATTCCCTATGACCAAAAACCATGATATTGAACTAGGAAATAGGCCATTTTGCAGGCCTGAGCTTATAACTAATTGGGTATAAATCACGTTTAAACTGTGCATAAATGTCCAAGATGCCGCTCTTCTCATTGAAGACATTCAAGAGAATTAAGGGCAAAGTTTTTAGAGGGAGAATCGAGGTGAATAAGACAGTTAAACAAAAACATATATTTTACGATTCCATTATGGCCGTGTTTCCTAAGGGTGAAAGCTGATATTTTTCTATCATTTTAGTGTCTAAAAAGAAGAAGACAGCTAGAAAGCTCGATACCTTATCAGGTAAAAGAAACCCACTTAAAGAGACTATAACACACAAATGGTTCGAAACTGGTTTCTTGGGTCGCATCGCGTCGACCCACACCTTTTTAAGCATCTTTTTTTCCGACTCCATAAGGAATAACGACGTCCCCGAAATAGTGGAACCAACGATTTCCGGCTGTTACAGCGTCATAGCGATTGACCTCTAAATTAGCTGAGATATCCCGTATTTTACGGGACGTTTTAATATTTTTATTTGGGGGAAAATAAGTATAATATCCCGTTTTGTATAGTATAGTGTCACAGTGTTACTCCCTTGTATAGTATTCGTAATTTTGAGTGATTTTAGAAATAATTAAAATTTATGACAGGAATTTGAGACCTTTTTTTGGCGATAACTGGTAATATGCATATTTACTATCTCCCCGTCCCGTATTTGTCTCGAAGAAACATGATCACCATGCTATTTACAGAATCTTATAAATTTTTATCAGCTTTATCGTGTCTTAAATTGAATATTGAGCGCAGTGTAAGGTGTTTTAAGTGGCTTTAATCAGTGGTATGCGTATCCTCGGGGCCGCCTTACATGACGGGCCACCAGGGAGCCTGTGAAAATGATCAGCAACGGTGAAACAAACAAAAACCAATTAATACTGATCAAGTCAGTTGGAAATGCTGATTATTAGTTACGGCACAGTAAACGAGGGAGTGCGCAAGCCTTTTTTTATGTATTTTCGTGTGCGTATTTCCAGAGATGCGTATGAGTACGCATCTCTGGGAATCGACAAGCCTCCTAGGCATTTATAGAGCTAAGTCCAACGAATATTTATGAGAACTATACAAACCTTTAACGAATTAAGAGTTTTACAGCCTTGAATTAAGAATTTACAGCCTTGCACGCATTTCTAATGGTTCGTGATTTGCATTGGTTTTGTAAAAGTATTTACACATAATTGTAACATAGCAACAACAATTCCTTAAACAAGGCTAAAGATGAGGGGGGAGGTCCCAAAAATTCATATTTCTTCAGGGCCCAAACCTCTGACAAACGTAAACTCTCTGAAAACGTAAAAACGTAAACTCTGAGAGAACGTACTCTGACTGTACGAAAGCCTCTTGAGAATTTCTATAAAATATCGAAGCCTCATACGCACTTCTTACAGAGACTGATACATAACTCATACATGACCGTGAAAGTCTTATACATACGCATTTCTAAGGCTATGAAAGCCTCTCGTACGCATTTTTGAAGGTACGCACAATCTTCCTACACATTCTCGGGATATTAATTCATTCTATGCATTCTAGATATATCAAAGCCTCTTTAGGATATTGAAGCATTTCTAAATAGTAATACGAAAGCCTCATACGCACTCTTCCAGTGTGTACGCAAGATTCCCTTCATTTCCAAGATGTGAAAGCCTTACACACACACGCACGCACGCACTTCTAGTAATAGCATTCCTGCATGTCTAGGGATATGAAAGCCTCTCACACACATTTCTGGTGGTACGCAATCTTTCTACGCATTTTTAAGGATATGAAAACCCCATACGCATTTCTAGCAGTACGAAAACCTTATACGCATTTCTAGTGGTACGCAAGCCTTACCTTCATTTCTAGGGACATGAAGGCCTCAGACGGTTTTGTAGATATATGAAATCTAGCCCGCCCCCCCCCCCGGACAAGAGAAGGATAGGGGGGGGGGGGTGAAGGGGAAATGCCTAGGGCGCCAAACTTTAGGGGGGGACAAATTTTAGGAGGGAACATAAACATTGTTATAAAATCATTTAATTTTACAGGTGGTGAAGGGGGCAAAATCTTGTTTGCATCCTCACAAAAATTCCGAGTTACTGCCGCGATGAAAGGCTCACTCGCATCCCTAGTAGTTCAAACGCCTCTCAAGCCTCTGAAATGGTATAAATGCCCCGAATAATCATGTAGGTATTCGATTAATCGGAAAATACAGATATACAATATTAGTAGATGGCTATTGAATGGATATTGAGTTACAGGTGTATTCACAGGTGACGTTCACGTGCTGCTGATGATGATGGTGATCATCATCATCACACGCAGGAACCATCAACACTGAGTAACCGGTTGCGCGCCGCCGACGCAAGTTTCGCTTCGCACTAGTTGACAGCAAACAACAGTTCAGTCTCAAATATAGGAAAAAAATATACGCTCTTTCTCTCTCTCTCTCTCTCTGCGTCCGTTTCCATACAAAGCTGTGATTATCACGTGATAATTAACGCGAAAAAACCCATAAATTTAGTGGAAAAATTGCGAAAATGTGATCAGGGAGGTGCAAAAAAATTGACGTAAATTTTTCTAAATTTTTAAATTCCGAATTATGGATTTATTACTGGTGATATTGACTCTTTTGGTGATATTCGATTTGACTCGAGCAAATGTGAAAAAGTCCCAAAGGCAACGACAACGGCAAAGGCAGCGGCAGGATTTCGAATTTACTCTCAATGGTGAGTAGTTAATTACTGCAAAAACAATAAATTAATTAATTTAGCTGAATTCATTAATTAATTGACGAAAATCGAGAATTTTTTAAATGTTTTAAGAAATTCCACACCGATTGTGGTTTATCTTCATGAGACTTCCCATGTTCGGACATTTTGCGGCCTGGTGGGAAATTTTATGACCGACATTTATGTTTCTGTCAATTTAATTAGGCCTTTTTGCTTTGAGGTTTGATTAGAGAGCCAATGTCGAAGACTGAAATCGTACTGGACAGCTCATTTGTTTTATCACCCAGATATAGGGCCCTACTTTGAGAGGGGGGGGGGGGATCTTGAGCAGAGCCGTCATTTGGAGCTTTCATGACTGGAGCTTAGATTTTTATATTTAGTTGATATTTTATAAATGTTAACATGAATGTTAACAACATTTTTTTGAAAATTTTCATTCAGTATAAATCCCTGAAAAAAAATCCATTCAATGTATAACGGATCTCGCTTCTAGATGAGGTTCGAAGACTCTGGGTAAGACAGGGGAGCCACGAGAAAAAGAATATGGTTCAAAGGGGGCCACGGGCAAGAAAATGTTAAGAAACGCTGCTTTAGGCGAGTATCTTATCGACCTGGGCTACCGCGCCCTTTACCTTCCGCTCCTCATTGCAGGAATGTCCAAAAATTCAAGTTGCGAGATCGAATCGAAAATGAGTCTAATATATGGTCTTCTCACACAGTCAGTCCAGCATACTGGACAAGAGGAAGTTGAGAAGTCGCCTGAGACAATCGGTCCCAGCAACTCCTGCAGCAACGCAGTTTTCAACTCCGGGATGGTTCTCGTAGGAAGGAGGGATGGTGAAACGCAATTTCCCCTCCCAAAAAGAGCCTCCCAGACATGTTCTGTGGGGTTTAGGTCAGGAGATCTGGCTGGCCAATCCATACGCCGAATATTCTAACTTTCCAGATAATCGTTGACCGGGTGCGCCCGAGTTGGACGAGCGTTGTCGTCCGTGAACAGGAACCGAAAGTCATCTACGCCCCTGGAAAGTCGAACATAGGGCTCTGAGATACCCTCTCTATACCTCCCAGCAGCCAAGGAACCTCTGTGAATCACATGGAGGGGTGTGCGGCCGTCCAACATGATGCCTCAAATAGACACAATGTGCAAATTCTCTTAATTTTGCACACGAGTGTATAATAATCTATAAAGCCTAATTAAAATAATAAATGTTGATCTCTTTGACTCCGGATCGACTAAAAATCTTTGTCCTTCGTAGGGTCCACAGTAAATGGCTGCTTTGGAAAAAAATCTAATATCAGGGTCTGTGTATCTAGATACCAATATGAATTTTCTTGCCACCAAAACTTCAATAACTTCTCTGTGATAGAACTCTGAGGCAAAAAGTTTGGACTTTCTCTCACCAGGGTTCATTTTGATCACCTTATTTGAGAAAATGAATATCATAGAAAAATCTCACGAGATTCTTCTAATTTCTTTTCATTTCCTATAATTTCTTTTCAAATGTTATTTTTTGAAGGTTTTAATTCAGAATTTCTCTGGAAAATGTTTCCATTCCATCCCAATTTTCAGGTAAAAATGTAAACCCCCCTTCCCTGTTTTGTGGATCATTTGTTATTATTGACCAAATTCTTAAAATTAGGAAAAAAGTTGGTCCCTTTCTGCCCCTTTCAACCTACTGGCAACTCCGAATGTCCCATAATTGTTTTCAGCAAAAGATGATTATAATGAACATTTTTTTTTAAAAATTGTATTCGTTCATTTCCGACAGCTTGCAACTGCAACGGGAAATCCAACAAATGTTTCTTCGACCAAGATCTATTTGAAAGGACTGGACAAGGAGGACACTGCGTCGAATGCGAGGACAACACCGAAGGTATCCACTGCGAGAAATGCAAGGCACTGCACTATAGGCGTAAGGACGACAGGGAATGCGTGGCCTGCAATTGTGACTCCACAGGTTAGTCGTGCTTCTGTTACATTTCGTTTCTGTTCTTTTTTTTCCATCCTTTTTTGGCGTGGGGACCACGAAGGTCATGAAACTCACCACACAGAAATTTCATTAGGAACATCTATTCCAGACGGGCATGCTAGGCTTTTATTCTGCAACTTTTTTCACAACTGCGGACCGATGGAAAAGGTTGGAAAATTTCACGAACCGGCGAAAATAGGAAAATAAATTTTAGAACTGATGAAAAGAAGAAATAATTTACGGGCCAGCAAAAAATAAAAAGGAAGAAATAATTTGCAGACCGGCAAAAAAAAGGAAGACATAATTTGTGGATCGGCAAAAAAAAAGGAAGAAATAATTTGTGGATCGGCAAAAAAATAAAAGGGAGAAACAATTTGCGGACCTCAAAAATGAAAAGAAGAAATAATTTGCAAACCGGCAAAAATAAAAGAAAGAAATAATTTGCGGACCGGCAAAAAATAAAAGAAAAATAATTTGCGGACCGGCAAAAAATAGAAGAAAGAAATAATTTGCGGACCGGCAAAAAAAGGAAGAAATAATTTGTGGATCGGCAAAAAAATAAAAGGGAGAAACAATTTGCGGACCTCAAAAATGAAAAGAAGAAATAATTTACGGGCGGCAAAAAATAAAAAGGAAGAAATAATTTGCAAACCGGCAAAAATAAAAGAAAGAAATAATTTGCGGACCGGCAAAAAATAAAAGGAAGAAATAATTTGCGGACCGGCAAAAAATAAAAGGGAGAAATAATTTGTGGATCGGCAAAAAATAAAAGGGAGAAACAATTTGCGGACCTCAAAAATGAAAAGAAGAAATAATTTACGGGCGGCAAAAAATAAAAAGGAAGAAATAATTTGCAAACCGGCAAAAATAAAAGAAAGAAATAATTTGCGGACCGGCAAAAAATAAAAGAAAAATAATTTGCGGACCGGCAAAAAATAAAAGGAAGAAATAATTTGCGGACCGGCAAAAAATAAAAGGGAGAAATAATTTGTGGATCGGCAAAAAAATAAAAGGGAGAAACAATTTGCGGACCGGCAAAAATGAAAAGAAGAAATAATTTACGGGCCGGCAAAAAATAAAAAGGAAGAAATAATTTGCAAACCGGCAAAAATAAAAGAAAGAAATAATTTGCGGACCGGCAAAAAATAAAAGAAAAATAATTTGCGGACCGGCAAAAAATAGAAGAAAGAAATAATTTGCGGACCGGCAAAAAATAAAAGGAAGAAATAATTTGCGGACCGGCAAAAAATAAAAGGAAGAAATAATTTGTGGATCAGCAAAAAAATAAAAGGGAGAAACAATTTGCGGACCGGAAGAAAATGAAAAGAAGAAATAATTTGCGGACCGGCAAAAAATAAAAGGAAGAAACAATTTGCGGACCACCGGCAAAAAATAAAAAGAAGAAATAATTTGCTCACCGGCGATATATGTGAATGGGAAAAATACTTTGAAGGCTGGCAAAAAAAAAAAAAAAAATGGGGAAAATAACTTGAAAAGACATAAAATAATACTTTGCGGGCATTCAAAAGAAATAATAAATGGAGGTAAAAATTTGAAAAACAGCAAAAAAGTAAATCAATGGGGAAAAATAATATGAAGACCGACAAAAATAAATAAATGGGAGAAATATTTTACGGACACAAAAATATAGATAAATGGGAGAAATTATATGAGGACCGGTAAAAATAAATAAAAATTAAATAATAATGGGGAAAAACAATTAACGGACCGCTAAAAAGAAATAACAGAAATAATTTGCGGACAGGATAAAATAAATAAATGCGGAAATAATTCACGGACGTGCTAACGGCTAAGATAGAAATAAAGACCAGTGAAAGGGGACGGTATAAGATTTGAATTAAATCTAAAATTATGTAGTAGTCACATGAATTGAGTAAAACAATTTCGCGGACCGGCATCGGTCCGCTGACCAGGGATTGAAAAACATTTGTGGCTTCCTGAATGCCACAGAAAGTTTTTATCATCTTATTTTCAATACCGATACTGATATTTTACTATAAAAATCATTTGAATTTACAGTACAAGTATTCTACACATGAAATTGTTTCATATCTTTATCATCCTCAGGATCGTTAAGTTCGCAGTGTAATGTGGATGGCCAGTGTTCTTGCAAAGAAGGTGTTGGGACTAGAACTTGCTCGAAGTGTGCACCGAATTTCTACGACATGTCTCCTCAGGGTTGCAAGTAAGATTCTCTTTTTTTCTCAAAAAATCGTCAACGATTTATAGCAAATACCGTGAGTTTTTTAGTATTTCCTGGTTTTTGCCTCATTCGTTGACGATTTTTTGAGTATTATTAGGCAAAGACATCTACTCTTCCACAGATTCTTTTTTTTTTTTGTTACTTATGTAGTGTAACTGAGGTAGTGTGGGGGGGGGGGTGACTTGTGGGGAGGGCAGAGTTTGCCCCCCAGGTGCCAAACCAGAGAAGGAGCGAATTCCACCCTTTAAAATTTCTTCCCATATAACATTTCCCCCATATAACATTTGCACCACGTTGGGGGTTAAATTTTCAGAAATCCCGTCTGGGAAGGGGGGGGGTGATGCTCTGTATTATAAAATATAATACTCGCCAAATTTCGTATTTACAGCTTTGACCCCCCCCCCCCCCGCCCCCCCCCCTAGCGGTCGAATTTCATAAAACCCCTTCTTAGTGAGTCTTTACGTCATGAAACAAAACTATTGACCAAATTTGATATTTATAGTTTCAGTGGTTCCGCCTCGGTGATTATGAATCAGTCAGTCAGTCAGGACATGTTATTATATACTTTTAGATTATTTATCTCAAGGGTTCTCAAACAGTGCGCTGCGGCGCCCTGGTGCACCTCAAACCTTTGTTAGGAGCGATGACTCTGACAAAGGTTTCTCGAAGAGACTCTTTGCTCAACACTCTGGGGAGCCGGCGCATCTTACACATAAGCATTGGATAAGAATTTATAGTAGGGAGTGAGAGTACCGCGCGTTTGATAGCTCCTGATTTACCTTTTAGAAAAAACAAATTTTTTTCAATACGTAAATTTGTAGAATACTTGATTATTTCAGTAAGTCGTAGTTTGGTATTCACTTATGCTGTGCGAGTGAGAATAATCTGCTTGATAATAATTTAGATCAGTGTTTCCTCAAAGGGGGGGCAATAGAAGCTACGGGTATAACATAGAATCCTATGGGTTTGCTTGAGTTGGGGGGGGCGATGAGGGGAAAAATTCTGGAAAGGGGGAGGGGTGCGATGGAACAAAAAGTTTGGGAAACTGATTTAGATGAAGTGCTTACCTCAATGCTAAGGCACCAGGGGTGAGGGCAAACGATTGGTTTTTTCTCCCAAACGATTCGTCGTGAGGGCAAACAAATCGCATCCAAAGAATTCTAGCCTTAGGCCTGCTAGTGAGCTCTGTTTAGGAGCGTGGCTCCAGGATTTGGGCACCCATGATCATCACCTAAAGGAATTCATTCGAAGATGATTGATTCGATATTTCAAACTATTTATGGTGAAAGAATTCTTTGCCATGTTTCCAGGACATGTGTTAATCAATGGTAATTTTCTTTCAGACCTTGTGGTTGCAATTTGGCTGGCATAGCTCCAGATGCGCCAACGTGTGACCCGGCTCTTGGAGCTTGCCCTTGTAAAGAGAACGCCGTCGGACAGAGATGCGATAGGTAATGAAATCTAGCATTTATATCCAGTGACTCGATAAATTTGACGTTGGATTTACATGCGAAAGATTACACGTAAGGCGAAATCATTTACATGATCGATCTGTTTATGTTTCAAAAAGGTGCAAATCCGGGTTCTTTGACCTTCAAGTCGACAACGAGTTCGGTTGCGTCCAATGTTTCTGCTACGGCCATTCCAACGAATGTCGGAGTGC
The DNA here is from genome assembly GCF_987345545.1 of Pholcus phalangioides. Taxonomy (NCBI): domain Eukaryota; kingdom Metazoa; phylum Arthropoda; class Arachnida; order Araneae; family Pholcidae; genus Pholcus; species Pholcus phalangioides. Next base: position 15,060,578 of record NW_028301601.1, on the reverse strand, counting down.
TCCTGGATTCTACAAGAAATCCATTGAATCGACGTTCGATACAAGTAAGACAAGTCGCCTCGATTGGTTTCTTGAATAATTTTTGTACAGGGTGTCCCATGAATTCGCCGATTTATTTATTTACATACAACCCCAGAAGGCATGACTACAGTTACACTGGTAAAAATACTCATGTAAAGATAGTTTACATAGATAAGATGGTTTAAAAGTTCATATACAGTGAAACCTGTATGAGACGGGACGTCAGGGGAATGGAATAATATTTCGTTTTAGACAGATTTCCGTTTTATAAAGGTGAAAATCAAAACACAATCATTGAACGGACTATATTTTGATTCCGTTTAAGACAGGTTTCCGTCTCATACAGTGTCCGTCTTAGACAGGTTTCTGTCTCATACAGTGTCCGTCTTAGACAGGTTTCTGTCTCATAGAGTGTCCGTCTTAGACAGGTTTCTGTCTCATAGAGTGTCCGTCTTAGACAGGTTTCCCTGCATAAAGATTGAAGAACCCCGGGAGCGATGAGATGATCCGAAAGGCGGTAGAAGCTATTGATAAAACATGGAATCTTAGGGGTTGGCTTGAGTGGGATCCGGAAATTTCGTCCCTACATTTCGCCCTGACATTTTTTCCCTGGTAAGTCCCTGAAATTCCACACTTGGCATTTCACCTGTACTAACCGTGTGAGTGACCATGTAATTAGGTGAGTGACAATATATGTGGGTAAATGACCGAATGAGTGAATGAGTGAGTCACTGTATGCGTGATCAAGTGAGTGACCAGATTGTTTATCGTAATTTCACTGACTAAAAAAAAAATATTCAAATTTTTGCAGCATACCCTTTCACTTTCCGGGTGAACGCCCTAGACCACTAGACTACAGAGGTGCACCGAATCTCTCAATCTTTCCTTGCTACATCTCTACAAGGAAAGATTGAGAGATTCGGTGCCTCTGTAGTCTAGTGGTCTAGGGCGTTCACCCGGAAAGTGAAAGGACATGGGTTCGATTCCCCGCAGGGGCAGTTGAATTTTCTCTCTTTCCAAAATATATCTTCGCAACATCTAGTTGTTAAAACCTTCGAAATATTTACCAGCATGTCGCAACCCTAGACTAGGTTTAGAATTTGTTACTGTATACCAATTCCTTGAATTTCTGTGAATTTTTAAACTATTTACGAATTTATGGGATACCTTGTTCATAATGGAATGAGTTATGACCCCCCTAGTGCTGTGATATGCTCGTAAACATTTGCCTTTATGCAAATGAACGTAGTTTTCTGTGGAATTCTGTGATTTGCTTTTCAGTGCTCTCTGGATCGACAGGAATTTAAACTGACGTTTTTTATTCGAACCAAAGAAAAAAAATTCCCCTTCGTAAGAATAACTTTTTCGCAGACAGATGCATCAATTCTTTCAAATTTCATGAATTTTTTCATTATTTACAAATTTATGGGATACCCTGTATGTTGGATTCATCCACAAGCTGCGGAGTTACCTTCTTGTATTTTTCTCTGCAGGTTCCGAAGACTGGACGGCGACCGACATGCGTGGTCGTAGTATGCCTGTGGTATACGACGCCGACCTGCAGATAATCGAGTCACAAGGTGATAGTGGAGAGCCCGTCTATTTCATTGCTCCAGGTAAACAGGATTATCAATAGTCGAGTGGTATCCGATAGTTTCCTGGTTCGAAGGACCTGTTCCAATTTCAAGGCTGACTTTTGTCCCAGAATTATCACGCTAAATTGATAGGGGTGAAGGTACACGCCAACACAAACAATTTTTGCAATTGGACCCAGGGTCACAACCCAACTATTAGAGGGATACGTGCGTTACCTAACTTCAGAAGTCACCAAAATATGGCAACCCTGCTCACACCTTGAAGATCTTTCTACAGGGAAATTACTTCCTTCCATTCACACGCAATTGGGTAGGGGGAGAAAAAAATCGCCTCTTTTTTTGCCCTAATGTTATAATGCGTGTGAGTGGGGGGGGGGGGTCCCCCTCATTTCCAGGATTACTCTCAAATTGCGTGATACATACCAGTTCTTTCCAATTTCTAAATTTATTTTAAAAAATTAACCCGATAAGTAGATATGATATCCCTCCTGGATGACAGAAGGGTCCTGAATCAACCAGATGGGAAGAAAATATGATCCAAAGGGTAATGGTGAATAAGTTTACAAAGTATCGACGTTTAGAGACTGAGAATGCTTCCGTGTACACTACAGAGTTTTTTTGTTGTGCAGAAAAAATTCCCCACCAATCCGTAAGCGAAAAAAGGTCAAGGAAAACTGTTATATGCGACGAAAAAGAAGTCATCTACGACCCTAGGTTCCATTGTAGAAATTGTATCTTTTGACGTGTGGTATCATCCCTCTCATTTTAGGCGTACAGGTCTGGAACATCCTGAAAAACATGTATGCTCAATCCATGGCCATCAGTAACATCAGCCTGCTTAAAAAACCCAGCTGACCTGAATGATTGTTTTGGTGGTACCGAGGATCCTCATCTGCACAGAATTTCGATCTGGGTGGAATGACGAAATAACGTCATCATATATCACTTGGGGAATTTTTTCTGCACAACAAAAAAACTCTGTAGTGTACACGGAAGCATTCTCAGTCTCTAAACGTCGATACTTTGTAAACTTATTCACCATCAAAAAATGGTGCTTATCTTAGTCCATAACTAATAAACGGGTAAAAATAAAATTTTATCAGCAAAAATGTGCCTTCTAGAAAATATTGAAACAATTACACAGTACAGTATTATATGCAGTGCCGTCTTAACGCATGGGCCCACTCCGGCACGGCTCGTGGGGGGTGGGGGGCTCAGGAGAAGAGTGGCCTCACAGAAACGAGAAAAAGGTGAAAATTTTCGAGAATTGGCAAGGTAGGGCCTCAGAAAAATAACTTGAACCGGGGGCCCATGATGCTCTTGAGACGTCACTGATTATATGTGTATTACATCTGAGGCGTCAATATGAAAAACACATTGCGGGGGCTGAAAATCGCCATTCGACTCAAGCCCGAACGTAGGAGGGTGCTTTGCATTGCGTATTCATGAATTACTGGCGGGGGGAATCTCATCACCATCACAAAATTTATACTAGGGGCTCAAATAGCCTCAGCCCCCCAAGTTCCGGCGACATATATTACTTATGAAGAAGCATCAGTGTGCGAGAATCATCAATGAACTTGGACCCCTTCCGCCACTTATCAAACTGTTATAATTCTTTAACTGAAATCGGCGACCTATTTCTATTGATATGCCACATGGGAAAAAAAAAACAATATGACGTGATTGATATTAAACGATATTTTATAAATAATAATATTAGTTAAATGATCAAGTTTACTTCGAAATTTTAACAGCTGTTATTTATGTGTGGTAAATTAACGTTAGTATAGCTTGCAAAGTGCAACCGTGATAGCTTTCTGTGATTGTTATCGAAAGGTCGTGACCAACACTTTGGGAACCACTGTCTATCAAGGTATTGGAGGTGAACAAAGAATACTCTTTTCAGAAGTCGTATCTTCAGGGCGGAGAAAATATTATTTGCCTCAGGTGGCAGAATTCCTAGGACCGGTCCTGGTCGCGAGCCACATCAGATGACTCCTAGGGCCACGTGTTGAGCATGTATGCCGTATAATGTAATCTAAAGTGGTCGTAAACTAGGGAATTTTTTGTGAAATTTGTGGTACTTTTGGCGACAAAAATCGGGTCCAGGTTCCATGTCTAATGCTATTAATTTTTGTCTTTTTAGAAGTGTACCTTGGCAACCAGAGGAATTCGTACAATCATTTCTTGACTTTCGACTTACGTATCGGTCCCGAAACCGTACGAGTGAGTGCCCACGACATCATCCTAGAAGGTGGCGGACTCAGGGTATCCGTACCCATAACCGAGCAGGAGAACCCGATCCCATCGCACAGGGTTCAGAACTATAAGCTCCGGTTGCACGAGCATCCGAAGTTCGGCTGGATGCCCAGACTGAGCGCGTTTGACTTCATGAAGCTGCTGTCCAATCTGACGTCCATCAAGATCAAGGCAACATATTCCAGAGGAGGTGAGGATCGACGTCATTGGTGAAAATGTCTCTGATCGTCTATTTTCTTCTAGCCAAAAAATGCTAAAGATTTGCTTTTTTTTTTCAGGTGTTGGATATTTGGACAACGTCGTACTACAATCAGCCGACCAAGTTCCATCGAACGAAATTGCGACCTGGATCGAGCAATGTTCTTGTCCTGAAGGGTATACTGGACTATCCTGTGAGTTCTGCGCTCCAGGGTACAAGAAAGATCCGGAGGGGACCAATCCTTACTCCAGATGCATCAAATGCTTTTGCAATAACCACGCTGATGCTTGCGACCCAGAAACAGGTAATTATTCGGATTCCATATCATAGATAAACATTCAGGTGCGGATCCAGAGAGTGAGGGGGTGATGGCCCTCTAAAAAGGTCTGGGAGGGTAAGAAAAATTTGTCTACACTGTGTGTAAAATAAGGGATGATGCTGCGGATCTTTGTAATTAGTCGCTCTTCCCGATACATCGCTCTGGATCCAGGCACGGGTCCTGAGGACCGGTCAAACTTATTTTACGCGATTTTATCTCCCCCCAGAATTAAGTTGTCCCGTAAATACTTCAATTGTTCACCTATTCTGTATTGCATTATTTATTTTATATTACCTATACCTATTTCCGTAAATACGGTCTGCAAATTGTTTCCCCATTTATTTATTTTTGCTGATCCACAAATTATTTCTCTTGTTTAATTATTTTTTGCCATTGATTAAATTATTTTCCTATTTGTTTATTTTTATGTCGGGCCTCAAATTATTCTCACATTTATTTTTGCATTTCGCGAATTATTTCTCCCATTTATTTATATTTTGACCGTCCTAAAATTATTTTTCCCTATTTCTTCATCTCTTTTGCCGGCGCCTACATTACTTCTATATTTATTTCCCTTCCAGGTCCTCAAATTTTCCCTCCTATTTATTTGCATTTCACCCGTCCGCAAATTATTTTTGCTCATTTATTTATTCTTGCCGTCCGATAATTACACTGGAGTAAGAAATTAAGAGAATTTGCAGACTTGGTCGATTATCTCTAGAACTACTGTACCGATTTTAATGAAATTTGATGTGTGCATACATTGATACAATACAAAACAAATAACCATTCAATAATTGTAATACACAAGCATGATCGTGCGTAACACTCGTTGGAGTCGGAAGGTATGAAACAGCGGCTGCAGAATAAACAAAAAAAATCTGTTAATAGATGGGTTAATAGGGGGTATGGGCCCCTCTTACAGATATACAGGTCTCGCAGCGTGATTTCATACTTGAAATAAGGCAGTTTATCATTTCCTGTGGCAATTGGTCCTTTCGCGAATATTGTCTGATGAAAAACGCCAATTACTCCGGATTTATTACTTTCGTAAATTCTGGATTATTCTGGATTTATTACTTTCGTAAATTCTGATTTTCATTAAATTTTGGATTTATTCCTTTCATTAAATTCTGGATTTATTCCTTTCATTAAATTCTGGATTTATTCCTTTCATTAAATTCTGGATTTATTATTTCTGGATTTAAACAGCGTTTCGTTCAGCAACGCTGTATTCATTCCCTGGATGGTTCCCGGAGGGGGGTTGCGAGTTGCAATTGCCCTCCCCAGAGCGTCCCAGACATGCTCTATAGGGTTAAGGTCTGGAGATCTGGCTGGCCAATCCATCCGGCGAATATCCTCACTCTCTAGAAAATCGTCGAGCAGAAGAGCTCTATGTGGCCTCGCGTTATCGTCCATTAAAATGAACTCAGGGCCAACTGCACCCCTGAAAAGGCGAACATAGGGCTCCAAGACCTCATCCCTATACCTCACACCAGTCACAGTGCCTCTTTCAAAGACATGGAGAGGTGTGCGGCCATCCAACAGGATGCCTGCCCAGACCATTAAACCTCCTCCGCCATAATGGTCGATTTCGCGGACATTGGAGGATAGGTAGCGGGTCCCTGGTTCTCTCCATATTAACGTACGGCGGAAAACGGTGCTTAGGCTGAACCGGGACTCATCAGTGAAGAGAACGGTCGCCCATTGATCCATACTCCAATCTCTATGCTCTCTGCACCATGATAAACGTATTCTACTTTCCGTAGAGGTGAGCGGGACGCAAACAGCAAGTCTTCTTGCAAACAACCCTCTCTCATGAAGTCTTTTGGAAACAGTCACCCTTGATAGAGACAAGGTTACCAGGGTTCCTGTGGCTGCATACAAGTCACGAGAGAGCTGAGAAGTTGTAGCACTCCTGTTACGCCTCGCTATAATCGACAAATGGCGATCTTCTCTGGCCGTCGTGGCTCTCGGACGACCTTGCCCAGGCTTTCTCTCGATGGATCCGGTATCCTGGAACTGTTTCCATAAGTAAGGGTACGTCCATAGTGAACCGCTTCTCGCTACTCACTTTATCGCGGCTGAAAAAAGATCGTGAAAACTCATTGGGGCGGCCATAGTGCGCCCGCCTACCTGCTTTTACCGGCTCAAACTGCTTTTACCCGCTTTAACCGGAATGAATTATTATTTCTTTTTCTCGCTTGACCGGCTCACCGCTTGCAGTTTAAAACTTCCTCTAAGTGTTCGTTTTATAGTGGAATAGTAAATCGACGGAGTTTTTGTAACGATCAATTATCGTTATTACTAATCGTTGATTAATTATTACATAATAAAAGTGAAATCGTTAATCATTAAGTAATTAAGGAAAATTAACAATTATAGTGAATCCAATGTGTGACAGGTTTGTTGTGACATCCAATGTTTTTGTGACGATTTATTATTGTTAATGCTAATCGTTAACTAGTTATGGCATAATATAAGCGAAATCGGTTATTTATTAAGGATCATTAATGGTCATACTGAATCCAACGGAGTTTTTATGACGAATAATTATTGTTAATACTAATAGTTAACTAGATATGACATAATAAAAGCAACATCGTTGATTAATCATTAATTAAAGTTAATTAACGATTATACTGAATCCAATGGAGTTTTTGTGATGGTTAATTGTTGCTAATACTAATCGTTAATTAGTTATGACATAATAATAAGCGAAATCGTTAATTAATTAAGGATCATTAATGATCATACTAAATCCAACGGAGTTTTTATGACGCCTAATTATTGTTAATACTAATCGTTAATTAGCTGACGTAATAAAAACGATATCGTTAATTAATCAAAATACCGTTGGAAACGGTTTAATTAGTTAAACTAGTTAGTCGTTAATTAGTTAACTAATTATAGATCATGATTTAGTTTTATCGTTAATAAACTAATTAACGATAAAACTAAATCAACGGAATTTTGTAACGATTAATTTTCGTTTTTCTAATCGAAAATTTGTTGTGGCACTAAAAGCGAAATCGCTGATTTATCATCAATTAATTGATTAACTATAATTAGCGATTACACTAAACCCATTGCAACTTCAAGGTGAGTCCTATTCATTTCATGTACATTCGTCATTCTTTCATATTTAAAATTTTATGATAAATATTTTTTGTTGTCAACAAAAACACACAATAGATCCCCACGTGATAGCTCCATGATGCCAACTGCTCATGCAGGCAGACGCTCCCGCGAGCGGTGCACTATAACCACCACCGGCTAGAATCGCGCGGGATAATCTCGCCTTCTACAACTGCCGCGGTTTAAGCAATAAAGCGGGAAGCGGTGCACTATGGACGTACCCTAACACACGACGCTGGGCGTTAAATTGAACTTCCCTACAAATCTGGACTTGAGATTGGCCTGCTTCTAGCCTCCCCACAATTCGCCACCTCATTCCATCATCTAAACGTTGGTGGTTACTCATTTTTACTGTTACAATTTGAAATTAACCGATTGCTGCAAAATAACACCAAGAAATTCACCGAGGTGTGCTAGCGAACGAAATGCGTCTTAACTTACGCGCGCTTATAAAGCCTGTTTCTCTACTGGCTCCGCCTACCCACACGTGTACGCTTACGTATTTGACGTACAAGATTTGCATTTTTGTCTAGAAGCAGTGGTTTTACATTCAGTTCAGTTCTTTTCATGAAATTCGATAAAATATGCAAATTCTCTTAATTTATTTCCACCAGTGTCTTTTTTTCGTTTTTTGCCGCGCCACGAAGTTGTTTTATCTATTTCCATCCTTTATGTTTCGCCGTGTAGAAAGGTTGAAGAGCGCCGATGCAGGAGGCCCTGCCTAGATTCGTACCTCACTGAATCCTCGCCAGTATCGAATCTTTCTGTAGGCAGCAGTTTCAAGAATTTTTTCAGATAATTTTAAACGAAATATTTCGCAGATGTAATGCCATGTGTTCATGTTTTTTTTCCGCAGGGAAATGCGTATGCAAACACAACACCGAAGGGATGTACTGCGAACGATGCGCTTCGAGTTACCACGGAGATGCCAGACAAGGTACATCGGCGGATTGCAGACCTTGTCTTTGTCCCGACCGAGGGTCATGCGTCGTCCTTCCAGGAGGTCAGGTTGCTTGTCAGCAATGCCCCTTGGGTCATACAGGTAAGTAAGCCCAACAGATGAATGAATGAAATATTTTCCAGGAGAGTTACCTGGAAATTAGGGGTGTTGAACCTTTGAGAGAGTGCAAAAGCCACTTCACTGATGTGAAAATGTGTCGCGGGGTCATTTAATTCATCTGGAAAAGCACAGTAGGTTATTTAAGTGATCTGAACATGTGCCGCGGGTCACTTAAATGATTTGGAAATATGTCACAGGCCACTCAAGTGATGTGGAACTGCACCACTGCACAGTGGGTCACTGAAATGATCTGCAAAATAATATGTTCCGCTTTCTTCATTTAAACAAAACAAACTAAATTTGAGGTCGCCGGCCACACATCAAATGACTCCGATGACCACATTTGGTCCCCATGATATGGGTGATGCATGTATGCTGTAAATTGTGTGAAGACTCATAGAGGGCGCTGTAAACTTGTCTGGCAAGAGTGCTGAAACAACACCTTCTATAGCAGAAAGCCTCCGCGCGAAGCTTTGACGTCTCTGAAGTTGCCCATTTCACCCTTAGCCATTGGATATAGCAGTCCAACGTATGCGAAAGCTTTACCTTCTTTTGCAGTATATTCAACGACTGCAGGTGAAAAAATGTGCATGACTTCAATGACAACTTCGCGCGGAGGCTTTCTGCTATAGAAGGCGTCGGCTGAGCCCGAACCTTTCTTCAATCTCTTCCGTGTCTGAAACGTTCATAAAGCTTTAGCCGGTGGCTCGAGGAAGGGGTAAAACTTCTCCAGTAGTGCTTTATCCACCAACATTGCAATGAAAACCTTATGTAAGCGCCAGTAAAAGGGAAAGGAGCTGTTATTCGTACACCCTGCATTTTATAGGAATCTGACTTGCATATTTTCAGTGATTCGCTTTTGTACAGCGCTCTCTTTCGACAAAAATTCTGAACAAATTTTTTTTTTTTTTTTTTTTTGCTGTTCTAAAATTCCCCTTTATATATAAAAATTCCCCTAAAATATTTCCCCTTTCGTGAGAACAACTTTATAGCAAAACGCATTCAAAATTACAAATTACTTCAGTTTTTATAAATTTTTAAACAATCTACGAATTTATGGGACACCCTGTACATCTATGGACACTTCTTTTGAAGGTCATCAATGCGACTTGTGCATAGACGGATATTATGGAGACCCTCTAGGAAGGAACGGTCCACCAAGGCCCTGTCGCAAATGTGAATGCAGCGGCAACATCGATCCGAACGCTGTAGGAAACTGTAACACGTAAGGCTGATTCCGATGACTCTTCCGCAGAACCGATAACAGCAAAATCATCTCTTGCCGGTACTGATAACCAAATATTGATGACATAAATTTTTTTTTTTACCTTACAGAACATCAGGCCAATGTTTGAAGTGCATCTACAACACCGCTGGATGGAATTGCGACAGGTGCTTGCCAGGTTACACTGGCGATGCGCTGTCGATTCCCAAAGGTGGATGCAAACGTAAGTGATATTCCTGCTGTCGAATTTCACACTTTGATGAGCTCTTATATAAAACTGATTCAATCTACCCTATTCATATCTCACAAGGAAAGGGTCCCAAGGTGTCGCCCCCAAAAAATGATGAAAAACTTTAAGTACATTTATCTCTAATGACGTCACACTAACATTCTATGTGGCTGCGGGATTTGTAAATTCATTCTTGGCATCTATTGTCGTTGAAAATATTATTATGTACAATTTTTTTGAGTGACCCATAATGATTCCGCGGGATTCCTTTATATTTTTGTTGATATTTAAATGAGTAGCACCAGTGGGGCAATTTTTTCAAAACTTTTTGAAGACGTCACCTTGGCACCCTTCCCTTGTCAGACAAGGTCGAATTAAATTAGCTGTGTTAGATAGGAGAAAACTGAACGCCTCTCACAAGACTTTCCTCACACGGGGATAATCAGATAGATCTTCTAGTAGCTCGGAGACATGGATACTCAGCGAGTCGAGTTTCCCGTCCTCCCTCACACGGTGCCACTGTGAAAATCTCTAAATAAAATGGACGGTAAATGACGCAGTTTTTAGTTCATCGTCTTCACACGATCACAAAATCAATTCCGTTCTGATGAGATGTCATGCATTTTCGTTCCCCACAGAACATCTGGCCAATGAAGTGCATCTACAACACCGCTGGATGGAATTGCGACAGATGCTTGCCTGGTTACACTGGCGATAGGGGGGGGGGGCGTGACCCGATGATTTTTTTGGTTCCCGGTGGCCCAGTTTAATGGGAAGAAAATGGGTGAAGGAAGTCAGCAGAATCTAGAAAAACAGATAATTTTTATGCAAATTATGAATCAATGAAAGCAATAAGTTCAGAATAATTGAAAATCCAGAAACAATGAAAGTAATGATTCAAGAATTACTGAAAAAACTCAAAATTATAATAAAGGAATTTGATTTCAGAATTATATTGAAAATTCTGAATTATTCAAATACATTAGTTTTCGAGAAATTCAGAATTATTAAAAATATAGAATTAAAGCAGTAAAAAAATCTCAGAATAATGAGAAATTCAGTCCAATAAATTTTTACCCCGAATAACTCGGGACCTTATCGGCTCCACCCTCACTACTCCGGTAATCACGATACCGGAGTAGTGAGGACACTAAAAGTATGCCTAGTTGACAGTCAACAGGTGACGTAGATTTTCCACTCTCCAACACTCCAATATCCCCGTCTGAGCGACGCAAAAATATAAATACACGCGTCGAGTTCCCTGAAAATTCTATTCTAATATCTAGGCCAGACCCTCCCCCCAGGGGCTCACAGATTTTTTACTGGATGCCCACGGTCTAATTGTAGGATTACGTATAAAAGCAATTCACACGGATAAGTTTAAAAAAAATTAAAAATGATAAGAAATTACTTAAAAAGCAAAGTTTTCATTAAAGTAACGAACGCACAAAAGCACCAGTGCAACGTTGATAGACTGCAGTAGCAATACTGTTATGAATTTTCGACAAAAATATTATTTGTGGCAACATCTCTGGGTAGGAGTATGAAACGTTGTTTTAGTTTTTTTGCAGTCCAGTAGATGGTATTGCTATCGCATCACAATCACTAGTACAAGAGAGTATTTCCTCCATTGTTTGAGAACATTTGCACTCTTAGATGGCTGTAGTTCTGTTACTATAAGTGGCGGGGGGTTATGACACACACCAAAGTTTACGGGGGTCCATGGCTGCCATCAACATTTCCGGGGGGGGGGGGAAATCCACGATCAAAAATATTTGAGAACCGCTGATCTAGGCAACATCAGTATCCCCGTGAGAGGAGGACCTAAAGCGTAACCTAACCATAAAGTAGGGTCCACGTTGCCTGTGCTATGCTTTTCTGAGCTGCGCAAAACCGGTTTTGGAGGGGTTGCTACGGACCATTAAAATTTCAAGTGCTGTGTCAGCCACACCTCAAAACCGGTTTTCCGCTGGTTGAAGCTGCGTAGCGCTGCAGGTGCTGATCCGGCCTCTATAGTCATTCTTACCTTTCTGTACTTTTAGGTTGTGCGTGTTATATCCCAGGTAGCATCATACCGGAGCGTCAGGCGAGTGCTTGCGATTCAGTATCCGGAGAATGCCGCTGTAAGGCGAACGTGGTCGGTAGGAGATGCGACAAGTGCCGGAAGGGTTTCTGGAACATCGACAGTGGATTCGGCTGCGAACCTTGCAACTGCAACCGGATCGGATCAGTGAATCAGACTTGTGACGTTCGTTCTGGACAATGCCACTGCCATCCGGGTGTTACTGGAAAGCACTGTGACACTTGTTCCGCTTACCACTACGGATTCTCGGAGCAAGGATGTCAAGGTAAGACGACGACGGCACCAAAGTAAATTTTCGGTAAATTTAGTTCACTTCAAAAATATTCATTTCTCATTACTGATTTCAGCTTGCATGTGTGACCCAACTGGTTCAGTGTCGCTTCAGTGCGATACCACTGGTCAGTGTCAGTGCCGACCGAACAGAGAGGGAAGAAGGTGTTCAGTATGCCGTGACAACAAGTACAGCAGAGGCACAGTTTGTATCGGTTAGTCCTTTTATTTTTAACCAATGGTGTATCAGGGCAGCCCTTAACAGATGCGCGAAAATAAAAATCAGGGTCTGGACAAACAAGGGAGCCCAAGAATATTTGGTGCTCTCTTTAGCCCCGATATTATATATTTTGCGGGGAGGAGGAATCGTAAGTTTTCGAATCGAAAATTTTAAATTAATAAAATAGTTGATTCCAAAACTAATGAAAATTAGAACCAAATGAAGGAAATAATTCCAGCAATTATGAAAATTCATAATTTATGAAGAAAATAATTCCAGCACCTCTGTTAATTCAGAATAAACGAACGAAGTAATTCCAGCCCTATATAAATTCAGAATTAACGAGAAAAATATACTCAGAAATGATGAAAATTCAGAATTTACGAAAAGGAACAAATCCAGAATTGTTAAAAATCGATAATTAACAAAAGCAATAAATCCAGAATCATATAACGAAAGGAATAAATCCAGAATTTAATGAAAATCCGGAATTAACGAAAGAAATAAATCCAGAATTTAATGAAAATCCGGAATTAACGAAAGAAATAAATCCAGAATTTAATGAAAATCCGGAATTAACGAAAGGAATAAATCCAGAATTTAATGAAAATCAGAATTAATGAAAGGAATAAATCCAGAATTTAATGAAAATCAGAATTAATGAAAGGAATAAATCCAGAATTTACGAAAGGAATAAATCCAGAATTTCCGAAAGTAATAAATCCGGAGTAATTGGCGTTTTCCATCAGACAATATTCGCGAAAAGAACAAATCAAGAATTGATGAAGATTCAGAATTAACGAAAGAAATAATTCCGCAGTTGTAGCATATCCCGCTATGGGTGGCTCTGTATTGCACTTTCCGATTCACCAAGACGAGTGGACTATTAATTCTGCATATCTTTTTGCAAAATAGATTGCCCACCTTGCTACACGCTTTTGGAAGAAGCCATGGACAGGTACAAGGATAAGCTGAGTGAGCTCTCCAAGCTGCTTGAGGAACTCCGCCACCATCCGGAGACGATAGAAGACCTCGATTTCCAGAGACAATTGAGACAAGCAGTGAGGAAGATCGACGATCTGCTCGAAGATGCCAGGAGAGCTGCGAGTGAGTATGAAGTTACTATCCGCTTAGACAGTGGAAACTTCCCATAACGGACACATTTTTGAATGTCGGACCTCGATTTAATATCCATTAACGGTGAATTCTCGTTAGCAGACAAAATGTTCGGTCCCATTCGATTCTCGAGAGTTCTACTGTTTCAATGGGTCCTCTATGCACCCTAAAATACCCCCCCCCCTCCCGAAATCCTCGAGAGAACATGACTATTTTCGCATATGCCTGACGTTGCCCATGTTTTGGAAATTGTACATAAATGAACAACTGGGTCCTCTAAGTCTCACGCTAGGGCCTCCGATTTCATTGTACGGTCTTACACTTTTTCTCATATATGTATACTGTTATATGCTTCTTTAAATCCTGCATTTGAATGCATATTGTCAAACGGCCCTCCAGGCACCCTAAAATAGAGCCCCCTCCTCTGAACTCCCTGTATAAAGAAATAATTCCGCAGTAATAATAATAATTATTATTATCATTTTCGTATTAGCCTGCCCTCTCACGTGCTTTTTTGAAAAGTTCCATCTGAATGTACATGACTCTTTAGGTCCCACGAAGGGGTCCCTGATTTATTTTTCTATTTTTACTTATTTGTTTTGTACAGCCTCGCACTTTTGTGTATATGTATTTATACTAGTTCATGTTACTTTGAATCTCGTATTTGAATGCATATTATCAAAGGTCCTCTGTACCTTAAAATTGGTGCCCCTGAACTCATTGTATAACCTGATATTCTTTTCGTATGTCATTTTACTCGAAGCCCGTGATGTTCTTCAGATGGTTCTGACTGAAACGGAACATCTAGAACTTCAAATTCCCGTCTAGACCATAGCTCGGAATCATATTCTGATCATTGTATTAACAGGCATTTGATTTTTATGTATCTCAGTCGCCCAGCTCGGCATCCAGTCTGTTGTGGCCTGTGTATTTGTGAGATTAGCATCCAGCCGTCTTAATTATCGATTAATTGTGTTTTTCTTTTCCATCCTGGACAGTCGGCGATGGGACCCTAGTAAGTCAGTTGAACGACCTGCGCAGAAAAATACGCCTGATCCAAGAAACAGCCGGGAAAGTCACTGACAAGCTGTCCCACGGTGATGACTACCGAAGAGCCGGCCTCGAAAACATAACACTAGCCGAGAATGTCATTCGCCAGGCACAGGATGCCGTCGACGCTGCTCGGAAGTACCTGGACACTCAAGGTAGAGATGCTTACAGGTCAGCTGTCGACAAGGCCGACAGGTTGGGACAGCAATCCGATAGACTTTCACAGATTTCTCGTGAGGCGAGACAATTGGCTGACCAGTGAGTTGAAAACTATTTGAAGCATGATAGCACATGATTTTTTTTTCCCTGTATACAGCATTATTCGGAACTCGTGGCCAAAACGTTGGGGGAGTGGTAGACCATATATAAGAAAGTAATTTTCGTTGTGTGCAATTGCACGGTCGTAACGGAAGCAGAATGCCACCGCTAGACGGCCATGTAATTCAAATCATGAAGCGCTGGTTTTGCCACTTATCGTCATTATTGTCGTAGATTGCAGGAGGTATGCCTAGTTCCACAAGTCAGGAAAAGGCGGACATGCATTTCAAGTATGATGCTACTGTTGGGAATGCCCTGGAAAACCAAAGGCAGTACCGGGAGGATTTTCCGACAAGACACGTGCCAAATCGAGAAACCTTTGAGGGGATTACGCCAGTGTCTGTACGAAACGGGCACCTTTGTCAGCGGCATGCAGATAGAGCGTGGAAGAACGCAAGATTAGAGTCCTTTTGGGGGTTTACACTGGTGCGTGTGTGTGAAACGGGCTTCCTTGTCAGTGGCATGCAGATAATCGAGCGTGGTAGGGCGACAGATCGGAGCCCAATTAGAGGGTTGGCACCAGTGACTGTACGAAACGGAATCCTTTGTCAGCGGCATGTAGGCGTGGCAGGATGCCAGATCGGCCCTTTGAGAGGGGTTACACTAGTGTCTTTGAAACGTCTTCCTTGTCTGCAGCACGCAAGATACAGGGCGTACCAGGTGTGCATGGACTCAACAAGAAGCCCGTTTCGCATAGACACCGGTTCAATCGCTCGAATACTTTCCGATCTGGCACGCGTCTTGTCGTAAAATACTTCCGGCACAATATTTGATCTTTCAGAGCATTCAGCACCATACATGAAATTCATGTCCGCTTTTCCATGATTCGTGAAACCAGCCACCCCTTCTACAATCCACGATAAAAATTACAATAAGTGACGAGACCAGTGCTTTATGGGTTCAATCACAGTGCACTCTAGCGGTCCACCACTTGCTTTACGTTACGACCATGCAATGCAGAACGAAAATTGCTTGTTGAGATGTATTCTATCCCTCCTCCTCAAAGTTTTGCCCATGAGTTCTGAATCGCTCTGTATAACTTTTCACATCGTGTTTTTTACCATAGACAAGAGGAAGACGCTTCTGTGATAACCGACGTATCCGACCAAGCATTGAACACATCGACTGAAGCGTACCGTTTGGCCCGGGAAACCATAGAGGCTCACGAAGGCGTAAGCAACGAGGTGTACGCCTTAACCCGAAGGTAATATTCTCTCCTTTCAGTCAAAACCTATGATACAAGTAGTAATTAATAAACCCTTGCTGATCCGGGGATATAAATTTTGCTTTTCAGACTGGATGACCTGATGGACTTCACTTCCAGGACCAAACTCCTCGCCAGCGACGCCAAAACCGAAGCCGTCGGTGCTTACGAGGGAGCTTTGGGTATTTATACGGATGCCAATTCCATTTTAGTGCCGAGAGCTGATGTAGAAGCCATGAAAAGCGAAGCTACCAGAATAAAAGCTGAGGTAAACGTCTGATTACCTTCTTAGTATGGTTTGACCTAGGGCTCATCGATACTCTACGCTGACTCATCCACCATATTTGAGTGTAGTATTACATCAATATTACTGCAATAGTCAGTCGCTGCTCCATATCCTACTATTTTAAAGATTAGATGTCACTTGGAGTGGCGAAACCAGTTTTTTTGTTGAAATTTGGAGGACGATGAGTCTGCTTCTCTGTCAAGGAGAGCCTAATTCTGCGGTTATAGTAGAGCGAAGAGATACGAGTTCGAAGAAAAGCGACAACGAAGAAAAAAATGCATAAGGGTGGAGGAAGAGATGTCCACACATACTGAAAGAGAAAAAGGGTAGAGAAAATGGCCGGAGGGGTTCTGAAAATAAAGGTGTGATGACGATGATCCCTCCTTAGAAGAGGGAAAGGAAAAAAAACGGACCATTCAGCAGGATAGCGAAAATCAGCAGATCGAGGTGAAAACAAACAGGCTTGTTCAAGTCGCGCACCTCGTTGAGTGCCTTGGCCTCTTTCTCTTCTTTGTCTCGCCCCTAAACCACGTGCGGTGTAGAACAAAACAATGTAATGGTTTTCGTCTACACCGCTCTTTGTCTTTATTAGTCTCTATTGTACACTCCCGTACCCCAGCATGTGTTCGGCCTTAGACCGGTCGTGCACTAGAAGCGACAACATGCGTGAAGCCACGAGAGCGGCGATAGCCAACATTGAACCCGACGACAAGGGGTGTCTGACCTCTTCCACTGAAAGCAACTTTTACACGCCTACTCAGTTCACGACTGCACTCCATGCAGGCGAGTGTGTTCGTTAAATAATGTTGGAAAAAATATTGAAAAACTGAGATTTCTGAGAAAATTTAACAAAGTCCATACTTAATGAGACATATGACACAAACTCGGAGAAGGCGCTCTTGTTGTAAATAAATAAATAATTACTACTTACCTCACAACCCATACGCGGCAATTATCAAATTCTAAGCTTCCATGTGCACGCTGGAAAGGAAGGAGAGAGAGAGATACCGAGGAGAGGCGGAAAAAAACGATGCCAGTGGCACGAAAAAGTAAGCAACCATAATGCGCCTGCGCAGATACGGCAAGAACTGTGAGATTCCATTCGAATCGGAAATTTTTCTCGTCTGCTGTTGTAGCCGGAAATCACAAAGCTAAAGATCACTGCTAATGGACGAAATTCTCATACTTTCTGTGCAATGGGAACAGTTTTGTGAATACAGCCATCTGCGCGCGACTTGTTTATCGCTTCAAGTCGCTTCCAGTGGACGACTGACCTTGGTCTGGCCTACACCAGACGGGGATACATCGGAGAGAGAGGAGTAAAGGAAATAGAGTGAATATACGTCCCGTGACTTGTATGGTAGAACTATTATTTTCCATTGTGTCCGACGTTTGAAAGGGACGATATACCCCATTGATCCCCTTTGGGGGGGGGGATCTATGCCTAGCCTATAATGTTACCATAATTATGAGCTATAAACCATGATTTTTGAGCTAAAAGCCTCTACAGATTTTGTAAATAATTTATAAATTTGAAAAAATATTCACATGAGATTTTTTCAAGTGGTTGGTGTACGTGGGTCACCCCTCCGTGTCCCCTAAAACCCATATGACAATATTTCAAGATAGGCAACCATAGTTGCATGACACTTGTTTTGATTCAAAACAAATTCACATTTACCTCTGTATCATTTATTTTTGCAATTAGCGGTCAGAAAGACCGCTCCGGTAGTTCCAGGGTGGTATGGAAAATCCAATAGTTCTAGTGTTAATACAATTATTTTTGTATTCCAGGCAAGACGTATAAGAAGCGAAACGGACAGTTTGGCAAATGAGCATAAAGACCTTCTCCGAGACATAGACGAGAAGAACTCTGATGCCGAAGGACTCCTGCAGGAAGCCATCAGACAGCAACAGGTGAGCCAAGTGACACCCACCATCTTTCTTCTATAACATCGTCTATGGCATTTCCGTTTGTCTCCTCTTGAAGCCACACCGATTTCATTTCAGATCACTGATGAGTTATTGACTGATACTGATGGTGCCTTGGCAAAGGCACACGCCGCTATCGCTGCCGGCGAGAAGACGCTAGATGACGCTAAAGATACGCTGGAAACGCTTAGAGGTGAGCATGCCGTTTCATTCGTTACCCTACCGGTTTCTTGCATGGAAATGATATCACGTTCAATAGTTAATAAGTAATTGCCTTTTTTCAGGATTCGATCAGCAGGTCCAAGAGAGCAAGGGCAAAGCCGATTCAGCCCTCAGAAAAATGCCACAGGTTAAACGAATGGTGACCGATGCCGAAGAGAAAACTTTCCAGGCCGAAGACGCCCTTGGCGGAGCCAGCCAAGACGCTGCCGATGCCAGAGACATCGCAAAAGAAGCCAAGAGAATCGCTGAACAAGCCTCTGAGGTATTGGGGACGACTCGATATGAACCGATTTTATTGCTTATGTATTTTCAAGCCGCATATTGTAAAGAAATGAATTTTACAGGACGCCGATAACGTTAGGAAAGAGGCTGATAAGACCAAGGACGAGGCCGGACAGCTACACGGTCAAGCCGGTCAGCTCGGGAGGCAGATCAACATTACTGATGGGAGGCTCAAAGGTTTCGAAGACGAGGCCAAAAACGACGGAGCCCTTTCGAAAGAAGTACGTCTGTGTTCTACATTATAAGCCACAAACTTTCTAACTTTTAGCAGTATAACCACAGACCAACTTTTTGGAGGTCATATTAAAGCTAAATAAGTTTTTTGAATGCCATATAAAAGCAGAATTATTTCTGGGAGAATCGTATGAAAGCTGAGCTCAATTGCATAGGGGCTTCCACGTTAATATCTGGAACAATATGGCAATAAATATGTAAATTAAGAGGTGGTTCCTAAGCCCTGTTTCATTTTGCCCTGGGGCTATGATGCTATTGAGAAGGCAGTGGGGACACATTAAAATATATGTATATATATATTTAAAATTAGTTTGAGTTCCTTGGAATAGCCTCATCATCATCAAGGGTTCCGCGGTACACCCTTATAAACTATCAAGGGCTTCGCGAGAAGTTTTATGTTGGACGCCCCGGTTTTGGAGCGTCGTGTGTATTCAAAGCTGGACGGTCGTTTAAAAGCCAAACAAAACCTCGAAGGGTCGCGTATAAAAACTAAACTGTTTCTTAAAGGGTCGTACATAAAAGCTGAATTGTTTCTTGAAGGTCGTATGAAAGCGGAATAACTTCTTCGAATTTCAGATTTTATGCCGTATAAAACGGCTTAGAATCTTGATTGCTCCTTGGAGAATGAAATAAAAGCTGAATATCTTCTTCTAGATCATATAAAAGTAGACTTATTTCGCGCCAAAACCATGATAAAGCTGAATTGCTTCTCGTACGGTCTTATAACAGAGGAATTGCATCTTGGAGGGTCGTACAAAAACTGAATAACTGATTCGAATGTCTGAAAGAAAAATTATTAATTCTGAATTATTTTTCGGAAAACAGTATAAAATCTGAATAACTACCAGAGGGCGTGTTAAAGCTGATAATAATAAAAAATGAAACCGAAATCTTTCTATGCGTGTTTGTGCATTCTGTGTTCTGTATGAATGCTTTCTGAATTTTGATGAATAAAGGGGTCACCTCCCCAGTAAAGTTTTAGAAATCGTTCATATAATTTTTTTATTATGTATAGGCGTTAGAGAGGGCCAACGAAGCCAGGACACTCTCCGTCGAGGCGTCAGACAAAGCCAAGGGAGCTGCTGATATGCTCAACGATATTTTGGATGCTTTAGGTAAGCATGGCTTTACTGTTACGGTAAATGTGATAATTAAATAACAACCGGTTATTATGCATGCTTACCAATCGTCTTGGTAAGTTAGATAAAAATGTATCACCTTTACCGGTGAATATGCATTATACCAAGCGTCGTCGGTGAATTTGATAAATACTGAAAGCTTTATCATTTTTACCGGCGATTATGCGTAATAACTAAGCGTCGTTGATAAATTTTATAAATTATTATAATTTGTCGCCCTTATCTGTGATTATGCGTAACACCATAGTGTAATTGATGAATTTGATAAACATTTAAAAATTCTAAATGAGTCTTGTATGCGTGATGAATATAGTGGGACCCCGATATTAAAATGATAACAAATTTCACATTCGTACTCCGATATAATGATGCATGAATCATTATGTATAGTATAATACATTAATATACAGTAAAATCCCTCTTAGTGGACACCCCCTCAGATGGCGTCACCCCACCTTCGCCCTTTTACTGCCAAACAATAATTTTCCCCCGTATAATAAAAGTATGAATTTTGAACCCCGGATCACGGACGGATTTTTTTGCCTCACCGGTGTCCGCAAAAGAGAGGTATTACTGTTGTACAATTTATCGTGTTTACCAATGACGCGACACTTGGGTATTATGCATTATCCACGGTAAAAGTGATAATTTTTTTAGTACTTATTAAATTTGTCAACGACGCTTGGGTACTGCGCATAATCGCAGGTAAAAGTGATAAATTTAGGGAAATCTATGACATTTAACAACGACGCTTGGGTACTATGCATAATCACCGGTAAAAGAGATAAATTTAGGGAAATTTATCAAACTTACCAAAAGCTCGGTGATTATGCATAATAACCGGATTTCTAACACATTTACCGTAACATTACCATTTCCAAGACCGCAACTAAAGAGACCAGGTGCTTGAACTAGTAACGGCCCTGACCATGGAGTACATATGTGAAGTTATTAATGGATGTAATCATTCGTAATTATTCACCACCAGGTGATCTAGACAGCGTTGACGGTTCCCAGTTGGCTGACCTGGAACGTCTGTTGGCCCTTGCTGAACGTGAACTCATCAACGCCGATCTGCCGGCTAGGACTCAAGCCTTACGCGAGGCTCAAGACGAACAACAGGGCTGGATGAGGAACTACGAAGACGAGATAGAACAGCTGAAGAAAGATGTCGCAAACGTCGCGGCGATACGACATTCCTTACCTGATGATTGCTATAGGAGGCTCGTCTTGGAGCCTTGAACAATGCTTCGCAAACTCTGATATTGATTTGAAAAAAAATTTTGACCGGAATTTACAACATCGCGAGATTTACTCAGGTCTTTTTTTTCTCGCACTGACCACAGAGAAGGATCTCATGAATTTACGGCTATTATGTCTCCTATGAATACTGCCAAATTTTTATAAACGTGCTGATACTTTAATTACTCTGAATTAGCTTCTCTGGTTCGGTAAAGATGTAAGGTGTCTCATAAAATTCGCAATTTAAAAACACCTAAATTCGTAAACAGTTTGAAAATTCATAAAAATTGGAGAATTTGAATGCGGTTTTCAAAAAAATTATTCTCACATAGTGCACTTTTTTTCCTTCGACAGAAAAGAAATTAGTAGAACTTTTTGTCGATAGAGGACGGTTCATGAAAGCAAATCGCAGAACTTTTCTTCAATCACTTCCGTGTCCGAAACGTTCGTAAAACTTCAGCCAGCTCATCGTGGCTGAAATAAAACAATTTCACCAATTAATTCACCATTAATAATCATCATCACAATGAAAACCTTATTTTTTGCGCCAATCACAGGAAAACCCAGGAATGAGCTATTAATTACTGCATTTTATAGGATTATGATTTGCATATTTCCAGTAATTTCCATCCATGCGAATGCCCTCTATAGACAAAAATTTGAAATCAATGTTTTATGTAGTAAAAAATAATACCCTTTATGATAATAACTTTTTCGCAAACCGCATTCAAATATGAAAATTCGTCCAATTTTTCGAAATTTTTAAACTGTTTATGAATTTATGGGACACCCTGTACATAAATTGTTACATTTCAATTTTCGGGAAGAGAAACTAAATCCGAGCGTATAATTTGTATTTTCGTATAATATTTCCACTCTAACCTTGAAATGAGAAAAAAAAAAGAAGAAAATTTAACAAATTTACAGCTTAACCCAGACGTTGGCGTGCTTTCAGATCAGCCATTGAGAAACGTTTCGAAAATTTGGCGATTTTTTTATATCGCCAATATTCAGACAACACTGGCAACAAAAGTCACTGATGCATTATGCTGACATGCCACATGGCAAATATATGCTTGTCGAAGATGTCATTGTCTTTAATTGGCTGACTGATTTGCATAAAAGTGCTTCATACAAAGCAGTACCATCTATTGGCTTATTTTTGAAATTGATATTTTCCTTCAAAAACAAAATCTGATCTCGTTTGTGAAAGCTGCAGTTTTTATCACCAATAGTTCATTTTTGAATAATTTTTAAAGTTTTAACTAACTTTTCCCACACTCATCCGGTTCAATAACTCACCATAAAAAAAAGGAACTGTAGACTCTACTGCTACTTGGCGACTGAATATTCCCTTGAAAATTTACAACATATATATTGGCGATATACCTGAAATTTTATGCTTCTATACAAAACGATGAAGTTCATCAAATGTCTCCAATTTTACCTAATAAATAAAAACCTTGATCAAACAAAACTTTATCATTAATTTTTATTACGGAGGAAATTTAAGCATCGAATATATAAAAATATTATTATATTATTCACTATTCATAATTTGGAAAAGACAACTGAAAATAAAGTCTGTTTAATTAAATCTTTTGTGTCTTTGTGATGAATTTCAAAAGCTGCGTGTTGTCAACAACGTCATATTATATTATTATAATTGTTTTCAAAAATCCTACACAATGATGCAATCGTCATATATCAAAACTCGGAACGAAATACATGTAGCGGAAAACAGATCAGGTCATAAACTGTTTGACTATGAACACTATCGGCAAACAAAAGTGACACCTGGTGTCACCTTGTTGTAGGTAGGACCGGAAGATCTTTGAGAACGCATGTACCTGTGAATGAAAGGGAAAATCTGATTAGAATGATGCGCGGATGTGTGAATAATATTTTTACTGTAATTTACAGGGCGATTGTGATTAAAGTTCCCGTACTGTGAGTAGTTTTTTTATCGAA
The DNA here is from genome assembly GCF_987345545.1 of Pholcus phalangioides. Classification (NCBI taxonomy): domain Eukaryota; kingdom Metazoa; phylum Arthropoda; class Arachnida; order Araneae; family Pholcidae; genus Pholcus; species Pholcus phalangioides. The sequence goes on along the minus strand of NW_028301601.1, from coordinate 15,036,961 downwards.
AACTGCTCATCTGAATACAACTAAATTTTTAGGATATCTTGATGAGACCATGAGAGATAGATTCATGAAATAAAAAAAATGGTTCAATTTTCGACAACCAGGTGGAAAAAGTGACGCTTTTTTATTACATTTTCCCATTGTCCGTATATTATAAGTTTCAATGGAATACGTCTACCAGAACGGGGCTACATAGTTCTAAGTAGTTTCAGTATACCGATGCTATTCAGACCAATGTAGCACCCGTTAGTATACTGACGTGTGTAGCGCCCGTTCTGGAAGATGTGTTTCATTGAAACTTGGTACATACGCTATATGGCCCACGGGGGAAAAACGAAAATTCAATAAAAAAGCGCCACTTTTCATCTGGTGGTCGAAAATTTAACTTTTTTTTTATTTCATAAATCTCTCACATGGTCTAAAAGATATCTAAAAATTTGCCTGTATTCAGATAAGCAGTTTGTGAGAAAAATTACTCAGAGTACAGGAACTTTAATTATAATCACCCTGTATACATAAGGATAGACAAATGAAACGTGTTCGAGTGAATTTATCAAGACAAACAAAAAGATGTGCCTGTTTTTTGGCCCAGAGTTCTGCCGGTAAAAAAGTAGAGGGGGGGGGGGGGGTGATAGCGCGCGCACACACATTAAGGAAAGTTTCACACTCTCTGGGTCACTCTTTTGACCATTCGCTCCCTGAACTGTTTCCTACCCCCCCCCCCCCTCTCTCTCTAGGTCACTCTTTTGGTTGTTCACTGTTCTGGTCGATTTTTTGGTCACTTACATGCTTGCAAGCTCTCTAAATAACTCATTTGTTACTCTCTGACCTGGTCTTTTCATCATTCAATCGCCCTTGTCTTTTCATCACTCAATCGCTTTCACACTATTTACGTCACTCACGACCTGGCCCCTTTATCTTCTCGGTAGAGACACATTCATGGGTTTTGCCCTTTTCTATCATTCTAATCTAATTTTATCACAAAAAATTAGAAACTTTGCCTGGTTTTAATTTATACAAAAATTGCCACGTTTTTAAGACAAATAAATTCAATCGGTCGAATGGTCGACGCGTTTCGGCTCTTCAATGGAGAGCCATCATCAGGACTTCGTGGTCAGAATTCACACGAATGAGTCGTGGACCAGACCAGACCAGAATTAAACTTTTCCTCCCGGGCCTGGTTCAAGGGAACCATCTGCGGGCTTACAAACTGTAGCCACGGGAACTACGTGTGAAGGGAAAGACAAGAGAGTATGTGTGAATTAAAAGTGCATGTGTAAAAAGAAGGTTGTCAAGTTCGGGTAAAAATGAAATGGTCCTGGTCATGTTTAAATTAAGTTAAATTTAAACGAATTTTGCAGAAAAGATGCCGGCACAACCCCAATTTTTTAGTACGATTATTATTTTAGTGCTTTCTGCTGTGAAGAAAGCTAGAAAGGCGATTTTTCATCAGCTACGCCACTGCTTCGCATCTGATTGGCTGCGGAGTCCTGGTCATCTCTCATTGGCTGGACCTGAAATCGATACTATTAGTAGAAGAAGGGAAAATTTAGAGATAGAGTTAATCGATTATTTCAAAGTTGGGAAACGATAGTAAGAGAAGAATAAAAAATATTATTAATTTTTTTTTTCCAACTCAGAATTGAGTAAAATAAGGGTTTTTTTTTTTTTTTTGAAGAGAATTTTTCATTTTTTTGATAGCAGAAGATGGTGAAAGGAAATGAAGAATTAGAAGATTTTCCGATAAATAATTTTAAAATTGAGATGAAGTCGCTTATTTTATGAGAATGTTCCCTGCTTCAGTCAGGAACTTATCCAGGATTGATCTTTTATCCTTTTTTGAAGCGCACTTCATGATGTCCTCCATGCAAGACTTAGCGAATTCAAACATATCGTAAGTCGAATTTGAACTGGCCGCCGAGTCATCCGAGAAGGATATCATTGTGGAGCCGTCTTGGTCAGCTTCCTTGGCCGGCATCTGGGTTGCCGGTTTGACGGAGGTCAGTTCTGCATCGGAGGGAATTTTTTCTGTCTTTCCTGGAGTCCGTAGATTGATTTTTCACCAAGTCCGTAGAGCGGGACTCTGTTTTTTCTTTGGGCGAATTTTGTCGGCCCTTTTTTCCGAGTTTGTCCTGCTTTTTTGGCGTAGGGTTTGCGTCGGATTTCGCGGACTTAGATGACGTCTCGCTGATTTCTTTACCATTTTGCAGTTTCCTGTGACTTCGGAAATTTTCCCACACGCTACGAGGAAGAAATGTCGTGTTGGTGTAGACTCTACCAGACTTTTCGTAGGTGGCAGTCCGCACTTCAACGCTCGATTTCTTGTGCCTTGGTTGAGCAATATTTTTGTCGTGGACATCCAGAGGTTTCCCGTATATTTCCGCGTGTATTTTTCCAAGAGCTTTCTTGTAAGCGGCACATCCACGGTAGTTACTGGGGTGACCAACCGTCCCGCAATTACAGCATTCTGGTTGATCAATCCCTCGTACCTTCTTACACGTCCGAACTGCATGAAAGTCCTTACATTTGAGGCAGCGCTGAGGTCTGTCACATGGGTTCCCCTCACATTCCCATGACTGGCACCGATAGCACTGTCTCGGCGTAAGTCTATTAGGGTTCCTTTTGAACCTAGAGATGGTGACAGCTACAAAGGCTAGCTGTTTAAGGTCGAAGATGGCCTTTGACTCTTCGTTATCTGGCAGTTCAATTTTCCAAAGCGGGAGGTTTCGCATCCGGGTACGTCTCCTTCTAGAACGGAGTTGTTCGATGGATTTTGCGCAGAAACCCGCTTCCGCTAAGTCATCGCGTAAGTCCTCTGCTGGTGTCTCCGGATCCATTCCTCGAAGCAGAATGAAGAAGGAGTCAGCACCAATTGCAGATTGTCTGCTCACCTCAATGTTGTTTTCCCGGAAAAATTTTAGAGCAAGTTGACGGTCACCATCATTTTGGAACCATATTTTGTGTTGACCGCCACTAAACTTGACGCGGAAGTCACTTTCACAAAAGTCACTGATTTTTTTCCCAACTTTTGACCACTGGCCATGGCATCGGATCTCAAGAAAAGTTGTCCCGTATGCTTTTTGTGATGTCCCGTATGCTTTTTCGTGTTTACTCTCCGGATCGGGTGAAGGGGGTATCTCGTCCTCGCAGATCCATTGCGATTGGGTGATCAGGACGTCAGTCTCCGTCGGGGCGGGGCTTTCGCGGGTAGTCCCGTTTGGGCACCGCTCTTCTGGATTCTCCTTCCCGTCCCCTGATCGCTCAGGAACGGCAGACGTGGGTACCACTTTCTCCGTCGAGGAAGGTGGGTCCTCTTTGGTGCTCTCGACGCGTGATTGGTCGGTTGGAGCTTTGGCTTCAGCATGGGCGGAGCCTTGGGGAGACTTTTCCTGGCTGTCTCTTGGGCTTGGCTTGGGTTGTATTAATTAATCGGCATTTTTCTATCTTTTTCTACGTTTCCCTTAACCATCTTTCCAAGAACATTTTCTCCAAAACATTTATAAAAACTTAAAAAATTTTGAGGCATTCCTGAATTTTTTCAGAAATGACTCTGAAAATAAATAAAAATATTTCTCCTATCCCTTTTCCTTGCTTTTTAAAAATACTAATTCTATTCTTCTTTTCCTTCACCTCAAAACTAATTTATTTTCACTTACAAAATTGCATATCATGTGACTCTTTTCGTCCAATCAGGTACACGAACGCAACCGACGAATGAGGTGCGACCATGGCGCAAGATGATGACGTCAAAGGAGCGATCACTTTTCCTCCGAAATATTAATAAGTAATATGACTAACAGAGCTCGTCCAGACATGTTTGATTTAAAAATTCCTGGTTAATTAATTCATTAATTAACCGTGGGTCCCCCACTAGACAGTGCTCCCAATTTCAGACTGACATACATGCATTTTCACATACACACACAATGCTCCCTTGCCTTACTCTTCACAACAGCCCCCCGTGGGCTGACATGAGGGCAGCTAGTGTCATCCATGACAGGTACTGCCAAAAATCCCCATTCGTTCGTTCGTTTGGCTTGGGTCCCTTTTTTCGTTTTTTTCCGGGAGTCTTGTCCGGGTTTTTCGCAAGAGAGTTCACAAATCTTTGGCACAACAGGATGTCAAGTCTGTTGAAGAGTGATGTCGTTTCAGTGAGTTTGCATTTATCGTGGACTGAAAGATCCTTGACAGCTTTCCATATCTTGTGGTTGTGCTGATCCCTCTTTTCTATGACGGGAATTTCTTTAGTCAACCAGATTAGCTTGTCAAGGATGTTGTCACTAGAGCAAGGCTTGAACTTGTTCTTGCTGGTTTGTAGCAATCTATAGAAGGCTTGGAAGTCATGTTCAGCTATATGTGTCAGCTGTTCGGCTGCTGCGGCTATGTCGTCAGCTTTGGCTTCCTTGTCCCAGCATAGCTTTTCCAAGTCAATCCATCTCCAGTTTTGGGGGTCCAGAAATATGTCGTGAAAGTAACAATTAAAATGGGTTCTATTACACGTCATTTCTTATGGTATTTAGTTATCCGACTGAGTACGGATTGTGTTTCAAGCTTAGACTGAAAATTATTTTAATTTAAGGATGGTTATTGAAAATTTTTAAGTCCGATATGCTTGGCATCGGAGCGATTTTTTGCGTGACCGTCCCGTTCAATGTCTGGGGTGTTGTGTTCTAAAAAGTGTGTTCTCGAGTCGTGGAAGAGTGATGTTTACGTCTGGTCGTCCGAAGAGTTCGCCTTTGTATTTGCTGCGTCCGAGTGGTCTTTGGATGCGAATTGGGGAGCCATCTGTTGCAAAGTGTTGAAAGTTTTGTCACGACTGAGGTTAATAAAGCCTGTCCAAGCTGACGAAATAGGTGGTGTGTTTCTTCCATCATTAACGAGGAAATTCTGGCATGTTCTGATGAAGTATCCCTCGAGAAAATTCAATTCAGAATTATGTGTTGCTTTTTTAAAAACAAACGCTTTATCAAAATCAAAATGATGTGAATGTTGCCAACAGTGTTGGGCAATAGCCGAATTATCCGTCCGTCCCTTCTCAACATGCTTTCGGTGTTCGAGAACTCGAATATTTAGATTTCTTCTAGTTTGGCCAATATATCCATTTTCACAATTCTTGCATGGGATGAAGTAGATACCAGATTCTTTGGAGGGTGAGATAGGATCTTTCAGATGGGAAAAGGTGAGTATATTTGTTGGCTGGAATATTGTATGGAAGTCAAATTTCTTGAAGATAGAAGAGATCATGAAACTTGAAGAATCGAATGGAAGAACAACGGTATTAGAAAACTGTTTTGAGACAGCTGGGAGCAGATTCGGGGTGCATGTCTGAGTCATTTTTCTGAGGACCTTGTCGATGATACCATTCGCTATCTCCATGCCACCTCATGAAAAATCCTTTCATCCTCCCAATCAGAAACTTTCGGCATTTTCTTCTTTTGTTCATCGAGCACTAAAACTTTGCAGTGATTCAGCCTCCCTCCAGAATGAACTCAATATCCTTCGTGACATCGCTTCTAATCGGGGTTTTTCACCTTTTATCATCGACAAGGTCCTCAGAAAAATGACTCAGACATGCACCCCGAATCTGCTCCCAGCTGACTCAAAACAGTTTTCTAATACCGTTGTTCTTCCATTCGATTCTTGAAGTTTCATGATCTCTTCTATCTTCAAGAAATTTGACTTCCATACAATATTCCAGCCAACAAATATACTCACCTTTTCCCATCTGAAAGATCCTATCTCACCCTCCAAAGAATCTGGTATCTACTTCATCCCATGCAAGAATTGTGAAAATGGATATATTGGCCAAACTAGAAGAAATCTAAATATTCGAGTTCTCGAACACCGAAAGCATGTTGAGAAGGGACGGCCGGATAATTCGGCTATTGCCCAACACTGTTGGCAACGTTCACATTATTTTGATTTTGATAAAGCGTTTGTTTTTAAAAAAGCAACACGCAATTCTGAATTGAATTTCAAAATTAACACATGAACACATCATCAAATCATTCTTGAATGAGACACCCACGAGAGAAGTCACACTTTTTTTCAGCTCCGACAGACACTGTACGCTTGGCCAACGTTCTCCCGTAGGGGCCCGGGTGAGAAGGATATCTCAGCCCGGCCAAGGGAGTAAAACTCGGGGACCTAGGCCGCAGTCAGGCCGGACGGGTCCCATTGATTGATTATTGAATACTGATCTCCAAATTCAGCGAGAAAGATTCAACACGCCGCAAAAGAGATCGAGTGCTCTTCGCCGGTAGTGACAACAAGGCTGGCGGCACGCGGCAACGGTGCGCTAGCCACAGATTCCCCACAGTGCACGCTTCCCCTCCCCCCCTTTTTTCAGTGACTGTTCTTTTTCCCCCCTCTCCCCTCCAATGGATTACTATTGGATAACTCTAAACAGGTAAGTGACTTTTGTTGTGCGCTTATCTATTTTGAAATGAGTATTTTATGCCCCCATGCCTCGGCCAAGGATGACGTCATCCTTAGGCAACTAATCGAAAGCCACGAGAACTACGATGAGCTCTCGAAAGAGCAACAGCTAGCTTTCTTGAAGGTTCTCCTTCCATGGCTCCAGTCGAAAGAAAGAGTAATAAACGACTCGCCAACAATTCAGCATGACAGCTGTATCATCGACTCAAAACTCGAATCACTCGTAATCAGCTATGCTGAATTAAGTAATCGCCTTGAGAGCGTCAATAATATCTCAACAATAGCAGTAATCGAAGAATCAGAACAATCGATAATGGACTCCTTCGTTATTGAAACACGCGATTTTCTGGACTTCTTCCAACAACATACTTGTATTCATAACAAATCGAAAATGTTCAGAGTACAAAAAACATCGACTCCAATAAACCAGGGAACAGCACGAAACCCCGGAGACAGCACCCCTAAAAGAAAAACAAAAAAAAAAAAACGTCGCCCCCAAAACGGGACTGACACCCCCAGTGCTGACGCCCCCATGGAAAGCACTTGTAGTGAAGATGACAACCCTAGTTTCGATCTCCACCTCTCAGTAACGGACACCACCCCCCGTGAACTCAGCACAAGCAAAGATTCATCAAATATTTCCACTGACCATTCATCCAGCAGTCAGAATAATTCGACAGATTTGTCCAGTTCAACAAACAATAATGCATCGGAATCCTCTCCAAACACTTCAACAGACCACTCCATCGAAACTTCTAAAATTCCCAAACATAATGTTTCTCAAAGCAGCACCGACAGCCCCACCAAATCGCCCCCAAAGGACATACCATCTGTCCCGCAGAAAACAGATATTTTGTTAGAAAATACAGAACCAGGTGATAGCCAGCCTTCAAATCCTGTTGCAGGCACTTCGAAACAATGTTCGCCCCCCCCCCCCGCAAGGCTCCCCCCATTCTTCAGGCTCCCTAGCGGAACAGGAAACGAACACCACCCCAGGGGTGGACCAAGACGGCTTCACTACAGTTACTTACAAAAAACAAAATAAAAAATCGAGCACAACGCAGTCGCCCCCAATTCAAAATCCCCCCTCTTCAGCGCAAACCTCAGGGAGGAAAAAGTTTAATATACCACCGATCATCCTAACAAAATGGGGGGACCATTGGCTCCGCGATTTTGCAGCAGCCAGAGCACTCTGCACGTTCGCCCCCGAGGCAAAACCCACATCAAATTCAATTGTCTTCCAAGCCTATTCAGAATTGGACCATCGCGCTGTAACAAAAGTTTTTGACACAAAAAAATTCAAATATCACACGTACAAAATACAGGGCGAACCAACACTCAAGTTCGTAATAAGAGGCTTGCCCACTAATGTCAAAACCACCGAAATAGAAGAGGCTCTCCGCACCCAGGGCATAGAAACAATTAAAATATCGCCCATGAAAAATCATACCACTGGAAGATTATACCCTCTCTTCCTCGTGGAAGTTAACATCGCCAACAAAAATTTTGCTAACATAACTAACATCGAAGGCGCCCCCATAGAGGTAGAACGACTCAAAGGAGGAACTTCCCCATTGCAATGTAGGCGGTGTATGGCCCCGGGGCACTCAGCCCCATATTGCAAAAATTTACCTGTGTGTGCCTTCTGCGCTGGGGGCCACGAAACAGTCAGATGCACACGCAAAGGGGACAACAATTTCTTAAAATGTTTCTTCTGTGGTGGCAAACACACGAGCACTTTCCCAGGGTGCAAAAACCGCCCCCAAGCATTAAACGCCCGGGGTAGAACAATACTACCCAAAATATCACCCACACTAATCGCCCCCAATCCATTCGAATTCCCAACGCTACCAGGCGCCTCCCCCATCGACGACATTGACGAAGACTTCATTTTGGGCACGGCCCCCATTGAGGTTCGCCCAAGCAACTCCCCGCTCAGATCGCCCCCGATACCACAAGACGACCCCCAACGAAATTACTGCCCCCAAAAAATCAGCAATGACATCGAAAAACAAAAACAATTGCACGATATAATCAGACCCGGCGCCCCCCCTTTTGCAAAACCGTTCAAAGTCAAATCCCAGAAGGAGTATGAAATTGAACTTGAAACATGTAATAATCGAAAAAAATTCCAACTTTGCCTCTATGAACTTATTTACCAGAGGCCCAGACTCAACATAAGCGGCATCAGTGACATCGACGTCTCGCAAGAAAAAATAAACTCGCCCCCGGTCGCCCCCAAAAGTGCCCCATCTCCTCAAGCCCCACGGCCAGCCCTCCTACCCACACCCACTGTTCTCCCAACCCAACCATTCAACACTGTCGCAGACAACAACCCAATTTCCACGGACATCCACCAGTTGCCCCCCGCCCCCAAAATTAACATTCACGAAAAAATCGCAACCCATCTTGCCACACTTTCACAGGACACCATATCAGCCCTAATCGAACTTTTATCTGCACTTAAACAATAGCTAATACAAGAGTCGCCCCCCCCCAGGCCATTTCTAGTGATGGCCTGGAACTGCAATGGTATAAAAAACAGCCTACGTGAACTCCACGCAGACGCCACTAGACTTCAAATAGACGCTCTTTTGCTCAATGAAACCTGGCTTCTTCCGAGTAATAGAATCAAATTTCCAGGATACACCATCTTTCGCAAAGATCGAACACACGCGCAAGGCGGTGGCGTAGCAATTTTCCTGAGAAACGGTATTCCCAGCCACCCTCTTCCTCTCCCCCCCTCCACAGATATGGAAGCAATAGCTATCTCTATACATGTTCACCGTCTCACATTTAATATTTGCGCCATCTATAAACCACCAAATAAAAAAATTGATACACAACTTCTGGATTCACTCTTCACAGATCGCACCCCTACTCTCGTAGGGGGCGACTGGAACTCCAAGAGCAACCTTTGGTATAGCCAGCAATCCAACATCGAGGGAAGAAGGCTCCGAACGTATTGCCTCAGACACTTTCTCCAAATACACGCTACATCAGACGACACACACTTCCCAAACCGCCCGGGACACCGGAGTGATATCCTGGATTTCGGAATATCTAAAAATTTTATTCACGAAATTTCCACACATACAGCGCCCTTACTAAATTCACCACACAACCCCGTCTTCTTCGAGATAGAACTTCTCCTCCCAAGAACAAAACGTATTATCAAGCAAACAGACTGGTGCAAATTTCAGGAAAACTTGTCCCTGGATCCCCCTCTCGAGCCTTCGCCCCCAACACCCAACGTCATAGACCAAGCCGTTATTCAAATCACCGAGCGCATTAAATCTGCCCTTCTTGACGCCACAGCCGAAATTGTCGGAAATGACCTTCGATTCGGAATCCCTCAGGAAATTCAGAAAAAAATTGCCTTCAAAAACAGGATCAGGAGAAAATGGCAGCGATACAGACGTCGTATAGACAAAATGCTTGTCAACCGTCTCCAAAAACAACTGAAAAAAGAAATTGACGAATTTGTAAATAACCGCTTCACCGAATTTATAAGTAATGCCACATCCGAAAACGGGAATCTTTGGAAGGCGTGGCGAATTTGCAAACCAAGAAATCCCAGAATTAATAAAATTAAAAGGGATAATACTCTAATATTTAACGATGACGAAATAGCTGAAACCTTTGCCGACACCTTTCAACAACAATTTTCGGCCAATCGTGTTCAACCACTTGAAACGTCACGGCGAAATCGGCAGAGATGCTCCGCCTACATACATCGTCATCTCCAACAAAACACTGACCATATGTCCCTCACAAACACCGATGAAATTTTACAGTACATCAAGCAGCTCGCCCCCAAAAAATCACCAGGAATCGACGGAATCGGAAACAGGGCAATAAAATCTCTCCCCCCGAACATAATCTCTTCTATTACAAACATTTTTAACTGTTGCCTCGCCACAAGCTACTTCCCATCCCCATGGAAACATGCCATTGTAAAAGCGATTCCCAAACAAGGGGCCGACCCCCTCAGTCCCCAGAGCTTTAGACCGATCAGCCTCCTCCCTTGCCTCTCCAAACTCTTTGAAAAAATAGTGGCAAACCGACTGTCTGAATTTAACAAACATCACAATATTATACGGCCAGAACAACACGGCTTTCGCCCGGAGCACTCATGTGTTACACAACTGCTCCGGGTAACAGAATACATAACAAATTCATTTAACTACAACGACTCCGTGGCTGCACTCTTCTGTGACATATCTAAAGCATTTGATAAATGTAACTTCGCCACGCTTCTTCACAAACTTATTAATCTTAATTTTCCTCCACACTTCATAATTTTCTTCTTCCGGTATCTCACCCAACGCACTTTTCAAGTTAAACAAAACGAGGTCCTCTCATCAAAACGTAACATCACTGCCTCAGTCCCCCAGGGTAGCGTCCTCGGCCCACAATTATTTTTAATCTACATAAATGATTTCCCATCCCCCCGGAGCGGAATCTTAGCACTCTTCGCCGACGACGCAGTCGCCCTCTGTGGGGCAAGAAATGCATCTTACGCTCTTTGGAACCTCCAAGACGAAGCTCAAAAGATTGAACAATGGTGCCTCGAATCTGACGTCATTATGAACGTCAATAAATGCGTCTTCGCCTGGTTCTCCAGGAAAACAAAGCTACCTCGCGCCCCCCTCCGTTTCGAAGGACAACGCCTCCAACCCAAAACAACAGTCAAATATCTGGGTGTCACACTCGATAAAAAGCTACTTTTTCGCGAACATATCGCCCACGTCCGAAATAAAACAACAGGAATCATCGGAATGCTGAATAAAATAACCTTCCCAAACGCTAAACTCACCGTTAAAAATAAACTTATCCTTTTTAAATCTATAATTCGACCCACAATGCTGTACGCATCCCCAGTATGGACAGTGGCCCGTAAGGGAAACATCACCATCCTTCAAAAACAACAAAATAAAGCCCTACGTCGCCTATTACAAGCACCACGCTTCATTAGGAACGTGAATATACGTTCAGATCTGGATCTCCCACTTCTCCTCCCCTATATTCTCCAACTGAACGAAGCCCAATTTAATCGTATGCTCGAATCTGAACACGCCCACATACGAGCCATCGTTGACTACGACCCTGGTGAACGAAGGAAATATCGTCACCCGAGACAGTTCACTGATCTCGGTTGGGAAATAACCTAGTTCGATTAAACTCACATAGATGGCAGCACTGAAAATCGTAGTTCTCTCGGCTTCCCATCGTTTTTCCCCCGCTCTTAATCGTTTTTCTCATTTCAAATTTTGATAAGTATACAACCGAGTCACTTGCCAGTGTCTCCCACCCTCTCTCCACCTCTTGTTCTCTCCCCCCTTTACTTTGTCACCCTCTTCCCCCCTCCCCTAACATACTAATATTTTTCCTCTATCTCCCACTTTTTCTTCTCACCGCCCAGGCTCTCCTGCACCACAGCTGGTTTTGCCAATTTTCATGTCGCATTGTAACATCGGAAAAAAAAAAAAAAAAAAAACGTTTTCTTCACAGCTTCAACTTCGCTATCTCCCTTCTCATGTTAACACTAACATCTGAGGTTGTGCCGGCATTTTTTCTGCAAATGTGTTAAAATCAAGAACCATTTTTTAATCGAAAAATCTTCTCCCGAACATGACAAAAAAAAAAAAAAAAAAAAAAAAAAAAAAAATGTTGATGATGATGATGACCTTTCCTCCCACATACATTCACTACATAAAAACACAAACATTACTCTCTTGTCTTTCCCTTCATCAGGGGGACGCGACGAGCCCCCAGCCTGTATGGGGAATATATGACCCGCATAAGGGCCAGGCATCCCCTTAAAATTTTTATTCTGGTTCTGGTTCTGGAATTGAATTTTCTCGAGGGATACTTCATCAGAACATGCCAGAATTTCCTCGTTAATGATGGAAGAAACACACCACCTATTTCATCAGCTTGGACAGGCTTTATTAACCTCAGTCGTGACAAAACTTTCAACACTTTGCAACAGATGACTCCCCAATTCGTATCCAAAGACCACTCGGACGCAGCAAATACAAAGGCGAACTCTTCGGACGACCAGACGTAAACATCACCCCTCCACGACTCATTCGTGTGAATTCTGACCACGAGGTCCTGATGACGGCTCTCCATTGAAGAGCCGAAACGCGTCGACCATTCGACCAATTGAATTTATTTGTCTTAAAAACGTGGCAATTTTTGTATAAATTAATCTAATTTTATTCAACGCCCATTCCTCTAATTCTCCTCTTCTCCGAACTTGCTGCCCAGGGCTATGGCTCACTTAGCCACTTTTCCTGTAAGTATGCCTCTGCGTTCACGTGCAGTCATAATTGAACACATTATCAGCAAGACAAAATATCCTGTGCTGTGTGGGTTTACACACACACACAAACTGGAGTCGGGCCCTGTTCCTTAGCCGTTATCTTACGCTGGTCCTGGAGCGCGGTCGATTGCGCTCAGAAGGGAAGGTCTCGAATTTTCAACGCGTTCCCGCAACAGGGCGATTACCCTCAGTCCCTTTTTCGTCATTGTAGGTGATGGGAAGGGGAATTTCACAACTTCTGACACATGCTTTTTAAGTAAACCTGTGATTATATGTAAAAACTAAGTGCAATTTTATTGAGAAATCGGAAGAGCGGTCAAAAATGCGTTAATAGCGTGCCAGAAAAAAACATCTGACTAGCGTCCTCTGTTGTGAGACTTGGAACATCAATTTATACATTGATGCATATTATAGGTACATGTTTATCTCTCTGTTCAGAGAAATGCATGTTGTAGGCTCTCATTATTTTATGAAAATTTGTTAAAGTTGAGCTCAATCACGGAGAAATTCGAAGCAGCCAACTATCGGTTAATACGTATATATTCAGGGGCGCGGCTCAAGCTTACCTGCCGCCCGGGTGCAAAGCCCCATGTGCCGCCCCTGAAGAAGACCCTGGCAGGTCGCTGACAAGGTATTAGCCTAGGTGATTCTGGGATAAATCTGATTTTTTTTAGTACAAAACCATGCACCATCGTTTACCGAAGAAAATTTACGTGACCATACGTTCTGCTTTTAGGTCCAGTATTATAACTTAATATACATACTGCCACTCCTTCCAACCTGCCGCCCGGGTGCACAGCACTCTTTGCACCCTCGCTCACGCCACCCGTATATATTTTTTCTTACTTTGCTGTTTCAACATAGTTTCAGTTTCAATTTTTTGTGCGTGTCAAAATAAATTAGTTTCGGTTTTTAGCGCCATCTATTATTGACTTGAAGTAATACTTTCTAATTTTATGTATTTTGGTCATATTTTTCCCGTTTTTTCCATCCAAAAAAAAGAAATTTATCAATAATTTGCAGAATACTTGATGATTTTGATAGATCGCACACACTTATAAGAAAATCGGATAGAGTAAAATATCGCTCACAATGTCATTACTTTTATAATCATTGCATGTCGGGGGGGGGGGGGGTCCGACAACAACAACAACAACAACGTAGAGAGAGGTATAATTTAAATTTAAAAAATGCTTAAAAGAGTTCAAAAATTAACCTACACCAGTTTTGTGAGTGAAAATACGGTGTGTAACAAAATAGGAAAAAAAAAAATCTATTTTTATGCCGCCCCCCCCCCCCGTCTTCTCGAACTTCCAATTAGAAAGTTGTTGCCCTGTATCTCCTGAGATAAAAAAAAATTACACAATTCTAATCACAATATTCGCTAAGATATTTGAATTCACGAAATCCGTGAAATGTCATGAAAGAGCAGCAAAAACTAACGGAGAAAGCTCCTTTCCCTGATTTATGCTGTCCTTTCCCAACTTTCCTCCGAATGCGAATATTACAGTTTGAAACTTAGATTTTATTTTGTTGGCCTTAGGAGAGACAAGGGAAACAACCTTTTAACTACAAGTTAGAGGACAGGGGGACCGCATAAAAATGTAGATTTTTTATTAAATTTTGTTACACACTGTATTTCTCAAAGCTGGTATAGGGTAATTTTTAGGGCATTTTGTAATTGATGAGATGCATTTTTTAATTAATCAATTGCATTTGTAATTGATGAGATAAAGGCCGCATTAGCACTTACAGGAGACCCTGTATATTCTTAAAAGTTGTAAACACAGCACGATAACTGGACGTATAGGGGACACGTCTTCATTTTAGATAATGAGCAATTAATATCGCTAGTATATCGTTTATGAAGCTCTTTTGATGAAGAAGTAAAGTAATTGAAAATATTGGGAGGACTCCCTCTCTTAAAAATTTCGAGAAGAAGGAGGGCGGGAGATGAAAATGGTGGGGAGTTCATCAGGAACTCAATATAAAAACAATACTGCTGTAGTTGAAAAATAATTTTGTATAATAAAGCAAAAGTGATTATATAATAATAATATATTATATATAATATAGATTATATATAGATATATATATGTATATCTAATATGTATATAGATAGATATAGATTATATATAATAATATATATCATATCAACTAAAATTATTTCCCGGCAAAAGGTACCGAAATTATTTTTGCACTGGGCCCTGCGTTATAGTTTTCCACTCTACACTTCCACTCTCCACATAGGCAAAATACGCGCATTCCGTTCTAACTTGCGGTTTTGTTGGTGACACACCGTCCGCAGATTCAAAAAGCATACGAGATGAAAAGCATCTTATATAACATAAAATAGTTCTGCCAACGAAATATCGAAAATAACTTGATTTCGTTTATCATTGATTAAGGAAATTAAAGCACATTCATTAAGGACGGGAGAGGGGGAAATCTGTGTCAGAATCTTGCACGATAGAAATAAAACTTTTAGGTGGTTTAAGTCTGAATTGACATTAACCGCGCCTGAAAGGAAAGGTCACGTCATTTCCGTTTCACTTTTTCTGACGTGCATCTGAAAATACACTACCCCACCTACAGAATTTTCATGTCAAAAAAAACAAAAAAAAGTCATAGACGTCACTGCAAACGGGACGCATGATCAGGCTATGTCGGGGGTCGTCGATAAAATACTTGTTAAAACGGGGTTCGAAAAATTTCGGAACCACTGATCAGAGGCGGCTCGGGCTTATCCGCCGCCAGAGTGCAAAGCCTCATATGCCGCCCCTAAAGACGGCCGTAGCGGGAGGCTGACAGGACTATAGTTTAGGGGACTTTGGGATTAACCTATTTAGTTTTTAGAAGAAAGCTACGCATCATTGTTTGCCGAGAAAATAAGCATCACCATACGTCCCGCTTTTAAAGAAAAAATGTTCCGTTTTCAAAGTAAAGTTGTCTAATTTTTTTTTTTTTTTTTTGGCCAGAATTATTTTGCTATTCCTGATTATGTCACAAAAGAGCACTTATTGATGAGCTATCATTATACTTACACTTACCCAATAAAAATTACGTATAATGAGGAGATTTTTATTAAGAAATTTATATTCCAAAGACGTTTCTGGTGCTCCAGGGACCGGGCAAGTGAGAAGCCGAATTATTTCTTTTGCGTTTGTTTGGCTGTTCCAGAAAAATTACTGTTTGTGAGCATCAAAACGCACACGTGCCCCTTATGATAGAGCACATTCTTGTTTCTGGTATTACGGTCCGATATCCAGTCTTTTTTCTCAAGTTCGCTCAACACCTTCGTTGTATAAGTATGGCTCAAAAGCGTGATGCCATGTGAATATTTACTGTTGGAAATTTTAAAAAAAACATTGATCACAATGATAGCACAAGCTGCCGCCTCTTACAACCTGCCACCCGGGTGCACCGCACCCCTTGCACCCTCGCTTAAGCCGCCTCTACCACTACAAGACATGAAAGTTTAGCTTTCATGTTAAGAAATCAGGGAAGGGGCAAACGACCTGTCTTTTCAAAATTGAGGTGGCAATCGACTCATTTTTTTCTGAAAAACGATGTATGGTGAGGGCAATCGATCACTAATTCAATTGCTCTTGAGTGTATTTTCCTTTTTTCAATTCCGCCACACCATCGGATTAGTTATAGATCCCTTCTAGTCCATTTTAACAGTTAACGAGTCCACCCAAACGTTTTCATCAAATCGGTTTATATAGAATGAAGAAGAAACAAAACTCTTACAGTCGGCAAGCCTTTCTTCCAAGATTGCCATTTGTTCACTCAGAAGCTGTATCCTGTCCTCAGCAGTCTCTACGGCCGAGTCTTTTGGTGGATTTCGTTCGTTTACGTCGGATGGCAGTGACGATAATGATGTCCTTTTGTCACCGTGTTTAACGGATCGTTCTTCTTTCGATGGCTTCTCCATGACGAAGCGATTGACGATTTGATTCAAACCATCGAACCGGCTCTTCAGCTCCAACAGAGACGCCATATTCTACACAAGAAAACAACTCTTCATGAGATACTTTGGTAGTTATTTTTCGAGAAAATTATTTTCATTATAGATCGAATACACCATATAACACTAATTTTGTTTCTGGTCAACCAGCCTGATTTTCTAATGACTTACGACTAAAAATGGCAGAAAATAACAATTTTATATGTAAAACTGCTTTTGAACTCGAGAGAGCAAGTTTTTATTTTATTTTGGAGGTCAAATATCTTTTACAGCGAGATCGTGTCAGCTGCAAGGAAGTATCACAAAAATATTGAGATAAATTGCAGTTTTTCCGTAGAGTTGCTAATTACTGATCTCATGAATCATTTATCAATAGTTACCACCTCCCAGTTAAAATTATTGTCACAGACCGACAACGGTACAAATATTCAAGCATTACACTTCACTGACGATTTGAAATATAGATGGCAGCACTGAAAATTCAGACACAACACTAGATACGCACTCAGACTGATAGGTACACGCACTTCGTTCAAGTCTCTGCCACGAAGCTGGGCTGAAAAAGATCTCGGTCACGGGATAAATCCAATTGTAGAGCACTACTTCACCACACGAAAACTCCGGCGGCATCGCTACGCAATTTACTGCCATTTACGAGTTGGGTTGGGAATGAAGGCACCATCTATCGGTGAAACGAGCTAGTGGATGCAGCGGCCAAAGAACCGACCCATGCGGGAATCTTTTACGACAAACTCTCATACCCAGCCTCTTACGCCAAGTCATTCCTCTGGAGGGACATTATAGCAAATTGGCAACTGAACTGAGATAAGCTGGAGGCATCAAGAAGGTAGATACAAGGAGCAGGGACTGGTCGTGGGTGGCATCTGTCAGTGGTCACCCCATGCTCGTTAGGGAAAATATCTTATCTATACCTTTCCAAAGCTTGAACCTGGGACCTGAAGGCAACCACCACGCCACTCGGGCACTCTAGGGTGGCAAAGTACTGGCGTTCTCATTCATTCAGCCGATTGCCACCGATCAAACATCGAAAAAGTTAAATTGCCTCTTGCTGCCATACTTAATTTACAGTCGCTTTCGGGGCCCGGGAGATTTGGGGGGGGGGGGGGAGACACTCATACTTCCGGCACAAATCAATCGGTAATAAATTGCCTATGGCGATAGACCGGAGTTACGCTCGGTTTGAATGAATGAATGAATGCCTCCTGCTGCCAAAACCAAAGTAAAGTCAAACAAAAAATAGCTTATTCGAGACGAAAACCTTCAGATATATCCCAGGTATTATTATCGTATAACCGCAGTCACAGCCTTTGAATAAATAGGTTGTTACGGTCCTGAACGAGAAGTTAGCAGCATTACAAAGCACTTACAACATGTTCCCTATGTTTTTCTGTGGTAAAGAAAGAATGTGAAATACAAGGAAATAAGCAAAAAATGGGTGCTCATTCGAAAGAACACCTTCATCAAGAAGTTATCGAATTAGAGCATGTATATCATGGAGATCATTTTTTAGAGGCTGAAACAGGAAAATGAAGTGTATATCGGAAAAAAAGATCGAAAAATTCTTTCTCTCCCATCAGGTTTTTCCAAATTCTATTTTAACTCTAATTTTATTTTCTGTGAAACGTCTAGATACGTTATTCTTATTGTGGAAGTTATTTTTTCAGTTTTAAAAATACACTGCTCAACAAAACAAAAAAAAAATTTCAATGATTTTAGTATATATTGGGACAGCTAATTTTTTCCGAATTTGGCATTTGTTTTGTCAGATTGGCTTGAGATAAAGTGAAAACTAAAATTCAATGGTAATACACAAGCAGCATACAATTCACAATGTTGAAAGTATGCGTTGTCTCAAAAATCAGAGTCGATTCGGCAAACCAATGGCAGATTCGGAATTAAAGCTCAAAAATTACTCTAAAATCGCTGAAATATCCTTGCTAATGATTTACCGTATTTATTTATAACGTACACTTCAAAATTCGATTCGTATGCTGCTTATGTATTACCATTGAAATTCAATTTTCATTTGATCTCAAACTGGATCCAACTTGACAAAACCAATACGATTTGAAATCAGCGCTCCAAAATCATCCTAAATTCACTGAAAAATCTTGGAGAACAAAATCAGTGTTGAGCAGTAATCAGTGCGAAAAGTTCTTCTTTTAATTTCGATATTCCAGTCGCCCATGGTAAGGTACCCAGCCTATGGTAAACGAATAATCCACAAATATCGATGTCCTTACCACAAAAGCACAAAGTTTGAGGAAAAATAGTTATCCAGGCTAAACAAACCCCAGGGACAAAGAATACAAAAAAAAAATTTTGATTGCATAGTCTTATCATCAGTGATAATTAAATTCGGTATAAAAGTTCGTACCTTCTCCAGACGCATAATCCTTCTCTTCAGAGATTCCGCTTCTTCTCTTTCAGAGGACTTATCTTCAACCGAAGTGCCTTGAAAATGAGAAAAAAGTATTCAGAAATCGAGATTATATCGCATGTTGTTACGTAAAAACTGTGAAAGTTTCGTATGTAAAAATAAACCAAAAAATGCGGACCTCTTGAGAACTATTACAGTAGAACCTCCAGATCAGTGTTTCTTGATCTTTTTTCGTTTGTGGCTACATTAATCCAGGGCTCCATACTCTCATTGAGGAGTAAGATCCTTTTCATTTATAGAATATTTATTATTTTGATTGAATTGAAAGTGAACAAAAACTTAATGGATAAATTTGATCTATAGATCCACGGACTTAATTTCATTGAGTTTCGTTCTTGAACGGATACTAAGTAGGGCCGTCTCAACATCATGCCCTCCTCCACGCACAAAGAGATGTTATAGCCCCCCCCCCCTCGTGCTTAGCTGTAAGTGCAACTGCTGAGCTTATAAATATTCACTCAATCTCGGAAGTCATAGTACGGCACCAGATCTCAACACGTAGGCTTCTTATAGCAATGTCCGGATGGGTCCATGCGATGTGATGGGCCTGGCAGTTCTTCTAGGTTATGAAAATACAGTACAATAGTCACACTTTTCCCCTATTTTTTACTAACGCTTTATCACATTTCCTTCAAAAAATTCATTTCTCAACCTCTTTTTTTTTTTCACACCTGTGGCCTCCTTAACCACCGTTCATGGCTCCCCTTGAACTTGATTTTGAAATTGTCAGTTGTCGCCAGACACGATGCCAAAGATACGCAAAAAGTTGCTAATCAATAACTAAAATCGTAGAAAAATCGCCAATGGCGGGAGATGAAGATCTAATGAGAAATCGCAGTGGATTAAAATGAATTTCATGGGGGGTGGATGGTGTTTAGCACGAGAAATATGTGGGATAAATTATATTTATAATCATAATTACCATAATTATAGCTTTACATCTATTTCATTCATTTCGATAAAAAAATACAATATTCAAGTAAACATTGTTGAAAAAACGGAAGATGCCGGAATAGCCTAAGTCACAGTAAATATGGGAATGCCGTGTACAATACGGGTCGTATGGCCACTTTACAAAACCTATTAATCTCCTTATGGGAAAGAAAAAGTGGCTCAGTTTATAAATTCTTAATTTTCACAGATAATAATCATCACAAACGAGAATAAAAATCACTGCACAGAATAAATACTTCGAGGAAAATAAAACCAAACATCTGGATAAACTGCTTGTTTTCTAGTATTCCGAAGCTTTCAGAGTTACACACAAGCATAATATTAATCTCTGCAAGATACTCATTAAAATGGATACTTACGCGTAATATGCCGTCTACCCTTTCCAACATTGCCAAAAGGTGTGATTTAGCGCCAATAATGGATAGGCGATGTGATTTCGGTTTTATTTTGTCGTGACGGTTCGCACATGCATCATGATCCCGCACCCTTTCGGGGATGTCGGGACTCCAGCACAAGTAAACCCCAAGTATTTTAAACCACATTTCAGCAAGTTTGGCGGGATCCACGCCAACTCGGAAATGGTCGACAGCATAATACGTAAGTACGTAAGAACGAATATATATTTCTCATTACCAATAAACATGCCATACTTATTTCACAATTCTTTCCCATCCAGCCCCAGATGCAAAGACACTGATTGGGCTTGAGACACGAACCACCGTTCAAACACTGACTGGAACATACGGCTGTGAAAAAATTTTCATATTCATGTTCATCAATATCTTACAATTTATATAAAAACTGAACTTCTATCAGCTAAAGCATCATAACAATAATTAAGGATTACGTTCGCTATGAGTACAGAAGCTTGCTAGTTCTACAAACCTTTCTTGCATTCGTGAGACCAATTTGTGTGCGTCCAACCCGGGCAGCAAGAGTATGAAACCTCCGTATGAGCGATCAATTTCTCTACAACTCGGAAAGCCAACTCGTAGATCACCCTGAGTAATGAAAAAAAAATGACGAAATTGCACTGGTTTATACACAGGGCGTCCCAGAATTTCACCACCAAATTAAGAGAGGTGATAGTACACTTCCAGACAAATATTCCAAGGGAACCTGAAGTCGCAACCAAGCGCGGATCGAGGGGGTAGGGCAATGGGGGTCATCACCCCTTCCAAGAGCCGAACAGTGTGGGGAAATTTGTCTATCTCGTAAAATACGGGATGGTATGACGCACCTACACAATAAGTCGCTTCTCCAACACATCGCCGTGGATCCGCCTGCCTCCGCTTCATTCGCAGCTCAAAGCTCAAGATATCTGCCTTGGCTTCATTCGAAGCTGAAGATATCTGTCTTGACTTCGTTTGCAGCTGAAGATGTCTCCCTCCTCTCCCCATTCACAGCTGAAAATATCTCCCACGTGCGTCAAGAAAATATTTTTTTTATTCTCACACATCCACGGTTTGCATTCCCCATTTTCAGCACCAGTGGCTTAAATTTCATACTAACATGCACAAACCACAGGTCCTGGGTAAAATTTTTCTAACGGAACCCAGAGTCGTAAATGACTTTTCGACTTAAGCCACATTTTTTTTTCTTTCCATTCAAGTCCTATACAGTCCTGGTTTATCGACAAAAAGGGAATTCACTGCGATTTTACTTCTGAAGTGGTGACTGTGTCTGAATCGATCATTGTTGACATTAACTGCTGAATGTAATTTTCGTGCATTCGTGTGTTCATGTGCTACCATATATATATACTCTGAAGACGAAACTGAACAATGAATGTATACGCTATGTGTGCTATTAAATGAAAATTCTTACTCGCTGTGGTACGATTTTTCTTTTTAAAGAAAAAAACCGGCTTGTGCATTTTCGGATACAGCAGAAAGCCAACTTCTGCCGACCACCCAAAGTCCCCACCCTCACCCGACATACTGAACCAGTGCGCGCGAGTGGCGCAGTGGTAAGATTCTCGTCTTCCACCATGGCAGTTGCTGTCAGGCTCCACGTATTCGATCCTGGGGAAGAAAACAGACAAGTTATTTCCTTATCTCGCCTGAGGCGACCACCGATAGACAGCATCTTCATATCTGACCCAATTCGATCGATATTAAATTGTGATATGGCGATATGACCAGAGTTCGTGGAGTGTTGTAAAGTAGTATCCTGCAGCAGTGCTCCTAGGGCCCCAGGACAAAATTTTCAAGTGTTCTCTCTATTAGTGAATTTATAGCGTATTCTCAGCCACCTCGTTGGGCATTTTGCCTATTGTGGCCTCGTATTTGTATTAAACAAAAACTGATAGGAATTGGCCCGGGCACCCATGCTGCAGCCATATCTTATGATTCACTCTTGTCTAGGCCATGCGAACGCCATTTTGCCGCCACAGGGGTTTGAATCTGGATCGTCACTGTGCAAGTCCATCAGGGCGCCCACACAACCGCACTGTGGTAATCTAAGCAACTTGCACCAAAACAGGGAGAAAAACATTCCTAAAGTAACCATGGGAGTAAGAGGGGAAAAGTATCCTCCGCCCCAACCACACACACATTACAAGGAGATCTTAACCTTTTTTTCCTCCGCGACCCAAAACCAACAACAAGATCGGCTTCGCGACCAATGGGATTTTGCTTTTTCGAAATTAGTGAAACCAGTGACGCAATAAGTGCATTTATAACAGAACTGTAGGTGGAATTGTACGACTCATTTTGGGAGCCGCTACGAATCAGTTCTTGTCATGACCCATATTGCTCTAGAACTCCTGGCTGTAAGTGAATTTGAACGACCCGTCTAGGAAGCCCCTGCGAATCCATGAATCCTCAAGAATCCATGGCTGTTAGTGGATTCGTACAACCCATCTCGAATGCCCGTCGAATCAAGTTTGGGTCGTGACCCACAGCTCAAACAATCTCTGGCTGTTATGGGATTTGAACGGCCCATTTCGGAAGCTTCTGCGACCCAAGCTTCAGTCGCGACACATAGGTTAAAAACTCCTGTCTTAAAAAAATGCACGAAATTTTCCTGCCCAATGTTATCGCAAGGTTGCCATATTTTGGCGACTTTTGGAGTAGGGTACTTCACGTATCCCTCGGATAAGTGGATTGCGACCCTAGGTTGGTTGCATAGGAAATTTTTTTTTCTTTGTCTTGACATGTACTTTCATCCCTCTCATTCTGACGGTATAGTTTTGGAACACCCTTGTATGTAGATTATGAAGAATATTTCATGCATTACCTGTATCCGGTGCAATATGCATTACCAGCAGGGTGATCGCATCTTCTGATATAAGTCTGGTAGGATGGTTTGCAGTAAGACTCGGTATGTTTCACTGGTTTCATTACAACTTTATTATGGGTACATACGTGACGACTGAATTGAAAAAAAAAATAGTACATGAAAAGCATATAGTGATACTTTTTTCATGTTGGAAACATAATTTACTGAAAGATATCACAGTATTTGTAAATGGTGACTGGTGGAATCTTAAGGGACTTGATAACATGGCGAAACACTATGGTAGAAATACAGGGTGAGCAAAAAGTCCGTAGAAACTTTAAACATTCATAAAAACCGGAAAAATAACCGAAAAACTGTTTTCTGGGTTTGCACCGCTAAGTCACGGGAATTTTTTTTTAAGACAGGAAAAAAAAAATACTTAAAAAACAGCCAATAGGTGGCACTGAGGTACACAAGTCAAATAAAAGATACGCAAATAACGAACAGAATGCCTCCAAATCGTTTATTACAGCAGTATGTGTTGCACATGACCACCACCACAGGGGGGCAACTCATTGCACGCGAGTCACAAATCCAGCAACGGCAGAGTGCAGCAGGTCCACATACACAGTTTACAACGGTGAACTGGTTGTGGATTAGGAGCGCAAGTTCTTATAACCGTCTCATTTGCACATTTCCACCGAAGTCGATCGTACCAGCACCACCTATCGGCAGTTTTTTTGAGTCCACCCCCCCCCCCCGTCTTAAAAAAAATTCCCGTGACCTAGTGATGCTAAGCCTGCAAAGCGTTTATTTACTTCGGTTATTTTTCCGGTTTTTATTCATTTTTTAAGTTTCTACAGACTTTTTGCCCACCCTGTATCATTGAAAATAGTATTTAACCATTGATTTATTTCAAATTTTTTACGCATTTTTTGATTGTATGTGTTATCCTATGTTAGTAAGATTTTTTGCATATCTGGGATACATAATTTTTTGTAAAATTTGCAAAAAAAAATGCATTAAAAACAGCTTGCGCGCGTAATAAAATACCATGACATCAATGTAATCAAATAAAAATTAATTCACACAAAATAAAAGGAAACTTCAGTTCAAGAAATGAAGCAAAATAATTTAATTGTCTCTATAATTAATTAATAATTAATTATAATTAAATTTTTAAATTTAAAATTCAATTCTAAATAAGACCGAGTCGATGAAATTTCAAACTTTTTGGTTCACAAATTGCGAAACGTAAATTAAATTCAAATTTTGTAACCGTCAAAATAATTTGCGAAAAATGTAACAGCTATTCATTGCGAGTAAAAAACTAAATTGGTTACGTTCATTGTACCGTATTTGTGTACGTACAGTCCCTAAAAATGGCAACTTTTGATGCAATGAAAACTTGCCATTACAGCTATAAGTTGCGAAAACATAGTATAATTTTATATATTTAATATCTCGGTGAGTATTACACAAAAAAATTTGAAATTCTTTGCAAATGACTTTTCGGAGCGGGATCTACATTAGAATAATTGGAACTTTTAGCGCACGGGGACTGTATAAAATGTTTATTTATTTATTTATTTATTCATTTGAAAACTTCTTTTCAGCAAAAGTGTGTTTTTAAAGTCAATGATAAAAGAGATATCTGCTGCATAAACAATTTGGGGCCAGTCTTACCAACAGTAAAAAAATTTTCCAACCAGGTTATTAATAAAAAAAAATTACTGGAAAACAACCAGAATTGATTTTGGTCATTTTGATATAATAGCCTACTATTGAACATTGAAGGACCGAGCACACCCAGCTTCCCATCTCAGAGAGATATCGTAGCTATCCCGAGGGATCGGTGTACCCGGAAAATTAATAATTTATGTGAAAATATATATAACAAACAACGATACACATAGTATACAATAAAGAATCTGGAGTAAAAATTGTGATCATAGCCGTCATCAGTCCGTAATCGTAATAGTCCTTATATAAATAATCAAAGCATAATTTTGTCTTGTATGTGATAGAATCTGGAATTGAGTTTATCCAATCTAGATTATACCAATCTCATCAATCAAACTGTAATAAGATATACATTGAAGTCTATATGGCCGCGGTATATCTCTATTTCATTCACAACCGCCTACTAGTATACAGCAAAATTTTTGAAAAAGACTAGAGAAACAAATAGCAATTAGATGGGTATTTTTTCCAATTAAATAGCCGGAAAAAATTACCTGATCTAATTTGGAAACTAACTAAGTTGGAAACACTGTTTGGGACAGCCTGTATCTCATTACATATAACTTTCTTTGTTGCATCCATTAGTGAGAGATAGAGAGAATCGTGACATCTCAGGCTAGAATATTTCTGTTTTGGGGATGTTTTCTTATCATGAAATTCTGACCCCGGTGCCAAACATGTGTTTTGGGTATTTATTACGTTATCTACGTTACTTATAGATCGCAGACGTACTTAAATGGTCTGGAATGGATTTATAATCAGTTCAATAGACAAACGTATTCATGCTCTTATACCCATTTGGAAATCTTCACAACCTTCCATTATGATAGGAATCGAATTTCTATAAAGGGAGGAAATAAAGTTCGAGGGGGGGGGGGTAGTTTTTGATATTTTTTAAAAGAAAGTAGAGTAAATAATGTAAAACCATAAATATTTCCTGCATTAGTCTTAAAGGGAAATAATGAAAATTCAAAAATCTGGAATCCTTTAATTAGTTCTGAGTTTTAGCAATTGCAAAACTGTTCCTTTCAAAATTCTGAAAATATCTTTTCCGAAAATTCTGAAATCCGAAAAATGATTTCTCTCCAAAATCCGAGAAATTATTTCTTTCTTTACTCTGAAAAATATTTCTTTCACAATTTTTTGAAACTATTTCTTTCATTAATTTCAGCTTAATTGCTTTCATTACTTCCAAATTTTCATCAGCTCTGAAAACTGTTCGTTTAACACTTTTTAAAGTATTTCTCTTTCACATCAGATTCTTATTTTCATATGTTCCGAGAAACTATTTCTTTCATTATTTTTTAAATTATTTCTTTAAATTATTTCTTTAATTAATTTTAATTGTTCTTTAATTAATTTTTAATTGTTTATTTCATTACTTTTTAATCATTTCTTTCATTAATTTTTTTAATTTTTTTTTCATCAATTTTCTAACCATTTCTTTCATTAACTTTTTTAACCATTTCTTTCATCAATTTTTTAAATTATTCCTTACATTAATTTTTAAATTATTTCCTTCATTATTTTTTTAAATTATTTCTTTCATTAATTTTTAATAATTTATTTCATTAATTTTTTAATTAGTTCTTTCATTAATTTTTAATCATTTATTTATGTAATTTTTTAACCATTTCTTTCATTAATTTTTTAAATTATTCCTTACATTAATTTTTTAAATTATTCCTTACATTAATTTTTAAATTATTCCTTACATTAATTTTTTAAATTATTCCTTACATTAATTTTTAAATTATTTTTTTCATTAATTCTATTTTGAGAATGATTCAAAAAGAATACAAAATTTAAGGGATTCAAGGAACATTTGTGACTTTATGAATGAGTTTTAAATTCACATATTTGTGCCACAACATTGCCTTTTTTAAATGAAATAAATTTTACTTTTCGAGCTGATTCATTATAGAATTTCGCCTTACATTCATTCGCTAATCTTAGCAATTGTGCTTGTATAAATAGCTCCGAATAGTGACGATAGTGTCAATGATCTTGAAGATAGTCAACAAAGCAATTCACAAATGTCTTTTCTATAAACATGTCTTTTCTATAAACATGTCTTTTCAATAACATAATATCACAGGAAAAGCTGTCAACTCCATTTATCAGACCTGTCAACATGGCCGGCCCGCCACAGTAAGTAAGATTGCCCAGAATTCATTATCCGTCATTACCGATTGACTTTAATGACTTTATTATGAGAGTAAATATTTCTCACTAGGCGGTCCCTTATGTGCCCAACTCTTATAATTACGCATTTATTTGCGATTCGCGTTCCCAGTTTTATTTATTTTTTCTCCTATTATTTAATGAATTATTTATACTTAACATGTTTCTATCTCAACATGAAGCGATGTCACGTTTGATCTACCTTTTTAATTATATTTGGTCAGATTGTACGTGACGAAATGGCGTTGAGACATCTTTGTTATGTTATGTATGTG
The DNA here is from genome assembly GCF_987345545.1 of Pholcus phalangioides. NCBI lineage: Eukaryota > Metazoa > Arthropoda > Arachnida > Araneae > Pholcidae > Pholcus > Pholcus phalangioides. The sequence goes on along the minus strand of NW_028301601.1, from coordinate 15,009,386 downwards.
TGTGTTTTTTTTTAAAGTAGTAACTGGTGTTACGCGTGTTGTTGTTCTTCTTGGGGCCATCTTGCATAACTTCCTGGAAAAATAAACTGCAGTGGTCAAGAATTCCATCATGTGACTGACCGGTTCTGTGAGAGAATATTTATCTCTCTCTGTCTATTTTTTTTCTCCGAATATTGGAAACTGCATAGAAGTGATTCCCGCCTGTTTTATTATTAATGGCTTCGATTCGGAGAAATAATTAATTTTTGTTTTTACACATCACTTGATACATTTGTATCAGTTGTCGCCCTTGTTAAAAGAATAGCGACCATGGACGATGTCCTTCAAGGTTATGATGACATCAAGAATATGCAGTGCTGCTCCCACTAGAATTTTCATCAAAAGTCACTTGAATGTACATTTTTTTTTTTGGAATTAGGTATTTTGCGTGTCTTGGCGATTAGTTACGAGTCAGTTTTTGACGAGACAAAAATTCAACATAAATTCACAACGCTCTCGCTCCTGTAGCAAGGTTGCATCAATTCCGGCCTCGGAAGCAAAGCCATCTTTTGCAGCATTGGGGGGCTATCTGTGAGCTCTGTAATTTCTAGCTGTTCCCTTTCAAATAAAATTCACTTCTTAAAATAAGTTATTTTCTTTAATTTCACCTGCACAGACTTGTTGTGTCTCTGCGCACAGAATTTAGCTATCTGTGTAGAATGAAAAAATATCATGCTACCTTATACAATGAGGGAATTTTTTCCCGCGTAGCATAAACTCTGTATACACGGAAGCATTCGCATCATTACACATTTTTTCACATTCAACTAGGTATTGTTGTGTGCATTCCATCTTTCGACATTTGTGATCAGCTCCTAGCGGTTACTTAGCGCTTTCAAGGGCTTCCTGTCGGCCGAAATTAACATAACATTGTCAGCGTATAATCCCAGGATGCCCTTTGGTACCATATTTGGCACCATTCGTGAAAATATCGCGTATCATCGGGCCCAAGCTGGAGCCTTGGTTAATTCCTGCGGTTACACGTCTTTTTTCTGATAACGAGTCGCTTATCTAATTAAAGACCAGTCACGAATTTAAATCATAACAGTTGTGATTTTTATTTGATGGGCGGCAGGAGGGATTCATGTTTAATGATGTTTCTGTTTATAATGCGTACTGCACTGTGTAGTTATTTTCTAGAAGGCATGTTTTGGCTTATGAAATTTTTATTTTTACCCGTTTCTTAGTTACTGACAAATAAGACTGAGAAAAACACCTTTTTTTTATGAGGAATAAAATTACAAAATATGAATTTTTAGAGTCTCGGAATGACTGAGAATTCTTCCGTGGCACTAGAATTTTTTTCCTGCCCAGGAAGCAAGCCTTCTTAGCAATTACAGAAATACAAAGGCATCTTGTGAAATCTTAGGAATAGCCAACACCCTACGCATTTATAGACGGTGAAAGCAAGCTTTCTGCTCGTTTTCAGAGATGCGCAAGCTTATTCACAGTACATTATTTCGAAGGGTATAAACGCCTTCTACTCATTTCCAGAGGCGCAATACATACTTCTTACTTATTTCTATTGATTCGCAAGCCTTCTACTAAATTCTAGATTGGAGTGAGGGGGGGGGGTTACACAACAAATACTTCCCACACATTTTTAAGGATTCGCAAAGCCTTCTTCGCATTTCTAAGGATTCGCAAGCCTTCCAATTTTTACGGATGCGCAACACGTTTTTAGAGATAAGACAGTCTTCTAGTTATTTCTAGAAATTCGCAGGGCTTCCATGCATTTTCAAGGGAACGCAGCCATTCAACAGATGCCTCTTGTGTATTTGTAAGAGTTTGCAAGTCTTCTAGTCATTTCCAGGAAAATTCACAAACCTTCTTATTTCTACAGAGACGCAACACATTTCTGAATGCAAACAAATATTCTAGTCATTTCTAGGAATTCGCAAACCCTTCCTAGTCATTTCTAGGGATTCGCAAGTCTTCTGGTCATTTCTAGGGATTCGCAAGTCTTCTGGTCATTTCTAGGGATTCGCAAGTCTTCTGGTCATTTCTAAGGACTTACAAGCATTTCACGCATTTCAAGGGGTACGCAACATAATTCCAGGGTATATTTCTGGATATTCACAATTCTTCTACTCAATTCCAACGATTTGCAAGTCTTCTACCAATTTTTACTGATTCGCAGGTCTTCTACACATTTCTTAGGTAGCAGGCATTCAACAGATCCCTCCTACGCATTTCTAGGGGATTCGAAAGTCTTCTTTTCATTTCTAAGGACTCACAAGCATTCCAAGGGGTACGCAACATATTTCTAGGGTATATTTCTGGAGATTCACAATTCTTCTACTCAATTTCGACGATTTGCAAGTCTTCTATCAATTTTTACTGATTCACAAGTCTTCTATCAATTTTTACTGATTCACAAGTCTTCTATCAATTTTTACTGATTCACAAGTCTTCTATCAATTTTTACTGATTCACAAGTCTTCTACCAATTTTTACTGATTCACAAGTCTTTTACCAATTTTCACTGATTCACAAGTCTTTTACCAATTTTCACTGATTCGCAGGTCTTCTACACATTTCTTATCGTAGCAGACATTCAACAGATGTCATCTACGTATTTCTAGGGGTTCTCAAGCCTTCTACGTATTTATAGGGGTTCGCAAGTTTTCTACGCGTCCCTAGCAAGGCACTCGAAGCAAAAAAAAAAAATTTTTGAGAAACTCATAGTCATAACATAACTATCACTCTACTCAATCTAATATAGTTTGGCTTCCGATCTTTTTCACACCAGTCTCAGATCTATTTTAATTATATTTCACCACAACTGATCAAATCTCGAAAAAAAGGAGATAAGTACAAAAAAGCTTGACCTTGATAATATTCCGAGAATAACGAGGCTTGAAATGGTGAAAAGAAAGCATCTCCCAATTAAACGATATTCACAATTTATCTCATATAAGATATTCCTATCAAAAGACATATCAATACATCTCGTAAAAAGAAATCAATAAACAATATCTTTTGTATAGATAATAAATCACCCAAGCACAAGGATGAATTATTGGCTACAGATACAAAGAAGAAGAAAAAATCACGAAGATAAATTAATCAAAAATAATCAAAAGGAAAAAAGGATCCGAAGGATAATCAATTCTAACAAAAAATGATAAGCAGAAAATAAGCACCTCGGCGTGAAAAATGGTCCAAGAAAATAATGATGGCGGCGGGGTAAAATTACCTTTTGTGTATCTTTACTGTCTCCATGTCTTGGGATATCGATTATAATCAATATCAATTAAATAGAGAAAGGAAAGAATAAAGTATATGTACGTTCATTTATACATCGGAAATCAATTCAAAACGAATGATTATGTAAGAAGAAAGAAAAAATATACCCTACGAGACGCTTTTGACTTGTCTTGACCGTGTCCGGTTCCAGTTGCAATTTTTGGTGGTGGTAATGTGTGGTCTTTTGCTGAGGTAATGATAGTTTGCTGTGACGATGGTGGTCAACTTGGTTCGCGTCGTTACCGGTCGAGTATCCTTCGGCTATGATGACGACCAGCCAGTAGACGGACAGCAAGATTATGTGGGTGTTGAGCTTGTCCATCCCTTTGATATTGATGTTTTTAATTAATCAACTACATTTTGGAATTTTCATGCTGTGAGAGAATGAGTCTGCCATTAGACAATCCAAAAAAAAAAGTTATTCATAATACAAATACAAACGCCACAACAGACAAAATGCCCAATGAGGTGGCTGAAAGAAAGATGCCCATAGAAAATACAGTTGTGGAATATATATCTAAACTAAACCATATCAAGAATACAACAATCCAATAAGAGCAATTAAAAACCAATAATTATGATAAAATATAAATATGCTGCCCATAAAAAATTATGGTTGTGTCATCTCTCTCTCTCTAAGTATAGATAGCTTCTTGATTTATCCCAATGTGTTTGTTCATCGTGTCCCCTTGTCGAAGCAGTTGATTGACGAAGTACTAATAGCTCATGGTCCATTTCATCCATCCTGTTGAAAACTCGAAACACTCAATCAATCCTCCCGACACCTGCGTTCTTGCATACTCAAGAAATCAAGTCTCTCTTCACAGCTTAAGCCCCGTGTGACTTCAAGAGCACGCGTGGCTCTTCTTTGTAACACGCCCCCCCCCCTCCGACTAAGTCAAGTGATAATAACTGGCTTGCATTTGGATAGATTTTATTTTTCGTTAATCACTGGATTTACTTGAATACATTATTCCAGTTTATTGTTTGTCATCTATTGTATAAAACCGAAACTTTCTGTTACAGTTCTTATTATGGTTGATATATGGTTGATTTTAAACCAATGTATTGAATAATAATGACCAACACGTGGCTATGAAACTGTAATTTATTTTTATGCTGCATAGTGGAATAGATTTTATGCAAACAAATACCGGTTACACTGTTTTTTTTTTTTTGGTGTTCATGACAAAAAAAAACCATGTTAATCGAGATTTTGCCACATAAAATTTACACCGGTATGCAGCATAAAATAGATAATTTATGGAATCACAACACATTTTGTCCGTTTTTTTTGCTGCATATCGCTTCAAAACCACCAACTAACTTTACTTTAAAAAATTATAACAAATAGTTTACTTTTTACGTGATAGGTGGCAGCAGAAATCACATTTTTGTGATTTCCCCCACCCTGATATTTCTGTGTAGCAGAGAGAGGTGTGCATAAATATTTTCTTCAATTTTAGAATCAATCGCTGAACTTTTATCCATTTCGGACACTTTATATACTCTACAATAGGATTATATAATATATATAATTTTTGCGGGAAAATATATTTTTCCGTTTTTATGCGAAGCAAGAAGTCCGAGGATGATGTCACTCTCCGCTATCCATACAAAGGTTTTTAACAGCTGGCTGATGCGAGTTTTTTCTGGAGTTTTCCAGAAATCTTACTTGTAGTACAGTAAAACCCCTGTTAACTGTCAGATGCGGTCATCTCTCTTTTACAGCCAAATAATAATTTCCCCTGTGTGTGTGTGTGTGTGTGTGTGTGTCTAATTAAAATATACATTTTGAACCCCTGATTAACAGTTACCAATTTCTTACAGAACAAATTTTTTTGCCCCACCGATGTCCGAAAAAGAGAGGTTTCACTGTATATGAGAACCCATTACCGCACCGAGCTGCTAAATATTAGGATCGTGAAAATATATTGTTCCGGATAATTTTCCACAAGACTTCGATGTTGCAAAACAAGAAGCGGTTCGACGGACAAACACACATTTATTTACAGAACAGCAATTTACACGTATTTACAAGCTAATCAGAGAGCTAACAACTTTCTCGCAAAGTTTAAACGCAACTGACTTCAGCAATAGAGTCTGTCTGTTCGAGTCTCTTTGAGCCTGTCTAGTCTCTCTCAGTCCGCCATCTTGTGAGCGCCACGGTATTTATAACCCGGGTAGAAACTTCGAGAAAAAGAACATTCCGCAACATTCTATTTCACAGTTTCCTAGTCGGCGGCGCTACCGTATGAAGGGGCGGGACTTTCTATATTTTTCTCTACGCGCCCCGCCAGTTCTCCGCCAATCGCATGTCGCTGCGCTTAGACCGAAACCGGTATCGACTGATTTCGACATTTTGAGATCCATCGAACGAATCGTGCCATCTATCGTCGAAAGTTCATAACAATATAAATACGTTGACTACACATTTGCATCATGACCGCCAAAAAAAAAAAGTTTCTCGAGAATTTTCCGAATGTGTGTGTGGATGTGTTTTCTTGCCTGAAGAGCCTAGTGTGATAATACGATGACTGGCCCTGACAACATTTTTTAATGAAACAATGGAGATTTAGGTGACACGCAGCATTCTTCGTCTTTTTATCAAAACTTCAACAGCAAGAGAATTCTGTGAATATCCTTTTTGTTTTAACTTTTTTTTTGTTCTTTCTTCTAAAATTCTAATAGCATTGTGAATATTGACAAAAGATATTGATCAGTGAGATCTGGTGAATTACATTTGAGCCGTTTGTCCCATATTCGTTTCATCTAAGTCATAAAATCCAGCAAGTTTTGTCATTTTAACTGAGCAATATTTTTCATTTGCAAGCCCATTTTCAGAATTGACATGAAACTCCAGGCCAAATTGCGCAGTTTTGTAATTTCTAAAATTATCATTTCAAAATCCCGTTATAGCGAAATCGCGTATAGTAAGACCGCGTAAAGCGAGAAGTTTCTATGAGATTTGTTGTATGTAGAGCCCCGAAAGTTCAGGCAAAACTCCATAAATGCTTTTTTTCTTTTGCCTATTTTCAAACTTTTTTGGTAAAAATGCCTTTGAAATTTTCGTGTCATAAATGCCTATTTTAACATAGTTTTAAATTTATTAGTGAATTTCAGTGGCCATTACCTATAAAACGTGGATATTTTGAGCATTGAGAAAAATTCAAAAGAATTTTTTTTTTTGATTTTCCAACTCTCAGTATTTATTACCATGATAAATATCCAAGTCTATCCACGCTCCATAGGCGGCCATTGACTTGGAAGTCTGGGGGGAGGGGAGCACTATGATGACGATGTCAGTTCATATATGCACATATACATTAGATCAGTCGACTCCTCTCCCCGTGCATCCTTTCCTCCTAAAAGCCCCCATTTAGACGCAAGGGGCCGTTCAAGTATTACGTCGGCATCGATGGGGAGGAGGGGTTTCCGATTTGCTGACTTTCGATGACAAGGGGGGGGGGGTTTGGATGATGCTCACGTCATCAACCACCTTTTATGAAGATATGAAATATTCTTAAAGGCATCTTATTCGGTGCGCCAAAAACGTAAAAAGAACCTATGGATAGTTATTGTTCACCTGAACTAACATTCTACCTATTTAAGCGGCCCGGAAACATTTCCAGAGCACTTGAAGGATCCGTGAAACATTTAGAGATCATTAAAGTGGCTCTGTAGGGGACTCCCTATGTAGCCACTTTAATGACCTCTAAATGTTTCACGGATTGTCCCAAGAGGTCAGCGGTTGACGTTATGGCTCATACAAAGCGGGGTAGGAGCAGATAGAGTTTTGGGGGCCCCATGTTGTTTTGATCTTGTTTTTTTGCACCCTAAATGCACTGCAAACAGCGATGGCTATTTATTAAACATACATATTCAGTTTTCGATTAAATTGACTAGAGTCGCCTTCAGGGGCGTGTGACAGACGCGGTCGCACAGGGCCCCGCGCTTGAAGGACTCTCGCATATGTGGTAATATAAAAGGAAGAAAACGATTATTTTTTTTTTACAAAAATACTACAACATGGCCATGTTTCACCTATTATAGATATGATAATGACTATTTCAAATAATACAACAAATAAACCAGAATTATTCGCAACTCGAGGGAGCCTCACGGATCGTTTTCTCTACCGGCTTCGTGTCTGGACGTCCTCCTTTTTGAAGTCATATCAAGCGTCCTCCTACGTTTTAGAAAATTCACCCTTTTGTTCTCCCTTTCAGGTATCCGATAATTATTTTATTATTCTTGTTTTCTGGGGGAAAATGTTTTTCCCACTGAAACATTTTCCTCTTAATTTACGAGTGTTTGTGCGAGTGCTTTTCCCACGCATGTTTACACGCCTTGACCCCAATCGCCGTCAAAGTTCCCATAACAGAGGAACACAAGTTGCAAGCACAGGGCAGCAAATACCATTCTAATCATGTTCCAGCTTGCTCTAGGATGATTTGTAAAAAAAAAAAAACAATCTGAATAACATCTCTGGAAGAAAAGAAAAGTGCAACATCCATTTTAAGAATACCATCGTTTGCTCGCCAGCATCTAGGGGCCGTTCAAGTATTACGTCATCATCGATGGAGGGAGAGGGGGGGTTGGATAATGCTTACGTCATCAACCACCCTTTATGTAAATATGAAATATTTTTGATGGCATCTTACTCGGTGCGCCGAAGACGAGAAAAACCGTTTGATAGTTTGTGGACACTTGCAGTGACACCCCCCCCCCCTATTGATAAGTGCACTACAGAGCCACTTTGGTGATCTCTAAATTTTGCGCGGATCCAAGTGATCTGGAAATGTGTCCCGGCCGCTTAAGTGCTCTGGAACTGTGCCCCGAATCACTCAAGTGATCCGTAATTGTGTAACATGAGTGATGTAGAACCGCACTGGGAGCCACTTAAGTTCTCTCTAAAACTACGTCACATGTCACTAATGGATCTCTAAATGTGTCACGGATCTGACATAAGATCCGTGTGTGACTTAGTAGGATCTGATTAAGTGTTCTGGAACTGTGCCCCGGGTCATTTAAGTGATCTAAAAATGTGCCACGGGCCGCTTAAATGTTCTGGAATTGTACCACGGAACACTTGAGCGATCTGCAGATGTGCCGCTTAGTTCATTTTTTTACAAAATTAGGTTTGAGGAGGGCAGACCGCATCAGATAACCCCCCCCCTCCCGGGCCATATTTGGTCCGCGGGCCAAGGGCCTTCATGCGATTTATCATTGCATGGCTTAGAAGGTAGGTCGCAATGAATTTATTAAAGATAAATTTTTTGAGTTCTCAGCCTTCAAATAACATTGAAATTAACAGAAATTGATTATGTAATAACATATAAAGGTGCTTTCTTCCAAAATTTCAATTTTAAAAAAAAGATTTTTTCATTAAAAAATAAATTTTTGGTCGTCGGGGGGGGAGGCACTATCCACGTATTTCCCCCCCCCCCACACCGTGTACGTCTCTGATCCCACCAATAGGCGTTAGGGTTCAGAGGGGCAGAACTGATGACGAAATTTTGCTGATGGATCCAAAAATGGCTAAAAATTTGCTTACGTAATACTGGAACGCTCCCCGCAGTGCTGTGTACTAAAGGGAGGGAGGGGAATGTTACGTCTTCCATTCAGAAACAAAGAAAACAGGATGCAAACAACACTCAATGCTGATTCCTAGTGGAGCCATCTGTTGTGAAAAGGGGGGGGGGGTGACGTTAAAAAGGGGTTCGTGCGCAGGCGTCCTCCTTTCTCAGTTTTTGAATCTGGTAACCCTTGTCGAATGTATTAGGATTGATATGCTAAAAATATATCGCTCTTAAAACAATGTTCGCGTGATGGACGTATTTATGAACTTCGAGGAAACAGAAATGCTATTTTTAAGAATGCCAAACTGCCAAACGAAAAACTGCCTTTTGCAGGTAAAACAAAATAAGGCGTTATGGATTAGGAACTATAAGGAAGAATTCGGTAAATGAGGAATTTATTGCAGTTCCCGTCTCTTGTGTTGATTTCACCTTATAGAAAGCTAATTTCTAATTATTCCCATATCCTAGTGGTTCCCAATATGGGGTGCTTTGACCCCCAGGGGTCCACGGACTTTTTTATGGGGGAGGGGGGGGGGGAGTGCACTGCCCAACTGTACAATTGCAAAAATAAAATGCACCAAAGCACAGCTGCAACGTTGGTAGACTGCAGTAATAATATTGTTGATTTTTTTTGACAAAAATTTTATTTGCGGTGACATCTCTCGATAGGAGTATGAAACGTTGTTTTAGTTCTTTTGCAGGCCAGTAGCAGCCAGTGCGGCATTGCTATAAGATCACATTTTACTATTACTGGCTGGATAGAATGTCCTCCATTGTTCGAGAACGTTCTTGCTCACAGATGGCAGTTCTGTAATGCTATAAATGAGGATAGGGTGGGTCCGCGGCAAACATAAATATTTTTTGGGGTCCACGGCAAAAAGTGGGGTAGTCCATAGTAGTCAATTACGATTTTCAGTGGGTCCACGACTGAAAGTATTGATTTGAGAGCCGCTGCTATAGTCTAAGTATAGGCCACTCGAGCCTAAACGCGTAACGAACCTACCAATATGACGTCCTTTTGCGACGGGACGAAGGCGGTCGTTACATCGAGCATCGACTATATAAAGGTAATTTTCATAAATTATAAATTTTATTAATGATTATATTGTATGTAAATGTAAGTATTCTCACATATTTGTCATGTGAGATGACAATGAGTTTTCCTTGAACAAGGGGGCCGTTCAAGTATTAAGTCAGCAAATTTTTAGCCATTTTTGACACCCCCCCCCCGTAACCAAAGTCAGCAAAAATCTGACCCCCTGTCAGCAAAATTTCGTCATCACTGCCCCCTACCTCCCAACGCATATTGGTGGGATCACAGACGTACGCGGGAGGGGGGCATGGGGGGGGGGGGCTCGTGCGGCCCTCCAGACGAAAATTATTTTTTAATGTAAAAAGTATTTTTTTAATTAAAATTTCTAAATGAAATACCTCTATATGTATAATCATAATGTTATAATCAATTTCTGTTAATTTCAATGCTATTCGAAGGAGAAGAAATCAAAATTTCTTTTTAAGAAATTCATCGTGCCCCACCCTTTAAGACATATATGGTAAACCCTTGGCCCGCGGACAAAATGTGCACCTGAAGGTTATCTGATGTGGGGCCCTCCCCCCCCCCCCCACCAAACCTAATTTTGTGAAAACGAACTAAGCGGCACATTCACAGATCACTTAAGTAACCCGCGATACAGTTCCAGAACACTTAAGCGATCCGTGGCACATTTAGAGATCCCTTGAGTGCAGTGGCGTCGGAAGTGTTTTAAACTTGTGGGTGCTCGACTTGATCTTTAGATGGGGGATTTTGTTTTTTAATTAATTGTGGGGGTGCTCATACCGATGCTACAAAGTACTGTGGGTGCCCGAGCACCCACTGCTCCCCCCCCCGGCTCCGACGCCACTGCTTGAGTGACATGTGGCAAAGTTTTAGAGCACTTAAGTGGCCCTCACTGTAGTTCTACATCACTGAAGTTACCACTACGGCACATTCCCTAATTACTTAAGTGATCCGCTGTAAAATTACGGATCATTTGAGTGACGTGTGGCGCAGTTCCAGAGCATTTAAGCGGCCCGGACACATTTCCAGAGCACTTAAGTGGTCCGCACACATTTCCAGAGCACTTGAAGGATCCGCCAAACATTTAGAGATCACTAAAGTGGATCTGTAGGGGACTTATTATTAGGGAGAATGTTAGTTCAGGTGCCCAAAAACTAGCGAAAGGGTTTTTTCGTTTTTGGTCGCACCGAGTATGAGATGCCATTAAGAATATTTCATGTATTCATAAAGGGTGGTTGATGACGTAAGCATCATCCAAACCTGCCCGCCCCCCCACGTCATCAATGCTGACACAATACTTGAATGTGACCCCATATATCTAAGTTCACTGTAATCTCCAGTAGCTTTTTTTTATTACTCGTTATGCTGGTAATATCTCAGCGATTGCTGCAACAATTAGTGATTTTGTCAATTTTAGCAACACTTTTACTCCAACTTTTTGACTTTTTAGTTGGAAAATGAACTTCCTCAGTGTAACTTGCATCACTTGAGCTGTTCCGTTTTGGTACATAAGGCTTTTATGATCATTTTTTAAACATATGGCAATGCTGTTATCAAGCTCTTTCTTTACAGAGAGCCATAGAGCCAAGCACCTGTTTCTCTCTCTCTCTCTCTCTCTCAAACTTTCCTATAGTAACGAGTAACCAAAGGTTTAATAAAACGGTGTTATCTATGGAAGCCAGACGAGACCGAACAAAAATTACGAGATATCCGGAGTGACGACTTATCAGGGTGACAAATTACTAAGGTTTTTTTCTGTATTTAACATTTTTACAAAAATAGTCATCCTTTTAATCATCCTTACTTTATGAAATTTCAATAGGAACCCTCTCTTTTGCGGTCACCACCCCCCCCCCCCTTTTATGGACGATTTTTTTTTATTCCTCCGGTGTCTGCAAAAAAGTGGGTACTGTAATTGACCAAAAAAAATTAATCCTAAGCTTAGGATACCCTAATCCTGGTTTTGTAACGGGACTCCTGAAGCAGGATTGGGCTTAGAGACATGACAAACATTTGGCTGCTATTCGGTATTTAGCCCTTTTGCCGAATATTTAATTCGGCAGAATAATGCTTCGGTATTCGGTCGAATATCTGTGCAAATCTAAGCACACAAACTAATTTTAAAAAGTTACATTAATTGGAATTTTTCCCATAAATTAACAATTTACTGATTATATTTTATTGTGTGTGTTTATACCTTTCCCTTTCTGTGGAAGAGGTTATGTCAGGGTGAATTTCTAAGGGATAAGTGAAACACAAAACTGAAAATAGAATCCTACTGCTATAAGGTGGAAGTGAGCATGAATTACACAAATTCACTAACTGAAGGATGTACTTAGATGAGAAACGTATTGAGAGCTACTAAAAGGGGCTAAGAACATCTATATAGAGAGGGGAAATAAGTCGTAAATTTTATGATGCATTAATACTTGAGTGTAAATAATGGTTAATATGTTCTTAATTAGATGTAAAATTGTACCAAGTGTTAAAAAGAAATTGATTCTGTAAGTGCAGTGATACCTCGGCTAACGAACGCCTCATCTTACGAATTTTCCGGATAACGAAGATTTTTTTTTTCGTGATTTTTCCGCTTCGGCTAACGAATACAAATTCACCTAACGAACATTTTCGACGATATGAATGCACGCACTAACATAAAATAGCTGCCTCGTGAGCTGAATTTCCCACACCAATCATCAACAGAATTACTGTCACTTGGGCACGATTCACTCATGTCCACCACGGGAATATTTTTTTAGATGTATCTCTTTCTGAAATTCTTCGAACCATCTCATATAAAATGAAAAGATTCAGCCAAAATAGAAAATGCATTGGAAAAAAAAAAAGGTATCCTATTTTTTTAGAGCATGCGTTCTTTCAGTGCAAGACTCTTAGCATCAAGCTGAGCATTCTGGGAGATTATCTCCTCCATCTGCATGTATCAGACACAGAAATGAGCTGAGCTAATCACAAATGAATGGGGACACGTATGAACTCGATTGGGTTGTGTCAACACGAGCGTTATATTTATAGCAGACTAAAAAGCTGGTGTTGGTTTCGTGTACATACTGGAAAATAAAAAGATCTTCAGCATCTCTCCATCTTCCTGTATATTATAATTTATACAATTTTGAAGCTGTTCATTTTAGCCTTCAATTAGTTTTTGTCTTTTTTATAGCATTCCTCGGTGTATTAAAAGAATTATCTCAAAATTTCGTTCAGAAGCTGGAACGAATCAAATGATTTTCCATAGAAATCTATGGAAAAATCACTTTTAACGAATCATCTTCGTTAGCCTAGTAGGTACCTCGTTATAATATTAAGATACAATGCATCAAAGTTAAATTTTATTGCCAGTATCATGGAAAAATGAAAACCTTTCAGTTACCACTATTTTAATATTTATTTAAACAATAAATTCCATAATTAAAATTCAATATCAATCATTTGGAATTACTGATAATTTTATTTTCAATTAGAAACAGCAATTTTATTTATAATTTTGATGAATTTGAAGAAAATTGATATTCGGCCGAAACGTTAGCTGAATATTCGGTATTCGGCTATTCGTCCAAATCACTATTCGTCCCATCCCTGGTTGGGCTCAGACCTTGAGTAAAAAAAAGAAACGTGGCGTTCTAAAGTATCTCTGTTTTTCAGTATTTTCTCAGTTATCCCTCGTGGACCCCCCCCCCCCGAAGGGCCCCTAAAATTTTAAGGCTGCCTAAATTTGACCCTATCCTCAAGTAATAGTCGGAGAGCCCCCGCTCACATTAATATAGACGAGAGAGGGAAAAAAAAATCAAATTTCATTAAAAATAGACAATTTATTTACAAAAATATCATTGATATAATAATTAACAATGATTAAATATTGATATAATGTGAAAAAAAATTATTAACAATAAATTAGTTGGAAATAATTTAAATCATAAATGTATCACAATTTAATAAAAAAAAAAACCCTCAAAAATTTAATTATTTAAAAATATCAATATAATAATTATTTTTTTATAGTTTCAATATCATACCTTATAATAATTGAATGCCGATAATCCAAAAGTAATATCAAGAGAAGAAAACAAGAACTTGATGGTCCGTCTTGATGTCGTTCATTATAAAAGACGGAAGGAAAAGTTTTGTCCCTCATAAAAACGCTAGGGATTTTTTTTCCTCTTTAAGTTTAGGGAATTTAATTTCATTTATCCCTGAAGAAAGGGATTATTTTCCCCCCTTTCTCGAAGTAATGATAAATGTCAGGCACATGTCATTGATTCCAAATAGAGATTACACTTGATAAAAAAAAAAAAAACAACCTTGGAATGTGTTTAAGACCTCTCAATCATTGCAATACAAATGATTATTTTTCATTTCTTTCTATCTAACTAAAATCTTCGATTATGATCTAGATAATTATAATTTCTCTTTTAGGAAGAGGGAAAAAGAACCCGATCGATTATATTTTTATTTATTGCCCGATTAATAATGGCTGACAGATATTAGAATGTTATGAGTCTATTAGTTCGGAATATAGAGGTTAATTAAAAATTGAAGGGAATGCAAGCTGATGATTTAATTGCTCGAACATGCTCCGTAATAGATCATGTTCGATGTTATATAATTTCAATCAGAGATGATTATAAGTAATTATGAGAATTGTTTATGATCAATAATATGAATGGGGATGTGATAATCGTTTGGTATTTGATTCACGGGTATGTTTATGGAGCTTTTACCATGACTAGAGCCCGGATTATACGCAAATGAATATGTGCATATTCATCAGCATATTTTGGTTTTTTTTAGCATTAATGCATATAAATGCATAAATTCAAAGAATTTTAAGCATAAGTGCATACTTTTGAAGGTTTATTAAAGCTCAATCACTTTTTTGTAAATTTCAAACCAATACTGCTCATAATATTTTCATAACATCGGGTTTTTTCCCCCGAAGGTGGAATTTGGTGAATTAATATATTGAGATGTTTTTTGTAATATTTTCCAAATATCAGCGTTTGTTGTAAAGCTATTTTTAGAGATAGCGTCAAAATGTTCAAATTTTTTTTTTTCCGGAATATAGTTGGGCTATTGTTAGAGTAAATAGCGTGGAAATTCTTTTGTTACTGGTATTTCGTTACTAAGCAGCTACGAACTGAACAGAAATGAAAAATGCCTGAATAAAAAATGTGTAGAAGTTATTTGTATATGAGGTACATACGTACATATGCAGGGATATTATTGTGCAAATGAGAAAATTATTTCTTTCAATAATTCTGAAATTGTTTTGGTAATTCTGAAATTATTTTGATAATTCTGAAATTATTTTGTTAATTCTGAAATTATTTTGATGATTCTGAAATTATTTTGTTAATTCTGAAATTATTTTCATAATTCTGAAATTATTTTCATAATTCTGAAATTATTTTCATAATTCTGAAATTATTTCTGAGATTATTTCGCTAATTTTCAAATTATTGCTTTCAATAATTCTGAAATTATTTTGTTAATTCTCAAATTATTGCTTTCAATAATTCTGAGATTATTTTGATAATTCTGAAATTATTTCTTTCAGTAATTCTGAAATTAATTCTCTCATTAATACTGAAACTTATTTTGTTAATGCTAAAATAATTTATTTTATATTTTTTGAAACAATTTCTTTCAAGGATTCTGAAATAATCTTTTCCGTTGATTCTGAAATAATTTCTTTCAATTATTTGCATAATAATTTTAATTATGCGCATTATTGCTTTCACTAATTTCGAAATTTTTTCTTCTATTTGTTATTTTTATTAATTCCTCAACTTGTTTTTTTAATTTTTCTCCTTCAACTTATTACAAAATTTGTTACTTCAATTTAACAAAAAAAAAATCATTTCTTTCATTAGTTTTGAAACGTATATAAATTTTAATATTATTTCCTTTACATTTTCGGAAATTACTTCTTTTAAAGATTCTGTAATAATCTCTCTCTTTTGTGTTTTTTGAAATTATTATTTTTTATACTTGTTCTGCGAACTCTTCATTAGGGAAAGCTACTAATTTTATGGGTGACCAAAAGAGCGACGAGACTTACAGCAGATGTTTCTAACGTAGAGTTTCTCGCGGAACCCTCGATGGTTGTATGGCTGTTCCACGGAACTCTTTATGGTAATGAGGCTGTTCCACGGAATTCAAACAAATTTCTGAATATTTCTCCAAAAAAAAACCAGTGTGACCCTATCGCGGCCTCAACAACATCATAGCCCCAGGGCAGAATAAAAGAGGGCTTAGTCACCAGAGGAGTGAGCAGGATCGACCTTTGCAGAGAGTACAAAAGGCTTGGGAGAGGGTCACAAAAATTGTCTTTCAGAGAAATTTTGAGTTACCACCCTTCGAAAAGCATCGAAATTCACAGAACTTGGTTAAAATGGCGCGTAAAATAATTTTTTCAACCGAAATATAGACCTTTTTTAAATATTTTTGGTCGGCTTTCGTGGGGGGGGGGGAAGCACGGGTCCCCATATATCCTCCTCATGTACGTCTCTGTTCTTAATATACATATTTATAATCACAAATCTTTGTGCCAGATCGTATCGTAGAAGTCCCCCCTATTCAACTGAGGTTCCCGCATGGCCCTCCACAACAGGGTGGGGCTGGCAAAACCCACCAAAGATCTCGGCCTAGTGACCCTACTACTGCTACTACTACTAAACCGTACATGCACCTGCACAGAATTTCTTACGAATTGGTACATGCCGAAATGTGCGTATACATGTTATGAACCTAAAGTGAAGTTTGTTTCCGCTATCTGCCATCGGTTTTTATAACTACACTGCTGGCCACCCAAATTGCAACACCAAGAAAGACAAGAGATATCGCAATAATATTTATTTTGTAGATAACATGTTGACCAAGTATCAAATGATTAAATTTATAGACTTCTGTGAAGTGTGGTTCCTGCCAAAATCAGTAGCCGGAGTAGCCGCCATTGTTGGAGATCACCGCTGCCACACGCCTCGGCATTGATTCAAAGAGACTTTGGATGTGTTCTTGGGGTACAGCAGACCAAGCAGCTTCCACGCGTTGCCAAAGTTGATCTGGTGTGGCAGCTGGGGATGTAATCTGGGTCAATCGTTGAGCAACCATGGACCACATGTTTTCTATCGGCGAAAGATCCGGAGAGCGAGCTGGCCAGGGAAGCAATTCAATCTGGCGATTGACGAAGAACCTTTGGACAATGCGTGCCACGTGTGGTCGCGCATTATCCTGTTGAAATATGGCTGTGGGCAAGCCCTGAAGGTAAGGAAGGACAACTGGCTCCAACAACTCGGAGATGTAGCGCTGGCTTTTTAAAGTACCGGCAATGCGTACTAGAGGAGTGCGAGAGTGATATCCAATACCGCCCCATACCATAATACCCGGTGCAGGACCAGTGTGGCGGTGCATAACGCAGCTGTTCAGCATCCTCTCTCCACGGTGTCTCCAGACTCGAATCCGACCATCGTGGTGTTGCAGACAGAAGCGTGACTCGTCAGTAAAGACAATTTCATTCCATTGTGCCGTCCACATCCTTCTTTCATCGCACCATTGGCGGCGGAGACGTCTGTGGTTCTGCGTCAAGGGTAGACGAAGCAATGGACGTCTTGCGGACAGACCACTCTGCTGTAAACGGCGTCGAATGGTACGCGCAGACACTGGATGATGCGGTACAGACTGAATGTGCTGTGCTATGGTTCGTGATGTGGCTGAGCGATCCGTCACTGCCATACGCCTGTCATCACGTGAAGTGGTGCACTGAGGTGGATGCGATCGAACACGTCGGTCCGTCGTACCCTCCTGCATCAAAGATACTTGATCAAAAGATGATCGCTGTTTTCTACGAGGCATAATTGATCGTTTTTTTGAAAAAACCACAAGAAAAACACAATTGCCATACTTCAAATCGTCGAAATCTCCAAGCCTTAAATAGCGCTTTGAAGTGGCGCCACAGGCGCGCGTGATGTGCGTCTGCGCTGAAATTCTAATCATTTGCATATCTCACCACCGCTAATGCATGTTGTAAATTTCATATTATTTGCATGCTTCCTTCAGGGTGTTGCATTTACGGTGGCCAGCAGTGTATGAGTGAAGTTTAATGGTTGAAGATCATTAGTGGTAGTAGTGACCCTACTGCAGGATGTGGGGACCATGGGTCTCCGTGCCGTGCCCGATTGGTCTCACGGTCAGAACTCACAAGGATGAAGCCGTCTTCCTATTGGGTGGCATAAAAGAATGACTGCGAATGTTTTCGTGTTTCTGGAGTGTTTTTTTGCTGTGCAGAAAACAATTCCCTATATTGTATAAGGTAGCACGTTATTTTTTTAAAATCTGCGTAGGTATCGAAATTCTGTGCGCAGAGAAACAGGTCAGTGCAGGTGAGATTAAAAACAATGTGTGTTCAAAGTGAAAGGGAGAAAAAGTTAGAGAGGTCACATTCATATAGGAATTTAAATTTTTCTTTCCCTAAGAGAATCTCGGTGCTCATCATACTCCTCCCCAACACATCCTGGAGCTGGCCCTCCCCCCCTACCAACATCATCTATAGCAGAAGGCCTCCGCCAGGTTTTAAAAGCATATATTTTGTACTTTTATTCACGATGGAAAAATGGTGCCTTTCTGAGTCACTTTTGTCAATAACCAACAAATGGGTAAAAATAACAATTTTATCAGCCAAAACATGCCTTCTCTAGAAAATAACTACACAGTGTAGTATGTACCGTTTTTCTACGAAAATAATAAAATAAATTTTCGTCAACACCCAAGCAGGCCTTCTTGGACGAGAGGCAAACAGCCTTCTACCGGAGGAATTACCCTACAAAAGTTTTATAAAAGTTCTTTTGTAAAACTTGAAAAATGTAACCAATAAACGCATCGGTTATATTCGATCGAATGTTACCAATCAGCTTTGTTTGGTTGTTTTATTTTATCAAAGAGCTTTTAAAAAACTTTTATAGTGTAATCCTGGGCTACGTAAACAGATAAATTTGAAACTTTTATCAAAGAGAACGAAGAAAGTTACTACTCACAACGTTTCTAATGATAAATAAAAAAAACAACATATGGCCAGTATTGCACCATAAAAGTTTTAGAAAAGTTCTTTTATAAAACTGAAAAAAATGCAACCAATAAGCGTGTTGGTTACATTCGCGCAAATATAAGCAAATAGGCTTATTGGTTGTTTTAAAGTTTCATAAAAGACCTTTTCTAAAACTTCTATAGTTAATTCCGGCTAATAGCATATTCCGGCTATCCAAGGAATGCCGTTGTCATAGGCAGGGATTACACTATAAAAGTTTCGTAATAGCTCTTTGATAAACCTTGAAAAATGCAAAATTTGGTACCAAATGTACCAGTAAGTTTGTAAAAGCTCTTTCATGAAACTTGTATTGTGTTATTCCTTGCCATAAGCACTTTTGTGTCCATTTTTATGTAACCATCATTCAAAAATGTTTCTGTGTCTGTCTTCATTCAAAAATGTTTCTGTGTCTGTCTTCATTCAAAAAGAGAGCTATTCTCTCCCATTATGTAATAATAATTATGTATAATTATTCTCCCATTATTCCGAAGTTATTTCTCATTAATTTTGAAATTATTTCTTTCATTAATTCCATAATTTATCATTTGTCAATGTTTCCAACTATTTTCTAAGTATGGTTGGCGGGTCACTACAAACAGCACCGAGGGCCAAATGTGGCCCGCGGGCCATGCGTTGAAGGCCCCGTTATACTGTGCAGTTTTTTTCCCTTCTAGAGAAGGCTTGTTTTATCTGATAAATTTTTATTTTTACTCGTTTGTTGGTTATGCACTAAAGTGGCTAAGAAAGGCACTATTTTTTTTCATGGTAAATAAAATTACAAAATATGGACACGTGAGAATGACTGAAAATCAATGTTGTCCAAAAAATAATAGTTTTAAAGGGTAACTTCACTCCTCTCCTAATATTTTAAGCAACAATTTTGTGAAAAGAAGGGTTTTATACCTAAAAAACCGAGGAAAATATAACTCGATTAAAAAAATTACCTAAAATTCTAAGGAACATTTTCACTCGTCAATCAAACTCTGTATACACGGAAGCATCCTCAGCAGTGTTCGCCAATACGTATCTAGATGCGTGATTCAAACATAAAATAGAACTTTGGTGCCTGAATCACGCAGTATTGGCGAACACTGCAGAGGATGATTCCGTGTATGCTGAGTTTTTACTGAGCAGAATAAAAAAATTATCCATATTGTTCCAACGTGTAACGATATTATTTATACACTGCTGGCCACCGTAAATGCAACACCCTGAAGGAAGCATGCAAATAATATGAAATTTACAACATGCATTAGCGGAGGTGAGATATGCAAATGATTAGAATTTCAGCGCAGACGCACATCACGCGCGCCTGTGGCGCCACTTCAAAGCGCTATTTAAGGCTTGGAGATTTCGACGATTTGAAGTACGGCAATTGTGTTTTTCTTGTGGTTTTTTCAAAAAAACGATCAATTATGCCTCGTAGAAAACAGCGATCATCTTTTGATCAAGTATCCGAGTTCGACAGAGGAAGGATAGTGGCCTACCGAGATTGTGGATTATCTTTCAGGGAAATCGGTAGTCGTGTTGGACGAAACCAAACAACTGTAATGCGGATATGTAATCGTTGGATGCAGGAGGGTACGACGGACCGACGTGTTCGATCGCATCCACCTCAGTGCACCACTTCACGTGATGACAGGCGTATTGTGCGTATGGCAGTGACGGATCGCTCAGCCACATCACGAACCATAGCACAGCATATTCAGTCTGTACCGCATCACCCAGTGTCTGCGCGTACCATTCGACGCCGTTTACAGCAGAGTGGTCTGTCCGCAAGACGTCCATTGCTTCGTCTACCCTTGACGCAGAACCACAGACGTCTCCGCCGCCAATGGTGCGATGAAAGAAGGATGTGGACGGCACAATGGAATGAAATTGTCTTTACTGACGAGTCACGCTTCTGTCTGCAACACCACGAAGGATAATGCGCGACCACACGTGGCACGCATTGTCCAAAGGTTCTTCGTCAATCGCCAGATTGAATTGCTTCCCTGGCCAGCTCGCTCTCCGGATCTTTCGCCGATAGAAAACATGTGGTCCATGGTTGCTCAACGATTGATTACATCCCCAGCTGCCACACCAGATCAACTTTGGCAACGCGTGGAAGCTGCTTGGTCTGCTGTACCCCAAGAACACATCCAAAGTCTCTTTGAATCAATGCCGAGGCGTGTGGCAGCGGTGATCTTCAACAATGGCGGCTACTCTGGCTACTGATTTTGGCAGGAACCACACTTCACAGAAGTCTATAAATTTAATCATTTGATGCTTGGTCAACATGTTATCTACAAAATAAATATTGTTGCGATATCTCTTGTCTTTCTTGGTGTTGCAATTTGGGTGGCCAGCAGTGTAATTTCGTCCTCGATATGCGAGAGAAAGCGTTGAGGTAGGGGGGTTACCAAAATTTCTTAAAACTCGGACGTGAGGATGAATGCTCACGCATATTTGGCTAAGTATGTTTACAACAGATGGCACCACTACTCCAACAATGACCAACAATTGTTTTCCAAAAAACAGAGAACCACACTTTCGATGCTTTTGAACGGAGGGTGTTTATTGATTATCAAGCATTGAGTGGTGCTTCACTCGTGAGCACGGTAGGCCAGATCGTTAAGATACTCGCTTATAGTACCAGAGGATGTTTAGAGGTGTCACGCATGATATTTTTTTTGTTCCTCACAGATATCGAAATTCTGTGCGCAGAGAAACAACAAGTCTGGGCAGATGAAATTAAAGAGAGTGCGGCACTATATCTGGAAAATAAAAAGGATCCTTGGTACCTCCGAAATGAAACTTTATATTCAGCTCAGCAGGATTTTTTATGCAGGCTGATGTTTAGTACTTTTTATACTTCATATACAGGGTGTCCTGAAAATTGCTAGCAAGACCTTTATCTCATCAACCGTCCGTCGTAGACGCGTATGATTTCAATTCAAAAAATGCTCAAAGGCTTTCAAAAATTACTCTGTACCGTTTTTGAGAGTGAAAATACAGTGTGTAGCAAAATAAAAAGAATCTAAATTTTTATACGTTCCCCTTGTGCTCTAACTTCCAATTAGAGAGCTGTTGTCCTGTCTCTCCTGATGCCAAAAAAAATCCAGAGATATTAGAATTCGAAAAACAGCATTAAATGCGGGTAAAACGGTTTCTCAGCATTTAGAGCTGTTCCTTCCCATATTTTACCCGTTTTTCGAATTCAAATATCTCTGTTAATATTGCACTTCGAAACATGGATTTTTTTTTTTGGCATCAGGAGAGACAGGGCAACAACTCTCCAGTTGGAAGTTAGAGCACTGGATAACCGCATAAAAATCATTCTTTTTTTTGTGACACACTGTATTTTCACTCTCAAAACTGGTACAGGATAATTTTTGAACGCCTGTTGAGCATTTTTTTTGAATTGGAATAATACCTCTACGAGAGACGGTCGGTCGAGGAGATAATGGCAGTGCTAGCACTTACAGGACACCCTGTATAGATAACAGCAGGAGTTCCAACGTGTAACGATATTATTTATAATTTCGTCCTCGATATGCGATAGAAAGCGTTAAAGTAGGGTTACCAAAATTTCCTAAACTCGAACATGAGGATGCATGCTAACGTATCTTTGGCTACGTTCCTTACATATGTTTACAACAGATGGCACCACTACTCCAACAACGACCAACAATTGTTTTCCCAACCAAAGGAGAACCACTTTCGATGCTCTTGAACGGAGGGTGTTTATTTATTATATCAAGCATTAAGTGTTGCTTCAATTGTGAGCGCGGTAGCCCAGATCGTTACGATACTCGACTATAGTATCAAAGGATGTTTAGAGGTGTCACGAGTTCGATACCCAGTTCGTTCTTGTCAGAAACTTTTCCGACGCGGGGGTGTGATGGAAACGGCGACATGACCGCAGGGAAAGATTGCTACCCTCAGGGAGTCCCACACCGACAGGTTAGCGCGCTAACCTCTCCTGGGAGTGTAAAAAAAGGCTGCCGTTCAGAATCGGTAATAAATTGTAGGTCATGGTCTAATTACACCTCTTGTGTGAAAAATGACCGTAGTGTGACAAAAATTATCAAAGTTTCACTTGTTTTGTTTGTTTCTGAATCGAAGAAGATATTACCTGGTTTTTTAATAAACTGCCCTAGGGCCGTTTCAAGTCATGGGCCCACCAATCACGTCCCGGAGTGCCTTCTCTGATGCATAGATGTGCTCCTCGATAATGGGATCCGGTGCTATGATAAATAGCAGGTACTGCTTGGGCAAATGCCTCATTTTTCCACGCGGAAATTCGAGCGATTAACAAGGCCCACATAATTTTTGGGCACTCCGACGAGGGCTTTGCCCGTGAACCCTATCGGGAGCGGATTTATAGCTTTTTCTCCTGTTGGCAAAACAAACTTTGCCGCCCTCTTCACTCATTCTAGTCTAGTTTTCTTGACTACTCATTCTTCCAAATTAGCCGCCCTGGACTACAGCCTGTTTAATTCCCCCCACCCCACCGTAAATATGCTTCTGTGTCTAAGTCACTCTTTAGGTCGTTCACATGCTTTCACACTTCCTAGGTTAGTCACTCAAGTGATCTGGACTTCTTTTAAACGACACTGTCTCGTTAAAACTCAAAACAAAGAACAGCTTTGCGAGTACCAGTAACGAGGAAATTTTCTTTGAAAGCTCTCTGGTATCCGGGATTTTTAATAGTTCCGCATCGTTTGATCATGCGGAACCCCAGAATGTGGAACCAGTGACCTAGAGAGCGAGGAACAAGGTGAGTGATAGAACAAAAGAGTGACCAAGGAAATACGGAGCATGTGAGGGACCAAATGAGACAGACGTATTTACAGAAGGCAAGAGCTAAGTGGACCATAGCCCACACACACACACACGCACACACAGGGCAACGAATTCGAAGAATTAGTGGTGAAGAAAATCAAACTAGATGGGAGAAGAGGGTGGCAAAACTATATAGTGTGACCCGCAGGCGGCAAAACCATAAATCCCTCTTATCATGGGGCCCCCGGGCAAGTGATATTCAGGGTTACCAATGGGGCTGCCAGTTTGCATACAAACTGTCAAAAATTACAGTACGAGAGCTCTTCGTCATGAGTCCCTAAGCAGGGGTGCACACTGCACACCTTTTATTCCGCGGGCCAGATATGCGGTATTTCTGTCGCTCGCGGACCAGAAACTTATTTATAAAAGGATAACCATATGACCCGTATTTTACGGGATATTCCCAGAATTTTGTGCATCTCAAAATTACGGGACGGAATATTTTTTTGATGAAATATCCCGTTTTTCCCAATGTCTTCAACAAGGGTTTTATTTGAATTTTTGAAATCACACAAGAACTAAGATTATTTTCATGATTTATAAAATATATTACGATAATTATGAGTCTGATTATCACAATAGTAGTTATAGTCATATAAATATATATTCATTTCACATATTTGTCCAACACGATTTTCTGGTCAATTTACATTTTTCCTCGATCGGTGATTTTTCAACAGTTCTTGCGATAAGTGGCAACTTCACTTGCCTTTGGCAATTTTTTCGGCTGTAAATGGCACCTTTATTTTGCTTTTGACAATTTTTCGTCTTTAATTGACATTTTTGTTTACGTCTGACAATTTTTTTCGTCTATCATTTATAAATTTACTTGCCGTTGACACTTCGGCTGTAAATAACAACTTTATTTATCTTTGACAATTTTTTATCTGCAATTGTAACTTTTACAAGGATGACGTCACTCTCCGCTACCATACGAAGGTTTTAACAACTGGCTGTTGCGAAGATACATTTCGGAAAGAGAGAAAATTCAACTGCCCCTGCGGGGAATCGAGCCCACGTCCTTTCACTTTCCGGGTGAACGCCCTAGACCACTTGACTACAGAGGCACCGAATCTCTCAATCTTTCCTTGGAGCTCGTGTACACTGAAAGGGACCGTACATGGACGGCCGGACCAGACAGGCCAAGCTCACAACTGCTGACGCTGCCACCAGATGGCTCCAAGGAAAGATTGAGAGATTCGATGCCTCTGTAGTCTAGTGGTCTAGGGCGTTCACCCGGAAAGTGAAAGGACGTGGGTTCGATTCCCCGCAGGGGCAGTTGAATTTTCTCTCTTTCCGAAATATATCTTCGCAACAGCCAGTTGTTAAATCCTTCGAATTGTAACTTTACTTGGTTTTGAGAAAATCCCGTATTTTTAATGAAGAAAATATCGTCAGCCTAGGTATTTATCGTGTTATACAAACACAAAGGCAAGAACAGGCAAAACTGCCAAACAAGGTGACTGAAAAAAGATGCCCATATTTTTTTATTAATGTGGATGCCAATTATAACCTAATACACTGCCCATAAAAAAGATTATGGTTAATAATGTTGTGTATATTGATAATTTTCTACGGGATCAACTTTCCGGGGCCGGATGGAACACCATTGCGGGGCCGCATCTGGCCCGCGGACCAGAGGTTGTTCACTCCTGCCCTAGGCCATACCTATATGGGACCAAGCTTCAAGAACGGCACTTCGTAAGTCGACAAGCTGGACTAGCAGAGATCTCTATTTTGAGATAAGCCTGTCGGTGTCTGGAATTTTTCGGAAATGTATTTAAGACGCACATGATCATCTCCATAAATTTCCGCGGTTACAATTTGACAACCATGAAAACTATATATTAATTTATTACTAAAAAAAAAAATGGCAACGTATACATTGTAAGAATTTAAGGTAATTTATTACGTCTGAAAATTATGGGAATTCGCCAATGCCTTGAATTATTCATCGGTTTCTTTCCTAAACAAAAACGACGCGATACAAATTTAATAAATGCATGAATATTTATCAAACTTTTGCATTATATATCGATTCATTAACTCTCCGCGTTGTTTCTGTTTTCCCATTTAGACATGATTTAAGAGTGATATTGAAGGAGATAACAGGCCATTTTAATGACCGCTATATTGCGGTAAGAAAATATTTACATACGTATTAACGCATTGCGATTTTTACACGCACTACATTTGCAAGAGTCATAGTCGTTTATAGAACATTTCTTTCTCGAATTTCCAGAAAAATACTGGGCAAATCGTTTTGAAATTTTGGTCATGTAAATCCTATGCTTGTACTTACAATTTCCAGTGAAAATTTAGTCACGAGTGCATTTAAGGGCAAACAATCAAGGGCTGTAAACAATTAGATAAGAATAAAAGGTTTTTGATCGACCCTGTACGGTATAAAAATCGCAAGTGATTTGTAACTTTCACAATATATTTTAACTGACTTTCCACAATTCTTGTGTGTATTTTCGTGAGAATAGCACGTACATTCACGAAGAGTTATAGATGTTTTATATAAAAATTTCAATTTTCGTTGTATGTTTTTTGTGCTTACAACATGCCTATTTTTCAACCAATTTTTATGAAATTCACAAAATACCTGGTACTATACATGAGATACCACGTATAGGAATTTAGAATTGGATAATTCCTTATACAAATACAAATACAACACCACAACAGGCAAAATGCCCAGCGAGGTGGCTGAGAAAAAGATGCCCACAACAAATATGGATGTAATTCCTTATTCAATGAGGTATGAATATTTTTACTAAATATTTTTAATAATACTTACAAGAATTATCTATTTTATTTCTTAATAATTTGGTTGCCAGATATGTGTAATGCAACTGATAAAATAATTTTTATTGCTCTTATCTGCAAGAGTAGGTATGAAGTATGTTTCTCTTTCCCCTCTTACTGTACATGTATATAGTGCAGAACCTATTTAACCTTAGAGTAGAAGCTTTTTACCTCTCCATCACGGCGATAAAAATAACTACTTTTTTTCATAGGGTTGCAACAAAGTCTCGCGGTGATGAGGAGAGCGGAAAGAAAACAGAGAGACTTGTTTATTTCACAGGGGTTTGGACGCAATCGTCCTTGATCGTAAAGTGGTTAAATACAGATATTCTGTAGATAGAGGTAGTGTCACCTTATAAGATATTTTCTGTAGAACCGAATTGTCGCTAAAACCTACAAGGTACTGCATCTGCTTCGACAAAAGCTGATTTCAGTGATGTATTACGAACAAAAGGCTAGATTTCTCCTGAACTAGATGACCGATATGGGTTGTTGTAAGGCAGGGCCGTCTTGACAGCATCATGGACCCGCCAGGCCAAGAGATTTTTCTGAGTGCCTCCCTAGCAAATATACGCACTCACTCTCAGTAATTTCAATGTGATTTCATTTTTGTGAGGCCCTCTTCTCTTGAGGCCCCCGGGGCCGTGCCCAGGTGGGCCCATGCGTTAAGACGGAACTGGATGTAGGCTCTTTCGAAAGCTGGTGAAATCGACAACTATTTGTTAAATTTGGCCAATTGTAGCAAGAAGGGCGTTTGCATAATAATTATCGATCTAAAATTTTGGCGGCAATTCGATTTCGAACTTCGCCAATCTTTCAGCGCTTGTAACGCGCCATTAAATCCAGACACTGCATTTCGGTTAAAAATTGGTGTCACCTTTTTATAGGATTTTTTCTGTTCTTTCCAAATATGTTCTTAGTTTGCGTATTTTTTTTCTGAAACTTCCCAAATTTTGGGTTTTTTTTTCAGACTTGACACATATATGTATTTTTTTCATAATGGATTATCCACTATAAGGAGCCATTATTACGTCATCATCGATGGGGGGGGGGTTTCCGATTTGCTGACTTTTGATGACAAGGGGGGGGGGTTTGGATAATGCTTACGTCATCAACCACCCTTTATGAAAATATGAAATACTTTTGATGGCATCTTACTCGGTGCGCCAAAAAACGAGAAAAACCTTTCGATAGTTTGTGGGGACTTGAAGTAACATCCCCCCCCCCGCTATTGATAAGTGCCCTACAGAACCACTTCAGTGATCTCTAAATGTTTCGTGGATCCAAGTGATCTGGAAATGTGTCCGGACCCCTTAAGTGCTCTGGAACTGTGCCACGCATCACTGAAATGATCCGTAATTATATGCCGCGGATCAATTAAATAATCTGAGAATGTGCCGCGGGTAACTTGAGTGATGTAGAACCGCACTGCGGGCCACTTAAGTGCTCTAAAACGACGTCACATGTCACTCAAGGGACCTCTAAATGTGTCACGAATTGCTTAAGTGTTCTGGAACCGTGTCCCGGGCCATTCAAGTGATCTGAAAATGTGCCACGGGCCACTTAAATGCTCTGGAATTATACCACGGGCCGCTTAAGCAATCTGTAAATGTGCCGCTTGGTTCATTTTTACAAAATTAGGTTTGAGTAGGGCAGGCCGCATCACATAACCCCCAGGGCCATACTCGGTCCGCGGGCCAAGGGCCTTTATGTCCTTGGCGATTTATCATTATATGGCTTAGAGGGTGGGCCGCAATGAATTTATTAAAGATAAATTTTGAGTTCGTAGCCTTCAAATAACATTGAAATTAACAGAAATTGATTGTAATAACATATAAAGGTTTTTTCTTCCGAAATTTCTATTAAAAAAATATTTTTTTGCATTAACAAAATAAATTTTTGATCGTCGGGGGGGGGGGCACGAGCTCCCCCATGCCCCTCCCCGTGTACGTCTCTGATCTCACTAATATGCGTTAGGATTCAGAGGGGCAGGGCTGATGACGAAATTTTGCTGACAGGGGGGGGGGTCAGAGTTTTGCTGACTTTTGCTGACGAGGGGGGGGGGTGTCAAAAATGGCTAAAAATTTGCTCACGTAATACCTGAACGGCCCTAACTGAAAAGCGGTTTAAGATAGATAAGACAGGGTTAGTAAGGTGTTTCAAGAAAATCTGTTCTTACAAAGTATTCATTAACTTCTCTAATTATTTTAAACACCGTTGGTAATAATTGAAATTAATTGTACTAGGATATTATCTCTAGGTTTTTTCCCCTTCTATCCATTACCCTCAATGAAATTTTTTTCTTAAGAAATGAATGGAAAATTGTGTATGTTATGGCCAGTTCGCGAGTTTGCCGATTTCGTTGTAAATTGACCCGGGCAATGTCCGAATTTCGGGCTTTGACCAGCCAGTTCACGAAGTGGCTGGAGATTCCCTGGCCAAAGTCCGAATAGAAAAGGCATGATTCGGGGTCATCGCCAAGTTGGCGTATATTTTCGTGATAATTATGTCCACGATAGCTATGGCAACCCATCAGATCGCAGTCACAATGCGGTAATCATTTTTTCCCTCAAAATATAACGGAGAAAAACTCTTCGTAATATATAATAGTGTACAAATAGTTTTCCCCTTTCAAATTTCTCTCTCGTCACATAGAGCTAATCCAATATATATAGCCTAATATATACGCTACAATATATTAGCCATGTATCACTCGTTGGCGATAGAAAAAATTGGATTTGGCGTCTACTGGTCTGTTTTACATCAGCACATCGAACTCTAGCAAGGTATTTCAGGCCAGTTCATGAATTGGCAGGCCAAAGCCAGAATTTCTGAAAATCGGACATAGTAAAGTTGCCTTGAGTTTTGGCATAAGCTGCCGCACTCCGGAATTTGGCAATAACGTTTACACTACTTTTCAGAGATATAAATTCACCCCCCCCCCTCCACCAAGACTTTCAACCCCGCTGACAGTGAAGTCATCTCGAAAATTTGCCAAAATCACCAGAACATGATGCCAAGTATCGCCGGGAGATTCATTGCTTTGCTGTACTTCCCTTCACGAAAACTTGGGCATATTCGGGAAAGTAAATTAGCAACAAGAAAGGTAAATCATTTTTCTACACTTAAATTTCAGTACTACATGATACAACAACAGTACTTGTTCGTGACTATTTATTTACAGGAAACTGCGCAATCAATTGTACTGTAGTAGCACATACATTAGGAATTTGTCTCTTGGGGGGCGATAACGCACCAGGACAGTTCATCCACGGGATACTACTCCTGACTTTTTCTTAGGCATGAGAAGTAATTGACTCGGTTGACCGTACATGAGCCCGGACCGAGTGACACGTGCTTCGCGGATGATATACCTCGCGTTGGTCATGACCTGAGAGCCCACGACGCCGCACTTCACGCAGGTGTCAGAGCTTCCTTCACCTGGAGGTGACTTGGGTGCCGCGCGTGCTTGTCGCTGCTGCTGCTTCTGTTCTGGAGCTTTGGTGTTGGCGGCGGCAACGGGGTTATCCCAGAAGAAGTGCGCCAATTCCTGGAAGAGACTTTTGGGTCGACGCTCTTGCAGCGGCGGAGGGGAATTCCTGAAAATAAAATACAATGATTGAACCTCAGGCTTTTTCATGATTGATTTTACTGTCATGTCCCCTGAGCAGGGGCGGTCTTAGGGCAGTGCGACCGGTGCAATTGCGCCGGGCGCCAAAACACGTTAAATATACATTACTAGAAAAATATCTTTAAGATACGTATTTATAAAAAAATAACTATAAAATATACATGAAAAATGACCGAGATGAGAATTTTTTTTCAAAGAAAAAAGGTTTGACTATATATATTACGGTTATTTTTCAAAAATAAAATAATCGATGGGCAGTGCACCTATATACGTACAGTACATAGCGATTTTGGTCAGATAAAAATACACACTCTCTCTTGAGCTGTTTCCGTTTACCCGTGCAGGAGATTTTGGGGGAAGACGAAATTTCTTTTTTGTTGTGCTGTAAAAAATAAAAATAATGGAGGAATCGCCCTCGGTCACCCAATTTTTCTACTAACGAGAGCAAAAGTTTTTTTCCTGTGTTGTGGGAGTATTACAAGAATTGAAGGTGTCTTCTGATGTGGGAAAGATTTTGAGCCAGAGGCCTTTTATGCCTCTTTTTTCCCGACTTGTATTAAAAACGCAGAATCGAATCGCCAATACAGTACAGTATTTCGAAAAAAAAAACCATTTAAGAAAACAATGGATAAATTGAAAACTATGATTATATATATATAAGCTGACCATTTTAAATAGAGAACCTGCACTTGGGGCCTCGTTCCTACTTGTCACACGAGGAGAAACAAAAATGTTCTCACACGAGAAAACCCATGCACTTTAGCGCCCCCAGTCACTGGCCAGTCCCGCGACTCGCCAGACTTTCCTATTAGTTCAACCAGGGGCAGCTCGGTGGCACTGGGTATGCTCTAGAAAGGCATCAAATCTCTAGGACCACCTGGGGACCTACGACGCCTACTATAGCATTGCTTGGGTAATACTGCACCTCGCAATTCGCCTACGCCTGGAAATGGGCACACAAGCAAAGCGTTGGTGCTTCACTCTGAACAACCCTAACTCACAGGACCACCCGGGGGTTTGGCTTGACGATTTCGAGAGCTTCATGTGCCAGGTAGAGCAAGGTGAGTCCGGTACCTTTCATTATCAAGGATCTGCTATCTTCAATAGGAAAAAAAGACAGCCAGCTTAAGACTATGCATACCGGGTGTCACTGGTAAGTGATGCGTGGAACATTGGAAGGCAACGTTTCTTACTGCTCCAAGGAAGAAACTAGCGTATCACCAGTTTACGCACTGGGTGTTCCTGAAAAGTATAACACTATGATCGAAATGCAGCAACGTATGCAGTCCGGGTACACTCAAAGATATCTACGATAAATTCTTTAGCGTAAACGCTAGATTTCACACTTTCTTTCAAAGATATGCTATATGAAACCCCCAGAGACTTCCAGACCGCCTGTCTGGTATTCTGGGAATCCCCCTAGTACCGGGAAATCAGCACAAGCAGCACTCAACTACCCTGACCGCCTATCACGAGATGAGAGATGACTGGAAAAACCACTCAGAAAAACTACTTGGCCCGGGGTGGGGGTGGGGGCTATGATGCTCTTAAAACGTCCGTGCCCCTTTCCAAGGGCCATAGCGTGCTTTCTCGGGGGCAGTCTTTTCTTGGTTTCTCCGTTAAACGGTTATGCTCAGAAAAAGGAGGAGTTACAAGGTGCTCCCCCCCCCCCCCAATTGGGCTCATTGCACCGCCCAAGTTGCCTTAGATTAGTTACGGGCCTGCCCAAGTTGCAGGGCCCGGTGCTTTAGCTGGTGTTTGCCTGCCCTTTCTGTTTCTTAGTACTGGGTCTAAAAGGGATAATTTCAAATGAAGTTCATGAGTCTTATAAATATGAAAGAAATCACACGGAAAAATATCATTTTAATTCAACCACTTTTATTATCATAGCCCGTGCGTGATGCGTGCACTGCACGAATTTTATCATGAAACTCAATTAAAATAATCATGAAGAAGATAGATCCTTGGTGATGAGTATCCTGCATAAATGTGTGACGTTTTCCTTTTTTAATGTTTTTAAATCTCTTAATTAAATCAAACAAGTTGGGGTTTTTATGCTTGTTTACAAGTTATATAAATAGCAGTAATCCCATTCTAGAAGTTTTAAGAATTCTTCGTCCCGTAATATCCAACCTAGAGGTGGGGGGGGGGGATGGAGACGATCACCACACCAAGAGTAATAATATGGTAGAATAAATCTTTGCAAGGATGACGTCACTCTCCGCTACCATACGAAGGTTTTTAACAACTGGCTGTTGCGAAGATATATTTTGGAAAGAGAGAAAATTCAACTGCCCCTGCGGGGAATCAAATCCACGTCCTTCACTTTCCGGGTGAACGCCCTAGACCACTAGACTACAGAGGCACCGAATCTCTCAATCTTTCCTTGGAGCTCGTGTACACTGAAAGGGATCGTACATGGACGGCCGGACCAGACTCAGGCCAAGCTCAGGCGAGCTCCAAGGAAAGATTGAGAGATTCGGTGCCTCTGTAGTCTAGTGGTCTAGGGCGTTCACCCGGAAAGTGAAAGGACGTGGGTTCGATTTCCCGCAGGGACAGTTGAATTTTCTCTCTTTCCAAAATATATCTTCGCAACAGCCAGTTGTTAAAAACCTTCGAATGAACCTTTCCCTTAAAGTACGGGACAGTAATGACTAGCAAAAAATGCCTCCTCTGACACATCGCTCTGGATTCGCACCTGGGAGGGGGGGGGGGCGCTGACTACTGTTTTGCACCGGGTGCCACCAGGTCTAAGACCGGCCCTGCCCCTGAGTGAGGCTGATAGGACTCCGGCAGTACCGTCTTAACGCATGAGCCCATCCGAGCACGGCCAGGGGCCAGATTTAAGAGAAAGGGGGACCTGAGAAAAAAAAAGTAGTTGAATATTTTTGAGATTTTGCGAGATAGGACTCTTTGGCCCGATTGGGGACCAGTACACTCTTAAGACGACCCTAGGATCCAGCTAGCAGCCTATGGGCCTTGCTCCAGGATGTAGAAGCCATGTCCGGGAAGGGGGGGGGGGAAGCTCATGATCATGATGGTGTCAAGATGGTTGTCAACGGTACGAAACTGGATGAAAGGGGTTTCTGATGGTTAAAAACTCATTCACACCCAGTCAATCACTCTCTATTTTTTTCGTTAGCTCATTCAACAACTCATTCACTGACATATTCACTCACTTGCTCAATCAGTCGATCGTTCACTCACTGGTGATGAACTGTTGTCGGGGGATTTTCCCAGCGGTGAATTTTCATTTTGGTGAATCGCGTGGCGGGGAATTTTCCGTGAATCATGGAATGGAACTTTTCAGTTATAACCATACCAGCACATTTTAGACACCAAATTGGTGCATTTTGGCTTGGAGTTATTATTTTAAAGTTTTAACTGTTGACAGATATGGAAATTCAAAAAAAATTCGCCAAGACAAAAAAGGACCAAGTTTTAGGTTTCGGATCCCGTTATAAACCTAAAACTTGGTCCTTTTTTGTCTTGGCGAATTTTCTTTGAATTTCCATATCTGTCAACTGTTAAAACTTTAAAATAGTAACTGTAGGCTGCCCTGACCGTATGAGTGATGGGATGAGTGATCAAGTAAGTGAATGACTGTATGAGTGGCCAAGTGATTGGGTGAGTGGCCATATGAGTGATCATATAAGTGACCGAATGAGTGAGTAAGTAACGGTATGAGTGAGTGACAAAGTGAGTGTCCGATTGACTGTATACGTGAGTGATCAAATTAGTGACTGTATGAGTGACCAAGCTTAGCTATTCACTCATACGATTACCCACCCTTTCAATTGGCCACTCATACGATTACCCACCCTTTCAATTGGCCACTCATACGATTACCCACCCTTTCAATTGGCCACTCATACGATCACTCACGCCTTCACTTGGTCACTCATACAGTCAATTACTTGGTCACTCATACAGTCAATTACTTGATCACTCTACCTTTGTCACCAAGTTGATAAGTGAATGGGCGAAATGTCCGTAAACCGGATATACCTGAAGAATAGTGCTGTAGTGAAAGAATCTTTATACCTGACTGGCCAAGCATGAACAAATGTTGGCGGTTGCTTATCGATGCGTCCTTGCTGATTTCCATCTTTACCAAGTTTGGCCAGCTGTCCAGTTTGCCCGGCAGTCACCACAGCAGCAGCAGTAGTAGTAGTAGAACCTGTCGTGTACCCTTTGTCTCTACCTTTCTCGGATTTCGTTGGCTCAGCCGGAAGTCCTTCGAAGAACCAGAATACCGTCTGGAAGACCGAGGTAGAAGAAGGAAAACCATCGGTTTCGGTCGCCAACTCCGATGATGACTGGAGACACGTTTTGTAGAAGATCGCCAAGACGACAGCGATCGTCGGCCAAGGATAGAAGCTACAGAAGGAGATGTAGCTGAGGTGTAGCAACGCTGACCACGTCATCTGGATCAACGCGAAGATTGAACCAAGCTGTAAAACAAAGGGTGTTCAACCTTCAGGAAAGTGTGGACGACTTCATCAAGTGATCTGGAACAGTGCCGCTGGTTACTTAAGTGATTTGTAAATTTGCCGCGAGCAGCTTAAGTGCTCTGGAACTCTGCCGGGGATCACCTAAGTGATCTGCAAGTACGCGGCGGGTCACTTAAGTGATGTGTAACTGCATCGCGGGCAGAGGAAGCTCGTGAGGAAGGCGCGATGCCCCCCCCCCCCCACACCTTGAAAATTTCAAATCATTGGTTTAGTAATTCAAATGGATTTGGTACCAACACTTCATAACATTGAATTTCTTTTGTTTTTTAAATGAATTTGTTAAATTAGAAAAGAAATATTTTCAAAAGGCACACTGATAAAAAAATGTGTCTTGTAAAGTACAGGTCATATGGTCAGAACCAGAAGTTTACAGGTGATGCCTGGCCCTTAAAGCGGGCCATAAATCACCATACGGGCTGGGGCTCCCTGGAAACGCCCGATGAAGAGATAGACAAGGGAGCAATGTATGTGTGAGCGCATGTATGGACTCGGGGAAGGTTGTCAAAGTCGATATTATATGGTCAAGGTTGTCAAAGTCGATATTATATGGTCAAGGTTCGGCGGAGCTTTCCATGGAAAGATACGTGTTCGTCTTTCCTCTTTAGAAGGGTGACCATACGTCCCGTATTTCCCACAGGACAGTCCCTGTAGTTTTGTTTTTCTGCCCGTCCCGACTTTTTGACAAATGTTTCCCGGTTTTTCCCTACTTGAATTTCTATTCTATATTGAAGTCAACGATTGAAATGTTTTTTCTACTCATAAATTATATTATGATAATTAAAAATATAAATAACAATATTGATCCCACATTTATGTTAGTGAACTTTTTTTGTTTTTTCGTGGAATTCAATTTAATCCACTGCAATTTGCAGTAATGCTTCATTTCCATTTATCCGTAATTTCAACCACATTTGGCAACTTTGTTCGGATTTGGCGTCATTTTTTGGCGATAATTGGCGATGTCCCGTATTTTCCAGTATTTGGAATTCAAATTTCCCGTATTTCTCTCGAGGAAATATGGTCACCCTACTCATTACTGAGGAATACGTGAGGAGGGAGAAAGGGGATCGTTATATATAAATAGGGTGACCATACGTCCCGTATTTCCCGGGACAGTCCCGGTATTTTCTGTATTTTTGGTCGTCCCGACTTTTTCGCAAAAGTGTCCCGGTTTTTCCCGTATTTTACACGACGCTTACTTGAATTTTTATTCTTTATTGAAGTCAAAGATTGAAATTATTTTTCAACTAATAAACTATATTATGATAATTATAACTATAAATGAGAATATTTATCTCCCACATTTGTCTCGGTGAACGTTTTTTTCGTGAAATTCATTTTAATCCACTGCAATTTGCAGTAACGTTTCATTTCCCGCCATTGTGATTTTACCGTAATTTTAACAATATTTGGCAACTTTGCTCGGTTTTGGCGTCATTTTTGGCGATAATTGGCGATGTCCCGTATTTTCCCGTATTTGGAATCTCAATGTCCCGTATTTCTCTCGAGGAAATATGGTCAGCCTATATATAAAGCTCGTTTTGCCCTTGGAAAAAAAATAAAAACGCGCCCGGATGTTGATGCTGCCATCTACCAGCTGTCTTTTAAATTATGTTGTATCGTTTGCATTTTTTGAAATTAAAATATATTTGAATATAAAAATAAAATTATGTGCTTAGAATTGTTTCTAACTGTAAATTAGAATAACAAGAGTATGAGAATTTTTGCAATTTGCACAAAACCATTGCTGATGGCAACTGCTGGATCTGAATAATGATTTCCAACGTTGATGTTGAGATATCGATAAGCACCATTGCGCTAATTATTAACATTAATGTTGCGTTTTTGTACCGCATAGACATACAGATAATGTGAAAAATAATTTGATAAACAAAAATTATCGAATGCAGTGCAATACTTTACTGTACAATTGTAAATAGTACATGTACGCGGGGTCGGAACTGGAGCAGAGAGGCTGATTGCCCCGGGCGGAAAAATTTAAAGGGGGGGGGGCGGAAAAATTCCTAGTTTCGGCTCTACGTGTACTTGACTACATGTTATCACCAATAGATGGTGGTATATTTTTGGAAATCTGTACCTCCCCCGCCACCGCCCCGAAATATCCGACCACGAGCCGCTACTGATCGCGAATCACTTAGATCAGGGTTTCTCAACCGC
Organism: Pholcus phalangioides; assembly: GCF_987345545.1. Classification (NCBI taxonomy): domain Eukaryota; kingdom Metazoa; phylum Arthropoda; class Arachnida; order Araneae; family Pholcidae; genus Pholcus; species Pholcus phalangioides. Next base: position 14,972,401 of record NW_028301601.1, on the reverse strand, counting down.
CGGGCCGCGGCCCGGTACTGGGCCATGACATCATTCATACCGGGCCGCGACTGATCTTGCGTTTCCTTTTCCCCCCATTCATGTTCCGTTAATCAGTGTTTGACCGGGCCTTCCACTTATAAAAATGAATGAAACCGGGCCGCGGGCTTCCAAAGGTTGAGAACCACTGACAGGGATGATCTATAAGTGTCCAGTGGGTAGGTTGATTGGTTTGTTAATGTGCCGCGGGTCGATTGAATGATCTTTAAATATGTCACGGGTCACTTTATCTGTAAATATGCGTGGGTCCGTTGAATGATGTGGAACTGCACCGCGGGTCACTTAAGTGATCCGTAAATTTGCCGCGTGCCGCTTAAATGTTCTGGAACTGTGCCGCGGGACATCTAAGTGATCTGTAAGTGTATCACGTACCTTTTTAAATGATCTGTAAATGTATACCGCGGGGAGCTTGAGTGATCTGTGAATGTGCTGCGGGCAGTTTGGGTGATCAAGCTTCGTAAATGTGCCACGGGTCACTCGAATGATATGTAAGGATCCGGTGAGTTATTTAAGTGATGTGAAACCAACTGGGCCATCTCAAAAGCATCATGGACCCCCGGGCAAACTGATTTTTCTGAGGGCCCCACCTATCTAACTATAAATACCTGCATATCAATTTAAACGCTAAATTTCGAAAATCCTAACCAGGTATCAGGAGACGCCCCCCGTGCCCAGATGGTTCCCTTTGGGCTATATATTTTTTCCTCATGGCTCTTGTGTTATCCAGGGCCTCCCTGCTCCCCCATCAAGGAGCGAGACCCTTCTTACTTAAGGAATTGATTTTTTTCACCAAATTGATAGTGAACAAAAACTTCATGAGTATAGTCGACCCCTGATTCCGAGCGGGTTCTTGTAAAAGGACTTGTTGTTGTTGCCGTCTCAACAACCTGGGCCCTCAATTATTACGTTTTGGGGCCCCGTACTTAGCCGGACATAGTAACAGCTTACATAACGTCGCAAATCATGGTAGGTACCAAGACCTCGTCATGACGCGGCCCCCCCCCCCCCGCATCATCAGGTTCGTGGCCATGCCCGGATGGGGACCCATTTGTTGAGATAGCCCTGTTTCATGCAGGAGCATTCTAGCAGGGCATTTTAAGGGTGCCCTCCTTTCCCCACCTGGCTTTCAGAGGATCTGTATACCAATTTATATACTTATTCTCGAAAAACATAGTATTAGTTCTTATCATCATAGGGGACCTCAACGCACTTTAGGCCCCCGGGATATGTTGGGGCCCCATGCGTAAAAAATGGCCCTATCGGCAGTTCTGCTTCATTCGGAAAGTAGTCATACCGTACTTCACTGAAAAGCTTCATTTGTTCACATCTGATTTTTCTTTTCACAAATGTCTGTGGGCCCCTTAACCAACTGTCATGGCTACCATCGCACCTGATTTTCACCCGTCTCCCCCATAATGCCCCAGGACCTCAAGAGGGCCATATGGCCTCAGGTTGAGATCTAGTGCTAGAGCAGGGATCTTCAACGCGCGGCCCCCGGGCCACATTTGGCTCTCGGAGCTTTTTGTCGTGACCCGCTGATCATTTTCAGAAAATGGTTGAAAACATTGAAAAAAGAATAATTTTAGAATTATGAACGAAATAATTCCAGAATAATTTAATGAAAATTCAGAATTAATGAAGGAAATAATTTTTGAAACAAAGTTTCAGAAGTAATGAAAAAATAATAATTTGTAAAAATGAGAGAAATAATTCCATAATTTCTCATAGAAATTATTTCACAATCAATAGATAAATAATTGAATAATTATTGAAAGAAATGATATCAAGATGTATTAATAAGGAAAATAATTTCAGAATCACTGAAATAAATTATTACAGAATCATTTAAAATGATTTCAGATTAAAATTAATCGGAATTAATTAATTTAATCGGTAATTAATGATAAACTTTTTCATAATTAGTGAAAAAAATTATTTCAGAACTAATCAAAATTGATAATTATCAAAAGAAATAATTTCAGAATAATTATCTTAGTCTCTAACTCGGGGGCCCCACTAGCCCCCTTCTGTTAAGGGATTGTAAAACTTGTTTGAAATTGTTAAAACTTGACAATGAATTACATGAGTTGGAGGCCCGCGCAGGGCCGTCTTAAGAGCATCATGGGCCCCCGGGCAAAATGATCTTTCTGAGGCCCTCCTAGGCAAATTTTCGAAAATCTCAACCAGATCCCATTTTTGTGAGCCCCCCCCCCTTTTCTCTTGAGGGCCCCCGGCCGTGCCCGGGTGGGCCCCCATGCCTTAAGACGGAACTGGGCCCACGCTGTGTAAAAGGTTGAAGACCCATAGAAGATACTCAAATTAGACTTACGATCATCATCGACCTCCTTCTGGTACCATCGGAATAGCCTCTGATCTTGGCGTAGTCTCCAAGGAATTTCAGGCCCGCGATACAGAACAGGGCCTGCACGACGAAGTAAGAGCCCATGTTCATGGCGAGCCGCACGGCGAGGCCCGCGTCCAGGTCCATCAGTCTCCACCGGTACGGCATCGGGAAAATTTGAACCAGGAAGAATTTGAACGTGAACGCGGCGAGGCATTCCGGAATTGACATTATGGAGTGGGTTCCGGGGCAATTTTGACACACACACGCACACAAAAGGGCAATAATAAAACTAAAGGGCAATTAAAACGTCGGAATCTGAATATTTAATCAACGGTTGGCGATGTAATGGCTGGCGACTAACTGCCCGAATCCGCAGGCCCTCACAACAAGATGAATTTTAGCTCTGGCTTTGTAACGAGGTCTTCGGTTTCATTGCTTGGCGAGTTTTTTAACGGCCGGTCCCCAACACAACAAGAGGATACCTTACACCAAGCTTTTGTTAGGATTCATTGTTTAGAATTTGCTCTTTCTGGATTTTGGCGACACCGTTGGTCATTGTTAGCCCTCCAAAAATTTCCGGGAAATTCACCATGCAATTCACCGCTAGGAAAATTCATCGACAACAGTTCGACATGATTAAATGAATAAGCGAGTGAGTGACTGAATGAATGAGTGATTCAATAATCGAGTGAGCAAATGAGTTAGTGAGTCACTCATCATATCACACACTCACTAGGTCGCTCACTATGTCACTCGATCACTCACTCAGTATGTAGGTCTCTAAATCGTCCACTCACTCACTAGGTCAATTACTCTATCTCTAGGTCGCTCACTCACCAATCTAATCACTCTGCCATTCACTCATTGACTACGGTATCATTTACTGTCTCACTCACTCGGTCATTCCTCGCTCACTTACTGGCTCACTGACTCGTGTCGAACTGTTGTCGGTGAATTTTCCGTAAAAAGTGGCAGAAAGAGATGTTCTGTGGCCCCCAGAGGTACATTTATGGTTTTCGGCCTGTGGACTGCATGAATTTTGCCGCCCTTCTTTTACATTTTAGGTCTAAATTCTTAATTTTCTTGACTACTCTTTCCCAAAATTCGCCACCCTATGCTATAACCCGCTTCGCCTCCCATACTCCTGCGAGTACGCCTGTGTCTCTAAGTCACTCTTTCGGTTACTCCCATGAAGAGCCGGTCCTCGAAATTTTGCTGCCCGAAGCGAGTAATTTTTTACCGCCACTTGGATACGACAATCTGAAAAGTTCTCTTTATTTATGTCTATTACCCCAATACAGTGATTCCCAAAGTGGGGGTCGCAATCCTCTGGAGGAGGGGCGGATCATGCTGATCATTTAGAGCAGGGGGTTCTGAAACATTTGCCACGTTTGGCACCTTTGCCATGACAACGTTTATCCGCGGCTCCCCAGAATAGTCTGAAAAAGAACCTCTTCAAAGCACTGAATAGGCACTCATAAATGTCAACAGCTCGCCGTTGTCCTCCACAAAAGTTGGGGACGCCACTAGGAGCCGTAGCGCATACGTTGAGAAACACTGGGTCCCATAGAAAAGACAGAAAATAAATAACCCAAAAATTTAAGGTGTTCCTCGTCGGAGACAAACGTAGCACTGATATAGTGTCGACGTTTCTGGAGATATTTTGGGCTGTCAAATTACAATAGAGGGCAATAAATCGGATCGAAACAAGGGAAAATATAGTATTATTTCTGAAGCATCGTGAAGACCGCCGTAGAAAAATGAAAGAGCTAGCGGCTTTTTGATGGCACTTTGAAGAGTAAGGTGGCCATACGTCCTGTATTTCCTGGGACAGTCCCGGTTTTTTCTGGGAGCCATCCTGACTTTTTTTTCCAAAAGTTATCCTGGTATTTCCCGTTTTTTAAACAAGGCCGAATTTTTTTTATTTAAACGAACAAACAACAAACTACAAGATACAAACATATATAATATTATATACAAAATACCAACGTGAGTTACACAAAGACACAAAAAACACACACATATAATTACATGCACTATGTAGCCCCAAGCAGGCCCGTCATTTTGAGGGGGTTCGGGGGGGGGGTCGTTGCCCCCCCCCCTGGTTTTTGAAAATACACTAAAAATGGTATATATATATATATATATATATATATATATATATATATATGGCCCTGGCCCCAAGGGACTGTATGGTCCTTCCAGCAGGCCTATACGATCTTCATTATATGATTTTCTTCAGCAACAGCTCTTTCCTTCGTTAGAGAACCTATATATGCAGTGCGTCTTCATCGGGGGGAACCCCATGCATGGTTCGAAAAGTGTAGGCATTTCTGAAGAGTGGCTATGCCTAATTGCATTAAAAATGCCAACCCTCGTTCCCCGACGCCTGCCTTCTCAAAAACATGTTGGACGAAAAAAATGTTAAAAAATACAATATTTAAAAAAATATATAGAGAGAGCTTCAGATTATAAGCTCGAAGAAGCATGAGAAAAATATATACAAAGTTACAGGAATACAATAATTACAGTGAATATTTTACAAGGCTGATGAAAAATGTCAAAAATAATATGTATGTAAAATTAATATGCATCGGTGGAATAATTTATTTCCAAGTACTGCGTGGTGCAATATCTGTGTTTTTGATCGTATTAAAGATATTGTAATCTGTATTTTCACTACTATTGTGTAATTACTAGAGTAGATGAAGTTTATTTTTGATTGTTTTTGGTGCGGTGCAACAATAATCTTTTTTGAAATGATGCTTTGTTACCTTTAGGCAATTGATAGATATTTCTATACCTATTCGATGATCCATTTTTATTTTTTACTAACCATTCGTCGTTTTTGATGATAAATTTATAAATTCTGTACATGTAGTTCTGTCTCAGTGTCAATAGGTGGCACTGTATTCTTTTATTATTTATAGGAGCATTTGTCAGTTTTCTTAATTCATTATACAGATTGTATAAGTTGCATTATGTTCTCGTAATTCGCCCCTCCCCAGACACATATTCCATAATTAATATTTCAATAAACCCATGCATACAAGATATTTTTTTAAGAAGTTATTATTAATTATGTATTTAAGTTTATAAAGAGTACATTCTGAGGGGTTTTTGTTTTCATCATTTTAATTCATAATTAAATACTCTACATATTTCTTCGCAGTTACATTCTGATATCGTCTGAGATTGGCAGCGAGTGTGTAATTTTACGCGGCTTTCTGTACCGTGTATCTTCAACATAGTACTATAAAACTGTATCACTAATCGCAATTTGCAATAGTGCTTCATTTCCAGCGATTGGCGTTTTCTTTCCGTGATTAGCACTATTTGGCGACTCTGCTTCTTTTGGCATCATTTTTGGCTGTGATTGACAATGTCCCGAATTTTCCCCGCGCTTGGTATCCCAATTTCTTGGACGTTGTTGTTGTTGTTGGGGCGTTGTGGGCCGCGCCGGCGGGGCTGAGGGGGGGGATTGCGCCCGCGGTGCTGTCCTGGCTTGTCAAGCGGTGATGTGCCCTGGGATTGGGGGTTTGGGTGTGGGGGTGTGGTTGTGCTGCTTGGGGGATGGCGGAATGTTGGTCCCTGCCGGGTGTGCTTTCCCGGCCGGCTTGCCGGTTTGAGTTTTCTTCCGGCACGCCCACGATCTCACGATCATTGAGCTTATATCGCAAAAGTGACAGAGCCTGGGCGTGCTCGGTTCTATACTATGCTATCCCAATTTCTTTTATTTCGTTCGAGGAAACATGGTCAGCCTAAAGAAGAGGAGTCCGTCAGACGATTCTGACAGCAGACTGAAGAGGAACAGATACACGTATATATAACAGTGGCCCCCAAACTTTCCTCCTCACCCACGGATTCCTTACCCTGCCTAGTCAACATTCATCCACGTCTCCTCAGAGCAACATAAGGCCGTGCACATAGTGTGGTGGAGAAGAGGTCCGGGAGTGTATGATAGAGACTAGCGACGGAGTTCTACACCGCACATACTCGAGAAGCGAGGCGAAAGGCAGAAAGAGGCCACTCAACGAGGTGCGCGATTTGAAAAAACTCGTTTGTTTTCACCTTAATCTGGTGATTTTCGCTATCTGCTGATGGGTCCGTTTCTCCACTTTTTTTCTTTCCCTCTTCTGTGGAGGGAGCAATGAAAAATTATTTTGGCGTCCCACCCACCTCTGTTGTTTATTTACAGTGGGACCCACCACTGGGTTTCACTGCAATTAAAAAGACAATTGTTGATTAGAGGATGATAATTTCATTGAAATTGATGAAAAACCATTACTTATTAAAAGCTTAACTTCTACAAAGAAAAAACTGGGACATTCGCATGCCGTAAGCATTTTTCAGGGGCTGTCCCGGAAAGCCGGTACGTCTTTCAACTTCGGTCTGAGGGCAATCAATTACTACCGAATGAGTTGTGCGGGAAGTGCGCATGTGCACATAACAGTCTCAATTGAATTTAGTGTCCTGTGTGAATTGTCGTAGCGCTGCCATATATTTTTCTAATCATGGACCTATAGAAGGGCCCATGAAAAGTCTGGTTTGGGGAACCACCAACGATCCCAGCCTAGGGGCCCTGCTCCAGGATGTAGGGGCCGCACATGCTTGCACACACTGTAGGTAGGTCACTCTTTTTGATCCTTCACTAAACTGGTCCCCACGCTCTCCACGTCACTCTTTTTGTCATTCACATGCTCAGACCAGGGCCGCCTTACCATCTTAAGAGGCTCATGGGCTCCCGGGTCAAGTTTTTCAGGGTTTTTTGAGGCCCTACCTGGTAAATTCTAAAGAAAATCAACCAGATCTCATTTTTGCGAGGTCCCTCTTCACTTCTTTCCCAGGCCGTGCCCGGGTGGACTGATGCGTTAAGACGGCACTAGCTTAGGCACGTTGTAGGTAACTCTTTTGGCCACTCACTAACCAAAGGCGAACTCTCTTGCTCTCCAGGTTACTCTTTCGATTATTCACATGCTTACACACGTATTTGCACACTTTTTTCTTGGTCATTCACATGCTTACTACCGCTCTGGGTCACTATTTTGATCACTCCCATGCTTCCAAACTCTCTAGGTCACCCATTTCGTCATTCACTGAATTAGTCTCTCACTCTCTAAGCAGAAACGGATTTAAGGTTTTACTGTATGTGGTACATACAAATTTAGCCACCTTTCTCTCATAATCCTATTAATTTTTTTGACCACTCATTCCTCAAATTTGTCGCCCCTCCGAATTTGCTACCTTGGGTTGTAGCCCGCGCGCTATGTCGCCTGTAAATACACTACTTCAGCCGACCATCACTGTGTCGACGTTGGGGGTTTGAATCCAGGTTCACGCGATGTGGGCCCGTCACTGTGACCACACGAAGGCATAGCGACAAGGATTTGCTACCGGATGACAGACGGAAACAGAGTGTATCAGATAACAAACGGGACAACTCCGTGCATAAGGCAAGCCCAAATGGGGCGATCCGCATGTGTCCCGAATATCGATTAAAATTAGGCGGACCATATTTGCTTAAGAGAAGGACGGTACATTGGGATCCCAAATGCGGGAAAATACAGAATAGGGGCCGTTCAAGTATTACGTAAACAAATTTTTAGCCGTTTTTGACCCCCTCCCCCTTGTCAGCAAAAGTCACTAAAACACTGACACCCCTCTCCCCTTGTCAGCAAAATTTCGTCATCAGCTCTGCCCCTCTGAATCCTAACGCATATTGGTGGGATCAGAGACATACACGGGGGGGGGGCATAGGGGTGCTCGTGCCCCCCTCTCACGATCAAAAATTAATCAAAAAATAATTTTTTTAAATTGAAAGGGCTATGAATTCAAACTTTATCTTTAATAAATTCATTGCGACCCACTCGCTAAGCCGTATAATGATAAATCTCATAAAGGCCCTTGGCCCGCGGACCAAATATGGCCCTGGGGGTTATCTGATGCTGCCTGCCCTCTTCAAACCTAATTTTGTACAAATGAACAAAGCGGCACATTTACAGATCGCTCAAGTGACCCGTGGTACAATTTCAGAATAATTAAGCGGCCCGCGGCATATTTTCAGATCACTTAAATGACCCGGGTCACAGTTTCAGAACACTTAAGCGATCCGTGACACATTTAGAGATCCCTTGAGTGACATGTGACGCAGTTTTAGAGCACTTAAGTGGCCCTCAGTGCGGTTCTACATCACTCAAGTTACCCGCGGCATATTCTCAGATTATTTAAGGGATGCGTGGCACATTTCCAGAGTACTTAAGTGGCCTGGAGACATTTCCAGAGCACTTAAGTGGCCGGGACATATTTCCAGATCACTTGATCCACAAAATATTTAGAGATCACTAAAGTGCTCTGTAGGGCACTTATCAATGGGGGGGGGGGTGTTAATTCAAGTGCCCAAAAACTATCGAAAGGTTTTTCTCGTTTTTGGCGCACCGAGTAACATGCCATTAAAAATATTTCATATTTTCATAAAGGGTGGTTGATGACGTAAGCAGGGCCAACCCAAGGCGGGTTGGCCCTGCTTAGCTGACCATCTCCTGTGGAAATGCCTCTGTTTTTGTGTCACTCTTTTGAGCCTCAAACACTTTCACACCCTTTTCCGCCCTCGCTCACAGGTCACTGCCATGCTTATTTGCTTATACACTGTTCATGGCTCCCACAATGGTGAGGCTGACAGAGCTCCAGCCCGAGGGCCCAAGCCTGAAGCTCTTATCGTCTTTTATCGCTCTTTTAGTCATTCACAGACCTGGTCCCTGGTCTGTAGGTTACTCTCGGTGACTCACATTCTTGCGCATTCTTTCGGTCATTCATATGCTACCATACTCTTTGGTCACTTCTATGCTTGCAAATACCTCTAGGTCATTCTTTTGATCATTCACTGACTGGTCCTTGCTTTCTGGGTCGCTCTTGGTCATTCACACGCTTTTACACTCTTTTGGTTATTCATATGCTTGCTCACTCTTTTGGTCGCTCGTAAAAATTGGAAAACCACAGGAAACCAATTTCAGCCGACCACCACAGTGTCGCCAACAGGGATTCAAACCACAGAATTCTCGCGGTAATAATCCAGCACAATGCTCACCACTACTCTTACATCCCTTACGAGACAAAGCCCAGGCCATGTCTGGTCATACAGCCAGAACAGGATGCCCCCCCCCCCCCGGAGGGATATTTATTTTTTTTTAAGCCCCCCCCCCCAACTTGAAATGACTGCAGTAAAACGTTGTTGGCGGGAAAGCGCTGTAAACGGGAAATTTCGGAAAGTTAGGACCACGAAAAGGAAAAAAGCGTACTGAGCGAAAAAAACGTTCTAAGTGAGAACTTTAAGCGTAATATACTCGGTAGTAATTTCAGATTAATCTACGTTTTCAAACACAGTTATAACGTGTTTCAGAATGTTTTTCTTTATTTTTGTGAATTCCAGTACTTGTTTCTTTTAATTCTACTAATTTACACAAATTAAACAAGAACAGCAATAAATAATTCGAAAAAGGATCAAAGTTATGGAATTGCAACATATACTTGATAAAGATTATGAAACGCTTTAAAAGAATGTCAGAAATGTATGTCAGTTCAATATATGATTCGAGTGACGATGAAGTGTAAGCAGGTGGACCAGGCTAATTATTAGGGGCCATTCAAGTATTACGTAAGCAGATTTTCAGCCATTTTTGACCCCACCCCCCTTGTCAGCAAAAGTCAGCAAAACACTGACCCCCCCCCCTTTCCCCCTGTCAGCAAAATTTCGTCAGCAGCTTAGAATATTTCATACCTTCCATAAAGGGGGTAGTTAATGACGTAAGCAGCCTTCAAACCTCAATCAAAAGTCAGAAAATCCGAAACCCCCCCCCCCGATGCTGACGTAATACTTGAATGACCCCTAATTAATAATTTATAAATTTTGTCAATTCAATTAAAATGCAATTCCCTCTCAATGGATCGTGCTTGATTACGATCCAAACTATCAACGTGTTCCTAAAATAGAGAAAAAATAAGTGTAATAAAATGCGTTCTTTCTAAGAAGTTCCCCCCCCCCCCGTCCAGACTTATGTTCGTAACTCGAAAAGTTTGTAAATTACGGGGAGCGACTACATAAAAGTTTTTTGGACGGACTGCAAAAACTTTTGTTGAAGCGGGCCGCGAAATTCCTAGCCCTGCTGCCTCCAGTTTCTAGATGTTCGCCTCCACTTCATTCCAAGCTTTTTTTTTTCTTTTTTTTTTGAAGCCGAGCACAACTCAGGTCTATCGCCATGGGCAATTTACTACCTAGTGAGGTGCGTCGGAAGTGTAAGTATGTGTACCTAACAGTCTGAGTGCGTATTTAGTGTTGTGTATGATTTTTTAGTGCTGCCATCTATATATCCACTTCATTCCAAGCTGTAGATAGCTGCCTCGGCTTCATTTGTAGCTGGAGATTCCGGCCTCTACTCCCGTTATTACAAAATTACGTTCCCGTGATTTTGGCCACCATCCCAGCCTTTTCTCAAAATGCCCTGTTTCTTCCCTTCAATTTTACAACGAGGTCTAATTAACTTTTTTAAATCGGGAATGGAGATAATTTTCATGACATAAATTAACGCCCGTAAAACACTTTTTTGGCAATAATTGGCAATTTCACGTGCATTAGACAATTTTATTTTACTGTAATTGTCAACTTCACTTGTCTTTGACAATTCTGTAATTAGTAAATTTACTTGCCTTTGATAATTTTTTTTAGCTTTAATTGGTCGCTTCACTTACCTTCCATCAATTTTTGCTACGATTGGCAACTTTACATGTCTCACAACTTTTGTTTTGGCTGTAATTGGCAAATTCACTTGCATATATTTTTTTTGTGTGTGAGATAGTTGACGATATTCCATCTGGATCCCGATTGGCCGATATTTTTATGAAGGAAATATGGTCAGCATAGAATTTTATCGCGTTGCGTGTATCGGTAATTTTCTACCGGAAAACCTTTCGTGGGCCAGGTCAACATTCCCTTAAGGGGTGATGGCCGGGGAGGGAACTTCTCGTCTGGTTGCATTGGACTAAAAGGTTGCAAGTAATCTGGAAACGTGCTGCGGCCCACGTAAGTGATGTAGAACTGTACCGCGGGCCACATAAATGATCTGGAAACGTGTCGCGGGTCGCTCAAGAGATCTGTGAATATGCCGCTCAGCGGTTCTCAACCTTTTCTGAGCCCTCTTCAGTACATAATTTCTATGGCGGAAGAACCTCTTTTTTTATTTATCTATCAAATTTACTGATTTATTTTATTTTCCTCGAGTCGCCGCGGAGCCCTTGGGAAGTGCACACGGTTGAGAACCACTGTACTAGTGCTTGCCAACCTTTACTTCAAGCCGTGTTATCTCAACTCATTGGGTACATGAAGAAAGAACCTTCTTAACAACATCATAATAACAACATCATAATAACGACATCATCGAGTGATTTTTCTATCCCCCCCCCCCGCCCTAGGGAAGGCCTCAGGGACTCGTGATGTCGAGTGTCGCGATCTCAAGAGTAAGTACATAGATTAGCATGTGCAGGGATATATCCAGGGCCGGTGGGAGAACGGCAGAAAAATCATTATGCCCCGGAGCCTATGATGTTAAGAAGGCCCTGCCTTCAAGTACTCCTTGATTTTTCGGGGAACTCCTGGAACTCCAGTCGGTCGGATCTCTACATATGACTACAGGGACCCTTTCTCAACGGGGTGTTATTTCGTCTGTTTCCAATGCAAAAAAAAAACTCTATCTCCTTGAGTAGTTATGATCGCTATTCTTATAGTACGCTAGTTATGATCTCCATAATGTTCGGGAAGACCCCTCCAGCCTCGAGACCCGGGAAAATGCCAGAGTTGTTGGGAGTGTTCCGAACCTGTGGATGCTCGCCTCAAGTTTTATATAGGAAGCTTCTGATTTACGAATAAATTCTGGGGGATAGCTCTTTTATGTAATTTTACGATTTTTTCCCGCTATACATTCACTGTAAAAGAGCTATTGAAAAATCTGGCCGTGAGACCCTGCTGCATGATGTCCCTTCCCAAGATTTTTAAGCTTCCCTGTGGGCCCGAGCCCCAATATTTGCCACCACTCCATAGTTCTCTCCTCCCCACTCTTTGTATTATGTACTGTATATTTTTTCTCTTACATTTTAATTTCTTTATTTTTTTAATGCACATCGCATAATACTATGTGTCATTTCATGTTACCTTCGGTGACCAGTTTTCTCTTTTTCTGGTGTGTATGTTTCTATTGTTGAATTTAAAAAAAAACGAATTTGGCCAAATATGGCAAACAGTAGATTCTAACAATGTAACTTTTTTCCGACTATTACTATGTAACCGAATACAAATGTGTTATCCTGTTCAGTTCAGACTTCACGAAGAGTCACCGATACGTCCGAACGAACTCCTGAAGTATTCGATTCCTCGTACACAGCTCTAAACCATGCCTCATCAAATTATAACACGAAGCAATATCGAGGAATCACTGGATGTCTTGCTGAAAGCCGGTTGGTCGGCTCAATCGCCATCAGGTCGAGCATTTCGGCCAGATGAGGACCATGATTTGAGCGGATACTTCCAACAGGGAAATGCTGTGCAAGTACCCCAGGAGAATCTTGCAGGTCAACAGCCGGATAACTTTGAAAATCCTAAACACGACACCGCAACCAGAATCGCCGAGGACGGCTTCAACGGTCAGCAGCCCGAGAACATTGCGAATCCGGAGAATGGAACTGACGGAGGAATTGCCGAGAATCCTAACGCCGTGGGAATGACGATGAACCCTAACACCTACGGGAATCCGGGCCCCTCAGACGGCGTTCCGATTTCAGGACTTGGCTCCGGCGTGCACGTTCCAGCTCAACATCCATTTTTGGCCCCAGGATCTATTGTGAAGAAACTGTACGTTTTCTACGCAGAGGCTCATCTACACTACCACGGCGAAGATTCGGAGGAGTCTGATACATCTGACCACGAATAATTGGACTCGATCGACTCCGGCCAGATGACTCACGTCATTACTGAGTGTTTCCCCCCCCCCCCCCAGATTCTGTTTGTCCTTACCAGCCGTGTCCTCTCTTTTTATTCCATTATTTACACTTAGAAGATCGGATTTGGACTTTTTTGTATGTTCGAAAATAAATGTTTTATATGAACAATCTTTTTAATGTCTTCTCTGCGTAATAAAAAAAATGCCAGCAATGTAACAAATCACCTAATTCAAATTATTATTGAAAATATTGCGAGTTAAATGTCAACTTTATTTCTGGGGATTGGGACGGGCCCCACGTGGGAATTGATAGATTTTATTTTGGGGGGGGGGCCCTCTGGATGAATCTAGTTGTGTTTTCAGTTGTTTTCGTTATATTACTTGCAACAGGGAAAACCAGAGATAAATCCAGTCTGTGTCCCCCCCACTAAAAATCTGCGTATTGGGTCCCAGCTACTGAATGTGAGGGCCCTCGATTTTATTCGTTGTGAAATTAATAAATGTGAAAAAATTTCGATGTCCGACAAAAAAACTATTAAATAGTTTGTACATTGTTTATAAATGCACAATTTTTCTCAGCATCAACCATCTGGTAAGAAATTCTAAAATTTTAAGAGAACTTGTAAGATCTTTATCGAAAGGTTGACCAGGGCCACAACTAAAAGAGGGCAGGAAAGGGGTTTGTTTCCCGTTCGCTGGACCAGTGCAAGTGCGTCCGGCTTATTATACTTTCCCGTTAAAAATTACGTGGAGGGGTGAAAAAATACAAATATAATAAAATAACAATGTAGGTACAGACCCCCCAAGCGACAGTAAATTTTCGTTTCTAGTTGCGGCCCTAAGGTTGACACAAAGCGGAGAAACTAAGTTAGTTTCGAACAAGAACTCGCGTTAATTCTCTGTTTTTTGGATTGGGAGATTTTGCTATATTTCCATGAAATAAGCCCAGAGCCGCCTCTTCAGCATCCCCTAAGGTAAAATAAATTTTTCTGAGGTCCATTATCTAACTATACAGGGTATCCTGTAAGTGCTAATGCGGCCTTATCGCATCAGCCGTCCCGTCCGTCGGGAAGTATAGTTTAAATTTAAAAAATGCTCACACAAAAGGCTTTGAAAGATTGCACTGGTACCAGTTTTAAGAGTGATTATACAGTGTTTTTTTTTCCAACGGTTAGCTGATGCGATGATGAATTTAGGAAAGAGAGAACATTCAACTGTCCCTGTGGGGGAATCGAGCCCACGTCCTCGCGCTTGCCGGGTGAGCTTAGACTTAACAAAGGCAACGAATATCTCAATCTTTCCTTAGCGCGGACCGTACATGGACGGTCAGACCTAACTCAGACCAAAGCTGACGATATGACCGCTGCCACCAGTTCCATGTATGGTCCCGTTCAGTGCACACGAGCTCTGAGGAAAAATTGAGATATTCGTTGCCTTTGTAGTCTAGGGCGCTCATCTGGCAAGTGCGAAGACGTGGGTTCGATTCCCGGCAAGAGAAGTTGAATGTTTTCTCTTCCCTAAATTCATCTTCGCATCAGCCAATTGTTGAGACCGTCGTATGGATAGCGGGGAGTAACAACATCCTCCTTTGGAAAATACAGTGTGTCACAAAATAAGAAACCTAAATTTTTTCTTCAATTCCCGCTGTCCTCTAACTTCTAATTAGAAGGTTGTTGCCTCGTCTCTGCTGTGTGTGTGTGTGTGTGTGTGTGTGTGTGATGCCAACAGAAAAATTCCATGTTACTAAGTGCAATATTCGCGTAGATATTTTTGAATTCAAAAGCTGGAGAGAAAAGTTATTGTGTGTGTGCAAGGACAGCATAAACCAATCAACTCACTATTTCTTTTCCGTCACTTTTACTGTCATTTCCAACTTTTCTTCGATTTTTGAATTCGAATATCTCAGCGAATATTGTACTTGTAAAGTGGGTTTTTTTTTTGTTCACCTCAGGAGAGACAGTGCAACAACTTTCTAATTGGAAGTTAGAGGACTGGGGGGGACGTATAAAAATTTAGTTTTTTTTGTCACTTAAAGGACACCCTGTATATACCTGACTACCACACAATTTGCATACTCTCTCTTTAAAATTTTAACCAGATCAAATCTCCTCAGTCGTGGCATCACAGGCTTTGGGCAAAATGATTATTTTGAACCCCCCTACACCCAAACTACCTGCCTATCAAAATTTGCATATTTTTACTAAAAAATTGTAAACAAATCTAATCATCACACGGGAGAGACACATGCGTTAAGGTCAAAAATGGGGGGGGGGGAAACCAAAATCATTTTGCGACCGTTCAAGTATTACTTCATCATCGATGGGGGGGGGGGAAGAGGGGGTTTCCGATTTGCTGACTTTTGATGACAGGGGGGGGGGGTTTGGATAATGCTTACGTCATCAATCACCCTTTATGAAAATATGAGTTGGATTCAGAGGGGCGAAGCTGATGACGAAATTTCGCTGACAAGGGAGGTGGGGGGGGGAGGATGTCAAAAATGGCCAAAAAATGGGTTAATCCGGCCCTGCCCCTGGATAAATCTCGTTGATTTTTGTTGTTTAACATTGTAAAATTTGCAACATCGGTAGCCCCAGATAAAGCCAGTCTGTGGCCCCCACTAAAAGTAGGGGATCCGGAAATTTCGCCTCCCACATTTCGTCCCCGACTTTTCGCCCCTGCAACTTCACCCCCGGAAATTTTGCCCCTGACATTTTGCCCCGGTACATTTGACCCCTCTGACGTTTCGCCCCGAAATTTTCGTACCTGATATTTCACCAGCCCTGAACGCATGAGTGACTGTATGAATGACTGACTGAGTGAGTGACCATATAAATGGTTGAGTGACCATGTGAGTGACCATGTGAGTGACCATATAAATAGATGAGTGGCCATGTGAGTGACCAAGTGAGTGTGAAATCGGCGTTAGGAATGAGTTAATGACCGTACAACTGACTAAGTGAGTGACAGGATGACTGACCACGTGAGCGACAGTATCTATGAGTGTGAGTGAGTGACTGTATGTATGTCCAAGTTAGTGACCGAGTGATTGACCATATGAATGATTGTATGAGTGGCCACGTGAGTGACGGTATGATTGTCCAAGGGAGTTACTGAGAGAGTGACCATATGGGTGACCGAGTGAGTGCTTATTTGAGTTTCCAAGTGAATGACTGAGTGGTTCACTGTATGAGTGATATATAAGTGACCATCTGTATGAGTGACCACATGAGTAACCGTAATAATGAGCAAGTGAATGATAGTATGAGCGACCAAGCAAGTGACCGTAATAATAACCAAGTGAATGTTAAAGTGGGTGACAGTAAGAATGACCAAGTGACCATATGAGTGATCAAGTGGGTGACCACCTGAGTGGCCAAATGAGTGATCAATCGAGTGATGGTATAATTGATCAAGTGAGTGACCGAATGATTGACCGGATGACTGTCTGCAAAGATGATCCCCCCCCCCCTTATAGGTGGTTACTGGTTATGTAGTACTTCAATGGACCCTAAAAATTTGGAATTTGCTGTGAAGCATAAAATAATTGTTTCCAAATTTACGTTGCAGTGAAGTTTTTCAACATGAGCTGGAGTACGTATAACAGTCCTGAAGAAAAACATTAAAATCCCCCCCAAACTATCCCCCCACCCCGTCACACTTAATACGTACGCCAATGCATTTGTGACAGCAATAGACATCATATTACGCTTTGTGCAAATTTCTGCCGCATACTCACCTAACATTTACACAAGGGGCAAAATGTCGGGTTTGAAATGAGATATCCGATCCAACTCACGTAGTTGCTCACTTGGCCATTCATATGGTGACTCACTTGATCACTCATACGGTCACTCACTTGATGATACATACGATCATTTACTTTGTCACTCACTTTGTTACTCCTGCGGTCATTTCTACTGTCACTCATACGGTCAGGGCAGGTGAAATGCCAATCGGTAAATGTCTACCGATATAAAATAACTTACTTGATCGTTCATGCGGTCACTCACACAATCATTCATACGTTCACTATACGGTCACTCATACGTTCACTATACGTTCACTCATACGTTCACTATACGGTCACTCATACGTTCACTATACGGTACACTCATACAATCATTCATACGTTCACTATACGTATTTCGGGCTACCGACGTTGCAAATTTTACAATGTCTAACAACAAAAATCAATGAGATTCATCCAGTGCCCCGAATTGGAACCTGCCAACTTTTCCATGGGCGACCAGACCTAGAGGCTTGTCTCACATCCCCCCTGTGAGGGACCACGAAAAATTTTCATATTTATTAATTTCACAACGAATAAAATCCAGGGCCCCCACATTTAGTAGCGAGGACCCAATACGCAGACTTTTTAATGGGGACCAAGACTGGATTTATCTCTGGCTTTCCCTGTTGCAAATTCCACAGTGTTAAACAACAGAAAACAATAAGATTTATCCAGGGCCCCCCAAAGTTAAACCTGTCAATTTCTACCCCGACTTGGAAGCTTGTCGGAGATTCCCTCCACGGAGTGCCACGAAAAATTTTCATTTGTATTCATTTTACCAAAAAATGAAACCCAGGGCCCCAACAAATCACCAGGGACACCAGTCCCTTGAAAGTGGTCAACAATGAACTTGAAAGTGGTCAACAATGAACTTGAAAGTGGTCAACAATGAACTTGAAAGTGGTCAACAATGAACTTGAAAGTGGTCAACAATGAACTTGAAAGTGGTCAACAATGAACTTGAAAGTGGTCAACAATGAACTTGAAAGTGGTCAACAATGAACTTGAAAGTGGTCAACAATGAACTTGAAAGTGGTCAACAATGAACTTGAAAGTGGTCAACAATGAATTACGATGGTTATTTAAAGGATCAGTGAAACGCATTCAGAATAGAATGCCACCTTCTTGGTCATCGGAGTACGCAAGAGGTCTAAAATATGACCAAAGGTACTGTCTCGTATCTGAAATTAATCCACCGCAGTAGGTGTTATTTTTCATCAGTGAGAGAGAAGAAAAAAGTTTTAATAGGCGTTAGGCACTGTCATTAAACAGTTATTTAATTAGGGTGGGTGTGATTGAACTTATTCTTGTAATAAGTTTAATTGGGATCGGGATATTACGGCTGTAACGCTAAATCAGATCCTTTGGATCCAGAACTTATCAATGACGAAGAGGTATTGAGGATGATAGGAAGTGGAATGAGGAATATATATCACTTGGAAAGGCAATCGGGTATGATCGATCAGGGTTTATTCCGGAGTGAACCCGCTAGGGGGGACCACCCAGGTGGGCACCCCTTCTTCCCGATGTAGTCTTCGGCTGTGATGAGGAGGAATAAGACAACTTTTCAAGTAGCTGGATATGATGAGCTAAATTGACAAGAGTAGGCAGAGGCGTAGGTTGTGGCAGGTCCAGTCAATTTATTCTACCCGGGGGTGACTCATTGTAAGTGGATCTGATATGCAGTCGGGCACGTTTGAACGAGCCCGTTTTTAACGAGAGTCCGGATTTAACGAGCAAAATGCATTGTGTTTTGTACTATGCTAATTATATGGAACTTCTGGTAGCTCGGATTTAACGAGCAATTTAATAGAGAAACTTGGAAAAATAAATGCGATAATGAGAAAGAACGAAAAATAAATGCAAAGGCATCCAAAACACTCTTTGCATTTCTTTTGCCTTTCTCATAATATCGAAATAATACAACTGATGAGAGATAAATTTCAATCAAATAATTCACCCCACGAGATTTGATTTGCTGTCAATGTGCAGTAACAGCAATACCTTGTCTAGAAGAGAAGGACGAGAGTAGGGCCGCAACTAGATGCTTGGTCAGCCGAGGCAAGCACACATTTTGGCGCCCCCCCCGTAATCCGGCGTCCAGGGCACCAGACCGCCTGCACCCCCGTAGTTTCGGCCCTGGAGAGGATGAGAAAAGAAAATAAGGAACACAGACCGATATGAGAATTTTAACGAGATTTAATTTTAATTTCATGATTATGAATACATTTTTCCACCTCTTGCAAGCAAAATGCAAGAAATTCGGATGATCTCTATTTGACGAATCGGCGATAAATATGGTCGGTAACCATGGTAAGGGGCCGTTCAAGTATTACGTAAGCAAATTTTTAGCCATTTTTGACTCCCTCCCCCCCCCCTTGTCAGCAAAACGCTGACCCCCCCCCCCTCCCGTCCCCTGTCCCCTTGTCAGCAAAATTTCGTCATCAGCTCTGCCCCTCTGAATCCTAACTCATATTTCCATAAAGGGTGGTTGATGACGTAAGCATTATCCAAACCCCCCCCCCTGTTATCAAAAGTCGGCAAATCGGAAATCCCCCCCATCGGTGATGACGTAATACTTGAACGGCCCCTAAGTAAAGTTCTCTTTTTCCCTCACGCTACCTGTTCCCTTTCGCTCTTACGTGTATAGTATATAGTAGAAGGATAGCCTACCATCATATGTGGAAAAAAATCAGTAATAGGAGTATAGATGTAAACGGAGGTAAAAAGAACTACTTTGTTTCACAGGGATAAACAAAGCTTCGCGATGATGAGGAGAGAGGAAAAAAAACAGAAAAAACTTGTTTTAATTTATTCCAACGGTATTTTAATGCAATACTACGTTCTTGATCGTAAAGGGATTAGTTGTAATTTTGCAATTATAAATAAATTTAATTGTATGGTAATGCTCCTTAAAAATAAAAACTAGGACCCGGATTATATACGTTACGGCAAATGCGATATAAATTGGTTATTGTGCATAACAACCGTTTATTATGCATACTTACCAATCGTCTCGGTAAGTTTGATAAATTTATCACTTTTAGCGGCGAATATGCATAATAACCAAGTGTCGTTGGTTAATTTAATAAACACTTGAAATTTTTACCGCCTTCACCTGTGATTATGCATAATACCCTAATTTGATAAAAAAAAATTACAAATGCTTTAATATGTGTGATGAACATAGTCGGACCCCGATTTAATGACACAATAAATGTATGAATTTTTATTTATTCCACTGGCGTTTGGACGCAATATTACGTTCTTGATCGTAAAGTGGTTAGTTATAATTTTGCAATTATAAATAAATTCGATTACGATTTAATTTTATGGCCAACGTAATCCTCGATCATTTTCTGACCTCATAATACAGACTCAATACATGCGTTTGGGGGTGTGAGGATCATCAACGGAAGTTTTCCTTTCCCGTGTCGCGTTATTTATTTATTTATTTATTTGGCCAAAAACGTTCTAAAACAAAGTTTTAACTGTCAAAAATAAATTTAGAAATTACAAAGTTCCGGAAAAGGCGAAAAAAAAATATTTTATACGTCTAATACCCATACCGTGTAACACAACCTGGCCATAAGCACCTATAATCTCCGAAATTTCATTATACTTTTCACTTGAATATGAATTCAACGAGCATTATCACTGGAAACCACCTTGTTATTACAGAACCAGCTTGAAATTACAAGCTGGTTTTAATCCGTTGCACCGTTTCCCCAAAATCCATTGATTCGGTTAATCAAAGAGAAAATACCATGAAAAGAATGAAACACAGTGTAGCTCCGTTGATACAACTCTCATTTACAATAATAAAATCGTGGTTCGTTCCCCGATAATTCTTTATAATTGTAAATTACATAGAATATTAAAAAAAAAATTATTTGTTATATATAGAATATCGATGCGTAATTATGGTATTTAACGGGAAATAAATACAGTACCCACCACTAATAGAAATCACCTGTTAATAAAATTTGTCGTTTTATGAAACCAAATTCGGAAATCGAAATCAAATCAATATCAATCGCATCATAAAATGTTCGTTTAGTGAAATGGAGCCACCGCTTTTAAAAATCACAAAAACATTTTTGAAATGAATTTTATCTACAAAGAAACTGAATGGAACTCGAAAGGACGTTCAAACTTGTGAATTATTTGGTCCCGTATTTTTGGCACCTGGAATTAATTTGCAAATACATTGAAAATAAATTGATTAAGTTGGCAACTAAATTTTAAGCTGCCAAGTACGTGCGTATTTACACGGGTTTAGTCGGTAAGTGGCAAGTGCATAAGTGATTTAGTAATTTAGTGAAATAAAGACTGTTCTATTTTTTCCGGTTAAGTATACCTATGCGCATGAGCCAGTGGGCTTGGCCTGCCGCTCTTGGAGAGGTCTTTTTGTTATCTCACGGAGGGGTTTATTTTGATCTCAAGCGTGAACCTGTTTATGCTCCGTCTTTCTCCTACCGTTTCGCTAGAATTCCGCGGAAATATCGGATGGTGAAGTGGCCAGAGGACACAACCTTCAAGTTTTGTTGAAGAATATCTTCGCCATGAGCAGGGCCGTCTTAAGAGTATCATGGGGCCCCCCGGGCCAAGTGGTTTTTCGGAGACCCTACCTGGTAAATCCTAGAAAATTTCAACCGGATCTGATTTTTGTGAGGCCAGGGGCCGTGCCCGGGTGGGCTCATGCGTTAAGACAGCACTGGCCATGAATGTTTGTTGCACTATAGAAATGAAAACTACCTTAACAAACAAGCTAAAAATTATTAGATGTTGTGAAAAGCTATGGAGTATTCGATCGACGTGCTGTGTGTCAGGAGCAGGGCCGCAACTAGATGCTTGGTCACCCGGGGCAAGTGCGCATTTTAGCACCACATTGTAATGTTGAAGGAGAGGTTTGAGAATAAAATTTGCCTCCCCCCCCCCCTCTGGTCCAGCGCCCGGGGCACGAGACCCGCTTGCTTCCCCCCCCCTTTCCATAGTGGCGGCCCTGGTCAGGAGTCGAAAAAAATTGAAGATTCAAAAATATGTCGGGTGCTAGTGTGGAGGATTTATTATATATTAAAAACTGGACGGGAAGAGGGGTTTTGGAATACTTCACTCATCCAGAACGAATTTGCTGCCATTGTAAAAATGCATAATCAAACATTTAACTTAAAAATAGCATCTGCATTAAATTAAAAAAAAATAATAATTTCCAAAATTGTAAACTAATTTTTAATGTTTAATGAATTTTTATTATTTAATTTTTAACCCTTAGGGAGAATTTCGTACGAATGCCAAGAATCTTCTCCCATAATCTTTTCGGCTTACATAATTACTTAACGAAAAGAATTTTTTCCTCGTATAATATATTTTAATCTTGGTTTTTGATATAAAAATCAGCCGCTTAATAAAATCATAATCGTCAGGATAAAAATGATTTTACACTATATCGCTTTTTCTTTTTTAGCAAATTAGTAACTAAAAGATAATTATATGTGATTAATGATAATTTAAATAGTTTCTTTTGCTTACCACATGATTACTACAATATATATAGAATTTTTTTAATATTTAATGAGAATTTAAATATTGATTGTTTTGATATAAGTTTTGAATTTAATTCCTTGATACGTGTATAAAGTTATTTGCAAATGCAAGGGAAGGAAAGTACATTTTATTTGGTTACATTATATAAGTATTGAGATTTAACAACTAAATTACATTACATGACAGAAAGTCCATATATTTCAAATCAGTCTAAATCAATTATAACGACATCGTAGATTCCACAAACAATTTTGTCGTTATAACCAAGGTGCCCTTACGACGGAGGTTGTCGTTTTCGACGACCTTTCTGACAGAAAATTTAATCAGATGCAATCAAATGCAGTGCACACACAAGAAGCTGTTATTTCATTATGATTAGATTGACCATATTTGATCGAGAGGAAACGGGAAATTATGGTGATAAGTACGGAGATATCATCAATTCTCACCAAACCTGTTGCCAAATATTGACGAAATTAAGAAATATTGTTTATAAATAACCCTTAGCCAAAAAAAAAAATCCTGCAGCAAGTCTGTTGTAGTGTATTTCACACAGAAGGAAAAGTGAAACTTCTAGTTAATTGCCATAATTACGCATCGATATTCTATTCTATGCATTACGAATAAGTTTTTTTTTTTATATTTTATATAATTTACAATTATAAAGAATTATCGAGGAAGAACCGAATTTATTATCGTATACAGTCGCATACAAAAAAAAAACCTATGGGTTTCGGTTATTCGCGGATTTCCCGTATTCGCGGTCACCCCCCGGAACGTAACTCCCGCGAATACGGGAAATCCGCGAATAACCGAAACCCATAGGTTTTTTTTTTTTTGTATATCTCGTTTATTGAACATCATGAGAAGAACAGGGTGACGCAGAGGGTAGAAGGGAATGTAAAAGAGGATGCAGCGATTGTTTTGCGATGTTTTCTGAAAGAACATTGTGATTTCAGTTTGCCGTTTCTACTCTTCGTAGCATGTTGACAAAGCTTCCTCTACCAATTTTTCTACTTGTTAAGAACGTAACGTGGAGGGATCTATGTCGCGAAAATAATCTATTGCTGATTTGAACTGGCGAAGCGCTGCCGCTACTAAAGATGAACTATTATTACTCTATGGCTTGTCCTCTACTTCTATATCTTGATCTTCTTCATCTGGTACCGCTTCAGTTTCAGAAGCAGTCAACTGAATAAATTCCTCCTAATAAATAAATACCGCCAAATAAATAAATAAATAACACGACACGGGAAAGCAAAACTTCCGTTGGTGATCCTCACACTCAAACACATTTATTGAGTCTGTATTATGAGGTCAGAAAACAATCGAGAATTACATTGGCCATAAAATTAAATCGTAATCGAATTTATTTATAATTGCAAAATTATAACTAACCACTTTACGATCAAGAACGTAATATTGCGTCCAAACGCCAGTGTAATAAATTCAAGCAAGTTTTTCCCGTTTCCTTTCCTTGTAGAAACGATATTACTACTTACAGTAAACGATTATACTATACATGATGATTCCTACGTGTATTGTGTCATTAAATCGGGGTCCGACTATATTCATCACACATACTAAAGCATTTGTAATTTTCCGTACCTCATATTTTTTTTTATCAAATTCAACAATTACAAACTAGGGCAGTGGTTCTCAACCGGTGCTCCGTGTGCACTTCCCAGGGGCTCCACGGCGACTCAAGGGAAATAAAATAAATAAGTAAATTATAATGTGATCTTCACGTATTCCCAAGGAATCCACAAGTGATCCCAAGGGACAGATAAAATGAAAAAAATTAGGGCTATGGGGTTCCGCCATAAAAATTATAGACAAAAAGGGCTCCCCGAGTCAAACAGGGCTCCGATATAAAAATTATGTAATGAAAACTCGAGTCAAAAAAAGGTTGATAACCGTTGAGTTTTGAATACAGGTGAAGGCGATAAATTTCAAGTGTTTATCAAATTTACCACTGACCATGGGCGGAGATACGGGTGGGGGGCGTTTGGGGCACTGCCCCCCCCCCAGCGTCAACGATGGAGTCGACTGAACTAATGTTTTTTGTATATATGAATTGACATCATCATCATCATCGTGCCCCCCCCCCCAGACTTCCAAGTCTATCACCGCCTACGTCACCGACACTTGTTTATTATGCATATTCACCGGTAAAAGTAGTAAATTTATCAAATTTACCAAGACGATTGGTAAGGTATGCATAATAAACGGTTATTATGCACAATAACCAATTTATATCACATTTACCGTACCGTATATATAATCCGAGCTCTAGTTTTTTTTAAGGAGCATTACCATACAATTCGTATATACAAACAAAATAATGGCCTTGATAACTTTTGTAAGCAAAGCATTGAAAGTACGTCACGACTCAAGGTCAAGCAAACGATACAACGGGGGGTTTTTCCACAGCGGATATAGATCTGCAATGTGCGTCATGTTCGCCATCATGTTGTATGTTCTGTAGAGACACCTGACCTCCTCAAGTCGTTATGTACAACACGCGAGAGCCAATTTGCATACAATCAGATACATAATTTAAGATCCGTGATGCGATGGGGTGGACTGGAGAGATCATTTATCGCCTATTTGCCTTGGAAACGTCGCAGCATTTTACCAATGGATTTAGTTTCCTAGAGCATATATGCTCAACCTATGACCCGCGGGCTAAATGTGGCCCTCGGAGTCATCTGATGTGGCCCAAGACCAAGAACTTACTATTCGTAAAAATCTGGGAATGTGCCACATAGTTAATTTTTACGAATGTAGCTTTGGGGTATTGAACCACATTAGATGATTCTGAGGGTAAAATTTAGCCCGTGGGCCATAGGTTGAACATATGTGCTCTAGGGAATGAAATCTATTAGCAAAGTTTTGCTACGTGTCCAAAATGTTCAGGCCATTTGAGTGATCTGGAACAACACTCTAGGTCACTGAAGTGATCTATAAATGTGCTGCGGGTCACTCAAGTGATCAGGGAATGTGCCGTTATTTTATTACTTGAGTGATCCATGGCACATTTATAGATCACTTTATTAACCTGGAGCGTTGTTCCAGAGCACTCAAGTGTCCTGCGACACATTTTCACTTCAATTTAGTGACCCGAGGGAAATTTTCAGATCACTTAAGTCACCCACGGTGCAGTTCCACATCATTTAAATGGTAGTTAACAATCTAAGGTTAGTGGATGGCCCCGATATCACTTCGCTGTTCCAGTTCACTCAAGTGACCTGGGGCGCTGTTCCAAATCAGTTAGATGACCTGTGGCACATTCCCAGACCACTCAAAACACCCACGGCACATTTCAAGATTACTTAAGCAGTCGGAGCCACATTTCCATTTTAATGAAGTGTCCCGCACACGTATTGTAAGTTGGCTCGCAAGCTCGAAAAAGCTGAGTACCCTCGCTATACTCTGGGGCCTAGAGGGTATAACCCGATTTG
Source organism: Pholcus phalangioides (assembly GCF_987345545.1). NCBI lineage: Eukaryota > Metazoa > Arthropoda > Arachnida > Araneae > Pholcidae > Pholcus > Pholcus phalangioides. Next base: position 14,946,235 of record NW_028301601.1, on the reverse strand, counting down.
GATAACATTAGGCTAGAGTTTTTGTTTATATAGAATAGTGGTACATGAAAAATTATCAGCAATTGCAGAAAAAACAAGTAAAGTAGTAAAAAAACTGCAAAAAATCAGTATGCACAAACAGCCTACGTGCTAATGGGGGGGGGGGGTACGCACGCCTCCTGTGCATTTTCAGAGACATTTAAGACGTTTTAAGAATAAGGAATCATTCGACGCATTTCTAAGGGATTCGTAGGCCTCCTACACCATAGGCAGAGATCGGGGGGGGGGGGAAACAATCTTTGTTCAGTGAACAATTTCTATTATTGGTATAGGCGGTAGGGCGGTTCCCTTCCGCTTTCACAAAACACCCCCTCCGCTATTCGAGGAATCTGTATTCGCTTATCAGTGATGTCTTAACGCATGGGCCGAACCGATCACGGCTCGAAGGCCTCAAGAGAAGAAAGGTATCATTTTTGTGAGGGCCAATCATATCTCATTTTTGTGAAGGCCCCTCAAGATAAGAGGGGCCCTCACAAAAATGAGATTTGGTTGAAATTTATTAGAATTTACCTGGTAGGGCCTCAGAAAAAAAAAAACACTTAGGACGGCCCTGTCGCTTATGTCCTACGCATTTCAAGGAGTGTGAATGCTTTCTGCGCATTTTTCCAGGAGTCAGCAAGTCGTGTATGCATTTCAAGAGGTGAGCAAGCTCTCAACGCAATTGCTAGAATATGGAAGCCTTCCATGTATTTCTAGAGGTACGCACGCATTTCTAAAAAGTGTGAAAGCCCTCTACGCATTTGTAAGGGTACGCACGAATTCAAATACAAAGACGAATACAAATGCAAAAGCCCCTGATTAAGAGGTGGTGCCTAGGCCCTCTTTCATTTTGCCCTGGGGCTATTATGCTGTTGAGACGGCAGTAGGCACAAACTTTGTTTTTGGATAAAAATTTGTTCCGTAGAACAGCCTCATTATTCCAAGGGTTCCCTCATTAAACAAAGGGTTCCGCTGAACAAGCTTATAACCATCAAGGGTTCCGCGAGCAACAGTACGTTGGTCTGGTCTATAGATACGCAAGCGTTGTACGCATGCGAGTAAGTTTCGTATTTCTAGGGATGCACAAGCCTCCTACGCATTTCAAGGCGCAGAGCGTCTCTTCGATACTGAGGGTTATGGGCTGAATATTGGGAACAATTATATTCGAGGCTGAATTGTCTCTTCTCTTAATGGCCTCCGAAGGCATGTAGGCCCTTATCCCTTTTGTTATCAACTTACGCTTTTTAGTGTCTTTTTCCTTCTTGCTCTTGACCTCATTGCCATTCATTCCAATCCAAGGGCCCCAAAGTCACGTGACCTAAATTTCATCCGTACTCGACTTGGCTACTTTTCTCCAGTGAAACTGGCTTGGCTGGACTGGATTCTGCCCAAACAGTGTGCCGTGACATTGTGGAGAGGCGTCAAGAGCTTTGGAGGCCCCGTGACAATTATATTTAGCATGGACCCTCTCACACGAGGGAAGCTGAAAGAACCAGGAGGTCTCAATTTTATTTTTTATGCTATGAATTATTATGGATGAGCCCGTGAAAAATTCTGGCCTGGAAAATCCACCAATTTACCGTCTTGGGGCCCAGTTCATTGCAGGAAGGAAGTACAGGGTGTTAATAAAATATGTCCCCCCATAATTAACAAGGCCATACATGGAGCACTGTAAGACCAGTCGAAGCCCAGGCTGTGTCCCATGAGGGATATAAGTCTTTAACCCCGAGGGGTTGGACCACGCTGGAGAGAGCTGAGTGCGCCGGGCTGGACGGCCTGGATTCCAAGCCCCCCGGTCCGGCGCCCCCAGCCCTCGGTCCCTATGATTGGGGCTCCAGGCCGTGAGGCCCGGGCACCCTACCTCCATCGTCCGGAGCAACTTGCGGCCCCCTCACCCCAGGGCAAGCCCAGGAGCGGCCTACAAACCCAAGCAGACGCCGAAGCATCACCCCCAGTCAGCTCCTCCAGTGACCCGATTCCGCCATTTCCCCCAGGGTGTTTTATTCATCATTTCGAAAATATTTACAGGATTTACAAACAGAAGCATCTCATGTTATTTGAACCCGCTATCGGCACGACAGTTTCCTCTATTGGGCGCGGTGTTGACGTAGTTTGTGGTGCACGCGACACGTGCCCTTTTGGGCGCAGTTTCATCAGTTCAAGTGTCTCTGTAGTAGCCAGGCCAGGTGCTGAGCTACTGCCGCTGCTTGGCTCTGGTGAGCCCTCGTTTGATTGGAGTCACCAGTCCAGGTGTTGGGCCACTGCTGCTGCGACTGTGTTGCTCTAATGAGCCCTTGATGTGGTTTTCTGGCCAGCCCAGGTGCTGGTGCGCTTCGGCTGATTATCTCAGATGAGCCCTCGGTATGTCTGTGTGGCCAGCCCAGGTGCTGAGCCACTGCTGCTTCGGTTGATTGGCTCAGGTGAGCCCACGATGTGTCTGTGTGGCCAGCCCAGGTGAAGCCCATAGATGGAGCACTATTCTTCGACGTTTTTCGGAAACTTGGGACCATATAAAGCTCTGTTCCCCTACGTGGGCAATATCAACCTGTTTGCCGACGACTGGCCTAGGGGCATTTAAAATTTTTAAGTTAATAGGTTTATGAGTTAATTTCTTCTACGGCCGTACCGTATAACAGCTGAGCAATCTCTTCCAGTGCCGTTTATAAAGGCTAAATGACTTCGTCTAGGGCCGTATTTAGTCTGAAGAATAGTCTCGTGTAGAACACTAGACGAGGCTACAAAATGTGACTAACTTTTTATTGGGCCAGTATAAAAGCTGAACGACCTCGTTTAGCGCTGTATAAAAACTGAATAGCCTTTTCTCTAGGACTGTATAAAGTCTGAATAACTTTTTTCTAGAGTCGTATTAATGTTGGATAGTGCTGTATGAAGGCTGAATAACATGTTAACTGGGCCGTGTGTACAGACTGAATAACTTTTTCGGGAACTCCTAAAATAATTAATTACTCGTTCTACAAAAAAATTTGAAATTAGTTGCTTAATGAATAAATTTCTTAGGAAGGCGTGTAAAATCTGAATAACTTTTAAGGCTTATTGAAGCAGAATAACCTCTTCTAGTTACTGCATATAAAAGCTGCATAATCTCCTCTAGCGCTGTATAAAAAACTGAATAAACCCTCTTAAGGAACGGTATGAAGTCTGAATAACTTCTTTGGCAGTATAAAAGCTGTATAACCTCCTCTAAAGCTGAATAAAAGCTGGATAACTTTTTACCCCAGAGTCGTACAAAAGCTAGATAGGGAGGTATAAACGCTGAATAGCGTGTTCACTTGTTCGTTATATAGGCTGAATAACTTTTTCGAGAATCATAAAATGATGTGAAGTCCTCCATTCTTTCTCCACGTAAAATTTCAAATTTCTTGGTTTTATGTGTGCAATTCTAGGGGGCGTATAAAGTAAACTTTATAACGGGTAATAAAAAAACGACTTTTTTTCTAGAGCCGTATAAAGTTCTATAAACTTTTTCCGGAGTCTTCTAAAAGCTGAATATCCTCGTCTAGGGCAGCATAAAAAATTAAATAGGCTGTTCCAAGGCAGCATGAAAGCCGAGTAGCCTCTTTTAGGGCCTCATAATAGCTAAATGTTCTCTTCCAGGGCATGGATAACTTTTTCGACGACTCAAAAAAAAGCCGAATTACTTCTTCTAGGAACATATAAAATTTGAAACTATCTGGAAGGAGATGCACGTCGGCCTTCTATCGGTGGTGGTGATGGAAAGGGGGGGTGCTATCTAAGGTTGCCCCGCATGTGAGACGACGGGGGCATCGCTTAAAACCTTTTGCCATAAATAATCATGAATTATTAGGGGCTGTGCGGGGCCCTGCTTACAAGGTTTAACTGAGGGAAATCAAGTTTCCTGAGCCTCGGGGGTCGTATATTCGTCTCAGTAAATGCGACTTTGTAAAATATCGTGAACATTTCACGTTAAAAAAGACTGGAAGCAATGCCCCCTCCCCTTTATTGTCCGTCGAAGACTTATTCCCATGGTCTTGATAGGATTTCAAATAGGCCTTCAAAGTTTTTTAAAAAATCAGCACTTATTTTATAACCACATTGTATTTAAAGGGGGAAAAACTGAGTTTTTTTCGCTGTAAATTTCATAAAATTGCGTAAAAAAAAAATTAATTCAGAACATTAAAATGGATATAAAATAATTTTAATTATCATTTAATTTTAAATTTCCGGTAAATTTAAAACATTTTTTAGATTTTCTTGAAATGAAGACAATTGTTCAATTACGTCACATTTTAAAGCTTCAACGCCGTATTTGTTGTGTTTTTTTTTCCTTTCAACGCGTGTGGCAACCCTATTAATTCTGTCCAGACTCGGCCCGCCCTTTTTTCTCGTATATAGAGTCGTTTGCTTCTTTCTCTCTCTCTCTCTCTCATCACATGTAAAGCCATGTAGAGAGAGAGATGCACAATCAAATCTTCGTATTCAACTTTGTATATATACACGACAAGATTCATTCTCCCTGTATGCGAATTGCATACCGGGGAAAAAAAAAATTTTGAATTTAAATTTGAAAAATTTTGACTGAAATATAGTTTCGATATATCTAAAAAGGATAAAATTTTCTTAATTTGATCGACGAAAAATTAAGGAAAAAACAGAGCCATGTTTTTGTGGCCCGTGGTTTTCATCATTTTGAACGATGTTGTTCAAGGACATTACGCTCAAGGTAAGTGACTATGTCGTTTGTTTTTGTTGGAGAATTATATCGAGAAAACACGTATTTATACGTGCGAGTTTTTTTTTTGTTTGGGATCCAGCGCCCAGGCTCAGGCACAGTAAACGCACCGCAAAACATTCATAAGAAACAAATTCATCGACTATAAATTTCATTTAGAGTTTTATGTGAATAGCTTGAAAATATTTCATCGATGCGACATAAGAAAAATGTTTGGTTGGGAGCCCTTGGGGGAAAGGGAAGGGGAGTTATTCATGGGCCCCACCCAGAGCCTCACTTAGGTTGTGTGCGGTCGCACCGGGTCTCGCGTTCTGAAAGGTCCGCACTTTACAGTAATAATAATTCCTTTCATATAAATTCCGGTATTTTCTAAACTTTCCTCATTTTTTGGAACTCAGAATTTTCATCGATTCTGGAGTTACTTCTTGCATTTTATTTTGGATTTTCATCGATTCCGGAATTATTTCGTGCATTTTATTTGGGGTTTTCATCGATTCCGGAATTATTTCGTGCATTTTATTTGGGGTTTTCATCGATTCCGGAACTATTTCTTGCATTTTATTTGGGGTTTTCATCGATTCCGGAATTATTTCTTGCATTTTATTTGGGATTTTCATCGATTCCGGAATTATTTCGTGCATTTTATCTGGAATTTTCATCGATCGATTCTGGAATTATTTCTTTCATTTATTCCGGATTTTCATTGATGCTGGAACCATTTCTTGCTTTTATTCAGAATTTCATTAATTTTCATTTTCTGCATTTTCTATCCTCCTCTCCCACAGAAGAATATCAAAACTCGGGTGGTAAGGGGGAGGGGGGGGGCCCGAAATCAAATTCAAACACTGCTTCTCTGTGGTGTCTATCAAAAACCTTAGACCAGAGGAGGACTCAGTGTCCTAATATCAGGTCGGTTTCCTGTATTGGACGTAGTTTTAAGCTATTACTTAGGCCGGCATTACACTATAAAAGTTTGATAAAATTTCTTTTATAAAACTTAAAAAATGCAGCCGGTAAGACTATCGATTGCATTTGCGCGAATGTAACCGGTACGATTATCGGTTGCATTGTTCAAGTTCTATAAAAGAACTTTTATCAAACTTTTATAGTGTAATCCGGGCCTTTGTCAAGAAGTTAAAGTCAAAATATGATATCAAAGTGTTATTTAGTTTTTTCGTTTTGCGGCCACTAAAATTTAGTGACCCGGTGCAGCCGCACCCCTTCGCACCTGCTTAAAGAGTCGGCCCTGATAATATGATACACACACATCCTCAAGACATACATCTCAGAAATTAGACATCACATTGGCAATTACTCTCAAAAAACAAAGAAAATCAAAAAGAAAGAGAAATAATTAGGTAAAAACCTCTCTTTTGCGGACACCGCGCAGGCGGGACAAAAGAATTCACCCGTAAAACGAGTTGACCGTTAATCAGAGGTTCGAAATACATACTTTTATTATACAAGGAGAAATTATTATTTAATCGTAAAAGAAGGGTGACCGGTTTTTTTTTTACTAGATTTTACCGCTGGGAGCATTTACCGACAACAACGCACCGCCACGCAATTCACCACCAGGAAGATTCACCGCCAAACGATTAATCGACGGAAAAGTCAACGCTGGGAAAATTCACCGACAACAGTTCAGTTCGTCACCAATGAGTAGCCGAGTGATTGAGTAAGTGAGTGAAGGTGTGAGGGAATGAGTGACCAAATGAGTTGGTGGAAAAGCTAGGGAGCGAGTGAGTAACCGTATGAATTATCGAGTGAGTGAGAGAGTTACTGAGCGAGTGAATGATCGTGTGAGTGACTCGTTCATTCGCTCACCTGCTCACTCACTCGATTATCTGCTCACATGTTCACTCACTCGATTACTTTCACTATTTGCCCACCTGCTTACTCATTCATTTGATCATTTGCTCACTCTCTTGTGCTCACCTGTCCAGATACTCATTTATTTGCTCACCTGTTCACTCACTCATACGTTCTTTTACTCCCTCTCTTGCTCATCTGTTCACTCACTTGCCACTTTCACTAACTCACTCAATCTTTGCTCAACTACTCATTAGCTAACTTACTAACTCCCTCACTCACCCGCTAACTCACTCATGTATTAATTCGCCTGCACACTGACTAAACCTGACTAACTTGATTAATCACTCACTGGCTCACTCACCTGTTCACATCCCTTCAATCACTATATCACTTTGCCGATGAATTGTCGACTTTGTCGACGAATTTTCCTAGTGGTGAATTGTCATGTCGGTGAATTGCATGGTGGTGAATTGTTGGCGATGAATTTTCCTCACTACCCCCCCCCCCCCCCCCCACCAAAGGTAGATCTTGCGTACGCCCAGTGACGTTTTAATGCAAGGGTGGCCAACCTCTTCGAAGACGTGCCACAATCAAGATTATTTTCGATGCGGGTGTCAATCTACGAATTTTTACACGCGAACATGTGTCCCGTTTTTACGGGACAAAAAAGAGCGTTCTTTCAAATACAAATACAGCGCCACAACAGGCAAAATGCCCACCGAGGTGGCTGAGAAAAAGATGCCCATAAAAATATGGATGTCATATATTTCAAAAATACAGCAACCCAATTAAAAATGCAATTAACAAAAATTATAAACAATATATACACATGACAAAATACTACACAATGCCCATAAAGAATACTTATGGTTGTCTGATTCTAAGAATGGATAGCTTCTCGATTTACCCCAACATGTTTATCGTATTTCTTTTTGAACGTGTCAATTGTGTTACAATTTACTACCTCCGGGGGTAAGCTATTCCATTTATTAACAAACATTTTTTTTCGACTGTCGTATTACTTTCGTAAAAATGTTCAGTTCATTACGCTTGAGTTATAAATTGTTTTTATTTTTGAGTCATAAATTTTCGATTATCGCAACGCAGATTATGTATGTACGTTTATTGATAGAAATTCATCACATGTACACTATGTTGGACGTAGACACAGGAACCTGAGGACTAAGAGTGTTTGCCCCCCCCCCCGCACCCCCAATAAACTTTGTGAGAGGCGGTGCCGCGTCTCAAGAGCACCACGGGTCCCCAGGCCAAATGATTTTTCTGAGACCTTCCCCGGGAAATTTGCATGCTTACTCTCAAAAATATTACAAGCATCTCTTATTTTTGTGAGTCCCTTTCTTCTCGCGGTCCCCGGGCCGTGCCCGGGTGGGTTCATGCGTTAAGACGGCACTTGTGAGCATCAAGCGGCTTTGCTGGTGAGAGGGCTTAGCCCCTCCCCACAAGAATTCATCTATATATATATACATGTAGATTATGGATTTATAATTGTATAATACATGAGTACCACATCCCGAACTCAAAAACGTGATATGGTACTCATGTATTATGCAATGCATGTACTCCATGGGGCTGATCCTGAATCATATGAGGTCAAGCAACTATGCCCAAAGATGAAAAACCGAACCGAAATGCATGGAATAGAAAGTCCTCACGTAATTATTATTTTAAGAGTAACTATACCATACTAGATGTAGGTTTGGCAGCTTAATTCATAAGAAAAAGATTGCATAAAATTTGGAGAGAATTCTTCTGATTTTTCGAAAAATGGAATAGAATTTTTTTTCTCAGTCAAAGGAAAAAATGTTATCTTATATGAAATGTGCCTTTTAATTTGTTTTTCCAGAGGGTGGCACGCTTTATGTTTCACCTGCACAGACCTGTTTCTTTGCTCACTCACAGAATTTCGATATCTACGTGGAATGACAAAATGACATGCTGCCTTATACAATATAGGGAACTTTTCCTGCGCAACAAAAAACAGTAGCGTACACGGAAGCATTCTCAGATTCTAAATATCCATATTTTGTAAACTTATTCACCATGGAAAAAATGGTGCCTTTCTTAGACACTTTTGTTCGTAACCAATAAACGGGTAAAAATAAAACTCTATCAGCAAAAATATGTCTTTTATAAAATATTGAAGAAAAAAGTTATACAGTGCAGTATGTACCGTGTTTCCCCGGAAACGAGTCCTATCCAGAAAATAAGCCCTAGCTACAATCGTCAATCAGACGCATTTAAATTAGCATGTCGCTGCAACACGTGACGGATGTATGTATATATAAAATGATAATAGTTTTATTATCATTTATTATCAAATAAATATATAAATAAATGATATTATATTGAAATTTATACTTGAAATAAGTCATAGTGTAAACAAAAATTAAATTTCCGTGAACACCCAAGCAGGACGAGAGGTGAACGCCTACGTAAGCAGATAAATTTGAGACTGACTTTTATCAAAGAAAACGAAGAAAATATCTACTCACAGTGTTTCTAATGATAAATAAATAAAAACAACACATGGCCGGTATTACACTATAAAAGTTTTAAAATAGTTCTTTTATAAAACTAAAAAATTGGAACCGAAAAGCGTATTTGTTATATTTGAGCAAATGTAACGGAAATTAGGTTGCATTTAATTAAATAGGCTTATTAATTGTTCTCCAAGTTTTATCAAAGAAATTCTCTAAAACTTTTGAAATGTTTCTCTTTCTTTTTGATGATTTTCTTTGTTTTTTGAGAGCAATTGTCAATGTGATGTCTAATTTCTGAGATGTGTGTGTGTATCATATTATCAGGGCCGACTCTTTAAGCAGGTGCGAAGGCTGCACCGGGTCACTAAATTTTAGTGGCTGCAAAACGAAAAAAATAAATAACACTTTGATATCATATTTTGACTTTAACTTCTTGACAAAGGCCCGGATTACACTATAAAAGTTTGATAAAAGTTCTTTTATAGAACTTGAAAAATGCAACCGATAATCGTACCGGTTACATTCGCGCAAATGCAACCGATTGATGACCGACTGCATGAAAAATACTAACATTATATAATATTAGTTGGCATTTTGAAAGCAATAATATTAATTGAATTGTCAAATTTACCTTTAAATTTTAACAGTTGTTATTTTTTTAAAGTAAAATATTATTAGTAACACTTACAAAATTTTGCCGTCCACAGCTGCCACCATCTACTCTGTTCGGTTGTGGTTTTTAGTGTGTGCGCCTGTTTGGTCATTATGAGGCAATAATCCCTGGTAACTACGGTATTCGGGTGTGTCCAGCTTCTACCGTCGCTTTAATGGTGTTCGTAACGGTTTTTTCAACGGCTTTCTGTGCAAGTCAAGATGGATTCTTGCAATATCGCTGGTTCTAATACCAGTGATACTTTGTGTGTGCTGTGATCGACCAGTATTTCTTCCCCCTCCCCAGTGCATACGTCTGCCCCATATTTTCCCTTTTTATAGGTTTCTGAATGCACTTGGATAGCGTGGATTTACAGCTGAAAGTGAAACAACGACACGTATTGACAGTGTGAATCCAGGAGAGGCTTCGACTATCATCGACTTTTTGTTCGAGTTGTGGTCATCAGTGGACAAAAGAACCCTCAACCTGTTTTGTATTTCAGTGTCGCGGATCGATCTGTGTTTTTCCGCTATCTACGGTTGTTTCTTTTGGGTGAGATATGTATGTTGTGAAGTGAAACCCGGTCCAGACCAGAGACGTGGCTCATCAGGGGTAAGTCTTTGCTTTTTGAGTGCTCACTTAAAATGCCCCTTCGTTGTCCCTATGCCGATCCGGCGGCAATCGCTGAAATTGTGGCTTTTCGCCGGATGGCAGAGAGTTTCGTTTTCGAGGGGAATCATAATTTTGAGACACTGACAGAGAAATTTCTGCCTTGGATTGAAAACATGTATGATTTGAGTAACGATGGCATTAGTGATGAATGTTCTGTGGTTGATCAATTGCAAAATCTTATAACATATTTTGTTGAGTTCAAAATGTCACATAACAATGATACTGTACTCAAAAAACTAATTAGTACAGGTTGTTTATTTTTTGGAGATCTTGAGGGTATTGATTGTGTTCATAAGCTGTCTAACAGCTTTAAGAAAACGCCTGTAAACTTGGTAACTGATCCTGGTCCCAAGTGTGCTAAATCAATTCGTAAGAGTAAGAAGGTAATGGCTGATAATTTATGTGTTAAAAACTCTGCTACAGGTAAAGAATTTGTGCATGGAAATGTTTCAAAGATAAATGATAAGGTAATCAGCCCAAATAATATTTATGATTGTGTCAAATCAATCGATAATTCTGTATATTTATGTGATAAAAATGACTTTAATTTTGAAAAGAGTGTCAATGATATGAAACCATGTGATAATGTTAAGATGGTATTAATTCATGATGCATGTATCAACAAATCGAACGAAAATGTTATCAAATCAGTTAATGGTTCCATGTATGTATCAAACAGAGTTATTCATGATAATGATCATGACAAGTGTGGTGTAAATGAAAAGCTAGCATTTGATAATGATAATAGTAACCCAAAAGTCAATGTTAACAATACAGATGTTGTTGATGCTATAATTCTGGGTAATGTGGTCTGTAATGATGAACATGGTATCAATGATGTCAATGTAACCGATTGTTTGGTAAAAGAACTTGTCATGAATAATAATGTCACACTACTACCTAATTCTGATGTTGAGAAATTGGGTAAATTTGTTACTATCAGTGAAGGTTGTGATGATGATGCCAACATATCTGATAATTTGGTGAAGGCCTCAATCAATGGTTTCAGTAAAAAGCGTCATATTTCAAGTAAATGTAAATCACGTAAGCATAATGAAGCCCTTAAAAAGAAGTTGAAAAGATGTGTGTTATCCAAACTTGTGTCATCTCAATGCCCAGTGCCGAATGAGTGTGATAAGCCTCAGCAAAAACGATCGGACTCTGACACTGATACTGATCATGATGATCCGGCACTAGTAAATAGGATCACCAAGGAACTTTCCGACTGTGTTAAGTTATCTAATTCAACGGCTAATCCAGTTTTGCCATCTGTAACTGGAAATTCAGTGATCCCTGACGAAGGCAATGGCAACGAAAAAAGCAGATTCAACGTGGGAAAATTGAAAACCAAGAACTCTAAAAGTGACAAGCATGCTAACAAAAATATCACTGTTGCCAAGGCCCCTCCATCTAATGCATGTATGGCAAAAACTTCAGATCGTTATCTGCCGTCTCTTCAATCCAGGATCTCGAAAGAGAAACCGGATCCAGCACTTGGTTCCATGGTCACAACTGACGAGCCAGATAATCAGCCAAAATTGACGAAGTCACAGAGATCAAAAGCTAGAAAAAAGGCAAAAAAGATGTCTACAAGAGCAAATGAGGTGATGCTCTCCACGGGAAATAACAACTCCACTGGAGCTACTGCTACCCCCATATTTGAAGATAAATCAACAAATGAGTTTGCAATCGCTTCAACAAGTCATCGAAGTCCAGTGAGAGACTCAGGTGGGGTTGGAGAGTGCAATGCAGAGTCGGATTCAGTGGAACCGAGTAGGGTAGAATCTAGAATTGACAATGATTATCCTAATGGTGACAACGATGAATTCACTCAAGTCAACAGAAGACGAAAAAAAGTTAATGTACCCCAAATTGTCTTATCCTCTTGGGGATCCAACTGGCTTGCAACCTTTCGAGATATAAAAAACAATTGTGAATTTGCTCCAGTGTCTAAAACGACAGAGAAGAACATTCTGTTAAATTTATTTAGTGAAAATGATCACAGGAACGTCACAAGGTTCTTGGACGATAACAGGTTCGAGTATCATACGTACCAAATGAATAGTGAAAGGTCCTTGAAATTCGTAATACGTGGTCTACCAGCAAATGTTAACCACTCTGACATCACTAATGACTTATCAAAACAAGGATTCGATGTGATAAAAGTATGCAATCTCAAAAACTATACTTCAGGAAGAGTACTCCCGCTCTTCTTGGTGGAAGTTCCGATCAACTCTAAAGAAATTGCCAACTTGGTCGACATCGACGGGGTTCCAATAGAGATTGAAAGATACAGAGGAAATCGTTTTCCCTTGCAATGCAGGAACTGCATGAAATTCGGACATACAAGTTATTTTTGCCATAATCAAGCCATATGCGCATTTTGTTCAGAAGGACACAGTACTAGAAGCTGCTTGGTTAAGGGAGATCTGAACAAGATAAAGTGTTACTTCTGTGGAGGCCCTCATACAGGAACGTATTCTAAGTGCCCTGCCAGACCTGCTTCCACAGGTGAATCTGGAAGAACCTTCATCTCCAAGCTTCCACCTTCGCTTCGAGATTTCCCCCTTCTAGGCAGCGTAGGAAATAACGTAGTTTTAGAACGAGGAAGAGATAGAAATGGGGAAAACAACTTTTCTGAAAATGAGTTGTCTACTAAAACGGAGTCAAATCCTTGGGTCAAGGCTAGTACAATCCCGTTGGTATTACAACGTTCTGTAGACGAAGTCTTAAAGGGACCACATATTCTTGGAATAGGCAAAGTGCATCTCACGGAAGCCGAACTGGTCGAGGAGCTGAACAGAAAGTATAACGAAGCCGAGCAAGTGAAAATATTAGATTACAAAAATAATCAATTTGGAATTAATTTCACAGATGTAATTCATGAATTCAACAAACATCTTAATAATCGTGATGATTCTTTCGGCGATCACATAGTTAAGCCGTCTGAACTTTCCAAATCTTATAATAATTCTGTAAACAGGCAAATGCCAGTACCTTACCTTGTCATTGATGAAACTGATGTCACTGATGCGTCTGTACATTCAGTTTGTATGTCTTCAACTACTAATGAAACAGTGGAGAATTCACAGAAGAACAACATCGAGAACTTTTCCAATGTTGTGCGAGAACTTTTGGTCAATATGGGCATTTCTGAAGACAAGGCTCATAACCTTATTCAAATTCTGATTGGTTTTATTTCAGCGCTCAAAAATTAATACACCAGTGTCAACTATCAGCAAACCGCTGAAAATTCTGGCATGGAATGCCACTGGGCTTAAACAGGAACTACAAGAATTCAAACAATTACTCTATGACCTACAAATTGATGTAGCACTGGTTTGTGAAAGTTTTTTAAAACCTTCTCATACTTCCAATATCTCTAATTTTGTCTGTTTACGTGAAGACCGTCTACATGGAAGGGGTGGTGGAATTGCGGTGTTCGTTAAAAAGGACATTCCTCACCAAAAACTTTCGATTCCTTCTTCAACTGAAATGGAAGCTTTGGCAGTAAACATCTTCATCAACAGATCACCAATAACCATTTGTGCAATTTACAAACCACCTAATAACCATGTTGATATCAATCTCCTAAACTATCTCGTTAATATCAACAATCCGGTACTAATTGCTGGCGACTGGAACTGTAAAAGCCCTACATTCTTCAGCCATTCCACAAATAGACAAGGTAGAGTTCTAGAAAGATTTTGTAGGAATAATTGCTTGTGCATTCATTCATCGAACATTCCAACCAATTATCCTACTAGTCGATTTTATCGACCCGATGTTCTGGACTATGGAATCTCCAAAAACTTCAGGCACAACATCTTTTTCGAAACAACTGCCAAACTTAATTCAACTCACAACCCTATTATTTTCACCATCGATATAACTAGACCAAAGGATATTCCATATCAACTGGTTACCAACTGGGAAATCTTCCGCTCTACGCTGGAAACATTACCAGTGTGGAACTCAGCGGAATTGACGACGAACTGTATTGAAAATGCAGTAGTTGATGTGACTGAACAAATTAAAACAGCTATTCAAGCCTCTACCAGGAAGATTAAGGCAAAAGAAAACAGATTTGGCATTTCGGAAGAATTACGGGACAAAATCAGACTAAAAAACCGGGTCCGAAAACTCTGGCAAAGATTTAGAAGACGGTCTGACAAAACCACTCTAAACAGACTAGAAAAGGAAATAAGACAAGAAACAACTGAATATGTCAATGAGAGATTCACCCACTTCATTGAGGAGGCCACAGCATCCGATGGCTCACTTTGGAAGGCGTGGAAAATCTGTAAACGAAAATCTCCAGCGGTGGACAAAATTACAAACGAACAAGGTCAACTGTTGTATACAAATGAAGAGATTGTTGAAACGTTTGCTGATAACTATGAAAAGCAATTCATGCCAAACAGTCTGCAATCCCGAAGTATTGCTTCAGCTCATCATGGAAAAGTTCAAGAATTCCTGGATAGAGTTCGCTCGGATGCCTTGCGCGGAATGGGTGCTGCCGGTTTGACCAATGTTGACGAAATCAGGGGCATGATTAACAAACTCAAAACTAAAAAAGCTTCTGGTCATGATGAAATTTCAAATCTCGCTCTTAAAAATCTTCCTCTTTCTATCCTCAAATCATTCACTAATATATTTAATAGCATGCTTCAGACAAGCTATTTTCCTAATGTCTGGAAACTTTCTATTGTCAAACCTCTTCATAAATCTGGAACTGACCCACTTTTCTCTCAAAACTTCAGACCTATCAGCTTACTCAGTAACATTTCTAAAGTCTTTGAACGTATCTATATTTCACGTCTTGACGCTTTCCTGTCCTTCAACAGCATTCTTCGAAGTGAGCAGCACGGATTCAGGCGGGGACATTCTTGCGTCACTCAGCTGCACAGAGTTACCGAGTTCGTGATGACTGCGTTCAACTACAAGGAACATGTCTGTGCTCTCTGTCTGGATATATGTAAGGCCTTCGACAAAACGAATCACACGACCTTATTATCCAAACTAATTGACCTGGGTTTGCCTGACTATTTCATCATCTTTTTAAACAGTTACCTTTCCAATCGAAGATTCCAAGTCAAAAATGGCAACTGTCTCTCAACTGTTAGACCAATAAGAGCGTCTGTCCCGCAGGGTTCTTGTTTGGGACCACTGCTCTTTGCGCTATACATCAATGACTTCCCAGCTCCTCAGCGCGGAATGCTTGGTCTATTTGCTGACGATGCCATCCTGTTGACCAATCACAAAAAAGGGAAAAAATGTATTGAAAATTTACAAGAATCAACTGAAGACGTTGAGGACTGGTGCCAAGACAACGATATAAAGTTGAATCATCAAAAATGTCAATATATTCTCTTCACAAGACGGTACATGTTTCCAAGAACTCCCATATACATCGGCAATACGGTGTTGACAAGAAAACTCCAAGTCAAGTATCTAGGTTGTATACTAGATAAGTCGCTCTCATTTTCTCCTCAGGTGATGTACGTAAGAAATAAGGCCTCACAAGCAGTTGGGATGCTATCCAGAATCACATTCCCACAGGCCAGGCTAACGTTGAGGAATAAAGTAATTCTTTTTAAAACTATTATTCGTCCTATTCTGACGTATGCTGCCCCAGTGTGGGCTCATTCCAGTCTTGCAAATATGAAACGTTTACAGACACAGCAGAACATCATTCTTCGTCAGTTTACCAGAGCCCCCTGGTATGTGAGAGGAAAAAACATCCGTAAAGATCTTGACTTACCACTAATCTTGGACTATATCAAGGAGCTTGCCAATGCTCATTTTGACAGGCTACGATCTTCTGAACACCCGCATCTTAGAGAAATTGTCTATTATGACCCTAGAATACCCACAGTACACTCTAGGCCAATGGACTTGCTGAGCGTGGATTGGGTGACGAATTGATGTAATTTGCAGAACATTTTCATGATTTTGATTTTTTTTTTTTTTTTTTTTCAAAACAATTTATCAATCTAATGTCAGTTTTGTTTGATATTGCGGATGCTGTGATCGCAATTCAGAGGCATTTATATGTTGTTGTTTTTTTCGCAATTAATAATTTTTCTCATTTATTCATAATTTGCGCTTGCATAAAATGGTGCATTGGGTTCGTGTCGTGTTGAAACTGATGTTATTACAATACAGAGATGGTATGTGTCATGTCTTCATTATAACTTTTTCTTTGACGTTCTTGATTATGGTTATATGACTGATGACGGTTCAACAGTACCTCAAACATCTCTGGTTAGTGTCTCTCGATTATGTAAATATTTATAATGTTGGGGTTTTTGGGTAGCATATCATCAGCTACTTCCCTTAAGACATTTCCCCGTTGTTCTTCGATTGTGTTGTGTTTTATCTCGATGAGCATTCATTTCGCGAAGATTTGTAAACAATACTCTCCTGGCTCATTCATTCTCTACACACACACATACACTACATACCTTACACACATGCACAAACTTGTCTTTTTCCTTCTCATACCACCCCTGGTGATCTGTAAGTCGCCAGACAGCCTGCAAAGGCTGGGCAGCGACGGAAACGTTCAATTCTGGTCTGGTCTGGTGCCGTCCACAGCTGCCTGTGATTGTAATCGACAAAATTAATATGTGAACCTGAATTCGATTTTAATTAACACTTTTTCGGTTACAAGCTGTTTCACTGATCTAATTTTATCTCATACAAATATCAACCGCTAAAAATTTGAAGTAAATTTAAGAATTTAATTAATATTATTAATTATAAAATAGCATTTATTATCATACATTATTGGGTTTTTTTTTCATACAGTGCATTAATCAAAAACCAGTTATCAATTTCAAGAAAAAAATTATAATAACTTCATTCGATAGGTGACAACAAAAATTCCATTTGAAAGATATCTCTCCTATGTATTTTAATCCCCTGATGTTATACACTGCTCAAAACAATTAGGGGAGCAAGCAAAAAAGTGAAGAAAACCGTGCGAGACAGCCACGTATTGGCATACAATGGATAGTACACGCGTATCAATGCGCAATACAGAAAAAAGACGTAAAAAAATTTGGAATTAAGCTTTAATTCTTTGAGAATATGGAAAAAACATGAAAAGATGATTTAGGGCAACAATTTGGTTACATGTAAACGATAAAAAAAAGTACTGTTTAGACATGATGCATGAGTTTTAATAGGGCGTGTGGTCTCCTCGAACAGCTAAGACTGCTGCACACCTGTTTGCCATGGATGCGATGAGGTTATCGATCAGACTTTGGGGAATACTGTTCCACTCCTCAAGAAGTGCAATCTGCAAGTCTCGGACAGTAACAGGCGGCCTTGGTCGCGCAGCAATGCGTCGTCCGAGCATGTCCCGAACATGCTCGATTGGATTCAGGTCAGGAGAGCACGCTGGCCATTCCATACGCTGTATTGTTTCAGCTTCAAGCATGTTCTCAACCAGACGAGCTCTATGCGGTCGGGCCTTATCATCCTGGAAAACAAAGGAATCTCCAATGGCTCCAGCGTAAGGGATGACATGAGGTCGCAGTATCTCGTCTGCATACCTTCGGGCCGTCAAAGTGCCATTGCGAATGATATGCAGGTCCGTACGTCCGCCCATGCTGACTCCACCCCATACCATCCAACCAGCTCGTCTGTATTGTGACCTTTCACGAACGAATGCGGGGTTATTTCGAGTGCCCCTGTCCCTCCACACCAGAACACGTAGGGTGTCACACTCCAGACTGAATCGGGACTCGTCTGTAAACAGCACTTGGCTCCAATCATGTTGCTCCCAATCTCGATGTTCAGCAGCCCATCTTCTTCGGGCCGCACGGTGGCGTGGGGTCAACGGAATGCAGACCATTGGCCTACGTGCATAGAGCCCTCCCTCATGAAGCCGATTACGTACTGTTTGGCTGCAACCGTCTTTGCAGCTGCGTAGCATTCTCTGTTCTGTTTCGACGGGCTGTTAACCGTACATACCGGTCATCAGTTGCTGTAGTGGCGCGTGGCCGACCTTGCCCTGGTCGACGTCTAACATTTCCTGTTTCTTGGAATCGATTCCACAGCCTTGCAACAACACTTCTGGCGACTCCAACAGCGTCCGCGACACTACGTTGTGTTTGCCCGGATTCCAGTCTGCCTATAACACGCCATGCCATGGATTCCGGTAAATCACGTTGTTGAGACATCCTCAAGTCACCTTGTCTCTGCGCAATCGAATTTCACAGTTACGGCAGTAAAACAGACGTTTCTGCAACATCCCGATTTCTGCCCTTATCTCCTTTTTGACGTCATGAACTTTGATTTGCATATGAAGTTTTCTTCTTCCGTTTCCTGCTAGGCTTTAAATTATGGATGATTCATTTTATGTTACTTATCCGTATACATCTTTGCGTAATTTTGTTAAAACCATGTGCTCTCCTAATTGTTTTGAGCAGTGTAGTAGTTTTAAACCTTTTTTTAGCCCATGGCCTCCTTTGGACCATATTTTGTTCTCGTGCCTTCCCCCATCTCACACAAAGAGAGAGCCCTACCTTCTTCCAGGATGATAATATTATTTTGCTTAGAAAATAATAACTAATATCGTATATTTTTTTTCTCATGCGGCACATTAATCAAAAACCGGTCGTTAATTTCAAATAATTATGATGGTTTTATTTGATAGAGAGATGACGAAAGGGAGGTTCCTCCAGTTCATTCGTGTTTCTCACATTTAATACAGGGTGATTCTAAATTAGTGGGACAAACTTTTAGAGGCGATATAATAAGACTTTTAAACTAGCATTTTTGATCGTAGAATGTGCAGTTGAATCGCAATAGAAAATGCGGTAGAGGGTGGTTTTTAGTGCACGAACAACGAACGGCACGTCACCAAAAGCAAGAGTACCATATTTGTCTCACAGATTTGCTGCGATAAGTGCTATCAACCATTCCATGGTGCATATGCACTTTCGGATTGGATTGGAGTTTGTTTCTTATTGGTGCTACACACACAAACGACCATCAAGATTACGATGCGACAAACAATGATCAAGCGCCTTGCAAGCGACAAACAATGATAATGACTTGTGGTAGAATTTGCGTTGCCCAAGCTGCATCTCATACCTATCCATATTACAATACTCTGCCCCCTGGTCACGAGCATTAGCATACGCAAGATCGACTTTTAGATGGGGCACATTGGGTTTCGGGGGGGAAACATAAGGAATTTCTCCAAAAGAAAATTTTGAGCTACTAACCTTCAAAAAAGCATTTTACATTAACAGAAATGGATAAAGATAACATACAGTAAAAAAGGTATTTTCTTTCAATATTTATTTTTTTCAATATTTGAAACATTTTTACTAAAATATTTGAAGATAATTTCAATTTTTGATCGTCTTTGGGAGGGCACGGGGCCCCCTATGTTCTCTCTTGCGTACGTCTCCGATCACAAACGTTTGAACTCGGGGCTGTTACTTCGGAGAATCAACAATTCAACGTGGAGAATCACGATTTTAAAAACTAGGAGGAGAGCGATTTTTGCATTTTCAATTAATGATTTTTTTCTTTTTATTCAGAATAAATATTTTAATTTATTAATTTTCAAGTTTTCTCATAAAAGTGGG
Organism: Pholcus phalangioides; assembly: GCF_987345545.1. NCBI lineage: Eukaryota > Metazoa > Arthropoda > Arachnida > Araneae > Pholcidae > Pholcus > Pholcus phalangioides. Next base: position 14,926,255 of record NW_028301601.1, on the reverse strand, counting down.
CAAAAGCACATTTGTGATGCTTGATTCAATAAGATTTTTCATCAAATTATATTCAGTAAATTTTATGTAAAATTAATTTAATTAAATTTATTTAGAATTTCAATGCGTTACATGTTATACATGTACAAAAAGCTCAGAAGGGCAGACATTTTCCCAAAACCCATAAGAAAAACACAAGCACAGGTGCGCCTACTATGGGGCCTCCCCCACCTCAAAGAACATATTTGACATATTTACTCTCATCAGAATGTTTTTATTCAGGAAATTCTCTCGTGACATCTCTTAAATCATCACCGTTACACCCCCCCCCCCCTAACGGGGTCGTGACCAGCACTTTGAGAACCACTGTATCAAGGTAATAGAGGTGAAGAAAAAAACCTCTTTCAGATAGTCGTATCTTGAGGGCCTGCAGAATTTCTAGGACCGGCCCTGGGTAAGGGCTTCAGAAAAATCACTTTGCCCCGAGGGTCCATTATGCCCTTAAGACGGCCCTGGGTCAGCCCACCGTATATACATAGTAATATGATGGTATAAACCGAGTCGCTAAACTCGGCGTAATGCTTGTTTTATTCTCATCGACAGGTGATAACGGGATCCGATCAGCAAAGACGAGGATAGTGTATCCGAAAGAAGTGGAAACGCCCTGCATGACCGATTTGGGAAGATTGGGACGTTGCGTCGACGTCCGGATATGTTACAGCGCCCGGAGAGCGATAAGGTCCGGCAACCATCCGATACGCTGTGGATGGATTCACAACTACATACCCATGGTATGCTGCCATCCGAACAGTGTCCAACACCCCAAGCTTGTTCTCCCGCAATACAGAAGATGGCAAAACACTATCGACCGCGAATCTTACCGTGATGAAAAGAATAACGCTACGGATCGTTATCGACCATTGACTTTATACTGAATGTCCAGTATATACAGGCATGCCCCCACCCCCCAACAAGTTTGGGGCTGACAGGGCTTAAGCCCTGGGGCCCGGGACGATTCTCATTTTTTTTTCATGCTATAAATTCTCTTTTGAGGGGCCCGTCGTAGGTCCCAACCTAGGGGTCCTGCTCCAGGACGTGGGGGCCCATGTATAAAGAGTGAACGTGACCTGTTCTGTCAAATGAATGGGGGGAATATATGAGTTCAATTGGAACATGAAACACCCTACCAACTCAGTCTTATCTCGAACCGTTTCCGAGTTACAGTGGATAATTGATTACGGAAAAATGCGGTAAGTATGAAAAACCCAAACTTGTGAGGGTTCTGAAAGACCTATACACAAAGTAAGAACATATTTGGAGAGACACAGAAAAAATGTTATAAAGTGAGACGAATTTTATTAAAATACCTGAATTTAATGACGAGCTACAGTGCCGTCTTAACTGCAATCTTAAAAGAGAAGAGGGGGCCTCGGAAAAATGAGAAGTAGTTGAATTTTTCGGGAATTTGCCTTGTAAGACCTCAGAAAAATCACTTGGCCCGGAGGTCTATGATGCTCTTAAGACAGCCCTGGCTGAAAAATTGGCGTAGTTCAAAATCGAATTGTCCTTAGAATTTTTAATCGCCAATTCCGCAAACATCCTTCAGAGCTACAATCGGTCAAATTTACAATAAACTTCCAGCTTTCGAAAGAGTGTAGAGTAAAGCCATATCGGTGTTCTGGTTCAGGAGAAATTCAGCGTTTTGTTCGCAAAACACTGAAATCAGTTTGTCGAAATATCTATACATTCGACGAAAATTCGGAATGGGCGGTTACAGATTTTGGCGATGGTTTGATTTTGTTGAAAAAATCGTATTAGGATGTTTTGACAAGCCCCCCCCCCCCCTCTCCCCTTTCTATCATGATATCATGGTTAAATGGCGAGCTACAAGCGCTGAGAGATTAGCGAACAAATCTAATTGTCGCCAAAATCTACTAAAACGTGCACTTCGACAAAAAAGCTTCAAACAAAAGGCTGAATTTCTCCTGAACTAGATCGATAACGTGGTTTATATTGTAGACTCTTTCGAATTTGGGTGCAATGGTAACAAGTATTTGGTGAATTTGACCGGTTGTAGCTAGAAGGGTGATTGCGGAATCGACGATTAAAAATGTTGGCGACAATTCGATTTTGAACTTGGCCAACCTTTCAGCGCTTGTAGCACGCCATTAAATCCAGATATTTTAATGAAATTGGTGTCACCTAATATTATCTTTTTTTGGTTCTCTCCAAATATGTTCTTGGTTTGCGTTTAAGTCTTTCAGAACCTTCACAAATTTGGTTTTTTTTTTCAGACTTGACGCGCATTTTTTCCCCCATAACTCGGAAACGGGACATGGTTGGTAGGGTTTTCACTTGGGCTCGTCTATCACCCCCTTTCGTCTGGCAGAACAGGTCGCGTTCACCCTGTATATTTAAACATATAATTGTGTGCAGACAAAAAAGATCGCTTGTAATAAATGCAAATAAAAAAATGAATTCAACGAATCTTCCCCATATTCATTTCAACGTCAACATTCACCAGACGCTGTATTCTACAGTAGATGGCAGCGCAAAAGTTACTGTGAAAACACATATCCAATATTCTTCTGTTTCTTGCACTTCCTTTGAGCCCTAGGAATACGTAGGAAGCTTCCGTGCTCCTATGTGTGTGGGAGCTACGTATGCACTCCCGGGAAATCATAAAAAGCTCGCATAGGCCTTGAAAAATGTGGGAGCTGCATACACATTACTAGAGAAAGCTATACAGGCCGATTACATAATTTCCCTTGCCGCATTTTACTGGTGAACCGTTGATCCTACAGGCACACTTCTAACTGGAAAAAATTATCCAAACAACATATAGAACTCATGTACGTCATTCGTGTTGCAAGAGGTTGATACTTTCCACGAATATACATACAGCCATGCCCACTACACGGGTGGGGCTGACATGGCTCTAGCCCTGGGGTCCAGGATAATTCTCATCATTTTTTGCATTTTCACGCTATGAATTAACTACAGAAGGGCTCGGGGAAAAGCCTTACCGGGTGATCGCAAAAGATCCCAGCCTAGGCGCCTGGCCCTGCGCCCCAGTGGTAAGATGCTCTCGTGAAAGTTGCCGTCAAGGTCCATGGGTTCGAATCCAGCCAAAAGAAAGAACATCCGAATAATTTCTTTACCGATAGAGCCTGGGGCAACCACCGATAGATAGCGCGCCTTCATTTCCCCACCCAACTCCAATAATTGGAAGTGGCGATATATGACTAGAGTTGGTGGCGGTAAAGTAGTCTGGGGGCCATGCATATAGCTTCATGCTTATACAGCTTCTACGCATTTGTTGGCGCATGAAAGCTTGGAACAGCTTTTTGAGAGTAGGTATACACGCACATCGGTGGTTCTCAACAAGGCGCGAATGCGAGCCGATCTCCCCTTTAAAAAGTCTCACCGCAGAGAGCAACGGACCTACAAACAGCACAAATGTAATTCAATCATAACACATCACTCACTTCACTTGTGGAATATAGATGGCGGCACTGAAAAATCAAACACAACGCTACATATGCATTCAGACTGTTAGGTACACACACAGTTACACTTCCGGCACAACTCACTGGGTAGTAAATCGCCCATAGATGGTGATAGACATGAGTTGTGCTCTGCTTGAAAAAAAAAAAAATTCTCCTACGCATTTCCAGATGTATAAAAGCTACCAGCGCCTCTTTGACAGTACGTATACGTACAGAGAGGCGCGAGATCTGTATGAAATTTTGGCTTTCGCTGGCCCCTATACATCCCTATGATTCGGGGTTATCCCCGCTTAGGCACTGCTTTTTTTTTGTGATAATTATGGACATTTACGTAGCGTGTGTTTTAAGTAAGTACCGTTTTGAAATAAAAAGAAAATAAGAGTTGGTTTTCCTTAACTATTTTTTTTCACATGAAAGCCTGTACCTTAATCTACTTCTTAACATAATTTCCACCATTATTAAGGTATTTATCGTATCGTACAACCAGCTTTTGAATCCCATCTTCATAAAAGTCTGCCCCCTGATTTGACAACCACTGCAACACGGCCGTTTTGACCCCCATCATCGTCGTCATGGCGCTGACCACCCAGATGCTTCTTCAAATGCAGGCAATGTAGTCTTAAGGCATGGGCCCATGAGATCCGGTTGAAATTTTCAAGATTTTGCCTGGTAGGGCCTCAGAAAAATCACTTGCCCCGGGGGGGGGGCCCATGATGCTCTTATAAGACGGTCCTGGAAGAATGGCGCCGCCCTTCTCGAATGGTCTGGAAATGCCTGGCAGCCACCTAAGTAATCTGCAATCCACATAAGACCACGTGCAAATTATAAGTGAACCTTGCCGCTGGTCACTCAAATGATTTAGATGCGTGCTTCGGGTCGCTTAAGCTATCTAGCAAACGTGCCACAAGTTGATAAAGTGATTTGATAATCATTCGCGCGCGCGTGCGTCACTTGAGTGAGTGGTTGGCTATTTTTTATTCACACGACTATAAAATGTGGCCTGCGTGCCACGGTGCGAGAGCTAAAGTAATGGGAAGAAGCTGATTTTTCACAGTTAGCCCTAGCACCGAGAGAATAAAGAGGACATTAATTGCGATCACTGGTGTGAATAGAATTGATTCTGCGTTGTGTATTTTACATATTTTCAGAAAACACATTATTTATGTGAATCGTTGGATTTCTGAATAACGTTAAAAAACAATTTGCATTTAAAAGCCAATTCCTTTTGCAAGTTTGAGCAAGATTCCGACATTTCTGGCAATTCTGTTCTCGTAGAAAAGCAATTTCCCATTGACTTAACATTGCATGAATGAGCCCGGAAAAACATCGCTCAAAAATCAAATATTTTTTCTAAAAATTTGAATTAAATGTCCTGGTAATGGAGAACATTTGAGGCTTCTGCTCAAAAAAACTGGTAATGTTTCGAGGATAATTACTCTAGTAAACAAATCATCAATAAACAGCGGTTTTACATTGCTTTATCATTAGAAGACGTCACGCGAAGGATCTGATGACGTCACTCAATTCTTGAAAGCGAAAATTAAAAAATCAGGTTTTACGGCCCACCTCATCAGTGACGTCATCAATCTGTGCGATGATTCGTTCCTCGTTTCTTCGCCCCTCCCACAATTGATGACGTTCCACGTTCTGCGTCTCTCATTCGTTCGGTGATGACGTCATGAAGTCCTTACGCTGAAGCTCAAGACTCAGTGCTACCCTTTTGAATCGGGGCACTTCATTGATTTGAAAACGTATCGTGGGTCACATAATCAAGTGATCTGTGAAGATGCTGTAGATCGCTCAAGTGATCTGCAAATATGCCGCGAGTGAGTTGAGTGATTTGGCGATGTGCCTCGGTGATCTATAAATACGTGACGAGTCACTTTACTGATCTGCGAAGAGGGCGAAGAATATTTTAGTGGTCTGGGATTGTGCGACGATCACTCAAGTCATCTGAAAATATGCTGCTCCTCCTGAGTGATCTTGAACTGTGCACGGGAGCTTCAAATGTGTCGCGGGTCACTTAAGTGATCTGAGAATGTGCCGTGAATAGGGATTTGCGGCACAGTTTCAGACCAAAGTGATTTTTAAATGTGACGTAGGTTGCTTGAGTGATCTCTAACTGTGCTGCGGGTCACTTAGGAGATCTGTAACTGTACAGCGGGATGACTAAAGTGATCATGTAATGTGTTGTAGGCCACTTAAGTGATGCGGAACTGGATTGCAGGTATCCGTGAGGGGATCCGGAGATTTTGCCTCCGACATTTCACCCCCGAAAATTTCGCACCTGACATTTCGTCTGGAGTGACTGTATGAGTGACCAAGTGAGTGTGAAACTGAATGTACGAGTGTGAGCGACCGTATAAATGACTAAGTGAGGGACTGAATGAGTGACCATATGTGTGAATGTGAAATTGACTGTATAAATGAGTGACTGTAGGAATGCTCTGAGTGGTCGTATGTTTATACAAGTGATTGACTGTATGAGTGACCAAGTGAATGACCAAGTGAGTGACTATATGAGTATGTGAACGTGAGTGATTGCATGACTATGTAAACGATCAAGTGAGTGACCGTATGAGTGACCGAGTTATTGACCATATGAAAAACCAAGTGAGTTACTAGAGGATTGACCATATGATTGACCAAGTGAGTGACCATATGTGTGAATGTGAAATTGACTGTATAAATGAGTGACTGTAGGAATGCTCTGAGTGGTCGTATGTTTATACAAGTGATTGACTGTATGAGTGACCAAGTGAATGACCAAGTGAGTGACTATATGAGTATGTGAACGTGAGTGATTGCATGACTATGTAAACGATCAAGTGAGTGACCGTATGAGTGACCGAGTTATTGACCATATGAAAAACCAAGTGAGTTACTAGAGGATTGACCATATGATTGACCAAGTGAGTGACCATATGTGTGAATGTGAAATTGACTGTATAAATGAGTGACTGTAGGAATGCTCTGAGTGGTCGTATGTTTATACAAGTGATTGACTGTATGAGTGACCAAGTGAATGACCAAGTGAGTGACTATATGAGTATGTGAACGTGAGTGATTGCATGACTATGTAAACGATCAAGTGAGTGACCGTATGAGTGACCGAGTTATTGACCATATGAAAAACCAAGTGAGTTACTAGAGGATTGACCATATGATTGACCAAGTGAGTGACCATATGTGTGAATGTGAAATTGACTGTATAAATGAGTGACTGTAGGAATGCTCTGAGTGGTCGTATGTTTATACAAGTGATTGACTGTATGAGTGACCAAGTGAATGACCAAGTGAGTGACTATATGAGTATGTGAACGTGAGTGATTGCATGACTATGTAAACGATCAAGTGAGTGACCGTATGAGTGACCGAGTTATTGACCATATGAAAAACCAAGTGAGTTACTAGAGGATTGACCATATGATTGACCAAGTGAGTGACCATATGTGTGAATGTGAAATTGACTGTATAAATGAGTGACTGTAGGAATGCTCTGAGTGGTCGTATGTTTATACAAGTGATTGACTGTATGAGTGACCAAGTGAATGACCAAGTGAGTGACTATATGAGTATGTGAACGTGAGTGATTGCATGACTATGTAAACGATCAAGTGAGTGACCGTATGAGTGACCGAGTTATTGACCATATGAAAAACCAAGTGAGTTACTAGAGGATTGACCATATGAGTGACCAAACGAGTTACTAGAGGATTGACACATGAGTGACCGAAAGAGTTACTAGAGGATTGACCCTATGAGTGACCAAACGAGTTACTAGAGGATTGACACATGAGTGACCGAAAGAGTTACTAGAGGATTGACCATATGAGTGACCAAGTGGGTGACCGAGTATTTAAATGTATGAGTGACCAAGTGATTGACGGTATGAGTGACAGAGTGATTGATCATATGAGTGATCAAGACGGTGACCGAGAGATTGACCATACGAATGATCAAGTGAGTGGCCGTATGAGTGACCAATTCAATAACAGAGTGATCGAGTGATTGACCGTTTGAGTGACCGAAGGACTAAGTAAGTGATTGACCATATGAGTGACTCATGCGGTCAATCACTCACTTAGATACTTGGTAAGTGATTGGCCACATGAGTGACCATATAGGCTAAATGACTGAGTGATTAACCGTATAACTAACCAAGTGAGTGACTGTGTGATTGACCATATCAGTGATCAGGTAATTAAGCGAGCAACCAAGTGAGTGAAAGAGTGATTGAATTTATGAGTGACCGAGTGATTGACCATATGAGTGATCAGGCGATTGATTGTATAAGTGACCGAGTGATTGAATTTATGAGTGACCAAGTGAGTGATCATATGATTAACCGAGTCAGTGACTGAATGAATGACCAAGTTGAGTGACCATTTGAGTATGTGAGTGTGAGTGAATGTATGGTTGAGTGAATGATCTGCAAAGATGAACTCCCTCATCTCCTTCTCACCTTATAGGCCGTTACGTATTACTTTAACGGGCCCTAAGAATTCGGAATTCGCAGTGAAACATCAAATAATTTTAGCGCAGGTGTAATATCAGAGGGTAAATGTCCAGCTCACTTCGTCACTCATACCATCATTCATATGTTCACTCATGCGGTTATTCAGTCACTCATACGGTCAGGACAGGCGATATATATATCACTTCTCCCCACTTTATTTTAGATGAGGTCTTTCTTTCTCTCTATCCTTTTTTCTTAATCTTTGAAACCCAATATTTAGAGACCGAACTGGACATTTCAATGGCGAAATTGTCAGGCGGGAACTGTGTTATTCACCGAGTCACGTGATTTCTTGCATTCGATGTCGCGGCGGCTGGATGCTCCCTCCAGTAATATAAGCTCGATGAAGAGTACACATTCCATACCCCTTCATAGCTAACAAGGGCAGTCTGTAAGTCGCCAGGCAGCCCCTTCGTGCTGGGCAGCGAGAAGAAAAATTAAATTCTGTCTTTCTGACATTCCATTCCACTGTTCTCCAACACTGAAATTTCCTTTGAAGTAGCCTAATTAATTTCGTGAAAAGATGACGCTAGTATACCATAGGAGTGGGGGGGGGGGGAGAGTACAGGTGGCGTTGCATGTCACGTAGATTGAAGAATTGGATAAGGAATTAATTATCACCGTTGCGCCATGTTACTCATTTGTTTGCAGACGTTGTTGATGCGCGATCATAATTGCAATTTTGTTGCCAATTAGACTTATTTGAACTGCTCATCCATCGATTCACCTATTCCTTGAACGGATTCAATGCGAGAAAAAGTTGATTTACGATTGCTGCCGGTAAGCCCCGTTTTCCTTCGTAATTAGGCTGACCATATTTCCTCGAGAGAAATACGGGATATTGCCAAAAACGGCGCTAAACATGAACAAAGTTGCCAAATATTGCTGAAATTACAGAAAATTCGCAATGGCGGGAAACGAAGCATTACTGCAAATTTCAGTGGATTAAAAATAAAATGTTCACCAAGACAAATGTAGGAGATTAATGTTCTTATTTATAGTTGTAATTATCATAACATAGTTTATGAGCTGAAAAATAATTTCAATCTTTGACTTCAATAAAGACTAAAAATCCAAGTAGGCGTCATGGAAAAACCGAGACACTATTGCCAAAAGTCGGGACGGCCAGAAAAAGAAAGAAAACCGAGACTATCCTGGGTAATACGGGACGTATGGTCACCCTATTCACATGTAAACATGATTGGTTGACTAGAGCTAGAAACAATCCTCGTAATGCTCCTAGTAAGGACACATGTTAACCTCTGTGGAGGTAGACAGACGCTTGTTCAGAACCAGGGATGCACAACCCAGTGCCGTCTTAAGGCATGGGCCCACCCGGGCACGGCCCACAGGTCCTCAAGAGAAGAGGGGCCTCATAAAAATTAGATCTGATTGAAATTTTCGAGAATTTGCCTGGTAGGGCCTCACAAAAACCACTTGACCCACATGGTCGAATGTTTCCGTAATGGCGTCTGTGGTTTGCCAACAGATGTAGGTACACAGCGCGCGTCTGTCGACCGCAGCGCTGCAGCTGCAGAATTTCAAAACGGTACTTAGTACTTGAAAAACATGCCTCGTATAATTAGCCATCTATGGCAACACCAACGATCAAATCCTTTGATCTGAATATCGATATCTTAGTGATACATATATAGGGATCGACATATGGGTACCGGCCAAAGCCCGAATTTCTGACATTAGCAAGGTCAACTGGACTGGCCACTTCGCGAAGTGGCCAACTTGGGGCTTTGGCAGTGACATATATACAGAGTAATTACTTAATTCTTCTTTGCGCATTTTACTGCGGAACCGTTGATTCCAGAGGCGTACTTCCAATTCGAAAAGTATCCAAGCAACGTGTAGAACTCAGTTACGACGTCATGCCCAATTTGTTTTTATCTGTAAAATTTAACTTGCATTTGACGAATTTTTCCGCTGTAACTGACAATGTTACTAGTTTTTAACAATTTTTTCCGGCCATAATTGGCAACTTTACTTGCCTTGACAATTTTTCGGCTGTAATTGAAAACTTCACTTTCGCTTTGACAAAACGTATTTTATACTTGCTTTTACTTGTTTTAGCTGAATGAACGCATGAACTTTGCCACTGGGCTTATCCCGTTCTCGATATCTCTTCTAGCCCAGCTTCGCGGCAACAATTATTTTGTGTCAAGAAAAACTTTCTTTGGCTGTAAATGTCAATTTTACTTTAATGTCATCAGTTATTTTGTGTCATCGTCGGCGGGAAATCCCAATTTTTTTTAAAGAAATATGGTAATCTAGGCATGTATCGTACTTTGAGTACTGATACTTTTCCGCAGGAGCAACTTTTGCGGGCCGGAGGTTTCGCGCCCCCTGCATTACACCATAACGTGTAGACCAGGCATCTTCACCAGGGTGCTCCCTGAAGCACCTAGAGTACTCGATGCTGGTGTCGGATCTCGTGCTAGCGAGCACTTGATCAACGTCCCTTGCACAAATTGCATTGAAAGATTGAAATCATCCTGATTTCATGCATTGGTATGTCAAACTTGCCGCAAGGGTGCTCACGACCAGTGCCATCTTAAAGCATGGGCCCACCCGGGCACCTCAAGAGAAGAGGGGCCTCACAAAAATGAGATCCGGTTGAAATTTTCTAGAATTTACTAGGCCTCAGAAGAACCACTTGGCCCGGGGGCCCATGAAGCTCTTAAGACGGCCCTGCTCGCGACTAGCGAAAGGTTAAAGATCTCTGGTGTAGACACACGGCTTTGCTTACCTTATAACATGCACAGTAGCGTCACGTGCTATTGCGGCTATCAGGCTGAAGGTAAAAAAAAAAACTCTCTATCTGGAGTAACAATAACCCATTGTTAGCCGTAGCTCTGTTAGGGGCAAAAATACCCCAATAAACACCTATTAGCGTAGATAGATAGTGGAGATAGATCCTCGGAGCCTTGACATCGAATTCGGAACAAATTCTTACCAAATTCTGATAAATCACCGGATAAATGGATGTCGTCGGTAAGTGGATAATTTGGCGAATTCCTAACTCCAGAGTTTTGGTGTAACACTTATTTTAAATGAAGTTTCCGTATTATATAGACTAATTGTCACATTTTACCGGTGATTACGCATAATACCCAAGCGTGGTTGGAAAATTTGATAAATGTTAAAAAAAAACTTATGAGTGATAATTTGCGAAAATGATACGTATTACCAGGGTACGATCATGAAATTTGTTAAATATGTGCTCGTTATATCGAGGTCCGATTGTAGGATTCGTCAAATAAAAGTATGTTGTATAGGGGTCTGATTATACAGGGTGTCTTGTAAGTGCTAACGCGGCCTTTATCTCATCAAACGTCCGTCGTAGAGGTATGGTTTCACAATTTGAAAAAATGCTCAAAAAGCGTTCAAAAATTACTCTGTACCAATTTTGAGAGTAAAAATACAATGTGTAGCAAAATAAAAAAAAAATCTAAATTTTTGTATGGTTCTCCCTGTGCTCTAACTTCGAATTAGATAGTTGTTGCCCTGCATCTATCTCCCAAAGCCAACATACAAAATTCCATGTTTCTAAGTGCAATATTCGCCAAGATATTCCAATTCAAAAATCGGAGGAAAGTTAGGAAAGGACAGGATAAATGAGGGGAAAGGAGCGTTGTCCGTTAGTTCTCAATTTGTGTGTGGGGGGGGGGGGTGCGGTAGAAGCTACGGGTGTAACATAGTATCCTATGGATTGGCTGGAGTTGGGATTGGGGGGCGATGAAACAAAAAGTTTGGGAAACTATGCTCTAATGTTATGTAACAACTTATGTTGTTAGTTACATGTTGCATATTTACATACTTGAAAATGATAGCACCGTGTCCCATTGTACACCTCTTCTATGGACAATAGGCCACCGGCAAGGCCATGTTGACTGCACCATAGGGCCCAAAAGCAAAGTGATGTTCTAGGGAAGGGGGTGGACTCAGATTTTTCTGGACGCCCATTAGCTGGAAAATTTCAAGGGGCCTTCCGGACTGAACATACCAGTCTACCGATTCATATACTTTAAAAAATCGTAACATCACATCTAATTATCATGGAGAGACAACTATCATCAGCCAGTGTTATTTGACCCATGGGCCCACCCGGGCATGGCCTGGGGGCGCTCAAGAGAAGAGGGGCTCTCACAAAAATAAGAACTGACTCAAATTCTCGAAAGTTGGTCAGGTAAGACCTCCGAAAAAATCACTTGACCCAGAGGCCCACCATGCTCTGAAGATGGCCTTTTCGGGCATGTCCCGGATTATAAAATATAGCCTTGCGTACGCGTGACTCGTTCTAGGAACGATTCTGAAAGAAGTTGCGACTTCTTTCAGAATCGCTCTAAAATAAGTGGAAAGTAAACTTTTTCCACTTATATCTACTCTATAATATAAAATCACAAACTCGAAAAGTGCCTGTTTCTAAGCAACCGAAATTAGTGACGATTTTGTTACGTTTTTGAGTGACGGAAATCTGTTACGTTTTTGTGGTACGGAAGTCGGTTACGATTTCGGGTCAAGTATTCATTTAACTCTAGCATATATTGGGACCCATCGGGACCATGTTATGTGCATATACCGAGAGGCTCCCAAACCAGCTTTTCAGGGATCCCCTCTGTGGTTAATTTATAGTGTGAAAAATCAAAAAGTGATAAGAATCGTTGTGGCCTCTGTCACCCCTGCCCTTGTGGGGGGGGGGGTCATGCAGAGAGGTATGTATATGTATAATATCCATACAACAGTAGTGCTCCCAACACACAGGGTCGGGTACCCGGGGGGGGGGATTGCACGCATAAGTTAAACGTTTTCATTTCCAGGGGCCCTTGATGGATCTCATTGTTTTCTTGCTGCTTTAACGTTGAAAAATTTGCGATAGCGGAAGCAAAAGATATATCCAGTCTGGGGGGCCCCATAAAATTTGTGAATTCGGTCAGCGTGGGTAGGCCTGGATTTTATTCGTTGGTAAAACGAATAAAAATGAAAATTTTTCATGGCACTCGCACCGGGGGATGACCGACAAACTTCCAAGTCGGTGGCCCCATGTTTACAAGTTTCATTTTGGGGGCCCTGGATGAATCTCATTCTTTTCTGTTGTACAATTTGCAACAGCGGAAGACTGAGATAAAGCCAGTCTGGGACCACACTAAAAGTATGCGAATTGGTGTCCCCGCTACTGGATGTGTGGCCTTGGATTTTATTCGTTGTAAAATTGATAAAAATGAAAATTTTTCGTGGCCCCTCACAGGGGGGTGTCCGACAAGCTTCCAGGTCAGGGCTCCACGGAAATGTTGACAGGTTCTAATTCGGTGCCCCTGGACGTATCTCATTGATTTTTGATGTAGATATATCCAGTGTGGGGCCCCACTAAAATTCAGCGAATTGAATCTGGGGCCCCCATGGGGAAATTGTCTGGGGGTACTTGATGAATCTCATTTGTTTTTTTGTTGCTTGTTATTGTAAAATTCGCTTCTTCAGTAAGCTGGTGCTTTCACACCTCCCTTTCCATAGCACGCACACGCTGATGAAGTGGGACGAAATAAACAAGATATGTTGTGAAGAGAAGTGGGGGGAAGGGGGGTTGGCTGCCAAAGGCGGCAGAGCCCCCCTAGTTTCAAAATAGTTTCATTTCTTCACATCTGATTTTTTTTTAAAAAGCGCTCTGTGGGATCCCTTATATAGCTGCCGGAGATATCCATCAATTTGATTTTCACCCATGGGCCCCCCTCAGGCTATTCCAATTCTGCAGGGGGGGGGGGGCTCATATGGCTCCAGGTTGAGAAACATTGGAGTAAATAACATGCATGATAATATCGATTGGTAATGGGTTTCTAAATCAGAACCCACAATAAGGTCTGGAGAGTGAAAGACCAGGTCAGTGAGCGATCATAAGCGTGTACAAGTATGTTCATGATAAAAAGTGACCTAAAGGATGTGTGTGCATCGGACCTAAAGAGTAAGCAAGCGTGAGTGACCAAAATGGTGACTTAGAGACAGAAATGTATCTACAGGAAGGCCAAGAGGGTTATTAGCACAGGGCGGCAAATTCGAGGAATAGTGAAGGCAAGAAAATAAGAATGGGAGAAGGGCACCGAAATTCGTGTGGCGCACGGAGGCAAAAACTGTACATCCGCCTCTGTCCATGGCTTCCATCTAATTGGCGCAGGTCCATGGACTCCATTTTATTGGCGGAAAACAGTCCATGAGAGACAAAACGTTAAGAACCCCGTGCTGGAATCGGTATACGGAAACTTTGCCCCCACATTTCGCCTACCGTGATCATGCGAGTGACCATAGGAGTAGATCTTACGGTCACACACACTAACTCATAGTTACTCACTTATATATGATCATATATATGTCTAATGTATGGCCATACATATTCATATGGTCCTTTATTCAACCATACAGACACTCACTTGGTCACTCACACGGCCACATAAGCCCCGTTCACATGTACAATAAAACATCCCGGGAAGTTCTCGTAACAGGAATTTTCGCTACAAAACGTTCACATGACGTTAAGTTTATGCCGGTTAAGAAGAGGTGGCTCTTCTTTCCGGAAGTAGTCACTGGTTATGTAGGTTGAACGGAAGTGATTGATTCAAGATGGTTGACGAAGGAGCTTATAGCAGTTTTCGCACAACCATGGGTCGCTCAACCCATCACTTTGTCATTCATACGGCCACTTACACAGCCAGCCACTCACCAAGACACTCAAGGTCAGGGCAGGCGAAATTTCCTGATCTCTCTGGGATCAGGGCCCTGCTAATAAAGCCCCATAGGTAAAAAACTGAAATTTGATTATTGTTGTTCACGGCATCTTTTTCTTTCGAAGATCTGAACAAGGCAAAGAAGAAAACAGCCAAGGTGCCCTCAAAAAAGAAGAGCAGCCCCGCAAAAAAGAAAGCCGTCAAGGTGCCCACGAAGAAAAAGAACTCCACGGCGAAAAAAGCAACGTCGAAAAGGAGCAAAGAAGCCGCCAAGAAGAAAGTCGCGAAGCGCACGGCGTCAGGTAAGAAAAAGACCACTGGCTCTTCTTCCAAGGCCAAGAAGAGCACCGCGACCAAGACCAAAAAGAAGAGCACTGACAGTGCTGCGGGCAAGAAGACGACGGCCGCAAAATCTTCAGGCGCGACCAAGAAAAAAAAGGTCAACCAGCCCGACGAAGACACCGCCATGGACTCTGAGACCGACGATTCGATCGAATATGGCTCGCCACCGTCACCGACTTGTTCCAGAGAGCGTCTCGCCGACATGTTCCTTGATGCCAAGCAGGACATTTACATCAGCACTGAACGGTTTTTTCACCCTGATGACATCTGAGCACCGATTGAACCCAGTCCAACTGGGGCGGGAAAAAAAATTACCAGCTAGCTACGGGCAAAGTAGTCTTTTTTGACAACAGAGTCCACAATAGTTAGTATATAGGAGATGTGCAAGAAGCAAAAACAATAAATCTTTGAAGTGAGAGCCGAGCACTTGTGTTTATTCAGATAAATTTTTTTTGGTGGCAACACTGTCATTTTATGCACCAGAACGATAATTGTAGATCAGCTGAGCTAGGGCCACACTCATGTCCACCCTGGTCCAACAGTCATTTGTTAATATTTGCTTCCAATGTTTGCCTGTTTGCCTCCCCTGTTGTAATGAAGTACAAGCAGCCCAATGTTTCTGGCGAATATATATATAGTAGTGTGGCTGCTCCACCATTGGCAATAATCGTCAAATGCTGGAGGCTGGAAGGTATTGGAAGGCTGGTTAAACAGAACAACCAGAACCTACCTTAAGTCAAAAGAGCCGCCCCTCTTCCCAAACTTCCAATCTAACTGGTCACAGGCCATTCATACAAGAATGCCAACAGTCACAACACGCGTTGAGGTAATATGTTTCGAAAGCAAATCTTCGCTGACAAAATATTTGTCAGGCTGGGAGAGTGTGTAGATAAACTATGCCGCTGGTGCTTCATTGCAGCAGAGGGAGGCAGACAATGAAAGCAAATACTCGCAAATGACATGAGTGTGTCCAACACGTTTTGACCATTGGCATTCTTTGACCAATCAAGGAAGCTCTTTAGATTAGTGGGTAGACGGGAACACTACTTGCCCATGACCAACCTTGGAACGTATTGGGCCAGGCTAGACACGAGTGTGGCTCTAACTATAGGCTGGCCTTACACTGGCCAAATGTACGTTGATGAGCATTTGCAACTCCCTCAGTGTTGTGACTGTTGGTGTTCATTGACCCATATGTGGTATATTGGTAGAGAAAAACCTTGGTTGGTGGGGTCCCCCGCATTAATAAAGCAATTCTGAAAGCAAGAGGAAAAATTAACGACAGCAAAAATTGCTATTAAAATACATATATATTAAAAAACTAGAAATGATTTATTAAAAATAAATGCATGGCGTCGAATTCAAAATATATCAGATTATGAACACAAAATATTATAGAATTATAACCGTAAATATAATTATATAATAAACAAACACAGCGTTCAACTATACAGGAACTGGACAAGATGTTCTGGCACCACAAATAATTCTTTGCACCGTTCTGGCAGTGTCATCAAGAAGTAGCTTGAATATGGATTCCGTGAGTTGCAATTTAACGTGGAACTCATCCTCGTCATAATTGATCCACTCAGGCTCTTCTTCTTTGAGCTCCTCAATAATGATCATGTCCACAAAGTCCCGCTTCTTGTTCCCAAGTTTCATCTGAGCCCATATGCTAGGTTTTGGCTTCTCCTCCTGATCCAGTTTCAAAAACTTTCTGATCGCCTTTAGTGCTGCAGGTAACATAACAAGCTTGTCTTTCGGCAGAACTGGCCTACGTGCCAACTTTTGGTGCCTCAGCCATGGTTGAAAAGGCTCTTCGTATTCCCTGGAAAAAAAAAACACAATGAACTAAATTTCAGGAGATGCATAGTCTAGTAACGTTACCTTGAAACTATACAATTTTTGACAACTGAGTGTAGCTAATTAAATATGGGAAGAATCGCAGACAAGTGTGGTGCAAATATAAGACAGTATGTCAGGGCTGGACAAATCCTAGGTTATAGCCGTATATTTGTCAACATGAGAGAGGGTCACTATGCCCTGAAAAAGTCAAAAAAGAAGCATTATTTTAGATCTTTTCCTTTGAGTAAAATTTTTTTTTCAGTGCCTAGATTTTTTTTAAATTTGCCTAGCCCTGCAGTATATAAAAATTCTGATGGCTACCAAAGATATATGGCATCAGAGACTCGTGGCATCAGAGCTGGGGGTATTTAAGCACTCACGGTAGTTTGTGGCACCCCCATGTTTGGTATGAGCACTCCCAAAATTTATTCAGAAATCAATGTTTCTCACATCAAAATCAAGATGAGCACCCACAGGCTCAAAACACTTCAGACTCCCCTACAAACAACATCACTGATATTAACTAAAGTGGGGACAGAGAAGCAAGAAGTCCCTTTGACATAGCAGGTGAATATCAGCTGAGAATGTAGTTGCCAATTTCTGAGAATTACTGAGACTTTGGTGATGATTTGAATTTCATAAAAAAACCATACACAAAAAAAGTATAAAAGGTTTTATTTGTAATTGCAGTTGAATCTCATTTTAACAAACTCCAAGAGACCGGAGGAATCACTTAGTTAAAACGAAGTTTCGTTATAAGGAATTCCAGGTTTTTGCATTGTTGCGATGTAAACTTATCTGACGGATTAGAAAAGTGTTCGTCAAAAAAGAGATTTTCGCTATATCGGTATTCAGTAAAACGGGATTCGACTGTATATATGGGGACTTTTCCCTTTGGAAAAATATAACATCATGCTAGCACTTGCGAATAAGTGCAAGGTTGCAGCAGATCATCGCAGAACAGTAGGTTGAACTACCTGTCATTACTACTCCCGAATCATCATCAAGGCAACAAAAAATTGTCATCTGTCCCAAAAATAGAGCAGATTTATTTAAAATGTCATCCTGCCAAATGGTCAAACTGACACTGGCTGTGTGGCTGACTTTGCAAAAGTTTTCAATACTTTTGGAGCAGGCAGTCTGTTTGATTCAGGGCTTTTCACCAGACACGGATTTCAACAGTGGCATCAGAGTTGAAGGTACAGTGGATGCTTGAGCACCCACAATATTTTATAACACTGTTATGAACAGCCCCCCCCCCCCCAGGATCTATTCAGAAATCCTCTTATACCGGGGTTCTCAAACCGAGTGCCACAGCGCCCCTAGAGTTTTTTTTATATTCAAGCATAAAAAGTACATATACAATTGAAGGAGTTATACCCAAGGAGCCAGGAAAGTCTCATACTGGATATTTAATATATAGACAAATCGACTAACGTAAATTATAAATGATACACAATATAATAATTATAGGAAAGGAAAAAAAGGGAGGGGGCTTAACAAAATATATTATTAAACAGTGACAACCATGGTGGTGGTGTTTTGAGTAATTAAAATGGAGGAAAAAATTACAAGGTAAAAAAAAGTAAGTCCAAAATTTGTCTGGAGTGCCGGGATAAGCGTTGATCAGGGAAAGGGCGCTGCAAGTGGAAAAAGTTTGAGAACCCCTGCCCTATACCAGGGCTGAACCCCAGATACTAGGTCACCATGGCAACTGAAAAATTGATATTGGCACTTAAAATTTTCTTTATGTAGTTACTAAATTGCAGGCTGAGAATAGCATAAAACTCTTGGAATTTGCAGCATATCTGCCGACATATTTCAACTTTTTCAGTGACCCTGAAAAAGTTGAAAAAATAATTTATTTTTGAACTTTTTTCTTCGGTTAAAATTTTTTTTGCCGCATAGATTTTCTTGATATTTGTCCAGTCCCTGCCATACAATAAATAATACAACTTATATCACACTGCACGTACATTGTCTTGCTCTAAAGATCTTATGCTAATATCTGTGAATAAACAGAATAAGAAGTTGAATTAATAAATCCAGTTTTGCTTATTTTGATCTCTAAAACAATATCTTGTCCCATATGTGCCTAAAAAAGGATAAATTAAAATTTGAGGCCACTGGGAGATTTCAAAATACGGGACATTTGCATAAACAGAAAAACTGGTGGCACTAAATGAGAGCAATGATAGAAAATGAGTGATACACGTAGAAATTTTCATGTTGGAGAGAAGCACAGGTAAGATTTATACTCTTCACAGTGGCATGAGCAAGAAAAAAAATTTACCACTGTAGCGGCACACTACAGTTTTACCTAATATTTAGTGATTCCATCGATTTCTATATCCCTTTGAGTTATCGAATATTCAAGTTATATTAGTTTGATTTAAAGAAATTCTTCGAAAATTCCACATCTAGGGGTTAGTCACTCTTAGGGTATCGAAGTTTGACTGGTATATTATATTGCACCAATATTCAGATTAAATCAGCATAAAAATAAAACTGCTCACAAAAATAGTAAAATAATTGTTACTGGAGTTTAAAATAGAGCTTTACTTACGCATAAATCTTCAACACTGTCTCCTTGACGAGCTCGAAAATGAAATACAAGTACGATTTTTCACTCTTTGTGTAGAAATCGGCATCATCAGGTGCAATGTATTCACTAGGAGGTTCTATGTCACATATTTCCAGATCTTGCTTTTTACCTTCAAGGATGGTTTCTATGCATTTATCAACTACTTCATCCAATTTACCATGGATAGTCTTCACAATATCAGCCGGCTCAGACTTTGGCACTGAAACAGATGCGGAAGGAGGAGTGTATGGAGGTGGAGGTTTGTTTGGGATCTGCCGGTAATAGTATGGGTACTGACGAACAAGATTCTGAGTATCAACATTATCTATCTGGGTGAAGGTAGCAGATATTTGAGAAACTTCACCTGAGAGTCTGTTATCCAAGCTTTGAGAACCGGCAGTCTGATGATCAATATTTGTTGCTTGTACAGTCTGCAAAAGAAAGAAAAAATATTCATAACTTTATATCGTTTAAATTCATCCTGGAGGTTC
Organism: Pholcus phalangioides; assembly: GCF_987345545.1. Taxonomy (NCBI): domain Eukaryota; kingdom Metazoa; phylum Arthropoda; class Arachnida; order Araneae; family Pholcidae; genus Pholcus; species Pholcus phalangioides. The sequence goes on along the minus strand of NW_028301601.1, from coordinate 14,906,264 downwards.
AAATTCATAATGACGAAATTGAATTTTCTGGATGTTATGCCGAAACTGATATTTGGAAAGAAAAGTGATTTGCCTCGTCTGGGAATCGAACCCGGTTCCCCTTGAATACCAGGCACGTGTGCGCTAATTGAACAATAACATCCAGAAAATTCGATTTCTCAGTATATTTCAGGCTGAAAAAATGTCATCTCTTCTTCATAATGAGAAACTTTGAGGCCAATCCAACTCGTTAAAAAATTAAATTTGACCCGTACAGTCATTAGAATCGTTAGTCAATTTCAATTGATAAAAAAAATGACTTAGCAGTGTGTATGAGGCCTACCAAGATATGATACTCTAATTTTGTGAGCGCATATAGCAACTGTGTGCTATAATTACTTCCAGCAGGGTCAGACAATAATTGGAGAGCATTATGCCGTACTTCTGGGAAACAGTTGCAGATGGAACAGCCAAGATTGAAGCATAAAAAAAGGCCTATCTGAACAAGTCAATGCTCAGACACAGATACACCTATGCAAGGATGGTAGCATGGTGGTGGTGGTGGGGGGGTCTGGGCGCCCCCCCCCAAAATGCGAGAAAATGACCGAAAAAATGGAAAAAGATGGCCAAATCAATTGTTCTATCACTTTGGTCGCCCCCCAAAATGATAGTGGTTCCCCCCCCCCCTAATGAAATTTCTGGCTATGCCCCTGCACCTATGCCATTGTCAAAGTCATATTTCCGACCGTCACCAACATTACGGATAATGGAGTCATTTTTTTCAAGTTACATAAACCTGAATATTTTTGTTCTCTTATAAAGAATCTATATAAATTTACCAGGGTTGGGGAGTTTTGCCATAGGTGGTAAAAACCGTGATAAACACCGTCCATGCAAAAATAGGTTTTTGCCACATGGCAAAAATTCATCCCCCCCCCTTCCCATTTATGCATATGAAACATTTTAGTGCATTTGATTATTTTTCTGAATTTGCATTCAATAAGATACATTGCAAATAAGATACTTTTGAACAAAAACTTTAGTATAAGAATTAATTTTTGAGTTGGTGAGTTTTGCCATCTCTAAAAAAAACTGAGGTAAAAAATGTCCTGGCAATAGTGGGTTTTTGCCAAGCATCAAAAATTTACATTTCTCACATTTATTTATATCTAGTATCATTTCAGAAAAAATTTAATACAAAAAAAATTGTTTGAAACACACAAACTCTCGTCTAAGAATGGTATTAACATGAATTATGTTTTACAAAAGTGTTTAAAACATCTAATACCCTATCATTCAAGCAATTGTGTTTACAATGAAAGTAGCAAATTCTGTCCAAAGTAAACAAATTCTTTCTAAAATAGACAATCAAGTGCAGAGTGCAGTAGAACATCGATTATACAAATACAGATCAGTTGAAACATCAGTTAACTGGAAACGTTCTAGTATGCAAATTCACTGCTTTGAGATGGCTATGAAGTGGTTAGATGGTTAGAACAAGAATGCGATGCTGTTCAATTGCTGTCTTTAAAATGTTTGCGAGATGAAATAGCAAACATACAAGTCTCAGCTCTGAAGCAATAGAAAATTTTGGACTTCTTTTCCTAAAAAACTGTAGGCCTACTTTAATGGCAATTTTGAACTTGTCAAACTAGACTAGTAGGTTCTCTGTGTTAAGATGTGCGATACAAAATGTATACAGTTTTGTGTTTGATATCACAGTTTCTTTGTTTCATGTTGTTCCTATGACACTACTTTACCACACACCAACTCCGGTCATATATCGCCATATGGCAATTTCCAACCAGAGGAGTGGGTGGAAACTCCATCCATCGGTGATCACCCCAGGTTCGGTAGGTAAAGAACTTGCTTCTAACGTTCTATGCCCAGATTCGAACCCAGGGACCTTGATAGTAACCTTCTTAGTGGAAGATGAGCATCTTACCATGGCGCCACTTGGCACTCATATGACTAAAAATCCCAATACTCCTATTTTTTTTTTTGTGAATGATTGGTTATCCAAAAAATCAGTTATCTAAACACTCCCAGTCCCCAATTGTTTTAGATAATTGATGCTCTATTGTACAGTGAAATCTCACTACAATGATACTCTATAAAACAATAAATCTCTCTACAACAATACGTATCTCTTGATCCACAGAGTATCATTGTAGGCAAGTTTTTGCCATAAATGGGGAAAACCATGGTAGAAACTGTCCCGACAAAAATAGATTCTTTCCCCCATCTATCTATGCATGCCAGGCATTGTTATGCATTTATTTTTATATTTATTATGCTAATGACATATTTTTGAACTTATATTTTGCCTCCATAATCAATAATTTTTAGGGTTGGGAAGTTTTTACCATAGCTAGGAAAAAACGTGACAAAAATAGCCTTTTGCCAAGCACAAAGCAAATCGATACTTCCCACATTTATTTATGTCTGGTATCACACACATTAAAAAAAATTGATAGAAAAGTGTGTATATTGTTATAACTAGAGTTACCAGATTAGAAAACTGAAAATGGAAGACACCAGCACGCACACCCTTGGTGCCATAATTTTTCCCAACAGATGGCGCCACTATACTGACCTCACTAGGATGATGACAATCAAATAGCTAAGCAATAGTTCTTGGAATCGAAGCATAGCTCAACATTTTGACAGTGCTAGGCATTATGAGTTGGAGCAAAAAACAGAAAAGAAAGAGCAAATAATGATTCATTTCCCTTCACATAAAATGAATTTTTCCTATTTTCTGGTAAGTTTTACTTCTTTTTCCTTGAGCAAGGCAAGAGATTTTCTTTCTCTACCCCTCAGAGAACGATTTTTTCCCCTTTTTCTCTTGGGAGTGCTGCTTTGTTTAGCCAGAAGAGCATTGAGCATTGGTTGCATCCTATTTTTTCTATTCCTGAATGAAATAAAAAATTGCCCAACACACTTCAGTTTTCAGCATCAGCTGTTGGTAAGCAATGTTACAGTCTTCTTCTTCCAGAGCTGTTTTTCAGACCGTCTTTTTCATATAATCCTAAAGCAAGCTGAACCCCAGAAAGAATAGCATCTACCCTGCTTAGAGGCAACTTGGGTTCTTTTATCCTGGGAGTTTCAACGGTGATTGCACAAAGTGTGTAAACATGTGCTAAAAACAAGCACAAACACTCATGTCAGTGATAAGATATATGTTCAGCATGAAAAAGAAAATCCTACAGGAAAAAAAAAAAAGATTCAAGAAACCTGAAAAAGAGGACAAATTTGTAGCAAAATTTGTAAAATGCATGAGGAAGTTTGAAATGACATCAAAAAAGAGGATTCCTGGTAACCCTAGTTATAACGACCGCAATCATCGTTGCCGATGGGTGGGGTGTTGTATGGAATGGAAAAATATAACACAGTTCTTATATGAAAACATAAGGGACTTTCCCTACAGGTCATTGTAAAGGAATGATCGCTATAATGTGGAGTCATTATAACAAGCATTGACTATCTTTACTAATAAATGCATTTTTCACCACATTGCTTCACAATACATTATAAACTTGATTGTTGTAATGATTTCAAATCTCAATTACATATAAATTGAGGCAAACTTTTTTTCCCCCCACAAAACCATTTTTGCTACTGTCCAAAAAGGTATATTTTCTGGCAAAATGATCAATCCCTGAAATTAACTGGTCAAGCAAAACGCTGATGTTACTAAGATGCAAAAAAATTAAGTTTTTAATGAGATTTAATAATATAAATGAGACTTTTCAGGGGTGACTCGCGTTACATTTGTGAACTTGGATATTGTTGATTAAATACTTTCAAAAGCTACTAGTTAGTTTCAGCTCATAAGTGAATCCTTTCATTTCATGTTCACATATTTAGCATCATTCCATGCATATTTAAGTGACAACCTCCATTGTCTTTTTTTTCCCTATTATTTTTTTTAATACCACCATTTCAAAAAAATTATTATTACTAAATTATTAATTCAAAATACAATAGATACAAAATATTTGATGCTTTTTAAAATCATGTATACAGGATGAATGTGACATGTTCGGCCAAAGTTAAAGGAGGGTGATAGGCAAACCCAAGTGGAACATGAAACACACTCTACGAACCCTGTCCTATCTTATATCGTTTTTGAGTTATGGTGGATAATCAATTATGAGAAAAAAATGCTTCAAGTGTGGAAAAATCGGAATTTGTGAAGTTTCTGTGAGACCTAAACACAAACTAAGCACATATTTGGAAAGAACAGAAAAGAATCCTATAAGGTGACACCAATTTCATTAAAATATCTTGGCATAATGGTGAGCTAAAAGTACTAAAAGATTGGCAAAGTTCAAAATCAAATTGTGAAAAAAGTTTTTAATTGCCAATTCCGCAAACATCCTTCTAGCAACAATCAGTCAAATTTACATACAAAAATCTTCCAATTTTCAAAAGATTTTACAATAAACCATGTAGTTGATCTAGTTCAGGAGAAATTTAGTGTTTTGTTTGCAATACATCAATGAAATCTGTGTTCGTCAAGAACTGCCAGAATTGGCAGTTATAGATTTTGGAGGCATTACAATTTTGCAAAAAAAAAAAATCCTGTAAGGTCGCGCTACCTCTATCTACAGGATATCTGAATTTTAAGCCAGCTAAAAGTGCTAGTAAAATGAGGAATCAAATTGTCTTCAAAACCTACTAAAATTACTTCAACAAAAGCAGATTTAAGTGATGTATTTCAAACAAAAGACTAAATTTCTCTTGAACTAGTTCACCAATATGGTTTATTGTAGACTCTTTCAAAATCTGGTGCAATGGACATGTTTTTTTGGTAAGTTTGACCAGTTATAGCTAGAAGGATATTTGCAGAATTGGCAATTAAAAATTTTGGAGAAAATTTGATTTTGAACTTCCCCAAACTTTCAATGCTTGTAACTCGCCATTAAATCGAGATATTCCAATGAAATTACCATCATTTTATAGGATTTTTTCTGCTCTTTCCAAATATGTGCTTAGTTTGCATGTACATGTTTCAGAAAGTTCCCAAATTTGTGTATTTTCAGAGTTGACTTTTTTTTCTATAATCAATTACTTAACTGCCTGAGATAGGACAAGGTTGGTAAGGTGTTTCATGTTCCACTTGGGCTCATCTGTCACCCCGTTTCATTTGGCAAAACAGGTCACATTCACCCAGCATATTTTACTTATCAAACGACTCTTGTACAATGAAAAATCTTGACAGCTTACTTCTGTATATGTGTAATCTACCGTATGAGTGACTATTTTCACTTGGTTACCACACCACTCTTCTCTATCTCCAACATCAACAGAATCATGCTTCGATAAAGGTACAACTTTCTGTATTTCCCCTCCTAGCCTACCCTCAACTGCACTAGAGTCGATACGGTTAGGAGTACCAGTCTGTACTTGTACACCTTTGATGAAGTAACTTCCAGTTGATTTTGTGATGATCGACACAATAGTGTTTATTGAATCTCGAAGAAGAGAATCTACGATACTATCTGAAATCGCTATAGCAGTTTCTTGATGAAGTTTTCTAGTTGAACCAGCTGAAACTATTTTTTGCTGCTCATTCTTATCAAATGTTTCTAGATTGGAATCAACATGATCATATGCATCTGTCGTGTGAATTCCGCTGGCAATGGTGAATGTAGTATCTAGCAGCTGAGAAGACGATACACCAGTAACATCCTCAGTATCGATTTCCGGAAATATTTCTTTTATATTATCTGCAGATACAGTAACATCATTAAATACGACAGAATCTTTTATACTCAATTGCTGCGCCAAAATGTTTTCCACTGAAATCACAGATGCATTGTTATTAATGCTGTGGAAAGTTTCTTCATCTTCCGATGGGGCTCGTGAACAACCATTCGAACCGTCACAATTACTTTCAACACTTTTGAGCTCTTCTTCTATACTTGATGCAGAATCAAAACTTTCCCCAGTTGCAGATCGACGTACACTTTTATTTGTTCTGCTGTTATCGCTACTTCCAATACTGCTGTAATCGGTATTGTCATCAGGAACTTTACTAGGAGTAACATTATGTGACATATCAGCCGATTCTATATTTTTTGCAGACCAACTTATAGACTGTGTTTTCTTTGAAGAATCATGAGAATGTTCTTGAGAAACATGACTATTATCTTCGCTTTCAGATCCTGAATGCTTTTGACTGTTTGATTCAGATTTTTCAGTGAATTCATTTTCAGGGGATTCACTAGAATACACATTAGGAATCTCCACTTCGACTGAACTTTTTCTGCTAATTGAATCCTCTGCATTTGATTCCTTCTCTTCTTCATTATTCTTCTTACTCTTCTCCTTCACTGCTACATCTGACCTACTGCTTGACGCAAAGTCAGTGCTGTAAAGCGAATGGCTGCTTTTGACAACAGAGCTTACCGACGGGCTCTTGCTCACTTGAACTTCTATAGATGAAACATGAGAAGATTTTGAAAAAGTATCTATATCTTCAGGTAGTGAGCTGATGGAACTTTGACGTCCCAATCTCTCTGTAAAAGGATGAGTAGCACCAGATACCTGTGAAGAAGTGCTACTTGAACTTTCTTTCGCAATATCTTCTGAGGCAACTTCTTTAACTTCTTTTGTGCTGATTCCTCGCAATTTCTTCACTAAGTTAGATGTGTGATGCACCCTCTCTGAAACAATAGGATGACAATTATGATCACATAAATATTGATTAGATTCCCATGATATGAAAACAAATTATAAAACTTGATAACTTGAATTTACAGAAATAGGTTATTACCTAGATACAACCACATGTTTTATCTGTCGCAGCAGATCAATAAATACTCCAGCTTACAAATTTTTTGGATAAGGAAGCTTTTTTTTTGGCCAGGATTACACTATAAAATTTCTTTTATAAAACTTGAAAAATTCAACTAATATATGTATTGGTTACATTCAAGCAAATTTAACTAATAGGCATATTTTATAAAACTTGAAAAAAAAATCAATAACTTTTATAGTGTAATCCTGGCCTAAGGCTGGTATTACACTATAAAAGATTGATAAAATCCCTTTTATAAAACTTTAAAAATTTAACCAAGAAGATCATTGGTTGCATTTTCTAAAATTTAACCGATAATCTTATTGGTTGGATTTTTCAAGTTTTATAAAAGGGATTTCATCAAACTTTTATAGTGTAATCCCGGCCTAACAAAGATTTTAGTCCATACAAATGTGCACACTAACATAATGCAGCACATTGCGTGCTGAATTTTTAAGCCAATCATCAGAATTACTATCCTTTGGGCCCCCCTAAATTTATGTCCACTTCTTTCAAAATACACTAAAACCTTGGAAAGTCATCCTCTAGTAAGTCGTCTTATTTTCTTCCATCCCATCTGCCTTTCATAGATAACAATGTTATTAAACCCTTGTTCCCTCATTGCTAATTCTCTTTAACTCATCACTATTGAAAAGTTTGAAAAAGAGGAACAGATGATTTATATGGCTCCCTTAAAGAAAAAGGTTGATTAAACACATTGTTATATGTCCTCCAAAAGTGACCATAAAAGCCTTATGTATTAAAAAGGAAAAGCTCGAGTGACTGAAGAAGTTCATCTGTTGACTGAAAACCCAAAAGTTCTTGAAGCATTTGAAGGTACTGTTCAAGTTGAACCTGATTTCTGCATAGGCAAGGAAGGTATTTTAAAAGAGCCTCAACATTTTTGGGGGCTTCAAATTTGAGCAAATTATATTTGTTGACAAAACAGACATTTTTCTCCCAAATGGAGGTGGCTTCCTAATATCTGCTCTGACCTGCCCATTGCCCCTTCAAGCCAATATCAGTCCCAGAAATTGGTATTACCTTATGTACCATGAACTACTGCTGAAGAAATTAAATTTAAAGCACTAAAAGTAAATGTGTTGTAAAATTAATGTGCTGGAGAAAAAATTGACTATTCTAACAGTTGCTCTGATCTATCTAAATTGAAAAAAAAAAATGGTATAAATTATAAGTGTACCTGCGTATTGAACCATAATAAGCGAAATACCATAAAACCAAAAAAAAAAAAAGTTAATTTTTTTCCTATTGTAATTTATAAATTTGTTACTATTTTAATTTCATTCCTATTTGAATAAATGTTAGATTTTAAACTTATACAATTTTTACAGTACCACACACAAAATTGACGACACTTTGCTTGAGCTGCCACAATTTCACAAAAAAATGAATGACGACTTATCAAGGTTTTACTGTCTATATATTTCTCTCAGAGAACTCTCAAACCATTTCGTGCAAAATGCAAGATTAAGAAAAAATGCATTACAAAAAGGAGCCTAGAGTTAAATGTTTTTGGTGCATACTGTGGGACTCAAACTGGACATTCTAGGAGCTTGTTTTCCTTCTGAATGTATGAGACTAAGAAATGAGCTGACCAAATCAGAAATGGCAACACCCATGACCTCTATTGGGTTATGTAAGGTTTCAATTAGCAGAAAAATCAAACAATATTAACTCAATGAATTAGCATTTAGAACAAAAAACTGTTTTCCATACTATACCTTTTGAAGATATATCTTTCCCATCTGATGAACTGCTTTCATTACGGTCATCAGATTTCTATACAAATGAAAAATATTTCAGTTAAAATAGCCATTATATTTTCAATAATAATGAAAGCAGACATCACTACATATTATGGATATGATATTATATGCTGTGAACTGCACCCCAAATATGGCCTGTGAAACCAAACATAAAAATAACTATATAGATACCAAATAATTATAAAAAAAAAAATTCAAAACATTTCTCTGGATTAAGGAAAAATATGACAGCAGCATTAGTATCTTAATATAGTCCCACTTTGACTTAAGCATGTAATTTGTTCCAAAACTAAAGGTGTGAATCAAGGTAAATCTTTCTACTAATATATTGTTGAAAAGATGAGGCAACAAAGTTTCAAAATCTGATGACCATGATCTATATCAGAAGTCTTCAATCTTTTTCCTAGTCTGGAGCTAGCCTGTATCCATTATCATAAAAAAAGAGCAGCAGTTTAGGCAAGTTTAACATGCGAATGCATGAAATCAGGATGATTTCAATTGTAGAACACAAATTGTACAAGGTATTTAATTAGAATGTTTATCAAGTTTTTGAGCACCAAATCAGACAGGAGCATCAAGCACTCTGGGTGCTTCAGGGAGCCCTGTGGTGCTCACGAACAATGGGTTGAAGATGCCTGATCTATATCTATGTATTCAATGACATCATCATCAATTCTCACCAAAAACAAAATTGTCAAATGTGGGAAAAACTATGGATTATGAGTGAAATTGTTGGGGGGGGGGGGGGATTTTCTTTTTTTTTTTGGTGCATATACAGAAAGACATTCTTGACAATTTGCACAGTTTAAGGGTAAAGTTCAAAACAAAGAAAAATCATTTCGTAAAGAAATTACTTCTGATTCTTGAAATGTGGTTGATTGCTTCTGTAAATGTCTAGACTTGGCCACATGTGGATGCTTAATTTGAGGTTTAACTGGCGAAATGGCCTTTCCTGTAGGCTCAGATGCAGCTTCAAGTTGCTGTTCTAATTCCATAGATGTCTCCTTTATGTATTTGTCATATGCCTACAATCATAAAATACTCTGATTCAGAGTTCATCCAATTTATTTGCATTAAAAAACATAAAAAGATTATCTGAAATATAGGTAATTTCAGTAAAAACAAACTAAATTAGCTTAGGTTTGATACCAAGACAGAAACCAATGCTTATTTACAAAGATACCAATATGAAAATTGAACAATTTATTACCTCCAACTGCTTTTTCAAAGACATCTCTCGTTCTTTTAACTGCTCCCAATGACGTTTCTTTTGCTCCTTCCTCAGTTTCTCAGCTTCTGCCTTGCGTCGTTTCAGTTCTTCAGTTAGAGCATATATTCTACCCTCTATATCACTTTGATCAGATGCAGTTTCTGAGAGAAAAACAAGAGTTTTCATTCATATTGCTTTGAAAAAAATAGAAAATTCAAATGAGGGATATTTCAAGACCTGGTGCAGAAACTACCAAACTCACTAACACTACACCAAGAGTGAAAGAAAACCTTACAGTAACATTGAGGTTTAAATAACGTTTTTAGTCATGAACTAAATTAAGTGACATTACATACAAAGAATATCTAATATATGAAGATTTGAAAAGGTTATGCATGGAAAATACCATTGTTTGAATGAGCACAGTTTACCACCTTGCAACATCCAGCTCTTTTGATTGCATTATTCATTACAGTGGCTAGTGTGAGGATCACCATTAAATTTCTGCACGAATATTGACCTTGAAATATTTCAGCATGGGCTAACAGCTAGCTCGCGGGCTGCATGCAGTCCATGAGGTGATGTTGTGTGGCCTGCGACTAAGTAAAATGACTGTGTATTCAATTTAGTTTCTTATCATTAAAGCCGCCATTTCCATCAGCAGATCTGATTAACATACTATTTAATTTCATTATTTCTAGTGACAATAGTAATTTTCCATGTTCTCAGCACATTGCCTTTTCATACACACATACTGCTCTTAAAGTTTGCTATGACATTATAACCACATTTCTCTCCGTCACCTCATTGGTGAAGTTGACTCTGCATTTGTAGCTGAATGTATATTTGGTGTTTTGCTCAGAGTGACAAAACTGTTTCGAAATGGATGCCAACTCACAATGACACCTCAGAATTACAACCAACTAGGCTACGAAGGCCCTAATAATCCCAAAGCACAAAAACATGTTGCATGGACCAGCCTGGTTCATATTGAACAAGAGCGTTCCACACCCAAACACGATGATTTTTTGTGTCAAAAACAAAAAAGCCGTCATTTCAAAATTTCAACATAGCAGGTTGATGCCATTTCACATTGATGCAGACAAACACTTCCTCAAACTAAAATACTGATATTCTGTTCCAAGAAGGTAACTCAAGTTATAAGAATACATGTATCGTGCAAATCTGGTTCCGTGTATTCTCATGGACATACAGGAGCATCAGGTAAGGGAGATTGTGCACATATTTTCACAGATCTAGAAGTATTTTGCCAGGTCCATTCGAAGCTAGTTTATTTTATCTTGGTACCATCGTGGGTTTACCCATTCCAGATAGTCAATATATTCCACACAACTGGTTTTTTGCCACTTTCAATCAATCACACACACACACACACTCTCTCTCTCTCTCCCCCCCATTCCATACACCAGAGTGCCATCCCTGGTGCGACCTGTGATGCCACAGCTGACAATAATGTTGGTTTTTGAACATGAGGAGTTGGCCACCCTGTTCTAGTATACATATACTCTTTCTCTCCAGAATAAAGTTTTTATAGGATTACCAATGATACTGATCAGCGTTTGATAACATCAGTATTTCATATACTAACTGTTCCCTGAAAATATTTAAGAACTTGGGAAAGACACAAAAATGCTGTACGGTAAACTTTTTTACAGGAGAGATTACACCCAACTAAATTTCATTAAACAACTAATTAAATACAACATTTTCAGTGAAAAAAAACTTTTAAGTGCATTTTCTGGAAGTAATAACAATGCTTATTTAGAAGAAATGTAAAAAAAACCAGTATAAATTTGGTGACACGTAATGATAATGTTGCCTCTCTCAATACAACAATAATTTTTCTTGGTCAACAGAATTGTCATTATATCAAGATTTAACTGTATATGGTTTGAATATAATCCATATCATCAATAATAACAACTTTGATACTCATGTAAAAGCATTATTCACACTTTAGGCAAGTTTGATCCTGATCTTGTTAAGTAATTTAACATAAAAATTGGTTGACCACAAGCAATCCTGCAGCATAAAACAAACAGCCAATACAATCTATAGTGTCCATTCAAAATACATGTTTAACTACCATGAATAATGTTAATCTTCCTCATACTCCACTATACAGAACCTTAAACTCACCTTTTAATATAATAGTATGTACCAAATTCTTCTCACAGTTTACCTTGATAAATCAATATGCGCTATAAATAATAGTATACCATTGTGAAAGACCAACAGAAATCCTTATTATACTACATTATCGAGAAAAGAAATTTTCTGGAAACATTTTAACTACTTAGCTCTTAAACTTTACACTGCATTACCTTTATAGATACAAAATATACCTACCTTAACAAAATTCAACAAAGCCATTTTTTCAAACTAATCTCATCAATAGACGACATTGACATTTTCGTATCCAATAGGAAATTTTTTTAATATTTTTGTGCCTGCATTTGCCATAAGTTTATGTAATTTAGCATCACGTTATAATTTATATGAATGTGCATACATTTATTAGAATGCAATGAATGTATTTATAACTGTACGTAATTATATATGTATATTTATTTATGTGTATATATGTACACTTAATTATTTTTATTTATTGATGTAGAATGTATATTTTTTTTAGTTAGCATCCATTCACCCCTTTCGATTATGTTTTTGTTTACAGAAATTATGTTTATGACTGTATATATTTACTTTATATTTTTTGACTGTACAGGCCCTGGCCTTTTCACTAGTATAGATTATGACTAGTATTTTTTATAAATATTTTAAATTGGAATAAAATTGAAATAGAAAAGAAATTAATGCATGTATATTATTATATACCAGAATGAGAAACTGTGAAAGAATCATCAGATCCACTAGAGTCCCGGCTTTTGGAACTTCTAGAGATCATCTTGATTTTTTTTCTTGTGCCTTCCAGCGATAGAGCTTTAGGTGACATAGAAGCACTATTTGGAGAGTCATTCAAGGATTCAAATGATTCAGAGTATGCTCCTACAGTTGACGGAGATTTCTCCTTTACGCTGGAAGAAAGACAAGAGTTCGTAAATATTTAGCTAGATAGTTATAAACCAAAAAATATGATAGACGGTTACAAATTGCAACAGACAAAATAGTTATTCAAACAAAGGGTCTATAGATAATGTTCGAAATCTTCAAAATGCACATGACTGACATCAAGTGATACTTGTTATATTGTGATATGCAGGCACTCTAACTGCTAACAGATTTATAAATACAATTGTTATTATGATTGAAATGACGACTTTCATTTTGAAAAATTAGGCCCCAAATGTAAACCAATGTCCTTGTACATCAATATATATCAAAACTACTACTCCTATTTTTAAAAAGATAAAAAATACTTTTTTTTTCACTTGAGAGTGAGTGAGATAAGATACATGACCATTGGGGGTGGACTAATAAATTTAGTACTAAACAGAAGAAATTGGTATAGATAACATGGAAAAAAATCATACCTAGGAATTGATGACTTCCTGCTGTTACCAAAGTCTTTCAGTTCGTCAATACTGTTGAAACTCTCACTTCTGATGCTACTCTTTTCATTTGTAAAAGTTTTTGATTCAGATAAGCGGGTGCTTTCAGAAATCGGACTGAATATGCAACATGTAAAGCATTTTACAATTTTAGAGTACAATAGAGAGCAGCAAAAATATATAAAAAATAAAATAGCACCAAAAACAGCTTTTTTGGATAAAAATTGTGAGAATGTATATGTATATAGACCTAGGCAAAATTTCTATTTCATTTAATGTCACCCTCCACTTATTTCAGTCAGTTTTTCAAAGATCCTGTCAGTATGACTAGCTGATCAGGCTTAATCATTATTAAGTCACAATGCTCATGAAGCCATTTTTTATCTGATCCCTCAGTGTGATGGCTGAATTTAGGATAAAATGTTAAAAAATCAATGTCATAAATCATAATATACAGGGTGTCCCTGAACTAATGGGCCATACTTTAGGGGACGTTAAAATACACATGAAGAAGCATTTTTTGTATAGCAATGTGGGGTTGGAAATAAAAAGTGCAGGCGGAAAAACATGAAATGCTGAGGAAATGAAAAAGCTTTTTATTTACATTAATAATTACAGTAAATGCTCAAATGTGCCACCACCAACATTGATACAGGCCTGGCAGCATTTAGTCATACCAAACCATTCTTAGATAGACTTTCATACAATGATGTAAATAAAGTTGTTTTTGTTTTTTTCATTTCCTTAGCATTTCATGTTTTTCCACCAACACTTTTTAATTTCCGACACCATATTGCTATACAAAAAATGTTTCTTTATACATATGTATATTCCCTTAGAATTTGGCCCATGAGTTCAAGGACACCCAGTACAGTAGCTATCCATTCTTAGGTGACAACACACTTCTTAATGGCCATGTGTATTCTTTACATGGTCCGTTTGTTTTATGGAATTTAAGAGAGGTTTATTACATAAATATATGTGCATATATTGATATTTAGTATAAACACTTTTTTTTATATTTTTTATATTCAGCCCCTTCATTAGGGGAATTCGCCTGTCATAGTATTTATACATCAAACCACATGTGAGGGGAAGGGGGGGGGCTTTAATCTAGAGTTAAAGGGTAGTTTAATAACTTGAAGCATCAATGCATTCAGTAGAGAAATGTAGGCTTCTAAAAATGAGTGGTTTAAGGAACCCCTCAAAAGCAGAATATTTTGCATTGTTTTGCAACAAGCCCTCGGTTGACTGGAAGTGTTTAGGGGTAAACATTCCCAAAAATAGTGCTTTCTATTCTTTTCTTAAAATTCTTCCCAAGATTGTTTGGCAGCAGCACCGATTGTTCTGCAACGTATGTTGCAAAAAAAAAAAAATATTTCAGCATATTCTACTTTAGGGAAAGAATCTGCACATTAAATAAGTATCTTTTTTTTGCATGTTCTAAGCAAAAATCTATATGAGATCATATATTTACATGTATATAATCATGAAATTTACATACTGCACATGTCTGAAGATGTCACTCGCCATTATCCATATAAAGGTTTCGACAACTAGCTGATGTGAAGATGAATCAAGAAAAGAAAATTCAACTGCCTCTGCAGGAAATCAAAGCCACGTTCTTTCACATCCATGACATAGAGCCAGTTGAATTTTCTTTCCTGAATTCCTGTTTACATCAGCCAGTTGTCAAAACCTTCATATAATGCACAGACACCTAAATCCATTTCAGTAAAACATCGTTAAGTCGTTACCCTAATAAATCATCAGTCCAGTTAAGTCATCATTTTTCTTTAGGCCCTTCCACCTCTCATAGACAACAATGTTATTAAATCCTCGTTTACTTGTCGCTAATTTTGGTTAACTCGTCATTATGAAAAAATTTGAGAAAGTGAGACAGACTATTTTTATGGCTCCCATTAAAAAAAGAGCTTGTTAACAGATTTACCATATGCTTAAAAGTCACCATAAAATCCTATATACCCAAACGGAACAGTTTAAGTAACGAAAGTTACGCTGGGGAAGTTCATTTGCAGACTAAGGTTTTTGGAACGTTGAGGACTGTTCAAGCTAGATCTCATTTCTGCATGGGCTCTACTGGAGAAACCACGAGACACCCAGGCTCTGTCGCAAGAAGCAAATTAAGCATTTCGGCCACCCAGGGCATCTCCGGCAAAACCAAAATTTATTGATACGTCAAAGATTACACATAGTGCAAGGAAATCAAAAATTATGTAAATTGAAGAATCAAATTAATCCAGTCAAAGTGCAATGGGCACGGATAATAAATAATCATAGAAAGCATGGGCTCTACTAATTTAGGGCTTGCAATTTAAACAAAATATCTTTGTTGAAAAAAATTAGACATTCTTTCCCAACTTGAGGTCTTCTGTTTACTTTCCCCTGCCCAGGGCCCCTCCACCAAGTCAAAAGTGTTCGAGATTACTTTGTAGTTGTATCATGAACTACTGATGAAGAATTAAAATACTAAAATATTAAATTTGATGTCTATGTAAAATTAATGTGCAATAGAGAGTTCTATTATGAAGAAAAGCTACTTATATATATAGCTTTAGACTAACAGTTGCTCTGTTAGTCTAAATTAAAAATTACTAGTATAAATCAAAGTGTACAGTGTTAGCGAGCTCACGTTTTTATTGTATATCGAGTGTGACCCTACTGCAACATTGATTCTAATCATCCCACTAATGTAAACATCCCAAAATGCCGTGATCGAATTTTATTCATAATCTTACGAATTTTGTGCTCCATAGATATTCATTGCGCAGTGAATCTAAGTCAATAACCACAGGCCCGTGTAAATGACAAGTCCAAGGAAACAAAGATAAATCAGTTAATTAATCTTTAATTATTAGGCTACTATAAATAAGGGCATTAAATATACGATTTACAAATAGAAGCTAGGATAGTGCATTACATAATTTCAATTTACATGGAGAGTGATAAATGGTTCGTAAAGTCGGAAGTGTGACTTACCCCAAATTCCGGTGAAGATCAACTTCACTACGGCGTAGCTGCCCATCTCACACTTATCTTGTGGACTTCCACAACCTCTCTCTATCTCACTCACTCAGTCTCTCTCTATCTCTCCTTGAGTCTATATCCCTCCACTCTTCTCAAACTTCATATATATATTTTTCTTTGGCTATCCGCCTACTCCTACCTATATTCCATAAACTTCATTTCATTCGCTAATTCCGATTTTCTTTCCTAAATTTTCTTTACCGAACTTCTCTTCACTTTACATTATTGGATAACATTTTCCTATGGACATGCGTTTCATTGGCTACTGCTATCCCTTTGGTTCGGTTGACGTTCCTGTGGGAACTATTCCCGGAATTCGCAAATCTCCTTTCACCTAATACCATCTGCTCTAACCCTGGACTTTCTCACGCTTTTACCTGTATACAAAATTCTGACCAGCTGCAAATATCATTGAAATATGAGCGCGGCCGCTGAATTTTATTACCATATTCTTCTTATACAACTTATACCGATTTCTTTCATAGTGTCCTGCACCCTTTATGCGATTCATTTCAGTCCCCATATTTATAGATCTGCTTATCGCTACTCTTTATACTACTTCTTCGATTCTGTATTCCTTACGTGCTACGCGCCAAATTTATAGGTTTCTTTCATGATCCATATTCTTTGGGACTCTAACTTCTAACACCTGGATAACACCTGGCTGGTATGGCTTTGAAATACATAATTTCAAAGTCCATCCTTTCATACCATTATTCCTTGACCGATACGATTATTTAACTTTGCTAATTTCTTTACAGTATAACATTCCTCCCCCTGACGCTAAAATTTGCTTACAGCAAATTTTAAAGCTTCAATCAACTTATGAGGATATGGGGTTGTAAAGAGGACTATAGTTACTCACTGTACTACACTATTACTTGGGCTCTGCCAAAAACTGTTGGGGTAAGTCACCACTTCTTTTACAATATATAGAAACATGAAGAAATATGAATAGTTATTGAACATAAACATTGCATAAACATTTCCTATATATAATAAACATGAACTCAAGCAATGATATCAATTTCACCATCAACTTAATAGAAGATGAGGTATGGTACATGGCATAAAATCTCCTATGCATTAGAGCCACTTTATGACAGTTCAACCGCAAACACTATACTTATTCAGCTGCAAAGAGAACTTTTGGACTTTGTAGAAAATAGGCAATCTCACATAAATAAAATTATCAAAAATATTTCTCCATCACCTGCATAAAATAGGGACATATTGACATTTTTTTTTTTTTTTTTTTTTTTTTTATCATCTGAAAATCATTTTGTGAAAATATCAGCATTCTCCTGAAATATATAAATATAAAATATAGCACGTGTTTGTTTCCATGAGTATAACCATATCATCGTTTACAAAATGATAACATAGTGGAACAAGTGAATACAAATAGGAAGATAGTTAACATAATGAGTAATAGGAATCGCATCCCTTGCGATATAAAAGATGCAGTAATATTTGTCCATGGTGCAAACCAATGACTCGGCGATACATGGTTCGCATAAAAGGCCAAAGTTGATAAGTTCGGGTGGAGAATTTCGAGGTTGGGATTCTCCAAACAGAAAGTTAGGGGTTGACATGTATGAATTGTCCTTCCATATAAACACAGTTTATCCGATATGCACCTGGTTTCTGCCTTGAACTGTACCACTTGTTTTTCTGGCGTAGTTCCCAAATGTAGAGTACTTGTCGCCACCGTGATGCGTTGAAAACTCACTGACACTGTCCCTTCGGCACACGAACTATAGGCGACAAAGGTCAATCGTGCTAAAGGGTTGCACGAGTAACAACCTTCTGCTGTAATTTCTTCCGTATGGAATTTCGGGCACACTGTACGCTGTTCCATCACGATGTGGTAATCTTCGAATGACAGATGCACATTGACAGGTTTGCTGAACAACAATTCAGACATTTGCTGTTCATTTTCGTCGATATAAAAATAGTGGTAACCGATAGTGCGTGGTAATGCTGAGACTTTATTCTCGATCATTCTGTGGAGAGCCGACGTCACCATGTGACAATGTAGCACTTCTTCATAAGCGCTACACTGTATACTGTTCTCATCGAAGATGAAAGAGTTCGTTAGCGAACTGTTAGTTTGGATTTGTCCAATAGCGTTGCCTTGAGGTACTCCTGCTGGAGCTGCATGTTCGATATACGCCTCCCTTTGTTTTCCTACTCGCATTATGAGTGAATGTTGCATTAACTGGGTTGGTTGGTCGTACGCGCCAAGAATATGAATTTTAACACCTTTTGTCGTGGACATGACATGATTTGTGACCGTCGCTTGAGATGACGCGTTCATGCTCTCTGTAATTTCCAAATCATAAAAACACGAGTATCCCGTGACGGCCCGTACTTCATAAGTCCTTAAATGATCAGGGACTAGGAAGGCTCTATAAAACAAACAACCTTGGGAGTCAATGATTGTGCATGTTGAGGAACCCGAATCCATCGCTATACATCTGTTTATTCCTGGGTATTGTTTAGACTCAGTCGTTTCCGCAACAAAACTTTTAGCTGGAACACAATGCTCGCCCCATCCACACATAGTGTTTTGAGGACACGCTACTTGGGCGACGGTTTTCAGTTCGGTAGGAAACGTGAAGTATTGTCTCTGGGTATTCCAATTACACCTGACCTTGTTCAATTTTATACTTAGAGAAAATATATTATTTTTGTTTTCATCTTGGAACCACAAACACTGAGTGAATTTCAAATTCTCGAGGGTAATCGTGGCGTGTGTGGTAAGTTTACAAGTGTCTTTGTCATGCACATTTTCACATTCGGTAATCGTTGAAGTCACTATTAAATGGTTATTGCATGTGGTGTCTAGCGAGCATACTACCGATAATAAAGCGAACAGCACCAACAGGGTCGCTGTTTGGTTAGGCATTCCAATCCCGTTTAAAAATTGTTGCGTTTGATCAACGGAGTGACGCAACCGGCGACCGACATGGACCCCTCCAATCATTGTTAATCTCGCTGTACCTCTAATTATGCGATAGGTGTGGTACACCACGCTGAAAACCGATTTGATAATTGTGAGAACAGTCGTCAAAGCTGTTTTGAGATATATGACCATAATAGAAGCCATTAGTATACACAATGCATACACAGTATATTGTATGGTCGGTGGCAAACATCGTAAATTTTCAAAGGCCGCTACACAGAAAAGACATGGCAATTTCCGGCAAATGGTTCTACCATTGATACGTAATTCTTCTCTCATCGTTAATCCGCCCTGTTCAGCCACAAATATAAATTGAAGGAGTCCCGGAAATCTGAGGAAATTCTCGGGCACCACTGCTTGCTTAACGGAATTATTGAAATGAACAATTTCTTCTAGTCCTTCTTTCCTTACTATTAAAACACCCGATGTAGAAACTCTAACTACCGGGTCATGAAATTCGATAAATTGTCCGTTATGATTAAAAATGGCTTCTTCTTGATCTAACAAAGCGCGACGATGCCACTTGTGCACACTAGGAATAAGATCTAGAAAGAGAAAAGTTGCGGTGTGTTTTTTTTTTGTTTTTTTTTTTTGTACTGATTCTTAGTGATTAAGGAAAGTCACCTTCCTATATACAAACCAGATTATATTAGATATCTCTCTCCATGAATATATTAAAGTTAAAATGGCAGCAAAATGTTACCATTTACTATTTTCTTATTAATTAATAGTAATGACATTCAATAGTTTCTGAGCTAGCGAATCTGCGATTCGGTCCAGAACAGTCTTTTCGGATTCTTGGTAATCACTTGGTTGTGATATCCAAGACATGAATTTTTCAGCCATGGTTGCATCATTTTCTACATGACTGTTACCGCTATTGGACGCATTAGAATTTTCTACGGAATTACTGTCCGCCCTTTGATCAATAATATTTAACTTCTGTACTCGACCATATTCATCCCGCGGTCGAAGATTATAATGGGACTCTTCTCTTATATTTCCGGAACTTTCCCTTTCAATGGATTCTTGCTCACCCCCCATTTCATTTTCGTCTATAAAAGGAAGGTCATCCCAAGCAATAGAAAAATTCTGTGGGGAGACATTCGGTTCGGCGCCTGTGTTGTCCCCCTGGTCATCTGTAACTGGTATTGTGTTATTTTTTGGGTATTGGTATGAATAGAGAAACTCGGGGAGATCCAAAAAGGCACTGTCGTCATTGTTGCTTTCTGTAGCTTGCGGTATTTCCGTATTTTCGTCCTGAGTCGTTTCTTGTCCTTCGTCTGCGGAATTCTCATCCTCTATTATTTCCGGGTAAGGTTCATAGGGTCTTTCTAATTGAATTTTCGTTAATCTGTCACTATGTACGCATTGACTAGGTTTCTCTGGTTTATAAATATGTTTTATACAAAATAGTACTGGTGATTTTTGTTCAACAATACGGTAAGGACCTGAAGATAATCTGCATAATTTACGATTAACTCCTTTCTTAAGTAAACCCGGATTATATAAATAAACCATATCACCTAATTTCAACTTTTTATCGAATGCGGTTTTCTCCCGATATTGCTCTTGCTGCTCAGCCGCTGCAAGCATACTTGTCCGCACAAATTCGTGCGCTTTTTGCAACTTCGGTAGCAATTGAAGAACATAATCTTCATGCGTATAGTAATTAAAAGTTTGGGGTTCTTTCAATAACTCCTCCGCTGTATTCATGTCTTTCCCAAAAAGGACAAAATATGGACTTTCTTTCAGTACCGCATGTACAGCGCTCCGGTAGGACATGAGAACATGGGGTAAAAGATCATCCCATTCATTTGATTCGTCTAAAAGGCATGACAAGGTATGCGTTAAGGTAGCGTGACACCTCTCATTAGAACTATTTGTTTGCGGATGTAACGCGGATGTTGAAAGTGGTTTTATTTTAAGCTTTTCCAGCATTGCTCGGAAAACTGACTTATGTAAGTTGGATCCCCTATCAGTGAGACAAAATTGCGGTCGGCCATAACGCGCAATTATTTCCGAATAAAATGTCCGTGCTAAGGTCTCGGACTTGATGTCAGGTAACGCTACTGCTTCAATAAATTTACTAAAATTATCCATCATCACCAATATGTATCTATTACCATGCGAAGTTATGTGAAAAGGACCCATTATATCAACCGATACTAACTGAAATGGCTCCGTAGGGATAAAATTACGTTGTAATGAAGCCTTTTTACGTGGGTCATGACTACGCCTTTCTAAACAAATACGACAAGTATTAACATGAATTTGACAGTCTCTGTAATAGCCGGGCCAAAAATACTGACTCCTGAGGCGCTGAAAAGTTTTGTCAAATCCCATGTGACTGCTTAAATTGTCGTGTATTTCCGTTAATATTTCATTACGCAAAACTAGGGGTATTACCACCTGTTCGATATAATCATCCCTGATGGGACGGATATCTTTAGATGCATAATGACATAAAAGACCATTTTTCATGAAATAAGCGTCACCCATCTTTTTAACTGGTTCCTCGTTTTGCCCAGTTAACATGTCAATAATAGGTTTTAATTGAGCATCGCGTCTTTGCTGTTCACGGATTCGTTGTTCTAATGATGAATGGTCGGTCGTTACAGTATTTATAGCACGGCTCAAACAATCTGGTGCTTGATTCGACTGTCCAGCAACGTGCTCGACTTGAAAATCATATTCGGCTAAATTCAAACACCACCTGGTCAGCCGAGGGTTTTTTGTCTTAAGCGAAATTAGGTATTGGAGTGGTCGATGATCGCTCTTTACCCGAAATCGTCTCCCAATTAAATAGGGCCTAAAATAGTTTATCCCCTCCATGATAGCAAGTAATTCTTGCTCCACTGCTGGATAATTTTGTTCCGCGGGTTTAAATTTACGGGACATGTACGCTATGGGGTGATTACCTCCATCATACTCTTGATACAAACAACACCCAATTCCTATTTTGCTGGCATCCGCGGACATAATAAATTCCTTGGTAAAGTCGGGAAATGCCAGTACAGGTGGGTTTCGTAGCGCTTGCTGAAGATATTTAAAAGCTTCTTGCTGCCTTTGGCCCCATATAAAATTTACATTTTTCTTAGTTAATTCAGTAAGGGGTTTGGCAATGTCAGAGTAAAATGGTATGAACTTCTTAAAAAAATTACACATGCCCAGGAAACGTCGAACTTCCTTTACCGTCCGTGGTTGCGGAAATTCGTCGATAGCTTTAACATTATCCGTGTGGGGACGAATTCCATTTTGCGAAATTATATGACCTAAATATTTAATCTCGGTTTGAAAGAATTTACATTTCTTCGGTGCAAGCTTTAAATTGTACTTCTCGAGTAATTTAAATACTCTGACCAATTTCTGTAAATGTGACTCAAGATCCGGACTAGCTATTAATATATCGTCAATGAAACAATGTATATAATCATCATTTAATTCTGATAGAAGACTATTAGCCAATTTTTGGAAAGCCACAGCACTATTCTTCATCCCCATGGGTAAACAATTGAATTGGAAACAGCCCTCCTCATTACGGAAGGAAACTAGGGGTCTATCCTCTTCGGCGAGTTCAAGCTGATAATATGCACTACAAAGATCCAGGCTGCTAAAATATTTGGCTCCCTTTAATTGTGCCAAAATGTCCTGGATTAAAGGTAATGCATACTCATCCGATTTGATTGCCTCATTTGTCCGTCTAAGATCGACAACCATGCGATACGTATTCTGTTCTCGTTTTCTCACCATGATTGTCGGTGCGGGGTGAGAACTGACACAAGGCTCAATTATTTTACTCTGCAACATGTCGTTAATTTGTTTCCTCATCTCTCCTCGTAAATGATAAGGTGTCCGATATATCGGCGACTTTTTTATTTCCTGATCCGACCACGAGATTTTATATTTTCCAAGAGACGTGCGCCCAATTTCACTGATATCGCGGGCGAAAACATGGGCATAGCTCAAAAGCAAAGGGGTTAGTTTTCTTTTGATCCCTGGTGGCAAGTCACCTAAGTCAAAGTCATGTTCTGTTAATTTATTTAATTTCTTATTCTCCAATGGTATTGGAGGTTCACCTATTTCGTCACAATCGATTACTGAAACTCTTCCCAGCTTCGTACCTTTACTTACATGTTTATGATGTTGTGATACATTGGCAATTAACACATTAATTTTCCCATGCTCATCGACCTTTCCCACTGAATGGGCCACCCATACTGAATTTGTCATATTCCTATTTCTTGGTGAAACTTCTACCTCATTTCCACATTGAAGTTGTGGAACCTTCACTGATATAATTTTAGACGATCGCGCCGGTAACCACAGTTTTTCGCTCAATGTGATATTTACACTACTACTGCCATTAGGAGTCGCACCTGGTGTACCTACTAATAAGGGGATATTCGTAGACTGATTACGCAAACATCCATTTCCTACATCCAAAATGAACTTTCCCGATTTTATAAAGTCAAAACCTAAAATGACCTTATACTCTTTACTGAGCTCATAGTCGGAAACATACACTTTCTGATTAATTGTAAAAGATCCGACTTCTATAGGTACACTAAAACATGAATTATGGGGCAGTGTTTGTCCCGTGACACCACGAATTTCAATCTTATCATTTAGTATCTCTTGACATTGCGCATTATTTACAATTCTTTGCATGAGAATGGGGTCAATGACACTTATACAAGCCCCGGAATCCACGAGAGCGGGGAATTCGAGTGAACCCACTCGTACTATTATAATAGGTAGGTTATGGCCTAAAATTCCCGGTTGGTTAAGGAAGGATACGCAATTTTTGTGTAGTTGGCCTCCCCTACCCAAAAATTGTCACTGCCTCTCCCTTTGCTGACCGTTCCTGCTCTGACTTCTATAATTCCCTCTTCGGGAGGAAAAGTTTGCTCTATTCATTGGAGTAGGCCTCCTCGGAAAAACGCTGACATTCGGACAATGTCGAATGAAGTGTGCTCTTGATCCACATTGAAAACAGGCGCGGTTGCCTTGTTGGGGTGCTCTAGCTAAAGGCCGTGGTGGGTTATTGTATCGTTGGGGAAAGTTACGAGTGTGGGATTGTTGATTATGAATGGGAGCGAAACTGCTCCTATTGTGAGACCCTTTTACCTCTCTCATCTCCTTGGAGAGTTCCTCAAGTTTAGTACGCTGTTGTACCGACTCATTCATAATTTCGGCCATCATTGATTGCAAAGATGCGAAATCGAAATTTGACTGCGGCTGTTGACTCGAGGCTACATTAACTGTCCCGAATGAACGGCAAAGACCTTCATTGTTTTCTATTAACGTGGCGATTTTAATCGCCGTTGCTAGATCTTGGGGATCCTGGTTTAACACACTTTTTTGAATTCGGGGATTAAGTCCCGCTAGAAATTGGGATAATTTTGTGCGGTCGGCGAGACGCTCCACTTCCGGGCTAGAAAAATTTGCCCCTTCAAGGAAACCGAAAGCCGCATTCTTGATTCGTGAAGCGAATTCTTTGACGTTCTCATTTGCCTTTTGTTTACAACCCGTGAAATTTTGCAAATGATATGTTAAGGGAAATTCGTTGTGGAAAAACTTCAAAAATTCAGTTTTGAAACGTTCATAATTTGTTTCCGATCTCAGTTCCGGGCTGGTGGCAACAAATTCGGCAGCGCGTCCTTTTAATTTTGATTTCAGGACAATTAATTTTTCATTATCCTGCCAGTCTGCTAATTTTGCGGTATCCTCTAGGGATTCAATGAAATATTCGGCCGAAAACGACGGTTCTGCACCGGAAAAATTTGCGATTAGCCCTAAATAGCCAGTGATTGTGTTAACCTTTACTTGGGGTGCTTCACCCGATGAATGCACCACACTACTACCACCGTGATTAGGCATTGTAATATACCGCTTACGAAAAGTTATTGAATATTAATATGAAATTACGTTATATATTAATGCAACCTTGGACTCACATTGACACGGTACTGGTCTGAGGCACCATTGTTAACGATTTCACGTTTTTATTGTATATCGAGTGTGACCCTACTGCAACATTGATTCTAATCATCCCACTAATGTAAACATCCCAAAATGCCGTGATCGAATTTTATTCATAATCTTACGAATTTTGTGCTCCATAGATATTCATTGCGCAGTGAATCTAAGTCAATAACCACAGGCCCGTGTAAATGACAAGTCCAAGGAAACAAAGATAAATCAGTTAATTAATCTTTAATTATTAGGCTACTATAAATAAGGGCATTAAATATACGATTTACAAATAGAAGCTAGGATAGTGCATTACATAATTTCAATTTACATGGAGAGTGATAAATGGTTCGTAAAGTCGGAAGTGTGACTTACCCCAAATTCCGGTGAAGATCAACTTCACTACGGCGTAGCTGCCCATCTCACACTTATCTTGTGGACTTCCACAACCTCTCTCTATCTCACTCACTCAGTCTCTCTCTATCTCTCCTTGAGTCTATATCCCTCCACTCTTCTCAAACTTCATATATATATTTTTCTTTGGCTATCCGCCTACTCCTACCTATATTCCATAAACTTCATTTCATTCGCTAATTCCGATTTTCTTTCCTAAATTTTCTTTACCGAACTTCTCTTCACTTTACATTATTGGATAACATTTTCCTATGGACATGCGTTTCATTGGCTACTGCTATCCCTTTGGTTCGGTTGACGTTCCTGTGGGAACTATTCCCGGAATTCGCAAATCTCCTTTCACCTAATACCATCTGCTCTAACCCTGGACTTTCTCACGCTTTTACCTGTATACAAAATTCTGACCAGCTGCAAATATCATTGAAATATGAGCGCGGCCGCTGAATTTTATTACCATATTCTTCTTATACAACTTATACCGATTTCTTTCATAGTGTCCTGCACCCTTTATGCGATTCATTTCAGTCCCCATATTTATAGATCTGCTTATCGCTACTCTTTATACTACTTCTTCGATTCTGTATTCCTTACGTGCTACGTGCCAAATTTATAGGTTTCTTTCATGATCCATATTCTTTGGGACTCTAACTTCTAACACCTGGATAACACCTGGCTGGTATGGCTTTGAAATACATAATTTCAAAGTCCATCCTTTCATACCATTATTCCTTGACCGATACGATTATTTAACTTTGCTAATTTCTTTACAGTATAACAACAGTACATTTTACCACAATAATTTAAGTAATAGGAGATAAAAAAGGTAAAAAATTGCTATTATTTATTCTTTCGCGATCTATAAATTTTACTAATATTGTTCTTGTGATTCATACTTTAATAAATTTCATATTACTTTAAATTTATACGATTTTCACAACATTGCACATTGAAACTGACGGCACTCCACTTAAGCCATCATGATTTTTCAATAACTTGAGGTGATGACTTATCAAGGTTTTACTGTATTAGTCTATACTTACTGAATGTGTATGAGTTGCATGCAAGGGTTAAGCAGTAGTCTATTTACACTTACGTTTCATCCTCAATTTTGTTGCTGTCTTCAGGAACTGATGGACTCTTAACCTCGGACAGATTCTCTTGAATTGATGGCAATGAGTCTGAAACATGCGATCGAATATCTTCAACAGATTCATTTTCCTTTAGTTCTGAAACAGTTCTTAGCGAAGAGGCTGCCGCATCAGTCGCAGCCAGTGTCTCTGCTGTTGGGACGGAACTGCTGCTTGGTTTCGTTGAAGTTTTTTCAGAATCCGATACTAAAACAGCAAATAGAAAAATTCAAATCAGAAATTTCAGGAAAACGATAACAAAGATTAAACATGGATAAGCATTCCAGAAAGTTATTAGTTTTTCCTTAGTCAGAAAGAAATTGTGATAAAAAAAAAATTGAATCAACAATGAATTCAGAGAATGAATAAAAACTTACAACACCAATCAGACAAACACATAAATGGAAGTCACAAGCTTTATTTTAGTTGGTTAATGATTGAAAGCTATACGAAGATATTCATAATGAATTTCTTTTAAAGATTACGTTTTTTCAAAATAAAAACTAATTTATATATATATATATACAGTATATCACATCATTGTAAATAAAATTCATATTTTTAAAAACATAAAGAATAATTTTTTCAAGATGTTAGATGGCATATGGACAGAGATGGATTTAACAGAGGGCGCACCAGGCGCGTGCTCAGGGCCCTGACTTTCGAAGGGTCCTGAATTCCCTTCCCCCAATTTTACACTTACACAATTTTAAACCCAAAAACCCCAACTTTACATTTTTTTTCTAATTTAATTTAAAAGGAACCCAATATTTTATTATGCACCCAGGGCCTCAACCAACCAAAATCCACTTCTACATATGGGTGCAAAATGAATGAGAAAAACAACCCTTTTCATTCCTTAACACTAAAGTAGAATTACAGATTGCTACCAGATATTTTCATGCACTAAAAATTAAAGGATGACTTTTCTTTTCTAAGTACCAAAATTATTTGCATGTGTGGACTAAAGCCAGGAAATTACTGTAGTTGATTGTAATAAAATAGCACGATTTACCATTTTTAGGACTTGAAGGTGAAGAGCTAACATAATATTTGCTCTTCTGTTTGCTTTTCTCAAAAACTTCAAGTGCTTTGTGCTCTAGTTTTTTTACTTCTTTTTCTTCAAAGTCCAATTTCTTTTGCCAATTTAACAAAGTCTCAACATGGCTTCTACGCTGAATAAGCCGTTGCTCTTTCTTTGTTAGATACCTAAAACAATATAAAATTTTAAGACAGTTAGAATGATTTAAAAAGAAATGTATTAATGGACAAGGTAGCAATATTGCAAGTTCACACAGCATCTCATGAATGTCAGAACTGTTCCACCAGACTTAGGGCCCATTCAAGTATTACATCAGCACCTTTTTATGACAAGGAGAGGGGAGGAGTTTGAATGATTATGCAATAGGGTTTGAAAATATGAAATTGGGAAATGATCTATGTTTTTTAAAAGCACAGCATGTAAGTAAATTAGAAGACCTTATCATTGTTAGACTGACTATAATAATATATAAAGGTATTTTTTCTTCAATATTAAAAAAAATTATGTCTTGGGGGGAGCCCCATCTCTGCGTACTCCTCCAAGAGTCACAGAAGTCTCCTAGACAGGGACCAGTACCAGTCTAGGAGACTTTAGGCCCAGGTTACTTAATTTTGCTGAGAAGTGGGTAAAAGGGTCAAAAATGCTCAAAATTCTGCTGACATAGTATTCGTGAATGGTGTCTTATTCTGTTGTAGAGAGGTACCAAAGGGTGGATTTACATCTACAGACATAGTGTCGTGTCAAACACAGCAAACATTCTTCAATATAAAAACCAATGAACATATTCATATCTATCTTATCGTGGTTAGGCAGATGCAAACAAGCCACCATAAGTGTCTGCGGATATGAATGCACCCTATAAGTTCATGCAGCAGAAATCAAAGTAGATAAAGAATTTTTTATTGAAACAAAACTGGAAAATTTGTGTTCATACTAAGAATAATAAATATACTTTTAATATGCAATTTAAAAAAAAAAATTCCTTTATTATTGTAATCTCAAGTACATACCTCTTATTTGCTTCCAGCCTTTTAATGCCTTGAAGTATCGATTCTAACGATTGTGTTGTAAAATGGGATGAAGCAGACTCATATTTTGTAGACTTGGAATGATCACTCTGAGGTGGCCCAGCTTGTTTATCATCAGAGCTGTTTGATGCTCCTGGCAAAGGAATACTAGGAATACCAGAGCCAACAGTTTGGATACCTGAGGAACAAAAGAAAAAATAATTACCACATTACAAGTAATGTATTAATAATGATATTAATTTTCTGAATAACTCTGCATATATAATGTATATATAAACCTTGTATACACCTGATGTTACCCGATTTAATATCAGGTGTTACCTGATTTAATATAACAGCCTTGTTACCTGATTTAATATCGTTATTAATATATAATACCCAATTTTTGTTCAGTAGCCTTCATTTGCCTTGAACACATAGCAATTGTCTTTGAGAGGTAACAGTGAAAATTAAATAGATCAGAAAGTAAGCATTTTACACAATGTATTGTAGCATTAAAAATGAAGCTTACAACTGCAATTGATATTTATGATTTGTGATTGAAAGCCAAAAAAAATCTTGCATGAATAGTGTATTAAACTATGCCACGAAGAAAGTGTGCTTACCTGGTGATGAAGACCTTGATGATGTACCTTGTACAGCTTCTAATGCATCATCACTTTTTACAATTTCCTGAGAGATTAATTTAAATGTGCATGAATGAAACAAAATTACCCACAAAGTATAAAACTTTCACTTTCTAATAAATAATTAAAAAAAACCCTCATTTCTTCAATATACAAAGAACTACATTCAAAAACAAGTATTTAAAACAAGCATCTTTTGCTTTATGTGATCTCACTTTGTATATTTTCACTATAACACAATTTTGAAAAGTCAATGTATGAAATCGCAGCCTGTGGAATTCTGCCTAGAGTTTGATTTTTATTCTGAAAACGAACTTGAAAACTGAAGATATGGCAATGAATGATAAAATCTATTGATTTCATAATATAGATTTTAAAAAATGTGCATGAAACATTAAAATTTAAGTCATCAGAGCTCACCAATGAACATCTTTCCGTAACATTGACAATGTAATTGAAGATAATGATCCTAAGATAATTGCAATTTTCTTGTCTTTTGAAATCTTTTGTGAAATATTTTTAAGACATCACAAAACTAATAAAGCTACATAGCATCAAGTATATAAAAAGGAAATACGCACTCAAAAACCACATCTTCGTAAGAGCAACTGGAAAGTGTAAGATTAAAAAATAAACAGACTGTTTCACACATATAGATGACGCAACATTATATAGACCAGAGTTTCCCAACATTTTCGATGTCGTGGAGCCAGGCCATAACTAGGAGTTTTGCTGCCCCCACAACTTCAAAATTTGATAATTTTGTAATGGTGTTCTATAGCTGCCGTCTCCTAAATTTTGCCACCCAAGGAAGTTGCCCCATGCCCTCCTCTAGTTCTGGCCCTGCGTGGACCTCATGTAGTGAATGTCAATACTCCACGGAATCTCTATGTAATGTCAGAAGGTCAATTTAGAGAGGCCCCCTCCAATGAAAGCAAAAATGTATTGTTTTTTTTCATTTTTCATATCATAAAAAATTTATTAAATTACGATTTCACAGCACAAAATGTGTCGTTCATGCAAAGGCAGTAAATGAAAATGATTCGCGACTCTTCAAAAAGTACTCAGGGGCCATTCAAGTATTACGTAAGCAGATTTTCAGTCATTTTTGACCCCCCCCCCTTGTCAGCAAAAGTCAACAAAACACTGAACCCCCCCCCCCCGAACCCCCAGCAAAATTTCATCAGCAGCTTAGAATATTTCATATCTTCAAAGAGGGGTGGTTGATGACATAAGCAGCCATCAACCCCCCCCCCCCGTCATCAAAAGTCAGCAAATCCGAAACACCCCCCCCCCCCCCGATGCTGACTTAATACTTGAATGACCTCTCATGGGGGATCTGTGGAAAACAGGTAGAAAAGAACCGATAAAGACTATATGCTTTTAACAAATATTAAAATAATAATAATTAATCAAATAAAACTTGATTAATTTATTTCAAATGAAAAGAAATGAGATGATACATACCACTACACTGCATTGTTCAAGGCTGGAAATAGGAGCAGCAGAGCCTGTTGAAGGAGAAGGGGATGGAGTTTTGACATCAGATTTGATAAAGGATGCAACAGAGTCCTGCCCTGGAAATGAATGAAAAAAAGAGCCCTCAAGTAAAATTTCTTGCAAATGATAGAGGGATGCAGGAAAAAAAATCAAATAAGTTTCTTTGTTAAAGGGGATCTTACTTTTTGTAGCTGATTCTATCGATGAAGATTATAAGCAAAGGTTTTACATTGTCTCCCCCCCCCCCCCATCCCATGCCAGACACATAATAGGAAAATTTTCAATTTTTGGATTTATTAGCTATTTTGTTAAGTTTTGCCAGGGAACGTGAATGTGTATCTCTTATTGAAACAATGTAGCAAAACATTTTAGGAAAAACCATATCCATAAACATGGGTAGAGTGAACATTCAAAAGTCATTTCTCAAAATCTTTTTTCCTTCCAAGAATTTGCACATTCACACTTCTGCCATAAGGGAGACATGTTATTTAATGTCATACACTGACAGGATGTATTAAAGAAATAGAAAGATTTCAACTTTTGTATTATCAGCAACTACACAGTCTCTCCTGGGTTATTACACTATTGTCTAGAAATTAAAAAGAGAAGCACAACCACACCCAGAACAGAAGTAGTGGAGTTTCAATGACACAGGCTCTGAAACTTTCTTTTTATATGCAACAAATGGTCAGCAATGCATTTTCAGTTGTTGGACACACTTTAACCCTTAAATGCGTAGCTTTGCATATATGCAACAGGTGCTTTTTATATGTTTATTACTGCAGTCAGTTTACAGACAAAAATTCAGAATCAACATTGCACATAAGCTGAGGTCATTTTCTTTCCATTTTATATTTTTAATTGGCTGGTAGATGTCCCAATTAATGACAATAACTCTGTTTGTTACAGACCATGTGTGGCAGTGATTTCACTGATTTGTTGAAATGTTTTGTTTTGATTTCTTTTTTTTACCTTGAAGTTTGCAGCCTGATTTTCTTAGTAGTGCGACTAAGAAAGAAAATAGTTATATATTTAGAATTCAATATTACTTCAATACACTTATTTCATGGGTGATTTTTGAGGCTCTATATCGCCCCTTTAAGTGCCTTGCATAAGCAGTAAAATTTGAGATAAATGCTTATAATGACTTTTCACACTTTCTATATGTGTCATCAACTATAGAAAAAAAATTGAGTATTTAATGGTTAAGACAGCATATACAAATACCACAGCTTTTACATGCACTGATTCCTTAAAAAATTCCTTCCTCCTTGCCAGATTATGACCCACCTCTTTGTCTGAAGGAAGAGATAAAAGCTAGTAGTCAAAAATCTGGGACATATTAGAAAAGTGTGTGTATGTGAATGAAAGTGTGTGTATATGAATCTATAGTGAAGTGCTGTTTTAGTGTAATGCTTGTTATAGTGCTGCCATCTATTTTTTGAACTACAAGTGAAATGTACTGATTGAATATTTGTATTGTTTTAGGCCTGTTGCTCTCTATAGAAAAACTTTTTAATGGGGGAGATCAACTTCTCACAATTTCACCTCAAAGTTGGGGAACCCCCAGAAAACCAACTTCAGCCAACCACCACAGTGGCAATAGTGGGGTTCGAACCCAGGTACTCACTATGTCCACTCTATCACCACAGTGGAATTTTTTTTTAGAAATTCCCCAGAGGTATGTTCATAAGTGCATTAAGTTTCAGTAGTAGCAGTGGAATTTGGACACAAGAAAATAATAAATGGAAATGCAGTCTCATCACATGCTAATAGGAGGAAATGCAA
The DNA here is from genome assembly GCF_987345545.1 of Pholcus phalangioides. Taxonomy (NCBI): domain Eukaryota; kingdom Metazoa; phylum Arthropoda; class Arachnida; order Araneae; family Pholcidae; genus Pholcus; species Pholcus phalangioides. The sequence continues at coordinate 14,873,430 of NW_028301601.1, read as the reverse complement.
AAAGTTATCAAGTTAAAGTAATAATAGTAAATTAATAATAATAAACTCCTGAATTGTAAAACAGAATTAAACACTAATGAATATTAATGCACTTACTTTTCAATGATTCCGAGGGCAAAGAAATAGGATCTTTGAGTTGTTTACTTTTTTCAGCTGACATTGTTTGCTGAGCCTTTATAATAACACTACGATACGTTTCTTGAAGGCAGCGCAACTGAGCTCGCTCCTGTCGTAACTGAATCATTAATTCTTGCTGTCTGTTGTGAATTACAGGAAGCTTGTCCGTGCTATTTCTTTCCAACAGCTTTCTATAAAACATTGAAAAAATATAGTTGGGATATTAAAAAAAATTGTGTAAAAAGAAAAAGAAAGTCTTCAAATAATTCCTACATTGTCCAGTTTTCTTCTCAAGAGCAGGTGGAACCTCAAAACAATACTTACATGACAAGAAAATTCTGACATTTGCAATTTTCACTTGAAAATATGGAAAAAGATGGCAGCACCAATATAACATGAAAGCAGCATAACTCTGACAACATAAATATGTAAAGGCCATGCATTTATACACACACACCTGCTGTAAGGTTCAGGAGAAAAGAGGTTGGAAAAAGGCAGAGGAGAAACAGGAGTCGTGTGAGAGAGAAACGAGAACGATTTGAGACATTCGAAAAAGAGGGATAGTGTGAAAGTTTGTACCAAAGAGACAGGACGGTTTCGTTGGAGGTGTTGGATAATAAATTAAATAAAGTGTTGTTTTCTTCTTTTGGGAGTCTAGAATCCAGTTATTTCGTCCTGAAATTGTAGTGGAGGTACAGCCGAGGACCTACGACCGATAAGAAGTTGGGGGAAAGTTTACTCCTGCCTATACCAATTTACTGGAAATTTCACCAGAAGAATGTTTACATGCTGTGTGTACAGTTAAGTAGTCATGGCATTCTTCGCATAGTATTTTTACCAGATAAAGTCTGGCAGTTGGAAGTAACACTCCAATGGATGCTTGTGAACAGAGCATGGCAATGTAGAAATTTCAGTTGGTTTATAAAACTTTAACATAGTAGTTAATCAAAATTTTCAGGTCTACTCAAAGAAATAATTCAAGGAAGAACTAACTCAGATAATCATAAGATAACATCTAAGGATAAAAAACTTCCATGATGTGCACCACAGAGCACAACTGTATGTCATAAATTATGATAAGTGAGGAGAATAAGCCGGGATCATAAGGAAAAGACCAAGAAATGAAGCTGCGGTTCTTTTCTATTGATATTAATCAGATATGGTTATTTGCAGCAACTTCACTAATAAATCAGTATGCATCAAAATCTTCACTGCTCACTTTTACACTTGAAAAATCTATGAAAAAACTCAAATTTCTATATACAGCACATTTCTTAAATAAATATACCTCCAGATTGCCAAGAATCAACAAGTTAAAGAGCTTTAATGTCTTTACATCAGTTTTTTGTGTTTTATAACAGAAAAACACATCTACTGCTTATGATTTGACATAAAATCTATGTAATGGCACATATAATTGATCACTACACAGCTGAAGTCATGAAAGCGTGGGATACGTGAATGATGTACAAAAACATTACATTTGCTCCAAACGTAATAAGAAAAGACTATAAAAGACATTTCTCCTTCATATACAATCGGCTCCACCTAAACGTATATCACCGGTTCCAGTACACACTATCCGATAGGGCTGGGTATTCGGTTATGAAGGGAACAATGCAATTACTGTTTAACACCGTTAGTATAGAAAGATCAATAGCACCTGAAGAAAGATCAATATTGATAAAGCTTCTGGAATAAATTAAACATCAAAATTATTTTGAATTACAATGATCACAATACCTAAATACCTATGATTTTTACTTTTCATTGTGAAAGTTAGCACAGGCCCGTCATTTATGCGCCGGGCCCCCCCCCCCGGCTTTTGAAAATACACTAAAAATGGTATATATATACAAAAAAAAAATTTATATACATAAATACATTGAGTACATGTTCTTTGCCCCCCCCCCCCCCGGAAAAAGTTGAAATGACTGCCCTGAGTTAGCGCTCTCTAAGGGCTCAACAGTGAATAGAAATAAAATAATTAAATGTGCGTACTGGAAATAACTTAAAAACTTTCAGGCCAGTGCCCACTTTCAAAACTAGGTTTTTCCCCCCAAGTCTTAACTTAGCAATACATTTGCCATTAATTCCAAATGATTTATCCAGTAAAAATATTGTACAGGTGATTCTCACAAAATTGGCCTAAATTATGCCCCCCCCCCCAGCAGTTTACATTAAATATGTTGACACAGAACTTTTTTTTTATCACTTTCTATTTATATTCCAGTTTCTCACAAGTCACCTTTTTTCCCATCAATAGATTACTAAAATTTGCTTAAACAAATTTTCATTTGTTAAAGAAATGTCGTTCTCCTGGCTGTCCTAAGCCCATTTTTCTGTCCCGTCCAGTAACCCAACATTTTTAGGCAGGCTTTCTTTGAGCCATGAAAGAGGATAGTGCGTCATTGTATGTCTTTACACAGAAACTTATATTATTTAAATGGGCTCTTTCAATTGTCTTCTAGTAATCTGTTGATTTCTGTAATCCGGCACACCCTGGTCTGATATGTACAGGATTAGCGAGAGGCCATTTGTATTTCTGAAAAGCACATGTTTTCAACATGCTTAGTTTTTGATCAGTGTTGCAAAACATATAAAAATGTCTCACACTTACTTCTTCAGTAGTTCCAGCCACTTCAGTTCTGCCTTAACTTTCTCTACCAATGACTTCTCCTGGAACTGCAGCATGGTCAACTGCTGTTGAGCTCTGAGTTCTTCCTCACGAGCCATTTTTTGCACCATGTTCAATGTGAGCTCATTGAAAAGTTCTGTACCGCCAGACATACGTTTATGATTGCCTTTAGCAGTATTTGAAGTGGTAGAGGATTCATCAGTGCTCACAGCAGTTGAAGCCAATGACTCCTAGGAAAAATTCACACTCATCAATCCCTCAAACATGAAATAAACTTACATATGATTCTATCGGCTAAAAAAAACTATGTCTAATCAAACCATGGCAAAAACTATTTACATAAATCAGTAACATTGAGCAATAAAAATTCTGAGTCATTAGAAAATACTTTCTTGATAGCATAGCTAAGACACCTGGGCCGGTCTGCTATGTCAAGACATGGCTGAAAAGCTCAACCAAGTGCTGGGGGCTCAACTGGGAGCCTGCAACACAAAGTCCCTTAGGCCGGCACCTGGCTGGTCTGCAACTCTGAAATATGACAGCAAAAGCTCAACAGGTTGATGAGGGCTCAACTGGGAGCCTGTAACACAAAGTCAGCGAGAGTACTCTAAAATAAGGTGGCAGAAGCTCAACCGATTGCTGGGGGCCCAAATGGGAGTCCGCACTAATCCCTTTGGCCGGCAACAGTAAAGACATGGCTGAAAAGCATATAATCCCACCGAATGAGGTATCTGTAATATATAATAACCGATTAATATATTAATAACCGGCAGCAATGTTTCAGAGCTGTTTTGTAAATTTATTGCTTTTGTACTTTTTTGCTCTTATTATTATTATTATTTTTTTTTGTGGTTTTTCTGTTTTATCATTGTGTAAGCACACATGTAATTTACACAATCCTTTAAGCTACTGTCTCATTTTTTGCAAAATTTGAAAGAAAATCTTAGAATGTGAAAGTAGTAGTAGCCACTTCCACAAAAATGGGTACAGGAGGTACAAAATGAGTAGACATCCAACAATCAATCATTAGCATTGTAGGATTTTGTTAAAGCTTTTCCCCCCCTTTTCGCTTTTTTGCTAAAGGAATTTTTTATCTAGCTTAATCCCTGATACACACATAATAAAGCATCCAGGGCAATGGCTAAAATTTATAATGGTCGATAGAGCCTGGGTAGTGTATGGTATAAAATGAAAAAAAATGAGCATAGCTAAGACAGGTGTAAGATAGGGAGAAAGAAATCATATACGGAGTCATTATTTTATTTGATATTAGATGAGGATTTGATAGACAATTAAAATCAAGTACTCACATTATCTGATAGACTAGCTGGAGATGGTGAGGAAATATTTTCTGATCCATTTCTATTTTTCAAAGAAGGAACTTCTTCTGCAAGAGTTTTTTTTTTCAGAATTAATTCAATGGAAAATCAAAACAGCAAAGAAAAACACCTTGGAAACTCTCTCTTAAAATGAAAGATACTCCCTCTATAAAATTTGTACGTTTAAAAATCTATATATATAAAATTGATTTTCTGTCTGTCTGTGTATGTGTGTGTGTTCTCTATACAAATCTACAATTTTAGATAGATCGTCGCCAAATTTTGCATATATACCAAATGGAACCCGACTTGAACGATAGGCTACTTTAAAAGTTTGTCAGACCAGGGCAAATGCCCCAAATGGGCAAAAAACTGTCAGGCAACAATGGTTTCTCGGCCTCAACAATCACTTTCCGAACGTTTACTTTGGTTACCATGGTTCCTTAGCAATGCGTTTCAGACGTGTATATGCCTTTACAATGGTTTGTCATTTCTTCAACGCTGTCAGTACATGTATAATATTTATGCCTTTATAATGGTTGGCCACATTTTCAATACTCCCAGTAATGAGGTTTTCTGAATGACGTCGTTATCATCATCAGCATCGCTTTGAGGGTCAGGGAAAGGGTGATCCTCATAGAAATGAGTGTTGATATTGCCGATTTTAATGTAGAAGTATGAAAATTTGGTGGGGGGGGGGTTTTCTGTCACATCAATAATTTTAAAAATTGTATTAAATACTTGATTTTTGAAATATTGAGTTCGCTTAGAGATATACGAAGCCCAAGAGATTAAACATGAAGTAATCAGCCGGACCTACTTTCGAGTTGGATATCCAGGCAATAACATTGATTTCAACTTTTTATTTACATCTTCTCAAGCATGAAAATTAATGCCTCCGTATTGTCTTTTAATATTAAATTGCATAAATTCATGTGGGTTAGGATATTTTAAAATTAATTATGGGCCCGTATACATTTAAAAAATTCCACAGCTTTAACTAAGCATTTTTGGAAGCTGAAACAGGCAGAAATAGATAACTTGAAGGTCAGGGGGAGGGGGAATCGAAATACCTAGCGCCCTTAAAGAAGGGAAAAAAAATATATATATTCATTTCTACGTTTCCTTAAATCTAGATTTGTTTATTTCATGAGTCGCGCAGGAAGTCGCCATATTGGTTAACTTAGACACGGTTTGCATGCCCCTTAAAGAAAGAGAGAGATAGCACGTGATCCAAAAAGCTTCATTGAAGAAAACTCCGGGCAACACCGGGTATTATAGCTAGTGTTTTATAAAAGTAGCCATCTCAATCTGAAGTTACAAAAATCTGGAGTGCAATTTAGACATTACACTATACAGGACCAGGACTAAATAAAACCTGTTTGCAAATTCTTTTCCTTTATTTTGCTCCTAAAATATTTTATTTACTTTCACAGTTGATAATTCAACAATAACCATGCACATTGTTTTTTTATAAATTGAAAATTATTTTTTATATAAAAAAATATTGAAAATTACCTGTTTGATATTGTAATATAAACTTTGATCTTGCATGTGTCACTAAATGTCAATTTTTTAAAAATCTATAAATTATATATTCCTGTTGCCATTTATAATTCTTTATACTATACAGTCTATGTACACTATACCAGTGGTTCTCAACCGGGGGCCATGGAGGAAAAATTTGCAAAAGGGGAGCTACGGCTGCTGATAAGGGGGCCATGAAGAAATTGATTAAAAGAGTGACCAAATAGTTTATTTCAAACAAAATGCATAGAATATTTTTTCGCAATTTTCCCCCTATTTAAGTAACATTAATATAAAATTCGATAGATTTTTGATTGGCTGGCAGGATATAGCAACACCGAGCATAAGGATCTAAGTAGTTGAAAGATGAAATTTAGCACTTGAAGTACCAAAAATTTTAAGAGTTTCACGAAAACAAGCACAATGATTTCTTTTTTGTGTGTGTTCATCCAATTTTTCATAAGTAGGGCTCTGATTTTTATGACCTAAAGATGAAACATCGCTGCTAATAAGTTATTAGCAACTATGCTTCTTCTTTAGGTCATAAAAGCCAGAGCCCTAATCATAAGCTTGTGTTATCAATAATTATAAGGTTTGGAGATGGATATATTTATATATACAGTGTCACTTTATTGACAGTGCCATTTATTTGAAGACAACTAACCGTTAAATGCGGATAAAACAATTTTGTTGGCATCCGGAGACAGGGAACAACTTTGTAATTGGGTTTTTGAGCACACGGTGTACGTATAAGAAGTTAACATTTTTATTTTAATAACTATTCAACCCCTCGCAACATGAATGGCATATCTGAGTACGACACGAAATTTGGATAATTTTTCTAACTGAAAATATTCCTGTAGGGTGAACACAGTTTGTCAGTAAAATACCACACGTCTTGTTACCTATGCACCCTGTACATTACACATACTAGTGTTTGCTATGTAAAATATTGTGTAAGCCAAAACTCACACGTTGCTTCGTTCGCCTGCGAGACAGAGGCCATATTATGAGCCAAATAGACACTTGGAGATAGCTTGTCATCCAACAAGACATCAGATTTTCATGATGAATATAAATCTCACCGTATCGAAATTATAATCAATAAACCAATAATTTTCTTATTCAAAATCTGATTATATATAATTTCTAATTAGTTTGAAATTCTGATTTACCCAAATTCAAATTTACCACAGAAAAACTAATTTGTAAATAAATCAAACTTCATCCTGTCATACGCATATGCCGTCTTCAAGCGCAAAGTTTACATTGATTGAAAATAATTTATTATGTATTTTTTATTACTGTGATGTGTTATGTTTATTTTGCTTTTTCGTTATTTTCGTAAATTAAAAATTAATTAAATTCAAACAAATATTTATATTTCAAACAATATTTGAATAATTGTCTTTTAACGGGAAAACGAGCGGGGGTTAGGAAATTAATCATGGTCGCAAGGGAGCCACAGGAATGAAAAATGGTTGAAAGGGGGCCATGGGAAAAAAAGGCTGAGAACCATTGCACTGTACTGTCCTGTACAGTGCAGTGCTAATACGGCCTTCATCTCATGAACTGTTAGTCGTACGGGTATGATTCCAATTTTAAAAATTCTTTAAATGCGTCGAAAATTACTCTTTATCAATATAGAGTGTAGAAATACAATGTCGCAGAATTTTAAAAAAACTAAATATTTATTTGGTTCTCACTGTCTCTAATTTCCAATTAAAAAGTGGTTGCCCTGCCTTTTCTGAACCAAAAAAAAAAAACTCATGTTTTTAACATCAACATGCACCACAGGATATTTGAATTCAAAAATCTGAGAAAATTTGGAAAGAACAGCAGAAATGAATGGACAATGCTTCCTTTCCCCTATTTATGTGTCCTTTCCCAACTTTTCTATTTTTGAATTTGATTATCTCAGCAAATATTGCACTTAAAAACAGGATTTTAGATGTTGGGCACAGAAAAGACAGCAATACATTTTTAACTGAAACTTAGAGAATAGGGAAGGGGGGGGGGAGACCAAATAAAAATTTAAATTTTTTTATTCTGTGACACTGTAATTTTGACTCTCAAAACTGATGCAGGGCAAACGGTTGATGAGATAAAGGAAGCTTTAGCACTTGCAGGATACTTTGTATATATGTAGATTTTTTCCCCATTATTATTTGTACTGATATAAATGTATAAGAATTATTATTTTTCGGAGTTCACAAGCTAGCTTAGTCTCACAATGTTCTGTGTCTGTGCTTTAATTGAATACATAAAATCATCTATTTAAAAAAAGCAGAGAATAAAGCAGAATAAGCTGGAATCTATAGATATTACAATCATTACTCAAACAGAGTATACAACCATAACATAGTCCATCATGAAATTTATATACAGAAATATAATGCTTCACATAAGAAACTAGTCAACTCGCTATGCTTTGTTACTTGCTAGAATTTCAAAAAAGGTTACATAAGTTACAAAGAAAAGAGAAGACTTCTAAAAAGTATTTTACCTTCAATGGAGAGACTAGATTTCGAACTACATCTAGTGTTTTCAGAAACACGAACATCTGAATCACTGACCTCTGAGGTTCGGTCAGATTTTCTCAGCTCCTCCTCAATATTTTCATAATTTTCAACGGAAGTTAATACTTTGTGAAAAGGCATAGATTCTGAGTTTTTAGCAGAAGCTGCAGAGTTCTTTTGTGATGCATGATCGCTTTCGAAATCGCTACTATATTCTTTTTTGGATGACAAAGACGTTGAGCTCTTGCTACGTTTTTGTGGAAGTGGTACCTGTTTAGTCAAATTCAAAGCCACTTTTTTATCAGGCAATTCATGAATAATACATGTTTTACACAGTGAATAAGTAAAAAAATTTATCAAATTTTAATCTAATGTCAAAATGTAATTTGGTAAATTTTTGGTAATTTTGACAGTGAACCTATATGAACTCAAATTCAATATTATGAAAAAATTGAAGTGTTTGCAATACTATTTCTTATGAACAAAACAAATGTATATGTTTTAATACATTAGTACAGTATATATATATATATATATATATATATGTGTGTGTGTGTGTGTGTGTAAGCCAGCCCCCAAAAATCAGTGCATTTTAGAGGGGAAAAAATCATATATCTTCGAGCAATAGAAGTCACAATGCAAAATGATTCAAACTTTCTAATCCAGTTTTTTTTTTATTTTCCAAGCTCTACATCAAAAGCCAATACGATGTGGCATCTTCATTATTATCTTCAACTGTGCTGCCATCGCCACTTTCAAAGAGGATGTCGTCTTCAGTTCCGTCCATTGCATTACTGATACAACACTTTTTAAAGTATTTGATGATTTTGGTGGAAACAGAATTCCATGCCTCATGAACCCACTGGCCAATGACGAGGACCAATGACGGGTTTTCTTTGAGGCAACACTTTTTGTTGCTTCTTTTTCTTCGGACCTCATTCACTCTGTCTATAAATTCCTTAAATAATCTTTAAAAGGCTTTTCAATGTTCACATCTAAAGGTAGTAAAATCGAAGTAAGTCCAATAGATATCAAAGCCACCAACATTTTTAATTTATTTTTTTGTATCGTCTTTATCATTGGTTCTGTGGGATTGAACATAGCAATAAAAATCACTCTACTGATTAGTAGCACCATCTAAAGCTGTCCAACGATGTCACAGATCTTCAAGCTATCCGTGCCGAGGTCATGTAGCTATATGATTTGGTAAAGTGAGGGTCAATATTTTCTCCTTTAAAACTGACCGGTGTGTAAGCCGACAGTTACAAATTAAGGAACAAACTTTTCAACAGGAAAAATCTGCTTATACACGAATATATATATATATATATATATATATATATATATATATATATATATATATATATACATGTACTATATATACATATATACACTATATATATATATACACACACAAATAGATGCTCTGTCCTGTTATTACTCATTCATTATACTTATCCACTTTACATACGCAAAGTTCAAAATGAAAGATATTAGTTACTGGGTGAATATAATAAATATGTAAGGAACAGGATATTTTGGACCCTTGAATAAAGAAATCTAGATTCCTGAATAAAGTATCTAAATTTTAGATAGGACTACATGAAAAAAATTATAAATTCATTCCGTTCATGAATCATCATGAAAGTCAGGTAAACCAGTGGTTCTCAACTGATGGCCCTTGTTGTACTGGAATATTCTAAGGGGCCACAGGAATAAATCAAGGGGAGACACATAGAGCTTCAAAAAAATGAATTTGGATGCACAAAGTAGTAATCAATCATTTACGTAAAATATGATCGGGGGGGGGGGAGAACTGTGACTACTTTTAGAATGCAGCAAAACTGCAAGTAGAGCCAGGGCTATCTTAATGCATGAACTCATCTGAGCATGGCCCAGAAACTCATCTCCAAAGAGAACCTACATAATGAGATCGGACAATATGATTTTCAAAGATAAGTATGTAAATGCGTAAGCTGTTACTTTCAATCCAGGGTTCCCAGCAAAATCTGCTTGATCATTTCCCTGACTTTCCCTGACCAAATTCAAAAATTTCCCTGACCAAATGCGCGTACACTGATACACGCATATATAAGTTTAAACCATCTAATATCACTAAATCAGTGATTCCCAACGTGGGCGTTAACGCCCCCTTGGGGGCGATGGAATGTTCCAGGGGGCGGTAGAAGCTACAGGTATAACGTAGGATCCTAGGGGTTAGATTGCGTTGTAGGCGATGGGAGAAAAAAATTTCTGAAGGGGGCCAAGATGGGACGAAAAAGGTTAGGAAACTATGCTCTAAATTATAGTCGACCCCCCTCCCCCGTATTTGTGGGGGTTACATTCTGGGGGTGGGGAAAATATGGGAAATTGCAAATAACTGAAACCATAGATTTTTTGTTTATCTTGTTTATTGAACATCACGAGAAGAGCAGGTAACACAAAATTATAAGGGAATGTAAACGAGGATGCAGCGATTGATTGTTGGTGATGTTTTCTGAAAGAACATTGTAATTTCTGTTTGCCGTTTCTTCTTCATATCATCAAGTATGTTGGAGTATGTTGACAAGACTTCCTCTACCAATTTTTCTACATGTGAAGAACGTACCATAGAGGGATCTATATCATGAAAATCATCTGGTGGTGAGCCAAAGCAGCAACTGACTTACTTTCGCCAAGCATAGTCAATATATCTAATTTTTTTTGTAAACTTTTTTTTTTTTGTATTTTCGGAGCATTATCAGTAGCACTAGACAAATGAGCCATCCTAAACAGGCACAATTCAAATTTTGTAATTAAAACATGTAAATGACAATTGCTGAGGAAAAAATCCAATGAAGGAAAAAAACGACAAATACGGGAACCGCGAATGCGGGGTGGGGCGACTGTATAGCATTTCATGGTAATATACCATTGAAAAGCCCATTACAGACAGATGCTAATATTTTGCCGCCAACAGCACTCCTTACAAAATCAAACTGTGTATATGATCTTGCACACAACATTAGTTTCCTTGGAAATTTCACAGAGATAATTGAATTCAAATCATTCTTGAACATATAAAGGTTAAGGGCCCTTTCACACGGAGCGGATGTGGACGCAGGTCCGGAAGAAGTTTTAACAATTGGTATATACAGAGCATTTCAGACAATGTGGAATGCGCCCGCACCTTTGAAGTGTTCATGTGGGTCCGGATGGCATCCGCATGTGTTAAAACCTACGTGCAGGCTCCGCATCCGCACATACAAGTTTCGTACATTAGGTTATTTGGAGCTATTCACACGACGCGGATGCGGGTCGAATTAGTCCACATCTTTGGCTACTTTTTCAAGATGATTTTACATGGAATTTTTTTAATTATTTGACATAAATATAAAAACACCATATGAAGGTCCCTGTGCATCAATAGGATGTACCCACATATATACGTCTATCCCTCCGTTTCCTTAGATAAAGGAGATATAGCAACTTTAACTGCCTTTTGTCCATACTTTACAATTTTATAAAATAAAACCTGCCAACAACGAACACTGACTGGACCAAAATTATAAGCAGTTCTGTTCATTACGAATATTTAATTGACTACATACTTAAATAACTTTTAAATTTAATTACAAATTTTTAATTTTTTCTTTTTAAATTTTTAAAATTTTAAAAATATAAGTATTTAAAATTGTTTAAAATATTTTTTTTATTTTTAAAACTAAATACTTTTATTAAACAACATTATCCATGTACGGCGTTCACTTAGGGCTGGATTAACACGTTTGAAAGCCCTAAGCACTTCAATAGTTTTGGAGTGTTCCCCCCCCCCCAATACATACATATATACTTTACATGATATTGAGTCTATAAACTTAAAAAAAAATTGAAATTTTATATTTCAGAAGTGACTAATCTAAGGATGGGATTTCACTCTAAAAGGTTTATGAAAGTTATTTTATAAAACTTGAAAAAAAGCAACCAATAAATTTATCGGTTACATTCGAGAAAATGCAACCGATAAGCTTATTGGTTGCATTTGTAAAAGAATTATAAAATTTTTATAGTGTAATCCAGGATTAACACAGAATTGTGATGTGAATATTTCTAAGCACAGACATTTTGAATGTCTCCACCCCTCCCCCCTTTTTTTACTTGCAAAGTCTTTGATATCTCGTGCTTTTGTTTTTTTGGAACATCATTGGATGTGTTTTTGGAATTTTTTTTTTCATATTTTCCAAAAAGACAGATCTTAGATTTTTTTTTTCAAAACTTTTTGTGTGTGAAAATATTTTGAGATATATTCTCCCATTGACTAATTGTGACGATCAAACTGAAAAGGCATCTTTATGTTACGATTAAACTATTAAGATTATTCTATGAGGCTCTAGATTAAACCACCAAAGAATAGCTCTAGGCTGCCTATGAGCACTGAATCAGGGGTGAAGGAGAAAAATAATTACAAAAATCGGGAAAAAAAAGTTTTTATGCACAAATTTCAAACTCAAGATTTTTTAGAACTTCAGTGCTCGTGTGAAAGGGCATGTGGATCTGGGATCTGGATCCACGTCTGCTCAGTGAGAAATGGGCCTAAAGGTTCTCTACCCACAGGCAGGAAAAAAAAAACAAGAAAATAAAATGTTTTTTCAGAAGAAATAGAAATGAAGTTAAGAGCTGGTATTGGCTTTGCTTTCAACAATGGAAAGGAGGGTCTCTCCACTTTAGATCCCTTCATCTATTTACTCAGAGGGCAGATTGTTTCTTGGCCAGCATTGTAAAATCCCACCCTTCAACTGATAAGACATCTCTCAGTAGGGGATCTGGAGGAAAATGCTGATAAGGATTTTTTTCCTCTCCCTGGGGATCTGAAAAATAATCTTCCATGGAAAAAAGTGAGGGTAAACCATTTGAAAGTAGATTTATCCTCTGATTTTTTCCCCTTCAAATTTTCCCTGACTTTTCCCAAGTATTTAGAATTTTCCCTGAATTTTGACAAATATTTCATATTTTCCCTGACTTTCCCTGACCGTTTTCCGATTCCCTGACTTTCCAGGTTGCTGGGAACCCTGCAATCAAGTACGGGACTCCAGCACATCACTTATCTTGGATAGGGGTTCCCCATGACGTTGAGACAGCTCTGTATACAAGACCCTGAAGCAGATTTTGTTTATAAAATTTTCATTTATAAATTTATTCAAAAATATATTCAATGACTAGAAAAGGTCACGCAGCATGTTCAGGCCATAAATTGTAAAGGAAATTAGACTAGAACAAGAGGAGAAAAGGAGGAAAACACATAAATCCACTTTTTCTCCTGGATAAGAATCGGCAGGGGATGGGTAGTTCTGGATAAGATAGGAGGCCAAGAGAAGAAGTTTGTTCCAAAGGGGCCATGAGGGAAAAAAGGTTAAGAAATACTGAGGTAGATTACAGGTCACAATACATTTGATTATAATAGTGTGTTTAAGGGAAAAAAAACTGATTTTAATTATCCCCTGATAATATCTGCAACTGTATTATAAACCTAAAGAAACACATAGCATACCTAAGACCAAAAATACTCTTGCAGGAAAAATTAAAGGAAAGTCATGAAAAGAAATACATCTCACATTATAAGCATATTAACCCCCAGATTAGCTTGTCATGCAATTTAATAAAGCTCATTACCTGTAGAACATAGGGACGATTTTGAAGAGCAGCCTCAACTGCGTTTTTGACTGCAGCTCCAGCCACCTCTGTTAAAACTTTTATGGTACCAGGATCGACAGTCTGAAGAGAGAAAAAAAAATCATTATTATACATTTTAGGCCTACTTTCTTTCTTTTTATAATAATACTTCAAACAATGAATACTTTGAATTACAAATTTTTTGTCAAACAAAAATTTTTTTTTGTGGTTTTCAACATAGGTTATAATGAATGCTTTTTGCGGATATGGTTACACAGGCTAACCTAACTCAGCCGTGTTGTGAGTTGAAATTTCATACGAATAATAATCAGAATTACTGTCACTTAATTCATGTATACTTGAGATTCTTTCAGATGTACCCAAACTTCTCTTTCGGAAAATTTTTGAATCATTTCAAGTAACATGAAAAATTAAGCTGAGAGAAAATGCATGGGGCAAAAAAAAGTCTAGACTTGAATACTTTTAATGCAAGACTTTTATTTTAGCACCAAAACTGAACAGACTGGATATTCTAGGAGCTTATCTTTTTCCATCCATCTACATGTATGAGACAGAGAAATGAGCTGACCCAATAACATATGGGGACACCCATGAATCCGATTGGGCTTTTTTTATTTATTTATTCAATATTGCTTGGCCGAGTCCTATACAAGGGAATGCGGTGGTGAAGTTTGACAGAGACAATTGATGTTACAAACGAAATCAGAAACTGTTGTACAATCAATAATGTTTGGTGGGAGGTTGTTCCAGTCAGTTATTGTTTGAGGAAAGAAACTAAATTCGGAACAATCTGTGGATGCAAAAGATGTATTTCAATTTTTTTGAATGGTTATATTGAAGTATCTCATCTTCGTAACGAATATTTATGTGGGTATCTGTCTGGTTTATGTTCAAATCTTCCTGTAAATTCTCATTTATCCAAATGTGAAGGTGTTGATTTTAAGTCTTCAGTCAGTTTTTGTCTGTTTTATAGTGCTTCTTAGCATTTAAAAAAAACTTATCTTTAAACTTTGGACAGTACCTAGAAGGAATGGAAACAACTTTTGGTGGAAACAATATGGGAAATTGTATTTCAGCTAACAGATTAGATTCTGGAAGGAATTATGGGAAACTGTAAAGGACATTATCTTTATTAGCCAAAGTACTGTACAATATTTTACTCATTATTATCTTTTATATATTTCAATAATACTTTTAAAGCACCATTATATCGAATACAAAAATTAAAACATATACCGTATATACTCGTGTATAAGCCAAGTTTTTTGTGTAAAATTCCGTTACTTAAGTGGGAGGTCGGCTTATACTCGGGTCAGTTTTTGAGGAGAAAATATCTACCCCACAATCGCAGTGTTCGAGAAACCGGCATTATTGATATGGGATATGTTCAAACCCCACAGAACCGATAATGTTAAAGCCGATGCAAAGAAATCGAAAACATCATTGACTTTGATACCAGGTGGGCTAATGTCGATTGTACAGCCTTTAGATGTGAGCATCAACAAGCTTTCCAAAGACTATTTGAGGGATTTGTGGATCGAATGGGTGTGTTCTGATGATAAAGAAACCACACAAAAAAAAGTGGTGTCTTGAAGAAACCTGACATTGGCCTAGTATGCCAATGAGTAAATGAGGCGTGGAATTTTGTTTCCACTGAAATTATCATCTAATCCTTCAAAAACTGTTGCATCAGCAATGCAATGGACGGAACTGAAGATGATATCCTCTTTGAAAGTGACAATAGCGATGACAGCCCAGATGAAGATAAAAACGAAGATGCTGTACCCTATGATGATCTGATGGATTACGATGAGCTTGGACACTCAGAAGAAACGGATTAAAAAGTTTGGATCATTTTCTATTGTAAATTTCCGTAAGTTATTCATTTTGCATGAAAATATAAGAATTTTTTTTCTCTGAAATGCATAGATTTTTTTGGTCAGCTTATACACTGGTTTTCAATTTATTACAGTTTTGGTGGTCCTGAAGTGTGGGGGTCAGCTTATACACAAGTATATACGGTATATATATTTCAGTTATGAAAACATGATTGAAATATTATATATTTTAATATTCTGGAAGGAATTATCATTATTAGTTAAAATATATCACTGTACAGTATTTTACTCATTATATTTTATACAGAGTTATCCAAAAGTCACACAACCCACTATAAAACTTTTTTTTCACATTCTACTGATTGTAAATGAAAAGTTTTCTATAGACAGCAGCACTATACTGTTTAAGATGGAAAGTTGTTTTAATTTTTTCATTTTCCATGCTCACTGATACTCTCGGTGGCTCTTTGTTTGTTGTATGATCAAGATGTGTTTTTGCCAGAAGCAAAGAATTTTTATGATTAACCAATGTTTATCAACTCATTCGTTTGAAGCCGTTATTGGGGCACTCAAAAATGAATTCTCAAATGTTTCTGTGGCCAATAAGACAACAATCTTCCGATTGGTGTCCCATTTTCAAGAAACTGGAAATGTTGAAGACAGCAGGCAAAGTGGGGGACCATCTGTACTGAGCCAGCATGGAATGTGCAAACTAAAGGACAAAATGTTGAAATGTTATACAAAATGAGAAAATGGATTACTCCACACACTTTTCGATAATCACTTTATTTCAAAGAGATTGTGGCCACAAACATCACCAGACCTGTCATCCCGATTTTTTCTTGTGGGGACACCTGAAGACAAATGCACGAGAATAATCCCCATTTCATTAATTAAAAAACATTCAACTGATGATTGAAAAGATGATTATCATGAGGAAAGTGGCAAGAAACCTGACAGAAAGATGCTCATTTGATCATTTTTGTTGCACCACAGTCATTTTCTGCTCATGTGGGCTACTTAGACCGGAACCTACAATTTATTGCCGATTCTGAACAGCAGGCTTGTTTTTTTATACTCATTGAGAGGTTGGTGCGCTAACCCCTCGATGGGGGACTCCTTGTGGTAACAATTTTTCCTGCTGTCATGTCGCTTTCTCTGTTGTACCTGCGTCAGGAAGGTTTTTCTGACAAGGACGAACAGGGTATTGAACTTGCGACACCTCTAAACATCCTTTAGTACTTTAGGTGAGTATCTTATCAACCTGGGCTAATACGCCCCAATGCATGCTTGCATTCACGCAAAAGGCTCACAATTTGAATACATGTTGTAACATTTTGAAACAAAGTTTTTGTATCCACAAATGTTGTCTTATTCAAACTATATAGTTTTTTTTATTTATTTCTTGACAGAATTTTAAAAATAAAATATTTTAGGATGGGTTGCATGACTTTTGGATCACCCTGTATTTAAATAATACTTTTAAAGCACCATTATGTCAAATACAAAAATTAAATATATATATATATTTTTTCAATCATAAAAACATGATTAAATGATTAATAATGCTGATACTAATTATACATGCATGAAAATTGCTAAATGTTACCTGCATGGTATGAAATCCATAGTCAGATTTCCATTTGGCCACTGCCTCCTTTTGACTAGAGATTGGTTTGATTGACCTTAGATCAATAAAAAACAGACAATGCTGTAGAATTATATATTTCTAAAATGCATATTGAATTATAAAATAATTTTCACAAAAAGAAAAAAGTATGTGAAAAAAAATTTCATGAATTTTGTATAGAAGTCTCTCTGAAATGTTTGCAAACATAGGATTTTCTATATCACAGGTGTTTGAATTTTTGATGTGAAAAAAAAAGAAATGGTTTTGTACTTTCATATGTTGTATTTGTGAAGAGTATACTAGTATACTCCATTTTTATATTTCTTGAAAATATTCTTACTAATTTTTGAAAAACTGAAAAAACAACAAAAAACAAACAAAACCAGATTGTTAGTTCCAGCGACTAAAAATAAATTAAAATATTCTCTAAAAGGTATTCCAATCATTGTTTCTCGCACCCTTACCTAATATTCAAACATTTTGCAGTATAAAAATTAGTTGCACAATAATTCTAAATTGCCATGGCACACTGACGACTAGGCATAAAATTGGAGACAAATTATTTAGCATACATTGTGTAAAAATATACATACAGGAAAAAAAATTAATAAACTAATACAGTGGAACTTCGACTAATGAGTGTTTTGATACATGAGCAGAAATTAAATTTCACTTATTTATTACTTAAAATCACTTGTTTATTGGGTCAAAATTTAATTTTGACCCAATAAACAAGTGATTTGCATTACAAGCAAAAATTTTGATTTGATATACGAACAATGATTGGCATTACAAGGAAAATTTTTGATTTGATATACGAACAATGATTGGCATTACAAGCAAAAATTTTGATTTGATATACAAGCAACAGATGTGCCAACTTTTGGGATCCCGAAATCCCTCCCTAATTGCAGCACTCATAGACTCAATCAAAATTGTTTTGAAAACCATTTCTTTAATCAATTAAGAAAAAGTTCCATTCCTCTCCCCCCTCCTCCCCCAAAGCATAATGTTTAGCACTGTTCTGCGATGAGCCCTCGGCTGACTGGAAATGTTCTGCTATAAAAATTCCCATACATGTAGCAATGTTTTTTGCACTTTTTCTTAAAAAATTCTTCCAAACTGTTCTGCAGCAGCGGTAATTGTTCTGTGACGTACGTCGCAGATTTCGGCACGTTCTGCTTTGGGGCCTCCCCCACAAGGCAGGTTCTGAATTGCCCCAGAGCAGAATATAATTCAATGTCAGTCTTTCCATGCAGACTAGAGAAATCACATCTACATACTGTTCATAAAACATAAGTGTTTCTTTTCGTTGATGCTATCAGTGATTGATAATCTTGGGTATATGAACTCTTAAAAGCAATTTTTTTTTTATCTTTCTGAAGACATATTTAATCAGAGGAAACAATTAAAAAACTGAATTTTAAACAACTAAATTTTAAATTACAAAATACAAAGCTGCTGACGAAAAAACTTGTGTTCACCACACGGCTGTTAATGAAATACAATACAGGAATTTTGGCAATCAAGGGCATCCCCCTGATAAATGATTGCCGATAAACACTACATAAACAAAGTTACGTCTTTGCTAGTTGCTTAAATGCCATCAACAAGACTTTTTCAGGGCTGCTCAATGGAAATTACCACAACTGTCCTCTATATGGGTGGTTTCGCTACAGATGACCGCAGTCACTGATGTCATGACAATGTGAACGCTTGCGGAAAATCTAATTTTCTGCAAAAATCCAGAGAGCACAGAAGGAAGGGTGAAAAATCTGGAGTCTCCTGCCTAAATCCGGAGAGTTGGCAGGTCTGCCAGCAATGATTGGCATTACAAGAAAAAATTCTGCACTTTGTTTACATGATCACAACTGAATCCGTGTTTCTTCGCTTTTGCTCACTTACATACTGTGGGATAGTAATCTTCAGCAAATATAACAAACCCTACTCTTCTAGAGTTTTGGAAAAAGCCATGAAAAAATTACAAAGTTTTACCTGGACACAGCAAAAACTTGAGATTTTCTATCAACACGATATAGCCAATATAGATATTGTTATAATGACAATTTTTCCCACGACTCTGAGCTGTTGTCATAACAGGCTTTTCACTGTACATACAAACACTTCCTGGCATGCACTAATTCATTAAAAATTCCCCTGAACAATTTTTATAAAGTGAATGTACAGTTTAGTACAAATAACAAACAAAAATCCTGTTGCCAAAACAGGTTTACACCACTATGCACATTTTCCATACAACTACAAAGAAACTGCAGATACTAAATTTGAAAAAACAAAATCCCAAGTATATTCAAATGCAGTTGCTGATGAGGAAATAAAAACATACCAGTTTAAAATAATTACCAAAAAAAATGTCAGTATTCAAAAAAAAGTTTTAAAAGTTTTAAAAAATACAGGGTGGGCAAAAAGTCTGTAGAAACTTTAAAAATTCATAAAAACTGGAAAAATAACCGAAATAAAAACAGTTTGCAGGGTTCGCATCGCTAGGTCACTGGAATTTTTTTTAAGACAGGAAAAACCGTAAAAAACAGCCTGATAGGTGGTGCTGACATACACAAGTCACAGAAAAGATATGCAAATAACAAGCAGAATGTCTCCAAATTGTTCATTACAGCAGTATGTGTTCCACATGACCACCACCACAGGGGATACCACATTGCAGGCGAGTCCTAAATCTAGCAACGGCCAAGTACAGTAGGTGCGGATGTATACATGATATCTATCTGTGAATCGCATCTTTCAGTTCTAACAGATTGGATGGACCAGATTGACATACCCGGAATTTCAAGTCTGCCGGTATCAAATCTGGAGACAGAGGAGGCCATGGGAACCTGCAACGCCTGCTAATGATTTTGTCTTCCACAAAGGTCTGTATAGGAATGCCTTGACTGGAGTAGCAGTGTGACTAGTTGCCCCATCTTGCATAAACGTGAAGGTAAGAAGCACATCTTTCAAGCAAACAAAACATTGCTGGATTTGTAACTCGCCTGCAATGTGTTATCCCCTGCGGTGGTGGTCACATGGAACACATACTGCTGTAATAAATGATTTGGAGGCATTCTATTCGTTATTTGCGCATCTTTTCTTTGACTTGTGTACATCAGCTCCACCTATTAGCTGTTTTTTTTAGGGGTTTTTCCTGTCAAAAAAAATTCCTGTGACCTAGCAATACTAACCCTGAAAACCGTTTTTTATTCATTTTTAAAGTTTCTACAGACTTTTTGCCCCTCTGTATTAATAACAACATACTTATTCTCTGCAACAGCATTCTTTTGTCTGTTATCTCCAGTTTTGATTCCCTTGATGCTGGAGTTACCTTCACTTTCCGAAAACCTCCTCTCTGCATTCAGAAGTACTTTATGACTTAATTTAGTATTATAGCCAGTGGGAGCATCTACACTGCTTACATCATTAGAAGATGCGCCAGAGGAATTTGTTTTATCTTTATTAGAATCTAATGGTAAATCTTCAGATACTTGATCACTATCTTTTGAAAGAATTCTAGATTCTCCTACGGTAACATAATTATCTAGAAACTCTGCTATTGTATCAGTATATTTTGGACTCTCTTCAGTGACTTCCTCAGACTTTTTTGAGTTTTTGTTACTTTGATAAGACTTGACAACTTCATCAGAAATGGTTCGACTTGAGCTTTTTTGAATTTTACTTTGAGGTCTACTACCACGACTGCTCCGAATACTTGATCCTTCCTTACTACTTGGAACAACTTCTTCAACAGATGTACCAGATTTCTCACTTCTGTTCACAAAGCTTTCTAAAGTGTCAGCACTCGATTTGTTACTGGCAATGTCAATGCCTTGCTTGTCATCAGAACTTGATTTCATGGTACGAATATCCATTTCTTCCGCAACAGTCATTTTCTTAGAGGAAGAATTTGACTGAAGGGAAACAGGAGGAGGAGTGAGCGTATGTTCCTCGGATACCCTGTCTTCAAATATCTCACTTTCAGAAGATGTTTGCACTTTTTCTGAGCCAACGCCAGCTACAAAGAGAGCTTGTTTGATACCCTTGTCAATAGGTTTGAAAGACTCAATGGACTTTGACTCTTTCAGAACAGCAGTAGTTTTGACAGTTCTCTGTTCGGCAGAAGTATCTCCATGATCAGTAGCTTCCTCTGCATTAACTGCAGGTTCTGAAGAAAAATCTGTTGTATATGATGGTCTTTCATCAGAAGAATGTGCAGCATCTGCTGCTGGCTGAACAGGTTCAGGCGTAACTGAGCCAAATTCGTCAGATGATGCATACAAAATTGAGTCCAATGGCATCAAAGGAATGACTGAAAATGATTTTTAAAAATTATGAAACAGCCAATAACATGTATGAGTTTATTAACCATTTAGTTTAGTTAAATTTAATTATCATACATTATATTATCAATTTAATTATCTTTTTTTTTAAAACACACATGGAAAGAAACAAAAATAAAAATTTTGTATTCGTAAGAAATTTCTTAATTTATATGAATTATGACTTTTCAAGGTATTCTCCCACTTCCATCAGCATGAAATTATGATAAAAATTATTACAGCAAAACTTATCTGATAAGGGGTATGATCGGTTATTTTGCAATAAAAATAGACCAGCAGGTGAGTTATGCTAGGCTTCGTGTCATATTTTTGACCAACAATCAAATAGGATGTTTTTATGAGTAAGTGAAGGGCTATTTTTCCCCCTTTGTTTTGACATGAATATGTCTTTTAAATCATCTGATACTGAGAGAATTCACAAAAAGTTGCGTGCTGCAATTCTTGAATTGCCTGTATCTCAGGAAGTATACAAGTCAAAAGCAATGGTATCATCAGATTCACATTGCAAAGGTGCATTCAATGATATCACTCCGGTTTTAATACCTCTTTCTGTCTAGGTACCAGGCCCACTACCTCCATTCATAAGAAATTGTTTTACGTTATATCTTGAGCAATTCACAATGAAAATAGGCTGCACTGGTATCGTTTCTTAGCTATTTCAAAGACAAAGCTTGTGATTACGTCAGTACCTACTACACGATTCAAGGCACAAAAAACTTATTCAAGTCAAAACTTGCAGCCGTGCTGATGACAAAGCCTACACAAATTTTTTTTTTAATTTTTTCACGTGCGTATGGAAGATAATAAAGTAAAGCCATTTTACAATCTCGCAAGATGATTCAAACAGGACCTACAGATAAAATTTGGAGCTGAATCTGAATGCTTGGATGTGCATGAAAAATGTTCAATTCAGTCATAAGTAACATATAATCAAAAAGTTTTATGGTTTGATTTATCACTGAAAAAAGTTTGAGACCCACATGAATTTTATTCAATGATCTCTTAACTTTGAAGTGGGCAGCTAAGCTCCTAGACTTACACAAAAAATTAAATAATAATAGAATAGTTTTTTATAATTACTAATTAAAAAAATTAAGGATTAGCTGCTTATTTCACTTTATTCTAGCAAAGACAAGGGGAGAGGGAAAAGATGGAATGGAGGGAAAAAGCAAGGGGGGAAGCAGGAAAGAAAACAGCTAAATCCTATTACCCAAAGGCTTTCTTTTCCATGTATTGATGAAGTTATATGGATCTGGTTTTCCCTTGGCTAAAAACAAATCTGGTTTATCTGCATCTTGCTTGTCACCATCTGTCAATGTCACAGACTTCAAAAAGAAAAAATATATATATATCAGCAAAAGTATATGGTGATCATCAAAAGTTTGCCCATTCCAATGAAATTTAGAAATCACATCATACACAGTTAAATAAGCTGAATGAGTAAGCTTATACTGAAAGTTTTGCTATAATGAGTGGCATGTAAGAGATTTTCAAAGAGCCAATGTTAAAGATTGGATATATAACTATATTATTGCCAACATATAAACATTAATCTGAAGTACTTCTAACAACAAACGGACACAAAAATGACAGTTATATTTACCCTTATCTTCTTATTTTTAATCTTCCTCACTATATGTACTAGATACAAGACTATATCATTCTACTTTTGTCTCTCTCAGTGGCTAAGTGACCACAGCCACTGTCAGAGCTTATTTAACAAAAACTTAGTTTAAATGCAATTCAGAACGGCTGAACAAATTGGGTTAAAAACTTTGACAAGCAATAAAATATTAATAGTCCATATAGCCATGAAATTGAGCAGTGATATAATCCCCAAAGCAGAATATGCCGAAATCTGCTACGTACATCACAGAACAATCAGTGCTACTGCAGAACAATCTCAAAGAATTCTAAGAAAAGTGTAGAAAACACTATTATGGGAATTTTTACTGCAGAAAATTTTCCAGTCAGCTGAGGGCTTATTGCAGAACAATGCAAAACATTCCTCTTTCGGAGATATAATGATTGAAAATATCAAATGTTTGGTCGTCTGGCTGAATTACTTTTGAGAATATGAAATTTTATGCTAAAATGTCTTTAGGGAAATCAACTGCTGAATAAAAATCAATTCCATGACTAAAGTTCTGTTCATTTGCTAATATTAGAATGAAACGATCTAAAAGATTTTTCGATACAAATAATGATAAATATAATAAAGCAGAAATTTTGAACAGTTTCTAACCTGAAAGAGCAAATAACTGAAAGTTTGCTTATAATTAGAGGCCTTTTAGAACAGCAATTTGCATTGTTATTGTGAGAGAGCTCTCGTTATAAGACTTTTATTATACATATTTGTTACGCTGTTGGAGGCGCGACGTCGTTCGGTAGGCTAGCTCACAAGTTGAATACAGCGATTGTTAATTATTTACATGTTTTATTTACAATTTATACAACCATTATAACTTTAACGGCAGGAGCGTGTGACAGACGTACGGAGAAGCCAAATGCAAAACAAACAATAATGATAGTCGGCTTTGACTACATAAAAATAGACATGTTGCCACACTCACATAAACAGGGCTCAGCACGGATCATGGCCTCAAAACTAGTGAAAATAGTGACCAAAATATTTAAAAAAGTGGCCAAATAGTGACCAAAATGTTTAAAAAGAGACCCAATAGTGACCAAAATAATTTTAGAAAGAGACCAAATGGACAATGAATTTTGATTATTACCAAATTGAATGAATTGAAATTGAATTTAGTTTTCACTAAACTTTGTATTTCAATGGAGCTCATCGAAATTGCTTTTTTTACATATAGTAGTGTGAAATAAATCAAACTCGAATGCATTCTGCTAACCAGAAAAGTTTTGAATAACTTATCAAATTTATCAACAACTATGTGTGAGAGTGTAACATTACATCCTTTCTAAGTAACAGTAGTAATGCCTTTCCCCCCCCCATAGGGGCCGTTCAAGTATTACGTCATCATAGATGGGGGGAGGGGGGTTTCCGATTTGCTGACTTTTGATGACAAGGGGGGAGGCTGAATAATGCTTACGTCATCAACCACCCTTTATGAAAATATGAGTTAGGATTCGGGGGGGGGGGGGGGCAGAGCTGATGACGAAATTTTGTTGACAAGGGGGGGGGTCAAAAATGGCTAAAAATTTGCTTATATAATACTTGAATGGCCCATATTGCTATCCACAACCCATCTTAAAATCAATTTAAGCAGGAAAAACTTCAAAACGGGAAAAAATTTTCACATTCAAAGAAGGAAAAAAAAAAAAAAAAATACAAAATTTGATGAGAGAATTTGTCCCATCTACATTCTAGTGAATTTTTCATTATGTTATGCTATGAATGACAGTATACAAAATGTACTCAAACTTTTTTTAACTAGTACAAATTGATTTACATAATTAGGTTTGTATAATATCTTCCAACAAATTTTAAGAAATTTACTATAATGATTGATTTTAAAAAAAACTAAAATTACATTTTTAACAATATTATTTTAAATTATTAAATTAAAATATTACTTAAACTACTGAATTAAATAAATTATTTAAATTATTAAATTAACTAAATTATTTTAATTGTTAGGGGCCGTTCAAGTATTACGTCATCATCGATGGGGGGGGGGTTTATGACTTGCTGACTTTTGATGACAAGGGGGGAGGGGGGTTTCGATAATGCTTACATCATCAACCACCCTTTATGAAAATATGAGTTAGGATTCAGAGGGGCAGAGCTGATGACGAAATTTTGCTGACAAGGGGGGGAGGGAGGGGGGTCAAAAATGGCTAAAAATTTGCTTACGTAATACTTGAACGGCTCCTTATACGTTGAGGGAGGGCAATCCATCCTCCCCCCCAAAGTCAATGGCAGAGCCTACTGATGTATACATGATGTATATCAATTGTCATCTCCCGCACCTCTAAGACCTTCAAGTCTATCTGCACCTATGGCTGGACTGGGAAGGGTGCGTGGGTCTACTCTTTCACAGGCGGAGGAGGTTCCAAAATAATACTGCCCTTGGGTGAGGGAGAAAACAAATCAGTTTTGAAATTGTTTGGTTTTTGAGAGAAAAATTTGTAAATATATATTTTCCTTTTTTTTTGCACACAACATACACCCCTGCAAAAACAACATTTACTACTTTACCCAGAAACAATATAATTTTGCCCCCCCCCCCGTAATTTTTAACAGAAAAAGACTCCGCGGTCTTCCCCGGTAAATTTCCCATGAACCTTGTAAGCACCAACGTGGCGACTTTTTTCCGCGCCAACCAATCGCCGTTTTTTCGGCGGTCAATTCTAGATGGCTGACAAAGGGAACATAAAATTACAAAAAAATATATAATTTATATATGACATGAATGTCGCTCTCCACTTGTTAATACAAGATATACAGAAGACTGGATGTTGTGAAGATATTTATTATTTCAGATGTTAATTTTTTAAGGAAGGAAAAAACTCATCTCTGCCTCTACCGGGAGTCGAACCCGGGTCCCTCGATTGCCGGACGAGTGCTCTGACCACTAAGCTACAGAGGAGATAGAGATTTTCCTTCGCTAGAGCGTATATATGCCGAACGGAACCGTGCAATGGACGGTGAAACCGATCAGCTAATAGCTCATGGACGACGAGCCACCAGAGGGCTATATATATGACATGAATGTCGCTCTCCACTTGTTAATACAAGATATACAGAAGACTGGATGTTGTGAAGATATTTATTATTTCAGATGTTAATTTTTTAAGGAAGGAAAAAACTCATCTCTGCCTCTACCGGGAGTCGAACCCGGGTCCCTCGATTGCCGGACGAGTGCTCTGACCACTAAGCTACAGAGGAGATAGAGATTTTCCTTCGCTAGAGCGTATATATCCTCTGTAGCTTAGTGGTCAGAGCACTCGTCCGGCAATCGAGGGACCCGGGTTCGACTCCCGGTAGAGGCAGAGATGAGTTTTTTCCTTCCTTAAAAAATTAACATCTGAAATAATAAATATCTTCACAACATCCAGTCTTCTGTATATCTTGTATTAACAAGTGGAGAGCGACATTCATGTCATATATATAGCCCTCTGGTGGCTCGTCGTCCATGAGCTATTAGCTGATCGGTTTCACCGTCCATTGCACGGTTCCGTTCGGCATATATACGCTCTAGCGAAGGAAAATCTCTATCTCCTCTGTAGCTTAGTGGTCAGAGCACTCGTCCGGCAATCGAGGGACCCGGGTTCGACTCCCGGTAGAGGCAGAGATGAGTTTTTTCCTTCCTTAAAAAATTAACATCTGAAATAATAAATATCTTCACAACATCCAGTCTTCTGTATATCTTGTATTAACAAGTGGAGAGCGACATTCATGTCATATATATAGCCCTCTGGTGGCTCGTCGTCCATGAGCTATTAGCTGATCGGTTTCACCGTCCATTGCACGGTTCCGTTCGGCATATATACGCTCTAGCGAAGGAAAATCTCTATCTCCTCTGTAGCTTAGTGGTCAGAGCACTCGTCCTGCAATCGAGGGACCCGGGTTCGACTCCCGGTAGAGGCAGAGATGAGTTTTTTCCTTCCTTAAAAAATTAACATCTGAAATAATAAATATCTTCACAACATCCAGTCTTCTGTATATCTTGTATATAATTTATAACATGAATCAACCAAATATGCGGCAATATGCGAAAATCGATAGAAATATATCGGGAAATACGGAAAATTAGGATAAAATGAACACAAAAATCGAATCAACGACATACGAGGTTTATAAATGCGGTTGATAGAGTTTATGGATTGTGCTGTCAGGGCTACCTATTTTAGCGCGAATATAGTCGCCACGTTAGCTCGGACTCCTCCCGTAATTTTCAAAGAACAAAAACAGTGAATTCGCCCCCACCCGGGGCACTCGATTTACCATGGCAGTAATACGATATTTTTTCTGGAGGGGAAATGTAATTTTACTGCCCCTTGACTGTGAAATACGATAATTTTGCAAAGGAATTTATTTCCTTTTCTTAAATATACCATTCCATCAAAAATTCCATTCGAGGCATTGCCCCCCCCCCCCAGTTTTGGATTTGATCACGGTATGTAGCAACCCGGGCAAAAGTACGTACGAAAATTTACTATCGCCCGGGGCCGGTATCCATTTTTAATAACGGAAAAAAGAGTAAACTCGGCACCCTTCCTCGTTCAACACCCGTGGAACCAGACCCCGCCCTCTCCTATTGCGGTCATAACAGCGACTCGACACAAAAACGTTGTAATAACTTCCGAGGTCTGAAAAGGGGATTTTTTTACACAACACCGAGAATGGAGCGCAATATGTCGATATTAAGTCAACAATCAGCATCGTGAAGATGCTCTAAATTAAGTTACGACCAGAAGCGGATAAAGGTCAGTTGATGACGGCCCGGGCTTAAAAAAAAATTAATATTACGCCACTTAAATTAGGAAAAAAGTATAAAGTAGGGGCCAAAGGCGCGGTCGGTGTGCCCACCGTTAAATCCGCCTCTATATACGGCTCGCATGCACGTTAACTGAGTTTTCATCAGCCTGATGACCAATTTTCATCTGATTTGGTTAAACTAAACGTTGAATCCGAAGGTTTTTAACAACTGGCTGTTGCGAAGATATATTTTGGAAAGAAAAAATTCAACCGGAAAGTGAAAGGACGTGGGTTCGATTCCCAACAGGGGCAGCTGAAATTTTCTCTCTTTCCAAAATATATCTTCGCAACAGCCAGTTGTTAAAAACCTTCGTATGGTAGCAGAGAGTGACGTCCTCCTTCCATAAACGTTGAATTGCAGGATTCTGTGATCTTATCATAAATAGTTCTCCTTTCGATCATATCTGGGGCTACGGTTTCTTGCTGAGATTTAAATCCAGTTAGAAAAATAGTATGAATTTTATTTCTAGATAGATCGCGATTTTCAGTCGGATGATATTTTATTTTATTGTAAGTAAATTCAAAATACTTGCGAGCTTCTTTAACGTTGGCCAGCTACAAGAGTATTCTCCAAAGCGTACTAATAATACGCTTAATACGTATTAATAGTACGCATCTTTAATATGTGCGCTTTGGTATTCTCCCGCTGCGCGTAAGTTAGTTTCTGCACGGGCTCTCTTTATAAACTCGCTCAATGTAAATGAGCCTTTAAATCGTCATTTCAAATATTTAAAAAAATTAATGAAAGTAACGATAGAACAAACAACAAATGTAACTTGCTCGATGCTCCAAGAAAGGAATTTGGCCCTTAGGACTAAAACTTTTTAAAACAAATAAAATAAAGGATCAATTTTAAAATAAGATGAAAATGAAAGAATGAGTGGGGAAATAAGAAAGAATGGTAGTAGAGGAGGGGAAAAAATTCTTTGTTGTAAATACGCCTTTTACGCTATTTTTTTCCGACCGGCTTTTCCATAAAATGACGACTCTTAACTATAAGGAGCTTTCTTTCCAAGCGCCTTGAAATCAAGTTATGCTGACGTCACACGGTATGCTCCCGAGAAGATAAAGACGCCTTCATATATATATAGGGGTTCCTTGTACGATCGTAGTTCAATGAAGGGAGGGAGAAAATTAGCGACCTTGAACCGGTAAAGTTCCTCCTTGAAGAAAAGAAAAAACACTGACAGCCGAAAAGCGCGCGAGACCGAGGTTTTTTTGCTAAAAAAAGTGGAAAAAGTGACCTGGGCCCGAAAATAGGTAATAAAAGTGACCAGCTTCTAAAAAAGTTACTTTTAGGGGAAAAAGTGACCCGTGCCGAGCCCTGCATAAATAATAATAAACATATTTGGAAAAAAATAATTATTTCTACATATTTAAATAGAAAATACAGAAATAAGATGCAATAGCTCTAAAAAATTCATGCTTCAAAATTAAAAAAAAGAAAAGAAACACTTCTATTTAGCCATGAAACAATGGATGTAAAGAAAATTTAAAATGCAACTGCATTTGCAAAATGCAAGTTTTTCTAAGTTGTTGTTATAACAGACTTCTCATTATAAGCGGATATTTTTTGCAACATTATTTCTCCAAATCACTCATTATATCAAGACTGTCGTTATAAGCCATACTCGTTATAACAGACCTTTACTGTACTTATAAGAGATCTTACTTGATTATTGTCAGGAACCATAGAATCAATTTTTCCATTATTGTTGAAAAACTCTGCAACTTTTGTAGAGTATTCTTCCATCAGAAGTGATATACGATTTTTCTTCAGCTGAACTTGATTGTTTTCACAGCCTTGAAAATAAATTGTTACAGAAACAAGTTATTGAAAAGACTTGAAATACAGTTAAAAGGCATAGAGACTCTTCATCATTAGAGCATATTTTCCTGGGATCGAACGAGGGAATGACATTTTATTACACAGAAATACAATAACAAGACACAAAAATGTAACTTTTTAAACATACGTAAATGTTTCACAAGTATAGCAAGTTACACTTGTCCAAGTTACACTAAAGTATCGGTATGGCTAAGCTTGTTTTTGAAAAAGTTTCCAAAAAGTTTCAATTCATAAAAAAAGTACATGCAGGAAAAAACTTTGTATTTTGAGAGAAAAATGAATAAAGCCAATAAGAATTATTGAGTTTTGAGTTAAAGCTATATCATAGCTGCCAAGTCTCCCGAATTTTTCGGGAATCTCCCGAATTTTAGCTTCATCGCTCAACCTCCCGAAAAGTTCTTAAATCTCCCGAATTTTTATGAAAATAACAAAAATCCCTAATTGTCCCTAAAAATTCCCTACTTCATTAAAAAAAAATCCCCGCTTATGAAAACAATCCCTAAGGAATTTCTTGTGGACATGAAGCCTCTTTTTTTTCCCTTTCGAAATGACGTCACACGTCGTAAATGGGGAAATTCCCTTTTTAAGGAAGTTTTACAAACCCTCTGATGGTAACAAGAAATTGTTTGTCTTATCGTGCAGGGAAATGGCTTAGCAGCCAATAGTCCTGGATAATAATTGAAGATTCTAGTGACGCGCATATGGTCAAAATTTCTTTTGTTTAAGTTACGTACGTGCGATATAACAAAGCATGAATAATGATAAGCAAAAACATATTTAACCAATTTTAAAGACACTTATTCCGATGAATTTCCTTTCATCAAATGTTCCAGAAGAGGGCTGACTTTTCCTTTTTGTACAAGTTGTGTTACGGACATAAACATCGGTCATGGAAAGACTGCCATCATCAGTCGTGAAGTGAAAAAAAAACATCAAGCAAGTGTCACAAAAAGTCAGTGTTCTTCAAAAATTGCCGGTGTTTTCCTTCATCTTCCGATGATTTTGAGGTCATTCGCGCAGAATGTTTGTTCACAGCGTTTCTGATTGAACACAATATTTATTTTTACATCATTGAAGTTTTGGCCTCCGATTTCACTTGTTTTTTTGCGTAGGAATTTTATTCCCAAGGGTTTAACTTCCATGTGTGTAAAATCCCTATTTTAATTTGACTTTAGTAGGGATTTTATTCCCTTCACTTTTGTGTTTTGAAAATCCCTATTTTATTTGGAAAAATCCCTATTGTATTTATTAGGGAGTGGTTTTAGCATAAAATACGGGTTTGCGCGAAAATCTCCCGAATTTTCATTTTCAAAAGTTGGCAGCTATGCTATATTTGCAAACAATTGTTGCATGTGCCAAGCACAGTTCCCTTTCTGTGTTCAAAATTTTTATATATATATGGATAACAACATCCATTACCAGAAAATAAAAGATAAAAAATTTATACACACTTTTTCTTGTGGCAACAGAATCCTTTGATGGTCCAGCTTTTTTCACAGCATCAGTTGGATCTGGAGGCTTACTCAAAATTTGATTATTGATATCTCGACTATAATGTGATTCAGATCTTGTTCTATTTCCTTTCAGCTTCGAATGATCTATTTTTGATTTTACTTGGCCATTTGATCTTGAAGCTTGGAAAGAACGAAATACTAATAAATTGAGAATAAAATTCTAAGAAAGATTCTTGATTCTTATTCAAAATTTAATTAACACACAAAGACAAAACAGTTAACACAGACACATTCTGTGTTAACTGTGTTAACACATATTACATAAACAAATTAGTTAATATTTTACCAAAGAGATCATATGATCCATTCAGGGTTCATAAAAAGATTTCAAGAAAGATTTTTCTCAATCCTTATTTTTAAGAACAATTCAAAAGGTGATCAATCTTTCTTGCGAACAGAGTGAATGAATTAGTGGTTTAGAGTCCAGTGGCTCTCAAACTTTTTTGACCCACAGTTCCAGGAAAAGTCAATAGATATTGTGCATTCATAAAAGAACCAAATAGGCACAAACATAAAAATCTACAGCTGGTCATGATGCCCCTAACAAAGGTTCGGCCAGCAATACCCCTAGGAGTTGCAACATACACTTACAATAACACTCAATCAACACTAGTAATGAATGCTTATTACAATTAGGGTTTTAGATAAAAAATTTCATCATTTATCACTTCATTTCAGTTTCGATGAATATAAAATGTTTTGTTCTACAAACACTGATTGAAAACAAATAACAATTAGGAAGCAAAATAGATGGAATGTTGAAATACTCACAAGTTTTAAGAGAATCCTTTTCTGAAACTTCAATCCTCTTGGCATTTAAATTGTTATCTGATGCATCTAAACTAGGAATTCCAGTCAGGGAATCATCTTCACTCTCGACTTTACCACTATCTGTTTTTCTTTTCTGGTCAACAGCGTTACTAGATTTTGTTTTGATACTTTTATGAGTCTCTCGATGTTGTGTTACTTCGAACATTTCACTTGATTTCTTGCTTACATTTTCACAAATTCCATTAGAGCTAGACTCTTTCTCCTGTTTATTTACCAAATTTTTATCTTGAGTTGTTCCCTGTTTTGTCACTGTGGGTGTGAAAGCTTTTTCGGCAAAAGAAGGTGACACTTCAGTTTTAGATGCTGGCCCCTCAAAGTCAGTAGAGCTTGGCTCTCCAAGTGGTTCAGGTGTTGCTACAAATTTCACTTGCGTTTCATCTGCCTTCATTTGCAAATTCTTTTCTTTCTCATCAGAAAACTGTTTTGCATGTTCTGATTGAGAGTCATTCTTACTGACTTTTGTAATAGGTTTAGCCTTAAACTTGTTAGACTTTAAACCTAGGTTAGGAGGAGATGTATCATTTTCTTTGGGATTTTTGTAAATTACCTTTTGAGTATTTCTTGTAGGAACCTAAGAAATTCAAATAAAATGAATACAAACATTCAAATCTACAAAATTTGAAAATTACAGTAGATCAATAACACAAATTAATACAAATTTGTATACATGGAAAAAACACAAAATAAATAATTTGGGGGGGGGAATCACTGTCAGCTTGGAGGTGTTTTAGTATTTAGCATTAACAGGCCAATAAGAAACAAACGAATCTACATAAAACTCATGACATTCATCGTGCAACCACCATTCATTAAATTGAATGAATTAATTCTCTGACACCTCGTTTGGTTTGCAATTTTAATGCAAAAAAAATGAGCATTAGTAAAGAAAAATTAACTAATCATTATAGTATGTATAAAAAGAATTATAGCAATTATAACAGAGAATTTGCAAAATGTGCCCAATCCTTCTCGGTAAAAATTTAAAAATATAAATTTAGACATTCGATTTTTTTTTTATTCATTCAGTTTATTTCCCTTTCAATGAATTTGGGAAAAAGCTACGAATTCAAAAACAAAAACCAATTCACAAAGGGATAATTTCCCTCATGGATAAAGCTATGAAAAAGAAAAACATTAATACAGAACACAATCATTTTACACTTACAGTTCGTAGCATCCCAAGTTTAACTGAGGTCGGATTAGCTTTGGATTTAGCAGATATTTTGCGCCTTTGAAATTCATAAAGTTTCTTTAGTCTTTCATTTTTTGTACGCTGCGCTTCCATCATTTTTTGCTGCTCTTCTATTTGT
The DNA here is from genome assembly GCF_987345545.1 of Pholcus phalangioides. Lineage (NCBI taxonomy): Eukaryota > Metazoa > Arthropoda > Arachnida > Araneae > Pholcidae > Pholcus > Pholcus phalangioides. The sequence goes on along the minus strand of NW_028301601.1, from coordinate 14,839,862 downwards.
TTCTTTCTTCTCTGACTTTGCTGTTCTTTTATATACTGCTGAACTTTCTCCCTGTCATAATGCCGAGCTTTTGATGCTGATGAATGTTGCTCTGGAATGACAGTTTCACATTTAAAACAAAAGTTTTATGGAAAATATTTTGTTATTAAAATTGTTTTCTCCTGCGCCATGGTTGAATGGTCACCAGAAAAACTGTGACCATAGATTAGTAGTTACTTTGTAAGACTCATTATGTCATAGCAGAGGCACAAAGTTTTATATTTACCAGGAGGTTTAGATGCCTTTCTTTTTTTGCTACGCCGTACAGCTGGCATTCGTATTTTTGCCTTTGAGGCACTCTCATCAAGATGGATTTCTTTCGGAGAATCCTCACTCATATCTGTGAACAAAGAACGGTTAAGCTTAGAAATACAAAAATTATAAATTTGGAGCAAAAAAAAAAAACTTCTCAAGAGTAAAGCTGAACCTGCAAGACCAGTCACACCCCACCTCGAATCTCTTTAGAGAAAAGTGCCCACAGGGATGGATGTGTCCAAGAATGAGAATAACATCTCTTCCCCCCCCCCCCTTTTACATTTCTCCCTTCCAAATAATAGTTAGAAATATTGCAAAATTAATTCATAATTTAGTAATCATCAGAAACAGTTGACAAAGAAAATGAGAATTTATAGATTGTCCAACAGTAGTTGGCAAAGAAATTGAGAATTCTGGATAAGAAGAAATGTATAAATATGTCAACCACTGTGTGCTCAATCAACATTTTTTTCTCTACAGAATTCTGAAAAATTAAATGCTTTATGAATGAATTCTTTTTCTTTTTTTTTTGGTGAACAAACATTTGATACCTAATTCCAAATACCTACTTTAAATAATTTTAAATTTTTTAGGGTAACTTTACATTGTTTAAAACTATACTGGAGCTAGGAATCTATCTGTGAATCACTGAAACAAAAATTTTGTCATTTACAAAAAGAATTTACATTTTCAGATTAATAGAAATTAAAAAAAAAAAAAAGGCATCTAATTCTGCACATTCATGGCAAAGCAAGCATTATCAAATTACACATTTTGAAAAAAATTTCAACTGCAGGATATGAATAAATATGTCTTCCACCTGTATGAACAGGAAAAAAAAATTCCAGTCAATGATAAACATATGATCTGAAAAAAGTTATTAATCATTACAAAGGCAGCAAAATCTGTCAAGTTTTGAAGATACATTTCAATTATGTAAACTAACATTTTTACTGCTGTAATATTTAATATTTATTATACAGGGTGCATAGGTAATTTTACTGGTGAATCATTGATCCTAGAGGCATACTTCCAATTAGAAAAAGTATCCAAATAACGTGTAGAACTCAGATACAACATTCATGTTTAAAGGGGTTGCATAGTTATAAAAAAAGAAACTTTTTATACAGTCTCTGTGTGTCCAAAAACCCAATTAGAAAGTTGTTGCCCTGTCTTTCCTGTCTTTTCTAACAAAAAAATTCACGTTCCTGAGTGCAATATCCACTGAGATATTCGAATTCGGAAAATGGAGGAAAGTTAGGAAAAAGCAGCATTATAAATGCAGGTAAAATGGTGTACCCATTTATATGCATTTAGTGTTGTTTTATCTTCACTTTCCTCCGTTTTTCAAATTTGAATATCTCTGCAAATATTGCACTTAGAGACACAGAATTTTTGGTTCTTGGCCTCAGGAGAGACCGGGCAACAACTTTTTGATTGGGTTTCAAAGGAAAGGGTGTCCGTATAAAAATTAATTTTTATATTTTAATAATTGTACAACCCCTTGGAACATGAATGACATATCTGAGTTATTCGATACCTTTTCTAATTGGAATTAGGATCAACAGTTTTCCAGTAAAATACAATATGCCCAGTTACCTATGCAACCTATATATTGCAATATTTTCCCTAAAAGCAGTAAACACCAGGATTAGTCAATTTCTCTGCCCTTTATGTGGTACAAAATTATCCCTAGTTTAACTACGATGAAGAAATATTTCTCTCTCCATTCAAAGGTTTTGCTTTATCAACCCCAATCCCCCCTCCATGCATTTGAAACTATAATGATGGCTTCTTGCAGCGAGTTCATTCTAATTTCACCAAAATGATAGCGCTCATACATTCTCAAGCATAGCAGTGGAAAGGTCAATATGAATTGATAATAACATCAATAGTAGCAAAATAAGCTTACCACTGTCAGAGAGGTCTTCCAGCAATTTCCTAGCATTAGTGATATAGTCACCATCACCAAATGAGCCCCTTTCTTGTTTTTCATTGTCTTGTAATTCAGCTTCAGCCATTACAGGAGGAGGACTTTCAGTCAAGTCTATCGTTTCATGTAACACAACTAAGAGAACCAAATTAACAGTATAAATTTTTGACATAAGAATCAGTAAAAGCAGAATTGTTACAAAACGTTGAAGAAAAAAAATGTCACTGAATTGTTAGAAATTAAGCACTGGTTTTTATTAACATCCTGAATAATGCTATCGATTTACACACCTTGCTCACTATTTGATTTGTTTTCAGTCTTCTCCAAATTAAGTTCAGCTTCAGCATTTTCTATAGTATTTCCATCTGCTTTGAATTCATTTTTAACAGAAGCTTCTGATTTTTTTTCATCATCTGAGTACAATTCATCCATAACTTCCATACCCATAGATTTCGGAGGAAGTGGGGAAATGATCTGCTCTTCATCAGAAAAGATTGCTGAAAAGATAGAGCTATGAATAACAATGTGTATGTGTGTGTAGCGATAGTTCTTTTTAATAATCCCAGCATTTGTGAAAACACAGAAATAAATAAATTTTAACAATGTTTCAAATACAGACTGAAAATTGGTAAATTGGTCAGTGCAGTCTAAATGTAGCACAAGTGTAAGCTCAAATGCTTATATTTCACATACATAAATAAAATTAAAACAAACATCTGAAAACAATGCAATTTTTTACAACTTGGGGGGAAAAAAGACTATCATAAAGCAAGCTTACATTAATATTTCATTTATGCTAACAATGTTAAAAATGATTTTGCACCAGTTTAACACCATATAATACAGTGCAAAGTCTGAATTTTTTCTCGTCATTATCACATGAGGAATGAAATACTGTTTACAAATATATTACCAAGGTTTTTCAGTGATGCTGGTTCAATGCTTTGTTTGGTTAAGAAATTTACGGCTGGGAATAGATTAAAATTTTTAACCGGTTAATAAAAAAATTTCAATTGATTAACCAAATTTCAATAGAATATTTTCTTTATCATTTATACTTTATAATAAATATAATCATGATCATTTATAACAAACATATTGGTACCTTAATAATGTTAATTGATAATATAAAAACATATTTTACCCATTTGAACACACCTATTCACTATAAGTAAACATATATAGGAATAGATTAAGAAATTTAGGTTGCCCGCTTGAAGCAATTTGATATGCTCAAGATACTTCTCCTATCCGGAAATTGCTTCACTTGGATCTTGTTAGTTTTTTAGAAAATTTTTAATTTTAGATTAGTCACTGATTTCGAAAATACTTTCGAGCATAGAGTGGTGCTTGTTTTCCTAGAAACTCCTCCTAAATGTACCTTTGGGGGTATTAGAGGAGTAAAGGAACAGGCTTTCAAAGTATCAAAACTGTTCACGGTGGAGAGAATAATTTCGATCTTGTCTTCTAAAATTTCCATCGAACTTAATTTGTGAAACTAAAATTATCTTCATTTTACGCTGAATTGACATGTCAAGAAAACAACTTTGATGGAAATATTGATTCAAAATATGGTCACTCCTCTGAAATGCTATGCATCAGAACATAATTTAAGACATCTAATCAGTTTCTCCAAATAAATCAAGTCATATAGTAAACTTATAATAAAAATTTTAGTCAAATTCTAACCAGATTGATCGAGTTGATTAACTCAACTAAAAATTTTAATTTGATTAACAACTGTCGATCAACCAACCCTATCAAATGATTAATCGGACCAGCCATATTTTATAAAATTTGAGCTTTTTATGCGAATAAGTATGGCATTGAATCATACAAGTATTATGCTCATTACATGCACACCTTTTCAGAATATTCTGAACCAGTTAAGAGAAAAGATTTTTTCATACCCTTTCTAACCTTTCTTTTCTTTCCAACTTCAGCTTTGGATACAGTTTTCATAAGAGTTTGAGAAGGACTACCTAAAAATATATTTTGCAATATGAATATGTACAGTATAATATAATTTCTGTAAATAAAAAATGGCCCAGTAATGTAAGTAAAAGTTGTGGAAAACATCAAGAAAGCTGAATTACACAGTTTGGGCAGTAACAAATTCACATGTTTTTAGAACCTATCTAAGAGGATACCACTGGAACCAAAAGTAAAACATCAACTTAAACTTTATATACTATCCAGTCATAGGAGCAACAGGTCTCACAGAGAGCAACATGCCTGCAATGGTTCAAATATTCAATCATTATGCTTCATTTAAACTTTTTCTGGTGGGGGGAGGGGGGGGGGGCAAAGAACATATATGTATGTGTGTGTGTATATATATCCCTTTTAGTGTACTTTTAAGAGCCAGGGGACCAAGCACCCCCGTGACTCTGCAAATTGCGGGGCTGGGAAGATGGTAGCACTATAACAAGTATTACACAGAAACTAACTTCACAGTAGGTTTACAACATGTGCATGCACATTCCAACTTGTACCAATTCATTAGAAGTTCTTCAGGGAAACATGGACGAGATGCATGCATGGTTTAGTAGCAGCAGTAGTCATAGGAAGCAAAGTCTTTACTTTATATTTTCTTAATATGTGCTCTATTATAAAATGATGCACAAAGCTAATCACAAGTAAATTCATACTACAAACACACTTTATACACTTTTTGAGTAAGCAAGTTGGCAAGAAAAATTTACTTAGGAAGTGTTATTCGCATTCTGCTAGAATATTTCAGGTGGAAAATTAACATTCAGTTAGATGGATTTACAACTTATAGTGAGTGTCTATAGTCTCTTCATGGCAGCACCTGAACATACACATGTGTCAAACTTACTTAAATGCTGAATAAGGGTGAACAATAATTAATTTCCCCACCTCTTTAGAGATAAAACAGTAGTAAATTATTGCTGTGGTGATAGGACCAGGGCTGTATACCTTGTTTACTTTACTGACAGTATAGAGCCTTAGAGGTAAAATGGTTTTACCACTAAAACAGCAAAAAAAAAATAATTAATTAATAGAAACATGCCAGACTATAAAAAATTATTCAACTACTGATTTTTTTTCTTGTTCACTTAATAATGGGTAACTAATTTCCTTCCCCTTAATCCATTGTGATTTGAACTTGTAGAGACAAAATATGCATATAGAATGTAAATAAATCATTTCACTTATTTCTTTTCTTGCTCACAATACAGATTCATTTGCATAACAAAGATTGGTAAGCTAGATACACAGAACTATGAATACTTGCATAAAAAAAATTTATCAAATAATGCCAGATTTTCACAAAATAAAATAATGGAATTAAATAAAAATGAAATTACAAACGAATAACTCTCAAGTCATATATTTTAAAATTTTAAAGCCACAAAATGATTGAAAATGTCATGCATGTCTTCATCATTTAATCCTATCAAAATAATTTTACTTAGTCATGACTATGTGACTGTGAGGACTCTTTTTCAACCCTAGCTTATGAGAGTCATAAGGAGCATTCAGTCATGTGACTATAAAGAATAAATATACATTTAGCACTGGAAAAAATGTCAAAACAAACCTTCAAAATTATCATCCAACTTCAGATCTGTTTCAGGCAATGAGTTCTGTACTCCTTTAGGAGGTGAAAAACCAGTATAACCAGAAGGTGGCCGAAGTTTACAAACTTTACGAATCATCTTGGTTTGGGAGTTATGAACAAAATTAGTAGCTGAAGAAGTGGAAGGATCCCTTGATATCTCACTAATCCATTTTTCAGTGGCTGATGAGAAGTCAGGGGTATCATTTTCAGCAAAAACTTCATCAAACAGCTCAGCTGTCTTTTGAGCTCTTTTCTCCTTCTGTTTTTGTATAATCTGGTATATTTTCTCGTACATGTCTATTTCAAGAAATATATAACTACTATAAATATCATGAAAAGCTACACAGAAAAATTGAATAAAATAAAGACTACCGAAGTATCAGTAATTTAAATTTTAAGAACAAAAACATATGAATATCAGGGGTTGGCTAAGATGGAAAACTGTTTTTCACAATATTAACAGAGTATTAAAATGAGTAATTAATTGTTAATTAATAATTTTATTTGTTTTTACACAATGATGTCATCATTGTATAAAAACAATCATTTTTAGAATGAATGCACATGTACAAAACTAATACTCACAAACTTCATAATCTACCCCATTATAAATCACATTATGCAGGGTATAATACACATATACTGTGCATTGTATGAAAATACCCTTTTCAATGAGTACTGATACCTGTTTTATTATACTATGCATTATTGTTAACAAGTGAGAGTTAAGTGATGAGTTTTAACTCGTGAGTTTATTGTTTCAGTGTATGACCCTAAAATATTTAGAATATCAGAGTTTCAGGTTCAAGTACTGCTTCTATCTGTTTTCCATATTAGAAATGAAATTGGCAGATGATTGGATTTTCATAAATATCATGTTGAAAGTCTGTCTGCTCTTCATGGAGACTTCTTTAAATATGCGACAAGCTCACATCATACAGTTGATGATCATTATAACAACCCCACGTTATAGTGACCATTCCCTTACAATGACCAGTGGGATAGGTCTCAAATGCTCATATAAGAAATATACTATACGTTTATGTTTCGATATAACGGCCAAAACTATAATGCCATTTTGGGCGGAACGATGGGGGTTGTTATAATGAGCGTCAACTGTAAAAGTTACAAGCATTCAGTCTCTCGATAAGTTTTCCTTCGAAGTTGGTATATGCAATATGTACCATCCTGTATATTTTATCTTAAATTAAATATCTTGGGAGGGGGGGGGGGGGTTGGAAATGTGAATTGTGTTTTGAAGAGAAAAATTTAATGAATATAACAGAAATAAAAGATGAATAATGAAGGCATAGCAAACAATAGAAATAGGAAAAAAAAATTTTTAATAGTTATGAACCTGCTTTTTCTGTTTTCTCAGCAAACTGTTCAACTGAAGTGCTTTCATTTCTTAAAGCAGCAAATCTCTTAGCCAGATCAACTTTTTCCACCTGGATTGGTTTCTCCAAACTTTTATTTATGCTAGCCAATATTCTGTGTTCAGGTTGTTCTTTTTTTGTTGAGTATTCTTTCTTTCTTTCTAGGGAAAAAATAAAACTTTTTCTTCATAATGGAAATTTATCCAGTATGCTCACATTTGCTTTAAACCTTTAAACCATTTTTAAAATTTTCCTAATCCACATTATAACTGCCACATTGGAAATAAGAGTATGTTAAAAATCCGAGATATTTCAGGGTAATTAAAATGAAGTAGATTACGTTTGACGAGATATCTCAGGATTGCCGCTAAAGCAATATGCAAATGCTTAATTCTCATCATTGTCATCAAATTCCTGAATAAAACACTTTTGCTACAATGAAAACTATTATTTTATTTTACAAATAATACAAATACAAATACAACGCCACAACAGGCAAAATGCCCAACGAGGTGGCTGATAAAAAGATGCCCATAAAAATATGGTTGTCATATGTTTCAAAAATACAGCAACCCAATTAAAAATGCAATTAACACAAATTACAAACAATATATACACATGATAAAATATTATACAATGCCCATAAAGAATACTTATGGTTGTCTTATTCTAAGAATGGATAGCTTCTCGATTTACCCCAACATGTTTATCGTATTTCTTTTTAAACGTGTCAATTGTGTTACAATTTACTACCTCCGGGGGTAAGCTATTCCATTTATTAACAACCCTATTGGAGAAAAATTCCCTGCGACACCATAACCTTGCATTGTCCCTCACCAATCGATACTGGTGTCCCCTTGTAAAAGCAGTCGATTGGCGGTGTACTAAAAGTTCATGGTCCATCCTATCCATCCCATTGAAAATTTTGAACACTTCGATCATATCTCCTCGACACCTGCGTTCATCCAATGTAAACATATTCAAAAAATGAAGTCTTTCTTCATAACTCAAGCCCTGTGTGCCAATAAGGACACGCGTAGCTCTTCTCTGCACCCCTTCAACCAAGTCTATGTCCCTCTGTAGGTATGGTCTCCAAAACCTTACAGCATACTCCAGTCCAGGACGAACTAAGCCTCGAAAAAGCGGAAGAATGACTTTAGGAGAACGCGAAGAGACCTTTTTGAAAATGAGACCAAGCATTCTATTCGCTTTTTTGACAACCGCTGAACAATGTTCAGAAAACTTAAGTCGCTCGTCAATGAGAATTCCCAAATCGGTGACTCTAGTTGCATCCGGGATAGTGACACCATTCAACTCGTAAGAGAACCGTGGGTTGTTCGAACCAAAATGAGCGACCATGCACTTATCTACGCTAAACGTCATGCTCCATTAATTTGCCCATGCTGCAATCTTGTTTAAGTTGGTCTGGAGCAACTCCCTATCGCTTTCATTTCTGATTACCCCCATTAGCTTCACATCATCTGCGAATTTGCTAGTCATTCCATCGATACCCTGATCGAGTTTGTCGATAAAAAGTGAAAAAAGTATGGGGCCAAGGACACTTCCCTGAGGAACTCCACTTGTGACGTCTGTCCAACCAGAGAATTCCCCGTTCACCATAACTCGTTGCGACCTATCTCTTAACCATGATTCTATCCAATTCAGCAAGTTGCCCCCTATTCCAATCTCGTGTAAACGCTTCAAGAGTTTGCCATGTTGGACCCGATCGAATGCCTTCTGGAAATCAAGGTAAACAACGTCGACATTTTTGCTCTTACCCAAAGCCTTAGTCACGTAATCATAGAAGCAAAGGAGGTTAGTTACACATGACTTCCCCTTCCTGAACCCATGCTGATTATCCGACAATACATTATTCTCGTCTATCCACTTCACAAACTGCCTTTTGATGATAATTTCCAAAATTTTCGAGAGGGAGCTCGTCAAACTCACTGGACGATAATTAGACACCACTTCTCTACTACCCTTCTTAAATATCGGAACAACGTTAGCCAGTTTCCAATCTCTCGGGACGATACCCTCAGCAACACTACTCCTGTATATCTGTGCGACTGGCCCCAACAATTCATTAGCACCTTCCCTGAGAACCCTGGGATAGATATCATCTGGTCCTGGTGCTTTGCTTGCACATACATTTCTTAGAAGATTTAGGACCACCACGTCTTCCACTTGAATATCGTTGAGCGTTTTATTACCCCATGCAACACCCGTATATCGAATATCATTATCTCCATTAAAAACCGACGCGAAAAAGTCATTGAAAGCACTACACATGCCTACATTGCTCTCTACTTTTGAGCCTCCTATCGAGAGGGGGCCAACTGTCCCCTTACATCCATTATTGACGTATCGAAAAAATGATTTTGGGTCAGAGCCAATGTTATCTGCCAACCTAGATTCAACTTGCTTTTTACTATCCCTTATCGCTTTCTTCAACAGTCTTCTTTTATCAGTAAACAATGATAGGTCACCTCGTCCACTTTTATACTCTCTGAATGCTCTTTTCTTTTCAAGATAAAGGTTCCGCACGCTATCCGTGAACCATAGAGGGTGTGATGTACAAACACGCTTTTTTCGAACAAAGGGTATGACATCATGCAAAACAGAGGACAGCTTCGTACTAAATTCTTCCCATTGACTTACCACCCCTACTGATTCCAACCGGTCTTTGAAAACTTCCGCTAACCTTCTTCGCAAAACATCAAAGTTAGTTCTCCGAAAACAAGGAACCAGTCTTTTGTTATCAACCTCACCCGAGGAAAAGTTACAGTGAAATCTGACGATACGATGATCACTGGAAGAAAACTCTTCCCCCACCGAAACATGTTCAACTAGATCCTCAGAACTAGTAAGAACTAAATCCAAAATAGCAGTACCCCTAGTGGCTTCTGATACATGCTGATACAAAAAATTTTCGAGCACCAACTTAAGAAAGTCTCTTTCATACTGATTTCCAGATGAAAGGTTCTCCCAATCAATACCCGGGTAATTGAAATCCCCTAGTATGAGAACCCTCTTTCGCTTACACATGTAGGAAATTTCATCATGCATTTTGGCGATATAGTTTTGATCCCTATTCGGTGGATTGTAACAAACCCCAACAATAAGCTTATGACGTCTTTTGTTCTCAAGTCAACTGGATAATTCATGTATTTATCCAGTATTTAACACAGATTTATATCAGTTCTAAATTTATCATATGAACCTAGCTTTTCCTGGCACGCTGGGAGTGGACTAAACTCCAACATCTTTTTTTTTTTTGAGCTCGAATGACACAATGGTATGCTGCTCGTCTACCACCATGAAGGTTGCTGTCAGGTCCATGGATTTGATCCTGGGTAAGGACAGATAGCATGTTATTTTTCCTTATGTATCTGGGCAGCCGCTGATAGATGTCACCATTTCCAACCCAACTCCATTTGTAGTAAATTATTGTCTGGCGATATGACTGGAGTTGGTGTGTGGCAAAGTAATTTTCAACATTTGAAAAGCTGGCGTTCCTTAATTTTTATGGCATGCTGGCTAATGGGAAGAATACAGTACATTTATTTTTAAATGTATTAGTCCAGTATATTTCAGTTTTTTACCCTGATGGTCTTTGTAATTAATAATGTCATATTCATTATTATCACACAGTCAAATGTGAAGATGTTCATTTATTTTACACTATCTGAACACAAAATAAACAATATCACAATAACAAAAGAACTTAAATTGTCTAACTTGCAGATTATCAAATTTTTTTGAGAGCATGACTATTGGAAATGAGATATTTTGAATATCTCTCTACACCCTCGTTTGATTTCAGTGTTTCAGTTGCATCCAAATGTGATGCAACGCAGCAGTTGTGAATCACATCACTATCACAAAGTAAAATTCTTTACAACTTACAATTCTTTCTCCAAAATATCCTGTGACAAATTTATGGCGCCATAGTGTGCTATGCGTGATCACACATCAAAATTCAGTTTTACTCCTTTCAAATTTTGTTGAGGAGTGAAAATACTCCTTGAAGTTTCAAAGTTTTTTTTAATAAAAAGCATTTCTCACTGATTAAAAAAAAATATCCCTCTCTTTACAGAAATACTCTAAAATTTTGGACAAGAGTGAAATTAAACTAAAAAAGAAGATATTTTCAGATAACACTGCTTTGGGTATCTATAGCCATTGTTATAGGATTACTGGACGTCCTCCTTTTCGATGTCATTTCAAGCATCCTCCTGTTTTGAAAAACTCACTCTTTTGCCCTTATTTTCAGGTTTCCAGAATTTTTTTTAGCACTTTGAAATATGTTTTCATTAATATGAGTGTTTTTGTGTTTTTTCTATTGACGAATAGCCATAAAAATTCAAATTTCTTTTTTTTTTTTTTTCGTAGTTCTGTTTTAGTTGGGAAAAATTGTTGCTTTGGCCAGTTTTATTGGTCAGAATAGTGGGATCACCTGCTGTGAAAATTGAGAAAAGTGATGTCACTAAGGGCGTGTGTGCAAGCGTCCTCTTTTTACAGTTTTCAAATCTGGTAACCCCAACTAATGTTCAATGCCATTTCCACCAACACCACCACTCTGCCCTCCTTTTACGTTACATGGCGATCAGATCGCAAAGTTTCTTGAAATTGTTTCCAGTTTCTGCCTCTCATACCAATTTTATCATTTGCAAAGACATTTTTTTCCGATTGTAATTAGTCATGATTTCCAACCCATTCAATGAAGCAGCAAAATTAATTGCATGTGATAATATAAGTAGAACTATAGTTTTTACTGCATTCAAAATAAATTGATGGTGCATTTTATTGTATGTGTTAAAATATGCAATCATCAAAATTCAAAAAATTTCTTCCCTTAAGGAAGGATTTATAATAAATTTAATAAAACATCCGTTCATAATGTTATTTGAAGCAAAAAAAGAAAAAGCTACAAAATCACATCAGAATAATCAAGTTCTGCTAATTCTAGAGTTCATCATATCAGGGGTTATCTAGATATTTTTTTGTGAAAATCTTCCAAATTTTTGTAAAAAAATTGTCATCAATCTTGTAAAAAGTAATTCTGTAGACAGCAAAGGGATCTAGCTGATATATCACAAAAAAAAATATATTAATTTATGGCTTCAATAATTTGCATTTTGTGAATGGACTAGTTTGCAGATCCAGAATTTTATGAAGGGTCCAGAAAATGACTGTAATTTTGGCTGGATAGACCCCTGCGTATACAGATTTCTTAACAAATTCATTGCACAAACCTCCCCTTTTTTTGATGGAATGCAGCAATTTCAACTTATAGCAAATAACCAGTATTACCCATTTATGAAAAAAAAAAAACCATGGAAAAATCATGTAGATTTATACCATACAATTCATAGCACATATTTCAATACAAATAACTAATCAATAACTAATCAGAAAAAGGTTGATGGATTGCGTTAAAAGAAAAATAAAACAACTAACCTATTTCCTTTATTTGCTCTGCAAGTATTTTGTTAAATTTAACATCATTTCTTAAAGCACTGATTCTCTTAACGAGGTCTTCATCTTGTTTGTGTGGTTTCTTTGAGCTTTTAATAACTTCTGATGGTGAAAGTTTGAATCCTGGCACCTCTTTCTCTAAGAATTCCTTCTCCCATTCTGAAAACATGATTTTTTTTCTGCTACCTTTTTGCGCATCCAAATCAGATGCTACCATGTGATTGACCAATTGCAGAGATGTTTGTGTTGATTGTTCCTTGAGACTGCTTTTAAAAATTCCAAACCTTTGGAGAAGCTGGTCAGATGAAGGTACATGATATGATACACCTGAACTAGATCCTATCTCAGGAATTTTCACTAGAGTGTCATTCACAGATGAACCAAACAGCCTATCCCTGAGTGTTTCGGAACCAGTATAAGGTGGATACAAATGATGTTGTGTAGGTTTCTCAAATGAGGGAACATGTTCAGAACCTGCAGGAAGTGGGGAGAGAATTTTGATTAACAAAAAGCTTAGGGTCATAGCTTATAATTCATCATAGCACAGTACAAGAACTTTATATACACATTTCCTAACTTTAATAATTATGAACACAATTAACATTAAAAAAACCACTGCAAAACTCGTTTTGTATTCCTTCTGCCAGTGTATTTAAAAGTTAAAAGTTTATTACTTTGAGTGATACACCAGTGATTTTTAAACCCTTTCAATATCATGACACACCTAAACTTATTGCTAAAATTCTGATATACTCAAAAAAATATTTTTGTATGCAGGCATCTCTTGCTTTATGTAATTAATTGGTTCTAAAAAATGATCACTTAAGACAAAATCACACAAAGTGTTTTGAATTTAACATGAAGATTTTGAAAAAATTTTCCTTGAATTTAACATTGAGAAAAATTCACAGTAGCTCAGGTCGATAAGATACTTGCCTAAAGTATCAAAGGATGTTAAGAGGTGTTGCAAGTTCAATACTCTGTTTGTCCTTGTCAGAGACTTTCATGACATAGGGGCACAACAGAGACAGCAACAAGACCACCGAAAAAGATTGCTACCGCAGGGAGTCCCACATCAAGGTGAATATAAAAAAAAGGGTGCCATTCAGAATTAGCAATAAATTGTAGATCTCGAACTAATTAGCCCTTATGTGCAGAAAATGACTTTGGTGCGACAAAAAGATCAAATGTACATGGAAAAAGATAGGGGTTTCTTTCAGGAGGATAAGAAAAAATAAACCCAACTTTCAGCAGCAAAGTAATTTTTAGAATAAATTAATTATTCAAATTTATAAATAAATCTCATCGATTCAAGCTGTATGAATAAATGTAATCGATACTTTTTACTTCTGTTTTTCATTACTTTTGATTGATTCTAGTGACTGCGTGCGGATGTTTTCTTTGCTGAAGAGCCTGATATGGTAGACTAATAATGAAAGTAGTAAAGATTCAACTGACAAGCAGCATTTTTCATCTCTTCAAAAAAACTTCAGAAGCAAAGCTAGAGAATTCTCAATATCCATCACAAATATGACAATTACAGATTCATTAGGATCGTTTTCTTTGATTGAAATTCGGATGGAATTGTTCATGTGCTACCAAAAGATGCTGATTAATAAGGGCATTTTGACTGTTTTTGGCATTTTGTATTAACTTATGAAAGTTCATTCTTACTTTGGAATAAAATCCATACCTTTTGGAACAGAATCCACTAGGTGCGCACTATTGCCTTCCTTTCTCCGATATATTTGTATCATAATTGTATAATAAGGTTTTGATTAAATTCTTTTACCATCACAGCATATACTACTGGTGACTGGTTGATAAAAATTACTGTTTTAAACAAATATCAACAGCCTACTGCTTAAAAAATTTTCAACATATTCTCAAGAGTGAAATTTATTGTAAAAAAATTCTGTACTCACCAAAACGCGTAGGCATATTTTGATAAAGTGATGATTTTTCATTGACTGAGTAGCGAGATTCCTATATTACGATCAATAAAATCAGATATCTACATGAAGTCAATAAAATACGGAATTAATAATAAAGACATTAAATAAATAAGAAGGCTTATTCAATTGGTGAAATAATATAGTGAAAACCTGTCCAAGACGCTTTCTATGAGACAAACTTGTCTTGAACCAAATCAAAAGATAGTCCGGTCAATGACTAAAGCTTTCATATTTTCATATGCACCTTCATAAATGAAAACATGTCTCAAATCGGAAATAATTACAGCCCCTTGAAGTTTGTTTTCATGTAGGTTTCACTGTATTATAAATTTCCAGACAGCAGTAAACACGTTTTTTGTAATTTATATTCACACGAATCAATATGAAAGCTGATTCAAAATCACATGTATAAACTACTACTACATGCATCTGCAACCATACATGCATCTTGTAAATATTTCTCTGAGGAATTAATACATGCCAATTGCGTGTTCCAGAACAAAGCCACCAAATTTATCCCATCACCAAACTTTGAGAGACACTGGAAGGTGATAGCAATGCCAAAAACTTTTCCAGTCCACATTCTACCGTTTTGGAAAAAAAAAACTCAGAGAGGCGCAAACCCTGCTGCTGTGATTATTCTGCCTACAGGATATCTTCCAACAATTTTTCATGGCACAGCTTAGCACCAAGGAGCAATAGATAACATGAAAATTAATCATATTTGCACAGCTGAGCATGGTCAGAAATTTAAAAAGGTGTGAAAGGGGATATTTCATACTTAATAACAATAAACACTGAATATAATTTTCTTGAAAGAAAATTTACTTGCAGTAACCTACCCAAAGCACATTCATTTTATGATTAATAATCATTCGAGTTAATCATCTATCACTTTCAAGCAATGTTTCTAAGACTATGCTTTTTCTAGTTGGACATAGTTCATATTTTACGTTCTCTATAAATCCTTGAAGTTTTTTCATAGAATATTGAATCATCTGCAGGGCTCCCACTCAAAAAATGAGAAAAAGTAGGAAAACGCAGGACTAAAAAGTAGGATGGGGGACGGTAATCCCCTTAGACAACATAATCATAGCATAATGGAAAAAAATCCCTAAAAAATTTTTTTCAAATTTAAAAAAAAATTTAATTTTCAATTAACTTTTTTTTTCATAGCACTATTTAAGTTTCCTATAAGAGTGACTCAAGCCAAAGCAAAATGATAAATGACTTGGTTACAAAACCAATTTTTGGCCAAAACAGTGTACCAGCAACCACAGATAATTCTTTGCTCTCTCTCCTTATATAATTATATTACATTCTTTTTTTGAGTCTTCCAAAGTGCAGAGCTTGTCGACTCTCTTCGACAATGCACAGCAAATTTTGAAGATGTACGTTTTTTAAGAATGACGCTCCCTCGAGACCACTTTCAAAAGCACAGTGTGTAAAATGTGCAGATTACAAGACCCAATATAAATAAGGCAAGGTGAACCAGATAGTTTTACTGTGTTGTCCATAATTTTTTAAAGGGATTTGTTCACATTTTACTGTTCAATGCCAGTGTTGACAAATGAAGCACTTCCATTTCTAGCTTTTTGCTGAGCATTGTAAATATTGTTTATGCCTCTTCATGCCTTAAAAATACAGAAGACCACTGAATGCTATTGGGTGGCATCAGAATCACCAAACCTAGAATAGGCCTATGTATCCAACTTCTTTGAAATGTAAACTGTTGTTTCACCTATTTGCACCATAATTTTGAATGATGAATGTTACTGTCCAAGACCATGCATGAAGTAATAAATACAGAATTATTTTCCCATCCAGACAAAAGTTTTTAATGACTACTATACTTGTTGAACCCTCAAACTAAGCAAATGAAAAATTAATCAACCAAATGGTCCACATACACCCCCCCCCCCAAATAACATTAAAAATGATAAAATTTCTGCTTTGGCAGAATCATTAATTGCATTCTTCAACATTTGTAATATTTGGCAATATATCAATGATTTCCTGCTCAATTAAAATCAATTACACAAATTTTGTTGATAGGATTTGGTAAAAAAAATAGGACAGAAACTAGAAAGTAGGACAAAACCGAGAAAGTAGGACAAAAGTAGGACATTTTACCAAAAAGTAGGAAAAGTAGGAGAAGTGGGAGCCCTGCATCTGTATAACTACTCTCTGTGAGAACTTAGATATCAGCATGTCGTCCGATGCTCAGGCACTCTGTATAATTACTGCTTATAATTACGGTATAGCCTAATAGTGAAACCTGAAAAGCACACCATAATTCACATTTTATTCATTAGCCAATGAATAGGGCATCTTTGTTTTATGAATGGGTCAACATTTTTTTAGGTATTCAATGCAAAGAAGATATTAAGATCCAAAATATCATGTAATCATGCTAAACTACTCTGAGAACCACCCTTAGTTCACATATGAAGTTCTATCTGATTAATTTACAGTTTTAAGAAGTTGAAATTATGAAATTACTTTATGCCTTCTGTAGGTTTTCCTTTTATTTCTTCTGTTTTCATCAGAACCAGTTCCAGAGCGAGAGTATGCAGGCCCTTCAGAGGCAGTATACTTGTTTGGTTTTCTTTTGCTGACAAATGGCATTCCAGCATTTTGAAGTTTCATTTCAGTCCGATAGAGCTGAAAGCGAACAAAAAAATATTAGCCTTTCATTGGAATTCCAGGCTAAGTGTTGAGCTCTTAATGGCATTCTTTCACAGCCAGCAGATTGCAGAAAAATTGGCATGATCATATTTTACCAAATCATGTGTTACATCAGGGCGTGACAAATCAAGAGAGAATCTAGGTCCCCTACTAAATATATTTAGTAGGGGACCTAGATTCTCTATAATATTTTAAGACCCAATAGAGAAATTTTTTTTAGTTACTATGGTGATCTTACATTTGCGATTTGTCAAGCTCTCTGTTATATATCTAGTATAGGCTGGATATATATATTTATTAATCTGTGCAGAAGAAAAGCAATCATAAATATCTACATACAGTCAATGTTCATTTTTACTAACCCATATGGCTTTGAAAAACTATTTCATAAATGGGAAAGATATTTAAGGGAATAGCATATTGTTTGGGATCAGAAGATAAATTTGTATTAATGTGCAGTTCGTCAATTGGAGCTTTCCAAAATTGAGCATCAAATGTAGAAATAGTTTTCCTCCTATGATAACATATTTCAAATGAAAACAATGAACACAGACATTAGCAGACTTCTCAAAGATAACAGTGTCAATTTGTTGCTCCTATAGCCTCTTTCCTAAGGAAAGAAATATATTTTTTTTGCTTTCATATCTCTGTTCTACATTTTTTTCCTCATAGGCCAACAAAATATCTGTCAGCTGCAATTTACTATGTTTATCAGCAGGATAATTATTATTACCTATGATTTATCATGATACTGCAGCAATAGCCATGCTTGACTTACAAAAGAATTTCAATATGGCTACTCAAATGAGAGTTTGAGTAGAAAAAATCATCTTTTTTTGGGGGGGGGGGAGAGGAACAAATAAATGAATTCAATTAAATGAATGTCAATCTTTACCTCGCCTTTGAGCTCTTCCACAGACTTCCATGCAATTTCAAAATCTGAAAAATAAATTTTATCAATATCTTTTGCACAATATTAAAATTTAAATTTTATCTTTCAAATACAGTTATACCTTGTGGATAACAAAGATTTTTCTTCCCCTGATTTTTCAGCTTCAGCTATCACATTTTTTAGTGGATGTGGAGTCACACATTAATACAACAGAATTATGTTTTGAAGTGGAATATCACTCCCCCCCCTCCCCCAAACACCATCAGAATTACTGTCAATTGAGCTTGATGAAATAATGTCTTCATAAGAATCTCTTTTGAAAGAAACCCCTATTTCTATTTCTCGTAGTTTGTGAATCATATCATGCAAAATAAATTAATATGTTTAGAGACTTTCTCCCTTAAAGATCAGACTTACATTTTTACAAAGGAAATGCTAAGACTTGGCATTAAACTAAATAGCTCTGATGTTTTGTTCCAATCATTTGATCATTTTTGTCACACCATGGCCATTTTCTGCACAGGAGGGCTAATTAGACCGGGACCTACAATTTATTGCAGATTTCGAATGACAGTTTTTTTGTTCATACTAACCAAGAAATAGGTGTGCAGACCTCTCGATATGGGACTTCCTGACGTACTAACCTTTTGTGTCAGAAAGGTTCCCATTCCTCCCACATGGGAGGAAGGAATGGGGGGACAAATTTTTTGCAAATTCATATTTCTTACAAAAAATAAAATATTTGCTCACTTTGAAGTGTTATATATTTCGTTTTCTTATTCCAAAACTGATAAGTTTCTTACTGTATCAGTTTTACAACATTTTATAACTGAAAAAAAACTGTTAGTTTAAATAACAACAGTGAAATATGTCTGTGTAAATAATGTCTGATAGATGGCAGCACCTATAACATATGTTATTCTCTGATCAGTGTACTGTTTGTTCTCATTCCTCTTGTAACCGTCCTTGTACGTGTTGTGTAGTTTGTAGTAATGTTTGTGTAATAAAACTATATCGTAACTATCCACGGACTCATCCTAATAGGTTATGGAGCCCGTCGCATGAGATTATTTTTGTGACTACAAACTCGCGAGTTCTAATGTTTTTTAACGATCTTTCTCGCGCCGATTAGTTTTCTCTCCAACATGGCGATCACTGAAGAATAGGAAGCATTGAGGCGGGAATTGGAAACTCTGAGGCTTTCGATGTCGACGACTTCCAAGACTGTGACAACCAGTTTTGCCGTAGGCACATTGCCTGAATCGAAACATCTCGAAGGTCCGAAAAATTTCACCAATTGGAAATTCGCCATGAAGAACTTCCTCATTGACTGTGGTTTGTGCCGGGAACCGAACCAATCAACAACGCATTGGATCGCCGAGCTCTCGCGAAAATCAACTTGTCTCTCAAGCCTGCGACTGCGATGATCACGCGGAAATGTGAAACTTCCAAAGAAGCATGGGACTTGCTCAATGACACCTTCGAAGATAAAGGTATTGTTCGTGTGGTAGGCCTGTATCAGAGTCTTCTGGACATTCGTTTTCACGATTGCCATACAGTAGACGAATACCTGAATAAATTCATGATCGTCGCGGAACAACTCGAAAATGTCTTCAAGCCATTGGACGACCACGTCATCGGTGGTTTCATTCTCGCGAAATTACCGGACTATTACAAGCTTCTCGCCCTGGGTATTCGCGGATCTGGACAAGAAATCACGACTTCATTCGTGAAAAGCCTGCTGCTGGAAGACGCAACTGAAGTTCCGAAACCGCCATCGAATTCCGCGTTTTTCGTGAAAAAGCAACCTGCCAGTGCTACAAAAGGAATCCGTTGTTTCAATCACAATGAGCACGAACACAAGTCTATGACCTGCTCGAAACCAAAAAGGAAAAATCGCCAGAAAACTGAAAGTAAGTGTTCTGCTAATGCAGTTTGCTCTGAAAAAGAAATTGCTTCTGGGGCAACTGTTTCTTCTGTATTTTCTGCCGCGGTTTTCTCTGACAAACATGAATGGTTCATAGACTCTGGTGCATCAACTCATCTCAGTTGTTCATTGCCAATTTCACACGATGTATCACCCGAAAAGTGCTTAGCTCTTCAAAAACACTGCATGCTAAAGATGTCAAGTCTGTGCCTACACTCACGCTGAATTTGTTAAGTGTTCAAGACAATCAATCTGCAATAAAATCTAATAAAATCTGCCGAGAGCCCAAAATTCTGTGCTCGCACCAAACATATTGATGTAAGGCATCATCATATTAGATCCAAGATCAGAGAAAGGGACATACTCCTTGAATATGTCCAGAGTCAAGATATCATTGCAGACATACTTACGAAAGGACTGCCAAGACCAGCTCATCAAAAGCTTTGCAAAGAACTGGGACTTGCCACCCGATTTCCACTAAGATAATTCAGACAGATTGAATTAAAGGGGGGTGTTAGTGTAAATAACAACAGTGAAATATGTCGGTGTAAATAATGTCTGATAGATGGCAGCACCTATAACATATGTTGTTATACTCTGATCAGTGTACTGTTTGTTCTCATTCCTCTTGTAACCGCCCTTGTACGTGTTGTGTAGTTTGTAGTAATGTTTGTGTAATAAAACTATATCGTAACTATCCACAGACTCATCCTAATAAAACAATATGGAATTTTTTTTTGAGAAAAGTATCCCTTATTCCTCCCAGCTCTCCCATACATAAAGTAAATAAAAATAATTGTGGTATATTATCACAGCAATGAGAACGCTATTAAAGACTCACCTGACCAAGATGACTCTTCTTTCTTGCGACTCATCTTTTAATGCTCACCAGATATTAGACAGCTTTACCGCATCTTTTCCTGCTCTGCATGTACTTTTTTTTAAACAATTGCCTATACATAGCAGCCATAAGAAAGAAAGCTGTGAATGAATTTAATAGCAATATAAAAATAGTCAAATTTACATTAAATACTGAATTGGTAATAGGTAAACTCATAATTACTGAAAAATTTAGTGAGTACAGTAGCTTTCTGTAATCCGGCACATATCAGAGCAGGGGTATGGCAGATTACTGGGAAGTCTTCGAAAAAACAATGCATTCAAATTATTTAAACTTACTGCATGTGCTATAAAACCAAAAATGAACTGAACTTAAAATAGGTAAAGTCATTTACCGCTATAGTTTTAATTCTGCAATCATGTTTTTATTGAATCCAGTGAGGTTTTTTTTTTTTTGTCTTGACCATTGTATTATTTGAAATGGAGTCCTTTTTTTTATTATTTTCCGATCCTGTAACTGGTCTAGGATGTTAACTGCTGTGGTAATTGAATGGTCATAGTAACGGACTCGCATTGCAAGAACCTGGATTCAAACCAAGATTTAAGCTACGGTCACATTTTTTGCAAAATGCGAAAGAAAAGCATAGAATGCAAAAAAAGTAGTAGCCACTTTCGCAAAAATGTGTACAGGAGGTACGCAACGAATAGACATCCAACCATCAATCATTACATTAGGGGTCATTCAAGTATTATGTCAGCATCGAGGGGGGAGGGGTTTGAAAGTTGCTTACGTCATCAACCACCATTTTTGAAGATA
Organism: Pholcus phalangioides; assembly: GCF_987345545.1. Classification (NCBI taxonomy): domain Eukaryota; kingdom Metazoa; phylum Arthropoda; class Arachnida; order Araneae; family Pholcidae; genus Pholcus; species Pholcus phalangioides. The sequence goes on along the minus strand of NW_028301601.1, from coordinate 14,818,070 downwards.
TGAAATATTCTAAGCTGCTGACAAGGGGGAAGGGGTCAAAAATGGCTAAAAATCTGCTGACGTAATACTTGAATAGCATTGTAGCATTTTGCTAAAGCTATTCCCCCCATTTTTGCTTTTTTGCGAAAGAAATTTTTTATCCAGCTTAAACCCTGATTTAAACCCCACCGTTGCAAGTGATGGTCGACTTAAGTTAGTTTTCTGTGGTTCCCAACTTCAAGGTGGAAATGCAAGCCGATATCCCAGTTGGAAATGTCTTGCCACAGAGAGCAACAGGCCCACAATGATAAAATTATTCAACCATCACATTTTTCACTTATAGTTTGAAAAATTGATGGCAGATAGCAGCCCTATAACAAGCATTACACAGAAACGAGCTTCACGTTAGGTTCACAATACATACACCCATATTCCTCAGCATGGCCCAGGTCTTCAACCACCTATTAAAATCACTGCATTGAGACAGAGTGGCGAGCCATGATCTGGTTAGGAGGAAAAGATCTAGGATGTTATATTTTCAATCTTGATCCCTTATTTGATCTAGAATGCAAGGGTTATTATTGTTTTGTTCTTTTGTTTTTATAGTCATTTTTTTAACAGCATTCTTTTATCAGCGAGAAAGACATTTTAAAGCATAACTCTGTTTCACTCTTGGCAACTTCACGTCATGCATTCTGACATTTTGTTCACCAAAAAAAAGTGCCAGCACATCGCCAAAAAGGGATTATACCACAGCTGTCACCTTTACAGAGTGAGAATTATGGAGGTTTTTACGTGGACCTAAATTCCATACAAAAATAAGTAAAAGAGGAATTTTTGAAAAACAATATGAGTTTCCCATTAATTAAAGTAGAATTGTAAGGATTTTTTCCTCCTTTGCAAAAACATGACATCGTTCAAGTCTTCACCAATCATCTTTAATCAATTGGTTGAATTACATGTCATTACCACTCTCAAATCAAATCACGGCAACAAAAAAAAACCACTGTCAGACCCAGGGTTTCCCCCAACTTTTCGTCAATTGTAGCAATTTGGCTAATCAGATGGAAAAAGTTGTAGCCAAATGAGAGAGAACCTTAGCTGAACTGACGCGCCATAAAATTCGGATTCCAAAACAAAGGTTCAAGTCATATCAAGTTCAAGATGGAAAAATAAATTGAAATAAAAATCGTACAAAGAGAAACTGTTTGATATAAAATGGAAATTACAGTACAAAAAAATATTTGAATGCTCAAGAATTCGCCATGATTTTTTTCCTGCCCACAATTCAAAAGCATTTTTAAAAATTGTTGCCTGCTGGGACCATAAACAGAAATACTGTTTTAATGACATACACATACATGATACTAAGAAAAAGACTATCATACAGTAAAGGGTTCAAACATGTAGTCTCAGGAGTGCAGTCAACTAGTCATGCTTCCAGACAAGATAGCCACACCCTCCTTTGGAACCATACTGAAAATCGCTGAAGGTTGTTTGCAATTGGCCAACAAAAATTTCACTTCCAGATTTTTGCAGATGTCAAATGACCAATTTGACCATCAAGCGATTTGGCAAATTTGATCTTTTATTTATTCACGAAATGATATATTTTGTTGCGATTTGGTGCAATGTTGATCAGCAGTGCAAACCCAGGTCAGACCCGAAATGGGACATACAGACCTAACGAGACATCAGGCAAATCAGATAGAAGTCATCTCACCAATTTTGGATGACAAAAAGCAGAATCAAAGCTTGATATTTGGCTAATTTTGACATCATTCCTCCAAAATGAAATATTTTTTGTGATTCAATGCAGTGGCGACAATTTACATTATGCCTGTGATATTTCGAGAATAAAAAAAAGAAAGCAACAGTCTTTCATTCTAGCTAAATTCTTTTGGAATATATTCCCCCCCCCCAAAAAAAAGTAAGGATTTTTTATGAATGTGTGGTCGTTATTCGAAATTCTTTTTTTTTCAAAAGTCTGCGAAATGGAGCAGAAATTTGAGAACTTCAATGAACATCTGGGAGACTCCGCAGCTATTCATAATATAGCTGTTCAGCTCCCTCTTTGTTGCAAGCCAAAGTGAGAGGGGGAGAAGTAGCTGCACCCATATTGCACCAACGGAGGGGAAAAAAATACTGGCAAGTAGCAAGACGATAGCCCATTAGCTGAGCGAGTGTGCTAGATAACGTTATAATAAAGAGTAACTTTAGTGGCGGTAGCGAATAAAACCAAGAACGAGTAGCTAGTAAATTCGCCCAGCCGCTGTGGTGGTCGAGTGGTCACAGTGATGAACTCTCATCGAGAAGGCCTGGGTTCAAACCCCACCGTCGCCACATTGACGGTCGGCTAAAGTTGGTTTTCTGTGGTTCCCAACTTCGAGGTGAAAATGCAAGCCAATCTTTCCATTAAAAAGTCTCGCCACAGACAGCAACAGGCCTACAACATAAAATCATCAATCATTACACTTCGTTCATAGTTCAAAAAATAGGAGGCTGTGGCAGCACTATAACAAGCATTACACAGAAACAAGCTTCTCATTAGGTTCACAACACAGACGCACATTCCAACACATACCAATTCATTAGAAGTTCCGCAGAGGAATATGGACGAGACGCGTGTATGGTTAGTAGTAATAAATTCGCCCCATGTAAGTGAGCCTCAAGTGTTGGTTATGACGAGGAGCGCCCTGGGTCAAAAAAGTTTCAGGACCCCTACAATAACCTATGGATTTGTACACGTTAAAAACACTTGTATGAACAAAAAATAGCACAATATAAAAAAACAGCATGCTAATTCATATTAAAAACACAAAATAACTGATGTTTGAAAAAACAAAACGTTCCACATACCATAGGAATTTTTTTTTATAAAATTCAAAATTAGTCTCTCCCTTACATTAATATACAGCATTATATGCTCTAGTAACAAATTAAATATATACATGAGACACCATTTTATACGTTAACATTCAAATTTCAAATCCTCTATTTATTGAATGCCATTAGTTTGACAGCGAATTGAATAATGAAATTTAAATGTGCGTCACACATACTTTTCATATTGAATGTATTTCTTGATAATTGGTGACCATTACTCTGTAGGCGACCGCTTGAACTATTTGAAGTTTCCTGAAGATTTGTTTATTTTCAAGTTCGATTCTGCCCGGGCGAGTAAAAGGGATCTGGGAGAAACTCCTGATCAAGAGGAGCGCCATAAAAATGTTTCCTACATTATTTTCGGAAGATAGTCCGAGTTTCCGATAACCCTGTATGATTATTATTGTTATGTATCATTTTTTCACCCAGTTCTTGAATATTAATTTAACTAACCTGTATAATTATTATTATTAACTATCCTCTACCAGTAATCGACTAGAGAACATCATCGGAAAAAAATTTGAATCGATTATGGAATAGGTACTGCCATCTAATGTTCTTGAAAAGGAAATCAACCTCAGTTGTAGTACCATTCCTGAGGACTAGATGGCAATGATCCTTGCATTTGGAAAATATTTTTGCACATAATGACATTGTTTCGGTCAGAGCCGTACAGCTTCTGGGAAGAACTATAGTGAGTCAAGGCCACTGAGCAATAAGTAAACTATTCTAATGTATCGCCTGTGAAATATCTTTTATTGAAATTTTGGGTCATCACCTGGTCATCTTCCTTAATGTGTTGATTACTGCTGAGCTATATGTATGCAATAATTATTACAAAGTCTTAATTAGAGGAAAAAGTGTTAGTTTCTGGTGCCCTTACAATGAGAGAAATCATGGCAGTTGTAGAGTCATGATGAAAATAAATCTAATGAAAATGTAAATAATTACTTATATGCTGTGAATAATTGCATATGTTGGAAAGGGAAAAATGCCTTCAAATTTAGAGTTTGTCTGTGTAAAATACTAGATAAAGGTTTGCATTGTAACTAAGTAATTATTTGATAGCAAACATATGAGTGCTCTTGTGAATTGTGATTTCAATATTCCAAATTATTCTCTGTGGACCTGTTTGTAAATTGTTTATTGGAAAAAACTTGTATGTGCACATTATTGTATATATGTTTGAAAAAAAATATTAAACACTTTTTTTTTCTCTCTAATTTTTATTTAATTTCTTGCATTGAAAGTTCTTTTTTTAGCATTTAATTCGCGGAAATATTCACTGATGCGAATTTTCGAAGTGGAAGCCTTCACCAAAATGAAAAACACAACATTAGAAATGTATGTTGTTTTTTTATAAAAAAAATAGTTCCTCTTAAGTTTTGGAAAAGAAAGGGTATTTCGTGTACGAAAGTAAGTATTCATTTTTATACATTTTCTTAAAGATAAAGAATACATAATTATTGGCCGAGAAGTGAAAAAAAAACGGAATGTACATGTCTCGTATTTGGAATTGCCCCATTGCATTAACATGGTCAGGAAATGTTTTGCCCGATTCGCTCCAAGAGGGTGATGCGGTCGCGTAGGACGACGGCTCGCGCAGCCCTCACTCCACTATACTTATAGCTCAGTGGTCAAGGCAGACCGAATTTACTCAGTCATGTATACAAACTAAATGTTGAAGATTATTTGGTGATTGTCGGTTACATGGATAACTACATGTGCGTGTTTTTTTTTTTTGTTTTTTTTTTGAATTTGCGGCTTTTATAAAGAGTTTAATTACATCGATGGCAGCAGGGCTGTAACTAAGATTTTTGCTGCCTTGGGCAAACATCATTCAGCCGCCTGGGGCAAACATTATTTCATCACCAGCACAAATTGGAAAATTTAAAATGTGATAATTCAATAACGGCGTTTTTTTTTTGTTCCCACCTAAAACTGCCAACCCCTCTAAAATTTTCCTCCCAGGCCAGTTGCCACCCTCTTTTCCGCCGCCCGTGGAGATGGCAGCCTGCATCAGCGATTTCGTCAGTGCCAGAATTCAATTTTAACCTGCGGGCCGCATCGAGCTTATATTACTGAAGGGAACATCCAGCCGCCGCGACGGCAGCGACGTCAAATGCAAGGAAGTCACGTGACTCAGTGAAAACGAAGTTCGTGCCTGGCAATTTGCCCATAGAAATGTACAGTTTGGTAGGGTGACCATACGTCCCGTATTTCCCGGGACAGTCCCGGTATTTTCTGTATTTTTGGTCGTCCCGACTTTTTCGCAAAAGTGTCCCGGTTTTTCCCGTATTTTACACAACGCTTACTTGAATTTTTATTCTTTATTGAAGTCAAAGATTGAAATTATTTTTCAACTAATAAACTATATTATGATAATTATGACTATAAATGAGAATATTTACCTCCCACATTTGTCTTGGTGAACGTTGTTTTCGTGAAATTCATTTTAATCCTCTGCAATTTGCAGTAACGCTTCATTTCCCGCCATTGTGATTTTACCGTAATTTTAACAATATTTGGCAACTTTGCCCAGTTTTGGCGTCATTTTTGGCGATTATTGGCGATGTCCCGTATTTCCCCGTATTTGGAATCTCGATGTCCCGTATTTCTCTCGAGGAAATATGGTCAGCCTAGTAATGCATCATTTCCCGCCATTGTGATTTTTCCGTAATTTCAACAATATTTGGCAACTTTGTTTGGTTTTGGCGTCGTTTTTGGCGATAATTGGCGAAGTCCCGTATTTTCCCGTATTTGGAATCCCGATGTCCCGTATTTCTCTCGAGGAAATATGGTCAGCCTACAGTTCGGTCTCTAAATAATGGGTTTTAAAGATTAAAAAAAGATAGAGAACACTCATCTAAAGACAAAAAAGATTAAATTATTTATTTCATTAATAATGGAATGATTTCTTTCATTAATGCTGAAATTATTTCTTTCATTAATGCCGAAATTATTTCTTTCATTAATGCTGAAATTATTTCTTTCATTAATGCTGAAATTATTTCTTTCATTGATTATGAAATTATATCTCGATAATTCTGGAACTATCTCTTCATTAATTTTGGAATTATCTCTTCATTAATTTTAGAATTATCTCTTTCATTAATTTTTGAATTATCTCATTCATTAATTTTGGAATTATCTCTCATTAATTTTGGAATTATCTCTTTCATTAATTTTGGAATTATCTCTTTCATTAATTTTGGAATAATCTCTTTCATTAATTTTGGAATTATCACTTTCATTAATGGTGAAATTATTTCTTTTATTAATGCTGGAATTATTTCTTTCATTGATTTTGAAATTATATCTCACTAATTCTGGAACTACCTCTTTAATTAACTTTGGAATTATCTCTTTCCTTAATTCTGGAATTATCTCTTTCCTTAATTCTGGAATTATGTCTTTCCTTAATTCTGGAATTATGTCTTTCCTTAATTCTGGAATTATGTCTTTCCTTAATTCTGGAATTATCTATCATTTATTCTCAAATGAATCTGGAGTTATTTCTTTCAATTGTTTTGGAATTGCACCTCTTTAATGCTGAAATGACCTCTTTCATTGATTTTGGAATTATCTCTTCCATTAATTCTAGAATTTTTCTTTCATTAATTTAGGAATTACCTCTTTCCTTAATTCTGGAATTATCTCTTTAATTAATTCTAGAATTTTTCTTTCATTAATTTTGGAATTATCTCTTTAATTAATTCTATAGTTTTTCTTTCATTAATTTTGGAAGTATCTCTTTAATTAATTCTATAGTTTTTCTTTCGTTAATTTTGGGATTATCTCTTTCCTTAAATCTGGAATTCTCGCTTTCATCAATTTTGGAAGCATCACATTTTGGACCAGCGCGTCCGCTGAGAAAGCATGGGGAATCATGGGTTGCCAGATGAAACCAGTCATCGCTCTATTGAAGGGACCAAGTAAGCCCAAAGAAACCGTGGCTTCCCACGCTTTCCTATGAGAAACATCCCCGTTTTAAAAAAACATTTAAAAATTTTCTATTCACTTCAGGAACTCGATTTCTTTTTTTTCTCAATTTCTGTGTATATATTCACACAATTTGATCGAGAGCTTTTACAATTTCGGTTGTTATTTGTTTTCGAATATTAATTTCAACAACATGGAACCTTTTGCAAAAATAACCAGAATTTATCATATCTTGTGCCACAACATTTCTTTTTAGCATTTTAATTTTTTAAAAATTCAGCCAAAGCATATGTAACACCTCAGAGCTGAGAGAGAGACAATGTTTAAAGACACTTGAACAAGCGGTGTTTGAAAAAATTTTGACTTTTTTTTTTTTTTTTGCGAAAAGAGCATTTTAATGCTCTTAGCATATATAATGCTCTGAGCATGCATAAAATAGGCATTAGCATATATATAATGCCTTTCAGCTGTTTATATTGAAATATTGCAGAAATACTTCCAGTCCAGGTAGAACAAAAACTCGAACACAGGCAATTTTAAATTTCAAATTCAATACGAAACTGTGTTTTGTCAAATTTTAAAAGCTAAGTAATAGGTACAAAATGAAGAAATTTAGAAGAAAAAAAAAATTTTACCCTTAAGAATTCTAACTGATCACACCATGATGAAGGAGATGTAGACTATTTATAAAAAATGGGTCTGGCGCTCTATTTAACTGTTTCACGGTCACAAAATAAAGAGGGGAAAAAAACAGCCAAGTGATTATTTTCCAATACTATTTTCCAATTTTATCTAAATACTATAGAGATTACTACGCCAGAGGGAGGACTCAGCACGGCTCGTAAAAAAAGTTTTTTATTTTGGTTATTAAGTTATTAAGTTTCGGATGGGCAGCATATATTTCAGTAATATGTGTTCAAGAATACGAGAGTGGAACGGATGAAGGGTGGCGAAATTCGTACATCCTACAGACAGCAAAACCATAAATACACAGTGGGGGAGGACGTTCGAACACTTCCAGCACTTTGAGGCTCTGGGCGGCAAAATTCTGTTTGCCCCGGGCGGGTGAATCAGGGAGGACATTTTGCCTCGGCTGGCAAAATGTCTAGCTACGACCCTGTCTGAAGGTGCTCAAGCACCTCAGAATTGATTCAGAAATCAAAATTCCTCATGTAAAGCTTAAGACGAGCGCCCATAGGCCTGAAACACTTTCAAAAGGCCCCGGATCTATCATAATGCTGAACGAAACAAAAAGGCAAAATAAACAGTTAAAAGAAGAAAATTATGAAAGTTGTATTTTATTGGAGCTTCATATTATTTTAATTAATTATATTCCCATAGACATTAATGGGATACATCGAATTTTTAAAAAGAATGAAAGAATTTTGAAGGCACTGAACTACTACCCGAAATGTAGGACATTTTTCCAAAGAAAAAGTTGGGACGGCCACTCTGGTGGGTGAATGGTCATAATGCATGGGGCATGGCCTCCCCAGCTTCAGAGGTGGAGACGACTGACATAATGTATATGTGTATATATGAATTGACATCATCATCATCACGCCCGCTCCAACAATAATGACCGTGCCCCCCCCCCCAGACTTCCAAGTCTATCTCCGCCTATGCTCTAGTGATACGAATCCGTCACTGTGACTACACGATGGCAGTGCGGCAGTTGTACTATGGTCGTTTAGCTACAAGATTGCCCCTAGTCAGTAGCGGTTTTGGCACCCTTTCCAAATGCGTGGGATGTAACGTCCTGGGGGGTGCTAAAACGAGTGGAAAATTTTTTGTTTTGTACAACATCCTTTCCTTTACGATCTTCACTTGAACATGCACATCATCGTTAAGCGTAAGAAACCGTTTCCCGCTAAGTTCCAGCACTTTTCAGTCTCCGACAATTTTTTTAAGTCCGAACATCCTAAACAAGACGCTATTCAAGCAATAGGCTCTTCAGCTGGATTTTCCTAGGAGCAGGTTTTCTGTGCCACGCGCAACGTGATTTGCCCAGCTCGACACGCCGGCCACTCACCAGTAAGAAAAGCAGCGTGACTGTTTTCCTACAGAGCGCCTGACGACAGCGCTTTGTGATTGGCCGACTGCTTCTGGAGGAGTCAAATGCGTCGTGCGCCGCGATTTTGCCGATATTCTCTTCACTCTTGTATGTTTTCTTTCCCTTCCCTTCAAACCGGAGCATGCAGACGACAGAGTAGCTGATGCCAAAGCGATATACTTTTATATAGCCGCCCTGATCTGATGCGCCTCGCAAGGAAAACACAAACGCGTAGCGTAATTATGTAACACGTTTCTGTCAGCACGAAATAGTCTAATTCGGTTCCCGCTGCGCGACAAACCTATTAATATGAAAACCCTGCTTTCTTCAAAAAAAATTGTTGGAAGTTAAAGAATGGTGAAAATCGTTTGGAAACGACTTCTCCGAAAAGTCGAACAGTTCCTTGTGTAGTGACCGAAAAAATGTACGGACAGCTCTGCATAACGACACTTTTATTCGAACAATTTTAGGGCATCAATGTTAATTTTACCCTGATTTTGAAGACAGTTATCTAAAAAATGAATGGAAGTGGGGAAAAAATCAATTTTTTTCATTCAGGTCCGTTTCTTACGAGCTGGATGGTTCGTTCCGTTCTGTTCCGTGCGAGCAAAGCTGACAAACTGAACTGGATGTTGAAATGTAAAGTTCAGTTAATTTTTCTAATTAACCATACAAAACAAGAAACACCTCAAAGCAGCAGACGACAAGTCCAAGAATTAGAATCATTCGTTTTGTTCAGTTCTGTGTGAGCAATGCCGATAAACTGAACTGGATGTTGGAATTCCAAGTTCAGTTGTTTTTCCAAGGAGCTGTCCGAAACATTGAACTTCTGGAAAAACAGCAGACGACAGGTTGAAGAAGTAGAAGCATTCGTGCAGTTCGGTTCCGTGTCAGCAAAGCCGACAAACGGAACTGAATATCGAAATGGCAAGTTCAGTTCTTTTTTTTAAGGAACCGTCAAAAACAAGGGACAGCCCTGGAATAGCAGCAGACGACAGGTCCAAGAAGAATAGAGTGACCATACGTCCCGTATTTCCCGGGACAGTCCCGGTATTTTCTGTTTTTTTGGCTGTCTCGACTTTTTAGCAAAAGTGTCCCAGTTTTTCCCATATTTTGCACGAAGCCTACTTGAATTTTTATTCTTTATTGAAGTCAAAGATTGAAATTATTTTCAAGTTATAAATTATATTATGATAACTACAACTATAAATGAGTATATGAATCTCCCACATTTGTCTTAGTGAAATTTTCCCGTCATTGTGATTTCTCCATTATTTCAACAATATTTGGCGACTTTGCTCGGTTTTGGCGTTATTTTGGCAATAATTAGCGATGTCCCGTATTTTGAATCCCAATGTCCCGTATTTCTCTTGAAGAAATATGGTCAGTTTAAAGAAGAAGAGATTCGTTCTGTTTAGTTCCGTGTCAGCAAAGCCGATAAACTGAACTGGATGTTGAAATTCCAAGTTCAGTTCTTTCTTCCAAGGAACCGTCCAAAACAAAGAATACCTCTGGAAAAGCAGCAGACGACAGGTCCAAAAAGAAGAGTCATTTGTTCTGTTTGATTCCATGTGAGCAAAGCCGATAAACTGAACTGGATGTTGAAATTCCAAGTTCAGTTCTTTCGTCCAAGGAACCGTCCAAAACAAGGAACACCTCTGGAAAAGCAGCAGACGACAGGTCCAAGAAGTAGAATCATTCGTTCTGTTCGGTGACCATGTTTATCCTCAAAACATACGGGTAATCGAGATCTCAAAATCATCAATAAGATTGGCAAAATCGAAGATTTTGATTGACTTGCCTTCGAATCAATCAAAACTATTTGCTGCTTTCCTGTTGCTCCATTCAGAATAAGACGTTGATTGTGATTGGTTCGTTTGACACAGACCCTGTGTTCTGAGTTACCCAATCATTTCTCACGAAAGTTGTAATTAAAAGGCTCGTCAAGCGCACGCCATCTACAAACAAAAAGTTGTAAATGACCATAATGTAAACAATGAGCGTATCTTCAATACATCGTGCAGCAATGAACGTGTACAATATTTAGTGAGTATATTGTAATCAAGTGTATTTCGGTGTTATTATAATGTACAGGAAAATGGTGGATGTAATTTGATAAGGAAACGCCTCCGATAACGTTTTAATGGCTCAAATTATAAGGTGAAAGGTCAGACTGTGTGAGTATTATTTCCCCGTATTCGCTAGTAAAACCTCGCTGCAACAATGCTCCATATAACGATAAATACGTCAACAACGATACTTTTTTCGAGACTTGCATCTCTATACTTTAATTTTAAACTGCTACCTCTTGATGCAAATACAAATACAACGCCACAATAGGCAAAATGCCCAACGAGGTGGCTGAGAAAAAAGATGCCCATAACAAATATGGAGACAATGATGATCTTTCTACAACGACCCCCCCCCCCCCAAGCCAACAGCAGTGTTTTCCAAAGTGGGCGGTGGCGATGGAAGGTTCCAGGGTGCGGTAGAAGCTATGGATACTTCTAGGTAAGTTCTCGAAAATTTCAGACATCTAATTTTTGAGAGGCTTCAGGGCTCATGCCTTAAGATGGCACTGCACTTGAGTGGCCCTCGGCACAATTCCAGATTGTTCAAGCAGCCCACAATACATTTTCAGATCATTTTGCGTTCCATGATATATTTAGCGATAATTTAATAACCCTCAAAATATTTACAGACCACTTGACCTGTAAAGGATATCTTCAGCTGCGAATTGAGTAGAGGCAGGCATCTTCTTCAGGCGTTATCAGATTCACCTCCGCTTCCTACGGCTGTGAATAAAGCGGAGACAGATATCTTCAGTTGCAAATGAATCGAGACATATCTATAACTGAGAGTGTAGCAGAGGCAGGCATCTTCAGTTGTGAATTGAGTGGAGGCAGATATCTTCAGCTGCGAATGGAGTGGAGCCAGGTTGATCCAGGGGTGACGTGTTCGAGAAGCTACTCATTGTGTAGGTGCATTGGATCATCCCATATATTACAGGACAGAAAAATTTCCCCATAGCAGTCTGCTCTTGGAAGTCTATCACTCCGTCCTGATCTGTGCGTGATGTGAGGCTAATAACAAACAATATTACTGATGCATGAGCAAATTTTGTTTAAAATTATATACACATAAAAACAAGCAAACTTCTGCTGTGTTCAGTGTTTTATTTGCCTCAAAGATCTTTAATTTAGCTACTTCACAGCTTTATTGAGATGATACAGTGCAATCCTATACGGCAGAGGTTATGATACTGTGTGCTATCTATGGCTCTAACCTTTGTTGGGAGCGTTGCAAAGTTGAGGTCCTGACAAAGGTTCTTCGAAGAGATTCTTTGTTAAACTGCTTTGTAGAGCCACAGATAAGCATTGATTAGGGTAAAGGGATGTCCCTGGTGAAAAAAGTTTGAAGTTTGAGAACCCTAATGGTGTCACTTTGCTATATGGTGATACCCCATCGATAAATAAAATCTCCCAGACAACAATATTACTCCTGGTGCACCTTTGATAGTGTTGATGTATGCTATCTATAACTGCCTAGAACTTCACTAATCCAAACTAATTGGGACCTGGACCTGTTCAGATCAGCAAAAAAGTTTGACTTACATGGTTTTTTTATCTTCTGTTGGGCACAATATGTTGACCACAGAGTTTGGGCACAATGTGCTTGATGGGCGCACATTGGAAAAATGGAGTAAACACCTAATTAAGTTCAATACAGCTTAAGTTTATACAACTGCCAATTGATGATCATTATTGGGGGGGTGCCAGTAGAAGAAAAATCACAAAAGCTTCTATAAAAAATCATGTATACAGCTACTCAATAGCGCTAGTGTCAGTGCCATCAGTGAAAGGAGAGAGAGAAGAGAAAATATAAAAGGGCTGTGCCTATTAGATCAGTTGTTCCCGTCGGATGGTTAAAACTGTGATGATTGTGAGTATCCCTACGGGTGAAATAAAAGTTACAGATAAGATATTTGTTTAACAATGATCGAAATTCCATAAAATCTGATGTTTATCTTTTTTTTTTCTTCTCAGAAACACGATAAATGCATCTTTTGAAAGATTGCTTTTAGAATCAGCTTGTTCCTGCCATAGGGTACGTCCATAGTGAACCGCTTCTCGCTACTCGCTTTATCGCGGCTGAAAAAAGATCCTGAAAACTCATTGGGGTGGCCATACTGCGCCCGCCTACCTGCATTTACTTGCTCAAACTGCTTTTACTCGCTTTAACCGGAATTAATCATTATTTCTTTTTCTCGCTTGACCGACTCACCGCTTGCACTTTAAAACGGATATGTTCCTCGTATTCGTTTCGTTATTCCTATTATAGTGGAATAGTAAATCGAAGGAGTTTTTGTAACGATTAATTATAGTTATTACTAATCGTTGATTAATTATGACATAATAAAAGCGAAATTGTTAATCATTAAGTAATTAAGGAAAATTAACAATTATAGTGAATCCAATTGGAGTTTTTATGACGAATAATTATTGTTAATACTTATCGTTAACTAGATATGACATAATAAAAGCGATATCATTAAGTAATCATTAATTAAGGTTAATTAACGATTATATTGAATCCAACGAAGTTTTTGTGACGGATAATTGTTGCTAATACTAATCGTTAATTAGTTACGACAATAATAAGTGAAATCGTTAATTAATTAAGGATCATTAATGATCATACTAAATCCAACGGAGTTTTTATGTTAATTAGTTGAAATAATAAAAATGATATCGTTAATTAATCAAAATTTCGTTTGATTTAGTTTCATCGTCAATTAGTTTACTAACTAATTATGGATCATGATTTAATTTTATCGTTAATAAACTAATTAACGATAAAACTAAATTAAACGGAATTTTGTAACGATTAATTCTCGTTTTTCTAATCGAAAATTTATTGTGGCACTAAAAGCGAAAAATCGCTGATTTATCAATTAACTAACTATAATTGGTGATTACACTAACCCATTGCAACTTCAAGGCGAGTTCTATTCATTTCATGTACATTCGTCATTCTTTCATGTTTAATTTTATGATAAATATTTTTTGTTGTCAACAAAAACACAATAGATCCCCACGTGATAGCTCCATGATGCCAACTGCTCATGCAGGCAGACGCTCCCGCGAGTCGTGCACTATACCCCACCGCCAGCTAGAATCGCGCGGGATCATCTCGCCTTCTACAACTGCTGCGGTTTAAGCAGTAAAGCGGGAAGCGGTGCACTATGGACGTACCCATAGAAAAGTTCAGCAAAAAGAATGACCCACCTATAACCAGTCTTTACTTCTTTTAAATACACCTATTCATCCTCACTAGAGATATTATGTTGTGGGGGAAATTAAAGTTCATTTTTTTACCTCAATGATAAATTGCCGCAATGGAAATTTACTGCAATGGTAAATTTCTTTTTTTTTTACCAATGGACTTTACAAAATATCAAACACACAGGCATATAAAAAAAATGTAGCTTCAATACCTTATTGAAGATGAGAATTAATCCCTTTCCATTCTCCAGAAAATGAGGAAAATTCCGGTGAAAGATGTTATTTACTAGACTGTAGAAGCATGGGGGAAATGTGACGGATATCTCGGGCGACCACCTATGGATGGAACCTTTATTTCCCACCCAACTCCTCTGGTTGGAAATTGCTGTATGGCGATGTATGGCTGGAAATGGTGTGCGGTAAAGTAGTAGTTGCATCTGCAAACTATATGCAGAAAATCAGGATAGGCTATACAGTGGAACCTCCCAAAAATTATACTAGATATAAAGATAAATTCTTCTACAATGATATTTTTTCAAATCTTATTTGGCATTGCCGGCATTCTAATGTTAAACTCCTTTCAATACAATGATACCCGTTGCTACAATGAATCTCTAACGATTCTTTTTGAAGAGAGTTTGAAATTGCTACAATGATATTTTTTAAAATATCACTCAAAATCACTTTCAATAATTTTTATACTCTTCATCTGTTTTTTTATTCTTCTGATGGCTTCTAATATCAGTGTTTTGCACCACATGATCACTCAAAGTGTTGTTGAAGATGTTGGTGGTGTTAGTTTCTGTGTAAGACTCAAAAGTGCAATGCAGGGCCAATGCGTCTAACTGAATATTATTGATCAACTAATCAGTTACAACTTTTTAAATAAATTAACTTATTAGCACATTTTCCAGCCGTACTGTGGTGGTCGAGTGGTCATAGTGACAGACTCACATTGTGAGGATCCAAGTTTGAACCCCACTGCCGCCACAGTGGTGGTTGGCTGAAGTTGGATTTCTGTGGTTCCGAACTTCAGGGGGGGGGGAATGCAAACCAATCTTCCATTCAGAAGTCTTGACACAGGTCCAGTGGTAAAATCTCCAATCATTACACTTCTCATAGTTTGAAAAATAGGTGGCAGATGGCAGTACTACAACATGCATTACACAGAAACAAGCTTCACGTTAGGTGCACAACATGTACCAATTTATTAGAAGTTCTGCAGGGGAATATGGTCGAGATGCATGTGTGGTTTCATAGCAGTGGTACTTACAACTGCGATTTAAAAAAATGTCTACGACAAAGTAAATTTGGTGGGGCTTGATAGTAATATACCCTTTTGATATAATGATAATCCCTTCAAAATGATATTTTTTCTTGGACCACATACTATGATTGTATCAAGGTTTCTTCTTCATTCTTATACTTCTCCTACTATTTTTTTTTTAATCCTTGATTTCTTGTTCAGAGGCGTAAGTGAGAGAGATCCCTGTTTATAACTTGTGAAAAGCTTCTTGTACTTTCTCCATCATCACCCACTGATGATGGAGTTGTAAGAGAAAGTTTATGCATTTTCATTTCCCATCTGGGGAATGTTAAAGATGTGAATAGAGAGACTTTTATTTCAAAACTCATAGAGAGTGCAGAATCACCAAAAAAATCACACACACACAAAAAAGAAGCCTGTGCTTTCTCCTATATATTGAGATAAAAGAAATGGGGGGGGGGGGGGGGGAACAGCGAAGAAGATAGTTTTAGTGATGAAAGTGAAAGATTTTGATCAGACATCTGTTGATCAGTGGAACTAGGAAAGAAGAAAAAGATGGAGGGAGAACATATATAAACAATGTCTCACAAGTGCTTCATTGATGAATTCAAAATTTTTTTTCCCTCTTCCTGGTCTTTCTAACAGCTGAAGCTTCAATCAGAGTTTGGATGATTCACTGGCTCTTTGCCAAAAGCAACATTGAGGAAATTACATTATTCAGATCAACTCTGAGATCAGACTACTAAGCAAGTTTATTTCATTTTCAAAACTTCCGTTTTTTTTAATCATTTGTGGTACATTATGAAATTGATTATGGAAGTTATAATACACTCATATATTATTTATCAGATAAAAATGATTGGATGTTATATATATTTCATGTTGATTTGTGATATTAATCTGGTTTTTTTTGTGATATTTTCAGAATGTGTATTAAGCTCAAAGTAGAATATCAAGGGGAACCATGTTGAGCTGCAGGCCTCATTTAGATATTGATGTTTGGCTGCAGAAGCTTGATTTGGAAAAATATGCTTTCATTTTTGAAAGTTATAGTGGTGTTGAGGTATGTTGTTTCCCATAAGTCACTTTTTCTTCTTGGTAGTTATCATTAGCGAATATAGACTTAAGCAGAGAGGGTACGATAATGTCGATACTTGTGCAAAGTGTACGTAATTCCCTTACATAGTAAAGATATGTTTTACAAACTTTTTTTTTGCATTGCTCCTAAAATCTAGAACACTTTAGCTTTTGAGCATAGGCGGAGATTGACTTGGAAGTCTGGGGGGGGGGCACGATGATGATGATGTCAGCTCATATATACATTAGATCAGTCGACTCCACCTTCGACGCTGGGGGGGGGGGCATTCCCCCCCCACGCCCCCCATATCTCCGCCTATGCTTTTGAGTTGCAAAATATAACAGCGTTTCCTGCTTTTAAACAACGACTTCTACAATATATTGCTAATATCTCAAATATTGAACCTTATTTTTAATACTCAGGCTTAAATTTCAGCGTTTTGATTGTGTTTCACTGAAGTGATTTGCTTATACTTTTAATTACAAATAAATACCTACCGCCACCTTGATTTATCTACTTAGTACCTGTATTTTCTTCTGATTTATACAAATAAAAGTGACACAACAGGCAAAATGCTGAAAATTTACTGTTCACATAATGTTTTTTATATTATGACATTTTACTGGTGAACCATTGATCCTAGATGTATAATTTCAACTCAAAAAAGTATCAAAATAACATGTAGAACTCGGCTACGTCATTCATGCTGCAAGGGGGTTGTATAATTATTAAAATAAAAAAAAATCAACTTTTTATATGGACGCCCTGTTCTCAAAAACCCAGTTAGAGGTTGTTACCCTGTCTCTCCTGATGCCAAAAAAAATTCCATGTTTCTGAATGCAATATACAAGATATATTCAGTTTCATATTTGAAAAAAAAGGGGGAAAGCTGAGGAAAAACAACATTAAATACAGATAAAACGGTTTACTGACATTTAGTGCTGGTTTTTCCCAACTTTCCTCTGTTTTTCAAATTTGAATACCTCTGCAAATACTGCACTTAGAAACATAGAATTTTTTTTTTGGCATCAGCGAAGACAGGGTAACAACTTTCTTAATGGGTTTTTGAAGCACAGGCTGTCTGTATGAAAAGTTAATTTTTATATTTTGATAACCTCTCACAACCCCTTGCAACACGGATGATGTATCTGAGTACTACACATTATTTGGGTACTTTTTCTAATTGGAAGTATGTCTCTAGGATCAATGGTTCACCAGTAAAATGTCATGCCCTTTTACCTATATACCCTGTATATGCCTTTATTTATTTATTTTAATTTTCATGCATTTTAACACACTAATGCTAATTATATAGTAATATTATAGTAATCACTCGTAATTTTAGCTACATTGTAATGTTGTCAGTATGGTAGCCATGTTACCCCTCGTCAACATGTATTCAACTCACAGTTTGTCAATATTTACATCAGTTTATAATACATTATATTTTTCTTGTATAAGTGAATAAATTTCTTCTTCTTCAAAAAAAAATTAAAGTAGAACTGTACTCTGTTAAAAAAAAGCAAAGAGAAAGAAAAGAGCAAAAGTGTTAACATTTGATAATTTGCTTTGAACATTCTATGGCTTGTGTAAAAAATATATCTTTCCCATTTTCATTTTGCACTAGTTGAAAAAAACCACGCATTGTTAGGCCAACCCTTGAAATACCGGCCTGTCTCATCCACCATCTTGGGCATAAGTGTGACATCAGTATTATCACTACAGCCTAGTTGCTGTTCTCGATATTGTTTTTTCTTTTTCCAACAGTTTCTGATGCATCACTCGGAGCGACAAACATACTCTTTGCTTAGAAATAGACGAAGAGTCCACTGTAATTTATAGGGGCCTTAGGTCACCCTAGTTGCATCATCATGTTATACTGTAAAGGAATTAGCAAAGTTAAATAATAGTATCGTTCGAGGAATAATGGTATGAAAGGATGGACTTTGAAATTATGTATTTCAAAGCCATACCAGCCAGGTGTTATCCAGGTGTTAAGAGTCCCAAAGAATATGGATCATGAAAGAAACCTATAAACTTGGCACGTAGCACGTAAGGAATACAGAATCGAAGAAGAAGTATAAAAAGTAGCGATAAACAGATCTATAAATATGGGGACTGAAATGAATCGTATAAAGGGTGCAGGACATTATGAAAGAAATCTGTATAAGTTGTGTAAGAAGAATATGGTAATAAAATTCAGCGGCCGCGCTCATATTTCAATGATATTTGCAGCTGGTCAGAATTTTGTATACACGTAAAAGCGTGAGAAAGTCCAGGGTTAGAGCAGATGGTATTAGATGAAAGGAGATTTGCGAATTCCGGGAATAGTTCCCACAGGAACGCCAACTGAACTAAAGGGATAGCAGTAGCCAATGAAACGCATGTCCATAGGAAAATGTTGGCCAATAATGTAAAGTGAAGAGAAGTTTGGTAAAGAAAATTTAGGGAAGAAAATCGGAATTAGCGAATGAGATGAAGTTTATGGAATACAGGTAGGAGTAGGCGGATAGCCAAAGGAAAATATATATATGGAGTTGAAGAGCTGAAGAGGGGGTTGAAAAATGAAAAAGAGAAGGAGTTAGTGAGAGTGGAGTTCATAAGAAAAGAGTGAGAGTGAGTGAGCTCGGAATACTTATCAGGATCCGCGAGAAAGGTCCAAGATGTGCATAAAGAGCTTAAACGAAATCAAAAGGTGGATCTTCTTCGGATATGGGGTAAGTCACACTTCCGACTTTACGAACCATTTATCACTCTCCATGTAAATTGAAAATATGTAATGCACTATCCTAGCTTCTATTTGTAAATCGTATATTTAATGCCCTTATTTATAGTAGCCTAATAATTAAAGAATAATTAACTGTTTTATCTTTGTTTCCTTGGACTTGCCATTTACACGGGCCTGTGGTTATTGACTTAGTTTCACAGTGCAATGATATCTATGAAGCACAAAATTCTAAGATTATGAATAAAATTTAATCACGGCATTTTGGGATGTTTACATTAGTGGGAGGATTAGAATCAATGTTTCAGTAGGGTCACACCCGTTTACAATAAAAACAATGCCACACGTTAACAATCAACCCCCTGGGTAGAGTAATTAACTTATGCTTTCCACCACTACTGCCAGCCTGCTACAATTGATGTTAATTGTGGTGCAAGGTTAACATAAGTCCTCCATGCATCAAGGGCCCTAGAGCATTGTAGATTATGTAAAAGGAAACCCACGCACACCTTTGAAAAATTAAAATCTCCCGGGTTGTGGAACAAGATAGAAATTTAGAAAATCCTACCTTTTCACCATTCTTGTATTTCTAATCTTTCCCCCTTTTTTTAAATCACATAACTTTTCTTAGTTTCTCCTCTTTATTATCCAGGATATGCTGCATCTTACAGAAAAAGAGTTGAAAACCATGGGTATCAAAAATGGAAGTCACAGAGCGAGAATAGCTTCATCATTGCATATATTGAAGGAAAAGTATCATAGAGGTTTGCATTTTGCTTTGTTCCCATACTGGAGTGAAATTTGTGATATTCTAATGAAATTAATGAGGTGGAATCAATTATTATAATTCTGACATGATTTATTTGGTCGTCTTATCAGTAATAAATGGAATTGCTCACTTCCCGGCCGTCTTGAATTCTACCACAATTGACAAGTTTAAAAAGAAATATTATATTTATATGTTGGGATACATCTAGAGGCTATCCATACTTAGATAAGACAATCATAATTCTTTATGGGCAATGTATTATATGTTTTCATAATTAATCGTTTTTTCATGATACAGTGAAAGCTTGATATAAAAATACTCTGCATACCATGAAAAATATTGTTGTGAAGCGGTTATTGTTTTTTATAAAGTGGTAGCATATTATCACTTACTGCCAAATTTTTCCTGTTATTTAATCTATAATCACTAAATAATCTTTAATCTTTAATTTAATCTTTTGGTATCTTTTCTACATTTGTGTTGTTATTTTACCATAAAATGCCTTTATAAGTATTTATTTGTGACAGAAAAAATCTAATTGATTAGTTGATTGATAAAATTAAATTAGTAGATGTTTCACACCATAAAGTGGTTTACTGTACAATACTTTTGTTGCACCATTCAAAAAGTAGCTTCACGGGAGTTTCATCAACAATTTTGGAATATAGGTCACGTTCAAAATTATTGGTGGTTCACTGGTTCGAGACCAGTGATTAAACTATTGGACCACAGAGAAAAAAGTTGTGGCGATCCGCGAGAACCAGCAATGAAAAACGTTGCCAGTGAGTTTGACACCTGAAAATGTCTTACTTTTTGCTTAATATTCTAAAAAAACATGTGCATTCATGTGAAGACATTTTGTTTTAATTATTTCGTAATCAGTGTGTTGCTGTTTGAATCTTAACAGAAAAATATTCAGGATATTATACTTTCTTATTAGCAAATATCTTTTGCAAAATGTTTTATGAAAATGTAATTTAAGAAAAGAATGCCTCTTCAAACCTTCACACTTGTTTATTGATAAAGCCACAGAATCAACAGTGGTGGGGGGGGGGGGGGAGGAGGGGGCTTCATAAGGTTTGACTACAGTTCTAATTGTCTTTTTGTATCTCTTGGTGTCATATTTGTCTTCTAAATGACAATATATTAAGAAAAATGAATTATTCATTATTTAGAAGAGATTTTCCATTTAGGGGACCACTCATGATGTCTCTGAGTACCAGTAGGTTCTCGTACTCACTGGCCTGTGGGAAACAAGTGACTTTTATTTTTCAATTCTAATGCTGTAGGTAGTACAAAATACCAATGTTATCAAACATTGATAAACAAAAATATAACAAATACTGGTAAATGAACAAGCACAATAGAACAAAAACTAGTGAGGAATTTGAAAACAAAGATAAAAAATCAAAATCATCCCTATATTCAAGATGGTGATTTTGAGCAAAATAAATTGTTGTGCGGCTTCAAA
The DNA here is from genome assembly GCF_987345545.1 of Pholcus phalangioides. Classification (NCBI taxonomy): domain Eukaryota; kingdom Metazoa; phylum Arthropoda; class Arachnida; order Araneae; family Pholcidae; genus Pholcus; species Pholcus phalangioides. The sequence continues at coordinate 14,796,615 of NW_028301601.1, read as the reverse complement.
ATCTAATGAAATATCATTATAGAGGGATTTATCATAGTAAAGGATATCATTGTATTGAGGGGAGATTACTATTAGATTACAGGCAATTTCAAACAAGATTTGAAAAAAATAAATGTTGTAGAAGGATTTATTATTATATTGAGTATCTTTGTTGCAAGATTTCATTGAAATCTTTTTTTTCTTTTTTTGGGTTCCTGTATTTCAGATATATTTAATCATCCATATTTTTTATGGGCATCTGTTTTCAGCCACTTTTTTGGGAATTTTGTCTGTTATGGCCTTTGTATTTGTGTAATTGTAGAACAATGTTTATTGCTGACTCACGATTTTTGTTTATTTTTAGCTTTCAATGGCCATAGCCTCAATACTTCAATGTCGTCTTTGAAATGTGACAGTGAGGGTTTAAGATCTTTAGATAGGTATGGCAAAATATTCAAACAATAATACATAGTATGCATACTTAATTATCAAAAGTTTAATTTCTCATTTGTATCTATGCATTTAATGTTATCTATAATTTTAACATTTTAGTATCTTATCTATAATCAATCGTTAACATATTTTATGATCACTGCATCTATTTTTTCCCTTCAATAGTGTATCTCCTGTGGCACATTTAAAGTCTGAAGGAGCATCTGCTGGAGTTCGCAGTTGGCCTTGCAGTGGAGCTTCAAGCTTAAACCATACAAGAAATTCTAGTCATCGTTCTAGCATGGTTGGTTGGTTTTTTTTTTCTTTCACTGAACATTTTTTTTTTATTGGTCAGCATTTTAAACGTTTTTGTTTAGTTTTGATAATAGGCATGCTTTCATTCAAACAGTTTTCATTCGCTCTTTTATAACTAGAAATATCTTAGTTTTAATATTTTGTGTTATATATTTCCTATGAATCAAAGTTCTATAAAAAAATTTCAGATTACATAATGCAGTATTGATTTCTCAAAGCACTTTGAGGTACCAAAATTCATCTAAGTGAGCAAATTAAACTGTTGCAGAGGGATCCAGAAATTTTGCCCAGATGTTTCATCCCCAGAAACTTTGCCCCTGACATTTTTCTTGCCCCGACCATATGAGTAAGTGTACAATTGACTGTATGAATGACCGCACTCACTTGGTGTATCATACAATCAAATACTGTCCCGTTACTCACGGTCACCCACTTGATCACTCACACAGTCAGGGCAGGTGAAGTATCAGGGGAAAAATGTAACAAGGTGAAACATCAGCAATGAAACGTCGCAGCAAAATGTTGGAGGTGAAATTTCCGTAAACCATTGCAGATTAGGTGGTAAAATTATGGTTTCAATTGCTTCGTCCAATATATATAGATATTTATTTATTTTTTGCTCTACTTAACAAGCTATTTTTTATCATAGATCGTTTATCCTTCATTACTGATGCAAGTGGAAATTTAAATGAATATATGACGATATATTTGCATCAAAAGGGCATTCATGTTACTGATATTTGAATTTTTTCAGCTGTTTTTCCATGTATACATAGTCATTGTCATCAATAGCATTTGTCTATTTCAATTGTATCAACAATTGTCAATTTTTTCATTATCTTAGGAAGGCATCAATGTTGAAGCTTCTGCTGATGAACTGAAGAAAGCCTTAGAGCGAGAGCTGAGCTTGGATGGATCAGATTTACGTAGTTATGCTTGGTACCATGGAACTATCCTCCGGCAACGTGCTGAAGATCTTGTGAGAAGAGATGGTGATTTTCTTGTCCGTGACTGCATCTCTCAGCCTGGAGATTTTGTGATTACATGTCGATGGGGAGGTTTACCTCTTCACTTCATCATCAAAAAGGTAGTAACAAATTTATGCAGAGTTGGATTATTGAAAAAAAAAAATGGAACGTGAATCCCTGAAAACATGCTACAGGTTTTGTAATTACATGAAAATAACTTGCAAACGGTTTCCGGGTTATTAGGCCATGGTCTAGGAGATTTTCTTCCTGACGTTTCGCCCACATCTGTGGCAGGCATCATCTGAGGTTAATTCGACGTAAGTCTCCGCGGCAAGCGAGAAAGGCTTCGCTTGCCGCGGAGACTTACGTCGAATTAACCTCAGATGATGCCTGCCACAGATGTGGGCGAAACGTCAGGAAGAAAATCTCCTAGACCATGGCCTAATAACCCGGAAACCGTTTGCAAGTCATTTAACGCCGGCCATGAAAGCCTCAGACAATATTACATGAAAATATGTCATTATGAGTGTTATCTATTAGAACAGGGGTTCTTAACCTATGGTCACACCCAAACTTAAGTTGCTAGGACTTCCAAGAATGGTCGCTCTTTGGGGAGTCCAGTTTGCGACATATTAGGTAAAATGATGATAATAAACATTGCTCCATTAAGTACTCAAGATATTGTGCCACATTTATTCTTTAACAGGGTAGGGAACTCTGCGCCAGTTGCGCCGCACTGCGCCAAAATTAACATCTTGCGCCATCCTGCTCCAATAGGATATTTTCGTATTTTTCGGTGCCAAATAGCCAATTTTGCTTCAGTATGCCCGGAATTTTGGAAAGGATGTCAAAAAATTTTTGTTCCTGCTTGCCGCGAAAGGATTTTTTCCGAAAAGAGCGTGTTTTATTCCACTGAACTATCACCTTATTTAAACTATCGGCCCATCATCAGGCTTTCCATTGCGAAACCGCAATAATATCCGTGATTGTGCAACTGAGGATGGTTTGCAATGGTCTTTCAGCTTTAAAGCGCAAATGCGAGTCAGTTTCCGTTTTAAAAAAAAAAGTCGCCACTGGAAGCAGCAGAAATTATTGTAGAGTCTATCGTCATTGCGTCAAATCCTGATGTTTCGTGAAAAAAATTTCATTCTGGGAGTAAAAAGAGCATGTCCGCCGAATTACGATTGCTAATTTAGGAACCTCGCCGAATGTCGAGCGTTAAATCGCCAATCTTGCCAAATAATGAGTGCTGAACCATCATGTTGATTCTTCCGAAATTCTCTTCCGTTTTGCAACAATTTCTTTCTGAGTATAAAAAAATTGAAAACTTCATATAGAAAATTTATAATATCTATATAAAGACTAGGAAATTTTTAGCCCATTTGAAGGGCGGCTGTTCCAGACAGCAAATAGTGCTCTCAGTAAGCAAAAATCATCTTAAATAGACTGGTGCAAAAAATTTTATGACAGCCACTTTTTCAACAAGGTGTCAAAAGCCTGAAACACCAAAAACAAAAAACAAGCTGATGAAAAGATGTTTGATAACAAAAGGCAGTGCAATTGTTTTATTTTGAAAAGGGGTGAGTGTTAACGAAAATATTGTTAATTTCGCTGCTCCAATTTATAAATATCTGCTCTGAATCCTGTATTTTGCTTCTCCAAATCCTGAATTTTGCTGCTCCAAAGCTGCTCCGAATCCTGAATTTTGCTGCTCCAAAGCTGCTCCGAAATGGACTTTGCCACTTCCCACCCCTGCTTTAATTATCTCATTGTTTAGACACTTCCATTAATGATTAATCAATCATAGGTATAATTATTCCTTAAACAATCAGTTAATTTTCTCAATATTTTTATATCATGTGTCAACATCGTATGCACTCACTCCATACAATCAATTGTTAACAATAAAAAAAACCATTTAGCCACTTACCACAAAGACCGATGGCCTTTTACATCCCCATTATTAACATCTTTTCACTGAGTGCCTGGTACGCTTATTTCTCTCCCTCTTTCATGTATCATGCTCTACATAATGGTTCAAAAACCCAAACAAATTCACTACCTCGTTGAAGGAGCATCATTTCTAACTTATGTTGGTCGGCCCATCTCGGAGAGTGTGTCTTCTTGCAAGGATAACATGCATACCATACCAGGTTACTTTTACTTCAATATTGATGAAGTTATGTAAAGAGAAACCAAAATTTAAATTTTTTGATTTAAATCAGTGATTTTTTTTTTAAATCAAGTGATTTAAGTCGTGATTTTAATCAAGCTGATTTTAATCGATGTACCCCATTTACTAGCATTTATATAATGAAATTGTTTTCCAATTGAAGCTGTATCTTGCAAAACAATGCTTTGGGTATAAAGTGCTGCCATCTCTGCTTTGATTCAAAATACTCTTTAAAACTAATAAATACTCTAAGCTAAGAAATTTTTAGGTGAGAATAAATGAGTCTAATTAATGTGTTAACAGAGATGCTACGTGAGAATTTTTAATATGGAATAAAATTTTGGCAGATCAGGAAACTTAAAATATCAAAATATATATTTTATATTCAGTAATTTTAATTCATAATACAACAGACTTTAATATACTTGAAAGTAAGTTTTTTGTTATTCAACAAAATCTATCAGGTTAAAAAACTTATTTGACAACATTGACAATAATTTTTCACTGTTTCAATTCTGTGTTTCTGAGGTAAAAAAAACTAACCCTGATCCCCCTATCACGCATATTTTGAATAAACAGCTCTATTTCACTTGGTAAATTGAACACAGATAATCAATGAATTTAGATCAGTGTTTCTCAACCCATGGTCTACAAAGATGAAACTTGTGATCCGCATGAAGATTTGAAAATTTAATTCCTACCAAAAATTAGAAATTTTCAGTTGTATGCAAGCAATGTTGATGATATTTTTTACATGACTTTCAATTATGAAATCAGTCCACTCACTGTAGATTAGTGGTCCGTCAAATTATTTCAGTAACGTCAGAAGTCCTTGGGTTCAGAAAAGTTGAGAAACACTGGTTTAGATAAAATGAACCATAAAATTATATATTATCTGTTCGACATTCTTTGTGTATCAAAATATTCAAAATTTCAATTGGTATTTTGTTTTAATTATCGCAATAAATTAATGTTTAAAAATACAACATTGTAATATGCAAAAAGGTAAGTTCTTTGTCATGTTATACACCTATTGTGTTCGAAACATTATCCAAAAGCATTCATTTAGGTTTTTGATGGTTTTCTCACGGTTGTTTTTTTCTTTCGATGGTTTAAACCAGTTTTTGACACTTGCATATCAAAAATCTAACCCTCGTCGAATATAAATAAAAAATATTTTGGTTTTGTCATATATGTGAGGTTTATTGTGTTTATGATATTTGATTTGGATATATTTGCAGGTTATATTGCATCCCCATACAGTGTATGAAAAGATCCAGTATACGTTTGAAGGTGACAGCTTTGATAGCATTTCGGATTTCATAACGTATTATGTTGGAAGTAGATGTCCTCTGTCTTCAACTTCTGGTGCAGTTATTTCATGTCCAATTAATCGATGCATGCCTCTGTCTTATTATGAAACCCGTTTTGGAGTGCAGTGTCAGGTACACTATGCTGCTAAGGCCTTGGAGCAAGTGCCTGTGAAGGAGGAGGAGAGTAGTAATGATGTAGATGAGATGCCTAATGTGATAAGTAACACTAAATTATGTGAAATACATGAGACCCCAACACTGAAAACTCCAGATTCAAATCAAACTTTTCAAAGGGTTAATGGTGAAAGGAAGAATACACAAAACGAGACTACAGTCACTCATCACAAACCAATAGTAAAAGTTGGAAGCGATCCAAACCTGAACATGCGTGCTGAGAAAAGAGCTTTCGAAAACAGGCCAAATTCTGGTACTTTCGCTTCAGACGCAGTGTCTTTGATAGTTGAATGCAATCAAGCACCGCCAAAACCTAGCAGAGTCCCTTCCAAAAGGCTTGCACAACGTCCACTTGTTGTTAAAAGGGAAAGAAAGAATACACCTCCGACACCTTTGCTCGGAGTGTCCATGTCAGTGTTTGACGAATTTAGTGAGAGCAGTGTACCAATTCCTGTCAAAAGGATGGTATCTGGGGAAACCCGTTTTTCGTTCCTGGATCATCCGAGTGTATCTTCAGAAGGCTCTTTATCGGAAGCAGATTCAATAAGCGCAGTGCATGTTGTTCCATCAGTCCCAGGAGTTTCGTGCTTTAGACCTGCAAAGTTCCGTTCACCCTTGATCTCAACAGACAATAAACCTCTTGAAGTGGATGTATTAAACAGAGTCAAAGAGCTGCTATTGCAAGAAAATTCGAAAACTCTCGCTTGCCACCTGACACACATAGATTTGGAAGTATCAAAAAATTTTGGCGATGAAGACCTTGGCTTTGGTGTTACTTCAGGTCTTGAACTGGTCCTGTTACCTCAAGGCCAGCAGTTGGTAAAGGACTTACTCGAAAGGTATGACAGTTTTGTAGGCTTTTTTTTAGCTAATATATCCATAAATAAATACTGAAATCATACCTCATTACATTATCACTATCATTTAGTTACTGAAAATATACATGTATAATCACAGCAAAAACTTAGAAAAAAATTTATCTCAGTAATTTTGAATCATTCGCCACAATGGAATTTAAATTAAATTCTTTAGTGTATTGGGGGAAGTGCAATCTACGTGGGAAATTTTGAACTATGCCGTTTTTATAGAAAAAACCTTGACCATGGCAAGCCTTTATACTACTTTATACTAGAGCTGCCCGTAGGCGGGGTGAGATTTCAATGGGCCTGAAGTTTGCAGTAACAATAATTTCTTTTATAAATTCTTATAATTAAGAATTTCCTCCAAATATTCTTCTTTTAATACTTTTCTAAAATTCAATACTTTTTCTAACTGGAAGTATGTCTCTAGGATCAACTGTTTTCCAGTAAAATGTCATATTCCGTGTTACCTATGCACCCTGTATATGTAATGATGTATGGATATTTGGATCCCGGCTCCCCTGCCCAACAAAATATATAAAAGTAGTAACAAAATGTAGGAAAAAAATGTATAAAATCAGAATTATAAGGAGTCCCCCAAAATTATCAAGACACCTTTGGCCCCACTACTATTTTTGCACTAGGCTTTGAGTTTGATAAGGGCGCCCCCTGGTCTTCATGATTTCAATCGCATATTTTGATACATTTCTCTATAAAAGAAAGAGACTCTGGATGCAACCCCTCCCCCCACAATGTTTCTTTTATTTTTTTCCTTCTTTCTGTGAAACACATTTTTTTTTGTTCCTAACAAAGATTCACCAAAAGTGGAATTCACGGTCGTATCAAGGAAACAGAAGAGATGAAATATTCATTCTAGTTAGGTTTTTTTGCTTTTTCAAATATATTCTTGGTTTTTAAAAACAGGTTTTTGAGATAAATGGAGATGGGGGATGCTTATGAGTGGATATTCGTCATTAGAGTAGGTAGCAATTTTCAGCCGAAGGATGAATATATGCTGTCACTTGTTCCTCATTTTAAAACAAGCACCAAGGTTCATTTTCTCTCCCACCACCTCTATCATGAATAAATCAGAAGCAGAATGAAACATATGAAATTAAAAATTATAAATTAATTCTCAAGCGTAATATCTGGTCAAGAAAGAAACAGGGGTGGGAAGTGACTAAGTCCATTTCGGAGCAGCTTTGGAGCAGCAAAATTCAGGATTCGGAGCAGTTTTGGAGCAGCAAATTCGGGATTTGGAGCAGATATTTATAAATTGGAACAGTGAAATTAACAAGAATATTTTCGTTAACCCTCAACCCTTTTCAAAATAAAACTGCATTGTCTTTTGTTATCAAACATCTTTTCGTCAGCTTGATTTTTGTTTTTGGTGTTTTAGGCTTTTGACACCTTGTTTGAAAGAGCGGCTGTCATAAAATTTTTTGCACCCGTCTATTTAAGATGATTTTTGCTTACTGTGGGCACTATTTGCTGCCTTGAACAGCAGCACTTCAAATGAGCTAAAAAATTTTATAAGTTTTTAATTTTTTTATACTTGGAAAGAAATTGTTGCAAAATGGGAGAGAATTTCGGAACAATCAACTCGATGTTTGGCGATTCAGCACTCATTATCTGGCGAGATTGGCGATCTGACACTCGCTATTTGGCGAGATTGACGATTTAACGCTCGTTATTTGGCGATATTGACGATTTAACGCTCGTTATTTGGCGATATTGACGATTTAACGCTCGTTATTCGGCAAAATTAGCAATTTAACGCTCGTTATTCGGCAAAATTAGCAATTTAACGCTCGTTATTCGGCAAAATTAGCGATTTAACGCTCGTTATTCGGCAAAGTTTCTAAACTAACATTCGTAATTTGGCGGATATGCGCTTTTTACTCCCGGAATGAAAATTTTTTTTCACGAAACATCGGGATTTAACACAATGACAATCGACTACAGTAATTTCTGCTGCTTCCAGTGACGACTTTTTTTTTTAAACGGAAACACTCGAATTTGCACTTTAAAGCTGAAAGGCATTGCAAGCCATCTCCAGTTCCACGATCACGGACAATATCGGGGTTTCGCGATGGTTAAGCCCGATCAGGGGCCGATAGTTTAAGTATAGTGGAATAAAACACGCTTTTCTCTCTCGTAAAGAAACGTTTCGTGGCTAGCAGGAACAAAATTTTTTTGGCGTCCTTTCCGAAATTCCGGACATACTGAAGCAAAATTCGCTATTTGGCGCAGAAAAATGCGAAAATACGCTATTGGAGCAGGATGGCGCAAGATATTAGTTTTGGCGCAGTGCGGCGCAATTGGCGCAGAGTTCCCACCCCTGAAGAAACTATTGGGTATAATATATTGTTATGAAAATTATGTAAATAGTGATTGTTTTATTGTTTGTCATTTTCCACCTGTAAGTAATTGATAATGCAATTTTTTTGTAAACCCCTCAACATATCGCCAAGTTGAAACATTTGGCGACAGCTCCGATAAAGCGACGTGGTGTTGCCAATGGAAAAGAGTGGGGATCGCGAGAACATGCCAGAAATTTTCAAAACCCGCCTTTCCTTATATAGAAAGTGATGCCATGACAAAAAAAAACAAACAGCCAGTTTGTTGTACTTTATCATCAGTGCGAGAACTCTTATTTGTAGGCCACTCTCTGATTAACGTATTTCGTGAAACCGCTGCCTGTAAAATAGCTGTTTTGTCAATAAATCTTTGATGTCCTGCATTTTGTTTTACCCTCTGCTCATTTCAAGGGCTTGTGAGAAAAATTATCCAGAATATTATAATGGACAAATAACTATATAATGTCAAATAAACTGGTAGTAAACCGATAATTCAATGCTTAATTATCATAGGTGTGAACTTGTATCCAGTCCATAAGCCCAATCCCAATCAATATTTGTCACCATCTGATAATACCTATAGAAACATTGGGTATGCATTCCCCCTTCCACAATATTTTTGACCCCTTTCAATATCATCAATAACATCACGCCTTTGCGTATTATACTAGATATTATTTCCGATTTGATAATGCACCAGTCAGTTTCAAATTTTCTCAGTCAATGAAATTATTGTAATATACAACTCCTCAAGCAGAGGAAAAAAAACTCAGTGAAAAATGTGTTTATATCTACTCGTACAAAAAATTCTCATGGTTACATTCTTATCTCAAACTGGCACACACACACACACTTTGAAAGTAAAAGAACAGTGTTTCGTATTTCTTTGATCTTCCTACATAATATTACACCCGAAACATTTTAGGGGTTAGTGCTGATGTGATATGGGCTGAGAAAATAATATCTCTCGCTATATTTCTCCATGTTTTTAATTTATCAAAGCTGATCTCTAGAAAAATTCCCAGAGTTTTGTTGTCTTATAGTATAGGACCTATATTATTTCAATTCAAATTTTTGTATTTTTTTCAGGACAAGTTGCCTCAAGCTGTTTGTCGAAGTGACAATTCTTACCTGTTCTGCAGAGGAAGAAAGAGTCCAGATGTTACAGAAGTGGATAGAGATAGCGATTGACACGAAAAACAGTCTTGGGAACTTCTTTAGTTTCACTGCCATAATGCTTGGGCTCACTGCTTCTGAGGTAAAATTCATCTTATGTTCTTGATTCATTATTGATTGTTTTAGTTGAAAAATACATTTCAGTATATTTTTCAACTAAGTGAACAGTTTGAGTACAACAAATTGATAATGTTTTTTCTATTATAATTTAAAAAAATAATTTCTCGGGGTAAAGGACTGTCATCAGTACAAGTTTATTTTCTTCTCAATGTTTCTCCAATGCTAGTGTTTGGCATCATCAGGGTATGACGAAATTGAATTTACTTTACTAACCACATGCTGCAGCCCTAGAGGCAATTTACTACCATTTCACCCGTAAAGAGGTGGCTATGTCAGAATTGATTATTGTGGAGTCTAACTCTGTGCATTTATGCGTGTTTTGTGCTTTATGTGTGTTCATGTGCTGCCATCTGCTTTCTAAAGGCAAAACTGGCAAAGAATGTATATTCTTATGAAGTAATTAATGTCTGCTACTCATTGTGGCAAGATTTTTTTAAAGGGAAGACAGGCATATGCATTTTAGCCCCCTAAGTTGGATTTACTGAATATACCGAATTACAGAAGATTGCTAGCTATGAGTCTAAGACCTTTCAACAGCCAACTAACCAATGATGCCAGAGTTTACTTGATACTTCCGTTTTTCAGCTTTTCATAGTCTGTTTTGTTCTGATTGGTTGTCGTGAAATTGAATTAGTGTCCCATGAGCATTATCCTAAGTTTTGAAGGAATAGAGTTGAAAAATTCAATGTGTTTATCTGATTGGTTCTCTCTCTCATTTAGTTGACCACAGAATAGGAAGTGTCTGATGATCATCAGAGCAGTGATCCCCCATCCTGATTAGAGCTTCATCTTCTCTTTGACTGTAGCAATTTTGATGTTTTAATATTTCAGTAGTCCCTTTGTTCATTCAGGGAGATAAAAAACTAGTGGGTAGCAATAAATCTGCTAAATTCAGTATATCCAGTAATGCATCTCAGTCACCTACTGATGATGCCAAGCACTAGAATGGAAGTAGTTTGGGAGATGTTGAGAACAAAATAACAACTTGTACAGACACCAGTTCTTTGTCCCAAGAAACTCTTTTTGAATAGTTTGAATAAGGTTATTGAAGTTAAGGTGTTCTGAGCTGTGTAAAGAGTTAACTACCCATGTGAAATCTGTTAAAGTTCGGAAATGTCTCAATTCAATATGGAAAAAAAAGAAAAACTAAGTTCTGACAATCATCATCCTCCTCCTAACCGGATCATGGCCCACTGCTCTGTCTCAATGAAGAGATTTTAGCAGGTGGTCGAAGACCTGGGTCATGCCGGAAGACAATCATCCTCAGATGGCACTTTTCTGTACAAATTATAGTTCACATACTAATTTTTTACAAACATTTGTCTGTTTAAGCTTCATGTTAGTGTGTATATGTTACTGTCAAAGCCTGAAATTTCCCAATTCGCAATGGGACTGGCCCCAGAAATAATTTTTTTCTCCAAAATTTGGCAGAAAAACTATATGTTCATACAATTATGCTTATAGTTTTCTCTCAAATTCATTTTTTTTTCTTGTCGCATGGAGCTAATCCAATACAGCTGCTGTATATAGACATGTATCACACATTGGTGATTAAAAAAATTGATTTGGCTCCTACTGGAGTATATCATATTCGCACATTGACCTTTGGCTGGAGATCTCCACCCACTTCAGCCGGCCAAAGTCCGAATAATTTCTGCAATTCAGACTTTGGCCAAAATTCTTAGCCAATTTGTGAATTGGCTGTGCTTCAGGCTTTGGCAGTAACATATACATACATTCAAATCTTCAGCTGAAATCATGGTAGTTCTGCATCAGAACTTATGCAAAAATTTTGGGTCTTTATGATGGGAGGGGAAAGCGCTTCAAAAATTCTATCTATTACCTTTATTAAGATGTTCTCAGTTTCATAATTTCCTAATGAGCAATTATGGCTGTAAACAGTTCAGAACACGCTAACTTCAATTATAAACACCTTTCACATAACTAGCATTATATAGCAAAAAGAAAATTGAATGACTAGAATTTGTTCATGTACATAAAATGAATGGTCCTTTCATTTTCAGATCCTCTGCTTGAATTCCATGTGGTTGCTTTTGAGACAGACGTGCACCAACTCTGCATTTACATTCGAGACCAAGCTTCGACCTGCGCTTAAAATGTTGCAAGATGCCACTGTGCAAATAGCTCCAAATACGTGTATTCCGTACATTTTATCGTTGTTAAAAACATTTGATCATCATCTCAGAGTTGTGCAGGAGCTTCCCAGTAATGGCAGCTATATACCGGAGGATGAAACCACTTTTGGGATCCTGGGAGAAAGAAACAGTGGGGACTATGGACTTCAAGGTCTTGTGGAACATCTTGAAGCCGGGCGGAGTCTCTTTGCACAGTCGACAATTTTTCAGAGCAATTCCAACATGGCACTAAGAGAAATCAAATTTGACAACCTGTTGTTAGATATATTCCGTACTGAATTTCACATGCGCATGCTTTGGGGTTTCAGAGGTTCCTTGGTCAATCACATAGAGCGTAATGACAAATTTGATAAAATACTTGACGTTCTATCAAAGAGGTGTTTGAATTTGGGTTGAGTCGATGACCACGTTCCAAAGATTGAAACAATAGTTTCTTTTAAATATGAATAGGATGTGATAATGACCAGAATTGTTTTTATAGAATGCTGTACAAAAATAATTGCCGGAAGTACTGGTGTTGATTAATCTGAAAACTAGCATTAGTAGTGTCATAACTGGTGTATCAATAATAATTACAACTACAAATACAACGCCACAACAGGCAAAATACCCAACGAGGTGGCTGGATAATACAATATTTTTTTAAATATAATACCATAAATAAACATACAATAATGTTTACAAATTAATTTGCTGCAAATAATGAAAGAGTTTAGCATGATTACTGTTGTTTGCAAACTTATTCTTTTTGTGTGACTTCGAAAAAGAACCTATCCAATGGCACTTTCTTTTGCCCCCCCCCCCCCCCCACTTTTTAGAATTTCTCTGAAATGGAAAATATTGCATTGTTGTTGGTCAGATTTATTGCTGACTTTGCTACAGCTTTATTTGACTGGTTCTTTTTCTGCAAAATTTTGCACAGATTCCCACATTCTATACATCTTTTTAATCTCATTTGAAAAGTAAAGAACTTCTCCTCACTTCCCCTCACTTTGTTTCTGAGGGACTTCTCCTCACTTCTGCAGACAAGATACCGTCCATAACCTCTTGCTGTTACATGCAAAGGAGATCCATCAGTTCATCTATAGTCAACTCATAACTATGTTCTGCTAGTTGTTCAATGCACCTCTGGTTTCATGGTTTTCCCCAAAGACACATTGTTTTTGACAAATGTTGGCTCCTATTTATGAGCTAGCTCCTCAAAGTCACCTTCAATAATGCAATCAGCCCACAGTTTTCTCCAAGTATAATTGAAAAAAAAACTTCAAGTGCACATATGTGTGGTTACAGTGCTACATCTAATTTTGTATTGTAAACAGTCATTCTCACACTTGTTTATTTTTCGAGTGAAGCACGCTGACTGTATACTTTAAGAGAGAATATTTATACCCATGATTCCACACTACGTGTGTGGACGAAAGTGAAAAACCAACAGTTCAGTAGTGATAACATGAAAATAAAATGACAAAGCTCAAAATCCCTGCTCGTAATATGAATCATAGCTATTTAAGCGATCCAAAATTTGTTCAATACTTTTGCTCGGTATGCGAATTACTCGACCTAAGCTCCACTGTATTCTGCTTTTGGATGCAAATTGGTAATACTGAAGGATGTGGTATTTAGTAATGACTACTAAACTACACATGCACTTCGTCCGTATTCCTCTGTGGAACTTCTAACAAATTAATTGGTAGAGAAGAGTTGATCCACTTTGCCCAAGAATATTTAGAAGACACCAACGAATAAGGCAAATACACAAAAAATAATAAAAGTCCTAATGCATTTCAACACCAATGGGTGCCGTCTTCAGAGGAAAAATTTAACCACTAGTTTCGCTGACCGAGTTTCCCATTTGGGTTGAATACCAAATCTTCACGCTCGGTTGCTCAGCGGAAGAAGTACGTCTGTTCACTTCAAACATCGTGGTCAGAATGAAGCTGTGAGCCTGCGTGAGATACTAATGCAGCGTCCTGATTGGACCTTAGCAGAATAGTGCTATCCGATTGGTCCATTCGAATTTTCTTGTAATTCCCGCTCAAAATGAATTTAACCCATGGTGTTGCGATAGGGGGTGTAGATTTATTATCGTTCACTAGTATATTTTTGAAGGCCCTAGTATACTAGTTCACTAGTATATTATTTGTTTAGATTTCTACGAAGGCACATATATTCGGGCCTTCAAAAATATACTAGTGAACGATAATAAATCTACACCCCCTATCGCAACACCATGGGTTAAATTCATTTTGAGCGGGAATTACAAGAAAATTCGAATGGACCAATCGGATAGCACTATTCTGCAAAGGTCCAATCAGGACGCTGCATTAGTATCTCACGCAGGCTCACAGCTTCATTCTGACCACGACGTTTGAAGTGAACAGACGTACTTCTTCCGCTGAGCAACCGAGCGTGAAGATTTGGTATTCAACCCAAATGGGAAACTCGGTCAGCGAAACTAGTGGTTAAATTTTTCCTCTGAAGACGGCACCCATTGGTGTTGAAATGCATTAGGACTTTTATTATTTTTTGTGTATTTGCCTTATTCGTTGGTGTCTTCTAAATAAAAAAAAATTAATTGGTGCATGTTGGAATGTGTGTGTGTGTGTACGTGTTCATGAATCTAACATGAAGTTTGTTTCCGTGTAATGCTTGTGTTATATGTGTAATGCCACCATATGCCATCAATTTTTCTAACTATTAGTGAAGTTTAATGATTGAATAATTGTTTAGCAATGACTAAAGGCCAGAAGTTCAGGAAAAATACCCTTTTTTGCCTATTTGCAGACTTTCTTTTGTAGAAATGTCTTTTTTGAAATTTTCCTATTTTACGTTTATTCATGAATTTTAAAAGCCATATATATTCTGTAGAATTCAGATATTTTTAGTATTAAGAACTTCAAAAGAATTTTTTTTTCAACCTTGGTATTAATTCTTATCAGGAAGTCTTCCTCGTTCCGACCCATTTAAACGCAAATAGGCGTAAGTGCCTGAGAGATAGGGAAATTGGTTTTTAGGCATAGAAATAACGGACTATTTATCTCTGCTACACATAAATTTCAGATAGCTATCAAAATAATGTCAAATTTGCATCAAGATTTTAAGAGCTCTAGACGAAAGCAACCCATGTATTCAGGAAAGCTGTGAATAAATTAGAAAGTTTGCTTCACCACAGGATTCATGTAACATTTCCTGCATCACACAGCATTGTCGATTAATAGCTGACTGATGACTGTCCATCTACAATGGTGTGCCAATACCCCCATCAGTTGACATCATGGCTCCTACATGGCGGGGTGGGAACCGACAGGCAGCCCTGGTGCCCATGCTGTTTTTATTTGATTTTATTTTTACACCATAAATAAAGGTAAATGACAGATAGAATGTTCTGTGAACAACAACAATGGCAAGTTGTTTTTGATGCATAAATATCATCTCCAGAATTTGAGAAATATATGTTTTTGGAATCGATGCAAACCAATAGAATCCAAAGCTCGATAGTTGAAAATTTTAAGAGCAATATGTTGTTAGTATGAAAATGTCTTTTAAACAATTCCATATAAAAGCGCTGCAGCTTTTATATAATCGTTCTTTAAATTTCAGCTAGCTATACCCTATTTTGCATGTCAGAAAATTACATAAGTATTCGATTGAATTGAACTCCGACCCAACTTTGAAGGACTGGAAACACCTTTTCTTCGGCATAGTAGTATTAACTTAGCTAATAATGCAGTTATTGTAATCTATTGATCAAACAGTAGATTTAGTGAGTGCAATCAATTTTTAGCCAGTGTTTGGACCCTTAATATCGTAGCTTTTAGTTATTTTTCCTGTTTTTCCCCATTGATTATAAATGTCTTTGTTTAGTATCTAGTTTAGGCATTTTTAGTGCCTTTTTGCCTGCTTATTTCAACCATTTTTATTGCCTGAACTTCTGGGTTCTAGTAATGACCTTTCAACTGTATAGTGCACCGTTCTCCTCCAAAGTTATTTTATTGGTAGGACCATTTGGCAATTTTAGTAAATATTCATATATTTTTTACATAACTGAACACTGCAATCTCCCACCTGATGTTTCTTCATACCACCATTTGCTGAGAAAAAAAATTGTGGTAAACACTTTAGGGCTAGGGATCTCTATTAAGTTACTTGGCCATAGGCGGAGATAGACTTGGAAGTGTGTGTGTGTGTGTGTGGGGGGGGGGGGCACGATGATGATGCCAATTCATATATACATTAGATCAGTCTACTCCACCTTTGATGCTGGGGGACAATGCCCTCACATCTCTGCCCTGGGGGGGGGGTGCTCTTGCGGTTTTAATTATTATCTGTCATCTACCCAATAAACTCTTGTTGTCTCAAGTCTTGAGATATATTTTATGGGTCATATTAACCTAGAGTTGAAGCCAGAAATTCCTTTCAGAGGGTGACAACTGGTATTAAGGAGGGACAAAGTGATTGAACAATAAGCTCAACCATTTCACAAATATCAGTCACTTTTCACATTTTTGGGGGGACTGCTGGTCCCTCCCTCACTACAGCCTTGATGATGTTTTTACGATTTTTTTTTTGCCAACAAAAACATGGCAATACTTTGGAGTCATTCCAATAACTGCTCTCCCTGAATTTGAAATATTGCCCTTCTCCAGTTCACTTCTGCCTCTTGCCACTTTCTGCAGTGATTGCTGCCACCTCCCTCTCACCTTATCTAAAGTATTGCCTTCACTGCTTTATTATGATTTTCTGTTTCCTCCTTTGTCACCAAGTTTCTGCCATTTTCCTTGTGCTTTTTTAAATTTCTGTCCTCACCTTTTTTAGAAATTTGCCTTTGTTGCTCTTTTTCAGAATTTCCGCTCCCCTCTTGCCCTTTCTGTTTTCAGGCATTCCTGTCAAGTGAAGATCCTTCGAAACATTGTTTTTTTAATCTTTCTCTCCTCCCATATTTCTAGAGAAACAAAAGAATCCCCTCCCCGATAAGCCGGGAAGATTGACTTCTCAATATCAAAGATGTGTACAAAGTGACCTGTACATATGTGTATTGATATCATTGTGCACCCCAACTTTCAAGTCTCTCTTTGTTTAAGTATGTGATAACTTAAAGAAGTGTGAGAATATGTAAATTCAAGTTACTGGAGGTGCTAGAAAGTCAATCAAGGTTCACTAGGAGTGCGTTAGTTCAGGTTAAGAACCACTGGTGTAAAGGGAATCCTTTAACAATGATATCCATGAATTTCTACAGAACTCGTTCTTTGAACTACTGGATAAAAGAAATATTTTATATAATATTAAGTGTTATAATCCTGTTGGTAATATATTCACGTTCGTTACATATTCTAGAGATATTTGATTGTACATGGAAACGATATTTTTGTGCAACTTGATTCGTACTGTTGACCGAATTATCAAGCGATTTCATAATGTGCCTTATTATTGTTTGTTGTTAAAATTGTTAATTATTTCATGAAAGGTATTATTATATAAATATATTGTTGTTTTATATGGCTTTAGAAATAATTTTATAGTAATTTTTTTTTTTTTAGCGTGAAGAAGTTTTAGTGTTTCTGTTAGTAATCAATATTATGTTTCAATGTAGCAAGATTGCTACATATAAAAGAATGCTTCAAGAAACATTCTTTTTATACGCATCTTAATGCAGATTTTTAAGTTTTAGCCTTTATTATAAATAGTGCACTGGTTGCAATAAATTAATTGATAATGTGTTTTTGGTGTTTTTTCTTATGAGTTATTTAAAGTTTGAGATTGAATTTGTTTTTTCATTTTATCCCTTTCAGATCCAAGCATTCATTTTTTGGAACTTTCAAGATGTTTTTTCACTTTTGATACTTAAAAATTACACTGAAACATTAAATGTCAGCAAATCTTTATTTTTTTCTTCAAAATTTGCAATTTTTTTGTGAAGAAATAATGCACTTTGTTAAAATTTTTTCAGCCAAAAAGATGTGGGGTACATTCATCTTCATATAAAGTTTTTCCAGAATTTTATTTCTAAATTTTATAAACAATCTTAAAAACCCCGATAGTTCGACTTTGAGTTCTGCCCTCTGATGAATGCCTCCAAAGTTCATACTCACCGTATTTTTGTGAATTCCAACATCCCCCTCCCCACATCCTGGAGCAGGGCCCCTAGGCTGAGATCTTTAGCGGGCACCAAGCCAGTGGGCCCTTGTGTAATGAATTTATTGCATGAAAAAAAATGATGGTTATTGTCCCGGATCCAAGGGCTGAGCCCTCTCAGCAGCGCCGTCTTAACGTATGGACCCACCCGAACACGGCCCGTGGGGGGCTCACAAAAATGATATAGTTGAAATTTTCGAGGAGCATACATGTAAATTTGCCTTGTAGGGCCTCAGAAAAATCACTTGGCCCGGGGGCAGATGGTGTTCTTAAGATGGCCCTGGCACCCGAACAAAGTTATATATCTAAGCTCCCCCCCCCCCCTTTCTGGCTGCAAATGCTCACTTAATAATTTGTATGAAAAATGCTCCGAAAAAAAGTTCACCAAATCCTATAATTCTGAGCCCCCCCCCCCGGGTGGACCCTGGCCCGTAAAAGGGCTGGGGCAAGCAGAGTGCTGCCTCGAACAAATGAGGGCTTACAAAAAAATATACACTTAGTTTGTATGATGATAAATCATTTTCAAGAGGACCCAAGAAAGTCTGCCCAGGGTCCCGAGAAGGCGCGCTACGTTCCTGGGTGGACCCCCATAGGCAGGGTCGATGCTTTGTCAGCCGGGCAAGATCACATTTTGGCGCCCTTTTTAATGTTTGGTGCCTTCTCTGGTCCAGTGCAAGGAGCATTGGACCCGCTTGCCCACCCCCCACTAGTTGCGGCCCTTCCCACAAGAGTAGACAGGACTGCAACTAAATGCATTTAGTTAGCCGGGACAAAGACGCATTTTGGTGCCCCCCCGATCCGACGCCCGGGTCACAAGACAAGCTGCTCCCGTGGGCCGCAACTAGAAGGGAGCAGACACGGGACGATAATTATCATTTTTTTGTGTATTTTCCTCCCACATTATAAACTTACTACGGGGGGGGGGGGGCATGAAGAGATATCCGGTATAAAAAGCCTGACGCAGTGGCCCTGCATCTGGAGGGTGGAGGTGGCCTGATGCACCAATATGCGTTAAGAACAGAGAGGACTCGAGAAGATATCTGTACTTGTGCGGAACCTATTTTTGGTGTCCCCTGCCGGCGTTTTTTTTTTTTTTTTGTCGACAAAGCTTCTCACTTTTTCAACTAGAATTTCGCACTCCACTTAGAGCAGTGCCCAAGTGCGGATCCAGCCGGGGAGCGATCGCCCCTCCGAAGAGCCGAATAATATTTGAGAAATTTGTCTGTGCCGTGAAATACGGATGATCCAATGCACCTACACAGGAAGTCGTTTCTCTGACATCGCCCTGGATCCGCCCGCCTTCACTCTATTTGAAGCTGAAGATATCTGTCTCGGCTTCATTAGCAGCTGAAGACACCTGCCTTCGTTCCATTCGCAGCTGAAGATCTCTGCCTAGGCTCTATTCGCCGCTGAAGATCTCTGCCTTGGCTTCGCAGCTGAAGATGCCTGTACCTCCGCTCCATTCGGAGCTGAATATTTCTGCCTCCACTCATTTCGCAGTTTAAGATGTCGGTCTCAGCTTCTTTCCCAACTGAATATTTCTGCCTCTGCTCCATTCGCAGCTGAAGATGTCTGCCTTTGCTCAGGAACGGATCCGGGGGGGGGGGGGAGCGATAGGTGAAAATCGAATAATATTGGAAAATTTTCCTGTCCCGTAAAATACGGGACGATCCAACGAACTTACACAATTCGCTTCTGCCGCCACGTCGACCTGGTATGGGGCACCGGCGCAGGTCGCACGGAGAAGAACCGTCCCTAGTTAAGAACACCGATTATGGTTTTGCTTCCGACTCTGTTTCAACATTACAAGAGGGTGCTAAAATGCTTGCTTGACACAGCTGACCAAACCTCTAGTTGTTGCCCCGGGTCTACGATGGTCTTAAGGTGGCCTTAATGAACAAATGGGTAGGGGCAGAAAAGAGGAAGGAATCTCTGCCCGTGCAGGATCTATTTTTCTGCCCACCGATAACGTTTCTCAGCTCAACAATTTTTTTTTTTACTTCCAACTCGGATATGGCACCCTTTCCTAGAGAGGTGTCCCACGTGGCTGCACAGGTCGCACGGCCTCTGTGGGGGCTGAAAGGCTTCGGCCTAGTTTCTTATAATTTTTGTTTTTTCATACTATAAATGCTTTATCGACGGACCAGTGAAAAATCTGGCCTATAAGGCCCCAACAAAGATCAAAAGCCTAGCAACACCTGCTGCAGGACGTGGGTGCGATAAATGCACGTACTGGCCTAGTCGGAAAGACTAGGCCAGTACGTACTATAGATATTGTATCTAGGACGTAATGAGTCCCGTATATACGGGGTGATTCGAAATGTTACGCCGTCCACCAATAGCAGTTTTTTTTCCTTGTAGCATTTGCAGCGAATTCACAATGGCACTAACAGTTTTAAGGGAATTAAAATTAATTTAATACTTTAGAATACTTTAAAACATTCATTTTTAAAATATTGTTGGTGCCTCTACCTTAGAGGAGAAATAATTTAATATAAATATTTCTAATAGATATAATATATATAATATTTAATAGAAATATTTCTCCTCGATGGCCTCTACCTGCTTTGAAAATCATAAGTGCCTTATGTGGTGATGACGAAGCTCAGGTATAAAAAACTAAATTCTTCATTCAGCTTTGCTCCTTATAAACTGACCTGAAAGATCAAACTTCCAGTTCAGTAATTTTTTCGAAACCCAAGGAGACATCCAAAACAAAGGACGTCCACACAAGCAGACGACAAGTAAGGGGTCATTCGAGTATTACGTCAGCATCGAGGGGGGGCAGGGGGTTTGAAGGTTGTTTACGTCATCAGTCACCCCTTTTTGAAGATATAAAATATTCTAAGCTGCTGACGAAATTTTGCCGGGGAGAGGGGAGGTCAAAAATAGCTGAAAATCTGCTTACGTAATACTTGAATGGCCCCTAAGATAGTAAAAAGTGAATTTTTCCCACATTCCACTTTATAGTAATGTCCTGCCATCTAAACTCAATTTTAAAAGTGACTCTTGTGGTGATGATGAAGTTCAAAGTAAAAAAAGTATATTCTTTATTCCGCCCAGTTGCTTATAAACTGAACTGGAAATTTAAACTGAAAGTTGTGTTATTTTATTTGAGCATAAAGAGTCGTCCAAAACAAAAAACCTCTTAATGAGCAGACGACAGACGGTTTGTTCGGTTCCCTACAAGCTAAGCTCACAAACAGAACTGGAAGTTCGAGCTGCCAGTTCAGTAATTTTTTCTGGACACAAGGAGACGTCCAAAACAGGTAACCTAGAGAGAAGCAGACGACAGAGGCTTGCATCGAGCTTATATTACTGGAGGGAGCATCCAGCCGCCGCGACTGCAGCGACATCAAATGAAAGGAAATCACTTGACTCGGTGAAAACAAAGTTCCCGCCTGGCAATTTCCCCACGGGAAGGTCCGTATCGAAATACTGCGTTTTAAAGATTAAGAAAAAGGATGGAGAACTCATCTAAAGGTGAAAAAAAGATTAAATTATTTATTTCATTAATACTGGAATCATTTCTTTCATTAATGCTGAAAAATTTCTTTCATTAATGCTGAAAAATTTCTTTCATCAATTTCTCGAATTTTCCTTCATTAATTCTTGAATTGTCTTTCATTACTCCTGGAATAATTGCTTTCATGAATTCTGGAATTATTTCTTTCATTACTCCTGGAATAATTGCTTTCATGAATTCTATATATCTCATATGAGAATATATCTCATTAATTCTGAAATTATATCTCATTAATTTTGGAATTATCTCTCTCGTTCATTCTGGAATTCTTTCATTAATTTTATTATTATATCTTTCATTAATGCTGAAATTATCTCTTTCATTAATGCTGAAATTATCTCTTTCATTAATTTTGGAATTATCTCATCGATGCTAAAATTATTTTTTCATTTATTGTTTTAAACTTCTATTTATGCCATAAGAAAACAACGTGATGTTCCGACGAAAGATGTTGAGGGGACACCGTTCACTTCTCAGCACTGCCAAGGCGGAGACCGCTCACGCCATACTCTCTCCAGTAATATAAGCTCGATGGAGCCTTGATATACATACTGTTGGTGCTGCCATCTAATCTCGAAATTTGAGGCAACTCATGCGATGATGGGGGGGGGGGGGGGAAGAGAGAGAGAGGAGGTTTTTGTTTTTTTTTAGCATAACATTTTTTTATCAGACGAAAATTTCGGTAACAAAATTTGCAATAATGGATTTTATGTTACAAAAAATAATTATTTCTTTTCACAAAAACATTCGGACAACATGGATGATCGAACAAATAAGTGAAAATACGGATTATGTGGTCTTCAGATAGGGTTACCAGACCAGATTCATACTGAAAAAGGAGGACGCCTGGTGCGAACTTTAGGCAGTGCCATCTTAACGCATGCCTCCCCTACCCCGGGCCGTGCCCGGAGGGCTTCAAGAGAAGAGGTGCCGCAGAAAAACGAGACGTAGTTGAATTTTTCAGGTAGGGCCCCCAAAAAATCCATTGACTCAGGGGCCCATGATGCCCGTAAGACGATCCTGCCTGTCAGCCCCACCCCTGTGGGGCTCATGGAATTCTAGTACTTGATTCCTTTATTTCTATTAATTTACATTAATTAGACAAAGAGAGCAATAAAAATTTCGAAAGACGATCATTTATCGAATTGCAACGTGCATTCGATAAAGAGATGATGAAAGGCTTTAAAAATACGAAAAAAATTGATGTCTGTTCAATATGATTCGAGCCACGATAAAGTCTCATCAGGTGGACCGTGTGATAATTATTATTAATAATTTATGAATTTTGTAAAATTAATTGAAATGTCATTCTCTCTCAATGGATCGTGTTTGATTACGATCCAGACTGTCAACGCGTTCCTGAAATAATGAAAACATGAGTGTAATAGAATGCGTTCTTTGTGAAAAAAAATTTCCTCTTCAAGATTTGCGTTCGTAACTCGAAAAGTTTGTAAGTCGCTGAGCAACTACATAAAATTTTTTTAGAGAGGGGCCGCAAAATTTTTTTTGCATTGGGCCGCGAAATTCTCTTAAGTCCGGACTGTCTCCGATTTTTGAATTTAAATATTTCAGGAAATAATGCAGTTAAAAACATGTAATTTGTTTGTTGGTCTCAGAGGAGAAAGAGCAACAACTGTCTAATTGGAAGTTAGAGGACGGGGGGGGGGGGGAGGGGATCGTGTAAAAATTTACATTTTTTATTTTGTGTACACTGTATTTTCATCCTCAAAACTCGTATAAGGTGATTTCTGGTCACATTTTGAGAATTTTTAAAGTTAGAACCATACCACCACTACGACGAACGGTGGATGAGATAAAGGCTTTAACAACACTCCAAGGAGAAACCATTGAATCTTAGCATGGCCATAATAGGCAGGGCCGCAACAAGTGGGGGGCGGAGAAGGCGGGTCTGGTGTCCCGGGCGCATCACAAAAGGGGGCGCAAATTTAACCTATCCTTCAGTATTACGAGGGGGATGGTTAGTTTCCCCGGCTAACCAAGTATCCAGTTGCGGCCCTGCCAATAGGCATCTTATTTCTGATGAATCACAGTTATATTGAGTATTTTTCTTTTAGATACATTCTCAAGTTTGTAATTTACACCTGGTAGCATTCTTTTACGTCTATAGATCAAACTACACAGTTGATTCACTAATGACCCACAAAAATCATGTCCTTATTCTGTAGAACTTGATGGCCCACTGCATGGGCCCATCTGGCACCGGGATGTCAAGTGACAATTAGGTCTGGTTCTGATTTTCAAAAGTAAATATGCAAATAGGTAGGTAGTAATTTTTAGGTAGGTAGTAGTGCCTTTTTTCAGAAAAATCGCTTTGTATGTGGGCGCGTCATCCTTGTGATAATGATCTTCAACTAAACAATAAAGTGTTCTTAAAATTTTAGGATCTTGTATCGGATGATAGATGTTGAAAAAAAATTGTACATTTCATAAAAAAATAAAATTTGATATCATTTTTTGGTACCCCTTTTGTACTGATGCCCTAAGCACATGCTTATTTTGCTTAATGGTTAATCCGGCCCCGGCTTAGGGCCTTCATATGGGTTAATCCGGCCCTGAAGCGTGCATATTGTTGTGCTGGTGCCTAACGAATTTTAGAACATATATATTGTGTTAATACAATTGAACGAGCGACGTTAGTAGACCCAAAATTGCAAAAGGAGCCATGGCTATGCGCGCGTTTCGGAACTATATGAAGTTCCTTCATTAGTAGCAGAAATAAAGAAAAATATTCTAAATACTCCTGTTGCCAGTTAATAAAAATGACTTCATAAGCGGGGTAATTTAATAACGAGTAAAGTATTTTGCCGATTATGCTAGTAGAACTTTCGGAAAACCACGTTATATATAGGCGGGGCCGACGTTAAAACAGGTCAACGTTATAATGAGGTCTTACTGTTTATGGTCATTTCAACATCATTGATCAACCACAAACAAAAGTTATTTTTAATAGGGCTTGAATATGTTATGGGGGCCAACTTGATCCCTAATGGCGGTTTTCGGTTAGTCCAAAATCCGACTGTTAAACATGAATTTTTCCTTTGATTCTCCAATTGTTTTCCATTCGGTATGAATTTCCTTCATTCCTAAAATTGCTTTTTCATTCAATATGTAATTGCCTTCAATTCTCGAATCATTTTTTCAAATTCAATATGTAATTTTTCCTTCAATTCTTTAAGTTATTCTTTATTTATTCAGAATATAAATTTCCTTCATTTGTCAAATTATTTTTCATTAGATATGAATTTATCTCAAATCCTATAATCAATCTAATCTAAAATTTATTCCGATTTTTTTTCTAAATTAAGTACAAAATTTACTTCGATTCTGAAGTTATATGTCTTCATTAAATGTGAGTTTTCATTGATCCAGAATTTTATAATATGATTTTTCACGCAGATTCTGAAACTATTTTTTCATTTAAGGTTGAATTTTATTAATTCGTGAACAAGTTTTTCATCAAACATAAATTTCCATCAGTATTAAAATTATTTTTTTCATTAACCATTAATTTCAGAAATTCGGAAACACTTTATTTTGCCAATTCCGAAATTATTCTTTTCAATATTTTGATGAAATTATTTTATTCCGACTTCGATTTCAACTACAATACTTATGGCGGATTTTTTTTCTTTTTGATATAAATTTACAAAAGAATTTCAAAATTTTGCTCACAGATGGCGGTGCATCACGAGAAACTCGACGTAACCAGAATTCCCGGGACCGTGTCGCAAAAATTCCCTGGTTTCCCCGTTTTTTAAACGGAGTTCACTAAAGAATCTTTAAAGATCTTTTATAGAATTCATTATTTCCATCAAAAATGTAGATGCAGGTAATTTTCATAACTCATTAACTATCAGTTAGGCGCGAGTTGACGTAATCATAGGCGGTGGTAGACTTGAAAGTCAAGGGAGGGGGGGGGGCACGATATGATGATGTTAATTAATTCATTTCACATATACATTAGATCAGTTGACTGCACCTTTGACGCTGGGGCACATATGTGACACATGATTTTTTGTGGTATATATATTTATATTTTCTTTGAATACTACACGTTTTGCATAAAACACTTCGAGTGTCTTACTAACACACCAGTTTGAGTTCCAGAAATTGAGAAAATTGAGTTGTGGTTGTGCTTTTTCTGATGGCACGAAGGCCTCCTATTAGGTCTGCATTAACTTCACCCCCTATCTAAATACAGTGGAACATCCGGTAACGAACACTCTCCGTTAGCGGACTTAGCGGACACTCTCCAAAGCGGACAGTAAAATAAATCAAATTAATTTTTTTTCAAAACTCTAATTGATAAATTTCATAAACCGAGAATTTATCACATTTAACAAGATTATGTACCAAGCTCGTGTTGGTAAATACGATAAATTGTCAATTAATTACTCAATTAACTGAACATAACTAAAGCCTAGGAGGGTGAATTCGAATAGTAATGTTGGTTTTGTTCGGTGATACCTTGTGAAGATGGTAAAAATAATTAATTGGCTTAATGAATAGAGATGAAAGGTTATAATAGCATACAAAGATTATAAATTTTTCTATATTTATCAGACTTCTGAACTTTATTCGAGAATTATGCATAATCACCTTCAAAACTGATAAACGTAGTGAAATTTAATCAATTTTTTTTCATGGAGATGATGATGATTATGCATAACCCCCGGTGTATCACTTTGACAATAATTAAAATGTATAGGAACCAATTGCGACCGAAATCAAACGTCGCCGTCGTATGAATACAAAAGTCGTATAAACGAGATTCAACTGTACACCGTAACTTCCCGTTAGCGGACAAAATTTTTGGTCCCATGGGTGTCCGACATCGAGAAGTTTCATCTCAAACTTTCGTCACTCATTTATTTTTTCCCTAGTTTATGGTTCATCTGAGGCGCTCCTATTCCACTTATAGAAAAACCACTTGTTATATTCACTCGTTACTAAAAATGTCAAAAGAATTGAACAGAAACTTCAAGAAAAGGAATCGAGTCGATTAGAATTTAAAGCTTTACATTTACTTCATGAATAGGACATGCGCGTTGTGAGAAAAAAAAGAATTACATGACTCCTTGGTTACATAATCACAATATATATATATATTAAAAGAAAATAATAAAAGATTACAACGATACCCATCTTTTCGATTAGAGTTGCCAGATTGGCGGTTTTCCCGCCAAATTGGGCTGGTTTGAAAACGGTTCGGCGGGAAATTTTTGGCGTTGGCGGGTGGCGGTTTTTTGGGCGGTTTTTCCAAAATTGTGTTCATAGCGAATTTCTCCCTATTTTTCTTTGCTTGAAGGAAAGAAGTTTTTCTTTTTCACTTCAGTCCCCCAACCTCATGTTGTGTTTTCTTCCTGACAAGGCAGAAGGGGTGGGGGGCATCTCACCCAACTATGGAAAGCAAGAACTTTCAACCATAATGCCTTTGCCACCCAATAATTGAAGGGACCGTAAAACAAAAACTTGGGAAATTGTCCTAGGCTCTAGATCAGTGGTTTTCAACCTTTACCACGGCCAATCGGTTATAATATATAAAGGAAGTAGTATATCCAACATTATAAGGGAAATGGGAGACTTCAGTGACGTCACGAGCTTCGCGCGGAGGCCTTCTGCTATAGAAGGTGTTGCTCCGGCCCGACGGTTGGGAAACACAGTATCTAGACCCATGGCCTCCCCCATCCTGAAGCAGGACCCTTGGGCTGCGAGCTTTTGCGGGGTCCCTGACAACACTTCCACGGGCCCCCTTTATGATGAATTTATAGCGTGAAAAAAAAAAATGTTGAAAATCCCGGGTCCCAGGGCTGAAGCCTTGACAGCCCACCCTTTGTGGGGGCCATGTCTAGACCACAGAAGCCTGTGAAAGAAACCGTAGCCTCTACAAGCGTGGAGCTGGCAGGGCTCAAGCCCGGGAACCAGTTCTGTCTTAACACATGAGCCCGGGGGCCTCAAGAGAAGAGGGGCCCTCAGAAAATCGAGAGGTAGTTGTATTTTTCGGGGATTTTCCATGTAGGGAATTATAAAAATATTGGCTCTCGGGGCCAATGATGCTCTTAAAACGACCCTGCCAGGAACCCAGAAGAGTTCTTAACTTTTTTTGTTTACTAGACCGTGAAAAATCTGGTCTGGGACCCATACCTAATATTTAAAATCATTGTACCAAATTTCGTAGACACCAATGCACGAAGGGAGGCAGTGCCGTCTTGACGCATGGGCCAACCCGGGGGCACGTCACGGAGGCCTTGAATGAAGAGCGGCGGGGGGGGGGGGGGATAAAAAACGAGATATGGTTAAGATTTGCGAGATTAAGCATGTGAATTGGTAAGTAGGCATTTGCAGTGTGGATAGAGGGCTGAGCAGAATCAATTTGCCCAGGGGGACCCATGATGCTTTTAAGACGGCCGCGACTCCAGGCCATCTCTGTGCCGTTTTTCCAGGAGAGAAAATGTGTAGCCCTGACTTTCGCAAATTTTCAAAATCAATTTATTCGGTAAAAAAACCATATTTTTTACGAAAAAGTGAAAAGTGGGGGGGGGGGGGGGTAATGACTGTAACAAGAAAAGAGAGCTATTAGCCACACCTTTTCAGGCTAGAATATCGTGACACTGTAGCTCGCTTGTTGCGTCATAGATGGCAGCACGAGTTCAAATATTTTGGGCTACTTTTGAAGAGGATTTTGGCTGGGAATTTTTGAAGGACCTGGCAACTCTGTTTTCGATGTGCCTTTCACTACTTCATTACAATACACTCACGCCACAAGCACGGAAATCCAAGTCCTGCTCAAATATTAAATTTCTACATCTTAACACCTCAACAGAGTTGCCAGGTCCTTGAAAAATTTCCAGCCAAAATCGTCTTCAAAAGTAGCCACAAAGTAGCCCAAAATATTTTAACTTGTGCTGCCATCTATGAAGCAACAAGCGAGCTACAGTTTGACGATATTCTAGCCTAAAAAAAGGTGTGGCTTATAGCTCTCTTTTCTTGTTATAGTCACTAACCCCCCCCCCCTTTTTCGTAAAAAATATGTTTTTTTTTTACCGAATGAATTGATTTTGAAAATTTGCGAAAGTCAGAGCTACAAATTCTCTCTCCTGGAAAAACGGCCCAGAGATGGCCTGGAGTCGAGGCCGTCTTAAAAGCATCATGGGCCCCGGGGCAAATTGATTCTGCTCAGCCCTCTATCCAGACTACAAATGCCTACTTACCAATTCACATGCTTAATCTCGCAAATCTTAACCATATCTTATTTTTTATCCCTCCCCGCCGCTCTTCATTGAAGGCCTCCGTGACGTGCCCGGGTTGGCCCATGCGTCAAGACGGCACTGTCTCAAATTGTGCATAGGTGCCTACGAAATTTGGCACAATGATTTTAAAAATTAGGTATGGGTTCCAGACCAGATTTTTCACGGTGTAGTAAACAAAAAATTTAAGAACTCTTCTGGGTTCCTGGCAGGGCCGTTTTAAGAGCATCATGGGCCCCGAGAGCCAAGTGATTTTTCTGATTCCCTACATGGAAAATACTCGAAAAATACAACTACCTCTCGTTTTTCTGAGGCCCCTCTTCTCTTGAGGCCCCCCGGGCCATGCATTAGGACAGAACTGGTTCCCGGGCTTGATTGAGCCCTGCCAGCTTCACGTTTGTGGAGGCTACGGTTTTTTTTCACAGGCTTCTGTGGTCTAGATACTGTGTTTCCCAACCGTCGAGCCGGAGCAACACCTTCTATAGAAGAAGGCCTCCGCGCGAAGCTCGTGACGTCACTGAAGTCTCCCATTTCCCTTATAGTCATTGCATATACAACATACTACTTCCCTTATACTACATTGGATATATTATAACCGGTTGGCCGCGGAATCATAAAGGTTGAAAACCACTGATCAAGAGCCTAGGACAGTTTCCCAAGTTTTTGTTTTACGGTCCCTTCAATTATTGGGTGGCAAAGGCATTGTGGTTGAAAGTTCTGGCTTTCCATAGTTGGGTGAGATGCCCCCCCCATCCCTTCTGCTTTGCCAGGAAGAAAACACAACATGAGGTGGGAACTGAAGTGAAAAAGAAAAACTTCTTTGCTCGCCAGAAAAGAAAAATGAAAAAAAATATAGGGAGAAATTCGCCATGATCACAATTTTGGATAAACCGCCCAAAAAACCGCCACCCGCCAAAGCCAAAAATTTCCCGCTGAACCGTTTTCACACCAGCCCAATTTGGCGGGAAAACCGCCAATCTGGCAACTCTGCACCTCAACATACTCATCAAGAATTGTCCCGATAGAAGCGAAACTTACAAGATAGTACTCCTGGAGCGGGACTTTGAGACAATCAGCGTAATTTACATAAAGCATATGTTATGACTTCGATCATAACACTGTCCGGGCGAGTGTTCTAACTCGCCATCTTTTTGTGTAACACGAATCGTAATGTACATTAACTATGCACTGTTAGCGCCGCATTTTGCTTACCTCGTCTCGTTTTTCGTGTTACAGCGCCATCTGTGAGTGGAACTTTGAACTTTTTTCTGATTATGTGTAAAAAATATCTCGACGCCTTCTCGTAACTATTTAGGTGCAAACCACACTTTTTTTTTCATGTCAGTTGGTTTTTATAAAGTCATTTTTAAAATGTGTCCAGGACTTTACCCCCCCGCGTATTTAATTCCAACCAGAAAGAACTTGGCAAAGTTTTCTCGGAGCTGAAATTGCTCATCGTTACAATTCATCCTGCATTGAAAGGGTCTCCTCTGTCCCCTTGAAATCAAAACCCAGAAATACAACAGACAAGCCGAGATAAGATATGGGTCGCTGCATGCGATTAAGCACCTCTTCGAATAAATATATTGTGTGGAAGAATTTAAAAAAACGAAGAGAGAAACCTAGAGCGTGAATGACAATCCCCTGAAAAAACTCGATACAATGTTATCCGAGGATCCTGCTGATGCTATTTTGGTTTACAAATCCCCCAAAACTTATTTTCACGGGTTGCTGGCTAGACTAAAGAATTTCCATTCTATGGACGCTACTTTGCGGTATGTACAGAATGGTTTCTTGCTCGTGAGGAAAATTTTATTGGACATTTTCATATGGGGGTGAATCAGAACTCTCTAGAGTGTTTCTCAACATTTCGCCTGTTACGGAGCCTCCGGAACAATTTCCATGTTTTAGGGCGGCGGTTCCCAGCCAAGAGCCATGATTAAGTCATAGGGCCGTGACTTGAAACGGAAATTTACTCTGTCGGCCGGTGCAGTCCCCAATTTTTCGCCTCACTTCCCGTGATTTTGAATTGAAAAAGAGTAATCTCAGCGCTCCCTCTTGGTCCAACGCACAGGACAGCAGACCTCCCTGCCCTCTCCAAGTTGCGAAATCGCTTCAAGTACCTCCTGGAATAGCGTTGGAGGCTTTCATGTCTCTTAGATTGCGTAAGAAACACGTCAATCTCTTAAGATACATAGGTTTGTTTCGTACGCAGTGAGAGGAAGAATTGTCGTGACTAATGACGTGGGTATCACATCAGAACCACGTGACAGTGATGATTGCCTAAAGCAGTGGTTTCTTAACCTTTTTTTGCCCGTGGTCCCCTTTGAACCATATTTTTTTCTCGTGGCTCCCTGTCTTCCCCAGAGTTTTCGACCGTCATCTAGAAGCAATATCCTTTATATGTATTGAATTGATCTTTTCAGTGAATTTATACTGAACCAAAATTTTGCAAATAAGATTGGCCTCCAGACCACTGGCCTAGAATTTTTCAGCTCCCCGCTAGTCCGAGTTCTATTTAGGACCGTCTCAACATCATCGGCACCTTAAGCGAAGTGATGCTATGGTAGTCCCATACTTAGCTGGAAATGAACAGCCCAAATATTTCCTACTTATTTTCAAATTTTATTGTCCTATACAAAATATCATAAGGTGAAGTCACTTATGGACATGAAACGCCCCGGGCATGACCCCTCACAAGAGTGGGACAGACAAAGCTGCAGCCCAGGGCCATATATGGTTTCATAATTTTTTGTTCTTCACGCTATGAATTTCATATACAGTAGGGGTCTGTGAAAATTGTAGCCAGGGGCCTGAGAAAAACCCCATCCTAGGGAACCAGCTGCAAAATGTAGGCGGCACAGGTGGGTTCATGCCCAAAGACGGCCCTGGTTTTATTGGATTCTGTAAGTGTATAGTCACTAATATAAAAGCTTTATTTCTTCACCCCTTAATTTTTCTTCTCGGCTCTCAGCAGGGCCTGCAAACCACCTGTCATGGCCTCTTTCTCCATTTTCTTCCGTGGCCCCCTTGAAGTATCCCAGTACCAATGGCCCCCGGTTGAGAACCACTGGCCTAAAGTGAATAGTTTCCTGGGATTTTTGCATTTTCAAAACGCAAAAGCGAGCCGGTCTCCTTCAAAAAAGGTCTCCACCACAGGGATCTCAACAACATTAAAGACAGCTTAAGTGCTATTCTGAGGCTATTCTTATCTGACTGAAAATATCTAGTCTCATTACCGTGGAGGTTGCACATGCATTCAAGGCCACGGACCGCGCCGGATTGGCCACATGTGTCAAGACGGCCCTGTTAGCAGCTCTACCCGTAACATTTAATTACACTCTTGTAAATTTTCCTCGCAAATCACGGAATTTCTCTTTTCCCATTTGAAAGATAGATGGCAGCATACAACCTGGACACAAACGTGTTCACAAGAGTTCTACGCATCCATCATAATCACGACACAGTTCACTTCTTTTCGGAACGGTGATAGGCGAGCATGGTCCCTACAAGGGTATATAAATATGTCGCGGTCATTTAAGTTACATGAGAATGCTCTCCGAGCCCACAAGTGATGTGGAACTGCACCACGGGTCGTGTGAGTGATCTGGAACTGTGCAGCATAGTTAACAAAAATTAGGTTTGAAGTCATTGGCAACATCAGATGACTCCGAGTCTGGTGAAACCCGTTCGAAAAACAACGTAGCCTTCTACGCATTTCTCACACGTCCAGGGCAGGCAAGCCTTCTTTTCAAAGGGATATACCCGCATTTCAACACAATTTTCCTTGCAATCTCAGAGTTTAATCCATACATGCTCAATTTATAGTTCACGGGCCAAATGTGACCCCTCGGAGTTATCTGATGTGGCTCGCGACCTCAAAACAAATTTTGTAGACATGAACTAAGCAGCACATTTACAGATCACCATTAAGTAACCCACGATGATGTCCCATATCATTCAAGTGGCCCGCGACACAGTTACAGTTAAACGATCCATGATACATTTCCCCCGTTATGTGAATTTACTGTGTAGAAAGCAAAACAAGAAAAGACAAGAATCGTACCGGGCCTCCGGACTTTTGCCACGTCAGTCCATCCACTCTTGTATTCTAGAGTGGTCCCCCCACAAACTGCAGCAGGGCCCTAGACTAGGATCTTTGGCGGCCACCTTTCCCCCCTTAATCTCAATAGATGGCCCTCCGTGTTTCATTTCCGGGTAGTTTGCGCCGGTGGCATGCGTGGCCTGGAGGACTCGCCCTTTCTCATTCTTGGCTGAGGGTTGGTCTCTTCTTGTCTGTGGGGGGGGGGGAGCTGTTCCGGGGTGAATCGCTGTGGGGAGCCGATGGGGTTGTGGCGTTGGGTCCACCCTGGGATTCTTTGGGGGATTGGCAGCTTTCCAGCACATTCCCTATATGTAAGAGGTTCCATAGGAATCGTAATAGTAATAGGAATAGTGTGTCTCGTTTTTCAATTTCGGCGCCCCCCCCCCCCCCGTATGTGAATTTACTGTGTGGAAAGCAAAAAAGAGAGAGAAAAGACAAGAATCGTACGGGGGCCTCCGGACTTTTGATCAGTCAGTCCTTGTATTGTAGATGCCGCCGCGGCATGGTCCCCCCCCCCCACATACTGCATGCGAATTTACTGTGTGAAATAAACGAAAAAGAAAAGATAATAATCGCACCAGGCCTCCGGACTTTTGCCATGCTAGTCCACCCTTGTAGAGGCCACGGCACGTTTCGAATTTTCAGATCACTTGAGTGGCCCGCGACACGTAACAAAATCAACAAGAAGTGGTCCCCGCACTTTCTGAAAAGTCGAGCACCCTTGGTCTAAGCTCAATCTCTTACCAAACCTGTGAACAGAAATATTCTACACAAGACACACCATAAAAATCGATTTTCTAAGCCAGAAAAAAACGTAACTAGACTCGAAACTTTATGGAGGATGAAGGTCTTGAAAAAACAATCCCCTGAAACGGATTTTTTTTCCCCCGGAATAAACGCGCGTGAAGAGCCTTAGTCCTGAGAAACGGCAAGGAAAAAATGCTCGAGGGATCGATATAACATGTAAAAATATGTAAATATTTATGGTAATTTTTAGGAGTTGAAAGAATAAGGGAATCTCCCCAAAATCTATGGCATGCGGCAACAGCACCATATTCTTACACAGTTTTTCCACTTCTTTCTTGTGTAAGAAATGCAATAAAGTTTCTTCAATTCCTTCAAGATCTCTTCCATGATATCGATAAAAACCACGGGAATTGTCAATAGCAGTCTTTACCTTGTGTCTACTTCTTTTTATTTTCCCCCCTTCTTAAAATAGTAATGATGTAAGAAAAGAACTGGAGAAATGTCCTGTCCTTGAGAGAAGAGAGTTCTATTTTTAGATGAACATTTTTTCTTTTTTTGGATTTGATCGGCGTTTTAGGAGTGTTCTTGACAAAAACAGGACCGTATATTCTCCGTTTTTTGTATTTTTTACCTTCTTCTTTTCCACGCGATATATTGTCACCTTTTACCGAGTTTCGACTCGAACATATACGTACATTACCTGCCAATATATTATCGATCACACCTACGTTTATTGACTGTGTTTTGGTCTCTGGGGGCGTTTTCTGCTGTGGTGAGGACCGGTCGGGGCCCAGGCTCTGTCCCATGGGGGATATAAACCTTTTATCCCGAGGGGGTTGGACCACGCTGGAGAGAGCTGAGTCCGCCAGGTCCGGCGCCCCCATGCCTCGGTCCCTGCGACTGGCAGTCGAGATGCCACGAGTCCATCTACAGATGGATTGGTGGGGACAAAGTGCAATGATGACATGGGCAGACACGGGCTGCCGGAAGGGGACGGACGTTTGGTTCCATTTTGTTGCTTCTTTGGGGGGGGGGGTGTTCTTTCGTGGGCTGGTGGAGCCGAGGACCGCCGGGATGTTTCTGCTGGGTCGGAGATCTGGTGGTGCGATGCTGGCGGGCGGTCCACCTAACCCCGGGGCAAGCCCAGGAGGGGCCCACAAACCCAAACAGACGCCGAAGCCGCCTCCGGCGACCCGTTTCTGCCATTCCCCAGGGTGTTTTATTCATGATTTTTCGAAAATATTTACAGGATTTACAAATAGAAAGTGTGTGTGTAACTCATGATTTGATACCGCTATCGCGGCGCGACAGTTGAATCTATTGGACGAGGTGTTGACGTAGTTTGTGGTGCTGCCACGCGACATATGCCCTTTCGGCGCAGTTTGATCAGCTCAAGTGTCTTTGTTGTGGCCAGCTCAGGTGCTGGGCCACTGCTGCAGCGACTGTGTGGCTCGGGTGAACCCTCGGTACGTCTGTGGTGGTCAGCCTAGGTGTTGGGCCACTGCTGCTGCAGCTGACTTGGGCAACTGGTTGCTGTTACTACAGTCGGCACGCCGCTTATCAGAATCATGGATAATGTTATCTTCCGAGTATTGTTATCACTTTCGCAAAGTACGTAACATGGGGAAAAATTCGTTTATAATTATCAAGACTTCGGTTCATGTTGTCATTTCGTCGAAAGTGTATTTTCTTTTTTTTTTTTTGCATATTTGTGTGAAGCTAAGGCTGTACCAACCTCCCGAAAAAAAGTCATACAAGCTCAACCCTATGCTCCGCGGGGCAAATGTGGCCCTCGGAGTCATCGGATGCGGCCCGAGACTTCAAACCTAATTTTAAAATGAACTATTTGGTTCATTTTGATAAAGTTAAATGTGTCACGAGCTGCTTGAGTGATCTGGAACTGAGCAGCGGGTGAGTTGAGTGATGTGAAATTGCACCAGGGGCCTTTTATGTGCTTTGTAATTGTGTGACGGGTTAATCAATTGATCTGTAAATATACCGCGGGCTGCTCAAGTGCTCTGGTTTTTATGCTTTAAGACACTCGAGTGTTCTTGAACTGTGCAGTGGGTCAATCAAGTTATCTGTGAGTATGCCGCTGGTCCCTTAAGTGATCTGGCAATGTGTTGCGGGCTATTTAAGTGATGCGTAACCGATGCGGGTCACTTAAACGTAATCTGTAAATATGCCGCTTAATTCATTAAAAAAAAATTGGGTTTAAGGTCGCGGGCCAAATCAAATGAATATTATAGCCACCTTCAGCCCGCGGGACATGGGTTCAGCATGAACGGCGTAGAATACGTAGAGTTCTAGCTAACATCTCCCTTTTTCATATGCGTATCACCTTGAAATCTTTATGAGGTATGCATATTCCTAGCTTGTCGCTGTTTTGCTCTTGATTACTTTGCCTGTTTTTTCTAGAACAGCTGTTCTCAACTAGTGCTTCGTGGAGTCCCGAAAATAAATAAATCAATAAATTTGATGGGAAAAAAAATCCTACGGGACTCCGCCACAGAAATCATAATATTAAAAGCAAGAATACATATTGGGAACTGCTGCTGTTTTGGTTACACGCATGCTTGCACAGTTTCTTGGTCACTCCTTTCGCCACTCGTTGACCCAGTCCCTCGCTGTTTAGGTCACTTCCATGCTCACACATTTTATAAATCATTCTTTTGGTCACTCACGTGCTTGTAGACTTCCTTCGTCAGTCACGTACTTGCACACTTTCTTGGCCACTCTTTTGGCCGCTCACCCACCGAGAACTAAGCTCTTTTGTTCACTCCCCCTGCTCACACACTCTCTAGCTCAGTTTTTTGGGCAGTCACATGCTTATACACTTTCTTGGTCCCTCACCGAACTAGTCCCTTGCACTCTGGATCGCTATTTTGATTATCCACATGCTTGCACGTTGTTTTCGTCGCTTACATATACTCTTGCAAACTCTCTAGGGCAGGGGTTCACCCCGTGCTCGGTGTGCTTTTCCAAGGGGCTCCGCCGCAGCTTCGGGACAATAAAATAAATCGGTAGATCTCAAAAATAAATTTAAAGAAAGAGGTCTGGAGGCACCACCGTAGATATTATAAAATAAAAAGGGGGGCTCCACGAGTGAAAAAAAGGACGAGAACCGCTGTTCTAGAACATAAACTTTCTAGCAATGCGCCAGAATTGCTGTATTCGCCACAACGTGTAGAATCCCACGGGAAAATTCAGAAATGAAAAGCCGAAAATAACGGAAAGTTTCCAGTCAGTCCTCGTGGCAATAATGATTTCCTGAGCCATATCGTTCCAAATATTCGAAACTCATCTTTATTCTCGTTCGAGAAAGGGGTGAGGTTCGATTCCCTGAGTGGTTTGAATCGTTTCCGACGAGTTCCAAATATATATAAGAGTTCATCTCGCGAGCTTTCAAAGTGAATGTGATAGTTCGAACTGATGTCCGTGATATTGAACGCTTCCAGCATATTTCTCAAGAAATTGCTAGAAATTCCGATATTCAAGACGGAAAAACCACATTTTGACGAGATAAAAACCTTATTTTGCTCCTTAAAATTGATATAAACTTATTTATAGTAATGATGATGCTAATATATGAAACAAATTTTAATTTTACGGAGAAAGAGATCAAAAGCTTTAGAAGACGAAAATTACAAACACAAAAATTAAAATTGTTTATTCCATTGAATTTTACATTCTGAAATAAGCAACTTCACTTGTTAACAGGAGCAACGTCTCAAACAATACCCCGAGGGAGAAAAATTAATGTTAAAAAAAAACAATTTCAAAGTAATTTTGTCGAAAGCGAAACAGAATTTTAAATTTAAATTTCCATGAGCATTTTGAAATTTATTCATCTTTTTTTTAAGCCCTTATACAAGAACGTGTAGTTTAAATGCGTAATAAACGAACTAAGGTTAAATGGCAAATTTAACAAGCACAGAATGAAAAAACTGAAAAAGAATAAGCCAGTGTAAAACTAATGAAGGAAAATAACTAATAAAAACTAATAAAACGAAATAACTACTAATAAAGCAAAGTAAAAATAATGAAGAAGGGAAAAATAAAATGCATTTAAAAAAAATGAGTGGAATTAATGAATACTCTAATAATAAATAATTGAATAATAATAAATAATGAAATTGAATAAATAAATGTAAAATTAATAACAAATAAGTGAACTGAAACAGGATGAAATGAAAAAATGAATAAGAAATGAAAAAAATATGAAATTAATGATAAATGAATGAAATGGAAAAAAATGAAATCAATAAATAAAATAGAATGGAGGCACTCATGAAAAAAAAAAAAAACTTCAGTGAAGAATTTATACGAAAAAAACAAGTTAAAATGAATTTTAAAAATGGATAAACACTCAAAAAATAAAAATTAATTAATAAGTGATGATATGCCGTGTGTATATTGTTATTAATTAATTAATTTTTAATTTATAAATGGTACTATAATAACTATATTATAACAGAATAGAAATAATAAAAACTATAAAATTAGTGGGAAAAATAAAAACGTAAAAAAAAACAAAAAAGGGGGAATCGTATAAAAAATGAGTGTAAAATACAAAAAAAAAAATTTTTTTTTAAATCATTAAATATAAAAAAATGATTTTAAAGTAATTTAAATAAAAAAACGACTAAATTTTGTAACGTGGAAACTTGAGAAACAAACCAAAACAATTTAAAAAAATTGAATGAAATATCGTATAAAAATGTTTAAAAGTAAGTACAAACTTGTGTAAATAATTAATAAATGGGAATGAGAAGTGAGTAAAAATTTAAAAATATTTAATTAAACAAAAATATGTGAATAAGAAATTCAGACAAAAATAAGATGGAATGAAAACAAGTAAAATAGGAAAAAAAATTGGATGAAATAAATGGAAATAAATAATAAATAAAAATTAAGTAAAAAATGTAAACGTCAAGTAAAAAATAAAAATGAAAATATTTTTATATTTGATATTTACTAATATTTTATTCAACTAAAAAAATGAAAAAGTCAAGTAAACGTTAAAATTCATGAAATTAAATAAAAACTGAAAGATTGAATAGAAAATTGAGTAAAAAAAAGTAAAAGCAAAAATCGATAGACTTAAAATTACAAATCATTTAAAAATCGATTAATTAAAATGTTTCGAATGAAAAATTTGAATTTGAAACACAATTGAGAGAAAATAAGCGAAAAAAAAAATGAAGAAACGATTGAAAACAATTTTCAAAAACAAATATTATCACACGCAAACAATAATTGATTGATTTTAGTTTTGTTTATTTTCCCCTTAAAATAAAAACAATAATAATGAAAATTAAATGCATAAAAAAGTTAAATGAATTCAGAATATAAATTTGTATGAATTGAAAGAAATGTGTGGGTGTGAGTATTTCAATTACGAACTCGACGGTAAAGACATAGTGGGAACATTTCGAACGTGACGCGTCAATTTCCTTTTTATATATATATATACGATATCAATCCCGTCAAAAGCAGAAGAAAAATGGATTTATATCCCACCATAAAACATCTCGGATGAGGGGAAAAAGAAAAATTTAAGAAAATCAAATTTGTCTTTTATGGCTTTGGGGACCATTTTTTAATGTCACGTGATTCTTCTCCTCCTGAATAAGCTCTATATCATGTCCACCCATGAGTTGTTATTCTGTTCTCGAGGCGATGTCAATCACTTTCTTGGAGAAGTAAGTGATCATCTTTGATGAACATGATGGCGTAGATATATATATATATATATACACGTTTCTTTATGATTTAGTATGAAAAATGATCAACAGCACTGGTGAAATGAAATGGCAAAAACATAAAGTGAATGAATTTTATCTGCAGTTGATCCGGACGTCCATCATATTCATCGAATAAAGATATACTAATTTTGTACATGCGTATTGATTGGTGAATCTTATCTTTCTTTATGTTCATTTCACTATTACTACTACTTAACCATACATACACCTCTGGGGAATTTCTAACGAATTGGTACATGCTGGAATGTGTGTTCTGAGTGCATGCGGGCCTCAACGTATTTATGTTGTCAGGGTTATGGGTGTTTAGTGTTCTACTAGTTCTGCCATCTTTCTCTATGATATTTCTAGTAGAGCAAAGTTTTTGAGCCTTTTTGACAATGTCAAAAGGTATGACGCCCTCATTAAGGGGCTTGGTACATGATCTTGGCTTCCCATGCTTTACTATGAGAATTATTCTCTTTAAGGGACATTTAAAAATTTTCTATTCACTTTAGACCCTAAATTGTTTTCTCAAATTCCAGGTAAATTTTTATGAAGTTCAATGAGAACTTTTAGGATTTTAGCACCGGTTATTATTTTTTTCGAATTTTAACTTCAACGACTTGAAACTTTTCAAAAATCCCCAAGATTTATCCATATTTTGAACCATAACATTTTTGCAAATCGTTTTGATGAGAAATACTCTCGCGTTAAAGCATGCACCATCTCGGTGCTGAGAGACATACAAAGTTTTATGACATTTGAACAAGTGATGTTTGTAAAAAATGTTCCTTAAGGACAAAAATCATAGTTTGCGAAAACAGCATTTTAATGGAAAAACACTAGCATGAACAGGGTGGTTACTTAATTTCCTTTGCCGCATTTTATTGGAGTACCATTGACACTAGAGGCATACTTCCAATAAGAAAAATTATCCAAATGAGGTGCAGAACTCACAGATACGTCATTAATGTTTCAAAGGGTTGTGTATAATTATTAAAATATGAAAATTTACTTCTTAGAAGGTCCCCCTATCCTCTAATTTCCAAAAATAAAGTAGTTGCGCTGTCTCACTTGATGCCAACGGGGGAAAAAAAATCCACGCTTCTAACAAGGAAAAGGTCTCAATGTGTCATTCTCAAAAAATTATGACACAATTTTAATACATGCATCTCACCTAAAAACGCATCAAAAAAAAAAAAAAAAAATTAGCGACGGAATGCAAATAATATTTACGGAAGAGTCCAGGGGAAAAACGACTTTAGAGTAATTTTTTTGAAAATGAGATAGCAGTGCCATTTTGTAGCTTTCAAGGAGTACTATAGTGAGGTAGAAGGGGGAGGAAGACTGTAACCCCTTTACGATCAGGGAAGTAATATTGCTTCCAAATGCCAGTGGAATAAATTCAATCCAGCTGACTCTTTCTCCAACTTTTTTTCCCTCATGGCGAAGGTTTATTGTAACCCTATGAAACAAAGATGTGTGCATTTCTCTCCCCCCCCCCCCTCGTTGTGCCACCACCATTCCAATATCTCAACGAGATAACGATCAACTGAGATAACGATGTTAGCGGTTCTCCTCAGCTTTCCCCCCTTTTCGTTCTCCACGGCATCCATACATTTAATTGTACGTACAATGTATCTTTCTCAGAACTAATCCTTCTATTATATCCTGTACATAGAAGTGAGAAAGAGAACAAGTGAGAAATAAAACTGCAAAACACATCTGTAGGTGAAGGCAAAAAAGTTAGACGCTGTACTAATACTCATTTATCCAATTATCTCTGTACTGTTCCTCCCCACCCTTATTTATGTTTTCCCTTTCTTTCCCTCACTCTCTCCCCGTTTTTAACGAGGAACAAGGCTACCACATTTATCGCCTATACGTCTAATACAGATTATTCAAATTTATCGCCAGCATCTTGTAAGCGAACGGGAAAGCTGTAAAAAAAATAGTGATAAAATTTCGTTATACCAGGGAAAACCATTATACTCCAAACTTTCAAATTCGTTCTTCTCAAAATCTAATTTTTACTGTAAAGGCGTTTTTCTCCTGGACCCTTCTAATTAAAGCCGCAGGAAATTATTAAAATGACAATACTTGGGTACTCATCCCCTCTCGCACTTCTTGGCGATATCTATAAAAACTTTCGGTTTTCGCTGTTTTTACACATTCTATGCTTCTATAGCTCTTTTTCTTTTTTCTTCTTTCTTTTTCTGTGTTGTTTGAATGACGCCACTCTAGGGTTGCGGGATTTTCAAATTCATTCTTGGCCTCTATTGGCGTTCAAAATATTAATGTTTAGAATTTTTTTGAGCAACCAATGCTAATTCCGTCTGATTTTTTTATATTTCTGTGCACATTTAATTAAATGAGTAGAAACAGTGTTAATTTTCTCAAAACTTTTCGAAGACGATACCTTGGGACCCTTTCCTTTATTGGTGCAATATTTGCAGAGATATTTTAATTGAAAAACCCGAAGAAATTTGGGGAAGAACAGCATAAACTAAGAGACAACGATTCTTTCCCTGATTTGCGCAACTTTCCTCCAATTGTTAAATTGAAATATCTCTGCCAATATTTTTTTTACATCAAGAGAAATGGCACAACAACTTTCTAATTGGAAGTTAGAGGACAGTATAAAAAGTTTTCTTTAATAACTATACAACCAATGCCATTTTATAAGAAATCCAAACCGTGTGGTGGGCCACTTTAAACAAAATACATCGAACAGTGTGTCGGGAGTCATAATGATTGACAAAAAAAGCAATAGGCCATTGCTCACGAGTAAACATACTTTTTTTCAGCTGGCGAGACCAAATAAAAAGGCTGGTGGGCTAAAAACCCTAACGGGCCAAAAAAAAAGCTTAATACTACCCCTTGCAACATGAATGGAGCATCTGAGATATACACGCTACTTGGATAATTTTTCTAATTGGAAGTATGCCTGTAGGATCCACGGTTTGCCAGTAGAATGCGGTACATTAAGGCCAAACATTCAGAACACACATTCTCCCCGGCATGTACCAATTTGTTAGTAATTCCGCAATGGGGAATGCGTACGAGGTGCATGTACGGTTAAGAAGTAAAATGGCAAGGGTGATTAAGTAATCATCCTGAATATAATGCCTACCGGGAGTTTATATTTAATTTTTTTTAATACTTTTAGTGAGAAAGTGAACAAAAACTAGAACAAAGTTAGACGTAAGAAATTTTATTGCACTTAGAAATTGAAATTTTTTTTTGGAAAATGCGTGAACCTTGATTCACTTTTTGAATATATCTCAAGAAAAGACCTTAAAAAAACAACCAGAAAGAATCCTCCCAAACGCATTTACATCGGATCCACAATCGCACATTTATCGCACATGATAAATTGAAATCAGTCCTCCAAAGTGTCATTCCAACTCAAACATTTCCTCAAAAGGAAATACGTGAAAAAGTACTAAAAAAAGAAGAAAAACAAAACCATTGAAATACAAGATGGACGTAACAGGTTTCCACATCTTCTATTTCTCTCATAGAAGATAAGCTGTAAAATGTTTTCCAAGATTTCTGTGAGAGATATCCACGGGAATATTCTTATCCTCGGGGAATGTGCGGATACCAAAAGTATACAAAATAAAATAGAAAAGTATACAAACAACAATAAATAGATATACGGTTTGGATCTCTCTCAAAGTGAGAGTGTGTGTGAGAGAGAGAAGAGAGCCAAGTTTTCTCCTGATGGCACCAAAAAGGACATGCTTTTGTTTATCGGTCGTAAATGGGTTCTGGTATACATAAAGAAAAAAATACCCTAGAAAACTTATTTTATATTTTTTTGGTCTCACCAAACTATTTATTTCTCGTCTTAAAAGACAGAGAGAGAGCGAGAAATATCTAGAAAGTTCTAACCAGGAATAACTTTTCAAAAGAACAGAATGTTGTGTTCCGAAATAGATTTCTTACGGAACACAAAGACAACCATTTTTTTTTCTTTTTTGGTTCCCGTCGACACAGAAATGTGTTTTTTTTCTCTCTGTATGGAGTTGAAATCATCACCA
The DNA here is from genome assembly GCF_987345545.1 of Pholcus phalangioides. Taxonomy (NCBI): domain Eukaryota; kingdom Metazoa; phylum Arthropoda; class Arachnida; order Araneae; family Pholcidae; genus Pholcus; species Pholcus phalangioides. The sequence continues at coordinate 14,753,018 of NW_028301601.1, read as the reverse complement.
GTATTTTTCTTTCATTGGATATAGTTATTACGGTAAATGTCATAAACGCGGTTATTGTACATAATAACCGATCATTATGCATAATCACCGAGCATTTTCGTAAGTTTGACAAATTTCCTTAAATTCATCACTTTCCTTTCACCAATTACTATGCATAAATTTGATAACTTTCGCTATATTAATAATTTTTACCTGCGATTATGCATAGTACCCAAGCATTGTTGGCGATTTTTTTCCTAAACAAATTACCTTTATTCAATAAATTCATTCAAATTGGAAATAAATACAATTCAATATAATGTATAATGCGATATATCTAAACATATTTGTCAAGGGGTAATTGTACCCATGCTGACAACCAATCAATGAAATTAATGATCATAGTCAAACAATTTTTACAGTCATATATATATAAACTGAAGAGCCAAAAAAACTGGTACAGGCATGCGTATGCAAATAAAGAGATATGGAACCAATCAGAGTACGGCGCTGCGGTCGGCAATGCCTACATAACACAACAAGTGTCTGGCATAGTTGTTAGATCGGTTACTGCTACTACAATGGCAGGTTATCGAGATTTAAGTGAGTTTGGACGTGGTGTTATAGTCGGCGCACGAGAGATGGGACATGGAGTAGCGATGAAATTTGGATTTTCACGTACGACCATTTCACGAGTGTACCGTGAATATCGGGAATCCGGTAAAAAATTAAATCTACGACATCGCTGCGGCCCGAAAAAGATCATGCAAGAACGGGACCAACGACGACTGACGAGAATCATTAAACGTGACAGACGTGCAACCCTTCCGCAAATTGCTGCAGATTTCAATGCTGGGCCATCAACAAATGTCAGCGTGCGAACCATTCAACGAAACATCATCGATATGGGCTTTCGGAGCCGAAGGCCCACTCGTGTACCCTTGATGACTGCACGACACAAAGCTTTACGCCTCGCCTGGGCCCGACAACACCGACATTGGACTGTTGAGGACTGGAAACACGTTGCCTGGTCTGACGAGTCTCGGTTCCAATTGCTTCGAGCTGATGGACGTGTACGGGTATGGAGACAACCTCATGAATCCATGGACCCTACATGTCAACAGGGGACTGTTCAAGCTGGTGGAGGCTCTGTGATGGTATGGGGCTTGTGCAGTTGGCGTGATATGGGACCCCTGATATGTCTAGATACGACTCTGACAGGTGCGTAAGCATCCTGTCTGATCACCTGCACCCATTCATGTCCATTGTGCATTCCGACGGACTTGGACAATTTCAGCATTACAATGCGACACCTCACACGTGCAGAATTGCTACAAAGTAGCTCCAGGAACACTCTTCTGACTTCAGACACTTCCGCTGGCCACCTAAATCTCCAGACATGAACATTATTGAACATATCTGGGATGTCTTGCAACGTGCTGTTCAGAAGAGATCTCCACCCTCCTCTTACTCCTACGGATTTATGGACAGCCCTGCAGGATTCATGGTGTCAATTACCTACAGCACTACTTCAGACATTAGTCGAGTCCATGCCACGTCGTGTTGCGGCACTTCTGAGGTCTCGCGGTGGCCCTACACGATATTAGGCAGGTGTGCCAGTTTTTTTGGCTCTTTAGTGTAATGCACATGTTAGACCCCTAATGCATTTTAGACCCCTGACTAACGGTCAACCAGGGCCGTCTTAAGAGGATCATGGGCCAACGGGCCAAGTGGTTTTTCTGAGGCCCTACCAGATAAATCCTAGAAAATTTCAACCAAATTTCATTTTTGTGAGGCCTCTCTTCCCTTGAGGCTACCGGTCTGTGTCCGGGTGGGCCAAGCCAACGGCCATACCATGCTGAAAACACCGGTTCTCGTCCGATCACCGAAGTTAAGCAGCATCGGACGCGGTTAGTACTTGGGAGGGTGACCACCTGGGAACACCGCGTGCTGTTGGCATCACTTTTATGACTAACGTTTTCCCACATGGTCTAGTGGTTAGGATACCTGGCTCTCACCCAGGAGGCCCGGGTTCGATTCCCGATGTGGGAAATAATTTCTCCCCAGCGCGACCCAACCCGCAAGGGTAAAAGGCTTATATCCCTGGAGGGACAGAGCCTGGGTCGTGACTGGTCTGTCGGGTGGGCCCAAGCGTTAAGACAGCACTGCTGTCAACCTCTCTTTTACAGACGAATTTTTTTGTCCCAGAAGAGAGGTATTGTATTGTATCATTATATCGGCGTACAATCGTAAAATTTGTAATCATTATATCGGGGTCCGACTATATTCATCACTCATACTAGACTCATTTGGAATTTTTTTTCATATTCATCAAATTCACCAACGACACTTGGAATCACCGGAAATCATGGCAATGTATTCAATATTCAAATTTACCAACGACGCTTGAATATAATGCATATCCAACGGTAAAAGCGATAAATTTATCAAACTTACCAAGACGATTGGAAAGCATGCATAATAACCGGTTACTATGTATATAATAGCCGATTTATCACCTTTATCGTAGCAAGGTGACTTATATATGAGGTTTTCTCTATATAAAAGGCTATTCGGTGAATTGAATTGCTTGGTACGTCACCAATTTTAATACAGTAAATTTTTAAATTTCGAATAGTAGTGAAAAAATGTTAATTATAAATATTTTATTAAGGACTATTTAAACCTGTGAGCATTTGTTTGGCGCAATTAAGTACATGCTTTATCGTTTCTTTTATTCCCAGAAGAATATGCGATGACATTATCGATTATTGATAGTTTTGAGTTTTGTAACCTAAGCCGGTGGTTCCCAGCGATATTTTTCCTCCGGAAATTCATTTAGTGCATGCAAACACGCATTCAATTGCACTGTGGGGATTGCTAACCCCGTCCCCTCCTGAAAAATACGTAGAAGGGTTGCTTACCCTCTCAAATGTGCAGAGAATGCGGCGTAGATGGCTTGCTCATAATTTTGGAATTTGTGCAAGGTATGAAAACTCACTGAAATGTGTAGAAGGCTTGCTTACCCCCTTGAACTGTGCAAGGGGATTGCTTGCCTCCTCAAAAATACACAGATGGCCTGCTCACCTCCTTAGAAATGCGTGTAAGGTGTACGTACCCCCTTAAATGCGCTGAAGGTGTACTTATCCCACTGAAATGCGTAGAAGACTTGCTCACTGTTTAGAAATGTGTAGAAGGCTTGCTCACCTCTTGAACTGAAAAAAGTTTATTTGCCTCCTTAAAATTACGTTGAAGGCTTGCTCCCCACTTGGAAAAATGCACAGAAGGCTTGCTCAATCCTCAGAAAGCTGTAGTGGGCTTGCTCAATCCTTAGGAAAGCGTAGAAAAAACTTGCTCAATCCTCGGAAAACTGTAGTGGGCTTGCTCAATCCTTAGGAAAGCGTAGAAAACTTGCTCAATCCTTAGGAAAGCGTAGAAAACTTGTTCAATCCTCAGAAAACTGTAGTGGGCTTGCTCAATCCTTAGGAAAGCGTAGAAGACTTGCTCAATCCTTAGGAAAGCGTAGAAGACTTGCTCAATCCTTAGGGAAGAATAGACTTGCTCAATCCTTAGGAAAGAATAGACTTGCTCAATCCTTAGGAAAGAATAGACTTGCTCAATCCTTAGGAAAGAATAGACTTGCTCAATCCTTAGGAAAGAATAGACTTGCTCAATCCTTAGGAAAGAATAGACTTGCTCAATCCTTAGGAAAGAATAGACTTGCTCAATCCTTAGGAAAGAATAGACTTGCTCAATCCTTAGGAAAGAATAGACTTGCTCATCTCCTTAGGAATGCGTAAAAGGCTTACACACTCCTTTGAAACGTGTAGAAGGATTGCTGGATCCTTAGAAATGCGGAGAAGACTTTCTTATCACCTATAAATGCGTAGAAGGCTTGTTCACTCCTTAGAACGTGCGCAAGGCTTGCTCAACATTTAGAAATGCCTATAAGTTTTTCTCACCCCATAAGAACGCGTAGAAAGTGTGCTTACCTATTGGAAAGCGTAGAAAGTGCTCGTACCCATTAGAAAGCGCTGTGAAAGTTTGTGATCGGATACCGTGTGTGTGATGAATAAGATCGCTTAATGATAGATATAGAGTAAATAGGGTTCAGTTATAAGTATATTTTATTTAAAATTTTCAAATTTCAAATTTCCTTTATTTAAGATTTTTAAACACAGTTACAAAACATTTAGGGGCTAAGCAGGCTTGTGAGCCCACAAAACAATATCTGATACATATCTGTTGGCATAAATAATAACGAGAGAGAAAAAAAGAAAGAAAATACACACATACATATAACACCAAGAAATAAGTGGCAACAGGAATGGAATTGATAAACAAAAAAATTTGGCATTTAGCAGCGTATGCAAGATAAAAGAAGATTACATTACAATATCAAACAGATAATTTAAATCTTCTTGAGTTAACAACCAAGATTTTAAATTGATAAAAAAAGATTTACATGAAGATTGTTCTTTTATTAACTGAGGAAGTAAATTAAATATTTTGGGAGCTAAATAAAGGAAAAATTTTTGGAAACGAGTTTTATTTGGCCTTGGTACCTGTATAGTATGACGTCTAAATTGCATTCCAGACTTATGCAATTTCAGATTGAGATGGCCACTTCTTTTATAAAACATACACGTACAAGTGTTGTAGAGGGAGTAGCTTAAATTGATTGAAAAGTGGAAATGTATGCGTGAGTCTATTTTTACTCAGAATGATACGGATGAAGGACTTCTGTGTGACAGAAAGTGAAGAAAGATTGCTGAAGTATGTCCCACCCCAACATGTAATGCCGTAACTCAATCTAGATTCTACTAACGCAAAATAAAGAAGTTTTAAAATGGATTGGGAACATTTATTCCTGATAAAATAAAATTTCCTAATGTTCCGATTTAATTCTACACTCAAATAATTAATATGTGTTTTCCAGGATAGTTTTGAATCTAAAAAAATCCCTAAATACTTAAAGGTGTTTACTCTATTTACAACTGTGCACATACAATCCGAGATACAGCCATCTGTCACACTATGATATTTTAGGACACCGAAATCATCGAAAGTACCAGAACCAAATAACATATATTTAGTTTTATCTATATTTAATTTTAAATTATTATTTCTAAACCAGATATTTATTGAGTTAAGATCATTTTTCATGTTATTCCTCAAGTTGATTGAAGAGCTTTCAGAGTAACAAACAGCTAAATCATCATCAAAAGCAGTGATTTTTCAAATTAAAGTTACACAGGTCATTTATATATATTAGGAATAAAATACGTCCAAGTACTGATCCTTGAGGTACACCAGATGTAATTTGTCTTTTAGAAGTCAAAACGGAATTTACTTTCACACTTTGAACTCTGTTAGTAAGATATGTTTTGAAAAATTTAAGTGGCAAACCCCGAATTCCTGCATATTCTAGAATTGGTTAGAAGAATACCATGATTCACGGTATCAAAAGCTTTGCTGATATCTAAAAACAATGACGCAACTTTACAATTATTGTTATCTGCTATATACACATTTGAAAGAAAATTAACAAGAGCGTCCTCTGTACTTTTTGCCTTTCTGAATCCAAATTGGTTCTCACTAAAAAAATTAATGCTGTCAAGAAATTTAATTATTCTGGATTTAATTATTTTTTCTATGACTTTTGAGAAGACAGATAGTAAAGAAATCGGTCTGTAATTATTAACATTCCTTTTGTCCCCTTTCTTGTGTATTGGAGAAACGATTGCAAGTTTCAGGCACTCTGGAAATTCGCCAGTTGTAAAACTTAAATTAAAAATAAACGATAAGACATCACTTACATATGGTGCAATGCACTTCAATGTTATGGAATTAATTTTGTCAAATCCTGACGATTTTTTGGAGTTTAAAGAATTTGTTATACTCAATACTTCATGACTATCCGTAGGGTATATAAAAAAGGATTTCTCAAAAAAATTTAAATTTGAACAATATAATGAATTACAACTATTAGGAAGATCATTGTTACAAAAATTAGAAAAAAAGTCTAAAACATTCAGCAATATCAATTGGATTCATTATTTCACCAGTTGTAAAATATAACTCAAAACAGTACGATGGGTACATAAATTGAGCTTTTTAAATAAATGGAATATTAACAAGTTGTTAAATGGATATATAAAATAAAAATATATTTTGGAGTAACGAATAAGAAAATGACGAAACATAACAAAAAATAAATTTTTAAAAAATTATTCGTTTTAAAAACTCGTGTATTCCAAACTAAATATTTGCTATTTACAACTTCTTTTTTTGATTTCTCTGAACTGATCTTATATTTTTCAATTAAATTTTTTGGTATGAAATGTTCTCCTAATTAACGTTCTTTAAAAGACATTTTCTTTGATGTTTAACATACGTAAAAACTTGTTCAAACTTATCTTCTAGACTGAAAACTAATTAAATGTGACTTCCCGTGAATTAAAATCATGAAAAAAAATTATAATTCATAAAATATGTGTACACGGTAAGAACTTTTTGTATATTTTTTGATGAAATATCAGAAATGAATATTTATGAAATTTCTTTAATTAATTTCAATTTTTTTTATCGGAATTTATTTAGTGGAAAGGAGGAAACTCAATTAAATTTTGAATATTAATGCATTGTGAAATAGAAATCTTGAGCTCAGATATGATGAATTCGACTATAGCGACGCCGGTTATAAAAATTCTATGCTATAATGCACAACCTCCAGACCGCGGACCAAACGCGCCCCGCTAGAGGGTTTCAGGGTTTCATCCGGCCCGCGAAAGGTGTTGCTTCGTAAGGAAAGAAATGGAGAGCAGTCATTGGTGAAAATTCTTTTTTTCTGTTTCCCATGTGAACGGGGCTAATGTAGCAAATAGGGGGATATATCCTAGACTAGGGTGCCGTCTGTTGCAAAAATTAGTGATTAATTTTAAAAATTCAGTCTCACTGAAAATATACTGTTTCTCCCGAACACAAATCAGCCAACAGTGCGTTTCTACCGTTTCCCGTTCCTTTTTATCCATTGTTCAAATGGGTCCGTCAGTTTTGAGACATCCTGCATGATACCACATGATGTATATTCTAGTTAAAGTGTTTTATATTAGGTCTAAAGTTAAAAAAATTATTGATTAGCATAGTTTCAACATTTAAGGCAAATCCCTCCTTATCCCTGCACACAAAGATTCAGATTTGCTAGACCTAACATAAAAGGATTATAATTCATATACAGTCGATTCCCGTTTTAAATAATGCCGTTGTAGTGAATCTAACGAAAAATTTTCTAATCCTCCAGATAAGTTTACATAGGAACAACCATGGTCCTCACATAGGAGGGGGGGCTGACAGGGCTCTGGCCCTGGGGCCGGGAGGGTTATAATATATTTTTTTACTTTTTCACGCTATAAATTAACTACAGAAGGGGCCCGCAAAAGATCCCAGTCTAGGGGCCCCGCTACAGGATTTGGGGGGGCCAACGTAAAAACCTGGAATTCCTTCACAACGAAATTTCGTCATAACGAAGTGATTTCTCTGGTCTCTTCGGGTTCGTCATAAGGGGATTCAACTGTGTTCATTTCATATTATTCACAATTTCATCATATTAGCATAATACCAGTGTTTGACATGTAAATATTCATCGTGATAATACAGTATACTTCATCAAAGACTCACTTCTTTGGCGAGACAAGCCATCATCACGTTACACTGGATTCGACAAATGCGCACGGGAGCGGTATCAAAAGGCATTCCCAGCCGCTGAGTAATTATTTTAATGATGCCGCTATAGCCTGATTTAACCTTATATGAATGTTATATACGGTGGAAGCTTGAGTCGGTTTCGTCTCAAATAACTCGTGAGCCACTGGTTGTAGAAACGTATTTAGAATTAGAAAAAGTATCCGAATAATGTGTTCATTTTAGATTTGTCATTTATTTTACTGGGTGATGAGCCGAGAGATACAAAATCTAATTTTTACATGGTCCACTTGAGTTCTGTCCTCTAGCTTCCAGTTGAAAAGTTATTTCCCCCTATCTCTACCTATCCCCCCCCCCCAAAAAAAAAGAGAAGAAAATCCCATGTCCCCAACTGCGATATTAGCCTAGATATTTGAATTCAAAAACCAATGAAAGTGAGGGAAATAAAAACATAAATTAGGAAACCAACTTGAAAAAAAATCACGAAATTTTGAAAGATTCTTTAAGGAACTGAAGCTTCTTAAGTTTTTAAAGTTGTTTTTCCAGATTCTGATATATGCCCCTTTAAACTTTCAATATCTCGATGAATATAGCAATTTTATAAATGATTTTTTTGTCAGACTCATTAGATACGAGGGCAACTGTAATTGAAAGTTAGAGGAAGGAGGGGACATATAAAAATAAAATATTGTATCTCACAAAGAAAGGGTCAGAAGGTATCACACTTAAAAAATTATGAAAACATTTAAGTAGATTCATCTCAGCCGAAAACAGAAAAAAGAATAATAATAACTTTGCAATGCAATTATTAAAGCCACAAAAAATTATTAAAATTTATAACAGTTGGCTACTCATCGCCTCTCGCGCTTCTTGGCGATATCTTAAATCACTTCTTTTTCACTTTCTTTCCTCTAGCTTCTATGTCCCAGAAACGAAATATTTCTCTTCCCCCCCCCCCCCTTTGTCTGTGCTGAATTTGATCAACTTATTTGAATGACGCCACTCTAACACTTTAGGGTTGCGATATTTTTAAATTCATTCCTGACCTCTATTGACGTTCAAAATATTTATTATTAATTTTTTCTTGAATCACCTATAATAGTTCCGCCGGAATTTTTCAAATTTTTGTACATGTTGTGTGTGTGTGAGATGAGTAGAATCGGGGGTAATTTTTTTTCAAAACTTTTTGAAGACGTCACCTTGGGACCCTTTCCTTGCCAGTACATATACAGCCTCTAGTAGAAACAATACCATATCTGAAATGGAAACATTCTTTGCATACATTTTGTAATTGAATGTGTTTTTCCATAACCAATGGTTCACAATTATTTGAGCTGAAACGAACTTGAGCTTTTTTTTTCTGTACATGTTACTGCCAAAGCCCAAAATTGTCCCGATCGCAAATTGGCCAATTTCATTGTACATTTACTTAGCCAATGTCCGAATTACTGACATGAACAAGCCAGTTAGTGAAGTGGCCGGGATCATTGGCCAAAGTTCGATAACAAAAGACGTGTTTGAGGGTGATCGCCAAGTCTACGTATTTTTCCGCGATGATTATAGCCAGGTAAGCTATGGGGCAGCCCATCCCATCTGCTGGTCACGACGCTGTAATAATTTTTTTCCCTTCAAAATTTGGCAGAAAAAAAATTATGTTTATATTATTATTTTTGTAGTTTTTCTTTCAAATTTCTCTTTCTTTCTCTCGTCACACGGAGCTAATCCAATACAGCTATTATACATAGCCATGTAATACACATTGGCGATGGAAAAAAAATAGAACTTGCTCCTACCGGACCGTCTTACATCAGCACATCGAACTTTCGCCAGGGATCTCCGGCCACTTTGCGAATTGACAGGATAAAGCTTGAATCATCTCTGAAAATCGGACTTTATAACAGTAATGTACATAAACAATAATTTTAATAACTGGATTATTTGCTGCTGTGGTGGTCGAATGTTCATAGTGACGGACTCGCACCGCGAGGTTCCGGGTTCGAACCCCACCGTCGCCACAGTGGTGGTTGGCTGAAGTTGGTTTTCCGTGGTTCCCAACTTCAAGGCCCTTTAAAAAGTCTCTCCACACAGAGCAACAGACCTACAAATATAATTCAGTCATAACATATCACTCACATCACTTCTGAAATATAGATGACGACACTGAAAAATCAATCAAACACTACATACGCACTCAAGACTGTTAGGTACACACACACACAGTTACACTTCCGGCACAACTCACTAGGTAGTAAATCGCCCATAGATGGCGATAGACCTGAGTTGTGCTCGGAATGAAAGAACTGGATTATTTTTACAGAATCAGAAAGAGAGGAGACAATGAAAACGTTGAATTCGATGTGAAATATAAATGACGTAAATCGAATACGAGTTAAAAATCAGTTATTTATTTGATTCGGGAATATTTTGGATCACTCCACTGTTCTCGTTATTTTTTCCTAATAGTGATAATCTAATATTTTTATTTAATTTGAATGCTTTATCCGCGTTCAAGTCGAACAAACGCCATATACATCGGACGAAAACTAGAAAATAGATAAAAAATGGAGAAAGTTAGTTCTTATCTCTTGTGCTGAGTCGAGAGATTTCTCGGGGAGAGACTCTTTTCCACTTTTTCTTTTCCTTATTTCTCCAGTTTTTTTATTTTCCTCCTTATATTCTTTCTATACCTCATCAAAGACACACTTCTTCGGCGGGACAACTTCCTACGCCATAGTGACGTCACAAAGGGGATCCGACGCAAGCGCACAGTGGGCAGAGGCGGTATCAACAGTCCCAGCCACTGAGTGATCGGCTCGCGAAAACGATGGGGCAAAAATCTTGAGAGAGAGAGAGAGAACTCCGAAAAAGCACAGACCAAAACGTGGTTTTTATCCTCTCAGTCCACACAAGATGTGAGAAGTGAACGGGTGCACGGTCTTCTTAACCCTCCCCCAACGACGTTCTTCCAATTCTTCCAAGTCATTCATAAAGAATCCTCATGTTATTATACATAAACAGTGTCTCTGTCATCGTTTCTCCATTTCTTTAAAAGTTCTTTAAAAACACTGTCGCGACAAGGAGTTGTTTGAAGTAATAAAAATATTACAACAACATGTTGGATTTCAAGAAACAATTTCTCTTGGGAATTCTTTACGTAATTTTAGTCGAGGGAGGATCAGCGGAGACTATTACAGGTAGGAATATTTTTACGATTGTTTTATAATTGAGAGTAATTATCCATTTTAATTTAGGGCACTGAAGTCTGTTTTTGATTTCGATTTACATACGATAAAACTCGGTTATAACAATATCGGTTGTAGAGACACTTCGGCAAAAAAAAAATTCAATATTGGCATCCGCGTCTGATTACCAAGGAAAATAATGTTCATGGGAATTGCTTATAACGTTGATGAAAACGCTACGACATCGGATATAACGGCACGTTTTCGTCTCTTCTGCTTGTTTCTAGGGAATTGTCTCGAGAAATTCCAGAGAATAAGAATTCCCAGAATATAATTCAGGGATGTTGTTTATTATTCTATTGATACCTAAAGATGAAAAGAAGAGATTTATTACATGTTCGACGCTCTGACTTGCTCATTAACATGACCCGTAAACGAGACACTACCGTATTTTCCTGTTATCTTGCTTTCTCAAATTTTTTAGATTTTTTTTTTCCATTTATTCTAAACTTTCTTGAATTCTGAATGTATTTCCTGTATGTATTGTATATTTCACTATTTGCCTTAAAAACGTCGTTTGAATTGTACATTTTTTAGTGTTTTCGGAAACTTGAATATACACACATTCAATAATTCGAAAAAAAGCAAAAAAAATAAAAAAATAATAATAATAAATTCTGACACATTGCTGACAAAAAGCAAATAAAGAAAAATTTAGAATGTATAATACTGTCATTATTATTTTAAAGCTCTGTTGTGAGCAAGATTTGTGACGTCATCGAGGAATGTTTAATACCAAATTATTCCTTGAATTAAAATGAAATTGGCTCTGCATGCCTTTCAAACAACTCACTGCTTTTTTAATAAGGAAAATTTGAATGCGAACGCCACAGAAAGCAATGATACCTTGCAACGAGCGAACCAGTGCGATATACCGGGTGAATCCGACCTATTCTGCCAAACGAAAGGGGCAGTGGGGTAATAGACGAGCCCAAGTGGATCATGAGACATCAAACCAACCCCGTCCTATCTCAAACCGTTTTTGAGTTATGGTGGATAATCAGATTATGGAAAAAAAATGCGCCAAGTCTGAAAAGAACGGAATTTGTGAAGTTTCTGAAAGCAAACTAAGTACACATTTACAAAAAGCAGAAAAAATGCTATAAGGTTACACCAACTTCATCGAAATATCTGGTTTTAATAGCGAGCTACAAGTGCTGAAAGATTGGCAAAGTTCAAAATCAAATTGTTGCCAAAATTGTTAATTGCCAATTCCGCAAACACCCTTCTAGCTACAATCGGTCAAATTGGCCAAAAACTTGTCCACTGCACCAGATTTTGAGAGCCTGCAATATACCATATTGACGATCTGATTAAGAGAAATTTAGTCGTTTGTTTGCAATGCATCACTGAAATCTGTGTTCGTCGAAGTAATTGTAGTAGGTTTTGGCGACGATTGGATTTTTCACTGCACCGATCTCTCAGCGCTGGTTGCAATTCGATTTTAAACTTTGCCAATCTTTCAGCGCTTGTAGAACCAGGTATTTTGATGAAGTTGGTGTCATCTTATAGCATGCTTTCTGTTCTTTCGAAGTGTGTGCTTAGTTTGCGTATAGATCTATTGGAAACTTCACAAATTCTGGCTTTTTTCAGACGGCGCATTTTTTTCCCATAGTCGGTTATCCACCATAACTCGAAAACGCTTTGAGATAGGACAGGGTTAGGAGGCTGTTTCATGATCCACTTGGGCTCGTTTATCACCCCCGTTTCGTTTGACAGAATAGGTCGGATTCAGTCTTTATTGTCGGATTCCACTTTCATGAAAAAACTTTCATTACAGGCAGAAAACGTATCTCATATCAATAAAATGTTTCCATCTATCAACAAGATTCCCGACTCCATACTACTTCACAAGAAAAAATAATAAATTTGAATAATTATTTTAACTTTGGATGGTGGGGTATTATTATCCCAGAGACCTATAAAGGGTGAAGAAACATTTTTAAAATTGGCTTAACACAAACTGAACTTAGACATAAAAATGTCACGGGGCGTTGACAACCATATAGCTCCATCTTCATTTTTCATTCGCTTTCGCTCCTCTGTATAGAAGTAATTTGACGCATTTTCATGTTACATTGCAAATTTGCAATTTTACCCATCAAATGAGGGTTTTGAAAATGTTTCGGTTTCTATTGATGGATTCTGTGTTTTGCCCCGTTCTTAATAATGAATTCCATCTGTCCCCGTTTTTTTAGTAGCTCATCTGGCTACCTTACTCGTACTACCAAACATGGCTTCAATGTACTACTGCATTTAATAGGCAGAGCGATGATGAAGGGGATATGAGCTGTTAAAGTCTCATATACGGCACCCCGATATACGAGTGAAGGTTCAAGGTGTTTCTCTCTCGCATGCAAATAGCAAGCCTCTTTCTATAAATCAAATTTACTTTTTTGCAGGGACATTTCTTTCACTTCATTTGGAAGAATAATCTCCGGGTTGTAAACCATTGGTGTAAATACGAAATAAATAGATTTTATGCGTAACATATTGAAATATAAAAATGGAGTATAGGTGAGAAGGAAGAGTTTTGTTCAAACATTTCGGACGAATGTCACCAAAAGCGCCAAATATTTCGGTTCGTAACTCGAAAAATTCATAAGTCGGATAGTGGCCGTTATCTCAAACCCCCTCCCGTCTTCTTAATATTATCAAATGATGACGTAAATCATCGGCAAGGAAATGACAATTACCTAAGGTCATTAGTTACCACGCGTGCATTCCTACAAGGGAAACCCTATTCAAACTACACTTATATTCCAATTTATTCTGAATTCCGCAATTATTCGTCCCGATTCCCGCAAGCATTAATTTCCCCCAATTCCAAAATTATAATTCCGGTAAGAAAATTAAAACTCGAGAGGGGAAGGAAAACTTTAATAAGGAATCTCTCGGAGGAGAACTTTTTGACGAATATTAATACCAAGGGTTTGAAAACTTGTTGAAGGAGTTTTCTTGGAATGGAAAAATAGGGTTTTTTTATTTTGTACTTTATAGCGGAAAAGGTGTCTTCGCTGTCGTTGTAAAAGAGAGGAGGGAAAAGTCAAAGAAACGAGCAAAAATTATCTCATTTAAATTCGAAAGCAAACGCCGAAAGGCAAGGCGCTGGAATATATTCCGTGAGGGTTGTACGCTGCGTAACTCTATAATGAGAACAAGAACTTGGAAATTTATAATCGTGACATTTCGCAGGAAATCAGAAAAGTGTGAAATGTTATGAAATGGAGATGATGAGAGAAAGAAGGGAAAAACACCTAAAGGAGAAATCATACAAAGTTTTCCCTAATGATCATGTTTGCCATTCCTTTCAGACTAGATTTTTTCAGTAAAATCAAAAATTGTGCGTGGAAGGATAATACTTCGCATTATACTACGCATCTAAAAAGTTAAAACAAATTCTTGGGAATTCTAATTAAATTGAATACAGTAAAAGCCCAATGTAACGAGTAGGGCTTATAACGAGAATCTCGCTATTACGAGTATTTCGAAAGTGATTGACAAAGTGCTTATTTAAAAGATAGGACAAAATACAGTCAAACTTCGTTAGTACGTCACCCGGTTAACACGTCACTCCGCTTACCGGACCACTTTTTTGGAAGTCCCAATTATCCCCAGGCAGGAACTGGCACAGCTATGGCTTACTCCGTTTCACGAGTCACTCCGCTTATCAAGTCATATTTTTGCTCTCCCAAGAGTGACTTATTAACGAGGTTTCACTGTATTCGCTTATAGCGAGTTATTTATGAGAGAAAATCAGAACATATTCGTTATAAATTCGTGAAAATCATGTTTTATTTTCTCCTTTCTTTAAGAATTATGCATAAAATGAACTAGAAATACGAGTGTCATTTTTTCAAATAGTGTTTACAAACAAGGCATGTCAGTACCTCCTGATGGATAAGAAGACCATGTGCTGTATTATTGTTATCTATATAGGAGATGGAAAAACATATCATTTCATCTGCAGTTGTGTTGGTTAGGCAGGTAGGGCACGACCTCTGGTTTTGACATTGTTATTATTTTCCTTGAAAAATCCCCCCCCCCATCTTTTATTCCAAAGCGAACACTTCAGTTGCAGAAACTACTACTGCATTCCAATTATCAAAATAGTACTAGCACAAACTTTCATCTTTCCCTCTTTAAAATGAGACTAGGATAGAAACGCTATTTTTGAAGGAGTTATTGAAGTCTAAAATCAGTTCGAGACAACAACTGCCGCTCATTTGGACGCAATTGTCTCCCCACACCCGACATCGATTTTGACGACGTTTTCACGTCAAAAATACGCGAACTTGTCAGTGACGTCGAATCATATCTTTTGTTATCGGACTTGGCCCAGGAATTTCCAGCCACTTCGCTAACTGGCCAATTTCGGGCTTTGGCAGTAACATGTCCAATACTTCTTCCAGACGGCTCTGAATAACAAAACTTTAATTACACCCGCACTCTCCTCTGATCAATATAATACTATCTACTAATATCCAGCAGTACTAACTGATATCATCAAATCATTACTTATCTTACAAAGAACAATCATTTATTTTCGGTCAAACTTAATGCAATTGTAAAATAATCAGCAATTATTGGACTAAAGATAATTGTGTTTCCAATTATTATTAAATCAACTTAAATTCGGTTTGATGAATCGATAATGCGATTTCAGAAACTCATAATTTATGGTCATTATAACGATGATAAACGGTTCAAAACGATCTTTTATTAAATTTTTCTATTGTTTTCACACAGTCTCGTCCACGAAGTACGTCGTTCTTTACGTAAATATTTTTTCCTAGATTATGAGCGAATAGAATACTAATATTATTAAGATAACGTCAGGATTCCGAGGATGTAATTTATCAGATAATTATCGTTATATCTATATTAAGGAAACAAGACGGTTCGGAAACATATTTTTGGTCTAAAACTACTTTCTTATAAGATATTGATGGAAGTGTTTGACCAAGAACGGGAGAGGAAAAATTCATTTTGCTCATCTCTTCGGATCGATGATGGAATAGTCATTAAGGTTAAATTCATTTTTCAACATTTCTTTTTTTTTTTGCAATTTTTTTAAAACTATTATCAATATTTTGACGTTTCTTATCGTGTCGTGAAACTTGAAATTTACGAGAAAAATATTTCCGTTTGCTATGAATCAATTTTTCTTCTTTACTGTTTGATTAGTTAGGAGTAAAAACGTCAAATATTTCCTAAATTCTCTTACTTTTAATTTTTAGTTCATATAGGGTGGGTCAAAAGTTTAAGAATTAATTAAAAAGGAACGAATAATGGTAAAAGAATTATGGTATGTCCGAATAGGAAAACGGTTGATCGGAATATTTTTTTAGTAAGAAGCAGATACAGTCGAATCCCGTTTCAACGAATACCGTTATAGTGAAAATCTCGTTTCAACGAACACTTTTCTAATCATCCTAGATAAAGTTTTCACAGAAACAATGCAAAAACTTTGAATTCCTTTATAACGAAGTGATTTCTCCAGTCTGTTGGAGTTCGATACAACGGGATTCGATCGTAGTTCCTGAAACAGAACACCTAGAACCGAGCACGACCAGGCTCTCTCGCTTACTCGATATATATGCACACGAGCACACAGTGCCGGAGAAAATTCTACGTTACAAGGAGAAAAAAAAAAATTGGGGTCTCCATCATGGGATCTAAATGACCCCTGTTCATGTATGTGCATCGAGTGGTCATACTTAATGTTTTCTGTGTCGCATCTTTCTTACGAATTCGTAAGCAAGAAAATCGGCATGTGATTTTGCCGGTTGTGTTATACTTCAATTTTAAGTATTGTGGGGTTGAAAATTACGCTGCCGGCATCGAATGAACGAGGCACATGAATTCATCCAATTCATCGACGACCAGACTCGCGTAAATCTGCATTGGATATTGCATTTCAGTGCTATCTATTCGTGTCTTTTTGAAACATGTTGTAGAATCATATGCATTTCTACATCTTTTCCCCAGTATAGGCTTGTAAAATCTAACTTTGGTATGGAGCAATTTCTTCTGAATAACAACGATTTAAAATACAAGAGAGTTTTTAGTCCAAATTCGACTCGGAAAACAACGTATTTACGTGAATGGAAAGGTGCTTCTCTTTAACCCAGTATAAAACTGTACAATTTGTAATAAAAATTCTGGTCGCGTGTTCTTTTTCACTGTGATGCTTACACATACTATCGATCGAAATACTTAATTTCTGAAACGCTATGAAACTAACATTTCTAAAATCTATTGGTCCTTGAATGATATTACAAAATTTAGAGATTTCTTTGAATATTGTGACGTGCACGTTCATATTTACGCATCATTTTTTCTTTTATTCTGAACCTTTATTTTTAATAAATATTTATTTTTTGTACTGTATGCGTATTCTGTATGCGGAGCCACAAATTCATCAACTAATTATCTGTTTAATTTTCCCGTGTTGTCAACTTTTGCCAATGATTTTTAGCCAATGCATGTAAATAAAATTATTATTATTATTATTATAAATCTTTTTGAAATATTCATTTTTTTATTATTACTATATTTTCCTGCGTATAATCAGTGGTGACGTATAATCGAAATTCACTTCTTTGAGACAAAAATATCATAGTGTTGTGCAAATAACGGCTAGCGGCGTATAATCGGCATATGGGAATTTCATTCATCAATAACGAAATAATAAGAAATAGAAAAGTTTGTCACGTTTTCTTTTTTATAAAAAATTACGATGTTTCTGGTCGCATATGCACGCCATCTATAAATGTCTGAGGAATTATTTTTCATTTTCGAAATATTTCTAGTAAATAGTTTCCCAACCTTTTTTGTCCCAAACACACATCACCCCTTCCTTCAGAAATTTTTCTTCTCCCATCGCCTCAAAACGCAATCTAACCCACAGGATCCTATGTTATACCCGTAGCTTCTACCGCCCCCCGGGCCATTCCATCGCCCCCGCGTTAACGCCTACGTTGGGAGTCGCTGTTCTATTTGGACATCTCAACAACAACAACAACAAAAACTGCAAATAAGACACCACAGTATAAATATAATCTGCACCATGAAATCTCCAGATGTTTTTTACGTATAATTTACTCAAGAAACTCTCTCCCTGATTCGTGCAAACCAAAAACTTTTCATCATTTGTCCCTTTTAAATTAATTTTTGAAGTTTTAATGAGCTTTTGACGCACCTCGTACATTTATTATTTTTCGGATCGTGTAAATAATCGTTCCGGTCAATAACTTGTAGTGAGTTTAGTAAATCTTGAAAGAATCTATGATCGAATATTTCCATTTAACTTATGAAAAAAGTTCTATCCGATTTTGTAAATCATTCGGAAAATGAAGTTTGTATAGGAAATTCATTTTTCAGACTGAAATAAAATTCACGAACGCAAAAAGCTACAGCTATGCAACTTAGATAACATACAGCTCGTAAAACAACAAATTAGGGCGGTGGAAAGGCAGAGGAAAATTAGATTAGTACACGTATATTAAAAATAATTTGAAAACAAAAAATTAAATTTAAAAATAATATAAATTGTAAAATAAAAGTAAACCTTTTTTTAAAAAAAAATTAAAATTCAATTTGAAAATAAATTTTTTTCGAAACAAAAAAATGAAAAATAAAATGGGTTTCCAATCTAAAAATGCAAATAAGTAAAATTTTCACTTGTCTCTCTACTATGCGGAAAACAACTTTAAATTCTAGCATTTGAATGAAAAAACTTCACCGATACGTCAGTGATTGAAATTTTTATTTTTTGCGACTCTTTCAGAGCTAAAATCTTATTAAAATTTTTATGGAAATTTGTACTTTTTTTTTAATCAATCCGGCCAGAAACATTCGCTCTTTTTCCATGGGAAGTAAAAAAAATTTCTTACGCGAATTGATATGCGTCGAGATATTCATGATTGAAATTCTTAATAGTTTTTTTCCCTTCTTGATGATTATCTCCGCATTTCTTTTCAAACTTTACCAGTTGAGCACGTAAAAAAAAATTAGGTATTTTATTCGCCTTATAACAACGATGAATTATTTTACAAAATAAATACGGGATAAATTGCTTTTTCCGTAAAAAAGACTCGCTAGTTTCACTCATCAACATATTTTTGATTTAAAGCCATTATGAACTCGGGTTTGTGAATTTCCCAAAGGTGAAAACCGCAACTGAATTTGTTTCTTACCGATCATTTTTCATATTTTAATATCGCTTCGGAATCAACCGCAAAATTCTTATTTTCTTTTCGGACACTTCCTATTTAAAACCCTGTATAAACTTAACCCATAAACCTCGGGGAAGAAAAGTGAAATATTTAATTAAAATAAACCATTAAACATTTGGTGTTTCCCCAGGGAAGTGTTTTAGGTCTCATATTATTCAAAATTTTCCAATAAACAAATTTCCCAAACGAGAGATATCATTGGTAGAAAATTTTAATATGTAGGATTTTAGAATTCAACGCTGATGAATGTTCGGCACTTTATTCTAGAAGTTGAATAACCATAAGTTTCGGTGCTCTTTGAACAATGGCTTTTTCGGAAAGGGGACTGTTTTGAGAGAACTCACTGAGTAAATATTCGTCTTAGAGGTTCAACAGATCAATATTCGGCAACTGTCAGTAGAATGAATCGAAATGAGGGTGGAGAGAAGAACAGCCAGACACATTAGCAGATTAAATTAGCTTCTTTAATGGAACGGAGAACGTGAGGGAATATGTTCGAGACATCCGAAATTATCATCGACAGAATGAATCGTGGTATATTATTCTCATTCAGACAGCCCAGATTTCAAACAAGAGAATATCAATCACGTTTAATTTGAGGAAAGGACTAGGCTGTCACCTCATGGAGCTTTTCAGCTCCTCCGTCGTTTCGATAATCCATGCGTCTTGTACCTTATGGTGTCTCATGAAAATTTGTGATTTGAGCTGGGTTTATCTCTCTCTGTGGTGGAAGATCAAAGAAATTCAAAGAGTAGGTGGCGAGCCGATCTTACACGAATTCAAATATGGACAGAGCTTTAAAATTATGACAGAAATATTTGCCATAGAAAATATCTCTGCTAGTCGTAAAATCGGTTATTTTAGAGTAATATCGGGATTACTGCAGCTTTTTAATCTATCTCAGTGGTCTTCAACGTTTCATGCGGCAAGTAACACTTGAAAATTCTTACGATGGCACGTGAATTCCCTGGAAATACGCGTAGATGTGGTTTGGATATTCTTAGGCTGCGATCATAGTGGAGCGAAGAGGTACGGGTTCGTGGAATAGTGACTAGGAAGAAAAAATGCATAGGAGTAGAGGAAGAGATGTCCGCACATATTAAAGGAGGAAGAGGGCAGAGAAAATTACCGGAGGGGTTCTGAAATGTAAGAGATCTGTCTGAATTTTTTTTAAGCACTTTTGTGTTTTTTTTTCAGCACTTTTTTTGCTTTTTTTTAGCACTTTTTAATCACTTTTTTGCCAAAATGGGGCATTTCGTTTACCTTCAATATCATGTCAAATTTTTTTAGGAATGGTGCATACAGTGCGTACGTGTATACTGCGTGATCGTTATTTTACGTTGTCATTTTAATCAGATTACACGTTGATCAATAAAATCTTTGGATTTTTTTTAAATTTTCATCGAAACTTACTCGTGAAAGGCTTCAATGAAGGACGTAAAAGTTATAGCTTGACGAACGTGTGACTGGTGGAAACAGTAAATAATACCAACAATTCAATCGGAAACTCTTAATCAAACTTATTACGTTATGAATTACGGTTTCGGATTTTTTTTCTATTGATTGCTCTACTCAATGCACATTTTGTTCCAAAAAATATTTCAGTGATTTTAGGGTAATTTTGCGGCACTGATTCCGAATCTGACATTGGTTTTATCACATCGGCTCTAGTTTTTGGGATGAAGTGGAAGTTGATTTTCAGTGGTAATACACATAAGCCAGGTGTGGATCTGTGGGGGGGGGGGGGAGGGAATAACACCGATCATCTCCTCCAAGCAAAACTCGACAGTTCATGGAATTTTCGAAAGTTTTATATGATAGTATTGCATTCAATCAATCCGTTGAAAATTACCTGTATAAAGTTTTTTGATTAAATAACACATTCAAGAAAACTTCAACCAAAAAATAGGAAACATTGTTTTCAAAAAATTCGGGAAGGAGAAAAAACAAAAAAATCGGAACCGTTCCCAAAAATACGGGACAAAATAAAAAGTTGAAAGAAATTTTCCACGCAAAAATTAGTGACTGCAGACTGTATTGAAATATTGATATTATGCATTATCTCCAATCTTCTTTTCTTATGCAAAATTCTTATGCAAAAAAACTCCATTTACATCAAAAATTTTGATAATGTCTATCCGACTATCATTGCCGTATTCAAACATTAAAACATGGTACACTTTTTCTTCATTGAGCTGTTAACATACAAGATAGATGATAGCGCATACTGGTATTCATAACTCTTTAGTCTGGAATGAAATAATTGGCATTTATTGTTATTTGCCAATTATTTTTTTCCCCCTTCGCTGATATTTATATATTGTTCTTAATTATGATAAAAACATAAAACTCGATTTTCTTGAAATAGTTGAAGGACGTCCCGTTTTTTTCGGTAATTGATACATAAATATTATTGCGAGTCCTTAATGGAATTACACATGGATAATTTAGATGATTCACGATGTAATTTATTTAATCGATTTTTTTCATGGAATAATTGAATTTTCCATCTTTTTACGGATCAATAAAAATTACATTTATATAATTGATATTTGTATAACTCAGATTTTGTATAACTCAAATTTTTTTAACTGCCATGATAATTATTTAGGAAATTATATCATTCAGATCATATATGGTATATATTATATTATATTATATATTAATGTGATAATAAATGTTTAAATTGTTTGCTGGAATATTGATCAGTTTCATTTCGCTTGAAATATTGTTTCGATAATTTTTACGGATTTTAATTCCATGTATTTAATATATTTAATAATTAATGTTTAATAATATATTTAATAATTGATGTTTAATAATATATTTATTAATTTCATTCACTCAAATAATGAAATAATTTCGAAAAATAAGGAAGAAATGAAAAATTTTGAAAGTATAACTATATAATTATATAACTTCCGTCTTATATAGCTTTATCTTATTATTTCAAAAATTAAATATTTCTGAAAATTATCATTCTTTCATTTCATTTCAAACCGGTGCAATTTACTACCTAGTGCAGCTGTGCCGGAACTGTGAATGTGGTGCCTAACAGTCTGAGTGCGGATGTAGTGTTGTGTGTGATTTTTTTTCAGTGCTTCCATCTATATTTCAGAGGTAAAGTGAGAGAAGTGTAATGATTGATTATTAATTTATGCTGTTTGAAGGAGAAATTCATTTCAACTGTTGGCCATCTGGGTGGCGTATGTCATTCACGAGCTATTAGTTGATTGTTGACGCTGTCCAGGTACGGTGCCTTTCAACACATATATAAGCTCCAAGGTTGAAATATTCAATCTGCTTCCATAGCTTAGATGGTAGAGCACTCGTCCGGCAAGCGAGAGACCGGGGTTCGAGTCCCCGTGGGGGCAGTGATGAATTTTCTTCCTTGTAATCTTCATCTCCACTAATAACCAGTCTTTCAATGAATCTTGTATTGACAAGTGGAGAGGACTTTTCTAAATGCAAAAGAGATGTTATAGTCAGTAATTCCTTTATCATTGCATGCATAGATTTTAGCTCCTGGAAAGCCATCTGCCCTAGGCACGATCCTGCAAGTAATAGGGAAATTAGCTCTAAAAACTAAACAGAAGTTTAAACTGACAGAAAACAGCTACATTCATAACTATTAGATACCTCACAAGTCATTTACGGCTCCATTAAATTTTAGCAAATGAAATGATAAGCACATTTTGCAGCAAAAAAAAGCCTGGTTCTTACCTTCTACCTCCGTGAATAATATTCTACCTGAGGTAAAACAGGGAATATAATGTCGTAGTCATGAAGTATATATACAATGACATATACAGTGAATGAATTCTGGCAGTACCAGGATGAAGATAATCAGTCTTACGGACAAGTACACGTCCACGTTCTGGACCAGTATCAGTGCAATTGTCATTGGAGATATTCATAATCAGAGTTGAGAAAAGAATCGTAGCAGTATAAAAACAGTGAACATTAATTTCGGAAAACAAATAGTCCCATGGGTGATGAAGCTGATCTTGTTGATTTTGGGTCGTAGATGAAACAGTTTAAGAACCCCTGTCCTAGTCTAACAACAAATCATCTAGTGACTCAAGGAAAAATTTCTAGGAAAAGAAAGATCATGGACAAAAGGTAGCGGCCCGGTATGACTGATATCACGGCCGGGAGCGTTGAGAAGAAAATGTTTAAAACACTTCTAAAATCGCTGTATCTTTATCGCAAATGCGAATCGGTACTTCTTTATGTAACATACTTACATATCAAGCCCTTATATAACGTCAGAATAACCGCATAATAGTACAGGGTGTCCCATAAATTCGTAAAAATTGAAGAAATTTTTATATTTGAATGCTGTTTGTGAAAACGTTATTCTCCCGAAAGGGGATCTTTTTTGGAACACGAAAAAAAAGGTTTAAATTTCTGTCGATAGAGGAAGCTGTGCCAAAGCAAATAACTGGAAATATGCAAATCAGAGTCCTATAAAATGCAGGGTGTACGATAAACAGTTCGTTTCTGAATTTTCCTGTTACTGGCGCTCATAGGCGTACGCAGAATTTCTCGGGGAGGGGGTTAAGTTTTTTCCTGCAAAATAACACTATAATCTCGTCCTGGGTGGGGGGGGGGTTTAGAACCTCAACCCCCCCCCCCCTTGCGTGCTCCAATGCTGGCGCTTAAATGAGGTTTTTTCATTGCGATGTTGATATTGGCACAGAGCCGCTCGTTGGGGGTATGCGACAGGCGCTGTCGCTCCTTGCTCCGTAGTTTGGGGGGCCCCACACTAACGTAATAAAGGTGAAAAAACTACATATGATATCAAACATATCTTGACTTTTGGGATTTTTCCTCTCATCAATCCTGAATTTTCATCAATTATGGCATTATTTCGCTCATTAATTCTGAATTTTTATGGATTGTAGGATTTTTCTCTCATTAATTCTGAATATTCATTGCAAAAAGATATTTTTAGCATTCCTTTATATTTTATGGTAATGCAGGAATCTTTGGATGTCGATTCTTCTTCCGTGCAATAGATATGAAATCGGGGCAAAGGAGTCCGTTAAACCGAATGATACCAGGCCACATCGCCATATGGCAATATCGGCTCATTGTCCTCACGGAGTGGATACCTCTGGCAATTCATTTATAAAAACATACATTAATAACAATACATGTTAAGGAGTCCCGAAATCATTTTCGCACCGGGCTCCACGTCTGATAATGGCGGCCAGGTGTTGGTTACTAAAGCACAATCGGTGAAGTATTTCCATCTCAGCCACGAATCGCCGGCTGATTTTTATGAACGTTTGGGACACAGAGGAGATTAAACGAAAGTTCAGGTGCAGAATTCTGCGATTCGCATTAGTGCAGCATCTTCTATTGACAAAAAACGTGAACTAATGTTTTTCATATATCAAAAATCTCCTCTTCGTGAGAATTACTGTTTGGCATACAGCATTCAAATATACAAATTCCTCCGATTTTTTATGAATTTCCGATCTCTACAAAGTTATGGGACACCCTGTACGTCTAAAATCTCGTTTGTTTTTTTATTGTAAATAATAATCCATACGATATTCACGCAATATAAAACTTACGAACATCCACATCGTAGTACGTAAGAGCGAAAAAACGCCCCTAAAACTGCCTATTTATCGCAATTTTCCCAGCTTTAGTTTCGCTTTTTATCAGTTCGAAAACAGACATTGCCGCGGCTCCGGGTATCTATTTAATCGTTCTTTTATCATTTCCCGGCTATTTATCGACGGAGGAGGGACGGTTTTTAAGAACCGTTTTATCTAGTCCATCGCCCTCCATTTTCTCTTTTTAAAAAAAACAACCCTGACCGAAAGAATCATTAAAAAATACTATTTTTTTTCCTCCTCTTATTATTTGTTCCGATATTTTCTTTTAAATAGATGATGAAATTCGAAACGATATCGTATAAACGATACGATTTATTTATTTATTTTTTCATTTCGGTGATCATTTAT
Source organism: Pholcus phalangioides (assembly GCF_987345545.1). Classification (NCBI taxonomy): domain Eukaryota; kingdom Metazoa; phylum Arthropoda; class Arachnida; order Araneae; family Pholcidae; genus Pholcus; species Pholcus phalangioides. Next base: position 14,727,872 of record NW_028301601.1, on the reverse strand, counting down.
TTTCTGGTGAAGATACTTTATCGTTTGCTGACCTCAAAAACACTCGATATCAATTCATATCTGTCGTTTTTTGTGGTGGTGGAGAAAATGATTATTTTTTTTTGGACATTTTCTTCGGAAATTTTAATAAAAAATAATCTCGAAATTTTCGAAATTTTTTCTTCTTATTATAAGAAATGTCAAGATTCTTTATAGAAGAGAGAAGGAGAAATATCTTAATTTTTTCCCCCCACAAAAAGAGGCTTTTTCCTGAAAAATATGATTTTTTTCGTGTATTTTGGTATGAAATTTGTTCTATGTATTACGGTAAATGTGATAAATCCTGTTATTATGCACAGTAGTCGACCATTTGTTCGGTATAAATATAAGTTTGATAAATTTCCCCCGAATACTATTTTTTTTGTTATTTGTTCTGCGTAATGAACACGGTAATGCTATAAATCCCGTCATGGAATCGAATCCCGTTGTAACGAACTCCAACAGACCGGAGAAATCACTCCGTTACAACGAAATTTCGTTATAAAAGGAATTCCAGGTTTTCGCATTGTTCCTATGTAAACTTATCTGAGAGAATTAGAAGAGTGGTCACATTAAAACGAGATTTTCGCTATAATTATTATTCGTTAAACGGGATTCGACTGTACATGTTACGGTAAATGCGACAAATCCGGTTTGTTATAGTTTACAGGTTAGTAAGTTGAACAAATGTCTCTGAATTTACCACTTTTACCGGAGATTATGCACAATATCTAAGCGTCGTTGGTAAATTTAATAAATGGTAAAAAAACTATAAATTTTACCGGTGATTATGGATCAACACCCAAGCTTCGTAGGTAAATTTGATAAATCATAGAAAACTATCAATTTTACCGACGATCTAAGCGTCGTTGGTATATTTAACAAATGCTAAAAAATTATCATTTTTACCAGCGGTTATGTATACACGAAATCGTCGTTGGTCAATATGATAAACAATACTAAATTCTTCACATTTGCCGGTTATTGTGCATCACCGCCATTTCGAAATAACTCCTATAATTAACTCCTATTTGACGAATTCTGAAATTTTACCTCGATATAATGAACTCCTACTTAACACATTTGGGACGTTACAACCCCTCCATTCCGACGATATCCCACCAGGACGAGGGAGAAGAGGAAACGGAGGAAAGAAAAAGACCCAAGGGGGTGTGAAGGAAAGAGACGCTTGGTTTGAGGAGAGAATAGAGAGCTACTTTCGGGACCTTAAGTAGAAGGTCATGGACTTGGACAGTCCGAGAAAGAATAACGAACTCATTAATTGCTTCAAGTTGTACATATGCTTATAACTATACCATAATTATGTTTACTCAAGGGAATAGAATATTTTATTGTTTTGAACCTTCGTCTCGTGACTTTTTGACTTAATTATTACGGACCAGTGGAGTCAGCTGGCCTCACAACATTTAACAATCGTTTCCCCCGATGCAACAACGAATAAATGAGAGGCAGTAGACCTACTCTACTCATCTTTTCTTCTTTACTACCTAAAATGTTAAAAAATTAAAAAGAAAGAAAGTTGAATGTTTTCACAATACAGTAAAACACCGACTTACCGAACGAATCAGATAACACCTGTATTTTCATTCGTTAAATCGATAAAAATCATTGTATCTTGGTTATGATCGACACAATTATTCACACAGGGCCGGGATTCGAAAAAAAAAGTTCATTATATCAGGGTCCTACTATTTTTACTACACACACATGAGACTCATTTGGGAATTTTTTTCATATTTATCTAATTCACCAATTACGAATATTGTATTATGCATAATCACCGGTAGAAGCGGTAAATTTTAAGTATTTATCGGATTTTTCCAACGACACTTGGATATTATGCATAATCACCGGTAAAAAGTGATTACGCACAACAACCGATTTTTCACATCTACAGCAACACCAACATTATTCATGGAAGGAAGCTTAAAACATTTTTACGAAAAGAAGGTTTTATCTTGAAAAATTTAATTTTGTTTTTTGTATATTTTGATGTACAATTCGTTCTTATGTTATACGTAGACGGAACGGAAAATCAAGCTTCCCTTGAATAATTTTTGTCGTTTTCTGGGAAAATAAAAATCTGGAATGTTTATCCCGGACATATTAGCATTTTGACTGGAGTTCCAGATGTGTTTCCTAACCTGAAATAGACATTTCGAGTTGAAATCCCCGGATATAGAATAAAAATATTACGTAATGTATGGTAGGAAAGTTTTTCCAATAACATCGTGGGACTAAAGGGTAAAATTTATGATATGAGCTCTTGTTTCAGAAATTTTACTCTAGGATTTTTTCTTTATAAAAATAATCCATTTTGGAGACGCACAATTTTTATCATTAAATTTTTGGAATTCGATTCAAATTATTCAGCCACCTCGTTGGGCATTTTGCCTGTTGTGGCGTTGTATTTGTATTTATTGATTTTTAATGACTTTAGTTTGAGACTTAGTTTTATTGGGAATTTATAACTGATTTTTTTAGAAATATTTTAATTCATTGAAAGAATTCATTAAAATTTTAGGTCTAGATAAGTTGTGATTCATTAAAAGGACTTAGAAATTAATTAAAATGATTTAAGAATTAATTAAAATGATTTAAGAATTAATTAAAATGATTTAAGAATTAATTAAAATGATTTAAGAATTAATTAAAATGATTTAAGAATTAATTAAAATGATTTAAGAATTAATTAAAATGATTTAAGAATTAATTAAAATGATTTAAGAATTAATCAGTTACATATGCCCGACTCGGGCATTAGTGCTACGTACACCAAGCAGAAGTCTCACCCCACTGTATAAACATAGAGCAGCGGTTCTCAACCTTTTCAAATTCGTGGCCCGGTTTCATTCATGTTTGTGAGTCGAAGGGCCAGTAAAACACGCGACCAACGGAAAATGAATGAGGAAAAATGAAACGGCTAATCACTCGCGGCCCGGTATAAATGATATCAGAGGGCCCGGCGGTTGAGAAACACTGACCTAGAGAAACTTAGTCTATTAACAGTAGGGTAAAACTAATCTGTCTCACGACGGTGAAACTAGGACATAACGCAAACTCACTGGTAGAAACCGGAACATAACACAAATTCAATGATAAAAACCGAAACATAACGCTAAATTCACTGGTAGAAACCGGAACATAACGCAAACTCACTGGTAGAAACCGGAACATAACGCAAATTCAATGATAAAAACCGAAACATAACGCTAAATTCACTGGTAGAAACCGGAACATAACGCAAACTCACTGGTAGAAACCGGAACATAACGCAAATTCAATGATAAAAACCGAAACATAACGCAAATTCAATGATAAAAACCGAAACATAACGCAAATTCAATGATAAAAACCGAAACATAACGCAAAATTCACTGGTTAGAACCGGGACATAACGCAAATTCACTAACGAAAAAAGGCACGTTAAAAAAGTTTTTCAGAAAGCATTTTTTAGTAATATAATTTTAAGGTTATGCGTAAAATTGCCTATTGGCTATAAAAGTCTAATTGATTCAGAATTGATTCCGTGCTAGTTGGAAATCTGGTAATGTTAAGAGTGCTTAAAAATCATATCAAAAATTCATTTATTAAAAAATATTTTTATACTAATTTCTTTTGTCTTCAATCATTTTATTAATTTCTTGTCTTCAATCATTTTATTAATTTCTTGTCTTCAATCATTTTATTAATTTCTTGTCTTCAATCATTTTATTAATTTCTTGTCTTTAATCATTTTATTAATTTCTTGTCTTCAATCATTTTATTAATTTCTTGTCTTCAATCATTTTATTAATTTCTCGGAAATTTTATTTACTGCTATAAGATATTTATATAAAACCGACCCCACATAGAAAATTTTGGGCCGAAAATCTCCCGCGTTTTTCACCCACAAATTAGGACTCATTTCCCTAATAAAAAGACGAAAATATCATTTTTAAAGTTTTTTCTTAGAAATCCCTTCTCCCGAGAAAAGTTTTAATGAAGAAAAATCGACGGTAGAAAGAAGATAAATCATTAAAAAAAAAAGTTTCGCCATTTATTTCAGAGCGTCCTCATCACCCATGATGATGGAGGAAACAGCATCAACTCTACTCAGTGTCATCATGGATGTAAGGTTTTTTTCGTACAAAAAGTAAAACAAAAAAAGGACGGGAAATATCTGGCAAACCATGCAAACGAAACGGCTTTTATCGCAAGCTCCACAGCTGTCTCTTTTGATACTAACCGTATCCATTTAAGAAACGTTTCCAGAGTAAGCTTATAAACGTTTATCCATCCTATAGTTTACCTTTTTTTTTTTGGTCTTGTAGGAGCATTGTTTATGGCTGGTCTTATATACTCAGTACAGTTATTACCTTTATTCTCTACGAGACTGATATACTCTCCTAGGAACAAGGGAATCGTATATTCTGTTTGATACTTTTCTGCACGATGCATCATGGAGTTTTATAAAACGGTTTACGGGTAACTCTTGTGGGGTATTTCCATCTTAGATCCTTTTCTACGTATGGATCCATCATCTTAGTATATTCGAATTGCGATTTCTTTTCCCCCGTTTTCCGCGTTAACTCCCCATAAGGTGAATAAGAGTTCTTCGGAAATTACTTGATTAAACGTTTTTTCAATTAATTTTACTTAATTGTTCCTAGATATTGCAGCCGATGTAAAATGGCTTACAATGGTACAAATATTCAATCGTTACACTTCACTTTCGAAATGTAGATGGCAGCACTGAAAAAACAGACACAACACTATATATGCGCTCAGGCTGTTATGTCGAAGCGTGAATGCGAGCCCATCTCCCCTTTAAAAAGTCTCGCCACAGAGAGCAACAGGCATACAAACGGTGCAAATGTAATTTAATCATTAGACTTCACTCACTTCATTTCTGAAGTGTAGACGGCAGCACTGATAAACCCCACCGTCGCCACGGTGGTGGTAGGCTGAAGTTGGTTTCCAACTTCGAAGCGCAAATGCGAGCCCATCTCCCCATTCAAAAGTCTCGCCACTGAGAGTAACAGGCCTACAACGATAAATTATTCAATCATTACATTTCACCCATAGTTAGAAAAGCTGGTGGCAGATGGCAGCACACTACACATAGCAAGCATTACACAGAAAGAAAATTCACGTCAGGTTTCACTACGCGTACACGCACGCTCCAACATGTACCAATTCGTTAGAGGTTCCGCAGAGGAATATGGACGAAGTGCACGTAGGGTTTAGTAGTAGTAGCACTGAAAAACCAGACACAAAACTAGATATTCACTCAGACTGTTAGGTGCTGAAACTTCCAGCAAAACTCACTAGGTAGTAAATTGCCGTGCACTCGTTTTGCAAGAAAGAATGTCGTTGTGATTTTATCTATTGGTCGTAACACCATGGACCATGTGCGTGCGGCTCTTTCCCACTTTTCCCCTTCAGTTCTTGATTAGTTTCTCTTTCAGTTGATCAGATTCCAATTTCTTTTTGACAAACTTTCTCCAGGGATTTATGAAACGTATTGTCTAATATTAAAAAAAAAAATTACTGTAATATGTGTTATGCATGGGACAGACCCATTCTGGGTCCTCACAATGGCTGAATAATAAAAAAAAAACCAGGATTTTAGCTTAAAGGAAAGAAGAGGAGTCTTTTAGAATAGAATAAAATAAAAATGGAAAGAGATTTTGAACATTTTGCAACCAATTATGTGGGAAAGGAAGACAGAGTTGTTCCATTTTCCCTTATCCATACTTCCCGTCCGACCTAACATGTGATGGTTACCGTACTTACAAAGGGGATTTTTCGGATTTTGGTATCATTTGGTTGTTGCTATCAGGAATTCCGTGATCACATTAGGGGTCATTCAAGTATTACATCAGCATCGAGGAGGGGAGGGGGTTTCGGATTTGCTGACTTTAGATGACAAGGGAGGTTTGAAGGTTTCTTACGTCATCAACCACCTCTTTTTGAAGATATGAAATATTCTAAGCTGCTGACGAAATTTTGACGAGGGGTCAAAAATGGCTGAAAATCTACTTACGTAATGCTTGAATGGCCTCTTAAGATGTAATCACATTAAACTGCGTGTGTGGACTGTATTTCATTCATGATATCCCCATGACACCTACGTGTATTCCAAAGAAAACATATTCAATGAATTAGGTCTTTTCATAGCTCAAGCTTTGCATGCCAATGAAGAAAGGCCTATATAAGGCTGTATATTATACGCACATTGGTGTATGCAAAGGAGGGTTTTGGGGTTCTAAACCCCACCCCGAAGCCGAGATTATAGTGTTATATTGCAGGAAAAAACGTAAACCTTCCCTTCCGAAGGAAAAAAAATTGAACTACCTCCCTTGAGAAATTTGTAGGTACGCCCAAAGCGGCTCGAAATCTTTAATACAGCTTTGGGTACGTCTATGTATAAGCCTAACAATGAAACTGCAATAGTGCTTTGTTACGGGAAAAATTGTGGTACCCCGACGACATCATTCTGTCGAAGACTGTAGGAAAAACTTTAACCAAGTCGTTTGCATTAAATAATTATATAATATAATATGATATCAATTTAAATAACTTATGATTAATTCAACTGATTAATAATTTGATTAGTTACCGATCTGATTAAGCATAAATTGATTATTGTAGCAGGTTCATTGAATTTCCCCGAAAAAATTCATTTTATTAAACTTATTTCCAGGTTTGCATTTTACGGAGTATATTCAGCTGAATATAACTTGTAATTTTCCAATAAAACCTTTTCCTCACAAAAATGTTATTGAGAAATTGCATAATATTTTTTCCCTGCATATACAGTAAAAACCCTCCTAACGGACACCCCTCAGATGCGGTTACCCCTGTTTTAAGGCCAAATAATAATTCCCCCCTTTTCAAATCCCTGATTAACGTTTACCCTTCTTTTACGAACGAATGTCTCTGTCCCGTCGGTGTCCGCAAAAGAGAGGTTTCACTGTATATATATTTTTCTAACTATAATGAGCTAAAAATGACGTAGATTGTATAGATTGGAACGTTGCGAATACGTTAGATAAACTTCACTCCCGTTCGCTCCGTCTATATACAGGGTGTCCCGTAAGTGCTAATTTTCCCAACGTTACTCCGATTTTCGAATTCAAATATCTTAGCGAATATTGCACTTAGAAACTTTGAAATTTTTTTTGTTAGCCTCAGGAGAGACGGCAATAACTTTCTAATTGGACGTTAGAGAACAGGGGGTAACGGTATAAAAATTTAGATATTTTTTATTTTGTCACACACTGTATTTTCACTCTCAAAGATGGTACAGGGTAATTTTTGACCAGCGGGCCCCAATTTCACCCTCGGAATCATTCGATGTAGCCCGCGACATCAAACCTTATTTTGTAAAAAATAACTCTAAATGACATATAAACAAATCTCTTATGTGATACCATGGTCAGGGCCGTCTAAAGAGAATCATGGGCCCCCGGGCCAAGCGATTTTTCTGCGGCCGTATCTGGAAAATTCTCAAAAAATTCAACTACTTCTCGTTTCTCTGAGGCCCCTCTTTCCTTGAGGCCCCCCGGACCATGCCCGGGTGAGCCCATGCGATCAAGTAAGATCACTTAGGCCCAAGTAAGATCACTTTGGCCAGTGATTTCCAACGTGGGTGTTAAAACGCCCCCTGGGGGGGGGCGATAGAAGCTACGAGTATAACATAGGGTTCTATGAGTTACATTGCGTTGGGGACGATGGGGGAAAAAATTCTGAAGAAGGGGGCGATGGGACAAAAAATGTTGGGGAAACTATTACTTAGGCCCTCCGCACACGGAGCGATTCCTTCGCGAGCGAGCTACGATTAATGACTTTAGGAGAACGCGAAGAGACCTTACGTTATCAAGTTTTTTATGACGAAACCAAGCATTCTACTCACTTTCTAGATCATGCATATGATTATGCATATATACCAAACAGGACCAGACTTGAATGATAGGCTGGTTTAAAAATTTGGCAGAGCTGGCCCAAAAAAAAAAAAGTGTTGGGAGTGGTTGGAGGGTCGAGTACAATGGTTTCATGGGCCTCAACAAGGAGGCTTTTCGAATGGTGTTTTAGACCTGTTTGTATCCCTTTATACATAGGTAATTTATTTTCGATAAGTTTTTGTCCAGTTATGGGATAATGGCCCACATATGTTTTGTATTTTGTGTGTGTAATGTTAGATAGTGCCCTTCTGTTTAATTTTTTTCGCAATCTCCCAATATAGGTACCCAGCTTCTGCTCCTTGGAGAAAGTTTATACCGATTTGTGAATTTTACTGAATTTTTATGTACCAATATTTTTTTCCTACTTGCGTGACATATAATTTATTTTTATGCGTGCCTTCTAATTTCTCAACAACAAACAACTTACCTCAATGTGATTGTGGACCCACGAATTCTCGCACGTTAGTATTTTGGAAATAATTTCCATCAGCTCCTTGTATATCTCTTTGGACAGGGCCATCAATTCAAAATTTGATAACTTTATAATGGTGTTCCTTGTTTCTCCACCGGAAATTTGTCACACTCTAAATTTTTCTGCCCGGAGCAGTTGCCCCCCCCCTTCTAGTTCCGGAGCTGCTTTAGACATTCTATGAAATTCCATAAGTTATGCATCAGGCCCGTCATTTGGGGAGGGGGGGGGGCAGATGCAAAAATGATCCTGGCTTTTGAAAATACACAACAAATGGTATATATACATATACAAATATATATATATATATGCGTACCTTTAGTACATGCTCTCCCCCTCCCGCCCTGAAAGAAAAAGTTTGCCCCCCCCCCCCGGAAAAAGTTGAAATGACGGCCCTGTTTTGTATCACTTTTTCCTGCAGTTCTCGCCACCACAAACAGCCTGCTATGCAGGTTCCCTTCAATGTAGATATGAGACCCAATGCTTTCTATTTTTTTGTTCTTTTTGTATAAATGGAACATAACGGTCGCTTTCTAATCCCTTGAACTTTCCATATTTTAAAGTAACGAAAGATAGGATATGTGAAAAAAAAAAAAAATTATTTAGGCACGGAATAACAACGAAGAAAAATACCACAAGGCAGGGAACGGGTGGGGGGGGGGGAAAGGCGAACGATTATACGAAAAATCGTATAATCGCCCAAATCGGTGGAATTTTGCCGCGATCGCTCTTGCCTCGCTCGCCAAGAAATCGCTCCGCGTGCGGAGCAGCTCTAATCAAGTGACTCGCGATCCGTCTTCGAACCAATGAAGTGGCCCGCACTCTCCTTAAGGTTGATCATCCTTGGTTAAGAACAATTTATTACGCCTGTTGCTTAAAATGGTTCGCAACGGAATTGGTATTACTTCTGTATGTGGTATTTATTTATACGTCTATCTCAAAAAGAAAGTTTTATTCTCGAGTTATCATTGTGACTAATATCTAATATTACATTCATAATACATTCGTTTTATGAATTTTTTTATGGGAAGACCAGGAACATATTTTGCAATATTCCCACACACAATTGGAATTCTTTCAATTGTATTTTCGATTTAAAATCGGACTTATTATCGGACTTTTGTTCTCATTATAAAAGTGGAAGTCTGAGATGGTTCAGTTTTTAGGATATTCAGCCGACGATGTGACCAATGTTTGAGAGAGTTAAACTCGGTTATAACGTCTAGGCTATAACGTCAATAACTGGTGGTCTGGACTGATTCCCCCATAGATAATACAGTAAAAGCTATCTCAACGGCCACCCCTGATTTACGGTTTAAATAAAAATATCCCGGCAGAAAGCCTATTTCAATAATGCATTTCGAACCCCTGCTTAACGGTTACCCTCAGATACGGTCACGGACACCATTTTCAACATTCGTTCCAGTGAAATGAAAACCCTGTACGGATACCAATGATTGCAATTTTGGTTCTTGCAAACTTATTTCTTCCCTTTTTTCTGAGCTCGAAAAGAAAAGAATTTGAGTAAAGTAGAGCAACCGAATTCGAGGAAATAACCAATACTAAAAAAAAGGACAAAAATAAACAAAAAATAATTTTTTTTAAATTAAATAAATAAAATTTAAAAATTTGAAAATGCTGAAATAAATTGAAATTGAAGAAGTAAATAAACTACAAATATATTATTAAAAAATGGTGAAAACGCTTAAATATAAATAAAAATTGAAAAAGAAAAATGTGAAAATAAAGAAAAATAAAAAAGTTCTAAAATTAATAAAAATGAAAAAATTCTAAAATTAATAAAAATGAAAAAATTCTAAAATTAATAAAAATGAAAAAATTTTAAAATTAATAAAAATGAAAAAATTCTAAAATTAATAGAAATGAAAAAATTCTAAAATTAATAGAAATTAAAAAAATTCTAAAATTAATAAAAATGAAAAAATTTTAAAATTAATAAAAATGAAAAAATTCTAAAATTAATAGAAATGAAAAAATTCTAAAATTAATAGAAATTAAAAAAATTCTAAAATTAATAAAAATGAAAAAATTCTAAAATTAATACAAATGAAAAAATTCTAAAATTAATAAAAATGAAAAAAGTTCTAAAATTGATAAAAATGAAAAAATTCTAAAATTAATAAAAATGAAAAAATTCTAAAATTAATAGAAATTAAAAAATTCTAAAATTAATAAAAATGAAAAAATTCTAAAATTGATAAAAATTAAAAAATTCTAAAATGAATAGAAATTAAAAAATTCTAAAATGAATAGAAATTAAAAAATTCTAAAATTAATAAAAATGAAAAAATTCTAAAATTGATAAAAATGACAAATTTCTAAAATTAATAAAATGAAAAAATTCTAAAATTAATAAAAATAAAAAAAAGTCAAAAACGCTAAAACAAATACAAAAAAAGCGTACAATATAAAATGAAAAAAAAAATGAAAAAAGCAAAAAATATTGAAATGTATTGTAAATAATTATAAAAATAATTGAAAAATACATTCAGTTCGTAGGGAAAATACTGATAATAGGGAGAAGCATCCTTTCAAATAAAAAACAAAATCCTAAAAACAATATCTAGTTTCGAAGTATAAAACAAATGTCTCCAACCTGACTTGAACACGAAAATTTATCATAAATTTTTTAAATCACAATCATATAATCAGGGAGCGCCACTAAACTTTCTGCTGCGTTAGCTTCTTTGATAGTGATCCATTACGTGAGAAAAATTCTACCGGCTCGGAAAAAAATTGATTTCCATATAAAATTGGAACATGGTAATCTCTTCACCAGCTCTTACAAAACACGGTGAGCTTCCTTAATTTTCACAATATTGAATTTTTCACTAGCTACAAAGTAAGCTCCTTCGCGAATGTTAAGACAATTTCACTTCGACAGAACAATTTGGATAAATTCGAAATCCGATAATGTGGACAATATTCCATACCTCCTAACTATACCATTTATTTCGAGACAAATTTACTTTTGATAAAATAAACTAAAGAAAAACATGATTTAGGGGCCGTTCAAGTATTACGTAAGCAAATTTTTAGTCATTTTTGACCCCCCTTGTCAGCAAAATTCGCCATCAACTCTGCCCCTCTGAATCCTAACGCATATTGGTGGGATCAGAGACGTACAACGGGAGTGTAAGGGGCTCGTGCCTCCCTCCCACGATCAAAAATTTATTTTTTTAATGCAAAAAAATATTTTTTTAAATTGAAATTTCGGAAGAAAATACCTTTATATGTTATTATAATAAATTTCTGCTCATTCCAATGCTGTTTGAAGGCTACGAACTCAAAATTTATCGTTAATAAATTCATTGCGACCCACTCTCTAAGCCATACAATGATAAATCACATAAAGGCCCTTGGCCCACAGACCAAATATGGCCTTGGGGGTTATCTGATGCGGCCTGCACCCCTCAAACCTAATTTTGTAAAAAGGAAAAAGGAACTAAGCGACACATTTACAGATCGCTTAAGTGTCCCGTGGTACAATTTCAGAACACTTAAGCGATCCGTGACACATTTAGAGATCCCTTGAGTGACATGTGACGTAGTTTTAGAGCACTTCAGCGGCCCCAAGTGCGGTTCTATATCACTCAAGTTAACCACGGCACATTCTCAGATTATCTCAGATTATTTAAGTGATCTATAATTAAGCATATAATTTCGCATATAATTTCGGATATAATTTTTTAATCTAAGCATATAATTTCGGATCAGTTGAGTGACGCGTGGCACAGTTCCAGAGCACTTGGATCCGGGAAACATTTAGAGATCACTAAAGTGGTTATGAAGGGCACTTATCAATGGTGGAAGGGGATGTTTCTTCAAGTGCCCACAAACTGTCGAAAGGTTTTTCTTGTTTTTGCGCACCGAGCCATTAAAAATATTTCATATTTTCATAAAGGGAGGTGGATGACGTAAGCATTATCCAAACCCCCCCCCCCCCCATCGATGATGACGTAATGCTTGAACGGCCCCTTATAAAATAGGACAAGAAAAACTCTGATTTAGTTTCTTAAGAGAGAAAATGGAAAGTCGTAAACTACTAAAAATAAGTTTTCTACCTTATATTCGCCATCGATATCGGATGATCGATTCTGCGAACGTTGTTGAGCATTTGTTTCTATTAGCTAGTCATCGTACCATGATGATGATGGTAATACCATTCACCAAAACCTCGAAATTCTCCATAAATGATACACGAAGAATATACCACACACACTCCACCGTTTCCAATCTCTTCTTCAATGTTATTATCTTATTTTTTTTGTTTTTGCTATATCGATATTGATTTTGTTTTACGCGTAGCAGTAGGTCATGAATATTCGAAGACATTTCAGAGGATGAGAAGAAAAATAAATGATGAGGCTTCCGAACACACATAAGTTATTACCTCCCAAAAAAATCACGGTTTCTCGTTATTTTATGAGTGAAAAATTGAAAATATTTTCCAGAATTTTCAAATGAATATTTCGGAAAAACTGAGATTAGTGTTGATGTTTAGTGGGGGAGAGGGGGCCGGCAGTTATACACTTTTACAAACCAGGGCGAAACTCGTGAATTGTTTGGATGGATGTGGTGTTTTTGTTTTCTTCTATATATAATGCTAGCTGTGACTGAGGCTTTGCTCACATGGGTTTAGTAATCTGAAAAACCCCCCTTATGACCCCCTTTAAGCGTTGAATTCTGAAAAATCTCTGTTTATACTGAGTCTTTATGACTCACTGAAAATTTCGTCATCAGCCCTGACCCTCTGAGTCCTAACGCATATTGGTGGGATCAGAGACGTACACGCGGGGGGGGGGGGGGGCGGCTCTCCCCGTGATCTCTCACGATCAAAAATTTATTATTTAATGCAAAAAAAATATTTTTTTGAATTGAAAATTCGGAAGAAAATACCTTTATATGCTATTATAATCAATTTCTGTTAATTTCAATGTTATTTGAAGGCTATGAACTCAAAATTTATCTTTAATAAATTCATTGCGACCTACCCTCTAAGCCACACAATGATAAATCGCATAAAGGCCCTTGGCCCTCGGACCAAATATGGCCCCGGGGGGTGTTATCTGATGCGGCCTGCCCTCCTCAAACCCAATTTTGTAAAAACGAACTAAGCAGCACATTTACAGATCGCTTAAATGATCCGGGACACAGTTCCAGAGCATTTAAGCGTCTCGTGGCACATTTTCAGATGGGGCTCGGTTGATTGCGCTGAAAATGGGAGTGTTTCGACTTGCAATGTATTCCCCCAACAGGTCGATTGCGCCCGGTCTGATTTTAATCCTTGTGGGTGACGGGAGGAGCGGGGAAGTTACGACTGCTAATTAGGGTGTCATTGTCTATTATGGACATGATTAGCGCATATAAGCACAACGTAGTTTTTGCCACAAAAAAAAAGAAGAAAAAGAAAGGTAGAGATAAAGATAAAAGTTATTACCACTGAGATTTTTCACAATTCTGTGGTGTTTGGTCAGAACATATCTCCAAAAAATGGTTTTTGATCTAAAAGAAAGTCTTGCTAATTATAACTAATTAGAAGTGAGATAAATGCGCAAACACGCGCATACCGCTAAACAACATGCTGATGTGTGATATTTTTATTTGTATTTGTGTGTATTCTTTATTTTTGATTTTTAAATCGCAATGAAAATGCTCATATCTCAAAAATGTGATTTTGGAGTCATCACATGTTCTGACCAAACACCACAGAATTAGCATCTTTATAATCCCCACTGAGGCCATGTTCTTGAATTTTTCGGTACCATGCTTGGGTCAGATGGAACCGACAACCAGTGATGCTACAGTGGACCATATTACAATAGGAGTATGAGGAATTGCCGACACTTGCCGTCCAAATAAAAAATAATCTGGCCTAACAATGATTTAGATAAAGGGTTTACCGCAGGTATAAACCCTTTATCTAAATTATTAATAATTTCATTTTCGAAAATTCTTAGAAATCGTGGGTGAGCGCAATCGACCTGTCGTTTGGAAATTGGGGTGAGCGCAATCGACCTATTTCTTATCAAAAACGGTTCATCTTTGGCGCAATCGACCTACACCATTTCAGATCCCTTGAGTGACATGTGACGTAGTATTAGAGCACTTAAGTGGCCCCCAGTGCGGTTCCACATTACCCAATTTACTCGCGGCACATTCTCAGATTATTTAAGTGATCCGCGGCATATAATTACGGATCACTTGAGTGATGCGTGGCACAGCTCCAGAGCACTTGGATCCGCGAGAAATTTAGAGATCACTAAAATGACTCTGTAGGGCACTCATCAATAGGGGGGGGGGATGTCAGTTCAAGTGCCCACAAACTATCGAAAGGGTTTTCTCGTTTTTGGGGCACCGAGTAAGATGCTATTAAAAATATTTCATATTTTCATAAAGGGTGGTTAAGCACGTAAGCATTATCCACCCCTCCCCCACCTTGTCATCAAAAGTCAGCAAATCGGAAACCCCAACATCGATGATGACGTAATACTTGAACGGCCCCTTGTTTATAAGGAAAGAACAGATCCCTGGTAATACAGATTAAGGAATTGATCGGATGATCTGGCATTTCAAGTTTTGCATAAAATATAGTGAAACCTCGATATACATAACGATATCGGTCCAAGGAAAAATATTGTTCTGGAGGGATTATCGTTATATCGAGAGGCAACATTATCATCACGTGCCATCAAATTTATTCTGCTGTTGGCAATTTTTCTAAATTGACGTTCTTAGGATCACCAAAAACTCTTTTGTGTATTTATTGGCTGCAAACGTTTTTAAGTGATTAGCTGATAAAAAAAAATTCAGTTAGATGGTATGTGCCCTGTAAAGAGGTTTATCTCTCGCAATATACTTTGATGTATCACACGAAACGTAGCGATACCGAACAGTTTTCGGTGATTAAGTGATGTTCAATACCGATATTATTGGACGTCCTTGGAAGAACGGAGGTATGTGATGAGTTTAAAAATATATTGAAGGATATTTCGAGCGAAAAATAAATAAAGATAACGTTGTAGACAGGTTTTAAAATCCTCTTCAAAAAATATCGTTAGAAGGGTTTATCATAGAAAGGATATTGTTGTATCGAGAGGAGTAGGCTACATTACAGACTAATGGCGATTCCAAAAACGAGATTTGAAAAAATACCGTTGTAGAGGGATTTATCGTTACATCGAGGTTTTACTGTATATGTGTCTGTTTTTTTGTGCATTGTAAATAAATTAAGCATGCGATTTTTTGCGACATCGGAAGCCGTTACTTTGACACGCCCTCTGAAATTTATTTTTCTTGTCAACGACCTCTATTCGGCAGTCACCTCCTCAGACGGCTAGTTTTTTACGGAAAGCAGAGTGGCCGTCTTAGAGAGTAGTTTCACTGTACTTACAACTGCGTTTTTTATGGGGTACCGACAACGTCAATTCAGAAGAGATGCCAGCAAGAGCATGCATTTGATGGCGCCTAATGATAATGCTACCTCTGGATATAACGGCAATCCCTCTGGAACGATATTTTTTCCTGGTCTGCAGAGTATCGTTATATCGAGGTTTCACTGAAGCTTAAACTCTTTCACACAGCCAGCAAAGCACAACAACGAAAACTTCACTTGCAAATGATCGATAGAACCGTTACTTCATATGTAAGTCGGATATGTATCTAATTGGCAGACCTGTTTCGTTTTAATGCATGTCCCTTGCCCTTTCCGCTCACGGCCTGGGAGCTCAAAGACCATAAGGGGCCTCGTGATGATGAGATTCGGTGCTATGATTGCCGAAAGAAAGCACAGAGATTTATAAGCAGACTAGCTGATACCCGGCGACGTTGCCCGCCCCCAAAAAAATTAATATATGTATAGCTTATTATTTCTTAATCGAAAAAATTTCTGCATACTGTAAGAAAAATTTACTTTCGTTTTTAAATATTTTAATTAAAAACTTGAAGCAATCGCTTGTGGATACACAATATTTTTTGTTTTCCCATCTGGTGTGTAGATGAACAAATTTTTGGGATTACGAACAGGCGACGAAAAACAGTCCGTGTGAAAAACAGGGCTCAAGTAGGTTGATACCTACCACTGCTGACGACTGGCATTGCGCTTTGTTTGATTGCCATGGCAAAAGCTAAACGGGAACTGTAATCGCTTGAAAGCTTGGCGCATCAAGTTGGACTCGTTGCTTCAATGATGTAATTGTGCAATTTCCTCACGCTGAGTCTTGCCATTGCAGAGTATCGGTGTCTCCAAATTTCTTAAAAGCATTATAGGTGCTCCGACTTTGAGGGGCAAATTGTGTGATGGCACACCCGGAATATCTAGAGAGTCCAGAAGTTCTGCAGGATACAGAACTGTCTGCGCTGTGTCTGTGTCAACCGATCGCAGAATCGATGGCAGAATCGCTCTCTCACAAAGCCACTCATGGTTTCGGTGATTTTGTTGAATGTTTGGAAAGACTTTGTATGCAAGTTCTTTAACTGAGTTTATATAACAACTGGCAAAATCCATTTGGAAACGTTATCAGTCCGGTGCTTGGGTCTACGGGAATTCTTCCATTGCCAAGTTTGATAAACTGATGTGAAAATGATAGCAGGGCTGCGTCATTTTGCAGTTGAACTCGCATGTTGGTGGATAATGATAATTTTTTAACTTCGTGCCAGAGGGCTGATGATTTGAAGCAAACACCGAGTTCATCAGCTGGCGTTGAACATTTTTATTCTGAGTTTTGTCGTCGTAGTTGTTGTTTTCTGTTGTTAGTGGCGTCATATGTCCAGCTTGTGCAGCGAATATCATTCAAACGCCTTTTAAGCATTTTTTTAAATTCAAATATACCTCTACGATGGACGCTCGATAAGGTAAAGGCCGTATTAGCACTTACAGGACACCCTGTAAATATTCTAGCAAAAATACCCGGCGCTTCCCGGGTTTTCTTCAATCACTGGGAGGATTGGAAAAGTGACAAACCATTATAAAGGAATAAACTGTTATAATAATTGTCATTATTAAAGATGTGACAAACCATTGTAGAGGCATATGCACGTCTGAAATGCATTGTTATGGAACCACGGTAACCAAAGTAAACATTCCGAAAGTGACTGTTGTTGCCTGACGGGTTTTCGCCCATTTCGGGCATTTGCCCAGCTCTGACGAACTTTTAAAGTAACCTACGGTTCAATCCGGTCCTGTTTGGCATATAGGCAAAATTTGGCGACGATCGACCTAAAACTGTAGATTTGTATAAAGAACACAGACATACATACTTTCACATTTATATATAAGATACTTTCCGCTAATTAGGAATTATCTCCCACAATATCACTTTACCCGGGAGCCCATTGGTGCTGTCAACTCTGCCTGGGTCCTCCAAATGATTTGTTGATTTTTTTTTTGTCCAAATTTTTTTTTTTGTTGAGCAGTGTAATCAATAAAACAAAAACAAAATTGTACGGCAAGTTTCCTTATTGAGACATATTTCATCAAAAATTTAATTATTAATTAACTTCTTATATGACGAGAAACAGAAAAGTAACAACATTAGCATTCCTAATCATTTCGTTGTAATGGAAAAGGAAAATTAAAAGAAATAACCTCAATTAATAGATTCGGGAGAAAAACATTCCGCCCATTATTTAATGGGAATTAAATTAATCCAAATGGTACGTCGGACATGATGAAACAAACCACGCTTTACTCTCGGTAATGAAGAGTTTTCATGCTTTGACATCGACGTAAACTAATTTGAATACGTGAAACACTAGCGCTGTGTGTTTGTCTGCTTCTATATAATTCAAACTAAATTATCAGTTCCCTTTTAAATTTCTTCCTTTTTTTTCGTCTTCTCTTTTCGGAAAGACTTTTATAATTGAAAGAATAAAAAAGTCGCGGAAAAATAATGTTAAAAAGCGAAAAGAAAGAGAAAAGATGTTGTAAGACAAAGGGGCCGTGCTAATGCATTTCCTTGTTCCAAGATGGCCGATTCCAAGATCTACGAAGTCTTATATGTATGTAAATCTTTTTTTTTTGTTATTTTACAAAAGACTTTTCGGAAGGATTTCATTTTGAAGCTTTTCCGTAAGAAATGGGAATTTTCTTCTTTTTTTTTTTTTGGTGTTTTTCATTTTTTTCTTTGTTGAGATGTTGAGAGAAGAGCGAGTTTACATTTTTCAACCCTTTTTTCGTTGGGATCAAAGAGTATTTTAGAAAATACGAAATTTTTAATGTGAAATGAGGTTTTTACCGTTCCTTTTCTTTCTTCGTGATGAGGAATTTTATTACGTCAATGGATTTCGAGTCGAGATCACAATTTCCCATCGCGCTTATTCATTTTTATCAAGTTCATTGTGGGTACGTACAGGCCTACTGCATGGCTTCGTTTTCGTCGGGTATAGATTTGTTCAGCAATTATTTATACTATATCAAAAGCTGCAGACTCTGTTCATTTTAGTGTTTAGTGTTATAACACTTATATTGGAGAAATATTCACGTTAGATTGGGTTCCATATAGGACAATCTCGCAATCTCATCGAGGTTTTCATAGAAAGAGACCCTTAATTCTCCAGTGTTGTGTGTAACAGTCGCGTAATCATCGAAGATCCCGTGTAAGAGTTTTTTAATCGTCCGGGGTTCCGAGGAACAGTCTCGCAACCGTCGAGGGTTCGAAGGAATAATCACGTAGTCATCAAGGGTTCCGAGTAACAGACTCAAGGGTCCGAGTAACTATGAAGCGTTTTGCGTGAACTAAAACATTGAAAATCTCTGATTTAAAGGAAACATAGTAGGAAATATGAACACAGTTTGCACTGTTTCATTGTTCAATATTTTTTAATTAGTCAATATAAAGAGGTCGTGTGTGAGAGGGTAAAATTCATGTTTAGTTGTTAAATTCATGCTTGTTTCATTTTTATTCTCAGTTGTTTATTCTCAAATTGTTTTAATTTTCATGTTTTATTCACAATTTTTTCAATTTATACCTATTTTTTAAATTTATTCATTATTTAAAACTTTGCGCTCATTTTTCAAATCTTTGGTTCTCAAGTTTCAAACTTTATGCTCTTAATTTAATACTTAATCTTAATTTAAATACCTATTTATGCGTACTTTAAATTTTTAGATAATTTTAAATTTATAAATTAATTAAGATTAAAAATTTATATCTGGTTAAAATATTTTCCCAAAAAATTTTAAAATTTTATTCATATTATAAAAAAAATTTCATGTGAATTTTTTTTTTCATGGTATAAGTATCGTGTTTTAAATCTTGGCAAAACTTTTTACGCTCTTTTGACATTTTTATTCTGAATTTCAAGAGATTTATGTTCAAGCATCAACATTTGGAATTTTTCCATATTTTTTCTGAGCTTTCAAGCAATTATTATAATTTTTTAATATAAATTTTATTCGTTTTTATTCAATAAATTTATTCTCAATTTAACATTTCTAACACCATTAGAAAAAAAAAACCCAGTAAGAGAGAAGTTTTTTCCTATCTTTATAAGTTTCGTACCAGTTTTGTAGATATTGACACTTTCCTTGGGAGATTTTCCTTAAAGGAAGTATCGGATATCCGGAAAATCAAGGTCAAGGAAAATATTGAGAAAGTATCCGTAAAAATCTGGAATGTATGCGGGTCAAATGTTTGCTTACGCCACTGAAAGCTTTAGGCAAGAGAGAGAAAGAGAGAGAGAGAGCGATAGAGAGCAAAAATAAAATTTCCAAAATGCTATTTGTGGCGAGCAAACTATGAATTTTGTTTGCTTTAACCGGAGTTTTTACGCCGAGAAAAAGTATTTAGTTCAGCGGAAAAACGCGTCTGGAAAGCTTTACAGAGTTAGGAGAAAAAAAAAATTTATTTTCAACTTTATATTCAAGTCGGAATCAATAAATCCAAAAACATCATCGATTTTACTCGGGAAATATCGTATTTACAAAAATTTTTCATCACGACTGACTATATTGAGTATATTTCTTGAATTTTTTTACCCTAGATTTCCGTTTATTTTTTCGTGTATTTTCGGAAATTTCGTAACTGGTTTCAAGCCATAGAATATTTTTGTATACGGAAAAGAAATCAAATTTCAATTTTTACTATTTTTTTGTATGCCCAATACAGTATCAGAGAGTCTTTCCAAAAATGTATATTACTTGGATGGCGAAGAAATATCATTTTCTCTTTAGGTTTTGAAATTCCTTTTCTGCGCATAAAATAATTTCTTCTCGAAAAGCTTGAAAATGATTGAAACTTTCTTTAATATGATGTAAAGTTATTTTTCTTTCCTTCTACAATCAGAGGTTATACTGGTCTCATACCTTTTAATATGGTGAAACACTTTGCTCTAATAGAAATATCATTCAAAATAAATACTATTCAACCATTGATTTATTTAAAAATTTTTACACGTATTTTTCATTATAATATAATATACATATTATGCGCTTTAATATGCTGGTATAAAAATTTACATATTTTAGATACCTAATTTTTTGCAAATTTTCAAAAAAAAAGCATTAAAACCAGTTTGCAAGCATGATAAAAAATACCATGGCATCAATGTAATTCAAATATAGATATATATGTAATTAAATATATAAATCAATGTAATTAAATATAGATTCAAAAAGAATAAAAATAGTTGAGATTACTTTGACTCAATATTATTTAAAATCAAGTATTTAAATTTAAAATTTGATTTTAAATCAGCGTCATTAAAATCTCAAACTTTTGCTTCATTTCATGAACTGAACAGTTTCCTGTGTATATTTTGAATCTATTTTTATTCAATTGCATTGATGTCATGGTATTTTATCATGTGCGAAAGCTGCTTTTAATGCATTTCTTTGAAAATTTACAAATATATGTGAATCTTTATACCGGCATAGTTATGTAATAGTTGATGTAATGTGTTTTGTCGTTTCGTCTCGAGAGACACTGCAATTTTCTTCTTTCTTTTCTTTTCTCTTGTTTTGGCAAACTCTAAAATTGGAGGACAAGTCTTAATACTAATTTACTCATTTTTTTATGTTAATCTTCAACTAACTCAATTAACTTTTATCACGTGGATTAGAAACAATAAAGGCATAATAATTACGATTGGGACTAATAACCCTCATAGAAAAAAATAAATACTGTACAGGACGGCTCTCGCGGTGTCTGATCATTGGAGATAGTCGCATGTCCTATTGGACGGGACGAACTAATAAAACAGAGTATACCGGCATAGGATAGAAATAATCATATCAATAATCATCAAATAATCACCAAATAAAATCAAAAACACGTGTAAAAAACTTGAAATAAATCAATGGTTAAATAATATTTTTAATGATATTTTTTATCTCATTTGCGTCGCACCACGTTCATTTTCCGCACGCGAGGGCTAATTAGACCGGGACCTACAATTTATTGCCGATTCCGGACGGCATTCTGATTTTTTATACTCATCGAGAGGTTGGTGCGCTAACCCCTCGATGGGGACTCCCTGCGGTAGCAATTTTTCTATGGTCACGTCGCCGTTTTTGTTGTACCGCTGTGTCAGGGAAGTTTTCTGACCGGGTATCGAACTCGCGACACTTCTAAACATCCTTTGGTATTTTAGGCGAGTATCTTATCGACCTGGGCTACCGCACCTTGGTGTTTTCATTAGAGCACAGTTTTCTTACATGTTAAAAGGTTTAAGACCTATTTACTCGGTTTTTGAAATTTTCTTGATCTGCATTGTAACTGCTACATTTAAAATTGCGGAACCTTCCTGAATTGGCACACATTTTAAGAAGAATGTTTACGATTGTCAGCAGATAACTGCCTTTTCATCCTAACAAGAAAATTTACTCCGCCCATCACTTTTATTTCCCGCACTATGATACAAAAAATGCGCGTGACTTTCTAGGTAAAAAAATACCTTCTTTAGGGGGAAAAAAACCTTTTTGTACTATTTTACACTGTATATTTCTTTCTTTTTCTTGCTCCTTCTTCTTATCTAACCTTGAACAAAAGCCGACTCCACCCACTGGCAGTTGATAGTTGATTGGTTGAAGTTGGGGGGGTGGAGGGAGGTGAAGGAAAACATGTTTTCCGAGGATGTTTTGTTGTAAAAACAGCTTCATTGCGTTTTCAGAAGACGAAATATCTTGGGGTGGCAGAAATAACGCAGAACAAGTTTGTCGAGATATCTCGTCCACTGAAAGGGTTAAATGACTGATTGTGAATTGCTTAAAGCTCAAGCGTGTTGGTATGGAAAGACACGTGCTTATATGGTTGAATTATATGTTTCCAATTGTGTTTCCAGGTGTTACGTGGAACTCCGGGGTTTTTCGCAAGAGCTCCTCAGAGTTTCTTCGACATCCAAGGCTGTAAATATTTTCATTGGCGTTATTAATACAAATATGTACTTGTAATGAAGATATATTCATGCATGTCCGGGTTCCATAGAACAGTCTTGTAACCATCAAGGGTTTCATAGAACAGTCTTGTAACCATCAAGGGTTTCATAGAACAGTCTTGTAACCACCAAGGGTTCCATAGAACAGTCTTGTAACCACCAAGGGTTCCATAGAACAGTCTCGTAACCATCCAAATTTCCATAGAACCATCTCACAATCGTAATCATCAAGGGTTCCTTAGAAAATAACAATCCCTCAATCTCATCCAAGTTTCCATGTAACAATCTCGTAATCGTCAGGATAATACAATCTATTAATCATCCATGGTGCCGTGTAACGATTTCACAATCATCCACACAAGGTTATGTTTAACAGTGTTGTGATCTCTCTCTCTCTCTCCCCCTCCCATGAAGGGTTCTATGCATTGGCGAACACAAAGAAAGGGGGGGGGGGAGGGCGCCCCAAGCCGAGATAATTAGTGTTATTTTGCAGAAAAAAACGTCATCCTTCCCGTAACAAGAAAAAAAAAAAAAATTGAAAATCCCCTCTTCGAGAAACTTCTGCGTACCCCTATGGCTCCATGTAAAAGTCCCGTAATCATAAAGGGTTCCGTGTAACAGTCTCGCGATCATTAAGGGTTCTGTGTAGCAGTCTTGTAATCATCAAGGGTTCCGCCTAACAGTCTCATAATCATCAAGGCTTCCATGTAAAAGTCTCGTGATCATCAAGGGTTCCATAGTCCAGTCGCGTAACCATCAAGTGTTCCATAGTCAAGTCGCGTGATCCTCAAGGGTTCCATAGAACATTCTCGCAATCATTTGGGATTTGCTGTGACAGTCTCCTAATCATAATAGGTTGCATCTAAACAGTCTATCAATCATAAAGGATTCTGCGAAATAGTTTCTTAAGCCTCCAACAGGATTACACGCAACAGTCTTGCAATTATTCGAGGTACCATAGAGCAGTCTCATGATCATCAAATAATGCGTGTAACAGTTTGAAATCATCGAGACTTCCGTGTATGAGTCTGGTAATCATCCAGGGTTCTGTGTAATAGTCTCATGACCCCTCAATGGCGACAGACCGGAGTTGTGGATGGTTTGAAAGAAAATGGAAAGTCTGTAATCACCAAGAGTTCCATATATAACAGTCTCTTAATCATCTAAGGTTCGGGGAACGGTCTCGTAGCTGTCAAGAGCTCCACATGAAATTAGAACGTTAAAAACATTACGCTTCAGCCGCTTGGGACTAATCCGTGCAATAATACAGTCAAATCCCGTTATAACGAACTCCAAGAGACCGGAGAAATCACTTCGTTACAAAGAAATTTCGTTAATAAAGGAATTCCGGGTTTTTGTATTGTTTCTATGTGAACTTATCTAGTGGATTAGAAAAGTGTTCGTTATTAGAAAACGAGATTTTCGCTATAACGGTATTCGTTAAAACGGGATTCGACTGTAACGTATTTTCAACATGCATTGTTACGTATCTCTTTTTCATTTTAACTAGCGTATGGGATAATTAGCGTCATTAGTATTCAATTATGACATCAACTGTAGAAATAATGTGAGACTGAAAAATGAAAATAAACATTTTTACGATTCTAACACTCAGTGTGCTGGCCATCATCCAGGGATGATCGGCGTAGTAGCGTGCTCAATCGTCCAAATTCTTTCTTTCAAGATGAAATTCTTTAAATGAAGTATAGATGGCGCACGCATATATACAGGGCGTCCTGTAAGTCCTAATTTAGCCTTTATCTCATCAACCGTTCGTTGTAAAGGTATGATCCTAAAATTAAAAACAAAAGGCTCCAAATGTGTTCAAGATTCCCCCGAACTAGTTTCGACAATGAAAATACAGTGTGCCATAAAATATATAACAAATAAATTTTTATTTGGTCCCCTTCTGTTCTGACTTCCAATAAAAAAGGTTGTTGCCCTGTCTCTCCTGAGGCCAACAAAAAAATTTCCCATTTTTCTAACAGCAATATTCGCTGTGATATTTGAATTCAAAAATTGGAGAAGAGTTTTAAGCAAACGGATAACGCTCCTTTCCCTCATTTATGCTGTTCTTCCACAACTTTTTTTCCGATTTTTGAATGCAAACATCTCGGCGAATATTGAACCTAGAAACATTTTTTTCGTTGGTCTCAGCAGAGATAGGGCAACAAATTTTTCATTGGAAGTTAGAGGGCAGGGGCCCGGTATAGAAATTTAGCTTTTTATTTTATGAAACACTGTCAAAACCGGTACAGAGTGATTTCTGAACACATTTTGAGCATTTTTCAATTCAAAACCGTTCCTCTACGATGAACGGTTGACGAGGTAAAGGTCGAATTAGAACTTACCACTAAGTAAGTAAGTCGCAATACACTCTGGTATTATACCTAACGGGTGTACATCGTTGAGCAGCGCGGTATAGTCTTTTCCAACATAATCCCTGTTTAGTCGGTGATTTTGTGGGTTCTATAGTGTTTAGATTCTCAGAACCACGCTTTTTTTTCCCGATTACTGTATATACTCGTGTATGAGCCGAATCTTTTTGTCGGAAAATTTGTTTTTTAATTTAAGGGGGGTCGTCTTACACACGTGTCAATTTTTGAGGTGAAAATATTGACCCCTACTTTAACAAATCATATAGCTACGTGGGCACGGGGCAAGGGGAGCCACCACTATAAATCTTTGCTAACTTTTCCGACACAACTCTGCCTCTTTTGAGGTAACGGAAGTAAGGTGCTTTGCATCAGTCCGGGGTTGTGAGCGGTTCTATCTATCTATCTATAGCTACGTGGTCTCTGCACGGCATGAAGATCCGCGGCGTCATTGGACTAGTTTAAATGACGTTACTAATCAGTAGAGTAATTTTTTTAGCTATAGATGCATTGATAGTCAGTGGAGTGAAGTTTGTAAGCTCTATGTTCAAACTTCACAGCACCGAAGATGTTAAAGCCAAAACAAAACAAAACAAAATATCATAAATGCCACAGGTTTTGATACCCGGTTTGGACTAACGACGATTTCACTGTCTTCAGATGTGAGCATCAACGAGCCTTTCAAAGTGTGCCAGTGGGTTCACGAGACATGGAATTATGTTTCCACCGAAATCATCGTCAAAGCCTTTGAAAATTGTTTCTTGTATTATTAACGCGATAAACGGACATGAAGACGTCATCAAAATATACCAATTTCACCCCCTTCAAAATTTTGCTGATTTTTAGAGGTCGGCTTACACGGGTTTTCAATTTATTGCGGTTATGGTGGTCCTGAAGTGAAGGGGTCGAGTTATACCAGTACCTCCTAAAGATAAATTGCCACCGCACGCTGCTAGTGACGTCAGCAAGTAGTCCATCCTCACTCAGAATATTCAGAGAAAAAAATTCCGCTGCGCACGTGCCAGTATAATCGCTGTGCGGAAAAGAAACAATCGGGCGATATCTATGACCCCACATATAATCACCCCGTGGTATTTCTGAGCCAACCAGGAAGATTCTACGCCAAAATAAGAAGAAACAAAATAGGATGCTGTGATTCAAAATGTGGCAAACTTGCCAGGTAATTTTAATGACATTACAGATGAACTTTGCAACCCGTGCGGAGGCCTCTTATATCTAGGAAGTGTTGCTTATACACGAGTATATAAGGTACATTCAATTTACAGATCTGTATTCTATTGCCATCTGTCTTTCACAAAAATCAACTGAAAAAGAAATTTTTTTATACGGCCACACTGAGAGCAACTTTTCTCCGGATATTTCCGCAGCCTAGGGATTAAAAGCTTACAGAGAGCCTTTATTCATCAAACGTTATTCGACTTTGTTCAAGTTCAACTAATTAAAAAAAAAATTCACCAAGTTTTTCTTCCTCATCCTTATATTCATCATTTTTGTCGCCCCACGGTCATTTTCTGCACACGAGGGCTAATTTGACCGGGACCTACAACTTATTGCCGCTCCTCCTTATATTGTCTTTGATTTTTTATTCATCCCTGACGTACTGAACACAAGATTGCTTGAGTTCACGGAGGATTAGCCCAGACAGAGAGAGAGAGAGAAGTTGTAGCTATTTTAGGAGCAGGGACATGGAAGCTAACATTTCCGAGTGACGTATTCCGCTAAGCATCCCGCGTATTATCTATCTTCGCGAGGGATTAAGCTCTAACGATTCTGTTGGAAAACCGGGGATTTGGAAGTGATAGTCGCTTGGAAATTATTTCAAAGAACACGTTCTCCACAAAGTCCTGGAATTTCCAAGGCTTAAAAGACCACGCTAGGAAACACTTCCGGCTGAAATCTTGATCTCGGGATCTTCCCCGGATATACAATATATATCGGTTGAATCTCTCTCTCTCTCACACTTGGTTAACCTCATTCCACTGACATCACTTGGATGGATATATACATACGGGTTTCCTATTATGCATATCCACCGCAAGAATATTCACTTTGATGGACGTCTTTCCGGGTGAGAGTAGTGTTCTCTTCACATCCACGCCTCATTATTGTTACCACAAAGTCTCTCCCTGTACGCGTGAGAACTTTTAAAGTTCCCGGAGACTTTCCCGCAAAAGTGCAATCCTTCAACACCTGGGGAGCGTCTCCTTTTGTTCTTTTGTGTGTGTAAACGAGGAAGTAACTGTATTATGGCGAAGCCCAAGAGAAACTAATTACTTTCTTCCCATTGTAAATAACTATTCAGTTACTAGAAGAACTTTGACTTTATTTTCTTAAAGTAACTCTGCAAATTGTGAAACTGCAGACTGCTTTTGTATGAAATTGTTTGAAAAGCGGACGGTTTGATCCCGTATTTAAGCCGTGAAAGGGGATTCTAAATTGTTATTAGCCATTAAGGATCTTTAGATTTCCAATCAGGAGGTGCGATATCATAATTGGATCACCTTTATGGGTGCTTTGGGATTTGTAAATAAAATTCTTTCTCGTAGGATTCAGTATTATACATCTACGACAGAGGTTATTAACCTTTTTTGTTCCACTGACTGTTTATGTAAAGTAGATGAAGGTCATGGACCATTTTTACCAGTAAAATTTAGGTAATAGACTTCTAAGCAGGGATACTAGCTTAACGGTGTTTCCAGAATTTATAATAGCTATTATTGCTATTATAAATTCTAGAAACACTCTTTTTTGTTATATTTGTTGAATATATCAAGTGGTGTCGTGCCTTGTGCGACCCGTGTCCTGTGCGGCCAAGATGGATATCGTCGTGCCCTGAGCGACCAAATCCTTCCCCATTCTTTACTTGGACAAATCCTTTCTTTTGTGATATCTTGGTGAATAGAGTAATCTTTCGATTAGATTTCCCCTTTCTTTCTTTGTATTGAAACTTTCCCCATATCACCAATATAAGTGGAGCTATAGGAATACAGTAGATACCATTTATACGACCTTCTTGAATATTTTCTTTATGGAATTATTACATTTATACGACGCATAGAGGGATATTTTACCTGAAAACCTGGTTAAAATTATTTTTAAATTTTCAGTGCACTATTTTGAGCTGATATGTGAACATAATGAACATGATACTATTTTGAACATGATATGTTTATCATTAAAATAATAAAAGAAATAATTTTGCGGGATAAATTATAAAATATGAACATATGGCATTATATTTGGACATAAATTATATAATTCCCTCAATGATGAGGGAAATTCCTCAATAAAGAAGAAAAATCCAATCGATGTAAATAATTGATGTAAAATTGTTATAAAATGCTAATAATAAAGTGGGGGAAGGTAGTCATATCTAATTCTCTACACAAAATTTATCCCTTAAAATTTTGGAGAGGAGTGAAATTACTCTTGAAGATTATTTTTCTGATAACACTGGTCACAATTCCTCCCTGTAGAATTTAATGTTAAATTTTTTCATTTATACGACAATTAAATTTAAATTTTTTCATATAACTTCAATTATGTCGAATCTGACTGGAACGCGAACATGGCCGGAGATGCGGGTGGGGGGGGGGCGTGGAAATATTTGAATTCCTTGAACTACGTTAATAATTTAGCGTAGTTTGATTCCTCAACTCCGTGAGGAAAAATTGAAAATTAAAAAAATGAAAGAGTATGAAGCACTACTAAAAAAATTCGCGTAGGCTTTCGTGGACGCATCCGCAAATTTGCATGTAAAAGAATCTATTTCAAGTCTTGATTATGTGCAAACATTATTCCTCATTGTTTGAATCCATCTCTATTAGCCGAGAAATTGCGTAACCAGTTCTCTGCTGAGTTTAAATTGCATTCGAGATAAAATGAAAAATTTTTCACTTAAAAATTCCGATTGTCACTGCTGAAGAAGTTCCACACAATTTTGATAGATTCCATTTGAAATCATATTTTATTATTGTCACAGATTTCAAGACTGGATTGAAATCAATTCCCTTCTAGAAAAAAATTATCAACATTGCAAATTAGGCCCTTGATACACATGTTACTAAGTAGCACGAAAGTGGCATGCTTTCGTGCTACGTAGTAGCATGTATATGACGGGCCATATGCGAGATGAATATTCTTATTTATAGTCGTAATTATCGTATTATTTATGAGTTAGGAACGTAGTCTTGATATTTGATTTCGATGAAGAATAAAACTTCAAGTTGGTTTGATTGAAAATCCATAGAAAAAAACGGGACATTTTTCCAAAAAGTCAGGATAGTAAAAATTACGTGAAAATAGGGGGATGTTCAGAGAAATACAGGACGTATAGTCATCCCCCATATATCAGTGTAATTGAAAAATTATTTAATTATAATAAGTGTGTAGAAGACTACATGGCAACCATGGAAATTAATCGCGTTTTTCAACTTTACACTTATTTATAGCATATTATCAGTAGGGTAACCACGTGTCCCTTATTTCACGGCATATTCTCGTACTTGCACGAAAATTTGCCGTTCCGAC
This sequence comes from Pholcus phalangioides, assembly GCF_987345545.1. NCBI lineage: Eukaryota > Metazoa > Arthropoda > Arachnida > Araneae > Pholcidae > Pholcus > Pholcus phalangioides. The sequence continues at coordinate 14,698,095 of NW_028301601.1, read as the reverse complement.
TTTCTTTATACAATTTTCACATTTATTTCTCTCAACAATGCGAATTTAAAATTTTTACTGAAATTGTGAATGAAGGTAACTTTAATAATTTATAAAATATTTTGAAAATTATGGCTGTAATTATTAAATGCCCATCTCGTGTATTTTCCATATTAAACATTTTTTCGGTTGATTAGAGTTCAATTCGCTGCAATTTCTAGTATCCCGTCATTGCTCACCCTTCGTTCATTTTTCAGAAATTTGAAAACAGTTGGTAATTTTGCCAACATCTTCAGTGATGTCCCGTATTTTTCTTTATAAAATTCTAATTTTCTAATGAAATATGATCACCATGCCATGATGAACGATGTTTTTCTAGAAATAATTTTTTTACATCGATTTGTAGTAGCTCAAAATGACATTTGATAATTTTTGTCGCACCACGGTGATTTTCTGCACCCGAGAGCTAATTAGACCGGGACCTACAATATTGCTGATTCGAACGCGGACTTTTTTTTTCATACTTACTTTTGTTGGTTGCTGCGCTAACCAATCGATGTGGGACTCTGCGGTAGCAATTTTTCTCGGTGGTCATGTTGTTATTTCTGTAGTACCGTGTGTCAGGAAACTTTCTGACAAGAACGACACGGGTATCGAAATCGCGACACCTCAAAACATTATAAACCGCTACTGTCCGAAAAAAGGGACGCGTTTGGCCACCTCTCTCTCTCTTTTATGAATCTGTAACAAAAAAACTTCTATTTTGCACTGAATGATACGAGCGTTTAAAATGCGGCCAATTCAGTCAGGTATCTGATATTTAAGACTTATTTATGCCGAAAATTAAATTCACTTGGCACTCTGCGAACGTGTTCGGAATTGTTCACGAGCTCCCACAAAATTGAAATGGGGGGGGGGGGGGAAGAAGAGTTCCTTTTTCGAATTAGAACTTTTTTTATTTTTTCCTTGAAATTAAAAAAACAAAAATCTATAATGACGCTCACATAGGTGAAAATTGAACAATTTCAATTGAATGGACATCTTACTATTGGTTTGATATACCGTCATATTTATGTTAAGTTGTTAAGTTTTTACAAAACTGTAACGACTGAGTTTTTTTCCATGTTATGTTATAGAATAGTCAGTAGCGAAAGTGTTTGTGAAACACTGAACTTGTCATCGTGTCATCGAAATCGTCAAATATGATCATATTTTAAATATAACGGATAACAAATTTTCGACCTACTTTTTTACTCATTTTCATCAAGTTTTTATACTACCACGACTGTCTTTGGAGTCTAGTGCGAGAACAGCTTGTCAAACGATGTGATGGGCTCAATTTCAAATATTGTGTTCTCCACGGGAACTTTTTGGTGTGCGAAAATCCGAAGTTATGAAAAGAATATCTGAAGAAGTTAGCGGCAACCCTTTTTGATCTCTAAGTACCCTAACGTGACACTCGACACACCGTTGGAAACTAGTCTTAATTGATATTACAGTCATATTTCGGTATAACGCTCCCCCTCCTCATGGCCGAATAAAAATGACTTCATCAGCGGGGTAACAGAATGACGGATAAATTTTTTTACAAATTGTACCAGCGGGACCAAAAAAAAAAAAAAAAACTAACGCTATAGGCGGGATGACACTAAACGTGGTCAACGTTATACTGAAGTCTTACTGTATAATGTTACTCTCAAGATGTTTCGTATCACTCTAAAACACAGCGGCTCCCTTTTTGGAAACGCTGTTCATGTAGGCTCAATTGCAAATCCAAGTTTTCGTCTCGATGAACTAAATTAGTTCATCCGATTTGAACGGTATAAAAAATATAAAAACGATTTTAAATAAACTGAAAAAAATTTTTTTTTGCTTGCATCACATACTAAACTAAATTTCACATAATCTGTATAGTAAATTTATTACAGAAATAGAATAGCAATTCTATTATAATGCCACGGCATGAGGGACGGCCCCTTGTTGTGGGAGTGAACAATAGAAAAGGATTTGGTCACACAGGGCACGACGATATTTATCTTGGTCACACAGGACACGATTTTTCCTTGGTCGCACAGAGCACTATCGCACAGGGCACGTAACCTATCAAGTATTCTTCAGCAGGTTAGGAAATTTTCCCGCCGGGAAAATATACGGGGTGATTATAAAAAAACTATCCCGACATATGGGCCCCTAACTATCATACCATTCACAGAAACTGAATGAAATTTTGGCATAAGGTATTTTGAGGTATGCGCTCAAGAATGATATGGAAAACAACAGTGTCACTCTAACAGTTACGGTTACAGTGAGAAAATTACGAAAATATCAAATGGCAACACCAGGTTTTTTTGTATTGGAATGCGATCTCCATTGTGCAAAACACTAGATAGCGTTGGAATGGCACCTGTAGCACGAAAATCCCCGGAGCTAGGCAAGGAAAAAGTAAAAAGGACTTTGCCGTGCACCAGAGCATTAATGTTCGTTTCATTCGTCACACCGTTTCTTCGATCCCAGCCTGATTAGTCCTCCACAAGGTCATGTGCAAAATTTGTGAAACACAATAAAATGCTTTATTTTATGCTGCTTCTCTGTCCTTATTGGTTGTCCTCACTTTTAGCCTATCTACCGTCGGTGATTTTCATGCTACAGTTGCCGTTCGAACGCTATTTGGGGTTTTTCACAATGGAGATCACATTCCAATACAAAAAACTTGGTGTTGCCATTTGATATTTTCGAAACTTTCTCACTGTAACCGTAACTGTTAGAGTGACACAGTTGTTTTCCATATCATTCTTGAGCGCATACATCAAAATACCTTATGCCAAAATTTCATTCAGTTTCTGTGAATGGTATGATAGTTACGGGCCCATATGTCGGGATAGTTTTTTTATAATCACCCTGTATAGTAGGCGGTAATTATGTAATTGGTGACTACATTCCGTATGCATTTTCGTATTTCTTTCAAAATTTCAATTATAAAAGAAAATCATTATCACTTCCGATATTTTTTATGCAAATAAATTAAATTGTTTTCTAAAATTTGAAGTCCAGTAATAATATTTTTTGGTCATCTATCATTTCTAGTTACATACTCGGTTGGGCATGTAAATTTTAGGAGATTCGTCCAGCCTTGCATTAGAGATATAGTTATAGTATGCTTGCTCCTTGTTTCTTCTTGCTTCTCTAGACTTACTTGAAATTGAAATAAAAATGAAATAAAGTGAAACTATTACATAATTTTCGCATTTTACCGAATTTTACAATTTAATATTTAATTCAAATTCTGGATTGATTTATAACAGCATTCAGAAAAGTCAAAAAAAAATTTCATGTTTTCAATATTTTCAATTCAATTTTAGTACTGTTACCAATATTTTTAAACAGTTTTAAAACTGAATTTAATTTTGCCCTAAATTTAGAATTTATTTTGTTCTATTTATCTTGATTTTTAATTAATTTCAAACAATAAATTATACTTTTGAATCCATTTCTTTCTACTTTTCATTAGCTTTTAGAAATTTTTTCCCATTCCTCAGATTAAGTTTCTATTATATTTTGAACGGTTTTATTCATTTCTTCAATTTCCATTCTCTCAATGATTCCCTTAATTTGAAATAAAAAAATCAATTAGTATTCAAATTTAAATTAGTGGGTAACGATTTTTCTTCGAAATGACCATGGAAATTCTCTCATCTTCCTTATGAAATGCCAAAAACACGCGATCTTTATCCTTCATACCTACGATATTACGACCTCGAGAATAAATGAGAAAATTAAATATCCATACATCCTCCGACTCAAGAGAAGCATATTTATATGTCCACCCACTATGTCGGTGGACCAATAAATATCTCCTCCTCATTTCCTTACGTCGCGATGGAAATTATAATCAAGATTATTTATACTAGTATTATTTAACCGCTGGTCCTCGGACCTGTGTCGGACTGTGAGAAATTTCGAACAGCGTATATAGCTTGCACAAAATTTCAGATTTAATATAAATATTATACCATCTCTATATTGGTTTTTATGTGTGTCTTGACCGTCTACTGGTATGTAAATTATTTTTTCGCCTGTTCGTAATTTTTTTCCGGTCTGCAAGTTGTTTCTCCTATTTATTCATTTTTCCCGGTCTTCTCTCATTATATATATATATATATATATATATATATATATATATATTTTTTTTTTCCGGTCGGAAATTTGTTTATTCTATTTATTTATTTCCTTTCACTGTGTAAATTATTTTTCCTAGTTATTTATTTTTTGTTGGTCCGCAAATTATTTACCGAAATTACAAATTTTTTTGCCGGGTCGCCAATAATTTATTTTCCCATTTATTTATTTTTTCGCCGACCCCGTAAATTATTTCCTATAGTTACTTATCTATGGCCGGTCTGCAAATTTTTTCCTTCTATTTATTAATTTTTCTGCTCCGCAAATTCATTTTTCCTATTTATTAATTTTTTTCCGGTCCGCTCATTGTTTCTCCTATTTATTAATTTTTTTCCGGTCCGCTCATTGTTTCTCCTATTTATTTCCTCTCCGTATCCTCTTCAAACCTGAGACAAAACTAACTATTAATTTTTTTTTTTTCGATTTGTGTTTATTGTATGTCAAAACACCCTTTAAATAGAAAAAACAATTGAAAAAAATTAATTAATTAATTGATTTGGGTCGATATCTTTACTATTACCACTAGAGTTGGATACCCTTACGCATACCTACTAATTATAATGCCTATAATGATTCTTTTTTTCAAGTCTTAACTTGAAAAAAGAATCATTAAAACCATTTAAAGGTCATTAAAAACATTGAAAATGAAGGAACGAAGAGGATTAATTATTTCTCCTTATTTATCTTTAGCTGGCCTACAAATTGTTTTTTCCATTCATTAACCCTTTCCGATCCGCAAATTATTTCTTCTACTTATTAATTCTTTTTGCTGGCCCGTCAATTTATTCCCCAACCTTTCTTATATTTTAGCCATTTATATATTTCTTCTGGTCCGCCAACTAATTTTTCTATTTATTAATTTTGTCCCGGTCCGCAAAGTGTTTCCTCTGATTTATTTGTTTTCTTCCACTCCTTAAATCATTTCTTCTATTTTTTTATGTTCAGCCTGTGTCCGCCAAATATTTCTCCCATTAATTTATTTTTTTGCTGGACCGCAAATTATTTTTTCCAATTCCCGCCGATCCGTGAAAACACTCGTTTACTACCTGTAACTACCCGTTGTGGGTAGACGTATTTCATTGAAACTTGGTATACACATTATTTGGACCATTGGGGAAAAGATACCCGTTAAAATAAGCGCCACTTTTTCACTTGGTGGTCAAAAATTAGACTTTTTTTAAATATTTCTCCCCCTCGCCAATGGTCTATATATCCTATATACGAAGTTCCGTCAAAATACCTCGATTCAGAATGGTCCCTACATACATCTGAGTAGTGTCAGTTTATTTATAACCACCCTGTATTAATTAAACATCTTAATACGCACGCCTGCTATCGATACGTTACGATAATTTTTCCTAATTAAATTGTGTCGAGTGTGTCATTAAGACACTTTAATACCCAATCGCATCCGACGGTCCTCGAGCCAGGAATCGAAGCCCTCTCCATTAGACTTCATTAACGTTTCTTATCAGTATTGCGTCGATGTTTTGTTTTTAATTTAGAATAGCTGCTAATAATAGTCATCAGCATGTGTGAGAACACATTTCAATCCACCATTCTTCTCACGGCGAGACGTCGGATTATCGATGAACTAAAACAAAACGATTTCGAATATTGATTTCGACGTCTGGCATTTAATCGTGACTTTGAGGTGACCTATACTATGTATTGTTCCGAAGAATCAATTTGATGATTGAAAGAGTATTATGGGGATACATTGGAATTATTCCTCTGAATATGGTCAATAATAAATGATAAATGTGCCTGATAGTAATACGATATTCGGTTCTCATAGATTGTGTAGCTACTTATTTATATAGACACATGTCCTAATTTTTTTTTTTTTGCTTTGGCGATTTATAATTACTTGCCATCTCACTATACTGTAGTTGTGGTGCAATTCGACCATCTGGAACCGAAATTTCTTCCATAGAGACATTATTAAAATTCCCTACTGAATATGACAATTCTAAAAGTTTTCCCTGTTGAATCGAATGCTATGATTCACAAGACAACTGGTTTCTCATGTGGCCTACGAAAGGTGAAAAAGTATTGATAATGAATAATTAATCATATATTTCCTTCATGGAAAATACGAGAAACCGGGATCCCTACGGGCCATCGCCAATTACGCCAAAAATATTGCCAAAGAAAAGTAAAGTTTCCAATAATAGCAATATATATATATATAATATAATATAATTTGCAACTTTACTTGCCTTTCACTATATATATCATAACGTTGCTAATTGCAATCAAAGTAATTGTTAAAGTTGAGTAAAGTTGTCAAATATAGTTAGAAATTGCTGAAATATCGCTAATGGGGGGGGGGGGGGGAAATTCAACACTCACTATTGATTACAATACAATTCACCAGCGAATAAACCAAATATATGTTTGACAAATATGATAATTTTTTCATTTTTGTCGCACCACGGTCATTTTCTGCACACGACGGCTAATAAGACCGGGATCTACAATTTATTGCCGATTCCGAACGGCAGGCTTGTATTTCATACTCATCGAGAGGTTGGTGCGCTAACCCCTCGATGGGGGGGGGACTCCCTCCGGTAGCAATTTTTTCTACGGTCACGTCGCCGTTTCTGTTGTACCCCAATGTCAGGAAAGTTTTCTGACAACGACGAACCGGGTATCGAACTCGCGACACCTCTAAACACCCGTCGGTGCTTCGGGCGAGTATCTTATCGACCTGGGCTACCACGCCCGATTTTTAAAATACTTTTTTTTTTACATTATCGGAGTTTAATTATTCAGCGTTATGCTGGTGCTGCCACGCGTCTTCCATATTTTGGAATGGCAAGTACTTGGATTTTAATGTATGCAAATATCGCATTGAATGCCTGCCTGCGGTGATACATTTTCAAATGGGAGAGACCGTCTTTCAAAGTCTGAAAATTGCAAAAAACCAACTTCCCGTCACGAGACTTATCGCAGTAAATCCCTTTTGTAACAATACTTTCATAAAACACTTTTGGCAGATACAATAATAATAATTATTTTAATTTATTTATAATTATCTTAAAATACGAGTAATTGGTGAAAAGTTCAGGATAAATTTCAAAATTTTATTTTAAAAAAATGCAATTTTGCACTGACTTTTCGCTTTTCACAGAGATTGTTATTAAATAAATTAAAAATATATAGTTCAAAATTTTACTTATAGATAACACATCGAAGCGTGAATCCCCGAAGTACAGTAAATGTGATAAATCCGGTTATATTATACATTAAAACCGGCAATTATACATAATCACCGAGCATTTATGTAAGATTCATTAACTTCCTTATAAATAAATCCTTTTTACCGGTGGGTATGCATAGTACCCGAGTGTCGTTGGTAAATTTAATAAGTGCTAAAAAATTATCACTTTTATTAATACTATATAATAACCGATTTATCAGATTTACCGTAGCATATCGTCGCCCGTATGCCAGAAGCACAAATGTGCAAATTTTTCCTTTTTTTTTATCAGCTGGTTGAATACTTTACTTTGCTAAGTTTTGCCTGAAACATGAATCCCCTATTGAAAAACACGTATTGCAAAATATTTTGGGAAAATATCTTCCATAGAGTAACATGGGTAGACTAAACATTCGTATATCATTTCCAACAGTCTTTTTTTTCTTCCCAGGACATTTCATATTCGTGCTTCTGGTATAAGGGGGGGGGGGCAGATATATACAGTGTGGGAAAAAAGTCCGCAGAAACTTCAAAAATTCTTAAAAACCTGAAAAATAACAGGAATAAAAAACGGTTTGCAGGGTTAGCTAGGTCACGGGAATTTTTTTAAGACAGGAAAACAAAATAGCCGATAGGTGGTGGTGCTGACGTACACAAGTCTAAGAAAAGATACGCAAATAACGAACACAGAATGCCTCCAAATAGTTTATTACAGCAGTACGTGTCCACGTACTGCTGTACAACGGTGACCACCGTCGCCGCCACCAAACCAGAACATGACTCCCATTTTGTTCCCCAAAGGGGATATAAGCGGTTAAGAAGTCATGCTGGGAAAGCCTTTCAGCATCCAGGCCGGGAGAGCCACCACTCTCAGGTCGCAACAGCAGTAACCAACCCCCTCAGAGTAATCAGAAAAGCCAGCACAAAGTGACGTCCGACATCACTCCTCCCTCCGAAGAAAACAAAACAAACACCCCCACAGACACACACATGTTCGTCAATATGATACGGATAAAAAGGTAGGATAACCGATTTACATCGATTACAGACATTACACAGCAATAACACGCAACACGCCTCTATGACATATAATACAGATGTCAGAAGAAATCATTACGAACATCAGTGTTACACAATAATATTCATGTTCCACATGGCCACCACCACAGGGGATAACACATTGCAGGCGAGTCACAAATCCAGCAACGGCAGAGTGCAGCAGGTCCACATACACGATTTACAACGGTGAACTGGTTGTGGATTAGGAGCGCAAGTTCTTATAACCGTCCCATTAGCATATTTCCACCAAAGTCACACGTACCAACGCCACCTATCGGCTGTTTTTGAGGGTTTTTATTCCCCTGTCAAAAAAATTCTCGTGACCTAGCAATGCTAACCCTGCAAAACCGTTTTTTATTTCTGTTATTTTTTCGGTTCTTATTCATTTTTAAAGTTTCTACGGACTTTTTGGCCACGCTGTATATATATATACTCATTTAATAAAATTCCGGATGCACCCATCTTTCGGGAACGCTTCGATATCTCTTTGAGATGGGAAGCGCAGTGTGTCCGGTCCTTCAATATTCAATAGTCACCATATATGTTTTAGGGTGTAATATGGTAACACGGGGACATGTAACATGGGGAAAAAATGGGGATGATTGTTACACAAGTGAGAGAAATTGAAAATGTACGGGAAAAAGCAGTACCGTCTAAATTCATGGGCCCAACCCGAGCACGGCCCGGGGGCCTCAAGCGAAGAAGGGCCTCACAAAAATGAGATCTGGTTCAAATTTTCGAGAAGTTGTTTGGTAGGTCCTCAGAAAAATCAATTGGCCCGGGGGCTCGTGATACTCTTAAGACGGCCCTGGGAAAAAGTGAAAATTAATAGTAGAAATATTCGAAAAAATTGCTAATAGTGAAATCATTGAAAATCAATAATACGCTTAATCGAAAATAATTAAGAGAAATAATTGAAAATTAATGCGAGAAATAGTTAAGAATTAATGAGAGAAGTAGTTTAAAATTTTTGAAAAATGATTACAGAATCATATATATATAGTGCATGCTTACACTAATTTAGGGCCCCCCCCCGTTTGATTCTGAGCTTAGGCACCTTCGCCCACTCGTCAAGGCACGCCATTGATTGTTATCAAAAATTTCAAGAAATTTTAGTAGAGAAATTGATAGTGGGGTTGTTTTTTTTAGATTTTGGGTCGCAATTAAAAGAAAGTAATACACCCCTGGTATAGTATAAGACATTCTTCAAATGTTAAAAAAATAAATGCCGTTATTTTGAAACACCGAATTTCAATGTATGATGTTGTGCGAAAGATATTGATTCATAAAATTTAATTTTCCTACAGTCCATTACTCAAACCTACACAAGAACAGAATTACCTAAAAATAGTTCTAAACCGAGGAACGTGGGTGTAATTGAAGTAAAGGAATCGAAAAAGTACTTTCCTTCATTCAAAAACTTACATTTTCATTTTAAAAACCTTAAAAACATTCAGGAGGACCAAATACATAATCAAAAAATCATAGGAAATATAAATTTCAATGAATAAAACATTGCTTCACATATTTCCAGAAATCACGATTATTTAAGTTGTAATCAAGATTCTCTTGTTTGAGAGATAACACTCTCTCTACAATTAAAATTATAATTAAAATTCCCGTACTCTGAATAGTTCTTCTAAAAAACTACTCATCCGAATACAGCCAAACTTTCAGGATACCTTTATGAAACCATGGGAAAGAGGTTTATGTATTAAAAAATATAGTTAAATTTTCGACCACCAGGTGGGAAAGGGGCGCCTTTTTATTGAATTTTACATCTCCCCATATTACATTTAGCGTTTATACCAAGTTTCAATGGAATACGTCCACCAGAACGGGCACTATATAGGTCTGAGTATTGTTAGTATACCGACGGGCGCTACATTGGTCTGAGCATTGTCGGTATACTGGAACTACTCAGACCTCTGTTGCATCGGTTCTGGTGGACGCTGTTAAGACCGCCAAGCTGCACCATGCGCCAAAACCCTCCCACTGCGTGGGAGTAGAGGGGAGTTGCTGCCTTAGCACGAGAGAAAGAGCACGGGCCTTCCGTCGCTCTCTTGAGTGATGTTGTTTATAGCATAAGAATAAAGTTGTTTAAGTTTTCAAAGCCTTAATCAGATACAGTCCACTTGCTTGAGCAGAGTCAAAACATTTTGGTCAACATCGAGTCGGAGAAATCGAAATTAAGATGGACCAGACAACACTCAACCGCACTCGCGGTGCGATCAAAAGGAGGATTACACGAGTCCAGTTGGTATTACAAAACATCGATGAATCGAGTGAAGAAACTGATGTTGTGCTGTTACAACAATTAGTGAAAATTGAGGACATTCGAACGAGCATCGATGAACTCTTAGAGGGATACGCCGCCTTGCCAGCGGACGCACAACTAGATGATGCCTTCGACCAAATCGAGGAGATGGAGGCGAACGTAGACGCACTAGAGGTACGTTCAAAATGCTTAGTTTCAAAACTAAAAATCAAATCGGAAGATAACCAGGTCACTCAACCTGCAACCGTAAAATTGCCGGAGATTCCTTTGCCGAGTTTTTCGGGAAATCCGGAAGAGTGGAGCTCATTCAAATCGGAGTTCAAATCTTTAATTATAGACAATGAATCACTGAATGAAGCTCATAAACTTCACTATCTTCGAGCCTCGTTAAGAGGGGAAGCGAAACTTGTCGAAACGGTCGACGATACCTTCGACTCGCTTTTCGGTGAATCAGAGAAGCGATTTGAGAACAAAAGATTCATCGCTGATACACATATCAATGCTATTCTTAACCTTGAGAAAATGCATCATGAATCAGCTAAAGAGCTTCGAAAAATGGTGAATACTATCCTGAGACATCTCAGAGGGCTCAAACTCATAAACCTTGAGATGAATAAGCTAACTGAGATACTGCTTGTTAATGCTATTTTGCCTAAGCTAGACCGTGAGTCACGCAAGCAGTACGAAATGTCGCTGAAAAACACGGAATTTCCCGTTTTCCCATTCGGGAAATTCAAAGAAAGAGTTGTTCTCGAAGAAGGAGTCAAGTGCTTGAAAATACTCGAGTTTCCTACGCAAAATCTAAATTCGATACATTTCCAAAACCTAAAAGTCTGATAGCCAAAGCGAATGCAAAGCAAAATTCTGCCCCATTTGCGGAGAGAATCATCCAATTTATAAGTGTAGAACTTTTCATAGCCTTTCTATTGAAGAGAGAATATACGAAGTAAAAAATAAAAAACTGTGTTTTAACTGTCTGGAATCCCATAGAGTAGCCGAGTGCGGCAGCGATAAGAGATGCCGTATGTGTGGGAAGAAGCATCATTCGTTAATCCATAGAGAGAATGCACAACCACAAAAACCAAAACAAAATGAGTCCCCCACTGAAAGAAAAGAAATCGGGTCTTGTGAGACCAAGAAAGAGAAAACGACAGACTCATATGCCGCATCTTCCAGTGTTGACAATTGCTTACATTCCAGCGAGAAAAGGGGATGCGTTCTGTTGTCAACAGCAATAGTTTACATTCAGAGGCCAGCTGATGGGATGTTTCCAATACGGGCTTTACTCGACGCCGGCTCTCAAGTCAGTTTTGTCACAAATGAGGTGACAGACTCTTTACGACTTCGGGGAGACACTGTAAACGTTCCTATTGCAGGACTGAATGACTCTATTCTGAACATAAAGAAAAAAGTAACAACGCTAATCACTAACCGCGAAGGGGACTATAGTAAAAAACTCGATCTTTTAGTTGTTCCCAAGATAACAGATTTAACGCCGTCAAAGCGTTTGGATTTGACCTGCGTTGAACTTCCTAGAAACTTGAGTTACGCGGATCCCAACTTCAATATTCCGCAAAAAATAGACGCATTGCTGGGTGCAGAAATATTTTACGAGTTATTGGAGAACAACCAAATAAAATTGAAAAATGAGCCTATCATACTTCAAGCATCTGTGTTTGGTTGGATAGTAACAGGGACATTTTAGAATGCGGTAACCTACAACAATCTCCATTGCCATTTAACGAGTTATCGGGATGAGGTTGAAAAGGGTTTGGCGAAGTTCTGGGAACTGGAGTCAATTGGGATAATGGATGATCCTAAATTCAAGGAAACCGACGAGGCCAAACAGTTGTTTGACAAAACAGTCTGTTTCAAAGACGGACGATATGAAGTTAGCCTACCATGGAAGAGAGATTGGACAGAGCTAAATGATAACTTTAGTGTCGCAGAGAAACGATTACAGAGCCTTCTCAAGAGGATGCGGTACGATCCGACTATGTTTGCTCAGTATCGTGAAGTACTAGACAACTACTTAGATCAAGGGATTATAGAGAAAGTACCAGACGCGGAAAACACTGATGGAAAACCAGTATATTACTTGCCACATCAAGCAGTATTTCGAGCAGAAAGCGTCACGACAAAAATGAGAATTGTATTCGATGCAAGCTCTCACAAACCAGGTGAACTGTCCTTGAATGACTTCCTTTGGACAGGTGTCAACTTAAACCCGAACATTTTTCATTTGTTGACGTACTTTCGTCTCAACAAAATCGCGTTTCTTGCAGATGTCGAGAAAGCATTTCTACAGATTTCTCTTGCGGAAAAAGAAAGAGATGCAGTGAGGTTTCTATTCACCAATGCAAGTTGCATCAGCGATCATGCCAACGCGCAAGAGTTTCGATTCAAAAGAGTATTATTCGGCGTCAATGCCAGCCCATTCTTACTTGCTGCTACGATCAAAACACACATAGAAAAACAACGCGACAATTATCCAGTTGCAACTCAAGTGCTCGACACCTGTGTTTACGTCGATGATCTAGTGGCTGGAGAAGACAGCGTGGCAGAAGCATTGCGAGTCTCTCGGGAAACTAGAGAGATCATGAGAGGTGCCAACATGAATCTTCGTAAATGGATATCTAACGATCCTAGGCTGATTCATCTATGGGAGAAAGAGGGATTTGACGTCCATCCTCAGCATACGGACGGCATCGACATGCACAAGGTTTTGGGATTGTCATGGGAGGCTTCTCATGATTATCTAGCCATGGATATCATGGACCTTGTGGAATTCCTGAAAAAAAACAAAAATACGAAACGCTTCTTATTGCAAACAGCAGGTAGAATCTTCGACCCCATTGGACTTCTTAGCCCATACACGATTAGGCTGAAGTGTCTATTCCAAGAACTGTGGCTTCGAAAATTGCTATGGGACGATGAGCTTCCAGCGGATGTCAAGGAGAAATGGATTCAATGGTGTCTGGAACTTCCCCGCTTATCCGAACTACGAGTGCCGAGGGTCATTCTCGATCTTTCTGAAGATGACTCGAATGAAATAGAGATTCATTGTTTTTCACATGCCAGTCAAAGAGCCTACGGAGCAGCGGCGTACCTCAGAGTCCGGTTCAGGGACCATATTTCCGTGAACCTGATTGCTTCCAAAAGTAGAGTTGCGCCACTGAAGAACCTTTCTCTACCGAGGTTGGAGTTACTCGGAGCACTACTCGCGGCAAGATTAACCTGCGAGATTGAGAAAGTCGTGAGAAGAAAAAGACCATGTCAGACCTACTTCTATTCCGATTCACAGATCGTATTGTTGCGGATAAAGGGTTCAGTAAAAAGATGGAAACCATTCGTCGCAAACCGTGTGAACGAAATCCAAACTTTGACAGAAAAAAACTGTTGGTTCCACTGCCCTGGGAAAGACAACCCAGCCGATTTGGTTACCAGAGGCATCAGTGCTGACGCTCTTTTGCACAGTGACAGATGGTAGACCGGACGGAGATTCTTGATGAGGGAAGAGCTTGCTTATGAGGACTCACCACCTGTGGTTACCGAACTGTTTGAAAGTGAGTACTCCAAAGAACTCAAAAAAGATTCGAACAGTAATTTTGAGGACACTAACTTGTCTTTGACTCTAACTACCAAGAGTTCTCTCATTGAATATATCTTAAAAATTAACAGTAGTTACGTCACAATATTACGTATATTGAGTTTGTATTAAGATTTGCCTATAATTTGAGATCTTGTGAAAAACGTGCAGGTAACTTAATGAGACAGGAAATACAATTTTCTGAAAATCTCCTGATAAAAATCATTTAAGGGTTGGAGTTTAAGGAAGAAATCGAAAGGCTTAAGAGGGGAGAGGCTCTAAAGGGTAACTCCAAGTTAGCTTCCTTGAACTGTTTGACGATGATGGTATTTTGAGAGTTGGTGGAAGACTTCAGAATTCCAATCTAAATACCAACAGTAAATTTCCCATGTTATTGCCATCTAACCATCCTCTCACCATGATCATATTGAGATACTACCATTTAAAGTATTTGCATATTGGTGCACAGTCGTTATTATATCATGTGAGACAAAAGTTTTGGCCAATCAATGGTAGAAATCTTTGTAGGAAGTTAGCAGGAGGCTAATGAGTACATGAGTGTCTTATTTGTTTCAAAAACAAACCGGTACTGCAAAGTCAACTTATGAGTAGTTTACCAAGTACTCAATGGAGTACTGCCAGGATCACCGAAGTGTTCCATGGCAACGAAGGAAAGATAAGAGTTGAAAATATACGTTTGCCCAGTTGCAAAATTTTGAAAAGAAGTGTGAGAAATATTTGTGTTTCACCTATTGAGTAAGAATTATTTTTGCATTTGCGTATAACATGTCCTAATGTATTTATATTGTATATTCATTTCATTCACTTATTCAGGACATTAATTTTTATTGCGTTATTCATTCTATTTTGAAAAATTTCGTATTGTATGTATTGTATAATTGATAATTGAAATTATGTCATTTCAACCGGCGGGAGTGTTAAGACCGCCAAGCTGCGCCATGCGCCAAAACCCTCCCACTGCGTGGGAGTAGAGGAGAGTTGCTGCCTTAGCACGAGAGAAAGAGCATGGGCCTTCCGTCGCTCTCTTGAGTGATGTTGTTTATAGCATAAGAATAAAGTTGTTTAAGTTTTCAAAGCCTTAATCAGATACGGTCCACTTGCTTGAGCAGAGTCAAAACAGACGCATTCCATTGAAACTTGTTATATACATCTTATGAACAATGGAAAAAAAAAGTAAACTGCAATAAAAAAGCATCACATTTTCACCTGGTTTTCAAACATTGAATTACTTTTTTATTACAGAACAAAATCTCTCTCTCCCTCATGGTCTCATTTAGATATCCTGAAAATTTGGCTGCGTACGAATGAGTAGTTTTTGAGAAAAACTATTCAGAGTACGGGGAACTTTGATTATGATCACCCTGTGTTTATGAATGGTTTTCAAATATTTTTCGCCGTGTTATCAACTGAACAATTACCTTTATTTTGAATCATTTTTTGTTAAATTTCATTGATGCCATGTTATTTCATCATCGTGCAAGCTCGTTTTAATGATTTTTTTTTAAAAAACGTGTAAAATATCAAGTATTTGAGATATGAAAAATTTTGTGGTGACATTGGATATCATACACAGTCAAATACATTTCGTAAAAGTTTGAAATAAATCGATGGTTAAGGTATCCGACAACCTTTCTTGTCACTTTTCTTTAAAATGGTTCTGGAGTGAACTTTAAATACATTTTTTGATAGAAAGTGTCTCGAAATGGTGAAAACAGTGACAAATTTTGGTCTATTATATTTTCGTTTTTATGTCAAATTTTAGGCAAAATTCATGTGATATTCGAAACACGATCGCAAAAAATTTTATGAATGAAATTCTTCGTCATTTTCACAGTGCATTTAGCTAGTGATGTTGCAGGTTATGAACCAAAATTTAAAGGATTGCATGATATGTTCATAAGTTACACCAAAATATGTTTAAGTACGTGTGAATTTTTTGAAATTTCATCCTACATTTTGTCTATAGAACACTGTAGTTCAAAAAATATATGTGATAGACCTTAGATTTCGGTTCATAACCTCAACAATATATAGCAAAATATCACATTAAAATTTCGTAAGGATGCAATGCATCAATTTTTACAAATCATGTCACAAAGTCAAGTAAAATGTAAAAAAAAAATAGCGTTCTTCGTAAAACACGTTTAAAGTCTTTATTCGCGTATTACTTGTATGTAAAAACGCAACACTAAAGTGAACGTAATTTGGATTCTAAGCATCATAAGGACCGTTTTGTAGTAACAACAAATAGGGATTTTATAAAAATGAAAATCCATATTTTCTTCCAAAATGACGTTTTCAACGCAGTCGGATACCTTAATTAATATTTTCAATAATATTTCTACATAAGAACAATTTTTTAGTATGTTGAAATGTAGGTTACACCTTAATATAATATTGCGTTGCATTTCCAGAAATCTCGTCATTTATTCAATCGAAAAATGTCGCATGTTATTCCTCTCTTAAATTTGAGCGATGGCCGCTGCTCATAATATTTGTACCAATCGTTAGATGTCTCAAGAATAAAGAAATAACGCGACGACACGACGACCTACGATGTCTTCCACACAATTAGGATTATGTTTTGCGGAGGACGTATAAAGAGATGAAAGACCGTGACCTACGGCCATTCCCCGAAGTTCCGTTTCTTTTTCATCCGACGTTGCAGGACTGTTGAGATGCGAAATTACATCGCGGGACACACAGGGATCTGTAACGTGTGAAAGTGGTCGGAACGAAGTTAATAAGATATCACCCACGTATATCTGGGCCATTAGTTACGATTTGTTGTTGCTGCTGTTGGATGGGGGGGGGGGGCTAAAGAAGAATTACACGTGCAGCTGATATTTCAACATGAGGCGTGATGATGTTTCTCCAGCCTGATACGGTCACGATTTCATCGTTATGTCCTATTATTATTATCATCCGCGTCTTCTTACTTAATTGCTTTATACCGTACACTCCTGAAGCTGCTGGTTTTTATCAGAGACATTTTTTTTGGCCCTGTCTGGCTTGGCGTACTATTCAATCGCGAATGTACCTCGTGAACCATGTATCATAGCTGCCAACTTTTGAAAATGAAAATTCGGGAGATTTTTCGCGCGAACCCGTATTTTATGCTAAAACCACTCCCTAATAGATACGAAAGGGATTTTTCCAAATAAAATAGGGATTTTTCCAAATAAAATAGGAATTTTTCACACATAAAATTAAAGCGTAGGGAATAAAATCCCTACTCAAAAATTGAAATCAAATAAAATAGGGATTTTACACACATGGAAGTTAAACCCTTAGGTATAGAATCCCTACGCGAAAAACAAGTGAAATTGGAGGCCAAAACTTCAATGGTGATCTAAAAAAATATATACAGTCGAATCCCGTTTCAACGAATACCGCTGTAGCGAAAATCTCGTTTTAACGAGCACTTTTCTAATCCCTCAAGTAAATTTACATAGGAGCAACGCAAAAACCTGGAATTCCTTTATAACGAAGTGATTTCTCCGGTCTCTTGGAGTTCGTTATAACGGGATTCGGCTGTATGTTATGTTCAATCAGGAACGATGTGTGAGCAGACATTCTGCGCTAATGACCCCAAAATCATAGGAAGATGAAGAAAAAAAAAGTCAATTCTTGAAGAACACTGACTTTCTGTGACACTTGCTTGGAATATTGTTTTGTGCATAACAATATTCATGTTTTGTTATTGCACGTACGTAACTTCAACAAAAGAAGAAGTTCTGACCACATGCGCGTCACTATAATCTTCAATTATTATCCAGGACTATTGACTGCTAAGCTATTTGCCTGCACGATAAGACAAACAACTTTTCTTGTCACCATCAGAGGGTTTGTAAAACTTCCTTAAACAAGGCATTTCCCACTATTTTCCCCATTTACGACATGTGACGTCATTTCGAAAGGGGTGAAAAAAAGAGGCAAAATACTTTTTGCTCCACAAGAAATTCCTTATGGATTGTTTTCAGAAGCATGGATTCTTTTTAAAGTGGGGAATTTTTAGGGACAATTAGGGATTTTTTTGTGATTTTCGTAAAAATTCGGGAGATTTAAGAACCTTTCGGGACGTCGAGAGATGAAGCTAAAATTCGGGAGACGCCCGGAAAATTCGGGAGACTTGGCAGCTAGGATATATGCTAGATTTACTGCACAAGGGAGGGCCAAATGTGGCCCTCGGAATCATCTGACGTGGCCCGCGCTCAAAAATAGTTTTTTTTTAAAAGAATTAAAGAGTCACATTATTAGATGACTTGAATGACTCGTGGCACGTATACGGATCATTTAGGTGACTTGGGCGGGTTTGTTCTAGATAAATCAAGTGGCCCGAGGTACATTCTCACTCCATTCAAGTGATTCGTGGCGCAGTTCCAGATCACTTAAGTGACCAGGAACACATTTAAAAACTACTTAAGTGACCTGGGGTGCTTGTACAGGTAACTGGAGCTACCCGCGATGAATTAACAGATCAATTTAAGTGACTCGCAGCACAGTTCCAGATCCCTTAAGCAGCACATTTACAGATCACCCAAGTGACCCGCGACATGTTTTCCACCTAATGAAATGGCCCGTACTCTCCAAAAGGTTGAGCACTTTTGTCGTATATATTCGCATGGAAAATTTCCAATGAATTGGTAGATGTAGGAACATGGCGCGTGTATAGTTATATGCGTAGCCCTAATGTATTCATGTTGGTGGAGTTATGCTGTTTTTCTTGTTTAAATGGTGCTGCTATCTGTCTTCCATATTTAGAAGCGAAAATGACAAATGGCTGAATTTCCATGTTACGTCAGCATCTTGTTGAAGGTCTGCCTGCTCTCTGCGGAGAAACTTTTTCAAATGGGCCACCGGCGAGCATTCGCGCCTCAAAGTTATAAAATCTGAAAGCAGAAAAACTTCAGGGAACCACCACTATACGAAGGTTTCAAACAGCCGGTCGATGTGAAGATATATTCAGGAAAGAGAGGAAATTCAACTGCCCTCTTGCGGGGAATCGAACCCGCGTCTTTTCACTTTTTTCGTTGAACGCCCTAGACCATGGTTTCCCAAACTTTTTGTTCCATCGCCCCCTTCATCAGAAATTTCTGTTTCTCATCGCCCCCTAATTCAAGTGTACCCATAGGATCATATGTCAAGTCCATAGCTTCTATCGCCCCCCTGGATTATCCCATCGCCCAGCAGGGGGCGATATTGCCCACTTTGGGAAACACTGCCCTAGACTACAAAAGCAACGGATATCTCAATCTTTCCTTGGAGCTCGTGTGCACTGAACGGGACCGTACATGGACAGTCAGACCTCACTCAGGCCAAAGCTCACAATTGCTGCCACTGCCACCAGATGGCGACTTATCCGTGGGTAATTATCGTTCCGGTATTCCCCACACACAAAAGCAGCTGAATTTTCTCTCTTTCCTAAATATATCTTCTCATCAGCCAGCTGTTAAAAACCTTCGCATGGATAGCGGAGAGTGACATCATCCTCGAACCACCACTATGCCACTAACGGGGGTTCAAACCTGGATCATCATCATAGCGATGAGAAGCACTGAATCCTGCACGCAGCTGACAGAGGAGCCCGTTTGGCACAGACACTAGTGGTTTCTCAAAATCTGACTCAGCTCTTGTCGGAATACAGTTCTACAATCCACGATATAAATGCTTAGGAGATTTCTTACGGCTTGTCCTCAAGACGTTTCATCGCTTTAACGAAAGCCCTGGCGAGGTAAAAATATACACAAATGACTATAAGGTGCAAAACCAACACTTTATGCATTCAGTACCGTCTAGCGGTCCAGCGATCACGCTATGACGTATGACGGAAATTGCTTGTTTGGATGCATTATACTACTCTTTGAAGTTTTGCTCATGATTTCTGAATCTGCATTAGAATCTCGGGTTTCATATTCATAGGGTCTGTAAATATAAGAGGTTGATACATTTTTTTCGCGTGTAACCTTTCCAGCAAATCCTTGGGCATCGGTGTTGCTCGTTTGGGAACATGACGATGTATATAGAGGGTGCTACTTAAACTGAGGGTCAGCACTGTAAGGGGGGGGGGGTAGAACACGCCAAAACAAACAACTTTCACCATACAATTGGGGTCGGAAATCAAGCGGCGATCCGCGACAGGGCGCTTTCTCTTGAACTTTTCGCAGAACCCACCATTCAGCTGCTATTCATCCGTCAGCAGGTGCTGCCTTATTTACTTCGAAATGTACCAACAAATCTTCGTTTGTGGTTCCAGCACGGCGGAGCGCCAGTACATTCCATCAGGATTGTGTAGAAGTACCTGGACATTGCCTTTCAAAACAGATGGATTAGATGGTGCACCCATCGTTCCCCCCCCCCCCCAAGATCTCCTGCTCTGTCTTCCCTAGATTTTTTTTTCTCTAGGGACAGCTGAATAGCGTCGTTTACGAGACGCCCAACGAATAACCAGAGGACCTCGTCGCCCGAATTAGCGTCGCGGCTGCAGACGTTCGTGAAAAATGTCAGTAATCTTCCAACGTGTACGCTATTACCATAGCTGCCAACTTTTGAAAATGAAAATTCGGGAGATTTTCGCGCGAACCCGTATTTTATGCTAAAACCACTCCCTAATAAATACGAAAGGGATTTTTCCAAGTGAAATAGGAATTTTTCACACATAAAATTAAAGCGTAGGGAATAAAATCCCTACTCAAAAAATCTGAAGTCAAATTAAAATAGGGATTTTACACACATGGAAGTTAAACCCTTGGGAATAAAATCCCTACGCAAGTGAAATTGGAGGCCACAACTTCAAAATGACCTAAAAAAATAAATAAATATTGTGTTCACAATCAGAAACGATGTGTGAACAGACATTCTGCGCGAATGACCCCAAAATCATCGGAAGATGAAGGGAAAAAAAGCGCTTATTTTTGAAAAAAACTGACTTTTTGTGACACTTGCTTGATGTTTTTTTTTTTCATTTCACACGAGTGATGATGTCGGTCTTTCCACCATGTGACGTATGTTTACCTTCCTTAAAAAGGGAATTTCCCCATTTACGACGTGTGATGTCATTTCGAAAGGGAAAAAAAGAGGCAAAAGACTAAAAGACTTTTTTAAAATGAAGTAGTGAATTTTTAGGAACAATTAGGGATTTTTTGTGATTTTCGTGAAAATTCGGGAGATTTAAGAACTTTCCGGGAGGTCGAAGGATGAAGTTAAAATTCGGGAGACTTGGCAGCTATGTATTACGTCCGTCGGCGATGGGACGTCTGTATTACAGCTGGTGGTCGCTCACCTGAAAATTTGTTGTAAAGTTTTCTAAAATAATAGATCCTTTGTCCTTTATTATTCGTGCTTACTGTGTTCTCCGTTTTCACTACGCAAGCGCCCTCTGATGGCTTGCCGCCTGCTTTCCGACCCCACATTGCATGGTGAGAGTTGTTTATTTTGACGAGTTCTATCAGCTCCCCTACAGTTCTGACCATCAGTTTAGTTACACCCTGTGTAATTGCTATACCCGATCTACAATGTTACAATGTCAGTAACACGATGTTTAATAAGATGTGCATTGAATCATGGGAATCCGGAAACGCATTCGTATCAGTCATTGTCCAATGAAACGTTTCGAATACATTCCGGCAGATTCTCACCTCGATGATGAAATCGACTGAGTCTCGCGCGAAACTCCTCTATTCTATACAGAGCTATTCAGATAGACTCCAGTTGTACAGGGCATACAGTATTACGAACATATAGTGCGTGTGTTTGATATTATACGTATATTGATGGTATAATTGGGTTGAAGTATGCGGATAGCGTTCGGGGGTGGGGTTCAACTAAGTGCACACGTGCATTTGCTGCTGGAGGGTTCATTAAAATTGAATCTGTACTTGTGCACGACATGAAAATCATTTCGAACAATACTAACAATTCAAATTACAGACTCTGGCCATGTATTTCACTCTAGAATAAAATATTTTAATTGTCAATAATCATACAGTCGAATCCCGTTATAACGAACTCCAAGAGACCGAAGGTATCACTTTGTTTTAACGAAATTTACAAAGGAATTCCAGGTATATGTATTGCTCCTACGTAAACTTATCTGGGGGTTTAGAAAAGTGTTCGTTGAAACGAGATTTTCGCTATAACGGTATTCGACTGTATAAGGCAGTGTTCTTCAACGGCTGGTTCGCGGACCGGTAGAGGTCCGTGAGAATTTCCTGTCAGTCCGCGGAACATTTCGTCGGCTTCATTATTTTCGATTTGATACACGCATATTATACCGCATTGACATTGGTTATTACGGTATTTTCGGTACGTTTAGGACCCAATTTTTGGCAAAAAACGGTTTCCTTATGCACGGTGTTAAAATACCGTATTTTTGCCGTCAGCGGGTCTGTAAAATATTTCTCCCACTTTTTTACACTTAAATAAGAGTCGGCTTCGCTTAATGGGGGTAACGGGTTAACTCATACGCCGCTTATACGAATAAAATCATCCGGAGCCAAAATTTCTCCCATAGAGACAATGTTGTATACTACACTGCTCAAAACAATTAGGGGAGCAAGCAAAAAAGTGAAGAAAACCGTGCGAGACAGCCACGTATTGGCATACAATAGATAGTACACGCGCATCAATGCGCAATACAGAAAAAAGACGTAAAAAAATTTGGAATTAAGCTTTAATTCTTTGAAAATATGGAAAAAACATGAAAAGATGATTTTAGGGCAACAATTTGGTTACATGTAAACGATAAAAAAAAGTACTGTTTAGACATGATGCATGAGTTTTAATAGGGCGTGTGGTCTCCTCGAACAGCTAAGACTGCTGCACACCTGTTTGCCATGGATGAGATGAGGTTATCGATCAGACTTTGGGGAATACTGTTCCACTCCTCAAGAAGTGCAATCTCCAAGTCTCGGACAGTAACAGGCGGCCTTGGTCGCCCAGCAATGCGTCGTCCATCAGGTCAGGAGAGCACGCTGGCCATTCCATACGCTGTATTGTTTCAGCTTCAAGCATGTTCTCCACCAGACGAGCTCTATGCGGTCGGGCATTATCATCCTGGAAAACAAAGGAATCTCCAATGGCTCCAGCGTAAGGGATGACATGAGGTCGCAGTATCTCGTCTGCATACCTTCGGGCCGTCAAAGTGCCATTGCGAATGATACGCAGGTCCGTACGTCCGCCTATGCTGATTCCACCCCATACCATCCAACCAGCTCGTCTGTATTGTGACCTTTCACGAACGAATGCGGGGTTATTTCGAGTGCCCCTGTCCCTCCATACCAGAACACGTCGGGTGTCACACTCCAGACTGAATCGGGACTCGTCTGTAAACAGCACTTGGCTCCAATCATGTTGCTCCCAATCTCGATGTTCACAGCCCATCTTCTTCGGGCCGCACGGTGGCGTGGGGCCAACGGAATGCAGACGATTGGCCTACGTGCATAGAGCCCTCCCTCATGAAGCCGATTACGTACTGTTTGGCTGGACACCCTTCGTCCTGTTGCCAAGAGCAACCGTCTTTGCAGCTGCGTAGTTCCTCTGTTCTGTTTCGACGGGCTGTTAACCGTACATACCGGTCATCAGTTGCTGTAGTGGCGCGTGGCCGACCTTGCCCTGGTCGACGTCTAACATTTCCTGTTTCTTGGAATCGATTCCACAGCCTTGCAACAACACTTCTGGCGACTCCAACAGCGTCCGCGACACTACGTTGTGTTTGCCCGGATTCCAGTCTGCCTATAACACGCCATGCCATGGATTTCGGTAAATCACGTTGTTGAGACATCCTCAAGTCACCTTGTCTGAAAAAAAAATACTGCGCAATCGAATTTCACAGTTACGGCAGTAAAACAGACGTTTCTGCAACATCCCGATTTCTGCCCTTATCTCCTTTTTCTGGTTTTTGACGTCATGAACTTTGATTTGCATATGAAGTTTTCTTCTTCCGTTTCCTGCAAGGCTTTAAATTATGGATGATTCATTTTATGTTACTTATCGGTATACATCTTTGCGTAATTTTGTTAAAACCATGTGCTCCCCCAATTGTTTTGAGCAGTGTAGTTCCCTGGTTAATCGAACATCACGTTTCACGTGACAACTGTTAATACACATCAACTGCTATGTATATAATATTTTTATTTTGGTAAATGGCAAATACGTTATCACAAGTTGAAAATTTGAAAAAAATCTAGGTTTAAGAGTGGGTTATACTGGACTCGAAACATCCAAGTTGCCTCCAGCTTGTATATTTAATTATTTCATTTTTTGTTCCCTGTTGAGCCCATAAAGGACGCTACTTTCGCAATGAAAACTAAAAATCATTGGTATCGTGTGTGTGATCGTTGCAATTCAATATAATTTTTTTGCCATTTCAATGTCTAATTTATTCCAGAAGCTTTTTCATTCTCTGATATTTTTTCATTAGCTCCCAATATAATAAACTATACTAAAGATTTTAAACGGTAACTGAATTGTATCCCGTATAATCGAATGCGCCGCTTGATCGGATATTACGCGCTGTAACCGTTGATATTCGTTTAAGCGGGACCGACTGTATTTTCAAGTATCCTTCCTCGGTCTCTACATTATTACTTTAATTCATTAATATTTTTCCTGGTCCGCAAATATTTGTTCTACTTACAGTAGTCATTTTTTGTCGGTCCGCAAATCATTTTTCCATTCCATTAATGTTTTTGCCGGTCTGATAATCATTTCTCCTATCAGGAGTGTATTTTTTGCCGGCCAGTAAATTATTTACAATTATTTTTTCTTATAGTCCGAAAATTAATTCTACCATTTATTTATCTTTCCGGTCCGCAAATCCTTTCGACCATTCATTTATTTTCTGCCGGGGCTCAGATTATTTCTTCCACATATTTCGATTTTTTTTTTCAGCCCTCTAATGATTTCTTCCATTCATTCAGTTTTGGCCAGTCCGCAAATCTATTCCCCCATTTCGGTTGGTCCGTGGTATTTTTCAACCATTTTCATTGGCCCATCATTAAATCGTTGTTAAAAGGTTGAAGAATACTATTGTAGAGGAACCCCTATCCAATGCTTTGAATAATGTTTTTGAACCCATGTTTCTGGTAACACAATGTTTTGAACGGGTAATGTTCGGTTCAAAATCTGAAAACCGTGTCTCTAACCGATAAACGTTCTCTTCAGCCAATAACGTTCAGTTCAAAATCCGAAAACAGTGTTTTTGAATTCAGTGTTTCAGATAACAGTTGATATAATAATGTTTTTTATTCAATGTTTTGCTCGAAAGACAATATATATAACAAGGTTTTCCAAACATGTTTCAAATGAGAGGCAATAAAATCGTTTTTGTACAATGCTATACATTTTTAAACTGATAAACAGCAGCATTTTTTAATCAATGCATAATGATAACATAATGACGATGATTTAAAACCCAATAATATATCCTCTGGATTTTTAAACTAATAGGCAATAACAATATTTTTAACCAATGCTTCTGATAACATGATGGCGTTTTAAAACCGATGATTCAGCAATTAACAATTACTTGTTTTCGAACGAATGTTTTGGATAACAATGTTTTAGATAATATTTTTGATGGCAGTTAACATTTATCTACCTTCAAACACTGCTACTAAACGGATGCTTCCGATATACATTGTTTTCGAACACATAACGGTTTTCAAATCAATCAACTTTGAATCATTGCATATGGTATTCATGTTTTTCGAATCAAGGTTTTAACAACATCCGATAACAATGTTTTAGAGAACCAATGCTTCCAATAACAGTGATTTTTTAAACAGATAACCAGGGCCGTCTCAAGTGCATCATAGGTCCCCTGGCCAAGTGCCTTTTCTGAGACACTACCTGACACATTCCCGAAAAATTCAACTTTTTCTTATTTTTCTGAGGCCCCCGGGCCATGCCCGGGTGGGCCCATACGTTAAGACGACACTGCAGATAACTATTTCTGAATCATTGTTTCGGGTCAGGTGATGCTATATTTTGAAATGAATGTTTTGAACCGATGATGTTCAGTTCAAATACTGAAAACAAAGTCTTGAGTTGATAACATTCGGTGACAATGCTTTTGTTTACTGAAAATGATGTTTCTAATATAGCTTATAAAATAACAATGTTTTTCATTGTTCAATATAAAAATAATTTTTGCTACTTTTATAACAATGCAATCAATGCTTCCGAAACTAGATAGTAACAATATTTTTGGACCAGCGCTTTGAGAAACAGATGGTAAACAATGTTTTTAATTCAACATCACCACTTTAATCGATCTCAAATAATTCTTTCGAAAAGCTATGTTTTAAAACCAGTGGTTTAGATAGCAGACGAAAACAATATTTCAAAAAAAGTAATGTTTACATATGGTGTTAATGTTAATATGGTGAAATATTTTTGAAAATGATTCGGTTAGCAATGTTTTCAAAACAATAGGTCATGTATCAGGTATAACAATATTCTTAAACCCACCGATAAACACTTGCGGCATTATTACCAAAACGCTCGAAACAATAAACATGGACATCGTTCCCGAAACAATGATTCATATATCGGATAACAATATTTTTCAACCCACCGGTAAAGACTTATGGCATTATAACCGAAATGCTCTAAACATAGACAATGCATGGAAAAACAAAAATTTGTTTTACGAAGCAGATCAATACTGTCACCACCATGAAGACAGACAAAGCACCAAATTGGTGACAATGTCACGCAGTAAAAATCCAAAAACAGTAAATACACTCGCTACAATCTTAAAAATTAAATTATTTCAATTACATTCTCCTCTGGAAAGAAAGAAATTTTGAAATACTTAATTCCTTTCCCACACAATCTATTCGCCCCCGAAGGAAATTTAAATTAAATTTATCACGACATCTTCTCAACGACCCTTCAAAAATTTCTCCTCGTGGTTTTTATTGTTTCACGTAAATCACGCTCGAAATAACTTGTTTCACGCGAACCAAATCTCGTCCGGAAACACACACAACAATGTGACTCCTTTCTCATCACTCCCCCTCCCCCCTCTTCTATGTAAATAATTATTATTACTCGTGTTAACATGTTCAAACAAACGAAACAGATAGCAAGTGACACGTTAAACTAGACAAAACAAATATCTGAAGAGGAATCTCGTTTCTTCTCGCGTGGATATACGAGATTGCCATTTTTCTCTCTTGTCCGTCTTGGGAAATTATTCTTACTTTTGGTTGAAATGACTCGGTTTCGCGGAAGAATGAAATTTATCTTTGTTTTTTGTTTATATCCGTTATTGTTATCGTTATTATTATTGTTATCATCATCGAACGATTCATTGAATATACGTTTTGACGTTTCCAATTTGTACGTTTCGGAAACTATTTTTCGTTTCTTTTTTTTAAGCTGAAATGTGGAATTTCGAACGCGTTTGGTTGTCAAGTTTCATTATTTACGTATGCTGCAAACATTTGTGTTTGTGTGCAGTTTCAAAGTAATGTTTTTCTCGGTATTATTTTTGAAAAATAATGTTTTTTATAATATTGAACGTATATTTTCGTTGAACATAATTATATCCGTGGTTGCCTCAGGTCAGTAAAATATGTGATTTATGAATAAAAGCCCAAGATTTCGTGATTTCTTTACCCAGTTCTTGTCAGAACATTTCCTGACCAGTTGCATTACTTTAGTTTAAGAAAAATACATTTCTGTTTTAAACTTTATAATCGATAGTGTGGTTCCAAAACGCCAATATTATAAGGATAAAAAAGTATTATAAAGTATAAAACACGTATTATGAAAGATTCGGTCCAAAAATATTTTTATCGGATTTTGAACCGAACATTATCGATTTAAGAGCATTATCGAAAGAATCGACTCACAAACAATGTTACCCCGGAAGTGTTGGTTCAAATTTTTTTTTCCTCGAAAGCATCGGTTTAAAGACACTTCTTTTTTCAAGCCGAGCACAACTCAGGTCTATCGCCATGGGCAATTTACTACCTAGTGAGATTGTGCCGGAAGTGTAAGTATGTGTACCTAACAGTCTGAGTGCGTATCTAGTGTTGTGTATGATTTATAGTGCTGCCATTTAAATCTCAGAAGTGAAGGGAGTGAAGTGTAACGACTGAATATTTGTACTATTTGTAGGACTGTTGCTCTCTGTGGCGAGACTTTTTAACGGGGAGATCGGCTCGCATGGTTTAAAGACACTGCTATAGAAGCATTGGTCCGAAAGCACACAAACACATTGTTATCGGAAGCAGCGGTTCAAACTAAAACACTGTTACTCGAAGTGGCGGTCAAAACAAGTTTTTATCGCAAGCATCGGTTCAAAAATATTATTACCGGAAGATTGGTTCAGACACATGCAGTATTTATCGAAAATTTTGCTTCGAAAACATTGTGTTACCGCATTTTGAACCGAAAATCACCGGTTAAAAAAATTGTTATCAATTTTTACCGAAAGCAATGGTTGAAAACATTGTTATGAAAATCACTTGTATCGAAAGCAACGAATCAAAACATTTTTTATCGAAAGCCAACGATTCAAAAACATTTTTATCAAAAGCAACAACTAAATAGGTTTTTATGGAAAATATCGGCTCAAAACATTATACCGGAAGCACAGCCCCGAAATTCATAGTATAGTATAGTATAGAACCGAGCACGCCCAGGCTCTGTCGCTTTTGCGATATAAGCTCATTGATCGTGAGATCGTGGGCGTGCCGGAAAAAAAAGTCAAACCGGCAAGCCGGCCGGGACCAACATCCCGCCAACCTCCAAGCAGCACACAACCACACTCCCACACCCAAACCCCCCAATCCCAGGGCACATCACCACTCGACAAGCCAGGACAGGACCGCGTGCGCTATCCCCCCCCTCAGCCACGCCGGTGCGGCCCACAACGCCCCAACACGCCCCGCGAAGGGAGACTCCCCGACCATGGGCGGAGATACGGGGGGGGCCGTGGGGGGCAATGCTCCCCCCCAGCGTCCAAGGTGGACTCGACTGATTTAATGTATATATTTATATAAGAATTGACATCATCATCGTGCCCCCCCCCAGACTTCCAAGTCTATCTCCGCCTATACCCCCGACCATCCCCACGAACCTCCACCGCGGACACGAGAGAGAACCCGCACAGGACGGGGACACCACCCCCACCAAGAAAAACACGGACGCCTCGGAACAAGGGCCCCAACCGACGCTCCACTCTCGACCACGCACGAAGCCACCCGACCGCCGACACCCATTCCCGCCCTCCCTGCAACCCCCCGCACCCCCGAACGACGCCCCCCCCCCGAGGAGCCACTTGCGGGCGCGGAAGTCAAAGTCGCAGTTTGCCAAAAGACATGTGCCACATCATCACAAAAAAAAAAAAATAAATAAAAATACTACAGATATATTAAATTGGCCCTCTGCAGCCTCCCCGAAATTTATATAGCGGAAGCAACTATTCAAAATAATTATTACCGGAAGCAAGGTTCAAAGACCTTGTTACCGGAGCAACGGCCCATAAACATTGTTACCGGATGTGTCACGTATTTATATGTGCTTCGGGTTTTCTACACGTGCTGCCAGCTGTTTTCTATATTTCAAAGTCAAAATTAGAAGTGCCCGAATTTTCTTGTTATGATGAAGGTCTGCCTGCTGTCTGAGGAGAGCGACGACCACTATGCCGCCAACGGGGTTCGAACCTGGATCTTCACGATAAGAAGCCAGCACTATGTGTCCACTTGAGGCGGCAATGCAGGGAATGACGAAAATTATCAAATAATAAAAGTTTTTCCGGCATTTGACCAATTTTACGGTATTAAATCATGCTATGAAATATTCATTGTTCGGGAAAAAAAATCTATTCTACATATATATGTATATATATATATAACAGTGATTAAATTCCACAAAAGAAACTACAATGTGATGCGAAAAAAAAAATGTTCTCTTTATCATTCATGAAATCGATAACTCGTGAATTATTTTTTTCTTCAAAAATCAATTTCTAAAAATAATTATTCAAATGAAAACGGGAATGCGTTTATAACACCTGCTATTGAAGGCATTACTCATTTGCATATTAACGGTACAGAATAAAAGAAGTGCTCTTAAACGTTAATTGCGTGCAAGGTTTAGGGTGAGGAAAATGCTTGTAGGATGATAGTTTAAATATTAGATATTTCCTAATATATTCAAGATGATTTACCTAAGAGTAAATGGAGTTTAGATACTACGATCCACGGGCATTTACATTCAATTACACCATTTTTGCCATTGAAATATGGTTTAGCCTAACAATTATGGGTTCAGAAACATTGTTATCAAAAAAATTATTATCGAAAGCATTGGTTGAGAAACGTTTTTAACGATAGCGTTGATCCATAAGCATTTTTACCGGAAACATCGATGCGAAACCTTTTTGTCGCAAGCATTGGTGCAAAAAACATTGTTACCGGAATCGATATCTGATTTTAAACCGAACATTATCGGTTATCGGTTAAACAACATTGTCAAAAAATCTCAGTTGAAAAGAATTGTTATCAGAAGCATAGGCTCAAAACATTCTTATGGAAAACTTCGGGTTAAAAACATCATTAACGGAATCATCATCTAATTTTGGGCCGAACATTGTCGGTTGAACAACATTGTTATCAAAAGCGTAGTATAAACAATATTGTTGTTGAGAGCGTAGGTTAAACAGCATTGTTATCGAAAACATCGGTTAAACAACATCATTATCAAGAGCGTTGGTTAAAAACCTTTGTTTCGAAAGCATTGGGCCAGAGATATCATTTTTTGTCGATATCATAGGATAAAAATTTTTTCTATCGAGAGTACCATCATCATGTTGGCCAAATGGTTGAACATTTTGGTAGATCCCATGAACAGAATTTTTACGTCTTGACTAAAAGATAATTTAAAGCAGGGGGGTCTTAATCTGGGCTTAACCCATGGGTGAACGGGGGAATTGGAACAATGTTAGGGGGGGGGGTTCGTCAGTTTGTATGGTAAAACAATTAACTCATTGTTTTTTGATTGTTTATAAACTGTATGCTATTTTGTAAGGGGGGGGGGGACCGTGACCTAAATTTTACTGGCACACGTGATACATGGTCTTCATATCGTTGGCGCAAAGTTAGCTGGAACTCAAAAGATAAGAATGTCTGCTTTATATCTGAGACACCTCTCTCTAACTTGAACAAATTTCTATTAAAACCATAGGTGTCCAACTTTAGACACGTTTCATAGTAATATTTGCTCATTTCGATAACTCATCGTCATTTTTAACTACATAGACCCTAAAAAACCGTAATAAAAACATAATAAATTAATCTGATAGCGAGTCGAAGATAAGAAATATTTTATCTTAGCACCAGAAAGAACACATACCCAGAAATAATTCGAAGCAATTCCAGCAAATACTCGATAAGAATGTTGTTGTCATAAAAGCGTGAAATGTAACAGATATCAAAGTCAAAATCGATAACTTTCCCAAAGAATCCGTTGCATTTAATTAACGAAACCTTTCGGCGTATCTTATCAAAGTCCCGGATATTACAAGTCAGTTTCGGTTCTGAGAATCCGAACTATGCCGAGATAATATAATCCCTGGGTAACACGAGCAAAACATTCCGGCTAAGAATTTAAATTGGAAAACTTTCGAAAGTATTTGATACACCATTATAATAGATCCCTTCTAATACCCATCATGATGTTTGTATACCGACTAAATTAACATGTTACATCTTGACTTTTAAGCTGGCATATACGGGAATTATGACGCGATATTTCGACATGATATATCCGGAAAATACATTGTTTTTCCTACTTAATTAAGTATCGGCCGCTTAAAATGGGCGTCTCGAACGACGGTCTCGGGTTATATTTTGCTTGTCTGCACGGATCCATGGTTGGGATTTCGTCACAAGCACACGGTAATTAATCCCACCCACTATGTTAT
Source organism: Pholcus phalangioides (assembly GCF_987345545.1). Taxonomy (NCBI): domain Eukaryota; kingdom Metazoa; phylum Arthropoda; class Arachnida; order Araneae; family Pholcidae; genus Pholcus; species Pholcus phalangioides. The sequence continues at coordinate 14,665,847 of NW_028301601.1, read as the reverse complement.
TGATATGGAGCATCATCAATTGTTTTTGACTCGGTATATATCGATTAGTAGCTACTCTTAAAATGGATGAAAATGGAGGCTGTTTTAATCAGTGCTACAAGATAGAATTCCGTGGCAATGTTATTCATTCCCTCTTTTGAAACTAAAATTAACGGCTGTGGCTGTTTGTTCGGGTTTTAGGATGCTTAAGGACGCACTCGTGTCGAGCCTGGTCCAATAGTCAATAGCAAATATCTTTACTTCCACACTATTTGTCTTTCCCTGATGCAAAGAAGCAGAATACAGAATGATCCGAGCACGTCCAGGCTCTATCGCTATTGCAATTTAAGCGCAGTGGTCATAAGACCGTGGATGGGCCGGGAAGATGCAAAGAACCAGAAGCGAAATAGGCGGGCAATACACTGTCCGCACTTGGCCCAATATTCCTTGGCGTATATTTGCCAAAAAAAAAGGAAACAGAACCGGATTTTTCTGAACACTGTTCACGTTGTGACTGTTGGCGTTCTTTGACCAATGTGTGGCCGGACGCACTTTCTTCCATACCGAGCACAACTCCGGTCTATCGCTATGGGCAATTTCCTACAGATTGAGCTGTGTCGGGAGTGTGAGTATGTGTATCTAACAGTCTGAGCGCGTATTACATGGTGTTGTGTGTGAAATTTTAGTGGTGCCATCTATATTACAAATTCTGGGTGAACTGTGATGTTTGAATATTTGCACTATTGTTGGCCTGTCGCTCTCTGTGGCGAGACTTTTCAACTGGGAGATCAGCTCGCATTCGTGCCTCGAAGTTGAGAATCAGAGAAAACCAACTTCAGCAAACCACCACTGTGGTGGCGGTGAGGTTTGAACGGTGGCCTGTACTCGACCAATAATACCTTCCAGCCTCCAACATTTGACGATCATGGCCAATGGTAGAGCGGCCACACTACTTGCCCATGGAAAGTACCGGGCCACCCTTGACGCGAGTGTGGCCATGGCTTTATGGATTATAGGAAGATTGTGGTCACACCCTTATATATATGTAATGACAAAGTTACATGACGAAGATAGTGAGTGTTTAAGGTTTGAATGTGCTATGGGGGATTAGTGTTTACTCGTCCCTCGAACCAATATTTACCAGTTACTGTGGATTTCTATTGCCTTGACGTTAATATTATAGAGTGCAGTAACTTATAATAACCATTATATATTTGAATGTTTGTACGATCATTAAAAAAAAACCAATTGTACCGATTCCTTCTCTCGTCCTCTGAGTGACGTGCTGGTAAGATGCTCGTCTACCTCCGTGAAGGTTGCCGTCGCGGTAACACGTTCAAACCAGAGGGAGGCTATAGATAAAGCATTTTCCCTAACGGGCTTGAGGCGACCACCGATAGATAGCACTTTCTTTTTCAACGCATCTCATTAATAGCAGTAAAGTGCAATATGGCCAGAGTTGGTGAAGTAGTAAGATTTCTTTTCTCAACTTCTTTGGTATTTTAGAAAGATTATCAGTATACTTATAAACAGTAGACTCCGGACTACTACTAAACCGGACATGCACCTGGTCCATATTCCTTTGCGGAACTTCTAACGAACTAGCATATGTTGCAATGTGTGTATGGTTGTTGAATGTGTACGTATAGTGAACCTTCCGTGAACTTTGTTTCTGTGTAATGCTTGTTATGCGTAGTGCTGCCATCTACAACAATTTTTTTAAACTATGAGTTTTTTCTTCCACTCATACTGAGCGAAGTGTAATGAAGGAATTACATATATTATATTAATGGTTTACGGAAAATTCACCGCCAACAATTCACCGCCATGCAATTCACCGCTAGGAAAATTCACCGACCGACAATTCACCGACCAACAATTCACCGCCATGCTATTCACCGCTAGGAAAATTCACCGACCAACAATTCACCGCCATGCAATTCACCGCCGGAAAATTCACCGACGACAGTTCTATGCGAGTCAGTTAGCGAGGGAATGAGCGATTGAGTTACTGAGTGAGTGACCCAGTGAGTAAGTGATTCAGTGAGTCAGTGAGCGAGTGAGTTAGTGATTCAATAAGCAAGTAAGTCAGTCCGTAAGTGAGTGAGCGATCTAGTGAGTGAGCGATCTATTGAGTGAGTAAGTGCCATATCCTAAAGATATGGCGGAAAGTTTAAATAATGACTTTATGAGAAGAAATTCAGATGATACGGATTTGGGTTGCTGTATTTCTGAAATATATGATATGACATCCATATTTATTGTGGGCATCTTTTTCTCAGCCTCCTCGCTGGGCATTTTGCCTGTTGTGGCCTTGTATTTGTATAAATTACAAATTGCTGTTGCCCAATACAAGATAGTATATTCAACAAAATTCCATTAATTCCGTTTTACTCAGAAACTTCTAATGAAATGTTAAATGGGGTAGTAACAGAATTAAAGATAATAAAGTAAATGGATACGCGATAAATCAACCCCCTAAAAATGCTTAAAATCATGTCCTCTTATCACTTTGATATTATAAAAAACATCGCTGACCAATGGATTTTTTTTATGCTGTTACCCGCGATTTCACGTGATGAACTTTCAGAAATCCCGCCTTAGTGCGTATCTATATGTACTCTATATTTACTATATACGTATATATATACTTCCTATGCAACGGAAATTAGTGACGATTTTTTGATTACGGGAGTCGGTGACGTTTTTTGAGTGATGGAAATCTGTTACGTTTTTGTGTTACGGAAGTCGGTTACGATTTTGGGATCAAGTTTTCATTTAACTCTTGCATATATCGGGACCAAGTTATGTGCATGTACCCAGAGGTTCCCACGTCCTACAGCAGATCCCCTAAGCTGAAATAGATGGCGGGCCCCCAAACCAGCGTTTTCACGGGCCCCTCTGTGCTTAATTTATAGTGTGAAAATATCACAAAGGATAAGAAACGTTCCGGCCCCTGTCAGCCCTGCCATCGTGGGGGTCATGCCGAGAGGTATGTATACGTAAAATATACATATATCACCAGTGCTCCCAACATACAGGGTCGGGGTACCCGGGAGATTGCACATACACCTTCATGGGGAAGTTAAAAGGTTTCATTTCCAGGGGTCCTTGATGGAACTCATTGTTTTCTTGCTGGTTTAACATTGACAAATTTGCGATAGCGGAAGCCCAATGTATATCCAGTCTCAGGTCCCATAAAATTTGCGAATTTGGTCACGGGTAATTGAGTGGGGGGGGGGGGCGGCTGGATTTTATTCGTTGGTAAAATGAATATTTGCAGTGGCCTTCACAGGGTATGCCCGATTAGCTTCCGAGTCAGGGGTCCCGTTCCATTTTGGGGGCACTGGATGAATCTCATTCTTTTCTGTTGTTTAACATTGTAGAATTTTCAACAGCACAAGCCCGAGATAAATCCAGTGCCTGTGTGCCCCACTAAAAATCTGCGTATGGGGTCCCCGTTACTGGATGTGAGCCCTGGATTTTATTCGTTTTAAAATTGATAAAAATTAAAAATTTTCGTGGCCACTCACAGGGGGTATGTCCGACAAGCCTTCAGGTCGGGGCCCCATGGAAAAATTGATAGGTTTAATTTCGGGTGTCCCTGGATGAATCTCATTGGTTTTTGTTGTTTAACATTGTAAAATTTGCAACACATCGGTAGCCCGAGATAAATCCAGTCAGGGCCACCCCCCTAAAATTCAACGAATTGGAGTTTGGGGACCCCCATGGGGAAGTTTTCTGGGGTTACTTGATAAATCACATTTGTTTTTTGTTGCTTTATTATTATAAAATTCGCTTCTTCAGTAAGCTGGTGCTTTCACGTGTCCCTTTCCATAGCACGCTGATGAAGTGGGACGAAATAAATAAGATATGTTGTGAATAGAAAAGGGGAGGGGGTTTGACAGTTGGCAGGGGGGGGGGGGCAGAGCCCCCTAGTACTGTATATAAAATAGCATGTCATGCCTGATTCATCATCGCCGAGCCAAAACCGCTGAAGCTGTAAATATCAAATTTTGTGAATAGTTTTTTTCACGACGTAAAGACTCACTACTCACTAAGAAATGGTTTTTCCATATTCGACAACCTAAGGGCGTCATAGGGGGGGTCACCGTTGAAATTATGCCGAGCCGAAACAGCTGAAGCTATAATACAAATAAATACAAATACAACGCCACAACAGGCAAACCGCCCAACGAGGTGGCTGACTTAAGAACATCATGGATCCCCGAGCCCCTACCTACTACTACTACTACACCACACATGCACCCCCCTCCCCCGCGGAACCCCCCAACGAATCGGTACATGCGGGAATGTGCGTGTACGTGTAGTGCAACCTGACGTAAAGTTTGTTTCTGTGTAATGCTTGTTATGTGTAGTGCTGTCATCTGCCCCCAGATTTTCTAACTATGAGTGAAGTGTTATGATTGAATGATTTATCGTTGTGGGACTGTTGCTCTCTGTGGCGAGACTTTTTAACAGGGAGATCGGCTCGCATTTGCGCCTTGAAGTTGGGAACCACAGAAAACCAACTTCAGCCGACCACCACTGTGGGGTTCGAACCCGGATCCTCGCATCACGAGTCCGGCACTATAACCACTCGACCACCACAGCGGCCCATATGACATTAGATCAGTATTGTAATATAGACTCACTGAGAAGGGATATGTTTTCGGAACAATCGGATTCTTTAATCATTTGTGACACTACTACGTTAAAAAAATTAACTAACTAACCAATTCACTCCCTCACTTACTGAACATTCACTCACTCACTCCTTCCCTCACTCACTAACCAATTTACTCGCTCGCTCAATCACTGACTCGATCACTCGCTCAATCACTCACTCGGTCACTACTGGGTCACTCACTCACCCGCTCAATCACTGACTCGGTCACTCGCTCAATTACTTACTCACTTGGTCACTCAATCACTGACTCGGTCACTCGCTCAATCACTTACTCACTCGGTCACTCGCTCAATCACTTACTCACTCGGTCACTCGCTCAATTACTTACTCACTTGGTCACTCAATCACTGACTCGGTCACTCGCTCAATCACTTACTCACTCGATCACTCGCTCAATCACTTACTCACTCGGTCACTCGCTCAATCACTTAATCACTCTGTCACTCGCTCAATCACTTACTCACTCGCTCAATCACTGACTCAGTCACTACTGGGTCACTCACTCACCCGCTCAATCACTTACTCACTGGGTCACTCACTCACCCGCTCAATCACTTACTCACTGGGTCACTCACTCGGTCACTCAATCACTGACTCAGTCACTCAATCACTGACTCGGTCACTCAATCACTGACTTGGTCACTCGCTCAATCACGGACTCAGTCACTCGTTCAATCACTGACTCAGTCACTCAATCACTGACTCAGTCACTCAATCACTGACTCGGTCACTCAATCACTGACTCGGTCATTCGCTCAATCACTTACTCGGTCACTCGCTCAATCACTTACTCACTCAGTCACTCAATCACTGACTCGGTCACTCACTCAATTATTTACTCACTTGGTCACTCAATCACTGACTCGGTCACTCGCTCAATCACTTACTCACTCGATCACTCGCTCAATCACTTACTCACTCGGTCACTCAGTCACTCACTCGCTCAATCACTTATTCACTCGGTCACTCAGTCACTCACTGGGTCACTCACTCACTCAGTAACTCAATCGCTCACTCCCTCGCTAACTGACTCGCACTAAAACTGTTGTCGGTGAATTGTGGGTCGGTGAATTTTCCTAGTGGTGAATTGCATGGCGGTGAATTGTTGGTCGGTGAATTGCTGGCGGTGAATTTTCCAAACACGTATATTAATACCATACCGTTGTAGGCCTATTGCTGTCTGCAGCGAGACTTTTTAACGGAGAGATCGGCTCGCATTCGTGCCTCGAAGTTGGGTAGACTCTGGACTACCAGGCCTAATGTGGCGGAAGGTGCAGGCCGGAGAACAAAAAAGCCAGATAGTCCGGTGTTCTCACTCCATACCCCACCCATTGAAAACACCCTTTTATAAAAACCCGCTCTTATTCATATTTTCTAACCTCTAAGTACAACCCTGGTAAGAAGGAATTTCTTGTGGGGGGAGGGTGGCTCACGTGCTTTTTTTATTGCTTCCCAGTGTTTCGTTTTTCACTGCACAAAATACACCATAATCTTGGCTGTAACTCTCCCCCCTCTTCTCCTGGCGCACGCCTGTGATACGTTTTACTTTGAAGATGAATTTGATAATGCCTAACTTAATTACATGGGATATAAAACCATGCAAACTTTTGAGTGTGAATACGTAAACTTTTAAAATAAACGAATGTTATAATGAGGACTTAATTCTTACAAAAACTATTAAAATTTATTTTACTGTACATTGATAAATGATTATACACATTGATAACACTTTCAACACCTTGGCAAAGTACCGTATATACTCGTGTATAATCTGAACTTTTTTGTGTGAAAATTCGTTCCTCAAGTGGAGAGGGAGGGGTGGGGGGTCAGCCGGCCTATACTCGGGTCAGTTTTTGATGAGAAAAATATCGATCCCCGTAATCAGTAGTCATTTTTGTAGCAGTGTTCGAGGAACCAATGGGTACATGAGGCATGGAATTCTGTTTCCGCCGATCCTTCAGAAAGTGTTGCATCAGCAATGCGATGGACGGAACTGAAGATGATATCCTCAGTTCCGTCCATCGCAATGGCGACGCAGATGAGGATAAAAACAAAGATGCCCAAACTCCCATGATGATCTGATGGATTACGATGAGCTTGGAGACTCAGAAGAAACGAACTAAAAAGTTTGAATCATTTTCTATAGTGAATTTCCGCAAGCTATTAATTTTGCATGAAAATATAATTTTTTTTCCTCTAAAATGCACGGATTTTTTGGGGTTGGCTTACACACGGGTTTTCAATTTATTGCGGTTTTGGTGGTCCTGAAGAGGGGGGGGGGGGGTCGGCTTATATACACGAGTATATAAGGTATGGTACTTCTAATTTTAACACGGATTATTATTATTATTAAACTAGGCCGGATAGTCGAGAGTCTACTGTATCTTTCAGTTGTCATTCAAGAAAAAAAAAATACGAGTGCATATAATTGCAATACTTTTTATGGAGAAATAGTTGATCTCTTGTTGGTGTCAAAAATTTACAAATTCGCACCAAACTGAGGGAATTAGAAATAGAACTGAAGGTAAAACAACTATTCAACTTTCCTAAAGAAATATACTAAATTAGCATGTTACATCCTGACTTTCAAGCCGGAATTATACGGGAGTTACGACGAGATATTTCATCATGATATCCTCCTCCTAATCAGATCATGGTCCCACCGCTGTCTTAATGAAGAGATAAGCAGGTGGGGTCGAAAAACACCTGATCCACGCTGGAAATGTGCGTGCGTGCATGTGTTGTGAACCTAACGTGAAGTTTGTTCAGGTGTAATACTTGTTATACAGTTCTGCCATCCGTCATCAATTCTACTAACTTTTGGAACTAAAATTAACGGTTGCGACTTTTTTGTGTGGGTTTTAGGAGGCTTACGGATTATAGGAGAGAAGGCTGTCGTCACACCCTCGCATACACTAAATAATGACAAATTTACATGACAAAAAGGTTGTGTTTAAGGTTAAAGTGGGCCATGGGGATTAGCGTTTGCTCATTGATCGAACTAATATTTACCGTTTACTGTGTACTCTATTGGCCTTCATGTAAATATTTGGGGTTTAGTTATAATAACCATGTCATAATCGTCATTTTATCACGATAAGATGGGAGTGAAAGTCATATTCAATCTTTAAATTTGATATGGAACATTATTCATTATCACATACTTGAAATTTTATTTAAAAAGGCAAAAGAGTGATAAATTTTACGTGATTCCAAAAAACCGAAGAAAAAATATGTATTTCTTTTCATCATCGGTCATCTGTCATCATCATCATCATGCCACAATCGTTGGATTCGGTTTATATCGATTAGCAGCCACTCGTAAAATGGAAGAGAATGGCGGTCGTTTTAATGAATGCTCTACAAGACGGAATTCCGTTTCAATGTGTCCTCCATTCCCCCGCATTTCGAATCTAAAATTAACGGTTGCGGCTGTTTGTGCGGCTTTAGGATGCTTATGGATTATAGGAAGACTGTGTGGTCGCACCCTTGCATACACGGCTAATGACAAATTTACATGACAAAGATAATTAGTTGTTTAAGGCTTAAATGGGCCATGGGGATCAGTGTTTACTCGTACATCGAACTAATATTTACCGGTTGCTGTTGATTTCTGTTGTCTAGACGATAATAGTAGGGCGCAGTTATGATAACAATGGAACAATCGTCATGTTATCATGATAATATGGAAGGGAAATAGTATTCAATCTTAATGTCATATAAACTATGTCTTATTTATTATCACATATTTAAAATTTTATAAAAGATTTACGTGATTTTTAAAACCGAAAAAAAAACCATATTTTGCATTTTGATATTATTTCATGTTTGTAACTTCATCATTCATGAATTTTTCTAATTCATTTACATGAAAAATATTGGAGAGTGATGCAGCAGAAATTCTGTTAGAACTCGTGACGTTTATCGTTTTCCTTTACAAGGGCGAGATATCTCGTACAACAGTCGCTGAAAAATACCTTTTGGAACTCTCTCTCTGCTCCTTTCCTTCTCATCATAGTGGTGTTTTGTTAGTTTTGTTTGTGAACGAAAATAATTTTTTTCCTTTATACTTCAACATCACTTTTTTTTTATTTTCTTCCACGAAAGGTTTGATAAGTAAAAAATAAAACAAAGACTAACGTACTTCCAAACGCATTCAAATTCAAAATTCAAAAACATTGGAAATATATATGTGGCGCTGCTTGTCTTGTATAATTTTTATATTTTTACTAGGGGGGCTCTGCCCCCCTTCCGCCATTGGCGGCCAACCCCCCCCCCCCCCACTTCTCTTCCCAACATATCTTGTTTATTTCGTCCCACTTCATCAGCGTGCTATGGAAAAGGGGAAAGGGACGAGTGAAAGCACCAGCCTACTGAAGAAGCGAATTTTAATGAAAATAATAATAAAGCAACAAAAAACAAATGAGATTCATCAAGTACCCCCAGAAAACTTCCCCATGGGTGGTCCCCAGATTCAATTCGCTGAATTTCAGTGGGGCCCCACACTGGATATATCTTGGGCTACCGATGTGTTGCAAATTTTACAATGTTAAACCACAAAAATCAATGAGATACATCCAGGGGCACCGAATTACAACCTGCCAACATTTCCATGGAGCCCTGACCTGGAAGCTTGTCAGACTCCCCTGTGAGAATTTTTCATTTTTATCAATTTTACAACGAATAAAATCCAGGGCCCCACATCCAGTAGCGGGGACACAATACGCAGATTTTTAGTGGGACCCCAGACTGGCTATATCTCGGGCTTCGGCTGTTGCAAATTCTACAACAGAAAAGAATGAGATTCATTCAGGGCCCCCAAAATAAACATGGGGCCTCCGACTTGGAAGCTTGTCGGCCATCCCCCGGAGCGAGTGGCATGAAAAATTTTCATTTGTGTTCGTTTTACTAACGAATAAAATCCAGGGCCCTCCCAACCAATTACCCAGGACACCAATTCGCATACTTTTGGTGGGGCCCCAGACTGGCTTTATCTCGGGCTTCGGCTGTTGCAAATTCTACAACAGAAAAGAATGAGATTCATCCAGGGCCCCCAAAATAAAACCTGCCCCCAAAATAAACATGGGGCCTCCGACTTGGAAGCTTGTCGGTCATCCCCCGGTGTGAGTGCCATGAAAAATTTTCATTTGTATTCGTTTTACTAATGAATAAAATCCAGGGCCCCCCAAACAATTACCCGGGACACCAATTCGCATACTTTTGGTGGGGCCCCCAGACTGGATATATCTTTTGCTTCCGCTATTGCAAATTTTTCAACGTTAAAGCAGCAAGAAAACAATGAGATCCATCAAGGGCCCCTGGAAATGAAAACTTTTTACTTATACGTGAAATCTCTCCCGGGTACCCGACCCTGTGTTGGGAGCACTGCTGTTGTGTGTATATTAAACATATACATACCTCTCGGCATGGACCCCCCCCCCCACAAGGGCAGGGCTGACAGGGGCCACAACGATTCTTATCACTTTTTGATTTTTCACACTATAAATTAACCACGGGGTCCCTGAAAAGCTGGTTTGGGGGCCCGCCACCTAAATTCCAGCCTAAGGGCCCTGCTGTAGGATGTGGGAGCCTCTCGGTATATGCACATAACATGGTACCGATGGGTCAAATGGGTCCCGATATGTGCTACAGTTAAATGAATATTTGACCCAAAATCGTAACCGACTTCCGTAACACAAAAACGTAACAGATTTCCGTCACTCAAAAACTTCACCCACTTCCGTCACTCGGTTGCTTAGCAACAGGCCCTTTTCGAGTTTGTGATTTTATATTATAGAGTAGATTATATTTTATGGCGCTCACTAGCTAGGCATTATCTAGTGCAGTGTTTCTTAACCTTTTTCAGCTCATGGCCCCCCTATGGATCACATTTTCTTCTCGTGGCCCCCTGTCCAATCCAGGGCCCCCCCCCCCTCTACCCTCATCCAAGAGTGAGATACTTTCCATTTTCTTATTATGAATGAAATTTTAATAAATCAGATCAATCTCTGGAATCCTGGATAGGCACGGATTCAAATGGTGGATTATCATCTCTCCCAGGAGTCAAACTATACATGGTAAAAAACTGTCTGTGTAAAATACGGAATGATCCTGCACGATAAATCGACCCTCCCAAGACATCAACCGTTGCTCTGGCGGCCCTCCATACTTAGCTGCAAGCAACAGCTTACATATGAAAATCCTAGTACCAGATCCCATATAGTACAGTCCCCCCTCCCTCCATTATAGACATGAAGACTCGGGTCATGTCCACATAGACCTAAGGGTTAAAATGCCTCTGGTTCTATGGATGGATTCTGAAAGTAGTAATATTTTTCAACCATGTTTCACTTTTAAAGCTTTTCTCGCACCTCTCTTCTGATTTTCTCCCGTGGCCCCCCTAGAATATCCCAGGACCGCAAGGGGGCCATATGGCCCCAGGTTGAGAACCACTGATCTAGTGTGTTCTTGTATTGGAGTTCAGTCTGGCTCCAACTGTCGATCGAACATGTCGTAAAAATCTCTCTCTCTCTCTTCTATTAAATAACTAAAAAAAGAAAGGAGTCATGACTGTATGTTTCCGAAATAGCAACCAGACATCCACCAGCACTAGCATCACCACATTACTGGTGACCCGCGTAAAGCAGATGTTTGACAGCCCGAACTCGAAAGCAGACGAAAACAACTTCTCTTTCTCGCTTCGTAATATGTGACTTGCTGCCTTTCTTTTTTTTCTCCCCTGTGTGTGGCGCGCTTGCTGACTGATTGAGGGGGCATCTCCTCAATTCTCTACCTGGATTGTGCTGAACTTTTTTTTGGATACGTCGAACGCTACAGAAGAAACAGTCTTCTGAATTAGAACTTTCGCGTGTTTCTTTTCGCGCGCCTTCGATTTGGAAATCCGATGTCGATCTTTGGTTCCTTCAGATTGAATCGAACTTCAAAATAGCCAGAATTACTGATCCTAAAACGCAATTTCACTGTGTTGTGAGGGGGGAGGAAGCATGAGCTCTCGATGTCGAAGTGTTGTCATATGTTAGCGATTTGATCAGAGCTCCTGTTACAGATGATTCTTACAACCAGTTAAAAACACGCATTTGTCAACAGTTTTCACTGTCGGAAACTTCCCGCTTACGAGTTCTACTCCAAGAGCTCACTCTCGGGGACAAGCGACCTTCTCAGTTGTTGCATGAGATGCATACATTAGCTGGCAAGAAAATTTCAGATGAAGTGCTTAAAACCCTTTGGTTACAACATTTGCCTATCCATACACAGCAGATACTTTCTGTTAGTAAGGATACATTGCCGGATTTAGCAGAAATGGCAGATAAAATTACCGGTAACTGGGCACACACCGATCATTTCTGAGGTCAGCCGTAACGAAACCATCAGCTTGCAATCACTTCAAAGTCAAATTTCGACTTTGACCGCTGGTGTTGACCACTTATCCCGCAAGAATAGAATTAAAAAAAGAGAAAAATTTTAACAAAAAGGGAAGAGCTCGTTCAAATTCTCGGTCTAGAGAGAGGTCTCGTGTTGATGGTACACTCAAACGTAAACCTTATTGTTGGTATAATTTCAAATTCGGTAGAAAAGCATCAAAATGCATTAAACCCTGTGATTGGTCGGAAAACTAACTGGCCCATCTGTTCTGGCGACAACAGGTGATGGCCGGCGTTTAATTCGCCTTTTTGTTCATGATCGAAAATCCAGCAGATACAAATTTTTCGCTATACGCAGCTAATGATATTAAAATTTCAACGTATGGTTGCAAATCTTTATCAGTGAATTTAGGGTTACGCAGACTGTTTAGATGGTCCTTCGTTATAGCTGATGTTAATCACCCGATATTAGGTGCTGATTTCTTAGAACATTATGGTCTATTAGTTGACGTAAAAAAGTCTCATTTGATTGACAGTTTGACTTTACTTTCAATCAAATGTAGCAATGCCAGTTGCACTATATTAGGCTTAAAGACCATTTGTGGAGATTCACCCTACTTGAAAATTTTATCTAAATTTCCTAATCTAACGAATCCTTCTATGCTTGGGGCTACTTCTAAAAAACACTGCGTTACACATTGCATTACTACTAAAGGTTCTCCTGTCTTTACCAAAACCCGCAGACTTTCTCCAGAAAAACTTGCTATTGCAAAGCGTGAAGTGCAAACGCTAATGGATCAGGGCATACTGAGATCTTCAAAAAATCCATGGGCAAGCCCGATACACATTTTTCCTAAACGTAATGGAGAATACCGTTTATGTGGGGATTACAGAAAACTTAATTCTATAACGTGTCCAGACAGATATCCTATGCCACATGTTCACGATTTCAGTTACGGTCTGCAGGGGAAAAGCATTTTTTTAAAAGTGGACTTGGTTAAGGCTTATCATCAGATACCTTTAGATCCCGAGTCTGTTGAAAAAACTGCCATTATTACCCCATTCGGACTTTATGAGTACTTATATATGTGTTTTGGATTGTCTAATGCGGCACAATCATTTCAACGGTTCATAGATATTTTCTTAAGAGACTTGAACTGTTATGCATATTTAGATGACGTACTAGTTGCATCAGCAACAGAAGAAGAACATCTTAGAGATCTAAAATTAGTTTTTGAACGTTTAAACAGTTTTGGTATAATTCTTAATCCTGATAAATGCATATTTGGGAAATCTGAGATAGAGTTCTTAGGATTTTTGGTTAACAGCAACGGCATTTCTCCTTTGCCAGAAAAAGTCGACATTCTTCGTAATTATCCGCAACCAAAAACGGTTGATGAACTTCGAAGATTTCCAGCAATTCTCAACTTTTACCACCGTTTCTTAAACAACGCAGCATCTGACCAGGCTCCCTTACACGATTTGTGCAAAGGAAAGAAGGTCCGCTTGGTCCGGGGAAACTATTGCTGCTTTCGAAACGTGTAAACATGCTATTACCAACGCCACGCTTTTGGCTCATCCTAAACACGATGCTCATCTTTCGTTGACAGTCGACGCATCGGATTTCACTCTCGGAGCTGTTTTACAACAAGCTTCCGACGGTGTCGTCGAACCACTCTCATTTTTTTAAAGTTAACGACAACTGAAAAGATAGATAGATAGAACCGCTCACAGCCCCGGACTGATGCAAAGCACCTTACTTTCGTTACCTCAAAAGAGGCAGAGTTGTGTCGGAAAAGTTAGCAAAGATTTATAGTGGTGGCTCCCCTTGCCCCGTGCTCGCAAGTTTCGAATTACTCGCGTCGTTCTCCCCATGAAGACAGCCATCAACTCGATGCAACGTACAAGCCATTTGACTAAAATGTATAGCTGAATCCAATGACTAGGGAGAAAAATTGCACGTGCGCCCAGTGGCACATAAGGGCCGGAGACCGCAGCCTGGGATTTCAAAAGAAGGGTGGAAAAGACTTGTGGACAAGAAAGAAGAAAAAGAAGCTGGCATGTTGAAGTGGGAGAGATTTGAGAATGGTCTAAATACACAATGCATACAAATTACATATATATAGCGCCTCGACTGTGACGGGAAACGAAGAAACAAAGCCTCCGTCCACAGCGCTGAACAGTGTGTTCTGCTCGCTCTTCCCCTTACAGAACATGCAATATATACACACACAGAATACACACAGAGCCCGCACTGCGACGGGAACAATCAAACAGAGCCTCCGTTGACAGGTGCTGGGCATTCACACTCGAATTACATGTATACATTATTTACTTTACAAAAATTTCCCTTTTTTATACTATTGGGAATGCACATAAACATTACTATGAAGGTAGTATTGGGTACAAATATCACCTGAGCTCATACAAATATTCAAGGTTACAAAATTACTATCATACTATAAAAGTGCGGCGGGAACAATCAAACACAACCCCCGTTCACAGTGCTGGGTGGCAGCGATCACATTTGAATTTCCCATACATATATTTACATAATATATTTATATAATATACACTATTTACATAATATAAATTTCTATTTTTATATAATTGTTGATACACATAAACATTACTATGCACGACACATATATTGGAAAAAATGCCATAATGAGCTCATACAAATATTCAATTACTAAACCACCATCATACTATGAAATTGTATATACAAAAACATTCATAATTTATACAGGGTGTATTACTAAAATATTATAGTTTAGCAGCGTATATAAGTGCGTCCCTCTATGTTGAATCTGCATCTGTTTCAGATTCTACTTCCGAATCATTAGTGGATTGTTCCCTGCTTTCAGTTATTATCAAAATAGTTTCTTTATTATTCATCAAATAGCCCAAGACTTGTTGTAGTTTTCTCGTTGCAGATCTTTGCAAAATAATTTTCCGTTTCCACAAGATCTCTCTTCCGCTCGGCGGCGCCTCCAAATGGTATCCCTTTGTGTACTCACATTGTGTCACATAGTGTATCACGCTTCCCGGATGGCCGCATCTACACGTGCTGGTCTGGCTGATTTTGAACCTTTGCATGTATTCACCGAATGGACCGTGTTCTGTGAGGAACATTATTATTTCTCTCGGCATGACTTCTTTCATTTTACCCACTTTTGGTATAACGTCGAAGACCTTTCTTCCAGTTGTGCATATTTGCCAATGGTGTTGCCATTTCTCTGACGCTTCTTTCGAGAGCAGATTTTTAATATAGGATGCCGGCAATTTCATTAGGTGGTTTTCAAGTTGATGTTTTGTAGCCTCTTTCGCGAATTTATCCGCCATTTCATTCCCTTCAATGCCTACATGAGCTTTTACCCACCGTATTGTAATCTTCCTGTTGTCCATCAGTATTTTTCTAATGTCATGCACTAGGCTATGAGGGGATTCTACGTCTCGTATTGCCTGTATACATGACATGCTGTCTGTGTTTATAGTTGATTTCTCTGCAAAATGTTTTGCATAATTGACCGCCATCCAGATTGCGTATAAATCTGCTTGGAATACAGTGTTGTTATTGAGCAATCGGCAGTTCCATTTGTCCGTTACTTCACCCATGTATATACTGACGTAGGCGGCCCCTACACCGTCCACGGTCTTTGAACCATCTGTGAAAATAATTCGATTTGTTGATTCTTCTGCATCTGTGGTCAAGATCTGTGTCGGCAAAATATCTTTCACCGGGTGATACGTCCATGGTGGATGTTTATGCTCTAAATCTGTAGGAAGATATGTTACATTGTTTATTTTAATCTCACGCTTTAGCCTTAAATTTGCTTTCTGTACTTCGTTGTCCAAAAGTACATGTAGTGGGGGATTGTTAGTTAATACTTGTAAAGCACTGTTTGGTGTTGTGGAAAAGGCTCCAGTGATGAATAGCAGGAATTTTCTTTGAAGAGAGTCTACTTTTGTTCTTAACTGTTGTTTGGGATCACCGAACCATGCGATGGCACCATATGCTATAATGCGGATGGCGACAACTTTATAAAGCGTATTTCTAATTCTTGTATTAATGCCCCATGCAGGACCAGCCATTCTTTTAAAATTTTGTAAGCATTTCTGTGTTTTCGTGATCAGATAATTCACATGTTTGAACCATGTCAGGTTTCTATCAAACATTATTCCTAAATATCTGATGTTCATATTGTGTCTTATTGGATTGTTTCGCAGTCTAATGGTTGGTCTTCCCTTTTTGTGAGAAATCCACAAGTAATTTGATTTGGAGAATTCGATCTCTAAATTATTTTTCGTGAGCCAAGTATCCAATAATACCATTGCTACAAGATATACAGTTGACTGGATGTTGTGAAGATATTTATTATTTTAGATGTTAATTTTTTAAGGAAGGAAAAAACTCATCTCTGCCTCTACCGGCAGTCGAACCCGGGTCCCTCGATTGCCGGACGAGTGCTCTGACCACTAAGCTACAGAGGAGATAGAGATTTTCCTTCGCTAGAGCACTCGTCCGGCAATCGAGGGACCCGGGTTCGACTCCCGGTAGAGGCAGAGATGAGTTTTTTCCTTCCTTAAAAAAATTAACATCTCAAATAATAAATATCTTCACAACATCCAGTTTTCTGTATATCTTGTATTAACAAGTGGAGAGCGACATTCATGTCATATATATACCCATCTGGTGTCTCGTCGTCCATGAGCTATTAGCTGATCGGTTTCACCGTCCATTGCACGGTTCCGTTCGGCATATATACGCTCTAGCGAAGGAAAATCTCTATCTCCTCTGTAGCTTAGTGGTCAGAGCACTCGTCCGGCAATCGAGGGACCCGGGTTCGACTCCCGGTAGAGGCAGAGATGAGTTTTTTCCTTCCTTAAAAAATTAACATCTCAAATAATAAATATCTTCACAACATCCAGTCAACTGTATATCTTGTATTAACAAGTGGAGAGCTACATTCATGTCATAAATACCATTGCTGCTTTTGCGTGCTCAGTGACCTTGCGGATTGTAGAATCACCAATTACCATAGCAATATCATCCGCATACACTTGAATTTTTATATTTTCAGGCCAGTTTTTTGTGAGTAAGTCATTTATGACAAGGTTCCACAGCATCGGCCCACTACAGGAACCTTGAGGGCACTCTTTCGTTTGAACTATAGTGGCCTCGCCCTCATCTGTAAAAAGGGATATATGTCTTTCTCTGATTGCATCAATCATTGTTCTTCTCACATTGTCCGGCATTGAGATGTTGAGAAGTTGTTTTACTATTGTTTTATGTGAAATGTTATTGAAGGCTCCCTTAATATCTACTGATATTAGGGCAACATCTTGTTTTTGGCTCTTAAATGTTTGTATGCTGTCATGAATCTTTGAGAGTGCTGTCTCAGTCGAGAATCCGCTTCTAAATCCATGTTGTTTATCGCTGATCCACTTCGTTTTCTCGATGTAGTAGTTGATCCTTTGTGTCAGCAACTTTTCGAGAATTTTGCCCACTGTGTTTAGAAGAACTATTGGACGGACAACTGAAAAGAACTATAGTATGATCGCGAGTTGCTTGCTGTTTATAGTTCTATTAAACATTTCAGACACATGTTAGAAGGCAGACCATTTACGATCTACAGTGATCATAGGCCTCTAATTTACGCTTTTCACAAAGTCAATGATAACAGCTCTCCCAGACAACGTCGTCATTTAGAGTATATATCACAATTTTCTACGGACATTCGTTACATTCAGGGTGAGCGAAATATTGTAGCGGATGTTTTTTCCAGATTATCCGAAATTAATTTACCTGACTCGATTGATTACGCAGCTATTGCTACTTCACAGAGTACAGACGCCGAATTAACGGCCCTTCGACAACCTGGTGGGGTACTCGATATAAAGCCTATCAAATTCGGTCCTCAGGGTACAGAACTTTTTTGTGACTTATCCACTGGCATTATCCGTCCCTACGTACCAGAAAAACACCGATATCACGTGTTTACGGTCCTTCATAATCTCGCCCATCCAGGCGTTAAATCAACTGTATACCTTATTCGTCAACGATTCGTGTGGAGTTCAATTCCCAAGGATGTCACACGATGGACCAGGGCGTGCATCGAGTGTCAACGCTCAAAAGTGCATCGTCACACTCGATCTTCCATCGGTGCATACCCTTTGCCTCAATGCAGATTCTCGCACATTAACATAGATATTGTTGGTTCTCTTCCTCCTTCTCGGGGTTTCACCTACTGCCTTACCTGTGTGGATCGATACACCAGGTGGGTAGAGGCTTTCCCGATGGAAAACCAAAAGCAGAAACTGTCGTAGAGACATTCTACTCTGGCTGGATCAGCAGATTCGGAGTTCCGGAATCGGTTACCACCGATCAAGGGAGACAATTCGAAAGTGATTTATTTCGCTCATTCGTTCGTTTTCTTGGAACTCAGAAAACACGCACGACAGCGTATCATCCGGCCTCCAATGGCATCGTTGAAAGGTTCCACCGGCAGCTCAAAGGTGCCATACGCTGCTATGCCACGGAACGTTGGACTGAAGTGTTACCTACCATACTTCTGTCCATCCGAGCCAGCATCAAACCGGACATCAACACTTCTGCTGCTGAGATGGTTTACGGATCATCATCGCGCCTACCTGGTGAATTCTTCCGTAGTTCCGATCCGCAGCCAACACAGCCGGAATTTCTACGTGCTCTACGAGATCACATAAACACTTTACGTCCGATCCAAACTTCAAGGCATGGGACTCACAACGTTTTTGTTCATAAAGAACTTGCTGTTTCTTCCCATGTGTTCGTGCGGCTGGACACCGTACGAAAGCCCCTTAAACAACCATATTTGGGGCCATATGAAGTGATTGAACGATCTCCAAAAGTATATACAGTGAACATGAAAGGCAAATTAACGAAAATCTCAATAGACAGATTGAAACCAGCATTTTTGCTTGATTGCACTTTTAATGAGCAATCACGGTTGACTGAACCGAAACAGCCTTATGTAACTCGATCAGGGTGTACGGTTCGTATAAGAAATCCTTAATATTATTCTTATTTGCATATTTTTTAAAATTAATAATATTATTGTTTTTTGCAACATTTTTTGAAAATTAATATTATTATGTTTTGCAAAATTTTAATTTTTCAATTTTCTTATATGTATATACGGCTATTATATATTCTAATAATCGTTTTTGCATATACGTACATTTACTAATTTTTTTATCATTTGTAATTTATATTTTGCTCGACTATTAATTTGTGCATATGAATATTTCATTACTTTTGAAAAAATGTTCGTATTCCGTATATTTTGAATTTTTCGAACAAATTTTGTTTGCACATGTCAATGCTATATTAGTTGCCGTAACTATATTGTCATATTTTTTCTGCATTGTGCCATATGCCGTCCTTCAGACTCGTGGGGGAGTACTGTGGCGCAGCTTGTCTTGTACAATTTTTATATTTTTATTATATTTTATGCCACTCACTAGCTAGGCATTATCTATTGTGTTTTGGTATTGGGGTTCAGTCTGGCTCCAACGGTCGACCGAACATGTCGTAAAAATCTCTCTCTCTTCTATTAAATAACTAAAAAAAGAAAGGAGTCATGACTCTGCATGTTTCCGAAATAACAACCAGACACCCACCAGCACTAGCATCACCACATATATATTACTGGAAATATCGGCTCAGAATATTTTATGGATAGTGACGGCACGAAATACTTTATCGATAGTGACGGCTCGAAACATTTTTATCGCTACTATCGGCACAAAAAATTTTATCGATAGTGACGGCACGAAACATTTTATCGATAGTGACGGCTCGAAACATTTTTATCGCTACTATCGGCTCAAAATAATTTACTAAAATCATCGGCTCAAAAACTTTTTACCGGAAGTATCGTCAAAAAAATATTTATCAGAAGCATCGGTTCAAAAATGTCTTCACCGTAAGTATCAACGTAATATATTTTCACTCGACGGTATCGGCTCAAAACATTTTTTTTCGGCAGTATATGCTCAAAAACACTGTTATCGGCAGTAGTATCGGTTCAAAATCTTTTTTAACATAGTATCGTCTCAAAACATTTTCACAAGCACATCGTTGGCAAAAGCATTGATTCCAACATATTGTTACCGGAGATTTCGGCTCAAAGTTAGTATATTAATAGTGTACCTACTGTGTATAGTTGAATATTTTTAGCTGTATATAGGTGAAAGGGTAAAATAAAATAAACCCCTAATCTCTGGGATGTATCGTTGGTTCTTCAACTATACATCATTCAAATGTGTTGACAAAAGCCTGTGCGTAAAGGGTTTTATATAGTTTCTGTAATCCACACGATCATTTGATCATTTTTGTCGCACCACGGTCATTTTCTGCTCACGAGGGCTAATTAGACCGGGACCTACAATTTATTACCGATTTTGAACGGCACAGCCTTTTCTTTACACTTTCTGAGAGCTTGGTGCGCTAACTTTTCGATGTGGGTCTCTCTGAGTTACCAATATTTTTCTGTGGTCACGTTGCCGTTTCTGTTTTAACCCTGCGTCAGGAAATTTTCTGAAAAGAACGAACCGTGTATCGAACTCACGACACCTCTAAACATCTTTCGGTACTTTAGGCGAGTTTAAGCCCCGTTTACATGTGCAAGATTGGGGTAATAATTACGCTTTGGTAATTATTACCTGCATGACAACTTTTTTTCCTCTTGAGGGAAAAAGGAGGGACGAAAATCCGTCAAAAGAGTCTTTGTTGCGGAATAATGGCAGGCGACTCCGAACTCCTCTCCCCATAATCCTTTGTGACGCGAAAAATACAGTAAGTTCCTTCGTCAGCCATCTTGAACCAACCACTTCCGTTCAACCCACGTAACCAGTGACGACTTCTGGAAAGAAGTGGGGGGGGGGGGGAATACCGGCATAAACTAAACGCCATGTAAACGGATTGTAGCGAATATCCCTGTTGACATCTCAAGGTAAAAATTGCATTACAAACATATAAAACCTTAATTATACTTCAATAATTTCTCTGAGAGAATGTTCATTCGACAGGTGATTCAATACAAGGTTATAAACTTTCTGTTTTCTGGTTATATTTCACTATGATTATGACTATCACATTTAAAATAAATCCTTAGTCACACATTAAAGTTAAATATTTTTAGTATTACTTTCTGGGAGATAGAAATCCCGATAGGGCCAGATTGGTCCGAGCGCGGAAATATGTGTGCCCATGATTTAAGACAACAGCATAGAGAATAGCTGCCAACTTTAGAGAATGAAAATTAGGAAGATTTTCCCGCAGATCCGAATTCCGTACAAAAATGAATTTAAAAGGGATTTTTGAAAAACAATGCCAGCATTTCTCATTAATAAAATTAAAATTACAAAGATTTTTCTCCTTTTTACCAACGTGTCATCGCTCAAGCCATCGCCGATAAGCGCGAAGTCACAATTAATCGCTAACTAGTATTTTAAATTACTATACCTGCCATTACTACTCTCAAAATCGAATTTCGCCAACAAAAGTATCGCCATCGGGACCGAAACGAGACATAAAAACGCAGCGGGACATATGGTCAAATCAAATAAGGGCCATAATGTCGAAAGGCTGAATTGACGCTGACTGTTTGGCGAATTGTGTGTTTTACCACCCTCGAAAAAATTAATTTTTTTTTTTCTGATTTGACACCATCGATACAATTTATATACAATTAATATTATAGTCCGCAGATCACGAGAAGAGTTACGCGCGAACCCCCCTCTCTGGAGAGGGTCCATTTCGGCGCGGGGAAAGGATAAAAATTATCCCGGGTTGCCAGTAAAGGCCGTCTTGGCGCAAATCTCTGTTACGAGGGTATTCTTCACGCTTGAGTGAGCTGCGCTTTTTGTGTTGGCGTTCGTTAAAAGATGTACTACAGGAAAATTATAAATTTCGGAAGTAAATTAAATTTTTTAATTTTAAAAATTTGAATTTTTATTAAATTTGATATTTTGAACTAAAATATTTGATACAGAAAAAAAAATTAGAAGGGAGTAGCGATCATTTAGTAATAAAGGGAGTAAAATTACTTTAAATTAATAATTAAATTCCTAAAATGATAAAATAAATTAATTGTTAAATTACTTTAAATTAATAATTTAATACAAAAGGAGTATCATTAATATAATAATAATAATAATTTATTACTACTGTAAATTATATGGCATTTTCTTCGGTTTAATTTCTATACCGCAGCAAGAGAATGCCACCTGCTAGCAATTAGCCATTCTTCTTCTGTTTACCTTCTCTTATAGCCATAATCGTCTTTTTTCCTTTTTTACTTTCTCCACAGAAGCTACTCATATGGACTTTTTGAATAGGTGACAAATGCAGCAGTGACAAATAAAAAGATTGAGCATGCCTGCTTGTCAAGTTTGCATTTACGTCTATAGCCACCTTAAGGGCATGTCCCCCCAAGGGCAGGGCTGACAGGGATCCAGTCCTGGGGCCCTGGATGATTCTAATCATTTTTTACAACTATAAATTCATTTTAGAGTGACCCATCGAAGATTCCAATCTGAGAGCCCGGCTTCAAGATGTGGGGGCCATGCTTTAGGGCATCGGAAGAGTTGTGCTTTCATGCTGCAGCAGGGATCCTGGCTGGGATCTCTCACCGGCCGTCCATTCTGAATTTACAGTGTGGGAAAAAAATAAATTTATAAGAATTCTCCTATAGGCTGGATTTTGTCAGCCCATCCTTCGTCTTCAGCTCGTCTGCCACTACGAAGGTTACCATCAAGGTCCATGGGTTCGAATCCGGGCATAGAAAAGTCGAAGCAAGTTCTTTACCTACCGAGGATAGGGCGACCACCGATGGATGGAGCCTTCATTTCCCACCCAACTCCACTGGTTGGAAATTGCCGTATGGCGATATATGACCGGAGTTGGTGTGCGGTGTAGTAGCCCATCTTTCTGGGGGCCATGGTCGAAAATGTTTTATACGAGCAGTGTTCGGCTTCAGCTTGATGCATGGAACTGATTATTAAAAAAAGGCTGGAGTTTTCGATCTCTTCTGCGGAATAAAAAATATATTTTTTGTATTAAAATAATGTGCCGTAAGTGCTCGAGCAGTCGGGCCGTCGTTAGAGCATCACGGGCTTTCCCGGGCAAAGTGATTTTTCTGAGGCCCTACCACGTAAATTCTGGAAAATTTCAACCAGATCTTATTTTTGTGAATCTAATGCAACAATGCCTTAAGACGACACTGTCGAACAGCCGGTGTTAACGCAACAAAAACACTGCAATGACGACGTTATCGAGAGCACTGCCGTGGCGCTTTTAGTGAAATTTCTAGGAGGCCAAAATAGCGCTAAAGACGCCAAACGCGGAAGCGCCGTTGCTATTCTCGATGGGCAGTTGTTTTACCTAAAAGTAAATAATAGAATCGTCCGACGTGACGTAGCCATTGTTCTTCTCGTGATCGGTGGACTATACATTTCACTTGTGATGCCATTTCGTGGATTAGAAAGGGAAGCAACGGTATTTTTTTTTCAAGTAAATTATTTAAGAATAAAAAAAAAAATTCCCAAAAATTAGGAGTTTTCTAGAATCACGGTCAAAATTCCGGAGATGTAAGAAATTTTCGGGAGTCCAAGAGATGGAGTAGAAATTCGGGAGAATCCCGGAAAATCCGGGATACTTGGCAGGTATGAGTATATAGTATAGGTCGGTTTTCGACTCTGGACCACAATCAACATCAGGGAAATATATTTCGCGTTTTGAAATTCTATCATATAGTAGATTAGGTGATGTCAGTGCTCCACTCTACGTATAATTCCTGTTTTAAAAGATGAAAATGAACAGATAGTTCAAACTTATTCATCACCTTTATACTTTCCAGTGAGAAAAAAAAAATATTTCGATACAATAGAGAAATAGAGATACGAAACACACAGTAGAAGAAGTAACATTTATTTTTCTGCATATTTTATGAAAATATATCAATGTCTTTATTTCCTTTCGTTTTTCTGCTTCTCTTTGATGGTTTCTGTTTGAGTTTTCGCCTTCTTGTAGCCGCCCCAGATTGTAATTTTCTCAAAACATCGTCTTTTATACTCCCTCAATGTCTTAGGGGTCATTCTAGTATTACGTCAGCATCGATGGGGGGAAGGGAGTTTCCAATTTGCTGACTTTTGATGACAATGAGGGGAGGGGGGTTGGATGATGCTTACGCCATCAACCACCCTTTATGAAGATATGAAATATTCTGAATGGCATCTTATTCGGTGTCCAAAAATGGAGAAAAAAAACTTTCGATGATTATTGGACACCTGAACTAACATTCTACCTATTGACAAATTCCCTACTTGTCAGAGCTACTTTAGTGGATCTCTAAATGTTTCACGGATCCTTCACGTGCTCAGGAAATGTGTCCGGGTCGCTTAAGTGCTCTGGAACTGTGCCACATGTCGATCAAGGGATCTCAAAATGTTCCTGGAACTCTGTCACGGGTTACTTAAGTGATCTTTGAATGTGAAGGTGATGTTTGAGGCCTTCCTTCAGTGATCTTAAAATGTGCCACGGGCCACTTAAATGCTCTGGAATTGTGCCATGGGTCATTTAAGCGATTTGTAAATATGCCGCTTAGTTCATTTTTATAATATTAGGCTTGGGGGGGGGGGGGCAAGCCACATCGGATAACCTTCAGGGCCACATTTCGTCTGCTGGTCAAGGGTTTACCATATATGGCTTATAGGGTGGGTCGCAATGAATTTCTTACAGAGAAATTTTGAGTTCTTTCCCTTCAGATAGCATTGAAATTAACAGAAATTGATTAAAATAACATATAAAGGTATTTTCTTTCGAGAGAAATTTTAATTTTTTTTTTTAACTTTTTACATTGAAAAAATATTTTTTTTTCGTCTGGGGGAAAAGGTGCACGAGTCCCCTATGTCTCCCCTCCCGCGTACGTTCCTGATCCCACCAATATGCGTTAGGAGGTGGGGGCAGTGATGACGAAATTTTACTGACAAGGGTGAGGGGGTCAGATTTTTGCTGACTTTTGCTGACAAGGGGGATCAAAAATGGCTAAAAATTTGCTGACGTAATACTTGAACGGCCCCTTTAATCGATCTTTTACAGATTCTTTGAAAATTCTTCGGCCAACTACATCTTCTGCAACTCTGCTTCCTGTTTTAATCAGCTGACGGCCAAGATATTGTTCAGCGTCAATTACAAAAACTAGTTCTTCACTGAAAGGATGAAAACGGTTGACACGTGATGATGTGATAGTCTCTCTTCACTCGAAAACAAAAAGTCGCAGACACTGGAGTCGGATGAAGAATATTTATAGAATATCACACACAAAATGCGAAATATATTTGCCTAATGTTGATTGTGTGCAGAGTCAAACCAGCCTACACTACTGGTACGGCATAGGATATGGCTGCAACCAACACCATCAACATCACCTATAGAAAAAGGCCTCCACACGAAGCTCGTGACTCGCTGAAGAGCGAATACAATAGCTATGAGGCGAATATCTCACCTATATATCCCTTGGATGTAGCTGGCCGAGGCATGCGCCATCTTTTCGTAGTACATCAAATGGCTGTAAGTGGGATGGCTTTTTTCAGTGACGTCACAAGCTTCGTGAGGAGGCCTTCTATAGGTGATGTTGCTACAACTAGGGCTTCTTGACACCACAGGCTGACTTACGTTTGATCTTTGCGTGAAGTGTGATATCGGTATTATCGCTGTTCCTTATATCCCACTTTTTTTTTAACTTATTCGACATCACTTGGAATCAAAAATTGGTTTCGCCGCTACATGATGGAGGTCGATGAGTTCGCTCTGTTGTACAAGCACCCCAACAGAAGAACAGTCCCACGTTAGCCTGCCAGGGCCCTCTGCAAGGTGTCGGGGACCGTTCCCGCAAAAAAAACTTTCCTGTCCAGATTCAGAAGTCCCAACAAATACTTACCTTTTTTGTGATAGATACGGAGGGAAAAGTCACTAGGTGAAAGATACGTTTCCATGGATATCTATCGCGCTTCTAGAAACAAGAAAATGTAACGCCACTTTTTTATCTTATCTCTTACTTGGAATCGGTCATTGATGTGGAAGGACCTTTGATGATGATTTCGTTAAAGAACCGCAGAAATAGATTCTCTCTTTCCCCAGCCACACACACACACAAAAAAGTTTCTTTTATCCTTTTTTTCCCTAAACTTTTGTTACACCAATAACATGTAAAGAACTACGTTCTGTCTAGTCTTTTCTGTGGAAAATTCGACGTAGGGAATTGCTTCTTTTGCTAGGCAGATAGGCATTATATACGGGGGGAAGTGCGTTTCTTAGTACCGTGCAGTGGAGTGAAAATTTGGATATTATTCTTTCATTTTTCTTCAAAAAAAATATTTCTTCTTCAGCGTTATTTCAATGCTATTAATCTTCTTAAAAGTGCAGACCAGTGAAAATAGTTGAATAATTTCACGTACAATTGGGAAGGGGGAGAAATAATTTACGGACCAGCAATAGATAAACAGGAAAAATAATTTGAGTACCGGCAAAATATAAATAAATGAGAGCGATAATTTGTGAACCCGCAAAAGATAAATGAATGATAGAAATACTTTGAAGACCGGCAAGAGATAAATACAGTCAAACCTCGTTAGTGCGTCTCCCGGGTAACGCGTCACTCCACTTACCGGGTCACTTTTTGGATATCCCAATTATCCTCCATGGAATTGTAATGTTAATAAACTCCTAATAATGCGTCACCCCACTCCGCATAAGAAGTCCTTTTTTTTTTTTTGAAAGCACTCTTTAAAAAATTACCATTCAAATTGGAAACTCTTCGTACAATATACAAGATAAGCTCAATTTTCACTCTTATAATAATAACGTGATCCACACGTATTCCCAAGGGATCAGCATGATCCGTCCAGGGAATTTGTTAGTGTTAGTAAACAACCATGTCCGAACCGGGATTCGAACCCAGACCTGCACAGTGAGAAGCTAGTTCCCTAACCACTCGACTGCCAGGCGACTTATCACGTCAAAGATCTTCCTAGCATTTCAAGCAGAAGTCACTGAAGCCTTCCCTACCCATCTGTCACTGCAGGCTGACAGATTCTTTCGGTCCATTATTGTCAGCTTTAGTTGAGAACTTGTCCATGGCAGAAATTCGATGATTTTTCAGTTTTTTCAGAGAAAAAAAAAAGAAGTTTAGTTTGAGTCGCTCAATATTTTTATGGGCTTTTTGACGTTTTAAACAAATCTTAGCTGGACGATTGTCGAGCATCTGTAACCCTGGGTCCACCCTATTGCCAGAATACTCTCAAAATTTAAAAAAAGTTTGTTCACCTTTATAGACAAAGCCGCGTTATAGTTGAGGAATATGAAAAATAGACGTTTTTTAAGAAAATTTGTATCGGGACTGGGGAAATTATATTATATCATTATTAATTATTAATTATATCGGGAAATTACAACAGACAGAGACTTCCAATTTCTATATTCTTTGGAGAAAAGGATCGATCGCTTCATCAACTTCCAATTCCACACAAACAAAACTCGCTAAAGGTTTTTTCTTCTTTTCAGTGAAAAATAAACAATTTCTTTTTAAGTCATAAAGGATATTTAATTTTCATTTATGATGTTATAAAAGAATTAAACTGCCCTATACAAGACAACATTACTTTAATTTCCATAAACACGCGGAAAAATTTGCGACATTTTAAAAATTGGAAAAAGGTAATATTTTGCGTTGTTCAAATGTGTAATGGTGTACCAACTTTATTATAATTGATTAAGAAAAATGGCCATGCATGCCATTTGAAAACTCTTTTGTGAATCTGTAGTAAAATTCTGAAGTCAACGGTTGCAGACATAGAAACTGTGCCGTGGGTAACTCAAGTGATGTGGAAATGCTTCTTGGGCCGCTTTAATGATATGTAAAGACGCGCTGTGGAACTTGAGTGAATTGGAACTGTACCGCGGGTACTCAAGTGATCTGCTGCTATGCTGCGGGTCCCTTAATTGCTCTGCAAATGTGCCAACAAGTTCATTTTCACAAAATTATGTTTGAGATCACGGGACACATCACACGACTCCAAGGTCCAAATTTTGCCAGTGGATCATGAGTTGAGCATGCGTGCTGTATAGTGTATAGCAGTGCAAAATTGTTTTCTCATCCAAGCTCACGATCTCCTGAAATGTCTCTAAAGGCCCGTAAAGTATCTGCAGATCCTTGGTTTAATAACCGATTATTCTGATATTACGAACGAAATTTTTATTTGTACATGTCTCGAACAACAGATTTGTCCAGCTGTGGTTCCTACATTCAAAGCATGATAAATGAGGAAAATCGATTGATTGATGACCTCTCACGGCCAGAGCTGTTGTGCAGTAAATGAGGAAGAACTACGGAATACATTGCGAAGAAAGTAGAAATTTCAAAACGCTCATTATGTTAATGGTTCAGGCTCATGTAGGCAGAAAAGACACCCTGTTAACCGATATTTCATTGTATCCGATCATTTTATAAGAGGCCACAACTTATCGAAAGAATCGAGTATATTCTCCGTAAATTATTGAGAAACTGATTTTTCGGTTAAAAAGAAAAAAAAAAGGTGAAAAACCCTGACCGAAATTCATACGTACGGAATTGGAAAGTCGCACTCAAAGTCAAAGAGAGATGCAGCTAGAAAACGAAACTAATTCATTTTCATGTACCTCAAGAACAATTTCCCACCAGAAGAAAATTTAAATACAAAAGTGTTAACCGCTATTTAACTGCATCAAATTTCTTCTAAGCTGAAGTGTGATAAATTTTATCACAGACTAATAACACGTGTTATGAATTTATTCGAAAAAAGAGATTTATTTATTTATTTATTTATACAATATTGTTGGCCCTTGGGCCTAAGAATATATATACAGCTTAAATATGGTCAACTCGGAAATTTGCATTTTAAGTTAACAGCAGATGTCGCTAAAAATTTTTTTTTTTATAAATGCATATCCACTGAAATTGAAATGATTGCGGTCGGAAAAATTAATTGTACAAGTTCGGAGGGTGCAGGCACGGCGGTCAAACAGCACCATGCCCTCCCCCCCTCCTACTGGGGGGAGATGAAATTCTGGGAACCTAATTAGCTGAAAGTATATGCTTATGAATTTCTATGCTTTCTTTCGAAAATCACAGCATTAAATCTCATTATAACGAAATTATTATGCATTTGATGCCAATCCGTGTCTGGGCAACAACTCCTAAAGAAGAAGGGGAGTGTTGCCCTCTTATTGCGCGATAAGCGCTCTCTTCTTTCCGGGGGGGGGGGTTTAACCTGGGGGGGGGGGTCCATGTGTTAAGGCGACACTGGGTACAGACAACGCCATCTATAGCAGAAGGCCTCCGCGCGAAGCTTGCGACGTCGTCATCTCACCTATGACGATGTCATCTCACCTATAGCCATTGGATATAACAAGCCGACGCATGCACCGTCTTTACCCTTTTTTTAAAGCATATCCAATGGCTATAGGTGAGATTATCTTCTTCAGTGACGTCACAAGCTTCGCACGGAGGCCTTCTGCTATTGATGGTATTGGTACAGGTCTACCAAACAGGGACTTATATGATACACACACATAGTATCGGTTTTTTCAGTCATTTCCAGTGGAATTTTCGTTCTTGTAATTTGTTTGCCGGTGTTCAAAAAAGTTCAAACGAATGTTTTTTCCTGTCATCTTCAAAAGAATACTACAGTCGATCCCAGAATTGTATAGCTTGAAATGTTCCCAGTTAGAGCGTTCTTCCGCTTAGTGCGATTTATTTTCTTTGTCCCAAGTCTAAATAATTCTCATTAAAATTTCCGGTTTGAAGCGTTTTCCCGCTTACAACGTTTCTTAAGGACGGTTTTTTGAAAAGCGGGATCAACTGTATATGGTACGGTTACGTTAATGCGATAAATCGGTTATTATGCATACTTATCAATTATCATGGTGAGCTTGGTAAATTTATCACTTTTGCCGATGGATATGCATAATACTCAAGTGTCGTTGGTAAATTTAATAACTACTAAAAAAATATCACCTTAACCGAAGATTATGTGTAATAACCAAGTGTCGTTCGTAAATATGATAAATAATTTAAGTTCATCGCCTTTATCTTATGCATAATACCCAAGTGCAATTATAACAGATTTTACGATCGTACTCGGATATAATGATATTTTTCCAGCATGGTCAAGGTCTTTCACCACCTGCTCATATCTCTTCATTTAGAAAGAGGCCATGTTCTGGTGAAGAAGACGAGGATATATAATGATACAATACATGTATTAATTATCATGTCTAGTATATCATATAGCACGATTTTATCATGTTTACCACCCACATTGAATTTGAAATATTTTGTTCGTTTGTCTGAGGGAAAGAGGGGAGGGGGTTGCTCATTTTTTAACGTGTTTACGACTTCTTAGAAGTAGGGCTCCACTGTATTTATACATAAGAATAAATTTAAATAAATCATAAAAATTTGATTTGAATTATTTTGTATGCGAATTACATCAATGTGTATCATACTCATATGCCAATTCAATTTCAGAATCAATGACGTTCGGAAACTCGTCGCAAAACACCATACATAGAGGCATACGCAGGGAAGGGAAAAGGGACACGGGGCACCTTCCCCCCCCCCCCACATTTCCCCCAAGAGAACCACAAATTGAAAAAAAAAATTAATATCTGCATAAAATAATTCAAATATCGAGGGAAAATACACTTTGTGTGATATTTAGACCAATTTCTCCTTATTTAAATGCGTTTTGAAGCGTTCGTAACTCAAAATTTCTTGTGCCCTACCCCACATGGGTCGATCTTGCGATCGGATTTTCCTATAGACTAGAAAGATTGCAGTCTAGGGCCCGTAGTCAGTAGAGGGTCTCAAAAATCTCAAACTGTTTAATTTTGGTGAAATTACTCAAAGATAAAATTTTAACACACTGAATTAGGAAGTTTATAATTTTGTTACCTCAAATTATTCAAATGTTCTGTGACTTCTATCCCTTGGTCAGCTGGAGTCGGGCATATAAAGGCCTCCATTAACTTCAACAGCCTAGGGCCCCGATAGAACTTAAATTCGTCCCTGCCCCTGACCGTATTACAATCTGCATAACTAACTCCTCGAACCGCAAATTACTGGCGAATCGTTGATTTTAGAGAGGCATACTTCCAATTAGAAAAAGTATCTAAATAACGTGTGGAAATCAGATACGCATTCATATTGCAGAGGGGGTTGTATAGTTATTAAAATAAAATAATTAAATTTTACATGGACAAACTGTGTTTAAAAATTTAACTATATATAAAGTTGTTGCCACGTCTCCCTTGTGACCAAAAATAGAAATTATACATTTCTGAGTGCAATATTCAAATTCAAATTCAAATTTTCTTTATTTAAGATTTTTAAACACAGTTACAAGACATTTAGCGGCTAAGCAAGCTTGTGAGCCCACAAAACAATATCCGATACATATCTGTCGGCATAAATAATAACGAGAGGAAAAAAGAAAGAAAAAAACACACATACATATAACACCAAGAAATAAGTGGCAACAGGAATGGAATTGATAAACAAAAAAAAATTTGGCATTTAGCAGCGTATGCAAGGTAAAAGATTACATTGCAATATCAAACAGATAATTTAAATCTTCTTGAGTTAACAACCAAGATTTTAAATTGGTAAAAAAAGATGTACATGAAGATTGTACTTTTATTAACTAAAATTAAATATTTTTGGAGCTAAATAAAGGAAAAATTTTTGGAAACGAGTTTTATTTGGCCTTGGTACCTGTATAGTATGACGTCTAAATTGCATTCCAGACTTACGTAATTTCAGATTGAGATGGCCACTTCTTTTATAAAACATTTTTAAACTTTTATAAACGTACAGATGTTGCAGAGGGAGTAGCTTAAATTGATTGAAAAGGGGAAATGTATGCGTGAGTCTATTTTTACTCAGAATGATACGGATGAAGGACTTCTGTGTGACAGAAAGTGAAGAAAGATTGCTGAAGTGTGTCGCACCCCAACATGTAATGCCGTAACTCAATCTAGATTCTACTAACGCAAAATAAAGAAGTTTTAAAATAGATTGGGAACATTTATTCCTGATAAAATAAAATTTCCTAATGTTCCGATTTAATTCTACACTCAAATAATTAATATGTGTTTTCCAGGATAGTTTTGAATCTAAAAAAATCCCTAAATACTTAAAGGTGTCTACCCTATTTACAACTGTGCACATACAATCCCAGATACAGCCATCTGTCACACTATGATATTTTAGGACACCAAAATCATCGAAAGTACCAGAACCAAATAACATATATTTAGTTTTATCTATATTTAATTTTAAATTATTATTTCTAAACCAGATATTTATTGAGTTAAGATCATTTTGCATGTTATTCCTCAAGTTGATTGAAGAGCTTTCAGAGTAACAAAGAGCTAAATCATCAGCAAAAGCAGTGATTTTTCCTTTCAAATTAAAGTTACACAGGTCATTTATATATATTAGGAATAAAATAGGTCCAAGTACTGATCCTTGAGGTACACCAGCTGTAATTTGTCTTTTAGAAGTCAAAACGGAATTTACTTTCACACTTTGAACTCTGTTAGTAAGATATGTTTTGAAAAATTTAAGTGGCAAACCCCGAATTCCTGCATATTCTAGAATTGGTTAGAAGAATACCATGATTCACGGTATCAAAAGCTTTGCTGACATCTAAAAATAATGACGCAACTTTACAATTATTGTTATCTGCTATATACACATTTGAGAGAAAATTAACAAGAGCGTCCTCTGTACTTTTTGCCTTTCTGAATCCAAATTGGTTCTCACTAAAAAAATTAATGCTGTCAAGAAATTTAATTATTCTGGATTTAATTATTTTTTCTATGACCTTTGAGAAGACAGATAGTAAAGAAATCGGTCTGTAATTATTAACATTCTTTTTGTTCCCTTTCTTGTGTATTGGAGAAACGGTTGCAAGTTTCAGGCACTCTGGAAATTCGCCAGTTGTAAAACTTAAATTAAAAATAAACGATAAGACATCACTTACGTATGGTGCAATGCACTTCAATGTTATGGAATTAATTTTGTCAAATCCTTACGATTTTTTGGAATGTAAAGAATTCATTATACTCAATACTTCATGACTATTCGTAGGGTATAAAAAAGGATTTCTCAAAAAAAATTAAATTTGAACAATTTAATGAATTACAATTATTAGGAAGATTAGTGTTACAAAAATTAGAAAAAAAGACATTAAAACATTCAGCAATATCAATTGGATTCGTTATTTCACCAGTTGTTTCAGTAAAAACCGTGTCAATGCTGCTATATTTATCCTCACCAATTAATTTGTTAATTAAATTCCATTGAGATTTTGAATCACCGTTTGCTTGAATAAATGCTGCAGTATAATAGTCATTATGACATGAATGTCGCTCTCCACTTGTTAATACAAGATATACGGAAGACTGGATGTTGTGAAGATATTTATTATTTTAGATGTTAATTTTTTAAGGAAGGAAAAAACTCATCTCTGCCTCTACCGGGAGTCGAACCCGGGCCCCTCGATTGCCGGACGAGTGCTCTGACCACTAAGCTACAGAGGAGATAGAGATTTTCCTTCGCTAGAGCGTATATATGCCGAACGGAATATATACGGATATAGCCATCTGGTGGCTCGTCGTCCATGAGCTATTAGCTGATCGGTTTCACCGTCCATTGCACGGTTCCGTTCGGCATATATACGCTCTAGCGAAGGAAAATCTCTATCTCCTCTGTAGCTTAGTGGTCAGAGCACTCGTCCGGCAATCGAGAGACCCGGGTTCGACTCCCGGTAGAGGCAGAGATGAGTTTTTTCCTTCCTTAAAAAATTAACATCTAAAATAATAAATATCTTCACAACATCCAGTCTTCCGTATATCTTGTATAATAGTCATTCTTATTTTGTTTTATCTCATTGTTTAACATATTTCTAAATGTCTTAAAATTATATCGCAGCTCAATATCAAACGGTTTCTTTTTCATTTCTTTCAATAATCTATGTTTAATTTTAATTTTTTCTTAAATTTTTTTCGTAATCCAGGGTTTTCTTATCCTTTTATTATACTTTACTCTAGTAGAAGCAACTACACAATTCTTAATTAAATCCAAGAAAGTATTCATTGCCGAGTTTGCAGATTCACAACTGTGAACAGTATCCCGCGTAACCATTTTTACAAGATCAATCAATTGATTTTTATCAATATAGGCAAAGCACCTTGTTTCACAATTTGAGTCATTGCTGTCATGATCTACTTCTAAATAAAATAAAGCCATTTTATGATCAGTTATGCACAAATCGAGAAGTATAGCTTTTTTTTAATTTAAATTCCTGGATCTACAAAAAATATGATCTATGCAAGTTGACGTTTCATCGGTTTCTCTAGTTGGAGAATTAATTAACGATTCAAATCCAGATCTTGACATCAAATTCACATAAGAAAAAATATTTAAGTCTTCAGATCTTAAAATATCAATGTTTAAGTCACCGATCAAATACATATCTTTATCTCGTTTATAATCAAGCAAATAATTAATTTCGTTTATGAACGTGTCAATAGAATACATGTGATACCTATAAATGCTTAATAAAATAAATTTGTATTTCCTGTAAGTGCAATCAACCAACAGCGAATCAACACATGTCATCTCATTTAACTGCAACTTATTAAAAATTATACTTTCAGAAAAAAATAGTGCTATACCACCAGAGCGATTTATGTTTCCACATTTAAATAAACTTCTGAACCCATGTATCTTGTAAAACGAAGTTTCGCATTCAGAGATCCAGATTTCACTGAGTATTATTATTGAGGGTTTTATATCAAGCTGATCTAAATATGCTACAAAGATGTCAAAATTTGCACGTAAACTACGTATATGTAAATGGACCATGGTAAGATTATTTATATTGTCATAACAAAATATGTTGAAATCATCAACTTTAGAAAATGTCAAATTCTGATCCATTAAAAAAAAAAAACAAGCAAAATCAATCACATACCTGAGTTACAAATTTTTCAATATATCTGAATTCACTAAAAACGCGAAATGATCGATCACCTGATTGCCTTCTCATTAGAATCTTACCATCTTTGACCCACACGAAAGTATAACCCTTCTGTTTCGCAACTTCCTTGGCCTCACTGTGATATTTTAGATTTGAAAAAAAAAGAAAAAAAAAACATCATAGAATAACAGAAAATGTTAGATGACCCATTAGTTTAGATGTTTTTCTCCATTTTTTCAAAATTCTAATATTTCAGCGAAAATTGCACTTGGAAACGTGAAATTATTTTTTGTTGGCCTCAAGAGACACGGGGCAACCACTTTCTAATTAGGTTTTTTTAGCACAGGGTGTCCATATACAAAGTAAACTTTTCATTTTAATAACTATACAACCCCCCCTCGCAACATGAATGACGTGTCTGAGGGCCACACATTATTTGGATACTTTTTCTAATTGGACATATCTATGCCTCTAGACTCAACAGTTTACCAGTTATTTGCGGTTCGAGGAGTTAGCTGTGCACCCTGTGTACA
This sequence comes from Pholcus phalangioides, assembly GCF_987345545.1. Classification (NCBI taxonomy): domain Eukaryota; kingdom Metazoa; phylum Arthropoda; class Arachnida; order Araneae; family Pholcidae; genus Pholcus; species Pholcus phalangioides. The sequence goes on along the minus strand of NW_028301601.1, from coordinate 14,630,130 downwards.
GCCATTGTATTATAATCTCATAACACGTTCGTTACAGCCATTTGCAAGTAACAAATTCATCATATAAAAAAATAATTTCTACAAAAGTTTGCTAATTGAAATAACAAATTACTTTCGTTATGGATGGTATATTCAAATAAAGAGACATTATTTCAGTCAAATGATGAATTAATTTACCCACAAATAGTAAAATACATTCTTTATAAAAAAAATAATCATATATTTAAAAATCACATCATTTCCCTCGTTTTTCCTGTTAGTTTTAAACAAAGAAGTCTGTTCTCGAGGCTAAAATGGCTTCTTCTCTCTTTGAAATTAGTTACTTACATACGCAGAAAAACCCATCAAACTGGGAGAAAAAGAAAGGACAAAACTTTCATTATGTGCTATAAAACACGAGAAATAAAGAAAAAAAAATTATTCCATGGAACCGAGTATTGATTTTGTTCCTCTTGTAAGAATAGCTCGGAGCAATGGCTCAATTTTTCCGATATGTTAGCAAGTTTAAACCCCATCTGGCTGCTTGGTTATTAACGTCGGTAACGTATTTCTTTATTTTTTCACTCTAGAATTTTCTTCATTCTTCTCCTCATTTAATCTCTCCGAATATTTGCTCATAAAGTTTTCATTGAGGCTTCGATTCTTCCTGTCTGTGAGGATAACGTGAGTTCAATCTTTAAACGAAGTGAGGATTCGAGACTTCAATTCACGATAAGTGTAAACGATAGATAGGATTTTTTTTTAGAAATAGAAAATAGAAATAGGGATTTATTTTTGGAAATATTAAAAATGTTCTTGAATGTTCTGGAATTTGTTTTTGATTGCCTGAACGGAATATATATATATATTATATTATATTATATATATATATTATATTATATTATATATATATATTATATTATATTATATATATATATATTATATTATATTATATATATATATTATATTATATTATATTATATATATATATATATTCCGTTCAAAACATATATTTAAAAAAAATTAAATTTTCACACACATAATGTACATTTTACTATATATACGTATATAGAAAAATGCACATTAGGTGTGTGTGAAAATTTAAATTTTTTTGCGAACTCACTAATACCAGCGCCATAGGCAAATGTAATATGCAGTTTAGTGAAAAGAACATTGTTAAAGTTTCTGCACGAACTGGAAATTGAAAGCAAAATATATGAACACTGAAAATTTCAAAAAGAGATTAATCGAAGAATTCCAAATTGAAAAAAAAAGAAGAAAAAAGTCATAGCCAATGTCCAGGGCTCTCATCGGGGGGGGGGGGGGGGTGAGGACACCCTGACATTGGCTCAACACAGAATGTTTCTGATATGAGATATGAACAAGCTATCCTTGGCCTCCACAGCTAAAACAGATGCTCGATCTCCCGACGTTCTGCTGTAGTACCATTGAATTCAAAATTATAGATAAATAAAAGGAAAAGCCAGAACGAATGTTTTTTGTCAAGTTGAAGAATTTTGAGTTTTTGAATTCTTCGATTAATTTCCTTTTGAGATTTTTTCAGTGTTTTATATATATATATATATATATATATATATATATATATATATTTTTTTTTTTTTTTTTTTTTTTGGGAAAGTGTATGATATGGTAAGAAGTGATTCTTTTTTCTAATGGGAAGTGAGAAATCACTTTTAGTAATGACTGTCGTATGGGAGATTTTCAAGCGGTGGTGTGTTGTACAGTGTGCACCCAATGTCTGTTAGAAGTTTTAAAAATTAATTAAAAAGGAACAAATGATGATTAAAAAAAAGGGGGGTTTGCATGAATGGGGTCAGACAGAGATCGGAATATATATCTTTTCACATGAAGAGCAAATTGAAGTTTCAAACGTCGATGGTAGAGGGGGCTGAGATGAAGTATTTTTGAATCACATTTATGCAAGTCAAACCGTCAGTGAATGGATAAATGCATGTGCGTACTTTATCTGATGCCGACGATCAAATACCATGGTTGACGATTAATACCATATTGAACAAAAACTTATCGTTCACTAATCACATTGATCATGTCAGGAACAAAACTAACAGAGTCTTGGGAGAATGTTAAACCAAATTACTTTCCCCCATGCTAAACTCACGTTAAAAAATAAGGCAATCCTCTACAAGTCAATTTCAAGACCAACAATGCTATATGCGTCCCCAGCGTGGACCAGGCTTGCAAAAAAACATAAAATAACTACAAGTTATTTTGATCTTACTCAAAACAAGATCCTGAGGAGATTTGTAGGTGCACCCTGGTATGTAAGAGGAGTTAATATAAGAAATGATTTGAACATTCCGCATATATTTACATACATTAAACAATTAAATACAGAAAAATTTGACAGAATGCTAAATTCTGATTTTGTACACCTCAAAGAAATAGTGAATTACGACACAGGAATCCTAAAGAAATATAGGAGACCTAGGCAGATAATGCACTTCGACTGGGAGCTACTTTAAGGCAACATAAGTTATTTCTCGGGAAGGGGAAATATTGTAAATATTGTACATAAGTGAGCATGTACTTTTCATCTCTGTAATTTGTAAAATTAAGGAGCCAGCAATTGCACACAATTGTATTTTGTGTCCTGATAGAACTTTATCTGCATTTATCCATATTTAGTCGCATTTATTTTGTTTTTCTTAACCGCATTTAATCACCTTATGGATGGAACTGTGAGAGAAGGAAAAAAAAGTGAGAGTAGGACTTTCTACTTGGACATTTTTAGGACATCATAGAATTTTTGATTGTATGGGAAAACTTTTTCTGAAGGTACTGCACTGAATACTTGAACAGAACTTTCATGCATGCTTTTTGAATTTTGATGACAAAAATTGAAGGGTTTTTTTTTCTCGTCACGCCACCTATGTGATGTTTTTCACCTTTTTCACCCAGAACAGATGTTATGATCGAATGTACCTTCTCCCTTGTGATGTTTTGTGGTGGCACTGTGTATGTTGTGGCGGCATCGAGTGCGTTAAGGTAGACAGACAGACCATGACCGATTGAACTTTTTCAAATAAAGCACTAACACAAACATGCACAACATAATTGTTTACACAAACAATACATACTCTTCCCTTTCTTCACAGGCCTTCATGGCCAGCTTGTATGCTGACAGGCGGCCCATAGGGCTGGGAATCAGCCAAAATTTAATTCTGGTCTGGTGTGGTCCGATGCCGACAGCCTAATTTTGCATCATGAGTGATGGACTCGCACCACAAGGATCTGGTTTTGAGGTCTACCGCCCGCACATTAGTGGTCGGCTGAAGGTAGTTCTCTGTGGTTTCTAACTTTTAGTAGCAAATGTGTGAGCCGATCTCTCCGTTAAAATATCTCGCCAAATGGAGCAACAGAACTATAACGGTACGAATATTCGATCATTACATTCCCTTCATTGCTTGAAAAGTAGATGGCAGCACTAAAAATTCAAGCACGGTGCTGTAAACGCACTCAGACAGCTAAGTATACATGCATGCATGCTTCGGGACAAATTATTCGGTAGCGAATTGCTTATGGCGATTGACCGGAGTGATGCTTGGTTTGAAAGAAAGACTGTTTCACATTAATCTACTGGGACCAACATCTCGATGAGTATAAAAAAACAAGCCTGCCGTTCGGAATCGGCAATAAATTGCAGGCCCTGGTCTAAAATTAGCCCTCATGTGCAAAAAATTACCGTGGTGCGACAAAAATGATGAAAATTATAATCTATTGGGAATATGAGACAGTACCTCATCTCCCTCTATCAATGAACTCAGATCTAATTCTTTTTAATTAAAAATATAAATTTATTTTCTCAAAAAATATCAAATAATCAGAGTACCCAAATAATAACCAAATAACACACTAAAAAACGATTGAATTAATAATGAATGCATTTTATCAATACTTTTATTTCGCTCATAATAACTAAATAGGGTTGTTAATAAATGGAATAGCTTACCCCCGGAGGTAGTAAATTGTAACACAATCGACACGCTTAAAAAGAAATACGATAAACATGTTGGGGTAAATCGAGAAGCTATCCATTCTTAGAATAAGACAACCATAAGTATTCTTTATGGGCATTGTATAATATTTTATCATGTGCATATATTGTTTACAATTTTTGTTAATTGCATTTTTAATTGGATTGCTGTATTTTTGAAATATATGGCAACCATATTTTTATGGGCATCTTTTTATCAGCCACCTCGTTGGGCATTTTGTCTGTTGTGGCGTTGTATTTGTATTTGTATTAAAAATTGAAGAAATTTCTACAAAAATTTCCGAATTAAGATTACCACTTACGGTTATTATGTTTACAGATTTTAAATTTACAAAGAGACATTATTCTAGCCAAATGGTGGAATTAATAAATACACAAATAATGAAACTATTTTTTACAAAAAAAAAAATAATAATCATATATTTAAAAATCACATCATTTCCCTCGTTTTTCCTGTTAGTTTTAAACAAAGAAGTCTGTTCTCGAGGCTAAAATGGCTTCCTCTCTCTTTGAAATTAGTTACTTACATACGCAGAAAAACCCATCAAACTGGGAGAAAAAGAAAGGACAAAACTTTCATTATGTGCTATAAAACACGAGAAATGAAAAAAAAATTATTAAAAGGAACCGAGTATTGATTTTGTTCCCCTTGTAAGAATAGCCCGGAGCAATGGCTCAATTTTTCCGATATGTTAGCAAGTTTAAACCCCATCTGGCTGCTTGGTTATTAACGTCCGTAACGTATTTTTTTATTTTTTCACTCTAGAATTTTTTCACTCTTCTCCTCATTTAATCTCTCCGAATATTTGCTCATAAAGTTTTCATTGAGGCTTCGATTCTTCCTGTCTGTGAGAATAACGTGTGTTCAATCTTTAAACGAAGTGAGGATTCGCGACTTCAATTCGCGATAAGTGTAAACGATATAAATAGTAATTTTTTTTGAAAGATTTATTTTGGGAAATATTAAAAATGTTCTGGAATTTTTTTCCGATTCCCTGAACGAAAAAAAAAAAAAAAAAGAATAGAGAAGACAGTCTTTTTTTCTTGAAAAGTGTTCTGATAGGTTAATAAGCAGTGATTTTTTTGGAGTTTGTTAAAAAAAAAGTGAGAAGTCACCTTTAAACGTCGCTGTCTAACATGAGAATAGTTTCTGGAAAGACGAAAGAGTGTTTAAGCGATATTGTGTACAGTGGGCATCAAAAATCTTTAAGGGTTTTAAAAATTACTGTCTATACGTCTATTCAACGCATATCAGTCCGCTGATCGAAACTTGCGCATGGATCAGGTCGATTTATCTGGGAGAAGATGATTGCTCCATCCAGGTACAGTTTCATGCCGGTTGTGAATATATTGTTTGTAATTGCATTTTTAATTGGGTTGCTGTATTTTTGAAATATATGACCCCATTTATATTTATTATGGGTATCTTTTTCACAGCCACCTCGTTGGGCATTTTGACTGTTGTGGCGTTGTATTTGTATTTGAAGGGGGCCGACGAACCTATTCGATGACAGTTCAGGATAATCTGGATTTATGCGAGACATTATCACATTATTGGGATTACGTTGACCGTTGACGAGTTACGGGGCATTCTATAATTTTTCCTTTTATGGTACACTGGGGGCTTACTTCAGACAATGATAAAACCCAAAAACTAACTCCCTTTCTAACGCCCTAACTTCGCTCTGCTCTTGACGCGACTTCATCAACTCCTTTTTCATTCCCGAATGCCGGGAAAACTGTTTTCTCGTCAGTATTCTCCCGAGAGACATGTAAGTAGTATACGCGGCGATTTAGGTACTTTAACGCCAATTTCCGAAACTAGATGGCGCCACCGGAAAATTTTCTCGATTTTTCGCGCGTTTTTTGACCGACTTCCTTTTTTAGCCGGATTCCGCACCTTTCGAGCCAGACTTCCTTTCGCCTGAGAAAATGACGATGTTTTTTCCGGATTTCGCATCTCTCGAACCAGACTACTTGTCGTCTGGGAAAATGTCCGATATATTTTCAGACTTCCTGTCTAGAGTGTTTATTTATTTATTTTCCTACCATGGTGGCCATTTTTGTCACGTCCCGGATATCGATCCGTTAAACTTTCCGGCGTTATCTTGACCATGGAATGTTTTCTGCGGTTATCAACTAATTTCCGTTCTCATGGGGTGATTGTTCCTACCGATAACTACTATACGCTCATTGAAGTTCAAAGCCAAAGTAAAACTAAATAGGGCGGGGCCATACTCATCCAATTGCGAGGGTTCCTTGATTTCACTCAGTGCGAACCCGTTTTTTTGAAACCTTGCTGGTAGTCTGTGCTGCTCATCATTTCTGCTCGTGTTCTGTAGCTGATAAGATGGACCTGAACGTGGACTACAAGGCTCAAATTCTGAAATCTCCGAAAAAAGTCTTAGATACTATATTGTGTATATATTGTTCATAAGTGTACGTATATATTGTTTATAATTTGTGTTAATTGCATTTTTAATTGGGTTACTGTTTTTTTTTTAAATATATGACATCCATATTTTTATGGGCGTCTTTTTATCAGCCACCTCGTTGGGCATTTTGCCTGTTGTGGCGTTGTATTTGTATTTGTATTGTATTCGCAAATATATGACTACGAATTGCAGAAAATCGTACTTAGGGACCATTCAAGTATTACGTAAGCAGATTTTCAGCCATTTTTGACCCCCCCCCCCCATGTCAGCAAAAGTCAGCGATACACTAACCCCCTCCCTCCCCCGTCAGCAGCTTAGAATATTTCATATCCTTAAAAAGGGATGGTTGATGATGTAAGCAACCTTCAACCCCCCCCCCCGTCATCAAAAGTCAGCAAATCCGAACCCCCCCCCCCCGATGCCGACTTAATACTTGAACGACCCCTTAATATTTTAATCAAAAAATCTTAAAATTTTGATTCACTCACTTACTATTTTTTACTTTCAAATTAATTTTTTTTTCTGTCAAAAGCTCTTATTTGAATTATTTTCATGGAATATAAATGATTTAGTTCTTATCGATAGGTTATTTAGCTGAACTGGATTATGTGTCTGTGTGCAATTAGAGATTATGTATCTAGATATGATTGTTACTGTTGCATGAAACCATAGCGTTTGTGCAGATTCAGATGAATTTTTTACTTTTCGTTAGCGCTCTCTAGGGGCAGAGATTACGATGACCTTGCATGCGCAGGTAGGCAATTTCGGGAAGAATACTGATGGTCGTACTTGAAACGGGCATGTGAGGAAAATGGTTAAAAGGATAAAATAAGATAAGTGTGGTTCGTATGAATGAGATCAGATCTCTATATTATTTCATAAGTAAAATTTAGTTCCAGAATTCAACAATAGATGGATCTGAGATGAATATTCGAATCAAATTTATGCAAATCAAACTGTCAATAAATCAAAATAGATGCACGTGCATTCTCCATTCGATGCCGGCAGCCTGTTTTGAATTATGCAGGTATTGACTCTGATCGGGTTCAGACCCCAACGGTGGAACAGTGATGGTCTTGGTTTTCTGTGACTCCCAACTTCGAGTTGTGAATTCGAACCGATTTCTGTGTTAAAATGTCTGGCCACAAACAACAACAGACCTACAATGGTACAAATTTTTTATCATTGCACTTCGCTCATAGTCGAAAAATAGATTGCGGCACTAAATTTTAGCACCACATACGCATCCAGACTGTTAGGCACGAGGTATAATTTGTGATATATACAAGCTCTTTCTGAAATTCTGCTGTAAATAGCGTGTTGAAATAATTGTTTAAGACAATACATGAAGCAATGTCTTCAACAGCAATATGCGGCATGCATTGGTGAGGGTGTGCGTGGGACGTGTCTTACAGGTAATATAAGCATACAATGTATATAAATTGGATTATAAGATTTGTAATATAAAAAAATATCAACGTAATTGAGAATTTTTATTGAGGTATGGCCTTTATTTCCAACCCATCTCATTGATGGCAGTGAATTGCAATATAGAGATATGGTCAGGGTTGGTGTTTGGTGAAGTATAGCATTTTTCAGAAAGTGAGTACAATATACAGGGTAACCATAACTGGCACCATGGGAGCAGTCTCTGCCAGATGTCTCTCTTTCATTATCATTATACCCTAGAGCCACCACAGCAGATGTCATATATCGACATATATTCTTTAGGCACAGGGGCAGGTACAACAGGTACTTCCCCATATATACCGACGGCTCAAAGAGCCCTGGCCATGTCGGTTGTGCCTACATTTGCTGTGAGGAGACATCTTTCAAACTTCCAGACACATTCACTATATATTCGGCAGAACTGTACGCAATCCTTCAGGCTCTACGTCATATACGACGCAAACGCCACCGACGATGCATCATTTATAGTGACTCTCTCAGCGCATTACAAGCACTGTGTTCCGTCAGTTTCCACACTCATCCATTCATTCATGCCATTTTTCATGAACTGCATTACCTCATTCATCATGGTACCACAGTAAAATATTACTGGGTACCAGGTCATGTTGGAATACCGGGCAACGAAAAAGCAGACACCGCAGCTCGAACAACAACAACTAACATTGACAATAACCTTTTGGTACCTGCCAGTGACCACTTCTCAATCCTCCGGGAAGTGATGCATCACCGCTGGCAGGACCATTGGAACAATCAAATTAATAACAAATTACATGCCATCAAGCCCACACTTGGCGATTGGCGTTCGAGCTGCAGAACTAACCGAAAGGAGGAAGTTCTGCTTGCCCGGTTGCGCATAGGACACAGTCGTATCACACAATCATATCTTTTATTACGAGAGAGTCAGCCACAGTGCCCACATTGTCAAAGTCCATTAACCATTACTCATGCTTTTACTTGTTCATATCATCGTCATCATTTTACGACCGCTTTTGGTCAAAGTCATCTTTCACTTCATGACATTTTATCTGACCATTGCGATGTATCTCGCATTTTTAAATTCATCAAAGCCATTGGTTTTTATAATAAATTATAGATTTTTACAATTCATGTCATTGTTTTATGCTTTACGTTGCTTTTTATCATGCATAGTTTTAGTATTTTGACATGACAAAAGGATGATTTTTCTTATTTTTAAAATTTGTTTTGGCGCAGTTTGACCAAATTGGTCCTTGCGCCAGAAAATTTAAAATCCAATCCAGGTAACCATAATTAAAATACCCTATTTTAAAGTGGCCTACAGGCGAAACCAGTCATCAGAGAAGTGTGAAATTTTGTGGAGGACTTCATGAAGTGATGGGAATTTGTTTCGGGGGGGGGGGGGGGTTAGTTGCACGTGTCGCCACCAGAGGGCGTTTCACTTTGAATATTTGAATACCTGTAGTAAACATGTAAATGTATGTGATGTCACGCAGCTGCTGTTATAAAACCTAGAAACATTCCCGGAGACCTTGTTTCCCAATGTGTTTGCTGCTCACAATGACGAAGAGTTTAAGAGATCTCGCTTTCTTGGTCAAATTGTTTTACCAAAACAGCAATTCCGCAGTAACTGCTCTACGGAAATATTTGACTTGGAAGAGGGTTCGAAAAGGTCCAATGAATTTTAAAAACCTTCGGCGTATGATAACGAAATTTGAAACCACAGGACCGTTGGCTGTTCGTCCTGGAAGAAAACCCGATTCTATAGACACAGTACAGGAGGTTTCACTTCAGGTGGAAGAGGACAGAGCTTCAAATTCTCGTGGTATCACTAGTCCCAGGCATGTAGCACAGGCGTGTGGATAGGCCACGTTTAACTGTCCATAAGAACATGAGGAATATCCTCCGATATTATCCGTACAAAATTATACGTGCTGAACATTTCCCGCACACACTTTGGTCAGTTGTGGAACATGCTGTCTTGCGATTTCACATGGTATCTGAAAATGATGGCCATCATGTAGAACATATTTTTTTTGCAGTAACAATTGTAAACGTTTGCCTAAATGTGTCATTTCTTAATAAAACGCCCTCTGGTGGCGACACGTGCAACTAATTTTTTTCCCTTCTGAAACAAATTCCCATCACTTCATGAAGGCCTTAACAAAATTTCACAATTTTCTGATGACCGGTTTCGCTTGTAGGCTGCTTTATAATAGGGTCGCTTTAAGTAAATATAAACCTATGTAAAAAATATTTATGTGAAAGAGGCAGCGTTTTATGAGATTGTCAGCGTTTCCAGATGGCTGGAACATGTATGTTTCGTATATGCTTTAATTTGATGCAAGAATGTAAACCTCAGTGCACTAAATTTCTGCTCGCGAAATGTTAATGGTGCTTCCTGGGGGGTAAAATAAGTTTTTTTCTTCTTTTCATAATCGAGTCTGATATCAGGCTCCCCGAGACCGTCCATCCCTTTGGGAACCCATCCGAAGATGGTCTCGGCCTCTCTGGGCTGCCAGCGATCATGTCTGTCTGTCTGTTATGAAATAAATATGGAAATATTAAAGGTACAACCTGAGAGACAATGATATCCAAAAAGAAATAATCCAACAAGAAAGATCAAAGGTAACATACTCCACATATTCATGGAAAACAGTACACCTATATACCGTAAAAAGAAGGAACAGAAACCTACGCGTACGCAATTCTGGCACAAATTCTTTCGGCTGTTTGAAAGAAGAAGGGAGATCGAACTATCGTTCTTGTAAAAATAAGAAAACTGTTACTTCCAGAAGTTCACGATAGATGGAGATTAAATATTTGAAGAAGATTTATGCAAATGAGTCATTTATGGATGGATGGAAGTGCATTCTTGATCCTATGCCGGCAGACTGTTTTGTATCATAAAGCGATGCACTCGCACCTCAAGGACGTGGGGTCGTTTTTCCATCGTCGTTATAGTGGTGGTTCTCAACTTCGAAGAATGAACTTGTGGTGTTCTTCCCGTTAAAAAGTTTCACAGAAGAGCAGAAGAGAATAACCAGCACCTCCTAGAGGTAGAAGGCCTCGGCACAGATACCATAAACGTCATTCAGGCTACCTAGCAAGTTTGTCACATTTTGAAACACAGCATCCTATTTCGTTTCTTCTTATTTTGGCGTAGAATCTTCCTGATTGGCTCACCAATACCGCATAGTGATTGGATGTGGCTCATAGAAATCGTCAATTCTGAGCCGGATAATTTCTTTTCCTCACAACGATGATTCTGGCACGAGCATGGAATTTTTTCCCCTAAATATTCTGAGAGAAAATGTACTGTTTACTGAAATCACAAGCAGATTGCGGAGGCCTTCTACCTCTAGGAGGCTGCTGGAATAACTGACCTACAACGATAAAAATATTCAATCGTTACACTTCACTTATAGTTTGAAAATAGATGACGCTCTAAAATAATTAACGCAAGTCACACAGACAGTTAGATACACGCGCACAATTCCGGGACAACTAGACCGGAGTTGTGCTCGAATTGAAAAATAAACAAAAAAAAAACCCGGTTTTTTTGCGTAAATCTGCTTGCATTATTACATCTCACCACCCTCTATCGTTGAATTTCGGAACTATTTTTTTCTTTAAAATATTCTAATTCTCTCTCTCTCTCTCTGATCCCAAATCCATACCACAGTGGTTTTTTTTATACTTTTTAGTCCTATTTAATTAATTTTTGTAGTTTTAACGAACTCTTGATGTACCCTCTATATGCGTACGTACTACAATAATCATAATCAAAAGGATTCATCAAAAAGATAATACATAATTATGTTAATGTATTTGTAACATTCTTTCGACGTAAAATCCTTAACCTTAAAAATCTGGCTGCATAAGAAAAAAAATTTAAATTTATCGAGAAATATATGTATAAATTTATTATTTATTTATTTATACACTCAAAGCGATCGATAGCGGCGTTCTTGGAGCAGCTTTCTTTGTGCATTGATGACGTATACGTGGGAAAGTGCTTTCCTCCCCCCCCTCCCTGAAGTTTTATGACGATGAATGTATGATAAATATATAAGTAAACGCAGAGAAGAGAGAGAAAGAAACCAAAACTTTTACATAAACCAGCATAAACTTCATCAATTATGCACAGTGTAACGAGGAAAAATGTTCCCAAAGAGAATACATTAAGAGGAGAGGCACGTACGTGCTGAGTGTTGAGATGGTCATCGTTACTCTCATTTCGTGTCGATATCAGGGAGTTTCACGAGATGATGGAGTCTTTCAGAGCAGAAAACCAACGTTTAAGGGCCGAAATTATTTTTTTCCGACACTGATATGCAGTAATAGTATTCTGCACTACTACTATTTAACCACACATGCACCTCGTCCACATTCCTCTGCGGAACTTCTAACGAATTGGTACATGTTGGAATGCGCACGTACGTGTAATGGACCCGACGGGAAGTTTGTTTCTGTGTAATGCTTGTTACGTGTAGTGCCGCCATCTGCCATTATTCTGCCGGTGTTCCGGACTTTCGTATTTTTTCACGATAATGTCAACTCACTTTGCCATGTGAAAAACCCATATTGACATCAAATTTCGCTGCGATGTATTCAGACAGCCTTTCTACAGTCTGTACTTGTCATTCTGTGACTTTCACGAGCTTTCTCTCGCTACAAAAGCATCTGAAAAAATTTAGATATAATAAAATGTACTTAATAAAAGGATGTGTGTGTCATGAGGAATTAAGTATTTCTCAGAACAATGTTCTTCAAGCTTCTTAACTTGCGGACCGGAAAAAAAATACATACAAAAGAGAAGTAATTTGCGGGCCGGCAAGAAATGGATAAATTGGAGATATAATTTATAGACCAGCAAAAATATCCAGTTAAATAATCTTATTATGAAACTGGAGAAGCAATTTGGGGACTGGTAAAAATTAAATAAATAGGAGAATTTGCGTACTGGCATAATCGGGTAAAATCATAATGGAGTACCGGGTTTTCTCCGCCTTCAGGTATGCCTTCCCCCCCCCCCAAGTGGAACAGTGATGAACTACTCTTTAAAATGCCTCCGTGATACTATAGATCAGTGTTTCCCAAAGTGAGCAATATCGCGCCCTGGTGGGCGATGGAATTGTCCAGGAGGCGATAGAAACTACGGGTACAACACAGGATCCTATGGGTACGCTTAAGTTAGGGGGGGGGGGGGACCGATGAGACAAAAAAAAATTCTGTAGAAGGGAGTGATAGAACAAAAAGTTTGGGAAACTATGCTATAGAGTGCTGTGCTACAGTGCTGCTCGGTTGTCACCATTGTCACGGCTGCTATATGAGAAGATTTGTTTTTAGCTTCCAGAAATTCACTCGCATTAGTTTTCAAAAATGTTTAGCAATTATTGGCAAAGAGCCTAGTAATTTTCAACCATTCACAATTTACATTGAACGTGCTAAGGAATTTAGCATTCAGCAATAGAATTCAGTCAATTCAAGATAAGTCGAACTTCGATCAGTCCAATATCCCAGAATTTTTTCCGTATTTTTTAATGTTAAAAATTTCCCTTAACTCAAAGATTTCTTCCGTTTGGTCGAAGTTTTCGGTAATGAGAGAAATTTAAAAAATAACATTTGACAATATAATTTAGAAACAGAATTTAACAACGGAATTTAGCATTTAGTATTAGAATATAGTAGCATTTAGTATTAGAATATAGTAGCATTTAGTATTAGAATATAGTAGCATTTAGTATTAGAATATAGTAGCATTTAGTATTAGAATATAGTAGCATTTAGCAATATAATTCAGCAGATTCATCTAGTGGATTCGTTTGTCTGCTTGCAAAAAAAAGGGAATGACTTTCTCGCGCGGACAAAGAAAAGAGCGACGGTGAAAAATCACTGCATTTTTTGACAGAAAATAATGTTTTTCACACTTTATTTATAATGCGTTTCATTTATGTGGATATCGCGCGTGCGTTCGTTTCCATAATAAAGTTGGCCCAGTTTATTTCCAAGTATTCCTATAAAATATCTAAATTTGATTAAATTAGAAAAAATATCTTATATTTTCATATTTCTTCATCTTCAGTAGTTTGACATGTTTCGTTGACAACGATATTCGTAAATAGCGTTGTTCTTTTAATAAATCTTTCATTTCCTCTTTCTGAAACGGGAATTACATATAAGTCGAACTAACTAACGATAAGTCGAAGCTTTCTGTCGGCCGCCGCACATTCGAATTATCGAGATTCGGCTTTGCATCACAAGTGTTGCATTTTATCGTACTTTGCTGATTTTTAGATAGCGATTCTTCCCGATTTGTTCAGACGCTATTTCTTTAATGATTATGTGTCGGGTAATATGGGATATTTTGAGTATCATCTAGGTTGAGTTAGAATATCTCTTCAAGATGGGAAGTTTAGCGAGACAGAAGAGGGAAAGTCTAGGAATAATGCGCATCCTTCTCTCTCCGGGCTCATCTTGCCATTTCTAGGGCGGAAAATAAATTTTGCATATGTGGCTCTTGTAAACAGACTATGACGCCACCACATCATCAACTACAAAAAATGAAATTTTGGATTTTCATTAATATAGACCATTCAAATCTTGTTTTTGATCAATTTGAATTAGCTCTCTTCATTTTGAGCCCACTATTCCATATGAAACTACCCTAATGTTATTTACTCCTCTTCTATGGCATGGATTCCCTAATATTGATTTTTAATGCCTTTCCCCCTCCCCCCCCTCAGACATTCCATTTTTTAAATACGATAAACTTGTCAATGCAATGAAAAGAACACAAATGTTATAGAAATACAGGTTTCTGTCATGTTTTAAACTGGAGTAATCGTAAAAATAAAAAGTGGTATTCCATATTAGGATAAATAATTCTCAGACCAGCCGACGGCTAAGACACAAATAAAAACAAATATAATGACTGCATTTTATATAGTGAAAGTAAAATATGAAACGGCTATATATAGATGGGTTTGGTGGAAACCATAGATTAAAGATATATACTACTATTATTACTCTATGGGCGAAACGTTTTGCTGACCTGCGCCGGTCTGCGTACTGTACTAAATGAAAAAAAGTATTTATTCTGAGTATTTATCTCAGGTAATTTAGAGTATTTGTTCTGAGTAATTTAGAGTATTTGTTCTCAGTAATTTAGAGTATTTGTTCTGAGTAATTTAGAGTATTCATTCGCACTATTTTGGCATAATTAATGATTGCAATCACCCTTTCATTGAAGATGATTGCATGTTCCAAAATGATGACATTGAAATACATTTGTCTCCAAATGGTCTAAAAGGGTTGCATGGACAAAAAAGTTATCAAGAAACATTGCAGTAGAACAACCTATAGCATTATACAGTCGAATCCCATTGTAGCGAACTCCAAGAGACCGAAGAAATCAATTCGTTAAAACGAAATTTCGTTGTAAAGGTATTCCAGGTCGTGTCATTGTTCCTATACGAACTTATGTGGGGGGGGGGGATTAGAAAAGTGTTCGTTAAACGAGATTTTCGCTATAACGGTATTCGTTAAAAACGGGATTCGGCTGCATACAAACTATCGCAACAAAACCTATAGCGCGAAATAGCGTAAGACACCCCGAAATCACAAGCGTAAATAACAACTCGCCCTTAATGAACACTGATTAGGTATATGGCACATAAAATTTTAAATTCACTCCGACTTGATAAAGTGTCGCAGCGTTTAGAGAACCCGCGTAAAATGTAACACACGTGTAATGAAATTCTCATTCCTCTTAAAAACTCCCCCTTTGACATCAGTGGAGGTGAAAGTCATTTCCAGAAGTTAAGAGTTAACGAAAATCTCTGAAGATAGACAGGGTAGAATTCGTCGGAGAAAAGGAAGCGCTCCCCCACAAGCATTCCCACGGGCCTGGTATACTTTAACGTAATTTTGATTGTTCGTTAATTGGATTGGAACGTCGCGGGGAAAAGTCGAGAACCACCATTCTCCCGTGGCCATAATTAAACATGAAAAGTTTCCGCGCAAAAGATTCTACCGTTTTCGGCTCGAGAAACACGCGCGCACACAAGTGTATACAAGTATTCATTTGAGGAAAAGTCTTTGTGGTGTGTACTCTCGAGAACACGAGATAGACCGTGAAGTCGCTTATCTTCGAGTTTGGCGCATTTCGAGAGGAATTCAAGAGATAGCATTACGATTCGGAAACTATCCAGAATTTTCCTTGGATTAGAATATATAAGATACATTTTTCAATTCCCCCTGAATATTTTACCAATGAATTCCGGTGGGCGGAATGTTTATATGAGGTTAATTATTTTACTCACACATTTATTGGAGTTGAATATTTTCCATTAGCTGATGAATTCGTTGAATAACCAATGATTAAAAGCACTATCAATATATATATATATATATATATATTGGCTAATTTAAAACCCATCAAGTATTCATGAGATAGGAAGCGAGAGCAGTCCGCACACACACACACAGACATTGTTATTCACTAAACGTATGTATGTCTGGTGATATACAATGGAGAATTCCGGTTATTTCTTTGCACAATTGGTTTTCAACTTATGCTACGTTAATTGAATTCTAACGTCGTGGGAAAAGTCGTTGTGCCACCAAGAATTGGGTATAAGACTTGAAAGTGTACCCCTTTCCCTCAAATCTAAAAATGATTAGCATATTTTTTAATCGATATGAATGGGTAAGAGGTATGATTGCCCCCCTTAGAAACGGATAACAGACGTTATTACTCTCTACAAATGCGTAAAAGACTTGCTTGCTCACTTCAAATGGGTGCGAGATTTGAATATATACCAAGAAATGGGTAAGATACTTTTTTTACTATCTAGAAATGGATAAAAGACTTGTTTAGTCACTACAAAAGGATGAGAGACTTGTTCACTCACTACAAATGGGTGAGAAACTTATTTACTCACTTCAAATGGGTGAGAGATTTGCATACATACCAAGAAATGAGTAAGAGACTTGTTTGCTCCCATTAGAAATGAATAAGGGACTTTTTACCTCCTACAAGTGGGTAAAAAGACCGTTATACTTTCTAGAAACTGGAAAGAAACTTGTTTGCCCCGAGAAATGAGTAGAAACATGTTCTTCCCCAAGAAACGGGTATAAGATTTGTTTACCCCCCTAGAGATGGGTGAGAGAAATTTATTGTTCAACCCCCGTAGGAATGTGTAAAATATTTGTTCCTTTTACCTCCCTAATTACGCAGTTTTACCACCTAGAAATGGGAAAAGAATTTTTACCCCCCCCCCCCCACTAGAAACGGGTGAGAGACTTGTTTATCTCCTAGAAATGGGTAAGAAACTTGTTTTTCTCTTACGGTTTTAGATACGGTTAAGGGACTTGTTTTCAACCTAGGAAGAGCCGTAACTCTGATTTTTGTAGGAGAAAGAGGCATGATTTCGCTGCTTCCACCGCTGAAAAATTTGATGATTTCATAATGGTATTTTGTTTCCATCGAAAGTTTTCCAGTCGGACAGTTCCCCATTGATTTCTACCCCCGTTCGGGCCCTGGCCCAGGAATAAGTAAAAAAAAATGGTTTTCTCCTTAGAAATGGGAAAGACTTGTTTATACCACAGAAATAGGTGACAGGCATATATATATCCCTTACAAATGAATAAGGAACTTAGCAACACAAATAACGTGAAATATGACTAATATATTCTTTTTGAAAAATCGAGAACGATTTGAGAGGGTACAGCGACTTGTGAAGATTCCATGAAATTGAAAGTCGCTAATGCTTTGCTTAATGTTAATGTTTTATTAACGAATTTACAATCAAGGACGTAATATTGCGTCAAAACGCCAGTGGAATAAATCCAAACAAAAGTCTCTGTTTTCCTTCCTCTCTCTCCTCATCACTACGAAACTTTGTTACGATCCTATGAGAAAAAAAAGTAGCTATTTTTTACCTCCGTCTTGAAGAGATAAAAAGCTTCTAACGCACGTTTGGAAAAGAAAGGGCAAAGGAGAAAAATATGAAAGGAAAATGTACAATAATAAATAAGGTGCATTTTTAGGTCTCTCTTTTAACACTCACCGTAAATGTTCTCTTTCACTCTTAAGTGCATATAATGAAAATATATACTCTATGCGTGGAAAAAAAAAATCAATAAGAGGTGTTATAGAAAGAAAGGCGGGAAATAATAAGCAACTTCCGCAGAGATTGGGTATAAAGTGATAAATACTATAAAGCTTCATGATGGTAAAGAGAGAGAGAGAGGGAAGAAAACATAGAGAACTTGTTTGAATTTATTACGTCCGTGATCGTGAAGGGGTTAAATTCGAGATGCAGATATTTCTGAGAGTGCACTCGAGGATTATGAGAAATCAAAAACTTAGCTCTCGCGGTTATGGTTACATCATGGAAAATTCAAAAATTTCAAATGGCTAACA
Source organism: Pholcus phalangioides (assembly GCF_987345545.1). NCBI lineage: Eukaryota > Metazoa > Arthropoda > Arachnida > Araneae > Pholcidae > Pholcus > Pholcus phalangioides. The sequence goes on along the minus strand of NW_028301601.1, from coordinate 14,611,802 downwards.
TCACAAAAAAAAAACAAAAAAAACCATGAATGGCGTTTGACCTGTTGCTTGATGAACACCGGCGCAGAACGCAAACACAGATCACGCCAAAGAGCTGGTGCGCTAACCATTCGGATGGAGTCTTCTTGCGGCAGAGATCTGCGTTGATGGTTTCCACATATTTCTTTGTCTGCGTCTAGCGCCAGTGTTTACCATGCTACAGGTATCGTTCTAACACCATTCATGGTTTATCACTGCTCTGATCACTTTTCAATGCATAAAAATGGGTGTTGCCATTTGAATTTTTCGAAATATTTTTTGATGTGGTGGTAAATGCGAGATCTAGGATTTCAATTGTTTCCTCAGTCTCGCGGCCTCCCTTCTCTGAAACACCCATGTCTGCAATTCCATTTGCATTCATCTTGCGGCCACTCAGGGCTCGTATATCGGCAAAGTTATTTTATGACCACTCTTTATGTGATAAAATTAGAGCGACCTAGTTTTAAACGATAATGACTCCGGGACACTGAAAAGATCAAAGAAAGGCACAAATCGAATAACTTAACGGAGAACCCGGCATTCAATATGGGATCGAGGGTAAGACCTAAAAGAGCCTGGCTGCCACACGGAACGATCCGTCACGTGATCTTTTGTTCGCGGAGGTCATTCCGGGACCGTGGGGGGAAAAAAGGAGGGTTCAGGAAAGAGAGATTCGGGCTAATTAGCAAACATTCTTTCTACGTGTGAAGTAAGATTTCTTTGTGTGATCCGCGATTGATAGCCGATCTCGGGAGAATCCACAAAAGAGGCAGCGCCGTCTTATTCTTCTTCTTTGAGGGATATTAGTCGTCCAGGAAAAATATCTGGGTATTTATTCTGATTTCGACTCGGGAAAGTCGGATGATCGTAACTTTCGTGAAAAACAACGTATTTCAATAGAACCGACGGAAAATATTCATCCCATTATACCTATGACTAGTGTAATTATAAATTAATACTATATTTTTTCCAGTGTTCTTCAGTTGCGAACTGGGAAAAAATAAATAAATTGAGCAGTAATTTGCGAACCATCGAAAAATAAATGAAAGGAAATATTAATTCACATACCAGCAAAAAATAAATAAATGGAGCAATAATTTGCGGACCGATAAAAAATAAATGAATGGGAGATATAATGCGCATACCAGCAAAATATAAATGAGTGGGAGAAATAGTTCGTATACCAGCAAAATAAATAAATAAATGGAGCGATAACTTGTGGACCGGTAAAAAATAAATGAATGGGAGAAATAATGCTTTTTTTTGCTGGTATACGAATTATTTCTCCCACTCATTTATTTTTTGCTGGTATGAGCATTATTTTTCATATTCATTTATTTTTTACCGGCCCACAAGTTATTGCTCCATTTATTTATTTATTTTTTTTAGCTGGTTTTTTTTTTAAAATGGAGTAATAACTTGTGTACCGGTAAAAAATAAATGAGGAGAAATAATTCGTATACCAGCAAAATAAAATAAATAAATAAATGGAGCAATAACTTGTGGACCGGTAAAAAATAAATGAATGGGAGATACAACGTTTTTTTTTTTTTTTTGCAGGTATACGAATTATTTCTCACACTCATTTTTTTTTTAAAATGGAGTAATAACTTGTGTACCGGTAAAAAATAAATGAGAAGGAGAAATAATTCGTATATCGGCAAAATAAGTAAATGGAGTAATAACTTGTGTACCGGCAAAAAATAAATGAGTGGGAGGAATAGTTCGCATACCAGCAAAAAATAAATAAATAGGAGGAATATTTTGAGGGTTAACGAAAAACAAATAAATTGAAATAAAAAATAGGAGAAACACACGAAAGTTTAGGACCGACAAAAAATAATAAATAAATGGGAGCATTAATTTGCAGACGAGCAAAAAATATATATAAATGGAAGGAATAACTTGCGGACAAGCAAAAAAAAAAAAAAAATAGAAAGGAAAGAAGGTTTGCGGGCTGGCAAAAAATTAATAAATGAAGGAAATAATTCGCGGACCGGCAAAAAATTTATGAATGGAAGCAATAGTTTGTGGACTGGCAAAAATTAGATAGAATGGGAGAAATTATTTTCAGACCAGCAAAAAAGGAATGGAAGAGATACTCCGCAGACCTTTTCTGACGGGAAAGACACAAATAGAAACCAAAATCAGGCGATGAATAAATCGTAAATGATGTATTTGGTGAACCCGGTTGACTGATGACTTGACGTACTAATCTCACTACTCTGGTATCATGATGGCCGGAGCAGTTCTTCCATGTTTTTGACAATGACTTCTTAGCCGGTGGGCCAACGTGGCCTCGAGTGAAACCGAGGCACAAAATCATTGAATGACTCATTAATTCTGACTTTTTTTGCTTCATTAATTATATATTTTTAATAACGAAAAGTTATTACTTTCCTTGATTTTGAATTTTAAATTTCTCTGAAATTTTCCCTCTCATGAATTCAGAAATTTTCTTCCATTTATTACGTAGTCATTCTCTTCTTTACTAATTCTGAAATCAATACTTTCATTGATTCTGAAATTATTACTATCATTAATTTTGTATTGTTTATTGTGCTGAGACTATTGCTTCATCAATTTTGCTTTTTTCAATAATTCTGAGATTATTGCTTAATGAACTTTCTGAGATTATAACAAATTCTACATTTTTCTGAAATGATTACTTTCGTTAATTCTGAAACGACTAGTTGTGAAATGATTGATTTTCCATTAATTCTGAAATGATTGCTCCCATTTATTCTGAAAAGATTGCTCCCATTTATTCTGAAAAGATTGCTTCCATTAATTCTGAAGCAATAACTTCCATTAATTCTGAAACAATAAATTCCATTAATTCTGAAACAATTACTTCCATAAATTCTAAAATGATTACTTCCATAAATTCTGAAATTTCAAAAATCCCATTCATTCCGAATTTTCATTGAATCGGAATTTTAATGAATTCCATTAATTCTGAATTTCCATAAATAATATACGCCGACTTCCCATTCTTCTCAATATTTTCATTGAATTGGTGCCCTGAGATCAAAATTTTTCTTTTTCTGCCCTGGAGCATCGAATCTCATCAAGACGACTCTGTTCTTGTGAAGGTGGTGAATTAAAAACTACGTCCTTTTTACTCTGTCTCCACAGTTTTGCCGCTGTGTGATCGTGTGGTCACGGTGATGGATTCGCATCGGCACATTCTGTGGTCGGTTGAAGTAGGCTTTTAGATGTTGGATGCGAGCCGATCTCTGTTAAAATGTCTCATAATAGAGAGTAGTATACTTACAGCCAACGGTACGAATATTCAATTATTACATTCCACTCAAAGTTTGAAAATTAAAAAAATCACGCGCAGTGCTAGCAACGCACTCAAACACATGAACACTTCCAGAGCACAGCTCATTCGGTCGTAAATTGCCCCATGACGATAGATCGTTTTAAAGGAAGTATCCTGGGTTTTGAACATTTCTTAGTAATGCCATGTGAAGAAGAGTGAGTAAACTCGAGTAATACAATCTCCCAGTCTCCTGGTTCCCAGGATACTGGATATCGATTCGAGTATCCCCGTGTGAGGAGGGCCTATAACCGTGTTGATAAAGTGATATTGTAATCAAAATGTGGCCAACGGACTATATCAATTACACACATTAAAAAAAATGATGTTCCCAAAGAAATTCTAATGGTTTTAGGGTATATTAGGGCTGCTGATTCCAAAACTGGCGTAAATTTTGCCGAATTGGCTCTAGTTTTTGAAAAAAAGCAAATGCATACTCTCGATATTCCGATGTAGTCTGCAGCCACTAATATATTTAGATCAAATTTTTCCTTTTAACTTTTTACTTATTTCCCTATTTTATTTACTCTGTTATTACATGTATATCATCAATAATCATTCGGTGGCCTATATGTGTTGATTTAAGTTCGTCATTGATTTACATTTTGTAGTTTCAATGTGATTTTTATAGTGCTTGCGTACTACTATTGAAATTTAATTTTTAAGAAACTAGAGTCATTCTGATAAAACTAATAACAGATCCTGAACCAGCGCCCTAAAATCACTGATATATCTTGCGGGAACAAAATAAGTGTTGAGAAGGGTTATCATTGTATCATCCTGTTTAAAAACAATAATTGTGCTATTTAACCGTTGATATCTTATGGTTCTCTCTCTTTGAGGCTAAACTCTTACACAATCCACATATAGAAACATACTTCTACAGCCTCGTAAGTGACACGAGATTTTCACATAAAAATGTCACAGTGATTTCCAATCGAGAGCCTACCTTGACGTTCAGTCGGAAGATTCTTATTCCCACACCCTAGATTGAATCGAAACTACCGCACAAAAACAAACGCGGTGCTATTCCGGGAGAGCAAGGAGCAATGGTCTACAGGCTGCAGAAGCGATTCATCTGGCATTGGTTGGGGGAAGGAGGGGGGGGGATTGTAACGAGCCTCGAGGATTTTCACAGAGAAGGACCCGAAGCCATCTTATATTAACCAAGGTTCCACGGAGCATCCAATCAAAACAGGAACGGAATGAAGCAAGGGTCGGGGAAAACTATTTGTGGAGAATACTTTAGCACACGAGGAGAGGTATAAGAAAAACAATAAGAAAAAAATCTTATCTTCTTGATGGAAGTTTCTTCTTCTTTTGGAGATGGTGGAGGGAAAACGTAAGAGAAAACAATTGCGTGAATGGCAAACATCAATGTGCACTTCGTAGTGTGTCGACGTTACTCCGAGTGAATGTTGATCAATCCTATCCTACGAGTTCACGGAACACTTCAGAATCAATAAGTGGAGGTGATTATTATGGAAATTGGTCCCCTGTCTATTGTCTGACATTTACTTAAAAAAAAAATCATATTTTTTAAACCTTCGAGCACCGGTGACGGATGTTTTGCCGGAATTCTAATGATTCCTATTCTTATTTTATAAATTTTCTGATTCAGATTGATAAATGCTTGATATTAAGGAGTAGAGAGCGTCTTGAACTGTTTCTATCCTTCGAACTCAGAGCTAGAACCAGATCCATTGAATCGAATGAGAAAAGACGTTGTCAAAAACTGTATAGCGTGATATCGATCACCTTTCAAACCGCGGAGTTTCGTCACTTATTCCTGTTTCAGTTGTTAATCTGTAGATATTCTCGAACGTTTCCCAAGAGATCCAAGGCTACTGAAGGCCATATATCAATATCTAGCTCCATACGTTCGGCAATTAATAGACACGAGCACCATCCGCAAGTTCATTTATAGTTTTATGTTTGCGATTTTTCTGCTACCATTCAGATAGAAAACCCACACAAATCTCATATGTGAGCAGACATGCAATACTCAGACCTTTTCTAAAATAAATTGTCATATTTTGAAGGAGCGCAAGTCTAAAACACAGATACAACATCATGCCCTGAGCGCATGGGATTTTTATTTCGAATACTTACATGCGTGGAATCAATGCCGTAACTAGGCAGATGCAACAGGTGCACCCGTGCAGGGCCCACTTGGAGGGGGGGGGGGCAGAATGGTCCAGATGGTGCCAAAATTCAAATTTTTGCATAGGGTATAGGAATGGCTGGTTACGGCACTGCGTAGAATAATTTCTCATTTCTGATATAGGAGTCATTTGGAGTCACTTGAAAATGTCTATGCTCTAGGAATCGCATGAAAAAATGTCATTTTTGTCTTGCAAATAAAAATTAATCCGGAATGAAAAATGTCGGTTTTTATTCCGGAGTTGCTTGGAAAAAGTATCCGCGGTCTAGGAACAAGCCGGAAAATATGTTTCCATTTGATCATTTTTGTCGCACCACGGGTCATTTTCTGCATTTTCTTCTCTAATTAGCTTCGAGAGCTAGTTAGACCGGGACCTACATTTTATTGCCGATTCAGAACGCCATCTTTTTTTTTTATATTCATTGAGAGGTTGGGGCACTAATCCCTCGATGTGGGACTCTGTGCGGTAATAATCTTTTTTCTGTGATCATGTCGCCGTGTCTGCACTACTCCTGTGTCAGGGAAGTTTCTAACATGAACGAACCGGTTATCGAACTTCGACACCTTTAAACATCCTTTGGTACTTTAAGCGAGCGAGTATCTCATCGACCTGGGTTACCGCTCCCAAATACGTTTTCGTTTCGGAGTAACCTGCGAAATGTACATGGTCTAGGAAATACCAAGAAAATGGGTTTCCACCTTGGAGTTACCTGAGGAATCCATGGTAGAGGAATCACATATAAAGCGAGTTTTCATCGCGGATTTACTTGGATACTTGGATCATACCAATCACCTGGAAAATGTGGTTTCGTCCCCGAGTCAGAAGCGTACCTGGAGGGAAAGTGAACGGGGGTGGGGTTGCTCGTGGGATCAAACTGACCAAAAATTCAATATTTCGATGAAAAAATTAATTGAAACATCGGAAGAAAAATTCCTCCTATGACCAATTTCTGTTAATTTAAACGCTTTTTTGGAGGGTGGTAACACAAAATTTCTCGGAAAGAAATTTTTTGTGCTCTCTCCAAACGTTGATCCTGGATATGGCCCCTGCCCGGAGTAACCTGGAAAATGCCCATGGTCTAAAAATAATCATGAAATGTCAATATCAAACATCAAATTCATAACTGCTACAACCAAACATCAAATATAAACAGCTATCAGTATTATATCTACTAGCCCTGATAGTTCATTAGTATTTCTCACAAAAACCCTCGCTATACCTCGAATAACCCTACGGGTCCACAGAACACCAGTTGAGAAAAACTGCATTAAGGTGTTGCCTTTTTTTCTCTTCCTAGATATGTATTAAAAATGAATGAAATGCATTAGGGATTCGATTATTCGTTTTCACACCGACAACATCTCATACTTCAATAACAGAAAGTTTTAACACAAGAAAGACATTCATGACAAGTATTGATCATGTTAAAAAGAAAGAAGGAAATCAATGGTGACAGTTCTTGGACATTCAGTGACATTACATCTTGGACATAAAGAAGACAGTTCTTTGGACATGTCTGCCAGCGCACTAGAGGAGTTTTGACATCGCGAAATGACATCCTTTTAGTATATTCGAACATTTCATACATCATAAAAGACAGTATTTAAGACGTTTCGAAGGCTTCTGCATAAACGCCTTAAGAAATATGGAAATCGACAGGATTTTATCCTTTGAAATAATGTCTATTCAAAAATTCGGAACATCTTTATAATAAAAATATTCTTTTAAATCATATTTTCTTTAATAAAATTTCTTTTAAATGTTTTGTTAAGAAAAACATTCTCGTGTCTTTACATGTGAATATTTTACACCTCATTTGAATATTTATTATTATTATTTTATCTCGTTATTTTAAATAATGATAAACAAGTTATCCTTCTCTTTCTACTTCTAATAATGCCTTCAGGGTTATGTAAAAATAATTTCCAAAATAATAATAATAATTCTGTCAAAAATTTCGTTGACACATTTCAGTTTTTTGTTTTTATCATTCTTGGCTTATTCAAGCTGAATGATTTCGATTTTTATATATTTGCCGTTTTTCTTCCTAATAATAGCAGTCCCATCCAATTAAAATTTCAAAATTTCTTTTATTACGCTCTCCCACGAGGGATAATGAGTCATCAAAGAAATATAATAATGAAAAAAAATAACGTGGTTTTCGTTTGAATAGCGTTTATCGGTATTGAAGCTGAATGGGGGGAATGGAAGCCTCGAAGTACCCGAGGCATCGTTAATTTATAATGTCTGTTATAATTGGCACTACTTGTACTGATAATAATCTCGGGACCGTCGATAAATGGTACTATAAAATAAATGACGTATATATCCGGGCATTATGCGCGTTTATAATTTATAATGCTCACAATGTTGTATTTGGGATTCGAATTTTATCGTATTCGGGTTTATTTTTGCTTTGCCCCCTTGCGGAAACCTTAAAATATTCTCCATGTTCTAGGAATACTTGAAATGACAGTCATGTCTAGGGCTAAAAAATTTTATGCCTTAAAAAGTTCTACAATATGCTGTGTATGGGAAATGTATTTATGCCCTATAAAACGAAAAATATGTCATTGGGATTTTACATTCCTATCTCAGATAACATTAGTTTTAGCAAAATACGATGATAATGAGAAGTGTTGATGCAGTCTAAACTATTTTGAACCATTACTTAGTGTATGAACAATAATTCTCCGTTTCACTAACTACTACGAGTACCGGAGAATCGATAAGAGCTTTCAATTTATTTATTTTTTTACAGTTAATGTAACACACACACACACACACACACACACACACACACACACACACACACACACACACACACACATATATACAGAAGTTTTTTAATGTAAAAACAGAAAGATAAAATGATTTTTTCCCGTCCTCTAGTCATTGAAAAGAGAGAACACTTTCTTACTATATTCAGAAACGAATTTCCTCGGTTTCTGTGAAGTCGTCTTCACTTTATGCATGTTGAAAATTCGATTTCACAATAATACACAAATATCATTCACAATCAATACAAAAATTATTAAGAGTTACTATAAGGGTAACTTCCAAAGAATTTGAAAATATTGCAAATTTCGCCCTACGTTTTTTTTTTATCTGGACCTGCTAGAACTTGATGAGATGCAGTGATGGTAATCTCATCAAGCTCCAATATTTCTGTTTTTCCCACATAGATTCAGAATTAATGTGCTGCCATCTATAAGTAAAAATATCTTGCCAGGTATTCAGCTTTAGATAAGCATTGCACAAAATTAAAATAATAATAATTCTTTTTATTTGATAAAAACTCGAAAAATTTCGCACAAACGTTAAAAATTTCCACTCTCCATGGACCAATTTCAGGAAACTTTTTCCCCACGGGTTACCATCACCGATTAAGATGACTAATCTGTAAAAAGCCATACATCAGTGCCGTTGCAAGGGCTACTATTTTTACGCTCTAAAAATTCACTGTCGTTACTGACTAATTCAAAAACTTGCATTTCATGATTTTTTACCAACCAGTTCATTTTTTGCGCATAAAAGGCCTAGCCCTAAATGATACACCCAAAACATCCACTGCGCTGGAGAACGATTTTCAAAAAGGTTGCAAATATCGAAAATGATGAAATATGCAAAATATGCATAAAAGTTTTGAAAATAGGGTCTATTACGCAAAAAATGCGAAACCATGCAGAAAAAGAATGCAAAGAGAGAAATCCAAGCTCTAGGCATGTCCATGGGAACCACTGGTGTTACATAAATGCCTTATGAATTTCCTGCAAAATATCCTAGATATATGAACCGCATAAAAATTTTTTTCATGCTTTAGGAATCACTGCATACTGCTCATGTAAGGATAATCAAGAAATTTTCTGCGGTCTTCTCGGAAACGTCTGGAAATGTCGCTAGTCGTCAAGGAATCATGCAATAAATGCCCGTGGTCTATAAATCATTTGAATAATGTCTATGGTGTAGGAGTAATTTGAAAACAGTTTTTTCGGCTGTGATCATGCAAATGTGTGGCCAATGTATTGTGTGATCCAGGGTTCTTCCTGACTTTTTATCAATTTTAGAAATTTGGCTAATCACATGGAAAAAAGTTGTAGCCAAGTGAGAGAAAACTTAAGCCAAATTGATGCGTCATAAAATGTGAATTCCAAAACTACGTCAAATGGCGGATTCGAAGATTGTTAAGAGGCCGAATGGACACTCGCGATTTGGCGAATTCGATCTTTTATTTATTCGCCAAATGAAATATTTCGTCGCGATTTGGCGCAATGGCGATCTGCAGCGAGAACGCTGGTGTGATCTATTTTCACGGTGTTAATATTTAGTAGCGTGGTGTGGTCACATGCGCTCATATACTGCAACTGCACTCATAGGCTGCATTCTTTGAATGAAGGAATTTTAAGAGCCTTTCCCTAAAATTTCTTTGTTAAATTTAACACTTAGTAAATTTAATTGTTTCGATAAAAATAATAATGGGATTTATCAGACGTCCCAGTTTTTGACCAACAAATACACTATAAGGAAAAATGCTTCCGGGACAGCTTTTTGCCCCGGTTTTTTCTCCGCTAATGGAAGGAAGATTCAATAAAATAAAAAAAATTAAAAAAAGAGAGAAAAAATGGAGATGTGAATATTTGGGAGGTGAGGGGATTGTACGCTTTCTTACCTGCGCATGCGCAATTAAAAATTATTAAAAAAATACTCATACCTTATTAAATGAGGGATTATCAAATTCCAAATTTCTACACGAAGTATCTCAAGTATAGTGCCGAATGCTCTGTGAATTTCATAAAAAAATGTTAAAAACTGCATGTTATTGCAAAAAATATGCAAAGAAAATTGAAATTTTTATTGAAAACCTTTATATCTTCGTGAATATACGTGCTATACTCATGAAAATGCACACAAATCAATGCTCTACTTTAACCAAGTCTTGCTTAAAGTGGGAAAATATTTGGTAAAATTTACAAGAGTCATTTGCAATTTCTTATCAGACACAGGGTTGATCAAAAACCTTTTCTTTCTCATTTACTTTTTTGTCGGTCCCCTAAATATACTCGTGACTAAATTGTAACTGGAAATTGTAAATTCAAGCATTGAGCTCACGTGACCACAATTTCACAACGATTTTCTTAGTATTTGTCTAGAAAGTCGAGAAAAAAATGTCTAAACTCCAAAAAAGAACAGACTTTTGGCAATATAGTGAATGTATTCTTATTTCAAAGTATATTTTTATTATATTGTACGGCAAATTTTGATTTAATGCAATTTACTTGATGAAATATGGAAATTTTGGGGAGGGGGGGGGGGGAAGCATGAAAATTTTCTACAAAGTGTTTCAAATTTTTGTGTGATTTTAGTAAAATTCCTCTTATCCAAATTGAACAGATTTTAATAACAAATATTTTGAATATGAGTTGATAATGTTTTAAAAAAACGCGAATAAAAATATGCCTAGAAGCTAATAAAAAATTAAACATCGTAGAAAATTAGCTTGTTATATTTGTGAAATTTTTAACTTTTAAAGGAATTTTTGTTCTCTTTTAATTTATTTTATATCTATAGAAATTAACCTAAACGAAGTAACCGTTTTTGTTAGAATTCTATTCATTTCGGAAGTCTTTTTTTAAGAATTTCGTTATGTCAGAAATTGGATTTTTCAATGTTTATAATGTTCATATCAGAAAAAAAAAAATGCTAAATATACTATATAAAAAACATACTTATTGAAATGCAGAATTTATTGAAAAATACTTTATTTTTCTTTTTTTTTTTATAAGCAGTAGTTTTGATTACGTAAGTACTATTGAGACACTAAAATAAATTATAGAATTTTTAATCTGAATTTTAATCTGAAATCAATTGACAATTAACATTTATTCACGGAATGCTTCAATGTTTTATGACCAAAAAATTAAAAATATGCATAAATTTTTTCAATTACTTTAGAAAAAAAATAAGATATTTGTAAAACAATTATTATCAGCAAAGAAATTAGAATATCTAAGATATTTCGCGAGCTCGTATGGTATATCTTGATAATGGATTCATGTGCTAACGATCATCCCTCAAAAATATTCAATAAAAACACATTTTTTTTTTCAAATAATTTTCAATATACACGACTTTAAGATGTTTATATGTTTCTATTGAAAAACTATACGCCGTGAGGCAATAAAACGAGGTTATTCAATATCGAGACCCTCGTATCTAATAATAATCTCTACTTCAAGGGTAATTAAGAGCGATTTTGAGAGAAACTAAAATCGGAATTTTTTGTTTTAATGAAAATTCGGTAATTATGGCCTGTGTATGACACACTCTAATGATCGCATATCATTATGATCTTCTCTTTTTTTTTGGTGTCTTTAAAAGGTTACATAAACAATTTATCGATTAACATCTCATCGATTTTCGAAGCCGCGTATGTTAAACGTGAGCTAAAAAGTGTGTTTATCCTCAATTTTACGCCAAAATTTTGATAACCTGATACTTGCGCCAATTAGGATTATCACTTTTATAAATAATGTAATGTAAGGTTACCAAAAAACTAGTGTTGGCTGAAAAATAATGACGCCAATTTAGACTTGATTGTTTTTTTCGATTGCATGCTTTATTTTCCCATATGTGATCTTGATTTATTTTTTACGTTTTATCTCAACATGGATCACTCCTGTGAATTGAGGATTTATCGATTCATGTTGCTTACAATAGCGATTTCACGATGTAGTATTTTTTTTGGTCATGATCGCTATTTTGTATCATGTCTCTTGCTTGAAAAAGGCTCGAAATTTTCGAAATTACATGACTGATAACATTTTTAATTTAATTGTGTTTCTTAACCGCGTTTACCTTTTATTAATAACTTCAGTAAGAGGTGTTTGCGAGAATGGTTATTTGCGTGAAGTGGTTTATTTTTTTCTAAATTTTTTTGCCAAATTGTGCGGTCGTGAGAATTGTGTTGGTCAAGTAATCAGTACTGATAGATCGTATATGTATGCACCACATAAATCCCTCTAAGATTTTCTAATGAATTGATGCATACTCGAAAGTATCATATATATACAGGGTGCCTGTAATTTCTAATGATGCCTTTATATCATCAACAGTCGTAGAGGTATGGTTCCAATTTGAAAAATGCTCAAAGACGTTCAGAAATTACCCTATACTAGTTTTCAGAGTGAAAACAATGTGTGTGTAACAAATTAAAAAATCCAAATGTTCATACGAATGTTACAAATGAATGAATGCAAATGTTCCACCTGTGCTCTAACCTCCAATTGGAAAAGTGTTGCCCTTTCTCTCCCCTGAAGCCAGCGAAAAAAATAAATAAAAATAAATAAATCCTTACACACTGTATTTTCACTCTCAAGACTGGTATTGGGTAATTTTTGATCGCCAAAACTACGATGTAGTTTGGTGATGTAGCCAACAAACTGTCACCGAATCGTTATTGGTGTAGCTATTCTGTAAGCATTTTTTCGAAATTCGATTACGCCAAAAATGAAATTCTTTGGCGTAATTATCCAACTTACGGTTAACACGTAGAACGATTATCGAGGTGCGGCGCCAATTCGCCATTTTGAGTGGATCATCTGTTAACAACCTCCCCCCCCCCCCGAAATCCTCTGAGTTGGGGGATTTTAATTTCGGTAACCTTATAGTTATAGTCTATTGATTGCATTTGTGTGTGCTTTTATTTTAAAATTGAAATACACTGAAAGACGATAGACCTTTTTTAATTTTGATTTTAAGAGTTCGTAGCCACGCAGTATAATTTATCGATTCAAATAATTGATAACATAGTTATCATCACAATTATTACCATTAAATAACAAAAAATTCCAATCAAAATCACTGATTTTAAATCTATAGGCCTATGTATAAAATGATATGTGCTAACTGACTAGCTGCCTGATTCATCATCGCCGAGCCGAAACTTCTGAGGCCATAAATATGAAATTCTGTCAGTAGTTTCATTTTTTGATTGAGAGGCACTAAGAAGACATTTTTCGAAATTCGACTACTAGGGGGGTGGGGGGGGGGGGTTCAACGGTTATAAAGAGAAGTCATACCGAGCCAAAACCGCTGAAACTATAAATATGAAATTTTATCAATAGTTTCATTTCATGATGCCAAGACTCACTAAGAAGAGGCTTTTCGAATTCGACCATTACAGGGCGTTCAAAGGATATATGGGGCAAACATCGCTGAGCCGAAACCGCTGAAGCTATAACTATGGAATTCGGTCAGTATTATGTTTTATAGTATAGACACTAACTAAAGCCAGGATTACACTATAAAAGTTTGATAAAATAAATTTTACAAAACCAGACGAATGTAGCCGATACGCTTATTGGTTGCATTTTTCAAGTTAAATAAAAGAACTTTTGCCAAAGTTTTATAGCGTAATCTCCGCTTAAGACGGGATTTCTGGAAATGCTACCCCGCAATGGGGATCGTAAAGGGTTCAAATATTATATGAGGAAATCATCTCCGAGGAATTTGCAGATTACCATATATACGCTAGCGAGTAACACAGCTAGTATTAAATAAATGATTAAATCTTTTCAAAGTTCCGACGGTACTTTAAAGTACCACTACCTAATACCCTTAATACCCCCTTATATACGTTGTTGGGAGCTGAGATTTTGAAATAATAAAGCTGTGTAACTTCTTTTTACGATAACCAGATCACAGCAAAAGTATGGGACAACTAGTTTTATAAATATGACGAAAATTTATGAATAAAAATTCACTTGCGCTGTCATCCTTGTAAGCAGTTGCAATGCTAACGAAATAGTTGACGTGAGCATAATATTTGTTTTTCCTTTTTACTCATTATTGATCGTTATTGATCGATATTTCGGTTCATGCCACCACTTTTTTAAAATGATACCTATGTTTTTCAAATACCGAGAAAATTTGTGTGCGGCTGGTACTTATAAGTAGCGTCAGTACGTGGTGAGGTGTAGATTGTATGCAAGCAATGGTAAACTCAAATTCAATTATAATTTGAGTGTGCGTTTTTTAATTTTTATTTTCAGAACTAATAAATGAAGTCTCGATATAAGGATAATCTTTTGGACTAAAAGAACACATCCTAAAAAAATCTATAATAGTTATTATCGTTGTAATTAAGTTCTTTTAAATTATTTTAACTCTAAAAATAATTAGGAAAATGATATATAATAAATTGTAATTATTATAAATGTATCAAATCAAATATCGTAATATAATCAAATATCGGAAGAAATAGATTTTGCTGTCCCCCAAGGCTTTGAGCTTGATCCGGTTTTTATGAAATACGTTATCTTTTGTGAATCCAGATATAGTAAAACTCGGTTATGACGACATCTTGGATATAATGCTAGTAATTGGCGGTCGAGACTCATTCCCAAAAGGCATTATGTTAATGAACCTTGCTTATAACGTCGATGAAAACACAACGGCATATTTTCGTCAGTTTTTATGACTTTACTAGAGAAAATCCTATAATTAAAGTTCATCCCGGCGAGGTAATGCTTGTCTGTTTTATCAGTACCTCATGTTGAAAAAAATATTTATTATACATGTCTGGCGCTCTGATGTGATCATTTACATAGCCCGTATACGGCAAGTTCTCGTATTTCCCGTAATTTCGCCCTCCCGGGAATTTTTTTTAAGCATGAAAATGTCGTGGTCTTTCAGTGAAGATCGTTCCTTATTTACAATATTTGCTGGAATCGGGGAAGAAGATAATTCGAATAACTTAGAATTTGTTCTATGATAATTACGACTAGAAATATAAATTTTCATTTCGTTGATTAAGTTATTTTCCAAATCTATATTGTTATTTAGTTGGTGTTTATTTGCGACTAAAAAATTATAAATAGATCAATTGAGGGTGTATCACAAAGCATATCTATAATATTTATTACACAAATTTGTCAGGTTTAACGTTTTTCCCTCAATTTTTTTTTGGAATTTCAATAATGATCGATGATTTTTCCTAATTCTGACAATGCTTTTGATTGCAATTGGCGATGTACCGTATTTTACGGATTATTATTTAAGACCGCAGTTTACCGAATTTTATTTTTCCCAATGAAATATGGCCAACAGATCATTTGGATATCTTTCTTCGTGAAATGCATTTTTGTTTATTGGGATTTGTTCCAGCTGTTTATTTCCACACCTTTCAGTAATTTCAGCAGCAATTAGAAAATTGCATCTATAAGGCGATAAATTGCAATTTTTGGTAAAATTTAGTGATATTCGGTATTTACGATGGCAATTTCCTGCATTCTCCTCGATGTTGTAAGGTGAACCTGAGTATGAAGGTACAATTTTATTTGAACCCATATGGATATAAGGCCGGGATTACACTATATAAGTTTTGTAAAAGCTCTTTGACAAAACTTGAAAAATTCAACCAATAAGATCACCGGTTGCATTTGCTCGAATGCAACCGACATGGCCCCCGGAAATGGGCCCGGGAGAAATCTCATCATTTTATGCTTTTTCACCCTATAAATTAACTACAGAAGGGGCCCGTGAAAAGTCTGACCGGGGGCCGCTAAAGATTTTAGCCTAGGGGTCCTGCTCCAGGATGTGGGGGCCATGGCAACCGATGCTCTTATTGGTTGAATTTTTCAAGTTTTATAAAAGATCTGTTATAAAACTTTTATAGTGTAATCCCAGACTTGTTTAAATCAATTACAACGGGTGAATAATTTTATCAAATCTGTCTGAGGACCACCTATGCCATCGTCGCCGAACATAGGTTGAGAAACGCTGCTGTAAACGAAACAATTATGGTTTTCTTCGTACTGAAATGAATAAATATTCCTGCAACTGTACTGTTGAACATATTTGATTGATTTCTATTTTTACTGTAAGCATAGAGTGCTGACGGTATTTTAAAGTACCATGTCAGTTAATTCGCTGTATACAAACTAGAATTTTTAAATTTTTTATTTCTAGGGCTTAGAACTAAAATGACCTATCAAAAAATTCACGTGATACTGTATATATTTCATATTTTCTTAATGCGATGTTGAAAGAGTTACATTCGGTCCCGCTTAATACGATATCAACGATTCCAGCACACGATATTCGATTAAGCGGGGGAACAATTCAACTGACATTTTAAAACGTTAGTATAGTTTGTATAATGAAAACTGATGAAGGATCGATATTGATGAAACTTCTCGAATAAATCAGACATCAAAAATGAAATGAAAATTATATTTAATTACAATGATCACAATACCTAAGATTCATACTTTTCATTAGGAAAGTTAGCGCTCCCTATTGGCTCAACAGAGAACAAAAATAAAATAATTAAATGTATGTATTGAAGACAATTCGGATATCTTCTCTCAAAACTATTTAGCTTAACTTAGTTAACATGTCGTTCATTAATTTTAAATGTTTTATTCAATAAAAACATTATGAGCATAGTGGTTGATGTGCATTAATAGTAGACGTGTGAAGCGTAATATTCAATTAAGCGGGAAAAGTTAAAATTTTCATAACAAGCAGAGGACTTTAACAGTCTCTATGGGAGAAATTTTAGTGCAGGAGAATTTTATCCATTCAAGCGAGGCCGTCTGAAATTAGTCTAGTAATTTCCATTTTGAATTGAAAATTATTTAATTTTGTAGACACTACTCACACAAAAAAAATTCAATTTTAAAAAAACTCCTTATATTCTTTTATCTTCTATATAAATCCGAAAGAGAAAAGACGAACGTGACAAACATCACAATATTCCATAAAACTAGATTAAATTTCCTGCAAGCAAAAATATAGGTCTATGGAGAAGGCATTTTAATAGGTTGATTTAATAAAAAAAAACCTCTATTCTATATATAACGTAAAAAAATTGAATTTAAGTCCCAGATAAGTCACGATAACAACAAAAAAAATTTATTATTTTTATACTTAACGCCCTTTTATAATTTTATTTCATTTCCAAATGAAATTACTATCCTTTACAGAGAAGATTTAAAAATCCCTACACGTTCGTATCATGGACGTGACTCTATACGTGTGTACTTCATTATTTAAGAAAAATTTCAATTTCAAGGAATTCAAAGAGATTCTTTCGACTGGAAAGAAAATTTTCTCTTTACAATAAAATGTCAAGATTTTTTCCGCGATTTTTTTTTTCTCTTTTTTTTTGTGGAAAAGAATTCAAGCGAAATTTCTGAAGTTGCGTCGAATTTCAAGATCGTGGGATAAGAGCACCGTTTCTGTGTATAATACTATACCTCACGTATACTTGTATACTCGAAAACTTCTCTGGTATGTATGTACAAGAATCGTGATATGGTATCTCAGATGACAGTTTTTCCAAGAATAGAAACTCGTCTTAAATGTCAGCACGTTTTCGGAATTCTTTTGGTTATACGGTATACCCTCCACGAATAACACAATGCTTGTGGTATTCCGTGATGATGACGATGCATTTGTATATTTCTAACGTTCCTTAAAGCTAGTAAAAAAATAAATAAAATACACAGAAATATACGTACGAAAATATTTCTACTTCCCGGCAAACATATAAACTTTCCTTCATTTTATTCACAGAAAAAATAATCTTCGTATTTTTTACGGTCAATATATTTTTTCTACACAATTTTCTTCCAATTTTTTTTTGTGCGTGTATATATCATAAGGCTGAAGAAATTCGTGACTAAAATCGAAGTTGATGTCTCAGAGACTGTGTTTTCGTGTCCGGAATTTGATGTATTGCAAACGCCTCGAGATATTAAAGGATATCCTTTCCGTTAGGAAGTTAAGCCTAACTTTTTTGTCTTGGCAGAGATTAAATAGATGGCTTTTTATTATTTACTAGTATTATTTTTTTGTATAAATTTTTCAACAGATCAAAAATAGTTTGAACAGATAATTATAAATTTTCTTAGCATTAAAAATATGTCGGACGATGGTGATGAACAAATTTTAATTCTGGAGAATGTTCAAATGTATAGTCTTAGGTGTGCCTCAGGGATCTGTATTGGGTCCGATTTTTATAATGCATATATTTCTTGGTACAGCCAAACTCGGTTGCAGCGAGATCTCGACATTAAGATCAAGAATTGGCCATCCAGGCTGATTCCTAAACAATTGTGTTAATGAACCTTTACCGGATATAACGGAATTCATTTGGCTATACGGTTTACCCTTCACAAATAACACAATGCTTGTGGTATTCCGACGATGCATTTGTATATTTCCAATGTTCCTTGAAGCGAGTTAAAAAACCCCAGAAATATGTACGAAAATATTTCTGCCTCCCGGCAAACACTTTCCTTCATTTTATTCATTAAATAAAAATAATCGTATTTTTTACGGTCAATATACAAGTCTTTTTCTACACAATTTTCTTCCAATTTTTTTGTGAGTGTATATATGTCATAAAGCTGAAGAAATTCGTGACTAAAATCAAAGTTGATGTCTCAGAGACTGTGTTGTCGTGGCCAGAATTTGGTGTATTACAAACGCCTGGAGATATAAAACGGATATCCCTTCCGTTAGAAAGTTAAGCCTAACTTTTTTGTCTTGACAAAGAAAAATAGATGGATTTTGATTATTTACAAATAAAATTTTTTATAAATTTTTGAACACATAAAAAATAGTTTTAACAGATAATGATAAAATTTCTTGCGCGTGGAAGCTGCTTGGTCTGCTGTACCCCAAGAACACATCCAAAGTCTCTTTGAATCAAGACGTGTGGCAGCGGTGATCTCCAACAATGGCGGCTACTCTGGCTACTGATTTTGGCAGGAACCACACTTCACAGAAGTCTATAAATTTAATCATTTGATGCTTGGTCAACATGTTATCTACAAAATAAATATTGTTGCGATATCTCTTGTCTTTCTTGGTGTTGCAATTTGGGTGGCCAGCAGTGTATATATATGACTTAACTAGAGAAAACCCTATAATTAAAGTTCATCCGAGGTAATGCTTGTCTGTTTTATTAGTACCTCATGGTGAAAAAAAATATTTATTATACATGTCTGGCGCCCTGACGGGATCATTCACATAGCCCGTATATGGCACGTTCCCATATTTCCCGTAATTTCGCCCTCCCGGTAATTATTTTTAAACATAAAAATGTCGTGGTCTCTAAGTGAAGATCGTTCCTTATTTACAATTTTTGCTGGAATCGGGGAAGAAGATAATTTGAATAACTTAGAAGTTGTACTATATGATAATTACGACTACAAATATAAATTTTCATCTCGCATATTTTTTATGTTCAATTTTTTTTTCTTTTCGTGAAATATACATTTCAAATCAGTGCGAATTTGCCGCAGCCACGTATATATTAATGAGATTTATTCATAAGCAATATTTGAAAATTTTGACGGTAACATTTTTGGCGAAAATCGGCAAAGTTCCTTATTTATGATACCAATTTCCCATATACGTCTGGATCAGATATGTTACTTTAATTATGAAGAAATTACAACTTCATGTATCATATATGTGATTGCATCTGATTATGTTTTTCGTCAAAAAAGGTTTTGAAAATGTCAGCTTCGATTGAAATGATACATCGCGGTTATAACGACGGTTCACGGAATATTCGATGTCGTTTGACAGTACTGTATTTAGGATTATTTCAACGTAAAGTATTTTTTATCAATTCCTTGTGGTAAGTTCTTGTGTAAGTACAGTATTTTCGGATAAATATTATGTAAATATCCTAATTATTAAAACTACAGAATACAAATAATTAGGGTGACTGTTGAGGACCCTTGGGGTCCGTAAACTCGGCTGATTCTCATTCTAGTATTACATGAGGAGGTTTGGCACTATAAAGTCACTGTGATACGAGTACTTAGTCACTGATGTCTGCGTTAGTTTGGCCTCAAAGGGAATTAAATAAGAATGCCTCAATGTGTCCGTCTCAATGCTAAAAATCACATTAGTAAGGCAGGGGAGTAAGATAAGATGTAAGTAAAACGAATGGTTGAATTTTTAATATGGTTGTAGCAGGGCCGTCTTAAGAGCACCATGGGCTCCCATGCCTAGTAAGTTTTTGAGGCCCTACCAGGCAAATATACATGCAGACTCCTCGAAAATTTATACTATATCTCATTTTCTGAGGCCACTTTTCTCTTGAGGCCCGGGTGAGCCCACGCGTTAGGACGGTACTGGCTTAGAGTGATTCCTGAAGAAGAAATTTTAATTTCAAATCAAATAATTTCAAAGATTCCCTCAGGGATCAGTTGTTGGGATCCATTTTCGTAAAATTTTTTTTTAAGAATCAAGAAATTGCAAATATGATTTCCGGGAAAAACATTTCTGACTGATTTGCAAACAATAATGACCGATAAATCAGGTATTTTCCGAAAAAAGAAGAAAAGAAAACATTACGTTTTCCTTTTCTCTCGAAAACAGACTCATTTTTCGAATTCTCACATTTTAGAATTTTCGAATTGAATTGGAGAAACTTGGATGTTATTAATTGTCTGAAAACACACTCATTAGTGATTTTTTCAGATCATTTTCTAAAGATCTCATGACATTTATAAATCAACGAATGATTCTTTCGTGTTCACTAGACTAATATTTCATCATTTCCATTAACCGCAAACAAACACCACACACACACACACTCATAAGTTCAGCCCGGGGCAGTAATAATCACAAGCAAACATTCACCACACATAAAAACACATGAGTAGAAAAATCGGCGATAGCAATCAATTTCCATTAATTAATTTTTTTTTTATCGTTTACTCTAATTCCGCCGATGAACCGAACCAGAATAAAGATTTCGTAACAAATTTCAGCTAATTGATCATGTACCGTAACTCCACTGTGTAACGTTGTTGTTTATTTTTTAAAAGTTAGCGGGGGGGAAAAAGAAGTTTTCTCAGCAAAAGGGGATTAGGAAAAGGATTATTAGGTGATTAATCACAAAAGTGTCATTATTTTGTTTTTGAAAGAAAAACTCGTGTTAAATTTTTCTCTAAAATTATTCACCATTGAAGATTATATTTTTCGGTTTTTAAGTAAATGCGTACTTAAAGGGCATCTCCTTGTAGTTCTCTCATGACAAAATATTTTTTGAAATTAATCTCATTATTTTGATACTTTCCATCCTTTGAATAATATATAATTCATTATGTATATTCCAAAAAATATTCAAAATTTATGAAATCTAAATCATGAAAAAATTACTTTTTCTAATTAAAGTCGATTACGATAAAGTGGAATTCTGAGTAAGTCAATCGAATGAGTTAAATTGATTTTCTTAAGGTATCCGACTACCTTTCTTTAAAATGGTACTGGAGTGAACTTTAATAAAATTTGTTTGATAGAAAGTGTCTCGAAATGGTGAAAACAGTGAGAAATTTTGGTCTACCTATGATATTTTCTATGAAAAAGTCGTTTTTATGTCAAATTCACGTGATATTCGAAACACGATTGCAAAAAATATTGTGAATACAAATACAAATACAAATACAACGCCACAACAGGCAAAATGCCCAACGAGGTGGCTGATAAAAAGATGCCCATAAAAATATGGTTGTCATATGTTTCAAAAATACAGCAACCCAATTAAAAATGCAATTAACACAAATTACAAACAATATATACACATGATAAAATATTATACAATGCCCATAAAGAATACTTATGGTTGTCTTATTCTAAGAATGGATAGCTTCTCGATTTACCCCAACATGTTTATCGTATTTCTTTTTAAACGTGTCAATTGTGTTACAATTTACTACCTCCGGGGGTAAGCTATTCCATTTATTAACAACCCTATTGGAGAAAAATTCCCTGCGACACCATAACCTTGCATTGTCCCTCACCAATCGATACTGGTGTCCCCTTGTAAAAGCAGTCGATTGGCGGTGTACTAAAAGTTCATGGTCCGTCCTATCCATCCCATTGAAAATTTTGAACACTTCGATCATATCTCCTCGACACCTGCGTTCATCCAATGTAAACATATTCAAAAAATGAAGTCTTTCTTCATAACTCAAGCCCTGTGTGCCAATAAGGACACGCGTAGCTCTTCTCTGCACCCCTTCAACCAAGTCTACGTCCCTCTGTAGGTATGGTCTCCAAAACCTTACCGCATACTCCAGTCCAGGACGAACTAAGCCTCGAAAAAGTGGAAGAATGACTTTAGGAGAACGAGAAGAGACCTTTTTGAAAATGAGACCAAGCATTCTATTCGCTTTTTTGACAACCGCTGAACAATGTTCAGAAAACTTAAGTCGCTCGTCAATGAGAATTCCCAAATCGGTGACTCTAGTTGCATCCGGGATAGTGACACCATTCAACTCGTAAGAGAACCGTGGGTTGTTCGAACCAAAATGAGCGACCATGCACTTATCTACGCTAAACGTCATGCTCCATTCATTTGCCCATGCTGCAATCTTGTTTAAGTTGGTCTGGAGCAACTCCCTATCGCTTTCATTTCCGATTACCCCCATTAGCTTCACATCATCTGCGAATTTGCTAGTAATTCCATCGATACCCTGATCGAGTTTGTCGATAAAAAGTGAAAAAAGTATGGGGCCAAGGACACTTCCCTGAGGAACTCCACTTGTGACGTCTGTCCAACCAGAGAATTCCCCGTTCACCATAACTCGTTGCGACCTATCTCTTAACCACGATTCTATCCAATTCAGCAAGTTGCCCCCAATCCCAATCTCGTGTAAACGCTTCAAGAGTTTGCCATGTTGGACCCGATCGAATGCCTTCTGGAAATCAAGGTAAACAACGTCGACAATTTTGCTCTTACCCAAAGCCTTAGTCACGTAATCATAGAAGCAAAGGAGGTTAGTTACACATGACTTCCCCTTCCTGAACCCATGCTGATTATCCGACAATACATTATTCTCGTCTATCCACTTCACAAACTGCCTTTTGATGATAATTTCCAAAATTTTCGAGAGGGAGCTCGTCAAGCTCACTGGACGATAATTAGACACCACTTCTCTACTACCCTTCTTAAATATCGGAACAACGTTAGCCAGTTTCCAATCTCTCGGGACGATACTGAAAACGACACGGACGATACTCGGGACGACAAATGAAATGCTTTGTGATTTTCACAGTGCATTTAAATAGCTTGTAATGTTGCAGGTTATGAATCAAAATTTAAAGGATTGCGTGATATGCTCATAAGTTACAGCAAAATATGTTTATGTACGTGTGAATTTTTTGAAATTTCATCCTACATTTTGTCTATAAAACACCGTAATTCAAAAAATATACGTGATAGACCTTAGATTTTGGTTCATAACCTCAACAATATATAGCAAAATATCACATTAAAATTTCGTAACTATGCAATGAATAGATTTTTACAAATCATGTCACAAAGTCAAGTAAAATGTCAAAAATAGCATTCTTCGTAAAACACGTTTAAAGTCTTTATTCGCGTATTACTTGTATGTAAAAACGCAACACTAAAGTGAACGTAACTTTGATTGTAGGCATCATATAAACAAAACACTTGTTGTGTTTTGGAATCACAACAAATAGGGCTTTTATAAAAAATCAAAAAATTAAAATCTATATTTTCTTCCAAAATGACGTTTTCAACGTAGTCGGATACCTTAATTAATATATTATAATCTGAATCACATGATTAGTTTAACGGTGTGTTTTTGTTGAAGTAATAACATGTATGTTGACAATAAAATATTCTTATGATTACTCGAAATTTTTTCTTATTCCTCTGATTTTTGAAGGAGAATTTGTTAATAGAAATAATTGATATATTTAAGAAATTTCATTTGAAGAAATGGAGATTGATATTTTGTAATTTTTCTTGAATAATTTGGTATTAGTTTGAAGGACAGTTACATGAAATAGAAAAAAAAAATTCTTTTGAAAACTAATTTGCTGATGGTATGTAATAAGCGTTGTCAAAAAATGAGGCTTATTTGATACTTGAAACTTTAAATTTTTCGGGTGGAATTTGAATTATTTTTTAAGATTTTATTATCTCGATTTTTCCCCTCAATCTTTAGAATTTTCAGAGGCTTATTTTTTTGTTTCGGATTGAAAAAAAAATTCATGTGTTTTTTTAATTCCTGATTTTCCAGTTCAATATCTTTAAAATTGTTTTATTGCCATTTTTAGTTCGTTATTTTTTTAATTTTATTATTATTTTTTCTCCAGTTTCAAGTTTGGAGTTTTTTTCCAAAAATGCTGAAAGCATTTTCACTATTTTATATTTTCATTTTTGTTCTTCAATTTTTAGTATTTTTTGGAATTTGGTATCATTTTATGATGTAAAATACATTTAACGATTTTTTTTTTGTGGAAATTTTGTTTTTGTTTTACAACAAATATTTAAATTTCGAAGTTGCGGAATTATAATACCGATTCAACGAGGATGCTAAGTCATTTATAATAATTATTACATATTTAATTGGTTTTTATAGCTTTTCAGCGGTTTAAATCAGAATTTATTCTGTTGTAAATTAGACGTATGCAGCAGTTGTTTGTCTAGCTGAAGTAACTGAAGACCTAAGTATTGAATTAATCAATCGAAAACAAAATGGAAATCACGGAACTTCATTAAACTAAATTAACTTGATTGTAATTAGTGCAAACAAAGGAGTTCTATTTTATAAATGTTTATAGTTATTGAAAGAAAACCCCCTAAAATAATTAAAATATTTGGAATGATAGAAATTCAATATTAATTAAAATGTGCATATATATATATATTTACATGTTGTAAGTAGTCACGTAACACTAATGTTTTTAAACATAGACTCAAAAAAAACTCCGCAGTTTACTTAAATTTTCGCGTACATGGCACTCCTACTTGATTTCGAGACACTTCAGTGACATTCTAAAATGCCGTGGAATATAATTTGGGAATCACAGCTCTTAAACTGCGTTCAATATAATTTCATTTTCGTGATATTTTGTGGCACATCTGACTAATCCCTGAGCAAACTTGTTGAATTGTTAGAAACCCTCTGAAAAATCACATTAGTTTGATCATAATAGAAAAACGATTAAATATTGTTCATTTATCCCCAAAAATATTTTTCAAAGCGGAAATTTTGCATTCGTCAGCAAAGATATTTTTCGAAGCGGGAATTTTGCATTCATCAGCAAAGGTATTTTTCTTAGCAGAAATTTTGCATTCATCAGCAAAGATATTTTTCTTAGCAGAAATTTTGCATTCATCAGCAAAGATATTTTTCAAAGCAGAAATTTTGCATTCATCAGCAAAGATATTTTTCAAAGCAGAAATTTTGCATTCATCAGCAAAGATATTTTTGAAAATCAGCAAAATATTTTTCAAAGCAGAAATTTTGCTTTCATCCTGAAAAAATATTTCTCAAATGGGAACCAAATTCTTCCAATCAAAAATTTGCATTTTATCCGCAAAAAAAATATGTCTTGAATAAAAAATTTTCCAAAATACTGAATTTACTCATTTACGGTCGGCTCCGCTCAATCGGATACCGCTTACTCATTCTAACCAGATCATGGCCCGCCGCTCTGTCTGAATAGATATAAGATGGTTGAATAAAGTGCCTGGGGGCTATGCTAGAAGCTCTACGAGTATGTGTTGTAAATTTATCGTGAAGTTTGTTTCTGTGTAATGCTCATTATAGTGGTGCCATCTATGTTTCGAACTGTGAGTGAAGCGTAATGACTGAATATATATATATATATAAACCTGTGTCGTTGTTAGCCTGCTGCGAGACTTTTTAATGTAGAGGTCAACTCGCTTTCGTGCCTCGAAGTTGGGAATTACAGAAAACCAGCTTCGGGCAATCACTATTGAGGCGTCGGCGGGGTTCGAACCCGTGTCTTCGCGATGCTAGTCCGTCACTATGACTACTCGACCACCGCAGCGGCAAACAAGCACAGATACGCCGTTTAAACGGATAAAATCCTTTCGAATCAGAATTTTTCTCCCATACAGACAGTGTCAAACTGCTAAATGCCCTTGTTTATATATATAATTGAATTAGTTTAACAAAATTTTCACATAATTGATTATTATGATTCAGTTGACAACTATTAATACACACACATCAACCACCATATACAATATTTTCAACGGACAAAACATTTCGAATTAATGACAAATAAGTTACCAAGTTAAGACTTAAAAAATCTTAGACTAGACTCTGAAAGGGCAGTTTAGTTGTCAAAGTATCAAAGTTTTCTTCGGTACGTATTTTGATTATTTTATTTTTGTTTTCTGTTGAGGCGATAGAGGGTGCCTCCATTGTGATGAAAAGTCTCAAGTATTACGATTGTATTAATCAGATATAATCTTCACTTCATTTTGATGTCTAATTTATTCCAGAAGCTTTACGCATATTGATCCTTTCCTCAGTTCTTCGGTACACCAGTTGCAATAACGGTGTTCAATAGCAATTGAATCGCTCCTCGCATAATCCGATACGCTCACTTAATCGGATATTGTGTGTTGTAACCGTCATATCCGTTCAAGCCGGTCAAAAAAAATTGCATTTTGCATTTATCGCATCTATTTCGTAAATACGAAAATTACGTATATCTATAATCATCACCGATAAATATTAAAATATCACTATCAGGACAATGCTTTGAAAATTCACATAAAATCGTTTCTTCAATTTTGGTTTTGATGGAAAAAATTGAAGTTTATCGATATATGTATTTTTTCAATATGTATATATATAGATATAAAAGCAGGATTCATCAAGGATCTATTTGAGAACGAGTAGTTCGGTACACCCAAAAGTTTCTTATAAGAATATTCCCAGAGGAAATCTCCGTTGAGATGTCGAAAATATTGCGGCTTATCTGGAGCGGCAAAGCGGAAGGCACTCACTTTCGTATTGTGTCCTCACCAGGCTCCTTCTCGCAGTGTGTGTGTCCTCACCAGGACCTTCCTTCTTTCTCCAGGCTCAATTCACTTCTATCCGGTTCCGGCTTCTTCTTTTTTTTTCGTCCGCTTTTTCCCTATCCTAAATTACCTCTCCTTCGTGAACGAGGCAGATGAAGGAATTTCTTAAAGGTCACAAGAAAATTTTCTTTTATTTTTTTTTAAGTGAAGAAATTTTTTCTTTTCGGCCTATCATGCATGATGATGGTACGCAATAAATTTCTTTTTTTTTTAAGAAAGTGGGTTTTCAATGTACAGGGAATTTTTTTTTTTCTTCTTTTACCATTTTTTTTGTAAATTTTGAGCCTTGGGGATTTTAGGTCCTATTCATTTTGTTTCGGCAATATTTTAGAACGCAATTTTGTTTTTGTTAAATTTTTGCGGATTTTCAATTTTTTTTTTGTTTCGGAAAAAAAATTTGGCAGGTTGTTATTTGTGGTCTTAAATTTTTTTAGAGCATATCTATTTTAGATCTTTTTATAGTGAAATATTTTGAATTTTTTTAAACTTAATATATTTTTTCAAATTTTTCATTTCAGTCTTGTGTTTTCAAATTTTTAATTTTAGTCTTGTGTTTTCAAATTTATCGTTTGATTCTGGTATTTTATTCTAGTATTTTATTATTTTGCAATTTTATTCCAGTATTTTATTATTTTGCAATTTTGTTCTAGTATTTTATTATTTTGCAATTTTGTTCTAGTATTTTATTATTTTGCAATTTTATTCCAGTATTTTATTATTTTGCAATTTTATTCCAGTATTTTATTATTTTGCAATTTTATTCCAGTATTTTATTATTTTGCAATTTTATTCCAGTATTTTATTATTTTGCAATTTTGTTCTAGTATTTTATTATTTTGCAATTTTATTCCAGTATTTTATTATTTTGCAATTTTATTCCAGTATTTTATTATTTTGCAATTTTATTAAAGTATTTTATTATTTTGCAATTTTATTCTAGTATTTTCTTATTTTGCAATTTTATTCTAGTATTTTATTATTTTGCAATTTTATTCCAGTATTTTATTATTTTGCAATTTTATTCCAGTATTTTATTATTTTGCAATTTTATTCTAGTATTTTCTTATTTTGCAATTTTGTTCTAGTATTTTATTATTTTGCAATTTTATTCTAGTATTTTATTATTTTAATTTAATTTTGAGGTTTTCGATTTTAATGGTGTTGTTGCACGATCTTGGCATCTCATGCTTTCGCTATTGGGAGTACAATAGTAGAATCTTTTTTGAAGCACACATGCTCAACTCATCACCCGCGGGCAAGATGTGGCCCTAGGAGCCATCTTATATGGGTCGTGACCTAAAACCTAAATTCTTTTTTAAAATGAACCAAGTGGCACATTTCCGGATCATTCAACTTCTAAGTGCTGCAGTTCTATATGGCAGGGGAGATTTTCGAGCATGACTTAAGTAGCCTGCGGCACATTCCCAAATAACTTGAGTGACCCACGGCACATTCTCAGATCAGTTAAGTCGTTCACGAAATATTTATAGATCACCGCGGAACAGCTCTAGATCGCTTAAACGACACTTGACAAATTTAAAGATCACTGCGGCACAATTTCAGAGCACTTAAATGACCCCGCGGAAAATTAAAGGGATAACTTAAGCGACCCTCGGCACAGTTCTAGAGCACTAAGCGACCAGCGCATACTTAGAAATAGCTCAAGTGACACGTGACACTATTCCAGATCTTTTAAGAGGTTTGCGCAAATTTACAAATAACTTAATTGACCCACGGCTCATTTACATATCAGCGCGCGCAGTTCCAGAGCACTTATGCGACCTGCGGTACAGTTATACTTTAGATCGATAATGTGACCCACGGTACAGTTGCAGATCAATCAAGTGCCCCGAGACACAATAAAAAATCACTTAAGTGACCCACGGCGCATTTAAAGATTGCTTAAGTGTCTTGTGCCCCCTCCCCCACAGCTCCATAACTCTTTAATGACCCGTGCCACATTCCCAAATTATTTAAGTGACCCACAGCACTTTTAAAGCAACACCTTCAGCACAGTTCGAGTTAATTAAGTTCACACTTCACTTAATTAAGTTGCCCGGGAAACGTTTTCGAAACATTGAAGTATATCACGCATTCTTCTAAAACAAATATGGCTTAACAAACACCCTCATTCTAATTCAAAACTACAATGAAATATTTGATTTCCTTCAAATTTATACGATAAAAATCATATAATTTATGAACTTCAAGCCCAAATAAACTATTTTTCGAAGCTATCCGGTAATTGCATTGCGAGAAACAAAGAAAAATATAGCACGTATAAATAACAATCTCTGTAAATGCGGAGGTGTGTATACGGACGTATATATCAGCTCCATAAATGAGCTTTTTCCCTTTTCCTGCCAAATTTTCTATTTCTTTTTTACCCCCATTTTCTTTTCAAGTTTAAGAAGATGTTTAAGCAATTTGAAATTTCTCTTTTCCCATGAAAAAATAAACAAGTGAAATAAAGTAAAAAAAAAAAAAAAATGCTACCGGAAATAGGAAAACAGGATGTTGTCGCTATTCTGGAAATTGAGTCATTTATTTCGAGACATTTTTCCGGAAAAAAAAAATTCCTTCTTTATTTCTCATAACTTAAGTTATAATTTTTTTTTTTTGTGAAATGTACGTAAATTTATAAAAAAAAAAGAAACAATTTCCTTTTTCAATTTTCTTGGAATGTGATAAGAATTCCAATTTTTTCTTTTTAATTTGGGAATGAAGATAATTCCTAATAGTTTGAATCCGTCGTCTTATAGGAATATTAGTTTGATTATATTGGTTTGTCGGTTTGAAGTTTGTTTCTTTTTCCTCCTATTTTCGTGCGATTTTTAATGGATTTTAATCTTTTTTTTTACCCCTGGAAGATAATTAATGTTGAAAGTCGTTCTGGAATTCTTTGAATGTTGTGATCAGTTACGAAGTGTTTTTAACTGAGATTTTCTTTTTTATAGAGACGTTACGATTGTTGGTGTTTTTTAGAGGTCGATTGAATGTTACTGAAGTGTTTAATTGATTTTTTTTTGTCATTAATATTCTATCACATACTTGTCCAATGAATGACCAAATGGGGCCGTTGGATCATATGATCTGTCCTGCGACCTGAAACCTAATTTTGCGAAAATTTTCTAAGTGGCACATTTCCAGATCATTGATGGGGGCCCACAGCATGTTCACACAACGCTCAAGTGACCTGCACACGCGGTAAAGTTGCATATTGGCTCGCTGCACATTCCTAGATCAGTTATGTGACCAACGGCTCATTTACAGACCATTCAAATGAGCCGCGGCGCATTAATAGATCACTTAATCAATCCGCGGAACATTTATAGATTGCATAATTGACCAGTTTCATATTTATAGATCTCTTAAGTGATCTGCGGCACAGTTCTAGAGCACATAAGCGGCCTCGGTGCAGCTCCATATCACTTAAGTTACCCGCGGCAAAGTTACAGGGCGCTTAATCAACTCACGGCATAGTTCCAGGTCACTCAAGCGACCCGCGTAAATTTAGATACAACTAAAGTGACCTGCAATTGCAGATCACTCAATTCCGATTATTCCAGGGGACATTCCAGATTATTCAAGTGGACATTTACAGATAACTTAATTGACCCACTGCTCATTCACAGATCACCACGGCACAATTCCAGAATACTAAAGTGCCCCGAAGTAGATTTCCAGATCACTTGAGTTCCCCGAAGTAGATTTCCAGATCACTTGAGTTCCCCGAAGTAGATTTCCAGATCACTTGAGTTCCCCGAGGCATATTTAAGAGTCATTCGCGTGAAATTTACAATTCAGTTGAGTACCCAGCGATACAGCTCCATAAAACTTGAGTGACACATTGTAGGTTTCCAAATCACTTAAAATGACCGGTGGCACATCAGAAGATCACATGGGTGACCTGCAGCAGAGTTTCGGATCACTTAAGCCGGGTTTTCCTAGGAGCAGGTTTCCTGTGCCGCGCGCAACGTGATTCTCCCAGCTCGACACGCCGTCCACTCACCAATAAGAAAAGCAGCATCACTGTTTTCCTACAGAGCGCGATGCGCCTCACGACAGCGCTTTACGTCGGGCGTGATTGGCCCACTTCTTCTGGAGGAGTCAAATGCGTCGTGCGCCACGCATTTTGCCGATATTCTCTTCACTCTTGTGTCTTTTCTTCCCCTTCCCTTCAAACCGGAGCATGCAGACGACAGAGTAGCTGATGCCAAAGCCATATACTATAATATAACCGTCCTGATCTGATGCGCCTCGATAGGAAAACACAAACGCATAGCGTGATTAGGTAACTCGTTTCTGTCGGCGCGAAATAGTCTAATTCGGTTCACGCTGCGCAACGTCAACCTATTCCTAGGAAAACCCGGCTTTAGTTAAGTTTCCTGCGATGCGCTTTCAATTCAATGAAGCAATCATTTTTCTAGAATGAAATTTATTTTGTTCTCTCTCATAACTCAAATTTTAACTTTTCTGAAATGTACGAACAAAGAAAAGTAACAATTTCCTTCTGCAATTATCCTGCAATGACGTGATAATCGTTCCATGCTTTTTTTTTTAATGCAATTGAAGATCATTTCTAATAGTTTGAATCCGTCGTCTTGGTTTTTGGTTATATTGGTTTGTTGATTATCATTTTCTCTGGGCTGGTTTTGCAGTTTTCCATTTTTAATGGATTTATTTTCCCTGAAAGTCAATTATGAATTAATGAAGTCATTCGTATTAGGGAATTCTTTGACTGTTACGATGAATTTCGAGTTGTTTTTTTAATGGAATTGTTTCGCAGATAGCTTCTATTTTAGATGGAAAATTTGAATGTTATTCGAATATTTAAATTTCATGTCATCGTTTTTTTTTCTTCTTCAAAATGTTCTATCATTAGTGGCTTTCACTTTTCTCGAACAGAAATGCGTGACAAATAGGAATTTTATTTAACGGGATTTCAAATGTGACGAACAAATACATAACAAATGTATAAAAACCTCGCAAATCTATAGAGACACAATATTAATATGCATAAAACACAACGAACACGCATAGAAATGCAAATAATCTCCGGTAGAAAGACCGACAGAATTTTTCCAGTGTTCAGCAGGTCAAGACCATTAGGAATTTTATACCGACCGCTCGTAAATTACTTTTCTTTCCACACTTTGGATGGTAATATGTGTAAAAATAAAGGCCTTTCCCCAATGGGACTTTTTCACGGTGATATTCATGCTCAGCCGGTTAAAATTGCGTATTTTACACAATTTCATTGTCATCCAGTGTAAATAATTTGATCAATTTGAATAAACGGTATTTTGCTTTTTGTGTGCGTGAACGTCTGATTTTCTCCCCAACAATTTTAGCCATTATTCACGTTTAGGTAATTTTTGTGTAGATTAAACACAAACTATTCAATTTCTTTGCAAATTAGTCAATTGAGTCTAATACAGGGAGAGCGAGCAATATAATTAATTATACACTTCCACCACACTTGATAGCACGATAAGTACAAGTATCGTGATTGAGCTACACCACGCGTTTGAAAGATGATTTTGAAAAAAAAAGAAGCTTGTGAAATATTGGGCACGGAGTTTGGTTTTAATTCTGAAAATGAGATTGCAAATAAAAACCATGGCATACTTAAAAATGACGAAATCTGTCGGATTGGAGGATGGGCGTGAAAAGTTTCAAGATGAGACAAATATAGATAAAACTCTCGAATCCAATTTACCACAGCTTACTATTGAACATTTGGCAATGCCATCAGAATTCTAATCGAATTCATAGAACTCTATGAAGAAAAAAAGGAACAATTTCCTTTTTTCAATTTTCTTGGAATCAAATGTGTGATACGCATTTCAATTTTCTTTAATGCGAATGAAGATAATTTCTAATAGTTTGATTCTGTCGTCTTATATGTACACAGGGTGGGCAAAATGTCCGCAGAAAAAAATGAATAAAAACCGGAGAAATAACCGAAATAAACAAAACGGTTTGCAGAGGGTTAAGCATAGTTAGGCCACGGGAATTTTTTCAAGATAGGAAAAAAACCTCAAAAACAGCCGATAGGTGGCTCAGGTACGAGCGACTTCAGTGGAAATATGCAAATGAGACGGTTGTCGCTGTGGTGGTCGAGTGGTCATAGTGACGGACTCGCATCGCGGGGACCCGGGTTCGAACCCCACCGTCGAAATAGCGGTAGTCGGCTGAAGTTCGTTTTCTGTGGTTCCCAACTTCGAGGCGCAAATGCGAGCCGATCTCCCCGTTAAAAAGTCTCGCCACAGAGAGTAACAGACCTACAAACAGTACAAATATTCAGTCACGACACATCACTCACTTCACTTCTGAGATATAGATGGCAGCACTGAAAAATCATACACAACACTAGATACGCACTCAGACTGTTAGGTACACATACTTACACTTCCGGTACAACTCACTAGGTAGAAAATTGCCTATGGCGATAGACCTGAGTTGTGCTCGGTTTGAAAAAAAAAAAATGAGACGGTTATAAGAACTTGCGATCCCAATCCACAATTGTGTATGTGGACCTGCCGTTGCTGGATTTGTGACTCGCCTGCAATGTGTTATCCCATGCGGTGGTGGTCATGCGGAACACATGCTTTTGTAATAAACGATTTGGAGGCATCTTTTCTTTGACTCGTGTATGTCAGTGCCACCTACCGGTGACGTAGCGATGCTAACCCTGCAAACCGTTTTCAATTTCGGTTATTTTTCCGGTTTTTATGAATTTGTATAAAGTTTCTATACGGAGTTTTTGCCCACCTTGTATGTGTGTACAGATGTAAGATTCTTATGTAGTTTGAATATTGGTTTGTTGGTAATAATCTTCTGTAGTATTGCAATCTGTTTTCTATTTTTATCGTTTATTTAATGGATCAATTTCTTTTCGGGAAGAAAATTAATGAAGTCACTCATATTTTAGGATTCTTTGTATGTTACGATCAATTAAGAGTGTTTTTAAACGAAAAATTTTTGTTGACGTTAAAATTGCTTCTTTTTTATTTATGTAATTAATTATTTTGAGAAGACACCAACGAATAAGGCAAATACACAAAAAATAATAAAAGTCCTAATGCATTTCAACACCAATGGGTGCCGTATTCAGAGGAAAAATTTAACCACTAGTCTCACACAGTTGATCTAGATTTCTACGAAGGCACATATATTCGGGCCTTCAAAAATATACTAGTGAACGATAATAAATCTACACCCCCGATCGCAACACCATGGCTTAAATTCATTTCGAGCGGGAATTACAAGAAAATTCAAATGGACCAATCGGATAGCACTATTCCGCAAATGTCCAATCAGGACGCTGCATTAGTATCTCACGCAGGCTCACAGCTTCATTCTGACCACGACGTTTGAAGTGAACAGACGTACTTCTTCCGCTGAGCAACCGAGCGTTAAGATTTGGTATTCAACCCAATTGGGAAACTCGGTCAGCGAAACTAGTGGTTAAATTTTTCCTCTGAATACGGCACCCATTGGTGTTGAAATGCATTAGGACTTTTATTATTTTTTGTGTATTTGCCTTATTCGTTGGTGTCTTCTCAATATTCTTGGGCAAAGTTGATCAACTTTTCTATAATTAATTATTTTTCTCAATATTCTATCACATACCCATGGTCCAAGACCTCAAATATAGTTTTGTAAAAATGAACAAATGAAAAGTGGCACATTTACAGATCACTTAAAGCAGTGGCGCTCAGGGCCGTCATTTCAACTTTTTCTGGGGGGGGGGCAAAGCACATGTACTCATATATGTATACATGTATATATTTGTGTATATATACCATTTTTAGTGCATTTTCGAAAGCCCCTTTAAATGACGGGACTGGTGGTGCTCAGCTTTTGGAGAAGTGCGCGGTCCGGTAAATTTTATTTTTCGTAAGGGAAAAGCCCAGTCATACACACAACTAACGAGAAATTAATGGGAAAATGAAACTATGAATCTGCGGAGTCACCACACAGAGCCACAGCTTCTTAATAAACATTTATTACGACGACACAAACACGATAATCTGGGTTAATGAAAAAGACAGGCATAGAAATTTTTGAACCTCACGCTTTCGTGTGCAGTGACTCTCTGCCCTGCTGTTTTCCAGACGGTCGTCTCCAGTACCCGGGATCACGTGACACACTCGAGGTCGTTGACCCGACTCTTGGGGGGTCGTCTGCGTGAGACACCACAAATCGCTCACGGCTCGGTGCGACTTGTGCTACTTCCCGGTGGTTGAGAAACACTGACTTAAAGGACCCTCAGCATAATCACAGATCGCTTAAGTGAACCGCGGTACAGCTTTCTGTCACTTAAGTGGATCACGGCACATTTCAAGATTACTTGAGTGGCTCACGGCACATTTCAAGATCACTTGAGTGACCAACGGCTCATTTACAGACCATTTAAGTGACCGACACCGTACTTACAGATCACTTAAACAACCCGCGGTACATTTACAGATCACTGAGG
The DNA here is from genome assembly GCF_987345545.1 of Pholcus phalangioides. Taxonomy (NCBI): domain Eukaryota; kingdom Metazoa; phylum Arthropoda; class Arachnida; order Araneae; family Pholcidae; genus Pholcus; species Pholcus phalangioides. The sequence goes on along the minus strand of NW_028301601.1, from coordinate 14,575,896 downwards.
TAACCCGCGGAACAATTATAGGTCACGTAAACAACCCGCGGCAGATAAACAGATCACATGAGTGACCCGCATCATATTTACGGACCATTTGAGCTGCCTGCGGCAGTGTCAGAGCATCTAAGCGGCCACGATGCATCTCCATATCACTTAAACGCGGCACAGTTCCAGATCATTCAAGCGGCCCGTGGTGCATTTTTAGATCACTTAAGTGATCCACGGCACACTTACAGATTATTCAAGTGACCTGCTTTCAAACCATTGAAGTGGTCCCACATTCTCTTGAAGGTCGTGTACCCTTGTGTGTTCTCTCATCAGTGATTTTTTGGCTTTTCGAGGACGTAATGTGAATAGGAATTTCATTGAAGAAAATTTCAAAACCTCCCGAGGGAGTGGAAGATTTTTTATTCCAAAAACGTTTTGCGTCAATAACAAGTGGTAATTACTGCTATTATCGGAATCTTAAAATATTATCATCAACAATTATAATTAACAAATGAAATTTCAGTTATTGTTATAAAATGAAATACTCATCCCACACCCTTCCTTATTTTTCACTATAAGGAGCTCAAAATTTTAAAGGAATGATCACACGGGTGATCACAAGCAATTAATCACCTATTGTTAGTGAAAGCTTTAATAAAGCTATTTAAAAATAATACTGATACAATATTTCTTATTTAAAAATTCAATAAAATACAACTACACGGAAAACGTGTATCTCTTTCTTATCTCAATTAAAATTTTTTCAAATTCAATTTTTTTTCGGAATAAATTTCGCGAACATGCGCACGTGAGAAAAATATATACGCTTTTTTCTTATATGTATCTTAATTTTTCTTTATTGTTATCGAACTATAGATGGCGCTTTCTATCTCGTGAGACGTAGATAGCGTCCATCGCTTTTCACACTCACCTTTTACAATGTTGGTGATTACTGATCAGTAGAGCCCGGATTATATTCATATGCATTGTGTTTGTTCACTCTTTTCAAGGGTTATACAACAAACATTTCACGGTTTATTCTAGAATAGGAAAAAAAACAAAAACTATTGAAAATTATTAGCAGAAAAATAACAATTCAGCTATGATAGTGTCTCTTTTGTAGTAAATAATAATTTTAGGAAATATAAAAATTTAAAGAATATATTCACTGCTCTCAAATAAAAAAAAAAAAAAGACAAACAGCCCCTCTGTTCAGTGTGAAGAAAAAAAAAATCACGTAACATTAAAAGATGAAAGCGTAGAATCAATTCCTTAAATCATCGCCAAGAAATTGCTGATTGAGATTTTCAATTTTTGTCATCTTCACTTCTTGGAATCGAAAATTTTTGATATTTAGCTATTTCAGTTTCAATTTCCATTAGAAATTTACGGAATGTCTCGTTACAATGGAGAGAGAGAGAGAGAGGTTCAATTGATTTCAGTACATGGCATTTGCCGCTGTGGTGGTCGAGTGGTCATAGTGACGGACTCGCATCGCGAGGATCCGGGTTCGAACCCCAACGGCGCCACAGTGGTGGTCGGCTGAAGTTGGTTTTCTGTGGTTCCCAACTTCAAGGCGCGAATGCGAGCCGCTCTCCCCGTTAAAAAGTCTCGCCACAGAGAGCAACAGGCCTACGACGTTACAAATATTCAATCGTTACACTTCACTCACAATTTGAAGTATAGATGGCAACACTGAAATATCACACACAACACTAGCTACACACTCGGACTGTTAGGTGCACTCACACTTTGTTCGAAGCTGGGCTGGAAGAGATCTCGGCGACGGGATAAGTCCGGTGTCAGAGACCCTGGCGTTCATTCATTCAGTACATGGCATTTTTGGACAAGGTCTCGAATAAAAATTAATTTTCGTATTATTACTTCAATGAAGTGAAAATACTACTACTACACCGCACACCAACTCCGGTCATATATCGTTATACGGCAATTTCCAACCAGTGCAGTTGGGAGGGAAATGAAAGCTCCATCCATCGGTGGTCGCCCTTGGCTCGTTAGGTTACAGAACTTGCCTCGAATGTTCTATGCCCGGATTCGAATCCATGGACCTTAATGGTAACCTTCATGGTGGAAGACGAGCATCTTTACCACTGCGCCACTCGGGAAACTGTCACAGATGGATTTTCTTAATTTTGTCGTTAACTTTTATGTATATACAGTCGAATCCCGTTTTGACGAACACGTTATAGCGAAAAACTCGTTTTATAGCGGACGCTTTTATAATCCCCAAGATAAGTTTATATTGGAACAATGAAAAAACCTGGAATTTCTTTATAACGAAATTTTGTTATTACGAAGTGATTTCCCCGGTCTCTCGGAGTTCGTTTAAACGGGATTCGACTGTATTATATATATATTAGATTTTTTTTAACGCTTCCAGACACTTCATGCGAAACGACCTGTATAATCATCCGAAACCTGTTCAGTATCAATTTCATTATAACGAATAATAATACGGTACTAAATATTGCATCTTACCACCAACACATCCAGTTAGTTCTTGCATTTATCAGGTAACCATTAAGAAAATGAGTGTTTTTTAATAAAGCAAAAAAACAGAATATATTTTTTTCAGAAATTCCGTATCCCCACGTGTCCACGATTATAAAAAAAAACCGAGGGAAAAAAAAATCTAAAAATTTTCTTCCGCCTTCATTTTGATAAATGGTAGACGTTAACCGGAATGAAACACCGATTACTGCGCATGCGCTGTACTACAAACTAATTTTTCTTACGTGCTGTACCTCTTTTCTTCCATTTTTTTTCAATTTTTTTTAGACAACATAGTGAAAATATATATATATATATTTTCCTTCTTTTTAGGTACAGTATCGAATTACTCTTCCGGGATCCTTATTCTTCTCGTTACACGAGACGGTAGGTACACACATTGCTGCTCTCCATTATTAATGTTCTCCAAGGGGCAGCACCCACGTTAATGCATTACCAAGAGAAATATTTCACATATCGCCTCTTTTGTATTATATCCGCTCGATTTTTCTTTTCCTACTCAAATAATGGCGTGGTCTAAACTTGCGTGAAGAATTCCTCTCGTATTATTTGCTATATTGTATTCACCGTATAATATTTTTTTCTTGCCTTCGTGATTTTGGGAACGTTTACCATCTAGAGTTGTCTAGATTCTAGACGACTGCGATATTATGAACTAATTTGTTTTTGTATAAGGTCAGGATTACACTATAAAAGTTTGATAAAAGTTCATTTATAAAACTTGAAAAATGCAACAAATAAACTGATCGGTTGCATTTGCTCGAATGTAATCGATCGGTTTATTGGTTGTATTTTTCAAGTTTTATAAAAACACTTTTACAAAACCTTTATAGTGTAATCCCGGCAATAGGTATCCGACTCCGTTTAAAACGTCATTTTGGAAAAAGATATCGCGCGATTTTTATATTGTAATGAAAGCCGTATTTTTGTGTAATTCCCAAACGGACCTTGTTTTAACTGAAGTTAATTAAGTTCACTTCGGTGTTGCTTATTTAAGTACAAGTAAAAAGTGAATAAAAACTTCAAACGCATTTAACGAAAAATGCTGTTTTTGACATTTTACCTAAGTTTGATACATTATTTATAAAAAAATTTATTCATTGTATCGTTTTAATATGGTATTCTGATATAATAGCCTCAAGATTGTGAAATGTAATCTAAGGACTGACACACGCACGCACGCACGCACACACACGTGTTTGTCTAATTACAGTGTTTTTATACACGACATGTAGAATGAAATTCGAAAAAATTCGCACGCACATCAGAAGATTTGGGTGTAACTTTAATAAATAAGTACAAAAACCATTTACTTGATAGCATGATGGCAATACAGCCTGTGAAGCGCATTTCAAGGTCAGAAAGTATACGAAGAGAGATGATTACAGGAAATTTTGTACTTTTTTATTGTACTTTATTTTGTACGTTTTATTGAACACCTCAGGCTGTTTTGTAACCACATGCTTTCAAATAAATGTTTTTTCTACCTATTATTGGCGCTTTTCTCTCACTCGGCGTCACTCCCTTCATAAGTATTTTAGCGATTTTCACCGACTGCACGTGGTTTGCGATACCGTGTTCTATGGCAATTTTCGGTTCTTGATGTCTAATATCACCCTCTAAGAGTTTGTCGCCACTTCAAGACAACACCTTGCGCATGTAATGTTTCTATTGAAAAAAAAAGAAAACCATTGGTAATTAATGGCAAATAAGTTGCCAAGTTAAGACTTTAGAAAAACAAAAAAAAAAAACTAGACTTGAGAGTGCGTACAGTTCTCGAAGTATTTAAGTTGTCTCCAGCACGCACATTTAAAAAGCAGTGGCTCTTTACCTTTTTCCCCCGTCCCGCAGTCCCGGAGCAATACGACGTCTTTCCCGCACAACCTTGGATAATTAGTTTTCTATATTAGTTATTTTTATGAATCAGTTACATTATTATGCATATTAATTAATTTTTATGAACTCTTTTACTTATTATTTACTTCCCTTTTGCGGCTCTATGCTGATATTTAAATTTATAAATTAAAACAAAAACTAAACTAAAAAAGCTACCTTTGTTTAACATTTCTCAAAATTTGGGAAATGGTTCAATGAATTGTTCTTCAGTTATTGATTCCAGCCCGTACAGACAATATACAGGGTGTTCTGTAAGTCCTAATGTTATCTTTATCTCATCAACCGTTCGTCGGCTCAGAAATGCTCAAAATGTGTTCAGAAATCCCTCGAGTCCCGAGAGTAAAAATACAGTGTGTAATAAAATAAAAAACTGAAATTTCTATGCGGTCTGCCTAGTTTCTAACTTCCAATTAAAAAGTTGTTCGTTTGACTCTCGTGTGGCCAACAACAACAAAGACAAGATCCATGTTTCTAAGTGCAATATTTGCTGAGAAATTTGAGTTCAAGATTCGGAGAAAAGTTGGAAAAAAAACAGCGTAAATGAGGAAAAGGAGCGTTGTCCGTTAGTTTATGCTGCTCTTTCCCAACTTTTCTCCGGTTTGTGAATTCAAATATTTCATCCAATATTGCAATTAGAAACATGTAATTTTTTAGCTTTTTAATTGAAAGTTAGAGGGAGACCACATAAAAATTTAGATTTTTCTATTTTATGACACGCTGCATTTTCACTCCAGAAACTGGTAGAGAGTAATTTATGAATATATTTTGACAAATTTTTAAACACCGATCCATACCTCAATGACGAATGCTTGTTAAAATAAAGGTGGAATTAAGACCTACAAAACACTTTTTATTTATGTTTGTTTGGCAGTTGATTAAATTTTCTGACTGTTTTCCTGAGTCCTGCTCAAGACAAATCTAAGTGCCGCATGCTAATAGTACGATACACGAATGGTAATAAACCCGAAATATTTTGGGTATTAACCCTTACAGCGGCAATGCCGAGACATCTCGCCAAACTTTGATCTGCATTATTTCGGCCGCCCCAAAATATCTCGGGTTTTTAAAACGCTTTTAGTTTAGCATTGAAGAAATCCAATTAAGCGTTAAGTTGTTTTCACAGTCAAACATGTTTCCCAACGCCCCCACGATCCCTTCCAATGGGTCAACTGCAAGTGAGCGAAGTCAGCTTTTTTGTTCAAAGTTAGATAAAACGAAGAGAAAGACTGTGTTTCTTCTTGTCTTGTTGGGGGATCATTTATCCGCTCGCAAACGGGGGGGGGGGGGAATTGGAAATAGGTGGCAATTTCTATAAAGTTTAGTGATTTCCAATGTTGCAATTGGAATGCGTATCAGGAAAAATTTTAATACCACCTAAAGGGTTAATTAAAGGTGTTCTGTGTTCCATTTCCGCGATGGAAATGGCAAACAAGGAATAAGCAAAAGTGATGAAATCATACAAATAATTATAACAACGCGAATTACCATGTGTTACATTTCTACAAGCGAATGTTAAAAGATAAGCTCTCAAAATGTCTGTATGAATGTCATGCCTTTTTAAAGAACCGAAAAATGCACTCTTCTTGATTCTATCTCGCACCCCGAAAAATGCTCTACCGCACACCCCAGGTTAAAAACCACCAATTTCTAGTATTTTATTTTTGTTCTCTATCAAGCCCATAGAAGGCACTGACTTTGCTATGATTAAGTGAAAATTTCAGGCATTGTTATATCGTTGTAATTTCGATATAATTTTTATTACATCTTGATGTCTGATTCACATTCCAGAAGCTTTATTAATATCCATCCGTTTTCAATTCAGAAACTATCTTAACTTTTCGAAACGGCAATTTGTTCCTTCCCCAGCATCATTTTATACCCCGCTTAATCGGGTATTATGTGTTGGAACAGCACCTCTTAGAGATAGAGATCCTCCGCAGTCTGCTTGTGACGTCAGTAAGTAGTCCATTTTCCCTCACAATATATTCAAGTATCATCGTTGTGAAGAAAGAAATGATCGGGGCTCAGAATTGGCGATTTCTATGCCCTACATCCAATCAATATGCGGTATTTGTAAGCCAATCAGGAAGATTCTACGCCGAAATAAGAAGCTTTTAACATGGTGAAAAACTCTGCTTTAATAGAAATATAATTAAAAATACTATTTAACCATCGGTTATTAACCAGTTTAACCAATTTTGAATGTCATTTATTGTATGTGATAGTCTATGCTAGTATAAAGTTTCTCTCTCTCTCTCTCTCTCCCCCCCTCTCTCTCTCTCTCTCACACACACACATAAACAGCTTCGCACATGTTAAAAATACCATGAAATCAGTGTAATTGAATAAAAATCAATACAAAGTATAGAGCAAACCATTCAGTTCATGAAATTTCATTGAATCAATAATTAAGTTTCATTCAACATTTTTAAAATTCAAAAATTTTTAATTTAAAATTCAATTTTAAATAAGATTGATTCAATGAAATCTCAAACTTTTGTTCTTTTTCATGTGTGAACTGAACATTTTCCTTTACATACATTTTGAATTGTTATTTTTATTCAATTGCATTGATGTTGTGGCATTTTATCATGCAAGCAAGCAAGCTGTTTTTAATGGTGTTTTTTTTATGAAAATTTACGAAACATTAAGTATCAGAGATATATGAAACTTTATACTAGCATAGGATAGCACATACAATCAAAACTGTGTAAAATATTCGAAATAAATTAATGGGAATATAATAACATTTTTAATGATATTTCTGTTAGTTATAGTTTTTCACCATGTTAAAGGGTATGAGACCCCTCAAGTGGGGCCGGACTGTACTTTCAAAAAAATATAAATCTCATGACACGTGGCAGAACTCACGACAATCACCCGCTTTCATGGAAATAATTCATAACCACGATACGCACAAAATAGTCTCAAATCCTACGCAATGGAATGCCAATTCCAATAGAGACACAACGCAAGCTGTTACCCCCCTAAATATATCTCAACATATACGCAGCATTTACACGCGAGTATCATCATCACCCAACGGCGGCAATAATCCGCACCCGAAAACAGAAATTATTTCGCAGTTGCCATTTTATATTAAGGGGAAAGATAGATAGAGAGAGTGATATATATTAATAATATATGAATTAGATATTTCGTTCGAGGGGTAAAGCGAACAAAGACGTGGACATTTCTCGAGGACTTATGATTAAAGAGACCCTAAGGGCAGTTTCGTCCAATGGCTGGTAGAGCGAGATAAGACTTGGATGTGCGTTTACGCCGGTGAGAGTGGATGAAATACGTGTGCGTGCGTGTGTGTGTGTATTCAGCGGTGTCTGGCTTTCATTATGATGCGTTTTGGTTTATTACTTATCAGTCAGAAGGCGGTGGGACGAGGGGGACTTTTGGTAATGATGTTCCTTGTCGAATCGCTAGAAGTTGGCTCAAAGATCGTGGGCGTTGATACAATTTCTCTCGCGGTTTGGGTAGGATCAAACGCGCACGATCTCTCTCTCTTTCTCTCATTCTTTTATATACAATGTCTACCTTGATGGATCGTAGGAAATGATCTAGAGAACAATAAAAGTAGATAACAGGATAGAACGAATAAAGTGGGAATTCATCAAACTTGGAAAGGAGGAGGAACGGAAGTCACAATATGGATCTGAATCGTTGACAAAACCATTGGGAAATCTCAGTCTATAAATCCGAATTTATGAAGTATTATGGTCATTAGGGAGAATGACACGATGACTATAAATCTTCAAATACGATGTACAGTGGACCCCCGTTTATTCGCCTTTCCAGAGGCCGAGACAAACCGTCGCGTCGTATAAATGCGAAAGTCCGACAACTCAAACATATATTAAAAATTGATCCTTTTCCCCAACGGACATACAAAATATATAATAAAATTCAACGCTTTTAATTGCATAAAAAATACCGTTATAAAAGAAAAAAGAAATCATTTCAATTATACTTCAGTGGCAGTGGTTCTCAAACTTTTGTCGTCCTCGGCACCCTTGCCCGATTCATGAACCATGTGCGGTTCCTCAGAATAGTTTATAGTAGATATTTTCACTTATAAAAGAATCTCTTCAAAGGGTACACAAATCAATATCTCTAGTTCGCCACGGCACCACTAGAAAAACGTTGGCGGCGCCCACTTTTTGGGAACACTGCTTCAGGCGAAAAAATTTGAATTTTTTTAAAATTACATTTCAAATTGCTCAGAGCAATAAAATTAGCAAAAACACTTACCTTTCTGCTTACTTCTTGATTATTAATATAATATTCCTTTGAAGATAAAAGAAAAAAATATATATATACAAATACAACGCCACAACAGGCAAACGAGGTGGCTGACTTAAGAACATCATGGATCCCCGAGACACTTTTTGGAGGCCCTACCTACTACTGCTACACCACACACCCCCCGCGGAACCCCCATCGAATCGGTACATGCGGGAATGTGCGTGTACGTGTAGTGAAACCTGACGTGAAGTTTTTTTTGTTTCTCTGTAATGCTTGTTATGTATAGTGCTGCCATCTGCCACCAGTTTTTCTAACTATGAGTGAAGTGCTATGATTGAATGATTTATCGTTGTAGGACTGTTGCTCTCTGTGCCGAGACTTTTTAACGGGGAGATCGGCTCGCATTTGCGCCTTGAAGTTGGGAACCACAGAAAACCAACTTCAGCCGACCGCCACTGTGGGGTTCGAACCCGGATCCTCGCATCGTAAGTCCGTCACTATAACCACTCGACCACCACAGCGGCATATATTAGTTAAAGTAGGTTGGTGTACTCAAATTTTCCAAAAATCACACTTTCGAATTTTTCAATTTTCAAATACCATGAAATTCTCTGTGTCTAACTGTGTGCAAGTCTTTGTTCTACTCTGTACTAGAAATATATATTTTTAAATATTTTAGTATAAAAACTGCCGGCAGGCATTATAATGTGCTAAAGTTTTCCTCTAAAATGCTCTTATCCTGAAAACTAAGTTTTTTGTTAGATAACGAACATTTTTTCGAACACCACTCATTCAAATGCCTAGAATCTTCGTGTGCCCCTCAACACTATGATATTGCATACTTTTACATAAGGATTTTTCATTAAAATAATTTGCAAAATTTTTATGGCACAAAATGTGGGTAAATTTTGGTGATTTTTGTAAAAGTTGCATATTTTTGAAATTAAAATTCGGGGAAAAAAAATAACGAACAATTAAATGTTTCCGTTAAATTTTATGAAAATATCCATAGTATTTGAGAAAACAAAAATTTCAGTGCCAAAAAAAAAAAAAATGAATAGAAAATTTGTTCCCCTTAAAGCAAGGATATTTCCCGATAGGAAAAACATGTGAAGCCAAGATCGTGCCTCAAACTCCTCTTAAACATTTCCGACCGCGCCACCAGCAAGAGCAAAGTACCACAACGAAAGAAAATCCCACTGGAAATGATCGAAGGAACTGATACTGCAAGTTTGTGTACCGAAAATGTCACTTAATAGCAGACCTGTACCCCCAGTGCCGTCTTAACGCATTAAGGGCCTCAAGTGAATAGGAAGCCTCGCGACGGTCAGATTCAGTGCTATCATTTTCGAAAGAAAGCACGGAAATTTATAAACACGTACTTTTATGTAATTAGGGACCCCCAGAATATCACTTTGCCCGGGGGCTCATGGCGCTGTGAAGACGGCGCTGCCCGCACTCTCCAAATGCTTACAAAATACTTTTTTTCACAACTTAACCATTCAGTTCAATCGATGCGCATTTAAAAAGAAAATAAAAGCTTGTAGCGTCTTCTACTGTTTATTAAAAACATTAATTTCTGAGTTGATGCGTGTTTTAGCTACGTTTTGCCTGTTCATTTTGATAACTTTATATTACAGGTTATTATTGTAATAAAATGAATACAGTCAAACCTCGTTAATGAGTCACCACTCTTGGGAGAGCAAAAATATGACTTAGTAAGCGGAGTGACTCGTTAAACGGAGTAAGCCATAGTTGTGCCAATTCCTGCCTGAGGACAATTGGGACTTCCAAAAAGTGACCCGGTAAGCGGAGTGACGTGTTAACCGGGTGACGCACTAACGAGGTTTGACTGTATTACAGTTGAGCTTAATTATGAAGAGATTTCATGCAGTCAAATATCGGTCAACATAATTTTATTATTTTGTTTCTGGTAGAAATATTTTTCGGGTACGGGGTATATTTTGAGTTCAAAAACTGAATTCTTTTCTTACGCAAGTTGGTTTTGGCTTGAAGGTATCAAATATAAGTTTTAGAAATACCATTTCAGAATGAGTTTTAGCCACTGTGGTGATTGTGTAGTCATAGTGACGGACTCGCACCGCGAGGTCTCGGGTTCGAACCCCCACCGTAGCCACAGTCAACACCTGTTGTAGCAGAAACCTTCCGCGCGAAGCTCGTGACGTCACTGCTGTCGTCCATATTTCACCTATAGTCATTGAATAAAGGTAAAGATTTCGCATATTCGTCGGACTGCTATATCCAATGGCCGTGTCCGGAAAATTCACTGCCATGCAATTCACCACTAGGAAAATTCATCGCCAGAAAATTCACCGACAATAGTTCGATGCGAGTCAGTTAGCGTGGGATTGAGCGATTGAGTTACTGAGTCAATGAGAGAGGAGTGAGTGAGTGACCTAATGAGTATGTGAGTGAGTGACCTACTGAGTATGTGAGTGGTTGACCTACTGAGTATGTGAGTGAGTGACCTACTGAGTATGTGAGAGTAAGTGACCTAGTAAAATTCACCGAATTGAATGAGTGAGTGAGTGATCTGGTAATCGAATGAGTGACCTAGTGAGTGAGTGAGTGACCTAGTGAGTGAGTGAGTGACCTAGTGAGTGAGTGATTGACTGACCTACTGAGTATGTGAGTGAGTGACCTACTGAGTATGTGAGAGTAAGTGACCTAGTAAAATTCACCGAATTGAATGAGTGAGTGAGTGATCTGGTAATCGAATGAGTGACCTAGTAATTGAATGAGTGATTGAATGAGTGACCTAGTAATTGAATGAGTGATTGAATGAGTGACCTAGTGAGTGAGTGAGTGACCTAGTGAGTGAGTGAGTGACTGACCTACTGAGTATGTGAGTGAGTGACCTACTGAGTATGTGAGTGAGTGACCTACTGAGTATGTGAGAGTAAGTGACCTAGTAAAATTCACCGAATTGAATGAGTGAGTGAGTGATCTGGTAATCGAATGAGTGACCTAGTAATTGAATGAGTGATTGAATGAGTGACCTAGTGAGTGAGTGAGTGAGTGACCTAGTGAGTGAGTGAGTGACCTAGTGAGTGAGTGAGTGAGTGATCTAGTGAGTGAGTGAGTGACCTAGTGAGTGAGTGATTGACTGAGTGACGTAGTGCGTGAGGGAGTGAGTGAATTAGTTATCTTTAACCTAGTAGTGTCACAGATGATTGATTCACTCCCTCACTCACTCGCTCATGGACTCAGTAGCTCGCTCGCTCACTCAATCACTCCTCACTCACTGACTCAGTAACTCAATCGCTCAATCCCTCGCTTTCTGACTCGCATCGGATTGTTGTCGCTGAATTTTCCGGCGATGAATTTTCCTAGCGGGGAATTGCATGGCGGTGAATTGTTGTCGGTGAATTTTCCGTAAACCTCCATCGGCTACAGGTGAAATGGACGATTTCAGTGAAGTCGAAGCTTCGCGCGGACGCTTTTTGCTATAGAAGGTGCTGTCGCAGTGGCGGTTGGCTGAAGTAACACGATCTATAACAAAAGGCCTCCTCGCGAAGCTCGCGACGCCACTTAAGAAGGTTATTTCACCTACAGCCATTGGATATACTACAAAAGAAAGATTAAGATGGCGCATGTGTCGGTCTGCTATATTTAGTGGCTTTAGGTGAGATGACTTTCCTTAGTGACGCCATGAGCTTTGCGCGGAGGCCTTCTGCCGTAGATGGCTTTCTGTGGTTGCCAACTTCGAGGGCTGACTGCCCCGTTAAAAAGTCTGGCCACAGGGAGCAACAGACATACAAACGGTACCCTATATTCAATTATTGCACTTCTTTCACTGCATTTCTGAAATATAGATGGCACCACTGGAAAATCAGACAAAATACAGTAGAACCTCGATTATCCGAACACATCGGGACCGAAGGGTGTTCGGAAAAGTGAAAAGTTCGGAACATCGATATCGGAACCAATTCGATAACTCAAAGGAATAAATTGAGTTTCAGATGAATTCAGCAGACGCAAAACAAAAAAAAAGACAGCTCTAAATCTCTGCTCTCCTATTCACGCGTTTGTTTGCTTGTCAATCGCTTATAACTACATACACTGTACCCGGATATGCCCCACTACTTACATCTATAGCTCACAGGTACGGTATGGTATGTACAATTGTTTGGAAGCGAATTATTGTACAATATTGAACGAAGCTATCAAGTTTGGAGATACGAGGATTCAAGTTCCAAGAAAATACCAACTGTTGAGCACAGAGTTGTTCGGATAAACGAAGTTCTACTGTACTAGATACGCACTCAGACTGTTACGAACACAAACGTACACTTCCGGGACAACTCACTATGTAGTATGCTGCCCGCGGTGATAGACCTGAGTTGTGCCAGTACCTCCTAGAGATAGAAGGTCCCCGCACGGGTTGCCACAAACGTCATTCACACTACCTAGCAAGTTTGCCACATTTTGAAACACAGCATCCTATTTCGTTTCTTCGTATTTTCGCGTAGAATCTTCCTGATTGGCTCACAAATACCGCATAGTGATTGGATGTGGGTCGTAGAGATCGCAAATTCTGAGCCCGATCATTTCTTTTCCTCACAACGATGATACTGGCACGAGCAGAGAATTTTTTCCCCCTGAATATTGTGAGGGAAAATGGACCACTTACTGACGTCACAAGCAGCGTGCATAGGCCTTCTATCTCTAGGAGGTGCTGGTTGTGCTCGATTTGAAAGGAAAAAAAATGAGAGAGCTTCAGAAATAATCTGAGAATGAGTAAAGGAAACAATTTCTGAATATTCTGAAAATATAGACCAAACCGTCTTTGTTTTTGTCTCTATGTAATACATTGAACAGATGATTCATATCTCCAAGTTAGTGATTGACCAGCACCTCGCAGAGATAGAAGGCCTCTGGAGTCTGCTTGTGACGTCAGTAAGTAGTCCATTCTCTCTCGAATATTCAGGGCAAAAAATTCCCCGCTCGTGCCAGTATCATCGTTGTGAGGAAAAAGAAATGTTCGGGTTCAGAATTGGCGATGTCTATGCCCCCCTCCCCCCCATCATGCGGTATTTTTGAGCCAATCAGGTAGATTCTACGCCAAAATAAGAAGAAAAGAAACAGCATGCTGTGTTTCAAGTGCGAACAAAAATGATAATTAATCTAATTTTCATCGTACAATCACTGAAAATAACGTAATTAGTCTGTTTCCTGATTTCTGATGATGAAAAAAAAATTACCGATTAAGACTAAAATACAAAAGGAATAACCTTTACATCGATATAATCAGCTTGATTCAATAAAGTTACATTCATTATACGTGAGAATAGGCTCACCCACGAACAACTCTATACCCGAGGAAACAACTAGATCAATCCAAGCATAAGAAATATAATTACACACGCATATATAAATGTATATACGTAACAATTTGCTTTTGCGGTAAAGAAAAATTCCTTTGATTAGTTTATCGATGATGATGTTGTGGAAGATGTTGTTTTTCATAATTTTTCACAGAATGTTATTATCGGAATCATTTTTCATATTTCTCTGGAGGCAATAAAATAATATTGATTTCTGTCACGGAAAAAGCTTCTCGGGATATTTCTAAGAAACTAAAATCACTGTTGAACTCGGTTATAACGACTTTTGTTGTAACAACTTCGTTAAATGTCAATAATAGACTAAGGTTGATCCTCGTAGAGCAAACACATGCTCAATCTATTGCCCGATGGCCAAATGCTGCCCTCGGAATCATCTGATATGGCCCGCCGACCTCAAGCTAATACAAATACAACGCCACAACAGGCAAATTGCCCAACGAGGTGGCTGACTTAAGAACATCATGGATCCCCGAGCCATTTTTTGGAGGCCGTACCTACTACTGCTACACCACACATGCCCCCCGCCCACGGGAATACAAATCCACCGTGAAATGCATTTTAAGCCACTACAAATATTCCGGCACTATATTTCTCGTTAATGGTTATTCATGAGGTGTATTTGACCATTTCTCCATTTCTCCGTTAATTTTGAGTAGAATTGGCGATATTTTGTATTTGTGACCTGAATTTTCCGTTTCTCCACGATCAAAAATACGGTAACCTTAATCATAATGAAATAACAGCTTCGTTTGTATAGCATTTGACCGCATCTGATTACACTTTTGTCGTAAATAGTCTTAATAACAGAAAGCTCGGTTGTAACGACACCTTCGTTATAGCGACGAAAATTAGAGACATCCTCGATGTCGTTTCACTAAGAACGACTGTATTATATTAAATAGTATATCGGAATCAGAGATGATGAAAAAAATTGATTATATTATTATTTAGTTGATGAATGTATGTTACTCGCTAAGCCCGAAATTGGCCAATTCAGTTGTAAATTGACTCTGCCAATGTTCGATTTCCGGGCTTTGGAAGGCCGAAGTCGGCTCGAGAAGTCTTCCAAAGTCGTCAAAGACAAAGCATGACACAAGTGTCATCCCCATTTGGCGTTTTTTTCCGTGGTAATTATGCCCACGTTAACTATGGCTTCTCCCAAATTTATTTTTCCTCTTGTCACATGGAGCTTATCCAATACAGTTACTATATAATAGCCATGCATCACCCGTTGGCAATAGGCAAAAAAAAGAAAGAAAAGGGATTTATCCGAACTTTCTTACATCAGCTTCTTACATCGAGCTTTGGCTAGGGATCTCCGGCCACTTTGCGAATTGGCCGGCCAAAACCCGAATTATTCCTGAAAATCTTTGATATAATATACTTATATCTTATAAATATACTTATCTAGTTTTTAGAAGAAATTGAAAAATTTATGAAAAATTTTTTCTTGTATAAAATCCGGGAAAAAAAATTATTTGATATATACGGTATTTTTCCTTCTTCTCTCGAAAATTCTATGCGCTACACGAAGCGTTGAAATTCCGTTGTATAAATAGGAACTCCATTTTTACGTTGTCTAGAGAAGAGTTTTCGTAACGCCAGACACTATTTGTTACACTTTTTCTGATAGCGTTCCACGTTTCTGCATCTCTGTAGGTACTATTTGTTTACTTCACAAGAAAAATATTTTCTTTGAAAAGAGATAAGTTACGTATTTTTTTGTGATTTTTACTGATTTTATATAAATTCTTTTACCGCATTTGGAAAAAAAAATTGGTTTTATTCGGTTTCATGAATTTAAGCTTTTTTTCTGTATAGCTCAGAATTTAATGTTTAAATGTTCAGACGTAAGAGATTTAGGTTTATTTCCCATAAAGATGAAATATAGGGTGGACAAATAAGTCCGTAGAAACTTATGAATAAAAACCGGAATATAAAACGGTTTGCAGGTTTTGCATTGCTAGGTCACGGGAAGTCAAAGAAAAGATACGCAAATAACGAACAGAATGTCTCCAAATCACTTATTACTGCAGTATGTGTTGCACATGACCACCATCACAGGGGATAATACACTGCAGGCGAGCCACAAATCCAGCAACGGCAGAGTGCAGAAGGACCACATACACGGTTTACAAGCGACAATGTTTTGTTGTTTATAATAAAACTTTCTGGATACACCCATCCTTCGGGAACGCTTCGATATCTCTCTGAGATGGGAAGCGGGGTGTGTCCGGTATTCAGAGGTCAAAAGGTGAACTTGTTGTGGATTAGGAGTGCAAGTTTCTATGGTTTTTTGCCCATCCTGTATATCTGTTATAGTATATTTGATAAATCGGTTATTATGCATATTTTACCAATCGTATTGGTAAGTTTGATGAATTTATCACTTTTACCGGGGTTTATGCACCAATACCCAAGCGCCTTTGGTAAATTTGAAGAACACTTGAAATTTATCTCCTTTTATCTGTGATTATGCATGATACCGTAGTGAAAATGGTGAACTTGATAAATATGAAAAAAAAAATCTAAATAAGTCAAGTATGTGCGATGAATATAGTCGGGCCCCAATATAATAATAACAGATTTTAAGCATCGCACTCCTATATAATGGTACATGTAGGAATTATTATGCATAGCATATGATACACTACGATTGTCATGTTTAGCAGCGACATGACGCTTGGTAAAAGTGATAATTTTTTTAGCACTCATTAAATTTAAAAACGACGCACAATCGCTGGTAAAAGTGATTAATTTAGGTAAACATTATGCTGAATTTATATCCCTGCTATTGAGACGCAACCTTCCGCTTCTAGTTCGCAAATCATATCAAGGCCTCCAGATGGCGACGAATACTTAGAGAAAGACGTCCTCTCCGTCGCCATCTGGTGGTCGCCATTCAGCATATACATACGCTCCACAAGGAGGGAATATTCTATCTGCTTTCCTACCTAAGTGGTAGAGCACTCGTCCGGCATACGAGAGACTGGGTTTGGAGTCCCCGTGAATGCAGAGGTGAGTTTTCCTTTTATAAATATCAATACCTCTTCACACAGCCGTAGTATATATTGTTCCGGACAATTTCCACAAGTCTTCGAGATTGCAAAACAAGAAGCGGTACAACGGACAAACACAGATTTATTTACAGAACAGCAATTTATACACGTATTTACAAGCTAATCAGAGAGCTAACAACTTTCTTGCAAAGTCCAATCACAACTGACTTTTCATCAAGTCTCTCCTCTTGTGATCGCCTATTTATAGCTCTGGTCGAAACTTCGAGAAAAAGAATAATCCACAAATTTCTATTTCATAGTACGAGGTTTGTGGCGCCACTGTCTGGGGGAGGGGCATAACCCTCTGGAATGTTCTGTCCAACCCTCCGCCAGTTCTCCGATAGTCGCACTTCTTCGCGCTAAACTTTAACCGGTATCAACTGCTGTTGCCGACAGATTTCGATATTTCTGATAGCCATCGAACAAATCGTGCCATACTATCATTTATAGATCGTAACAATGTTGTATTAACGAGTGAAGAAGATGCCTTCCTCTCTACATATGGAATGTTCATTAAATAAGTCTTCATACTCTCCCTGAGGTATATTGAGAATATTTTAAAGATCGCGTCAGCATCGGGGGGGGGGGGTTTCGGATATGCTGACTTTTGATGACAAGGGTAGGGGGGTTTGAAGGTTGCTTACGTCATCAACCACCCCTTCTTGAGGATATTCTAAGCTGCTGACGAAATTTTGCTGACAAAGCGAGGAGGGGGGGGGGTGTCAAAAATGGCTGAAAATCAGCTTACGTAATACTTGAATGGCCCCTTACCACGAGGAAGGGATTTCTGGCGGTGTTTCCATAGTGAATTCATACTCATGCTCGAAAGTTAAACGAACATATAATTCTCCATTGTAACGGTATGATGATCTGGACAGGATTTCATATTGGTTCCCGCATTCGTCCTTCATGTTTTTCACTGGATGTTTAGAGACGGTAGGGCACTATCTAGATGACATCCTTGCACCATATGCTCGCACCATTTCTTTCTGTCACAGGGCCTGATGGCATGTTTATGGATGATAATTCAAAAGTTATATAATATAGCTTGTGTCGAGCATTACTCCAGTCTTAAATGTCGAGTCGTATAGAATATAGCCAACTATTTCTTTTAACTTGAACACAATAGAGAATATATTAGACATCCACATGGAAAACATTCTGCTGCTCTCCGTGATACTTCCCAAAGCCTTGGCGAGTCTATTGCGGGAGGGTGGGGGTCTTCAGGTGATCAGGGAGGTGTCTTCAACGCATGACCCCTCGGAGCTTTTCATCGTGGGCCGCTGATAATTTTCAGAAAATGGGCGAAAACATTGAAAAACGATTAGTTCTGCAATTGATGAAAGAATGTGGCATTTAAAAATTTAAATAATTTCTGAATTCTGAAAGAAATAATTTATGAAATAGTGAAGGAATTAATTTCAGTCGCTTACATTATTTTATTAATTCAGTCACTCAATTAGTCAATCATAGTCATTCTATGTGTAAATGTCCTTTCTCAAGCATCCTGTGGAAACCATTTTGATTAACTGTCAATCAAACACTCATTGTTAAATAAAAGTAATATGTTGTTACAAAATCTAATTCGTGAATTTTATATATATCTCATTTAGTATATTCATCACGGAAAATCGGGGTAAGAAAACTAAATAAATTCAGCAAAACCAACTTTTTAGCGGACGCTCGTGGGACAAAAAAAAAAATCATCCTTAAAACAGGGGTGACTGCATAAGGGGGGGGGGTGTTCCTGTTAACATTGTAAAACATACAGTATTAACAATAACTGGAGAACTGGAGAAACCGTGACACACCCAGGCTCTGCCGCAAGAAGTTAACAATATCTGAACTGTTTTTTTGCAAATGAACGAAATTCTGACAATATAAAATATGTTTAAAATCATTAAAGGACATAATTATTGCACATTGCACAGATACGCAATTAAAATTAAAAAAGAAGCGTTATGCATAGAAATTTTATATACTGAATTGACATATTTTGATAATTGACCAATGTGGATGTTTGGTGGGCTTTGGTGGGTGCTCGTCTAACTCCCTCAAATATTGGCCGCATTCGGTCCGGGAACCAGCTGTTGACCACCCCTGGTATGGATATCATTGGCTGAATATCCCTGGATAATTTTTGCCCACCAAACTCCATTCTTCGCGCACTTCATCTTTGACATCTACTGGTTCGCGGCACAATTTCGTGACGCACACGAAAACGAGCCAACCAACCAGCCAACCATTTGACGCTTTGAAGTTGATGAGTCTGAGATTTTTTTTTGTTTCTCGAGCTTTTCTTGTAGAATCGGGTGGAAAACAGGTAAATTATTGCTCCTTGCTGAAACAAATCAATCTCACACAACTTCAAGTCCTTCTGTCTCCGGAAATTTGTTTTTCATGGCTTGATTTCCGTTTTTCAGCAATTCTTCTTGTTATATTTGCTTCAAAATTTAATATATTTGTGTGTCCTCCCGATATTGAGTTCATTTGCAAATATACGAACTCTCAATTTACACTTTTAACCGTATTCGATGACAACTTTTTTCTGTTAAGAATAATCTTCTCTTAGTGATAGTTAGAGAGCGACGATTACTAGAGCTAGCCATTTTAATTATCACGAAATCATGTACAATATACGAGCACGAACAGAAAACTAACATCAGCCGGAACATAAGACGTATTAAAGAACTTCAAGCCAAAATTTCATCGAAAACTAACCAAAAAATTTTGATTAAATATTTAATTTGTGCTACCATCTAGTGAGTATAATTTAAACCAAACATTCTGCCATTAGTGTCACTACAGTGGTTTCAGTCCAATAGAACGAATGATGAAAATAGTTATAAAAGCAGGGATTTCGAAGTACTATATCATTTACGTAGGCTTTTTGCTGAGATATTTTTATTTGGCCGTAAAACAGCTGTCACCATCAAGAGGGAGGGAGGTTTTACTGTATTTACTTATGCATCTATTATATACTCAGAGAATACCCATTTATACAGTCCTCTATGCAAAGTATATGTAGACTGATATATTGGACTTTTTTCACATTCAACAAGATACACTTCCTATAAAAAAAATTGCAATGAAAAGAACTAAAAATGGCGCTAGAGTCTAAAGAAAAAAAAGTGAAAAAATGTCTATGGATTCTTTGCAAAAAAAAACTCTATTCCGTGAATGATGGCATAGAGAAGTGAAGTTGCTTGTACCAGAAAAATCCGAATGTATATATTTTTTTGTTGCTGCACAGCCGATACGAATCCACCCGAACAGAGTTTGATTCTATGTACTTACCACAGTCCGTTGAAATCTTTCGCAACAGCCATTCTTTCTCCGTTTGGTGCTGAAATGAATAGAATCCATCCATCGGGAACATCCTAAAATTGGCGCGTATTCTTCCGAGGAAGTTATATATGTTTTTATTGGAAGTCCGACAACAAAAGAGATTAGAAAATAAATAAATAAATGACATATTCACATCGATGATCTATTATTGGAGAACTTTTTTCTTTCCTGATCACGGAGACTATCCACAAAAGGACCAGAACTTTCTCTTACTAGAATTTTTTTTTTTTTTTCGCCCCACGGATACCAGAAAGAGGACTTTTTAAAAGAACTCTCATTGCTATGAAAGTTTAAAATTAAACCTTTTCTACGGGTGGAAATCAATACAACGTAAGAAGCAGAAATCAATAAAATCCTTTGATTTTCTATCAGTGGAAGGTTCACTGGACTGGAAATCTGGACCCACCGGAAACTTTGTTGCTAGATAAAATTGAAATTCTGTTTTATTTTGAAGGGGGGGGGGGGTATGATTTTCCCATGAAATTCGAATCATTTTTACTAGATATTATCACTTTTATAATGATATATTCCAATATTTTGAATACAGTCCCGAATGTATTATCAGTCTAGTCCCACAAAAAATGCATACTTGTCCATTAATTAAATAAAAGCAACAGTTGATATACTCAGGCCCAAGAAAAAAAAATTCCTTCAGTTTGTTGCACAACTTTTTGTAAGAATTAAATACATAATCAATAACTGTGATAACTATGTAATCAATAACTACGTGGAGTTAATGTAATAGCTGTATGGTCTTGAGTGAAATTTAGATTAATGTGTACTTCCGGATGAGGTTAAACAAACAACCTGTGTCCTCTGACTTGAAGTTCAAGCAATAATCATGTCCGTACATAAATTGAAGCAAATAATTGTGTTTTTCCAATAGTGTGTTTTACTAATAGTTTTTCTTTTTGATTCTTTTTCGACGCCAACACAGTAGAAAATTATAATTAACAGTTTAACTAATTCTAGATTATCAATTTGTTACCACATTGGTCTTTAATTTTCGTTGTTTTTTTTTCTTACAGAATTTCGATTATAAAAAAAAAATCATAGCAATTGGGATATTTTTTATGCAAATGAAAAAAAAAAATTAAAATTTTTTTGAAGCATCCACACTGTTTTAAGTTACATGCCTGACCGGGCCTTTACATTTTTGGAGATTTGTCTGACCCTGGTCTCGACATAAATTTAACTAATAACAGTGTCCTCCCACGATGGAACAATAACTGTGCTCTCTCACGTGTGAAGCACAAAAGCAATAATTCTATCCTCCCAGACGCAGATAAAGCAATGACCGTGTTCACATCGCATGGAATCAAAAACCATTGATTGTCTCCTCCCACATCAAGTTAAATTAATAATTGCGTTTCCTCACATGAAGCTAATACAACAAACCTGTCCTTCCATATGAGGCTAAGTCAATTAATATGTCTCCTTGCATGGAATAAAAACAATAACTGTGTCTAGTTTGTATGAAGCTGGAGCAATAATTGGTTACTCCCACATCAAGGTGTTTCTTTTCAAATGAAGATAAAATAGTAATTGTGTCTACTCATATGAAGCTAAAACAGAAATTGCGTCCTCTCAACGAAGCTGAAACAGTAATTGTATCCTCCTACATTAAATTAAAGTGATAACTGTCTGCTCCCAAACAAGTTGAACTGTTTCTTCTTACATGAAGTTAAAACAATGATTGTGTCTTCCAACATCAAGCTAAAGTAATAATTGTCTTCTCCCACACCAAGCTAAAGGAATAAGCGTGTTCCCTCACACGTGAAGCTACAACAACAATCCCCTCCTCTGTTACGAAGCTAAAGCAACTATCCTGTAATCTAACATGAAGTCACATAAAGCTAAAGAAACAATCGTGTCCTCTCACATGAAGTCACATGAAACTAAAGCAACAATCCTGTCCTCTCACATGAAACTAAAGCAACAATCCCGTCCTCTCACATGAAACTAAAGCAACAATCCTGTCCTCTCACATGAAGCTAAAGCAACTATCCTGTCCTCTGTGGTGTTTTCACATGAAGCTAAAGCAACAATCCTCTCCTCTCACATGAAGCTAAAGCAACAATCCTCTCCTCTCACATGAAGCTAAAGCAACTATCCTGTCCTCTAACATGGAGTCACATAAAGCTAAAGAAACAATCCTGTCCTCTAACATGAAGTCACATAAAGCTAAAGCAACAATCCTGTCCTCTAACATGAAGTCACATAAAGCTAAAGCAACAATCCTGTCCTCTAACATGAAGTCACATAAAGCTAAAGCAACAATCCTGTCCTCTAACATGAAGTCACATAAAGCTAAAGCAACAATCCTGCCCTCTCACAGGAATCTAAAGCAATAAATGTGAACTCTCACTCGAAGCTAAATCAACAACTATTTTCTTTCCCATGAATACAGAACAATAACGGTGTTCTCTAAAGTTAAATTAAAAAAAATTGAATAGATTCCATTTTGTTTTCTTTTCTTTTTTGCAACTGCTTTAAAACTCATTAATTACTTTTCAATGAATAGAAAAGTATTGATTTCTCAAATATTCAAATTACAAACAAAAAAAATCCCAACACAGTTTATTCCCCCCAGAATGAGCTCTTAAGGTAACTGGACCATAATGTTCTGGAGAAAACAACTGCAGATAAAATCCTACTAATTGTTTTCACTTAATTCCCGCTTATCTCATGTTGAAGAGAGAGAGAAAGATGTCTTCAAGATTAACTAATTCAATTTATCAACCACTGCGAAAGTTATTTTTTTTATATTTTACCCTCCTACTTATTATTTTTTCGCCTTTTGATGCTCTAATTCGGTTTACTAATAGGTCGTTAATGAACTATCTTTCTTTTGTGAGAAGTTCCCATCGTCAGTGTGTCTTTGCTTCAAGAAAAAGAGAAATCGTGCTCCAAGTAGATTATTAACTCAAGCACATTCCTTCCTGCGTTCGTTTGGTTTTTGCATAGCAAGTGTATTTTTATTCCTCTCGACATAATGCTTACGGTTAGTATTTACTTTGAAAAAAAATGAAGTCATCCTGCTTATTATGCAAATGAGGTAGGAGTTGGATATTTCTGGATTTAATTAGTTTATCTAACTAATATGGTCTTTCACCTTTAAATATGTCCAAGTGCAGATTCCTCTCAGGTATAGGGATACATGAGGTTATACGAATTTTCCCGGCATTTCTGGACCTTCGGGAATAAGGGAAATTGTACTTCCCGAGAATTCTCGAGAAATCCCGAAATTATCTTTCCTATTTATTCGAAGATATATTAACCTGACTCTACCGTCAGACCAGACACGACCCAGGCTCTGTCCCTCCCGGGATATAAGCCTTTTATCCGTGTGGGTTGGATCGTGCTGGGGAGATAAGACGTGACACTACCCTCACTTCAATCCTGAATTGGGTACTAGGCCAGGTTTTTGTAATTGATCTTGGATGTCTTAACAGCATGATGAAGAAGCGCGAGTGACAAATGGTTAAATGCTCATCTATCACCATGGAAACTACCGTCAGGACCGCGGGTTCCATCCCGGGGAAGGACAGGTAGGTTACCTCATACCTTCGGTGACTATCGATAGACGACGCCTGAATGTGCTCTCGCCGGAAGTCTTCTATATCCATGACGAGTACAGAAGTATAATACGCCTTTATTTCTCTTGAGCAAAAGATTTCCGACCCAAGTCGATCGGTAATGAATTGCTGTGCAACGATATGACCGGAGTTGGTATGCGGTAAAGTAGTATTGGTAGTAGCATCGTGACAAAGTAATGTCTGGGGTCCTCACTTGATTTGAAAAATTATCCTACCAATTAGTAGATTGATGTCCTGGGATCCCCATCTGCCTCGAAGAATCAGCCTACCAATTTGCATATTTACTGACATTTGATGCATTTGGTCTAAAACACAAATAAATCATTATTGAATAAAAAGAAAACTCAAAAGACTAATATTCGGGGAAAAATAATTAACCTGAAGCGTTTCGGCACTTGTGCCGTTATCGAAAGTTTTCAATTAAAATCTATTAATAAAATATGCACGAGAGCGTAAACCGTTAGAAATACGGGACTGGTTTCAAGACTTTTGTTGCCCATAACAAATATGAACGTCATATACTTCAAAATTACAGCAACCCTAATAAAAAGGCAGTCTGTGAAATTTTAATTCGATGAAATTATAATATTTTATACCGCTCCTAAAGAGATCCTTTCTCACGAAAGCGAAAAGGAAATTTTTATGGAGAAAAAAAAACGTGTCATTCATCAGAAATCTATTAAAATGTATAATTCAACAAGAATCTCTTATTTTGTTAGCGCATTTGGCATCTCGCGGCTTATATGATTAAAATTTTGTCAGTGGATGTTGTGAAAGAAGATATTTCATACTTTGCCTGGATTGTGTTTAGGCATTCTATAGAATGACTAGGCAAAGTATAGAACAAAACCGGTATTTCATACTTTGCCTGAAACGACCAGACATTGTATAGAATGCCTGGATTTCATACATTGCCGGTAACATATACAAGATAAAATATTATAAGCATATAAAAATTATATAAAACAATGCAATATAATATAAAAATAATAATATAAAACAATATGAAAACAATATTAAATAATATAAAACAATGCCCCATAAAGAATACTTATGGTTGTCTTATACTCATGGCAAATCTCTGAATATAAATTGTTTATTTCTACTTTCTTCTATTATTAATTTATTTTCACCGGTCTGCGAATGCATGTGCAACGTTGCAGTAGGATTGGGGGAGTTCTAGCACCCGCTTGATGACTTTTTTTCCCCTCCTAGAGAAAGAAATGGAGGAGCAGAAATTGCCCCTTCTTTGTTGGAGATATCTGGGGAGTGTAACCTACTTTCCCATAACTCTTTGAGCGGCGAATTGAGCCGGCCGACTGGCGTGACTTCTGATGACATCTGAAAAGTTGGGTTAAAAAGCCGGTAAAAAATCCATGTAAATGGATTAAATTAAACTTAAATCCATGTAAACGGGTTTTTGGTGAAAATCCTTGAAGAGCGGGTTTGGAACCCGCTTCTAGTTTCCATGTAAACGGGGCATTATTTATCGATTTTTGTTTTTGCCGGTCCACAAATTTATTCTATTATTTGTGTACTTATTTATCTATTGACGGCCGCAAATTATATCTTAAATTTCCGCCTGTACGTGAAATTGTTCTTTCTCCGGTCCGTGGTTGTAAAAAGGTAAACTAACAAAAAGGTACTATATAAACCCTCAGTAAAATATAATATCTTTTTTAATCATGTGGTCTATTTTTGATTTTCTGCCGGTGCAAAGGGGAGATTGGAAAACGTATTCAATTGAGAAATCAGCTTCTCAAAAAATGTCTGTTCTGAAATAAAGAGTTTTTAGGAAGTCTTACCTCGGTCTTATCCCGGATGCAACTAGGATTTCCGATTTGGGAATTCTCATTGACGAGCGGCTTATGTTTTCTGAACATTGTTCAGCGGTGATCAAAAAAACGAATAGAATGCTTGGTCTCATTTTCAAAAAGGTCTCTTCGCGTTCTCCTAAAGTCATTCTTCCGCTTTTTCGAGGCTTAGTTCGTCCTGGACTGGAGTATGCTGTAAGGTTTTGGAGACCATACTTACAGCGGGACATAGACTTGGTTGAAGGGGTGCAGAGAAGAGCTACGCGTGTCCTTATTGGCGCACAGGGCTTGAGTTATGAAGAGAGACTTCTTTTTTTGAATATGTTTACATTGGATGAACGCAGGTGTCGAGGAGATATGATCGAAGTGTTCAAAATTTTCAATGGGATGGATAGGAGGGACCATGAACTTTTACTACACCGCCAATCGACTGCTTTCACAAGGGGGACACCAGTATCGATTGGTGAGGGACAATGCAAGGCTATGGTGTCGCAGGGAATTTTTCTCCAATAGGGTTGTTAATAAATGGAATAGCTTACCCCCGGAGGTAGTAAATTGTAACACAATTGACACGTTTAAAAAGAAATACGATAAACATGTTGGGGTAAATCGAGAAGCTTTATCCATACTTAGAATAAGACAACCATAAGTATTCTTTATGGGCATTGTATAATATTTTATCATGTGCATATATTGATTATAATTTTTGTTCATTTTTAATTGGGTTGCTATATTTTTTTTGGAAATATATGACATCCATATTTTTATGGGCATCTTTTTCTCAGCCACCTCGTTGGGCATTTTGCCTGTTGTGGCGTTGTATTTGTATTTGTATAACGTTCTGTGAAAGGGTTAAAAAAATAGTTCGCTGTTTATTTTCGAAAGTCCAGAAGTTCTCGATTCTTCCTTGGTGAGGCGCATTTGACTGTTTGGGGATATTAATCATAGTTATTCACGAATAAAAAAAAAATATTTATTTTTAAAAGTGAAATATTTTTAGGATATTCTGTTTCACACACAGAAAAATTCCATGTGGTATTTCTCTCAGTTTAATCTATTCTGTAACCGAGAATCCTTGATGTTCTTCAACGTGTGTTCATTCCCACGCGCAAAAAATAAGAAAAAGACAAAAAAAAAAATGGAAAAAAATCCTTGTCTTTTTTCTTTTTGCTGAATGTGTCCCGACATTTATGGCTGCACCAACGAATAGGGAGAGCTAGAAAAGAGAAAAAGTGGCGTCGACTCCGGTTAGTTTGATTTATGTCCCCATATTTCGAAGGAGAGCCTTTGACAGCTCTCACACATCCAAAATGTCTCGTATATGAAACATTATTTGTATGAAACAAGAAACCAAACTTCATAACAAGGAAAAACATGGCGAAGAAACTTTTCGTGATATATTTCTTTCATTTTTTTTTTCCATTTTATTCCAAGAAATACTAAGAGATATGATTACCGAATTTTATATCATGAATGTAAAATTTTTCTCACGTTTTTCTTGAGTAAAAAGAACAAACCCCGGAGCACGAAAACGTGTCTCTGACGTGTGCAACATATGAAGTCATCTATCTTGATGTATGTATGTAGTGTAAAATACAGAAGAAAGTGAATTTGTGTATTTTCAAATGATCCCACATTTTATCTGCCTAATTGATCGCGTTCAATTTTACTGTGAATCTTTCCCTAAATTCCTGAAAACATTACTGTCGAGTACGTGTATTTTTCGATGGGCGTATTGAAAATAACGATATTTTTTCTCAATCGCAGATGGAAGCGCGTTGCTTGTCCAGTTTAAAACTATAGCCAAAAATTTTGGCTATAGTTTCAAAAACCTGAGTTCAACCAATCCCTATTTTGTGCTTATCCGAAAATTGTGCCTATAGTTAAAACCCTGTCCGTGAACAACGCCCTTAGAAAGACTAACTCGACTATCATTTGCATTTCGAGTGCTGCCAAAAACTATTTGCCTTCCTTCCAATGTGCTGCAAAACGGTTTTTCATCCTTGGGTCCTAACACTTGAAAATGGTCCTAAACAGTTTTTCTTTCTTCCAATGCTGCCCGAAATTAGGTTTTCCTTCTTCCGATGTGGCCCTTAAAATGCAAATGTTTGGACACCCCTGGTCTAGAGGAAAGTGTGAAGTCCCACGGTAATTAATGTTTCTATTTATAAACTCGCTCTGATAGTCCAAGTTGGTAACGTAGGCCCGATTTTCCACGCTGATGCTCTTCCTCCCATACTGGTCAAAATAAATCTTCGCGAACTGAAAATAATGGACACCCTTGGTCTACAGATCGGTTAAATAACCGCTGTGGTGTTCGAGTAGTCATAGTAACAGACTCGCATCGCGAGGACCCCCGGTTCGAAATAGCACCTCCTAGAGATAGAAGACCTGCGCACGCTGCTTGTGACGTCAGTATGTATTCCTCCCTTTTCCCTCAGGATATTAAGTTGAAAAAATTCCCTGCTCGCGCCAGCATCATCGTTGTGCGGAATAGAAATGATCGCGCCCAGAATTGGCGATTTATATTCCCCCACATCCAATCAGTATGAGGTATTTGTGAGCCAATCAGGAAGATTCTACGCCAAAATAAGAAGAAACGAAATAGGATGCTATTTCAAAATGTGGCAAACTTGCTAGGTAGTCTGAATGACGTTTATGGCAAACCGTGCGGAGGCCTTTCATCTCTAGGAGGTGCTGTTCGAACCCAACCGCTGTCATAGCGGTGAAGTTGGTTATCAGTGGTTCCCAATTTCGAGGCGCAAATACGAGCCGATCTCCTAGTTAAAAAGTCTCGCCACAGAGGGCAGGCAGGCCTACAACGGTACAATTATTCAATCATCAAACTTCGCTAATAGTTAGAAAAATTTCTGGCAGATGGCAGCACACTACACATAACAAGCATTACACGGAAGCAAACTTCACGTTAGGCTCACAACATGTACACACACATTACAACATGTACCAATTCACCAGTGATCAGTTCCGCAAAGGTGCACGCATGGTTTAGTAATAGATCGATTAAATAGTGCGAAAAGAATTCTCTTCAGCGCCAGCACGTTCTAGAGATAGAAGGCCTCCGCACGGGTTGCCATAAAGTCATTCAGACTACCTAGCAAGTTTGACGCATTCTGAAACACAGCATCCTATTCCGTTTCTTCTTATTTTGGCGTAGAATCTTCCTGGGTGGCTCACAAATGCCGCATAGTGATTGGACGTGGGACATAGAAATCACCAATTCTGAGCCCGATAATTTCTTTTCCGCACAACGATGATGCTGGCACAAACAGGGATTTTTTCTCCCTGAATATGCTGAGGGAAAATGAACTACTTGCCGATGACACGAGTAGCGTGCGGAGGCCTTCTGTCTCGAGGAGGTGCTGGGGAAAAACCGTCTATATATATATCTCTCTCTACCTTCCCACCTGGGAGGCCATTTGCTGAAGTTCACAGGGGCTATTAATGCGATATTACAGCGTCTCACTCCACAGTGCTTGAGGTAACGAAGGGCAGGCTCGTGTCTCCAGTGTTGTAGATGGTAGCATGCTTGCACTATTTGTAAGGGGATCTGGGTTCGAGCCTAGGTGGAGACGAGATGACTTTTCTTTCCAAGTTCACCTCGGCATACAAAATCCAGAAAATATGTCTTTCTTTGATATATTGTGCTGAGAAAAACCCTTCTATCTCTACAAAGCAGATTATTCACGTAAATCACTTCATCGGAAAGTTTAGCCCCACCTGTAATTTTATTCGTTCGAGCGTGGAATTCACGAGGAACGAAGATTAGAACAAAAAACCCCTCGGTAATTACCAAACTGACAAATTAAAGCTCCAATAAAAACAGTAACACGTAAGAATAACTGCAAACTAAAGACTCGGGATAATAATAAAAAAAGTGCACATAAAATCTGTAAGAAGTCGAAAGACGTCACGAAGAAAAATTCCTTTCCTGTAAAATCCTCAGCAAGAAAACACATGAGGACTCATTCAGACTTATTAAGTCCTATTAAGACTCCGCGAATAAAGTTTCCAGACACTTCGACGTACGTTGCGCAATCGCATTGTTTCGTGTGTGAACTCGCGTTACGAACTAACTCGAGGTCCGACGAATGATGAATGCCTGAATCACATGAGTGCGAGAGAAAGAGAGATCCTTTCATTAATGACTTCAAAACTCCTCGGCGGAAGAGCGGACCACATCATTTACTCCGGGACTCCCGCATCCGCCTTAATCCACTCCATCAAAGTTAATCCCGCGTAACTCTTCGAGAAGTTTCTACCGAACGTTTGGTGTCCTTTTCGCGAAGGTGGTGGACGGGATCGGAGTCCTCCTGGTAGGACACAAGCAAAATCTATCTATCATTTAAGTTAACTGACAGTGTCACCACCGAGATGTACGGCTCGTTTCGGGAAGCCAGGCGGAAAATCATGTTTCCGCTTGTGGTGGTGGTGGTGGTGGGGATGCCCCCCCCCCCTCGATTCATCGATTCTTAGTCGCCAGCTGATCATGGATACTTATTCATTATTTATTTATGAGAATTAATCTTTCTTGGAACCTCTCTCTCTGTGAAGCTTTATTCTAGATCTCAGATGTGACGCTAGTATTCAATCAGAGTAACGATGACCATACGGTGCATCTCATAAGGCGTGACAAATACCTGGCTTTAGGTTGCCATGGCTACTAAGTTGGTACGGATACTTAAAATAGTCTATGCATGATGAGTGAATAGATATATTGCGGGGAATGTGATAAATAGGTTATTATGCATATTTAAAAATCGTCTTGGTGAGTTTGATAAATGTATCACTTTTACCGGTTAATATGCATAATACCCAAACGTCGTTGGTAAATTTGATAAATACTGAAAACATTATCACTTTTTCCGGCAGTTATGTATAATAACCAAGTGTCGTTTGTGAATTTGGTAAATGCTTGAAATTTATCGCCCTTATCTGTGATTATGTACACAGATAAGAGCGTACCCTAGGGGTACCCTAGTTATTAATTGATGAATTTTATAAATATGAAAAAAAAATTCCAAATGAGTTTAGTACGTGTGATGAATATCGTCGGGCCCCGATATAATGTAAACAAATTTTACGATCGTACCCCGATGTAATGATACAATTCATGTATGAATTATCATGTAGTACAATTTATCAAGTTTACCAACTACGCGACGCATGGGTATGCGTCGCGTAGTTATGCATGATCGCCGGTTAAAAAGTGATCAATTTAAGGAAATATATCAAACTTACCAAAATGTTCTGCAGTTATGCATAATAACCGGTGATTATGTATAATAACCGGATTTATCACATTTACCGTAACAGATACACAAAACGTACACGGACAACAACTACTACTAAACTGCACAAGCACTTTGTAAAAAATCGGCGGTCGTCGGTTATAGTCGGCGCACGAGAGATGGGACATAGAATCTCCGAGGTAGCGATGAAATTTGGATTTTCACGTACGACCATTTCACGAGTGTACCGTGAATATCGGGAATCCGGTAAAAAATTAAATCTACGACATCGCTACGGCCGGAAAAAGATCATGCAAGAACGGGACTGGCGAGAATCATTAAACGTGTCAGACGTGCAACCCTTCCGCAAATTGCTGCAGATTTCAATGCTGGGCCATCAACAAGTGTCAGCGTGCAAACCATTCAACGAAACATCGTCGATATGGGCTTTCGGAGCCGAAGGCCCACTCGTGTACCCTTGATGACTGCACGACACAAAGCTTTACGCCTCGCCTGGGCCCGACAACACCGACATTGGACTGTTGAGGACTGGAAACACGTTGCCTGGTCTGACGAGTCTCGGTTCCAATTGCTTCGAGCTGATGGACGTGTACGGGTATGGAGACAACCTCATGAATCCATGGACCCTACATGTCACCAGGGGACTGTTCAAGCTGGTGGAGGCTCTGTGATGGTATGGGGCTTGTGCAGTTGGCGTGATATGGGACCCCTGATACGTCTTGATACGACTCTGACAGGTGACAGGTACGTAAGCATCCTGTCTGATCACCTGCACCCGTTCATGTCCATTGTGCATTCCGATGGACTTGGACAATTTCAGCAGGACAATGCGACACCCCACACGTCCAGAATTGCTACAAAGTGACTCCAGGAACACTCTTCTGACTTTAAACACTTCCGCTGGCCACCCAAATCTCCCGACATGAACATTATTGAACATATCTGGGATGTCTTGCAACGTGCTGTTCAGAAGAGATCTCCACCCCCTCTTACTCCTACGGATTTATGGACAGCTCTGCAGGATTCATGGTGTCAACTACCTCCGACAAACCAGTCACGGCCCAGGCTCTGTCCCTCCAGGGATATAAGCCTTTTACCCTTGCGGGTTGGGTCGCGCTGGGGACGTCAACTACCTCCAGCACTACTTCAGACATTAGTCGAGTCCATGCCACGTCGTGTTGCGGCACTTCTGCGGGCTGCTCGCGGGGGCCCTACACGATATTAGGCAGGTGGACCAGTTTTTCTGGCTCTTCAGTGTATCGTTGCTGTATTTTCTCGGAAAGTTAGACGGTGATTCTTAACCCATTTGCATCATTCGAAAAAGTGGAAAATTGGCCCATATCACCAAAATTTTTTTTATTGTATATAGTTAGATAGACTTAGAAGTGTTGGGGGAGGGGCACGGTCATTATTGCTGGGGGAACGATGATGAGATGTCAATTCATATATACATTAGATCAGTCGACTCCACCTTTGACGCTGGGGGGGGGGGGGGCAATGTCCCCGCATCGCCGCCCATGACTGCATGCATGCGTGCTATGGCTATACTCTCTAGGGCTTTGCTCTCTTATACATAAAACACTAGGCGCAAAAGCGCATATCTGCGCTTTTGTGATTTAATGGCCAGGAAAATTCCGCGCATATATGCACTTATGATGCAAATGCGTTAAGGACATTTTGATCTTTGAAATTTTGTTTTCCTTCTAGAGGAGAGAGAGAGCGATAAATGCCTTTTTATTAAACGATTCAATTCCCATGAACGTGGTCAGCGCCAAAACGTTGCGACTTTTTTATCGCGCCAAAATTTTCAACCCTGAGAGCATCATCGGTATTTTGGTTAAACCCGAAACCCAAGTTAATCAACCTCATATTTGATTGATTCAATTTTTGGGATAATTTTTTCGTGGTTTTTCTCATTCCCTGCCATATATCTATTGTCTAACACATGTTGCCACGTATTAAATTGATTCATGTAATAAATTGAATTTTTTCGTGTAATTGTGCATGTGTCCTTCGTTGGAATTCTCGAACTGACAGCGGCGATTGTTCGTCGGGGAAAAGAAAAAATCGCCATGTTGGTGTTGACCACGCTTAT
Source organism: Pholcus phalangioides (assembly GCF_987345545.1). Lineage (NCBI taxonomy): Eukaryota > Metazoa > Arthropoda > Arachnida > Araneae > Pholcidae > Pholcus > Pholcus phalangioides. Next base: position 14,542,675 of record NW_028301601.1, on the reverse strand, counting down.
GAGAAATTAAATGTTTTGGTTGGATGTGAATCAGCGCAGCACCTCCTAGAGATAGAAGACCTTCGCACGCTGCTTGTGACGTCAGTACGTATTCCTCCCTTTTCCTTCAGGATATTCAGGGAAAAAAATTCCCTGCTCGTGCCAGTATCATCGTTGTGCGGAAAAGAACTGATCAGGCACAGAATTGGCGATTTCTCTGCCCCCCCCCCCCACATCCATTCACTATGTGGTATTTGTGACCCAATCAGGAAGATTCCACGCCAAAATAAGAAGAAACCAAATAGGATTGTGTGTTTTAAAATGTGGAAACGTGGAAAGTTGTGTGCCAAACGGAGCGTTCGTCGTTCGTATACAATCGGTTATCCGAAAAATTAATTATCCGAAGTGACCAATCGTTTCGGATAATTGAAGTCAATATGTGCTTCCAGACGTTATAGGAAATATGCATTTGGATACCTCTGCAAGACCCCAGAGAGTTTGATCCATGGATCAATACTGACGATAAGAAAAAGAAAAGAGTATTTACTTTTTCTCAGGGACATCAGGGTTATTTGAGTTTATCCTAATGCTAATTGGAATTCCAGTAACGTTTAATGCCCCGACGGTGTTCCTGGAATGTTCTAAGGCAGCCACGGGCGACAATGAAGGGAAAGAACATCACGTACCTGAAGAGGCTGATGAGCCTGAAGTCCGAAGATCGACTAAATTTGCAACACTTTTGTACACTATGCGTTTACTCAGAAATCAATTTAACACTACGGAAACGGTCATTTTGACCGCAAAGGTACTTTGACAAGCGATTACGCCCAAATGATTTATCTCAGGTTGTTGAAATTTCATGATTTTTTTTTCTCCTCTTATTAAGGCTCTGAAATTCCGAATATACAGGGTGCTTCAAAAAAAAAACATCGCCAGATTGAAAAGACAAATTAGGAATCCAAAATCACATGCAGTAGCGCTCAAAGTCTTTTGACAACAATAAATTTATGAAGGTTCTGAAGATCTGGCTGGTGCGAAGATGAATGTGGGGAGAGAATTCAACTGCCCTTGCTGCGAATCGAACCCGCGTCCTCTCCGAATCGAGCCTACGTTCCGGCAAGGCAGTTGAATTTTTCTCTCTTACTCAAATTTATCTTCGCACCAGCCAGCTGTTCAAAACCTTTGTATGGATAGCAACGGAGAGTGACGTCATCCTCGAACAATAAATTTGCCTGCAAATTTCGTATTTGAATTTTTTTTAATGAAATCTATCCCGTGAAACACAAACTCCGAGTCTCATCACCCACTATTATGACCACAAATACTTGCTTTTCTACACTTTGTAAAATCAGAAAAAAAATTAGTGACTTTAATGGTGTGTCAAAAATCAATTCAATGCTTATAAATAGTCAAATTCATCATGTCATGGACATTATAAGAAAGTAGAATGAGACTAAAGCTCATTGTAAATGCTACTTGTCATGCGACTTGACATTGTAACGCTACTTGTCATGCTACTTGACATTGTAATGCTACTTGACATTGTAATGCTACTTGTAATGCGACTTGACATTGTAATGCTACTTTTCATGCTACTTGACATTGTAATGCTACTTGACATTGTAATGCTACTTGTCATGCTACTTGACATTGTAATGCTACTTGTCATGCTACTTGACATTGTAATGCTACTTGTAATGCGACTTGACATTGTAATGCTACTTTTCATGCTACTTGACATTTTAATGCTACTTGTCATGTCTTTGGCATGGAGCCAATAAGTTTGTCCCATGGTCAGTGGGTATTTTTTTCTCATTCTTATTTCACACAATTGAAAAAAAAAAAAAAAAAACCCCGTCGAATTCACATAATTCCTGGCTTTGACTCGTCTATTGAACTCAGTCTATAAATGCTTGATGGTGTTCAAGTAATAGCTCTGGCTTCACCCGTTGCCTTTAATGTCAATGTCTAATAACTTTTGAGCTATATTCACGGTCACGCTGGAATATCGGTAAAAGTGGCGTGTGTCACGTCGTAAAGGATCTGTATTCGATAGATGGCGCGATTTGTTCGATGGCTCTCAGAAATATCGAAATCGGTTGATGCCGGTTTCGGTTCATCGGAGGAAGATGCTATTCGTGAGAACATTCCAGAAAGTCCCACCCCTCCGTACGGTGGCGCCGTCGACTAGGAAACTGTAAGATAGAATTTTGTAGAATGTTCTATTTCTCGAAGTTTCTGTCGGGGTTATAAATGTGCGGCACTCACAAGATGGCAGGCTAGACAGGCTCAAAGAGACTCGAATAGAGAGATTCGATGAAGAGTCAGTTGTGTTTAAACTTGTCTTGTGAAAAATTATCCGTAACAATTTGGTGTCAGAAGTGAGATAATTCAAGACTTGCATGAAGACGAGAAGAATGGACATGGACGAAATTCGAGAACAGCTGAACCAACTGATGTCTCTGATGGGCCAGATTAAATCAGGCATCGAAGCCATGAAGTTAGAGGCCATGAAGGCAGCCGTGACAAATGTCACCACCCCCATCGGTGCCGTTAGAGAGCTGAAAGATCTGGAGAGTGCCAAAAACGATCGTGGGACCGAGAAAAACGAGAAAGACAAGCGTTGGGAACCTGGGAACGCCACGAAAACGGCTACCTGCGGAGCGTATGCTCAGTCTCAGCTACCGGTACGGAAGATGCGCCGTGCCGAGTGTACCACGTCTCACAGATGCACGGAGAAGACCACGGGGTCCACGTGAGAGGCGAGATCGATGGACTACCGCCGTGTAGGATGGTCATCGACACCGGAGTCAACGTGAGCATCGTCAGGACGGACCTGGCTCGGAAATTCCAGCAACGACTGCTCTATGTACCACCATCGTTGACGCTGCAGACAGTCACGGGCGAGAAAATGACTGTGAGAGGAAAATTGACAGTCTCACTGAAGTTCGCCACGGTCACCTACCAACACACCGTCTTCGTGGCAAACATAAGAGATCCATGTATCATCGGAGGGGACTTCTTGAGGAAACACGGATTTTCCTTGGACATAAGGAATGACCAGTTGCACACGCCGAGGGAACGTATCGCCCTGCTCGGATGTGATCGTAACGAAGTGCCTCGAAGGAAAGTGTTGGACAGTCCAGAGGCGGGTGAAGAGTGCATCGCCGATGCAGAGAACTCCAATGGCAGGACCGGAACTGTGCTCTCACGAGGGTCAGATGGCATGAAGAGGGCGATCCAGCCTTGTAAAGAAAAAGCGCATGGAAATGCCCACGCCCTGACGAGAGAACCGGGTACACAGAACCGTGGTCGTTGCATCAAGGCGGAAGAGAAGTGCGGACCGACGAACCCTGTGGTGACACGGATAACATCTCAAGTCTTACGGGACGATCCTTGGAGCGACGAGAGCACCAGGACGGCCCAGCTAGAAGATCCCGACATACGACCGATCATGGAGTGGAAGGAATCCACCGGGAGTAAACCAACATGGCAAGACGTCGCCTGTTTCAGTCCGACGACCAAGAGATACTGGGAGCTATGGGACTCTCTGGTGATAAGAGATGGCGTGCTGTACCGCAGATGGGAGTCGGAGGATGGAAAGACGTTCCGGTGGCAACTCGTCCTGCCAAGGAGCCGCGTGAAAGAAGTGCTGAAAGAATTGCACGAAAGCCCGACCGGTGGACATTTCGGCGTGATTAAGACTCTCCAGAAGGTCCGTGAGCGGTTCTGTTGGGACAAATCCAGGACCGATGTGCACGAGTGGTGCAAGAATTGCGCCGCCCGCAAAGGAATCGCCCCGAACATCCTGCGACCGTTGCCGAGGACCGTGTCCACAAGAACACCGGGTACTCGTCATCGCTGATGAGAGAGGACCTTCGCAAGCCAGGTGATCTGATGTTTCGGCGACCGATAGATGCTGCTCTTCTACCGGAAGAACACGTCCAGGGTCTCCAGGACCACCTCGAGGACATGCATCGAATCGCCAGACACAGGATCAAAATCGGCTCCGAAAAGATGAAGAACCGCTACGATGCGAGGGCCACGTCTCATGACTTCAAAGAAGTTGACCTCGTCTGGCTCTGGAACCCGAAGCGCCGGAAAGGACTGTGACCGAAATTTCAGACATTTTGGGAAGGATCCTACAGAGTCTTGAAGAGACTGAACGACGTCGTAGCTCGGATCCAGAAGACGCCATCCTCGAAGTGCAAGGTGGTCCACTTCAAAAGACTGGCCTCTTACCACAGTGACAACCCGCCGAACTGAATTGTCGGGACGAACAATCCTAAGAGAGGGGCAATGTTACGATCTGTAGGCGATAGATTGCGCGATTTGTTCGATGGCTCTCAGAAATATCGAAATCGTTGATGCCGGTTTCGGTTCATCGGAGGAAGATGCTATTGGTGAGAACATTCCAGAAAGTCCCGCCCCTCCAGACATTGGTTCAACCCCTCCGTACGGTGGGCCACCGACTAGGAAACTGTAAGATAAAATTTTGTAGAATGTTCTATTTCTCGAAGTTTCTGTCGGGGTTATAAATAGTGTGGCGCTCACAAGATGGCAGGCTAGACAGGCTCAAAGAGACTCGAATGGAGAGATTCGATGAAGAGTCAGTTGTGTTCAAACTTTACGAGAAAGTTGTTAGCTCTCTGATTAGCCTGTAAATACGTGTAAATTGCTGTTCTGTAAATAAATCTGTGTTTGTCCGTCGAACCGCTTCTGGTTTTGCAACCTCGAAGTCTCGTGGAAAATTATCCGGAACACGTGGAATATTTTTTATGCGCAATATAGGACCAACCATTGAGAGGTTGGTTATTTGTGGCGATGAAGATTACGAGAAAGCAAATTCATCTCTGGTCCCACGGGGACTCGAATCCTGGTCTCTCACTTGCCGGACTAGTGCTCTACCATCTAAGCTACGGTAAGCGCGACACCGGGGTTCGAGTCCCCGTGGGGGCAGAAATGAATTTTCTTCATTGTAATCACAAATAACCGGTCTGTCAATGAATCTTATATTAACAAGTGGAGAGGACATTTCTATATGCATGTGACCATCTGGTGGCCCATGTCATTCACGAGCTATTAGTTGATTGCTGCCACCGTCCATGTACGGAGCCTTTCAACATATATATATATATATACGCTCCAAGGTTACAATATTCGATCTGCTTCCATAGCTTAGATTGTGAAGCGCTCGTCCGGCAAGACTCTGTTTCGAGTCCCCGTGGGGGCAGAGATGATTTTTCTCCTTGTAATCTTCTCATCTCCACAAATAACCAGTCTTTCAATGAATCTTGCATTAACAAGTAGAGAATTTCCATTGTCATTTAAGTACCAAAAATGAAGTATGCACACAAATACAAATGAAAATACCATACATCAGCATGTTGTTTAGCCGTACGCACGTATTTGCGCATTTATCTCACTTCTAATTTGTTATAATTAGCAAGACTTACTACTGGATCAAAAAACTATATTTTTTGGAGACATCAGAATTATCTTCCTTCCCCTTTACGTCTATCAAGTTCAAGGCAGTGCATGCATGCAAGTGAGTTGGCGGCACAAAAATTATTGCATTTTTCGAAAGACTTTTGACCGCTACTGTATGGACATAAGTGCGCAAACGCCATCCGGAGCCGTTACAGGGAGTTGTTACGTCATACTTTTAAAGCAATCTCGAAAAAGGGGACAAAACATACTCTCAGAACTCCCATTCTAGCATCTAACGGCTCGTTAGAAATTCCGCTACATGTTACCACTACTAAAACCGTATATGCCCCTCGTAAACATTTTCCTGCGGAATATCTAACGAATCGGTTCATGTCGGAATGTTAAATCCCGCAAGGGACAGAGCGGGAGGCCATGTTTGGTGTTTGCATGTCGGAATGTGAGTATATGCGAGGCGCCTAACGTATTTATGTTATCGGAATTGCGACTTCATGCTTGCTGAGTAAAAGATACTTCGGATTGCTTTAAAAGCGTGTGACGCAAAAACACTCTGTAGCGGCTGCGGATGGCATGTGTCCATATAACAAATACAAATACAAATACAAATACGACGCCACAACAGGCAAATTGCCCAACGAGGTGGCTGACTTAAGAACATCATGGATCCCCGAGCCATTTTTTGGAGGCCCTACCTACTACTTATACATCCCAAATGCACCCCCCCCCCCGCGGAACCCCCCAACGAACCCCCAATGAATCGGTACATGCGGGAATGTGCGTGTACGTGTAGTGCAACCTGACGTAAAGTTTTTTGTCTCTGTGTAATGCTTGTTATGTGAAGTGCTGTCATCTGCCCCCAGTTTTTCTAACTATGAGTGAAGTGTTATGGTTGAATGATTTACCGTTGTAGGACTGTTGCTCTCTGTGGCGAGACTTTTTAACGGGGAGATCGGCTCGCATTTGCGCCTTGAAGTTGGGAACCACAGAAAACCAACTTCAGCCGACCACCACTGTGGGGTTCGAACCCGGATCCTCGCATCACGAGTCCGCACTATAACCACTCGACCACCACAGCGGCATAACCCTGTATAAATGTTCTAGGTTTCTTAGTTTAATGGTAAAATGAAGTTCTACCTAGAACGCACGACGGTAGAGGCCAAAATGACCGCTATAGAGAGATATTCAACTAATATGATTTAAAAGCAAGCTGAGAAATGCAAGTCATCTAATGCTGTCATTAATACTGAAATAACAATGATCTCTATCATGGTGTTTGCTTTCGTCCTGTACCCATTTTGAACCAGTCAAAGGTACAGTTTTATTGAAGCTCGTCGTCGTACGCTATTCAGTTCATTTAGCACACATTCCTATGGATCTTTGCGCTTTTACTGCATTGCATTCTCTGGTACAATGTCGCACGACGCAACGAATCTTCATTTTTCACCCAAGGGCCGAGACGATTCTTTTAGATTTTTTTTTTGTTTCTTCGCAATATATATTTACTTCAGATGAGCCCCCTCCCCCCCACACCAAATATTCCAGACTAGAGCCCTGCTGGATGATGTGGGGATGCATTATTTTATCAAATATCATGCTTCCGACTAAGCCAAAAAAGTAATAATTTTACAGACGGTGTGCGTAAATGCCTCAAATTCCACTCATGCAGAACTGACGTTGCGCGGGTTTTTCGCCAATCCGTTCCACTGTAAGAAATAGAAAGGATCTGGGCTGAGTGTGATAAACAACCCCGCTGGCATCACTACCAACGTGATATATCTCATGAGTAAATTCAATGAAACTAGCATAAATAGATTATATACATATAATATACAAAATAAATTAACTAGTGAACTAATCAATTGAAACAAATTTCATAGAATAATAATATATGTTAAATTTTTTTTTTTTAATTTATACCAAAAAAATTATTCACTAATGTATAATTACTAATTCTTATCATTTCATTTTTCGGAGTTTGTAGCGCCATCTCTAAATAGGGATTACTAAACAAAATCAAGATCTTAGCAATAAAGTCAGTCAAGAACCAATTTTACTTTAGTTTCGTCAATTTTTCACGATAAATTCAGTTCTGCATAAATCCAATTCAATAACTGAAAAGTTTCGCGTTTCTGCAGGGAGGTGTCTCAGTAAGACAAAGGAGGCCGCGAGAGAAATATATCGTTTAAACGGCAAACGGGAGCCATTGGCTACTAGGTTAAGAGACAAAGTTGACATTTAGATCATACACACATGGCGCGTCAAGTATGGCCCTTGGAGACGTTTGCTGCGGTACGCGACCTCAAACGTAGTTTTCTTTAACCCCCCCCCCCCCCAACTTCGCTTACAAGGTATTGGCAAGAAATTCGGATGATCTCGATATTTGACGAATCGGTGATAAAAGCAGTGAAGTAGAAGGAAGAAAAAGAAGAAAACGAAGGAAAAAAAAAACAAATAAAAGAAAAACAGTGTAATAGATAAGTTGATAGAAGAGTACGTACGAAGTAGATTTCTCTCTTTCCACCGTCACCTTACCTGTTACTCTTTCGCTTTTACATGTATATAGTAGAAGGACACACATCACATGTGGGGAAAAATCACTAATAGGAGTGAAGGAAGAAACGGAGGTAAAAAAAAAACCACTTCTTTCCATAGGGTTACAACAAAGCTTCGCGATGACGAGGAGAGAGGGAAAAAAACAGAGAGAACTTGTTTTAATTTATCCCACTACACTTTGATCTTAGCCGAAAGGCCGAGAAGCGATAATTTATCCCACAGACATTTTGACGCGATATTGCGTCATTGATTGTTAAGTGGTTAAAAATGAATGGCAAATGGCGTGATTCAAACGTCGCTTCAGTAGCCCATGACATATTTGACATATTCCCACATCACTTCATTCACCAATGACATATTCCAACATCACTTCATTCACCAATGACATATTCCAACATCACTTCATTCACCAATGACATATTCCCACATCACTTACGTGTCCCGCGGCGTAAGTGGCCTGTGTGATGCAAATTTTTCCGACCACTTGACTGCAACGCGGCATATTTACTGATCATTGGAGTCACCTGCAGCACACTTACAGAACACTTAAGTGGGACGCGGCGCATTTCATATCGCTTGAATCACCCGCAGTACAGTTCCAGGTAACTTAAATGTCCCGCGACACATTCCCAAAGGGCTTAAGCGTCCCCCGGCACATTTCGAGATCACTTAAATCAGTGTTTCCCAACCTTTTTTGTCCCATCACTCCCTTCTTCAGAAATTTTTTTTCTCCTATCGCCCCCTAAAGCAATCAAGCCCATAGGATCCTATGTTACACCCGTAGTTTCGACCGCGTCCCGGAACATTCCATCGCTCTCCCAGGGGCGTTAACGCCCACGTTGGGAATCCCTGATATAAATGAACTGCGTTGCAGTTTCGTATCCCTAAATTGGATTGCAGCAAATTTCACCCCCTTGGTGGATGATCGAATCCAGGTTCCAGGAGGACGATAGAAGTTATGGATTTAACATAGGATCCTATGGGTTCACATGAGTTGGGCGGTGACGAAATAAAATTTCTGGAGAAGGGGGCGATGGAATAAAAAGTTTGGGAAACTATGATATAGAGCATAGTTTCCCAACTTTTTGTCCCATCGTCTCCCCCTTCCCCCAACTCAATCTAACCCATAGGGCCCTATGTTATACCCATAGCTTCTACCGCGTCCCCTGGAACTTTCCACGCCCACGTGGGGGGAATCGCTGCTATAGAGGGAGGACAAAGTAAGAAAACCTCATAAATTTGTCAAGCACGTGTAAATAACTAGCTGTGAAGTTACCGAAAATAAGATGGTCCAGATGCATTTCTTTCTCAAGGGGGTGGCAAAAAGAACAGTGCGTGGGGGGCCACCACGCCAGTTAAAGGGCGAAGTCACCGTCGGCACACTTACAAATCATTTGAACCTTTAAACTATCTATTCGAAAATCACTCGTTATAGCGGAATTCCCGCTATAAGCCGCAGTCGTTTCAACGGACTTTTACTGTAATTTAATTCAACGGAAGAAAAACAAACTCGAATTTATAACCGTTATAACTCACTTATAACGTGTATTTTCAGCCCGAAAATTCGTCTATTGGAACTAAGAAAAAAAAAATTATATTTATGTACACACATACGTAGCTATCTAAAAACCAGGAAAAATCCCGTTTCCAGGCCAAAGAGATATTCTCCAGATTTTTCTTTCTCCTCATTTTCGGGATATTTTCTTTTTATTCGGCTGTGCCTGTTGAATTTTGATGCTGTTTTGAAAGGACGTTTCGATCCGTATCGGGAATATTTCTTTGGAGATATTTTCGGACACAAACTCCAACTTTTATATATAAATAGCATATATACTTAAAAGTTAAAAAAAAATTGAATAAATATTTCTTTGAAGTAGAAAAGTTGGAAAAGCTCTCGAATTCCTTTTATATATATATATATTTTTTTGTTATAAGACGAATTTGATATTTGGTGGATACGATCGATGGCCTAGATTCAAAGTTGAGATTCGAAATTGATCATTCCTTGCACCTCTATCGTGTGTGCGTGTACTATAATAATATTTTCAGATAGAAAAGTAATGAGTATCAATTCATTTAAATATTTTATATTATATGATTATAATTAAAGTTCCCGTATTTTGAGTAGTTTTGTTTATCGAAAAATGCTTATCCGAATACCGCCAAATTTTTGGGACATCTTAATCAGACCGTGAGAGAGAAATTTATGAAATTACAAAAAAAAAAAAAGTTTTGTTTTTGACCAGCAGGTGAAAACGTGGCGCTTTTCTTAAATTTTACTTTTTTTCCCATGGACCATATAGCGTATATACCAAGTTTCAATGAAATACGTGTACGAGATCGAGCGCTATGTAGGTCTGAGTGGTTTCAGTATACTGGCACTGCTTAGACCACAGAGTAAGAATAATATATCTAATATTATAATCTAATATGATCTAATATAATCTAATATTATTTATAATATAATGTTATATCTTTAGTCTGTGGCTTAGACCAATGTAGGCAGCACCCGTCAGTATGCTGCTGACACTGCTCAGACCCATGTAGCTCCCGTTCTGGAAGACACTTCCATTAAATCTTGGTATTTATATACGCAATATGGTCCACGGCAAAAAGTGAAATTCGATAAAAAAAAAGCTTCACCTGGTGTTCGGAAATTGAACTATTTTTCTTTTTGTTTCATAAATCTCTCTTGTGGTCTCATTACGATATCCTAAAAAATTGGCTGTATTCGTATGAGCAGTTTTTTTTTTGAGAAAAACTAGTTTTCATCATTTTTCCTTCATTTTTTTTATGTGTAAATATTGGCTCCACTTTTTTAAACTTACCTCTTTTAAAAGTGATAATTTTAAAAAAGACTTTGAATTTTCTCTTTTCAAAATTCATCTTCGCAACAGTCAGTTCTTAAAAACCTTCTGATTTCTTAATTTAAGCTCCACGTCGTCCAAATCTGCTGCAAAAAAGCTTGAGCGTAAAAGTTAAAATATACCGTAGAATGGATCATGTTCATCATGTTCAAATGGCATCTGTTCTCCACCGGGACTCGAACCAAGGTCCTCTTGCATGCTTTCACATACACCACTGGAGACAAGGCCCTACGTTCCTTATTTCACGCACTGTGGAATGAGGGACTGAAGTAGAGGCATCAGTAGATTCCCTGAATTTCCTCCAGGTTTGCCTGTAGAGACAGAGAGATAGATAGACGGCTTTTTTTGCTCAGCTCAGCAAAAGGACCTGGCTCCAAGTCCCGGCGGAGACCAAATGACTTTCCTTTCCGAGTTCACCTCGGCATATAATAACGAGAAAAATACCCGTTCCCTTGTTGTTGGGCTGCGTAAAAGCCGTCTATCGCTGTATACCGTAGAATATTTCTTTCTTTCGAAAACATTCCAAGAAACACGCTGCACATTGATGTGCATGATGCATGCAATTAATTATAAATCGTGGAAACAGTTTCTCTTAAGGAAACGTTGTAGTGAATAAGACGAGGAGCTTATGAGCTTGTTTTCAAAAAGAGAACATTTCCACTTTTTTCCGAAATGTACTCTTTAACGGTTTGTGAATCTTCGGGATAAGCTCTGTCAGATTATGCACAGGTAGAAATAATTTATTCAAACGGGGGTTTTTTTTTCTGGTAGAAATTACAATGTAATGTTAGTAGCTTCTTTACTTTTTCATATACACTTCGGTATTTTTCATCTCGATAACGGACACCCCAGAGGCAAAAAATTTTGTTCTCTAACAAAGAGTGTCCGTTCATATCTAGTAAGATACATCGAGTCCTGTCGATGTAACTCACAATTGTGTCCGTCAGTGTATGTGTCCATTAACGGGAGCGTCCATTATAGGAGGATCCACTGTACAATGATCGTGTTTCTTATTTTAATGACGATAGGGCATAATGAAGTAAGGGTTCCTTCCAAGTTAAAAAAATAAAATAAATTAATTAATTGAAAAAAAAATATATATATATAATATAATATATATATTAATTTCTACGTTTCTTCAAATCTAGATTTGTTTCTTTCATGAGTCGCCATGTTGGTTAACTTAGACACGGTTTGTATGTCCCTCAAAGAAAGAGGGGGATATCACGTGATCCAAAAAGCCCCACTAAAGAAAACCCGGGCAGCGCCGGGTATTATAGCTACTAAGCTCATAACATCACTTAATACTGTTATAAATATTGCTTCAGACAGCTGATTTGTCGTGGAAGATCATTCAAAAAATTGGATTACATTCCGGCTTATCTGTTGAGACACATACAGTATTCAACATTCAAACGCACATTAGATTTTTCTCCCGCACGGAAATTAGGTACCTAAGTGGAATAGCCATCCCTAATAGCTACACATGATCAAGTAATGTAATATGATGCATGTAATTTAAAGTATTATTGCTTCTATTTGAATATTTCGAAATTTCCAACTCGTACTAATAGCCAATTTTCTAAAGGGATTTATGGAAAGAGATACTGCACGTATATATCTCGAAATGCTGCCGTGGACGCGACGGCGAAAAATCTGCTTCTGAACACATTACTCAATTACTACAGTATCGGAGAAAACGCGTCCGGGGGAGAGAAAAAGTAATTTCTCAAGATTTTCCTACTCGCGTTGACGGTCCGCAATTTATTTTCGCATCAACGATTCAAAACGGACGCTCGCATCTCAAACGTCGATCTATTTTCCCCAACAAACAACAACGACGACGACGACCTCGGGAAAATAATCCTCTGGCAATGGCCTCCGAAATTCCTCCTAAGCAAATTCTAGGTAAATTACTGCGCAAAGTTTCGTAACTCGGGATGCGGCAGGGAAATGGCTCCTCGTGTATTTGTTAAGAAGACGTTACGTTAATGATTCTTAGTTCTTGGGAAATTTTCGCTAGACGTATCCAGAAGAATTTCTTAGTTTCCTTGGTTCAGAAATTTTCGTTTCGTAAGTAAATTGATATTGAAAATTGTCTGAATTAGAAGTTGTTATACCATGATATATATATATATATACACTATATTGACAAAATTTGTGTCCTTATTGGAGTTTCGAAATTTTTTGTCCAATTTCTAGAGAAATATTGGGCAAGTCTTTCTCAAATTTTGGTCACGTGAACCCTATGAATGTACTTACGATTTCCATTGAAAATTTAGTCCCGAGTACATTTAGGGAGCTGGCAAAGGATTAAATAAGAAAAAAAAAACGTTCTTGATCAACCCTGTATGAGATAAAACACTGCAAATGAATCAAATTGTGACTTTCACAAGATATTATCTTTGTGCAATACTTTTGTGCATAAAATAGTAGACATATATCCACGAAAATATAAATGCTTTCAGTAAAAATTGCAATTTTCATTGCATGTTTTTTTTTTTTTTTCTGTTTATGACATGCGTAGTTTTAAACCAATTTTTATGAAATTGGCACTATACATGAGATACCATGTATAGAAATTTAGAATTTGGTAATTCCTTATTGAATGAGATATGAGTAAATAGTTTTTAATTGTGTATGTGCAGGAAATTGCAAAAACTTGATTGCCAAATATAATATAATGCAAATTATATAAACATTCCGGTTGAATGTCGTGAAAATTCAGAAAGATACATGCGATATCGTGAGTAGTGATTTTAGTTACTGGCTGAGAGAGAGGGATTTTCAAAGAATTGGAATTTCGATTATTTTCTGTCCTATTCGGTTATTTCGTTCAGTTTTTTTTTCATTTTGACATCATACCAGGCCTACTAATTTCATATTGGTTGTTCCACCTCTTTGAGGTTGCGCTTACCGCCTTTGTCTAGCTGGGCGTGGTCACTGAACTGTTGTGTGATGTCCTGCTACTTTATAGCAGAAGACATCAGCATAAGAATGAGAGAGATTTCTCTTTTATGATGTTATTTCAGTCAGAGGCTGATTTAACGGCTGGCGCGCCCTGGGCCCCCGACTTATGAAGGGGCCTCGGAAATACCCCAACTGTACACTTTTTTCTAATTTAACGGGGGGGGGGGACAATATTTTCCTCTTCTTCCGGGGCCGCAACTGACCATAATCCGCTATTGTTTTTAGTGTCTCACACAGCGCATGTAATATTTTTTATAATCTATTTGTAATTTATATATACTAAGAAATAGAATAAAACCAGGAAATAATCGCGCAGTTATAACGTGTCTTTTGATATCAGCATTCAAAATAATAATAATAATAACTTCAAAACGTTGTATTTTTCCCCCCTGAATATTCTGAGGGAAAATGGAGTACACTGACGTCACAAGCAGACTGCGGAGGCCTTCTATCTCTAGGAGGTGCTGGATGAGCACACTGGCATTGGCAAATTTCTTGAAAGATAAAGCCGTTTCAGCTATGTTATTACATTAGTAGAGTACAGTATATCGTTACATTGAGAGTTTCTGCTCGGTACTCTCTATTTATTGCTTGCTCGCCATCCCGACTATGTACTTGGCCTAAATATATAATACTTCTCAAGTTCTCAAGGCGAATAGAGAAGAAAAAGAGAGAAAAACAGTGTAGCAAAAATCTTGATTGATTCGGTCAGGTTCATCAAAATCATCGGTAATGATAGGACTTCCTGTTTATCCACTTGGGTGAAAAGTTCTGCTTAATGGGAAGAGGGACTGATATCTAGGACCGTACTTGATTCGGCAGTACATATACTGAAATTGGAACGATACAGAGAAGATTAGCATGGCTCAAGCGCAAGGATGACATGCAAAATCGTGAAGAGTTCCACATTTTTTATCTGGGCGGGGTAGCCCAGGTCGATAAGATACTCGCCTAAAGTACCAAAAGATGCTTAGAGGTGTCACGAGTTCAATACCCGGTTCGCCCTTGTCAGAATACTTTCCTGACACAGGGGTACAACAGAAACTGAGACATGACCGCAGAAAAAATTGCTACCGCAGGGAGTCCCCCATCGATTGGTTAGCGCATCAACCTAACAAAGCGCGTATAAAAAACAAGCCTGCCGTTCGGAATCGGCAATAAATTGTAGGCCCTCGTATGCAGAAAATGACCGTGTTGCGACAAAAATGATATCTAGGACCCTACGCGATAGACTTTCAAGATTTATCCTTTTTTTTGTTTCGCTTTATTACAAGCGAATTTCATTTCTCTGCGAGACGAGAGATCATTTGTTCCCGATAATCACTGTCATATGGACCATCGTTTTCAAGTTTGGCTTCGCCACGTCGTTCATCGTTGTGGTAAAGGATGTGACCCTCCTGCTGATGAAATACGTACATATGATGAACAACACACCCAGGTCTTGACTTCCAGACCCTAGTAGCAGTTCCGACGGCGTTCACATCGAAATTGGCTTGACCGACTGGTTCCGATGTCGTTTCCTGAGCACGTGATACGTTTCCCTGAGTAGGTTGAATGATTGGTTCCTCGGGCTGGTGGACGACGTTGTTTTTTGTATTCGGAGTGGCAGGTTGGTGAATATCGCGGCCTTGGCTCGTTCCAGCTCGAGCAGCGCGGCAGAGATGTCGTGCTCTGCCGCTGGCGAAGAGGTTTTGCCCAAAGGTGAGACGACCGACCATCCTGCTTCCAACAGCAAAGCCTTGGTGTCGTTGACCATAGGGGTTGTAATTACTTTCATCGGAGGCATCCGGATCTTCAGATGGAGAATTGGAATTGGAGTAAGTTCGGGAAACGTTTTTAAGCGGGTATAATCCTAAGACCGAAAGCTGAAGCGAACAGAATAAAAAAGTATTCGGATATATAGTCATATTCGGTGGAAAGTATTATTATTAAAATTGACTGTTTGCCACATTTGGCTAATTATCACCAAATGCATGTTTTTTTTTAAATGCAACAATGCAAACATAAAACAAGAAAGTAAGTGGCCAGCCCAGTTGACCCGGCCAATGTCCGAAACTTGGGCTTTCGCCGGCGACGATCACTATGCATCCTTATATAAGTATTACTAAGATATCGATATTTAGATTCCTCTGATCACTAGTGTTGCTATAGCTAACCATAATTATTAGGGTTAACTATGGTTAAATTATAGATAGTCATAATTATCACAAAAAAATGCGTCAAAGCGGTGATGACAGTGAATCATCATAGAGATCGACAAAAGGATGTATAGGGATCGTTATATATGGGCTGGTTAAAGCCTGGTAAAATCCCAAATTTCGGATATTGGCCGGGTCAACTGGGCTAGCCACTACGTGAAGGGGCTAACTTCGGACTTTGACAAAGGGAATAGAACTCAGCATCTCAAAACCATCCGAAAATCACTGAAATATCTTTGAGAACAATATCAGTATTTTAAGTATTTTGGTCAGTGTTATTATTATGATTAGGTGTTCATTCATTACATGTGGTTTTTTTTTTTTTTAAATGTGATTTCAGATTCGGAGGAGTTTGAAGACGAAGCGGACGGTTGTCCGAGGAACAGAGAAGAAGCAGCAGCTCGTGGACAAGTCTGCCTGAGAAAGTGTCGGAACGATGCTGACTGCATCAGTTCCAGAAAACGCTGCATGTGCGATGGATTATGCGGGTGGAGCTGCGTCAGACCAGGTACAGACGATTTCTATTTGAAAAACACATTTTTACAAAAAATGATTAATTTCTTAAATAAGTACGATTTGAAACAACATGTGCGACGTTTCTGCATAGGAGAGATTTCACTTTGGTGGATCCATAATTCAGAGGTCTTCAACCATTCAAAGGGACCAAAGAAAATTACGGTGATACCCAAAGGCCAATAAGTCAAGGGCCAACCGCAAACTGGGGTCTACAAAGGCGAAAATTGTCACCAGAAGATGTAACGCGGGCGCTTTGAACGGTGTCTATAGTTCGTTTCAGGTTAACATTGCAGTGAACGGGAAGCTACGAGGGAACCGCATCACTCGTTGCTATGGGAACGAAAGCCTCTTAACCAATGTATCGATGCGCGGCCTCGGTAAGGTATGGCCGATTCTCGCCAATCTCACTGAGAAAAATCTTTTTTTACGTGTAACGTAATGAGTGTAAAAAAATTGCACAGTAAATTAGTAATAATCATAGAATTTAAAAAAAACCACTGCCGATATTTTCAGAAATTAAAGTGAGATTTTTGAAACCATTTTTTTTTTTGATTAGAAAGTGTTTTAAAATTTAGAAGAAATAATTATCTTCTCTATCAGCGTGTCACTTACTCTTCATTGATGTGCCGTAAGTAACACTAAAAATTTCGAAAAACATAGTAATATTTTTCTGCAATACTTCCCTTCCCTTAGCTGAAATTTATTTGTAAAAAAAATTCCAAACAATAATATGAAAGCAACGGATAATTTTAAAATACTGTATATACTAACGATGGCTCTCAAAAGCTTGGGGATTTCTAATTGTTTTCTTCAATTTATATTTAAAAAAATTTACGTTAAATAAAACTTTTGAAGCCAATCAAAAAAAAAAAATTAAGAACAGATTAATTCTGTTTTCAAGTGAAAATTCAGGAATAGCACAAAATAATAATAATAAGTTTAGAAATTTTTTACTCACTTTTCTTGCCGAAATTTCCGTTGCTCACCCAGCCCCCTTTCCCGGAACGGTATAACGTCGATGACACTTGTTTTCACGACAGTTTTAGTCTTTTGTTACGGTTCATGTATCACTACTCATGGGGTTATTATGGATTATTCTTATCGAGTTTTGTTTACAGCGAGTATTCAGGAATGGAAGAGCCAGAGAACGTTTTAGCGTATAAAGAGATATATAACTGTCACATAAAGCATGAAACTAAGCCTAACAAACTGTGCCGCCCCCCTCTCTCACTTATTTTATCTGAAGAGAAACTAGAAGCAAGGGCATCTGGAGAAACGGGTGGCCCTACTGGGTGGAACATGGCGTTTGTGTGAGTGAGACGCGACTCGTGTCAACAATCTCCGTGATCGGCAATAGGGGATTCAGCATCCACTACTCTCCCAAGAAAAGACGGCAAAAAATAAATAATTAAAATAAAGGAGGATCTAAAACGAAAACTTCTGCACCCATAGAAACCCTCTCAAGATAGTATCGGCACTCTCTCTTAGAAGAGAAACACTTCCTGTTATCTATAAGTGAATATCTGAATTCACTGAAGCCTATGTTCCGGAGAAAAAAAAAACTGATTGGATATTCGTATTGACGTAAACAACCTATAACAGCATGTAAAACTGAATGAAAAATTGTATCGTTATGGAAAATTCAACCGAATAGCGATGTAAAATATGTATGTATATTCAGTATATAACTGGGTGTAACAAAAAAAGCACGACAGTGATATTGGCGGAGAAAATTTCTAGGATATCGCGCCAGAATATTGTTGCCGTTGCTGTGGGATTTCGATAATAGTAACCAATATTTTTTTCTAATTTAAAAATTTTAAACGAATAAACATCGGTTCAAAACCATAGAAAAAATTGAAATATTCTGCATAAAGGATCATAAAAGTAAACCTCCGATGTATGAGAACTATATTTTACGGCGAAGGAATACACTCTCTACCTTTTGTCTTCACTGCAAAGTTAACCTGAAACAAACTATAGCTTCTCGCATTGGCATCTTAACCGCTGAGCCCGTTGAGGCCCAGGGTTCCGAGTCAAACAAGAAGCCTCATATTATTATTAGATAATTTTATTAAATTCTGAGATTATTTTCCATCAAAAATATGGAAATTTTCATTAATTTTACCCATTTGATAAAAATTCCCCTAGAGGAATGAACGAAGTGCATGTTCGGTTAAGTACTACTAATGAAATTTCGTTATTAGTATCCCCTAATATTGTTGTGAGAGTTATGCTTCGGTTATACGGGTGATGAGATCTGTCTTCCATATATGGAAATGGAAATCGCAAATTCCTCGATTTTCAAACTATGTAAGCTTCGTGATAAAGATCTGCCTGCTCTCTGTTTGAATGAGTGGCCGAGTGGTCATAGGGACGGACTCATATCGCGAGAACCCGGGTTCGATCTTCACCTGCACCACAGTGGTGGTCGGCTGAAGTTGGTTTTCTGGGGTGCCCAACTTTCCCAGACCACTTAAGTGACACGCGGCAAATTTTTGGATCACTTATGTGGTTGCGGCATGAGTTATATGGCCCGCGACACGCTTTCAAACCATTGAAGTGGCCCATACTCTTTAAAAGGCTGAGCACCCTTGTCATAGAACAATTCTGTCTAACCTTCAGGAGAGCGTGGACCACTTTATTGATTTGAAAACTTGTCGTAGCTACTTAATTGAGTGATCTGGAACAGCGCGGCAGGTTATTTAATTGACCTGTTTATGGGCCACAGGTTGTTAAGTGGTCATAGTGACGGATGTCGCATCGCAAGGTCCGAGGTTCGAACCCCACTAGCGCCACAGTGGTGAAGTTGGTTTTTTGTGGTTCCCAACGACAAGGCGCGAAAGTAAGCCGAACTCCCGGTCAAAAAAAAGTCTCGCCACAGAGAGCAACAGGCCTACAAATGCTACAAATTTTCAAACATTTCACTTCGGAAATATAGATGGTAGCACTGAAAAATCATACACAACACTATATACGCACTCAGTCTGTTAGGCATACCCATTGACACTTCCGGCACAACTCATTCAATAGTAAATTGCCCATGGCTAAAGACCGGAGTTTTTCTCGGTTTGAAAGAAAGAAAGGACTCTCTGTTGCCAGAAAATTTATTCTTTTTGTGCGCATCTACGTATTCACCGACGCTTTGGATAGTATGGGCACTGGCTTAACCATTACTAGTACTTTGTATATATATCTCAGAAATCTTTGGACTTTGGGCAGCTAAGTTTACCAAATGTAGATGGCGCTTCAGCTGCAGCTAGGTAGCGTTTCACCAACAAGATAAATTCTTCCACATTTCCAGCGATTGATCCTATTTCTGCACTCATCATCTATCCTTTTCAAACCTGAGCAAAAACTGATCATTGAAATTTCAAAGTGAAACTAAAATTTTTTCGTTCAGATACCCTTCCATTTTTCAGATTTCTCGGAAATGGGAAATTGCATTGTCGTTGGACAGATTCATCGCTCACTTTATTGGATTTGTTGTTTTCTACAAAATTTTGCACCGACCAAGTTCTTTACGTGATTCTACTCTCATTTGAAGATTGAGGAACTTCTCCTCAATTCTCTCTTCCTCAGACGACATACCGTCCATAAACTCTTGCTGTAGCGTGCAAGGGAGATCCACCAGTTCATCTACGGTCAACTACTGGCCATGTCCTACCACTAGTCTTTGAATGCCATCCTAATGTACCTCCAGTTTCATCGTCTTCCAGAAAGACACAATGTCTTCGACAAATGTTTGCTCGTATTAATGAACTAGCAAATAATACGTTCAATAATGCAATCAGCATTGAAAAAAAATTTCAAGCGCCCAAATTGTGTGGTTCTGGAATTTTTACGCTTCCAATTAGCCTTGCTCCACACGCGTGGTTACAATGCTACATCTAGTTTTCTATCGTGAACTGTCACGCTCACTCGTGCATTTGTTTTTCGAGGGAGGCGCGCTGACCGGAGACTGTAGGGAGGGAATATTACCCACAATTACACAGTACGTATGTGGACTAAAGCGAAAAACCATCAACTCAGTTGTGATAACGTGAATATAAACAAACAAGATGCATTAGTTTTGCTGGTAATGTCAATCATTGTTCGTGAACCGAATCAAAATGCATTCAAAATTTTTGCTCGTTATGCGCCTTTGCTCGTTAATTGAAGTTCCACTTTCTTTCTCTTAAACCGACCACAACTCCGGTTTATCGCAATTAGGAAATTTTACCGAATGCGTTTTGCTTTAAGTGAGTATGTGCATCTAACCGTCCGAGTGTTATGTGTGAATTTTAAGTGGCGCCATCTATATAACACATTATGAGTGAAGTTTGATGTTTAAATACTTGTACTGGGCCTGTTGCTCTCTGTGGCGAGATTTTTTTTAACGGGGAGATCGGCTCGCATTCGCGCCTCCAAGTTGGTAACCGCAGAAAAACAAAGTTCCACTGTGTATGACAAACATTTTTAAGTGGATTTCTACGATCCATGTCGGCGCGACGTGCAACCAAGGTTTGGGTAGCGATTCACAGTTAATGACCCCTGGGAAGAGCGGTCCTTAATGATGATTTGTTGTTTTCGGGAACATTTTTGAATTCAGTAAATATTTATACATAGAAATCGGTTTCTTTCTTCCTACAAAAAAAAAAAAAAAAGACGATAAATATTCCTGGATTGGATGTAAAGCAGAAAAAGAAGTATCGCTGTCACTACCGGATGCCAAACTGACGAGCATTTCTTTAAAATAAGTGGTTTCCTTCTTCTTCTTTTGCAATTCTTTTATTTTCGGCTGTTGAAAAATTTGAATACAGAAAAATGCATTATAACGCATTTTCCGGGAAATTCTTTTGGCTGAGGAAAATCTCTCTCCTAGATTTCCCAATAGGGTAACCCGATCAATCTATTGTAGAGGAATTTCCACCCTCGGTCCTGCGAAATTTTGCATGCTTTTCTTTTGTGGAACAGTTTTTGTTTTTTATGTATAAAATATACTTTCTTTTAAATATATTTTTATATTCTTATTTTTATAAATACCGTCATAATGATAATCGAAGCGCTGAAATCATACTACGGAAATCGGTTCTGACTTTTTTTGTTTTGACGCTTCACGATTGGGTACGTTGTTCTTCCGGAGACGTTGAAAAAGCTTTATGGCGTCTTATTCCGTGATTCCATTTCTTCAGCTTCGAAGACCTTTATATTGAACAGTAATGTTTTGATAAACGGGAAGCTCGTTTCTTTTAGCTCTTTGTGTGATACCTCAACTCTTCTACGTGTTATTCCTAAATGAATAATATTCAGTTGAAACAATGGTTGTTTTTTTTTAAAAATGGCATCACAGCTGTAAAAATGTCCTACAACTGAGAAAATCTATTCCGTTTATACCACAGGTTTCAAAACTGCCCTTAGGGGTGTGCGACTGGTGCGGTCGAATGTACATGTGTTACGCGAATACAAACATGTGTTACGCGAATGCAAAACAAACATGTGTTACGCGAATGCAAAACAAACATGTGTTGCGCGAATACAAACATGTGTTACACAAATACAAACATGTGTTACACAAATACAAACATGTGTTACACAAATACAAACATGTGTTACACAAATACAAACATGTGTTACACAAATACAAACATGTGTTACACAAATACAAACATGTGTTACACAAATACAAACATGTGTTACGCGAATACAAACAAATACGAATACAACACCACAACAGGTAAAATGCCCAACGAGGTGGCTGAGAAAAAGATGCCTATAACAAATATGGATGTCATATATTTCAAAAATACAGCAACCCAATTAACAATGCAATTAACAAAAATTATAAACAATATATACACATGATAAAATATTATACAATGCCCATAAAGAATACTTGTGGTTGTCTCAATCTAAGCATGGATAGCTTCTCGATTTACCCCAACATGTTCATCGTATTTCTTTTTAAACGTGTCATACATTTTTTACGGCAATGACGATTTTGTTTGGTAAATTCAGAATTTTCGTAAATTCTGGAATTTCATCAGTGATGGAAGTATTAACCCCCCCCCCCTTCATCTCTCTCTCTCTCTCTCTCTCTCTCACACACACACTTGGTAATTCGCGCCCCACGTTCCAGGAGCCTCCTCACACCGCACATGCACCTCGTCCGTATTCCTCTATAGAATTTATAACGGATGGGTAAATGTCAGAATGCGCGTGTATGTTTTGCTAACCTAACGTGACGTTTGTTTCTGAGGAATGCTTCTTATGTGTTGCTTGCCATGTACTGCTGTCTATCTTTCCGAATTAGGAAGACAGACATTTGCTTGTCGTGTGATGCGTGAATCTTTTGATTGTTACAAATAGTAGAGTATTGCATGGACAACTGCGGTACCTTAAAAATTATATCATTGTGATTGGAAGCCTTCGACAAAGGATACTGGAATGCAGCACAAGATGTGGCTTATTTAGAAAACAGACTGGAATAGTTAAACTAGTTCTAAATAGTTGGAATAATAAAACAGACTGTTGCTCCTGTGAGAGCTTTCATCCTTCAGATGAATGGACTTGTTTTTCTTAAAAATTTGGCTACTACACAAAGATACATTTGCACCCGTTTTCAATTTTCGTTCATTCATCTATTTCATCAACTAACAACTAACTTCACATGATATTGTTCCATCCCTCATCATTTCAAGACAAGATGGAGGGAACTTTCTTGACGGAGCCACTGAATATACTGCACTTTGTGGAATCTCCGCGGTTCAATTGTATGCTGGCCTGCGTGCCGGATCACGAATGTTTGTGGGCGCTGTCGACCCATGGGAATTCTGTCCCCTTGATCGATATAATGTATCTTTAAAATCAATAAAGATATTTTATAGATATTTTTTTGTTCGGATATTAGTGCCCTGAGATGAACTTTGGAAAGAAAAGTTGTTTGTCTCTATACCATGAGTCGAACTGTTTAGGACATCTTGCAGTCCTGGCAAGCACGCTATCCAATACACCAGAGACAATGAGAGAGATTCCAGGTGGAGACAAACAACTTTTGCCCCGAAGTTCATCTCAACAATATTATCCGATTAGACCAGATGTGCATTCCCCCCCCCCCTTACATCTTTGACAGATTTAAAGGAATTCCGAAGCCATGGGCGCACCTAGAGTCTACTTATAAATAAAAAAAATTTATACAGCAAATATGATATAAATATCTAAGCATGTGATTATTTCCGCGCACTTAGAAGCGTCTCTTATCGCCTCAGAGCGTCCATTGCACTACACTACGTCAGTTGTTGCGTCCGTTGGTCCATATGCTGCACTTGGTGAGGCGTCGCTTATTTCACATCAATGTTTCACGGTATGTCCTTGATGTTGCGCGATAGCAATGGAGAAATTCCTCGTTGAGTGAAGTATATACCGTCGTCGTAATTGTACTTGATCGGAAATCGTTGATATTCCGTGAAAAATGTACCCAGTAACGTCAATATTATCCAGAAAATCTCTGAAATATTGTAGGGAGGAATAGTAACATCTTTCTCTGTGGCTTATTGGTACAGACGTTGGGTAAGCTGTTTAGCATTTCCTCATATCATCGAGATTCAAGTCCCTAAGTTTAGCTCTATGAATAGGTTTTAGAAGCATTACCGTATCTAAGCTGTGATGGAGAAAGCATATCGTCTCATCCTTCTTGAAACCAGGTGCTGGTTCCTGCAAGACTCTCGGAGACCTTGGCAATAGTATAGTGTTTCAAACACCCCCCCCCCTCGAGCAATAGATATTCATTCAGCTTTGCTGCATTTGTTTTGTGGAAATCAATCAAAATTATGTATTCGGTTAAGATAACAATCCACCAAACGTATTCCCTTACATCAAGGAGAATTCTGAAACAGTTCTCAGAGCATAAATGATCAAGAATCAAGAGTCGGTGACTGGGGAATAATTCCCTATGAATGTTCTGTACCTCTGTACCGGCACCAACGGAACTTTGGTTATGGAGTCCAGATGCGCTACACTATTAATTTAGACCTCCATTCTTAGATCACGATTCACCATAATACTTTTATTGATTTATACGCTTGTAGTCGGACTTCTTGTTACTCTGCTATACAAATTTATATAGATATGCATATACTCATTTAATAAAATTCCGGATACACCCATCTTTCGGGAAAGCCTCGTTATCTCCTTGAGATTGGAAGCGGGGTGCGCGTGGTGCTTCAAAGTTCAATGTATCTCTCTCGCTATTTTTAAAAGAAAGATAATAATCATGTCCCAGCAAATTTTAGAATAAATACATAATCTGACTCAAGATTATAGTAATCTTGTTTCGAGCAATTTATAAACTCCATCTAACCATTTGAGCGTTCGTTCCAAAATACTAAAGTATATAGGTAGACAAATTTCCAAATACTTACATACTCGGTCAGCCATGTAACTTAAAATATTAGATGCCCGAATTACGCACAAAATTTTACATGGCCGAAAAATATTATTACTAGATTTATTTAAAAAAAAAAATTATTTCCATAAAATGTGTGTGTATCGGAAGTTATATATAGATTTTTTTAAATCGAAATTTCGAAAAAAATACGAAATTGAAAAAAAAAAATTGTTGTCACCACATTAAAAAATTTAAAACTAGTCAAACCACAAAAAAATATTTTTCAGTCCTATTGGCATTGGAAAGGAAGTAACTAACAAAGACAGAGTGCCAAGGAGACGTTTTCAAAAAATTGTCAAAAAAAATTACAACTGAATTTTTTCATTTGAGTACGCACAAAATCAGGTAGAATCATCCAAGGCCTCTGCACTGTTTGCCATAAACGTCATTCAGACTACCTAGCAAGTTTGCCACCTTTTAAAACACAGCTACCTATTTCGTTTCTTCTTATTTTGACGTAGAATCTTCCTGATTGGCTCACAAATACCGCATGGTGATCGGATGTAGGGCATAGAAATCGCCAATTCTGACCCCGATCTTTTCTTTTCCTCACAACGATGATACTGGCACGAGCAGGTAATTTTTCCCCCCTGAATATTCTGAGGGAAAACGGACTACTTACTGACGTCACAAGCAGACTGCGGAGACCTTCTATCTCTAGGAGGTGCTGAATCAACATGGGTCACTCAAAAAAATAATAATTATCAATATTTCGAACGTCAATAAAGGACAAGTTTGAAATTTGAAATTCGCGTAACCCTAGAGTGTTACTGTGCCGTCATTCAAACAGTACGTGATCAGTTACAGACAGAGCAGAAAGAGAAAGAGGAAAAAAAAGATAATTAGTTTCCAGAAGCTAGAGGAAAGAAAGAGAAATAAAGTGTTTTGCAAACATTCTGAAAAGAAGCGCGATAGGCCAGCACCTCGTACAGATAGAGCTCCGCAGTCTGCTTGTGACGTCAGTAAGTAGTTCATTTTCCCTCAAAATATTCAGGTGAAAAAATTCCCTGTCTCATGTCAGTATCATTTGTGAGGAAAAGAAATGATCGGGCTCAGAATTGGCGATTTCTATGCCCTATCCAATCGCCATGTGGTATTTGTAAGCCAACCAGGAAGTTTCTACGCCAAAACAAGAAGAAACGAAATAGAATGCTGTATTTCAAAATGCGGCAAACTTGCTAGGTAGTCTGAATGACGTTTATGACAACCCGTGCGTAGGCCTTCTATCTCTAGGAAGTGCTGGATAGGCCAACTGTTATCATTTTCAGTAATTGTTTACGGCTTCAATAATTGCATTACACTGCGATGTTTTTTAAATGTTATGTATTTCCTAGAACCCCTGCTCTCACCTGTTGGATAAAAACCAACTCTCTGCAGTAATGCATAAAATAAAATGTTTTTTTTCAACCGAGTGCGCAGAATGAAAATACAAAACGTGATGCGAAACTATATTTTATTTTTATGCTACAGTATAAATTTGACGCGTAAAATACCGGTCAATAAGCTTTGTGGTGTTGACATAAAGTAATCTAGAGACAAATATCTAAACATAGTAACCAGTGTTTTGTCGCATAAAATTTACACTCGCATGAGCAGAAAAACAATTAGTGTATGATCACAAAAATGAGAAACTTTGCCTGGTTTTAATTTATACAAAAATTGCCACGTTTTCAAGACAAATAAATTCAATTGGTTGAATGGCCGACGCGTATCGGCTCTTCAATGGAGAGCCGTCATCAGGACCTCGTTGTCAGAATTCACACGAATGAGTCGTGGAGGGGTGATGTTTACGTCTGGTCGTCCGAAGAGTTCGCCTTTGTATTTGCTGCTTCCGAGTGGTCTTTGGATGCGAATTGGGGAGCCATCTGTTGCAAAGTGTTGAAAGTTTTGTCACGACTGAGGTTAATAAAGCCTGTCCAAGCTGACGAAATAGGTGGCGTGTTTCTTCCATCATTAACGAGGAAATTCTGGCATGTTCTGATGAAGTATCCCTCGAGAAAATTCAATTCAGAATTGCGTGTTGCTTTTTTCAAAACAAACGCTTTATCAAAATCAAAATAATGTGACCGTTGCCAACAGTGTTGGGCAATAGCCGAATTATCCGTCCGTCCCTTCTCAACATGCTTTCGGTGTTCGAGAACTCGAATATTTAGATTTCTTCTAGTTTGGCCGATACATCCATTTTCGCAATTCTTGCATGGGATGAAGTAGATACCAGATTATCTCACCCTCCAAAGAATCTGGTATCTAATCTGGTATCTATAAGCTTTGAAACTGAAAACCAGCTTTACTTGAAAAAATTATAACAGATAGTTTCGATTTTATTTGATATGTGGCAGCAGTGTTTCTTAATTTTGTTGTGATATAGACATTATTTTCGATATTTTTGGGTAGAAGAGAAATGCGCATAATTCTATTCTACAATATTAGAATCAATCGCAGAGTTTTATCCCTTTCCGGCACTTTATATATTGTATAATAGGGTCGTATAATGTAAATACATTTTTGAAAAAATGCATTTTTACATTTTTATGCGAAAAATGAAGTCTTTTCCGTTCTTAGAATCTGAAGAACAATGAGTCTAAACCCGTGTTTCTCAAAGTGGACGTCACGACGAGTTGGGGGTATTGATTTGTTTGCCGATTTATGCTTTGAAGTGGATCTTTTATGCGGGAAAATATCTACCAAACTATTCCTATGCGAATCACTGGTCTAACCTATAGCTCTCGAAGATCTACACTTCACATGCAAACAAGGTCGAAGAAAGCACTCGTGCTTCGAAAAATTTCATTTTATATCCTAATCGTTATCGATCTGTTTGTCTCATGGAGTCCTTTCTGAAACATTGTGTATTGAACATACCTGTTGTATAAACAGCATTGCCTGGCTTTTCTATTGAAAAATTATTTGACATTAAATTATTTCAAAATTTCCATCTCAGCTTGTTTACGTATTTTTTAGAAACAACGAAGACTGAACTTTTCCATGTACCGCAAGTCAGAAACAAATCCGTTCCATTAAATCTAAAACTTCAACGTGAGGAATTGGAAATAAAAGGGTACACGGTCATTAAAGTGTCCATATAAAAACTATGCAATTAATTATTTCAACTTTCTTTCTTTAATGACTCTCAATCACCAAAAACTATAAAGACAATAGCCTGGTAAAAGTTTCTGGCGCTATTACAATCGGGAAATCCGAACAGTTTTTTTCTTCAACTTTTTGTGAAATTTCCAATGAAAAGTTGAAAGCAACTTGGCAATTTCCCAGCTTTTTTTTCCCCTCCATCTCATTAAAAGGAATAAAAATACCATTAACTATTAATGCATGTTTCCAATACTTCAATCATTCATTTTTGACATTAGGCGTCTTAGCTGAAACGTGTTGTAGTGTTACTCAATTACAAATGCCGGGATTTATTTATTTTTTTTGGAGAATACGTACAGATTTTTTTTGTTTTTTTGAATTTATTGTTCGAACAAAAGTATTCAAAGCCTTTATAGCATTAACATTGTAACGAAACCGAAAAAAAAACAAAGATTTTCCATTAAAAGGCAGCCATTTACGGTTACTTAATTGACCAGATCAAAGAAACTAAGGGACTTTTTTTCTCTAACCAAAGAATACAAATAAATTTTCCTTGACTTTTCTCACGGAAACATGGGGAAAAAAAGTCCCTTTATTCTTCTCAATCATTCGATGGAAATAGGAGAAAAATGACCACATCAGCATTTTTCCTACATTTCTCTAATAATAGAGGATAAGAAGGAGAAAAGAATAAAAGAAAATGAGAAAACAAGTGGTAATGAATCCTAAACCTAGGACATTTATTATCAAGAAAATATTTGGGGGGGGAAAAACTTTTTTGTATGAAAACCGTTTTTTTTAAGGAAAAATACAATCTTTTATTGATACAAAGGATAAGAGAATAGTGAAATGATTTTTCTAGTTATTGTTACGATTTTTTTCGTAATTTCCGAGTGGTTTTACGACATAATGGTTTCTCTTACTTTCGACAAAAAAAAAAACTCTTATAGTTTGATTACTTTATTTATGAGTTAAAGTAATCATATTGAATTGCTTTTGGTTGTCCTCATTTTTACACTTGAAATCGTTTTTTTAGGGGATTTATTTACGTTTATGAAAGCTATCAAGGAATATCAGTAAAAAAACGGGCTATATACGCGATTTTTATTGTTAGTATCCTGTGAATTTCTTGTTATTGTATTTTACGGCCGTTTTCAAAACATTAATGGCTATCCAATTCGTTGAAATGGTCTTTGAGATCCTTTTTAAGGGGCAGTTTTCATTTATCTGGATGGGATGAAAGAAGCTTAAATGAATGTTTTGGGTAGATACAATTATGGACGTTATGGACATTGGTCGAAACTCGAAATCGTGATATTAGGTATATAGCATAACTACGGTGATTATATTCCATTTTGATGAGAACAAGGATTCTAAACCAATTTTTTTATTATGAATTTAAATTTAATTCAATTTTTAAACTTTTATTTTTATTTATTTAACGTTTCCACCAAATATTTTGTAAAAATATTTTTTTAACGAAAGATACAATCTTTTCTCCTATAAAAGATAAGAAAACAGTGAAATGATTTTTTTTCATTTTATCGCTACATAACATAACATAATATAATTTATTTGTCCCGTCAATCACGAGAAAACCATACAAATTAGAGTTTACAATCAAATTACATATTTGAACGGAAATACTAAGAGAGATAGAAAAAATTATATTTGAATGGACCCGGTATAACAGTTAATTCATAATGTGATGAAGAAAGCTTGGACAGGGAAGCCCAAACCTCAGATAGTAACGGTAACATCGAAAGCTTGCCATTTTAAAGACATTGTCCAACAACAACTACACGAGTTTTATCCGGATATAAAAGAACAAATAATAGGCAAGGAAATACAGCATACAACAAGAACTCAAGAAGAAACAGCAATAACGAGAGGAGAGATACAACGAACATTGAATCGAACAAATGACCGAAAGGCATCCGGACCGGACAACATCAGTTATAAACTCTTGAAAGCTATCAACAAACAGTTCCCAAATCTTCCATTCCATCTATTCAATCAGTGCGCCAAATATCATTCCGTTCCGGAGCATTCCAAAACAGGGAAAATCCTTCTATTTCTAAAAAAGGGCCAAAATCCAGCAAATCTACTATCATATCGACCAATATCTCTATTATCAACAACAAGCAAAGTATTTGAAAGAATTATGGTTCAAACAATGACATATCATATTGAAAGACTATTCTGGCTGCAAATGGATTCCTTTTCGGAATCCCTGGATTCCGAAAAGGTAAATTGGCCGAGCATGCTCTGTACATTCTGAAAGAATAAATAGAAAATAGAAGGAAAGAAAGTAAAAATGTGGCCGTTATCTCAATATACATAAAGAGTGCCTTTGACAATCTACGATATACCTCTATTATAGATAAGCTTCGCCAACTTTCGATATCTGAGCAACTTCTAAAAACAGTAGAAGATATACTCCGTAATAGAGAAGTAGCCGGTAGTAGTAGTATAATAGAGCAGTACTCAATAATAGATTATAGCTGGAGAAGAGTTAAGGAAACATCAATGTTTCACAATAACAGTATGTTCACAGTATGTTTCACAAATAAAACAAAGTTTCTGTGGATATCTTCAAATAAAAATCTCCCACCATCAGAATGCTAGGAAAATCTATGAAAAGAACAGATCTATTAAAATACCTCGGCGTGTACATAGATTCTAGACTAACTTGGATTCCACACGTAGAAAAACAAACCGATAAAATCAATAAGCTTCTTCTCCAGCTCCAAAACATTGGCGGAGCGAAATGGGGAATCAGATATCGACACCGACTAGTTCTCTACTGGACAATAGA
Organism: Pholcus phalangioides; assembly: GCF_987345545.1. Taxonomy (NCBI): domain Eukaryota; kingdom Metazoa; phylum Arthropoda; class Arachnida; order Araneae; family Pholcidae; genus Pholcus; species Pholcus phalangioides. The sequence goes on along the minus strand of NW_028301601.1, from coordinate 14,511,814 downwards.
AACTCGAATAATGGCTTACGCAACACCTATTTGGTACGCAGGCGCAACCAACTCCATGCAATAGAAATTAGACTCAACCCAACGTAATTTGTTATTGTATATCACAGGACCGTACCATAGAACACCAAATAGTGCATTATATGTCATTACGGGTTGTCCGCCTTGGAGCCTATGGATGAATTATGAAACACAAATGGGTCTATTGTTACGCCTATATCGACCAGCAAAGATTGGTGCATTAAACTTTGCTCCGCAGAAGAGTATCAGCAATGGGAAAAAATAAACAACAATCCACCCATCGGAAGACTTGCATCAACACCAGGTATCTATCGGGAACAACCAAAACAAAGAAATAGGACACCAAAGAACTCACACATACACAGATGAATCGAAAACAATCTCAGGAACAGCATCAGCATATGTAGTAGCGAAAGATCACAAGACCATCGAGTGCTGGAGTAGTATAGTAGAAAACGACAATAATATCTTCCAAGCTGATTTACTAGCGATATATATATGGCAACCACGAAAGCTTAAGAACTCCAACAATTACTATAATCTATAGCGATAGCCTTTCAACTATATATGCAATACGATGACCATTCATGGCTAGGGATATTCGGTAGGTCCTCCACAAGAGCCCACAGATTCGCATACCTTGGATCAAAGCGCACGTGGGTGAGTGGGGGAACGAAGCAGACGCAACAGACAAAGCAGCGACAATCAATGGCACACAATTAATTAAAATATTATTACTATCATCTACAGCAAAACAAAAGGCAAGAAAAGAAATAATCTATAGTAAACCCGATGGAATGATGCCAAAACTGGAAGAAGTGTCCACAAAATAGTACCAAAAGTTTCATAGAACGCAAAAAATTGGAGCAGAGAACTTGTATTTTTTACAACCAATCACGGACCTTTTCCAAATTACCTTCACCGCTTCAAAAAGAGAGGAACAGATTGTGGTGAAATCGGCACTCCCATCCATTACTTGACAATATGTAAATTAACTGCACACCTAAAGCGCATGGCTGTGCCCGCTACTAAAAATGCCACACTCTGGGTCATAGAGATTTTTAAAAACAAAAGTAGAGTGGATAATACAGTCAAGGAAATAATTAGATGGATGGAAGACAAAGTGATCCCACAGACGCCATATCAACCAATATCACAAGCATAAACTGCACCACCCCCCCCCGTTCACAGGGAAAAAAGAAACTCATAAACTATAAAGAAGACTGACTGATGGCACAAGAACAGTCCGTGGAAATCGAATGATTTAAATTGAGATTGTGAATTTTATATCTGATTTATTATTGATTTCAATATGCGATTTAGGATTTTATATTCGAATTAAGATTTAATATGGAATATAGGATTATATACTTGATTTACGATTGTATACGTAGATTGTGATCTCGTAACTGATTTTATACTTAAATTATGATTTTACATTTAGATTAAGATTTTATAGTTGTTATGATTGTAATATATATTTTGTAATGTATGTTTTTACTAATAAATAAATTGTCATAGGTATCCAGTCCGTGAGGAGAATGAGCCGATATGGCGATGTGGCCTGGGTATTTTTCGGTTTGACGGGTTATCCGATTATGCGGCAGACAATCCCAGGGCCGCAACTAGATGCTTGATCACCAAAGGCAAGTGCGCATTTTGGCGCCCCCTTGTAATGTTGAATTTACGGTTTGAGAATGAAATTTGCGCCCCCTCTGGTTCAGCGTCCGGGGCACGAGACCCGCCTGCTCCCCCCTAGTTGCGGCCCTGGACAATCCAATTGCCATTTTACAACGTTAGTATAATTTGTATGTTGGAAACTGATGAATAAATCATCTGATAAATCATTCGAATAACTCAGACATCGAAAATGAAATGAAAATTACATTAATTACAATGAGAGTCCGAGCCCGAATGATCACAGTACTTAATCACTGATTACGATGTTGGATATCTGAGAAAATACAGGTGGCCCAGACAAATTGGTCACCTTGATTCAGAGAAAACTTATAAAGCTTTGCTACTCTCTTGATGAGCAACATATCTCCTTTGTACACATTCACTCAATTTTGCATTTCATTGATTTTTCCTATTAATCGCATGTAGTCGCATTTATTCGCATATTCATATTTCTCATAGTCAGTGATTTGCATTTCCTACTTGTATATATTGAAAAAAAAAGAGGGAGGAATTTCTTTTATGTGTTTGAAGTTCTTGTGATTTTGAAGATTTGTGAACTGAACGTAGAACTTGCGTGTGAATACTAATGTGAGAAGAAAGAAAAGCGGTTGGCTTTTCTTAGTGTTAAATTTTTTCGTGTTTTATTGTGTTGACATAAAACTTCCCCAAAATTTCTGATGCACTGAGTACAAAACAGAACTGTACTACCTGTATTTTTGATTATATTTGCCGGGTTTTTTTTGCGTCCCGACTCTCTCCCATGTGATGTTTCTTCCTCTCTTCATTCCCAGATAGATGTTACTGGCTGCTGTTTGTGAGATCCTGAGGGCCGTATTCACCGACACATGGTTTAAACTGTAGTAACAATTTTTGGATAAGAGATCAATATAGATTGGTTAAAAACCTGAATTTAACCAATCCGTGTCGATCTGTTATCAAAAAATTGTGACTACAGTTTAAACCATGTCGGTGAATACCGCCCTAACTGGTGTGGACTGGGGCGGCATTAGACTGCAAAACTCCAGACCATGACTGATTTTGACTGATTCTTTTCACATCTCATCACGCATTCAAACACACACTTATCTATCTACAAGCATTATCACCTTTTCCCCTCTTCACAGTCCTTCTTGGCCAGTCCTTATGCCGACAGTTGGCCCTACAGGGCTAGGAATCGGCTAAAAATTAAATTGTGGTCTGGTCTGTTTCCCATTTTAATTCCAAATGTCTCATTCGATAAAAACATTATGTGTATAGTGGCTGATGTGTATTTTAACAATTGACGTGTGAAGCGTAGTATTCGATTCAGGGCGGTATTCACCGACATGGTTTAAACCTGTGGTTACAATTTTTGGATAAGAGATCAACATAGATTGGTTAAAACTCTGAATTTAACCAATCCGTGTCGATCTCTTATCAAAAAATTGTGACTGTAGCTTAAACAATGTCGGTGAATACCGCCCCAAGTGGGGTGATGTTGAAATTATCATATTAAAGCGGGGAACTTTTCCTTTACAGGAACTCCTGCTTTTAAAATTAGCAGGAACATTGCTTCTATGGGAGAATTTTTTTTGCAGGATAATTTAATCCGTCTGAGCGGGGTATTCATTATCCGATTAAGTTGGGCCGACTACATTCATTAATGGCTATCCAGTTCGTTGAAATGGTCTATGACGGACGCGGGGGGGGGGGGGAATTCTTAATTTTTTTTTCAATCCCGCGGTGCCCTTCACGCTTATCTGCGGCTCCCAAAGCAGTTCAACAAATAATCTCCTCGAAAAACATTTGTAGAGCCGCTGCTTCGCGGTGCCCCTGACAAATGTTGGCGGAGCATCACGGCACCGCGACGCACAGTTTGAGAAGCCCTGGTCTACGAGCAGTTTTAATCTATCTGGATGGAATGAATGAATCATAGATGAATTTTTAGGTAGATGCTGGGACGTTCTGTTGTGGACACTGGTCATAAGTCGGGACTGTAATAGTAAGAGTAGCTTAAGTAGGGTGATCACATTTCATTGAGATAGAAACGAGACATGAATATGACTTAATATAATATAAGGCCGTCTTAAGAGCATCATGGGCCCCCGGGCCAAGTGATTTTTCTGAGACCCTAACTGGCGAATTTTCGAAAAATTCAACTACTTCTCATTTTTCTGAGGCCCTGTTCTCTTGAGACTCCCGAGCCGTATCCGGGGGGGGGGGGCCCATGCGGTAAGACGGCACTGCTCGGAGATGATCTATTACGGCCAAATTATTCACTCAAAAGTTGTTGAAACTGGTGAAATTGGCTTACTGACAACCAAATAAAATCGCCAATCATCAGGAAACAAAAGGTTTGGGAAATGAATGATGGTTTCTACTGCCACCACCTGGAGGCCATTAGCTGGAGTTAAGAGAGGCTGCAATGTTCCTACTCAGCAGGTCACACTACTGTGCGTTTTTTAAGGGGAAAAGGATCGTCTCTCTGCGGTATAATAGTCGGTGCACTTTCACGGTATGCAAGAGATTCTGGGCTTCGATTCTCGGTGGAGAGGACGTCACTATTTTCCCCCACAAGTTCAACCAACCAACCTTCTACAGCAGAAAGCCTCCACGCGAAGCTCGTGACGTCACTGAAGTCGTCCGTTTCACTTTTAATCACTGGATATATTGATAAAAAAAAGGTGAAGATTTCACATGCGTTTGACTGCTATATCCAATAGCGACAGGTGAAATGGACGACTTCAGTGACATCAAAGCTTTGCACAAAGGCATTTTGTTATGGAAGGTGTTGATTCAACTCGGTTTAATACACAGAAAACCTATTGATTTAATTTCATTCCAGTTTGGGAGATGTTGCTAAAAATGCCAAGATGATCGTCACCAAATTATATCACCAAGCAGCAAGAAATAAAGGGTTTAACCTTCATTTTCTGCTACACCTGTTCGTAACATAGTGTTGCTAAACCTGCTAGAATTCACCAACTACAACCAAATGAAATCAGCAATAAGAAGAATTAAAAGTTTCGGGAGATGTCACTGAAAATGACAAAATGTACTAACAAAAAATAATTAATACTATTTTAGACGTTCAACAAGATGAAAAAAGTCACGAAATTTCAACATCCCGAGATAAGCCATTCGGGTGTAATCGCATGTCAAAGTAGCTTTGCGGTCGAAATGACCGCTTTTGACGTTCTAGTGTGTGTTTATATCTTTAAAATTATCAGAATCACTTCAACTATTAATTCATATTTTCCATGTTTCCATTGAAAATTCATTTTTTCACTGAATTTTTCCTCTCTAAATACAACAATAGTTCCATACTCATAAATATTCGTGAAAACTTTGGTGTGTGTACACAAGATCAAAAAAAAAACATATTATTGTTAAAATATTTCTATTTATCACATCTAAAAGACTCTTTTATTAACAGAAATTCTTGCAATTTTCCAATGGGAATATTTCAATATGAAGTATGATAGCTTTATTCTCCATAGCTCTCTTTCGTGACAACTATTATCAAGAATTTTATAACATTCCGAGACGTTGGCGATGAATAAAAATATTAGAAAATGATAAAAAAAAAAGCGGAAATTGTTACTTCCATCATTTTAGTGGTTGGTGTGGTTTTTGAGGCGATCATTGAACCAATTGTTTGCTTTCTCGCAATTCCTTGTCAGTTTAAGACAGGATAGGACAAGGGGAGGGAGAAAAAAACGTATCATTTAAACTTACTGTCGTATATCTAGAGAGAAAGAAAAAGGCTTAGTAGAGAGAGAAATACGCCAACGAAGTGTAATTCCCCAAGAGACTTACGTGTTTCTTCCACTTCGTTGATTGTGGAGCCAGATTTGGATCCGGTAAATCTTTCCAGTTATTCTCCCGTTTCCCCAGGATTTTATATGTGTGTGTGTATTTATACCTGTATAACACTTTTATCTTCTTTTGTCCTCCGAGTATGTTTTGTTTCCCTTCGTGGAAAGTCTGTTGATAATTCTTCTTTTTTTTTTTTTTACAAATTATGCTACGTAAGAAATGTTTTTTCTCTCCATCCTCAGTGTTATTTTTTTTTTCTGGAGTTTCTAGGATTTTCGAAAGTATGATTTCGTTTGTTTATCAGCATATTTTTTTGAAGAATTTCAATGTTGTGTTCGATTTGTCTGTGTATTTTCTAATTGCAGGGTGTCCCATATATTTGTAAATACAGTAAAATCTCGGTAAGTCGTCATTTTTGTTCGGTCTCGTCCAGCTTCTATAGATAAAAATGTTATTAAACCCTCGGTTACTCGTCGCCAATTTCGGTTAACTTGTCACTGTGGAAAAGTTTGAGAGAGAGGAACAGATGATTTTTCTATACGGCATGTTTTGAAGAAAAAGCTTGAGAACAACACTACTATATGTTCGAAAGTGACTATAAAGACCTTATGTACCAAAACGGATCAGCTCAAACACACATAGAAAGTGAGCACCGAGAAAATTAATTCTCCGACAAAAAGACAGAAGTTCTTGAAGCGTTAGAAACTGTTCGAACTGGACGTAATTCTTGCATGGAGGCCCCCATTAATTTGGGGCTTCAAATTCAAACAAAATGTCTTTGTTGACATAAACCAGACATTTTTTTTCTCCAGTTGAGAAGGCTGTCTAATGTCTGTTTCGCCCTGTCCAGGGACCACTCAATTCAAAATTTGGCACAGCGTTCGAGATTACCTAAAAAATACTTTCATGAATCCTATTTTTACCAGTGTATTTAACCGCCGCTGTGGTGATCGAGTGGTCACAGTGACGGACTCGCGTCGCGAGGTCCCGCGTTCGAACCCACCGTTACCACAGAGGTGGTCGGTTTTTTTGTGGTTCCCAACTTCAAGGTGCGAATGCAAGCCGATCTCACCATTAAAAAGTCTCGCCACTGAGAGCAACAATCCTTCACTCATAGTTCGGAAAATATGTGATAGATGGCAGCACTATTACTAGCGTTTCACGTTAGGTTCACAACACGGACATGCACATCCCAACATGTACCAATTCGTTAGAAATTCCGCAGAGGAATGTGGACGAGGTACATGTATGGTTCAGTAGTAGCAGTAGCATATTTAACCATATTACGGTACGTTGAATACTAAACGCTTAAAAACTTCAAAAATGCATTTTTTCTCTTATTTTCAATAAATGAAATTAATATATTGTGTGGTTTTAATTCATATTTTGATAAAGTGCGATTTTCACCATGTTTGTATATTCTATTATTTTTTAAACTGCTTAGAGTTTAATATTACCCATATTGGGTTATTAATCTAGGGGGAAAGGAACGCCTAAGCAGGCAGAAGGGGAAAATGAAAATAGAAAGACACTTATATAACAGGCAGTGGCAGAGAATGCCACTTCATCAGTCTGTCAGGGTGCCATTAAGTTATAATTAATGCTATTTTTTTAACTATGTTATGTTTTTTTCATCAAAGTTCGCCCCCATTCCCAGCGCCAAAGGGCTGATTAAGAGATTAAAGAAGGCCCAGGTAGGCCTATTAAGGTAGGAAGAGAAGGTATAAATCATTATGACGTGTGAGTGTATGCACGTAGAGGAAAGAAGAGAAGTCAATTCCGGGGAGTCTTAGTTGATACTACACAGAGATTTAAGCCAGGTTTTGTTGCAGGTTGGTAAAAACGCCGCCACTTTTTCAGGTATGATGTTTCTGAAATGTAAGCTGCTTTTAGATGAAACAAAACTTGAGTGAATCCACTCACAAGCAATATAAAACAATATAACGTGAGATTTAATATTCAAAATCGGTCTACAAGCTACATCAGTTATGTTAATATTGAGTCATTCTTATTAGGTATTTAATTTCTCGACATCTTGAGTGACGAAATATCGAGGTTTTACTGTATTTTAAACATTTATAAATATCAAAGGAATTGGTACATTTGAATGCGATTTGCGAAAAAAATATTCTCATGAAGGGTGATTTTTTTTGGTAGGCAGAAAAAAATTGTTGTTTATGTTTTTGTCGAGGGAAAGCGCTGCGCGAAAAGAAATTACAGAATTCTTGACCTGAACTTTTCTGCCATCTCTTCTGCGACCGAAACGTTCGTAAGACTTTAGCTGGTAGTTCGTGGCTCAGGTAAAGCATCAGCACCAGAAATGCTCTATCCATCACTGACAACATCACCATGAAAGCATCATGTGAGCGGATGCCAATAACAGGAAATGCGCTCTTAATCGTACTCCCTGATTTTAAAAGACTCTAATTAGCTTATACTGTATGAGTGATTTGTTTTTATGCCGCATGTATTGCCCCGCCTTAACCGACAATTTTGTAGAAATTATTAACTCTAAAACTTGGAATTTATATTAATTATTGTAACTTCGTTTTTAGACTGGGACAAGTGGAACAGACAGGGAGCGAATTTGTCAAACGTAGGTAGGACGGGGCGTAATGATGGCAGCGGGGAGAGAGAAGAGGTGGCTATATTAAAATAAACTGTACCAGATGGAAATGACTTGGCACAATACGCGCTGCGTAGGACACATGATTCGACGTCGAAACTTCAGAACCAATTGCATGCCTCGAGGAGGGGGAGAGGTTATGTTATACATTAGGCAGCGTTCTCTATCTACAAAAATAGCATAGCAATAGAAACAGAAATATTGGGTGTTTCAAAAAGAATCATCCGATTTTGATAAATCATAACTATTCAGCTTTTAACCCGTTTTGATCGAATAATGTGTAGGTAGGAAGAGGGAAATCTCGAGTTTCACGCAGTTGCCGACAGGTAGCGCTAACGCTCTTCCTTCGGCCGCCACTTGAGTGTTTGTCAAGATGGCAACCGCACGACAGAAATCGTTTTGTGTCTCTAATCTTCGCGAGGTGCGAGTCCGTAACAACTGTTCATCGTGCTTTTCGTCGACGATACCCTGGTGTTGAACTTCCTACCGCCCAGAGCATCAGGCGATGTTATAAACATTTCCGTGACACGGGTTGTCTGCGTAAAGGGAAATCCCCTCGCCCTCCCCGCATGTCAGACTAAAATGTGGAGCGCATCCGACGGAGGTTCGCACGTAGTCCACAGATATCCACTCGCAGTGGACGCAAACAAGCTCGCAAAGTTTTGGGGCGAATTTGAATACCGTATATAGACATATGCCGTGCATCCCAAGGTGGACATATTGAGCATCTTCAATTTGGTTTGTAAAAAAAACTCTATGATTAGCCATGTAATATAAAATTAATCTTTAAGTATCTATGTTAAATATTTTTCGTAATATACACATTTCAAATCGGGTGATTCTTTTTGAAAGACCCCCCCCCCGTACTATAGAAATAGTTCCCCCTTCGTGAAAATAACGTTTTTCGCAAATCGCATTCGAATACAGTCAAACCTCGTTAGTACGTCACCCGGTTAACACGTCACTCCGCTTACCGGATCACTTTTTTGGAAGTCCCAATTGTCCTCAGGCAGGAATTGGCAAGCTATGGCTTACTCCGTTTAACGAGTCACTCCGCTTACTAAGTCATATTTTTGCTCTCCCAAGAGCGACTCATTAACGAGTTTTGACTGTATACCAATACCCTGAACTTTTATGACTTTTTGGAACTATTTACCGGAACACACTGGGTACGAGGCGTTTCATGAAAATTGTCCGAAAGGGAGGAAAATTTTGTGGTAGGTTTTAAACGTAGATAATAATTACAACTAAATTTATCTATTTTATTATCGTATTGGCCTCTGCAATTTGAAGTGAAGATGGTAAACACTTGAACTTTTATTCTATGTAAGTATCGTGTGTGGAATGTCCGTCTGCTCTCTCCGGAGAAGCTTTCTCAAGTGGGAGATCGGCTCGCATCCACTTATCGAAGTTGAAAATCCACAGAAAACCAACTTCAGCAGACCACTACTGTGCTGCCAACGGGTTCGAACCTGAATGCTCAGCAGATGGAGTCCAGCAGGATACTCACATGACTGCAGAGCGGCTTCAACCAAAACCACTCTATCACGGCATAACCCCAACCCCAAAAAGTCGAAATATAGCCAGACGCCGATATAATAAACTCGGGTTTAACGATTTTTTTAGACTGTTTTAGTCCCTGCGCGTGTATGTGTGTCAATCTCAACCTCGATATAACGATTTGTCTCGATTTAAGGAATAAATTGTCGGTATTAGATAAATCGGGGTTGGATTGTTCATTTATTGGTTTAAAAAACACAAAGCAACTGGTTGAAACCCAATGACAGCGCTTACAGCAAACATAAAAACTAGCAAAGAATACAAATAAATAATAAAATGCACAAAATACAAATAAATAATAAAATGCACAAAATACAAATAAATAATAAAATGCACAAAATACAAATAAATAATAAAATGCACAAAATACAAATAAATAATAAAATGCACAAAATACAAATAAATAATAAAATGCACAAAATACAAATAAATAATAAAATGCACAAAATACAAATAAATAATAAAATGCACAAAATACAAATAAATAATAAAATGCACAAAATACAAATAAATAATAAAATGCACAAAATACAAATAAATAATAAAATGCACAAAATACAAATAAATAATAAAATGCACAAAATACAAATAAATAATAAAATGCACAAAATACAAATAAATAATAAAATGCACAAAATACAAATAAAGTAACAAAAAGTACACAAAATCCAAAAAATACTTCATAAACAAATACAAGGCCCCAACTGGCAAAATGCCCAACGAGGTGGCTGAGAAAAAGATGTCCATAAGATATATACAGGGGGGGGGGGCGGCTCAAACTTTAAAATTCTTAGAAACTTTAAAAATTCATAAAAACCGAAAACAACCTGATTGTTGATTAGGAGCACAAGTTCTTATAACCGTCTCATTCGCATATTTCCACCGAAGTTGCTCGTACTAGCGCCACCTATCGGCTTTTATCGGTTTTTTCGCCCAGTGTTGAAAAAAAACAATCCAGTGACCTAACGATGCTGACCCCGCAAACCGTTTTTTTTATTTTCCTAGTTTTTATTTATTTTCAAAGTTTCTACAGACTTTTTGCCTACCCTGTATGTATAGATATGTATATATGTATAAGTCAATAACAGGCAAATTAAAAATATCCAAATGCTTAAGAAACTTGCCGGCATAGAAAACATTAAATATGATTACACCACAGCTGTATGATAAACTGCCGCCGCGAATCCTTACCCCATTTATGCTTTACCGTTATGAGATCAAAAACCTTACTCCGTTATGTATTGGATGGCAATTTGCCGAGATAAATCCGATTGCGAAAAACCCCTATTTTTTGCCATTTTATGAATTACTAGCTATAATCGTTGCCCGGGTTTTCTTCAATAAGGCTTTTTGGATCGCGCATCACGTGATATCTCCCTCTTTCTTTGAGAGACATACAAAACAAAGAAAGAAACAAATCTAAATTTAAAGAAACGTACAAATGAATATTTCCCCCCTTTTTTTTGAGGGGCGCTAGGTATTTCGATCCCTCCCCCCCCCCTCAATTTCAAGTTATCCATCTGCCAGTTTCTGCTCCAAAAAATGCTTAATTAAAGCTGTGAAATTTCTTCGATGTACTTTATGGACCCATGATTAATTTTAAAACGTCCTATAAACTATATGAATTTATGCAGTTGAATATTAAAAGACAATACGGAGACATTAATTTTCATGCTTGAGAAGATACAAATAAAAAGCTGAAATCAATGTTATTGCATGAATATTCAGCTCGAAAATAGGTCCGGGCTAATTACTTCATATTTGATCTCCTGGGCTTATCTCTAAGCGAACTCAATATCACAAAAATCGAGAATTCAATACAATTTTTAAAATTATTCATGTGACAGGAAACCCCCACTAAAATTTCCGCATTTATACAGTAAAATCGGTAATTTTAACACAGATTTCTATGGGGATCATCCTTTGCCTGACCCTCAAAGTGATGCTGATGATGATTCTGACGACTATTGAAAAAGTGGCAAACCATTGTAAAGGCTTATAGATGTCTGAAACGCATTGCTAGGGAACCACGGTAACCAAAGGAAACGTTCGGAAAGTGATTGTTGAGGCCCAAAAACCATTGTTGTCCGACAGAGTTTTGCCCATTTGGGGCACTTGCCCTGCTCTGACGAAATTTTAAAGTAGCCTATCGTTCAAGTCGGGTCACATTTGGTATATATGCAAAATTTGGTGACGATCGATCTAAAATTGTAGATTTGTATAGAGAACATACACACACACACACAGAGAGAGAGAGAGACAGACAGACATGCAGAAAATCAATTTTATATATATAGATGGAGAATTTTTCGGACTGAATCTTGCAAGATTCAAAATCCTCCAATATCTTATCTAAGGTAGAAACTTTTTTTGATGTCGCTTCCCCCCCCCCCCTCTCTCTCCATAGGTTGTTTCAAGACTTAGAGAATTCGTTAATGTTTCACGGGCTCCTACTTGAACTATACCGTGCGTGAAAAGACCTCACGTTGTTGATAAACTGGTGAACAAGAAATTTAAATTCGAATTTAATGTATTTTTACTCATTTATATTCAAACATGCTAAATAAATTCGTAGAAAGAATGATCGCTATACAAGGTAGTTCAAACCCGTGGAAACCTTTAAACCTTTCAGTGGCGATCCCGAAATATCTCGTCAAACTTGATCCGCTTTATCACAGCCACCCCGAAATATCACGTCTCTTTAAAACGCGTTGAAGTAATTCATGTCCAGAAACATGACCACAAATAGCGATGTCGTCGAGGGCTCCAAGACAGAATTGAGACCTTTTTATGCTCATAAAACGGGCATCTTCAACTCGTTACTCGCGAGCACCCTGAAGCACCCACATTGCCCAATGCTCGTGTCCACTTTGTGCTCGCGAGCACTTGATCAACGTTCCAGTTAAATATTTCCTTTTATCAAAATTGCATTCAAAGCATCCATTCGTATGTCAAACTTTCCGTAAGGGTGCTCTTCTGTTGATGATGGGTGCAGGTAGTGCTCGCGACTACAGAAATGTTGAAGACCGGTGTAATAAAGTTTCCTGATTCCAAAAAAATTAAAATACGGAATTTTTCTCTCGACGAGCTGTGAACTACAAAGACAGATGGCGGTATTCCCTGCCATGTATCATCATGCAAATTTTCTGCAATAAGTTGCGGTATTTTCATATCATTGCTCTTCGAAGATTTCCCACCGATCATTAACATGAAGTGCTTCAGAGGGGGTTATTCGCCAATACCTTCGGGTGTTGATGGCTTTTCCGGTGTTTTCTCATGAAGATATGCTTACTCTTTATGTTTCCTATCTCCATCAAAAGTTTTAAGCGGAGTTTGAATCACCCTATATATTTTGGCAGATATATACACCACACTGAGAATAGTAAATTTTCAACGAACCAAACCTTGAAAGAAAAGAAACTTTCCCGAGAATGGGAAATAATATCCCTCTTTCTGCCATTTCCGGGATCGTCCGATTCCGCTCGTTAGAGGGCGCGAGAGAGTTCCTAAAATTACCTACTAAGGGACCAATCTTTGGTTCCCTTGGGGAATCACGTGAGCTGAGAGGTATAACACTCCTCTTCCCCTAACTCGTCATGATTAGTTTTAGGCTTGGAATAAGACGGTATAAAACGTAATGGAAGAAAGTTTTGTACGTAGAAAGTTTTTCCGTGGAAAGGTGATACAGTGGCGTATAACCCGTAATTTCAATCTTCAAGCTTTCGAACCGGAGATATAATGTCAAGATTTCTCTTCAACAACATTCTTTTGTTTTATTTATACCCGTAGAAGCAGCTGATCATTCCCTGGTAAATTAAAACCCATTTTGTACAAACAGCCAATTTTCACTAATATCTTGCTTGGGACAGAACAGAACGGACTGAGCACGACCTCTGACGTCGCTTCGTCCTCAGGCCGAGGGGTACCCTGCCCTCTGACCTGAAAATGTCGACTTTGTTTTCATCACAACCGGAAACATGACAAAACTGATAAGTACAAACAGGATGTTCCATAAACCGGCCGCGAGTAATAACATAACGCGGCCGAAAAATGTTCCAAAGTTCCAATTTTTATAAATCAGAAAAATCCATAAATGATAGCAGGGCTCTGAGCCGTTATTATCGTCAATTAAGAAGATGGGGGGAAAAACTCCTAATGGCTTATATATATATATATATGAGGGACCGAGCCCACAATCTTCGTTGTGCGAGTCTCATGCTCTAACCATTATCCCGATTGTGGATGTTGGTTTAAATTTAAATTAGGTATATCTATCATTAAACGTCACCAAGAAATATGTTGGCGCCGATCACCATGTCACGAAAACGCGCATGCGCATTGCATCGTGGCACGCAGTTCCGAAGTCTCCCACCCGAAGTCACGATAGTGTGTTGTCGCATTTAAGCAGGGTTTTCCTAGGTGTAGAACTTTTACGCCGTATGCAGCGTGGAAATGCTGATTGGTTAAAAACATGAAATTAAGGGTTTTTTTTTACCAATCAGCGTTTTCACGCTGCGCGCTGTAGAAACCTGCTCCTAAGGAAAACCTGGCTTAAGTGACGTAACAGTGATCTCAGCCAATGAGAGTATTCCATGTTAAAATCCTAGGTATGGTATGGAATTAATCTTCCCGATTTTCTAGAGGATTCAATAACTATGAAAAAAATTATCATCTCGGAGTGAAAAACCACGCATTATAGGGATAATTGGGTGCTAATAATCTGTCTTGGCTTATTTCACGAAATAATGCAACTCCTTTATTTCCACGGATTCTATACGGACGAAATTTTGAAAATGACAGGAAAATAGAGGCATCAACGTGACTGTATCTGTGTTTAAAAGGTTACATTTAAAGGGGATTAAAAATTAACAAAATGCGAAAAGCCTCTCAATTTCAATTAAATAACTTGAAACTCAAAATCAGTATCGCGCCTAAACTATTGTGTCGCCCTGTAGCAGAGTGTAAAAACGTATATGAAGTAGGTATTCGTATTTAGCACACGGAATATAATAGCTGAAACTCCACCGTTGCGCAGCATTAAAATAAATGATATATGGTATCATAACACGTAATATGTTTATTGCGATGCTGCACGCCGGCTTTAAACGAGCATTCAAGTTTACTTTCGAAATTATGAGAGATAGTTTGCTATTTACTTGATAGGTGGCATCGGAGGGGGCTCTGAGATCAACGCTGTTCCTCTCATGTATAATATACAGTAAAACCTCGATAAGTCGTCCCCTTATGTTATCGAAAAGTTATGACGGCTTAAGCGAAGTGCCGTTAGTTTCAATGTGTAATATTGTGAAAGTCGCGTATAAATTTGAAGTAATATAACATTTATTAAAATATGAATTAAAATTACAATATTAATACAATTTATAGATTGCAAAAGAAAAAAAATTGAAATTTTTACCCTTTTTGGAGCTTTTATTACTTAACTTATTGTGTTAAAGTATACTGGTATAGTTTGGTTTATATTTGTAATTTTTATTTTACATATACGTGAAAAATTTAATTTTAGTGTTTTAATTCTTTATCGGTAGTTCATGAAACAACTACAAGGTAAACCTTGGTAAAATTTACCAAGGTAATCTTTCACATACTAACTACAAGTTAACCTTGAACTCCACTTTGAGGGACTTAGGAGGGCCCGGGGTAGGGAAAGAACACATTAGACGACCTCAACTCTGGAAAAAAATGCCTGGTTTTTCAATTAAAATATTTTTTTTTAAATTTGAAGCCATTATAGTGGGGCCCATGCAGAAATTGGGTCCATCTCGAACAGTCCCTAATGTTTCAAAAACTTTAGTCGGCAAATGAACTTCTCCAGCGTAACTTCCGTTACTTGAACTGTTCCGTTTTGAAACATAACGCTCTTATGGTGACTTTTAAGCATATGGCAATGTTTTACAATGTTTTAAACAAGCTATTTTTTTAATGGAAGCCATAGAAATTATTCGTTCCTCTCTAAAACTTTTTCATGGTGACGAGTTAACCGAAATTAGCGACGAGTAACGAGGGTTCAATAACACTGTTGTCTATGAAAGCTGGACAGGCCTGAAGAAAAGCGACGACTTCAGCGGAGTGACGACTTATTAGGGTCACGACTTAACGAGGTTTTTACTGCATTACAAATACAAATGTAGTCGCAGAAGTCAAGAAATTCCCCTTTCGTTTTTTTTCCCGCCGGTTCGCAAATGAATTCTCCCATATACGTCCGTCCGCCGAATTTTTCACTTAACTTCACTGGTCCGCACGTAGGAAAATGCTGCAAAAACACTCCCTGCGTGTGAAATTCCACACAACTCACACAAACCCTTTATAAGTCACTCGCATCGACTCCAAAAGACAAATCAAACCATTGATTATTTCTTCCCGAGGATCCATTCCTACCACAGACAAAGATGAGAGAACAACGGGGGAAAACACGGGATCTATCATTGATCGATATGAAAGATAATGGTACATTGTGCCGAACGTTATTTGTTCTTTCCCGGACCAAAAAAAAAAAAACAACAACAACAGAAAGGAATGGGCTAACGTACGGAATGTGAAGTGAAGCCCAAGAGAAGACAGAGAGGAAAAAGCCATTTGATTTATGAGAAGGCAATGCCGGGGAATAAATAAAATAGGAAACAAGAATGAATTTTCACGTAACAGGTTGCACATCTTTTAAAAGAGAAGATCAATGATACCACCACCCACACAGCACACAGGAGTACATTTTATTTATTTTTGTGAAGTGGAATTTTCCCGGATTTTTCCTCGACTACAATTCCTTTAATTTTTAGTTTCGGTTTTCCCTTTTGTTTTCTTGGGGAATTTCCCGACGTTTTTTTTTTCCCCTGAGGTGATATTATCTGAGAAATGTTTGTTTTTGTTTCTTATTGTTTTTCTTGTGTTTTATGTCTCTTCTCCTGGAGGTACGTACCGCTTTGATGGTCTTGAGGCGTTTTATTTCACTCTCTCTCTCTCTCTCTCTCTAAGCCAATAGGAAAAACGTGGTAAAGATATTCTTAACGGAATTGCTCCACCCTCTCCCACGTTTGAAAATGGAGAAACTTTTCTTATGGGATTGTTACCAGAAACGAAACAACAAAAATGACATATTTTGTACGTGTGGATGAGGAATCTGAGATTTTAATTCCGTAAAGTGCGTCGTATGAGAACGTATACTGTCTATGTATATATATTTTTTGTTTATACAAGATGGGGCTGTAATTTGACTGAAATGCCTGTAGTTTGTGGCACATTTATGCGAAGTACGAGACAATGTATACTTTAATATGATCTAGCTTTTTCCCCGGCATGCATTAAGTTATACGAAGAGGGGGAAGAAGTACCGTTGGAATTTGAAAAATATGGAAATTTTTTGGAATTTGTTTTGCGTATTCCGTTTGCTTTATTAACATACGGATATATTAGAATAACGTCCTCGGAAATATGAGTTGTCCGTGGATGTTATCTCTAATGTACTAATGCATCCGCCTTGTTTGAAAGGAATTTGGTATTCACGTATACGCGAGAATGCATCAGGGATAGGAATTACTGGAGGGGTTTGAGATTAAAGTGGTGCTATTTGGGTCGTAACTCATCATCATACGAATTGGATGCGGATGTTAATCACACTTTCAAATTTTTAGTTAAGGGAATAGCTCGGTTTTTGGAAGTACTCCAAGAGACTAGGTTATCGTCGATGCGTGGTGATTTAGAACTCATCGGGAAAACTTTAAGGAATAGAATGCATCTTATTATGCAATATTCGTTGTAAGATGAGTGGTCGTAACACAAGTAGTGAGCCGCTAGACGGCGCTTTCATTGAACTGATAAAGTGCATGTTTTGCAACTTATCATGAATTGCAGCAATGAATGAATGAACGCCAGGGGCTCTGCCACCGGACTTATCCCGTTGCCGAGATCTCTTCCACCCCAGCTTCGTGGCAGAGTCTGGAAAAAAGTGAATGCACTTTACAGCCTGAGTGTGTAGCTAGTGTTGTGCTTGATATTTCAGTGCTGCCATCTATACTTCAAATTGTAAATGAAGTGTAATGACTAAATATTTGTTACGTTGTAGGCCTGTTGCTCTCTGTGGCGAGACTTTTAAACGGGGAGATCGGCTCGCATTCGCGCCTTGAAGTTGGGAACCACAGAAAACCAACTTCAGCCGACCACCACTGTGGCGCTGGTGGGGCTTGAACCTGGATCCTCGCGATGCGAGTCCGTCACTATGGCCACTCGACCACCACCATGAATTACAGCAGAAATAGATGGCTTCGCCAATTCTGAAATGTAGGACATGCATTTCATTCATGGTGCTGTGGAAGAAACACGATCGTTCTGCAGTGGAACCTTCCATAACGGACACCTCCACTGACGGACGTAATTTTGAATCGCATCGTCTATGTATCTTACTACCCTTCAACTGACACCCCCCTTAACGGACGAAATCTTCGGTCTGATGGGTGTCCGTGTTGCATAATCTGACGGAACTAGATTCATAAACCGTTAAAAAGTTCATTTCGGAAAAATGTGGAAATGTTCCCTTTTGAAAAGAAGCTCCTCAAATATACACCATTATACAGGATTATACAAATGCTCGAGGCCTTGCTGCTTCAGTTTATTATTATTATTATAAAGCTTTGCTATATTTTTCACAAGAAGCTATATGTCCCTTGCGAAGAAGATTGCTCCGCCACAGTGTTTCATACTGGCATCATTTGATGTGTGGAAATGGAATTGCTTAATAAATTTGAAATATGTGGTGAGATCGGTTCTCCTTATCACTACGCCACCGATTGCAAATTTAACTAAACAATTCCATCTACATGTCAGGAATTTTGGATCTGTGATAATATGAGGGAATGACCCATGTCCCGTCAGGGACATAACCTGTTTGTTCCTTGGACCAGTGTTTCTCAACCTGGTGCCATATGGTTCCTTTGAGGTCCTGAGATGTCCGAAGGAGTGGACCACTGATGATAATCAAGTTGAAGGGGAGTCATGACAGGCTGCTGGGGGCTTAAGGAGCTGTGAAGGAAAATTAGATGTAAAGAAATGAAGCTTCAAGTGAAATATGGTGGGAAAAAATGTGACTCTTATTTGAGCATGAAGCAGAACTGCCCATAAAGCCAGGGCATCTTTACACATGCACTCTCCCGAACACAGTCGAGCCCTTTTACAGTTTTCGAGAATAAGTATGTAAATCTGCATACAGGTACTCCCAACCAAGTGGGGGAGAGGAGACTGATGCTGATAAAATGGCCCTGTATAGAACCTGCATCATAACAGATGGACCCATCTAGACATGGCTCTGAACCTGATGTCAATAGTGGAATCCTACATGAACTTTACGAGGGCTCTGAATAAGACAAGGCCACGAGAAAAGAATATGCTCCGAAGGGGACCTCCATGGGCAGAAAAAAAGTTTGAGTAAAAAAGTTTGAGTAACTCTGCCCTGGACCATTCACGAGTTTTTGTGTCGACTTTAGGTTGAATCTGAAAGAACTTTCTTCCTGGACTATTCCTGCCATTCCACTTCTCTCCTGCCATTTCATTTCCATTTATTTCCAAACTATATATTTTAAAGTTGAAATCGAATGTACCTATATGGCAATGTTGTTATCATCTGGTTTCAGTCCGCTCTTTCATTACCTAGGTCACCAGCGTGAACTCTAGTCAATTTCAAGATAATGGCAGGTTCTCGAGCATATCTTTTTTTATGCGCCTAATTATTTCGTTTGGCGTCAATGAATCTTTTGTCGTTAGAAGAGTGTGCGAGTGATCAGCCTTTGTACTAGGTTGGCAGACTACATTTTAACCATCTAAGCGTCATTGGCGAGATATCTCGCGTCCAACCTCTCATTTGCGATTAATTTCAATTGATTAAATGATTTTAATCTACCGAATTATCAAAATGGAACCCTTCGAAATATTTTAAGCATGTCTTCTTCTTTAAGTTTTCTTATAAAAAAATCTCCATTGTTTCTATATTTAAATGCAGAAACAGTTTTATTAATCTTATACTGCGTCGTTTCTCAACCGTTTTGCACCCAAGAACCAGTAGAATAATAATCCGAAACCTACAATCCGAAACCTACATCGATGGATTACTGTGAGTGGTGTGGCTAAATGATCCGCATTTTACGGTACATTCCTCTAATTTTTGTTGGACCGTTCTTTTTTTTAAAGAATTGTTTCTTCTTTCAACGAAGCTCATTTTAATCTGTTGTCTTTTTAAAAAAAATATGAATGTAGATATAATTTTCATAACTTTATAAACTAGGTTATAGTAATTGTAACTATAAATGGAAATATTCATCTCACAAATGTGCCATATTTCTTCCCCCACACACACTTTTTTACGGGAATTCCATTTAAACTGCAATTCGCTGGGATTTCTCCATTAGCTTCTCATTTATTTGGTTATTGGTGGTTTTTCCAGCAACTTGGGCAATAGTTAGTGGTTTCGTAGACTCACGGCTTATGCGACAATTGGCGATGTGTGTGTAGAGTATTTTGCCGTGCCAAGATCTGAATTTTCCATATTCTTTCCTCAATGAGATGTGATCAGCATGGTTTTAATGTTTTCCGTGAAATACATTAATTTCACTGCTATTAATTTCAGTGATTTCAGCAATATAGCCGGTCCCCGCTTAATCCGGTAACGCACAAACTGATACCATCCCTTAAACCAGAGGTTTTCGACCTTTTTCTAGTCACGAGCACTGCCCGTATCCATCATCAAAAAAGAAGAGCACCCGTACATCAAGTTTAACACACCAATGCATTAAATAAGGATGATTTTAATCCTTCCATTGCAATTCGTACAAGGTGTTTACTTGGGACGCTGATCATGTGCTCGCGAGCACGAAATCGGACACGAGCATCGAACACTCTGGGTGCTTCACCTGGAGCACTGTGGTGCTCACGAGTAACGGGTTGAAGATGCCTGCCTTAAACGGATATAAAAAAAAAAAAATCCTTTAAAACTAAAATTTCTCCCATAGAGACCATGTTAAAGTTTCCCCCATGTGATAATTCCAAATAATTTTCTCCGCTGAATCGAATATTGCGATTAACACGACAGCTATAACGATTATGTACATAATATTTTTATTGGATAAACATTTAGAAATTATGGTAAATATGTTATATCAATTCAGAATTATAAAAAAAGCCTATATTTCAGTTCATTGTTATTTTATTTTGTTTTTGTTCTCTCTTAAGCCCATAGAGGGCGCTGACATTTTCTCAAATAAAATAAAAATCTCAAAAGCAAAAACATTTTTGCATAAAATCCGTTGCTTCATGCACTATATTGAAAATCGAAAAAAATAGTTATGAGAAGAAAAATGATTTTTCTATGTTTAGGCAACAAATTCAGTTTTGGCTGCAATGAAAAGAAAAAAAAAACTCAATTTGATTTTGCCACAAATTATGGAATTTCTCAATCTTCAGGTGTCAAGCGTTAGGAAAAGTTCTGATGAAATTGAAGAAGATTGACACGAAAGAACGGAAGTTTGATCAGAAAACGGAAGGGAAAAAAAATTTAATATCGACGGTGTCGAGACTAATTTCTATTGCAATGGTTTAGTGCTGAAAGAGCTAGAAGCATTAATCAATGCTGGCATAATCAGACCAAAAGCAAGGAAAATCGTCGAAGGTTTTGGGAAGTGTGAAAATTTCATTGCTTCAAAAGGAGGATTAAACCGATGGCAGCGAGAAAGAAAAATGTGATGTTTAACACATCGCAAACTATATAAGACATTTTACAATTAATATAAACTACGTGAAACGGCAACTGACATGTTCCCCGCGTAATCGAATACTCCGCTTAGTCGGATATAATATGTTGGAACTGTTATCCGTTTGAGTATATAATTAATGGATTTTTGAGATCATGTTTGAAGATTACTACATTCTTATCTAACAGCACAAGGTGCAGTGTCCACAGTGGGACATGTTCTGAATTTTCCTATAAGTAATAGAACAATCATGCCTAATATAGCAGTCGTTCATTCTAGAGCCAAGCAGATATAGAATACTTCCCAGAGGCATCGGACTCCGCAGCCGGTACCCAGTACGTCGGATTGGCCGGGAACACTGGCATGACAGGCAGACTCTAACGACATACCAGACGAGAACTCTCTACTATACTGGCTACTCAGGCTACTATACTGGAGACGCAAGATCTATCGCCGTGAGACTTATCGTCGGATTAGAGCACAACCTGCTGTACCCAGGAACGGGCTACTGATACCTATTCGCATAAATGTGACTTGGAAATCTATACAGTCATTCACGACGACACTTGGAATGTTTCAAACTCAAAGCGATTCGCCTTGCAAACCACTTACAGACAACGAAAAAAGTGACTCAGTGGCTACCTACTGACAAAGCACTTCTAGCAACTATGGCCAACACCCGGGAGACCAGTGCAGAGCTAAACGACTTGTCTCACGGTCAGCATACTTCAAAAACGCGAACTACGCCATATACAGATACGTGGTCGATATTGTTAAAAACAAAAATCTAATCTAAGGTCCACCGCACTTATTTGTATGATTACAGTGGGTTTTTTTATGCACGACATATTAAGCGAAATTTTTAAAAACACCATTTAAAATTCATACATATATTTACTTATCTGTGTGTGTAACTTATGAGCATACCATATAATCTTTCAAATTTTGATTCATATAACCTGTACCATTCCTAGTTGAATGTACAGTGAAAATTAACTAAACATTCCATTCTTGGAACTTTTTGCAATCTTTTTTTCGAATATAATACATTAATCTTACTCAGAAAAATCACCAATGAAAAAAGCAAATACAAGGAAAATACAATTCCTGCTCGTAATGAACTTCCGCAATGGCTTAAGTTCACTACGAGCCGGACTTCTAGGAAAATTCAAATAGACCAATCGGATAGCTCCATTTTGCAAACATCCAATCAGAGCGCTATAGAAGATTTACACGTAGGAGCTCAGCTTCATTCTGGTCATGACATATTTGACTTGGACGGACGTATATTTTTTTTCTTTCCCCTGAGCGACCGAGAATTGCGATTTGGTAACCGATCCAAGTGGGATCTCCTTTCAGCGTGATATTTTTTTTTTATCCCTTGAAGATGACACCCACAGAAATGCATTAGGATTTTTGTATTTTCCTTTTCCGTTGGTGATTTTTTTGAGTATTATTTCATTAGGCAATTACTCTTCCCTAATGTGAATTTTGCTTAAAGTCTTACATAAAAGTAACTTTTTCATAGAAAATGGCATTAGTTAGTCCAAAATTTATTATTGTTTTCACCATTTCGGAGACACTTTCTATCAAAAAAATGTTATTAAACCTCACTCCAGTGCCATTTTACAGAAAAATAACCAGAAAAATTCTCGGTTACCCCTTAAGCGGGCCCGACTTTAAGTATGTAAATAATTTCATTATTCCAATATTTGACTATTTTATGATTAGTATTTAATGTTTATAATGGGGAGAGCGACAATCATATTTCCATTAAGAGATTTATTCACAGATAAATTCATATTAGTATATTATTTTATTATTATCTAGTTTTGGTTTATTTCTTTTATGCATTCGTTTTTACATACGTGCTAAGTGTTATGGTTGTGACAAATTTTCTTTAAAAAATGTTGAAAATTCTGCATCGCTGATGATTGGATATCGGAACGGCTTTCCTTAAGTAATGATGTAACTGCATCTCTTGTGGCAAAAAAAAAAAACTCTGGAAAGAAAAGAAAAACGGGAACCAGGAGATTTCAACTCACTTGGTTCCCATCCTCAACCGAACCTCCCAACCAACCTCCCAAACAATTCATCGCAAACTCAGTCGCGTCCCCTTTTATACCCCCCTTAAACAATGGTAGAATAATTTCAATTCTTCAACAAATAGGTTTTTGTTGAATGTTGGAAATCCAGCACTTTGTTTGGTTCTTTTACAAAAGAGGCGACAGCAACAAAGGCATATTTTAACACAGGGATATACCTATTATTTTAAATTTCAATTACGTGGAAAAATATCCTTGGGGAAACAACAGGTACGAATGTGAAAAACCATTGCAAAATGTACGGGGTGGTCATTAAATAACCTCGCCGTTATACGAGAGCTTCCGGTGGCCCTGAAAATGAACGAATGCGGAAGAAATTCAAAATTTAAGCTATGTACTCGAGGTTGTTTAGAGAAACTGAAAAATTGCTCCCGCGATTACGGTTAAAACAGCAAAGTTTCGAAAAATTCAAATAGTAACACTAATTTTAACATGCATTGCAAAGTAACCACCGCAGTAAAAAACCATGAATTTCGTTGGAACATCACCTGTGGCACCACAAACGCCGACGCAGGGCACAGATAAAAAAATATCTGGAAACGACCAATGCAGATCACATTTCTTCCGTAGGCCATAAGTCCCCCACCTATTAGGTTAGAGCCCCAACTCCTTGATGAGATCATCATTCCTTGTCTGCGTCCTGCGATAGCGTTAATTGTGCTACGGGTACCGTTCCAACGCCATTTATGGCTCACTAGCTCTCACCCGCGGCTTCGTTCGAGTTGATTTGGTAATCTCAAAATTGCTGAACGATGAATCCTTATCCTTCCCATTACATTTGAACCCCTCACGATCTCCTTGGGGATTGCATTTACAGAATTCCCGTCTTGTGTGGCTAGCTTCTATATTATAAAATATAATTTCAACGGTTTGGGCTCAACGACGATTGCCCCTTACAACTAACCAAAATGAAACTATACTGACTAAATTTCGTATTTATAACTTCAGCGATTTTGGCTCAGTAGCCCCCTCATGACCACTTCAGGGGTCGAATTTCGAAAAAAAATCCCCTTCTTAAGGGAGACTTTATGCCATGAAATCATTAAATAAAATTACTAACCAAATTTCATATTCGTAGCTTCAGTAGTTTCTGCCTGGTATGAGATTTTTCTACATATCGTTTGAACTACCTTTCTCTGGTAGGGGCTCTGTTAGTTGTCATTCGTTACTTACGGACCGACGCGTTTTTACGAACGATTAATATAGTATGGGAATTTAATGGTGCAACCATCAGAATAGTTCACTGAACACCCATTTGTAAAGAGGGGTTGGGGGGCATTTCGATGCGGGGAAAGTGGAAGATGTCTCCATGGTTGCCAGTACTCTCCCACCTCAAGGCGCGAATGCGAGCCGATCTCCCCGTTAAAAAGTCTCGCCACAGACAGCAGCAGACCTACAAACAGCACAAATTCAATCATAACACATCACTAACTTCACTTCTGAAATATAGATGGCAGCACTGAAAGATCAAACGCGACACTATGTATGCACTCAGACTGTTAGGTACACACACAGTTCCACCTCCGGCACAACTCACTAGGTAGTAAATCGCCCATAAATGGTGATAGACCTGCGTTGTGCTCGGTTTGAAAGAAAGAAAGAAAGTACGCTCCCACCCACACGGGTAAAGGGCTCATATCCACGAACGGACAGAACCCGGGCCATGTCTGATCTGACAGTACGCTCTCTTGGCGCGAATCGGTTTTTTGTCTCCAAGTCGTTTCTCTCGTTCTTTCGTCAGGTGTCGTTTTGCTCTCGAAACGCGGTCTTTGAAATTCGTAAAAAAAATGTCTGTTCAAATGGAAATTTATATTTTCTCTTGTAATTTTTCAGTTAAATAAAAAAAAAATAATATTTTTTTCACTGACAACCTTTTTCTTTTCTTCATTTGTGAGTGAAACACTTTTCCCGCTTAATGGGATTATCTCTATTTGACGAATAGGCGATAAATCTGGTAACCTTGTCTCAACATAAAGGCACGTTAGAAAGGGGGGGGGGGGGGAAGAAAGAGAAAAAAATTTAAAAGGAAAAAGTATGAAAGATAAGGTAGATAAGAAAGTTTTTTATCATCTTTTCACCCTCACCCTACGTGTTCTCTTTGGTATGCCGTTGACGATCGCTCTGACATGCACATAGTAGAAAACTACATTATATGTGTGGGAAAAAAATCATTAACAGGAGTATAGAAAGAGGAAGGAGGGAAATAAGAAGCAACTCTTCGTGCACAGAGTAACTATAAGGCTTCGCGATGGTGAAGAGAAAGGAAACAAAACGCGAACTTACATGGGCGTAATATCACGCGTTATCGTAAAGAGGTTTTAAGAGTCATCTCGTACCATCTCTAACAAGAAAAGGGTACAAAGGTATCATATTCAAAAAGTATCGAAAAAATTACCTCTAATTCTACTCATTTAAATATGCACCAAAATATGAAAGTATTTGGCGCAATTATTATGGGTCAATTTGAAAAAAATTGCAAATATTGATATTTTGAACAGCAATTGAGGCCAAGAATGAATTTAAAAATTACGCAAACCTGAAGTCTAAGAGCGCTGCTCCAAAAATGAAAGTTCACTGCTCCAAAATGGGTGAGTGACACGTGCATCCCTGTATAATAGTATTTATCATTTGCTTTCTAAGGGGTGATTCAAGTTTTACGGCAGCATCGATGGGGGGGGGAGGGGGTTTCCGATTTGCTGACTTTTGATGACAAGGGGGGGGGTTTGGATGATGCTTACGTCATCAACCACCCTATGCAAATATGAAATATTCTTAATGTCATCTTATTCGGTGCGCCAAAAAACGGGGAAAAAATCTTTCGATAGTTATTGGGCACCTGAACTAACATTCTCCCTATTGATAAGTCCCCTACAGATCCACTTTAGTGATCTCTACATGTTTCATGGATCCTTAAGGCCGATTAAGTGCTATGGAACTGTGCCAGGTCTCACTCAAATGATCCGTAATTATTCCACGGACCACTTCAGTGATCTGAGAATGTTCCGCGGGTGACTTGATTGATGTAGAACCGCACTGGGGCCCACTTAAGTGCTCTAAAACTGTGCCACATGTCACTCAAGGGAACTTTAAATGTTCCACGGATCGTTTAAGTGTTCTGACACTGTGTGGAGGGATACTTAAGTGATCTTTAAATCTGAAAGTGATCTTCAAGGCCTGCTTCAGTGATTTCAAAATGTGCCACGGGCCACTTAAATGCTCTGGAATTGTGCCACGGGTAATTTAAGCGATTTGTAAAGGTACCGCTTAGTTAAATTTTACAAAATTAGGTTTGAGGGGGCAAGCCTCATCAGATAACCTTCGGGGCAACCTTTGGTCTGCGGGTCAAGGGTGGGTCGCAATGAATTTCTTAAAGAGAAATTTTGAGTTATTATCCTTCAAATAGCATTGAAATTAATAGAAATTGATTATATAATAACATATAAAGGTGTTTTCTTTCGAAATTTCAATTTTTAAAAAAATATTTTTTTTTCGTCTGGGGGGGGGGAGGTGCAAGAGCCCTATGCCTTCCCCCCCTCCCGCGTTCGTTTCTGATCCCGCCGATATGCGTTAGGAGGTAAGATGCAGTGCTGACGACATTTTGCTGACAAGTGGGGAGGGCCGGAGGGGGTCAAAAATGGCCAAAATTTTGCTGACGTAATACTTGAACGGCCCGAAATTGGTGTAGTAATGTAGGATTTTTCTGATATGTAGTAACAACTACAAGTTGTTTTGATGAAAATATATAAACATAATTTTTGTTTTTGATTAATTATTAGTCTCTTTTAATTGGTATGTTGGATAAGATAGTATATACAGACATAATCACATTTATCCTTTTTTCTCATTGATATAATAATTGTAGGATTATATTGATATGTAGTTAATACACTGGAAATTGCCTTTGTAAAAAAAATGTATTAAAGAATATGGTTTTTTTTGAATAATATGTCAATGTGTAGTGAATTGACAGAATAATATGCGTGATTTTGTATAATAATGAAGTGAGGGTTAAAACATCACAATTTTTTTAATTTTTTTATTAAGCAATAGGGTTTCCACCTTTTGTTATAAAAGATGAAATAGTATATCCATGTTTTGTTTTCTGGTTAAGTCGGGGAAAATGATGATAATGGATAATATTTTCAGACATGCAAAACAGAGATAGATGAGAAAAAACTTTGGGGTGACTCCCTGATCAATGATCTATCTCACTTGTAATATTTAATAATTTGTAATATTTATGAAAAAAAAAGTAGAATGAGTATTGGATGAGATTTATCGATCCTACGTGTTGGCTGAGAGCACAGTTGATGGGTTTACCAACTTTTTTTTTTGGGGGGGGGGGGAGAGCGATCTTAATTCAAAAGAAAAATATTAACGTCCAGTAATAGTGGTCACGCCATTAGTAATCCCAAAGACGAAGGAGATGTAGATCTATAGTAATTAATACTGTTCTGGTGCTCTGTATCACTTAGTCATGGCCATGGCCATTCAAACAACAAGAGATTACATACAGCACAGAAAGAGAAACAACTAAAGAGAGAGTTTCTAGGGGGGGGGGAAGCTGGAGAAAAGAGGGAAAAGCAGGAGAAGATGAGTGTAGCCAAGCTGTTGTCATTTTTAATAATTTTTTTGTACCTTTAATAATTGCATACCGCCGCTACTTTTTTTGTTTTTCTGCGTTTCTGGGTGAGGTGAACGTACTAAAATGTTTTCATAGTTTTTTAGGGATCACTCCTTTGGATCCTTTCCTTGTAAGATGGCGAAAATACGGTAATTTTCTTATAACAACAAAGATTATTTAACCCATTAACGTATTCGTTTTAACATTAAAATGTATAGGACCAATTTCGACAGAAGCAAAACACCATATAAAAGTCGTATAAACGAGGTTCAACTGTGTATCGTACCTCCTCATTAGCGGACAAACTTTTTGGTCTCCCTTAGTGTCCTTTACCGAGAGGCTCCACTAATGTATAGACTGTAAACTTTGTAATCATTTCATATTCCACTCCACATGTCAGGATTTCAATTTAACCACTCATACTTCGTGGCACTAATCTAAAACCTTCATCCATAATAAATCGAGCTCACGATTTTCTATATCCAGGCACGCGGCGCTGTCTTTTGTGGCGCAGCTGGACATTTTATTACAGGCCATTTCAGCTCTCCCTTGAGGCATCATCAGGAAGTAAAAAAAAAAAGCACGGGGACCATAAAAGGAAAACAGTTTAAAGTAACTCGTGTGAGGCATTTATTCCGGTTTTATCCTAGAATGTTTCTGGAAGAAACGGGAAAAAGTTGAATTTGTGTTGTTTTTTTTGTATGGGTTTTTACGATAACCAAACCACTTTGATCCAAGTCTCCACAAGTGGAGCTGTAGTCTCCAAGATAGCGCCATTTTATTTTCCGTCGTGTATTTAAAGGTTTTATTATTTTCACTACGCATCGTCCGGGCTACTTAGAGATAAGGGTCGGGAATGAAATTTTTAAACTCTTTGAAAAAAATCGTGGTTATCTCGAAGTTACATAAATTTATTGTATAATACCCCTACAGCAGGCATCTTCAATCCGTTATTCGCCAGCACCCAGAGTGTTCGATGTTCGTGTCCGATTTGGTGCTCGCGAGCACTTGATCAACGTTTCATTTAAACACCTTATGCAAATTGCATTCAACTATTTAAATCAGCCGGATTTCACGCATTCTATAGCCACTGCAATAGGGGTCTTTTCAAGTCGCCTTAACGCATTCGTACGTCAAACATGACGTCAGAGTGCTCTTCTTTTGATGCATAATAAATTACTAATATGTGTGTACATTTATGATTTTAAATTATAAATGTACACGCAGCGCTCGCGACTGGAAAAAGGTTAAAGATTTCTGCCCTACCGGGTTATCCAGAACTCATGCGCCGGATTTTTTCGGTCTGAAATGCCGAAAATGTGTGTTCTGAGTGTGTGGGTGTGGTCCCTGACGTTCAAGTTGTCAGAGCTGTGCATGTTTTGTCTTCTGCTGGTGCATTCATCTGTCTTCCATATTTTGAAGTGACGGTGACAAATACTTGAATTTTTCATGCTATATAAGAATGAATCCAGGAGTGACTGGTCACGTCAGTGTAGTGTTACCAACAATGCGAGTATCCTAGGGATTTTGCAAGCACGCTAGTGACAAAAAGATTGACCCAGAGAGTGTGGGAGCATGAGAGTGGACAAAAGAGCTCAGCATTCTCGGACACACTTTTGATCGCTCAATCACCTGCTCCTGTGTCGTTTTTACTCAATTTCCTGTGGGCTTTGAGATTTTTTCCTTTTTCTTAGTAGCGTCGTGTGAGGGAGCACGGGCAACTCGACTCGTTCAAGTCGACCCAACTTTCTGGTCGAGGCTACTCGAGATCGATTTTAGCCCTCTAGTGTTTCCAGAGCATATATAAGTATATATGAGCGCTGTTTCGCGAGAATCTAGCCATCCCTTCTGCAATCTACGATAGAAATGACTATGGTTTGTCAATACCCGCTTTTTATGTGTTCAGTAACAGCGTCATCTAGTGGTTCACCGCTTGCGTTACGTCTATGCATTGCATGGTGTGGAGACGAAATTCCTTGATGTTCTTTCGACTCATGGATTCTGAATCGCCAGTATAGAGTAATATATATCCACTATTTCATTGTATTTTATGTTTTGAAATATTTCACCAGAAATATTTAATGTATTATGGAGGAAATTACTTATGTTTGGAGCTTTGAGAAGGATTTAGGAATGAGAACTGAGGACTTGATAGTTTAACCTGTCAAGTTGGTCGGGAATAATTTTGACTTGAATGTACTGTCACCAATTTGATCACATTTGTAACTTGGGGATGGATAAATTATACTGGGAAACTTTATTTATTTTCTTATCGCTGATTTCAAATCTGAAATCGATTTTTCTCTACAAGCTCTAGTTTTTATGCAGTTTGATATTATATACTGATACATGGTCCAGGGTACCCCGGGCTTTCGACTAACGACTTGCACCTAGTTTAGTTGTTTTAGTTTAATTGTACTACTACAGATTCACTAGTGTATTTCAAATTATCAGTCTGCAGCATCACGCCACACGTTGTCCAGAAACGATGCACTTTCACTGCCGTTCGCCGGCTCCACATCTACACAGACCATGGATGCTTGGCATACTACGTCGAGCGGAATCAAGAGAAAAGATAAGAAAAATGGTGAAATTCCTTGAGGAACATCCTGGGAAGATAAGGGATCCGTCTCCTCCAGCTCCTGCAACTCCGGTACCAGCATCTCCGTTAAGGAGATCGCCGCGTCTTCACCCTGACAGTGCGCTGGTAGCACTGTTTGAAGGCGGGGAGCAGGATGATTCCTAAATCTATAATCAAGTGTCCCGGAGATATTTTAAAGACCTTCAACTGTGATCAAAAGCGAATCGGACAGAGTGTACTGAACTGCCCGAGCGCAATGGGGTGCTCTGCCTTTCTATCAAACAATCCTCGATCAATCAAATTTATTTATTTATTTTATTTCAATTTATTTATTTTTATTTAATTTAATCAAATTTCTGACTGCGCCTTTGCGATATGATTTCATACAACTTTCCATGATTATTTATTATCCGTGCCCGTTGCACTTTGACTTTAACTTGATTGATTTGATTCTTCTTTTTACGTAATTCTTAATTTCCTTTCACTATATGTAATCTTTGACGTATCAATAAATAATGGTTTTGCCGGAGATGCCCTGGACCTCCCTCCTTCTGGGGGGGGGGGGGGCGTAGAGCTTACGTTGCTTTTTGCGACAGAGCCTGGGTGTCTCGCGGTTTCTCCAGTTTCCCCATTCGGTAGCATCAGTTTTATAAATTCATTTTCAGTGGCTACTACAGGGCTAGCATGTAGGGTGTGGCGTCAGGGAGAAGTGTACCAAAGTACACTTCAGTTGCAGATGCGATAAGGAAATGTCATGTTCTTCTCCCTCTTTAGTGTTATTTTCGGTGTTAGTTTTAAACTGAGAAGACAGGTGAATTTTGTGGAGATCTTTTTTTTCAGATCTGATTAATGGCTTCTTCAAGTAGAGATAAACATGTTCAAATAGTCCTAATGCATTCTGTTATGTATATGGTTGCTGCTACACACTTGTTCGTCAATGGCGTGATATTTCATTGTTTGTGAAGCGTGCCTATAAAGCTTATTTTGAAAATTAAATTTGGGGACCAAGACAAGAAATGCCCCCCCCCCCCTCATATTGTGTGTCATAACTGTGAGGAAATGTTTCGTGACTGGACAAAAGAAAAATGAAAGAGTTTGTCTTTTGGAATTCCCATGGTTTGGAGAGAATCCACAAATCATATAATTGCTATTTTTTCCTGGTCAACACAAAGGGTGCCGGCAAGAAAAGTCGGCACAGGATCTTCTAAAAAGATCAGCAATTGCGTAATGTATGTGTTCGTGATATCCCCACAACTGCCAGAAATAATTTCAATATTTCAAGACTCCACATCTGCTGATAGCGAGAATTCATCAGCCCCTCAGTACTTCAGTCAAGCAGAATTGAATAACCTAGCACATGATTCGGCCCTCTCCAATAAAAAAAGCAGCTGAGGTATTAGCATTCAGGCTACAGGAAAAGAATTTACTCGATTCCTATAGAAAAGTTTCTTTTGGTTACTACAACGCCGTTGGCTTTCCGTGGTGCAACATGAGTGTAAAGCCTCATTTCCTGTTTAGTCACCCTGATCAATTCCCCAAGAATCTCGGAGCTGGAAGAGATGAACAGCGAAAGAGTTTTCAAGATTTCAAGACGATGGAAGAGCGCTACCAAGGCCGCTGAGACAATAATATGAAAGCGGACTACTACTTGTTGGAGCATCAAAGAAGATTTCCCTTGTGAAGTACACAAACGCAAGAGTTATAAGAGCAAATTCTTGCCTGCAAAGTGCCAGAAAAAATAAACTCAGAAAAAAAAATCAAGCTATTTTGAAAAAATTCTAGAGCATACAGGTAAAAAAATTCAGATTTCAAATCTTAATTCAGATTTGAAATCAGTATACTCGAGGTAGGTAAGATCAAGTGTTTGTATAAATGCAACAAAAATTCTGTTCCCCAGTGTTATACATAATTAATGCTGTTCAACGTTAACTGACTTCAACCTTTCAGATGCAGTGGGCATTCATGGAATGTTTCCATGAAGCCCGTGGGCCAACAAGTCATGCTGCGGTACCGAAATTCAGACGATAGCGGGTTCCGAGGGCTCCGAGTCAAAGAAAGAGGGCTCTGTATTATTAGTGAATTTTATTTATTCTGAGGTTTCTTCACAAAATTAAATTTTGAAATATTTCTCGCAATAATTCTAGAAATATTTTTGATTAAATATGAGTTTTCATGAATTACGAAATATTATTTCGCAATTATTTTAAGATAATTATTTTCAATTATTTCCTGACTGAGGCGTACGCAGTGGTATGCTCGGGGGGGGGGGCTGCGAGCCGGCTCCTGCAAGCCGGACGAAAATTAGGAAAATAATTAATATTTCGATGAAAAATATTGAAATACCGAAAGAAAATGCCCTGTATTCCCTATATTATAACCAGCTTCTGTTAATTTGAATGTTTTTTGGACGTTGGTAACGCGAAATATCACGGAAAACAATTTTTTTAGCCCTTTCCAAAAAAAGTCGATCCACGCCTCTGGTTTCAGATTACTTTAGTGGTCCCGTGATACATTTATACATTTTGTGACTGTGCAAGTCTTTCCGTCACAGGGCCAATTAAGGTTGTGTGAAGAGGCACATGTGGCTCCGAGCCACATTGCATTGCAGCCATGCATTGAAGACACCTGCTCTAAAGTGGTATTGTTAAAAGCAATATACAGTAGATCACAGTCGAGTGCACTTATAACATTCCCCCGGATATAACATGCACCGTGAATATTACAGACGGTTGTGTATGTAAACAATGTGTAATCCTTGAAATTTGGCCTATTCACGTCTATATATTTTTACCTCTGTTATAACATACCCTGCTTTAAACATACACTGTGGATACAACATACCGAAAGAATGGTTTTTACCAGACCAGACCAAGAAAATAATTTGGATAGGCCTATAACATACTGCAAAAAAAAAACCCCCAGAAAATTGTAGTCAAAAAACAGACTTTTTTGCACAGCATTCATTGTATGCGGGTGATACCTTGACGTTTTCTCACAGAAATACCTGTTTTTTTTTTCAATAAACGAGAAATTACGTTGCCAAAATAGTTACATTTCTCATCAACATACAGATGACACTCGAAAATTTTAACTTCAGAGTCACCTGTCAGTAATAAATTTTACTATTTTGAGAATGAAATTTTTAGCGTTTAATAAAATCCTGTCTTTCCTTGCAAACCATGCTTTTTGAATTATTGAATTTTTACTTGCATTCGTTATTTTGTGATCCTTTTATGGATGGCGGTGATAAAACAACATTGTTGTAAATCGTTGTGGAAAAGCTATACTAATTCCCTTCTCGAATGACCTACCTAGAGGGTATGTTATAACCGAACTCGACTGTATTTGTCTCAATGCTAGAGAATTTTGAAGATTTTTATGAAACATAGCTTGAAATTTTGAGAAAGAAAATTAGAGCTTACATTGAAAATGCATAGCGTTTTCTTTCTCAAATACAATAAAGCTGTACTTGAACTTTAAAGTCAAAAACGTACAAGAAACTTCCTAGAGAGATCTAGTATATTATCTTACTTTTAACAGCATATACCGAATATAATCGTCTAAATGGAGGTATCGAAACGTGCTCCCTCTTTAATATTTAGATTTTTGTATATTCAACTATTCCCAAACAAATACAAACTCAAATGCAAGGTTTCCGAATCAATTACGCGGGTTTTTTTCTCCCCGAATTTTCCTGCATAAAAATGTCGAAAAACATAAGCTTTTCCTACTCATCTTTTCTCTTATAAGCATATAATATTGAATAATATTGAAGATGAGGAGAAAAACTTTTCCATTACCGAAGGTGATCCTCGAAGGAAAATAATAAGCTCAGAATATAGGGAAATTTGATTATTATTTTACGTAAATAAGATTATTATATTTCTTTCGCGGAAAAAAAATACCGGTTGATATTCGTTTCGAATAGTTTATATCATATAATAAGCATAAACGCATTATCAAAGTTATTTCACAAAGGATTCCTGTTTTTACTTAATAAAACGCTTGTAATGTGCAGCGTGGGCAAAAAGTCCGGAGAAACTGAGATGAATAAAAACCGTTTGCAGAGTTAGCATCTCTATGCCATGGGGATTTTTTAAAGACAGGGAAAAAAAACTCAAAACAGCCAATAGGTGGCGCTGACGTACACAAGTCAAAGAAAAGATACGCAAATAACGAACGGAATGCCTCCGAATTCGTTTATTGCAGCGTTCATGTGTTCCACATGACTACCACCACCATCACAGGGGTTATTTTTTTTCCTGTCCTAAAACATTCTCGTGACAGCGATGCTAATTGCGCAAACCGGTTTTTTTCGGTTATTTTTCCGGTTTTTATGAATTTTTAAAATTTCCACAAACTTTTTGCCCACCCTGTATGTGTCATATGCATTCATGTACTGCATATGTCACACACACACAGCAAATGCGATAAATCCGGGTAACATCCATAATCACCGACCATTTTGATAAGTGATAAATTTCCACAAATTCATCACTTTTATCGGTGATTATGTGTAATACCCAAGTGTCGTTGGTACACATGATAAATTGCACTAAACTCATCACATTTGCCGGTTATTATGCATAATCGTTATTTCGTATTGGTAAATATGATATGGTGACGAGACACGCGCCAGATCACAAAACCTTACAGCGATTTCACACGTGTCTGTGCGTAACATGCTTATTGTGTCATTCTCGCTCTCCTGGCACGTCCTGTATCCAACGTGACACTTTATTTCTTTCAAATCGCACACGGCCCATGCTCTATGGCAGCGGCTCTCACTCCGCTGAGTCCTTGGGGGCTCCTTGAGCAGTTCCCAGGGACTCCGCGGCCACTCGAGGATAATAAAATAAATCAATAAATTTGATTAAAAAAAACAAAAAAGAGGCCTAAGGGCATTGCCATATAAATAAAAAGAGTTAAACAGGGGCTCCGACATAGAAATTATAATTATACACCGAAAAGGGCTCCGCAAGTCAGAAAAGGTTGAGAACCACTGCTGTATGGAGTTAAAGCCCATTTTAGCCGTTGTCCTTGTCAAGAGGTGGGACCGTATCGGAAGGAATCTGCCAGCATCTCACCGATAAAGACACGTCAACGATCTGGCACGCGTCCGCAAGAATTCTTGACGGAAAATTCTCCCGGGACACTGATTGTATGAATCGTGAAAAGCGAACTACTGCGGACAGGAATACTGTAGAGAAATGCAAAGATTTCACTGACAGTGTTTTCCCGAAAAGTCGCGTTCCTGATTGTTGACGTGTTTTTTGTCAGCGGCAAGCAAATTACAGAGTCTGCTAAGGGTGTAAGAACGCCACAAGAATCGTGTTTCACATCGGGACTGTTGAAATCACTCTAAAGACGGGTCAAAACCCACCACACAATGCGATGCCGAGACACGCAAAAACCAGTTATTGACGTAATAATCCCCTCATCCACACCTCAAAAACTGGTCTTATCCGTTAACTGCCGACGAAATCTTACACGATCCGCTCCCAAAGTGCCATCCTTTTCCGATCACAGAGAGTAAAGACTCATAAATAAACCCAATGCAGTTAACGCACACACTCACTATGGCGCATATATATACGCCCGTATAAGGGGTTAACTACACGTCGTAGCGATGTGGGTGTGAAACCGGCCTAAGATTTTCGATCCACCACGCTTCTTGTCGGAAAATACTCTTGGTACAGTCATTGGGATTTCGGAGCATTCCCGTCTGCCGCATTATAAATGAAATTCATCAGTGTATGTATTTCATGATTCGTGAAACCTCCCTCTGAAATAAAATAAAATGACCTGGATTCACATTTATTGAAATGAGACTGACAACGACTGACTCACAACGCGGAGCGAAGACGAACCGCTGTGTGGCTGTTTCGGGAATGTTAACCAGCGAGACGAATCATACCCTCACGTGTGGATGAAGGTTTTGCCATAGACATGGGTGTATGATAGCCTATTTAGAGCTTGTAACACCTCTGTAGCTGTTGAAATGGTCAAAGAAACGCCGAATATTTTTTCAAAATATACACGATTTCCCATGTGCCTACGGCCTAATGTGTCACTAGTCATGGATGGGCATCTTCGAGAACCTCCTACATCATGGGTTTTTAACGTGTGGGTCACTATCGAAACGTGGGTTATCTGGCTTCCGAGGTGGGTCGTTGTCAAAAAATCCAAACAATCCAATTTCGTAACCAACCAAGGATGATCTATGGGCTTGATCTATGGGCACCGACTCAATCTTGATTCGCGATTGAAGAGTCGAACGAATCCACTTACAGCGAGAGATTCTTGAGCTATTAAACCAGACCCCGCACCTCGTCCATATTCCATATTGCGAATTGGTACATTTTGGAATGTGCGTATCCGTGTTGCGAACCTGACGTATAGTTTGTTTTAGCGTAATGCTTGTTTTGTGTAGTGCTGCCATCTTGACGCGAAGCTGATCTTGTTGTGGATTTTGTGTCGATGCTGAGAAAGGTTAAGAACCCTTGTTCTACAACCTCCATGCATATTCTTCTTGTGTTTCGGTCTCAATTTTCATCGTTTCTGTGCAATAGCACTTGAAGATGGCGTTTGTAAATTCCAATTGCATTATCTCTGTGTATATTGCATATCCTGTGTATGATATTCATGTTACTATGAAGCATGACTGTAATAATATATGTGTTACGGTAAATGTGGTAAATCGGTTATTATAGGAAATAACCAGTTGTTATGCATACTTACCAAACGTCTTGATAAGTTTGATAAATATATGGCTTTTACCGGCGAATATGCATAATAACCAAGTGTCGTTGGTGAACTTGATAAATACAGTACTTAAAATTTATTGCCTTTATCCATGATTATGCATAATATCCTGTGTAATTGGTAAATTTGATAAGTATGAAAAAAACCCAAATGAGTGTATGTGTGATAAATATAGTCGGACCCCGATACAATGATAACAAATGTTACGATATAATGATACAATACATGTATGAATTATCATGTATAGTATATAATATAATATAATACGATTCATCATGTTTACCAATAATGTGACGCTTGGTTATTACACATAATCACCGGCAAAAGTGATAAATATTTTCAGCACTAATTGAATTTATCAACGACACTTGAGTACCATGCATATTAAAAGGTGAAATTAGAAGTTATAAATTTAGAAAAAATTATCAAATTTACCACAATGCTTGGTAAGTATGCATAATAACCGATAATTACGTATAATAAATGCATTTATCACATTTACCGTAACATATGTTCTAGTTTTAGAAGAACTTTCAACCTTTTTACGATCACTAGCGTAATATTATGTCCAAACATCAGTCAAATAAATAAGTTCTTTTCCTCTCTTCTCACCATCGTGAATCTTTATAGTAACCCTATATCTACGGATCTTTTCTTTCCCCCCTCCTTTCTTTCTGTACTCCTGTCGATTATTTCACACGCATACAATGTACCTTTCTACTGCATACATGTAAGAGCGAAAGAGAACATGTTGGACGCGAGTGAAAATAGGGCTCTTAAAAAAACTCTTATCAATTATAAATTTTCCTTCAATATATTTTTTTTCTTTTCCCTTTCTTCCTTTTTCTAACGCGTGATTATGTTAGGACAAGGTTACCAGATTTATCGCCGATTCGCTAAATGCAGGTAATCCAAATTCCTTGCCAAATTTTGTACGAGAAGTGGTTAATGCTATTTTTCAAATCCAAATAGGATTAGTTCAAAGTCCATGATGTTTGTACGGTAATTAAATGTTAAGACAGTTCTCATCTAAATTTCAGTATTGCAATGCGAGGGGCTGCAGCCCCCAGAAAACGGCATCGTCGAAGTCATAGGAGAGAATTTCGGTGCCTTGGCGACTTATTCCTGCGAAGAAGGTTATTGGCTGTCAGGTCGTAAAGAAAGGATATGCCAAGGGAATGGAAATTGGAGCGGAACTGCCCCGGAATGTAAAGAAAAAGGAAGCAGTAAGTATTAAGTCTCTTTTTTTACACGTTACATTTCACCATTAGCTTCGGTTTGGCGACAATTTGCTTTTTTGTTGAATGTTTTGCCTTAACTAGAAAGACCATATGACGTATTCCACGGGACTTTTGCCCCACTCACGTGATTTTCACTGCCCTGACATTCTTTTCTAATGTCCAGTTGTTCCCGTATTTTCAATGAAGCTTTCTTTAATTTTTATTTATTACAGATTGGATTAAGACATGGATTAAGATTATATTCACAAATTATGAAGTATATTTTATATGATAATTTTTACAAAAAAAATTTCCTAAATATTTTGGCATTTTTAAGATTTTTTTTTTTAAAAACGTGAAATATTTTTTGATCCACTGCGATTTATAGTGCGTATTATTATACGTATACAGCAAATGCTATTTGGCAACTTACACTTTTGGAAAATTTTTTGGCGAAAATTGGTGTTCTGTATTAGAGATCTGCATTTCACGTATTTTTGTCGAGTAAATTTGATGCGAAGAAGCAATAACTAAAATTTTGTGATAATTGCCTAATGAAACACATACAAGTATCGCGATAACGAAGTTGCCAAAAAGATTTTTACTTGTATGTCGTCCTAAACCCTTGATGTATCGCAATTTCATCCCCTGTGCCGCTGTGGTGGGTCGAGTGGTCATAGTGACGGACTAGCATCGCGAGGATCCGGGTTCGAACCCCTCCGTCGCCGCAGTGGTGGTTGGCTGAAGTTGGTTTCCTGTAGTTACCAAATTCGAATTGCAAATGCGAGCCCATCTCCCCATTGGAAAGTCTCGCCACAGAGAGCACAGGCCTACAATGGTACAATCATTACACTTGACTCATAGTCTCATAGTTAGGAAAAAAACTGGTGGCAGATGGCCAACAAGCGTTACGACGTAGATGAATAAAAACTGAAACGAGAGGGTGAACTCAATACTTACAATCGAGGTGATCATATGGTCTGTGAGTTGACGAATTCTTCTTGGATTTTGGCTGTTCCCAAATTTTCTGTCTTTATTCCACGATATTTATGTTTTCAACGATGTCTAGTTGAATTTTTATTCTCTCTGAAATGAAAGATTATTTCCCCAACTTTTAAATTATATTATGATAATTCTAACCAAAATCATCTCCTACATTTGTCATGGTGAATGCTTTGCCCCATGGAATCCATTTTAATCAACTGCGCTTTGCAGTGACAGATAGTTACCTGTCATTGGTGATTTTTCACTGATTCACCAATAGTTGGCAATTTTGCTTGCCTTTGGCACCATTTTTGGCGATTTCCCGTATTTGAGATCCTGATTTTATATCTCGGGGGATATAGTCATCCTATTTATTCAGTTGCTGTGGTTATAGTGACGGACTCGCATCGAGGCCACATTGGTGGTCGGCTGAAGTTGGTTTCCTGTGGTTTCCAACTTCGAGGAGCGAATGCGAGCCGATCTTCCCGTTGAAAAGTCTCGCCGCTGTGTGAGCAGCAGGGCTACACGACGGTAAAATCCTCACTCATTACACTTCACTCGTAGTTAGAAATATTGATGGCAGATGGCAGCGCTACGAGTAACAAGCATTACACTGGAACAAACTTTACTTCAGGTTCACAACACGAACACGCACATTATAAATATGGAACAATTCGTCAGAAATTCCGCAGAGGGATATGGACGAGGTGTACGTGTGGTATTATTTTGTGGTTTAGTAGTTTTTTGTTCGCCTATTTATAATGTTACACAATTTGTTTTTCGAATTATATCAATCAAATTAATACAATGGATACTTATTTTGCGCAGCCATGTGTGGATCACCTCCTCAGGTTCCTCATGCCCGCCACAGCGCTCCGATGGACAAGACTCAGTTCGAGATCGATTCGATGGTACAGTACAGCTGTTTCCCAGGATACGATCCGAAAGGTTTCGTCAGGGCAAAATGTCTCAACTGGAACGGAACTGCTCAGTGGTTTGGACCCGACCTGCGCTGCTTACGTGAGTGTGCATACATGCGTACTTGTATCGATGTAATTTAAATAATTCGAGATAAATGACGTCACTCATCAGGTCAGTGTTACTGACTCATCATGATGAGTTACGGTTACTTATTAAAAGGTATGTGTTTGCATTTACACTATGATTAACCACTTTGGCTATAGCCACTCGATAAATCCAACTCATCATCCGCCGTTAATGCGCAATATGACGTCAGTATTATTGCTTCAGCCACCGATTAGACGTCCATTGAACGGGAATCATTTTCTTATTTGATCATTTTTTTGTCGCTCCACGGTCGTTTTTTGCACGCGAGGGTTGATTTGACCCCGAGACCTACAATTTACTACTGATTTCAAACGGCAGCCTTTCTTATACTCTGTGGCGACAGCGTTCACCACTGGATGGCACTGTCCGCGTGTTAGGGAAAGGAGCGCGCCTGCGCGATAGAGGGACTGGACACGGTCATGCGGTCCGCTCATATCGATGTAATACGTTCTTTTAGATTCTGTTGCGAAGAACACAGCTAGGTTCATGCCGAAAATAAACATTCCTTCTCACAACAAAACTGTTCGTATCAATGAGGTTGAAACTGAAGCTGTTGTAGATACAGGTGCTGACATATCTGTGATGAAACAAAATTTTGCTCAAAGGGTAAACGCCGACGTTCGTAATGATGTTATTTCTCCTATTAGAGGTATTGGTGGTCTCAGTAAACCTCTGGGAATTACAGAAGTGAATGTTGCCATAGATAATGTAGTAATGAGAAGTATTACATTCTATATAGTAAAAGACGATACTTTTGAGGGACCAAATGTACTGATTGGTAATAATGTTATCGATTCACCGGAATTAATCATGATTCGGAAAGAAGGAAAGTCACAGTTCCTTAACATTGATGAGTTTGATAGATTATGTAAAATTCA
This sequence comes from Pholcus phalangioides, assembly GCF_987345545.1. Taxonomy (NCBI): domain Eukaryota; kingdom Metazoa; phylum Arthropoda; class Arachnida; order Araneae; family Pholcidae; genus Pholcus; species Pholcus phalangioides. Next base: position 14,470,160 of record NW_028301601.1, on the reverse strand, counting down.
GGTTGAGGAAGTATGCCAAATACCTACAAAGAAAAACAGAATTATTTTGAGTGGATTCTGGCATAATGGGAATAGCGAGCCTGATTCCCGTGTTGATGCCTCTGATGTTATGATTGCAAAAGCAATCACAGGCAATAGCCAACCTATTATTTGTGAAGAAATTAAAGTTGGCGATGTCATAAAGGAACAAGAAAAAAATAGGCTGTGCGAATTACTTAATGATTATCGTTCATGTTTTGCGAAAGAACCTGACGAAATCAGTTGTATGATAAATGTTTAATTATGTTTGAATTGTGAAGGAAGTGTTGCCTCTAGCCGCCTTTTGTTCTACATTTTCCATTCTCAAGCTAGATTCGGATGTTAGTTGTGGTGGTTTGTTGTAGAAGGAATGAGGCGGTTTGAGGCAACACTTCCTTCACACAATTTTCAAACATAATTAAACATTTATTATACAACTAACGCCATAGAAACTACAAGAACGTATTACATCGATATGAGAGGAGCGCGTGACTGTCTAAACGATCTATTGATAGATAGAACCGCTCGCAATAATAATGAGAAAAATAATGAGAGCAATAATTGTGAGTAATAATTAGATTAATTACTCAGAAATAATGCAGTTAAAACATTTCAAAAATAATGCGAAAAAAATATTAATTTCAGAATTAGCGAAAGTTTTCAGTCATTTCCACCCGCTCCCGTTTAATACGGGGGGTCTTGCACCCAAGGCTCTGTTGGCCCCACCTAATGCGATGCCATAGACTGGTCTCTCACCAATAACGAAAATCGAACACACTTTGTTAAACATAGGTATTTAATAAGAATGTTTGAATTAAAAACAGACTGGATGGGTCACGCAAAGCTCATCACGTTGTTGAGTTTCGGGTAGCAGCTGGAAAAGGTTGAGAGAAACCCCTGGTGTAAATGTTGTACTCAATCATAAGCATTTTGCTGCATACCGTGACCAAGTGAGTTATCATATTGGAGATCAAATTGGTAAACGTACGAGTGACACCACTCACTCACTCATGCAGACAGACAGACATGACCGCTGACCGCCCAGAGAGACCATCTTGGGATGGTTTTGCGATCTTTCCCAAAGGAATGGACGGTCTCGGAGAGCCTAATATCAGACTCGATAATCATGCACCTGATAAGACTCACTCATGCAGTCACCCGCACACTCACTTGATCTCTCATACAATCGCATACGGTCACCCAAACACTCACTTCGTCTCTCACATGGTTAGGGCAGGAGAAACGCCCTGGGGGAAAATATTCCGGGGAAAAACGTTGGAGGCGGAATTTCCGTAAACTCATTTTATCATAAACTGGATGAACATCCTATCATCAAAAACCCCAAAAACATTCAATTCCCATGGATATTTTGAAAAAGAAAACGCTGCAGAATTTATGAGGCAGAAACTACGTAAATATTTTTGTATCAGAATTCTATTTAAAAATTATTAAATAAAAACATTCTTTCCCCCTGTTTTTGAGTGCGTGTGTGTTTTTGTGCTCCACCCTATTATCATTTTATCCATTTTCCTCGGATACGAAACATTGGATGATGAAAAATTCCTTCTTGTGCATAAATCATTTACCGCAATATAAGTGGGCGGCAAAAGAAAAACTGGTAACCACACACACAGTTGTGCTCGTAGATTACATCCAGGTCTTTTGTCGGAGCTCCATTTTTTTTTCCCCCTCTCCTGGAATAAACAGCGAATAACAAATTGCATCTTCCAGAAGAGATATATGCGGCCACACTTTTCTTCCTGGACGGTCTCGGAACCAAAAAGTCACTTGATCATTGTACACTGGGTTTGGAACCGAAACCTTCGTCAAAGGAACGTGTGTGGGGTCGGTGGTAGGACAGCATGGAAAAGGTGGATCCTTAAAAGAACGGAGGATACTACTGTACCATCATTAATACCCAGTTAAGAAGACGGAGCTTGCTTTCTTTTCGTCCTTCCCCCCTATCTGTTTCAGGTAACATATGCAAGCGTTCTCCTGCAGGAGATGTAAATAATGCATTGTTTTCCTTTAATGAGTTTCTTAGTGTTTCCCGAGAGGCTATTTCAGACTGTTGCAACGAGTCTTCCGCCTGGAATATCACTGTATTAAAGTCGCTTGTTTTTTTTGAAGCCGTGAATATTGGGTGGATTGGAAAGTGATATTAGCTGACGGATCTTCCTTGTCGAGTTTGAGATGCTCCAAGAGGAAATAACTGCAGGTGAAGACACGATATCGTGTCTTTGTTCTACACTGGAGTCTCCTCGACGGAAATGATACGATTTGAACATGGCTCGATCACCGAATTGGTTACGTTTGTGTATTCTTGTAGAGAAAGGGTGCTCAACTTTTAGAATGGTGCGTTCCACTTCATTGCTTTGGAAGCCCGCACCACTAAAGTCATGTTGAAATACGCAGTGGGTGGCTTGAGTGATGTGGAACTGTGCCGCAAGTCACTTGAGTAATGTGGAACGAATCCACGGGCAACTTAAGGGATTTCCTAATATGCCACAGGTTACTTGAGTTATGTGGAACTGCACTTGGTCAGTTAAGTGATATTTTAATGTGCCACGGGTCTCAAATGCTCTGGAAGTGAGCCACTGGTCACTTAAGTGTCCTTTAACTGTACCGCAGGTAATTTGAGTGATGTGTAACTGCACTGCAGGTCAGCCTTTGCAGCTTTATTTCATTGGTGCGTTTCTATAAAACTTTGCACAGAATTTAGAATTTAGAATTTATTAACACAAACCATACAAAACGGGGGGGGGGGGAAACAAAACACATTACAGTGGGATGGGGGGGGGATCAAAAGCAAACATCCATAATAGACCCAAGAGATCTATATATGATCTGTCCAGGGTCAAACCACAAATAATTTTATCGATTGGCAAACACAGGCTATTGAAACACAATACACACAACATCATAAATATACATAAATAATACAAGTAGATCAAACAGTAGGCCGCAGTACGAGGTATGGTTATTATTTTCACCAATAATGTTTCATTTCACAAAATAAAATACAGTTAAACACATGGCAGATATTGGTGTTTCTTTAGATTGAGTTAACAGGAGTTAATGTAGTCTACAAGCAATTTTTTTGAAACAGATTCCCACATTCTACACAACTTCTTAATACCATTTGAAAAGTGAGGAATTTCTCCTCACTTCTCTCTTCCTCAGACGAGATAAACCTCCATAAACTCGCTGTTGTTTCTAAAGATTCATCTACGGTCAACTCCAGGCTATGCTCTACAACTAGTTCCTGAATGTCATCCTCATGGACCTCCAGTCTCATTTTCTTCACCAAGAACACAATCTCTTCGTCAAATGTTGGCTCCTGTTCATGAGCTAGCATCCCCCACCCAGCGTTAATAACACCCACAGTCAACAGTTTTCTCAAAGCAGAATTAAAAAGAAATCATCAAGTGCACACACGCGTGGTTACAATGCTGCATCTACTTTCGTATCGTAAACAGTCACGCTCGCACGTGTGTGTTAATTCTTCGGGTGAGGCACGCTGACCGGAGACTGTAGAAGAGCAGCATATCACTCACAATTTCACAACACGTGTGGACGAAAGCAAAAAAACCATCCGCTCAGTTGTGATAACGTGAAAATAAATTAACAAAGAGCAAAATTTTTGCTCGTAATGTGAATCAGCACTCGTTAAGCAAGTGAAAAATTTGTTAAAAATTTTTGCTCGTTATGCGAATTGCTCGTTAACCGAAGTTTCCACTGTAGAATGATCTACACTCAACTGGATCGTACCACAGCCACCTCTTTTCCTCGACGAGCGCTCGTTTCGAAAGTCAGAAATTATTCTCCCGCAAAGATTTGATTTATGGTTTGGCCCTCTAATGAGCGTAACTTTGGGAAGGCGGCTTACAACAGCTGGACCAAAACTCGGGATTTACAAATTATACTACGCGGACAAATCAAATGTAGACCGGAATGAGTTTGTTATAATTTTTTAAAGGAACGAAAAGATATTAAAAATAACACATTATTTTGCAACATGATCTCTCATTCCAAAATACACATTTTTCCTAACGAATTTATAGTTTTCTTTAATCCCTTTCTTGAAGAAATAAGAGAGAGGAGTGTGTGTGTGTATATGTTACGGCCAAAGCCCAAAATGCGGCCAATTCGCGACGGTAAGAACCAAATCCAATTTTTTTTAATCGCCAACGTGTGATACATATCTATATATAGCAGCTATACTGGATTTGCTGCTCCCTGTGACGAGAGAGAGAAAAAAAGTTAAATTTGAGGGAAAAAAAACCCGTAAAATTAATCATATAGATATATAGTCATTCCTGCCAAATTTTGGGCGGGGGGGGGGGAATTATTACCACATCGTGACTGCGATTCGATGGGTTGCCATAACTAACGTGGTTATGCTGTAATTATTACGAAAAAATACGCCAACTTGACGATGATCCCGAATCATGTCTTTTGTTATCGGACTTTCGTCCAGCGAATTGGCTGTCCAATGCCCAAAATTCGGATACAATGGTCGGGGCAATTTACGACGAAATTGGTCAACTGGTAATATGGCCTGCCACTTTACGAACTGGCCAATTTCGGGCTTTGCCAGTATTACGTATACTACTATTTTTTGCATAGTATGACATCCTACGGAAACAAGCAGCTTTCTTCACCTCATTCACTGTGATCAAAACTTTGGAACTGTTACAGGCTTCGATTATGTCCATCAACTGATTTATCCTTTTAATTTTTTTCATCTTTGAATGGACTGTCAGAAACAGACTTCTGTGGCTGAGGGGGTTTAGATCTAACTTGTGCTAAAATATAATGGTCTTTTAATAAGCAAATGTGTGCTATTACCTCTCCATAGTCAATGATGAATAAATTTGAATGCCTGAAGTATTTTATTGTTTTTCTCTCTCCTCCAAAGCTCGAAGCTGTGGTCCACCAGGAGAAGTTGAGCACGGCCAGAGAGAAGGTAACACATTCACTTTCACGAGTAGGGTCAAGTACTACTGCGTTGACGGTTTCGAGCTTGTTGGCAAGGGACATCGCTACTGTCAGTCTAACGGTCAGTGGAGCGGTACGCTGCCTTCATGCAGACGTGAGTACGCAACAGACTATACCATGTGTTCCATATCAAATTCTCTATTCTCGACTGTGCAGGAACTCTGCAACAAAAATAACCACAGTATTAAAATTTAATGCACAGTCGAACTCCTATAAGGCCGGAATTACACTATAAAAGTTTGATAGCATCCCTTTTATAAAACTTGAAAAATCCAAACCATATAAGATTATTGGTTACATTCTAGAAAATGCAACCAATGATCTTATTGGTTAGATTTTCAAGTTTTATAAAAGGAATTTTATCAAACTTTTATAGTGTAATACCGGCCTAAGAAGAATTTTGATTTATTATTATGTATTTTTGCTTTATAACTTATTTATTTGCCCTTGCATGTGGAAAACCTTGTAAAGCTCGCACTCCACATGCCACAAAGGAAATAAAATAGAAGGAGCGAATTAAGAAGGTTATGACGTTAAAAAATAATAATAATAGATGAGTAATTATAATAATAATAATAATAATAGATGAGTAATTATAGTAATAATAATAATAATGGATGAGTAATAATAATAATAATAATAATAGATGAGTGATTATAATAATAATAATAGATGAGTGATTATAATAATAATAATGGATTAATAATTATAATAATAATAAAATCATTTGATCATTTTCTGCACACGACCGGGACTTACAATTTATTGCTGATTCCGAACGACAGGCTTGTTTTTTATGCTCATCGAGGGGTTGGTGCGCTAACCTGTGCATGCGGGACTCCTTGCGGTGGGAATCTTTTTTGTGGTCATGTCGCCAATTACAGTGGGGGGGGGGGGGATGTCATAGCACGCTACAATACAGAAAATAATAAATAACATAATAAAAAGAAAGTTCAATATAAATAAATTTAATACAAAAAATATGTACATACTGTATATGCAAGGAGGGGAAAAAATATTCCCTTATCGTGATAATTTTTGTCGCACCACGGCCATTTTTTGCGAGGGCTAATTTTAGACCGGGAGCTACAATTTATTGCCGATTCTGAACGGAAGGCTTCTTTTTTTTATACTCATCGAGGAGAAGTTGGTGCGCTAACCCTTCGATGGGAGAACTCCCTGCGGTAGAAATTTTTTCTGCGGTCATGTCGCCATTTTTTGTTGTACCCCTGTGTGAGGAAAGTTTTCTGACAAGCACGAACCGGGTATCGAACTCGCGACACCGCTATATAAACATCCTTTAGTACTTTATGCGAGTATCTTATTCGACCTGGCTACCGCGCCCCAATAATAATAAAAGAGATATCTAAGAAATTCATCTATGCAATGCCGACAATAACTTAAATAATGAAATATTGCGATGTATATAGACTAGTGATCTGAAAACCTTTTCTACTTGCGGACCAGTGACACTTAGTGAAGAATTTCGCTGCCCAGCATAAACGAGGGAAATATCCTGTGAACCAGCGACAAACAAAAATAATGATAATAAAAATAGAAGGGAGAATTTCTAAATCTCAACTTATTATAATATTTCATCATGCGAAGAATATATTTGAACTGATGCTGTCACCTATCAAATAAAAACCAAACTGTTCGTAATTCTTCTAGTAAAATTAAAAGTTGTTTTCAAATTGGTGTGCGACGTGGAAATTCGACGATACGTGGTATGATAACGTATACTATTTATGTTTATGCTACACATTGGTGTAAATATTATGCCCCCATAATAGTTATTTTATTATTAAGTTAATACAAATTTGATACACTTAGAAAAGACAACAGATAGAAAGAATATTGTACTTTACAAGTATAAGGTTATATCAATGTGTGTATGTTTTCCAGGTGCCGCAGTTTCGAATAACTGTAAAGCCAATGAAAAAAAAAGTCATTACAATTGTATGAAATTTGCGTGTATCAGCATTCATTACAGTATATTTTATCCGCAGCTGTTCAATGCTCGGTTCCTGTCGATCCAACAAACGGGCGTGCCTCGTATACGTCAGTGTCGTTCAATTCCGTCGTGAAATACGAATGCAGGTACGGATACAAGCTGGTCGGACCAAGCACGAGGAATTGTGGTACCAGCAAAAAATGGGATGGGAATGACCCGTTTTGCGAAGGTAACACTTTTTTTTTCTTTTCCATATTCATTTATAATATCGTCCGCGTGATTATAATACCTGGTATACACTATGTATTATTCGCTCACACCCGTAAATAATTTCATTGAAATTGGTCGAAACTATTCGCGCTGGAACTCATGTGATTCGTTGAGCTTGTGTATAATGTCTACGAGATGACAAATCGTGGCACATTCAACACGTGCCAGACGAGTCGGTGGCTCGCGATAACCCGTCGATTTTCATTATATGAAAGAGGTTCACGTCAAGACGTTTCTTCATGCAGCCTTAAGGCACGTTCACACTCAGAAACAAGTTGAGCAACAAACTTTGTATATGAGTGTGGGCGTGTTCTGTAACTTTGAAAAGTTGAGTAACAAGTCGCACAACACGTTTACAACAAACTAAAAATTACATAAAAAGTCCAGCAGCACGTGTTGCGCAACATGTTATACAAATACAAATACAACGCCACAACAGGCAAAATGCCCAACGAGGTGGCTGATAAAAAGATGCCCATAAAAATATGGGTGTCATATATTTCAAAAATATAGCAACCCAATTAAAAATGCAATTAACAAAAATTGTAAACAATAGGCCAATATAGGCCTACACATGATAAAATATTATACAATGCCCATAAAGAATACTTATGGTTGTCTTATTCTAAGAATGGATAGCTTCTCGATTTACCCCAACATGTTTATCGTATTTCTTTTTAAACGTGTCAATTGTGTTACAATTTACTACCTCCGGGGGTAAGCTATTCCATTTATTAACAACTCTATTAGAGAAAAATTCCCTGCGACACCATAACCTTGCATTGTCCCTCACCAATCGATACTGGTGTCCCCTTGTAAAAGCAGTTGATTGGCGGTGTACTAAAAGTTCATGGTCCATCCTATCCATCCCATTGAAAATTTTGAACACTTCGATCATATCTCCTCGACACCTGCGTTCATCCAATGTAAACATATTCAAAAAAATGAAGTCTCTCTTCATAACTCGAGCCCTGTGTGCCAATAAGGACACGCGTAGCTCTTCTCTGCACCCCTTCAATCAAGTCTACGTCCCTCTGTAGGTATGGTCTCCAAAACCTTACCGCATACTCCAGTCCAGGACGAACTAAGCCTCGAAAAAGTGGAAGAATGACTTTAGGAGAACGAGAAGAGACCTTTTTGAAAATGAGACCAAGCATTCTATTCGCTTTTTTGACAACCGCTGAACAATGTTCAGAAAACTTAAGTCGCTCGTCAATGAGAATTCCCAAATCGGTGACTCTAGTTGCATCCGGGATAGTGACACCATTCAACTCGCAAGAGAACCCTGGGTTGTTCGAACCAAAATGAGCGACCATGCACTTATCTACGCTAAACGTCATGCTCCATTCATTTGCCCATGCTGCAATCTTGTTTAAGTTGGTCTGGAGCAACTCCCTATCGCTTTCATTCCCGATTACCCCCATTAGCTTCACATCATCTGCGAATTTGCTAGTAATTCCATCGATACCCTGATCGAGTTTGTCGATAAAAAGTGAAAAAAGTATGGGGCCAAGGACACTTCCCTGAGGAACTCCACTTGTGACGTGCCACTTGTGATGTCCAACCAGAGAATTCCCCGTTCACCATAACTCGTTGCGACCTATCTCTTAACCACGATTCTATCCAATTCAGCAAGTTGCCCCCTATTCCAATCTCGTGTAAACGCTTCAAGAGTTTCCCATGTTGGACCCGATCGAATGCCTTCTGGAAATCAAGGTAAACAACGTCGACATTTTTGCTCTTACCCAAAGCCTTAGTCACGTAATCATAGAAGCAAAGGAGGTTAGTTACACATGACTTCCCCTTCCTGAACCCATGCTGATTATCCGACAATACATTATTCTCGTCTATCCACTTCAAAAACTGCCTTTTGATGATAATTTCCAAAATTTTCGAGAGGGAGCTCGTCAAACTCACTGGACGATAATTAGACACCGCTTCTCTACTACCCTTCTTAAATATCGGAACAACGTTAGCCAGTTTCCAATCTCTCGGGACGATACCCTCAGCAACACTACTCCTGTATATCTGTGCGACTGGCCCCAACAATTCATTAGCACCTTCCCTGAGAACCCTGGGATAGATATCATCTGGTCCTGGTGCTTTGCTTGCACATACATTTCTTAGAAGGTTTACGACCTCCACGTCTTCTACTTGAATATCGTTGAGGGTTTTATTACCCCATGCAACACCCGTATATCGAATATCATTATCTCTATCAAAAACCGACGCGAAAAAGTCATTGAAAGCACTACACATGCCTACATTGCTCTCTACCTTAGAGCCTCCTATCGAGAGGGGGCCAACTGTCCCCTTACATCCATTATTGACGTATCGAAAAAATGATTTTGGGTAAGAGCCAATGTTATCTGCCAACCTAGATTCAACTTCCTTTTTACTATCCCTTATCGCTTTCTTCAACAGTCTTCTTTTATCAGTAAACAATGATAGGTCACCACGTCCACTTTTATACTCTCTGAATGCTCTTTTCTTTTCAAGATAAAGATTCCGCACGCTATCCGTGAACCATAGAGGGTGTGATGTACAAACACGCTTTTTTCGAACAAAGGGTATGACGTCGTGCAAAACAGAGGACAGCTTCGTACTAAATTCTTCCCATTGACTTACCACCCCTACTGATTCCAATCGGTCTTTGAAAACTTCCGCTAACCTTCTTCTCAAAACATCAAAGTTAGTTCTCCGAAAACAAGGAACCAGTCTTTTGTTATCAACCTTACCCGAGGAAAAGTTACAGTGAAATCTGACGATACGATGATCACTGGAAGAAAACTCTTCCCCCACCGAAACATGTTCAACTAGATCCTCAGAACTAGTAAGAACTAAATCCAAAATGATTGGAGTTGTTGCTCAACTTGTTGCTGAGTTAAGACGCATCTATCTTTATGAGTTGGCAAATCCTTATCAGCTATATTTTTAAATTTTATAGATACTTATCAATAAAAATTGATAGATGGTTATAACTTAGCCTAATAGATTGCCACATACTTATCAGTTAGCCTTTTAAGATGATGGATCCATATCAGTTTAGCTTATCCGTTGATAGATCCTTGCCTCAGTTGAGCTTATCAGTTGATAAATCCTTATAATAGTTTTGTTATCAACTCCTATCAGTTGATAGATCCTTGTCTCAGTTGAGCCCATCAGTTGAGTTTATACACTGGTGTAAGAAATTAAGAGAATTTGCAGACTTGGTCGATTATCTCTAGAACTACTGTACCGATTTTAATGAAATTTGATATGTACATACATTGATACAATACAAAACAAATAACTATTCAATAATTGTAATACACGTGCATGATCGTGCGTAACACTCGTTGGAATCCGAAGGTATGAAACAGCGGTTGCAGAATAAACAAAAAAATGGGTTAATAGATGGGTTAATATGGTCCCCTCTTACAGGTATACAGGTCTCGCAGCGTGACTTCATACTTGAAATAAGACAGTTTATCATTTCCTGTGGCAATTGGTCCCACTCGTTCAGCAACGCTGTTTTCATTCCCTGGATAGTTCCCGGAGGGGGGTTGCGAGTTGCAATTGCCCTCCCCAGAGCGACCCAGACATGCTCTATAGGGCTAAGGTCTGGAGATCTGGCCGGTCAATTCATCCGGCGAATATCCTCACTCTCTAGAAAATCGTCGAGCAGAAGAGCTCTATGTGGCCTCGCGTTATCGTCCATTAAAATGAACTCAGGGCCAACTGCACCCCTGAAAAGGCGAACATAGGGCTCCAAGACCTCATCCCTATACCTCACACCAGTCACACTGCCTCTTTCAAAGACATGGAGAGGTGGGCGGCCATCCAACATGATGCCTGCCCAGACCATTAAACCTCCTCCGCCATAATGGTCGATTTCGCGGACATTGGAGGGTAGGTTGCGGGTCCCTGGTTCTCTCCATATGAGCGTACGGCGAGAATCGGTGCTTAGGCTGAACCGGGACTCATCAGTGAATAGAACGGTCGCCCATTGATCCATACTCCAATCTCTATGCTCTCTGCACCATGATAAACGGATTCTTCTGTCCGTAGAAGTGAGCGGGACGCAAATAGCAGGTCTTCTTGTAAACAACCCTTTCTCATGAAGTCTTTTGGAAACAGTCACTCTTGATAAATGGGTTCCTGTGGCTGCATACAAGTCACGAGAGAGCTGTAGCACTCCTGTTACGCCTCGCTATAATCGACAAATGGTGATCGTCTCTGGCCGCCGTGGCTCTTGGACGACCTTGCCCAGACTATCTCTCGATGGATCCGGTATCCTGGAACTGTTTCCATAAGTTACACACGACGCTGGGCGTTAAGTTGAACTCTCTACAAATCTGGACTTGAGATTGGCCTGCTTCTAGCCTCCCCACAATTCGCCACCTCATTCCATCATCTAAACGTTGGTGGTTACTCATTTTTACTGTTATGATTTGAAATTAATCGATTGCTGCAAAATAACACCAAGAAATTCGCCGAGGTGTGCTAGCGAACGAAATGCGTCTTAACTTACGCGCGCTTATAAAGCCTGTTTCTCTATTGGCTCCGCCTACACACACGTGTACGCTTACGTATTTGACGTACAAGATTTGCATTTTTGTCTAGAAGCAGTGGTTTTACATTCAGTTCAGTTCTTTTCATGAAATTCGATAAAATATGCAAATTCTCTTAATTTATTTCACCAGTGTAGGTTAGCATTTCCTTATACGGTATGCTTAGTGATTTCAGATCCTTACTAGCTGGCCAAACAAATTGACAGATCCTCAACAGTTAAGCTTATAAATTGACATATCTTTATCAGTTAAGCTTATAGATTGATAGATCGTTATCACTTAGCCTTATAGGTTGCCACATACTTATCAACGGTGCTTGTAAGTCGACAGATTCCTATCAATTAGCCCAGTAGAATACAGCCCATAGATCTAAAAATTTTGGAAAATCCGCGGCTTTCTTGGCCGATTCATCTGCGGCTCAACAGAATAGCTTTTAGTAGATAGTTTCACTTATCAAAATACCCGCTTGTAAACATAAACAGCAAAACAAATCAATATCGCAGTTCACCGCGATGGCCCCTAACAAAAGATGGTGCCGCTCCTTGGAGCCGAGCACTTCGAGAAATACTGGGTTAACCTTTTAAGTCAACGAATCCTTATCAGTCAAATTTCGTCTGCGTTCAAGTCACCAACCACAGATTGAGATTTTGTCAGCTTAAACGTTTAATGCGTTATGAAAAATAGTAAAAATTATTTTAAAGATTTCTGACTACAACAGTGTTTTAATTATATTTATGTTAATGAACTGGTTTGTGGTTCATAACTGTTTATATAATGAAACAATAAATTGGAATTTCTAATCAACTGTAGTAGTCTGCCAAAATTTTTTGTGGGCTTGTGACTTTTGCTTGATCTCACCGACGATTTACAAGTTTACAATTTTTATCAGTCAAGCCTATAAATTGACATTACGTTATCAGTAAGGCTTATAATTTGGTGTATCCTTATATCAGTAAGGCTTATAATTTGGTGTATCCTTATCAGTAAGGCTTATAATTTGGTGTATCCTTATCAGTAAGGCTTATAATTTGGTGTATCCTTATCAGTAAGGCTTATAATTTGGTGTATCCTTATCAGTAAGGCTTATAATTTGGTGTATCCTTATCAGTAAGGCTTATAATTTGGTGTATCCTTATCAGTAAGGCTTATAATTTGGTGTATCCTTATCAGTAAGGCTTATAATTTGGTGTATCCTTATCAGTAAGGCTTATAATTTGGTGTATCCTTATCAGTAATGTTTGTAAGTTTAATTCTTATCAGTTATGTTTGTAAGTTTGATTCTTATCAGTTATGTTTGTAAGTTTAATTCTTATCAGTTATGTTTGTAAGTTTGATTCTTATCAGTTATGTTTGTAAGTTTAATTCTTATCAGTTATGTTTGTAAGTTTAATTCTTATCAGTTATGTTTGTAAGTTTAATTCTTATCAGTTATGTTTGTAAGTTTGATTCTTATCAGTTGTGTTTGTAAGTTTGATTCTTATCAGTTATGTTTATAAGTTGACAAGTTCATGTGAAGGATCGTTATCAATTACCGTTTCAAACGGAGAGATCATCAACAATTATGTTTATAAGTTGTCCGATCCTCATCCGCTATTCTAATAAGTTATTAAAAAGATTCTTAACTGAAAAAGTGAGACAAGTCCCATAGCGACTGCGAGTCGGGCAAACTCGAGTATTATAACTCATACTGAAGATAATATGATGGTGAACTCGCAATTTGATTACGGAATTTCTGTTTCACGATTAAAAAAAAATATATAATTTAAATCACTTAATTTTTTTTAATCGCCGAGACGTGAAATTTTCACAAAAAAAATGGTTGTATAAAAATCCAAAAGTAAAGTTATTTACACATACTTTATAAGCGGTAAAAAGATTGTCCGAAACATTTTCTTTTGGCTTTTCCGCTCTATGCAGTAAATATTTTTTCATGGAAACGAGTATATAAGCCTCATGTAATTTTTTTTCCAACTCTTTTCCCGCATAAACAATATACCATGAAAAAAATTAATGTATTTATGTTTTAATAACGCAATCGCGTGGAACAACCAAGAAAAAACAAAAATTTTTAAATAAAATATCATTTAATTAAGTACGCATTCTCTTCTCTATATTCGAAATTATCAAACGAAGCTAAAATATTTAACGTGAATTGCTACGACTTTCTCTCAACGAAAATATTATGATTTAACTAAAAATAAATAAATATATACATACTTTTAATCTTCTCCTCGCATTTGAAATAGCATTTTCACTTTCCGTATTCCAATTTCTAATAGCACATGCAAACACAAAATTTAAATTTGTTCTTTTTTATAAGATTTTCTAACAAACTGCTGAATTTTTTTTTTCGGAGGGGGAAAAAAAAAATAGGCGTGGGAAATTGCTTTGCGTGTGTTAATGTAAATTTCTCTACTCGAAATCTCTGAAGAAAATTATTATGTTTTTTTTCGGGTATTTTAATTTTTTTTTTCTTCTTTTAAACTTAAAAATTTCTTCAAGTAATTTGCCCCGGGAGGTGTTTATTTCTTTCAAAGAAAAATGGGAAATAATAGAAATGTTTTCATTTTTAAATAAGAAAATATTTTTTTAAGCGGATCTAAGAATTAATTATATTTTGCTTTCCTATATTTGTGAAAATATTTGAACGAAATCTAATTTTGTATAACCTCAGATATTACAGATAATTTTTTTTTTTCTGTATGAAATTCCATTGGTTTCGATAAGAATAAATACAGTATTTTTTTTTTCAGTAGTATTTGGAAAATACGATTTATTCGGTCAAGTGTTGAGAAAATCGGTTGCTGTAATAATAATGATTTTTTTTTCCTTGCTTAAAATAGTAGAATTTTTTTCCTTTTTTGAAATATTTGGTTTTTTTGGGTGAGAAACAATCAAAATTGATGGGAGAAGTAGAAAATAGATAAAAGTTGATTTTTGTTTTTAATGGTGATGATGAATTCCACGGATAAGTTTTGTGAATGTTTTTTTTTTTAAAATCGAAATTAGTTGATATTGGATTTTTGAATTGCGTATGAATTTGATAAATTGCTTTTCCGTTGGTGTTTGCATTTGAAAATAATTATTATGCTATTTTTCATTCATATAATTAGGGTTTTTATTTGAAAAAGGTCAGATCATTATTAATATTTTTAAGTGAAGATTTTTGGAAAATTTCAAGCGCTCGATTTTTGTAATTTCACACATGCGTGGCGTTTGGGATCCGGAAATTCCACCCCCAACATTTCTCACCCGGAAGTATGAGTGACCAATTCAGTGACACGTATGAGCAAGTGAGTGTGAGTGAATGACCATATGAGTGAACAAATGAGTGACCGTTTGAGCAAATGGCCGGCTGACTGTATGGGTGGGTGAATGATCATATGAGTGAACAAGTGAGCGAGTGACCTTATCAGGAAGTGAGTGGCTGTATGGGTGAGTGATTGACTGTATGGGTGAGTGATTGACTGTATGGGTGAGTGATTGACTGTATGGGTGAGTGATTGACTGTATGGGTGAGTGATTGACTGTATGGGTGAGTGATTGACTGACCGAGTGAGAGTGATAGAATGAGTGACCAAACGAGTGTGAGTAAATGAGTGACCAAACGAGTGTGAGTAAATGAGTGACCAAACGAGTGTGAGTAAATGAGTGACCATTTGATTAAGTAAGTGTGAGTTTTTGTGTGAATAAGAGAGAAGACCAAGCAAGTGTGTGAGTTTTTGTGTGAATGAGAGAGAAGACCAAGCAAGTGTGCGAGTGGCCGTGTGTGTCCGAGTGACCGTGTGACTGATCAACGTCACTCACTCCATTCACTTGTCCACTCCTACGGTTACTCAACCCTTCTATTGGTCATTATTACAGTCACTCACGCACTCATTTCGTCACTCACACTGTCAGAGCAGGCGAAAAGTCCGGTGCGAAATGCGCAGGCCGAAATGTCAGGGATGAAATGGCGGAGATGAAATTTCCGTAAACCCGGAGCGTCTATTGGCATCCATTTTGTACTATTTTTTAATCACGACAGTGAAGTGTTCATCAATTACTCGAACTGTGTCGTATATCTACGATCAATATATAAGTAACTTTTTCTAATTTTCTAGAAATTGATTGTGGTCCTCCTGGTCCATTTTACAATGGCTACCTTGAAGGGATGAGCACTACAATGGGTTCAGAGTTCATCTTCCGTTGCTTTGATGGAATGAAGATGGAAGGAACATCCGTCACCACTGTGTGCCTACAAGACGGAACTTGGTCAGATACAATGCCGAAGTGCCTAGGTAACATGTCTCAATATACAGTGTGGTCGTAAAATAAGTTTCCCGATATACGAGCCCCTCGCGGTTGCAGAAATCAATAAATACGAATCGAGCTATAGGTGTTTGCGAGAATGAGATGAGATAACAAAAACCTATTTCTCGCGGATGCAGTTTAAGCATCAAAATTTAGAAAAATTCAAACGGCAACACTGACTTCTATGCATTGAAACTTCATCAGCACAGTAAAAAATAAAAACGTGAATGACGTTTAGAATGACATCCGTAGCACCATAAATGCCAGCGCTGGACGCAAAGAAAGATCTCACCAAGGAGTTGGTGCGCTAACCGCCCGGTCGAGTATCTTGTCAGATCGTCTGGAAGTCCCCGGACGAGCGGTTAGCGCATCAATCCCTTGGTGAGATCGTTTTCCGATCATTTTTCAATGCATAAAAATGAATGTTGATATTTTAATTTTGTTGCTGTAAGCGCGATATAGATGGGTTTCTGTTTCTTATCTCATTCTTGAGCACATACTCTGAAACACCTATATCTCGAATTTAATTAGCATTAGTTGATTTTTGCGGCCGCCAGGGGCTTCAAGTTGAAATTTTGAGTGTAGAATAACTAGTGTATATTTTATGGGGAATGTGATGAATCGGCTGGTTTTTTTCATAATAGCCGGTTATTATGCATACTTCTCACAAGCATCATTGATAAATTTGATAAATACTTGAAATTTATTGCCTTTATTTGTGATTACGCATAATATCCTACTGTATTAGCGTGAATTGGATAAATATGAAAAAAAAATCCAAATGAGTCTAGTATGTGTGATATGAACATTGTCAGACCCTGATGTATTCCTGATAACAAATTTCAAGATCGTACCCCGATATAATGATCCATGTAAGAATTATCATGTGTATAGAATATCACACATATAGCATTATTTATCATCTTTACCAACGACACGATACTTGGGTATTTTGCATAAGCACCGGTAAAAGCGATATTTAGGGTAATATATCAAATTTACCAACGACGCTTGTGTACTATACATAATCATCGGTAAAAGTGATAAATTTATGGAAATTTATTCAACTTTCCGAAATTCTTGGTAAGTATGCATAATAACCGGTTATTATAGATGATAACCTTGTATCACATTTACTATAGCGTATGTAATGGCCTTAAAATTATTACTCATGCTAGAATTCAATGTCTTTTGTTGGAATACTGAGAATCCGAATGAATTGAGTTTGGATTATCGGAATTAGGATTAATATATAGGATTATAATTAATTTATTATAATCGGTCAGACGCGTTGGTTTTGTAAAACATTTTTGCAGTACTTCCTCTGAAATTGAGAGAATCTTTTGAGATGGCGAAGCTTAGACTGAGTAGCATCAGATTTGAGATTCAGTAATTTTTATATAATTCAGACTTGAATCAATATGTATTCATAATATATACCTAGAATCAAATCGAATGGAATCCTTTGTATCTAGATTCTGTGAATTCATAGGATTGAGAATTGGATCAAAACTAATTTATTTTAGTTAAAGACGTGAATCAACTGAGAATATTAGTGTTAATAATCGATTCAAGTGTCTCAAGAATTCTTTGAGCTGAGACTGGCCAAGTACATGTCATAGAATTGGAACTCAAAAATTAATTGAATTCATAGTATTGAGACTCGGAGTCAAGTGAAGTTCATAATTTCGAGCAGGGATGGAGAAATGTATTGCCCGAATTGCCAAGGGGAAATCAAAAATTTCGACCGTGTATGTATTTTGTTTTTTACCACGTGCACAACGTGGCCATGTAAAAAAAAACAGCAAAAAATTTCAACACTTTAGTTCTTTAATTTTCTCATCGTGTTTGTAACACAAATTTGTGAACTTATTTAGGAATGCTTTCTTCTGTAGCTATGACGCGAATGTGTCGTCAACGTATCATTATCTACAATAATGAGAAAATTAAAAAAACTAAAGTGTTTAAATTTTTTTGCTGTTTTTTTTACATGGCCACGTTGTGCATGTGGTAAAAAACAAAATACATATACGGTCGAAATTTTTGATTTCCCCTTGGCAATTCGGGCAATACATTTCTCCATCCCTGCTCGAAATTATGAACTTCACTTGACTCCGAGTCTCAATACTATGAATTCAATTAATTTTTGAGTTCCGATTCCATGATATGTACTTGGCCAGTCTCAGCTCAAAGAATTATATTAACACAAATATTCTGAGTTGATTCACGTCTCTAACTATAATAAATTAGTTTTGATCCAATTCTCAATCCTATGAATAATAATAATACGCTGTTATAAATGTAAATTTATAAATGTAAATTAAAATATGTAAATTTATAAATGTAAATATGTAAATTTATAAATGTAAATATGTAAATTTATAAATGTAAATATGTAAATTTATAAATGTAAATAGGTAAATTTATAAATGTAAATATGTAAATTTATAAATGTAAATATGTAAATTTATAAATGTAAATATGTAAATTTATAAATGTAAATATGTAAATTTATAAATGTAAATATGTAAATGATTGTTATAATTAGAGCCTGGATTATATGCACTAAAAAAAGTGACAAAATATGCAAATATGCACTTAAAAATTCATAAATATGTACTTATAAATGC
Organism: Pholcus phalangioides; assembly: GCF_987345545.1. Classification (NCBI taxonomy): domain Eukaryota; kingdom Metazoa; phylum Arthropoda; class Arachnida; order Araneae; family Pholcidae; genus Pholcus; species Pholcus phalangioides. Next base: position 14,451,441 of record NW_028301601.1, on the reverse strand, counting down.
AAAAATAAACACTTAAAATACAAAATGTGCACTTGAAATACCAAAATACTGAAAATCCCAAAATATGCATTAAACATCCCCGAATATGCTCTCAAAATCTTGAAAAAGTCAAAAATTCCGAAATATGTACCAAAAATGAGAAAATATGCATTAAAAAAAAATCACCATGCAAAAAAAAAAAAAAAAAAGCAAATGCGTTTTTTAAAAAAATGCATCTTTTGTATTTCTTATTAGGTAGGCCACGTATTCATTCACAAAAAATATCCCTCATATAATATATATAAATACCACATACACACACAAATACATATGCAAATAACTTCTACATATTTTTTAATGTTCAGTTTGTTGTAGCTGCTCAATAACGAAAGTAGCATTAACAAAGGAATTTCGACACTATTACTAAAAAAATTTAACGCTTAGACACATCTCTAGGAATAGCCTGACAATAAAACGGTTAATATTCATAAAATACTCTATAAATATGTATATGAAAATATTATGAACAATATTTATTTGAAAAATTATTAAAAAAAAATTGAGTTGGCTTAAATATACCTTCAAAAATATGCACATATAGGCCTACTGAAAATTCTTTGATTTTATGCATTTATATGCATTAAGGCTAAAAAAGGCCATTATATGCAGGTGCATATGCACACATGCATTTGCATATAATCCGGGCTTTAGTTATAATTATAATAATAAGAAAGGACAACGTATTATTGTTGTAAATAATAATAATGATGAGAATTTTTTTTACAACATCTTAAAAAATGTTGTTAAAGTTCACTCCAGTACCATTTTACAGAAAATTGAACGTTGTCGGATACCTTAAACTGAAAATGAATGTTCATTATCAAGCTATTAGACTTGTTTGTTTTGCCTGCGTGTTATTGAACTTCTGAATACCTAAATATTCTTCTTATTTCGTAACAGCGCCGTGTATCATACCCGAAGTGGAGCACGGCAACGTCACAGAGTACCCAGTCGGTTCACGCGTGCATCACGGCGAGCGGATCGACGTGATATGCGATCCACATTACGAACTCGCCTTCAACGGTACGCCCATCGAATGCAGCAACGGTACATGGACGCACGTTCCTTCGTGTTCGCCAGGTAAGCAATCGATCCTCTGGATTCGCTCCCTGTCTAGAAATATCTTAGACGCCCCCTCCTCCTCTTTTTTAAATCTTATCTTATTGATTCGAGAGGCTTAATGGACTGGTGAAAAAGGACTTTGCTGATGTGAAAAAGAAAGGACAAAAATGAAGTGAAATACACTCTCCCTCGAAGTATCCAGATTGAGTGCCCTCCTGCTCCTCCTCTCAAACAGCGAAATCTTAATCAACTGACATCCGTCCTTCGAGAACCATTAAAATACCTCATTACGCTTAATTAGTTTACGAACCCATAAACGGGTTAGTCGGGTGAAAACTAGAAGTTGATAATTAACAAGGCGACGAGAAGAGAGGAAAAACACAAATGTGGCGCCGAGTGTTGCCGCCGTTTTCTAGAAAACAATGAAAAATTAGAGATTGGGATACGAAAACCCTGAAAAAATTAATAAATTAGGACGAGAAGTAATGATATTCATTGGAAGGAGTTTTCTCTTAATTAAAACTTATTGTTTTGCAGAAGTTCAACAGATATTTTTCTTATACTTGCTCAATTATTGTTGTTTGCATTATTCAACAGCTAAATAGGATTTATGTTGTCCATAATCAATTAATAAACCAAATAAATCAACTTGATTATAGCTCGATGCCGGCAGCTTCCAGATCGCCCAAGGAACGGGATGGTCATCGCTCCGAAGACGGAACATGGCATGAAAGCCTTGTTCAAATGCAAAGATGGTTTCGATTTGTACGGAGAGAATGTCACCGAATGTCATTTTGGACAATGGACGGCACCCACACCAGTTTGTAAAGAAAGTAAGTGGAGTCGGTTAAAATAATATGTGGAAAACAACGGGATCAACAGGGTACGCGAATCTAATGACACATTTGGGGAGGAAAAAGTAGCGATTACAACTGGCTATTTGGTGTGTTTATGAGAGTGACCTTCGCACTAACTGCTTGACCAGTTAGTGCGAAGAAGAAAGATCTGTTGATGAAAGCGTTGAAGATCTGATCAGCTTTGAAGAAAGATCTGTTTCTGTCACCGAGACTCGTTTTCCGGTAGTAGATTCAAAGGGAAAAACATCAACAGAACCTGTCACAATGCTTCAAGAGAGTTTTCCGATGAAGAAATTTCGAGTTCCACGCAAGAGTTATCACATGGTCATACAATACAAAATCATTGAAGTATCTCAAGAATTAATATAAAATTAAATAATCAAAACAAAAACTTTTCTTAGAAAAATAATTCTGGAATCAATCAAAATTGATAACAGTGCTGCCCAACACTGATTTTGTTCTCAAAGATATTTCAGTGATTTTTGGATGATATTGGGGCGCTGGTTTAGAATCTGGCATTGCTTTTGTTAGATTGACTTTCGTTTCTAAGATGAAGTGAAAATTAAATTTCAATAGTAATGCATAAACAGCGTACAGATCACATTGAAACTATGCGTAATAAGGGAATACAATGAATCATTGACAAAATATAGTTCAATGATTTTAGAGTCAGTCTGGGGCGCTGATTCCGAAACTGGCATTGATTTTTCCATATTGATTCTAGTTTGTGAGATAATGCATACAAATTTTAATAATTTTATTCGTATACTACTTGTGTATTACTATTGAAATTTAATTTTCACCTTATCTCTAAAACTAGAGCCAAAATCTGACAAAACCAATGACGATTTTGATTCAGCATTCCAAAGTCACTAAAATATCTATGCAAATGATTCACTGAATTTATTTATAACACACAGTTTCAATGTGATTTGAACGCTGCTCATGGTATTAGCATTGAAATTTAATTTTCATTTTATTGGTAAAACTAGATCCAATCTTACAAATCGAATGTCAGATTCGAAATCAGCGCCCGAAACCCCTCCTAAAATCACTGAAATATCTTTGAGAACAAAAGCAGTGGTGAGTAATGCAATTAATCAAAGATTTTGGATGATGATTTGATAAAAGATTTGGATGATTTTGGAAGTATTCAAAATTAAAACTCGTGGTGTTGTTTACCCTTCTGTAGGGACGCCACTGTGCATTACGCTAAGCTCCTTTGAATTTGAATTCCATCTTAGAAAAGTAAAAATGAGTTGATGGCCAGCGAGCTTCCCGAAAAATCTCAATGGCCCGGAACGTCGTGAAAGGTTGGAGACCCCTCGGTCAACAAACGGTGTTTTCGTGGTCAAAAAATGGTGACGTGCTCTTTAAAGACCAGTCACTGTCTAGGCGTTATTCCAGAAAAAATTCAAACATTCTTAGTTTTTTCGATCATTGTAAATAAATTTACAAATTGGAAAACGTGAAAATAGTTTCCTGAAGCTCGTGTCCAGAGAATGTTGAACCTTTCGAATGAATTTATACAACTGTTTTTTTCCCCACAAAACATGATGCAATCACGCTATTCTAAGTCTACTTTGAGAAAACGATGACGGATTAGGGGCCGTTCAAGTATTACGTAAGCAAATTTTTAGAAATTTTTTACCCCCCCCCCCTTGTCAGCAAAAGTCAGCAAAACGCTGACCCCCTCCCCCCTTGTCAGCAAAATTTCGTCATCAGCTCTGCCCCTCTGAATCCTAACTCATATTTTCATAAAGTGTGGTTGATGACGTAAGCATTATCCAACCCCCTCCTCCCCCCTTGTCATCAAAAGTTAGCAAATCGGAAACCCCCATCGATGATGACGTAATACTTGAACGGCCCCTCACGTACAATCAATCGAAATCGCCGAAAGCAACGCCCTCTATTTCGTCCGAAAAATAACTTGTTGCTTTATGGGTCCTTTCACGTTTCTTTGTAATATTCTTTTTCTGCGTTTATCTTCAAAACATTTTCGAATGCGAATCCGGATTTTATACTATACACTGTATATATATTGCAGCAAATGTGATAAATCGATTGTTATACGTAACAACCGTTTAATATGCGTACTGATTTCACTTTTACTGACGACTATGCATAATAACCAAGGGGCGTTGGTACTTTTTATAAATACATGAAATTTATCGCCTTTTAATTATGTATTAAATATGCGATTATGCATAATATCCAAGAGTGGTGAATTTGATATAAAAATGAAAAAAAAAATTCAAATGAGTCTGGTATTTGTCATGAATATATATATACATATAATGGGACTCTATAATGATAATAAACTTCACAATCGTACCCCGATATAATTATACAATACATGTATAATTACCATGCATATGATATCGATTTATTATAATAACGAAGTGACGCTTGGGCACTATCCATAATCACCGGTAAAAGTGATAATGTTTTTAGTACGTATTAAATTTATCAACGTCATTTGGGTTCTATGCATAATTGCCGGTTAGTGTGATCGATTTAGGGAAATTTATCAAACATAACAAAATGCTCGGCGATTATGCATAATAACCGTTTATTATGTATAATAACAGTATTTATAACATATACCGTACATATATAATCAATTATAAGATAATGCACGAAATCGGCCTGTGGTTTGATAAAATATTGAGCGATAAATGGACAGAGATATAGATGATATTTTTAAAAAATTAAATTTACGTAATTAGTGAATTCAAAATAAATTTAATCACTTCAAAATATTAATGCCAAACGTGAAACACGAACAGTATATATTTTAAATTAAAAATCTGAAATCACTATAAAGTTTTGTTTCTGTATAAATAATCACATTATATGACATAGATAAATTTTACTTTTAAGCATTTCAGAAACGTGAAAAGTTGTGATGAATTTTCATCAATTTTTTTTTTTTAATAAACAAATCACAGCAACACAGACATATATACAAATACAAACATACACATAGGTACAGACATAAAAACACATGAATACAAACACTTTGTGACCCCAAGGGACTTAAAAGTCCTTCCAGCAGGTCTAAAGGGGGTTATAATCTCATGTTTCAGACAACAGCTTTTATATATGTCAGACATGTTATATTGTATTTTTATTTATATATTTACGATTACGGTATACGTTAAGATGTTAGATTTCTCATTTTGAGAGTCATAATCACGGTTATATTTCAATATTACAGACTTTATTTCAGATTTCAGTTATTTGTATTCGTAAGAGATTGAAAACAGCAAGAAAGTAGAAATCTGATTTCCACCAGAGTTAACAAAAACGAAAACAAGAAATTCAAGTTTAAATTTGTCAGTAACTTTTAGTTAAACTTTAAAGGCATTTTTCCGTAAACGTGAATATTGACTCGAAACTCTCTAAATGCCATTTTTTTTACGTGTTTAACTTAAAAATTTCAAGCAAAAAAATAAAATAAAACTCGATTCTTGAAGTATTTGAACACTTTTTTTTTTCGTTACTTTGCAAACAGTTGACACTCATTTTAGGCTCTTTCTCCTTTTTTCTTTTTATAACTGGAAGAAAATTGTAGCTAATGTTATTTATCTTCGAAACATGCAAGAAATGCTAATTAGAGAACACTGATTATCTATTTTTTTTCTACTCATTTTCTGGAATATTCCCAGAAAATGACAATTAGTTTTAAGGATGTTTGACTTTCACAAAATGAACGAAGCTTTCGTGTTTTCCTTGAGTGCGTTAAAGCAACTGTTCGAGTGACGATTTTTTTTTGAAAATTGTCGGAAATGATTTTATAGATTTTTTTTGCAAGAATGTTCTACACAAAATCCAAAAATGTTTCATTCTTATACGTGAAATAAGGTAAAAACAAAGTTATGGCTGATCTAAATCATCTAGAACAATGGTTTCAAAGGCAACAAACAATTTTCAAACACGTTTTTTGAAGATTTCTTTTTTGTTTCCCGTTACTTTAAATCCACGCGAAACCAAATTTCTCAAAAACTGTGCAAGATATTCTCATGAAAATTTTCAACTGTATTCGAGATAACATTAGCTGTGCGATGAACTAGGACCTTGGCTACATGTTGAGAATTAGAAATTTTACAGCTGTTTGAATTTTGAATTTTTTGTGAAAATTTACGTATTGTTTCAAGAAAACTACCATAACTCAAAGAATATTTGGTGTACCTTAAAACTTTTAGTTCATTGCACAGATAACAGTCATAGCAACATACAGCACCAAAAATATTCGAATATACGCTGTAGTTTTCAGTGTACAATGCCTGGCATAAATTCCGAAAAAAAGCTAATTTTGATAGCGTTATAGAAACATTTCAGATATCTCAATAGATTTTCTTGTTTTATACAGTATTATGACTAAAACCACTCGTTTTGCAAAAATCACGCTGTTTTGAAAAAAAAAAATTGCCCTGCACGTAGTCACACACATTAAGAAAAATATACAGTATAACTTCTACTAACGGACACCTCTCGTTAATGAACACTTTTGTGATCCCCGGTCCCGTAGAATATGGCTGTAATGTATTTCACTCCACGTTAATGGATACTCTCGGTATCGGATGGTAAAATCAGGCAAATTTTCTAATTCTTTTTCTAATTTTAATTCATTGAATTTTCGTCATAAACAAAGAATTAATCACATTCAACTAAGATTTCGTTTAATCCCAACATCGTGTAAATAAATATGATGAATCGTCAACTATTTACTTAACTAAACATAACGGCGTTTCAGTTCATGTTTGAATTTCGAATGATAATGTTGGTTTTGTTTGTTGATAACGTGTGAAGAAAGCCAAGAATACAAGACTAATAATGTTGAAATTAATGGGTTTTTTTTCCTTCACACTTATTTTAATTAAATGTTTATTGCGAAATATGTGTAGTGCTCGTATCATGTACGGGTAAAATTTGCTTAATGAAAAGAACACAAAGGTTATAAATTTCTCAATATTTACCAGAATTTTAAACTTTATTTAGGGATTATGCATAATCGCCGGTAAAAGTGATAAAATGTACTGAAATTTAATCAAACTTTCTTTATCCAGACTATTGTGGATTATGCATAACCACCGGTGTATCACTTTTACACACACACACTGTAAGCATTTGGACGGTACAGGTCTGCTGATAAGAGAGTAACATATGCATTTTGATATTAAAATATATAGAAAGCCATTGCGAGACCAGACGCAAACGTCGTATAATGGGTACCCGTTATCGAGGTGTTCTACTCCGATCAAAACTTCAAAGTTAAACTTTCCATGTAAATATAACGATAATACAAGTATTCTATATCACGGGTGAAACAACCTCCGGTCAGGAAAAGGTCCAGTAGGAAAAAAAACATTAGCATGCACAACGCGATAAATACTTGGGCTGACCATATTTCCTTCATAGAAATACGGGTTAACTCAAAAAAAAAAAAAAAATTATATATATATATATATATATATATAAAATCAAATGCAAGTCAAGTTTTCATTTACAGCCTGAAAATTTACCAAGGCAACTAAAGTGTCCATTTACAGCCGATTGTAAGAGGCGAAGTACGTAAATTTGCCAGTTGCAGTCGAAAAAAAGTGAAGAAAACTTGTGTCAAGTATCGCTAAAACTGCTAATTGCGAAAAAAGTCCACATTTTACAAATATTTCAGATAAATATTAAATTTTCGAGGCGCGAATGCGAGCCGCTATCCCCTTAAAAAGTCTCGCCGCAGAGAGCAACAGTGCTACAACGTTACAATTACTCATTCATTACATTTCACTCATTAGGGGCCGTTTAAGTATTACGTACGCAAATTTTTAGCCATTTTTGACCGCCTCAATATTATACAATTATACAAATAATTTTATTTTTCCTAATTTGTTGATTCTGCCACAATTCATTTGATATCATCTTTTATTTCTTTTAGCATTTTTTAAAGGCTTCTTTAAACTTCCATCTTGATTTTCCAAACCTTTCATGTTTCCGTGGGTACATTAGGAAAAATATACTGATCAAACCCTCAAAAGTAAAATTTTTTGCGTGAATATAACGATAACAATTTATATTATTGTTGGGTCATCCCTGTTTTCAAAATTCTTTTTAACACACGAAATATTTTTTCAAATCCTATTTGAGTAAATCCTCGTCATTCTAACCTACTCTGTTCCCGTTTGTTAAATCAACGTCAAGTTTTCTAAGGATCCTAAAAACAATTCCTATGGATTCAAGTTATGCCCTATCGGTAAATTGCCTCATTTATCGTGGGCTGAATTTTGGTGTCGAATCATCAGAATTACTCTTATTTGAGTTTGATTAACTCATGCCCACCACGGAATATTTTTCCACGTGCACCTCCCCTTCTCTTTCTGAAACTATTTGATCCATTTCATGTGAGATTAAAGATGCAGCTAATACAAAATGCGTTTAAAAGAAAGGATCTCCTATGTTTTTCGGATTGCGCTTTCTTTCGGTGCAACACTCTGGGCATCAGACTGGACATTCTAGGCGCTCATTGTTTCTGTCTGCATGTATCAGACGCAGAAATCAGCTGACGAAATCACAAATGTATGGGGCACCTACAAACTTGTGAATTGTGTCAGCACCAACTTTAGTAGACTATGGACATCTTTTTCTCAGCCACCTCGTTATGCATTTTGCCTGTTGTGGCGTTGTATTTGTATATTTGTATACTACTTAGTGTTGGTTGGTTGGTTGTGCGTGCGTGCTGCGTACATAAAAAGATCTTCAATATGTCTCATCTTCCTGTAGATTCTCATTTATCAAATTTTGAAGTTCATTCAAGTCTTCAGTCATATCTTGGTCATTTTTATAGGGTTTCTCGGTGTTTTTAAAAAAAATTACCTTATAATTTTCGGCAGAACCTGGAACGAATCAAACGATTTTCCTCAGAAACTTATGGGGAATCACGTTTCGGCTTACGAAGATTCCGGCTAGCGAGCATGATTCCGGGAAGAATCATCTTCGTTAGCCGAGCCATCACTGCACTGATCAAAAATTCAAAATAATAATAATAATAACAATTGTGTGAACATAACGATGATAATATATTTTACCGTTTTGGATCGCCCATTTTAAAATCCTTAGTAACACACAAAATACTTTTCACAAATCCTATTTGAATAAATCCTCGTGATCCTAACCAACTGGATTCCCGTCTGTAAAAATCAACATTCAATTTTCTAAGGATCCTAAAAATAATTCCAATGGATTCAAGTTACGCCCAATCGGTAAATTGCATCATCTATAACAAACGTCTTAAAGCATCGCCTCCTGGGAAATATTTCTTTGTTTTCTTTCTACCGTAAGAAGATACAGTAGGAACGATAAAAGTAATACAAAAATGGCGGAAGTAATAAAGCCCCGCCGCCATTGCACTCGCGTTACAACAGATGATGAGCGAGTTCGTTATAAAATTTGATGCCTTTTATTTTTTGCCTGTTCTTTTTATGTTTCTGAATTGCTATTTCTACAAATTCATTGATGTCATCTTTTTTTTTTTTTTTCTATTTTAAGCTTTTTAAAAGGCTTCTCTCTAAACTTTCATCTTGATTGGTTTATCTGCCATCTTTGTTGCTGTTTTAATCTTCATCTTGTTCCGTCTTGAAGTTTTTCTATTACCCAGAAAAGCCTTTTATTTACTTCTCGTTTAGACACTCTTTATTTATATATTATGTGTTCCCATTCTTATTTTTATTTACTTTTAGATTTCATTTTATATTTCTTTTTTGTCTGTATTTTTCCCCCCGCTTGTTTGATTACTTATGTTATTGTTTTTGCGAGTTTTATAGTTATTTGTTTATATTTTCGGTTTCTTTGAAATTCAATTTTTTCTCCCATTTTCTTACTGCCAAAGAGCCAAAATTGGCCGATTCGCGAATTGGCTAATTTCGTTGAATATGGATCCGGGCAATGTTCGAAATTCGGACAATAACACTTTGTATCCCTGGCCAAAGTCCGATAACAAAAGACATGATTCGGCACCATCGGAAAGTTAGCGTGTGTTTTTCGTGAAAATTATGTTCACGTTAGTTATGGCAACCCATCAAACTATAGTCACGATGCGATAATCATTTTTTCTCTCTAAAATTTGGCAGAAAAAATTATATGTTAATATAATTATTTTTATAGTTTTTTTTCCCTCTAAAATTTCCCTTTTTTCTTCTCTCCTCCACATGGAGCTAATCCAATGCAACTACTATACATAGACATGTATCGCACTTGGACGATTAAAAAAAGAACTGGATTTTGGCTGCAACCGTCCTGTCGCGAATTGGCCGCACAGTTCGGCAGTAACATATATGTTTTTCTTGTTTTTTCTAATTTGTTGATTTTTTTGCTTTTCTCTTGTTCATAGTTCCTGTGTGTTGTGCATTCATTTTTTTTTCTTCTCGTAATTCATGTATTTGTTTTCTTTTTTTTCATATATCTTGATTGGTTGTTTCTTTGTTCAATGCTTTCATTCACTTCTGAATGTACGTCGCGTATTTTATTGATATCTCTTCTTTTTCAAGATCATACTTACTATTATTGCGCTTGTGTATATTTTCATACTTATATTGTGTTGGTTATACTTTCATTTTCGTTTGCATGTCTCCTCTTATTTTCCACTTCGCTTCGAGCATTCTTTCTATCTCTAGCTTATACACTATTCTCTCCTCTCGTTTAGGCACTCTTTATATATATATACATTAAAACCTCGGTAAGTCTTCACCTCATTTTATCCAAAAGTAATGACGGCTTAAGCGGAGTGACCACTTAACCGAAGTGCCGTCAGTTTCAATGTGCAATACTGTGAAAATCGTATAAATTTAAAGTAATGTAACATTTATTAAAATATGAATTAAAATTACAATATCAATAAAATTTATGGATTGAAAAAGAAAAAATAGAAATATTTACCTTTTTTTGAGCTTTTATTACTTAAATTATCATAGTAAAACAAACTGGTACACTTTGATTTGCACTAGTAATTTTTAATTTAGACTATTCCCACTTTCCGCCTTGGGAAGGGAAAAGCACACGTTAGAAGACTTCAACTTCGGAAAAAATTTCTGGTTTTTAACCAAAATAGTTTGTTTAAATTCGAAGAGCTAAATTAGTGGGGTCCATGCAGAGAAATCAGGTCTATCTCGAACAGTCTCCTAACATGTGAAAAATTCTAGTCGGCAAACGGGCTTCTCCAGCTAACTTTTGTTACTTGAACTGTTTCCTTTTGATACATAAGGCTTTTATATTGACTTTTAAGCATATGGTAATGCTGTTAACAGGCTATTTTTTTTAAAGGAATCATAAAATTAATCTGTTCTACTCTCAAACTTTTACATAGTGACGAGTTAAGCGAAATTTGTGACGAGTAAATGAGGGTATATTAACATTGTCGTCTACGAATGCTAGACGAGTCTGAAGAAAAACGACGACTTAACCGGAGTGGCGACTTATTAGGGTGACGACTTAACGAGGTTTTACTGTGTATATATATAAAGTATATAATTATATATTGTATGTTTTCATTCTAATTTTTATTTACTTTTAGAATTCATTTTATATTTCTTTTTTGTTTGTATTCTTCCTCGTTTGTTTGATTACTTGTGTTATTATTTTTGAGTGTTTCATTGGAGTGATTTGTTTATATTTTCGGTTTCTTCCCCCACATTCGACTTTTCTTTGCCATTTTCTTACTTGGTATTTATACTTATTTTATTTCTTTTAATTTGCTTATTTTTTGGTTTTCTCCTGTCCATAGTTTCTATGTGGTGTGCATTCATTCTTTTTCTCTTAATTTGTTTATGTTTTGGTTTTCTTTCTTGTGGATCCTGCTGATTTCTTTGTTTTTTTTTTTTTTTTCAATGCTTTCATTCACTTCTAAATTGAAGTCACCTATAAAAGTTAAGTTGTTGATATCCCTTCTTTTTCTAGATCATAATTACTATTCTTTGGTTTGTGTGTATATTCTCATACCTATATTGTGTTGGTTGTACTTTCATTTTTGTTTGTATATGTCTCCTCTTATTTTCTGCTTGGAATATTCTTTATCTGTAGTTTATACACTATTCTTTCCTCTTGTTTACGCATTTTGTCTTTCTTCTTGATATGTAATATGATTTTCCTATTCACAGGTTTTATTTATCTTCTCCTTTATAAACTTTACCTTCATTCTGGTTTATATACTTTCCTTTTATTCTTGTTTATAAATTTTCCCTTCCTTCTTGTCTATTATTTTTCCTCTCCTTCTTGTTTGTTTATTTTTCTTCTCCTTCTTGATTTTCTTTCTACTGAAAATATTTCCACTTCCTTCTGGTTTATAAAATTTACTTTTCTTTTTATTAATACACACACAAGTATGTATTGTTCTTTCATTCTAAAAACATTTTCTCTCCGTTTTTGTTTACATGTTTTTTCTATTTTTTTCAGTTTCTAATTGTTTTTCATACGCTTATTTTGAATACATTCTTCCCACGCTTTAATTTTCGAATTCTCTCCCAATTCTGCTTTCATTTTAAGTATGATTTTGAAATTACTTCTGTTAATTTAATTTTTGTTATTTGTTGCAACAGTTTCGTTTTTATTTTTACTTTACACCATTTTTTCTTATTTATATAATATTTCTTAATTTGTTTTCTGTTTGTTGACAGCGGTGTATTTCTTTTTCCTGCCTTGATGATTCTATTGTCTAAGTCTTTGATTTTTTTTTTTCCTTATTCATGTTTGTTTTTATATTTATTTATATTAAGATTTTGTTGATTTTACTAAATGTACTTTAATTTAGTTAATCTTTTAATTTATCTTTTTTTTTTCTTCTGCATTCTTACTTCCCATAAAGCCGAAAATGCTCTTATATTTGTTTACCCACAATGTTTTCCTCTTTTTAAATTCTTTCTTTTATCCTTTTCCTTTATTTCCATATTTTCCACTTTTCTTTCCTTCCCGTTATATTCCCCGTCGTGTATTCATGTTTTCATGCGTTCCAAAACTAAAAATGTTCCACAGGTCTTTTTTTTATGCTTTTGTGACGTTATAATTACTCTCTTTCATATTCATTCATTATTCCTACATGATTATTTTTACTTCACCTCCTCTGACTGATGTAGAAACTTTCGCAAAAACTATTTTTTTCATTAAAATTTCGTACTGTGGGGAAAACTGAGATACGCGTGTAATTGTGCGAAATTGATTCCCTTTCAGCAAGTTCGAAATTACGTAAAAGCAACCGAAATTCTCTGAGCAAACTTCTATTTGACCATATGTCAGGGGGGTCTTGAACGGATGACTCGCGGGACGCAACTTACCCTCGAAGCTTTTTGCCGTAATCAGTGGACCTTTTTTTTAGAAAATGGCTGAAACTTTACAAAAAAGTTAATTTATTTGAAACATATAATCCGTCTAGACCGGAGGGAACACAGAGTTATAACGCATTACTTAGTGAGATGTTTTCCAAATTCACTTGTAACGTTAGTATTTAGTAAATTAATATTATAATAAGAGTACGGGGAATCTGAATCCTTTTTTTGAGGTGGTCCGTAGAAAGCAATGGGAAGTCGGTAGCCAAATACTTTTATAAGTGCAAAAAACCGAAATTCCGAAATTATCAAAATTATCAAAATTCAAATAATCAAAATTGATGTGACAGAAAAATTCTCAATTAATGAAAAAATGATTATAAATTAATGGAAACTTATGAATAATGAAAACGTGATTTCATAATTGATGAAAGTTCCTAGTTAATGAGAATTAATAGTAAAGGAAAAATGTTTGTAGAAATAAATAAATCCAAAATCATCTTAAGTAATTAAATACTAATAAAATAATTAACTGAGAAAAATAATTTTGACGAAAGAAATTATTTCGGAAATAATCAAAATTGACAATAATAATGAAGGAAGTAGTTATTTTAGAAGTTTTCAAAATTATAATTGATGATAGAAATAGTTACAGAATAAATAAAAGTCTTCAATTTTCTTGAGCTGTTTTCTAACGCGGGTTCCCATTGACCCTCGTTGACCCTTTTGTTAAGACGCCGCTGTACATTACTCTAAGCCCCATTGAATCCGAATCCCATCTATGAATTCAAAATATGAGTCGTCGGCCCGCGGTCTTCGTAAAAAATTTCTATTTAACCTGCAATATCTGAAAGGTTGGAGACGCCTGTCTTACGCCCTATTTTTGGCATTTAATTTTTAAATTACAAAACCTTGCCACAACGATACTCGATATAACGGTAAAACCCTCTATAACGATATTACTTATATCTTGTTTGGCATTACCTATTGCCTAATGTTAAATGTTTCCTTTCGACGTAACGTTATCCTTTACTACAGGGGGTCTACAACCCATGACCCGAGGGCCAAATGTGGCGCTACGAGCTTTATGCTGTGGACCACCAAGCACTTTTAGGAAATAGCTACTTTAATTTTACTTAAACGGAAAATTCGATTAAATTAAAATAAATAATAATTAGAAAGCTCTGGTTACTGGAATCTGCACTGCTGTATCTAGAGCTGTGAGATACTTTCCACATTTAATAGTAAGTCTGTGCATTTGATAGCATTAAAAGGGCTGTGAAAACGATTTTGGGGACCCGGAGTCGAAACAGTTTTTGACGCCTATGATTACATACAGGCTGTCAGGTTGTTCTGTAAGTGCTAATGCGGCTTTTATCTCATCAACCGTCTGTCATAGAGTTAAAGTTCCAATTTGCTCAAAAATGCATAAAAGCCATTCAAAAATTACCCTATACAAGTTTTGAGAGTGAAAATACAGTGTGTCATACAGTAGGAAATCAAAATTTTTATACGGTCCCATTGTATTGGAACTTCCAATTACATAGAAAAGTGTTGCGCTGTATCTCCTGAGGTCGACGCAAAAAAAAAAAAAAAAAAATTAATGTTTTCAACCGCAACATTCGTTAAGACATTTGAATTCCAAAATCGGAGAGAAGTTGGGAAATAACAGCAAAAACTAACGGACACAGCGCTCCTTTCCCAACTTTTCTCCGATTTTTGAATTCTGAGCGAATATTGCTGTTAGAAACGTAAAATGTATTTTCATTTCCTACTTTACGACTTTACACTGTATTTTCACTCTCAAATGTACAGGGTAATTTTTGAATGGCATTTGAGCATTTTTTAGCAAAATTGGAACGATATCTCTATGACGGATGGTTGATGATTCTGCATTAGCACTTACAGGAGAACCTGTATATTTACAGAATTTACAGAAATGCTAAAAAAACAACTTAACACCCGGAAAAAAATAATTTTAGAATTATTGAAAAAATTAGATGAAAACCTGAAATTATGATGAAATAGTCACAGAATTGTTCAAAAGAATGGTTTTCAGAATAATTGAAAGTGATTTCAGAATTGATAACCGTAATAATTCATTCAAAAAAAAAAGTTTAAGGATTTTTGAAAGAAAAAAATTTCATAACTAATGAAAATTTGAAACTAAACGAAAAAAATAATTTCAGAATTATCGGGAGGATTTAATTTTTTTGAATAAATGAAATTAGCAGTTATTAGAAAGTAAATGAAAATTCAAATTCCATGAAAGGGATAAATTCAGAGCAAATGAAAGTGCTAAAAAAAATTGATAACCCTGTTCGATAACCGAGAATGTCGTGGTGGCCCGCTGGCTTCGTGGAAAGTTTAATTCGGCCCGCAATGTCTAAAAGGTGGACGACCGCTCCTCCTCCTCCTAACCAGATCAAGGCCCGTCGCTCTGTCTCGATGAAAATATTTCAGCAGGTGGTCGGAGAAGAGCTGGGCTATGCTGGAAGCTGCTCATGCATATGTTGTCAACCTAGCATGAAGGCTGCTTCTTTGTAATGCTTGTTATGCGTAGTGCTGCCATCTGCAACCAATTTTCCTAACTCTGAGCGAAATTAATGATTTAATAATTGTGTCGTTGTAGGCCTGTTTAGGGTCCCCAAGTGAGGTACCTGAGAAACCGGGACAAATCCCGGAAATCCTAATCAGAAATGTCCCCCACGCTTCCATCCCCCCTGTATCTCCGCCCATGGTAAGCGCCTTTTATTGGCTCTACAGGGAACAAAAATAAGATAAAGTAAATAATAAATGTACGTACTGAAGACTGCTTAGACACTTCGGACCTTTAAGTATAGGTTTCTTCTAAGTCCCAATCGGCAATATATTCGTTACAATTTTCAAATGTTTTATCTAAAAAATAATATGAATGATGGTGGTTAATATATATTTGCAGTTGCCGTGTAAATCATAATATTCGATTGAGCATTGAAAAGTTGATTATTTAGTTTGGATTTTGTTGATTAGATTGGATGTGTTTAAGCAACCATTTTGCCATTAAATGATCAATATCTCTAGTGTTCTAACTATGTTCTAACACTAGACTAGATGAATATAGTCTAGTGGCCTAAGGCGTTCACCCGAAAAGGCAGATGATTTTTTTTCCTGGATTTATCTTCGTATCAGGTGATGCGTTTATTGTATGGCGCCGATCCATGTTAAATATTATTGTCAAACGAGGCAGAGTTGTGTTGGGAAAAGTTAGCAAAGATTTATAGTGGTGGCTCTTCTTGCCCCGTGCTCGCAAGTATCGAATGACTCGCGTCGTTCTCCCCATAAAGACAGCCATCAAATCGATTCAACGTACAAGACATTTAACTAAAATGGATAGCTGAACCCAATGACTAGGGAGAGAAATTGGAGAAATTGCACGTGCGCCCAGTGTCAAATAAGGGACGGAGACCGCAGCCTGGGATTTCAAGAGCGAAGAAAAGACATCTGGGGCAAGTAAGAAGAAGTTGGCATGAAGGACAGGTCTAAATACACAATGTATACAAAATATATATACAGCGCCTCCACTGTGACGGGAAACGAAGAAACAAAGCCTCAATCCACAGTGCTGGGCAGTTTTGTTTCCCTTTCCTTTTACGCAATATGCAATATGGATCCAGGGGTGGCGGCCGTGGCTGTAGTACCTTGCTCTCCGGTCCTTTACATCCGGGGTTACCGGGTTCTTCAAGCATGCTCACACCGCTTGGGGTAACCAGCTCATATCTCCTATGGTGACAGAGCGGGAGTATGTTCAGCGATGTTGGTGTCGAAACATTCATGACTAGAGCTGCTCGGATTATATGCACTAAAAAAGTGGCAAAATATGCTCTAAAAATATGCAAATATGCACTTAAAATTGCAAAAATAAGGACTTGAAATACAAAATGTGCACTTAAAATACAAAATGTGCACTTAAAATACAAAATGTGCACTTAAAAGGTTAAAATATGCACTTAAAAAGTTAAAATATGCACTTAAAAGGTTAAAATATGCACTTAAAAAGCTAAAATATGCACTTAAAAGGTTAAAATATGCACTTAAAAAGTTAAAATATGCACTTAAAAGGTTAAAATATGAACTTAAAAAGTTAAAATATGCACTTAAAAAGTTAAAATATGCACTTAAAAGGTTAAAATATGCATTGCAAATACAAAATGTGCAAGGAAAACCTCAAAATATGCATTAAATGCCCCAGAATATGCACTAGAAATATTGAAAAAATAAAAATTCCGAAATATGTACGAAAAAAGAGAAAATATGCATTAAAAAAATCTCCATGCAAAAAAAACAGCAGATGTGTTTTTTAAATTCATCTTTTGTATTCCTTAGTGTATTCATTTACAAAAAAAAAATATATATATATATATATAATGCATATGCAAATAACTTCTACATATTTTTCATTCGTGCATTTTTGAATTTTTAGTTTGATGTAGTTGCTCAATAATGAAAATACCGGTAAGAAAAGAATTTCGACACTATTTCTAACAAAAAAAACTATTTAACACTTTGACATATCTGTAGAAATAGCCTTACAATAAACCAGTTAGTATTCGTAAAATACTTAATAAATATGTATTAATTCACTAAATTTCACCTGCGGAAAAAAAAACCGATGTTATGAATATATTATGAACGATTTTTATTTGAAAAATTATAAAAAAAAATTGAGTGAGCTTAAATAAATCTTCAAAAATATGCACTTATACTGAAAAATTGTTTGATTTTATGCATTTATATGCATGGCTGCTAAAAAAATCCGAAATATGCAAATAGCATATAATCCTGGCTCTATTCATGACGATAACCCCTCTGCAACGATATTTGTTCCCTTGCCTGTAAGGTATTGTTATATCGGGAAGTCACTGTAATTAAAAACAAAACATTTTCTTTAAATTTGGACTTCACTTCAGTCATTGAAGCTTCTTGAAATCTCAGCGTTCTCATCCGAAACGTTGAACATTAAAGCAAAAATTGAAGTTAACTTACCGGTAGCGCGCCCTGAATCTATATACACTCATGTCCATAAATTAAGGATAATGCCAGCTTCGGCAAATAAAGGTTCAGGAAGCAAAACAAACGTTACTTATTCATAAAGCCCATTTATTAAACAAAAGATAAAGAACAAAAACGATGGTGTATGTATGATACCATTCATAAAAACTATGATTTTTGCTCCCTGGAGCAATTGTAAAAAATATCTCCTTTACAAAAACTTACTATTACATGGTTGGTATGACGGTTAATACATTGTATGTCTCCCATGCGATGAAATACAGTCCGTACAACGCCTAGGCATGCTGAGTATCAAATTATCGATCTGATCTTGGGGAAGATCACTCCACTCAGCAAGCAATGCTCTCCGAAGTTCCGCTACACATGTAGGAGGTGGTTGACGGGCTGCAACTCGTCGGCCAAGCATGTTCCACACATGCTCTATCGGATTCAAGTCAGGTGAGAATGCTGGCCATTCCATACGGGTTATATCCTCAGATTCAAGGCATTCGTTTACGATGTTTGCTCGGTGAGGACGGGCGTTGTCATCCATGAACACAAATTCTGCGCCCATGGCACCCCTAAACAAACGTACATGTTGTTCCAGAATGATGTTATGGCTTTCATGGTTCCGGTTTGAACATGCAGATCTGTTCTGGAACCCAGTATAATTCCACCCCAAACGAGCAATGCTGCACCACCGTAACGGTGTCGTTCAATGATGTTGTCTTGGTGGCAACGGGTACGTTCTCCATATGAATGTCCGACGTGAATCAGACTGCAAGCTAAACCTGGACTCGTCGGAAAACATCACACGAGCCCACTGTGACGATGTCCACATTGCATGTTCTCTACTCCAGGCTAATCGCTGCCGACAGTGAGTTGCTGTTATATATGTTATATATGTGTTATATTTATATGTATGACTTGGCAACAGCGCATAGCGCGAGCTTAAATGAGCGCGCGCCGTTCGATTGCTGTGGGATTCGAGTTCTAGCGGCCATGGCAGTCGGTTGTGTTTCTCCGTAGCTATTGTACTAATGTTGGAATAAAGCGTATTTATGCTATTGTGTAATTCCGAATGCTCCTCCAGTCTGACTCTTATAAATGTCTAGTGAGAGACATTTCAGTGGCGACGAGGATGGGATCTAACGTCATTCTGCAGGAGTTGAAAATCATCGTCTCGGCAGGACGGGAAAAAGATAGAAGCAAGCGCTAGCGAGGTAGGCTTAGCATACTCGGAACTTATGGAACTCTTCCGTGGCTGCTTCGCTTGCGTCTGCTTTACAAACAGCACTTCCGCTGGAGACGCGTTGTCACCACGCAGGTTAGAGGCGTTTTTCGAGGCCGCTTCCATCGACATCGCGATCTCTGACGCCCGATCGAAAGACAGATCTCTTTCCGCCAACAGCCTTCTCTGAATAGCGTCATCATTTATCCCACACACGAGCCGATCTCGTAGCATTTCCGCTAAAGTACGCCCATAACTGCAAAACCTGGCGAGAGTTCGAAGTTCGGCTATGAAGGTTGGCACAGACTCTCCCGGCTTCCTACAGCGACAGTTAAATTTGAACCGCTCTACGATCTCCGACGGAGCCGGTTCAAAATGATTCCTGAGAACGTCTATCAGTTCTGCTAGCGTTCGATCCGTGGGTAAGGCTGGGGACACCAGACTCCTTATCAAGCCATACGTCGGCGCACCCACCAGCGATAGAAATATCGCACGTCTGCGGACATCATCCGTAACTTCATTCGCAACAAAATATTGATACAGTCGCTCGGCATACTCCGAAAACGGTTCTTTCGCGCGGTCAAATTCGCCGATTATACCGAAACCTGCCATCCGGAGCGTATGAGGAAATCGCTTGAAGAAACTAAGCCTACCTCGCTAGCGCTTGCTTCTATCTTTTTCCCGTCCTGCCGAGACGATGATTTTCAACTCCTGCAGACTGATGTTAGATCCCATCCTCGTCGCCACTGAAATGTCTCTCACTAGACATTTATAAGAGTCAGACTGAAGGAGCATTCGGAATTACACAATAGCATAAATGCGCTTTATTCCAACATTAGTACAATAGTTACGGAGAAACACAACCGACCGCCATGGCCGCTAGAACTCGAATCCCACAGCAATCGAACGGCGCGCGCTCATTGAAGCTCGCGCTGTGCGCTGTTGCCAAGTCATACATATAAATATAACACATATATAACACCTTCCCTTCTAAAAGAAAGTCTGCACTACAATGCACGAGTTCAGTTACGTAACTCACAACACACCTAGTCTTTCAGGTGGTCGCCTGCGACGTTGCGATCGCCTCAGATGAGGAGGTGATGAATCAACAGCTTGAGGATTCCTTGCCTTCGTTGGTTCATTTCTGATGGACTCGGCATTCTCCGTCTGATCGGGTCCCTCTGATTTATTGGGCTGCTGGGATACCTCGGAACCAGCTGAACGCGAAGGTGACACCGAACGCCGTTGACGCAATTGGTCCCGATGCCGAACCACGTGACCCGAAGGAGTACTCACTTCCGACATGACCCTACCCCTTGAAGTGGAGACCGTTCCTGGGATCCACCTTGGGCCACTTGCGTAGTTTCTGCACCATACCTTATCCTCAGGTGCAAACTTGGGTTTGAGATCGGGATCCTTCGCCAGATGTTGACCCGGTTTCAACAGGTCCAACCTGCTTCTCATGACTCTGTTGAACATCGCCGTACCAGGAGCTTGACCAGTTGAGGAGACAGGTGTCCTTCGATAGTGAAACAGAAATCTGTCAAGCCTTTCTTGGAAGGAGCCGCCCTTAATTTTCCTCAACGCATCCTTCATGGAGCGCACCGCTCTTTCAGCCAACCCATTTGACTGCGGGTGATACGGCGCAGCTCGGACATGGATGACTCCGTTCCTACGAAGGAAATCCGAGAACTCCTGACTAGTGAACGATGTTGCGTTATCACTGACGATTGTCCTGGGCAGTCCGAATCTCGCGAAGAGGGATCGTAATGCAGCGACCGTAGCAGCTGACGATGTCGAAGACACCGGAATTGCTTCCAACCACTTAGTGGCAGCATCCACTACTAACAAAACGATGTGGTTATCAAACGGGCCTGCATGGTCGATATGAATTCTGCTCCAAGGCTCCGTTGTGGAAGGCCATGGTGCCAAGTTTGATGGAGCAACGGAAGCTTCGACTTGACAATCGATGCACGAACGTACCAAGTCCTCAATGTCCTTATCAATATTCGGCCACCACACAGACTGTCTAGCCAAGGTTTTGAGAGCACCCATACCTTGGTGACCCCCATGAAGCTCCGACAGCACGTACTTCCTGTACTTTGGTGGCACATATATTCTATTCGCACGTATAATAATACCGTTTTCCACTGACAAGTCAGTTCGGCAGAGCCAGAAAGGACGAATTTCAGCCGTTACACGCCTGGGCCAGCCTTGTGCTATGTATCTCTTCACTTTCAACAGAACAGGATCAGCATCTAACTCCTTTTGGAAATGAAATCTGGTCACCGCGCCATCATCCATAGATTCCAGCAATAATATTACATCAGCAGGCATTGGACAATCAGTCACAGTTGTCGGCACAGGTAGCCTACTGAAAGCATCAGCATTAGCATGAGAAGATCCTTTCCGATACACAATGTTGTACGAGTAACCCGATAGTACAAGCGCCCATCGCTGAATGCGAGAAGCAGCCATTGGAGCCACTGGTTTAGTCTCAGAAAACAGGCTCACTAGGGGCTGATGATCGGTTACCAAAGTGAATGTTCTTCCAAGAAGATATTTCCGATACCGTGTAACCCCGAAGACCAACGACAAGGCTTCTCTTTCGATTTGGCTGTAGTTCCTTTCCGCTTTCGTCAGGGATCTAGACGCAAAAGCAATAGGACGATCGCCCACAGCTGAGGGATGAGACAACACAGCTCCTACTCCGTACGGACTAGCGTCACACTCGAGACGCACTTCCTTACTTTCATCGAAGTGGACCAGCAACGAAGACGTAGACAATCTTCTCTTTGCTTCTTGGAAGGACTTCCTCTCCTGCTCAGTCCATTTCCAACATGAATTCTTATTCAACAACTTATACAATGGTGCTAGCATAGAGGACATATTTGGAAGGAATTTTGCATAATACGTCAGCAAACCTATGAAAGACCTCAGTTCATCCGCATTCTTTGGCTCAGGAGCTTTCTCAATGGCTTCCAACTTCGTTTGCACTGGATGTAGCCCTTCTGCATCGATTCTATGCCCCAGATATTCTACTGACGTCTGCATGAACGAGCACTTCGAGGGATGTAGCTTGATACCAGCTTCCTGCAAAGTACACAACACTTTCCTCAGATTCCTTAAATGATCCGAAACAGAGCTGCCTGTTATCAGCAAGTCGTCTAGGTAGCACAACGCATTTTCATGCCCTTGCAAGAGCTTGTCCATTTCTCTCTGAAAAATTGATGGAGCTGACGCTACCCCAAAAGGCAGTCTCGTGTACCTGAACAAACCTTTATGAGTGTTAATTACCAATAAGTCCCTGGAAGCTTCATCCAATTCCAATTGACAGTACGCATCCGATAAGTCGATCTTTGAAAAAGTCACTCCCCCTGAAAGACGAGCGAACAAATCCTCGACTTTGGGTAACGGATACCTCTCGAGATCTGTCGCAACGTTAGCGGTGAGCTTAAAGTCACCACACAGTCGGATCCTACCGTTCGCCTTTAGGACTGGTACTACAGGTGTCGCCCATTCCGATGACGACACTCGTTCCAAAACTCCTAAATCCAAAAGTCTACTTATTTCTTCTTCTACCTTCTTCTTATAAGCGTAAGGCACGGGACGAGCCTTGAAGAATTTCGGTGAAGCACAGTCTTTTCTTTTCAGACGAACCTTCACATTTTTCAGCTTCCCGAGGCCCCCCGAAAACAGTTCTTGATGTTCATCCAAGACGGCCTGCAAGTACCGTGACGAAGATTTCACGTCAACCTGGATCGCGTTTGTAGAGATAGCCGGATCAATAGTGCACAATACCCCTAGTTCGCGGATCCAGTTTCGTCCCATCAAGATCACGGAACACTGATCCACCACCAGGATCGGAAGCATTTCACATTTGGATTCGTACTTCACAGAAACATCCATTGTGCCCACTATCTTCAGACTATGCCTTGTAAAAGATCTGAGCTTTATACGAGTGTCTTTCAAAGGTGGAAATCGACATCGGTGCTTCTTGAACATCGAATAAGGCATCACCGAAAAAGGTGCTCCCGTGTCCACCTGCATTACCATAGGTAGCCCTTGAATCACGACTTGCACAGTACAAGGTGGTGGGAAATCAGACATCGAGTTCAACGTCAACACATCGAACGCCGGAGACGAGTTATCCAGCTGGTCGACTTGATTCACTCTGTTCGCACAACGTCCTTGACCTTTGAGTCCAACACTCCATCTGTTCTTCACTGACTTGCATACTCTGGCTAAGTGTCCCGTCTTCCCGCATGAATGGCACGTACTCTTGGCAAACTTGCAAGTTGAGGACTTGTGTCCACTTGCACCACAAGCATAGCAGGAAAACATAACCTTGGCTTGTGACGTGTGATGACTTAGTTCCATAAGTCATGCATTGTAGTGCAGACTTTCTTTTAGAAGGGAAGGTGTTATATATGTTATATATGTGTTATATTTATATGTATGACTTGGCAACAGCGCATAGCGCGAGCTTAAATGAGCGCGCGCCGTTCGATTGCTGTGGGATTCGAGTTCTAGCGGCCATGGCAGTCGGTTGTGTTTCTCCGTAGCTATTGTACTAATGTTGGAATAAAGCGTATTTATGCTATTGTGTAATTCCGAATGCTCCTCCAGTCTGACTCTTATAAATGTCTAGTGAGAGACATTTCAGTTGCCGTGAGCGGAACACATCTGACAGGCCTGCGAGCATATAGACCAATATCTCCCAAACGTCTGTACACGGTTTGCCTTGAAACTGTGGTACCCGTGGCTGCAGATAGCTGACGAGACAGGTCGGATGCTGTGCTCGTCTGCTTCTTTTGGCAGTTACTGCCAAATACCGGTCTTCATTCGGCGTTGTAACTCGGGGGCGACCTGTACTTTAACGTCTACTGACATTTCCGTTATCTTGGGATCGTTGCCTAAGCCACTAAGATGACACTTTGGGCAATTCCAAGTTCCTCGGATACTTCCATCTGAGTACGCCAACATTCCAGGCGGCCGATAATTCTACCATGTAAAAAATCATCCACATGCGTCCTCTGTGTCATAACTATTCGCTTATGGCACCGAGTGCCTTACTGAGTGCCCTCTTGTGAACAATTTCACTTCTTTGCCACCATTCCTTATATACCCCCCTCTTACACTCTCGTTTTTGTGACGTACTATCGGCATCATCTGGTGGCTTCCTGAAATTTGCATATCATTCTTGCAGATGTGTGTGATAATTCTACAGGTGAAATTTTTACTTTAGATTTCGATTTCCGTGTGATTCTGAATTTTCCTTAATTTATGGACATGAGTGTATATAAAATTGATTTTCTGTGTGTGTCTGTGTGTGTATGTTCCCTATACAAATCTACAATTTTAGATCGATCGTCGCCAAATTTTGCATATATACCAAATGGAACCCGACTTGAACGATAGGCTACTTTAAAATTTCGTCAGACCAGGGCAAATGCCCCAAACGGACAAAAAACTGTCTGGCAACAATGGTTTTTGGGCCTCAACAATCACTTTCCGAACGTTTACTGTGGTTACTGTGGTTCCCTAGCAATGCGTTTCAGACGTGTATATCATTTTACAAGGGTTTGTCACTTCTTTAATCCTGTTAGTATGTGTATATTTACAATAGTTTATGCCTTTATAATGGTTTGCCACATTTTCAATACTCCCAGAAATGAGGTTTTTTGAATGACGTCGTAATCACCATCAGCATCGCTTTTTAGGGTCAGGAAAAGGGTGATCCTCATAGAAATCAGTGTTAAAATTGCCGATTTTACTGCAGAAATGCGGAAATTTGGCGGGTTGTCCGTGAATTCTCGATTTTTGAAATATTCAGTTCGCTTAGAGATAAACGAAGCCCAGGAGATTAAATATGAAGTAATTAGCCGGACCTACTTTTGAGCTGGATATTCATGCAATAACATTGATTTCAACTTTTTATTTACATCTTCTCAAGCTCGAAAATGAAAATGTGTCTGTATTTGTCTTTCAATATTCAACTGCATAAATTCATATACTTTAGGTTGTTTTTGAAATTAATTATGGTCCCTTGGAAAGTACATGGAAGAAATTCTACAGCTTTAACTAAGCATTTTTGGAAGCTGAAACAGGTAGAAATAGATAACTTCTATCAAGGGTCAAGTGGGGTTGAGGGGAATCGAAATACTCAGCGTCCAAAAAGTCCCATTGAAGAAAACCCAGGCAGCGCCGGGTATTATAGCTAATAAATTATAATTTAAACGTCTTCATTTTTATCATTATCATTTCCCCCTTTTCGTATTCATTTTAAAAACAAAATTTACTGAAATATTTAACTTTTCTTCTCGATTCCCCCTCCCCCATTTCGATTTATTTCCCCCCCCCCCCGCACATGAATTTTTATTTCATTTTCATATACCTCTCATGACGAACTGAATTGTGAAATGTATTCATGATATATATCGATCGGTTTCTTTTTTTGTTAAATAGAAGCTGTTGAAATTGAATTGAATTTTTCTTTTTCTGGTCTTCTTTACCAGTCTCACAGGAAAGTGATCAATATGACCGGCTTCGCATACCGCGCGAGGAAAAAATTTACATACACAGTATACGCCCTTGTATATATTCATGGCGATGCGCACACATTGTTCATACGCCATTGATATCGGAGAGTCCTTTTCCAAGACGAACCTTTTCTTATTCATCACAATTCCTTTGTATGTATATATATATATTCATATCATTTATTATTCCCACTGCTTGTGATATTTCCTATTGCTGGAATCTCGCTATGAATAATGCGGGATATATATCACGTTTTCATATACATTGTATCTTACGTTATTGGGTTTTACGGTAAAAAAAACTGTATTTTTCTAGAAAAATATTCAAAGAAAAATATGAATTAAATGTTAATCAATTTGATAATCGGTTTAAGAAATTGATAACTCACAATGGAACGTGGTTTTGAAAGTAGTTATGTTACGGTAAATGTGATTAATTGGTAATTATACAAAATAACCGGTTGATATGCATACTTACCTATCGTGTTGGTAAGTTTGATAAATTTATCACTTTTACCAGGTATGCACAATACCCTAGCGTCGTCGGTAAATTTGATAAATACTGAATTATCATTTTTACCGGAGATTATGAATAATGACCAATTCTCGTTCGTAAATTCGATAAATATTTGATATTTATCTGTGATTATGCATAATACCCTAGTGTCATTGGTGAATTTTATAAATATGAAAAAATTCCAAATGAGTTTAGTATGCGTGATGAATATAGCCGGACCCCGATATAATGAAAATACATTTTACGATCGTACTCCGATATAATGATATAATACATATGAATTATCATGTATATAGTGTGTCATATAGTATGATTTATCATGTTTGCCAGCGACGCGACGCTCGAGTATTATGCATAACTGCCAGTAAAAGTGATAATTTTTTAGTGCGTTTCAAATTCACCAAGGAAGCTGGGCTACTGTGCATATAATCACCGGTAAAAGTGATTAATTCAGTGAAGTTCATCAAATTTACCAAAATGCTCGGCGTTTATGCATGATAACCGCATAAATTAATGTAAGTAATTAATTTCAAAATTTTTGATACTTATAAATTGATGATTTATTTTGATGACAAACATCGCCACCAGAGGGCGTATTATTTAGAAAACACTTGTATTATGCTATGCTGGTGCATTTTGGTCGACGTCACGCAGCAGCTGTTATAAAACCCAGAAACATTCGCGGAGCTTTCTGATCTTAAATACCTGGTGTTAAAGAAAGCGATGAAAGTCAATACAACAAAACAATACATACGCTATGCAGCTATTAGGGACGCACTTGGTCCGTTTTGGAGCGTAAAAAAAAAAAAAATCCCAGTCTACAATAAACAACACGCTCTTGATTTGACGTGGAACATGTATTCTACTTAGGCTGACCATATTTCCTCGAGAGAAACACGAGAAATTGGGATTCCAAGTACGGGAAAATACGGCTCATCTCCAATTATCGCCAAGAATGACGCCAAAAGTGAACAAAATTGCCAAATATTGCAGAAATTACGTAAAAATCGCAATGGCGGAGAAATTCAGAAAATTGCAGTGGATTAAAATGAATTCCACGAAATAAAACTTTTTCACCAACATTAATGCACTTATTTACAATTGTAATTATTATAATATAATTTATGAGTTGAAAAATAATTTCAATCTTTGACTTCAATAAAGAATAAAAATCATAGTAGGCGTCATGTAAAAAACGGGGAAAACCGGGACACTTTTGCCAAAAAGTCGGGACAGGCAGAAAAAAGGAAAAAAAATCGGGACTGTCCCGGAAAATGAATACGGGACGTATGGTCACCTTAGTTGTGGGGTCACCAATTTTACGGGGGAAGAGTGTAGCTAAATGCGTAATTTATAATAAAACGCCCTCTGACGACGTTTGATTTTTCTTTTTGCTGATAAAATTCCAATCCCCTTTAATAACTCCTTAACTGTTAAATTAACAGTTTCATTTACTTTTTAAATTTGATCGAAAAACTGTATTGCATTATTTTGTGTTAATTTTATTTTTTTTTAAGTATAATGTGTTTTTAAATTAATATTGTAGAAATTAACATTTTTAATATTGCAAATATTCGAACAAATGGTATTCCGTCGTATCTAAACGAACCGAAACCAGTCAGAATGACCGGAGGTTGATAAGGTTACTTTATTTTAAGTGTAGATATGGGCGTAGATAAATACAAATACAACGCCACAACAGGCAAATTGCCCAACCAGGTGGCTGACTTAAGAATATCATGGATCCCCGAGCCATTTTTTGGACGCCCTACCTAGTACTGCTACACCACACATGCACCCCGCCCACACTCCCCCCCCACCCCCCGCGGAAACCCCAACGAATCGGTACATGCGGGAATGTACGTGTAGTGAAACCTGACGTGAAGTTTTTTTTTGTTTTTGTTTTTCTGTAATGCTCGTTATGTGTAGTGCTGCCATCTGCCACCAGTTTTTCTAACTATGAGTGAAGTGTTATGATTGAATGATTTATCGTCGTAGGACTGTTGCTCTCTGTGGCGAGACTTTTTAACGGGGAGATCGGCTCGCACTTGCGCCTTGAAGTTGGGAACCACAGAAAACCAACTTCAGCCGACCACCACTGTGGGGTTCGAACCCGGATCCTCGCATCACGAGTCCGGCACTATAACCACTCGACCACCACAGCGGCCAAGGGGTCATTCAAGTATTACGTCAGCATCGAAGGGGGGAGAGGGTTTCGGATTTGCTGACTTTTGATGACAAGGGGAGGGGTTTGAAGGTTGCTTACGTCATCAACCACCATTTTTGAAGATATGAAATATTCTAAGGTGCTGACGGGGGGGGGGGTCAAAAAATGGCTAAAAATCTGCTTACGTACTACTTGAATGGCCCCTAAGCATTGGAATATTAAAACGAAGTTTTTGAAATGAATTTTATAATCAAATATAATTTTTAACGTCTTCGTTCCACAGACATGCACATGTGTATCTATTTTTTAAAGGTTTTTAATATTTCTTTTTTCAAGTAAAGACTTGGCATATGCGTAAGTTTACCGACCTAATTAAATAACAATCAACTAATTCATTTACAATCAATCGGAAAAAAAAAATTTTAAGGGCAGTTTTCGGCTCAGGTTTGAAGAAGTTAATTTACCTACCTAAAAGTTCCTCGTCGCATAACTAGTAAAACAAAAATATGTACATTCTGAACATTATAATTGCAATTGTATTCACACTTTCTACACTTTTCAATACCTTCATTACATTAGAGCAGCGGTCCTTAACCGGTGCTCCGCGGAGGCCCAAGAGCTCCGTGTGCACCTCCCAGAGGCTCCGTGGTGACTCGAGGAAAATATAATGAATCAGTAAATTTGATAGATATGTAAATAAGAGAGACTTACAAGGTCCTGCCATAAAAATTATGCACCAAAAGAGCTCCTCGAGTCAAACAGGGCTCCGCCATAGAAACTATATTCTGAAAAGGGCTCGACGAGTCAAAACAGGTTGAGAACCTTTGCATTAGAGGGAACACATTTTCCCGCATATAGATTTTTTTACAGATTTCATGGCGGGCCCTGTCATCGCTTTTTTTCCTCCTGGTGCAGTAGCGTTTGTTGTCGTTGTTAGAAAAATTATTTTTCCTGAACGAATAAAAACGGCGTCTTTAAGCCTTTTAGCTAATTTCAACGAGAACGAAACTAACTTTCCCAGCTTTATTCATTATGTCTACAAATCGACCAAGCATTTCTTGAGTCGAATGTTGTGGAAAACGCACACTGGCAAATGAATGATATGGCTGCAGAATGCTTTTGAGTCATTTGATCAATCGCTATACTTCGTTTCGTTGAAAAACTCGATGGTTTCGGAGATTTTTTTTTTTCACACTTTGAGAACATACATTTTAAAGCATTGAACGTAGTAAAATAATATTTCCAAAAAAAAGAAAGAAAAAAAACCACTAAATATGTCTTTATGTGTAAACGTATCAAACTTGTTTCATATCAAGGGGTCGCTGGTGAATTTCACGTGAAATTTCTTTCCGATCTTTTATTATTATTATACCTAGCAAATTAATGTTATTCTGTTTGGCTTTTCCCCATCACGTACTCAAATTTCCACTAGTCTTCAGATAAGATTCAATGATTTGCGTCACTACATTTACCCGAAGTGAGCATATCTATATTAGCTGTAATTTTATGCTATGATTCGATGAAATATATAACTTTACCATTCAAATTCACTGGTGATGGGTGATGGTTTTTCTACGTATAACTAAAACTATCTCTCTTGGCTGATTTCTTCCTTTTTTTTTAATTTATGATACTTGGACAGCGTCATACTTAAGCGTTTTTAAGTAAAGTCGTGAAATTTTAACATTCTAAGCTATCTGTTCACCATGAAAATCTAACGAGGAGATCACAAATGATCAAAATGACCGCTGTAGTCCTTCAGTATCAAGTAAAACTTTATTTACTGCAAGTAAAACAATAAGGTTTCCCTGTGAAAGTTGTCTTTTTTCCTCTACGTGAACGCCTAACAGGGAAGTCACATTTACGGTTGTGCATATAAAAAAGAAAACTACCTTTAGTACCATTTAGTGAGCAACTGTCGCCATCTATACAACTAATTTGGTGTGAAAATAGAAGAGATAAGGACAAATCAGTTACTGTCCTAAAACAGCTCACGTACAAAACCAGGCAAGGGGTTAATCTATAAAATTTCTGAATTTTCTTATCACTGGTTTCGGCCGTAGACGGCTTTTAACAGAAATAGGGTTCTTTAATTATGGATATTCTGAATAGAAAGAGAGACCAATGTAGATCAAACTTGGAAAATAACACGTACATAGTGATATACATTTAAAATCACTATTTAATAAAGTTCTGTGTCTATAACTAATGACATTAGAAAACAAATAATTGATGGAAATTGAAAAATAATACAATTTCACAGGTTTTTAGCATTTCAGAAATGCGAAAAAAAAACCGTGATAAATTTATGCGTCTGATATTGAAATAGTTTTAGACATAAATATTAGGGAATAATAATTGATTAAAATTGAAATAAATGAAATAATTTGAAGTGCTTTTTAGCATTTCGGAAATGGTAAAAAATTCTGACAAATTTTCAATTATTTCCTAGTACATACTTCATTTCAGTTATTTTTAGATATTTTATTATTTTTCAATCATTTTCCTCCTGTTCTCAAAAATATTATTTGAATAAACCATAGTTAACCCTTAACTGGCGTTGTGAAAATTCTGTGCGTAACTGGCGTCGTCCGATCATTTTAATCCCAGCAAGTATCAATGCATATTAAAAATCAACGAAAAGAGTCTTCATAAAATACAAATACAAATACAACGCCACAACAGGCAAACTGCCCAACGAGGTGGCTGACTTAAGAACATCATGGATCCCCGAGCCGTTTTTTGGAGGCCCTACCTACTACTGCTACACCACACATGCACCTCCCCCCGCGGAACCCCCAACGAATCGGTACATGCGGGAATGTGCGTGTACGTGTAGTGAAACCTGACGTGAAGTTTTTTGTTTCTCTGTAATGCTTGTTATGTGTAGTGCTGCCATCTGCCACCAGTTTTTCTAACTATGAGTGAAGTGTTATGATTGAATGATTTATCGTTGTAGGACTGTTGCTCTCTGTGGCGAGACTTTTTAACGGGGAGATCGGCTCGCATTTGCGCCTTGAAGTTGGGAACCACAGAAAACCAACTTCAGCCGACCACCACTGTGGGGTTCGAACCCGGATCCTCGCATCGCGAGTCCGTCACTATAACCACTCGACCACCACAGCGGCAAAAGCAATAGGTTTTGTTACATGACTTCGTTCATCCGTCAAAAAATTAATCCAAATTCAAATTTCCTTTATTTAAGATTTTTAAACACAGTTACAAAACATTTAGGAGCTAAGCAAGCTTGTGAGCCCACAAAACAATATCTGATACATATCTGTCGGCATAAATAATAACGAAAGAAAAAAACACACATACATATAACACCAAGAAATAAGAATGGAATTGATAAACAAAAACATTTGGCATTTAGCAGCGTATGCAAGATAAAAGAAGATTACATTACAATATGAAACAGATAATTTAAATCTTCTTGAGTTAACAACCAAGATTTTAAATTGATAAAAAAAGATTTACATGAAGATTGTTCTTTTATTAACTGAGGAAGTAAATTAAATATTTTGGGAGCTAAATAAAGGAAAAATTTTTGGAAACGAGTTTTATTTGGCCTTGGTACCTGTATAGTATGACGTCTAAATTGCATTCCAGACTTATGTAATTTCAGATTGAGATGACCACTTCTTTTATAAAACATTTTTAAACTTTTT
Organism: Pholcus phalangioides; assembly: GCF_987345545.1. Lineage (NCBI taxonomy): Eukaryota > Metazoa > Arthropoda > Arachnida > Araneae > Pholcidae > Pholcus > Pholcus phalangioides. The sequence continues at coordinate 14,419,015 of NW_028301601.1, read as the reverse complement.
TAAACGTACTGATGTTGCAGAGGGAGTAGCTTTAATTGATTGAAAAGTGGAAATGTATGCGTGAGTCTTATTTTTACTCAGAATGATACGGATGAAGGACTTCTGTGTGACAGAAAGTGAAGAAAGATTGCTGAAGTACGTCCCACCCCAACATGTAATGCCGTAACTCAATCTAGATTCTACTAACTCAAAATAAAGAAGTTTTAAAATGGATTGGGAACATTTATTCCTGATAAAATAAAATTTCCTAATGTTCCGATTTAATTCTACACTCAAATAATTAATATGTGTTTTCCAGGATAGTTTTGAATCTAAAAAAATCCCTAAATACTTAAAGGTGTTTACTCTATTTACAACTGTGCACATACAATCCGAGATACAGCCATCTGTCACACTATGATATTTTAGGACACCGAAGTCATCGAAAGTACCAGAACCAAATAACATATATTTAGTTTTATCTATATTTAATTTTAAATTATTATTTCTAAACCAGATATTTATTGAGTTAAGATCATTTTGCATGTTATTCCTCAAGTTGATTGAAGAGCTTTCAGAGTAACAAAGAGCTAAATCATCAGCAAAAGCAGTGATTTTTCCTTTCAAATTAAAGTTACACAGGTCATTTATATATATTAGGAATAAAATAGGTCCAAGTACTGATCCTTGAGGTACACCAGATGTAATTTGTCTTTTAGAACTCAAAACGGAATTTACTTTCACACTTTGAACTCTGTTAGTAAGACATGTTTTGAAAAATTTAAGTGGCAAACCCCGAATTCCTGCATATTCTAGTTTGGTTAGAAGAATACTATGATTCACGGTATCAAAAGCTTTGCTGACATCTAAAAATAATGACGCAACTTTACAATTATTGTTATCTGTATATATTATTATTCACTAAATAATATTTCAAATTTCTTTAATTATTTTCTCAAAAATTGTCTTTTATTAAGACACGCATTCAAAAGAAATAAGATACATGACTTTTGGATTTTTAAAAAAAATTATATATTAAGTTTTTAACTCAATTTTCTCATGATTTAAAAAATGAACACATATGATCGAAATATACTCGGAAAATAAAATTTGCAAATTAAAATAATATTTATTATATTTTCAGAAGCATCAAAATTAGTCTTATTCTAGGTCAGAAACGCAGAGTCCTTACAAACACCATCATGACATGTTGATCACACATAGGGTGACCATACATCCCGTATTTCCCCAGACAGTCCCGGATTTTTTCTTTTTTCTGACCGTCCCGACTTTTTGGCGAAAGTGTCCCGGTTTTTCCCGTTTCTTGTATGACGCCTACTTGGATTTTTATTCTTTATTGAAGTCACAAAGATTGAAATTATTTTTGAACTCATAAATTATATTACAATGATTACAAATATAATAAGAACATTAATCTCCCATACTTATCTTGGTGAACGTTTCTGTTTCGTGGAATTCATTTTAATCCACTGCAGTTTGCTGTAATGCTTAATTTCCCACCATTGCGATTTTTCCGTAAAATCTGCAATATTTGACAAATTTCACTTTTGCCGTCATTCTCGGCGATATCCCGTATTTTCCTGTATTTGGAATTCCGATTTCCCGTATTTCTCTCAAGGAAATATGGTCAGTCTAATCACACACATCTTACGTATAACAAGTCTATCCTCATGGTCACCTCGGATATGCGATTTTTCATCACTAATTTGAACTTCACGGTTCAGCCGTTGGCCACCCCTGATATAGAGGGAAGAAAAAGTATAATAACATCATAAATTTGTCAAACACGCGTAAACAATTATCTTGAAAGTTACTGAAAATAAGATGATCCAGATGTGCATTTCTTTCTCAAGCGGTGGCTAGACGAAGAATGCGTAGGGTCATAATGGCCCCACCACGGCAGTTAAGGGTTAATTAAATGTTATCAACTTTTTTTGGTTTTAACAAATTTTATTGTTCTTTATTTGGAAGTCTTCGAACTATGTCTCATTGTTTGGAAAATTTTAATCGATTTAATACCGTTTCCTGGTACGAGGAGCCACGTCAGTATTATTTGTAATGGGGGGGGGGGCAACTTGATTTTTTAGTGAGAGCAATCAAAACTTCTCAAAAATCATATTTAATGCAAAAATAATTTATGCGAATTAATGAAAAGGACATATTCATTAAAAATAATTTCATTAATGAAAATTGATATTTTATTTGGAAAAAACGAGAGAATTAATGAAAAATCCCAGGTCTAATGAAAAAATACTTTGAGGAATAATAAAAATTAATATTTATCAAATAAATGATAAATAAAATGTAGGGCTGTCGATTTGACTCGGAGCCCCCGTGACCCTGTTGGATCCGCCGTCAAACCGAAAGATACCCAGGCCACATCGCCAAATGGCAATATCGGCTCATTGTCCACACGGACTGGATACCTCTGGAAATTTATTCATAAAAAAAGCATACATTAAAAAATATACATTACAATCATAACAACTATAAAATCATAATCTAAGTACAAAATCAATTGCGAGATCACAAATCTACGTATACAATCGGAAATCAAGCATATAATCCTATATATTCCATATTAAATCTTAATTCGAATATGAAGTCCTAAATCACATATTGAAATCAGTAATAAACCAGATAAAATTCATAATCGATTTCATCCTCAATTTAAATCGTTCGATTTCCATGACATTATACTGGTCTTGTGCTATCAGTCAGTCTTCTTTGTAGTTGATCAGTTTCTTTTTTTCTTTGTGAACGGCGATGTTGCGCAGTTTATGCTTGTGCTATTGGTTGATATGGCGCCTGTGGGATCACTTCGTCTTCATTGTCTTCTATCCATCTAATTATTTTCTTGCCTTTATTTATTCTACTTTTGTTTTTAAAAATCTCTCTGATCCAGAGTGTGGCATTTTCAGTAGCAGGAACAGCCCCATGCTTTACATGTGCAGTTAATTTACATGTTGTCAAGTAATGGATGGGAGTGCCGATTTCACCACAAAGGCAATGATCTGTTTCTCGTTTTTTGAATCGGTGAAGGTAATTTGGAAAAGGTCCGTGATTGGTTGTAAAAAATACAAGTTCTCTGCTCCAATTTTTTGCATGGTATGAAACTTTTGGTACTATTTTGTGGACACTTCTTCCAGTTTTGGCATCATTCCATCGGGTTTGCCATAGATTGAGTATTTCTTTTCTTGCCATTTGTTTCGCTGTTGATGATGGTAATAATATTTTAATTAAATGTGCGCCATTGATTGTCGCTGCTTTGGCTATTGCGTCGGCTTCTTCGTTTTCCCACTCACCCACGTGCGCTTTGATCCAAGATATGCGAATTTGTGGGTTCTTGTGGAGGACCTGCCGAATTTCCCTAGCCATAGCATGGATGGTCATCGGGTTCTGTATTGCATATATACTTGAAAGGCTATCGCTATAGATTATAGTTGCTTGTTGGAATTCTTGAGCTTTTATGGTTGGATCCGCCCGTTAAGACGCCACTGTGTGATTGAGATAGCTCGTTACGACTTATTGGGCTTCATGGAAATTTTATCTTTGGCCCGCGCATTGTCTCGAAGGTTGAAACTCTCTGTTTTAGACCAGGTTAATAGTCTTTCGCGCTTCTTCCACGAAGATAGAAGATCCCTTTCAAATAAATAAATGAAAAAAAAAAAACTCACTTTTTTTTGCAGATAGTTTTTCCAATTTTTCAAATTTTTTAAGTTTTTTTAAAAATATTTTCAGATTTTTCTATGTCGTGCTACATCAATTTTCTATATATTTTTTTTAATTCAATACAAAAATGTATTCCTCTTACAATTCGCCGCTGTGGTGGTCGAGTAGTCATAGTGACGGACTCGCGGTGCGAGGATCCGGGTTCGAACCCCACAGTGGTGGTCGGCTGAAGTTGGTTTTCGGTGGTTCCCAACTTCAAGGCGCAAATGCGAGCCGATCTCCCCGTTAAAAAGTCTCGCCACAGAGAGCACTTTCACTACACGTACACGCACATTCCCGCATGTACCGATTCGTTCGGGGTTCCGCGGGGGGGGGGGGTTGCATGTGTGGTGTAGCAGTAGTAGGTAGGGCCTCCAAAAAATGGCTCGGGGATCCATGATGTTCTTAAGTCAACCACCTCGTTGGGCAATTTGCCTGTTGTGGCGTTGTATTTGTATTTGTAATATTCAAAATTCATTTTTTTCCTTCAATTTTTCAATTAGAAGAAAATATATTGAAAAGTCATTGAAATTTTATATTTCATTTGACCTATCATTGTTTACTGATAAAAGAAGACTGTTGAAGAAAGCGATAAGGGATAGTAAAAAGCAAGTTGAATCTAGGTTGGCAGATAACATTGGCTCTGACCCAAAATCATTTTTTCGATACGTCAATAATGGATGTAAGGGGACAGTTGGCCCCCTCTCGATAGGAGGCTCAAAAGTAGAGAGCAATGTAGGCATGTGTAGTGCTTTCAATGACTTTTTCGCGTCGGTTTTTAATGGAGATAATGATATTCGATATACGGGTGTTGCATGGGGTAATAAAACGCTCAACGATATTCAAGTGGAGGACGTGGAGGTCCTAAATCTTCTAAGAAATGTATGTGCAAGCAAAGCACCAGGACCAGATGATATCTATCCCAGGGTTCTCAGGGAAGGTGCTAATGAATTGTTGGGGCCAGTCGCACAGATATACAGGAGTAGTGTTGCTGAGGGTATCGTCCCGAGAGATTGGAAACTGGCTAACGTTGTTCCGATATTTAAGAAGGGTAGTAGAGAAGTGGTGTCTAATTATCGTCCAGTGAGTTTGACGAGCTCCCTCTCGAAAATTTTGGAAATTATCATCAAAAGGCAGTTTTTGAAGTGGATAGACGAGAATAATGTATTGTCGGATAATCAGCATGGGTTCAGGAAGGGGAAGTCATGTGTAACTAACCTCCTTTGCTTCTATGATTACGTGACTAAGGCTTTGGGTAAGAGCAAAAATGTCGACGTTGTTTACCTTGATTTCCAGAAGGCATTCGATCGGGTCCAACATGGGAAACTCTTGAAGCGTTTACACGAGATTGGAATAGGGGGCAACTTGCTGAATTGGATAGAATCGTGGTTAAGAGATAGGTCGCAACGAGTTATGGTGAACGGGGAATTCTCTGGTTGGACAGACGTCACAAGTGGAGTTCCTCAGGGAAGTGTCCTTGGCCCCATACTTTTTTCACTTTTTATCGACAAACTCGATCAGGGTATCGATGGAATTACTAGCAAATTCGCAGATGATGTGAAGCTAATGGGGGTAATCGGAAATGAAAGCGATAGGGAGTTGCTCCAGACCAACTTAAACAAGATTGCAGCATGGGCAAATGAATGGAGCATGACGTTTAGCGTAGATAAGTGCATGGTCGCTCATTTTGGTTCGAACAACCCACGGTTCTCTTACGAGTTGAATGGTGTCACTATCCCGGATGCAACTAGAGTCACCGATTTGGGAATTCTCATTGACGAGCGACTTAAGTTTTCTGAACATTGTTCAGCGGTTGTCAAAAAAGCGAATAGAATGCTTGGTCTCATTTTCAAAAAGGTCTCTTCGCGTTCTCCTAAAGTCATTCTTCCGCTTTTTCGAGGCTTAGTTCGTCCTGGACTGGAGTATGCTGTAAGGTTTTGGAGACCATACCTACAGAGGGACATAGACTTGGTTGAAGGGGTGCAGAGAAGAGCTACGCGTGTCCTTATTGGCACACAGGGCTTGAGTTATGAAGAAAGACTTCATTTTTTGAATATGTTTACATTGGATGAACGCAGGTGTCGAGGAGATATGATCGAAGTGTTCAAAATTTCCAATGGGATGGATAGGATGGACCATGAACTTTTAGTACACCGCCAATCGACTGCTTTTACAAGGGGACACCAGTATCGATTGGTGAGGGACAATGCAAGGTTATGGTGTCGCAGGGAATTTTTCTCCAATAGGGTTGTTAATAAATGGAATAGCTTACCCCCGGAGGTAGTAAATTGTAACACAATTGACACGTTTAAAAAGAAATACGATAAACATGTTGGGGTAAATCGAGAAGCTATCCATTCTTAGAATAAGACAACCATAAGTATTCTTTATGGGCAATGTATAATATTTTATCATGTGTATATATTGTTTGTAATTTGTGTTAATTGCATTTTTAATTGGGTTGCTGTATTTTTGAAACATATGACAACCATATTTTTATGGGCATCTTTTTATCAGCCACCTCGTTGGGCATTTTGCCTGTTGTGGCGTTGTATTTGTATTTGTATTTGTATAAATTAAGAAAGAAACTAAAATTTATTATAATAATGACGGTTTTTTTTTAGTCGTGAATAATGCGAGTTCCTTCGAAAAATTAATTTCGGAACTTATTAAAAATTTATTGGTTTTCAATTTACCAGAAATCCTTCTATTATTTGAAACGATAATTACCTCCTACCTAATTTACATAAGTACTTTGAAATCGACTATCACTCGAAATCGATAGAAGTTTCTTTTGAACTTCCAACTAAATTGCAGTTTAATATGCAATCAATCTATTTGCTTCTTCTTCGCGATCTTGGAAATGTTTAGGGTTGAATGTGTGTCTATATACCCGATGGGTAAAAACATAGATAAGAATGTACCTTCATAAGTTTCCCGGTATCTCTAAGGCCGGGATCATAGTATAAAAGTTTGATAAAATAACTTTTACAAAATTTGAAAAAAAAAACAAAACTGATAAGACTATTGGTTACATTCCCATACGCTTTCCTGTTGCATTTTCGAAGTTTTATAAACGAACTTTTACAAAACTTTTATAGAGTAATGCCCGCTTAATATAGTTGATTACATCTTAAGCAGGACCGGAACTAGGATTTCTGCCGGCCGGCGGTAAACATGAATTTGCCGCCCCAACAACTTTAAAATTCGATAATTTTATATAAAGGTGTTCTTCATTCCCACCTAAAGCGGCCACCCGGGACAGTTGCTCCCCTTCCCCCCTCTAGTTCCAGCCCTGCCTTGAGAATTATAAATTTTATTTGAATATGGATATTTTCAGATATACAGGGTGTTCTGTAATTGCTAGTATGGCCTTTATCTCTTCAACCGTCCATCTAAGAGGTATGATTCCAACTTAAAAAAAAAAATGCTGAACAAGGCGTTCAAAAATTACCCTGTACCAGCTTTGAGAGTGAAAATACAGTGTGCCACAACATAAAAAAAATCTAAATTTTCATAGCGTTCCCCCCTGTTCCAACTTCCAGCTGAAAAGTGGTTGCCCTGGCTCTCCTGATGAAAAAAAAAACATGTTTCTAAGTGTAATACTCACAGAGAGTGAGAGTATTCGAAACACGGAGGGGGAATTTGGAGAAGAACAGCTTTAAATGTGGGTGAAACGGGGTTTCCCGCATTTAACGTATCGGAAAGTTGGAGCACAGGGAGACCGTATAGAAATTTAAATTTAATTTTGTGACACACTGTATTTTCGCTCTCAAAACTGGTACAGGGTAACTTTTTCAACACGTCTGTTGAGCAGTTTTTAAACTGGAATCACATACCTCTACGACGGACGGTTGATGAGATAAGGGCCGTGATATAGCCCTTGCAGGACACCCTGTATATTAATTTGAGCGTAAGTTTAATTAATTTGAATAAAATTTTTCATTAACTCATTCATTCATTTGAATATAATTTTTCGTTTATTTACAAAATCGAATATAAGTTTAAATACTTTGAATACAAGATTGAATAATTTGGAATATAATTTTCATTAATTTTTATTATTACAGAAATATGAAATATGTACACATACACAACATATATACAAGCATATACAGACATGTGTAACACACACTTTGGACCTCGAGGGACATGAATCTCCTTCCAGCAGGTCTATGAGGGTTTCTCTGTCGATAAACCCTTGAACGTAATTTTTGATTTGTTTATTTATTTGAATTTCAGTTTTATAATTTAAATTGTAATCAAAAATGAGTAACGTTACAAATATTATCATTCAAAAAAATATAACAAATTATTTTAATCTTATTTGAAATAATATTTTTACAAATATTAATTGTATTTTTTCCAAAATTTATCAACTAAAAAAAATTAAAATTTAAAATTTTTTTTAAAAATTATTTTTCGTGAAATGATAATTGGAAAGAAAAAAAAATTTTAACAAATTTTTGATACAATTTGTAGTAAATACAATTTTTTTTTTACGAAAGTCGAAATGTTCCAATATTGCGGGTGTATAAATGTGACTAAGTTTATTAATTTTCTTTCACGATAGTTTAAATTTTTCAATATTGTAAACGATTTTCAGTTTATTTTACCAATTTCAAGTTTCTCACGAAACAATTAAAAAAAAAAATACTTTAACGAGTAAATTCATGAATTTATGAGGGGGAAAAAAATTAGAAAATTTCGCTTCGGAAATTACTCCTAGTTCAGAATAAGCACTCTCACAGATTTACATCAGGAAAAATTTTACACGACAGGGGGAACTAAAAATTTCCCAGAAACGGAACCATCCAGTACAAGTAAAACTTCGTTTACTAATAAGTTTCATGTAGCGAAATTACGGTCCATTAAGGGGACATTAAACCAGACTGAGAGATAATGTGTGTCATCACCCACCGACTACGTCTAGTTTAAAAATGCCCGAAGTGTTAAAACCGACATAATATGCTAGCGAGGAAAATGACCGCAGTTTTAACTTGATATCGCTAACGTCGTCGACAACAAGACGTTTTCATGGAGAATAACAACATCAAGCGGCTTTTGTATATATACTATGTGTGTGAGTGTATCTACCCTTTCTCCTTAAAAATCCCATTATCGTTGGCTTAATCACAGTAGGCGTTTCCTTCAAAACCGCTGCCTACTTGAGACTGCACATGAAGATCGTAAAATCCTTTGATATTGCAGGGAATCCTTTGATATGTATTTGTGTTTCTTCGAGAACATGCCGCAGTCGTGAACCCACGTATTTGTTATTGTTAAAAATCGTCTGTGTGTCATGTATATTATTATTCTTCATAATGCAGAAAATCGGTATAGAGTTGCACCAACACCTAAACGCGAAGCTCGCGACGTCACTGAAGAAGGTCATCTCACCTACAGCAGCACCTCCTAGAGATAGAAGGCCTCTGCACTGTTTGCCATAAACGCCATTCAGACTACCCAGCAAGAGAGATTGCTACATTTTGAAACACAGAATCCTATTACGTTTCTTCTTATTTTGGCGTAGAATCTTCCTGATTGGCTCACAAATACCGCATAGTGATTGGATGCGGGGCATAGAAATCGCCAATTCTGGGCCCGAGATCATTTCTTTTCCTCCCAACGATGGCACGAACAGGGAATTTTTTTCCCCTGAATATTCTGAGGCAAAATGGACTACTTAGTGACGTCACAAGCAGACTGCGGAGGCCTTCTATCTGTAGGTGGTGCTGCCTATAGCCATTGAATCATAGGCAGGTGGAGATAGACTTGAAAGTCTGGGGGCACGATGATGATGTCAATTCATATATACGCAAATACATTAGATACATTAGATCGGTCGGCTTTATCTTTGACGCTGGGAGGGGGGCAATTCCCCCCATCCCCGTATCTCTGCCCATGCATTGGGTATACTACAAAAAAGGGTAAAGATGGCGCATGCGTCGACCTGCTACGTCCAATGGATTTAGGTGAAATTCTTCTTTAGTGACGGCACAAGCTTCGCGTGGAGGCCTGCTGTGGATGGTGTTGGTCGACAATCCTCCTCCTCCTCCTAATCAGAATACCGCCCGCCGCTCAGTCTCAACGAAGAGATGCAAGCAGGTGGTCAAAGTCCTGGAACATGCTTGAAATGTTGGCTTTACACTGGTTATTTATTCACAGGAAATTCAACATAGAAAAAAAAAAACTGCGATTATCAACAATTATACAGGTAATCTCATAAATTCGTAAATATATTAAGAATTCTAACGAATCGACAAATTAAAGAAATTGGTATACTTGAATTTGCTTTGCGAAACAGTTGTTTTCGTGAAGGGAGAGGGTAAATTTTTTGTCATTAAAAAAAATTAGTTGAGTTTCTTGTCGATAGAGGATGCTGCATGGAAGTCTTGCAGGAGAGATTGAGATTGAACTTTTCTTCAATTTACTCTGTCTCCGAAACGTTCATGAAGTTTCAGCCGGTGATTCGCGGCCGATTTGAAACAACTTCACGAATAGTGTTTCATCCACCAATTGTAATATTACAATGAAAACCTATTCGGCTCGCTACAATACGCTCGCATTCGCGCCCATCTCCCCTTTGAAAAGTCTCACCACAGTGAGCAACAGACTTACAAACAGTTACAAATGTATAATCCAATCATAACACATCTCTCACTCACTTCACTTCTGAAACATAGATGGCGGCACCGAAAAATCAAACACAACACTACATACTCACTCAGACTGTTAAGTACACGGTTATACTTCCGGCACAACTCACTAGGTAGTAAATCGCCCATAAATGGTGATAGACCTGAGTTGTGCTCGGTTTTGAAAGAAAGGAGTTGAGCTAAAATGAATGCGGAGATACTACATGTTCGTAATAATGGAGGAAACACCAGCAGCTCAACTCTTGGTGTGATATTGTCATTCGTCATAAACAGATCTACAATTAAAATTAGTATTGCTTCCTTCACTGCAATTTTAACGTGCACCGTTTCAATACTCCGAGTAATCATGCTTTCGGCTTAACACAGTTAATACTGATTACCTTGATTTAAACACGATTTCAATCTATTGGTACTTGTACAACCATTCCCCGAGAGCATAAAACGGCCATGGGCACGGAAGAATGGTTAACGGTCATTTCCACGTACGATAAAGCCACAAAATTCTCAGATTTCTTTCTCTCTCTCATCTGAGTATTCAGAATTCTTAAAGACTGAAGAGACACTCCCGTATTTCTTTCAAAAATGCTACCCAAACAATAACGATCCAAATATCCCGTCCATTGGACATAACAACCGTCTCCTCCAGGATATACCCGGAAAATCTTCGAGAACTTCTCAAAAGCAATATCCAGACGTGTTCATTTAAAAGCTACGGTGATGTTTGGTTATACATTCAGAAATCATCAGTATAAATCCTTTCCGAGTCATAAAAGTAATACCCAAACCATTTCGAAAGTCATGGACTTACGGGTCTTATCCGGAGCCATACATATTCCTCCTTCCTATTGGTTAGACACATCTCTCCTTCTCCCTCTCTCCTTATCCGGAAGAGTACTTTTCTTCGGGATACTGATATTCGGTATCCGAGAAGCATCTTCAAAAATTTAAAGATGCGTGAATGTTGCAAAAGTGGGGGAAGAGAAGAGAATGTTTTCCACGAAAAAAAAAAAAAAAAAAAACGGGAAAAATAGGGGTCATCATCATAACCCGGGCACGTTTTTTGGAGCGTGGTGGTGGTGGTTCGAGTACTGTCTGAGCCTGGGTCTTGTTCCGAGGGGGATTAAATTGATGGTACCCGATAATGTTCGCACGTGATACCCGCGAAATTATTGACGCGAGGAGAGACGCTATGGGAAACAGATTTTCTTATCCGGAGGAAAAGCCATTCCGGGTGGAGAGAAAAAAGAAAGCTATCTTTGCAAATGTCCTCTCCAAAAAACTCTAGGGTTCTTTAAAAAGTCCCGTTTTTTTTAAGTCCCAAGGAGAAAAATTCTTTCTTGCAGAAATACATTTCACGGATACTGAGCAACAGAATATTTATCGGATTTTTTTTTATTTGGATGGTATCCATAGGGCTTTTATTCTGCTTCGTTCCAAGTTCTCTCATATTATTTTTCTTGTTTTCTATATCATATCATTCGAGAACTTCACTCCGAGTTTTACAAGTCCATATGAGATAGATCTTGAATAGATCTTCGTGATTCTGTTCAGTGAATGAGTTCTCGTGATGAGTCATCAGAAGAAATGTCCGGTTCCGTCAATGAGTCTGTACTTCAATGTGAAAATATAAACTGGAGAAAGAAAGGAAAGAAACTTCAATTTTTTCGATGGAAATTGAGTCTGAAACTGATGCTAAAATAAATTCCAATATGGTATCCCGAATGCACTGGAGAAAATCGCTTTTAATAGCCGAAATGTTCTTGCTTTCACTTACGAGACGCTCATAAAGGATATTTTTTTCTGATAACTCAGGAGATGTAGTCTGAGGAAAGATTAATATAATATTTCAAAAGATGCGTTTCACGTCATTGTCAGTTTCTTCTAGTTCTTGGGTATAACCAGCACCTCCTAGAGATAGAAGGCCTCCGCAGTCTGCTTGTGAAGTCAGTTAATGGTCCATTTTCCCTCAGAATATGCAGAGGAATTCCCTGCTCGTGCCAGTATCATCGGTGTGAGGAAAAGAAACGATCGGGTTCAGAATTGTCGATTTCTATGCCCCACATCCAATCACTATGCGGTATTTGTGAGCCAATCTGGAAGATTCTACGCCAAAATAAGAAGAAACAAAATAGGATGCTGTACTTCAAAATGTGGCAAACTTGCTAGGTAGCCTGAATGACGTTTATGGCGAACACTGCAGAGGCCTGGTGATGGTGACGGTTTCCCTGCTCTCTCACAGTAGCTGGTTTCTAGAATCACTGTAGTTGCTGAAGCGCGACTCGTCAGAGACCATGACTCTGGATCACTGTTGCTGTTCCCAACGAATATGCTCATTACACCAACGTATTTTTTTTCGACGATAATGTGCTCGTAGCGGAATGCCTTTCACAGACTTCCTTTCATATCAGCCAACATTATTTAATCGCCGAGAATTGTTCTCGCATATACGCGAGTGCCAGTAGCGTTAAGTGGTTAGAATAACCACTCGCGTCTGTGGTTTGGCGTCTGTCAGCAGTGGAATTTCCGTTTCTTTTTTTCACTAGGCTGACACATCTATCCTGTTGAGGTGTGGTGATCCTCCTACGGTCTCCAGCACTCGGCAGACGCGTTGCTGAAAGAAGTAACCCTCCTCGAACCATACAGGAACTCAAAACCACCTTGAAGGACGTATTGGATCAAATCCCTCAAGCTCTCCCCAAAAATTTGGTGGACAGCGTGTGTGGGTACAACAGATGCCAAATGCTTATCAGTGTCCGAGGAAGTCACACTTCGTACTGAAGATCACTGTCCTTATTTACAACAGAACGAACACTTTTTGTAACTGTTTACAATTGCTGTAAAAAACATCTTTTTTTTTTCTATTGCATATTTCTTTTTTTCTTTTTTTTTGCCATGTGGCGATATCTGTTCCATTTTGCCTAATAAAGATATTTTAGGATCTCTATAAAATATGCGCCAAGTTTCATGTCTTTAAAGCAGGCAACTTCAACCCGTTACTCACGAGCACCACGACGCTCCCTGAAGCACCCGGAGTGCTCGATGCCCGTGCTCGCGAGCACTTGATGAACGTTCCAATCAAAATGCCTCGTACAAATTGCGTTCTAGGAAATCATGCTGATTTCATGCATTCGTATGTCGAACTTGGGCGACCCCGAAAAGGGCGCTCTTCTTTTCATGGTGGCAGTGCTCGCGACTAGAAAAAAAGGTTGAAGACCTCTGCTTCAGAGGATGACTGTCATTAGGTATGACGAAAAATAACACTGTCCCTTAGCAATTGTCAAGGCAACTGACTACGTGCGGAGAACTTTTGTTTTTTGAAAACGCTGTGGTATTTTCACAAAACAAGTGGGGTTTTATCAAAATACTGTATGAAAAATAAGCAAATCCAGTGAAATTTCTGAAATATCTCTAAAATTTTTTGAGATATTCTAAATTATGTCCTCGAAATTAGTTGATTTTGGGTACTTACGCAAGACATTGTACTCTAGAAATCACTCAATTTATTTGAATACTTTTGATATTGCATGTTTCTATGATTGCTACCTATGTAATGAACTAAAAGTTTTAAGATATACAAAATGTTCTCTGAGATATGGCAGTTTTCGTGAAACAATTCGTGAATTTTCACAAAAAATTCAAATTTTTTTCATTCAGACCGCTGTGAAATATTAAATTCCGAACATGCGGCCAAGATCGTAGTTCATTGCACATCAATTAGCGTTATCTGAAATGCTGTTGAATAATTTCATGAGAATATCTTGCATAGTTTTTGAGAAACTTGGTTTCGCGTGTTATAGCTTTCCGACGTTATACCTCCGCTCTTCAGTTTACTATTTTCCCACTTTTATGTCCACGACGTCATCCCTCATTCCTGACACTCCACAATTATCATCCCGGTCTACCAAAATAATGGTTCTGCGTCAGGTCCATGCAATTACCGCCCGATTTCCTTGACTGACATCACTTGCAAAATTTTCGAAAGATGTATTGCCAATCGCCTCTTTCCATATGCAATTGAGATGGGTCTTATACCTACTACCCAATATAGTTTCATACCAGGCCGTTCGTCACCTGTTCCGCAACTGGTCGCCCATGACAGTTGGTCTAGATCAGTGTTTCCCAAAGTGGGCGATGGAAAGGTACAAGGGGGCGATAGAAACATAGGGGTATAACACGGGTATAACATAGGATCCTATGGGTTCGCTTGAGTTGGGGGGCGATGAGAGAAAAATTTCTCTGAAGAAAGGGGCGATGGAACAAAAAGTTTAGGATACTATGGTCTAGATTTATCGACGAAATTCACAATGTTGATGTATGTCATCTATGTGGATTTTAATAAGGCCTTCGGAAAAGTCGACAGATCAATTCTGTGAAGAAAGCTAATCAATATGGGTGTTCCTGGCAAAATAGTCAGGACGATTCATGTCCTACTGTCAGACAGAGTCCATCGTGTTTGAGTTGCTGGGGCTGTGTCAGCGACTCGCCCCGTACAAAGCGGCGTCATCCAAGGATCTGTGCTGGGTCCTATTCTATTCACTTTGTTCACTAGTGGCATAGCTCAAGTCGTCTTTCCCATTGCCATTCTACAATTCGCAGACGATATAAATGAGATAATGATGAGATACTATTCTCAACAACGGGTAACACAATGGGCCTTGAGACTGCCTGCTTTTGTCTATTCCGTTGGAGTATAGAAAGAACAATCTTTCTATTTCTATCGTCAATAGTGGCTCTGTACGTCTAGACAGACCCACCGACCCTGTCTGCTATCCGATGGGTCCTGAAGTTTTGCAACACTTGACCATATGCCCCGATCTGGATATTTCGATATCCGGTTCTCTTGACTTCACTGATCATTATCGTAATATGGTCTGCTGGGCCAATAGAGTCGCATACATGATACGCAAGGCTTACAGTAAGTGCGATATGCATACCTCTGACTTTCGCTTTTTGCACATATGTCCGACCGATTCTTGAATACTGCTCGCAGGTGGGGTGTCCATGCAAAATTAAAGGTATATTGCTCATCGATAGTCCCCAAAGGGCTCTTACTAAACGACTTCCTGGTGATGGTGGAAGATCATACCAAGAGAGATTCGAGATACTTGGCCTCCACTCCTTGGAGTGGATGAGGGCTCGAGCTAACCTAATAATGTGCTATAAACTGGTACACAATATGGTATATTTGCCTTCCGATAACTCTTTTTTCGAAATCTTGGACAGACGACCTAACCTCCAGACAGTCTTCAACTGAAAATTCCAGTGGCCAGAGGCGACCGCTATTTTTATGACTTTAGATGCCGTTCAGCCAGACTATGGGACAGTCTTCCACGTGACCTCGTTTCTGCCCCTTATAATGGATTCGTTTCTTCCTTGGACGATTTTAAGTTTATACCCTATATGAAGTGTTTATTCTATTTGATTTATGTTGTTTTTTGGGATTTTGGTTTTGAATCTTACCAGTGTAAGTGCAGTCTTGCCAACTGGGTTGTGTGATAAATAAATAAATAAAAATAAAGCAACGAAAAACTGAATCTTCAAAAAACGCGTTTGAAAATTGTTTGTTGCCTTCGAAACCATTGTTCCATGTGATTTAAATCAGCCATAACTTTGTGGTTACTTATTGCATGAGCAAGAATAAAATAGTTTTAGATTCTGCGCAAAACATTCTTCCAAATAAATTTATAAAACCATTTTCGACAGTTTTCGAAAAAACTCGTCATTCGAACGTAGTCAGTTGCCGTAACTTAAGCAGTGCATATTAGTGGTGATTCCAATGTCCGGAGAGCCTATATATGCTACATTAAATATTTATGTCCAATAAAGCTCGAAAACTCATCGATAAAAAATTGATAAAACACCAAGAATTCGATACCTGCTGGGGAAGAACCATTTTCACTGAGAAAGTAAAAAAAAAAATCACTCAAGCTTTTACTTTTTATGTAACACACAACCCCATACTATTTCCCCCTCATTTTTTATTACAAAATAGGTGACACGCATCATTTTTCATCCGTTACCTCCACAGCATGAAAATGTAATAATACACTGTATATGGATTCACATTTGATCATCGTTTCTGAACGTCGGGAGCTGAAGAAAATATAAAAAAAACCCTTCCATCCATCTTATAATTTATTGATCTACTGGGAGAGAGAGGAAAGATATAGATAAAAAATGGGTATTATGGGTAAGAGAGAGAGAGAGAGAGAGAGCCTGGTGCTCTGACAAGCATTGTGTGGAGAATACAATGCAAAAGAACACGGATATTAAAATATTTTTTCCATCGATACATCCGCTTATGTATCACTTCTCTTGCGAAATCCAAGCTTCTTGTAAGAGACCTGCGACATGTCTTGTCACTTTCAAATTGTATATTTATAAAGATAGAAATTTTCTATACGAGTTTTCAAACGCAAAACTCTTCAAAAGGGTCTGTTCCCCCCTCCCTCTTTTGGCAATGCCTATTTTCTTTTTAATCCATCAATTTCCTCCATAGTGTGTACTGGTTTGTGGAAATTTCGCCTGCCCTGGCCGTGTGAGTAACGAAGTTAGTCGGCGAGTTACCAAGCAAGTGACTATATGAGTGACCATGTGACAGTATGAGAGACCAAGTGAGGTGATCACTTATATGGTCACTAACTTGATCGCTTATATGGTCACTAACTTGATCGCTTATATGGTCACTAACTTGATCGCTTATATGGTCACTAACTTGATCACTTATATGGTCACTAACTTGATCACTTATGTGGTCACTAACATGATAC
The DNA here is from genome assembly GCF_987345545.1 of Pholcus phalangioides. Taxonomy (NCBI): domain Eukaryota; kingdom Metazoa; phylum Arthropoda; class Arachnida; order Araneae; family Pholcidae; genus Pholcus; species Pholcus phalangioides. The sequence goes on along the minus strand of NW_028301601.1, from coordinate 14,401,875 downwards.
TTATACGGTCAGGCACTCGTTCATACGTGCAGTCACTTATACGGTCAGGCGTCAGGCACTCGGCCACACATGCTGTCACTTATACGGTCAGGCACTCGGCCACACATGCTGTGACTTATACGGCCACACATGCTGTCACTTATACGGTCGCTCACTCACTTAATCATTCATATGGTCAACCATTCACTCAACCATACATTCGCTTCAACAGACCTGACTGCGTGTTCCCTCCGAGCGTCAGCTATCCTGGGGGAAACTTTGGAGGGAATCGGCTACTACATGGTTCGATTAGTCTTTCGCCCCTATACCTAGGTTCGCGATCGATTTGCACGTCAGAACCGCTGCGGTCCTCCACCAGAGTTTCTTCTAGCTTCGACCTGCCCGGGAATAGTTCATCATCTTTCGGGTCCCAACGTGTACGCTCTGGCTCTGGGTTCCCAACGAATTATGTGCGACCCAGGCCGTCGGTGCGCCCCGCCGCGAGAACCGGCGATGATCCCGACACTGTTTCACCTTCGTTCTGCCCGTGGGCTTGATCGAGTCCCACTGACTCGCGCACATGTTAGACTCCTTGTTCCGTGTTCCAACCACACTTATTTATATGGTCACCCACTCCTTCACACACTCACTAGCATACTCACTTGTTCACTCATATAGCCATTCATTCATCCATACAGTCACTCACACCCACTTACTCATACGGCCACTCACTCACTCATACGGTCACTGACCCACTTATATGGTCATTCATTCGATTACTCTCCCAAACACTTGGTCATTCACACAGTCAGTTACTTACTTGGTCACTCATACATTCAGGGCAGGTGAAATTTCCGGGACAAAACGTCGAAAACGAAATATCCGGATCTGGTAATAGATGAAAAAATGGGTATAATGGGTAAAGATATAGCGCTAGAGCCGGTGCTGGCTAAAGAGTTTAATGCTGTGTCGCGAGAGCGTTTTCTCCCACTCTATTCAAGTATTTTTTATTTCTTTTAAATGAATCATAGAATTGAACACTTTATTTTCTTTTGTCTCTTTCGGCTGATGCTTGTCTTTACTTCTTATCTTCAGCGAAAATCTTTAGAGGTTCATTTACTGACTCGTTGTATTTTTCACTTGGTGACTGCCGCCACATTATAAATATTTTCTCTTCTGTCTCGTTCCCACGTTTGAATGAAATTCCAGACGTAACGCGTGATCCCTGTTGACCAATCAGAAAAATAGTATCTCTCTCTGTCAGATCACTCTAAATCTGAGTGTATCACACATTTTTTTGGCGGAAACTTTTAGGGTAGGGAGGTCCGGCCCTTCCCAGCCGGACCGACCCGAATTGCTTGGAAATTCAATTTAAAAATGTAATAAATTAGAATATAAGAATTTTCCTGCCACGTGGTGCTTCCAAGGACAGGGGATGATGGTGGGTGAGTGTTGTGCTTTTTTTGTATATTGAGTGACTTTTGGTGAGATTATCCTAGCTTTTAATATAATTTATATTTGAGCGGCTTTTTAATATGATCCTTTCCGTAATATGAATTTGTTTTTCTTGTTTTAATTGATTTTCTATATAACGACCGACGTCGCAGGTTAAGCAATTAAAGTGATACGTTTATATTTTGTTTGTATGAAACTTAATTGTTTTAAAGTTTAATAAATAATTAAAACTTAATTGCGGAATAACGTAATAATGTCGCCTCAGTATACTCAACGTGTATTGTTTATTTTCGTTTTTTTCTAATCAGGAGATTCAAGTTCGAATTCTGGTCACGGCACCAATTAATATGTCACGTTGTTGTTGTGTATCGCGAACATATTTTAGGTTAAAATATAGACATTGCTCAAAAAGTGTTATCAAGATATTTTTTGTGCCGCATAAAATTTGTTCTTAAATTTTCATATTATATTATTATGTATCACCATCATTATCTCACTCACCATCAAAGACAATATATAAAAAGTAAATATTAATCACTCACCAGACACCACCTGGAGCGATGGTTTTTTACGCCATTTACCGAGGCATTCCTCTTGACGGCACCTCACATATTTATTTCCCTCATGTGTGTGTGTGTGATCCCGCTTCACACATTAACTCTTTGAGGCACACGATTTTAAAGAAAATAAAAACCCTAGTTGCACAGAATTTTTTTTATTATAAAACCTTAATCACTGCAGCACGCACAACGTACTGATGCGTTTTGATCTGTATAATTTTTTTTTCACTTATTTACGCATTTACCGTTGGTGCATAGCATTGCCAACTGAATGAAAAACTTTAAATAAAATATTAAACCGTATGACTATGAGTAACTTCAACTTTTCGAGGTGGATAAAAATATATCCCACCATGCATAAAAAGCTAAGCAAAAGGTGGGACAGTTTTTAACCCACCTAGCCCCAAAGAGTTAAATGCCTTTTAGCGCTTTGAGGAAGTAAAGACGCAACGTCACAAAACGATCCTGAAGTGCCTAGCACTTCAACACTAAGGACTACACCCTCATCAAACTCACGCGAACGAGCGTGTATGTGTTCTCTGCTAGAAACCTTGGTGTGCTCTGTCTGTCTCACCAGGCAAATCAGCATTATTAGTTTCAGTTTCTTTGTTTGGATGAACAACTAATGTGATTGGTTAATAAAGCGCTTTTGCACTCATCACATATTAAGAAACTAATGAATGAAAAGAAAAAGGTGTTTTGGATTCCAACTGGTAAAATCCGGATTGTGGCGATAGAAATAATTCACAAGATGAAACGTCGCATCTTGTCTAAGCCAGAGATATTAAGAAAAACAAGTACTATGTTATGGCGCGACGACTTTTTATGTCATGATTATGCTTTCATATATTGGCGTCAATGTCGTTGATGGATCCCAGCAAGTTATATCTAATATAAATTAAACAAAGAGTGAGGGGGGAGGGGGCGCTGTGATTCTCAGCGTGGGAAAGAATGTAGGAAGATGTTAACGAACATGTTAACTTTAAATTAATATTTGAAATGGGATTGCTGATTTTTCGTATGAATACTTTAAAGGAGAAATTGCGATCATGACAGCTGTGACAAGCATTGTGTGGAGAATACAATACAAAAGAACACGGATATTAAAATATTTTTTCATCGATACACATCCGCTTATGTATCACTTCTCTTGCGAAATCCAAGCTTCTTGTAAGAGACCAATGACATGTCTTGTCACTTTCAAATTGTATATTTATAAATATAGAAATTTTTTATTCAAGTTTTCAAACGCAAAACTCTTCAAAAGAGTCTATTTTTTCCCCTTGGTGGAAGCCGTTTCTTTTTGAATCAATCAATTTCTTCCATAGTGTGCACTGATTTACGGAAATTTCGCCTTATCTCACAGGGTGAGTTATTGCTAGTTGAAGAGGTGAGTGATCGTATGAGAGAACAAGTGAGTGTGATCACTCATACGGCCACTCCCTTGTTCACTAACTTGATCACTAATACGGTCACTCATACTGTCAGCTACTTGGTCTTAAGGCCCGTTTACACGAGGCAAGTGCTTTAGTTGGTAACTTAATTTTAACTTACCGATTCTTCTTGAAAGTGTCCACACGATAAGTGATAAGTAGACGCTCATTGGATAATTTTTACGGAGGTGAGCGCAGTTAACACATGCGCGCGCTTCAGTCTACTCAAATCGACGGAGAGAGAGAGAGAGAGACGCAACTCGCGCGTGAGAATAATAGTAATAATTTTTTATTTATCTGGCATTCAGAGAGGTGCTTTTTTTAAAGCTCATAGCTTTCGTAACGATGGATGAAGATGATCAGGTAGAACTTACGAATACTGCGATCAGATATGTGATATTTTTTTTTAAAGAATATAAATTTATTCATTTTCACTTACCCAAGAGGGGGAAAAAAGAACACACAACATATAAACTTATGTAAGTCATCCAGAAGAAATATAAGATTTCTCTATTTCTCCTCTAAGTTGTAAATATCGATTATATGATATTTTAATCGAAATTAAAGAGGAGATAAATTATGAATTAATGTAAGCCGAAGAGCCAAGATTCTTGGCATTCGTAGGAAATTCTAAAGGTTAAAAATTTAATAATAAAAATTCTCATTTAACATAAAAATTATTTCCAAATTTTCAAAATTATTATTATTTAATTTAATCTATAGAGATGATATTATGTTAAATATTTGATCATGTATTTGTACAACAGATGGCAGCAAATTTGTTCTGGACGAGAGAAATATTCGAAACCCCCCCCCCTCCAGTTTTTAATATATAAATCCTCCCCACCTGATATATATTTTTGAATCTTCAATTTTTTTCAACTCCTGACATCACGTCGACAGAATATTCCATAGCTTTTTCCAACATCGAATAATTTTTAGCTTGTTTGTTAAGGTAATTTTCATTTCAATAGTTCAACAAACATTCATGGCGAAGATATTTTTCAACAAACTTGAAGGCTGTGTCCTCTGGCCACCTCACCATCCAATATTTCCGCGGAATTCTAGCGAAACTTCAAGGACGACGGAACATGAACAGGTTCACGCTTGAGATCAAAATAAACCTCTCCGTGAGAGAGCAAAAAGACCCCTCCAAGATCGGCAGGTCACGCCCACTGACGCATGCGCATAGGTATACTTAACCGGAAAAAATAGAACTATTCGTATTCACTTACCAACTAAATCACTTGTGCACTTGCCAACTAAATCCGTGCAAACGGCCCTTATCGTCTGCATACATTGTATCGTACTTGGCAACTTAAAATTAAGCTGCCAACTAAAGCACTTGCCTCGTGTAAACGGGCCTTTACATACATTCATTAAAACGAACACTCCCTCACTTGTTCATTCATACTGTCTCATTCACTCAACCATATATCACTCACATTTACTCAGATGGTCACTCACTCACTCACTCGTATACTCACTTTGTCTCTCTCTCTCTCTTTATTACTTATATATTCACTCTCGCATGCTCACTCACTTAATAACTCATATGGTCATTCACTTCCCAATACATTCAATTCACTCAGTCAGTCACTTGGTCGCATTCAGGGCAGGCGAAATTTCCGGATACGGGGGGAAATATATTTAAAATGGGCATTATTGGTATAAGAGTTCCGCTTGCCCAGTGCTCTGCCATACATTGTGTGAAGAATACAGTGTAAAAGGATCCGCTTATGTATGACTTCTCTCGCGAAATGCAAGGTTCTTGGAATAGACCTATGACATGCCTTGTCACTTTCAAATTGCATATTTAGTGTTCTCGGACACATTGAGTTCTGTTTGAGACCTCAACAGTCCTAGTTCGGCGGTTTTTTCGCCTCCCTAAACCCCGAACAAATATTTTACGATGACCCCCCTATTTTTGAGATGTGCAATATATATAATCAGAGCGATGTGAAAAACCCGATATGTTCAATTCAACTATAAGAGAATTTCTTGAAAGTTATATGTGAGTATTGAATCTTCATGTTATCATGCTTTTCCGTATGTATTTCTCAGTATCGGAGTTTTAATAATTGTTCCACTCGATTTTTGTTCTTTATTGCATTCACCTTTTGTATTTCTCTTCTCTTGTCCATCTCTGTAATTGGCAATACATGCCTGCTGAGATGTGAATAAATAAATAAATTTATAAACATAGAAAATTTTTTTATTCAAAAATTTCCTATTTGCAGACGCAAAACTCTTCAAAACGGTCTATTCTTTCAAAACTTTCCCCTTGGTGGAAGCCGTTTCCTATTGAATCAATCAATTTCCACCATAGTGCGCACTATATCAATATGAATGTATGGGGATGAGGTCCCTATATTTCTACATATATCTGTTTCTTTTAGAATCCTTTCGTTTTCAAAATCAAATTTATTCATTTTCACACATATACTGAAGGAATTTAAATTTATTTTTGTAAATCATAATTTATTTGAAACCCACTTTGCATCCTTGTTGAGTGAAGGATGATGAATGAAACGATTGTCATATACCAATGGATGAACATAGTATGTATTTTTCTACATATCTATAAATATTTTACTTAAAAGTCAGTTAACATTTTAAAATTAATTAAACTAAACCACAAAACAAACAAATGAAAATAACTCAGTTTATGCATGTTTCAAACTAATCTATAAGAGAAAATGCATCATGTAGTTAAAATAGTGATCAACAGATGTCACTTCAACTGCTTGTAAAAAAAAAAGGTGATGTAGTGCTACGGGTTACCCGACGTCCTCCTACGTTCTAGAAAATTCGTCCTTTGTCCTCCTTTTCTGGTTGCCAGAAGTTTTTTTACCCACTCTGAAACAAATCTGTTCATTGACATGAGTGCTTATGTGTGAGGTTTTTTTCCCGTACATGTTCACACTCTTTGACCCAAGGCACCGTACCAGAGGAGTGACAAAATCTCACTTCTAACCTCTCTTTCAACGTGACAAGGGGGTCACGAAATTGCGTGCTTGCTAGTTGCATCTAGTTGCAGCCCTGCTTTGATCAATCGAAATCGGAATTCCCAGAATACAAGAACCCAAGTTCCAAGCAAACGAGAGGACAACAACAGCTCTCGGCGTGAGCGGTCATCAATCAATCCAAGCAGGACAGCAGATACTATTCTAACCACGGCCCAACTTGCTCCGGGATAATATGGAGAAGTCCGGAAAACAGCTCTTTAAGAAGAAAATTCCACTTTGAAATTGCCATAAAAAGAAAACTACTAGACAAAATGGTATCAAACTTGGTAACAGTTTACAGGAGGTCATCATGGGATTGAATCTTCCGCCAAAAAAAGTTCAAAAATTCACCACCAGCGGGGAATGGTGCTGTATGCAATATTGTTAAACGGGATAAGACATCGGTTTAGAATGTTTTAATCGTTTTTGAAACGAAACTGCTTGTGGGGGTTGTGCAAAATCGTAATACTTACACGCAGGGCCGTCTAAAGACCATCATGGGCCCAGAGATTTTTGCGAGGCCCTACCTGGCAAATCCTCGAACATTTCAACGTGATCTCATTTTGTGAGGCCCCTTCTTCACTTGAGGCCCCCGGGCGGGCCGTGCCCGGTTGGGCCCATGCGTTAAGATGGCTTACGTCAGGAGGAATTCAAATTAGAATTATGCAAATGTGCTCTTTACACGCCACGTGGAACATGCTTTGGAGAACGCGTTTTAGAAACGATTAAAAACATTTTATAAAACCGATGTCTTCATGTCTTATTCCGTTTAACAATGTTGCGTACAGTGCCATTCCCCGCTGGTGGGGAGTTTTTGAACTTTTTTCTTGCGGAAAATTTAATCGCATGACCTCCTCCAAACTATTACCAAGTTTGATAATATATTTTGCCCGATAGTTTTATTTTTTATAGTCATTTCAAAGTGGAACTTTAATTATAAAGACCCTGTATATAATGGTGTCCCTATTTCCTTCCATATCCATCAATTTCCTCCATAGTGTATACCATAGTTCCCAACCTTTTTTCTCCCAGCGCTCCCCAACGTAATCTCACCCATAGAATCCTATGCTATACCCGTAGCTTCTACCGCCCCCCTGGAACATTCCATCGCCCGCCCAGGGGGCGTTAACGCCCACGTTGGGAATCACTGGTGTATACTGTATATGTATGGCAAAGTCTCTCTATATCTACACACATATCTTTCAATTTATTTTACAATTTGAATTCAATTTTCCATCTATGCAAGGAAAGATGGTATTTCAATTGATCATTGCATCTATGAATAAGGGCATTTAATCTCTGGACGTGGGCGTCGACATTTGCCTGCCCTGACCGTATGAGTGACCGTATGAGCAAGTGGGCTAGTCACCATACGAACGAGTGACCGTATGAGTGTCTTATTGACTGCATGCGTAAGTATGAGTGACTGCATGGTTGACTGAATGATTATATGGATGATCAAGCGAGTGACTGTGTGAATAACAGTTTGATTGACCAAGTGCATGACCGTATCAGTGACTAAGTGTATGGGCATATGAGTGATTGTTTGAGTGAACAAGTGCATGATCATATGAGTAACCGTTAGTTATCAAGTTGGTAACCGTGTGAGTGACCGTTTTCATTGACCGTGTTGTCATCGAGTTAGTGATCGTATGAGTAACCCTATTAGTGATCAAGTCCGTAACCGTATGAGTTACCGTTTTCGGATTCGACTTAGCGACCGTTTCGTGATCAAGAAAGTGATCGTATGATGATATGAGTGACCGTTTTCGCCATCAAGTTAGTGACCACACTCACTCATATGATCACCCACATAAGCGTCTGGTCGGAAGTGTTTTAGACCCGTGGGTGCTCAGACGGAGCTTTATCCTCAAACTCATTTCTGGAGGGTGCGAAAACCTATTCTACAAACTTGTGTGGGTGTTCGAGCACCCACCAACTCGTTCACTCATATGACCATCACAAAAGGAATGTCGGGTCAAATGTACTGAGACGAAATGTGCCAGATGCGAAACGTCGGATTCAATTTTTGTTTAATATTTTTTTTTTATTTTGCTTTGCAAGTCAATTACCATTTAAAAAAATTAAATTTATTTGTGAAGCAAATTTACCATAAAATGATAAAAAAACACAAACTAAGCAGAAAATTACATTAAAATATCAAAATAATTTATTAAAAAATATCACCCATGCAGTTCAAATAAAATCCAACAGATGTCACTCTAAGTTCCAATGAAAAAGATGTTAATCATAACTACCCTATAATAGTCGAGGGGTTCTTAACCTATGGGTCGCGATCCAAACTTGGATCGCACAGGCGTCCGAGATCGGTCGTGAAAATTTACTCAATCCACCGATTCTTGAGCTGAAACTTCATCCGTAAGGGGCTTCCGAGATGGGTAGTGCGAAATCAATTGCAGACAGGTCTTCTTGAGCTACTTCACCAAACACCAACTCTGGCCATATCGCTGTATTGCAATTTACGGCCATTAGTGAGATGGGTTGGAAGTGAAATCGCTGTCTATCGGTGGTCGCCTCGAGTTCGTTAGGGGAAAATATCTTATCGATACCCTCCCTTGGGTTCGAACCCGGGACCCTGACAACAACCTTCACGATGGGAGACGAGCATCTTACCACCACCACCACCACCATGCCACTCGGGGCACAGGTATTCTTGAGCTGTCGGTCATGACCAAAGCTTGATTCGCTCGGCTTCTGAGATGGGTCGCACAAATTTACTTACAGCCAGGCGATTATTGCGCTATGGATCACGACTCGAACTTGATTCGCAGGAGCTTCCTATATGAGTCCCACAAATCTACTTACTGTTGTAACTACTTATTACGCTATTGGTTCTACTAAATTCTTCCAATAAAGGTGTGTCCGATTTTCATGGTTCTACTAATTTGAAAAGCAAACATGGATCACGAAACTACCCTTTTTCTTGATTTTGGGTCGCGGCTTACTCGTGACTTATATCGTCTCCTAGAAAAATTAGGCTTACTCGTCCGCCATTTTTGGTTAAAAGAAATGCCATCAATATTATCGGTACAGCTAATTATCGTCCCCTTTACCTGCTCCATTTTCAACGATCAAACGTTACTTGGCTTCACATTTTGACCAAAATACATTCTTTGGACCTGTCTTTGCGTGGTAAGTATTGATATAATGGAATTAGTATTATCGAATTTGCCCGTGGTCAATCAATAATGTCATAAATCAATGTTGTCTACTTCTAGCGTAAAAAGAAACAGTTTCGTTACGAAAGCACGCCGCGAGCATGGTACCCAGACCGGAAGAGGTATGGCAGGGTAGTGTCATTGAATTTGTCTCAAAAATGCCTATCAGAAGACGCATTCAGCTTCTGTTTGCGTTGCGAACCTTCGAGATATAGCGTAAAACAATTTCTTTACGAAAGCGGGCTGCGAGTCTCGTGTCGAGACAAGAAGAGGTATTATAACCGGAACAGTATACCTGGAGATATGCAAAACACGGATATAGTTAGAGTACTTCTTGCGGTATGAGCGATTAAACTATTTCGTTGTTCAACTTTTAACAAATGCACCCAGTACCGTCAGATGATTTAAAAGATGTAATTCACGTAAAAAAACCACTGTTTTAAAGCTTAAAACTTCTTTGTTAGTGTGCATTTTATCCGAATGGACGTAACATATGACTGACCAAACGAGTGCCCTAAAGAGCGGGGGACCAGGTGAGTGAGTGACCCAGAGCGTGTACAAACATGTGAGTGAGTGACCCAGAGCGTGTACAAGCATGTGAGTGAGTGACCCAGAGCGTGTACAAGCATGTGAGTGAGTGACCCAGAGCGTGTACAAGCATGTGAGTGACCAAAACAGTGTACAAGCATGTGTGTGACCAAAACAGTGTGCAAGCATGTGAGCGACCAAAGCATTGTGCAAGCATGTGAGTGGCCAAAACAGTGTGCCAACATGTGGGTGATCAAAACAGTGTGCTAGTACGTGAGTGACCGAAACAGTTTGCAAGTATATGAGTGTCCAAAACAGTGTGCACGCACGTGAGTGAGCGAAAGAATGACTTGGAACGTGAACAAGTACGTGAATCAGCAAACGAATGACCTGGAGAGAGAGAATCCAGGTCAGTGCGTGAGAGTATGTGAATGGCAAAAACAGTTTGCAAGCATGTAAGTGACCAAAACTGTGTGCAAGCATGTGAATGACTAAAAGAGTGACTTCAGAGACATAGTACACTTGCAGGGGGAAGGAGAGACCAAGTGGGTTAAAGCACAGGTCGGCGAATACGAGAGAAGAGTAGTCAAGAAAATTAGACTAGAATGAGAAAAGAGGGCGGCAAAACCATACATGCGCCTCTGGTTCAGAATGTTACGCCACTGACGCCATCGCCGTTCTGCGTCATCTTCTGGACATAGTTGGAACTATATTTGTTTTCATTTCACACGTGCGTCTACGCTCGGAAGTTTCCGTGAATTTGAAACAGGCCAAATCCTTGCGAAACCGTCATGATACATGTCAGATAACAATGTGTTTACCCTGTAATTCATGTCCACACCCTGTAATTCATGTCCACACCCTGTAATTCATGCATAAATCACGATTTCGGCCATAGATAGTCAAGCAACTTTGACCGATTCCTCGAAAAGTGATCAACCACTAGTTTCAGTAATTAAAAATATATTCAATAACTTGACCCTGCATGACGTTATAGCCCCCAGGCCACCCTACTGTCCTGCTAGTTAAGTGCGGCAGAGCCAAAAAACGTTTTATTCAGGTGAGGTCAGCTAGGTATGAGGAAACATTGAACGATTATGCATTATACAGTATAAATATCAGAAATTTCTAAACGTAATGATTCAAAAAATCAGAACATAAAAACTTGTTTTCTTCCGCCAGATTACTGTCCTTTCCCCGGGTTCCTGAAGAACGGCAGAGTCCTCCTGGTCGGCTACATGGGCATGTACGACTACAGACCGTACGTACGCAAGGTCACGAACAACCGCCAGATAATGTACGAGTGCAAGCGCCACTTCACCTTGAAAGACGGCCCGCCGGGAGCCACCTGCGTCGACGGTCAGTGGAGCCCGCCGAAACTGCCGAAGTGCATCAGGGAATCGCACCCGCAACTGACCACGCAGCAGCAGCAAAGAAGGCGGAGGACGGCGGCGATAGCTCTGCTTAGGAAAAGGCAGAGGCGGAAGATGGGCAGCCGAAGAAGGCGGCGCAAAGGGCCCAGAAGCAAAGACCGCATCAGCAGAGGTAACCAGAGTCCGTCGGAAATAATGGACTCGCTAATCGAATTTTCTGTAAAGTTTTAAACTGTACCACGTAACCACAGTTGAGAATTCCAACACATGCTCAACCCATGGCCCGCGGGATCAAATGTGGCTCTTGGAGTAATCTGATATGGCCCCGCGAACTTAATCCTAATTTTGTGAGAGTGATCCAAGCGGAACATTTCCAGGTCGCTTAAGTGAGTCGTGGCATATTTATGCGGCACATTCCCAGATTGCTTTAGGGACTCGGGCATAATTAAAAACCACTATGCGGCAAAGTTACAGAGCACTTAAACGCCCGGCGGTACATTTCGAGATCTTTTAAGTGGCCTGAGGCACATTGTAAGTTTTTTGAGTGCCCACGGCATATTTAAGTATCGTTTGAGGGACCTGCGGCAGTCCCAGAAGCATTTGAGTGGCCCACGTTAGAGTGTCAGATCATTTTAGTGACTCTGGCATATTTACAGATCGCTTAAGTAGCCCGCGGCACATTTACAGATTACTTAAGTTACCGTACCATTTTTACGGATCATTTAAGTGACTTGAGACTCATTCCCAGATCATTCAAGTGACCTGTGCCACGTTCCCAGATCATTCACGGCCGTATTCACCAACACAGTTTAAACTGCAATTGCAAATGAAAGGATTGAAGATCGAAACGGATTGGTTAAATTGAGGATTTCAACCAATCCGTGTCAATCGCTAATCCTTTAACCTGCGATTGCAGTTTAAACTGTGTTGGTGAATACGGCCGTTAGTGACCTGTGCCACATTACCAGATCACTTTAGTGACTGGCTGCATATTAACAGATTACCGCGGCAAAGTTCCAAAGCCCTTAAATGATCTACGGTACAGTTACAGATCAGTTGAGTGACCCGCGGCACACAATCCCAGATCATTCAGTAACCTGTGCCACATTCCCAGATCATTCAGTGACATGTGCCTCATTCCCAGATCACTTTAGTGACCCGCGGCACGCAATCCCAGATCACTCAGTGACCTGTGCCGCATTCCCAGATCATTCAGTGACCCGTGCCGCATTCCCAGATCACTTTAGTGACTGGCTGCATATATACAGATCTCGGCCAAGTTCCAGAACACCCGAGACCGCAGCGGATTCACAGATCACTTAAGCTACCCGCGGAGCAGTTGCACCTCACTTAAGTGGCCCGCGGAGCATACTCACATCATCATCCAAACGACCCCGGCATAGTAACAGATCACTGAAGCGACTCGCGGTGGTGCCCAAAGCGGCCCGCGACACGTTTTCAAATCCACTAAGCGGCTCGCACTTTCCTATATATGTATAACAAACACCCTTGTAGCTCAAAGTGAATGTTGGACACTGATGTCGTGCACACGCTTATGGTGTATATCTTCTTTCCCTCCCAGAGCCATGCGAACCGTTCCAGGAGACCTCCTGGATGCAGGTAGAGATTGTGAAACTGGGACGAGGGAACGAGTCGTTACCGCATGGCACGGTCGTGAACGTCACCTGCTCGGCGGGATACAAACTCAACATCGGCAACAGGACGGCCAAGTGCGTAAAAGGCAAGTGGAAGCCAAAGGAGCCCCAGTGCGAGACCTGTACGTAGGTATTCACAAGCATCGTGATTTTATTATTATTAAAGAAACTTATTATTCATAATCTCTCATTTGCTAACATTCTCCCGTTTCATGTTATTTATACACGCATGTTACTCGATGAAGCCAAAAACAAAACAAAACATGTCGCACATGTTCTAATATACTCTGTGTGATCTGTTTCCTCTTTTTGTTTTGTTTTTTTTCTTCTATTTGTAACTAGTACCGTGCGATGTACCTTCGACGGACAATGGGATCTACCACCATCTCCAGAGGACGGTAGCGATGGACGAAACGGTCCCCCACGGCGAGGTCCTGACCCTCACGTGTTTACCTGGTTATCAACTGATGGGCCCGGACTCTCTACGTTGCTGGTATGGCAAATGGGCCGTGGACAATTTTCCGGAATGCGTGCCTAGTGAGTGCTGAAGATCAGTTTTACCTCTCTTTTTTTTTTTTTTCACTGTGCGAAAATCCGGCAATATATAAGGGGCCGTTCAAGTATTACGCGAGTAAAGTTTTAGCCATATTTGACAAGATCACTTCCACACTCAAAGGCCACCCAAGTAACCCGCGACACAGTTCCAGAACACTTAAACGATCCGTGTCACATTTAGAGATCACTTGAGTGACATGTGGCGCAGTTTTAGAGCACTTAAGCGGCCCCCCAGTGCGGTTCTACATCACTCAAGTTACCCGCGGAACATTCCCAGATTACTTGAGTGATGCTTGGCGCAGTTCCAGAGCACTTAAGCGGTCCTGACACATCTCCAGAGCACATTTAGAGATCACTAAAGTGGCTGCGTAGGGGACTTATCAATTGGGAGAATATTAGTTCAGGTGCCCAGTAACTATCGAAAGGTGTGGTTTTTTCCGTTTCTGGTGCCTCGAATAAGATGTCAGTAAGAATATTTCATATCTTCATAAAGGGTGGTTGATGACTAGGCACCATCCAACCCCTCCCCCTCCCGTTGTCATCAAAATTCAGCAAATCGTAGGCCCCCCCCCCCCTCCCATCGACGCTGACGTAATACTTGAATGACCCCTAAGCACTGGTCCAAATGAGCCTGGTAAGTATTGAAAAATTGTTTTTTCTTTTGATGCTAATAGATACAATGTCTAGTTGTTGAAAGGGGTGCTTCGACTTTCTATGATCCGTTAATCTGGAAACTACAATAATAATTTAATACTCGCGAGAGGGCAACACTCACTTCATAAACAGCACTACGCAAAGCATGCCCCTTCAATAATAACCAAGACGTTCCAATAGTGACGAAGGTATAGAAGAGTGGCTATAAATAAACTGATACTACTCTCAGATGTATGTAGGGCCCGTTCTGATGGAAGTATTTTGATGCAACCTGGTATATAGGATATACAGTATATGGACCAAATATTTAAATAAAAAATAGTTCAATTTTTGACAATGAGGTATTTTGTGGGTTTTATAACACTAAAATTATTACACTGCTCAACAACAACAAAATTTCATGATCTTAAGGTAAATTTTAATCGTTCTGGGGTATATACGGGCCGCAGATTCCGAATCTGTGGCATTGTTCTTGCCAGATTGGCTTCAGTTTATGAGATAAAGTGAAAATCAAATTTTTCAATGGTAATACATATGATGCATGCAAATCACATTGTTGAGAGTATGCATTATCACAGAAACTAGACCCAGTTCGGCAAAACTAATGCTACATTCGGAATTAGCACCCCAAAATCATCCTATATATCTTTGCCTCTAACTTACTGTACTTATATACAACTCACAGTTTCGATGTGATTTGCACGCTGTGCTTATGATTTTACTATTTAATTTCAATTTCTCTGAAGAACTAGAGCCAATCTGACAAAACCAATGCCAGATTTGGAATAGGCAGCCCCAATAAAACCTGAAATCACCGAAATATCTTTGAGAACAAAATCATTTAGAGAAACGATGTCATTCTCCGATGCTCCTTCCTTAGAGCATATGTATGAATGCTGAATGCCAGCCTAGCTCTGCTAATAGCTCTTACGACGTTAGTCCCCAGATGGCGACATACAGAGAAAAACGATTGCCACTCTCCGCTGTTCATACGAAGTACGAAAGCCTGAAAACCTAGAATAAGATGTAGTTCAGAAAGAAAATTCACATTCCTTTGTGGGGAATCGAACCACCGTCAAACCGAAAGATACCCAGGCCACATCGCCATATGGCAATATCGGCTCATTGTCCACACGGACTGGATACCTCTGGAAATTTATTCACAAAAAAGCATACATTACAATCATAACAACTATAAAATCATAATCTAAGTATAAAATCAATTGCGAGATCACAAATCTACGTATACAATCGGAAATCAAGCATATAATCCTATATATTCCATATTAAATCTTAATTCGAATATAAAGTCCTAAATCACATATTGACCACCAATCTCTCACTGTCAGGGCGAGTGTTCTAACCAGTTTGTTAAGCAGTGTTATAAATGATACGTGTTCACGGAACCAGACCACAGAAACGCCGGCATCGTTTTCATATTGTTTGCACTTCATCTTTTTTGAAGTATGGTGATATTTTTAGTGTTGGTTTTATGATAAACATTTCTTATGTACAAAAGCAATTGTATAACTTCACAATAGAAATCTTGTATGTCCCAGGAACGGATTAATTCAATTTGCATTGGTTCTTATAGGAAAAAACATTTCGGTTTGCGAACAATTCGGTTTATCAACGGACTTGTGGAACAAATAAAGTTCGTAAACGGAGAAGTGACTGTATTTGGCTCATTGGATTATTGAACTCAATATTTTAATTGTATGATTCATTGGCTCGTATAACTTCGATTATTTTCATCTTCGGGATATTAAATAAAACCTATAGGGAAAAATAATCACAATAATACATTCTGAATTCATGTGTTGAAGGAAACTGGATTGCAGACTTCATATAAGAAGAAAATAAAAAGGAAATGAAAGATGGCTGTTGATGTGCGCATGCGATCCCGAAATCTTTTACTAGCAAATCCTCCCTCATCCAGGATTTAGGGTTTTTTGGTAGCCTTCTCCGTAGAAACCGGTGGAGAAACGTCTCGAAGCAGCAGCTTTATTGCTATTTCTAGAAAAAGTTATATGTGGCGTTTCCAGAAAGAAAATATGGCAAGATTCGGAAACAAAGTCTAAAGGGGAGAAATAGCCAAGGCGTTGAGAGAAATGAGTTCCGAAAACTTTCCAAAGACCAGGTGAAAAATATATAAAAAACAGTAACAGACAGTGAAATACATTTGAGCTCTCTGAATTCATACAGTGTATAAAAAGACGTGGGAAGAGAGAGGAAAAAAATGCGTGGGAGTTTTGAATGAAAAGATATACAGTACCTACAGGTACATGTACGTCAAATAATATATATATACATACCGATATATTTTATTTTGCCGTGAATTGAAAAAGTAGAAAGAACTTTAGGACGAAAGATGGATGCTTGGAATGTCGACATTCATTCTTATCACGGAAAAGTTAAGCCTCGCATGGAAACATGTTTTAATTAACCCTTTTGCCGGCCGGCAGTCGAGCGGTTGGGGAGCTAGCTTCTGACTGTGCAGGTCTGGGTCTAACTAATCCCGTTCGGACATGGATGTCTATTAACAATAACAATTCTTTGGACGGACCGTGAAGATCTCCTGATCGTAAATCTCTTGTGAATACGTGGTCATTTTAAAAGAAAAGAGGGAAAGAGGTAGGCTGTGCCACATAGACACGGCCGCAAGTTTTGACGTGAATACGTCTTTTATGCCTTTAATCGCGTGGTAGGTAATGATATAAGGAAACTATGTCATTGCCATACCGGCTGTGTCTTTGGAATAGCTAATAAACGATACCAATGTTGTCTATTTTCGTTGCGAACTGATCGAGATATAACGGAAAGAAATTTTTGATACGTTTTTGATACGTATCAAGCCAGTTGATACGGAGTTATCCTCTAACACGTCAAACTTGTAATCTGTAAAGTTCATTCTACGTAGGTTGCTGTTCTGAATACTTTCGTTTCTCAACTGACAATGGTTCTGTAGTGACCATAAGCCGTTGGAGTTTGCGTTCAGGCAGAAACCAGAAAAGTGCTCACCACGCCAGCTACGACAGTTGAACTTTATCAGCCAATTCACAACAGAAATTCTCCATATAAAAGGTGTCGACAATATTCCAGCTGATACTCTTTCTAGAATATCGACCATTTCTGTACCCACACCTTTAGATTATGTGCAACTCGCAGCTGACCAAGAGAATGACAACGATCTCAAAACCATCTTAAATTCTAGTGTATTATCTTTACAACTGAAAAAACTCAGCCTTCCTGACGCAACAGCCGAAATTTGGTGTGATGTGTCAAACGGCAAAATAAGGCCTTTTGTACCAATTTCTCAACGACGACGAGCGTTTGAATCATTGCATTGCTTATCACATCCTGGCATCCGAGCAACATCAAAACTGCTGAGCGACAGATTTGTTTGGCCTTCAATTAGATCTGACTGTCGTGAGTGGACTAGAACATGTATTTCATGCCAACGCTCTAAAGTTCACCGACACACTCGATCCGCGCTGGCTGAATTCAAGGTACCTAACAACCGATTTCAGCATATCAATCTTGACATAGTTGGTCCATTACCATTATGCCAAGGTTCTCGGTACCTCCTAACGATGATAGACAGATTCTCCAGGTGGATCGAAGCCTCTCCAATGCCAGACCAAACTGCCGAAACAGTCGCCAAAACATTAATTGCCACTTGGTTTTCAAGATTCGGCATACCGCACAGGATCACCACCGACCAGGGCAGGCAGTTCGAGAGCCAGCTTTTCCAAAGCTTGAGCAGATATCTAGGACTCCAACATCATAAAACGACTGCTTATCATCCACAAGCAAATGGGCTGATCGAGAGACAACACCGATCGCTGAAAACTGCCCTGAGATGCCGTATTCAATCGAATCCTGCTTGGGTTGATGCTCTTCCATTCGCCCTACTGGGTCTAAGAGCAGCAGTGAAAGAAGACATGGGATGCTCTTCCGCAGAAATCCTCTACGGAACACCATTGCAGTTGCCCGGCGAGTATTTTTCGAAAACACTAGACATTATACAATCCGATTTCGCCCATCAAATCCAAAAGCTAATGCGTTCAATGAAGCCGGTGCCTGCAACAACTCACGGATACACGCTGACGTATATTCCTAGTGATCTGCAATCCACGTCGCATGTCTTCGTACGCAACGACGCACCACATCCTGCCTTACAACCAACATATCAAGGCCCGTTTCCTGTCAAAAATCGCAGAGAAAAATTTTGCGACATTGGCATCAATGGGGCAAGCAAGATCTCCATTGATCGTTTGATTCCAGCTTTCCTTGGAGATAGCTTTAAGGTACCTTCAGAAATGCCCATTCAGCCATCCAGTACAGCGTTGCCAGCACAAGCAGTACCAGCAACTGTGACTCGCTCCGGTCGTCACGTCCACTTCCCCGACAGATATTCGATCACAAATTTCGTTGACACTAGGGGGGGAGTGTGTAGTGGCCGATCATAAACGATGCTCTGTGACGTCATGATGTCACGTTTTCTCGTTGTAGCGTTTTTCGCCTTGCGATGGATGGTAACCTAGCAACGGATCGCCAGAGAGTTTTTCGAACGTTTTAATCAGTTGATTGTATTTCGTCGTACAGAATGGATGTCACGTATAACTTGTCCGTGTGTGTGTAAATAAAATGTTCATGTTTTAAAGAATGAAATTTACATCTTCTCATTGCCGTCGCCTTTAGTTCTAATGCGTGAACAGTAACATTTGGTCTAGAGAGCAAGTGATTATGATAACTGAGCACGGCCCATTGCCGACATATCTAGAATGTTTCAAGAAGTCGGACAACGCCAAGTGTGCTTGTGGTGAAATTGGATCTTTATGGCATTACCTGACATCTTGTCCATATACAAAAAAAATTCCATTTTGGTGCTATCCTTGAGAACGGTCGACTGTGTTTCAAAAGGAGAGTTTTGAAGAGCCCTATGAGCCTTGCTCGGGTGCTGTGGATTATATAGTTCCTAGAGATAACAACTTACACCGCATACATACTAATGGCAATGCGCGGTGGGAGCGATGACGAGTTCAAACCGGCAAGAGCCCCAGTGATTGATCTTAAGAGGAAATGTGATCTTCGACCACGTCGGCGTCAACAATAGTAACCAATAAATGGAAAACCTAAGCAAGTTCACCTGTAAGGAGCAGATGAATCAAGCCATTGATGGCAAGTACGAATTAAGTGTGATTTACTCGGCTATAATGAATTGTGCTGATTTTAGTTCATCCGGTGACGATTCCGGTAACGACTTGCGGCTTAGACGACGACGACGACGATCTGCTACTAATTCACCGTGATTCGAAATGTTATACTCCAAGGTTATCGGCAATCATTCGATCAATTGACGATTACTAGATTCTTATGGGATGGACGGCTATACACCACCGTCCGTCCGGTCTTCAAAGGTCAAAGGTTCTAATGCGTTCTATAAGTTCATTGAGTAAATCCAGCAAAAAAGGATTATGAGTAAGGGGTCATTCAAGTATTACGTCAGCATCGGGGGGGGGGGTCGGATTTGCTGACTTTTGATGACAAGGGGGGGGGGGTTTACGTCATCAACCACCCCTTTTTGAAGATATGAAATATTCTAAGCTGCTGACGAAATTTTGCTGACAGGGGGGGGGGAGGGGGCCAGTGGTTTGCTGACTTTTGCTAACAAGGGGGGGGGGAGGGGGTCAAAAATGGCTGAAAATCTGCTTACGTAATACCTGAATGGCCCCTAATGAGCTTAAAAAACGCATTAGTGCTGCATTAAGAACCATTAGCGGTGTAAAACTGCAAAATGTGTGGAATGAATGTAATTACAGGTTAAGTGTTTGTCATGTTACGAAAGAGGTTCACACATTGAAAATTTGTTTCACAGTAAAATCAACAAAAAAAAACCCCTTAGAATGTTATATTGTTTATCTTTATGTATCACGCCGATTACATTATGTGTAATAGGTTTGAACACGTTTGAAAAATCCGGCTATTTTATGCTAACCCTGCACAATCATACACTATTTCTTAACCAGTGTAAAGCTATTGCGGATATTTTTGTTCAGAAGGAGTTTTAAATCTCATTATTTTTTTTTTTCCTGATAACTTGAAATAAAATTCTAACATAAAAAAATCATAAAATCATAAAAATCATCTAAAATGAAAATTTAAAATCATTTGAAATGAAAATCTAAAGCCATCTGTTAATATAAATATTAATTAAATCATTAAAGATAGATTTGATTAATAGGGAATTATTAAAGATAGATTAAAATTAAATTAAAGGTAGATAAAATCTGCTTTCGTCATCTGCTGGCTATTTTTATAATTATTCTTTTACTGCTTCAACAGGATCTCATGGCATTTCTGATATTTTTGCTGATTTTTATTCCTCTTTGTCTATCATTTCTTGTATTTAGTAAATATTTAAGTGTTAACTGACTTTTGAATCACTTTGTATACATATATAAACTAATTTTGAATAAATACTTGACATCCACAGTTTAATGGATAACTATATTCAGGTGGTTTGCAAATGAGGCAAGTTTGCCATTCAATGCACATATTGGTACTCCAATCTAACCTGTATTGCACAGCGCATCTGCACTTCAGGGGGCCCCCTGCTAAACGCTGGATTGCGGCCTGGACTAAATAGGCACTCAAAAGACCGGAGCTAACTAAACAGCTAGTAAACCTCATCACCTTCCTGAGCGGCATACAAGAAAAGGCCAAGCTAATGGGGAGCCCCAATGATGACGGAAAAAGGAGGGCTCGGGACACCCCAGTAGTT
The DNA here is from genome assembly GCF_987345545.1 of Pholcus phalangioides. Classification (NCBI taxonomy): domain Eukaryota; kingdom Metazoa; phylum Arthropoda; class Arachnida; order Araneae; family Pholcidae; genus Pholcus; species Pholcus phalangioides. Next base: position 14,380,709 of record NW_028301601.1, on the reverse strand, counting down.
CCCCCCGGAGATCAGCTAGACTTACAACAAGACGTGCGTACACAGAGATCCATTCGGACGCAGACGGATATGACCTGGAACTTAAGAGTAAAGCCACTAATATCGTGGTACGAGTTAGGTTCCCCTGACGAATTATACAATGTATAACACTTCGAAAGGGGCCTCCAATCTCCCTCTTTGTCTTTCAGAATCTTCTCCAGCGCTACCGCGTCCTCCAGGGCTATGAGCTGAAATCGCGTAAGTAACAGAGCTTGGTCGTGCTCGGTCTGTTCTGTATTGCACACCAGGTAACTTGGTATTACGGTGGACAAGACGACGTTCTCTTTCTCCTACCAGTGCGATGAAACCATTCGAAAGGCAACTCAAGCCTCGATCATGCCCAGCAAAATATGCAAAAAAGCATTCCTTTTCCATCTCCATCAAAAACAAGCTGATTCTATATAAGATGATAATTAGGCCCCAGTACTACTGCTTGCGGTATCAGTATGGCTATTTGTTAGAAGATATAACATGATTTGCCTCAAATGGTTCCAGAATAAGACTCTGAAAAAGTAGACTGGCGTACCTTGGTTTGTGCGCTACCGTAATATTCGCAGAGACTACAAAATTAAGAACACCACAGTGTTTTATGCAAAGAAACTGGCCAAAAAATCTTCGACGGTCCCTCAGGCTGAACAACTTCTTACACATGCACAGACCTACCACTACTTAACCGTACATGCACATCGCGACGTGTCGTACACGTTCCTCTACGGAATGTCTAACGAGTTGATATTACAAAAGAAGTGCGGAAAAGACTTGTGGGCAAGTAAGAAGAAGAAGTTGGCATGTTGAAGTGGGAGAGATTTGAGAATGGTCTAAATACACAATATGTATACAAAATATATATACAGCGCCTTCACTGTGACGGGAAACGAAGAAACAAAGCCTCCGTCCACAGTGCTGGGCAGTTTTGTTTCCCTTTCGTTCTACGGAATATGCAATATACACACACAGAGCCTCCATTGCGACGGGAATAATCATACAGTGCCTCCGTTATCTTTATTAATATTATTAATAATCATACAGAGGCTCCGTTATTACAGAGCCCTTATGTGCCACTGGGAAGCACGTGCAATTTTTCTCCCTAGCTATACATTTAGTCAAATTGCTTGTGCGTTGCATCGAGTTGATGGCTGTCTTCATGGGGAAAATGACTCAAGCGATTCGATACTTGCGAGCAAGGGGAGCCACCACTATAAATCTTGGCTAACTTTTTCCGAGACAACTCTGCCTCTTTTGAAGTCACGCAAGTAAGGTGCTTTGCATCAGTCCGGAGTTGTGAGCGGTTCTATCTGTCTATCTAACGAGTTGACACATTCCGGAATGCACGTGTTGTGAACTTACGTGAAGTTTTTTTCTGCGTAAGCTTATTATATGTAGTGCTGCCATCTGCCATCGATTTACCCAATTATGAGTGAAGTGTGATGATTGAATAATTGTACCGTTGTAGGCTTGATGCTCCCTGTGGCGAGACTTTTTTAAAAGGAGGTCGGCTCTCATTTGCGGCTTGAAGTTGGAAACCACAGCAAGCCAACTTCAGTCGCAAAGTTGAGAAGCCACAAAGCTGATAGTCTTTATATACCATCCAAATCAGTACTGTAATTACCCGCTGTCTGCATTAGATAAGTCTAAAAAAAAAAAAAGTAAAGGTTACACTCCTTGAATGGGATTGATCTCATCTGCCAATGTATCTTTGATATAAATTTTTGCACTTTAACACGATTGAAATGTGAATATGGTACTTGGTGGTTAGCCCCACCTATTAGCCCTGGTGAAGTTTTTGTCAAAAAAAAGAGTATCCGTCGTCTTAAGCTTCCTTTTCGGTTCCTAAAAACGATGAGGTTAGGTATTCCAAGGGTACATATGTAAATAGCTATTACTCATATTAACCACATTTAATCAATCTAATCCCTTAATATTGATTATAGTAGTGAAATTTTCAGTTTGCTTTCAATTATTTTGGGTAGACCCGTGGGACACACGGGCTACTGTACTTTATCTTCCTCTCGTGGCTTTTATGATGTCAGGTGAACCTAAGGTGTCACCAACATAATCAACTTATTTAGCCATGGCATATTGCGCTACTGCTCGTAGAATCTGCAGAGTAATGATGAAGAGGGTTTGACGAGTTACAGCTACTCGTTGGAATCTCAGTATCACCAATCACAAGGTTTTCAGGTTTTTATCGAAGAAAAACAAATTTCCAAAAGCTTCGTAACTCTTAATTAACAGTATGCAAGGGCTCAAAAAATTCTTTTAACTCTTTAAAACCCGGAAAAACAAAGCTGGAAAGTGACTTATTTGTGCAACGTTCATTGTATTCGGATGATATCTTGATGTATAATTTCGCAGAAAGTTGTGGGAATTTCTTTAATAACGAAATATTTAGTCGAAATAATCACATTTTATAACCACCTTCATCCATTTTCAATCCACTGCTGGGTGAAGGTCTCCTCTAAAAATTTTTCCATTTTTCTCTGTCTGATGCTTTTGTCATCCAGTTGATTCCAGCCACTTTTCGCGTATCATCGATCCATCTTGTGGGGAGACGCCTTTTCGGACGTTTAACACCACGGGGGTACCAATCGAGAACACTTGTGGTCCATTTATTGTCCTGTCTTCTTGCAATATGTCCAGCCCATTTCCATTTTAAACGTTTAATTCTTTTCATGCTATCATATACCTTTGTGAGGCTTCTTATCCAAGTGATTCGTTTTCTGTCTGTCCTTGTGATGCCTAGCATGAATCTTTCCATGCTCCTTTGTGTTGCCTGTAGCCTTTGTATCGTCTTGCTTGTGAGTGTCCATGTTTCAGCTCCATAAGTCAGTGCTGGTAGCACGCATTGGTTAAACACTTTTCTTTTCAGGCATAATGTCACGTGGCTTTTCAGAATTATACAGTTTTTGCCAAAAGTGCTCCATCCAATCCTGATCCTTCTGTTTATTTCATTAATGATTTCGTTGTCCCAGGCATACATAGCTTTCTAGTTCTTCTATCTTTGTGTCGTTGAGCAAGATCTTCTTCTTCAGAGCAAAAAAGTTGGACACAACTTTAGTTTCTTGCAGACAGATTCATTTTCAAACCCACCTAAATACATTTTATAATATGAAGTATAATTCAAAAAGTGAATAAATATTCAACAAAATTCCGAATTAGAATGCCAATGAAAAAGAAAGCTTTTTTGAGATTTTTTTAACAGGCCGCGGCTTTGAATTAGCACTTGAAAGTTAACTTTCGACGTTACATATTGTTGTACAATATGTTACAAAAATTATTCTATGATTATTTATATAAGGACTATTACGATTACGGACTGATTATCTGTGGATGATGCTATATGATCACAATTTGTACGATTATTTATTCCAGATTATTTATTGTATATATGTATATCATTGTTATTTTCACATAAATTAATAAATTTCCGGATACACCCATCCCCCGGGAAAGCTTCGATGTCTCTCTGAGATGGGAAGCGGGGTGTGTCCGGTCCTTCAATGTACAATATGTAAGGAATTATACTAATGTTTAATTTTTACGTATTTTTTAGAACCTTGTGAGCTACCAGTCATACCTCAGGGATTCTACCTCGGTGGATACAGATCCGGCCTTACAATATCGCACGGATCGTCTATCGAATTCGAATGCGAATCTGAATATGTCAAAATAACGGACGATTCTATCCGATGCACTGAGGGTGATCTCAGGCCTTATCCGCCATCTTGCGTTCATCACACAGTAAGGTCGTCATCTTCATCCGGTCTTCCATCGCCAGGTAAGCAAACAGTGATATTCCAAATACAGTCTAGCACACTTATAACATACCCTGGATACGATTTTGTAATCCCTGATTTTTTTTGCCCCCATTCCCTTGCATACATTTTTACCTCTATTACTAAATACTCAGCTTGAAACATACACTGTGATGATATAACATACCAAAACCAACACTTTCTTAACCTAGAGCGTATGCTGCAAAGCAAAATCTGGAAAAATGAAGCCAAAAAAAAAAAAAAGATTATTTGTGCAACATTCATTGTATTCGGGTGATATGTTTCACAGAAAGTTGTGGGGATTTCTTCAATATCGAAATATTTATTCGAAATAATCACATTTGATAGATGGTTCTATAAAAAAATCGGGAGCTATTTCTATAAAAAATTATGAGCTCATGGTGATATTTGTACCCAATACCACCTTCATAGTAATGTTTGTGTGCATTCCCAGTAGTATAAAAAAGGGAAATTTTTGTAAAGTAAATAATGTATGCATGTAATTCGAGTGTGAATGCCCAGCACCTGTCAACGGAGGCTCTGTTTGATTGTTCCCGTCGCAGTGCGGGCTCTGCGTGTATTCTGTGTGTTTATATATATATATTGCATGTTCTGTAAGGGGAAGGGCGAGCAGAACTGCTCAGCTCTGTGGACGGAGGCTTTGTTTCTTCGTTTCCCGTCACAGTCGAGGCGCTGTATATATGTAATTTGTATGCACTGTGTATTTTGACCATTCTCAAATCTCTCCCACTTCAACATGCCAGCTTCTTTTTCTTCTTTCTTGCCCACAAGTCTTTTCACACTTCTTTCGAAATCCCAGGCTGTGGTCTTCGGTCCTCATGTGCCACTGGGCGCACGTGCAATTTTTCTCCCTAGACATTGGATTTAGTCCCCCATTTTTGTCAAATAGTTTATATGTTGCATTGAGTTGATGACTGTCTTCATGGGGAGAACGACGAGAGTAATTCGAAACTTGCGAGCACGGGGCAAGGGGAGCGACCACTATAAATCTTTGCTAACTTTTCCGACACAACTCTGCCTCTTTCTGAGGTAACGGAAGTAAGGTGATTTGCATCAGTCCGGGGCTGTGAGCGGTTCTATCTATCTATCTATCTAGAGTAGATAACTTCTAAGAGCCAGACATACAATTGAAAATAATGGTTTCGCCCGTAAAATACGGGACGTATATTTACGTAAGAGCTTTTCTCCCACTAATTTTCCCTCCCCAACATAGTACTCTGGATAAGCGCCTGTGGTGGATGGCTAGAAAGCGCTACCTATTACTGCGTACTTGTATTTCTGTGAAAATTAACAGCATCGTCGACACTTTTTTTTTTTTTTGATACTTTTGGATCACATGGTAGATGGCAGTGATAAAAAACACAATTGTTATGATCAGGTAAAACAGAAATTTGCATGTTTTAAGGAGCCTCATGCGTTTTAACATAGTGAAGAACTATGCTCTAATTGAAATATCATTCAAAATAGTATTTAATCATTGATTTATGTCAAATATTTTACGTGTAGTTTTGATTTTATGTGCTATCCTATACAAGTATTAAAGTTTTACGCACTTCTGATACTTAATTTTTTTGCAAATATTAAAAGAAACTATTATTAGTTAAATTAGTTAGTTCAAGGAAATGTCTGCGATTTCTTTTACTCCATCTTGTTTGAAATTGAATTTTAAAATTTGAATTTTAAATTTCATTTTAAATTATATTTAGTCAATGAAATCCCAAACTTTTGCTTCATTTCATGAACTGAACAGTTCCCTTTATATTTCGAATGAACTTTTATTCAATTACATTGATTTCATGGTATTTTTATCACGTGCTTAAGCTGTTTTTAATGTATTTCATTGAATATTTACAAAACAAATGAAGTATCAGAAGTGTGTAAAACTTTATACTCGCATAGGATAGCACATAAAATCAAAACTATATGTAAAATATTTGAAGTAAATCAATTGTCAAGTAGTATTTTAATGAAATTTAAATTAAAGCATAGTTTTTCACCATGTTAAAATGTATGAAACCCCCCTTAAAAGCATCAAATCTACTTGTTGAAAGAATGTGCAAAAGCGCATGTTGATTGATGACAAAATTTATGGACATTAATTGTTTCTTTGTAAGTTAATTATAATTATGAGATGACAACTTTCAATTAAAACTATTAGCATAAAACCAAATAACGTCAGTGAAATCAATTAAATTGAGCAAAAATTTATGCATTTTCGGTATATCATGTACTCAAATAAATGTTTAATACTCCTCAGGACATATGTATATATCAACCAAAAATATGTCAATTTTATATTAAATTCAACTACGTGCTGCATAAGCTTATTTTGTCTGCGACAATCTCAATAATGCAGTTCCTGCATGTATATGTCACTGTAAATGTGATAAATGCGGTTATTATACTTATTAACAGGTTGTTACTTAACCGCCGAGCATTTTGGTAAGTTTGATAAATTTCCTTGAATTTATCACTTTTACCGGCGATTATGCATGGTACCCAAGTGTCGTTGGTAAATTAGATAAGTCCTAGCAAAAATTATCTTTTTTACCGGTGATTGTGCATAATAACCAAGCGTCGCGTTGTTGGTAAACATGATAAATCATAGCGTATGATATACTGTACTTGATATGGTACTTCATTCAAGTATTGCATCATTACATTGAGGGATGATCATAGAATTTATTAACATTATACTGGGGTCTCACTAGACGGGGTCGTCACACACACACACACCCTAGACTCATTTGGATTTTTTTTTTCACATTTATCAAATTCATCAATTGCACTAGGATATTATGAACAATCACAGACAAAAGCGATATATTTCAAATATTCATAAATTTTACCAACGGCGCTTAGTTATTATGCATAATCCCCGGTAAAAGTGATAATTCTTTCAATAGTAATGAAATTTACCAGCGACGCTTGGGTATTATATACACTCGGCGGTAAAAGTGATAAATTTATCAAACTTATATTATGATTCGTAAGTATGTTTAAGGACCTTTATTTATCACATTTACATAACATATGCAACTACTTTATAAGCTAATTTCAAGGCCTTGCTTATGCACGTCGGTTATAACATACACTTCTCGAATCGCCAAGGGGTTATGTTATACGCGAACTCGGCTGCACGTTGGCGTAGACGAAGTCGTGCCAGAATGACAAGCTTCTTCCACAGAATGACACGAACCTGATGAGTTTTCCGACGGGATGAATTCCTTTCGGCTAAACAGGGGCTTCTAAGGGTAGAGATTTTAATAGAATTTTCCAGCGATACTGTGCACTCGTGTCAACCGAAAAGTAAAAGAAAAGGGGAACGTTTTTCGTCTTTTATATTTCTTCTCTTATCCGAGGAAACATCTGGATTTGGCCAAACGGAAAATTGTTTACTACATAACTATGGCGAACTTTTTTCCCCTTCTCCCAGCCATTCCCCCCCCCCCAAATCTTTTCCTGTATTCCAGGAGGTTGAACGAGGAATCTGATCTAATCTCCGAGGATTTTGTCCATTTGTAATGGGAATTTTTTTTTCCTCCTGAGACGCTTCTTGGATAGAACTGATGTTGGAAAAAGTGAAATGGCAGAGATCATCCATCTTTTATGATCTGAAAATGGATATAATAGAGGCTAAATCTTTCGACACAACCCATTTTTGCTCGAACTTACAGAAAGTTGTGATTGTGTTCAGTATTTTTCCCCCATTTTATTGAAGTAAATTGATCATGTGACTATATTACCATTATGATCATAAAGACGGATTTTGGCACGAATGGGAGTGGAATGAGTAATGCATGAACTTTATAAAATACGTACATTAGAGGATGAATTTAAGATGATTGCCGAGCCAAAAAAAAAAACGAAAGCCAAACTGTTATGAGTGCAGTCGGAAAAGCCAAACTGTTACGAGGGCAGTCGAAAAAGCCAAACGGTTACGAGTGCAGTCGGAAAAGCCAAACTGTTACGAGGGCAGTCGGAAAAGCCAAACGGTTACGAGTGCAGTCGGAAAAGCCAAACTGTTACGAGTGCAGTCGGAAAAGCCAAACTGTTACGAGGGCAGTCGAAAAAGCCAAACTTACGAGTGCATTCGGAAAAGCCAAACTGTTACGAGTGCAGTCGGAAAAGCCAAACGGTTACGAGTGCAGTCGGAAAAGCCAAACTGTTACGAGGGCAGTCGAAAAAGCCAAACTTACGAGTGCATTCGGAAAAGCCAAACTGTTACGAGTGCATTCGGAAAAGCCAAACTGTTACGAGTGCAGTCGGAAAAGCCAAACTGTTACGAGGGCAGTCGAAAAAGCCAAACTTACGAGTGCATTCGGAAAAGCCAAACTGTTACGAGTGCAGTCGGAAAAGCCAAACGGTTACGAGTGCAGTCGGAAAAGCCAAACTGTTACGAGGGCAGTCGAAAAAGCCAAACTTACGAGTGCATTCGGAAAAGCCAAACTGTTACGAGTGCATTCGGAAAAGCCAAACTGTTACGAGGGCAGTCGGAAAAGCCAAACGGTTACGAGTGCAGTCGGAAAAGCCAAACGGTTACGAGTGCAGTCGGAAAAGCCAAACTGTTACGAGTGCAGTCGGAAAAGCCAAACTGTTACGAGGGCAGTCGAAAAAGCCAAACTTACGAGTGCATTCAGAAAAGCCAAACTGTTACGAGTGCAGCAACTGTAACGGACCGTACATGGACGGCCGGACCAGACTCAGGCCAAGCTCACAACTGCTGACGCTGCCACCAGATGGCGACTTATACAAGGATGACGTCACTCTCCGCTACCATACGAAGGAGGTAGCGGAGAGTGACGTCATCCTTGTCCCATTCAGTGTACACGAGCTCCTAGGAAAGATTGAGAGATTCGGTGCCTCTGTAGCCTAGTGGTCTAGCGCGTTCACCCGGAAAGTGAAAGGACGTGGTTTCGATTCCCCGCAGGGTCAGTTGAATGTTCTTTCTTTCCAAAATATATCTTCGCAACAGCCAGTTGTTAAAAGACCTTCGTAAGAGTTAATTGTACCGGGCTCTACAGTTTCCGATTCTGAACGGCAACATTCAACATATTTTTTTCCACTCACTGAGAAGTTGTTGTGCCAACTCTTCGGTGTGAGATTTCCTCTTTTTCTGCGGTCATATTTTGTGACCGTTTTTGTTATATCTCTGGAAACTTTCTGACCAGGACGAATCTGGTGTCAAACTCGCGACACCTCTTAACAAACTTTGGTACTTTAGGGAAACATCTTATAGACCTTGGCTACTAGGCTCGAATTCAGACGAATTCTGAAGGTAACCTCTTCACACCTGAGCCAAAAATGACGATTTTCTTTTTTATTCATTTGCGTTTATTGTACGTCAAAACGCCTTCCAAAAAGAATAATAATTTCGGTCGATGTCTTCACCACTTGATCAAACACCAATTCTGCCCACATCCGCTATATTGCAATTTACTCCCACTAATGAGGTGGGGTGGATACGAAGGCGCCATCTATCGGTGGTTGCTCTCGAGCTCGTTAGGGAAAATATTTATCTTCTCCCCGGATTTGAACATAAGACCGTGATGGCAACCTTCGTGGTAGTAGACGAGAATCTTACCACCACCACGCCACTTGGACTGCGGAAGCAGGATGCCGAAGGATCGGGCAAACTCGAGGGGGGGGGGAGCAGTGGCCATTCCTGCATCTCATATGATTGCGGAGGCGCTCGCCGATCTAGCCGTACAACGGATCCCTTCGCACAGCTAACCATAGATATACCAGTTCCAATTCATTTTTACCTACCGAGCCTGGGGCGACCACCGATGTGGAAGGAGTTTTCATTTCCCACCCAACTCTTCTGGTTGGAAATTGCCGTATGGTGATATATGACCGGAGTTGGTGTGCGGTAAAGTAGTAGTTCCAATTCATCCGCGCCAACAGTGTCCCCACTCGATATCTTTACTAGGAGAATATGAGTTAACTACACACACATATATATGTGTACTAATTGCACATATATGTTTGCTCCCTATGCGTTATATCTATGGGCTATATCTATGCCCCCCCCAGCCACCGTTGAGTTAATAAAAACGAGATACATGATCATATCTGGGCACCGTTCATCAATTCATCTTTTACGCCATTGTCTATTGTACTAGGTGCGAATTGTCTCGTTTGTAAATGCACGTGTGAAATATTTGTTTCTCTGTCATTGTAGATGGCGTGCAAGAAGCGGACATACGCTATCGGAAGCAGGATGGCGTCTCGGAGAATATGGCAGTCGAAGTTCCGAGCGGCGTCGGATGGAGATCATGCGGTCCACCAGAAAGGCAGCAGAACACCCTGATGTACCCGGTCGGGAGACAGTTCATACCTTTCAAAGAAGACTCAAATATCGAGCTGGACGGCAACAAAACGATTACAGCGCCGAAGAGTTACCCTCACAACACGGAGGTCCGATTCAATTGCGTGACCGGTCTGACGGGTGAGAAGACCACCTGGAAGATCGTGTGCGAGGACGGCAACTGGGTCGGGGGAGCTTATCGATGTGGTAAGACTGAGAAGTTAACTTTAAAAGTTATTCAGGACTTTTTATCCGGGATTACACTGTAAAAGTTTGATAAAAGAACTTTCGCGTTAAACTTTTGTAGTGTAATTACGGACCCTCTGCCAAACACATGTAGGGGTGTGCGGCCGTCCAACATGGCCGCTGTGGTGGTCGAGAGGTTACAGTTACGTACTCGCGATGCGAGGATCCGGGTTGGAACCCCACAGTGGTGGTCGGCTGAAGTTGGTTTTCTGTGGTCCCCAACTTCAAGGCGCGAATGCGAGCCGATCTCCCCGTTAAAAAGTCTCGCCACAGAGAGCAACAGGCCTACAACGTTACAAATATTCAATCATTACACTTCACTCACAATTTGAAGTGTAGATGGCAGCACTGAAATATCATACACAACACTAGCTACACACTCAGACTGTTAGGTGTACACAATCACTTTGTTCCAGACTCTGCCACGAACCTGGGCTGGAATAGATCTCGGCAACGGGATAAGTCCGGTGCCAGAGACCCTGGCGTTCATTCATTCGGCCGTCAAACATGATGCCTGCCCAGACCATGACACCTCCACCACCATGGTGGTCCATTTCCCTGATGTGAGAGGGATGGTATCGGGTACCAGGCTCTCTCCAGATGAGTGTATGTCGAGGATCAGTGTCCAGGCTGAATCTCGACTCATCTGTGAAGTGCACGGTGCTCCACTGAAGCCTGGTCCAAGGCTGATGTTATCTGCACCATGCTAAACGCGCTCTCTTGTGTGCTGCAGTTAGCGGGACGCAAACAGCGGGTCTTCTGGCATAAAGCCCTCTTTCACGGAGCCTTCGGGCAACAGTAAACCGTGAAACTCGAGTTGCAGTGGCAACATGCAGCTCACGTGAGAGCTGTGATGCTTGTAGCAGTACTGTGGCGCCGTGCTGACAGTGCCAGATAACGATTCTCATTGGTCTCCGTGGCTCTTCGACGACCTTGTCCAGGTCTTCTCGATATGGATCCAGTGTCCCGAAACTGTTTCCACAAATTGCAGACGACACTGGGCATAACATCGAGCTCTGTAGCCACCTGCACTTGTGATTGCCCTGCCATTGTGATTGTCCAATCTACCGACGATTCTCCATCTCATTCCGTCATCCATACGTTCGTGGCTACTCATTTTGATGGCCTATAAAATTTACCAAATTCTTGCGACAAACACGGCGAGTGTCGCCGTGGAGTACAATCACACGAATCGTGGAAAACGCCTCGTGCCCTTATCATCCCCTCCGTGGTCACAGCTCCACCCACACGCACGTGCACGATTATGTATTCGACACTGAATATTTGCATACTTCTTCGGTGGCATTATTAGTACCTTTGAGTCAGTACTTTTTGGGAAAACAGATACAAATGTACAAATTCTCTTAATTTTGCACACGAGTGTATATATATATATATATATATATATATATATATATATATATATATATATATATAAAACTGATTTTTTTTGTCTCTCTGTATGTTCTCTATACACATCCACAGTTTTAGACGAAATTTAGATCTTAGCGAAATTTTGAATATATATATATATATATATACCATACGGAGCCCGACTTGAACTATAGGCTACTTTAAAAATTGTCAGAGCTTGAGAAATGCCTGAAATATGCTAAAAACTGTGGGGCAACAATGGTTTCCGAGGTGCCCTATAAGTGCTAATGCGGAAAGTAAAAATGTGTGTAAAAGTGCGTTCTAAAATTACGCTGTACCAGTTTTAAGAAAAAAAAAAATCTAAATTTTTATACGGTCCCACTGTCACAATTTCCAAGAAGAAAGTTATTGCCCTAGCTTTTCTTGAGCCCAACAAAAAAAATCTCATGTCTGTAATTGCAATATTCACTGAGATATTTTAATTTGAAAATCGTAGAAAACTTGGGAAATAACAGGCAAAACTAACGGACTCCTTTCCCTAATATATGCTGTCCTTTCCCTACTTTTCTATGATTTCTTGAATTCGAATATCTCTATGAACATCAATAGGATCTCTTTTGTTGGATCCTGAAAAGACTGGGCAAAAACTTTCTAATTGGAAGTTTGAGGACGGGGGGGGGGGGCATATAAAAATGTATACTTTTAGGAAAAAAATGGATTTTAGGATATAGGAAGAAATGTTACATTCAGAAATCAACATTACAAAAAAAATCTGAGCTAAAATAAGAGGCTTTTAAGGAAGCTAGATGTCTCGTCAAGCCCATCTAGCTGTTTTACGTTTGAGATTGAACACTACGAGCACATGGATCAACTTCGGCTTATCCATGCCGTGAAATAACGTAGATAATTCTCGGTAAAGCTGTTCATTAAGGGTGACCGACATGGTTTAAACTTTAGTCCCAATTTTTGGATAGGAGAACGACACTGATTGGTTGATTTCAGGTTTTTAACCAATCCGTATCGATCTGCTTCTATCAAAACTTCGTGACCATAATTTAAAGTTAGAACCGTGTCGGTGAGAATATCACCCTAAAAGTTGCTAACTACTTCTAATTCTTAAATCTCAGGGGTTCTTGACCTTTTTCAGGTGGGACCCAAAATCAATAACAAGATCAGCTTTGTGACCCATGGGACTATTTATTTTTTGAAATTGGTAAAACTAGTAATGCAATAGGTGCATTTCTAGCAGGACTGCAAGTAGGTTTGTTCGACTCATCTAGGAAGGCCCTGCGAATGAAGTCTAAGTTTCTACACATGGCTCAATAATCCCTGACTGTAAGCGTATTTGTGCGACCCTCCCTGGAGCCCCGGCGAATCGAGTTTGAATCGGGACGCATAGTTCATAGTCCCTAGCTGTTAGTGGATTTTTTACGACCCATCTAGGAAGCCCCTGCATATCAAGTTTGGGTCGTGTGGTCATAGTTCAAAAGTCGCTGGGTATAAATGTGTTTGTACGATCCATCTCGGAAACTTGGGTGAATCAAGTTAGAATCGGGACCCATAACTCAAGAGCTCCTGGCTGTTAGTTAATCTAAACGGCCCATATAGGAATCTCCGGCGACTCAAGTTTGTGTCGCAACCCATAGATTAAGAATCCCTGCTTTAAATGAAGGGGAATCCCAAACGATATGTCTTTTTTTGTAAATGTTCCTGTGTGTTTTTTACTAACAATTCGATCCAAATTTGTTCTCATTTCGTTCAGACGCTGAATCGGAGAAGCCCGAATCCCCAGAGGACAGGAGAAACAAGTCTTGCGTCTTCCAAAACAAAGAGCAGAACTTGGTGGCATTTCTGGGCGATCAGCTGATCGTTGAGGATGTCAGCGAGCACCCACCGCAGACCGAGCTAGTCTTCCGTTGCAAGGACATCGGGAAGTTTAGTCTGATCGGCAGCGTCCGGAGGCGTTGCGTGATGGGTGATTGGGACGGCGTTAAGCCGTCCTGCTTCGGACTTTCCCAGGAGAACGACTATGCCCGTGAGCTCCATTTTAAGTTTACAAACTGGATAATGTGATCCATAATTTTCCTCGAATATAATAAACCATTTCTTTCCTTTTTAAATTTTCCTTTATTTCAGTGGAAAGGCCACCAACGATTCTGTTCAGACACCAACTCGGACCAATAGCCCAAAGCAACGACGGGAAACTGATCGTTTACCCTGGAACAATATTGCATTTGGAGTGCCTTTGGATTCGTAAATACGGTATCCCTCACTGGCAAGTCAGCCATTCGTACAGGAAATACCCAGAAGGTAAATAAATATATGTTATTGTCAGTAATCTCTCTCCGAAATATATCGGTCGATTCGCGACGGGGTCGGCCACTTCCTGAATTGGACAATTTCGTTAAATATTGACCCGGCCAATGTCCGACATGAAGACATGGGCCGGCCAGTTCGCAAAATGGCCGGTGATCCCTCGCCAAAAGTCGGATAACAAAAGACTTGATACGGGATCGCCGTCAAGTTGGCGTATTTTTTCGTGATAATTATGTCCAAGTTTGTTATGGCGACCCATCAAATCACAGTTACGATGCGGTAATCATTTCTTTCCTCCAAAATTTGGCTGAAAAAACTATGTTTATATAATTATTTTTATTTTTTTTTCCTCTGAAATTTCACTTTTGTTTTCTCTCTCGTCACGTGGAGCTAATCCAATACAGCTGCTATATATAGATAGATAGATAGAACCGCTCACACACACACACACAACCCCGGACAGAGATGCAAAGCAACTTACTTCCGTTATCTCAAAAGAGGCAGGGTTGTGTCGGAAAAAAACTATATATAGACATGTATCACATTTTTCCTATTGGCTAAATGTGTAGTCCGCCAGTTCTGCGGCAATAAATGGCCAAACCAACCCACTGACCAGGTTACTTTACGCCAAAACCGATGCCATATCGACTTTCGTTCATACTATATATAGATATGTATTACACTTCGGCGATTTAAAAAAATGGATTTGGCTCTTACTGGGCCGTCTTACATCAGCACATCGAACTTTAGCCAGGTGTCCGAATCATTTCTGCTATTCGGTCTTTGGCCGATTCGTGAAGTGGCCGGCCCCTCCGCGAATTGGCCGCACTTTGGGCTTTGACAGTAACATATACTACAGGTTGCAGAATGATGTCCTTATGTACTTTTAAACCGCTGAATATGGAAGCAATCGACTCTGTAATTAACGCGTACATTAATTTTGCCTTTTGTATTTCGGCTAAACACCTGATTAAACGTTTTTCTTCAAACAAATTACTTAACGGTACTGAATTATTATTATTATCATTATCATCTTACAAAAGAATCAAAAGAGACTCATTTCAGTTCTGACTATCGATTCTATTTCAGGCTGGACAAATGAACCTGGAAGAGACGCGCAACTGGAGTATAGATTATCGATTTATCATGCCCAGAAAGACGATTCAGGAAGGTTCACTTGCGTCACGCCTATGGGTCACCGCCATTCTGTAGACATCGTCGTTGCAGGTGACAGCTAATTATCATTTGTTTTGTTCCAGATCTAAATATCATTGCCCGGTTTCTGCACCTAAACATGGACATTGGGCATCCGATTTGAATAGTTTTTGTTTTTCGTCTTCTTCACTTCTGAGATCAAAACAACTGAACTGCAATCGAATGACTAACTTGAAACGAAAATAATTGCGGTTTTTTTTTTTTTTGTTATTACTTGTAGCTATCCACTGCAGCATGATACCAGAGAGTCCGGGTCTTCACATCAGCAACCCCAGCACCAAAATGGACACGAAAGTCGAGTTTTCGTGCAGAGACGGCCAGACTCTCATCGGCAGCCAAGAAGCTTCGTGCCTACCATCCGGTAACTGGTCAGCTGATCCTCCAAATTGTCAAGGTTAGATTTTTCTTACACGCTTTGGTTTTCTCGGTTAAACGTCGAATATAACGCGATTCTAGCATTATATTTTCCTTTCTTCATAGCTCAAGCCTTGTGTGCCAACAAGAGCACTCGCAGCTCTTCTCTGCACCCCCCTCAACCAAGTCTATGTGCCTCTGTAGGCATGATCTTCAAAACGGTAGTACTAGGGTAGCGCTAAAAATAATCATTAATGGCTGAAAAAAAAACGAGTATAACGTGATAACGTGCAAAGAATTCATCACGACAAATGCACAAGGGAGTATGCAAGCCTCTTACGCGTATAAAGAGGTACGCACACCTTTTATGTATTTCGAGAGGTTTCCTGCGAATTTCTAGGGATGCACAAAACCTCCTACGAATTTCTAGAGCTACGAAAATCTACTGCGCATTTTAAGTTCAGGCACACTTAAAGAAATACCTAGGAACACGAACACCTCCCATGTGTATGAGGTACACCAAGCCTTCTATGCACCCTAAGAAATGTGCACGCATTTCTGGGCCTGCGGAAGCTTCCAACACGCGTCTAGGAACACGCTCACCTCTTGCGTATTTTAAGGGGGTTTCAAGTGCCTCCTGTGAATTTCTAGGGCAGCGGTTCTCAACCGGTGCTCCGTGTGCACTTCCCAGGGGCTCCGCGGCAACTCAAGGAAAATAAATATGTAAATTTTCCAGATAAATAAAAAAAGTGGCCTACGGAGTTCCGCCATAAAAATTATATACAGAAAAGACTCCTCGAGTCAAATAGAGCTCCGATGTAAGAATTATGTACTGAAAAGGGCTCCGCGACTCAGAAAATTTTGAGAACCGCTAGATCGTAATTGAACACGATCCATTGAGAGGGAATGACATTTAAATTAATTTTGCAAAATTCATAAATTAGCGTGGATCCACCTGCTGACACTTCATCGTGGCTCAAATCAAATTGAACAGACATCAGTTTTTTGTCATATTTAAAGCGCTTCATCATCATCTCTTTATCAAATATACGTTGCGATTCGATAAGTTTGATCATTTTTCGAATTTTTTATTGCTGTTTATATTTAATTAAAGTAAATTAACAGAAGTAAAGTATTCAAGTACTGGAATTACATGACCCCCCCCCCCCCCCGTAAGGATCGTCTTAGGAGCATCATGGGCTCCCGAGCGAAGGGATTTTTTGGAGGACCTACCTGAAAAATTCTCCAAAAATTCAACTACGTCTCGTTTTTCTGAGGCAACTCTTCTCTTGAGGCCCTTCGAGCACGGCCCGGGGGGGGGGGAGGGGAAGCATGCGTTAAGACGGCACTGCATAAGGTTCACACCAGTCGTCCTCTTTTTTCAGTTTTGAATTTGGTAACCCTATCTGAAGACCACATAATCAGTATTTTCACTTATTTGTTAGATCATCCAGGTTGTCCGAATGTTTTTGTGGAAATCATTTTTTTCTACATATAAATCGATTATTGCAAATGTACGAATTTTGTTAGCGAAATTTTCGTCTCATAAAAAAATTGTATGCCAAAAAATCTCTCTCTCTCTCTCTCCCCCTCCCCCCCCCCTCCCCTAAGGCGACTGTAGAAGGATAGGGCCCTTATATAGTGGCTATACTGAGAACTGTCCCCCAACATCTTTCGTCGTAACATCACGTGACTCGGTGAAAACAAACACGATCCCCCGTTATTTTCTTATGGCATAAATAGGAGTTTAAAACAATAAATGAAAAAATAATTTCAGCATCGATGAGATAATTCCAAAATTAATGAAAGAGATAATTTCAGCATTAATGAAAGAAAATATTCCAGAGTTAATGTAAGAGATAATTTTAGCATTGATAAAAGTGATAATTCCAAAATTAATGAAAGAATTAATTGAATAATAAAATTTATGAAAGATAATTCCAGAATGAAGGAAAGAGATAATTCCAAAATTAATGAAATATAGATAATTCCAAATTTAATGAAAGAGACAATTCCAGAATTAATGAGATATAATTTCAGTATCAATGAAAGAAATAATTCCAGCATTAATGAAAGAAATAATTTCAGTATCAATGAAAGAAATAATTCCAGCATTAATGAAAGAAATAATTTCAGAATTGATGAAAGCAATTACTCCAGAAATAATAATTAATAAAGGAAATAATTCCGGAATTAACGAATGAAAATTCCAGAATTAATGGAGGAAAATCCAAAATTGATGAAGGAAATGATTCCAGTATTAATGAAATAAATAATTGAATCACCTTCAGATGAATTCTCCATCCTTTTTTGTAATCTTTAAGACCCAATATTTAGAGACCGAACTGTACATTTCCGTGGGCGAATTGCCAGGCGGGAACTTTGTTTTCGCCGAGTCACGCCTCGCATTTGATGTCGCTGCAGTCGCGGCGGCTGGAAGCTCCCTCCAGTAATATAAGCTCGATGCAAGCCTTGAAATATCTGTCGTCTGCTTCTGTCCGGGTTACTTGTTTTGGACGTCTCCTTGAGTCCTGAAAAAATTACTGAACTGAGAGTTCGAACTGCCAGTTCTGTTTGTGAGCTTCAGCTTGTAGGGAACCGAACAAACCGTCTGTCGTCTGCTCATTTAAGAGGTACTTTGTTTTGGACGTCTCCTTATGCTCATATAAAATAACCGAACTTTCAGTTTAAATTTCCAGTTCAGTTTATGAGCTTTGTTTATAAGGAACTGAGCGGAATAAAGAATATAGTTTTTTTTACTTTAAACTTCATCATCACCACAAGAGTCGTTTTTAAATTTGACATTAGATGGCAGCACATTACTATAAAGTGGAATGTGGGAAAAATTCACTTTTTACTATCTTACCTGCCGTCTGCTTGTGTGGAGGTCCTTTGTTTTGGACAAAGGTCTCCTTGGGTCTTGAAAAAATTACTGAACTGGAAGTTTGATCTTTCAGGTCAGTTTATAAGGAGCAAAGCTGAGTAAAGAATTTTGGTTTTTATACCTGAGCTTCGTCATCACCACATAAGGCACTTCTGATTTACCAACAATATTTTTAAAAATGTATGACTTAAAGTATTCTAGAGCAGCGGTTCTCAACCGGTGCTCCGTGTGCACTTCCCACGGGCTCCGCGGCCACTCGAGAATTATAAAATAAATCAATAAATTCGATAAACAAACAAAAAAGAGGCCTAAAGGGTACCGCCATATGAATCATATACTAAAAAGGGCTCTTCGAGTTAAAAAGGGCTCCGCCAGAAAAATTATTCACTGAAAAGGGCTTCGCGAGTCAGAAAAGGTTGAGAACCGCTGTTCTAGGGATATGCAAACCACCTAGCGCACATTTCTAGATACACCAAGCTTGCTACGCATTTCTAGGCGTACGCAAGCTTCCTATACACGTCTAGGAGAGTGCAAACTTTCATACGCATTCCAAGGACGAGATACAAAACTCCCACGCATTTCCAGGAATATTATTACCTTATCCTCCTCTCTGGGGTCACGAACGCCGCCTATGCATTCCTAAGAATATACGCAACCCTCCTCTATATTGCAGTTCAAGAGAACTGCAAGAATCTCAGTCCTTCTACGTGTTTCCGGGGGTTTTTACACACGCCTTCAATGCATGCCCAGACGGTACTGGAAGCGCGCACCAACGAAGAATGTTGGAAACTACTGCTCCAGACAACATTCAAAGCATTAAAAGATTTTTTTTTTACCCTTGATCGTGTTGGTCCGATTCCAATTTTGATACCCATGAAGCATAAAATCCAATTAATCTCGTGTGACTCTGGTCTGCAACACTTCAATTTCCTACACATCACACGCGAATCTTTGAAATATTATTCTGCTCTGTTGGAGACTTATCTCAATCAGGTCAAATACATTAGAAAATTCTCTCAGGTCCTTAATTTGAAGAAATCAAATCAAAGACAATCGCTAATAGGCTGTACTTTCCAACTCCGCCTCCTCCAATTTTCTTGTTACAAGGGGAACGGACTCGATCTTCATGCCCCAGTTTTAGATAGAAATTCTCAGAATCTCACTAATGGCTGCGAATCTTATACTAATTGGAAACGAGGATATTTGAATGCGCGAAAGCGCCCGGGAGAGGGGACGACATACTTAATTTGCTCTCAAATGAAAGAGGCAGAGAGAGAGAGAGACTGCCACTGAATCATTGTGATTGTGTCCGAATTCACGAAAACAAAAGCGTACACACTACGAAATGTTTCGGAACAAAACGGCTTTCAAATAACCTCTCAGACAAAAGGACACGTGAAGTCCTTAAGGTTCTTCAATATGGGGAGAGAAAAAAAACAATCAAAGTTTTCTTCCTTCTTGAATTTAAATGTCATGTCATTATTATTTCTCTGATAGGTAGAAATTGTCGTAATTTTCTTGGGCGTTTTTAAGATGCGCGTTGTTTGTCTTCTTGGCGTGTTTACGGATGAATTCGTTTCGAAAGCATTTCTGGACTAGTTCGGGTGAGTTTGTTTTGGAAAGATTTATGGACCAGTTCAGATGCTTTCGTGTTCAAAAGATTTATAGACTAGTTCAGATGTTTTTGTATTGGAAAGATGGACTAGTTCAGATGTTTTTGTATTGGAAAGATGGACTAGTTCAGATGTTTTTGTATTGGAAAGATGGACTAGTTCAGATGTTTTTGTATTGGAAAGATGGACTAGTTCAGATGTTTTTGTATTGGAAAGATGGACTAGTTCAGATGTTTTTGTATTGGAAAAAAATTATGGAATAGTTCAGATGTTTTTGTATTGGAAAAAATTATGGAATAGTTCGGATGAGTTTGTATTGGAAAGATTTTCGTTTCGAAAACATTTATGGACTAATTTGGAGGAATTCGTTCTGGAAACATTCATAAACATACTTCTGGATGAATTCAAGAAAGAAACATTTATGAAAACATTATTTTGAATAAATTCAAGTGAAGAACGTTATGATTGCATTTTATTCATGTGGGAATTGAAATTAAGAACTTGAAATTAATTGTCACTAAGAACTTGAAATTAATTGAAATTAAAAACATGAAGCTATGTAATTGAAATTGCAATTAAGAACTTCAAATTAATTGAGATTTAATTTAAGTACCTGAAAGAACTTATCTTGAAGTGAATTTAATTAAATTAAGAGCCTTTGTAAAACAAACTCTGCGTTCTTTTTTATCCATACATTTTCGGATGAATTGGTGTCGAAAATTTATGGACACACTTTGGATGAATTCATATTGAAAATATTTATGGACGCATTTTTGAATGAATTTATTATCAAAAACTTCCGGACAGATATTGAAAACATTTAAGGAGGCATTTTGTATTGAGAATTCGCTTCGAAACCTTTATGGTCACATTTCCGGATGAATTCGTATTGAAAATATTTAAAGACATATTTCCCGATGAATTTGTATTTAGACATATATGGACGCATTCTTGGATGAATTGGTATTGAAACATTTACAGCAGAATTCTTCAATCTCTTTTCTAGTCCCGTTATCAACAAATTTTCGGATGGATTCGTTTCGAAAAAAAATTATTATGGGCGCATTTTTTTCCCATCACTTCTGAATGAATATAATCTTATATAAACTGCAATAAAATAAATAACTACGTGCATTTTTTGTATAATAAACTCTACTCTATTGGTGGATATAGTCAATATACAGAAGTGACCACTTATTTATAGTGACTAGTGAATTCATGACCTAGGACCTAATTCTGTCATGTTTTACTATACTCATTTTGGTTCTTCCATTACAGTAACAGAATGTCCCGATTTGTCAAACGAAACATCTATAGAATATCTGCAAACGGAAGTGTCAGGAAGGACCGTTGGCTCCCGGGCATCATTCTCTTGCCCGACTGGATACGGGCTCCGTGGGGCCGATCTCCTCTTGTGCCTGGAATCCGGAAGATGGTCCGCGGAAGTTCCTCATTGCGAAGGTGGGTTTCAATCACCTTTTTGTGGATTATTAATTCATCCCTTCATACGCGTGAGCTGTTTATATTCATAGCTACAGTTTAAACTGTCAAAAATACTTTCTCTCTCTCTAGAGGTGATCTGCGACGCTCCAGAGGTTCCAGTCAATGGGTACCTACAAGGAGGACACCGAGAGACTTACAGGGGTGGAGACGTGCTCCAGTTCGCCTGCAACTCCAACCACATGATGGATGGGTCAGCTATCATTGTCTGCCAGGAGAGTAGCCGGTGGTCAGCACCAGTTCCTAAATGTACGTAATCATTATCTTGATCATACCAGACCGAAATTTGCCATAACGTACTCAAAAATGAAAAAAAGTACCAATTTATAGATAATTTATAAAAGAAAATGTGTGATGTTTTGTATTAATTCATAGTTTTCAATGTAGTACCGAAAATTGAAAAGACTTTTAAAAAGTTCCAATATGCAAATTACTAATAAAATTTTTTTTATTAGTATTTTCTATCATTTTTAGATCATAGTTTCCCAAACGTTTTGGCCCATCCCCTCTCCTTCAAAATTTTTTTCTTCTCATCGTCCCCCTAACTCAAGCCAACCCGTAAGACCCAACACAAAACCCAAAACTTTTACCTGGACCTTCCAAACGCCCCCCCCCCCCGGAGGGCGATATTGCCCAGTTTGGGAAACACTGATCTCGACCGTATATGCTCAACCTGTGGTCTTCGGTGTCATCTGATGTGTGGCCCGCTACCTCAAACCTAATAAATTTTGTATAAATGAACTACGTGGCAGATTTCCGTGTCACTTGAGTGTCCCACGGCGCATCTCCTATTCATTTGAGCTACTTGCGGCAAAGTTCCAGATTACGCAAGAAACCCACACGGCACATTTTTAGATCAGTTTAGTGCAGGGACGTCAGAAATGTTTCGAACCTCTGGGAGCTCGTTTTGGCTTTTATGTAGGAAATTTAGATTTGTGAATCAATTTGGGGGTGTTGCTCGGACAAGTGTCACAACTTACCTACGTTGGCCCTGAGTACCCACACCGACCCCAGCTGCGACGTTCCAAATCACTCAAGTGTCGCACGGCATATTTCCAAATGTCTACAGTGACCCGCGGTACATTTCGGGGCCACCCGTTAGAGGTTCCGTTAGGAATGTTGATGTCTGGATTTTTCAGGTTCCAGATCACCCAAGGAGCCCGCGGCACATTTTCAGATTTACTTCAGCCACTACACATTTTCAGATTTACTTCAGCCACTACACATTTTCAGATTTACTTCAGCCACTACACATTTTCAGGTTTACTTCAGTCATGACACACGACACATTTTCAGGGTTTTTTTTAATGTTATTGTTATTGTTTATTGTTTTAATTTTTTACATAAACACAAGGTGAAACAAAAGTTTACTTCAGTCATGCCACATTTTCAGATTTACTTTAATGACACTCGACACATTTTCAGGTTTACTTCAATGACACTCGACACATTTTCAGATTTACTTCAGTCACGACACATTTCAGATTTACTTCAGCCACGACACATTTTCAGGTTCACTTCAGTCATGGCACATTTTCAGGTTCATTTCAGTCATGGCACATTTTCAGGTTCACTTCAGTCATGGCACATTTTCAGGTTCACTTCAGCAGTCATGGCACATTTTCAGATTTACTTCAATGACACATAACACATATTTAGATTTACTTCAATGACACATAACACATATTTAGATTTACTTCAATGACACACGACACATTTTCAGGTTTACTTCAGCCACGACACATTTTTAGGTTTACTTCAGTCACGACACAGTTTCAAATTTACTTCAGTTACCACACATTTTCAGAGCTCTCTATTTAGCCACGGTGCAGTTTAAGATTACTAAGCATCCCGCAGGATATTTTCAGAGCACTGAAGTGATCTGAGGCATATTTTCACATCACTCAGTTGACCCGCGGTATAGTTCGAGATTCACTCAAGCCGGATCACTTAAGTGACCCATGACACATTTTCAGTTCACTCAAGCAGCCTGCGGCGCATTAACAGATCACGTACAAGTGATCGTTGTTACCGTTCCACATCACTTAAGTGATCATACACACATTCATAGATCATTTAAGTAAACTCTGCGGCGCTCTAACAGATCACTTAATTAAGAGGCCCGGCCGCGGCACTTTTTCAAATTATTGAGGTGGCCGGCGCTCTCTCTCCCAGCACTCTTAAGCATCTTCGACTTTAGACGATACGCGCACCTGTTTGTGCGATTTTGAAACTTCAAACTGAATCTGAAATCCGTATCAAAATGTCGCGAACAATTTTTTTTGATAAATTCTAATTTTATAAAACAGTAAAACACGTCAAAAAAATATGAGTTGGTATAAAATTTTATTAACAATTTTAATTTAAAAATTTTTTTTGATTGATATGAGACGTATAAAACGTGTGACGTAAATAATTGAAATTTTGAACGGAACAGTATTCGTTCGTTCCGATGATTGGAGATTGCAGCCATTAACATGGAAACTATTAGCAAGTTTAACGTTCTCCGAGTTTTCTCTCCCAAAGATAAAGAAGTAACTTTTCCGCCTCAAAAATGGTTTTCTTTAATAATTTATGGCATTTATAGGAGAAACTTGACCTCCATAAGGCCTTGATTAGAAATACTATCCCGTGAGCAATTTCGCCATAGTTTGGCTTCTAATTTCGAGGGGCCATAAATTATTGGACGGATAATTAAAAACGCTAACGTAATCTGTCGTCTCTCTCTCTCTCTCTCTCCGCCGAATATAAAGTTTTCTCAACATTTACTTACCCCTCCCCTCCCTCCACGAAAACTCGTCAAATTTTATCGATTGATTTCCCTTAATTATTTCTGCCGTGTAAGTTTTCGAAAGAAATAATTATTTCCCAGAAATTTCCTGAACCGCAAATGTCTCAGTAATAATGAGCGACCTATTCGAACAATAACACATGTAATTGAATGGGGGGGGAGGCTTTGAGTTATAGAGTATTTGTTATTGTATTCGTGAAATATCGCTTTTTCACTCCAGGTTCATGGTAAGTAAAATTACATTCTTTAGAATCTTGTTGTAGGTGATAGTATTTTACTCCAAAGGTTTCTTTTTATCTCATGAAAATGATCCTCAGTTATCGCAGGGACATACACAGGATCGACCTTTGGAGGGGGGGGGGGGCACAACACTGTTCTTCTCGAGAAATTTTGTGTAACTACCTTTCATTTAAGGCATTTAAATTAATAGAAATTGGTCCAATATTTAAAGCATAAGAAGGATATTTTACATTTCATTTCTTTCATCGAAATATTACAATTATTTTCTAATTTTTTGTCAGCTTGGGAGGAGGGGCACGGGTTTCTATAAGCACCCCCCCCCTGCGGCCCCGCCTCTGTGTGATGGCAAGAATGGGGTGGATGTGATCATTACGACACGGCTGTCCTGAGAAGATCGGAGCCTCAGTAGAATCAACCGATGAGAAAGATGCATCGATATCCGTTCATGTCCTTGTTAAAAATGTTACTGGCAGTGTCAAAAAATTTGTTACTGATAATGTCATGACACTGACGATGTGTGCTAATGACGACCAGAGTCGACACTGAACTTATGGTCCCTGCCATACTCTAGATGTCTGTCGAGGACGACTTGTCTTGTCTGAAGGTTTCGAACTCATTGGAAATGTATACCAAGAATGACCACAGTCTTTCCTGAAGATATCTGCCAGTGATAACCAGTCTCTACCAAGTTTGCCAACAGTCTCCGATCAAAATGTCGATCTCACTTGGAATGTCTGCCGATATAGTCCCTCTTTAAAATCTCTTTCATAGTGAAGATGACCGCCAAGAACAGTGAAAGTCTTCTCCGGAGGTGTATGAGGAAGAGTCCACACTAGGTGCCAAGGAAGATTCCACACTACAAATGTCGATTCCACTGAACATATAAACCAAGGACCACCAGACGCGTCGGAATTATTATGCCTGCCATGGATAATCAGATTGTCTTCTGAAAATGTATGCCAAGAGGATCAGGGTTGAGTTTTTGACGTGACAAGAGTCAAATACTGGTTTAAACTGTCAAAAATGTCGAAAACCGTCAAAAACCTGATCGAATGCTTTTGGACAATATTTCGAACACAATAGGTTGATAACATGATGAGAAACTGACTTTTTTGTATAGTACGATTTATTTTTAACCACTAATTTATTCCAATAATCAAAACAAAATATTAATTTTAATTTGCAATCTGAATTTCTCGACAGTCTGTCGAAAACTGGTCAAAAACTGGTTTAAACTATCAAAAACTGTCGATGATGATACAGGGTGGCCAAAAAGTCCGTAGAAACATTAAAAATGAATAAAAACCGGAAAAATAACCGAGATATAAAACGGTTTACAGGGTTTGGTCACGGGAATTTTTTAAGACAGAAAAAATTCAAAAAATAGCCGATAGGTGGCGCTGGTACGAGTGACTTCGGTGGAAATATGCAAATGAGACGGTTATAAGAACTTGCGCTCCTAATCACTAATCCACAACCAGTTCACCGTTGTAAGCCGTGTATGTGGAACTGCTGCACTCTACCGTTGCTGGATTTGTGACTCGCCTGCAATGTGTTATCCCCTGTGGTGGTGATCGCGTGTAACGCATGCTGCTGCAATAAACTATTCGGAGGCATTCTGTTCTTATTTGAGTATCTTTTCTTTGACTTTTTTTCGTCAGCTCCACATATCGGCTGTTTTTGAGTTTTTCCCCCCTGTCTTAAAAAAATTCCCGTGACCAAGCGATGCTAACCATGCAAACCGTTTCTTATTTCGATTATTTTTCCGGTTTTTATTCATTTTTAAAGTTTCTACGGACTTTTTGCCCACCCTGTATATAATTTTATGGGCCATTTTTATCTATTGATTACCCGTGTTCAGTTTATTAGCGACCGTATTCACAGACGGAGGTTAAACTCTGTCTTTGAATACGGTCGTAAGCGAAATAGCAAGGGCGTAGCGAGGGGGGGGGGACTTGGGGGTCTGGTCCCCCCCCCCGAACGAAATTTCTGGCTACGCCCCTGCGAAATAGAGCTGAGAATTCAAAATATATGTGATAAGAGATCACAGGGTTTAGGTTTTTGGACTTAGATGTTATCATACTTACTTGAGCATCATATGCAATCAGCACTGCTAAATTAAAGGGCATTTTAGTCCTATAATTTAGTATTTTCATTGCTAGCTACTATATCCTAATTTCATTCACAATAAGGATATCCTTTTAAGTGATTATCTAGATAATTTAGTTATAACAGAAATCCCAACATTACATACATGGGAATTTTTAAAACCTATCTGTTATGAAAAATGTACAGCTGATGGGGTTTATATCAGTATGCATATACAAGCAGTTGAAGAAATTTTGAACGGTCAAGCATCATTTGAATTAAAGAGTATCGAATAGTTCCATAGTTTTCTCGGCAGCTTCTATGTTATGCTCTATTCAAATTGTATATTTTATAGGGGGAAAATACACATATATTGTCCAAAATAATTCTGCGCAGAGGAGAAAATTATTTTACAATCATATTTTTTAAGTATTTATTATTTGCCTAACGTAGTGACTTTTTAAGCGTTGCATGCAATGAATATGTGTGTATTTTCAATAGGAAGTTTTATATTGAAAAGCAATATATTTTTTAAGGTTTTTGTCCGTTTTCGACGGAGATTTTTGACATGACAGTTTAAACCACGGTTCAGAAAGAATCTCCACTGAAGATATCTCCCATGAGCTATATCTGCTTCTCTACTGATGTATGGCAAGAACGGTCAGTCTCCTATAAAGATGTATTTCATAATAAACCAGAGTCTCCCTCTCTCTCAAGTTTGTATTTCATAATAGACCAGTCTCCTCTAAAGTTGTACGTCCAAGACGACCAGAATCTTCACTAATTATACTTGCCAAAGGCAACCATAATTGTTCATGTATGCAAAGAATAGTAGGTCTCCTCTAAAATCGTATGCCGAGGACGTCGAGAATGTCCCCTTTCTTTCTTTCAAACCGAGAACAACTCAGGTCTGTGACCATCTATGGGCGATTTACTACCTAGTGAGTTGTGCCGGAAGTGTAACTGTGTGTGTGTACCTAACACAGTTCTGAGTGAGAATGTAGTGTTGTGTTTGATTTTTCAGTGCTGTTACCTATATTTCAGAAGTGAAGTGAGTGATGTGTTATGATAGAATTGCAATTCATACTGTTTGTAGGACTGCTGCTCTCTGTGGCGAGACTTTTTAAAGTGGGGGAGATCGGCTCGCATTCGCGCCTCGAAGTTGGGAACCACAGGAAACCAACTTCAGCCGACTACCACTGCGGTGACGGTGGGGGGTTTCGAACCCGGGACCTCGCGACGCGAGTCTGTCACTATGACCACTCGACCACCACAGCAGCCCAGAATGACCACCGATGATCTCTGCCCTACTGCAGAAGCATGAAAATCACGGCCAAAGTATCCTCTAGTGAGGTTTATATCAAGTACGATCACAGTTGCCCATTAAGATACCTTCCGAGGACATCCAGAGTCTTCACTGAAGATGTTCACCCCCAATAGAGATACCTGCTTGCGCTACCAGAGTCTTTACTAAAAATTTCTGTCGGGCGTTGCTACAGTATACACTGGCAGTCTTAGAAACGTCAAAGTCCCCATAGAAGATGTCTGCCAGAGAGGCAACAAGAGTTGTCTGTAGATAGCCTGAAATGTCACCATCGGCTTCACTCATGCTGTTCCGATGATAGTTGAAAAGACTGCAGCCGGTTCCAGATTGTAATACCGACCTTCTCTAAATTCCTAATTAAATTCCTTTAATGAAATTCAATTCTTAAGAAAAAAGTAAATTAATACAAGTTAATTCATAAGGTAACCGAAAATATTTTTCTTACTCACTTTTTAGAAAAAAATATGATTTTTAAAATTAGAACTTTTATAAAAGTCTTTTGGAAAATTCTATTTACTTTTGAAAATAGAAATTTAAAAAAACATACGTTATTTTGTACAAAGGAAAAAATTATGAATATTAAAGGTAAGAATTTTGTATTTGAAAAGGTTTTTTAAAATTTTAATTTTTTTTTCAATTTGGATACTTGGATAGTTTTGCGAACACTTTTGTTGAAAAATTCCGATTTCGAAAATTTCAAGTTACAAATTATCAAATTTCTTGAATTTTCTTTTATATGGCGGATGTTTTAAAATTCCAATTCCTGTTAATACATATGCTTCGCGAGATGCAATTTCTTTTTAAATGTTCGTTACGCATATATTAGCGTAATTCAAATTTCAGAAAAAAAAAAAAATTCTGAAATTCAAAACTTTTCAAAGTAACAAAGAAAATTTCGAAAATGTAATCTTCAAAGCATTTTTGAAGTAATAAATTGCTTTTGAAAAACGTTTCTCACTATCGAATCTTCTTTATCTATATTCTTCCTATCTTCCTTATCTAATGCAAATTAAGCCACAACAGGTTAAACACCCAACGAGGTGCGATTCACCCCCAACACGTTCATTGTATTTCTCTTTAAACGTGCCAATTGTGTTAGAATTTACTACTTCCGGGGTTAAGCTATTCCATTTATTAACAACCCTATTAGAGAAAAATTTCCTGCGACGCCACGACATATACATATCCGTCACCAATCGATACTCGTGCCCTCTTGACAAAGCTGTCGAACTGAAACTCGGTAAAACGGCAGAATTAGGGTGTGAACATAGTGCGTACGTATTTCGAATTCCGGAAACCCGCCTCGTCTCCCATTGGTTAAAACCCCGAATTTCAAGTTAAAAAAAAAGTTGAAATTCGGGTTTTCAATCAATCGGAGACGACGCGGGTTCGGGGCCATTCAAGTATTACGTCAGCAGGTGTTTTACTATTTTTGACCTCCCTCCTCCCCCGTCAGCAGCTTAAATATTTCATATCTTCAAAGAAGGGTGGTTGGTGACGCGTATAAGCAACCTTCAAACCCTCTCCCTTCCTTGTCATCATAAGTCAGAAAATCCGAAACCTCCCCCCCCCCGATGCTGACGTAATACTTGAATGACCCCTATCCAGAATCTGAAATACGGACGCGCACTATGTTCACACCCTTCCTTTAGAAGAACGCGACGAGTGATAGACGATACAATGAAACCGAGCATTCTGTTCGATTTTTTGACCGCCGCTGAACAATTTTCAGAAAACCAAAGCCGCTCTTCAATGAGAATTCCCAAATCACTAGTTGCAGCATCCGGGATAGTGACACCATTCAAATTGTAAGGGAAACGTGGGTTGTGTTTTCGAGAGAGCCCCAATAATATATATAATTCTACTAAAGTTTTCTACGACCAAAATTTTTATGAAATTTTAAAACTTTTCATTTATCGTTTTGATTATACAGTAAAATTTATTTTCAAATTCATTTGAATCATGTAAAATAAAATAACTGATTCGCATTTGATACTACTTTATTCTGCAATGAAAAGCGAATCTTAATCACTGAGCAGCAGTAGAGGCATCAAGTTACAAAATTCAGTTTAATGTACACTTGCACGTTCCTTGCCTCGACTCATAGCGCGGTGACATTCCATGCGCACGAAAACTTCAAATCCATGAATTGACTTAACACTGAACGTTTCCCAGGTACGCATCACTTGAAATCGCTATTAACTGAGCCCGCTTTTGCCGCCGCCGCGGAAAGGTAAATCCTTGATGTTTTCCGACGTAGGGGGATATGTGTATGTATGTGTGTGTGTGCGTGCGTGCGTGCGCACGCGCTTTAATGTTTGCAAACTCACGATCCGTACAGCGGGTTGTTTGCCATCACATTTACAGCTCGAGCTGAGAGAACGCATATCAACACTCACTTTGACTGGACTGTCGTAATGCATGTTTGGAATCCGCGTCGAGAACCCTTTCTAATGACTTTCCCCAGCCCGTGAATTAAATCTAGAAATTCTCGGGCTATTTGCGCTGCTGCCGCCTGATGCTCTCATCACGGCGACGGGCCGTTAGCACTAATACTACAGCTGCTAATAGAATGTTGCTAAATTCATGTCGGCTCTTATGTTACTACTACTACGACTATATCACGCCCGAATTAAAACCTTAGACCTATATATTAATTAATCCTGCAGGGTAGTGCTATATAAGATTTCTATCCGGTATTGTGGCTAGAAGTAGAGAGGAATATGTACTTATACAGGGTGTCCCGTAAGTGCTGGTGCGGCCTTAATTTCACCAACATTCTGATGTATAGGGGAGTAATTTCAATTTAAAAAATGCTCAAAAGGCGTTCAAAAATTACTCCTGTACCAGTTTTGAGAGTGAAAATACATTGTGTAATAAAATAGGAAATCTAAATTGTTATAGGATCCCTCTGTCCTCTAACTTCCAAATAGAAAGTTGTTTAAATATAGAAATTGTGTGTGTGTGTGTGTTATATCAAAAATTTAGATTCTGTTACACACACACTGCAATTTCCACTCTCAAGGTACAGGGTAATTTTTCGAATTTCTGAGCATTTTTTAATTTGGAACCACTCCTGTACTATGGAACGGTTGACGGGATGAAGGGCGCATCAGCACTTACAGGACACCCTGAACACGAAAGTTAGGAATATTCTAACATGTAAATAGTACCCTCTAGATGGAGAAAAGGTGCATAAATGTACGAATTCTGAATGAACTGGGTCTTTCCGACGTGGATTTTTAGTCAGTAAAAACTATGTAATTTATTGGAAGAAACCATGATTTCTAACATTGTAAAGGGTATGAAATGCAAAAAAGGGAAAAAATCCTTATCAATCGTTCAATTTTTTCTCCAAAAATTGAAATAAAAGATTATTAACGCAAAAAAGACTTGTCGGGGGACTATACCTAGAAAGACGGCAAGGGTGTGTGTGACCCTTAACTTTTATTAGTAATTTTTGAATATTTTAATACTTTGAAGCAAAGTATAATATAAGGTGGGCAAAAAGTTCGTAAAAACTTTAAAAATGAATGAAAACCGGAAGAAAAACGGAAATAAAAAACGGTTTGCAGATTTAGCATCGCTGTCGCGGGAATTTTTTAAGACGGGGAAAAAATAACTCAAAAATATCCGATAGGTGGCGCTGGTACGAGCGACATCGGTGGAAATATGCAAATGAGACGGTTATAAGAACTTGCGCTCCTAATCCACAATCAGTTCATCGTTGTAAACCGTGGACCTGCTGCACTCTGCCGTTGCTGGATTTGTCACTTCCCTGCAATGTGTTATCCCCTGTGGTGATGGGTTCACGGAACCTTTGCCCCCGGTATTTCGCCTCCGACATTTCGTCCCCGACATCTCGCCCCTGGCACGTTTCGTCCCCAGTACATTTGGCCCCGGAAAATTCGCCCCTGACATCTCACCCCGATACATTTAGCCCCAAGAAATTTCGCCCCGGACATTTCACACCAGGAATTTCGCCCTGACCTTTCGCCTGCCCTGACCATATGAGTGACTCAGTGAGTAATCAATTAAATCGGAAATTTATCTCTGATATTTCGCCAGCCCTTATCGTACGCGTGACTGTATGAGTGAACATATGAATGATGGTACAAGTGACCAAGTGAGTGACCACATGAGTGATCAAGTGAGTTGGACATTTACTCGTCACATTTTGCTTCCCCTGATCGCATGAGTGACCAAGTGAATGAATACATGAGTGATCGAGTGAATTGAAAATTTATCCCCGGACATTTCACCTGCCCTGACCATATGAGTGGCCCAGTGAGTGATCATATGAGTTACTCAGTGAGTAATGAAGTGAATCGGAAATTGACCCCCTGTCATTTTGCCTACCTTCACCGTACGCGTGACCGTATGAGTGAATATATGAATGATAGTGTGAGTGACCACACCGGTGTGAGTCGTAAATTTGGGAAAAATATTTTATGCTTAAACTGTGAATTCCAAATTCTTAGAATCCATTAAAGTGTGAGTCACTTATTCTTTCAGTGCTACGTAACCACCTATAAAAAGGGAGGGGATGAGGAGGATAATCTTTGCAGAAACTCCACCCTCGCACTTTGCCAATCACTCAATCGCTCACTCTGTCAATCACTCAATGGCTCACTTTGTCAATCACTCAATCGCTCACTGGGTCAATCATCCGGTCATTCACTTTATCAATCTTTCGGTCACTCATGCAGGCACTCACTTGGTCACACATTCACTTATGCGTTCCATCACTCAGTAACTCCCTTGGTCACTCACACGGTCAGTCCCTTGATCACTCACTTGAACACTCGTACCGTCACTCACCTGGTCACATATACAGTCACTCACTTGGTCACTCATGCAGTTAACCACTCGGTCACTCATGCGGTCAGTCACTTATTCACTCAAATGTTCCATCGCTCAATTCCTCCCTTTGTCACTGACACGGTCGATCCCACTATCACTCACTTGATCACTCATACAGTTAATCACTTGGTCGTTCATGCGGTCATTCACTTCGTCACTCATACGTCCATTCGGTCAGTCACTCGGTCACTCATACGGTTAATTACTCAGTCTCTCCTTTGGTCACTCATATGCTCAATCACTCAGTCACTCACTTGGAAACGTACACAAGATTTAATCGGTCACTCACTCTTGGGCACTCATTCACTCAAACGTTTCATCACTCAGTAACTCCCTTTATCACTGACACGGTCAATCCCTCGATCACTCACTTGATCACTCATACAGTTAATCACTTAGTCACTCATGCAGTCATTCACTTGGTCGCTCATGCAGTCATTCACTCGATCACTCATACGTCCATTCGGTCAGTCACTCGGTCAGTCCTACGGTTAATTACTCAGTCTCTCCTTTGGTCACTCATATGCTCAATCACTCAGTCACTCACTTGGAAAATTACATAAGATTTAATCGGTCACTCATTCACTCAAACGTTTCATCGCTCGGTAACTCCCTTGGTCACTCACACGGTCAATCCCTCGATCACTCACTTGGTCACTCATGAGGCCATTCATTTGGTCACTCATGAGGCCATTCATTTGGTCACTCA
This sequence comes from Pholcus phalangioides, assembly GCF_987345545.1. Lineage (NCBI taxonomy): Eukaryota > Metazoa > Arthropoda > Arachnida > Araneae > Pholcidae > Pholcus > Pholcus phalangioides. Next base: position 14,347,046 of record NW_028301601.1, on the reverse strand, counting down.
TACGGCCATTCGGTCAGTCACGTGGTCACTCATACGGTCATTCACTCATAAAGTCAATTGCACACTAGTTGATACGGTCACTCACGTGGTGAGTCATTCTGCAACTCGATTAGTCATTTGTACGGTCACTAACGCACTCCTACAGTCCATTTCACACTCACTTGGTCACTCATACGGTCACTCGATCACTCACACACTCAATCAATCATACGGTCACTCATACGTTCAGGGCAAGTGAAATGTCAGGTGTGAATTTTTCGGGACCAAACGCGCCAGGGGCGAAATTTCCGAGGGTCAAATGTAACGGGGACGAAACGTTCCAGGGGCAAGATGTCGGGAACAAACTGTCGAGGACGAAATGTCGGGGGCGAAAGTTCCGGATCCCGTGGTGATGGTAGTCACGTGGAACATATACTGCGGTAATAAACGATTTGGAGGCATTCTGTTCGTTATTTACGTTTCTTTCCTGGGACTTGCGTACGTCAGCGCCACCTATCGGTTGTTTTTGAGATTTTCTTTTTCTGTCTTAAAAAAAAATATCCCGTGACCTAGCGATGTTAACCCTGCAAACTGTTTTTTATTTCGTTTATTTTCCCGGTTTTTGTGAATTTTTTAAAGTTGCTACGGACTTTTTGCCCACCCTGTATTTTTAAAGACATATTAGGGTTATAACAAAAAAAAAAATTAAGGATGAAAAAAACCAACAATTTATTAACTACTTTTATCGTTATTTTGTTTCTAAAGCATTCTGTGTAGCGACCTGTATATTCCCTATCAACAAATTATTCTTTCTGATTCTGCTGATATTGAATCTGTGGCGGTCTCTATTCATATAAAAAGAATATCAATGGACTTTTGTGCAATTTATAAACCGCCTAATAACTTGGACTTAAATTTGTTAAAAGAAATATTCAACACCAGCTCAGCTGTCCTAGTAGCAGGTGACTGGAACTGCAAGTCATCTTTGTTTTTCTCGAAGTCAACAAATAGAAATGGTAAAATTCTTAGGAAATTCTGTATTGACAATTTTCTTCAAGTAATCTCTTCCCCTCAGCCAACTCATTTCCCTGGCCAAAACAGAGGACCGCCTGATGTCATTGGTTTTGGTCTAGCAACAAATTTTTTGTACGATATACAAATGTATACGAAGGCAATTTTGTATTCTCCTCACAATCCCCTGTTCTTCAACATTGACTTTTTAATACCCAGAAAAAGACTTTTGGTAAATCACATTGACTGGAATGCTTATAATGACAGACTTTCTTCAACGGCACTAAACACTGTTGATAACCCAAACAGTGATGGCATTGACCAAGCTGTTGATAATTTGACCCATCTTATTAATGACTGAATTAAAGCCTCTTCTACTCAAAAAATAAAATCCGAGAATCAATTTGGCCTGCCTAAAGAAATTTTGGATAAAATTAGGCATAAAAACAAAGTTAGGAAAAAGTGGCAGAGATTATAGAGGTGCCTTAGACACAATAATTTTAAACAGACTCCAAAAGGAGATCAAAAAAGAAGTTGCATCTCACATCAATGACCGTTTTTCTGACTTTGTGGATCACAGCTACAGCAGAAAACGGCAATTTATGGAAAGCTTGGCGGATATGTAAGCCCAAAAATACACGAATTAATAAAATTAAAAAGGCAGACAACACAATTGTTTACACAGATCAGGAAATTGCTGAAACATTCGCAACTACTTATGAAGGGCAATTTTCACCCAATAGGAATCAGCCTAATAATACTAAATTACGGCTTCTTAGAAAAGTCGCACAATTTATTCACTTTCACACAAATAATTCTACATGTCACATGGATCTAACAACTAATGATGAAATCAGCTCAATCATCAACTCGTTGGATGTCAAAAAAGCACCAGGTGCTGATGAAATTAGCAATAAGGCCTTGAAGTGCCTGCCAGAAAATATCATTTCTCACATAACAGAAATTTTCAACGGTGCTTTAACATTAAATTATTTTCCAAAACCTTGGAAACATTCTGTTATAAAAACAATTCACAAAGCGGGGACTGACCCACTTATGGCACAAAACTTCAGACCAATAAGTTTACTGAGTAACTGGAGTAAAATCTTTGAAAAGATTGATTCCATTCATCAATGAAAATGGTTTAATTAGACCCGACCAACATGGGTTTCGACCTGAGCACTCTTGTGTAACACAGCTAGTTAGAGTCTCAGAGTTTATAAATGAAGCTTTTAACAATTTTGATTTTGTGGCTGCATCATTCTTAGACATAGCAAAAGCATTTGACCGTTGTGATTATGCTACATTGCTTTCCAAACTCATTGACTTAAATATGCCTCCGCATATGGCCATATTCTTCTATCACTATCTTTTAGGTCGAACTTTTCAAGTAAAAATTCAAAATACACTTTCTTCAAGAAAACAAATTCATGCCTCTGTGCCTCAGGGCAGTGTGTTGGGGCCACAACTGTTCCTACTATACGTTAATGACATACCTTGTCCCCAAAATGGCATAATATCTTTATTTGCAGACGACTGTGCAGTTTTGTGCAGCAGCAGGGATGCAAATCAGGCCTTCAATAATTTACAAGAAACCATGGATGAAATAGAATATTGGTGTGATCAATCTGCCATCCAACTGAATAGTGACAAATGCAAATTTTTATGGTTCACTAGACGTCGTAAAATACCGGACAAACGACTTCAAATTGGCACACAATCATTAAGCCCTGTTAGACAAATAAAATACTTGGGCTGTATTCTCAATAAAAATCTCTCTTTCTCTTCACATGTAATAAACAAATTAGATAATGTAATAAACAAATCTAATAGAATTATGGGTATCACATTTCCACAGGCAAAACTTACATTAAAGAACACAAAATCATTCTCTTCAAATCTATAATAAGACTTACATTACTCTATGCTTCGCCAGCTTGGGCGCAAGCGTGTAAAACGAACATCAAAAAATTACAGACGACTCAGAATAAAATACTTAGAAAATTTGTTGGAGCCCCTTGGTTTGTTCAATGATCAATTTGAGAGATCGAATGTTTAATTCTCAATTTGAACATTTGAAGGAAATAGTTGACTATTATGCTGACTGCTTAAGGAAATATAGGAGGCTCAAACAGATTGGGCGCCTTACATGGGAAAATTTGTAAGGGTGTTTTCTTCTACAAATCTCATTGTATACATACTATTTTAATACATAAATTCTCTCATTCAATTGTATATACTCACATTACTTGTATACTCTGTATATAACACTTTACACTTTTGTACATAACTCTGTACTTTGTCACACTCTGTATATAAAACACAATATACACTTTTGACATTTATTCGCATCTATTCGATTTGCATCTTCTCATTATTGAATTTTGTCTATACACATATATTTCCCAATTGAACTTGCATATTGAGCTTTGACCTGCATATGATGTACATATGAAAAAGGTGTAAAAAAAAAAAGAGCGAGAAGACTCTTTTTGAACTTAGGATTGTTTTGCTTACATAAAATTTTTCAATAGTAAATCCCCATTGCACTGAGTTGAAACAGAACTTTATTACCTGTATTGCATTTTTGATGTTATTGCTGGGGTTTTTTTGCGTCACGACTCCCATGTGATGTTTTTTCCCCCCATTCCACTTCGAATAGATGCTGCTAGCTGCAGATTGTGTGACCTGCTTCAGTGAACTGTGGTGGCATTTGCCTGCTTATAGCCAGATCATGACTTTTAACCAATTTGACCAGTTCTTTTTACATACACTACACATACATGCAAACACATATCTATCTACAAACATAGACACATTTTCTTCTTCACAGGCCTTCTTGGCCAGTTTTTATTGCCGGCAGTTGGCCCTCACGAGCTGGGAATCGGCTCAAAGTTGAATTCTGGTCTGGTCTGTAACGACCTGTCTTGAAGTGCGTTAGTGTGAAGAAGAGCTCAAGAGAGAGGAGGGGATTTGCATTTTCTATATTCCCGATAAGGATTTCAGTGTTACATCGCTTCTAGGATTTGAATAGAATCAACAAGTGGGGATCTTGCTTTATTACATTTTTTTTTTTCGCAGTTGGAAGTTCCTGGCGATGGTCTTTCCGAAGGGGTCCAAACCAAACTTGTGAATTTCCATTTCAAGAGGAAAAACGGGTGTGGTGCGGGTCGTTTTATAGTGCCTTCAAATGTGTTTTGCGTTTATTGTTTCAAGCAGCGTTTTATTTTCACCACTGCTTTTGGGTAGTTCCTGAGGCAATCTTTGTCAAATTCTGAAAAGTTTTCCCTTCGGTGAATCTGCTTCCTGTTATCCCATTTTTACAACAACTATAAACACATGGATAGTTCTACTTTGCAAAAAAAAAAAAAAACAGTTTATCGGACAAAAATGACAAAAACGCGTACTTGACAACTAAAGCTGAGTCACCTGCTGCCCGACATCTGCAGATAAGGATGAAGGTAAAAAATGTCTCACGAACGGGGATTATAGTCTTTTAGATGCACATGGGCGCTATCAGAAGAATTTTGACCTTACAAAATCAATCGTGACGATGTGGGTAAAATATATGGAAGGGTCAGTGTGCCCCCTTCCAGTCTAGGTATATCGGTTCATATAGCCGTTGATAAGAAAGATAATGGGAATAGCTCTGGTTTACAATAAGAAAATAATTCAGGAAAAGTCGAGAAATTTTTAGTCATTTGGTGTATCTTTTACTTGAGATATGGTGGCAGAAAGAGTTGCGCAGAGGCACACAGAGCCCGTCTGTCTCTCTAGTGTTAATGTCAGTTAATGTTATCATCCGGAAAAACACGCACGCACACATTAGACGCAATTTCTATCAGACTGAAAATTTCAGACCTTATCCATATTTCACTATACATTAAAATTGCCATGCCCACCATTACATTAAAATTTCTGAAAATATTTCCGAGGTGTTCAAAAAAACGTGTTAGTGAACTGAAACTCCGAGTTGGGACAGGGGAGGAGGAGGTATCTGACCATTTGTTACAATATTGTGAACACAAAATAAAGAAACTATTTCGTTTCAAAAATTTCAGAAAAGAAATTGATTTCTATAAAAAATTTTAGGTATCCGACTACGTTGAAAACGTCATTTTGGAAGAAAATACCGATTTTTAATGGGTTTTTTTTATTTTATTTCTTATGAAAGCCCTATTTGTTGTGATTCCAAAACAGGACCGATGCTCAGAACCGAGGTTACGTCCACTTTCACGTTGCGTTTTCACATACAAGTAATCCGTGAATAAAAACTTTCAACGTGTTTTACGAAGAATGCTATTTTTGACATTTTGTTTGCGTTTGTGACATGATTTCTAAAATTCTATTCATTGTATCATTACGGAATTTCGATATGATATTTTGCTATATATATTGTAGAGGTTATGAACTAAAATGTAAGGGTAATCATATATTTATTTGAATTACAGTGTTTTTATAGACGAAATGTAGGATGAAAATTGAAAAAATCTACACGTGCGTTAACAGATTTGGGTGTCACTTATGAGCATGTCACGCAATCCTTTAAATGGCGATTCATAACCTGTAACATCACTAGCTTTTAAATGTACTGTTAAAATCACAAAACAATTTCATCCACAACATTTTTCGCAATCGCGTTTCGAATGTGACGTAAATTTTGCCTAAAATTTGACATAAAAATGAATTTTTCATTGAAAATGACATTAAGTAGACAGAAATTTGTTACTGTTTTTACCATTTCGAGACTATGCATTTCGAAAAATGCTATTGAAGTTCTCTTTAGTACGATTTTATAGAAAAGTTCTGTATGTGTGTGTGTATATATATATACGTTCTGTTAATGGACCGACAGACTCAGAGAGTTGTTTGTAGGCATCACTAGAGGAACAAAAGTTGCAATGTAACATGTGTTCGCAAACCACTTTGAGAGGGTGCAAATCGCGAAAAACGCATGCCACAGGCTCTGAGTCAAGAGGAGACGAAAGGTGGACGTGAGTTGATAGCTGAATGCGTTCGCGGGTTCGCTCACCATATCTGACGTAAGCAGCGCCGCAAAACGCATGCGTTGGGGTAGGATCACGTGCTGCGGACGAAATCAAAAGCATACCTGGTATCTTCCAGAGCGCGTCCGGGACTCGTTTTTTTACGTCGTTGTCGACTGTGTAATGACGCCAGCGGCCGCCACCTCCAACAACTCTTGTAATAGTTAATCAAATAAATCGTTTTGTAGTTATCATTGTACTTTTTGTCGTTCCAGCGCGACGCCGAAACTTGCATGTGTTTTTCACGATTTTTCACCCTCTCAACGTCGTAGTTTGCGACACCATGTTCCATTGCAATTTTTATTCCTCTTGATGTCTACTAACAACTCTCTGAGTTTGTCGGTCCATTAACAGAACACCCTGTATTCAATTAATCTTACAGGACGAGCTCCCATAACTAATATGATGATATGTGAATGTATATCCATACAGTGTGATAATTAGAATGTAAAATGTAATACATAAGTGAAGTGATTATTATAAACCCCAAGGACACTAAATTGCTGCTCACGAGTTGTTAATGGTTGCTCCCTGGGGTAAGATGTAAAGTTGAGTTCTTTCTTTTTTGTGGAGAAAATAAATGCTCCCTTCGGGAAACCCCGTATGGCGAACGTTTTCGGGCCAGCGGGTTAGTATTTCTTACGGAACGAGTTCCAATAATTTTAGAAATTGGATCTAAAAAGTTCAATGTTTTTCCGTTAGGTACTTTTAAGCAATCGTGTGTTTGTGTTTGGCGAATAATTGTAAATTTTATTATTCTATTTCGTTTCACGTTAGTGTATGGGGGATTTTCTTTTTCTCACTACATACAACTTGTAGGACCCAGGACAGTATATAAAAAAATTTCGCAGATTTTCATTATATTTTTTACATCATTTTTTAACTTAAACAGGCCTCTGGAAGAAACAACATTTAAAACATTTTTTAGGAAGTAACATTGAAGACAAAAGTTTCAATGATATTTATCTTTTGAATAAACGATAAAAGTGTATTTAAAAACGTGTATTAAAAACGATTATAATTTACTAATCTCTTAATGGTTTACGGGTAACTAATGGCTAGGAAAATTCACCGACTAATCATTTACCGACAACACTTCGACACGAGTCAGTGAGCGAATCAAGTGAATGATTCAATAGTTGATGAGTGAGTGATAGAGTGGTTGGTAAGTAAAAAACAACTAGTGAGTGAGCTAGTGACCAATGGGGGAGTATCCTGATGAGCGACCCAGTGGTATACTAAGGGATCTAAAGTGTGCTATTGACAGAATGAGTAACCTAGTGAGTAAGTGTGTCACCTGGCGACTGAGTGACTAGTCAGTGAGTGAATAAATCTGGTGATCATTTGATCATTTTTGTCGCACCACGGTCATGTTCTGCACACGAGGTATAATGAGACCGGGACTTACAATTTGTTGCCGATTGCAAACGGCGCAGCCTGCTTTTATACTCGTCGAGAGGTTGGCGCGGTAACCACTCGATGTGGGACTCCTTGCGGCAGCCATCTTTTATCTGTGGTCAACGTTTCTGTCGCACCCCTGTGTGAGGAAGGCTTCTGACAAGCACGAACCGGGTATCGAACTCGCGACACCTCTTAACATCCTTCGGTACTTTAGGCGAGTATCTTATCGACCTGGGGCTACCGCGCCCAATAAATCTGGTGATTGGGTACGAGTGACAGTTTTGAAAGTCCTGGTCATGGAGCAACAGTGTGAGCGACCTAGTTAGTGAGTATGAAAGTGAGCGACTGCGTGAAATAATAGCCGAATCGGGGTAGGTCAATTCAATACGCCGACAATGGCCTCGACAAATCGATTAGGGACAATTTACTGATGAATCCCTTTCGGGAGGGTGGGGGCTAATGCGGGTTTTTTTTATTGTATATGATAAATATATTTACAAAGCAAAGCAAAGAAAATATGTACATGATAGATATATACATTATAGATACGATGCAGCTATATAAACGGACGGTTTTTATGCACATCATTCAAAGTCCATGTCACAGTTTGTCCCAGGGGTCTCTGAGGCCGTGACGTGGTCGCTCCCTTGTTGTTCTATGTGCTGTGCTGCCAGTCTGCTGGATCGTCTCGTAGGCTGCTGAAGTCTAGTCGTCTATATCTATCCTTCTATGAAATACATGATTGAGGGTGTAACAGATTGAGCAACCTTGTGTTAGATGATAATATGAGTGACCTAGTGAGAGAATGAAAAAGTGAGCGACCTAATGAGAGAATGAAAAAGTGAGCGACCTAATGAGAGAATGAAAAAGTGAGCGACCTAGTGAGCAAGTTTGTAACCTAGGGAGTAAATGAGATCAAATGAGTGACCGGCTTACTCAGGGAGTGATTGAGTGACATGGTGAGTGAGTTACCTGATGACTGAGTGAGTGACCTATGAAGTAAGTGAGTAAATTGGTGAGTAAGTGAGTGACCTATGAAGTAAGTGAGTGAATTGGTGAGTAAGTAAGTGAGTGGTAATGAGCAACCTAGTGAGCGAATGATATAATGAGAAACCTATATATATATATATATATATAATGAGTAAGTGACAGAGGAAAAAAAATCGACCCAGTGAGTGATAGAATGAGTCCTAGTCCTATGAATGATAGAACGAGTATAGAATAGTGACCTAGTGATTGACAGAGAGACCTTGTGAGTGAATGAGTGATAGTGAGCTAGCTCATTCGTTCACTTGCTCATTTGATCATTCATCAGAGATGAATTTTCCATTCAGTGGTCATTGAATTTTCCCAGAGATGGATTTTCCATTCAGAAAAATGGTTGGTCGGTGAATTTTGCTGGCGGTGCAGTGCATGGCGGTCAAGTGTTGTCGGTGAAATTTCCAAGCTATTACGGTTTTCTTGTCTTATGATCATTTGATCTGGACCTAGTGATCACTTAACCTTGCTGTGTGATCGATGACAATTAATTTTTTCCGTTGTGGTCAAATCATCATGTTTTTCTTGTCTTTTGCTTATTTAGCCTTGTGTTCAAATCACTAGGCCCCCCCCCCCGTCTTACGACCATCAAATGATCATTAGACAGTGATAATTAAAGGATAAAGATAAAATCACATAAAAACATAATGACGAAAATATATGAAGACAAATAAATAAATTATAAATTTTGTCCTTGCTCTGGTGATGAATGAATATGGTCCCCTCTCATCTTATGGGCAAGTCCTTGCCCTTGTGATCAAACAGCCACGGCTACCTTGCACATTATGATCATTTACACTTTCCCTAGAGATCAAATCAGCTCGACTCCACCATCGTATGATCATTCATCCTTACCCTTGTGATCAAATGATGATGAGTACTTGTCTAGTGATCACCGATCATATGTGTGGTGAACGGGGATGGTGATTGTCCTACTCCACTCTCTCTCGCTTATGCCAATGTGTGTGTGTGTGTGTAGAGTAGTACAAATTTTTCAGTGAATGCGTATCCGCCTTATGCAGGTGGAAAGGGTAACTCGCAACACGCACAAAAACAAGCACGTGCAAATCACACCAGCATATGTTCACAGCAAAAATTCTGGAAATGCCAATTAACTGCATTTCACACACAACTAGAGATTTAGATCAGGAGCTTAACGTAATAGCGGACTACTTTCACCTCCTGAGGTGTTACTCTGTCCCAAAACGGAAAAGTGATTGCTTCAGGCTTACATAGTAGCCGGCGATTCCGCTTACTAAGTTAGGCAAGCCCACCTTCAACAGGGTGCTAATTACTTTATTTACCACTAGGTTGCAGCAGGGCTGTTTTCATAATCCTATTAAATTCACGTGTTTTGTTGTCAAACTTTCGTTTGTGCAAGGAATCCGGTACCTATGATTGGGTTTAGTGAGCACCAAATCTGTGGTGTTTGGCCAGAACATGATAACTCCAAAATCACATTTTTGAGATATAAGCATTTCCATTGTCATTTAAGTACCAAAAATAAAGCATACATACAAATACAGATGAAAATATAATACATCAGAACGTTGTTTAGCCGTACGCACGTATTTGTGCATTTGTCTCACTTCTAATTAGTTATAATTAGCTAGACTTACTTTTATGGATCAAAAAGACATTTTTTGGAGATGTCATGTTCTGACCAAACAGCACAGAAATTTTACAGCCAATACAATCCTTATTAAGAATGAAACGCTTCTTGTGAACTATCAAAGTATTTTTAAATAAAATGCATAGAGATTTTAAAAAACAACTATCAGTAACTCCAAAAAAACAGGTTACTTTATCTACAAAAGAAAACAATTGGGATAAGGTTGGGCAAATGCTTAGGCCAAAACCGGGAACTGGTTGTGGTAAAACTAACAACAAGTCTTGTCGAGACATTGGAATCAAGTCCGCCAAAAACTGTGGAAACGCAATTTCCAAAGAGCACTTTGGGAAAGGGAAATATTGCAGTAGTTTGCTTTTGGAAGAGGAAAAATATTTTCCAGGACTGGTTATATATGAGCGTGACAGAAACCGGCAGTATTGTGAACTGCACGGAGCCTACAAAAAAAAGGCCTCGAAGTGGCCAATATAGAAAAAAAGAAAAACAGTCCCTTTTCTACAAAATGGACTGATATCGCACAAATGTAGAAGCCTTCAAAGTTTTTGAAAAGAGGACTTTCTCCGTAAATATCGTATGGTCAAGAACGGAAAGTTGTTTTTGAACCTATAAAAGACTGATACAAAGATTGCACTAAGGTACCGTACACATGTAAGACTTCTAATAAGACTGTTGTTGCTTTTCTTTATTCATTTGTAGGCATTTATTTCTCTACGACAAAGAAATCGTAAACTAAGAATAAATAAAGCGCATTTTTGTATTGCTGTGTCAGTACTTTTATAGTTCGAGCTTTTAGTTTGAGTACTTTTCTTCATAACCAGTGAGTTTCCATTGCTTCGAGCATGTTTTACATTGTTTAAATTAGGAATATTTGATGTTTGATGTGTTAAAAAAATTGCCCTTGACAAAGTAGAACTGGCTTAGGGGCTACTTTGGCCCAAAATAACAATAACTAAATTAGAAAAAAAAATTATTGTAGAAAGTGGATTTGTGATATTATATCAGTCTTTTAGAGAAAAGTTTGAACAATCTAAAAATTACCTCAAAATTTCATTATTTATTATTTGTTATTTCCTAGCATAAGAATGAAATAAAAAGTTTTATGAGTGAGGTCAAAGCAAAACCCGTGTTTAGGGGCCGTTCAAGTATTACGTAAGCACATTTTTAGCCATTTTTGACGCCCCCCCCCCCTTGTGAGCAAAATTTCGTCATCAGCTCTGCCGCTCTGAATCCTAACTCATATTGGTGAAATCAGAGACGTACACGGGGGGGGGGGGGCATGGGAGGTCTCTCGCGCCACCCTCCCACGATCAAAAATTTATTTTTTTAATGCAAAAAAAAATTTTTGTAATTGAAATTTCGGAAGAAAATACCTTTATGTGTTATTATAATCAATTTCAGTTTATTTCAATGGTTTTTGATGGCTATGAACGCAAAATATATCTTTAATAAATTCATTGCGGCTCACCCTCTAAGCCATACGATGATAAATCGCATAAGTGCTCTTGGCCCGCGGACTAAATATGGCCGTGGGGGTGATCTGATGTGGCCTGCTCTCCTCCAACCTAATTTTGTAAAAAAAAAAAAAAAGGAACTAAGCGGCACATCTACAGATAACACGGCAGATAAGCGGCACACACTCAAATGACCCGGGACACAGTTCCAGAACGCTTAAGCGATCCGCGCCACATTTAGAGATCCCTTGAGTGACATGTGACGTAGTTTTAGAGCAAATAAGTGGCCCCCAGTGCGGTTCTACATCACTCAAGTTACCCGCGGCACATTCTCAGATTATTTAAGTGATGCGTGGCACAGTTCCAGAGCACTTAAGCGGCCCGGACACATTTCCAGAGCACTTAACCGGCCCGGACACGTTTCTAGATCACTTGGATACGCGAAACATTTAGAGATCACTGAAGTGGCTCTGTGTAGGGCACTTATCAATAGGGAGGGAATGTTACTTCAAGTGCCCACAAACTATCGAAAGGTTTTTCTCCGTTTTGGCGCACTGAGTAAGATGTCATTAAAAATATTTAATATTTTCATAGAGAGTGGTTGATGACGTAAGCATTATCCAACCCCCCTCCCCCCGTCATCAAAAGTCACCAAATCGGAAACCCCCCCCCCCTCCCCATCGATGATGACGTAATACTTGAACGGCCCCACACGGAATTTTAAGAATGCATCAAAATCCAACTAGTCCCAGATAATTAGGTAGGATTCCCACAGTTTTAAGCACTCTTAAAACAGTATTATCAGTCTTTCTTTTTTTTTTTCCTCAGGTGTACAGGCATGTCAATATCCTGGCACAACGGCAGGTGCAACGATATCCAAAGTGCAGTTCTTTTATCGAATCAACGACACTGTCACCTTCGATTGCGCCGACGGATACGAGCTGCGAGGAGCTAAGATGCTGCGCTGTCTCCAGAACGGGCGATGGTCGAGCACTACCCCGACCTGCCATTCCGTAAGGAAAGGCTAATCCCGCAGGGACCGCAACACTACACGAGTAATTAAGTATCTCCAGAGAACTTTATCGTATATAAAAAAAAATAAATAAATAAATAAAAAGGACCCCTCGTTGCCGCTGGATCCTGGCTGTGTCTTGTGACTATTTTTGACTAAAAACTACCGTGGAACCGCAAGTGACCTACAACAATGACGACGACTATTATTGTCACGCTGGACCGTATATACGACACGAAACCACCGTGCTTTCATCGACACATCAATTGTACATGTACATTATTATCTTTACAGTGCGTTATATCCGTACGTCTTCGAGGGTAATTATATTGAGTAAAGGGGAAGTTGTGGTGTGTGTGTGTTCATGCGCGTATCATGTTCTTTCTGGTGCATCTTCGTCTGCAAGTTCATAAAGTACGTTATAAGTTTTACCTGTATGTTACGATTTCGGAATAGTTTCAAAATCATATACGGACTAATCCAAGGGGTAAAAAGTACTTGATACTATCAATTTTATTCCTGCTCGTGCTACTATTTAGAAAGTTCTAAGACTCGCGGAGAATCCTGCTGCTTGATTTCTGGTGAGACCCTAAAATAATGATCCCCGAATTTTCGGGAAACGCTTGGCTATTTCGCCCCCAGAGGCATCCGTGGCTCTTTTGTCTTACGATCATTAATCCTTGCCCTAGTGATCGAATGATCACGGCTCCATTGTCTTGTGACCATTTATTCTTTTCCTTGTGATTATGCTCTTCTTATAAATGATCAATTGTCCTTGCCCTAATTATCAATGATCGTGGCTTCCCTTTCCTCATGATCAATTATCCTTGCCCTAATTATCAATGATCATGGCTTCCCTTTCCTTATGATCAGTTATCCTTTCCCTAATTATCAACGATCGTGGCTTCCCTTTCCTCATGATCAATTATTCTCGCCCTAATTATCAACGATCGTGGCTTCCCTTTCCTCATGATCAATTATCCTTGCCCTAATTATCAATGATCATGGCTTCCCTTTCCCCATTATCATGGCGTCCCTTTCCTTATGATCAATTATCCTTGCCCTAATTATCAATGATCATGGCTTCCCTTTCGTTATGATCAGTTATCCTTTCCCTAATTATCAACGATCGTGGCTTCCCTTTCCTCATGATCAATTATTCTCGCCCTAATTATCAACGATCGTGGCTTCCCTTTCCTTATGATCAATTATCCTTGCCCTAATTATCAATGATCATAGCTTCCCTTTCCTCATGATCAATTATCCTTGCCCTAATTATCAATTATCTTTGCCCTTCTGATCAAATAGTCATACCTTTCTTTGCTTGTATTCATTTATCCTTTCCCGAGATGTCAGATGGGCACACGATTTCCTCGCCTTTGAGATCAATTATCATGGTTCCCTTGTTTCAAAAAGTTATCATTTATTCTTACTTTCGCGATCAAATTTTGATGTCAGCTTTTATTATCGCTATTCATCCTTGCCCATGCGATCAAATAGTCCCGGCTCCCCTTGTTTTATGACCATTTATCTTTTCTCTAGAGATAAAAGGATTAGTGCCTCTGTTGTCTTATGATAACTCATTCTATGTTTTGTTATCACGGCTTCCTTGACTGATGGTCATTCATCCTTGATCTAGTAATGAAAGGATCACGGCTTCCTTGTCTTATGACCATTAGCCTTGCCCTGATAGTCGAATGATCACGGCTCTTTCGTCTTATGGTCTCATTTATTCTTTGCCTTGTGATCAGTAATCATGACTCCCTTGTCTTATGATCTTTTATCCTGTATGTGTGTGGCCCATGTGACCAAATGCTCACGGCTCCCTTGTTTTACGATCATTTATCTTATAAAACTCCCTTGCCCACTTTGCACATTTTTTAGCCCTTGTAATCAAATGGTCACGGCTCCCTTGTTTTATGATTTATCCTTGTCCTTGGGACAAAGTAACCGCAGCTTCGTTGTCTTCTTATCATTTACCATTGTGATCAGATGATCACGAAGGCAAGGCAAAATCACTCAACAGGGATTGGGGTTAAAACACTTCCCAGAGCCTACAGAATAGTTTAGACAAAGGAAAGAAAAGAAAAATAAACTATATATACAGGGTTATTCAGAAAAATATGGCCAAACTGAATAGGTAATTCAGATGTATGATAATACACCGGAGCCACTACACGGAGTTGTTGCGCCAAACACTTTAAAGCAATGCCGAACTCAGCAAGCATGAAGTCGCAATTCTGGCAAACATAAATGCATTAGGGGCCACACATACACTCAGAGCATACATTCCGGCATGTACCGATTCGTTAGAAATTCCTCATAGACTGAATGCTTGCTACCACTACTTAACTGTACATCACGTAGTACACATTCCACTGAATTTCTAACGAGTTAGTACATGCCGGAATGTGTGTTCTGAGTGTATGTATGTGTGTAACGTATTTATGCTGTCATAATTTCGATTTCATGCTTGCGGAGTTCCGGATCGCTTGAACCCCTTCGCTTGCAAGCGATTGGCAGAAATTCGGATGATCTCTGTTTGACGAATCAGCGATAAATATGGTATAACCTTGTCTTAATCCAACCGCATGTTAAAAAAAGGAATGAGGAGGAAGGAAAAAGTGTAGGTAACAAAGGAAGAAACAAATGAAAGGAAAACATTATAATAGAAAAAGTATAAGTTCGGGATTGCATTATAAAAGTTTTATAAAAATTCTTTCATAAAACTTCACAATGCAACCAATAAGCTTAATACTTGCAGATAAGAGAGTAGGTATGAAGTAGATTGCTCTTTTCACCCTCACCTACCTGTTCTCTTTTGCTCTTGCACGTATATAGTGGAAGGATACCACTGGCGTTTGGACGGAATATTACGTCCCTGATCGTGAAGTGGTTAAAAGTGCGTGACGCAGCGGCTCTGGGTGGCGTTTGAACACCTATGTCGTGTTGGATGTTATCGTATACCTGAATTTCCCTTTCAGTTTGGCGATGTTATTTCTGAATCACCCTGTATATACCAGGGTGAAATCAATCTTTTAGCTTGAAATTTCAACATAAGAATTTTGTTTATTTATGAACTGCCAAAAAAAAAGACATACAGTACATGTATAAGGTGCTTATTCAATATAGTTCTAATGTTTCACAAAAAAAAAATATATTCATTTGTTTTATAGCGTATATAGTATACTGTATCCGTACTAGTTATAAATAATTGCTGTACGAAAGCGAAGATCTAGAGTGTTCATAACATACAGCTTCTGTCATACTCTAAAAATTACAATATAATATATATTCATACTTAAAAAAATTTTTTTCCAACTTTACACATCATCACACGGTTTTAAGAGCTTTGTCAGCACTGCCTGCTAGCGGAAATAATGATGATAATAGTAATTATCATTATTATGGAAAAATGTATTAGAGTGGAAATATATCGCTTTCCGAGTATTTTTCAGGAATTTTACTAGTGTGTTGACGCTATATAATGCATTTTTTGATTATTTAGCTTTTTTTTCTTTTAATTTGTGTCATGTATTTTAGTATCATAGAGGGGAAAAAATGATTAAGAAATTAATCATTATTTGTAATATATGAATATATACATATACATTTAATGTGTATAGTGACTATTTATGATATAGATTTATCTGGCTTTGAGTTCTGGGGAATATAATTTTTTTAAATTAATTAATTGGAAAGTTTTGAAATTAATGATCCAATTTTTAATTAAACATAATTAAATTAATTTGTTTTTGATATACACTGTCGAACGCTGCTTTAAAGTCAATAGCAATAGCCCCGGCTAATGTTGATCTCTCAGAATGGAATAATTTAGTATAAAATTTTCAATTTTTAAGTTGAAATGTTTTCTGTGAGGAGTTAATTTCCATTTTTAGGTTTACGTAATTTCCGAAATTCGTTAAATAAATTAATTTTAATTCTCTCTGTGGAATTCCCCAGGCTCTACCATACAAAACAATGAAAAAAAACATAGTTTTTACAATGACTATTAAACAACTACCTGTGCCTCATCTCGACTCGATGTGAAGAAAACAAAATGAAATTTTAAAAGAAATTAAGCAAAACTATGTGAGTGTTGTATAGAAAACAATGCGAGAGAAGCGTGTAAATAACTGCTCTCCGTTTTACGCTTGTAGAGTTGTGTATTTTGCGAGCTGCTCTTTTTTTATAGATCATTAGTTGTGTGTTTGTGTGTCGTCAGTGGCGTAGTTTGATGACGTTATTTGAGTATGTAATGGAGTCAGAATTAACAAAAAAAAAAAAGAACAAATTTTGCTGCCATAGATGAATTTAGATATTGAGATGAGTTAAGTAAAATGCAATGGAAGTCTCAGTTTTCTATAATATAACTGTAATTAATTTGAATTGCTCTTAAATAATGCCTGTCAGACACTTTGTATTTACTTCAAGGATTTTCTTATCAGTTGGAAGCGGGGATAGAATCAATTAGAAAACATTATTGGTGAACAAAAAATTTTAATTTGAGTTTTTAATCGGTTGTTTTCAATTTTCACCACTGATACGAGTATATTAGTATAAAATTATTATTTGTCCTATAAAAATTTCTTTATATTTGTGTTTATTTGTTTACTTTTTATACTAAAAGTAGTTATTGTTCTTGTCTAAGAGAGGAATGAATTTTTTTTTCATATTTTTTAGCTCTCTCGCCGTGTAATTGCTCATAAAATCACAGTTATTAAAAAAAAAAAAAATACTTTCCCAATTTGAATAGTGATTTTGCTTTTAACAGAATCACCATTTAACCTTTCACCGGCAGAATTAAGATTTAAATTTATTTTCTAAATTACCTTTCCGCCTTTAGTTCAGAGACTACCAACCAATTACTTCATGAAAAAAAGTTTTCCTTTATGTTTCCCGGACTTGCCCATGTTCATATAAACATTAAAATTTAAAAAAAAAAAAAACTTAAATTTCATTTTTCCTTAGAAACACAGATGATTTAAAAAACTAAATTTATGACACTAAGTACTGAAATGAATGGGATTTTTGTTCTGTAAATTAAGTTTGGAATCTCACAAGTTCGGGGAAAAAATATCAAATACTTTCGTGTTGAAAATTTTTTTTTCTAATTAATAAAACCGATTTGTGGGATCGCTCACCTGTTTTGATAGTTTATTCAACAAACTATTGAAAGAAAATATGAATTCGATAAGTTGTGGCTTACTTATTTGTAACAGCAATTTGGAATTTGTAGGGCTGTGTCCCAAGAATGTGAAATAACAAAATTCAAGAACGCATTTCATATGCAATTACAAAATCTAACTGTCAGTTAACTGAGCAAATAATTGACAAATAAGTGTGGGATCTTGCACCCAATGATTACAACAGGTATATATGTTCATTCTAATGAATTGTGTGATTAAATTATACAAGATTACATGTTGATACAAGATTAAATAAGATAAATATGGATGTGATATGGATGTAAATATGGATATATAGCGTTCAGTATATATACAAGCCTCCAATCAATGAAGAAAGAATTAGAACTATTTACACTTTTTACAAAACTAAACTAATTGACTGACCCCTGATCAGGCCAGTATGTTCTTAGGTCTAACAAACTTCAACATCTCTCCCGCAGGATAAGGTGAGATGTCTCTTATGTGCTGATATTCTGATGTTTCAGCCCTATTGGATTATCATCTACATAGTTTGACTAAATAGTCATGCGTTTCAATGTTCAAATCCTTCATTATGTGCCCCGGTATATAGCCGAAGTATTTTATTTTGTCACAGTAGTAGTTGTTTGATGATTGAGGGTTTCGCTGTGGAAAAGCATGGTGCTGCATAGCACATAATTTGTCTAATGACTGACTTGTACATAATGGTTTTGTTTTTTGAGGCTAAGCGTGCAGAGCGTGTGTAGAAGTCCTCCAGCCTTAGCGGCTCGAACTTTCGCCTCATGAATGTGAGCTTTGAAACTGAGCTTTTTTATCCAAAATAACACCAAGATATTTTGTCTGAGACTTGGATTGTAATATGATCGGCCCCACTGTGATAGTGGTGCTCGGCGAGAGTTGCCTTCTTGCAAACCATATAAAGTTGCATTTACTCTCGTTTAACACCACTGCATGTAGCTGACACCAGATCTCGACCCTTCTAACCATTTCTTGCAAGTTCCTCAGAGCTTGCTGAGGGTCCCGCGATGTCATAAGGATTTTCGAGTCGTCAGCATAAGAAGCTAAGATTCCTCTTTGTGGAGCAGGAAAATCGTTAATAAAAATATTGAAGAGTATTAGGCCAATTACTGACCCTTGACAAATAGATGCCTTAAGTGGGCGTTGAGTGGAGAGGGCGTTTTGTGATAGGAACCTGAAATGTCCTATCCCTGAGGTAGCTGTGAATCATATGTATAAAATGGGAGGGAAACCTTCTAAGTATCATAATGGCAATCAGTGTTGAGTGTTTTACCTTATCGAAGGCCTTCTGTATGTCTGAATCAAAACATGCTACGTAGTCCTTGTGGATGAAAGCATCTTGTATGTATTCTACAACACGGACCAGTTGTGTTACACAAGAATGTCTGCTACGAAAGGCATGTTGCTCATCTCGGATAAAGCTGTTATCCTCGAGATACAAAGGTAATCTCGCCTAAAAGACACATTCCAAAATCTTGGACAATCCCGGGAGCAAGCTGATCGGATGAAAATCATTCGCAAATAGATAGACTTATCTCCCTAGTTTTTGGAATGACTTTAATAATGTTTCCAGACAGAAGGGAAGTGACAAATTTTTAACATGCCATTAAAAATGTTTACCAATGTGGTGATACTAATAGATGGAAGTATCTTCACAAAGCTGTGTTTGTAATATTATCATACCCAAGAGGCCTTTTTATCTTTCAGTCTTTTAATTATCACGAGGATCTGCTCACGGTCAGTGAGAGCAGCCGTCAAGATGTTATGTGGCTGGTTGTTTTGTACGAAGTTGTTAACCATTTGTTCAAAGTGTGCTTCTTCTGACAATAGGCGGTTGGTTACTATTTGGTGAAAACTGGCCATCATATGTGTCAGCGAATGACTCCGCTATCTCTTCATCAGTGTATACAAGACCATTTGTACCATGTATTCTGTTAATGTTGATGGCTCTGGGCTTACAAATTCCAATTAATTTGCAGGGAGACACATTTGATTCATCAGCCTCGGCAAGAAAATCATTCCACTTCTGAGGGTGATTAATTCCGTGAAGCTGTTTCGTACACATCGTATCGTAAACCGAAAACCATTATTGGTGTTACGGGATTTCAGAGGGTATAAATTGTGGTTGCAATACATAAACATGAAGGAATATTAAATTATTTTATAAAACAATACTTTACGTAAATATTAAGCTACACAGCAAGCTATCTCATAAATTATAACAAATTTTATAAAATTGTAAGAAAATTAACAAAATGTCGATTACAATTGCGATTTATACTCTTTAATTCATAAATTTTATTTTTTAATGCAAAAAAAAATTGTTCAAATTCTCATTGACAGATGACGCTACTTTAATTGCATGAAAAACATCTATGTTATGCACCTTTCAAGACGCAAACCGACTCGTTAAATTTCAGGGGATGAGAAGATGAACAGGACACAAAACGTGCCAGGGGCAAAATGTAGAAAGGCCAGACTGAGATTAGATGCATTACCTCAGGGCATGCTGAGTTTATTAATAAGCTCCCTATGCTTCTTTGGTGTATGCTGCTCCATTCGAGATTAATGAAGAAAATAAATTATGATAGCGAAACACACACAGTTTGGTGTGTGAAAGTGTTTGTATATATAAGTAGTGTTTATATAAAAGAAAAATCAATCAAAAATTCGCAACATATCCACACTCATAGAGACAGTGTTATAAGAATTTTGAAAACATTTAAGAGAATATGATACCGATAGGTGTTGTGGCTTCCTTACCAATAGAAGAACTGGATGCTTAATAGCTAAGTCCTAATAGGTGGAAAATACAACTTCACCAGATGTTTATGATCTTCAGGAAAACCAGCGGACGATTTTATTGCCTGTGTAAGTCCTAGAAACCCGATATTATTTAGTTATTCGAAATATTACCCTTTAAACCAAGGGTGGCCAACTTCTCACTGTTCAAATTCCAACGTGGTCAGTCGTGGCCAACACTCCGGAGTATAAGCCGCACCAGTAAAGTGACCCGGAAAACTCGCAGATTTATGTCCGCCATAAGCAATGTGGTGCAAAAACAGGCAATTTAATCATTAATATTGTACGCTGCGCTCCACTTCGTAATATCTGATGCATATCTATACATATTTTTTTTTTCGTAGTTCCCAGCTAATAGATGCAATGCATGAAAATTACTGTTTCTTTTGCAAATTGGCCCATTCAATTACATCCATTATTTGAATTTTACAGACAGAACATTTTTTTCTACATTTATTTTTATCCTTTTACTCCTGATTTGGCAAATGGTAGCGCCACCTGGTACTGCTGTATGTCCATGAGATTACACGGAACCAGATTTGCGACACATGCATTCTTATAACTTGAGTTACCTTCTTGGAACAGAATATCGGTATTTTGGTTTGAGGAAATTTTCTTCAACGTAGAATGTCATCAACCTTTCTTTTGCTTTCAAACCGAGCATAACTCTGTTTTATCGCCATGGGCAATTTATTACCTGGTGAGTTGTGCCGGTAGTGTAAGTTAGTGTGCCTAACAGTCTGAGTGCGTATCTAGTGGTTTGTCTGATTTTCAATGTTGTCATGTCATTTGTATTTCAGAAGTGAAATGTAATGATTGAATCTTTGTACCGTTTGTTTGTTTGTGGGCCTGTTTCTCTCTGCGGCGAGAGAAGTGGGAGATCGGCTGTCATTTGCGCCTCAAAGTCGGGAACCCACATAAAACGCACTTCAGCCGACCACAGAAATGCCACCAACTTGCTATGTCGAAATTTAGAAATGACGGCTCGTCTGTGTTTTCGACACAAAAAAATCATCGTGCGTGGATGTGGAGCTCTACTGTTCAGCGGCACAATATGAACCCGACCATCCAATATGACACATTTTTTGCTCTTTGAAATTATTTGGCTCCACGTAGCCTAGTCGGTCGTAATTTAGTGAAAGTTAGAGTTATTATGAGTTTGAATCCACTTAGAAAAAGCTTCGTCACTGAGCAGAACACCAAATATGCATTCAGCTGCAAATACAAAGGCCACAAAAAGGCATCTTGCCCAACCTAGGTGGCGGAAAGGAATGGGGGAAATAATTCCCATAATAAACTAAATAAAGTGCAATAAGTGTGCACGGAAAGGTAGTGTGATAAGAACATAACGAAAAACTATCGTTACTAGAAATAATTAATGTAAATAGTTTGTTAACCGGGTCTGCTGTGGAAAATGTCTTAAATAATAATAAGAAAATCATTTTGATCCACAGCAGTTTTACCTAGTCGTGGGCCACACAAAGTCACCTCACGAGCCTCATGTGGCCCACGGAGCAGCTGTTTCCCACCTCTGTCTCGTACTAATGGAATTGTCTGGAGGGGGGGGGGAACTCGGCATGATGACAAGTAATAATGATTTCAGAAGCAATAACTTTTTAGAAAGCTGAGCAAGCTGAAGATTTTATCATTGACGCAAAAGCCAATGAATGAATGAAGACGCGGATGTGGACTGATCTCCCCGTTAAAATCTCTCGCCACAATGAGCAACGAGCCTAAAATGATACAAACATTCAATCACAGTTTGAAAAATAGATGGCGGCACAAGACTTCAAATACACTTTAGACTGTTTAAATACACATGCACACTCCACGCCGCAACGAACTCATTGCATAGTAAATTGTCCATGGTGATGGATAGGAGCTGTTACTGGTTTGAAAGGTTTATGCGGCAGGCATTCGTTTTCATTTGAGAATATAAAAACATACACAAATGTGTCCACTACCATATATGCGAGAAAATCCTACAGTTTTTGCTGCCTAATTATCCCGTAGTCTATCAGGGAGACGCAATGATTTAACAAAGAGAAGTTTCTATTCTCAAACATGTTACTAAGGAAATTGTACATCAAGCTAGTGGTTGTGAATCTCGTCGTCTTTTTCAATCTTCCAGCCGCAAGCGGTTTTTGAATCTTCCTGTGAAAAATTACGGGATCTTTTATCCTTTATGTATATAGAACGCGACAATAACGTACCCCGCGATATTTCGTAGAAGAGGTGAAACGCGACATTCGTAAATGGTTTTCTTACACCATATTTTGCATGCCTTTGCCGGATGCGTCGAACATTTGCAGTTGCTCTTGCATTCTCAAGTGAAAACGATTGCTTGCTGCATAATCTATAGCGTTCCATGTATGTCAGCGATGGACGAACATTTTTGAGGGGCAGGTCAAAAAGAAAAAGATTTTGGCGAGCCGGACATATTCGGGCATCAATTCATAATTGAAATACTTAAGCTTGGAAACTAAGTGGTGGAACGTGTTATATACTTTGAAGATCGCCACGGTTCCATTGCAAGTGAAAGACAACGGTTTATCCTTCACACATGTATCAAAAAATCAATGAGTATATTTTAATAACTTTATTCAGATTTATTGCATATGTGTACAATTTTTGTGCATACGCAAAAGTTTTAAAATCGATTTTCATGAAAATTCTCACAACTATATTTTACATATGCAAAAAAGAAACAAAAAAAAACCACCTTTTAAAAGAGTTTTTCAAACACTGAAAGCTCAAATTT
The DNA here is from genome assembly GCF_987345545.1 of Pholcus phalangioides. Taxonomy (NCBI): domain Eukaryota; kingdom Metazoa; phylum Arthropoda; class Arachnida; order Araneae; family Pholcidae; genus Pholcus; species Pholcus phalangioides. The sequence continues at coordinate 14,323,730 of NW_028301601.1, read as the reverse complement.
TTATATTGTAAAAATTTTTATATTGTAAACTCTGCGGCAGGCCTGACAGAACCTCTAAGCGTCCAATACTAGTGTATTTTAATAATGTAGCGTCACCTATCGATGAAAGTTTAAACTATTTTGTGTGCGTGTGAAAAACAAATCTGACTGTTTGTCAAGTCTGATGGCGGCAGCCACACCTCAGTAAGCAATTTTTATTATTAGTATTTTTTTTACAATTTTCTAAAACGTCAAATTTATGGGTTAGTCTGTATAGGTATATCAGTTAAAACTCCCTGCGGTAGCAAGTTTTTCTGCGGTCATGTTGCCGTTTCTGTTGTACCCCTGTGTCAGGAAAGTTTTCTGACAAGGACGAACCGGGTATCGAACTCGCAACACCTCTACAAACATCCTCTGGTATTTTAGGGCGAATACCTTATCGACCTCGCCTACCACGCCCTATAAGAGGTATCGTTCCCCCCCAGGCTTAAACTATTCCATAAACAAGTCGGATAAGTATTCATATCTTTGCAAGAAGATAGCGTCTCATCAACTTTTGAATCTGAAAAGGAAATTCGATATTTTTTTTGGTTATTTCGCAAAATTCCCTAATGGCTCCTATGGAAAAATCCCTCACATCCCTTTAATTTAGATTCCTTGAATGTATATTTTGCTTCTTTTGAAATACAGAGATGCTCACGTTTCATTTAATACCACATACATTTTGTAATAATGCATTTAAATATTTTATGCACAGGGATATATCAATTTAAAAAAATTTTGAAATTTATCATCATTCAAATGAAATATTTATCATCACTCAAAATGCCGAATCCATGAATTTTATAAAAACTGAAATCGAGGGAAAAAAAATTCTTGGAGTAAACCAAATTGACATGATTATTATTCCTTTCGAAGAGAGATGTTCTCTTTATAAGAAATGACTTTAAAATAAATGTATACTGAAGCTAAGCAGATAAGATATTTTACATACGACGATGGTGATATCATATACCCCCCTTATCAACGTAGCAATCATAAATTTTTATTTCTCATGCTTCATGAGTAAAGAAGAAATGATGGCGATAATAATGATGATGATGACAGAAAATTTTCAATAAAAGAGATGAGTCCAACGCTTTCTTATCAGTGGATAATATTGACGTTATGCAAATGACTTCCATTCAAATGTTAAAACTTCGAGGCAATCTCTTGAAATGAAACGAAACTTTTTCAGTTGTTGCGGAAATTTTGTATTTTTCCCTCTTTTTTTTTTGATTGAAATATTTTAGGGAAACGTATAACTTGAATAACTAAACCTCCATTTCACAATTTCCATATTTTCCAATAAATCCTAAAACTAAAGAGAAATAAAAAAATTTTATTTTAAACTAAAGAAATTGGTGTTTTCGGATTTGTGTATCTGCGGATTGGATACATAAGGATTTTGTAGCATTGGAATCGTCAAGAAATGAACGTTTTTTGGTTTTTCCCCCCAAGGGTCATCTTATATTTTTGTGATTTCCATTTTAATATTTCTTTACAATTTTCAAAATTTACTTTACTTTAAAACATGCATCTTCAACTCGTTGTTCGCGAGCACCACGGTGCTCCCCTGAAGTGCCAAGAGTGCTCGATGATTGTGTCTGATTTCGCGCTCGCGAGCACTTGATCATAGTTTCGATTAAACACCATTGCATTCAAGGATTGAAATCATCTTGATTTCACGCATTCTTATGTTAAACTTGCCGTAAGGGTGCTCTTCTACTAATGATAGGCACAGGCAGTGCTCGCGACTGGAAACAGCAGGTTGCTTTAAAAGGTTTGCTGATTTTTTAAACTGGTTCATTCTCTAGTTATTTTTTTCTGTTGTTCCGTCTTGTTTGTTTTTGTTTTCTGTATTTCTATCTGCTTTTTTGCCTACCTTCGTTTCTATTGTTTCTGTTTTCTTTCGCTATCTGTGGGTTTTCATTTTCTTTCTTTCCTGGTTGTTATCGTTTCCTTCTCTTTCTTTTTTGTTTTCGTTTTGTCTTATTTCTTTCTCGTTTGTTTCCGTTTTCTTCTCCTCTTTCCTTTTTGTTTCTGTTTTCCGTCCTTTTTTTCTTTCTGTTTCCATCAAAATGTTTATGTTTTCTGGTTTTATTCCCATCTTAGTTTTTGTTTTATATTCTTTCTCTTTGTTTGTTTACTTACTTTTTTTCCTTCCTCTTAGCATTCCGTTTTTCTTGTCTGCCTGTTTTATGATTCATTGCTGCACCTTGTTTTCTTCATTCTTCTTTCCTATTTGGTTTTTTGTTTTGCTATTTTTCTTTTTATCCTTTTTTTTTTCTTTTCCTTTTTTTACTCTTTTCGTATGTTTTATTTTTCTTTTTTCTCTTTTTTTATCCCATCTACTTTTAGATTTCTTTTTCTTCCATTGCCTAGTTTTTTCTGTTCTCATTCTCAAAATATTTTAATTCGTGATTTTCTCAATCCATTTGAATTGTTTGGTTCCATTTTATTTCGCACTTTTTTTATTGTTCATCAAAGTGCTTCCTAATGATAATTTTATGTTTACATTATCGTGTTGATTATCTTTTGTTTACATGTTTTCAACTTCTATTTTCTTTCTTTCGAGATTCTTTCATACAATTTTTTTCACATTTTTACCATCATTTTTTATAATTAATTTTTCATCTCCCCCTTTGCATATTCATTACACATATTTTTTTATCATTTCTGTTTCTTTTGCATTTTTTTTTTCAAGTGTTACAAGGAATTTACACTGAAAGTTTCAAGTGTAATTGAATTTTTGTAAACAGTTAGTCCCTGTTCATTAAACTCTCCCGTCATGCATTGTGCTGGATGAATATAACTATTCAGACAAATTACATTAATCGCGATTTTTTCAGCATAAAATGCTCAGTCAATAAACATCAAATATTTAAATATAATTTCAAAGTGATGATTCTCACCTTATTTTTACGGAACAAATATTAAAAAAATGGTTCAAATATATAAATTCAGAAGTCACTTGAATTGAAAAATCAAAAAAATGTGAAGAAAAAATATATTTTGTTTTCAATTTCAGATTCAGAAAATTTTTCTTTTAAATTTTCATCGAGTCATGGGTGAATTGATTATTCTTGACGGGAACAGTTTGATGGCTGTCACATACGTAGTACAAAGTCATTGTCAAAGAAAAATCTTTTTTCTTTTAATTACTCATTTTAGTGACGTTCTAGCATGTCAAAATGTAACATTTTAGACATGGTCTTTCTCTTCCGGTGATTAATTGGCCATGCTTATCCGTTTTTATTAGATTTATTAGTTTCGCAAATTTTTTAAATGATATTGATAGTTTAAAACTCCGTCATATGCATTTAGGAATGTTTCAAGATTCAGAATTAATCGTATGATGGGCATATCACGTGATATATTTCGATTAGAAAAAAAATATATAATAGCATTAATGTCCGTTTTCATGGTATAAAATAAATATCTAGTACAGTCTCGTTGAAAGATATTTATGATTTGATCTTAAATATAAAAACTCAGCATTGAAATGTGTTATACAAATTATAAATTTAAGATTTCGTGGACAAATATGGGAGTTAATATATAAGAGTAATTTACATGCATAATTTCTGAATCTCTTGCAGTTGAATTTCAGTGAAGAAATCAGTTGGAGAGTTCATTCGACAGTGTTCTTCAACCGCTTTACACCCGTGAACCTATGGAAATGGTTAAGCAATTTAGCGGATAGGTGGAACTGAAGAAAATGATTTTCAGACCAGCGGAAACAGAGTAATAATTTGCGGACTAGCGAAACAAATAGGGAAAATTTAATTTGCCGACCTTCAGAGGACAATTAAAGTGCTTTGTGGACCAGAAAACAAATAAATAGATAGGAAAAATAATTTGCAGACCGGTGTGAAACAAATAAATTGGAGGACTAACTTGCGGCCGAGAGAAGAAAAATGACTATAATATACAGTAATTACCCTATTTAATATATATGTGTTCTCCTATAATATATAATAAATAAGAAGAGGGTTATTTGCGGACCAAAAAAAATTTGAAAAGTAATTTACAGACTGACAGAAGATAAATGAACTAGACAGATAATATAAGACCGGGAAAAAATAAATGAAAGAGGGGGAAATAATTTGCGGACTTGCAGAGGAAATAGATAACTTGCGGGATGATAAAAGATAAATAAACTTGAGAGATATTCTGGGACCGGCAAAAAGCAAATAGATAGGACGGCAAAAATAAATAAAAACAAATTAAGAGACTGTGTTTAATTTTTCAAATTTGAAATTATGCGGTAAGCACATAGATTAGGCGAAATTTTTTGCAGGCCCGCAGAAAATTCTTACGTATCGGCACCGGTCGGCGGACCAGCTGTTGAGCAACAAATGGAGATATTAACAATCCTGAGATTTTCATTGCATTATCATATATTATTGTCTTTATTTATTGCAATCAGACGTTCATCAAGTTCAGAACATGCAGTTATTGTAAGCTTTTAGTGAGGGAAAAAAAAAATGCATAAAAATTCGAAACGCGCTGATTAGTTATGCATTGTACTATGCATTTATTACGATTGAGTAACATGAATTTGTTAGTTTCATTAAGTGTCAATTAATAAAAGCGATTGAAGAACAATGAAGGACGATTAAAATGAGTATGGTGTATTGAAATCTGTCTTCCTGAGACAATTAGCAAATTATGTGTCTTCATTTTTTTGATTGCGACTGAGCAATAGAAACAATAAAATATAATTTTATGAAATATGTTTCATTTTGTCATGTTTTAATCATTTCGAATTTCATACTTATCAATTTTTCAGGAAAAAAAAATCTCAATTACCATCTTTTCCAGTCATTTAATTACTATTTCGTCGTCGATTCATTCCCATGATGTTGGACCAAACAGTATCTTAATTTAATATCCCTTTCGAACTTTCAATTAGTTAGCCATAGTCGACTCTATAAAAGATTATTAATTTTTAATAATAATTAATTACGTACGTTTTAATTTAACTATTCTGTAAGACCTGATTAAGAAATTTTTTTTTTTTCGATCTGAAAAGTGTAATTGTTAAAAAAAATCCATGTGCTTGTGCGCTGTGGTTAGGTACCGTTTCGGCTTTTCCCGATTCATCCTAAGGTCAAAATAGTCCCGTTTTTTTCATCCGATCTCTTCTTTCCAATCCTACTGCCCCGGATTACTGCCGATCATGATGAAACGACCCGTGGTTTCACTCTGAGAAAAAAGGCGAGTGATTGGCCTACCAGTCAAATGCCTGAAACAATACCATATTTCTCAGGAATGTCCCGTATTTTTAGTGGTATTCCCGTGTTTTCGGTCGTTTTCACCTTTTTTTTCATCGCTTTTCCAGTTTTTCCTTTTTTTAACGAAGCGTATTTGATTTGGCAATCTCTACTGAAATTAAGAATGAAGATAATTTTCATGACTTGTAAATTGTATTATGATAATTACGTAATTCATCTAAACAATATTTGTTGTGTTCTAAGTTTTTTTCCTCCCGTGGACTACATTGCGATTTCCAGTAAATTCTTCATTACCCTCTAATTAATAATTTGCGAGCAATAACTGGTAATTCCGCCGTCTTTCGACCAAGATTTTGGTGAAAATTGCCGATATTCCGCGCTCTACTATATTTAAGTTCCGAATTTCCTGTATTTTCTGAATGAAATATGTTGGGTGTATAAATAAAATATATACACCCAAGTCATGTTGAAATATATTCTATTGAAATGTATCTGCTAAACTTACTATTATTTTTTAATTGTGATTTGAAGCAGTTCTGTCCTACGGGAATTTCAGCAATAATTAGGAAATTTGTCGTAAATTGCAGTTTTGTAATTACAGTTATGTCTCGTATTACGGACCGCAATTTCCCGAATTTTTCTCGTTGAGATATGTTTACCCTTGAAACGAAAATGCCAAATTTCCCATTTTAAATCGTAAGCGTTAATGCGGGAAATTGCAATCCGTAATACGAGACACAACTGTAATAACAAAACTTCAATTTACGACGAATTTCCTAATTACTGCTGAAATTCCCGAAGGACACAGAAGTAAAGAGCTGCTGCAAATCCCAATTTAAAAAATAATAATAATTTTAATACATATATTTCAATACAATATCTTTCAACATGACTTGTGGGTGTACATTTTATTATACACCCAACATATTTCATCCAGAAAATACCGGAAATTTGGAGATTAAATATATTAGAATACGAAATACAAATACACGCAACACAACGCGACAACAGGCAAAATGCCCAACGAGGTGGCTGAATATCGGCAATTTTCACACAAAACTTGGTCGAAAGACGGCAAAATTACCAGTTATTGCTCATAAATTATTAATTCGAGGGTAAGAGAGTAAGAATTTACTGGAAATCGCAGTGTGTGTGTAGTTCACTGGAGAAAAAAACTTGGAACGCAACAAATATATTGTTTAGATGAATTACGTAATTATCGTAATATAATTTGCAAGTGATGAAAATTATCTCCATTCATAATTTCAGTAGAGATTGCCTATTCAAATATGCTTCGTTAAAAAAGGAAAAACTAGAAAAGTGTATGAAAAAGGCGAAAACGACCGAAAACACGGGAATACCACTAAAAATACGGGACATTCCTGTGCAATATGGTCGAATATGAATTGTTTCAGGCATTTTCCTGGTAGGTCAATCACTCGCCTTTCTTCTCAGAGTGAAACCACGGGTCGTTTTATCATGATTGACAGTAATTCGGGGCAGTAGGAGGGGAAAGAATACATCGGATGGAACGGGACTATTCTGACCTGAGGATGAATCAGGAAAAGACGAAACGAGACATTACCGTGCGCTCTCAATACCAACAAAAAGGATGCGGAATACAGTCGAATCCCGTTATAACGAACTCCAAGAGACCGGAGAATCACTTCGTTATAACGAAATTCCGTTATAAAGGAATTTCAAGTTGTTTGCATTGTTCCCATGTAAAATTATTTGAGGGGTTAGAAAAGTGTTCGTTAAAACGAGATCTCCGCTATAACGGTATTAGTTAAAACGAGATCTTCGCTATAACGATATTCGTTAAAACGGGATTCGACTGTAATTATTCATAAGATCTTTATTTTTGTCTATTGTCCATAAATTCTTGATTGGGAGGAATTTAAATGTGCAATAACTTTCGATTAGTTATTGATAATTATTCTAAGGATTAGTTGTATAACTAACTGTTATTAGTTATTATAATCAGCTGAATTTGTTTGAAGTCATAAAATAATCTCAAGTGATTTAAAATATAGAGAGAAATTGTCTTCTTCAAGCTATAATTATTAAAAAAATTATTTAATTTTATGCTTATAATTATAATGTATTAGGTGATAATGACTTCACAGAAAAAGTCAACCATATTGCGATGGCTTTGGATGAAAAAGTACGTTCTCACAGAACGTTGGGATAACAATAAGAAAAATGAGTTAAAAGAAATGAAAATATATATATGCATTTGTAACAACAATAGAAAAACTTTACAAGGAGAACGTTTTTACGTTTTTGACATCAATGGCTTTAAGCGAAATTAAAATTTTACGCCAATTCCTTCGTGGAGAAGTTTAGATAAAAACGGGTTTTAAACAGGTAAGTTTTGAATTTGGCTGCAATAGTTTCTATAGAAGTTCCGACAACAATGGTTGGTTTGAATGAATAAATTATTAGTTTGAACCGATGGTTTCTAGGGTAGTTTTGGCAACAATGGTTTCTCAAGAGAAGTTCTGACAATACATATCTTTTGTCAATAAGTAAATTTTGAGTTTGACAGCAATTATTTCTCAAGAAGGTCTCTGTCAACAAATGGTTTTTGAATGAGCAAATCTCAAATTCGGCCATAATTTCTCGAGAAATTCGGACAACAATGATTTTGGATAAGTAAATTTCAAATTTCACAACAATGGTATTTCGAGAAATTTTGATAATACAGTCGATTCCCGTTATAACGAACGTCAAGAGATCGGAGGAATCACTTGATTAAAACGAAATTTCGTTATAAAGGAATTCCAGGTTACCTAGCATTGTTCCTATGTAAACTTATTTGGGGGATTATAAAAATGTTCGTTAAAACGAGATTTTCGCCATAACGGTATTCGTTAAAACGGGATTCGACTGTAATTAGTTTTCCATGAACTAAATTCAACAACGGTTTCTTATGAAGCTTAAATTGAACAGCTTAAGTAAAACCGAAAAAGTAAAGCTTACTATTTTTATATAAGAGGGCCAAAACGTCAAACGGGCCAAAGCTAATAACGACTACTTAACCCAACATGCACCTGGTATACATTCCTCTACGACATTTCTAATGAATAGGTACATGCCGGAATGTGCGTGTACGTGTTGTGAGCCTGACGTGAAGTTTGTTTTTATGCAATACTTGTTATGTGTAGTGCTGCCAACTTCGATTTTTCTAACTATGAGACTAATAACGACTTTCCAAGATTAAAAGTACTTGTTTTTTCAAAACCATAGCTCCTCTTAACCCTTTGCACTCGAGAAGTGACTCTCGATCACCACTTGATTTGATGCAGTAACTTGAGAGGTGACTCTCAGTCACCACTTGATTTGACGCGGTGACTCTCGGTCGCTCGCCACTCGGTTTGACGCGATAATTTGAGCGGTGACGATGTTTATTTAGGTTTGGTTTGGGCAATATCGCTACACGAGCGTATTCAACAATGCACGAGTGTAAAACAACTGTCAATCTTTAATCCATTTTTTAGTACAAGATTCATTGAAAGACTGGTTATTTCTGGAGATGAAGATTATAAGGAAGAAAATTCATCACTGCCCCCACGGGGACTCGAACCCCGGTCTCTCGCCTGCCGGACGAGTGCTCTACCATCTAACCTATGGAAGCAAACAGAATGTTTCAACCTTGGAGCGTATATATATGTTGAAAGGAACCGTACATGGACGGCGTCAACAATCAACTGATAGCTCGTGAATGACATAGGCCAACCAAATGGTCACATGCATATAGAAATGTCCACGTCTCAATACAAGATTCATTGAAAGACTGGTTATTTGTGGAGATGAAGATTAGAAGGAATGGGCAAGCGAGAGACCGGGCGTCGAGTCCCCGTGGGGGGGGGGGGGGCGGTAGTGATTTTTTTTCCTTGTAAAATCTTCATCTCCACAAATAACCAGTCTTTCAATGAATCTTGTATTGACAAGTGGAGAGGGCATTTCTATATGCACGTTTTTTAGATTTATTGCTATACATGCGTCTTCGCGTTAGTTCGAACTCGACCGTCGTGGCAATGGGAATATTATTTTCAAAGTTAGGGAGCTCAATAAGCATGGAATACGATGAAGGAATCAGTTCAAGTGAAGATGAATTCGATTTTTGTTGATGAAGAACGTAATTACGTCTATGTTTAGGCTCGGTGGTCTAGGGGTATGATTCTCGCTTTGGGTGCGAGAGGTCCCGGGTTCAAATCCCGGTCAAGCCCATTGGTACTTTTTTGCCGCTGTGGTGGTCGAGTGGTTATAGTGACGGACTCGCGATGCGAGGATCCGGGTTCGAACCCCACAGTAGTGGTCGGCTGAAGTTGGGTTTCTGTGGTTCCCAACTTCAAGGCGCAAATGCGAGCCGATCTCCCCGTTAAAAAGTCTCGCCACAGAGAGCAACAGTCCTACAACGATAAATCATTCAATCATAACACTTCACTCATAGTTAGAAAAACTGGTGGCAGATGGCAGCACTACACATAACAAACATTACAGAGAAACAAAAAACTTCACGTCAGGTTTCACTACACGTACACGCACATTCCCGCATGTACCGATTTGTTGGGGGTTCCGCGGGGGGGAAGGGGGTTGTGGGCGGGGTGTATGTGTGGTGTAGCAGTAGTAGGTAGGGCCTCCAAAAAATGGCTCGGGGATCCATGATGTTCTTAAGCCACCTCGTTGGACAATTTGCCTGTTGTGGCGTTGTATTTGTACTACTTGACGGTGGAAAGGAGAAAAGCAGTGGTGAAGATAGCGATGAAGTAAGAGGTATAAGAAGGTGAAAAATCAGGGTAACGGTCCATTCAAGTATTACGCAAGCAGATTTTTCAGCCATATTTGACCCCCTCACCCTCCCCCCCCACTGTCAGTAAAACATCAGCCCCTCCCCCCTCCTTGTTGGCAAAATTTAGTCAGCACCTTAGAATATTTTGAATATATCCTCAAAAAGGGGTGGTTGATGACGTAAGCAACCTTCAAACACCCCTCCCCGCCCCTTGTCATCAAAAGTCAGCAAATCCGAACCCCCCCCCCCCGATGCTGACGTAATACTTGGATGACCCCTAATAGGTAGTGAATGTGAAAGCGACGGTGATTCCGCAGAAGCGACAGAAAATTCAGAATGGATAATGGCGTGCACAAAATCCGAAGAAATACCGCAAAGAATACCGTTTGTATCCGACGAAAGAGCCTCAGGAGTTATCTTCAGACATGAAAGAACCATTAGATTTCTTCAAGTAATTTATTTATTTGAAGTATAAAGATGCATAAAAATGTTAAAATGTAAAAGTTTCAAACGTTAAATTGTGCGTGAAATCATTTTAAGTTAGCTGTAAGAAATTCACCAAATATGCGGAAAATCGTCTCGAGTTGCTGATTCGCCCGAGCGAAAAAGGACTTTTCGAGTGCAAAGAGTCAATATACACTTATCCTTACCTACGTATTATACACCATAGAATGTATTGCGTTTCTTGTTATGTTCTGCGCCTCGTGTTTCGTCAAATTATTGGAGCTACTGAATATATAAGATACAGTTGGGTGAAGCGAATGACGGTAAATGCAACGCTATTCCCAAGCACGTGAAAGATGTTGAAGCTTATTTTTGAATCAATCCTCTACATGTTAAAGGTTATAAAGCTGCAGCATGGCGCTATGTAATATGTACATTTTCACGTTCAAAGGCCAAACGAATTTCAAGAAATAGAAACTTGTATTCAGTGACGAACGGAATTCGGTTCGAAAGTATATCTCACTCCTTCAAAGCGTAGTTAAAGGGGGCGTCGGTGCACGTTCTTGGCTTCCCATGCTTTTCCTACGGGAAAATTCTCCTTCCTTTAAAGGGGTGGATGCACGTGAATTTTCTAAAAATCGCATTTTCCAATTTTTAAATACTATGAAATGTTTTGCGTCTGACTGTGTCAAAGTTTTTGTTCCACCTTTACTAAAAATATTTTTTTAATATTTTAATATAAACTGCTGACAGGCATTACGAATGCTAAGGTTTTTCTCATTAAAATGGGTTTTTTTTCCCCCAAAACTAAGTATTTTGTTAGATAAGGAACGCCATTTCCAAGCACCACTCATTCAAATGTCTTGAAAATTTGAGTGTCTCTCAACACTATGTTGTTAAATACTTTAATACGAGCTTCTATAGTTTGTTTCAGATTAACTTTGCAGTGAAGAGAAAGGTAGAGAGTGTATTCCTTCGCCGCTAAATATAGTTCCCATACATTGGAGGTTTCTGATGATCATTTATATAGAATATTTCAAATTTTTTTAAGATTTTGAAAAAGATACTGAAAAAATACCGTTTTGAACCAATGTATATTCGTTTAAAATTTTTAAATTAGAAAAAAATATTGGTTACCATTTTCAAAAATCCATGGCGAGCTCAAGAACATTTTGGCGCGATTTCTAAGAAATTTTCCCCGCCAATATTACTAGCGTGCTTTTTTTTAGTTGCACAGTTATATATATATATCGTCATTTTGTTGAATTTTCCGATACAATTTTTCATTCAGTTTTGCATGTAGTTATAGGCCTACACACCCAGACGAATATTCAATTAGTTTTTTTTTTTCTCCCGAAAATAGCCTCCAACGAATTCAGATATTCACTCATAGATTACAGGAAGTGTCCCTCTTTCACGACAGCGCCGATACCGTTGTGAGAGGCTCTCTTTATGGGTGTAAGTTACGGTTCCAGACCCCCCCCCCTTTTTTTTATATCTATTTCTTGCCGTGTTCGTAGGATAGGGGTGGTTTCTGAATTCCGATAGCGGAGGGTGTTGACATAAGTAATGTCTCTTTTTCACCCACACCAACACGCCTTCTTCCCCACAGCAGAGGCTGTTCCTCCAGATGCCCCTTCGGTATCTCTCCAGATAAATATAAATAAGCAAGAGAGAGAGAGAGAGAGACCCACAATGGTTTAGGCTTGCAGTGTATTTTTTCCTTCTGTGACAGTTGTATCTTTCTTTTCACCAAAGATAGACACGCTAAAACATTCTCCGTTCTTTTTGGCAATAATTGAAAAAGAACTGATAGTTCTATAACTTCAAGTCAGGATTCCATAGAATGGGAATCCGTAAAAAATGACTAAAACTGTAGTGATGACAAGTGGCATCGACGTATATATGCGTTCGGGTGGGTGAGCGACGGAAATTTTTCGGCAAGAAAAGTGAGTAAAAGAATTCTAAATTTTTCCGTATCATTTTTATTATTATTATTTGGGGCTATTCCCAAATTCAAACGTGAAATCCGGGTTAATAGAAGTTACTACGATACTTTTCAATAAAAAAAAAATTCATTAGCTAATTTTTTGTTACTAACTGACTGCAATTTTTTCTACAAGCATTACGTTACACGTAAAAAATATTTTTTTCTGCGAGATTGGCGAGAATCAGCCATACCTTAACGAGGCCGCGCATCGATACATAGGTTAAGAGGCTTTCGTTGTCATAGCAACGAGTGATGCGGTTCCCTCGTAGCTTCCTCTTCACTGCAAATTAAACCTGAAACGAACTATAGGATTTTAATTCTTAGTTATTTTTTCCCCCGAATTTTACATCCAACAACATGCGACCTTTCTAAAAAATCACCAAAGTTTATGCATATTTTGTGCCATAAAAAAAATTATTAAATGATTTTAATAAAAAAAATCACCGTGCAAAAGTATGTAACACCACAGTGTTGAGAGCAAAATAATTAAAAAAATATATACAATGTACCTATTATTTTTAAACTATAGCGAAAAATGTCTCAAAAAGCATCTAATGTTCACCGCCATCCAAATCACCGCTAGGGAAATTTACCGACCAACAATTCACCGACAACAGTTCGACACGAGTCAGTTAGACAGTAAGTGAGCAAGGAATGACCGAGTGAGTCAGTAAATCATACAGTAGTTAGTGAGTGGGTGAAAGAATGGTTATATATATATATAGTGTTGGCGAGTGAGCAAACTAGTAAGTGAGCGAGTGACAAAGTGAGCGACCTAGAGATAGAGTACGTACCGAGTGAGTGAGTGGGTGACTTGGTGAGTGCGATTGTGATAGTGAGCTAGCAGTGGTTGACTGAGTTACCTAGTGAGTGAGCGAGTGACAGAATGAGCGATCTTGTGAAAAGGCGCATGACCTGATTACTGAGTGCGTGACCAGGGGCGTAGCTAGAGATTTCGTTCGGGGGGGGGGGACCAAAGTGACAGAACAATGGATTTGGCCATCTTTTTCCCTTTTTTCGGTCATTTTCTCACATTTCGGGGGGGACCAGACCCCCAAGTCCGCCCCCACTCGCTACGCCCTTGTGCGTGATGGAGTGAGCAACCTAGTCAATAAGTGAACACCCTGGTGATTGAGTATGTGTGACAGAGTAAACGAACTAGTGAGTTAGAGAGAAAATAAACGACCTAGTTAGTGAGTAAGCGATAGACTGAGCGACCTAGTAAACACAAGTGAGCTACCAAATAATTGGATGTTTAACAGACTGAGCAAGCTAGTGAGTGGATGATAGAATGAGTGACCAAGTGAATAAATTACAGAATGAGTAACTTAGTGAGTGAATGACAAAGTGAGTGACATAATGAGTGAATGACAAGATGAGCAACCTAGTGAGTGAATCAGAAAGTGAGTGACCTTGTGAGTGAGTGACTTGGGAAGCAAGTGAGTGACATAATTAACGTTCATTCACTCACTCGTTCACTTGCTCACTTGAGCATTAATTCACTCACTCGTTCACTTGCTCACTTGAGCATTAATTCACTCACTCGTTCACTTGCTCACTTGAGCATTAATTCACTCACTCGTTCACTTGCTCACTTGAGCATTAATTCACTCACTCGTTCACTTGCTCACTTGAGCATTAATTCACTCACTCGTTCACTTGCTCACTTGAGCATTAATTCACTCACTCGTTCATTTGAGCATTTATTCGTTCACTTGTTCACTTGAGCATTAATTCACTCACACTCGTTCACTTGCTCACTTCGGTCGTTCATTCACTCACTCTTTCACCTGCTCACTTCGGTCGTTCATTCACTCACTCTTTCACCTGCTCACTTCGGTCGTTCATTCACTCACTCTTTCACCTGCTCACTTCGGTCGTTCATTCACTCACTCTTTCACCTGCTCACTTCGGTCGTTCATTCACTCACTCTTTCACCTGCTCACTTCGGTCGTTCATTCACTCACTCTTTCACCTGCTCACTTCGGTCGTTCATTCACTCACTCTTTCACCTGCTCACTTCGGTCGTTCATTCACTCACTCTTTCACCTGCTCACTTCGGTCGTTCATCCACTCACTCTTTCACCTGCTCACTTCGGTCGTTCATTCACTCACTCTTTCACCTGCTCACTTCGGTCGTTCATTCACTCACTCTTTCACCTGCTCACTTCGGTCGTTCATTCACTCACTCTTTCACCTGCTCACTTCGGTCGTTCATTCACTCACTCTTTCACCTGCTCACTTCGGTCATTCATTCACTCACTCTTTCACCTGCTCACTTCGGTCATTCATTCACTCACTCTTTCACCTGCTCACTTCGGTCATTCATTCACTCACTCATCTCGAACTGTTGACCGTGAATTGTTAGTCGGTGAATTTTCCTAGGGGCGAATTTTTTTTTAGCGACGAATTTTCCGGACACGACATAAAATTGCCTCTCCTAAAATGATATCTTCTCAGAACGGACACCACACACGTTACCTATACGAACATTTGCATTTATTTATCCTTAAGTCATTTTCTACGAAAATCTTCAAAAAAAAGAAAGAAAAATTAAATTTACCATAAATCCAGGAGGGGGAAAAACAATCGTCTTATTCTCAGATGTGTCGTCATCGATCGCATTCCGACTCGAGCCGAAAAACAATCTCGGTGACTGAATACGAATCGACTCGTACAAACCTGAATCCGCGTGATCTAAAACCGATAGGACATTCAAAAATAGATCTGATCCAGATCCTTGCCGATTCAGTTTTGAGATTATAAAACTTCGCTCATAATACCATTGAGCTCATGATGCGTAAACTATAGTTTGATTATGTGGAGTCCATATGCTAATTTTCAAGATTTTGTTGAGGGAATTTAGATCGCTCCGATATTGTTTGAGGACAGTTAAAAAAAAATGGATTATATTGCATCCCACAATGATAAAGCCACATATACAATCTATATCATGGTTTCCCAAACATTTTGTTCCATCGCCCCCTTCATCAGAAATTTTTTCTCTCTCATCGCCCCCCGACTCAAGCGAACCCATAGAATCCTATATTATACTCGTAGCTCCTATCGCCCCTCCCCGGACCATTACATCGCCCACCGGGGGGGGCGATATTGTCCACTTTGGGAAACACTGATCTATATGCATAAAATAACATGTCCTGATTGATTTATCATCACGCAGCCGAAACCACTGAATCTGCAAGTATCAAATTTTGTCAATAGTTTTGTTTCATGACGTAAAGACTCACTAAGAAGGGGGTTTTTTTTTTCGAAATTCGACCCCTAAGGAGGTCAAAAGGGGGATTTCAAAAATAACAGAGAAACCGATGAAGATATGGTCATGAAATTTGGTCGGAAGTTTTATTTCGTAATGTGAAAACTTGAAAACCACTAAGCGCATCGGTTCATCACCACCTAGAGATAGAAGCCCTTCGCACTCTACTTGTAACGTCAAGTAAGTAGTCCATTTTCCCTCAGAATATTCAGGGAAAAAAAATTCCCTGCTCGTGCCAAGTATCATCGTTGCGAGGAAAAGAAATGATCGGGCTCAGAATTGGCGATTTCTATGCTCCACATCCAATCACTATGCGATATTTGTGAGCCAATCAGGTATATTCTACGCCAAAATAAGAAGAAACGAAATAGGATGCTGTGTTTCAAAATGTGGCAATCTTGCTAGGTAGTCTGAATGGCTGCAGAGGCCTTCTATCTCTAGGTGGTGATGATCGGTTGCATCCGCTCGAACGCAGCCAATTGGCTTATTATTGGCAATTATGGTGGTTGTTTTCCAGTTTTACCAAAGAACTTTTGACACTAGAACGGCCGGAGCAGTTACTTTGACAGTTTTTGGTTTTGAAAACGCTATATATTCTCGATAGTATTTAACTTACGCGCTCCATTTTTGGTGGCTTTTTCCAATATATATATACATTTCTCTCTCTCTCTCTCTCTCTCTCTCATATAAATAATGAAATTTGAGAATAAGGAAAAGGAATAACTTCAGAACTAATAAAAATTAGGGAAAAATGGAAGAAATACTTTTAGAATTGATGAAAATTTCCAGAATAAATAAAATGAATAATTTTAGAGTTCAGAGATGTAAATTCGTAATTCTTCAAAAATTGATGTAAATTCATAATTCAAGAATTGATTTAAATTCGTAATTCAAGAATTGATTTAAATTCGTAATTCAAGAATTGATGGATATTCATATTTCAAGAATTCATATAAATTCATATTTCAAGAATTCATATAAATTCATATTTCAAGAATTCATATAAATTCATATTTCAAGAATTCATATAAATTCATATTTCAAGAATTCATATAAATTCATATTTCAAGAATTCATATAAATTCATATTTCATGAATTCATATAAATTCATATTTCAAGAATTCATATAAATTCATATTTCATGAATTCATATAAATTCATATTTCAAGAATTCATATAAATTCATATTTCAAGAATTCATATAAATTCATATTTCAAGAATTGATTTAAATTCGTAATTCAAGAATTGATTTAAATTCGTAATTCAAGAATTGATGGATATTCATATTTCAAGAATTCATATAAATTCATATTTCAAGAATTCATATAAATTCATATTTCATGAATTCATATAAATTCATATTTCAAGAATTCATATAAATTCATATTTCAAGAATTGATTTAAATTCGTAATTCAAGAATTGATTTAAATTCGTAATTCAAGAATTGATGGATATTCATATTTCAAGAATTCATATAAATTCATATTTCATGAATTCATATAAATTCATATTTCAAGAATTCATATAAATTCATATTTCATGAATTCATATAAATTCATATTTCAAGAATTCATATAAATTCATATTTCAAGAATTGATTTAAATTCGTAATTCAAGAATTGATTTAAATTCGTAATTCAAGAATTGATGGATATTCATATTTCAAGAATTCATATAAATTCATATTTCAAGAATTCATATAAATTCATATTTCAAGAATTCATATAAATTCATATTTCAAGAATTCATATAAATTCATATTTCAAGAATTCATATAAATTCATATTTCAAGAATTCATATAAATTCATATTTCAAGAATTCATATAAATTCATATTTCAAGAATTCATATAAATTCATATTTCAAGAATTCATATAAATTCATATTTCAAGAATTCATATTTCAAGAATTCATATTTCAAGAATTCATATTTCAAGAATTCATATTTCAAGAATTCATATTTCAAGAATTCATATTTCAAGAATTCATATTTCAAGAATTCATATTTCAAGAATTCATATTTCAAGAATTCATATTTCAAGAATTCATATTTCAAGAATTCATATTTCAAGAATTCATATTTCAAGAATTCATATTTCAAGAATTCATATAAATTCATATTTCAAGAATTCATATTTCAAGAATTCATATTTCAAGAATTCATATTTCAAGAATTCATATAAATTCATATTTCAAGAATTCATATAAATTCTTATTTCAAGAATTCATATAAATTCTTATTTCAAGAATTCATATAAATTCTTATTTCAAGAATTCATATAAATTCTTATTTCAAGAATTCATATAAATTCTTATTTCAAGAATTCATATAAATTCCGGAAAAATCAAATAAATACGTTCAGAATAGGCGAAAATATCCAGAATAAATAAAATAAATGATTCTAGGATTGATGAAAATTTAGAATATTTTTATGAAATAAGTTTTCATCAACGTAAGTGCGCCCCCTCCCCAAAAAGAACACAGTATCCTGTGCGACCGCACCAGTCGCCCACCCCTAAGGGCGGCTCAGCATATCTTCATATTAAAAACGAAAAAAATTGCAAAAAAAAAAAAACCAACAAAAACACGTCACGCAAATTCAAAATCAATAGAAAACTCTAAACTCGATGTTTTGCTTGGTTTTTATTTCGATGCTGTAGTTTCGGGATCAGGGAATTACCGCTATTATTGTTTAAGATTTGGGATTTATTTGCGTGCTGTTTATTTTATGGAGAGGAAAATTTACTGTTTTGGGCTCCTTAATGCTTTAAAATATCCGCAGTAGCCAGAACAATAAACCATAAATTTCAACATATTTTTATTGCTTAACGTAATTCATACCACAATTATCATTGAAATAAATTGTTATTTCTTCTCTCTCGAGCGAGGCTGTGAAACCATTTTAAGCGAATAGAAGCAATTCTAGTCGGAATACAGGAAACGTGTGAACATCTCGTACATCGAATGCCGTAACCCGTTGACTCGTGCACCTCGTCCATATTCTTTGAAGTGACCATATTTACTCGAGAAATTCGGCTTAGAAATACGGGGCATTGCCAATTATCGCCAAAAATGATGCCAAAGGTAAGCGAAGTTGCCACCTCGTTCTAAAACCGCAGAAAAGTCGCCAATCGCGGGAAATGAGGCATCACTTCAAATTGTAATGAATTAAAATAAAACATGAGAAATATGTGTGAGATGAATATTCTTATTTATAGTCTCGATTATCATAATGTAATTTCTCTGATGGGAATAATTTTATTCGTGGATTTTAAAAGAAAAAAAGATGAAGAATGAAAAGTCAAGGTGTCTTCGTTGAAAATACGTGATAAAACCGGGCCATTTTAAGAAAAAAAAAGTCGGGATTGTCATGGGATGTGTGGTCACCCTATTCAGGGCTGAACAGATCTCCAAAAATTCCAGTCTTTATATGTACAACACCGAAGCCTCCGCGAACTTTCCTCAAATTCTGTAAAAGCGCCCGGCGGCAGATCAAACTATAATGTTAAGACCGCGCCCAACCGGGGCAACTGTCGCGATGGGCGGTTTGATTTTTTGCTATGTCCCATGTTAGCCCATTACCAACGGCAGCACTCTTTGTAAAGACCACGCCCACTCTGGGCACCTGTCGCGCTGCTAGCGGTCCACGACGGACAGATGGGAACGTGTATATTATGTATATTCTGTATAGTATTGAATTTGCAACAATAAAACTTTTCTGGGGGTTTTTGTATCTGGATCCGGGGGGGTGTGATTGGGGGCGGCGTCGACGTCTGCTGGGTTTGTGAGCCCCTCCTGGGCTTGCCCCGGGGGGGGGAGCTGTGGGCTGAGGCTGCTCCGGGCAATGGGGGGTAAGGAGACCAGGCCTCACTGCCTGCTTACGGCCTGGAGCACCAATCTTAGAGTTCGAGGGCCGGCGTGGCCGGGCCCTCTCCAGCGTGGTCCAACCCCCACGGGTAAATGGCTTACATCCCACCAGGGACAGAGCCTGGACTACGACTGGCCTTTAAGTCTTTATATGTCCAGTCGAGCATGTAACTTGAAATAACAGATATTCGAATTAGCATTTTACGTGCCCAAAAAAATATCATGGGATTAAATTTACTTACTGAAAAAAAAAATTAGAAAAACAAAACAAATTTATTTCATTTATTATTGATTTATTTACATAAAAAATATCGAAAGTGAATTTTTTTAATTTTGGAAAGAAATGCCAAAATTCAAAAGGCATGCAGTCATTCAGAATCTAAAATTACCCCAAACAGAGCCAATTTTTAATTTTCTACGCCGTTGGCGTTGGAAAACAAGTCACCAAGTCTTTATATGTTATAGATATTCATCGGTTATAGAATCACAGGAGTTGAGTATGTGCGGGCTTATGATAGAATGACCAGGCCATGCGATTGAGAAACCGGGACAAATCCTGATTTTCTAATCAAAACGAAACTATATGTTGGCAGCAGAAACCTGAGGAGCAAAATTTTTATATTTCAGGCAAAATGTATGCTTTTTTCTACACAATAAATATCGGCACGGGAAATCAAATAGAATACGAACAGCCCTCCGGGAATTTCTATGCGTCTGGGCCTGCAACAGTAATATAGTAACGCGTTGGCGCCTGCGTACCGTAATGGTGTGTGAGATATTTATTTCTGTATGCAGTGTCGTCTTAACGCAAAGGCCCACCAGGGTACGGCCCGGGGGACTCAAGAGAAGAGGGGCTTCACAAAAATTAGAAGTGGTTAAAATTTTCTAGAATTTGCCTGGTAGAGGGTCCCAAAAAAAAACCACTTGGCCCGGGGGCTAATGATGCTCTTAAGACGGCTCTGTCTGTATGAATTTGCGGCCGTGCTGACGATGAGGGCGCGGTAGCCCAGGTCGATAAGATACTCGCCTGAAGTACCAAAGAATGTTTAGAGGTGTCGCGAGTTCGATACCCGGTTCGCCCTTGTCAGAAAACTTTCCTGACACCGGGGTACAACAGAAACGGTGGCATGACCACAGAAAAAATTGCTACCAGGGAGTCCCCCATCGAAGGGTTAGCGTACCAACCTCTCGATGACTATAAAAAACAAGTTTGCCTGTTCGGAATCGGCAATAAATTGTGGGTCCCGTTCTAACTAGCCCTCGTGTGCAGAAAATGACCGTGGTGCGGCAAGAACGATCAATGGATCAATCAAAATGCTGACGTTGATACCCAGGGGCAGCTCTAGCCCACCTGTCGCCCCAGTGCAAAACCTCATGTGCCGCTTCTAAAGATAGAGATTCTAAAGATTCTTCCTTGGTGGAAGGCTGAAAGGGCTTTAGCCAAGGGGGACTCTGAGATAAACCTGATATATCTTTTTTTTTATCCGTCTGAAGCTGCACACCAATAATTAATCAAACATATTATAGACCATACGTCCCGCTTTTAAAGGAACACTCCCGTTTTTCCCGTGTCCTCAATTATTTTACTGTTCTTAATTATGCCCGATAACTTTTTCCGCATTCAGCTCTTGTCAATGAACCCTCATATTTTTCTTCCTTTTAGGATTGGATTGTTTCAGTCATTCTAAATTTGTTGTAAAATACAGTTGAATCTTATTAATGCCAAAATAGACTTACTCCAAGCTTGAAATTAAGGAAATGTGGGGGGGGGGGTTCTGGTATGTCAGACCCCGGGCATGTGAGAACCTTAAGTATTTCTTTGCTTTTGTTGGACCGTTCCTGAAAAATTACTGGGTGGGGCTGACAGGGCTCCAGTACGGGACGATTCTTATCTTCTTTTTTTCCATACAATAAATATAATATAAAGAGCCCCGTTGAAAAATCTTATCTAGGGGCCCGCTAGAGATCCCACCCTAGGGAGCCCCGCTGCAAGATGTGGGGGCCCCATGGGGAATGGTACCGTTTTGGTTCTAGGTGCAATGGACAGTGACGAATGTCGTCCATGAGCTATTAGCTGATCGTGTCAGTGTCCATTGCACGGTTCCGTTCGGCATATATTTACGCTCTAGCGAAGGGAAATCCCTATCTCCTCTGTAGCTTAGTGATCAGAGCAATCGTCCGGCAATCGAGGGACCCGGGTTCGACTCCCGGTAGAGGCAGAGATGAGTTTTTGCTTCCTTAAAAAATCATCTCAAATAATAAATATCTTCACAACATCCAGTTTTCTGTATATCTTGCATTAACAAGTGGAAAGCGACATCATGTCATGATTAGAAAAATCTTCGGTAGAACGAGATTTTCGCTATAACGGTATCCGTTAAAACTGGATTCGACTGTATATTTTCGCATCTGCCAGCTGTTAAAAACCTTTGAAACTATTCCTTGTATAGGGAAAAACCTCAATTTTTTTTTTTACGTCTGATGTCTAAGGACTGATAAGAAAAGAAAATACTATACGAAAAATAACATTCTCTCCATACACTCAACCGATTCTTCTTATGAAATTCCGTAATTCAATACCGCCGGGTGCAAAATCCTCTGCGCGTGTATTCGGACGCATACGAGTGTAAAGCCCCCCGTCTCCTGTGGCCGCCGCTGGGAAACATTGTCAGTTCTACGTATCAAGAATAAAGCAATAACAATAAAAAGCAAAAGGGAGTTTCGAGAGCTCTCTTCAAAGATTTAAAGTTCAATTTCGAGGCACACAAAGTTTGCGAGAAAAGGAATTCCGGAACGTTCCCTGGATATAAAAGATACAAGGAAAAGAAGAAATATCTTTCCAAGGCTGGAATGTTAGAATCGCGGTGTCTCTCTCTTTGACATCACACGAAAATGTCGGATATGAGACACGGTCTGTTGGCATCATCGTGGCGAATTTCCAATGCGAATTAAAACGAAGTCAGTGAAGACTTGAGTATTGTGTGAGTCTTATAGCTTTGAATGATGAATGATAGGATTCTTATTAAGCTGAAGCTTAGCTGAGAAGTATGAAATATGGATGTGAATGGGGTAGTTTGGGTACAGCGTAAATTAGTTTTGTTTGTTGTCTAAGGCCGGGATTACACTATAAAAGTTTTATAAAATCTCCTTTATAAAACTTGAAAAATCCAGCCAATAAATCTCATCTCTCATTACATTCGAGCAAATGCTACCCATAATCTTACTGGTTGAATTTTTTAAATTTTATAAAAGACTTTTATCAAACTTTTATAGTGTAATCCCGGTTTAAGAAGTTTTTTTTTTTTAATTGTTTCTTATGGAACTTTTATCTTCTTCTACAGGGCGAAAACGTCACCTGTTCTACCAAACTGAAGGGGGGGGGGGGAGGGTGAAAGACGAGCCCTAGTGGAACATGAAACACCCATCCACCAACCGCGTTCTAGAACCTACCTCGATCCCGCTTTCGTGTAATGGTGGATAATCAAGTTGAAAGAGTCAAATCTCAAAAACCCGATTAAAGGCCGGCATTACACTATAAAAGTTTGATGAAAGTACTTTTATAAAAATTGAAAAATGCAACCAATAAGAGAATTCGTAACATTCTAACAAATGCAATCGATCACCTTATTGGTTGTATCTTTCAAAAGTTTTATAAATGAACTTTTATGAAACTTTCATAGTGTAATCCCGGCCTAAGGAAGTTTCCAAAACACCTACTCAAAAATTGGGCACATATTTGGAAAGAAAAGAAAAAAATTCCTTCACAGAGTGACTCCGATTTCATCAAAATATCTCGATTTAGTGGCGAGCTACAAGCGCTGAAAGATTGGCAAAGCTCTGATTCCGCGAACACTATTGTAGCCAAAATAGGTCAAATTTGCCAAAAAAATTGTTCATTGTTGCCAGCTTTCGAGAGAACCTACATTAAATCATATCGATGTTCTGGTCCTTTTGTGTTCGCAAAATATATACATCACTATCAAACCAAGACATGCACCTCGTTCATATTCCTCTGTTGGAATATGTGTGTATGCGCAGTGAAACCTTCCCTGAATTTTGTTTCTGTGTAATGCTTGTTATGTGTAGTGCTGCCATCTGTGCAATTAATTTTATACTCAATTCTCAACCCATAGTGAGTGAAATGTGATGAATGAGTAATTGTAACGTTGTGTAGGCCTGTTGCTCTCTGCGGCGAGACATTTTAACGGGGAGATCGGCTCGCATTCGCGGCTCGAAGTTGGGAAACGCTGAAAACCAACTTCAGCCGACCACCATTGCGGTTTGAACCCGGATCGTCGCGATGCGAGTCCGTCACTATGACCACTCGACTACCTTATATGCATATAACATATGGATCTCTGAAATCAGCGTTTGTCAGTATCAAATTTTGACGATTCGATATTTTACCGAAAAAATCCTGTAAGAGATGACATTACCTCTATCTATCTACAGGCTATCCGGATTTATTGGCGAGCTTCAAGCACTTAGACATTGGCGAAGATGAAAAATCGAATTTTCACCAAATTTTACTGAAAATTTACTTCAACAAACGCAGATTTCAGTGACGTATTGAAAACAAAAAACTAAATTTTCGAAAGCCGCATTGGACAGGGGTTTTTTTTTGGTAAATTTCACCGATTGGAAGGGTGTTTTCGTAATTGGAGATTAAAAAGTTTGGCGAAAATTCAATTTTGAAATTTGCCAATTTTTCAGTGCTTGTAGCTCACGATTAAACCCATATTATTTAATGAAACTGATGTCACGTTGAAGCATTATTTCTGCTCTTTCCAAATGTGTGCTTAGTTTGAGTGTACAGGTCTCTAAGAAACTTCAGAAATCCAGGTTTTCTCAGATTTTTCCGCATTTTTCTTTCTATAATGGATTATCCACCCTAACCAGAAAACGGTTTGAGTTAGGACAGGGTTGGTACGGTGTTTCATGTTCACTTGTACTCGTCTATCATCCTCCTTTCGTTTGACAGAACATGTCATATTCACCCTGTATAGCATTAAGTGTTGAAGTGATTAATGACTTGCTACGACGAGATTTTTTGGGAAAAAATATATTCCATATTCAATGGTAGTAAATCACATGTTTGTACAGCTATTCAAATTTTCAGACATCACGGGCCGAATTGAAACTTTCCACATATAACATACGGGCCAATTCTCATATATATATATACTGAGGTATTTAGAATTAGATAAATCCCCCGAGGACTTCATGCTTATTTGGTCATTCGTATCGTACCTTGTCATTTTCTGCATTCGAGGGCCAATTAAGCCGGTACCTGAAATTTATTAAATTGCCGAATTTGAACGGCAGCGTTCGACATTTTGCCCTTTTTTTTTTTTCAAACTCACCAAGAGTTTGGCGCGCTATCTCGTCTGCGTGCGACTCCCTGCTCTAGCGATCTTTCTCTGTGGCCAGCCATGTCGCCGTTTCTGTTGTACCTGCGCGCCAATGAAGTTAATGACAAGGACGAATCGGGTATCGAACTCGCAGCATTTCTAAGCCATCCTTTGGCACTTCAGGCGAGTATCTTGTCGACGTGGGCTACCGCACCCAAGACTTAATGTAATGCACGGTGGCATCGGGGCCCCTGGTAATGTAGGGGAATGCACAGCGTTACTTGATAAACCTAAAAGTTTTTAGCCACTTATAGGTGGCATGCACGTCAGGAAAAAAACTCCAAGGGACATGCGTTAAAGACACCTGCTCTAAAGAATTTATAACGATGCGGTGCATGTCGGAACGTTGTGCGCAGGTGCGTCCCCTGACGTATTATGTGTAGTGTTACCAAACGTCCTCTTTTTTTTTTATGTCATTTGAAGCGTCCTCCTACGTTTCAGAAAACACTCGTCCGTTTGTACTCCTTTTTTTCCAGGTTTTCGGAATTATTTTTCTTTTCTTTCCGGGGAAATGTCTTTCCTTTCCCCCCCCCCGTTGATACGTACATAAACCTCTTCGTTGAGATAGTTTTTTTTCCCCCCAAAACACATTGACCAATAGCCGTAGAAATTCCCAGAATGTTTTTCCCTTTTTGCTTTTTCTGAAGCGGGTAGTTGGAAAAAATTATTGTTGTTGTGACTGGTTTGATTGGTCGGAATAGAGGCGACATCTGTTGTAGAAATAGGGGAAAGAGGAATTATATTAAAGGTGCGCGCAGTCGTCCTCTTTCTGAATTGTCGAATCTGGTAGCCCTAATTACGTGTTCAGAAATCTACTGGTGCCGCTGCTATATGTCTTCAATATTGAAAGTTGCGTCAAGCTAGAATTATCGCGTGACACTGGAGAAAGGGTGAAGCCCTCGTGTATTAGACGTCGTATAATGAAGTCCACGTATAGTGTCTTCCAATTTCAATTGACAACCCTGCCAGAATACGCATTCGCATGAGTGACACCATAATGTACTTTGAGTGTTTGAAATTAGACAATTATACTGCTCTATGGAACGTGGCACAAGCAGGTATCGATTACTTCAAAATGTTCGAATTATGCTTGAAAAGCCTAAGAATTGTGGTATGATGGGTGATTCTCATGTCAGAAAATCATTATCCGTCTCGACTTTTGAAGAGGGTGAAGATTGAAATAAAGATCTGTTCCACATAATGTGTAGAGACGCGTCGTAAAGCAGAACGGACTCGTCGTCCTTCACCTTTGAAGAGAAGACCTGACTGGTGTTCTCCTATATAATTGGCATCTAATCATTGAAAACCGAGCAGGATAGGGAAGCATGTTCACGATATCTACAGACAAAATGTTCGGAAGCCGGTATTCTGTTCCCTGATTGGTTAATTTAGTAGAGGGTGGTCAGGCCTGGCCATTTATCGTTGGCGACAAAATAATAACGTTAGCAAATATCCTGACATAAATACCACGGGAAAAAAATACTTGAAGCGGAATAGTTAGGGATACGTAAATTTCGTATTTAAGAAATAACCGCGATAAATGGGAAATACGAATATGGTGAACTTGCGATAGGCATCTGCGATTGGCTATAGGGATGATACTGAAGTCATAATATTGCCCATAGTCGGCGGATTAGTCAGCCTGGAGTGATGTAGCCAGGAAGGAAGACAAAAAGATTGTTCCCCAAACTATGAGTGAAGTGTTATGATTGAATGATTCATCGTTGTAGGACTGTTGCTCTCTGTGGCGAGACTTTTTAACGGTAAGATCGTTAAGATATGGAAGGATGTTCGTTAAGATATATTTCAAAAATTACAGGAAAGTTGTGCGAAAACAGCATATAAAGGAGGGAAGGAAGCGTTGTCCGTTTGTTTATGCTGTTTTTCCCCCAACTTTTCTCCGATTTTGAAATTCAAATATCTCAATGCATATTCCATTACGGAACGTGGCCTCATTAGAGGCAGGGCAACAGCTGTGTGTGTGTGTGTGTGTGTTCTCTATACAGATCTACAATTTTAGATCGATCGTCACCAAATTTTGCATATATACCAAACGGGACCGACTTGAATGTTGAATGATAGGCTACTTTAAAAATTTGTCAGACTTGGGCAAAAAAGTGTCGGGAAACAATGGTTTTTTGGCCTCAACAATCACTTTCCGGACGTTTACTTTGGTTACCGTGGTTCCCTAGCAATGCGTTTCAGACGTGTTTATGCCTTTACAATGGCTTGCCACTTCCTCAACGCTGTCAACCTTTATAATGGTTTGCCACATTTTCAATTCTCCCAGTAATGAGGTTTTTTTGAATGACGTCATAATCATTATCAGCATCGCTTTGAGGGTCAGGAAAAGGGTGATCCTCATAGAAATCAGTGTTAAAATTGCCGATTTTACTGTAGAAATGCGAAAATTTAGTCGGGTTATCCGCCACATCAATAGTTTAAAAAAAAATGTATTGAATTCTCAATTTTTTAAATATTGAGTTCGCTTAGAGATATACGAAGCCCAGAAAATTAAATACGAAGTGATTAGCCGGACCTACTTTTGAGTTGGATATCCATATGCAATAACATTAATGGTTAACGTGGACACAGTTTGTATGTCTCTCAAAGAAAGAGGGAGATATCACGTGATCCAAAAAGCCTCATTGAAGAAAACCCGGGCAGCGCCGGGTATTATAGCTAGTAATATATATAATCCATATATATAAACATTTATTTATTTTTTTATTTCGATAACTATACAGTGAAATCCCGTTTTAACGAATACCGTTATAGCGAAAATTCTGTTGTAACGAACACTTTTCTAAACCCCCAGATGAGATTGTATAAGGAACAATGGAATTCCTTTATAGCGAAATTTCATTATAACGACGTGATTTCTCCGGTCTCTTGGTGTTCGTTATAACGGGATTCGACTGTATATACAACATTTATGACGTGTCGAATCCCGTTATAACAAACCCCAAGAGACTGAGGAAATCATTCCGTGTTAACGAAATTTCGTTAGAAAGGAATTCTAGGTTTTTACATTGTTTCTATGTAAACTTACCCGGGGGGGGGGGGATTAGAAACATTTTCGTTAACACTAGAACCGCGGCACTTTCGGTATGCCTAGAACCGCGGACTGGGTCAAATTGACCCAAACTGTGAAAAAACGGTATTTCATAGCGAAAAAAAAGTAATTCATTTTTGGTTCCTGGGTTTTTCCTTACTCTTATTCAATGTTGTTTAATTGCGTATTTATAATAGGAAACTATATTTTTTTATGAATATATAATGGGCTTCAAAATTAGCTAAAAAATGATGTAATTCAGTAAAAATAAGATTTAGTATACATTATTTACTATATTCAGTCCAAAAACATTTTTCAGTAATCTTATAATAGGACAAAGATGTACAATAAGCGTGTCAAATTGAATATGAGAAAGTCTATAATATGATTCTGTCAAATAAGTATTGATTTCTTACTGATAAGTGGAATTTATGATGAGCAGTTGAGCAAATTTTTTTTATATTATTCTTGCACATTCATCGCATGTTGAAGTTGCACATCCCATGCAAAAATTAACAGTTTTTTTTCCCCATTTTTATGTTACCTGACATATCAGGCTCGTTTATTTTTATTTCTTACTATTAATAATTAATTAATTAATTTACAATTTTGCGCAAGGGCAACACGTATGATGAACGCAGTTCTTCAATAAGATTTTAGAGGAACTGCTTTCCAAAAATTAATTCTGGCCTTCTGTACTGCGCTATACAAAATACAGGAATATGTTTATAGTCAGGTCCAGGATGTTGTAGAAAACGTCTGTGATATTGCACCTTCACCGAATATTTTCTGGGCATTTGATCGCTACAACTGCGATCGTAACACTTTGCTGAATTGTAGTGTGAAATAGTTTCTGTGAGTGTGGAAGCTTTTTGGGGCTACTACTGCCAATATCGACTGCCAGATGAAGCGTGCTGAGTAATGAAAAACTTATATTGTTCTTTCCTCGATAAATTGTAATTGTGGCATCATTGTTCTATACAACTGTAGTTTCACTATCTTTATTGCATCAGATGATATTGCTCTTCGATTTCGTCTCACCGTCTCTACTAAGCTCTATTTTTTGGCTTATAGCATTTGAGCCAGCTTCAGTGTAGTGAAAAAAAAAAGTGTCGGTTGAGCCATTTCCGCCCTTGTTCTCAAATGGCTTGATGAGTTGTATCACTATGTGCTCTGAAAGAGAGAGATTCGTTGGACGCTGATACTTCCCAAGATTTGGAAATCCATTCAAAACGTATTTGATGCAGGCCAGAATTTTATTCTTTCTCTGTGACGTCGTTTTCCTACGAGTTAAACTTTTACTCCCCCAAAATCTTTATTGAGTCTCGTCAGAATTCCAGGTATTCAAGTTTACAAAGGAAAAAATATATATATATATTTAGCTCTACTTGCCATTCCCCCATTGAAAAAAGATAATCTGCTCTGACAATGAATTGGCCTTGACCTTGAAAGACCTTTATTCTTCACTATCTTCATTTACAAATACTTTTTAGAAAGGGTACCCACTTCCAAGAAAATTATACACCCCTTTTTTCCTATGGAATAGTACGTTGGGTCAAAATGACCCAAACCGCGGTTCTAGGTATAAGTGCTTATAGCTCTAGAACACGAAATGGGAATATAATGAAATTTTCGTGAATTAATATTCATATGATATCATGAAAAGTAACGAAATTTGTTTAACATCTGCCGGTAAGTTTTTGAGATAAATGAAAACAAAGTGTTTGATTTGGGTCAAATTGACCCACTCCGCGGTTCTAGTGTTAAAACGATAGAACGGTATTCGTTAAAACTGGAATCGACTGTATATCTTAGTTTTACACGTTCTTTGAATACTTTTTCTAATTGTGAAAGTATGCCTCTAGGATCAACAGTTCTCCAGCAAAATTCGACTTGTGTCCGAGTGGCAAGATGCTCGTCTACCATCGTGAAGGTTGTTATCAGGGTCCCGGGTTCGAACCCAAGAGAGGATATGGATAAGATATTTTCCCTGACGAACTCGAGGCGACCACCGATAGACAGCGCATTCAATTCTAATCCACTAATGGCAGTAAATTGAAATACAGTGATATGGCCAGAGTTGGTGTTTGGTGAAGTAGTGAAATGCGGCTGGAGGATTTAAGTAAGTGTCTATAGTTTTTATTGGTATTTCTTCGTTGTCTCACAGGCTTAATTGTACGTTACGAGAGATGTGCACGTGAATATATAATATTTATAAAGAATATTTCATATCTTCATAAAGGGTGGTTAATGACGAAAGCATCATCCAACCCCCCCCCGTCATCGAAAGTCAGTGAATCAGAAGCCCCCATTCCCCATCGATGCTGACGTAATACTTGAATGACCCCTTACTATAAGCAACTTTATTATCTATTTCATGTTTATGAATTATGAATTAAAATGTAGACAGTGTAGCCGCGACGGTCAGTTTACTTTGTAATGCCGCTCTTTCACGATGCTTGCGTCCTAATGTTTGCTACACATGCGTTTACATGAAAGCGTTTATACCGTACAATAGGCTTGTTGCGTTATTGATGTTTAGATAGTTTCGTTCGGACACTTAATAAAGGTCGTTAATTTTAATGGGTGTGCGTTGAACACATGCAGTTCGGGTTAGACGACAGAGCGCTCGAAAATGGCTCGTGATTGACACGACAAAGCCTATTAAGATTCTTTGGCCAATGGCCAACCACTTCAGCAATCATCAAATGCTCTCAATCTGTAAGGGCCCCCCCCATCCTTAAGTACTCACCTGCCACCGTCGTCGTTACTTTGATGGTAAATAGCACTTTAATCGATGGAGTTTCATGCTTTTGATCTGCGCGGAAGCATTATCTGTCCACTTGAGCCAATATGTTTGCTATCATTTTAATCCCATTAGTCGCGGATGATCGAATCATTGTTGAAATGCCATTTCAGAATTCCTTTTTTAAAGCCACGCAATATAATATACCAATGTATAGTATTATGATTTGATTCGATTATAATTTTAATAATACAGAGGAATATCTCGATAACTCGATACGTGGATAGCTCGACTATCCGGATAAGTCGACATCTATTATTCCCCTGGTTGGCACCAACACTAATTTCAATGTGGGGAAAACTCTCTAACTCGTCACATGTTTGGCTTAACTCCGCTTAAGTCGAACTGGATCAAGGGATTATCCTAAGTATGAAAACCTTTTTACAGACAATTACAGACCAAAACAAATTTGTGGATGTTGGAATAATGGCTTTAAATGCTGTTGAAATGATTGATTCCGCATGGAAGTCGGTCAGTCCCGAGTGCCACGATTCTGAACTGCTTCCGTCATGCTGGTTTCTGTTCTGAGTCTCTGGAAAACGAAATGTCTCTGAAGATTTCTGTCAGATTACATGTGTAGAAAGCATAAATAACGCTATAACGCTACGGGTGATTGTATCGAGGATGAATTCGTGAACATTGACTCTTGATCTTGAAACTTCAGGACTTTTAGAAGACAACGATATTCTAGAATCAATCAAACAAAAAGCAAGTGCTTCATGTTCCGAAGAAATAGAATCACACACACACAGAATGTTCAGATGAAGAAGTACAGTCGAATCCCGTTGTAACGAAGTCCAAGAGACCGGAGAAATCACTTCGTTATAAAGGAATTCCAGGTTTTTGCATCATTCCTATATAAACTTATCTGGGAATTAGAAAAGTGTTCGTTAAAACGAGATTTTTTTTCGCTATTACGGTATTAGTTTAAACGGCATTTGACTGTACCTGCACCATCTCGCCATGATGCATTAAACGCTGTAGATGTGATACGTCGATTCCTACGCACTAAATAAAAAACCGAACAATCGCAGGATAAACTGAATAGTGTAGAAGAATTTTTGTTTTCTCTTCGCAATAATATTATCAACAAATATATTTGATTATTTTTCATGAGGTAAATTTTTTTATACGTTTTGATTCTATTATGAAACAACCCCGAATTAAAATTAATGAGAATTAGCATTTTATTTAATGGAATTGTTCGAATGCATATAATTACGTACACAGAAACGATCGGACGAAAATTTAGAGCGAAACCCCGTTAACTTGAAATCCTCTTAAGTCGACACGTTTGTCGATAGTTTCAGGGTGTCGAGTTACCGAGAGTCTACTGTACTTGTCCAGCAACAATACAATATTTTTCGACAGTGACTTTGGCAAAATCTACATGTAAAAAATTAATTTCCCATCTGCCTGGCTTTTGGCAAGTTTCAACAACATTTAAAATATTCAAGAATGCTTTCCGTAGAGTTTGAGTGAATTTTGAGAACTGAGTTCTCCGTAGTGTGTATGTGAGAGTCCACTACAGTTAAAAAACAATGTTTTGTAGCAAAATATTACAAAAATAGAAATGCAGATGCTTTAATCAATGTAAAATGCAGGAAATGATTTAAAACTTCTAATTTGCAACAAAAGTTAAATTTTCCACAAACTTCCAACAATCGAATTTTGAAACCAAAAATCTAGCATCATGATTTGGAAATCAAAACTCAAACAACATAATTCCGAAACAAAAATCCAACAAATTTGTTTTGAAACCCAAAACTCCAATAACAGAATTTCAAAATCAATTCTCTAATAGCAATGTTTTGAAACCAAATCTCTAAAAACAACATTTAAAAACAAAAGCTTTAACAACTGTATTTCGAAACCGAAACTCTAGCAAACAGTGTTTCGAAGCCAAAACTGTAAAAGTGAGTGTTTTGAAACCAAAACTCTAGCACCTGTATTCGGAAACCAAAACTTTAATAACAATACTTGGAAACCGAAACTTCACAATAACAATACTTGGAAACCAATACTCTAACAGAATTTTGAAACAAATATTCCAGTCACAGTATTTTGAATCAAAAAGGTTCAACAATGTGTTTCGAAACCAAAACGTCAACAGTTTATTTCGAAATTAAACCTCGAAAAAAAATATTTGGAAACCAAAAGTCCAACAGAATTTTGAAATAAAAATTTCAGTGAGAGCGTTTAAAAACAAAAAGTTCGACAGTGTATTTCGAAACCAAATCTGCAACAATATATTTTGAAACCAAAACTCAAAAACAAATCGAAACCCCAACAACAGAAATACGATCCAAAACACTATTTTTGAATAAGTATGATATTATTATAATGATGTTATATTTAATTATAACACCGTTAATAATGTCATTATAAATTAATAATAATAATAATTAATAAAATTAATAATAAATTAGCAATATTATTATAAATTAATTATATGATATTAATATTGTAATATATAATAGTGTTTTTACAATAGTTTCCAAAAACATTCTAGAAGCCGTTCGTATACAATTTTGTCCTATCCTCTGACATTGTAACAGTTACTTTCCGACGATAAAACCTGGTCTCTAATCGGTTTGAAAGTAACTATAATTATCTGGCATTTCCCTTTAAAAACCACATATTTTGATTTTTCTGCGATGTTCAAGCTGTTACATGCGCTATATACGCGTATATCGCCTTTTCATTTTTTGCAACTATCAATTAATATAAAAAAATATCATAACCATCATCTTCAGTCGGACTCATGCAGCAGAACTTCATTGTTAAGATTACACCAAAAAATTTAAACTATTCGACAACCTGGTAGAGTTTCACGGACTTCTCAAATAATTTACATTTAATGCATAGATGATAATAACATGACATGCCAATCCCAATAAAAGGTTCTTCCATTTAAGAGTGAACGGATTAGTTGAATAAACATTCGGTACGGAAGGAAAGTGCACACCGTATAAGAGATTCTTACGTAGAAAGAGAGAGATTCTTTCTTTACTTACGTGTCAGAATAGCTCAAGGTGACGGAGACTCCAGTGGGGGAAAA
This sequence comes from Pholcus phalangioides, assembly GCF_987345545.1. NCBI lineage: Eukaryota > Metazoa > Arthropoda > Arachnida > Araneae > Pholcidae > Pholcus > Pholcus phalangioides. The sequence continues at coordinate 14,289,762 of NW_028301601.1, read as the reverse complement.
CGTTGAAGACTGTTTTCGGGAATCGCAATCTCCTTGGCTGTCACTTTGACAAGAGGATTATTTGAAATGCGGAAAATAAAATAAGACGTCTTTCGTATGTCCTGCAACCCACCCTCTTTCCAGGCTAGCAAAAGTCTCCCCACGAATGAAGCTCCCGCATATAAAACAGCACCATGAGGTGCTCCCGTTCCTCAAGAAACACATGGTGTTTTTGTGTTCCGTTATATCAAGTTTCATTTTCCTTTCAAGAAATGACGTAATATCAGAGGTAAATAAATTCGTATGTATGTATGTATTGGGGGAAATATATGTCTTGACATTAATTCGATGTCTTGAAAATGGCGCATCGAAGTCTTGAATAAATTGTTCCAGTGGCGGTGTCGAAATGTAGCAAGCATTTCTCATCCGTGAGATACGGTTTTTGATACGTGGGGCTTAGTTTGTGTTTTCGAAAAATATATGTATTTTTTTCCGCCACGCCAAAAAAAGCTGGAGCGAATGGCGAGATATTTTGATAGAAATATAGAGCTGTAGTCTTTGCGAGTTGCGTTGCAGCAGTGATTCTCAAACTGTGGGTCGCGCACTCTGGGGACCGCGTAAATGAGCTAAGGAGGTCGCGGAAGATTTCCCAAAATCGAAACGTGTTGAAATAAATTTATTTTATATATACTTGCAATATATATTACGCAACGTAGATAAATATAAAACACACCTTAACTCTTGGCTGAGCTAATTATTATCCATGGCAACACTCTCACTAGGCTAAAGTAAGGAACACAACCAGGGACGCCAGAAGTCGAAAATATTTGGTATTGCTCGAGTAATGAACGTAATGTTCACTTGGATATGTGTGAAGACCATACATCCCACATTCAACAAAAATTTCCCGTTTTTTGTAAATCTCCCATCGCCCGAACTGAGGGGTATGAGCTATATTTCAATGATGATTGGTGTTGCTGAGCAATACCATTCAAATGATTGTTGTTGCTTTAGCAACATAAGCATATATGTTCCGACGTCCCCGAACACAACTATTGAATTAGAAACCACAGGGTGTGCCTAGAAAAGGCAACCTTACAGTTCAAGTTGAAAATCAAAATCGTGAAAAAAATATCTTTTCGCACATTCATGCTTGCTGACAGACCTGTAAAATTTTAATTATCAGGTTTGAAGAAATAATATAGTCATAGGCGTAAACTTGTATCCGGCCCATGGGCCCGACAGCGCTCCCACCATATAATATATATATAATATTTGCTACCATCTCCATAGTAACCTATTAAAATATTAGATTTGACCACTACCATCTCCATAGTAACCTATTGCAATATTAGGTTTGCCACCACCACCCCCCTAAGTCCAATATTTCCAATGAATTTACGCCTATGCATGTAGTTGCAGATTTTGAGGAAAGGAAGCTCTAGAATCATTCATCTTTCATTTTTGTTGTGAAACGGAGGTTGTTTTATCCGCTGCCATACACACCTACAAGCACAATCACTGAAGTATATTGATGAGAATGTCAGTTTTTTGACATGTACATTTGATTATGTACATATGAATAGTGTGAATGCAGCGGTATCTATCCATTAAATTTTAACTGAAGTGGAAATAAAGGGGAGGGGATCCCTGAAAATTTCTTAACTAACTGACAACATTCCCCCCTCATTTTTGCTATTATATACCAACTTTTCTTCAATTTTTTAATTCTAATATTTCAGCGAATATCGCACTTAGAAACATGGATGTTTTTTTCCGTTGGCCTGAGGAGAGACAGGGCAATAGTTTTCTAATTGGGTTTTTAGAACAGGTTGATCAAATAAAAAGTTAAGTTCTTTATTTCAATAACTATACAACTCCTTGCAACCTCACCAGTAATTTCAGGCCAGGGACGTTAGCAGAACACTTATGCGATCCGTGACACATTTAGATATCCTTTGAGTGACATGGGACGTAGTTTTAGAGCACTTAAGCGGCCTCCAGTGCGGTTCTACATCACTCAAGTTACCCGCGGCACATTCTTACATTCTTAGATTATTTAAGTGATCCGCTGCATATAATTACGGATCACTTGAGTGATGCGTGGCAACGGTTCTAGAGCACTTAAGCGGCCCGGACACATTTCCAGATCACCCCAGGGTCATATTTGGTCCGCGGGCCTTTATGCGATTTATCATTATATGGCTTAGAGGGTGGGTCGCGATAGAAATATTTTGAGTTCATAGCCTTCAAATAACACCGAAATGAACAGAAATTGATTATAATAACATATAAAAATATTTTATTCTAAAATTCCAATTAAAACAAAAATTTTCGCGATAAAAAAATAAATTTTTGAGCCACCCCCCATGTACGTCTCTCTGATCCCACCAGTACGCGTTAGGATATAGAGGGACACAGCTGATGGCGAAATTTTACTGACAGGGTGGGGGGGTTAATACTTGAACGGCCCCTATAAGCGTGTTTTTGTAATATTATATCGGTATTCGTTTTCATAAAAAATATAAAGGTTTGTGTCTCACCTTCTTCTAGCTACTTTTATAATTTTTTCTTATCTTTGACAGGTAAAAATTCCCCCAGAAGGTTAAGAACCCAACATACAGCAAAGAGAAAAACCCACTGAGTGTGTGTGTGCGAGATGATACTCACACTCAAACACGTGGAGCCTATATTAGAAAACTAGAGCAAGTGCCGAATCGGACATTTTTATTTGATCAGTTTCCGATCTTCATTTCCCATTCTCATTCCTCCCCTCCAGGCCAGTGCTACTCAACATTTCTTTACTTGTGGGCTCGTGAGATTAAGTGAACAATTTTGCAAACCATCGCTGGAGGAATGATTTGCAAACAGAAGAGAAAAGGAAAATAAAAGAAAAATATTCCCCAACCTTCTCTAATGTATCATACACTCATTGGCATAAAAATATGCGCACCAAGAAATAATTGTGGGATCGAAATGAAAGTTGGCCTGAAGGTACATGTCGGGCAGATATGCTAATGATTAGAAATGCAGCGTGATTTGCACATTGCGTAATGACACTAGAGGGCGTTGAACTTCGTTCTCCTTGGAGTATAGAACAGGTAAGCAGAGCTTGCTGGAATGTATTTAATCGTTTGCAAAGGAAATGCTGAGGTAGACATGCCGTTACACCGCCGTCGAAGACCATATGAGCAGTTGTCAGAGTTCGATGGGGGAAGAATCATCGGGATGATGGAAGCTGGGTGGTCAGCTCGGCGAGTAGCTCGTCAACTAGGCCGTTCTGATTTTACTGTGAGGAGGTGTTGGGACCAGTGGACAGAAGAGACGTCATTTACACGGCGACCAGGTTCAGGGCGTTTTCGACAGACCAGTCGTCGAGAAGACCGTCACATCATCCGAAACGCACGCGTAGAGCCAACTGCCTCATTGGCCGCTATCCAGACACACAGGCAGCAGCTTCACTACGGCAATACCTTCTAGAGCAGAAGGCCTGACCCCGAGATTCGTGACGTCATCGAATTCCGTCCTAGAATCGTCTTCCCTGTAAGATCGTTTTCCAGCAGCACCACACACTGTAGCGCCGTTATATATATATTTTTTTTGACCCACCCCGCTGTAATAGATATTTTTTTCTTATAAAAAAAAGGTTGAATTACCTAAGAATTTAGCACTCGAATGGACGAGTTTATACTTATAATTCAACGTTATTTTCAAGTATCAATTAGAGCCAGAGTTTTTACGAAAACTTGACAATATTTGAATTACCATTTGACATCAAAATTTCCCCAAGAGAATTTTTCGGAATTTCATTTCTGTTGATTTTAACCAAAAAAATATCCATTGAATACCAAAATTCAAGTATATGTAAAATATCCTTTATTTTTCATTAAGATAGACATATGCAATATTCACTATATATTTTGTCATTTAAAAAATATATACAGTATATACAAACTTTTCACGTAATGTGTATTTTATTGAAAGGAAGAAAAAAGAACGAATGAACAAATATGCTTTGCTCCTTCCAGAAAATTTCAATGAAAACTATGGATTAGATATAGATTGTATGATTCTCATTCGTACACAAATTCATAACATTCAAGTAGTAAAAATCCATTTCAAAAATAGTTTTTTTCTTCAATATATGTCACCAGTTTCTTCTTTGCATAAAATTGTTTTATTATTTATAACTTCTCTTAAACATTCATTTTTATTCGAAGATTCTTTAGAAATAAGCCAGAAAAAAAACAAACCAAGAATACGTAGATTAATTTTGAGGTTTGTTATGAAGCAAAGTGTGATCTATGTTCAAGATTATAAATATCATCAGGTTCATATTTTATTTAGGCTGGGGAGAAAAAATTCTATCCAATGTTTTTCACTACACACATGGAATTACACAAGAAATAAAACTTGCTAGAATTGAAAAACAATCTTTAATTGAACATTTGCATTAAACATGAATTCAACATCATTTTTCAGTTTCTCAGTCACAACGTCATTATATAGAACATAACTAACAACTACAGGAGTTGACACGACAAACCCCTTTAACCAAATTTCGTATGATTATGAAACTTCCATCTTCACACATAACCATCACACATAAACACATTTCTTTTTCAGTACTTAAATGCTCAGAGTGGAAAGAGTATCTAAGTTTTTTCATGAAAGCATGTGAGCAATATATATATATTCAGAACTTGATGGCAATTTTCTGTGAACGACTAAAATCATAACCACCATCATTTATGTATAACTTTTTTTAAAAAAAAAAAGGGAGGTGTAAAATGTACCAGTAATGAGACACTTATTTCAAAGATTTAAAAATAAAAAATGAATTTAAAGGTGAATTTGAAATTTTGAGCTGATAATGATGGATAAATGTTTGACTGATATTGAAAAGTAATTGAGTAAATATTATTTCAAGTTTCGGAGCTAATTAATTAAATGTTAAGTGGCCCATTACTTATACATTTACCGAACTTGATCAAAACAATCAAGTTTCCTCTTTGCACATTTTTCATTCCTAATTTTCCCTTTTTTCTTTGTCACCAAATCATTTTTATTCATACACAGATTTTTGAGTAAAATATTAGATGAAATCCATAAAAAATTTTTGAGCAATATCAGCTTCCCTGTGACAACTACAACATTCATATACATTTCCTAAAATTTCAAACTCTTCCAAGGTGGTAAAAGCTGTGTTTACAAGAACTTCTCTATGCTTACTCTGATTATTATATATCATTTATTACTATATATGATATGATTATTACTATGATTATCTGATTACTGTGATTACTTTGATAAATTCAGCAGTATCAGTAAAATGAGGGATATTTCTGTCTGGGCCCAATATATTTAAAGCCTCGCAAACAAACTAATTGAAGACTGAGTACAAGTTTGATGTTTGTCTCTCTAAATTAAAAGGTCTGAGATTTTCATGTTAGCCCTCTTGCATATGAGACAACATTTGCAGAGTCTGTCATACAGTTGTTTCACTGATGCAAAAGATGCTGTACAAAAATTGTCAACTGAAACATCAAAGTTCAGGTAAAAATAGCACTTGCCATCATTTCTTTGATTCAACCAGTTATTTCTGATATTTTTTAACAAATACACACTATAACAAAAAATAGTGGTCTCGATGGACACCGAGGCTGGGGATACATATATAAATTCTTATGTGGCTTTGTGAACAAGCTCATTGCTTTTCTATTGATAGCATTGTTATCAGTGACAACACCAATAACTGTGAAACCAATATTTTCTAAACCTAAAATAACTTAAGATAACATTACGTAACAATACGTGATTTATCTTGAACACAGGTAAAATATGCACAACTTCTTTAAAAGGGGACATTAGGCTGGAAACTATAAACACAAAAGCACTCTTCGCAGCTTCTTCTGTGTTGAAGGCCATGCCAACAACAGAACCTCCCTTATAATCAAAATAAGGTTTTATGTAAATTTCGTCAACAAGAAAAATAACTTTATCTGCATCAGAAATATATTTTGCTCTGACTTTTATGTACATCAAGAAATTTTGACTCACCTCCTCGGTTGGTGAAACTGGTAGTCGCTGACTAATTTTCCTCAAAGTTGATGGATGAGGCAGTATTATTTTATTGCTAGATCTTATAAATTTGTACACTTGTGGCGAAATTGAATGTAACAGAGTAGCAAATATATGATGTCATTAGAGTATTTAAAGTTGTTTTTTGCACAACGACTAATCTTAATTTGTTCCTCTATAAAATTTATCAGTAATTCATTTTCACCAGTCTTCAAAGAAGACAGAGCATCATTGAAGAAATCTATTTTAGAGGAATTTTTTCCTCACACATAGGATTCATACTTTTAAGTGTGTCTAATATATCAATTGAGTCATTGAAATTTGTGAACTTATATGGGAGGGTAAATTTTGTAATTCTTTTCAATGCAATACTTTTTAGATAAACAGAAACATTAAGATTACTTACAACCACTGAATGCGAAATCTGTGGGTATGGTTGTATATCCAAATGATAAACACAAAATTTTTCACTGATTCGACACTTCATAAAAATTGTCAAGACCAAATGTTTCAACACATCACTGTAGATCTTCCATACTGCTGATTTGTCTCTGCTGAGAAAATGTTGCTGCATCAGTCACACTTTCCTCAAGGGCCGTTTTTAAGCGTTCATTCTTTCAGTGTTTTTTGTAGTTTGGAGATAACCTTCGTTTAATAGGAAGTGTCATAGAAGTTGATGGATATCCTTCGAAGAGTCACGGCACAGCGTTCTTTCTTCTCTTAATTATCAACGGAGCTGTTAAAGTATTACCACTGTTTCTGTCAAAAGCTGAAGATTCTGTTAACAAATCCATGGCCAGAAAATGCAGTTCACATACCTAGACATAAAATAAGCATAATCAGACTGATGGCTATTGGTAATAACATGGAATTAATTTAGTCTCTGACCATTACTTGTTCTCCATAAGAGATGGGACAAATAATCTGCTGCTAAATTATATATAATATACTATTATTATAACTAGTTAAATACTAGTTCATAAATTATATGGTGCATTACTAGTTAGGAGTAAATAATGATTTACATTTCCTTGATTGGATATGAAATTGTAATTAATTAAAAACAAAAATCATTTGGTAATATTAATGTACTATGATGTATCATTGTCAAATTTTGTCAGTATCATGGCAATATCTCCCAATTACCAGTTTTACAATATCTATTGAAATAAAAAAATTCCATACTTAAAATTCAATATTTAAAATTACCAATAATTTCATTTCTTAATTAAAAACACTAATTTCATTTACAATTGTGATGAATTTTAAGAAAATTAATATTCGGCCACGAAATATTTGCTATCTGGCCAAAACATTATCTGAATATTTGGTACTCGGTTATTCCGCCGAATCACTATTTGTCCCATCTCTTCTTAATATCGGAGTTGATTTTTTTGCATTCCGTTGTTTTTTTCTTTAATTTTTCTTAAAGAATAAAACAATATAATGTTTACGAAATGAGCACTTACACTACTGCGATCATTCGGTACGAAGTCCTTTCTTTGGATGGAATTCAACCACTTCTTCTTCAGATCTTCACATTTCGGAAAATAAAATACAGATACTTTTGGGTCAGACATATTTCTATAAAAAAATATCTAATCGACGACCACGTGCCTTCGTTAATGGCGATTTCTTGGGAGAAGCAGAGCGTGGATCGGGGGAGAATGCCGAGAAGAAGAAATTCTCTTTCTCGTTTAAGCCGGAGTGTGGTGACGTCACAGCATCGAAAATATCTCGGGCGAAGGCCTTCTCTCTAGAAGGTATTGACTACGGGCCCCTGTGTCTTCCCGAACCATCGCAAGGCGCCTGGCTGAAGGACATCTGGTATCGCGGCGCCCATTACGTGTGCTGCCAATGACACCCACCCACCAACGCCTCCGTTTGGAGTGGTGTCGAGCAAAACGGGATTGGACTGCAACGGAATGGAACCAGGTCGTCTTCAGCGACGAATCGAGATTCAACTTGAGCAGTGATGACAATCGTGTTCGTGTGTGGAGGCCCCGTGGTGAACGCTTCAATCCTGCCTTCGCTTTACAGCGACACACCGCTCCCACAGCTGGTGTCATGGTATGGGGTGCCATTGCTTACGATACACGGTCACCCCTAATATTGATCCATGGCACAATGACAGGCCAGCGGTACGTCCATAACATCCTTCAGGCACACGTGTTGCCACTCATGGCAGGGCTCCCAGGAGCCATTTTTCAACAAGACAATGCTAGGCCACACACAGCAAGGATGTCACAAGAATGCCTCCGCCACATTACCACCCTTCCCTGGCCTGCTCTATCCCCAGATTTGTCACCAATCGAGCATATCTGGGATCATTTGGGACGGCAAGTTGGACACCCTACGAGGTTGGTCGAACTAGAGGCGCATTTACAGCAACTGTGGAACGAGATGTCTCAGGACATCATACGGAACTTGTATGCCTCAATGCCCGCTCGTATCGCATCGTGCATTCGCGCTAGAGGGGGTCCAACCGAGTACTAAAACTTCTGTTCATCTGTACTTTTTTCTGCAATAAATGATCCTTTTTCTTGGATTTTCTAATCACTTACTTATATCAACGTAGTACTTACATGTGTAGAATTTCGTTTCATTTTGACGACTTCTTCTGGGTGCGCAAATTTTTATGGCAATGAGTGTATTTTATCATGCCGAAACATAGTTTATTAACGAACGCTGCTGCCACCTATCGAATCAACACAAACCTGTTTGTTATAACTCTTCAAGTATGCGGCATGGAAATTAACATCGTGCCGTATATTTTTTTTATTTTCAGGTTGCATACCAGTGTGAATTTTATGCGTCATAATACTGGTTACTATGTTGATATGTTTATCACCATACAATTTCGCAAACTTAAAAAAAAAGTAACTACTATTCTGTCGCATAAGGATTTTATTCATATGAATGAAAATAAATGTTACATGGTATTATACCACCTATTGTTCATTTTCATGCTGCACACCGGTATAAAATCAACAATCATATTTACTCAATTTTATAACAAAGCGTTCTGTTCTTATTTGACAGATAGCAACAGGGGCCCTACCGCAAAACATCTGTATCAGCCAGTCATGTAGCCAGTTAGTTTTCGCGTGAGCTACATGCAGTGCCCCGTTTTAAAAAGATGCGCTCGCCGTTCCCCCTTTTTTGTAGGTAGTTTGAAGCTATTAAAGTACATTTTTTGATTGAACTTTCTATAGAAACATTAAAACCGATGTCCTTTCCTGTATCTTGAAAAATCATAGATATAATAATAAAAGTTAATTAGTAAAAAACTAATTAGTTTCCTAAAAGAAATGTTGAATTCTTAATTCAATGCAATGACCGCGTTAAAGTTCAAAATGGATGCAGGAAAATACTTCTCAGTAATTCACATTAAAAGTCATGTATTGAAAATGATAAAAAATGGCATGTAAATCTTATGTTTTTTCCCTTGTATGTTGCTAATTATAAGAGAGAATATTTCTAATACACTTCAGGATGCAGCCTTGCAAAGCATGTGAAGGTAATAGTATTAATTAGAGATACGTAAATTTGGCAAAAAAAAAAGAAGTTTTAAAATCAGAAATTTCTCTCGCATTTATATATTCGCGAAAAAACATTCAGATCAGAAATTTCATATTTATTCGCAGTAACGAATTGCAAATGAAAAATTTCACATTCGTTCACAAAAAACGCCTCGAATAAATAAAACATAATTAAAATCAAAAATTTTGCATTTGAAAAAAAAACCCCATTACTGGAAAGTATTAAAGTACTTAGTTGAAATCTGCAAGTAATGTCTCTACTTTCTCCTAAATTAATCTTATTTTTCGAATGCTCTTTATAGCGTCTTTTTCCTGAAATTCGAAATGGTGGCATATACAGTCGAGGATAACAGAACCCGGATACAACATTTAACATGGATATAACATGCGGTTGTGAAATCCTTAAAATTTAGCCTATATACGTCTATACGTACATTTTTACCTCCGCTATAACGTATCCTGCTTAAAACATACGCTGCGGATATAACAGACCAAAAATAAATAGGCTTAACCCAAGGAGAAAATCCGGATATAACATACAGCTAAAAAAGTCTTAGAAAACTTGTCAAAAACAGACTTTTCTGTACATCATTTATTGTATGCGGGTTATATCGACGTTTTCTGATGACGAAATTTTGCTGACAAGGGGGGGGGAAGGGGGTTAAAAATGGCTAAAAATTTGCTTACGTAATATTTTAACGGCCCCTCAATAATGCTTATATGTTATTTCTACGCAAGCTAATTTCAACAGTTCGCTTATAACATACACGTCGGTTATTACATACGCTTTCCGAATCACCTAGCGGCTATGTTATAACGGAACTCGGCTGTGTTTACATCTAACGCAATATCTGAGGGGAAAGAAGTGATGCTTGCGGTTTTCACTTTCAAGTACTGAGCAAAATTACGATTTCTCACTATAAAATGTGTAACTTACCTAGATTTCGCTAAAGTAGTAAAGAAATCAAACTTTAACATTTATTCGTTAAAATTGGCAAATTTCGCATTTATTGCGGTTATTTCGTAAATACGAAATTTGCGTATCCCTAAGCTGACCATATTTCCTCGAGAGAAATACGGGAAATTGGTGGTATATGAGTGATATTCCAAATACGGGAAAATACGGGACATTGTTTAGTTCTGGCGTCATAATTGACAAAGTTGCCAAATATTATTGAAATTAAGGTAAAATCACAATGGCGGGAAATGAACCATTACTGAAAATTGCAGTGGATTAAAATTAATTCCACGAAGAAAAACGTTCACCAAGACGAATGTGGGAGATTAATGTTCGTTTTTATAGTTGTAATTATCATAAAATAATTTATGAGTTGAAAAATAATGTCAATCTTTGACTTCAATATAGAGTAAATATTCAAGTAGGCTTCGTGTAAAATACGGGAAAAACCGAAACACTTTTGCCAAAAACGTCGGGACGACCAAAAAAACAGAAAATACCGGGACTGTCCCGGGAAATACGGGACGTATGATCACCCTACGTATCCCTAGTAATAATGTAACCTTAGACCTTGAAAGACCTTGGACCTTGCTAAGCTGCATCTAGTGGCGAGAGAACGAAACAGAAGGATGTCTGGGCAGGTAGCGCGAATTTATTCCGTCATGTCCATGTGATAAAGGCCGAAAATCCGCATGACGGCACATGCCGTCGTAGGCACCGCCGTTACGTATGACCGCGGAGGCAAATGCCGCCATAGCCAGATGACTAGTTAAAAAAAGAAATGTTTGTTCCCATTTCTCTTCCGCACAAAATTACCGGAACGGGAAAAAGGGAATAAATCCGAATACATTCACATCATCTTTTTGCTCGTGAGTTCCGAATCGCCTCTTGTATTCGAGACTTTGCATTCCATATTATCATAAGCGAAACTCGGAACCACAATAGATAACCGATACAACCCTCTTCTTACATTAATTCAGCCATTCAAAAATCCGCCGTTTCTGGTAAAATCAATCGATTGATGTCGGCAAAACTGCATTTTTCTACGATATCGAATACCTGTAATTCTCAAATAACCACTTTTACGTATAATTTACATAAACTCCATTCGAATTTTCTGACTTTTCTCTATAATTAACAAGGATATGTATATAAGGAGCATGAGACGCACATAATATTTACTACATTTAGTTATCGGAAATTCAAATATTTCTCTCGAAAGATATAAATATTTACGAGAAAGTGCGTTTATATGCGTTGAAAAGGGAAAATGTTTTTCGTAATTATAAGGAGTTTCGAATTTCGGGAAAATGTTTTCCTCCTCGGTTTCGCCGGAACTTAAAAGAAAAAAACTATTTATAATAACGCTAATCATAATAAACTTGTTTTAAAGACAGAGAAGCTGGTAATTGCGGTCGAAAATTTGAATGTTTGTGACAATCGAAGATTCTCTTATTAGGTGGCATTCTCTAATTGGAACTTTCTTCAATAATAAACATCGTCCTCACCGTGTCACGTGGATTTGGAAATTATCTGAAAAATGCAGATATTTTCCATTTTAGAACGTGGTACGTAGTGCTTTGATTTCGTCTTGCCAATTTGCCTATAAGTTTTTTTTTTATTGGGTTATGCTGCGAGTCTCTCGGAAATCAATCTGATTTCTCGTTATTCCAGAAATTAGCATGGTGGTGACAAGTCTGCGACTGTTTGGAAATTTTACTGTCAATTATGGTTAATAAAAGGATAAAAAATATACGACAAGAATGTCGCCCTCCACAAAAAATATGTAGAAACTCTCTCGTAAGTTGAACAATAATGACATATTCTACAATTATATACATTCTAGTGATATTGTAAAGTATTCAGAGTTTTCGGGGTTTTTAGTTTCAGTGTGTTTGAGGAATTGATGAATTGACAGTGGTGTCGTAAATATTCGTATATTTATATACATAAGTATTTGGAACTTAAGAAGACTTTTTTGAGTTCTAGTGGCTGTTATATATTCCAAACAATGCTCAGATGGCAATTCCTTTAAACAATGCTCAGATGACAATTCCTTTAAACAATGCTCAGATGACAATTGCTTTAAACAATGCTCAGATGACAATTCCTTTAAACAATGCTCAGATGACAATTGCTTTAAACAATGCTCAGATGACAATTGCTTTAAACAATGCTCAGATGACAATTCCTTTAAACAATGCTCAGATGACAATTCCTTTAAACAACGCTCAGATGACAATTCATTTAAACAATGCTCAGATGACAATTCATTTAAACAATGTTCAGATAACAACGGTTTGAAACAATGCTCAGATGAAAATGGTTTGAAACAATGCTCAGATGAAAATGGTTTGAAACAATGCTTCAATAAAAATGTGCTCATCCGAATAATTTATTTGAACTATTTTTAGATGACAATGTGACAATGATCCGATGACAAATTGATTCAAACAATTTTCAGATGACAATTCATTCTGAAATATTCAGATGGCAATGGCTTGAAACAATGCTCAGATGGTAAATTCATTCCAACAATGTCCAGATAAAAAATCCATGCAAACAATCTTCAGATGACAAGTGCTTGTAATAGTTTGCAGATAACAATGGTTTGAAATATTTTACAGAGAGCAATTTTTTGAAACAATACTGAGAAGGCAATTGCTTGAAACAATACTCAGCTTGCAAAATCATTCAATTCTGACAATGTCAAAATGACAATGGATCGAAACAAGTCCAAAATGATAATGGTTTGAAACAATGCCAAAATGACAATGCCTCGAAAGAATGCTCAGAAGACCGTGTTATGAAACACTTCCCAGAAGAGAATAGTTTTAAACAATGCTCAGGTGAAAATTGTTGGAAACAATGCTCGAAAGAAAGGATTTGAAACAACTCTCAAACGTCAAATTCATTTTAATACTGCTAAGATTTAAAAACCAAGTAATTTTCAGATAACAATATCAGCAAATAACACTCGAATGACAAGGATTTCAAAGAATACTGAAACGGGAATGATTTCAAATGCTCAAATGACAACGGTTTACAACAATTCTCAGTTTGCAAATGCATTAGAAAAATGTGAGAGTCTTTCCAACAACGTTAAAAATACTACGGCACTCAAAAATATAACTGTTACAAGATTTATTACACTACAGTATAATATTAGTATAATCAAGGTGGCATTTCAAAAAAAAAAAAAAAATTCAATGACACATTTACAGCTTACAATAGCTCTATTGAATTGTCAAACACATAACATTGGATTTACACTCGAATATTTCACGGCTCACCATCCGAAACAATTACATACTTGAAATATTACGAAAATTAAATCTGTGCGTGATAACAATGTAATTCAATAATCATCTATATATATAAAACTGATTTTCTGTCTGTGTGTATATTCTCTGTACAAATCTACAATTTGAGATCGATCGTCGCCAAATTTTGCATATATACCAAATGAGATTGATTGATTGATGACGGCTCACGCCCAGAGCTGTTGTGCAAGAATACCAAATGAGGCCCGACTTGAACGATAGGCTACTTTAAAATTTCGTCAGAGCAGGGCAAATGCCCCCAAATGGGCAAAAAACTGTCGGGCAACAATGGTTTTTGGGCCTCAACAATCACTTTCCGAACGTTTACTTTGGTTACCGTGGTTACCTAACAATGCGTTTCAGACTTGTTTTATGCCTTTACAATGGTTTGTCACTTCTTCAACGCTGTCAGTATATGTATAATAGTTTGTGTCTTTGTAATGGTTTGCCACTTTTTCAATACTCCCAGTAATAAGGATTTTTGAATAGACGTCATAATCATCATCAGCAGCATAGCTTTGAGGGTCAGGAAAAGGGTAATTCTCGTAGAAATCAGTGTTAAAATTGCGATTTTACTGTAGAAATGCGGAAATTTAGTGGGATTTTCTGTCACATCAATAATTATAAAAATTGTATCGAATTCTCGATTTTCAAAATATTGAGTTCGCGTAGAGATACGAAGCCCAGAAAATTAAATATGAAGTAATTGGCCGGACCTACTTTTGAGTGGGATATCCATACAATAACAGCGATTTCAGCCGTGTATTTATATCTTCTCAAGCATGAAATTAATGTCTCCGTATTGTCTTTCAAAATTCAACTGCATAAATTCATATAGTTTAGGGTGTTTTAAAATTAATTATGCGCCAATAAAGTATATCGAAGGAATTCCACAGCTTTAATTAAGCATTTTTGGAAGCAGAAACAGGCAGAGATGGATAACTTGAAGTTCAAGGAGTGCAAGGAGAAATACTTAGCGCCCCTTAAAAAAGAAAACTATTCATTTCTATGTTTCTTTAAATCTATATTTGTTTCTTTCATAAGTCCCGCAGGAAGTCGCCATATTGGTTTACTTGGATACGGTTTGTATGTCAATCAAGAAAGATAGAGAGAGATATCACGTGATGCAAAAAGCCTCATTCAAGAAAACCCGGGCATCGCCGTGTATTACCGCTAGTACTAAAATAAACTAACGAAATATCTAAATTACTTAGGGCATACATGTTCAACCAAAGGTCCGAGGGCCAAATGTGGCCTTCGGTGTCATCTGATGTAGCCAGTAATCTCAAACCTAACTTTGTGAAAACGAACGAAGCGAAACGTTTACGGACCGCTTATGTGGACCGCGGCGCATTTGTAGACCACTTCAGTGACCCGCGACGCAGTTCCAGACCACTAAAGTAGCCCGCCACATATTTAAAGATCACTTGAGCGGTCTGCGGCACATACCAGACCACTAATGTGGCCCTCCGCACATTTACTGAGCACTTAACCCTCCGAGGATCTCAGAAGATTCACAAAATGGTTTGAAAAAAAACACTTCACCTTCAACAAAATGTTTTCAAAAGTGGCCAGCTAGAAAATGCTTTCCCCCCTTCTGCTCCGCAGGACATCGAGCAAGGGGTGCTAGGGATTTGACTGAAGTGACATTTCTGTAACGCCCACTTAATGCCTCTATTCTTTAGGCTGAACAATAGTGCATCTGTGGATTTTTGTCGAACCTGCTCAATCGTACTGACAGAGTAGAGAGTTATCTACTTGTTCCGGTTAACTATTTAGAAATATAGATGAGGGAAATGTGCTGAAAAATCTGTATTTTAGATGTTCTGCATATGAGATAATTTAATTTAGGTGTTGAAAAAATAAAGGAGGAGAAGTGTGTATAGAGATCTTGAACGTATAATTTATGCTTGATTTTTTTTTTAGATCATCAATCCATTTTAGGGGTTCTTATCGCATCGGCTTCAGAAATGGGTCATACAAATCCATCTAAATTATAAATACCTTATAATTCCACTAATGTCACAAATAATTAAAATCGAACATTTTGTTTGTATAGGTGTGTACAAACTTTGTTATAGGCGTTTGTATTGGTATTTAATAGGCGCTTTCAGATACAAAATATAAGGCTTCTAAAGTTGATCATTCTGTTGAATTTGCGTTACGGCTAAAAAAGAGTAAAAAAACTCCAATTTAATTTAATACTATGTCATTTCCGTTTTCAATACTCGTATTTTTTAGTTCGGCGTTTCTCAACCTTCCTGAACCCAAGGACCACTGAGATGTCTCATACAATTTTTCGGACCACATGTGTCCCCTATTACGGGACATTCCTATAATTTTGTTCCGATTATTTTTTTTATACAATTTGTTCCGTTTTTTTCAACGAGGCTTTATTTAAATTTGTAAATTTACTGAAGTCGTCAATGCACAGACACGCATTCATGTTGCAAGGGGTACTATAGTTATTAAAATATAAAATTTAACTTTCTATACGGAGGACATACTATGCCCAAAAATCAAACTAGAAAGTTGTTGTCCTGACTCTTCTTATGATGTCACAAAATTCCACGTTTCTAAGTGGAATATTCACTGAGATATTCGAATTAGAAAAATGGGGAATGTTGGGGAAAAATAGCACTGGAGATGCGGGTAAACTGTTTTACCTCGTGGAAAAGTGGAATTTGTTTTTGTTGGCTGCAGTAGAGAGACAGACAGGGTACAACTTTTTAATTTGATTTTCGGCCACAGGGTGTCCGTACAAAAACTAATGTGTTTTATTTTTGTAACTAACAACCCTTTGGAACATGAACGACGTATCTCAGTAATGTTCGCTATTTGGATACTTTTTCTAATTGCGAGTATGCCTCTAGTGACAACGTTCGCCAGTAAAATGCCGTTCGTACCGTTACCTGTGCCCCCCGTATATATTTTATGGTAAATGCAAAAAATTCGGTTATTATGCATAATTCTAGACCATTTTGACAAATGTGTTAAATTTTCCGAATTTATCACATTTACCGGTGATAAATAGACAAATACCGATGTTCAAGACAAAGAGTCAAAAAGTCCGACTCTTTGTCTTGAACGGCGAGTAACTCCAGCTATAAAGATTATTTTGTCTTTCCACTATTTGTCTCTGCTACTGAAGAAGGAACTTCATACAGTTCCGGAACGTATCTAGCTGTTGTTCTCTTCTAATTTTTGGTATGCTCAAGTTGTTTTCCCTAGTATATTGTCTCACCCAAAAGGTAATTCCAACATTCTAAAGGTAACATTCTAACGATAGCTAACATTACAAGATTGATAATAATTTATATGTTTTTATCATTATAACATTATTTTAATTTAATTTCTCCCATCACGTACGGGAAAACTGATAAGTGGTTGAATTTGGGAATATTTCTGCATAATTTGTTCCATATTTATGTTATTTATAAACTACATTCGGGAATTATGCGTAATCACTGATAAAAGTAATAAATCTAGGAAAATTAATCTACTTTATACCGACGCGATTGGTGATTACGCATAATAACTGGCGATTATGGGTAATCACCGATTTTTCATATTTACTGCAACATATACACATGAGTTCATACCATGCACACAAAATGAATTTTGATAGCTTTTCGATGAAATGTTTTCTCTAACATACAGATGTGGGGTAAACGAAGTACTTGAAAATTATAATGAATATCAGAAAGACACCTGAAGTAGCGATTATTAAATTTGTGAATTGAACCGATAGTAGAAAAATAAAAGAATGAGAAAAAGTCCCCATAAAAATACAGTAGGTAACAAAAATTCCGTAAAATGTTCCGCATTGCAAGGCATGGAGAACTAGCGGCACATTTGCAATATTAATAATATTCTCGCATATTTCTCGAGGATTTCTTGCATTAAGTTTTCACCAGTCCATATTACATCATTTATGTCTTCCTCTTCCGACTCGGTAACGGATTATTTTAGATGATTCATTTTTTGAGCTTGATAAAAGCTCTTCTCTGTCACTCATTTTTTTTTACTTTGTTTCAATATTTTCGCAAGTGAAAATGAAGGTGATGAAGCAGTCAATTGATAATAGGCAACTGAATAACCGTTTTTGAGATAGTTTCTTATCAGGAAAGAAACAATTTTAGCTAACAATAAAAATAGGAAAAAAAAAGAATTTCAGGAAGAGAGGGATTTAGAGGGGAAAGGAACGTTACGTTTCTTTCAAACTTGCTAGTACAATGAATAGGAATGTATTTTGTACAGGTAATACGGGGTATTTATCTGTATTTGAAGAATGGTCTACTTATCTCAACGCAAAGCTAATAAAGCTGAATAAATTCCTAAAAATTATATGTTGAACCCCCCCCCCCCCCGTGAACTTCCGTATCTCTGCTCATTACTATGTGCAAGATTACAAGAAAAATAAATCTGAGATCAAAGGTTCCACCTATGGACCCTTTGTCACCGATGTTCAAATGATGAATTTTTTTCACAGAGTAATTTCTCAATCACAAACGAAAAACTCCTTCTTTACGGTCACTCCTCTTTTACGGACAAGTTGGTTTGTTCTGCAGGGTGTCCACAAGAGAGGGGTTCTCACTGTATTTCATTCATAAGCGGATGCAGGTACTTCGAACGAGGAGGAGGGGGCGGATTTTCCTCCTCCACTCTCCGCCTATGATAATACAGATTTATTTTTGGGGAAACGGAGGGTGGTAGGGGCAAAGGGGCAGGGAGGCTGACCCGTGCACCGACCCCCCAAGCCCATTAAAAATTGGGAAAAAGAAATTATACAGTGAAACTCCTCTAAGACAACAGGTTGGCCGCTGATCGCATACAGAGGTGGCCGCGAAATAGGGGTTATTTTTCTATTATGTCTATGGAGCCTATTTTCCGTTCCGAGAAAAACTTGCCGCAAAGGTAAGTTGGCCAGAGAATAAGGTTGGCCGCTTATGAAAGTTTCACTAGATTTATGAGAAAAAAATTGAAATATAAAAAAAAATACTCTCTTTATATGTTATATTTAAAAATTTCTGTTAATATAAATGCTTTTTGAAGGGTGGTAACTCAGAATTTCTTAGGAAGAAAATTTTTGTGCCCCTAAGTCTTTTATGCCTCTCCCGAAAGTTGATCCTGCGTACGCCACTCGGTAGAGGCGACCAGTCCCCTCTGTTTCCGCTCATGATTTTATTGCTCTGCTACAACATTGCTATAGGTATTTAATTTTCAATTGCAACACACAATTATTGAAAGGTTGCATAAAATTTCTACGATAAACACAACGTTTAATAAAAATTGGCGACATTGATAAATTGACAGAATGAAATATGCTACAGTCTATCAAAGTCTTTTACAAGAAAATCTGTTTCCCTTTGTTGACGGGAATTATCTGATATCCAAGAATGCTTCTACAGTATATCACTGCTGTGTTCCTAATACCTCCCCAACCCAAAGTAGTCTTCGTGGTAATCCTCGAAGAAAACCGATGCCAAACAACACTCAATTGTTCATTTGTGTTCGTGTATTTGTGTTATCAATGTGTAGGAAGGTACGTGTGCCCCACAACTCTTCTTTTCCCGTGTCCTTTTATTTTAGAGATCTTCAAGTGAGGGGCAGTCTGAAAGATTAAAAATGGAGAAAGGAAAGGGGCGTATGACATGACAGTATTAGTGTCCGGTGCAGTACAAAAGAATGGGGGAAGGAACTGGTTTTCTCGACGCAGATGTGCGTTCCTGGCACTTTCGAAACCATTTTCGGTGAACGCATATGTGAGTTGCTGCCCCTTTTGGTACACTAGAGTTTTGACTCACATATGCGTCGCGGCCCCTCAGCTGGTTAAGGGACCTGCGGTGAAGTTGCACATCGCTTAATTGAAATGCGGCATATTTCCAGATCACTTGAGTGACATGTATACAGTTCTGATCAGTGAAGTGGCCCGCAACATAGTTCCAGATCACTTAAGTGATCTGCGACATATTTTGAAATCACTTGAGTGACACGCAGCACATTTTCAGATCGCTCAAGTGACCCCCTTGCTCATTTAAGCTGGGTTTTCCTGTGAGTAGAATTTCTGCGCCGTGTGCAGCGTGAAAACGCTGATTGGTTAAAAACCTGAAATTCGAATTTTTTGACAAAATCAACGTTTTCACGCCGCACGCGCTGTGGAAACCTGCTCCTAGGGAAAACCTGGCTTAGCCGATCACTGCAAACATGAAGCCAAAAATTCATTTAAAAGTAGCCAAATATGAAATAGTTGATCAAATTTTCAATATTGCAAATTTTGCTGCCATCTAGTGAGCATAATTCGAACCAAAACCGCAAATTGGGTCCGTACAGGGGGAGCTTTATTCCAACGAAACGAATGATGAAAATGGTGTCCACGACCGCATCCGAAGATGACCGTTGAACAGGGGGAGTCGAAATACATTATTTAAACAGGCCTTTTCTGCCGGGAAATTTTTATTTGACCTTGAAACAGGAGCGACCGTTAAGAGCGGGTTTTTACTGTATTACAAATTCTACGTATTTCCGCGTATCCCAAGTAAGACAATACAATTAAAAACAGATAACAGCATGAATTTGGCCAAGGTATCCTCAATGCCCACCGAGATACCGTCTACTGCAGTGAGCACCGTCTCCCTGGACGAGGAACCTGAGATCAGCAGAGACTGGGATGCCTGTGGCGGTGACTTCTCGTTGGACCATCTTCCCCTGAACAACAAGAACGTAACCCAGTTGTTAACGGAATATTCCCATCTGTTTTGCGAAGGCTGTGTCGGACTTTGAGGGCTGCGACACCACACCTCCCCCCCCCCCCCCTTACAAGATCTATCTTCGGGACGATGTCCCCGTTCGGCAAAAGCCATACAGGGTGCCCTTCCATTTACGGGAGCAGTTGGACAGACAAATTGACGAGTTGTTTGCTGCGGGCATTATTCAACACTAGCTGATACCCGGCGACGTTGAACGAAAAGTTGTCCGTGTGAAAAACAGGGCTCAAGTAGGTTGATACCTGCCACTGCTAACGACTGGCCTTGCGCTTTGTTGATTGCCATTGGCAAAAGCTAAACGAATCGGGAACTGCAATCGCTTGAAAGTGAATGGCATTTCTTCAGTGATAATTGGGATACGTGGAATGAAGACGTCTTCTCCTTTGGCACAATCCGTTGCTTAAATGATGTAATTGTGCAATTTCTTCACACAGAGTCTGTTGCCATTGCAGAGTCTCGGTGTCTCCAAATTTCTTAAAAGAATTATAGGTGCTCCGACTTTGAAGATCAAGTTGTGTGGTGGCACATCCGTAATATCCAAAGAGTTCAGAAATTCTGCTGGATACAGAACCGTCTGTGCTGTGTCTGTGACAGTGGCAACCGATTTGTAAGATGTGGAGTCTCCCGAAATAATTTTTAGGATTTTTTCCGTTGATCTTGTTCACACTCATTTTTCGGTGCCAGGATCGCTCTCTCACAAAGCCACTCATGGTTTCGGTGATTTTGTTCAATGTTTGGGAAGACTTTGTCTGCAAGTTCTTTGCTGAATTTCAAACTGAATTTAACAACTGACAAAATCCATTTGGGAACGTAATCAGTCCACTGCTTGGGTCTACGGGAATTCTTCCATTGCCAAGTTTGATCAATTGATGTGAAAATGATAGCAGTACTGAGTAATTTAGCAGTTGAACTCGCATGTTGGTGGTTAATGATAACTTTTTAACTTCGTACCAGAGTTTTTTAAATTGAAACTATACCTATACGATGGGCAGTTGATAAGATAAAGGCTGCATTAGCACTTACAGGACACCCTGTATATAGGCTAGCTGAAATACCCGGTGCTTCCCGGGTTTTCTTCAATTACTGGGAGGATTGGAAAAGTGACAAACCGTTATAAAGGAATAAACTGTTATAATAACAGAATTAAAGGTGTGACAAACCATTGTAAAGGCATATATTCCCAAAACCATTGTTGCCCGACAGTTTTTTGCCCATTTCGGGCATTTGCCCAGCTCTGACGAACTTTTAAAGTAGCCTACGGTTCAATCCCGGTCCTGTTTGGTATATATGCAAAATCTGGCGACGATCGGTTTAAAACTGTAGATTTGTATAAAAAACATATATACATACATACATACATACAGACATACTTTCACATTTATATATAAGATTGTGGCAGTCCCTACTCAGCCCCTGCATTACTAGTTAAAAAGAGAGACGTCACATCAGATTATTCAAATTTATTTTTGTCTTTAAAAAGAAATAAATTTAAAATAAAATGCGGTTACTCACAAATAGCGGGTCCTTAATTCGTACACGTCCAACAAAAATGTTGTTTACAATGCAAATATTTATCCGTATTTGTTATACGACAATGTCCCGTAAATGCATAATCAATAAATACATACTTCGTAGGTGTGTGTGTCGTTGATTAACAATAGAGGAAAAATCTACTTCAGCGGACAATACACAGACTTCGACGATATACTTCGTTGGAATAATATCGATATTGCATTTCCCCCCATTTAATATGTTTAAACTAGTTTAGAGGTCACAAAATCCGATCCAAGTCTAAATTCCAGCTGCTGCACTCCGATATGATAAACGGCGTTGGGGCTCCGTCCCTCTCATCTCTGCACCGACGGGACGTGATTTCCGAGCCGTAATAATCCGATTTGACGTAATCCAATTGTGTGTGACGCGCGGCTGCAAACAGCAGCGGGACAATCCGGATTCCTCTTTGTTGTTCTTTTTTGTAAAAAAAACAGAAAACAAACTTTTATTGAGCTTTTGCGTGGAATTTCCGTCTATGTGTGTGCGTTGGCTTTCCGAAATGATAGTAAACATCCCAATTTCGGAACCTTTGAAGCCGATTATTTCTTGTATGTACAGTAACAACTGCCTAATCCGAATTGCCCGGGTCCCTGGTCATTCCAAATTGTAAGGATCAAGTTCTAGTTAATTCCTGAGTATCCGTGTCTAAAGCCGGATTTCCCTAGGAATGGGTTTCTCGCGCCGCGTGAACCGAATTAGACCATTTCGCGCCGGCAGAAACGTGTTACATAATTACGCTACACGTTTGTGTTTTCCTAGCATGGCGCATCAGATCATGGCGGATATTTTATAGTATATGGCCTTAGCATCGGCTACTCTGTCGTCTGCATGGTCCGGTTTGAAGGGGAGGGAAAGAAAACACGCAAGAGTGAAGGGAACATCGTTAAAAACGCGCGGCGCACGACGCATTTGACTCCTCCACAAGCAGTCGGCCAATCAAGCCCGACGTAAAGCGCTGTCGTGAGGCGTATTGCGCTCTGTAGGAAAACAGTCATGCTGTTTTTCTTATTGGTGAGTGGACGGCGTGTCGCGCTGGGTGAATCACGTTGCACGCTGCACGGAAAACCTGCTCCTGAGAAAACCCGGCTATAAAAGCAGTACAGTAACGGCCGTATTAACCGATGGAGTTTAACCTGCGATAGTCGCTTAAACGCCGGCTGTGTGGCGCAGTGGTAAAGATGCTCGTCTTCCACTATGAAGTTTACCATCAACGTACATGGGTTCGAATCCGCGCATAGAACATTCGAAGCAAGTTCTTTACCTACCGAGCCTAGAGCGACCACCGATGGTTTCATTTCCCACCCAACTCCACTGGCTGGAAATTGCCGTAAGGCGATATATGACCGGAGTTGGTGTGGTAGTTTAAACTCCGTCGGTGAATACGGCTGTAAGAACTATCTTTAACGGTCACCCCCCTCTTTTACGGTCGAATAATAATTTACCCTCGTATAGCAAACGTGTGCATTTTAAACCCCTGATTAACGGTCACTCCTCTTTTCTTTTTTTTGGAATATCTATTTTCGAAAAATATTTTCGACGCGCGTGCCACACTACGAATTTAAACACGCAGTCCATACGTCCCGTTTTTACGGGACTCTCTCCGTTCCTGCGGAATATTGCTCAGCTGTCCCCTTATTTTCGTAAAACAATGTTAAGTTTGCCAATCTTTTGTGTTCCAAATTGGTTTTATTCTTGAGTCATAAATTCGATTATCGCAATGCAAATTCTATCGATATGCAAGTCTATCGGTAGAAGTTCGTCTTACCTACACCATTGGGCGCAAACACCGGGCCTGAGGACTCAGGGTGCTTGGCTCCCCAAATAAAATTTGTATGAGGGCCTAGCCCCCCCCCCCCAAAAAAAAAAATCATGGATATACAATGCATGTCCCCCACGTGAACCATTCTGAATCTCGTACGCGTGGGACGTCCAGGAACTGTGCCCAGAGATGAAAAACCCAATACAAACTCACTGAATAGATAGTCGCCCCCCTCCACCACATAATATAATTATTATTTTAAGAGGTGTTACCTTACTGAAAATGGGTTTGGCAGGCTACAAGACCATCCTTCAATAACAGAAGGGTTTTCTTTCTTTTTAATTGGAGAGAATTTCTTTGAATTTTGAAAAGCATATTCTCTCGCGTGCCACTCCCGATACCATGACGTGCCACACACGATGGAACGATTGCCGTAGGTTGGCCATCCCTGTTCTAGGAGATAATCTTTTCCAACTGCATAACTGAGACACGGGAATCAATGGACGAAGGACACCTACGAATTCAACTGGGGTGGAGTAAACACTACCTAAAGCTGGTAGTTGGTTGACTAAGTAACTTGACGCATACTGGAGCTGGTGTTGGTTGTGTCTATTTTGTGTCTATTCTATTTGTCCAATTTTTAAGCTTTTCATTTCAACCTTCGATCTGTTTTTGTCTCTCTTTTTTTTTATAGCGCTCCTTGGGGTGTTAAAAACCCTTATCTTCAAAATTTGGGCTGTACCTGAAACGATTAAAAAGATTTCCCCATAGAAATCTATGGGAAACCGCGATTCTGTTAACGAGCGCGATTCCAGACCGAATTATATTCGTTAGCCGAGGTATCTTCACTGTACTTGGATTTGCAATGATCTTTCCATAGGAAATATGAATCATTGCGTGCCTCGAAGAGGCAAATACAGTAAAACTTCTCTTATGCGGAAGACGGTGGGACAAAAAAAAAGAAAAAGAAATCGTCCTCTTTGATTGTGACAAGCTTGGGACAAGGCTGGCCACTCCTATCCTAGAATGTCCAGACCACGGTTCAGTTTGCTGCCGAGAGCCTCGCACTGATAGAACGCGTGGCCTGGAAACATAGGTTCCCTTTTATGAATGCATTTTCATTCATAATGCAGCTTCATTATACATGAAATGATTCAGAAACTTTTAGAAAGGCAAGTGGAGGTACATCTGGTAAAAAAATTCCGAGGTGGAGTTAATCGGGCTCGAGTGAATGTAATAATGATCATGACTGACGCTAAAATTGTGCACACGACTTGGCGGTTCCACGTTTGCGCGTTCATCCATATAAACGAAAATGTTCGTAAGCCGAGGCGTTCGTTAGCCGAAGTATCACTATACACAGTGACTATGAATAGTAAGGTTCTAAGCATTATTTTAATTTACTGTTTACACGAAGGTTTCAACAACTGGCTGATGCGAAGATGAATTCAGGAAAGACAATTCAATTGTGCCACTGTGTGGGGATCGAACCCACAGCCGTACTTGCCGCGGGTAGAACTCCTTAATACACAGGCTGGCGCATGCGGCATTCTGGTCCTTTTAGTAGCACTGCTTACTATCATCGCATTGTAGGGTCCTTTCAACGCTCCTGTATATTAGTTAAATTTATTGTGTTTTTAGTTGTTTTTATCGATTTTTTTCGTGAAATAACTTCAGATAGGCCTTGTTGTTCGGCTCCAAAGTGTTCCAATTCCGACAAAAAAGGTTTTAGAATGTTTAGATTTCCGGGGGAAAAAGAACGACGTGCGAAGTGGATCGTGAACTCCAGGAGAGACGATTTCATACCAGGAAACGGAGCTCGCCTGTGTGAAGTGAGTTAAATTTAATTATTCTGTGTGAATTTTATTTTTTCAAAATCGTATTTGTGATAATGATTTTAAATGAGAACTATATGAAAAAATAAATCGTTTGGAGGTAGCAGACGATATTTGGCGCCATTGCTCACGTGTTGTGTTTAGATATAAAAGTTATGCTGATTTTCAATCATTTTTCCCGGTTTTTTGTTCCGTTTGATTTAAGAGAAAAGATGCATAGGTTCATAATTTTGACCAAGAGAAAACTAATTTAAATTCAAATTATTTATGAATTTATCGTGGAATGCTCACTTTCTCGGCTCTCAGTTTGGCGATTTATCGCTACGACGACGAATTACTGTTATAGTGAATTTTAACTTATTTTGTTATGTTTTGAGGCAAAATTTCATGTGATATTTCTGTGGAAAATAGAAATGTTTTAATTTTGGCATTTTCAACTAAAAGAACAAGGTGATTTCAAATCAGTTGGAAATCGGTTCTTCAATCATCCTTGCTTGCTGTAGTGAGCTCTGCTGGTTTGGCGACTTATCGCTTGCAGATTGGGAGTAATTCGCTAAAATTGTATCTTCACTGAAAATCAAATTTAATGGGATTAAAAATTAATGTGATAGACGTCGTATTTCAATTGATTTCATTTTCTGTCCCCCATAATTCTTTTAACAGACTACAAAATTGTGATTGGTATCATTAGTTTGTGTTACTGGACTGGTGAGCATTCTCTCTTTCCTGCAAGGCACATGCAGTGACTACTTTGCAAATTAATTACAAAGAATTAATTTAATCTTACTATTTTAAAATTAATTGCATGTTCAGCTTAAATCATTATCTTGCTTGGAAAAAGGTTTTTAAATTTTTTCACTCGCACTACATGCATGAGTTTTGAAACAAATACCTCGTGGATTAAATTTTGCCCATGCAAAAACTGGTTTTTTCTTCTTTCTCAAGAATAATACATTCCAATTTCTTTGGAGTTTCAAGAAAGTATGATGGAAAGTAATTTTTTCAAATTCGGAATTTAAAATTTCTATTTTTTTTAAATTTTAGACATTTTTATAATTTTTCTTAAATTTAAACATTTTTAAAATTTTCAATGAGTCTCAAAAATTCTATCTATATCCCTATAATAGCTTAGTAAGTGTGAAAAATTGCATAACAATGTCAAATCATTCGCCAGTAATCACTTTGAGAAAAACGCATTTAAGTATTGTGAAGCAGAAATGTTGAAATTTTTTTCTCAGACCCAACACCATACAGACACATGAAAATAACTTCAATGTTCAATAACGTACTGTTTTTTTATATTGCTATCTTACTTTTATTTATCCCTTTAATGCTTTGAAAAGCCTGCCGCTTCAAACACTGGATGCTCAGCAAATTAAAAAAAGCCATAGATTAAAAAACTGATGAGGCGTCTTAGCCGCGGGTGGGCCCGTTATACCACTACGCTACTATGGCTGGAAGCCTTTTCCTCCCTCATAGTTCTTGTGCACTGAACGGGACTGTACATGGACAGTCAGACCGAATTCGGGACAATACTCATAATTGCTGACACCTCCACCAGGCGGCGGCTTATCCATAGTTCTTCGGACTTTTTATGCATTAGGTGGATGGGAGAAATTAAATTATACGCAGAGAAATCTGGTCAGTGGAATTCCGTGCTGCAGTTCCAAACATTATTCCGGAATGTTCCGGAAGTTCAATACTCTACGATGTTGAATAGCGGCCGTACTTAATGCTGTAGAGTTCATTGATACGAGATATTCGGAGATGAAGGACATGCTCTCGAAAGATGCACTCAACGAAGGACAAGCGCATTTCTCTCAACATCCACGAATTTCGCCATGTTTTGAGCACGTGCATTTCCTCATTCCTCAAGGCACTGCCATTCGCGAGGATATTATTCTCTCTTGAAGGATTTCGTTCTTTGAAAACTTTTTTAGCTTTTTAAAGTCCGGAAGAATTTCAATAAGACCTGATAAACGAGGCTTTTCCGTTTCTACTGGTGAAAAAGGTATATTTATTACGGCAAATGTGATAAATCCGGTTATTATGCATAATCAGCGAGTATTTTGGTACGAGTCATAAATTTCCCGTGGATGAATCATTATTAGCGGTGATTATGCATTGCACAATAAGCGTCGTTGGTAAATTTGATAGCTAATAAAAAAAAAATATCACTTTTACCGGTGATTATGCATAATTACCCAAGCGTCGCGTTGTTCGTAAACGTGATAAATCGTGCTACGTAAAAATCATATACTACATATAATTCACACGTGTATTGTATCATCATATCAGGTCACGATCGTAAAATTTGTTACCGTTATATCGGGGCGCGAATATATATTCATCACGCATACTAGCCTCATTCTGAACTTTTTTTTAGATATTTATCAAATTCATCAATCACAGGGTATTATGCATAATCACAGATAAAGGCAATAAATTTCAATTATTTATCAAATTTACCAACTACACTTGGTTATTGTGCATAAATAATCCCAGGGGTAAAAAGGGG
Source organism: Pholcus phalangioides (assembly GCF_987345545.1). Taxonomy (NCBI): domain Eukaryota; kingdom Metazoa; phylum Arthropoda; class Arachnida; order Araneae; family Pholcidae; genus Pholcus; species Pholcus phalangioides. Next base: position 14,261,446 of record NW_028301601.1, on the reverse strand, counting down.
GCATAATGTTTTCAGTATTTATCAAATACCGGAAAATATTACCAAATACAACGACGCTTGGGTATTATGCATATTCGCAGGTAAAAGTGATAAGTTTATCAAACTTACCAAGACGATCGTATAATAACAGATTTATCACATTTACATTAAAATGCCTATTATTTAGCTAATTCTGTCCCAGCTTAAAGCAATAAAAAGGATTTAGACCATTCAATTGATTTCTTGTTCTTGACTTTCAGCAATTACTCTTGTTGTTGCCATTTCCATTCTGTTTACTTTGAATGTTTTCAATTGCCTATTGCAAATCCCCCATCGGAACGATATATTTGATACCCCCCAAACGTTGCATTCAATTTTCCGGTAAAATTATTAGTGAAAATAATTCCATGGATGACTCAAATAACTTCTCAGATATTCTTTTCGGGCCATTGTACTCAACTTTATTTCCCAACTGAAGGAATTTCAGTCTTACATTGGAGGTTTACGTCGCTTTCTTCATTGTTGTTTCAACTTTTGTAGTGGAAAATAGTGCCGTCTTACTGCATGGGCCCACCCGGGCACGTCCCCGGGGGCTTCAAGGGAAGAGGTCAAAATGATATCCGGTTGAAATTTTCTAGGATTTACAAAGTAGGGCCTCTCTCAAAAACCACTTGGCCCGGGGGACACACGCGACAGATCCTGGGTGTCTCGCGGTTTCTCTAGTTTCTCCAGTCGACACTGTCCTCCGGTGATGTTTGTATGGCGGATAATAATTACTGTATCTGCAGGTTTACCTGTACGACCGGCTGGCACCAAAATCGTACTTATTAGTTGTTGGAATAGCTAACATTATTTTTAATAGATAATAGAATTTATATATTGGTTTTTTAATACCTGTGAGTAGGCATGTAGGGATAGCCATTGGTAGTCGTCTATAACATGTGTGTATCTGTCTAGTTAGCATTAATGTGAAGAGTTGAATATGATGATGTTTCTAAATGCTGGAGGCAGTGTGAAAAATTCTTAAAAATGTGTTCCACCGTACTGGAAAAATAGTTATCTGGATTTGTTGATGGCCTAAGGACTCTCTCTCCAACAATTACAATGTTCAATTGAGATAGATGGCTTTTTCTCAGCCCGAGATATCAAGGAAACGGTTTTTTTCCGGATATTATGCTGAGGTGAACTCGGAAAGAAAAGTCATCACGTCTCCGCCGGGACTCGAACCCAAGCCCTCTTGCATATCGGGCAAGCATGCTACCATCTGCACCACTGGAGACATTACCCTGCCTTCCTTATTTCACGCACTGTGGCGTGAGGCGCTGGAGTAAAGGCATTAATAGCCTCTCTTAACTTCAGGGAATGACCCTCCCCCGGGTAGGAAGGGGTCCCAAAATATCCGGAGAATAACTGTTTCCTTGACAACGTTCAATATTCCCTAAATTGCAAGTTATGGGTCACCCAGGGAGATGGAAAAAACATTCAAGAAAAAATAAGTGGCTACGGCAGAGAAAATGAGTAAGGTAATAAAGAAAAAGTTTTTAACATTAGTTATGACACAATATACAAACGAGGGGTAAGCACGCCTCCTACAATTTAAAGGGTAAGCGAGAAACTTCATATTAATGGGGATACGTAAGCTCCAACGCACTCTTCTAAGGATACTCAAGTCAACTACGTGAATCTTAAGAGGTGCACAATATACATTCTGTGCACACATCCAGAGGGTACTTAAATCATGACAATTTTTGTACAAACTGATCTGGCAGGATTATATCAATATCTAAAAAATGCGTGAACTCCGATGGTATAATAAATAGAAATCCAAGCTTGATGCAATGAATCCGATTAAGCGTTAGAGAGAATAAAATACGCCATAACCTCTCTTTTAGAGCCAAATAATAATTTTCCTCGTAAAATAAAAGTATGCAATTCAACCCCTGGTTAACGTCCTCCCTAATTTAACGGACGGGTTTTCTTTTGTTCCGTCGGCATCCGGGAAAGAGTTGCTTTATTTTAATAAGAAAATAGGCAATAAAGAAAGCTTTGAATGGCGTTTTAAGATTCGAACATATCACTCGTAGATATTGGCATTTCCTTCAGAAACAACCGAAATTTAGACTCTCTGTCTTGGAATTTTCCGTCCAAAAAGACCTTGTACAAGTGAGTTTGACCAAGTTCTCCTCGACTGAAATATCGGGAAAATTGTTGCCCCGCGAAATCGCCGGAAGCGATAACGACAGCGAGAACCAAAAAAGCTGCTTTTGCTGCCGACACCTTCGAGCGTATCTTATGTCATATGCATTCTTGCGGAAATCGTCGAAATGAACCGTATGCCAAAGAGTTTCAAGAATTTAGTTCCTTCGTGAATTCACTCTACACGCATTTAAGTCGATCATTGCGACTTGAAATGAAACTTCAATCTTATTTTATGCTGCAGCGAAATGTTTTCCTTACAATACCATAGGGCACTTGGGTTTATTACCTACGTATTGAAATGTTCGTATGATTCGAATATGGTTCGTTTTTTAGATTTCATAGGAGAAATATCTTCTTCCTTGAAAACAAAAATTGAAAAATTCCGGCTCCTGTAACCATTCATCTAAGAATTCAAATTCACAAAAATAATCACATTTATTATAATAGATAGATAGATCGAACCGCTCACAACCCCGGACTGATACAAAGCACCTTACCTTCCGTTAACTTAAAAGAGCCGGGGTTGTGTCGGAAAAAGTTAGCAAAGATTTACCGCAGTGTCCCCTTCTCTAGCACCGTACTCGCAAGTACCGGATAACTCGCGTCGTTCTCCCCATGAAGACAGTCATCAACTCGATGGAGCGGATAAGCCATTGGACTAAAATGGATAGCTGAATCTTATAGCTAGGGAGAAAAATTGCACGTGTGGCCAGTGACACATAAGGGATGGAGATCGCAGCCTGGGATTTCAAAAGAAGTGTGGAAAAGACTTGTGGGGAAAATAAGAAGAAGTCGGCATGTTGAAGTGGGAAAGATTTGAGAATGGTGTAAATGTACAGTGTACACAAAAAATATATACTGCGCCTCCACTGTGACGGGAAACGAAGAAGCAAAGCCTCCGTCCGCAGTGCTGGGCAGTTTTGCTTCCCTTTCTTTTTACGGAGTATGCAATATGCACACACACACCACCACCAGACCAACCGTGACCCCCGCTCTATTCCCATAGGGGATATAAGCTGGTCCGTGATCCGTCTCCGGAGACGTGGGCCACGGTGGAAAAATCCAACGATATTCCAAGACCAGCAAATCGCACACACCAAGCCAGGCAGTCACAAAATAACTAGCAGCAGTACCCCTCACACACACTTCCCACTTGTTGTACACGAAATGATAAATGAATACATAGATATGGGAGAACATGGGCAGGTGCACAGACGCACATCGCCCGCAAGCCATGAGTAGGGCCCACGAAAAACTAGTTATACATGTTCACATACATATATATATACACATATGAGCATATATACAACAATGCAATTATGAAAAGGTGCAAAAGAATTGCGAATGATACATGATGATCATAATAGATGCAACAACATACAAAATACAAAAATTAAAAAAAGAAGTATAAAAAGTCAAAAACATTTGGTTTGTGCAAACAAAAATATAAATGTGACGAAGGATCGACCGAATCAATATACGCTTCAAACTCGGCCTAAAATTCGAGAATTGCACTTACTGCATGAACACATTCAAATCTCTTCCCAATAAAACTTTCACAAAGGTTACTCGTGATACAACTACAGAACACTGACACGACGGAATGTTTGCAAATTAATGCATCGAAAGATGTTCAAAACTAGAACCATTTCGCTGAACGTTTGAAAGATTGACAAAACGTGGTGTTGTTTTTTGCCCACATTTTGTCCACAAAAACTCCGTACATAAAATTTGGTTAGCAATTAAGAAATTACATATTCCAACAAGAAAGGGTAGAGGACCAAGAAGAGAGTTGTCAGCGTTCATGACAAACCGCACAATAATAACGTGTAGCGACGGAAATCGGCCGAACGTGTGTCCGTGTGGGTACCGATTGTTTATGGTGACAAATCTTATATATACTCATACCAAAATATGCACACACAGAGCTTCCACTGCGACGGGTATAATCAAACAGACCCTCCGTTCACAGTGCTGGGCATTCACATGTGAATTACTCACATTTATTATTTACATTATATAAATTTACCTTCTTTATACCATTGGGAATGCACATAAACATTACCACGAAGGTAATACATCATTAATCATCAACAACAACCATTTTCAATCCACTGCTGGATGAAGGTGGCCTCCTCCAAATTCTTCCATTTTGCTCTGTCTGAGGTTTAACCGTCCAGTTGACTCCTGCCACTTGGGTTGGTGGAGCGATTTGTCTGGTTAATTCCGTTGCCACTTTCCTGATCTCGACGATCCATCTTGCGTGGGGACGCCTTCTCGGACGTTTAACACCACGGAGGTACCAATCTAAAATACCTGTGGTACATCTATTGTCCTGTCTTCGGAAGTAAGGTAACGGAAGTAAGGTGCTTTGCATCAGTCCGGGGCTGTGAGCGGTTCTATCTATCTATCTATCCTGTCTTCTGGCAATATATGTCCAGCCCATTTCCTTTTTAAACGTTTAATTCTTTCGATGATATCATATACCCTTGAGCGGTTCCTTATCCAAGTGATTCGTTTTCTGTCTCTTCTTGTGATGCCTAACATACATCTTTCCATGCTCCTTTGTGTTGTCTGTAGCCTTTGTATCGTCTTGCTTGTGAGTGTACATGTTTTAGCACCATAAGTCAGTGCTGGTTGCACACACTGGTTAAACACTTTTCTTTTCAGGCATAATGGCATGCGACTCTTCAGAATTACACAGTTTTTGCCAAAAGTGCTCCATCCAATCCTGATCTTTCTGTTTATTTCATTAATGGTTCCGTTGTCCATGGTATACATTCTTGTCCCAAGAGTATACGTAGCTTTCTACTCATATATCTTCTATCTCTGTGTTGTTCCACATAATCTTCTTTATAGCAAAGGAGTTGAACATAACTCTTGTCTTTCGCAGATTCATATTCAAACCCACCTGAATACTTGCCTTCGCCAATTACTGTATCATTTCTTCTAGTTCGTCTGGATTACTGTTGATAACAACAATGTTGTCGGCAAAACGCAAATGATTGAGAAACTCTCCATTTATTCTAATTTATTTTTTATCCCAATCCAGTTTACTGAATACTTCTTCTAAAACAGCGGTAAAAAGTTTTGATGAGATAGTATCAACCTGTCTGACTCCTTGTTTTCTAAGTTCAATCTTTGTTTTTCCTTTATCCAAACGAATCGTTGCTGTTGCTTTGTCATATATTTTCTTGATGTTCGATGTGAGTTTTCCACAATTACATCTGGAGCATTAACAACAGCAGATGTGAAGACAGTCAAACGCTTTCTCATAATCAATGAAGGCCATACACAATGGTAATTCGTATTCCTTTTGCCTTTCTATGAGTTCTCTGATTGTTTGGATGTGATCTCAATTGTAGTAAATCCACTTCGAAATCCTGCCTGTTCTTTTGGTTGGGCTTCGTCCAATTTGGATTCAAGCCTATATGTCAGCACTTTGGTGAAGATTTTATAAATTCCTGATAAGAGACTGATTAGTCAATAATTCTTGATATCCCCTTTTCCACCCTTTTTGTTAATAAGAACCATCATTGCGTTATTTCAATCATCAGGCGCATCCGTATAATGCCTGAAAGCAGTTTATACTAAAATATTTCAAAAATATTTCTAGTACAGGGTAGAATATATACTCCAACACAGACGCAGAAAATTTCATAGTACGTATTTGAAAACTGACAAACTCGAAAATGTATATTTTGGAAAATTTGCGTGAACCAACGCCCTTAAAAAATATCAAATTTAGCTAAAACATCGCGATAAAAATTCAAAACGGCTAACATCACCAGGACACCTTTAATATCAATTACAATTACTGGAGTATTAATATTCAATAATATCCAATAAACTATTCTGCAATAAAAATGTAGTTGATTACCTGACTATATTATACGTTTAAAAACAAATACTTGAAAACAATAAATATATTAGACATCACCAAAATAATGAATTATTGCCAGCAATCAACATGTCTCGAAATTCCGTTTTGTGTGTGTGTATTGTGCAGTGCACATTTACTTATATATGATAATAAAAAGTTTTGAAAACGGACAACGCAAAGCAAAATGTGAAAGCGCCATCTATGTTTCTAAAACGATACAAAATTAACATAAAAAAATTAGGAATGATGTAAAATTTTTGATTTTTTATTACCTAATTGTTTGCCAAATCGGTCTTGATGAAGGTTTTTTTAATATTTGTTTATTGAAATAGAAAAATATTTATATTTTTCTTTCACACTTTCAAAAAACTAATTTTGTATAAATAAAATCGTTTTTCTCTCGTAATCACAATCATCTTATTTATTTCAAATCTTTTGTAATCAATCATTCTCATTGGGAGTATGAGTGATTTAAACCAACGCTTTTACGTTTGGGCCTTTCTTTCCGGCGAATTTGTTCTTCCAAATGTGGCCCCACACGTTGAGAAACCCTGTTCTAAGCTATCTTGTAGGGGGGAACCGACCACCCATATCTCCGCCATAATTTTGCCCTTGAAATCTTTTAGCTTTGGCCGGCCGGTCATTTTGAAAGAACGGCTAAAAACTCTGATCATTTTTTGCACACGAGGGCTAATTAGACCGGGACCTACAATTTATCGCCGATTCCGAACGGCAGGCTTGTTTTTTTTACACTCATCGAGAGGTTGGTGCGCTAACCTCTCGATGGGGGACTCCCTGCGGTAGCAATTTTTTTTTGCTGCGGTCAAGTCACCGTTTTTTGTTGTACCCCTGTGTCAGGAAAGTTTTCTGACAAGGACAAACCGGGTATCGAACCTCGCGACACCTCTAAACAGCCTTTGGTACTCTAGGCGAGCATCTTATCGACCGGGCTACCGCGCCCGCTAAAAACATTGAAGACAGACGATTAAGCAACCAAAATAATAATTTCATTACACCAGCAAGGGACGGAGAAATTAGTGATCGATTAACAGCGATTTGTTGCAGAACATTCATTCCCCCCCCTGCGTGTGCGTTAGTAATTTTAGCAATAATTTCCAAATTTTTTTGAAGGTTGCAAGTTTTTGGATGCAACTATGTAGTATTTAAGATCGTAATCTCCCGTATTTTTCCTCGATCAGATATGGTCACCGAAAGTACGGTCTGATTTTTTCATTAAAACTCAAAAAAATATTGCTGAGATCAACTGTAACAGTTGATTATTAATTCATTCTAGTAGAATTAGTTTATCAAGTCTACCCGTGGACCGACCACCTCTCCCATCGTTGCGGACCATTGGTTAAGAAAATCTGCACTAAACAATCAGAAAAGTGTTGCACGCGATGGTGCAACATCATCCAAAACTGACTCCCAACAGTTCAAAGGACATTTTGAAACTCTTCTTGGGGAAGATAGATGGCTCCATATGATGAAAGAGGGACCGAGCACGATGCCCAAACTGTTTTTTGAGGGAAAATTTGGCCTCTAAAACAGCAAATTTTGGGGGGGGGGTGAAACGGTTTCACCCGCATTTAATGCTGCTTTTTTCACCAACTTTCCTCCGTATTCGAATATGTAAGAGAATATTACGTAGAAGCAACATGAATTTTTTTTCTCATCAGGTGAGACAGGACAACAACTTTCTCTTTGGGTTTTGGAGCACACCAGGACTATATAAAAAGTTAATTTTTTTTATTTTAATAACTAAACAACCCCTTCAAACATGACTGGCATATCTGAGTACTGCACGTTATTTGGAATTTGTTTTTTTTCTTATGGGAAGTATACCTCTGGGATCAACGGTTCCCCAGTGAAATATCATACACTCTGTCTGTATATTGGGGATTTCAGTAAACTTTCATTGCATTTATCAGTTCACTGGTGATTGTCAATAATCAACACCATCTATAGCATCAGGCCTGCGCACGAAACTCGTGACGTCACTGAAGAAGGTCATCGCACCTATATCCATTGGGGATATACTACTACTAAACCCCACATGTACCTTGTGCATATTCCTCTGCGGAACTTCTAACGAATTGGTACATGTTGGAATGTGCGTGGCCGTGCTGTGAACCTAACGTGAAGCTCGTTACAGTGCTGCCATCTACCACATATTTTTCGAACCACGCGTGAAGTGTGATGTTTGAAGATTTTACCGTTGTAGGCCTGTTGCTCTCTGCGGCGACACTTTTTAATGGGGAGATCGGCTTGCATTCGCACCTCGAAATTAGGAATATACTACAAAAAAGGATGGCACATGCGTCGGCGTGCTATATCCTATGGCTACATCTAAGATGACCTCCTTCAGTGACGTCCCGACCTTCGTGTGGCTATAGATCGCGTTGGCATAGTCCCCAAATGGAGGTGATTGGTAAGTTTGATTAAAAAATAATATGGAAGAAATCACGCACAGATATGTCACTTTACTTCAACAACTTAGACGTTTTAACCCAGTACGAGATGCGTGCACTGCGCATGTTTGAATATAGAAATTAATAAAAGTGAGAAGAAGGTAGAGAAGAAACAATTATTTTCCGTCGGTTTTGTTCATGTTGACTTTCTTCGTATTCATTAACATTTGCAAACATAGCCAATATCACCGATCCAATTCATCATTCCTAGACTGAAGTTTGAGCCTAACGTCCAGAAAATTTGAATAATCGATTGACGATTTATCATATTTACCTGGGGATTAAAAATGATCGCGAAAACATTTCATTACGTTAAGTCCATTAAAGTCTTTGTATATCATTACAATTCGAATAATGTTTTAGCAAGGCGCAATTTCTTATAATAAGGATCACAATAAAGAAATTTCTATTCTACTAATTTAGATCATCAAAAGCAGGATTGAATTCATTCGTAACTGTGTTTATACGCCAGCAATCGTTCATGTTTCGTTATACGTAATTGATACGGCGAATCCTCGCTGCAACAATATTAGATACAACGATGGACCTCCTTATAACGATATTTTTATAATCCTTGTTTTTATAATTACTTTGCATCAAATGTTGAACTCCTGTCTATACAACGTTATCCTCTGCCGCCATAAATTCATTATGATTATTCCTTCTTCAAAGATCATGAAGCCGAAAATTCATGTTTTTCTATTATTGTCCATAGTAGCACAATGAAGAAGAAACCAAATGACAAGGAAACGCCACGGAATCTAAAGCCGAGTTTTCCTAGGAGCAGGTAACCTGCAGCGTGAAAACGCTGATTGGTTAAAAAAACGTGAATTTCAGGTTTTTAACCAATCAGCGATTTCACGCTGAGCGCACCGTAATAAACCTTTTCCTAGGAAAAACACGGCTTAAGCACATCTTAGATGCTTTCGTACGTAAGAACGAAACAGCTAACCAGGCCCGTCATTTGGGGGGCCGTTGCCCCTCCGGCTTTTGAAAATACACTAAAAAGGGTATAAGGGTATATACACACACACACACACATCGAGTACATGTTCTTTGCCCACCCCCCCCCCAAAAAAAAAAAAGTTGAAATGACGTCCCTGCAGCTAGCATGCTTTTCATCATATCAATGACTACTGTTTGAATGGAGTTTAGTTTTTTTCATCAATCATGACATTCTCCTAACAAGGGATCTTAAAGGCCGTTCAAATATTATGTCAGCAATTTTTGAACCCCCTTTGTCAGCAAAAGTTAGCAAAACTCTGGCCTCCTACTCCCCCCCCCCCCTTGTCAGCAAAATTTCGTAATCTCTGCCGCCCCTCCCCAGCTCCTATCACATATAGGCTGGATCACAGACTGTTACCGGGAAGGGGGGACAGGGGAGCCCCCAAAGAAAATACCTTTATATGTTGTTATAATCAAATTTTGTTAATTTCAATGCTATTTGAAGGGAAAATTCATTGCGACCCACCTTTTAAGCCATATAATGATAAATGCTTGACACGTTCCCAGATTACTGAAGTGATTCGCGCGGCATGATTACGAATCACTTGAATGATGCGTGGCGCAGTTCGAGAGTACTTAAGCGGCCCAGACACATTTCTAGATCACTCGAAGGATCCACGAAACATTTAGAGATCACTAAAGTGTCTCTCTAGGAGACTTATCAATAGGGAGATTGTCAGTTCAGGTGCCCACAAACCACAGTTCAGGATGCCATTAAGAACATTTCATATTTTTAAAAAGGGTGGTTGATGACATAAGCATCATCCAAACCCCCGTCATCCCCCCCCGTCATCAAATGACGGCAAATCGGGAACCCCTCGCCCCCAATCGATGCTGAGGTAATACTTGAATCACCCCTTTTATTGTAATTTCCCTTTATTAACAATTATCTTTATTATTGTTTCTTCGAAAATATATTGAATGTACTGACGCATTTTATAGAACTGCTTTTCGTAAAAAAATGCCTCTCTCTCTCAGTAACACAATCTATATAATATCACCCTCTTGAAAGATGGTTTCTGGCGAGCGATGGCGGCAAAAAAACCGTTTATAACAGCTACTGCTGAAATATTTGGAACACATTTTGAAAATCTGAAAATACTTCAAATCGAAATAAAAAACCTTATTAACGAATGTTTTTTCGTTATTAAATAAAATATTATTTTCAGTTTAAAAAATAACACAAAAATCATACGAGAAGACACGACGAAAGCGTCTCTCATCCATGGAAATTCAACTTAGGGGCCGTTCAAGTATTGCGTAAGTATTACATATTTAGCCATTTTTGACGAACCCCCTTGTCAGCAAAATTTCGTCATCAGCTCTGCCCCTCTGAATCCTAACGCATATTGGTGGGATCAGAGACGTACACAGGGTGGGAGCATAGATCCCACGATCAAATCGCTATATTGCAATATCGCTATATTGCAATTTACTGCTATTAGTGAGATGGGTTGGAAGTGAAGGCGCTGTCTATCGGTGGTCGCCTCGAGTTCTTTAGGTAAAATATCTTATCTATATCCTCCCTTGGGTTCGAACCCGGGACCCTGACGAGCATTTTACCACCAGGCCACTCGGGCACCTGTTGGTAGGACTGTTGCTCTCTGCGGCGAGACGTTTTAACGGAGAGATCGGCTCGCATTTGCGCCTCGAAGTTGGGAACCACAGAAAACCAACTTCAGCCGACCACCACTGTGGTGACGGTGGGGCTCGAACCCGGGTGCGAATCCGTCACAATGACCACTCGACCACCACAGCGGCATATTTGAAGGCTATGAATCCAAAATTTATCTTTGATAAATTCATTGCAACCACCCTCTATATAAGCCATATTATGATAAATCACATAAAGGCCCTTGGCCCGCGGACCAAATATGGCCCTGGGGGTTATCTGATGCGGCCTGCCCTCCTCAAACCTAAATTTGTAAAAATGAACTAAACGGCACATTTACAGATCGGTTAAGTGCCCCGTGGTACAATTCCAGAACATTTAAGTGGCCCGTGGCACATTTTCAGATCACTTAAATGACCCGGGACACAGTTCCAGAACACTTAAGCGATCCGTGACACATTTAGCGATTTGTCGAGTGACATGTGACGTAGTTTTAGAGCACTTAAGTGCCCCCCCCCCTCCCCAGTGCGGTTCTACATCGCTCAAGTTACCCGCGGAACATTCTCCGATTATCTAAGTGATGCGTGGCACAGTTCCAGAGCACTTGGATCCGCGAAACATTTAGAGATCACCAAAGTGGCTCTGTAGGGCACTTATCAATAGGGGGGGAGGGAGTTGTTACTTCAAGTGCCCACAAACTATCGAAAGGTTTTTCTCGTTTTTTGGCTGGCACACCGGGTAAGATGCCATTAAAAAATATATTTCATATTTTCATAAAGGGTGGTTGATGACGTAAGCATTATCCAAACTCCCCCCCTTGTCATCGGAAACCTCCCCCCCCCCACCCCCCCATCGATGTTGACGTAATACTCGAACGGCCCCCTTATGAAAAGGCATTGAAAATTCTTTCTGAATTTTTTTTTTTTTTCCCGGCCTAATGAGATGAAATAAAATTTCAACGATAGATGATATTCACATACTGCAAAAAAGTGAATATTGAAATATAAAAATGGGCATTTTATCTACATTCATGGCTGATAATGGTTATATTGTTAAGTTCAAATACTGAAAAAGATCAACAAATGTTAAAAGAAACGCTCTCGAATATTCCTTTATACGACATTTAAGAAAAAAAATGAACGGCGATTGTAACAATGCAAGAGTGAAACTCGGGACGGGGAGGAAAAAGGTAGTAATATTTGTTCTCTTTTTCCATTTGAGCCTCATTATCAAACCTCTGCAGTGAATTCACCTTTAAGTATGAATAAAATGGAATAAAAAGAATGGCTTCGGGATATCTTTAGCAGCTATCTTCTACGTTATTTACCCCACAAAAACAGAAGAGAGAGAGAAAAAAATGTACATATCATACATATAAACGCACATGCGTAATAGTTAATCTTGTTAGCTCGCTATTTGCTTGAAAAAAATAAAAAATAAATATGGAATCCCCTTCAGAGCTCTGTTCCTAGATAATGTTATCTTACGAGCGCTAAGAAGTGGTCATTATAGAGATTTCGAGTCATTTTCTTAGCTTTATGGTATCGTTAGCATCGATTGTGATATTTCTCTGGATAAAGAAGTGCGAAAAATGAAAAGATTGGGTTCGAAAGTGAGGTTTATTGATTAATGTTGTAGATCACGTATTTCGAATCGACACGTCATTTTTCTTGCAACGCAAGAGACAGAATTTGAAACCTTTTTATGATGATTTCCATTAATTTGGTTCATTTTTCTTTCTTCAGAAGCGCATATTGTCGTCAGATATTTTGTTTCCGTCCCTTTTTTGTACATATTGAGTGCAAGGAAACGATTTAATTTCAAAAAGCTTCCTTAACCCTTAACTAACTTAAAATGCGTTAATTTTTGAAATTTTTGTGCAAAAAAATTTTGACCCCACGCGTTTTTCATCTTGCCGCCCCTTGAGAACGAAATGCATCTGCATCATCTTATTTTCAATACCTTTCAAGCTGGTTGCTTACCACGTGTCTGACAAATTTATCATGCTTTTCTACTTTTTTCTTCCCTCTATGTCATTGATCAAAGTTTCCGTGGGGTCAAAATGACCCCCCTTCGCATCACTTGCGCAAGTCTTTTTTTGTCATCTGACGGCCGGAGTGTTCAGATCGAAAGAGTGCAAGCTTTCTCGATAACGATTTCAAATTAATGGTGAAACATCGGATATTCGAGGTGAGGATGAGGACTGTGTTGTTAGGGAATTGTACGTAAGATCTTGTGTGATCAACATGTCATGGTGTTGTTTGCAAGTTCTGTGTTTCTGACTTGGAATAAGACTAATTTAGATTCTTGTGAAAATATAGTAAATACTATTTTATTTTCTGAGTATGTTCGATTATATCTGTTCATTTTGTAATCATGAAAGTTGCGTTCAAAAAATTTAATAAACAATTCAAAAAAAATTTAATATAAGTCATATATTCCTCCATTTTTTTTTTCGAATGTGTGTCCTAATGAAAGAAAATTTATGGGAAAATAATTAAGGAAATTTGAAAAATTATTCAGTGAATTAATTGATTGATGAATGAAGTCGTGTAAAAACCCCATTGTTTTTATGAAAACTTCCATTGTTGATTCTTAAAATGCATAAATACTTGCTGAGGTCAAAATGGCACCATGACGCCAATTACGCACAAAATGCCCAATTATTTCATTACTTGATAATTCGTCGCCAAAAGTTGCCTAAGAAGAAAATTAATCAATATTCCAACGTCTAGATATTGTAAGCACAGTATTTACAGATTGATGTTTCCATTAAACTCCGTAAAGATCTTGCATGCAATTAACAATCGAAAAATGCATACAGCTGTAGTTATTTGAACACCGAATTCAGATTACCGAAGATATCGCAGAATACATCATATTTCTTGTAATATGTCAAAGTTTGTCTTTTCACTTATCTTTGGAATAATGTCCAAACTGAGTAGACGCAACATCTGGAAGCGCAAAATACTCTAATGTATATAGGCTAATGCGAAACTCCTCTCGACACCACGATATCTTTTGCTACAAGAAAAGCAGAAGCACCGTAATGAGGAGAAAATATCGACGGGGCTGAAAGTCACCAGTTGTCCCGTATGCATACGGGACTTGATCCTATACGCAGGATGGAAGAGTGGTGCTTTGCATTTTATGTTGATTGGGAAGGGAGGGTGATATAACAGCCTTCGATTTCGGCGCCTGTTAATAAATCTCCTTATAAACGATATTTTCGGAATGATTTTGAAACCAATGACGACGTATTTTTGTATCTTTAATATATACAGGGAGATTCATACAGAAGTATACAGTTTCAAGTTGTTTTAAAATAGCAGTAGTTGGAGACACGGACCGATAAGACCAGATACATCTTTTGCAGATTTCAAGGCGTTCCCAAGAGATGGATGCATCTGGCGATTATTTATAAATCAAGCTTGTATACAACGATGAGATCATAATTACATCAAAATTGAAAATTTGAAAATGACAAGTAAGGGGTCATTCAAGTATTACGTCAGCATCGAAGGATTTGCTGACTTTTGATGACAAAGGGAGGAGGGGGGTTTGATGGTTGCTTACGTCATCAACCACCCCTTTTTGAAGATATGAAATATTCTAAGCTGCTGACAAAATTTTGCTGACGGGGGGAAAGGGAGTCAAAAATGGCTGAAAATTTGCTTACGTAATACTTGAATGGCCCCTAATAAACGGTAATCTTGTCGAAAAATTTCGTAAGAGAAAGCGGACATTTTTTCTAGAAACACGGACCGCAACTACGGCCTTTAATGTACGGAATGTACTCATAAAGTTTGTTCCCGCAACTATAGAAGAAAATGCGTTCTACGTGTGACTACACAGGCATCCCTCGCCTACGCGATCAATTGGTTCCTGCTTTTAAAACGAAATCGCATCGAAATCGAATTGGTTAACATGAGGTAAGATAGGGATGTAGAGGGTTTCTTTTTAGAAAGATGAGAAAAACAAACCCAACATACAGTGGAATTTTTAATGCATTGATTATTCAAACTTTTGAATACATCTCGTTAATTTAAGCTTTGCGGAAAAATTTGATTGATTACTTCTGCCTTCAGTACGTCTGATTGATTCCCAGTGACTGTGGATGTTTTGTTTCCTACAGAACCTGGTATATGTTAATCGGCCGATAAATTTTCTTCGAGATCCAGGTGACAAGCAGCCTTCTTCGGCTCTTTATGAAAAACTTCAGTGTCAATTGACCGAGAAACTCTGAATATTCCCTCGCGAATGAAAAATTTCTAGTTTTATTAGGATTTTATTTTTTCCTTCGGTTGAAATTCTGATTGCATTGTCAATGTTATCAAAAGATGTGATGAGTAAGATCTGGTTCTACTTTGGTGGTCATAGTGATGGCGGACTCGCATCGCCGGGACCCGGGTTCGAGCTACCACCGTCGCCACGGTGGAGTGGTGTTCTGTGGTTCCCAACTTCATGGCGCAAATGCGAGCCGATCTCCCCGTTAAAAAGTCCTGCCACTGACAGCAACCGGCCTACAAACAGTACAAATATTCAGTCGTTACGCTTCGCTCACTTCACTTCTGAAATATAGACGGCAGCACTGAAAAATCAAACGCAACACTAGATACGCACTCAGACTCTGTTAAGTACGCATATTTACACTTCCAGCACAACTCACTAGGTCAAGGGTTCTCAAACGTTTTCCACCCGCGGCGCCCCTGTTTCCTATTCAATACTTATCTACGAGATCCACCGGCTCCCCCAGAGCCTGTTTGATAAAGAATATTTTCGGAAAACCTTTGTCCGCTCAGAGGTCATCGTTTGTCAGGGATGACCGCTCCGCGGCGGATTCAAATAGAATAAAATCTGATTTTAAAATATTTTTTAAAACAGAATGTTCAGTAATATGCAATTGTACTGGGGGGAAATGTCTACATTTTATACTATGAACAATTAATAACGCTAGTGTGTCATTTATGAAGCTCTTTTTGATGAAGAAAAGAAGTCATTAAAAATATTGGGAGAGCTCAAAAATATCGGAAAGACGGAGGGCGGGGGGTTAAAATTATTTTGGGGAGTACAACGAGTACTCATTATAATGGAAAGCACGCTTTCAGTTGACAGTGCCGTCTTAACGCATCGGACCACCCGGGCACGGCCCGGTAGCCTTAAGAGAAGAGGGGCCTCATAAAAATGATATCTGGTGTAAATTTCCTAGAATTTACCTGTTACGGCCCCAGAAAAACCACTTGGCCCGGGGGCCCATGATGCTCTTAAGACTGCCCTGACAGTTGAAGCATAATTTTGTACAATAAAGCAAGGATGGCTGTGCCACAACCACGAAAATGTTATGAATATTCATATAATTACAACAAATGAACTAAAATTATTCTTCGTACAAAATAAACCCGTAAATACTTTTGCATTCGGGGACCTGCGTTTGGTAATGGCGACCCCGAGTTTGGTTTCCCCCACTCTGCACCATTACGACGCGCAAGATAGAGGTACACCGACCTAACTTGCGGTTCTGTTGATGATTACACCCTTCACAGGATTCAGAGCTAAAAAACATGTCATCTCATAATAAAACTGTCCTGCTAACTAAACATCGAAAAATAATTTGATTCCATTCGGCACTGATTACGGAAATTAAAACAAATTTATTAATAAATAAAAATGAACAAGAATGTCCCGAAAACGGGACACATGGTCAACCTGTAATAGGGAGTCAAATATAACGGGGGTCACCGATAATATTCTTGTTCAAAAAAAAGGAATCACGCCTCAAGAAGTTTGAGAACCACTTCCCTAAGGCTGGTATTACACCGTAAAAGTTTTGTAAAAGCGCTTTGATAAAACTTGAAAAATACAACCAATAAACTGATCGGTTGCATTAGCTTGAATGTAACCGGTCAGATTATTGGTTGTATTTTTCAAGTTTTATACAAGCACTTTTACAAAACTTTTATAGTGTAATCCCGGCCTAATTCATGGCAATAGTATAAAATTGAAGAAAATCTAAAAAAAATCGGCTTTTCCCGCTAACATACTACAAGTCTTCAATCCATCGCGAGAATTTTACCTCTTATTTCACACAGATACGATCGATTCATCGATTTATTTCTTTCCTCTTCAGCATATACATTCTTTTATACTGTGATCAAGAAGTTTGCGATAGACGACATCCGACGGAATCGATAGGCAATCGATCAACTTTCGCCGCCTTTTGGTATGGATCGTTCGTTCTCAAGCCTTGAACACTAATATTTTCTTCTCCAAAAAAGAAAAACATCGTCCCTCTTTTTCCCGATTTTTGCGTCCATTTTTGAACTTATAAAAAAAAGGAAAAAAAAATTGTTGAAAATATGTATACAGGGTGGGCAAAAAGTCCGTAGAAACTTTTAAACATTCATAAAAACCGGAAAAATAATAAAAAACGGTTTGCAGGGTTAGCATCGCTAAAGGGCCCTACACACGTTCAGTTATGCCTGCACAGTTATACCTGTACAGACATAACTGAACGGTTCGATGCATCCACACCATTCAGTTATACCTGTGCAGGCGAAGCTTCTGGAACCGGTTCTAGGCAATCTGTGGGGATATTTTCGTTATTCGATCTCTGTCTTCGCGGTCTTTTGATCAGTTCGGATTTTTTCATAGTCTATAAAGTTCGGAATTTTCTAGTATGATTTCCACAGATGATGTGTGCTTTGGGTGTAGTTGGATTGGTTATGGCACTGAAAGTTATTAACTTGAAAAAAACGGGTAACGTGGTGCAAAGATTGGTTTAAAAAAAGGCAACAATATTCGCACGTTAAATTATTACAGGAATTGAGATTTGCACCAAAAGATTGGCATAATTTTCTCAGAATGGATCAAGAAACCTACTCGAAGCTACTGACTTCGGTGACTCCATTAATAGTGTAATGAATATGTCATTATTCGAGCCATTTCCCCCACCCCCCAAAGGTGAGGCTGGGATCAGGATTCTGGTTTCAGAGCCCGAGACGATTCCCATCATTCTTTTTCCCACGTTAAAAAATTCACTACAGTGGCGGCCCGGCAAAAGAAAATAGCCTCTATGCCCTGCGGCAGGATGTGGGTGGGGAGGGGCACGGGGGTGACGCCCAAGAGCCGCGACGCACACTTTGAGGAATACTGCTGTAATGGAAGATGTTGAATCTACAAAATATAAAGTACAATAATGTATTTTTTTCCTTCAAAATTTCGATGCTACTAAAACCTCTCATATTGACCGATTGTCATGACTTAGTAAAAGGCACTACTGCCTACTCATGCTTATCAAGAATGCTATCCATATCTATAGTGATTACGACAATATAGGCAATAGGCAATAAAAGAGAAATTTTGGTATTACAGTCGACGCCCGATATAACGACCCCTTCGTCCCGTCGAGAATAGACGTTATATTTGGAGCAAGGTCGTAGTGAGAGGGGGAGACTTGGGGGTGCGGTCGGGCTTGATTTGGAGGGTCCTTATATAAGTAAAACATATCATCGTAGTTCTAGGAAAACATTTGAGACTTATCCTACCAGTCGCTGTAATAGAATGATCGCTATAACGTGAGGTTGTTGTAACGAGGGTCAACTGTATCTACGAAAACAAGCATCGTTTCTCCTCTGAATATACGGATAAGGGATACTCGCTCCTTCAGCATCGTATGATACCATTTTCTTCCCGCGATAGCGTCGATTTAAAAAAAAAATTTGGACTTGGAAAATTTTTATGGTAAGTCAGGTAGTGTTTTTCTTTGAAAGAAAACAATGCATTTTTCGCGCGACCTCTTAAGATTAATTCAAGTCAATTCGAAATTGACTTATGGTGTGTATATTAATAGCATTACTCAATATATGATACAATTTTATTATCAATCGTATCTCTCTCAGAATTTTTCGATTGTTTTCTTACGTTTAAAACTAGAGTAATTTCATCTGAATTTTTTCTTTCAATGTTTGAGCTAGAAGTTGAAATTCGTTGCAATCTGACGAGATGTTTTCAAAAAACAAATTCAATGCGATTCATTAAGAATTACATGTGAAAGAAAATAATAAATTGCAGTGATTTTTGTCCTGTTGATGCTTTGCTGGTTTTCTGTCAAGAAAGGAGTGGGAAATCCTGCGTTTGAAATTGCAAACAATAGTAAACATTAACTGACTCGTATAAACACCTGCTTGATTTCTAGGAATCTTGATTTCTAAAGGAACTACATGTGAAAGAATACTAAAATAATCTGACGTTATATACGGGGCCCCTAAAATCTCCAAGAACCCTGGTCAACCTCCTCTTCTCTAAATAATCAATAAACAGTCATAGCACATAATCTGAATATAGAGTTTGTATACAAGATTCATCGAAAGACTGGTTATTTGTGGAGATGAAGATTACAAGGAAGAAAATTCATCACTGCCCCCACGGGGACTCGAACCCCGGTCTCTCGCTTGCCGGACGAGTGCTCCACCATCTAAGCTATGGAAGCAGATAGAACATTTTAAACCTTGGACCGTATATATATGTTGAAAGGCACCGTACATGGACCATCACGAGCTATTAGTTGATTGTTGACGCCGTCCATGTACGGTGCCTTTCAACATATATATGAGGAATTTTCTTCCTCGTAATCTTCATCTCCACAAATAATCAGTCTTTCGATGAATCTTGTATTGACAAGTGGAGAGGACGTTTCTATACATAGAGTTTCGGTGAATAATTTCGGGCAAATTTATTGAAAAGAGTGATTTCAGAAACAAAATTGCGAATTTTAGCAATGGTCGAAATATTTCTAAAATTTTATTTCGATTTTTTCATTCGAAATGAAATTGTAAGAAAATATCGTGAAAATTACGCCATTAGAAACTTTTTTTCTAATTAAATGCAATCTCTGTCCAAAACAAGTTATTCATTTATTATTGTTCTATTACATTATCAGTAAAAAAGAAGAGGGAAGAAAGTAGGGCGGTAGTAAAAAAGCAGGAAAAAATAATTGCGCAGTTATACCTGATGGCCCATACACACGGTCAGTTATACCTGCGCAGGCATAACTGTACAGTTATACCGAATCGAAAAACCATTCCCTTCAGGTCGCCTGTGCAGGTCAACTGACGGCCCCTACACACGCTCAGTTATGCCTGCACAGTTGGCCTGTACAGGCATAACTGTGCAGGTATAACTGAGCGTGTGTAGGGACCTTAAGAGCTCACGGGAATTTTTTTTTTAAGACAGGAAAAAAAATTACTCAAAAACAGCCGATAGGTGGCGCTGACGTACACAAGTCCAAGATAAGATACGCAAATAACGAACAGAATGCCTCGTTCGTTACTAATGCCTAATCGTTTATTACAGCAGTATGTGTACCACATGACCACCACCACCACCACCAAACCAGAACATGACTCCCACTCTGTCCCCCAAAGGGGATATAAGCGGTTAAGAAGCCATGCTGGAAAAGCCTTTCAGCATCCAGGCTGGAAGAGCCACCACGCAGAGGTCGCAACAGCAGCAACCAACCCCCAGATCAATCAGAAAAGCCAGCGCAAAGTGACGTCTGACATCACTTCTCCGGGGGGAAAAACATATTATATAGCATATTGCTACAAAAATCTGAAAATTACGGCCGCGGAATACACTATGAACATCAATGTTCGTCAATATGATGCGGAGCAAAAACACATTGCAGGTGAGTCACAAATCCAGCAACGGGGCAGCTGGTCCACATACATGATTTACAACGGTGAACTGATTGGGGATTAGGAGCGCAAGTTCTTACATATAACCGTCTCATTTGCATATTTCCACCTAGTCGCTTGTACCAGCGCCATCTATCGATGGTTTTTTAAGTTTTTTCCCGTCTTAAAAGAAATTTCCGTGACCTAGCGATGCTAACCCTGCAAACTGTTTTTTATTTCGATTATTTTTCCGGATTTTATTCATTTTTTAAAGTTTCTACGGACTTTTTGCCCACCCTGTATATATTTTTTTCTTTGAAAAACTCTTCATAAAACGAATTATCGGTTTCTAGGACCGATTATAAAGCTCTCCATCGCTATTAACGAGCTGATGTATCAAAAAAATTCACCAAGATTCCAGAAAATCGTATTTAAATTACAGAGAAATCGTGTATTTTTATTATAATTATATTTAAATTACGCTTGTGGGAAACAAGCTCATTATTTTGTATGATTCAAATTGTTATAATCGCCGCGGATTTACCGTTATTTTCACCGTCTCTCTATCGTATGATGCTGATTCTCCATTGTAACTGCCGCATTTTCTGCTGGTATGATGCACATTTTAATTGCAACTGTCGCGACTTCCATCGGATATTACTGTAAAATTCGTGGTATATTTGCCGTATGATAAGGACTTTTACTATGAGTTTAGCAGTTTTCCCCCGTATGCAAAGTTTCTACTTCGTTTAATCTACCCAGTTCAATGTGGACTCTTCCTATTAGTTTACTGTCTATAGTATAGACTCTGTACCGTTCGATGCAGACCTTTACCACAAATGTTATGATATCTACCATTCGACGCAGACCTTTACCACAAATGTTATGATTTCTACCATTCGACGCAGACCTTTACCACAAATGTTATGATTTCTGCCATTCGACGCAGACCTTTACCACAAATGTTATGATTTCTACCATTCGACGCAGACCTTTACCACAAATGTTATGATTTCTACCATTCGACGCAGACCTTTACCACAAATGCTATGGTCTCCAGCCGTCCGATGCTGCTATTTCTGCAATTTTTATGGTCCCTATCCATCATCCAGAGCCTTATTTGCAAGTTGTACGATCTCTACTACTCAATGCGGACTCTTCCGGCAAGTTTTAATGTACTTATTGTTCGATATACGGATTTACCTCAGATGTAGTCTTTGCCGTTCGATGCAGACAGGCATTATCAGCAAATTTTATGTTCTCTGTCGCTCGATGCTGACCTTTTCCGCAAGTTTCGTGACCCTCTGAAGTTCGATCGCGGAATTTTACTCTAAGGTTTACTGTCTCTGCTGTTTCGCGCAGGGTTGATCAGCAATTTTGAAAAATGGATGGTAAACAAAATTATATATATAATAGAATGAAAATAACGCCGCAACATGTTTCTGCAACTATGAGTTACACACACCACCCTTTTTCTACACTGTGTGTTGAATTTGTCTGTGTATAAACAACAACAACGCATTGCCACCATTTTTACTTTATGGCATTATTGTCATCAACGATGACTTTGACTTTTGTCAAAAACGGCTTTGATTTTGTTGCAATTATGGAAATGATATTAATGGATGAACATAATCCTCAATTAAAATCTGAATCAAATATGATCCCCCATTCTCACAAATGACGGCTTACTAATACACCAAAGTATTAAAAAATATGTTTTAAACATATTTTAATCCTTTAAATAATGCTATGGATCATTAAAATCACATCACAGGGATTATACTCTGATTAATTTTAGTCATTATGATTACATACGGTGCGTTGATTCCAAAATCCTTCAACCACCCGTAAATGACCCCCAGATTCGAAAATTACAACAGAAAAGTGTTCGGACTTGATCTCGTTGGAGATTAAGTTGGATTAAAATGTCGCGATTCCAAATAACATCCGTTTCTGTGCTTAAAAGTAGGATATTAAAATCATAATTGAATATATTATGGGGGATCGAGGGATGTGGGAAAAAATATTCATGGTATTTATACCTTTTTCTTTTCTTAGTTTATTGCCAGACAAATGGCCAAAAAAAAATGGTGTTTTCCCTTTTGAAAAAGTCTTCTCTGTAGTTTACGGCAAGTACCTGACAAATATATCACGTAATAGCAGGTTTTCCTCCCGGATTTTCCGTCTCCAATTTCCTAATCCCTTGTTTATCACTACAACAACCCTTCGACTGTTTATCTGCTCGGCTGCCAAAAAAAAGAAGACGGAAAACTCACGGCACTATCGAGAATTTATAGAACTTCTCCAAGTCGCATATAACCTCCGTATCCTGTTTCATCCACTTTTTCCGGGAAAATTCTCTCCGATTCCGGGAATAAAAATTCCAACTTTTTCCTCTTTCGAAAGTTAATGATTTTTTTTTTTTTTTTGCCCCTTTAAATCTTTTTCTAAAAAACCAAACAATTCCAGATAAACGTCCTTTTTTTTGGATTTTCGTTGCAGAAAGACAACTGATTTCTGTGTTATTGTAGAAATTTTTTTTTTTCAGTTGTATTCAAATTGTGAAATGCATTTCATTTATCGCGTACGTTTAATTACATTCACACAATAAGAAATAGTATGAAATGTCAGAGATGTTTTACGCAACGTTTCTGGATTCATTTCTAAAATAAAGTGTTAAAACTGAAAACATTGCAGAGAAATTGATTTTTTTTTTTCTGTGTGTGTGTAATGAATCGCATGTCTTCCAAAGAAATCTGTATTTTAATAAAATTTGAAACACTGTATTTCCTTTTTTTTTAGCGATAAAATTGATGTTTTTTATAAAGTAGAAATGCATTATTTTAACATAAGGACTATTGTTTTCAGAGAAAACTCTGGGTGCAGAGAATCGCTTTGACAAAGGAAACTTTTCATTTTTTTTTGAAAGAGAAGACTGGAAATATAAATGCTTGTTTGACAGAGAAAAAACATTTTACAGTCAAAATTGTACTTTTTTTCATAGAAGAAATGGAGCGTATTTTCTGCAGTAAAAACTGTATTTTTTTCTCCGCAGGAAACTACATTTACATGAAAAACTGTTTTTTTTTTCAAGAAAAGAAGGTTATTCTTTTAAAAAAATTATTTTTTCGAAAACATGCACCTTTTTTTTTAATTGAAGGGAATATATTTAAGGTATCCGATTACGTTGAAAACGTCATTTTGGAAGAAAATATGGATTTTCATTTTTTTATTTTTTATAAGAGCCCTATTTGTTGTGATTCCAAAACGGGCCTTGTTTTGTTTATATGATGCTTAAAATCAAAGTTACGTTCACTTTAGTGTTGCGTTTTTACATACAAGTAATACGCGAATAAAGACTTTAAACGCGTTTTACGAAGAATGCTATTTTTGACATTTTACTTGACTTTGTGACACGATTTCTAAAAATTGATGCTATTCATCCTTACGAAATTTTAATGTGATATTTTGCTATATATTGTTGAGGTTATGAACCAAAATCTAAGGGCTATCGCATATATTTTGTGAATTACAGTGTTTTATAGACAAAATGTAGGAAGAAATTTCAAAAAATTCACACGTACTAAAACATATTTTGGTGTAACTTATGAACATATCGTGAAATTCTTTAGATTTTGGTTCATAACCGGCAAAATTACTACCTAAATGCACTATGAAAATTACAAAGCATTTCATTATTACAATTTTTTGCAATCGTGCTTCGAATATCACATGAATTTTGCCTAAAATTTGACATAAAAACGACTTTTTCATACAAAATATAATAGATAGACCAAAATTTGTCACTGTTTTGACCATTTCGAGACACTTTCTATCAAAAAATGTATTTAAAGTTCACTCCAGGACCATTTTAAAGAAAAGTGACAAGAAAGGTAGTCGGATAAAGCAAACCGCCATTTTTACTGAATAAAAAATTGTTTTTTAGGGATAACTGTATTTGTAACAGAAAAGAACAGTTCTTATCGAGAAAACTGCATTTTTCCAAACAAAAAAAAAAATCGTGTATATAAATGTATTATATACAGTCGAATACCGTTATAGCAAAAATCTCGCGCGTTTTAACGAACCTTTTTCTAATCCCCCAGATACGTTTTCCTAGGAACATTGCAAAGACCTGGAGTTCATTTATTACGAAATTTCGTTTTAACGAAGTGATTTCTTCGGTCTCTTGGAGTTCGTTATAACAGGATTCGACTTTATATACATAGGAAAATGTGCATTATATGGAAAATTGATTTTTGTTGAAACTCACCGATACCAGCGCCATAGGCAACTGTAATATGCAGTGTAGTGAAAAAGCATTGTTAAAGTTCCATTGTTTATGTATGAAAAACTGAAAAAACGAATTAATTATATTTCAGTTTTTCATACATAAACAATGGTACTTTAACAATATATATACATATTAAATTTTTTTTGTCAAGAAAACTGCATTTTTCACAAAGATATATTCATTTTTTACAGAGGAAACTATTTTGGCAAAAAAAAAAACTCATTTTTTTCAAACCAAAAAGAAAAAAACGTAAAGGAATAATTTTTACACAGTAAACTGCATCTTTTAAGCTTCTTTCATTGAAGAAAACCATTAAAAAAAAGGAGTCATTTTTTGTAGCAAAAACCACATTTCAATTTACGAAAAAGAACGTTTTTTCTTTGAAACTATTTTTAGTTAAGGGAACTGAAGAAGAATTTATATCGCATGTGGACTGATTTCAATTTATATTATCGGATTCAAACAGAAAATGTATCGGTTCAAACTGGAAATTCTATTTCTGATGAAAAGGTTATTGCAGAAAAATTACTTTTGAACAAATTATTTTTTATCAGGAAGAAAAAATGTATCGATTTAAGAAACTCCATGTAAAAAAATATATTTATATATTTATATAAAAATATATACAGTAGAACCTCTCGATAACGGACGCGCATGGGAACAAAAATTTTGCCCTCTAGCGGGGAGTGCCCGCTATTGGGGAGACACGATATACAGTAGATCCTCGTTGATACGACTTCAACATTTATACAACGTTTTGCTTCGGTCGCAATTGGTTCCTATTACAGGGTGTAAAAATGATACACTGGTGGTTATGCATATTTATCAATCATCTCGATTCCACTACATTTATCACTTTTACCGGTGATTATGCATAATTCCCAATATAAAGTTGGAAAGTCTGATAAATATAGAAAAATTTAAAGCCTTTCTTCTCTAATACCAATTAATTATTTTTACCCGTACATGATACGTGCAGTACACGTATTTTGGACAAAAAATTTTGAATTAAATTTTAAAGTAAGTTTCTCAAGAAAGTAAAACATTCATAACAATATTACCAATCCTGTAATGCTGGCTTTCTTCACATATATGAACATGCGCAAACAAAAACCAACATTACCATTCGGAATCAGCATCTTCCTGCACCAGATTTATGTTCAATTAATCAAATAATTAATAGACGGATTATTATATTTACCAATACGAGCTTGGGATTATACATAATCACCGTTGAATGTGATAAATTCTGGATTTATGAACAAAAATTCACAAATCAGAGTTTGGAAAAAAAAACCTAGTTCGCCTGATTTTACTGTTCCGCTATCTAGAGTGTCCACTAACGGGGAGTAAAATACATTAAAGCTCTATTCCACCCGAAAAGTGTCCGCTAATGGGAAGTGTCCGTTAAGGGAGATTTCACTGTACAAATATTTATAATATATATATATGTAATATAAAAAAATATATTTATATAATTTATTTATTTGAGATCTACACCATCTTGCGGTAAATTTTATATAAGGTGGAGTAAGACCTTGTATGTATCACCGAATGTTTACAAACTTTCTTCCAAGTAATTTATAGTTAATAACCATAAATAACATCGGGGCAATGTAAGGCAAAAAATAAATTATATATATATATATATATATATATATGCTTCAGCTTTTTTCCACACTGATTTGATGCCGCTTGATTAATGTTCCGTTTTTGCAATAACATCGAAACCATCCCAAGAAAACATCGGAAGATCCCTCTTAATATAGAACACAGAAACCTCAACGTGATGAATCACTCTTCTTCAATCTCACTTGTTGGTTCTTATGGCCACCTATCTCAGATTGAAAAAAAACGGGATGGGTAGAGCAATTTTTCTCATATATGACGGCTACAAGCCCGAAATTCCCGTTTCTCCAACGTGGAATTTCTTTCTTCGGATGGAAAAATGGAATTTCTTCGATATGCAGGGTGTCCTATAAGTGTTAATGCGGCCTTTATCTCATCAACCGCCTGTCGTAGAGAGGTATGATTCCAATTTAAAAATTGCTCAAAAGGCGTTCAAAAATTACCCTGTACCAATTTTTGAGAGTGAAAA
Organism: Pholcus phalangioides; assembly: GCF_987345545.1. NCBI lineage: Eukaryota > Metazoa > Arthropoda > Arachnida > Araneae > Pholcidae > Pholcus > Pholcus phalangioides. The sequence continues at coordinate 14,234,228 of NW_028301601.1, read as the reverse complement.
TACAGTGTAACAAAGTAACAGAATTAGAATTTTTATTATGTCTCCCTCCCTCCCCGTCATTAAACTTCCAATTAGGAAGTTGTTGCTCATTTCCTGAGGCCGACAGAAAAAAATTCCACGTTTCTACGTGCTATATACGCTACGATATTTAAATTCAAAAATCGGAGGAAAATTAATGGACAGTGCTCCTTTCCCCTCATTTATGCTATCCCTTCTCCCAACGTATCTCCTATACTTCAAATTCGAATATCTGAGCGAATGCTGCACTTAGAAACTTGGAATTTTTTTAATGGCATCAGGAGAGACAGGGCAACGACATTCTAATTGGAAGCTAGAGGACAGGTTAGGGGGAACATATAAAAAAATTAAAATTTTTTATTTTGTTACAAACTGTATTTTCACTCGCGTTTTGAGCATTTCTTGAATTGAAACTATACCTGTACGATGGACGGTTGATTAGATAAAGGTCTCATTTGCGCTTATAGGACACCCTGTATAGAAGACCTAAACTCTGAAAAATATGTATGATTATTTTTATGACATTTAGGGCATCTTCCAAGCTTTATCCGATCAGTTAACGAGTGTGAAACGCGAAATACATTCCCAACCTGCACATTGTCAAACCGTGCTGTCCCCGTGTTCGCAGCACAATGACAAACGGCGACCGTCATTCCGGGGTCAACGCAATGATGTAATAAAGCTAACGTGAATATTAGCCAGCGTTAGTTTATCTCATCTCATTGTCCATCCATCATTTGATGCCGAGCCCCACGCTATCGGCACCCGGCATCAACGTTACGACTGTTTTAATGCAACATCTTCCATTTTCTGATACTAGACAATGGTAGGAATTTTCGTGAAATCACGGGCGCCGGGTATGAATGATAGTATCATTATTGCGTGAAAATTAACTGAGAAACTATTTTCCCTTGTGTGGATCCATAATTACTTTTTTTTTTTTTCATTTCTGGGAGCTCATTGTTTGATCCCAAAATGTGGCATTTCGTTAGACAATATTTCAGGACAAAAGTTGTTGTTGGAAGTACTGATTTCGAACAAAAAATATAAGAGAAATAGCTGTTGTTGGAATATATTTAGATGCTTTTCTCTGCGAAAATCGTGGGAAAAGATTGCTTGCTTTTAAGAGCATTGTAGGAGAAATTTTGGGCATCGTTGGAGAGAATTAGGCGCTTCTGAGAATATTTTTGATGAAAATTTGACACTTTTGACTACTTTTCGTCGTGAAGATCAGATGCTTCCGAAAATAATCTCTGTCGTTGCAATAATGATGGAAAGATTGGATGTTTTCGAGAACATCGTTAGAAATAACTGGAGGCTTCTAAGATTCTTAGAGATTATTGGAAGCTACTAAGATACCAAGATATGCCATAGAGAAATTACGATAAGCTTCCAGAGTAAGAACATTCTTAAAAATCACTGTCAGCTTCTCAGATCATTCTTAGAACTGATCAAAAGCTACTGAGAATTTTTTTAGAAATGATTAGTAACTTCTGAGAGCGTTTGTAGAAATGTTTAGAAGTTTCTGAAAACATTTTTAAAAGTAATTGAGTACATTCTTAGAAATAATTGAAAGCTTCTGTGAAAGTCTCAGAAACAATTTGGAGTTTCTGGGAATTTTCTAAGAAATATCTGTCAGCTTTTGAGAACATTTGTAGAAACGATTGTAAGCTTCTCGGAACATTACTAAAAATGATTGGTTACTTCTGACGACATTGTTAGAAATGATAGAAACATTCTGAAAACATTTTTAAGAATTAAGAAAAGGTTCTAAGCACATTTTCATGAATGATTAGAAGCTTCTGAAAGCACTGTTAGAATTAATTGAAAGCTTCTGAGTGCATTCTTAATGTCTGTAAGCTTCTGAGAGCAGACTGTTTTTTTTTCCAGTAACGTTTTCAAAGAGGAGTGAATGATTTTGAGACATTATTTGAAGAATATTAATTGCTTTTGGGTTAATTCCATGCGTCTGAGAGCAATATTTCTTTCAAAATATTGATGGAAGGATTAGTTTTGGAAAATATTATTAGAAACGATACTATTGTTAGTATAGATTGATTTGGGGTAGCTATTTTTTAATGCTTTTGAAAACATTATTGCAGAACATTTCATGCCTCTAAAAATATTGTCCAAAAATTATTAGATGCTTCTAAGAAAACTGTTGGGCAACATCAGATGCTTTTGGAAATATCTTTTTTTTTTGTTAAAATATGAGATGTTCTATGTTTGAGAAAACATTATTGCAATCCCTTCGGCTATCATGTAATTCGTAATATGTACTTGTACTTTGGTGTTTGTATTTTATGTATATTTTGTTTTTATATCAAATAGCTATTTGTATATTTTGTTTTTGTATTTTATGTATATTTTGTTTTTGTATTTTATGTATATTTTGTTTTTGTATTTTATGTATATTTTGTTTTTGTATTTTATGTATATTTTGTTTTTGTATTTTATGTATATTTTGTTTTTGTATTTTATGTATATTTTGTTTTTGTATTTTATGTATATTTTGTTTTTGTATTTTATGTATATTTTGTTTTTGTATTTTATGTATATTTTGTTTTTGTATTTTATGTATATTTTGTTTTTGTATTTTATGTATATTTTGTTTTTGTATTTTATGTATATTTTGTTTTTATATTTTATGTATATTTTGTTTTTGTTTTTTTTTGCATATTGTACATGCAGGGCCGATCCTATATATTCTCCCGGCTGAGGCGAGAATTGTACTTTACTGCCTTCAAGATACGCCTGTCTAAAAATAGTTTTCTTTTTTCACCTCTATTACCTTGGTATAGTGGTTCCCGAGGTGTTGGTCACGACATATTGGCGGGGTAATTAACGATGACTTAAGATGTCACAAGAGAATTTCTCCAAAATAAAAACTCCTGACGAGAGTAAACATGTCAACTCAATGCAAAACAATTCTTCTTTGAAGAGAATTTGAGTGCTCCCATAGTAGCTGCACCCGTTTACATTTTTTTCTATGTGTTTTAGAAAAGTATCTGCCCTTCAAATTGAATAATTTAACACATATAACGTATTAAAATTCTACATGAAATATACTAAAAATAATTTGAAGAAAAATCGCATTCAATCAAATATCACAAATGAACTTTTGCGCACTTTTGTGAGGGAACATTAATATTTATTCTGAAAATCCAAAGAGAAAATTTATTTATTTAAATTTCGAGAATCACTCTTTCTCTCAGTGTGATACTTCCTACACCCGCGTAGCATAAAAGATAAATTTCTCCTTTTTATTTATACGTTGCTGCCAAATTTTATAACAAATTAACAGCCCTGAGGTCATTCATACCTTTACGACAACCGGCGTAATACGCAGGAGAGAACACAGTAAGGGGGGGGGGGGGCGTGCCATCTCCAAGATATGCAAAATATTTTCCAATATTTCAGTAAAAAATCAAAATGTCGAAAGAAAATATCTTTATACTGTATATAGATGGCTTTTTCACAGCCCCAAGATATCAAGGAAACATTTATTTTCTGGATATTATGCTGAGGTGAACTCGGAAAGAAAAGTCATAATCGGTATGCAAGAGGGCCTGGGTTCGAGTCCCGGCGGAGACAATATGACTTTTCTTTCCGAGTTCACCTCAGCATAATATACAGAAATAGATGTTTCCTTTATATACTGTGTATGTTATCTTTATCCATTTCTGTTAATTTAAAATTCTTTTTGTAGGTTGGTGGCTGAAAATTTCTCTAGAGGAGAGATTCTTAGTGCTCCTCATTCCCAATGTCTTGCATGCGCCGATGCTCGTGACCAGGCTGCAGGGTATTGTAATGTGGTAGGCCCTTCTCGTGGTGCAACTTGGGGGTTAACGCAAATTTTACCACAAGTCATTATACCGCTTGATCACTGTTTGGCGCAGCGTAACCTTGATGGTCCTTGACCCAATGAAAAACAAACTCCGATCTAATCCGAAGATGCATATGCTCCCTCGAATAATTGATGGCACATGTCGCAGCAAATCCGTCGGAAAAATATGATATTAGTTTTTGGTGAAGTGCTATTTGTGCACTATCTAAAACCACCCTCTAGTACTTTCGCTATTGCGATTCGACCGCACACTCCAGATCAAAAATGCTTGTTTAGGTGTCTTATATCACCTCTTAAAGTTTTTCCCATGAATCACCCTGTATTCTATCTGAGAAACAACAATGAACTAGTACCCCTTCCGTTACCTATCAAATAAAACAGTTATAATTCTTCGATTAAAATTAGCAATTGGATTTCCATTAATAAGCCACATGAACAAAAGGATTCGATATCATCTGATATCTCCCACGCATACAGTCGAATCCCGTTATAACGAACTCCGAGAGACCGGAGAAGCCACTTCGTTACAACGAAATGTTGTTATAAAGAAATTCCAGGCTTTTGGTATTGTTCCCATGTAAACTTATCCAGGGATTAGAAAAGTACTCGTTAAAACGAGATTTTCGCTATAACGGTGTCCCACTGTATAATGCTGTACTGCACTGGAAAATAGTTCTCAATATATTCTAGAAAGCATAATTTTGATGATGAAATTTTATTTTTTTCTGTTCATTGGTTATGGACAAAAATGCGGAAGAAATGCTCAATTTTTTTCACGGTGGATAAGTTTGGAAAATATGGGCGTTCAGAGCCTAGGAATGCTTCTATGCACACAGAGTTTTTTGCTGCGCAAAGAAAAACAAGTCCCCATATTGCATAAGGGAGCATGTCATTTTGTCATTCCGCACAGATATGGAAATTCTGTGGGCAGAGAAACAGGTCTGTACATGTGGAATAAAAGGCAATGTGCCCGCCTATCTGGGGGACAAAAAGTTAAAGGGCACATTACTTGTAAGAATAAAATTTTTATTTTCATCGTGAGCATCTTGGTGCTCATGATGTCCCTCCCCATCCTGGAGCTTCCCTTCCCTAAGATTGAGATCTTTGGTGGGGCATCCTCTAATAAAACAAATAAATGAAATCTATTATACCAAAGCTCTTGATTCGTGAATATGCTTCCCAATAGTCTGACAGAGCTCCAACCTCGTCAGTCCCAACCATGAGTTCAACGGGGAACATCACGGAGAAGTATGGCCCCACATCCCACAGTAGGGCCCAAGGCTGAGATCTTTGGTAAGCCTCCAGGTCAGACACTTTACGTGCACCTCTAATATGATTTGGTAGTGTTAAAGCCAATATATATATCTATAGAATCACCGGGCATGAGCACTATGAAACGCTCCCCCCTCGTGGTGACCATGCAGAGACCTCACTTCAATAGGAGCTTCGACGATAAGATCTAGCACAATTATGGTAATAAATATGCGAATTAAACGTGCTGTCTAAGTGGATAAAGAGCAAAAAAAAGAGAAAGAACCTAATTTTTTCTTCAGAAATCAGCTCCTCCAGAGACAGGTGGCATTTTTTGGAAGTGCAAGAAAGAAGGTGTGTGTGTGTGTGTGGAGATGATTTAACATAAGCATTGAATAGCAAAGAGTTGAATAGCGGCATTTCGAAACTGAAAAGTATTGCACATTCACCTTCGCTTATTCATCCACTCGTGCTTTCTTATTAAAATTATTTCGATGCTTAAAAATTTTCGAGAATGTCTTTTTATTTTCTTTCTCGAGAGTGCTTATCTGTCATATAAAATGCCGCCCCTGTAATCATGCCGCCCTAGGTGGCCGCCTCGTGCCCGACACTGTATATATGCCGTGCTGTGTGTGTGTGTTCTTAGTTAGACTTTTTTATCCGAGAAGATCAGATGTGCGCAGATAGCAACATAAACATGGTGATAGAGAGTCAAATAAACATCGTTATCGAAAGAAAAATATTGCATTGTAGTTCTAAAGCATTGTTAATTGAAGTGTAAGAAAAAACGAATACTATATCAAAATAAATACGTTTTGTTATTGTCGTGGCATTAGCTTCATCTTCAAATACTCGCAACAGTGACAATGGAAGCTAATAAAAAAAAGTTCTTTACAGCTAATTAGATAATAAGAGTGTTGATGTTGATTCGGATAAATTAATAGTTTTTGTTCTAATTAATTAATTAAGACGAAAAAAGGGTAATTGTAAACATTTCTCTTTTATTTGCTAATGCCACCATCAATAGCACAATAGAGAACAGAACGGAAGATGTTTCAATATGGAATCGCGACGTGGATTGCTTACGTAATCTGAGAATATGCCGTGGGTAACTCGAGTGATGTAGAACCACACTGGGGGCCACTGAAGTGCTGCTCTAAACCTACGTAACATGTCACTCAAGTGATTTCAAAATATGCCACGGGCCGCTTAAATGTTCTGGAATTGCACCACGGGACACAAGCGATCTGTAAATGTGCCGCTTAGTTCATTTTTACAAAATTAGGTTTGAGAAGGGCAGGCCGCATCTGGTAACCCCCAGGGCCATATTTACTCCGCGGGCCAAGGGCACTTATGTGATTTATCATTATATGGCTTAGAGGGTGGGTCGCAATGGATTTAAAAAAATAAAATTTTGATAATAACATTGAAATTAACAGAAATCGATTATAATAACACATATAAAGGTATTTTCTTCCGGAATTGCAATTAAAAAAAATATTTTTTCGCATTAAAAAAAATAAATTTTTGATCATGGTATGGGGGGCACGAGCCCTCCCGATGCCCCCTCCCGTGCACATCTCTAATCCCACCAATATGCGTTAGGATTCAGAGCTGATGACGAAATTTTGCTGACAAGGGGCCGTTCAAGTATTACGTAAGCAAATTTTTAGCCATTTTTGACCCCCCCCCTCCCCCCCCCCCCCCGTCAGCAAAATTTCGTCACCAGCTCTGCTCCTCTGAATCCCAACTCATATTTTCATGAAGGGTGGTTGATGACGTAAGCATTATCCAAACCCCCCCCCCCTCTAGTCATCAAAAGTCAGCAAATCTGAAACCCCCCCCCCATCGATGATGACGTAATACTTGAACGGCCCCCAAGGAGGGGAGGGGGAGGGGTCTGAGTTGTGCTGACTTCTGCTCACAAGGGGGATGGAAGGAGGTAAAAAATGAATAAAAATTTGCTTACGTAATACTTGAACCAATCCCCCCTCCCTAAAACTAAGATGAACTTAACCTACAGTTTAGTGCCAATTGGCGACTATTGACTGAATGCAGTGCTTTCAATTAATGAATCCAACAGTACTCGACAAGAATGGAAGTGGAAGTATTTCTCTCGATGAAATATACAGTAGTAACCCCACACAATAACTCGAAAATACTTCATTGTGCTGCCATCTGTCATTACTAGACGCAACGAAAAAAGACACCGAGTGTAAACGAAAACTGACCGGTTTTTCAGACAGAACTCGACCTTCTTCGAATACTTTTTTTACTGACATTCTTCTTTTCACGTCGGTTTTTTAGGGATATTTCCTCACTAGACATCTTGAGGGAAGCAAACAACGCAAGAAAAGAAAAATCAGTAAATGTCACTGAGAAGGTCTTGCAACAACAATCTTTATTACTTCGTGTGATTCCGTTTTCTACAAAAAATACGGGAATCCTTAGAACATCAAAGATTTCTCCTCCGGGTGAAAGAAAAGAAGTAATAAAGTGAGGAAACATGATAAATCGTCGTTCCAGGAGGAAATATTATTCACTGGATCCACTCTTCCTGCTCTCAATGCTCAATCATTCAAGTCGAGCGAGTGAGCACATCATTCCACTCATTCAGTCTCCTATATACTTTTTTTTTTCCCATGGTTCTTTTTTTGGGTTTTTTCCGGAATTCATCATGGATCAATCCATGAAACTATCTCAGCTATGTTCAGCTTCGAGAAGAGTGAGCGAGAGAGGACAAAAAAACAGTGTTCTGTCAGCTCAGCGAAGCGAGATTTTTTTTCTGTATCCGGGATCCTGGTTTTTGAGATAGATGGGGCGATGTGAGAGATATGTCCAATGAGTGTGAGGGAGATTAGATTCTTTTATTTCTCGAAATGCAGTCGAACCCCGTTATAGCGAACCACAAGCGACCGGAGAAATCACTTCCTTATAACGAAATTCCACGTTTTTGCATTGTTCCCATGCAAACTTATCTAAGTGATTAGAAAAGTGTTCCTTAAAAACGAGATTTTTTTCGCTGTAACGATATTCGTTAGAACGGGATTCGACTGTATTGAATATTACCATTATTATGTTTTATCGTTCATTTGAAGTGTGGTGAGAAAAACGTTATGTTAGAACATGTTTTGAAAAAGAAATCGTTAGATTTTCACTGATCCCATCTAAAATGCTGGTGCACGAAATGAATGGAAATTTTACTGCTGATTCTAAAGTTGAAGCAAAATATTAAACAAAAAAATACTGACTGTGATGATGCAAGAATTATATTCAGCGAAAAATATGAAAATTAAAATTTTTAGACGGCGAGCAATCAAGTTATTAGTAAAATTGGGGGGCCTTTACTGTACTGAAAGAAATTTAAGCTATAAATACAAATACAACGCCACAACAGGCAAATTGCCCAACGAGGTGGCTGACTTAAGAACATCGTGGATCCCCGAGCCATTTTTTGGAGGCCCTACCTACTACTGCTACACCACACATGCATCCCCCCCCCCCGCGGAATCCCCAACGAATCGGTACATGCGGGAATGTGCGTGTATGTGTAGTGAAGTTTTTTTTGAAACCTGACATGAAGTTTTTTTTTGTTTCTCTGTAATGCTTGTTATGTGTAGTGCTGCCATCTGCCGACAGTTTTTTCTAACTGTGAGTGAAGTGTTATGATTGAATGATTTATCGTTGTGGGACTGTTGCTCGCTGTGGGACGATTCCTGTAACGACTTGCGGCTTAGACGATGACGATCTGCGACTAGTTCACCGTGATTCGAAATTTTAAATTCCAAGATTATCGGCAATCATTCGATCAATTGGACGATTACTAGATTCTTACGGGATGGACGGCTATAAACCACCATGTTACAATCCCGTTTATGATTTTGATTGCACATTGGCGTTGATTGTCTAGATTTTATTTATCCGTTATATGACTTCAGGTTGACGATCAATTTTATGTAATTTATTTTATTTTTTTGCTGCCTTCGTCGGAGGTGATCACGTTACGTTGTTTTTAATAAAACTTTCCAAATACACCCATCCTTCGGGAACGCTTCGATATCTGTCCGAGATGGCAACCGGGGTGTGTCCGGTCTTCAAAGGTCAAAGTATTCTCTAAATTACACAAAGAAAGTTTCTGAAATAAGAATAAATTTTTGAAAATGTATTTCATAAGATCTCTCAATTGTCTTTCTTTAAGACTCATAACTTGTTATAAATAAACATTAAATTTGGTTAGTAGTTTTTTTTTTCATGATTTCATGACGTAAAGACTCAATAATAGCGGGGGGTTTCTCGAAATTCAACTCGTAAACTGGTCATCAGGGGGTTCAGAGTCTATATGGGGCATCATCGCTGAGCCGAAATCACTGAACCTATAAGTACGGACTTTGGTCAGCAGTTGTATTTCGCAATACAGAGACTTACTAAGGAGGGAATTATTCGGAATTCAACCTCTAAGAGGTCATAACGGGGGTATCCAAAGGTTATATGGGACAATTATCGCTGAGCCCAAACCGCTGAAGCTATAAATATGAAATTTCGGTCAATATTATATTTTAGAATATAGAGACTAACAAAAACGAAATTTCTGGAAATTCAACCCACATGGCAGGGGGGAGGGGGGGTGTTCAAATTTTGTATGGGGCAAATCCCTGCACAGCTCAATTTTCAGATTACCAAATCCATGCGCGAACCCACGGGTAGCTGCTAGAATTCGATATATCTAGGATCATTACTCAAGTTTCTTAGCCACGAATTACTGGCGAATAGTTAGCTTATGCGGTTTTTTCCCTGATTTTCAGTGATTTTTGATTGAAAAATATCTCGGAGAATATTGCACTTAGAGCATCGATTTTTTTTCTTGGCGTCGGCAGAGACAAGGCTATAACTTTTTAATTGGGGGGTTTTAGGACATAGTGACCATATAAATAGTTAATTTCCTTTTATTTAAATGACTATATAAGCCCTTGAAATATGAATGACGTATCTGTGGTCTACACGCATTATTTTGATTTTTTTTCTAATTAGAAGTACGACTCTAGGATCAACGGTTCGCTCGCAATTTGCGACAAAGTGTTCACCTTGTATAGTAATGTAAAAACAATGTAATATACAATATATTTCTAGAAGGAACTAAATTTCTCGATGAAAAAAATGTAAGCCCCAAAGACATCATTTTTTTCAACTCAGGTTCAATCTATTTCGAGAGAGTTCACTTCAATACAATATTTTTGTGCTACCGCAGGGCAGGCTTACCTGTTTCTCAGCCGTGCCACAATCAAGATTATTCTGTATGCCCATGCCACGCTACGAATTTTAACGCGCAGACCATGTATCGCGTTTTTACGGGACGCGAACATTCTCTATGTTTCTGCAAAATATCGTTCTGCTCCTATTTTCGTAAAACTGTTCAAATATGTTGCCATTTCAATTTTTTTTTTTTTCATAAATTGTATTATCGCAATGCAGATTGTGTATGTACGTTTTTTGGTAGAAGTTCATCTCACCTACACCACGCTGGGCATAGACACCGGAATCTGAGGGGTCTGTGAGCTTCGCACTCCCCCCCCCCCAAGAATTTATGGATTTTCAATGTAATTTTATTATACAATGCATGTCCCCCATGCGGGCGATACTGAATCTCGTACACAAGGGACGTACAGTAAATATTGCCAAAGATAAAAAACCGACCAGAAAACGCATTGAACAGCAAGAGTTCATCACATAATTATACGTAATATACCGAGGATAAGGGGTCATTCAAGTATTACGTCAGCATCGAGGGGGGGGGGTTCGGATTTGCTGACTTTTGATGGCAAGGGGGAGAGGGGGGGGGGGTTTGAGGGTTGCTTACGTCATCAACCACCCTTTTTGAAGGTATGAAATATTCTAAGCTGCTGACGAAATTTTGCCGACAAAGTGGAGGGGGGGAGGTCAAAAATGGCTAAAAATCTGCTTACGTAATACTTGAATGGCCCCCTAAGTCGCCATCTGGTGGCTGCGTCAGCAATTGTGAGCTTTGGCCTGGTCTAGGTCCGACCGTCCACGTACGTTCCCGTTCAGTGCACACGAGCTCCAAGGAAAGATGGCGATATTCGTTGCCTATGTAGTCTAGTGGTCTAGGGCGTGGGTTTTTTTTCCCCGCAAAAAGGCAGTTGAATTTTCTCTCTTTCCTAAATATATCTTTTCCATCAGCCAGCTGTTGGAAAACCTTCGTGGATGTGTTTACCGTTATGCTGAAATTGATTACTAGTGAAATTGTTTCGCAAACGACGGACTATTTGAATTTCCACAAACCACGTGATGAATCGATTTCAAAACACATTTGTGTTGCGAAATCCTTTCCACAAACAATTTCTACGGATGTTTGAAATCGGTATTTGTTTTGTTTTCGACATTTACATACGATTCGAAGGTTTTCGTCACAAAATATTGTTATTACCATATAAATGTATTTCACATTATTATACTTTGGAAATCGGTGAGAGGAAAAGCGTACATTGTACTGACTTGAGCACGTTTTGACAGCTCTACACGTATCTGCATAAGTGGAATGATGAGGGGGGGGAGTAGGATATGAAATAGTTTCGTTATAAATTGCTTTCTCACTTAAAAAAGTTGTTTCCAACGTGAGAAGTATTTTCTTCGCTTTCGCCATGTATATCACCGGTGAAAATTTCTTGCGAAGAGCACGTTACATGGATTCGTATCGTTTGGACATTTTTATTAAAAATCATCTGTCACACCGGCTCTCATATTTTCTTTCTTTCGTTATTTCGTTACTTCCCACGTTGAGGAAAGCTTGTCAAAAATAGCATTTAGAAAAGTACGGTATGTACATACAACACAGGATGCAAATATATTTTGAAATTCCAATCACACTCTGACAGAGAATAATCCATCATCCCGTTCTATGGGAATGCGGACAAGGAAAAAAACATACACGGTGTTTTTTTTTTGTTTTTTTTTTTTTGCCTGGTATTCTTAAAATTGATCCGAATTGATGGTTATTTTGTCAGAAATGAAATTTTGGGTCAATAATGTTAGAACAAAAAATACTCAGTATTCATATATTTGTTTTGATTACAATAAATGATGATGTCACGAGTAGGGCGACCATATTTCATTCAGGGAAAATGCACGTGTTTTGGCTCTATCCGGAATTTTTTTTATAAAACCGTCTTGCGCGCTTATTACCGTACCTGAATTTGCGGAAATTGTGGATGAAACTAGCTCTCAAATCGCTTATAAATATCATTACTATATGTAATAGCGTTCCTTTTTTAGACCATGTCCACCAAAGCATGTCTGAAATCCAAATGTCTCTCTCCCCCCGCCGGTGAAACTCCATAATTTCATAACAAAGGGTTTTTTTAATGTAGAACCATTAGTTTTTGCTTTGCCTAATTAAGTTTTTAAACTAGGGGTCTTTGCCCCGTCCCCATTTCTGTCTATTTTCACTTAGTCAAAAGCAGTGGTTCTCTCGCTCTCTCTCTCTCTTATTCAGGGTTCTCCGCACAAGTGGTCCGTGGACGTAATCGTACTGGCATAAATTTTCCGTGGGACACAAAGCATTAAGAACCCTTAATCAAACCCCTTCCACTGAAAGAGAAAAACAAAAGAAGAAAAGAAGTCATCAAGACATTGTTTAAAATTTTGAACTGATATAAAAAATGAAGGGAGTTCGGAAGGTTCCAAGTCTTTATAGAAAAACTCAAACTGTCCCTTCCGCCTTGTGGGTCGTGGACCCCAACAGGGCCATATTGTTGCGACTATGAATATAAATGTTTCTCTCACATGTTTGTCACATTTCCTTTCAGCGAAATGCATTTCAATTCACTTTGATTTGCATTAGCCCTTTATTTCCCGCTCACTGTCGAATGTTGCACAATTTCAACCAACATTGGCGATTTTTCTCTCTTTCGGCACCGGTTCTGTAGATAATTCCCATTTTTCTGCCATGACCGGTATTTTTTCGATATGCCGTTCGTCGCGTATGTATCCCCCAAAAACAACCAGTGTAATAAATACAGCGTGTCCCAAAACTGGCCGGTCCATTTGAAAAATGAATATACGATGGTGGAAAAACAGTAAAATCCATTGTAAATCCATAAAACAGTAAAATTGCTAATTTTTGCAAGAGATGGCACTGCAGTCTGAAAAACTCGAATGCATATGGTATTTTCAAAATGTCTATTATTTTCATCTACAAGATGATGCTACCTCAGAAGAAAATTCACAGATACCCGTGCAAACATCTCAGCCCGGATGCGTTATTCCAATACTATACGTAGGATTTTCACATGGGGTTACGCTCATTAGCTAAGATCAGAATTACGACACCGAAGTGAGATGTGGTTGTTGTTTACGGACTTTATAGCACCATCTAGGTTGGCCAAATAGAAATTGAATAGAAATAGTGATCTTAGACAATGAGCGTAATCCCGTGTTATAATCCTATGTATAGTATGTGGACGACGCTTTCGAAATTCCGGCTGAGACGTTTGCATCGATTTCTGTGAATTATGTTATGGGAATGGAATTTTGTCATTGTGGACTAAGGTTGCTTCGTTTTTTTTAAAAAAACGATTAATTAATTTTCAAAATAATGAGCTCTTCCACACACATTTTGAAAATATCGCATTTTACATTTTTTTTCTACATTGTAGCGTTATCTGTCGCGAAAATGTGTAATTAATTCCGAAATTCCGTAAAACTTTTTATCTTTCAAACCAGGAATAACCCCAGGTTTTAAGAATCTTGTCTGAATTCTGCCTGAAATGATACTGTGTGTACACAATGCGGCAAACGGTGTCTTTCTATCTTCTCATTTTATTACCCTTCCCTATATCTATCTATAAATTCTCTTCCCGTACTTCTTTAAATTCATTTTCTAAATGAGCCCGTCAACTCTGGAACACCCTGTACATATCAGCCGATAACATGAACTGTAACGTTACATTTCCATCAATATTATTGAGACCCTGTAGTTTCCTCGAAGAGTTACGAAGAATAGCATTGACAATACATACCTCAGCAACAAACCATGCCAATAAATACTCAGTACGGTATCATCTTTATTATACACAGAGGCTGAAATTTCAACTGGCCGTCCTCCCCCCGAAAAAGCATAAGATTACCATAACAAACAAAAGACATCCTCTCACTCTCCGTTCGAGGCAGTGATTACCTTGTCACCACCAGTGATGTATAATTAATAGGTCTGCCCGGAAATGCTCCCGATCACTTATTAATATTCCGGACTAGAGAGTGACGAATCGTTGTCTTCCCGGGGAAATATTCTTGAGTGGATTTGTGTTCTCTGATCCCACTTGTAGAATAAAACTCCTGTTTTCTGGGAAAAGTAGGAAAAATTCCTCTCGTGTCACGGACAGCGAAGAAAACTTTCTAATTAATCAAAAGTCATTAAAAGCATCGCTTCTGTACAGAGTTCATTACACCGGGAATCGCGTCACGTGACTTCGATCGGATCTTAGGCAGGAATCAGAAAACACTTTTGACGATGCCTTAATTAAGGGGTTGAAAGCGGAGAGAGAAAAATTTGCAATTTCTACAAGAGACAACCACACCTCTCTTCGGGAGAATCTTCATCTTTAATTCATCGAATCTCCGAAACGGTTTTTGAGATGTCCATTAAAGTCATACGCAACAAATCCGAGATTTTAAACTCTTCGGAAGTTTTTGAATATTTGTTCTACGGAAGGAACTCTTCCTCCTTTTTTTTTTTTAACATGTAGAATTGGTCCAACCAAAGATTCGAAAATTTTCTAAACTCTCTGAGCGATTGATTTGATCCTCACGAAAATGCATTGAAAACAACACGAAAACTCTCTGACGAAAATTCCTCTGTAGGGAGAAATAGATCCGACAAATGTCTGGATGGTTGTCAAAGCGTTTTAGGTGCCTGAGAATAATACATAATCCAATCTAAACCGTTTTACCAGGAGCGTAAATCTTTAAACTCCAAAATATAACTGAAATGTGACTTATTTTTTCTAATGTCAGTACAGAACGGAACGGACCGATCACGACCAGGCTCTGTCGCTTACGCGATAAAACCTCATTGCTTCGGAGGGCGTGGTCAAACTTCACACCAGGTTTCACTACACGTATACACACATTCCACAAATTCGTTAGAGGTTCCGCAGAGGAATATGGACGAGGTGCATGTCTGGTTTAGTAGTAGTAGTAGTAGTCACACACGCGCTGCCGATGTGGTGGTCGAGTGGTCATAGTGACGGACTCGCATCGCGAGGTCCCGGGTTCAAACCCCACCGTCGCCGCAGTGGTGGTTGGCTGAAGTTGGTTTTCTCCGCTTCCCAACTTCGAGGCACGAATGCGAGCCGATCTCATTCTGTAAAAAAGTAGTAGAAAATCTCGCAGCAGAGAGCAACAGGCCTACAACGGTTTTAATTACTCATTCATTACACTTCACTCACTATGAGTTGAGAAAAAAACTGATAGTTAAAAAAATTGATGGCGGCATTGCGCATAACAAGCATTACACAGAAACAAACTTCACGTTAGGTTGCGTAACACAATACGTGCATACACAATCCAGCATGTACCAATTCGTTAGAAGTTCCGCAGAGGAATGTGGACGAGGTGCATGTGTCTGGTTTAGTAGTAGTCTTGCACGTGCTTACACCGGTGGTGACCTACTGGCTAGAAATTCGTTATATCCCGCAAGGGAAAGAGACATGCTTGGTGTTGTAAGTAAGAAATTCGTCAGATATGGATTGGGTCACCGTTTCGGTCAGTAAGTAAGTCATGTATGTGCATTCATATCGCCCTTATATAGCCCTTACGTGTCACTGGGCGCACGGGCAATTTTTCTTCCTGGTTATTGGATTCAGCAATCCATTTTTAGTCAAATGGCTTGTGCGTTACATCGACTTGATAGCTGTCTTCATAGGGAGGACGACTCTAGTGATCTGATACTTCCTAGCACGGGACAAGGGGGGCCACTACTATTAATCTTTGCTAATTTTTCCGACAACAGTGCCTCTTTTGAGGTAACGAAAGTTCCTTTGCATTAGTCCGGGGTTGTGAGCGGTTCTATCTATCGATCTATTCCTCGAGAGAGAGCCCAATATATTTCCGAGGACGTATATGAAAAATTTCAATCATCAACCTTCTTTTCGTTTAGGTTTAAGTGAATGGTCTTTCTCAGTCATTCAAAACCGTGGAGGGGAAAATAAGTTAAACAATGATTTTATGCAAATGATTCACCGATAAGATATGATAATCATTACAAAAGAGAAAGGTCGTTCTGACTTGGTAAAAATAATTGTTGTTTCAGAATTTCTTACGAAAAAATAACAGAGAACCTTGATGAAAAGAATGACCTTGAAGAATCAAGCAAATGATAATTTCGCAACCAATGAAAGAAACTATAGAATCTGTAATATATTCCAATTTACTTAGATCCAAATTAGTTCATACGCCATATCACCAAAGCGTAAAATTAATTGGACCAAAAAAAAAAGTCAATTTGGCTTCTTCATCGGTGCAGAAATTCCCAATTTCCGACGATGGCTCATATTCTACCCTATACGAAGGTTCTTTTCTCTCCTCTTTTCTCGATCATCCTTGTAATCAGATCCCATTGCGACCCAGCGAAGCTTATTTTGGGATCGTTCTACTTTTTTCAACTTCACACAATCTTTTCAGTCTCGCGCCTTCTCGCGATACTTTTCCCTCCACCAGTTGCTGCTAAATGCTTTGTAAGGTATTCGATAATGACCATCGAATATCGGCGACAGCAAAAATAAGCAGAAGAAAGGAAGGAATAGAAACACAGAATCCCGGATGAGAAAATTAGTTTTCTCCCCCCAAATTCATTTTGGCATTCCGATTCACTGACAAATGCCTTTTTTTTTTACCTGTGCTTCGAGAGGAATATAACCACTGAATATCCAATAGCTTCTACTTTTACGACCATTAACTGTTATTATAGCTATTTGTAGCTATCTCCAAGGCAGAATTTGCAATGTATTGTATGGTTCTGCACTAAGCAAAAGTGTTAATGTAATATCTGGGGTCCCTCAGGGATCGATCCTTGGTCCGTTATGTTTTTTTAATTTTCATCAATGATCTTGCTGAAATCTTCGAAAAGTGTCTAATGTTCGCTGATGATTCAGAAATTTCCAGAATTATTGACAATGTGGAATCGTACAATAGACTACAACAAGATTTAAATCTTCTATCCCAATGGTGTGATCGAAATAGTTTGTATCTGAATATTGATGAATGTTTCGTAATCACTTATGGCCGCAAAGTTTCACTGATAATTCATTCATACCATGTAAATAGTATTCCTTTGTCAAGAACTGACTCGACGACTGATCTTGGTGTCCTATATTCTTCGGACTTTACTTTCTCAAAACACATTAATGATATTGTATTTGGATCTTACAATAAACTTGGCTACATTATGAGAATTACCAAAGATTTTAAAGATACTAAAATTTTAACTATGTTTTTTAACTCTTTTATTCGATCTAAACTTGAATATGCTTGCATTATTTGGAACCCAGTTCATGATTACCAAATAAAATTATTGGAGTCAGTCCAATACAGATTTCTCAAACATTTGTTTTTCAAAACGTTCGGTGTTAATCATGATATTCTTACTGGTACGTTTCTTACGCTCGTTATTTCATGTTGTTAGTCTAAGTCAGTGTTTCCCAAAGTGGGCAATATCGCCCCCTGGTGGGCGATGGAAAGGTCCAAGGGGGCGATAGAAACCACGGGTATAACATAGGATCCTATGGGTTCGCTTGAGTTGGGGGGCGATGAGAGAAAAATTTCTCTGAAGAAGGGGGCGATGGAACAAAAAGTTTAGGAAACTATGGTCTAAGTGATCGTAGAGATTTTTTATTGATATCATTTTTCCATAAGCTGTTCCATAATAAAATTGATTGTATGCAAATTTTACAGGAAGTTAATATCAATGTTCCAATGTACCGAACGAGATCTTATAACTTATTCGCAATTAAGATATACAGAACAAATTTATGTAATTTTGATCCTTTTTGATCCTATTTATAGACTCAGCCAGCTATATAATTGTAGAACAGGATATCTAGATATTTTTGATTCCCCCTTTAATGAATTTTAGAAATTATCTTTTGAAGACTATAAGAGCGTAGGCACCTGTTTAGTTTTATTCATGTAATTCATGTATTTTTCAGCTTTATTTGCTACTATTTATTTTGTTTGAAGCAAATGTGTTCGTTTTTTCCCCCTCTCCAACTCTAACTGGATATTTCTGTTGTTGGAATGATAGATAAAAATAATTATAATTTATTTATTTATTTAAGTATTCAAAACAACCGAGAGTGACTTTCCAATGTTCATATTTCACGGATAATTTGTATATTAGATATGTCAAATAGTCTCCTCCGACAACATTAATCCAAAATGGGGTCATTCATGATTTACGAAACGGTAATGTGGGTAATGAAACCCTCGTGGCATTAAAAGTTCATGAAAAATGTTGTTTTAAAGATGAACAGAGTGTTTAGGGGGATCATGTTTCTGGACTGTCATATTTGGTGTTTCCGCAGCACTTGCGGCAATGCCGTTTAAACGTCACGAATTGCATAAAGTGAGATTTGATTCAATAAAGTTCATTATTTCCGTCAAAAACGTCGTCGCGATTTTGTCGTCATGGAAAATGATCATGGTCAAAACCGCATCGACCTCGCAAAATCAATTCCGCTCATCGATCGAAGATGCAACATGATCACTGACGTGTGTGTGTTCATCATTCATCCACCAGATGCACCTTTCAGAAAAGTAAAATGAATCTTTCCACTCAATTAACAAACTTTTTTAAAAGGATTTTATTTCTTTGCAGTTTTTCTGATTGATTTCTGATCGACTCTGAAATTGTGAAACTTTGATTTCAATCTTCTTCTCTCTATTTTTTTTTTCTTTTGAAGTAAGAAAAGAAGTAAGCGTTTTCAGATGGTTGCTTGGGTTCGTTTCTCTTGCTTCTTTTTTTCCTTATATTATTATTTCTGACGGTCCTTCGGCTGTTCCTCGTAATGATCCATAATTGAAGTCATCGAGACATCATCACCATCATCATTCCTTCTTCCACCTGAAACCATCCTCTTTCTAGTCCCCTTTAAATGACCATTTCTCTCTCTCTCTATCCTTTTTCATTCTCCACGACTTCTTTCCCGAGAACATATCTCACTATTTTTTTTCTGGATTCCGACGAAAATCGAACTTCTGTTAAATAATGGAGAAAAACCTGAATCAGTACATTTTATCCTTCACAGTAAAGAAAATTCTCATCGACCGTGTTTACTATATACAGTGATGTTATATATATTCGTTACTTAAAATACCAACTTCAAGAAAAGGAATCGAGTCGATTAGAATTTTAAAGTTTTACATTTACTCCATGAATAGGACATGCGCGTTGTGAAAAAAAAAAAAAATTACTTGACTCCTTGGTTACATAATCACAATATATATATATATATATCAAAGAACAAAAGATTACAACTATACCCATCTTTTCGATGTGCCTTTACTACTTCATTACTATTCACACACACCACAAGCACGGAAATCGAAGTCCTGCTCAAGTATTAAAATTTTGCTACATCTTAAAATAATGCTCCTGGAGCGAGACTTTGAGCCAATCAGCGTGTTGGATGAGATCTACGTCACGGAAAGTTTCCAGGAACTCAGACCACCCGACCCCTTCAAAGTGAAAGTGGAACTCGTCCATCTAAAGAATGTTCGAGGGGGGCCATGTGGGCAAACTTCCGTTCTCACGATCCGTGAGACAATTCCCCTTCACCAGCCGAAGAAAAACACCTACACTTTATATACAATATAGCCATCTAGAACTATAATAATATCATTTACCTAAAGTATGTTATGACTTCGATCACAACAGTGGTTCCCAAACTGTGGGTTGCGAAACATCTTCTGAAATAAAAACGTTTTGATAAGGAATTTCTTTTCATCTTTCGTGACTCAAGTAATAATATGTCAAACATAGAAAACCACCTTAACTCTTTGTTCAGATATTGATTATTCATGCACGCACACATTAGTCAGAATAAATCGTGCGACAAATTTTAATCAAATACTATATGGTGACTGGAAAAGTTCGCCCCAACTTTGAAATTCACTATCTTAAAAATGTGAATGGTAAAAATTAAAAAAAAAAGGGGGAAGGGGTAGGCTTTGCCATAGACACGGCCGCAAGTTCTGATGTGCCTTCCCCAGCCTTAAATTGAGAGGGTGTACATAGACCTAGACCCCCCCCCCTCCCGGGTTGAGGCGCTTATGGTGACAGGTTGATGTATCTACTGCATACACACACACACAAAAGCACGAACATCCATATATTTCAATCAGTATGTCAGTTTTTCAAGATAAAAAAATCCATTCTGAACACATACATTATACCGGAGGAGCGCTATCTATCGATGAAACTTTCAACTTAAAAACGAGTCTTGAATTAAAGATATTGATAGAAAAAAATTGTAAAAGCTGTCTGACAAATACGCAACAAAAATAAATTTTCTATATTTTAATCGTTTTAAGAAATTCAATTTAGAATTTGAGGTATTTTTTTCCCGATAGCCCAATATGATTACTCAAGCTTTTCGCTCCTCATATGTAAAGCAAAATAAAATTTCCAGGATGTTCTCTAATGCCACTCTATGATTATCATACAATAATTTGTAAGTTATGAGAGTTCCGTTCATGATTTTAGTACTCGTCCTTGTTAATTATATCACTGATCCTTGGGAACAGAAAGGTTCAGAAATGCTAAAGTCTGTAGAAGCTGCAATGATTGCTTCTTGGGATTAAAACAATAACATCATTCACACGCACATGTTTGACGCCAAAATACGATTTACATTCCTCTTGACGGGATCTATAAAAGCAATACGAATAATTAAGATTCGTATATAAAAATATAATAAATTTTATACAGAGAGTATATAAAATGAGTGGGCAGTTTGTAGCAAAAACATGAAATAATATACATTATTTAACAAGGTAAAAATGATTAATTATTTATTTGGCTAATAAGAGCTTCAGAAAATGGCTATCGGATTTACACGTGAGTTTAATATTCCTGAGATCCTGATTCACCGGGAGACTAGCGGTAGTTGGCCTATATTTGTAGTCTACCAGAATCGGATCACACTTTCTATTACCCTCAGTATTGCATTTCTGATGGACAGCGATGGGTATTGGCATTCTTCTCTGCTGAAAATCTGAAAAAGAAACGAGCGTCGGTGCTTGCAATGGCTACTCTTGTTTCGATGGGATTGGTCTGTTTTACGATTTGGATAGATAAATAAATACGTACACATGCATTAAAGGGGGGAAATACGGTTTAATGACTTCGGATTGTATTCACTGAAGGATATTTTTGTTATCTCTCTCATGTTATTCGAAATTTTTCAAGAATAAAAAATAATTGATGAGTATTTATCCAATGTATAAAATTTTCAAAATTTCTATTTTTTCTCTGTCAGATTGAGTAACTAAAAATTTAAAAAGGAACGGACTCCGAGATTAAAAAATTATCAATACAACGTAAAATCAAGCAAAATCTGTAAAAAGATGATAAAGAAGTGCGAAAAACAGATGTAAAACCAATTTGAACAACAAACATTCAATAAAGGTGTAAAAGAAATTAGAATATAAAGTACAGATTTTATAGAAAAAAGAAGAAAGATAGGGAAGAATGTAAGAGAAATAATGAAATAAGATTTACAAGAATTAATAACATTAAAGATTTTTTAGTCATTTTATGCATTATAAACAAAAACAGGAGGATTTTGGAGTAAAATGAAAAAAAGGAGAAATAAGTAAAAATAATTTTAAAATAATAAAAGATTTGCAAGAATTATAAAAAAAATAATAATAAAAATGTGAAAAAATGTTTTTGAAAATAATGAAAAAAGATTTATAAGGCTTATAAAAAAAGAAGAAGAAAGAGATCGGAAAGAAAGGCAATGAAAAGATTTACAAAAGAATTATAAAAATGAGAAGAAAAAAGAATTATGAAAAAGATATGAAAATAAAATGAAAACAGTTTACAAGAATTAAATATAAAAAGAGCGAAAAAAGCGTGAAAAAATTTTAAAAAATAATAATAAAAGAACATTTTCAGAAATTATAAACTAAAGACTAAAAAAAAAGATGTAAAAACGAATTTAAAATTTAAATCGATTGACAAGAATTACAGAAAAAGTAATAATAAAGAAGTAAGACAGTATAAAAAATAGTAAATAAGATTTTAAGAATAGTAAAAAAGATCGAAAAAGAATATGCCAAAAAAATGAATAAAAATTTATAAATCTTCCTGGGGTTAAGACAGACATCTCTAGTATCAATGAAAGATGCGAAAAAAAAGGAGAAAATATAGAAAAATTTAAGAAAACACACAAAAGAGAAGGAACAATATTGAAGGAAGTTGATGGAAATGAATAAGATAAAGCGGAAAAGTGAAAAATTGAAAGCAGAAAGCTGGAAAAAGATACAAAGAAAGCTAAAAAGAGGAAAACAAGGAAAGAAACAACTAACATTATAGTTTACGTGACAAGAAGATAGAAAAATAAGAATTAAAGATACGGATGTCAAAAAAATATAACGAAGACAAAATAAGATAATACACAATAGGTACACAAATAAACATAGATTACAAAGAGTGTGAAATAGAACCAGAACATAAAGCGTAAATTCCATAAATTACTAAAACAGCTCATTTTTCCAAACAACACTACCATGTACTTGAAAAATCTCCACACTATCATCAGAATAAACTCTAAAAACCAAAAGAAAATAATTTCCACAACGATACGAAATTATATTTTGCAGCGATAATTCACGAATATGCGGCCGTGGAAAATAAATAATTGAATCATGGAATAAGGCTGAAATCTCTTCCGTGCAAATAGAAATGAAATATTCAAGAACGAACATCAAGTATTCAACAAACGGAGAGTAAACAATTAGTTAATAACCCTGAAACATATAGTATAAAAATATCGTATTCCATTAACTCAATGTATTGTTATCTCTGCGTTTTCACTGGCGGGAATTATTATTTTAAATCCAGGAAATTCAACTGGATTCTCAAGAGATATCTTTTATGGACTACACTCAGATCGATAAACATGGGGGAAAAAAATACAAGATCAATTTATATTTTATAGAGGATTAAAATCATCACAAACTTGTTGGAAAGTTCCTGCACGATGTGGAAAGAAAAAGATAACTGCCAGTGAAAACTCTTCGCTGGTATCGCTCGTTTCCCAGAGCCATAAAAAAGCGAAAAACAGCGTTTTGATGAGTGAAAAGATCCCATAAATATACTCTATATAAGCTAAGAGATATTACGACGTGTGATGTGCCTAGCTTTAACATTTTCATGATATTTATATGAAGATATTATGAATGTATCTTTTTTTTTTCGCCGACTTATATCCAAACCTGGAAATTTTCTCGAAAAATGAAAAAGTATGGGAAAAATACCATATATATATATATATATATATATATATATATATATATACAGTCGAATCCCGTTTTAACGAAGTTTTCTAATCCCCCCCAGATACGTTTATATAGGAACAATGCAAAAAAAATGTAATTCCTTTATAACGAAGCGATTTCTCCGGTCTCTTGGAGTTCGTTGTAACGGGATTCGACTGTATATATTTGCTATATTTGGTTGTGTGAAAATTTCACATAATGGCATGTCGAAAAGACATCTTTGCTGAAGTTTTGTCTTCCGTTATTTTCTGGTTCCCAACTATAAATTCAAGCCGTCTCATAAAGTGTCGCGGTAATCAGACCAGTACCATGCATTTAGGCATTCATTTCGTTTGCACTTTGAAGTGGGAAGATACATCATCATCTCCTCAGCACATAGTGGGACATCGGTATAGCGTCACCACTACTACTAAACCATACATGTACCTCGTCCATATTCCTCTGCGGAACCTCTAATGAATTGGTGCATGTTGGAATGTACGTGTACTGAAACCTGACGTGAAGTTTGTTTTTGTGTAATGCTTGTTATGCGTAGTGCTGCTATCTGTTTCCAGTTCTTCTAGCTATGAGTGAAGTGTAATGATTGAATAATTGTATCGTTGTGTAGGTCTGTTGCTCTCAGTGGCGAGACTTTTCAATGGGGAGATCGGCTCGCATTTGCGCCTCGGTATAGCGTCACCCTTAAACACCCAAAAAAAATAAAAATGTATTTGCAGGGTAAGGGTGCGAGCACAGTGCATCCATATTTCCGATTCTGGAAACCCGCGTCGTCTCCGTTTTTTGGCCAATCGGAGACGACGCGGGTTTCCAGAATCGGAAATACGGACGCAATGTGTTCTCATCCTAACTCGACAAATCAGAAAACATCAACAAATAAGCCCAATTTACTAGCAGTTTTCAGACATTTAAAAGCTGACGTCATACGAGGATTTACTTTAAAAGTTACGGTCGTTATATCGAGGTCTGATTGCACACAGCACGGCACACACAGAACAATACAGTTTCTTGGGCTACCTCGTAGTGTAGTTGGCTTATTCCTGATTAAAATCAATCAACCTCAGTGCTTATTCACTTGCTGATATGTAAACGTTTCGCACCTTAAAGTTTTGTTCGTGTGTTCTGGATCAAGCCGTACATAGAAAATTACGAATAATTAAGCTTATTTAATCAGGGAGAACCTCATTTGAAGCAACACCATACACGAAATGGATTTTCGTCTTTTCCTGATTTGTGAAACCAATCATCTTGTTCTGCAACGAAAATGGAAATGACGAAAAACCAGCGCTTAAATATAACACTAGTCTCCAAGGTTTTTCTAACACGGAAAAATTTAACTGTTTTTAATTAATTTTTGGGTGCTGATTCCAGATCTGACCTTAAAAAACGGCCGTCACGTCTGGTTTATTTTTCACATGCATTTACGTTATTATACGTATGAAAAATGATGCTACAAATTATATTTCTACTTTTTGCCATCTAAACCTTGGGGAATGACAACACTGATTTTATCTCCGATTTTTTGCAACCGGATTCTCTGTTTTTCTAATTGAAAGCGAAGTAAGTCAATGTCGCAGATGCGACATTGAATTAATTTAATTTTGCAAATAAGTTTTGCTGCCACCACTTCACATTAAATTGGGGATAATCAGAGGTGTATGAGGCCGTTCAAGTATTACTTAAGCAAATTTTTAGATACTTTTGACCCCCCCCCCCCCTTTGTTAGTAAAATTTCGTCATCACTGCACCCTACCTCTTAACACATATTGGTGGGATCAGAAACGTGCGCGGGAAGGGGGAGGGGGGCATAAGGGCTCGTGCTTACCCTTCCCCTCCCCCCCCCCCCAGACAAAAAAAAATTATTGCAAAACAACAATTTTTTGAAGAAAATAAAATTTCGCAAGAAAATACTTTTCTATGATATGTTGTTATCATCGATTTCTGTTAATTTCAATGCTATTTGAAGAGTAAAAACTCAAAATTTCACTTTAAGAAATTCATTGCGACGCACCCTTTAAGCCACGTGTGGTAAACCCTTGATCCGCGGACCAAATGTGGCCCTGGAGGTTATCTGATGTGGCTTGTTCCCCTCAAACCTAATTTTGCAAAAATGAACTAAGCGGCGCATTTACAAATCGCTTAAATGACCCGTGGCACAATTCCAGAGCATTTAAGTGGCCTGTGGCACATTTTCATATCACTGAAGTAGGCCTCAAAGATCACTTTCACATTCAAAGATCACCTAAGTAACCCGCGACACAGTTACAAAACACTTAAACGATCCGCGGAGCATTTAGAGATCCATTGAGTGACATGTGGCACATTTCCAGAGGACTTTAACGGCCCGAACACATTTCCAGAGCACTTGAAGGATCCGTGAAACACTTAGAGATCATTAAAGTGGCTCGGTAAAGGACTTATCAATAGGTAGAATGTTAGTTCAGGTGCCCAATAACTATCGAAAAAAAAAATTTCCGTTTTTGGCGCACCGAATAAGATGTCATTAAGAATATTTCATATTTTCATAGAGGGTGGTTGATGACGTAAGCATCTTCCCAACCCCCCCCCCTCCCCCCCTTGTCATCAAAAGTCAGCAAATGAGAAACCCCCTCCCCACATCGATGCTGAACGACCCCTATGCAGGGGAGTATGGGGATCCCAAGATAATCAAATTGAAAATATTTTCAATATTTCTGGAAAAAATAAAATATCGAGAAAGACTAAATATACGAAAGACTAAATATACGAAAGACTAAATATACGAAAGACTAAATATACGAAAGACTAAATATACGAAAGACTAAATATACGAAAGACTAAATATACGAAAGACTAAATATACGAAAGACTAATCAAATACATTTATAAGCTATTTTGATGAATTTCTGTGAATTTAAATGCGCGCGTTTGGAGGTTAATAACTAAAAATATGCATCTGGAAGGAAATCTTTCTGAACCCCCCACACCCTAAACTCTTTTGTGGTCGATCCTGCATACGCTCCTGGGGATGATGGAAACCATTATGAAGGTTATTTAAAAATCTAGCCCACACACACACACACAGGTCCCACTCGCACCGAAAAGAAAAAAAAATTTCCGAAAAAAAATGGGAGCAAATTAAAAGGAGTATTTGTAACTCCTCAACACATAGAACTCGCTGCATGGAAATCATTCACATTTGCAATCAAAGGGAGGACTATTAGGGACTATCGAGGCAGGTGGGACACTTCAGTGATGAGTGATTACAGCTGGTTTCTGCAGAAGGAAGAGAACACGATAAATAAGAGAAAGAAATGGATGGTTTTTATAGAATACTAGAAAGGAGTATAAATTTCGTTTTGTGTATATGCATGTGACCGCTATGGATATTATATGAATGTGCATGAGGGAAAAAATTGCTATTTGCTATTTTTACTATTTCATGTATAACGATGTATGTATATGATAAAATATAACTATCGTAATATATGTATTATAACTTGTAAATTAAGAATATGCCGATTATTTCCATTTCGAAGATGGGTAAGTTAATCAAAGTGACTTGGAAAAAAGAAAAGAACATCAAAAGGGAAGTTATACTTTTGTTTCATTGATTATACGAAGGCCTTTGACTGTGTTGATCATGATAAGGCTTGGGATATACTTGAAACAATCGTAGTTTCTAATCACCTCGTCCGCTTGATCAGAAATCTATATATTAACCAAGAGGCAAGTGTAAGAACAAAGTGTAGCTTAACTGAATGATTTGGAATTGAAAAAGGAGTTCGGCAAGGATGCATTCTTTCCCCAGCATCAGATTTAGAGGAATTGGAAGTAGAGTCAAATCAACAGCCTTAGATATGCTGATGACACAACTCTGATGGCAGAATCTGAAGAGGGCCTGAAGAACATTTTATATATATCAAGAGTAAAAAGAGAAAGTGAGAAGCTTG
Organism: Pholcus phalangioides; assembly: GCF_987345545.1. NCBI lineage: Eukaryota > Metazoa > Arthropoda > Arachnida > Araneae > Pholcidae > Pholcus > Pholcus phalangioides. Next base: position 14,206,610 of record NW_028301601.1, on the reverse strand, counting down.
GACTATATCTAAATATCAATATTGCATATTCTGTAAAAGGCCCAACAAAACTGCCCAGCACTGTGGACGGAGGCTTTGTTTCTTCGTTCCCCGTCACAGTGGCGGCGCTGTATATATATTTTGTATACATTGTGTATTAGATCATTCTCAAATCTCTCCCGCTTCAACATGCCAGCTTCTTCTTCATTCTAGCCCACAAATCTTTTCACATTTCTTTCGAAATCCCAGGCTGCGGTCTCTGGCCCTTATGTGCCGCTGGGCGCACGTGTAATTTTTCTCCCTACTCATTGGGTTGAGCTGTCCATTTCAGGGAGAACGACGCGAATGATTCGATACTTGCAAGCACTAGACAAGGAGAGCCACTGCTATAAATCTTTTCAGGTAACGGAAGTAAGGTGCTTTGCATCAGTCCGGGGTTGTGAGCGGTTCTATCTATCTATCTACCTGAATATCAAAAAAAAAATCTTATAACTACAACAGATATTCACAGTTTTCAACTAGATGGCGAAAGTTTTGAGATTGTGGACAGATTTGATATATTTCCTAGGATCAAGAGTTGTAAAGGGAACAGAACAATCAAAGAAATTAAAAAGACGAGTAGTTCTGGGTAAAACTGCCATAAGAAAGCTTAATATAATAACGAAAGATAAAGATATCTCAATGAAAACAAAAATTAGGATTATAAATTCGTTGGTCTTTCCTGTCTTAATGTATGAGGTTCTACTGAATATCAACGTGGAAGTGCGTCTGTTTGTTCTGTCTGAATGCAAATGGATGTAAGAGCTGGACACTACGGAAAGCAGATAAAAAAAAATAATTGATTCCTTTGAAATTTGATGCTGGAGGAGGGTGCTTAGAATTCCATTCACAGCTAAAAGGACTAATAAATCCGTTATCGAAGAAGTCAAGGCTGACTATTGTCTAGAAGCAACAGTCACTAAACAGAAACTATCTTAATTTGGTCATATAATGCGTACAGAAGGCTCGCTAGAAAAAATGATAATGCTTGTAAGAATGAAAGGAAAGTAAGGAAGAGGCAGACCGAGCACCAGATGAATAGAGAAGGTGTTGCAAAGCACCAGAATGAAGCTAGCACAACTGAGACATGCTGTGAGTGACAGACCAGCTTGGAGAGCCATGGTCTGTAGAGTCACCAGGGGTCGGAATCTCCCATTTGAAAAAGTCTCTCCGCAGAGAGTAGTCAGGCCTACAACACGATACTCACAAAACATGAAAATTCAAACATTTCGATCCTTACTTCAGAAAATGGAAGCCATGAACACGAAACAAGCGCAACTCGACAACATAAATACGTTAGGGCCAAGCATACACTCAGAATACAGATTCCGGCATGTGCCGATTCGTTAGAAATTCCGAAGAGGAATGTGTACGAGGTACATGTTCGGTTAAGTAGTAGTAGTAGTAGGGCTCGGAATCGACTCGATGGTTTCTACAAACAAATATACAAATACAACGCCACAACAGGCAAATTGCCCAACGAGGTGGCTAACTTAAGAGCATCATGGATCCCCGAGCCATTTTTTGGAGGCCCTACCTACTACTGTTACACCCCGCGGAACCCCCAACGAATCGGTACATGCGGGAATGTGCGTGTACGTGTAGTGAAACCTGACGTGAAGTTATTTTGTTCAACAACAAGTTTTTCATTGTTTATATATATTTCAAAAAATTATCATCATGCATACAGAAAAAACTGTACGTGATGGATATTTTTTACATTCACATTTGAATTCAGCACCCTCCAAAATTAGTCTAAAATAACTTATTTCATTCATGTTATAAAAATAAATAAATTAAAATTGTTGACCAGTGAAATCCGCACTAAAAATTTCCAATGTGTTTTTCAAAATATAATCCACGGATACCGCGGTTATAATCCATACAAAGGCAAATACGGTAATGCTATAAACCTCAGGTTGGTCCTAAAACCACTCTGGCGACGATGTTTTCTTTAGGGGTTTATAGACTTGTTGGTTCAAAAGAGAGACCAGTTTTTTTTTATATACCGTATAAAATTAGATGCGCATCTTCAACAACTTTTTTTGGTCGCTGTTCGGAGAGGAGAGGAATTAGCAATGCAGATGCACTTTGCTCTTTCCACCACGTGCAAAGAAATCGATTGTGTAAAGTAAAAGGATCTGAACAGTCAATAAGAAAAACGGTTCCGTTGAAATCTGTTTTGTGAATCGACATGAAGAAGGAGGAAAAAAAAATAGAAATAAGTATGAACCCCGCCATTGAAATTCCTGGTCGAATTCTTTTGAGAGTATTCCGTCAATTGAATCGAATTGTTTCCGGCAGACGGATAATTTGCAAACGTTATTCTAAGATACGTAATGTGAAAATCAGTGGAAATCTTCTAACCCTTGGCTTTTTGACTTTTTCTTCAAGTCTCTAAGTCATCTGCAATAAAATTATACGTATAAGAAATTGTACTTGACCAAGTACAACTTACAGTTGTTTTATGACATCATGCTCATTTTTCTATATACAGAGTTCCGACGATCCACAAAATTGTTTATCTGAGATGTCACTGATAGCCTCCGATTCTCTGCAAGTACGGAACAAGAAACAATCATTGAGCAATCTCGGGTCCTCTAAAAGCTCGGTCAATCAATAATGAGCACCGCAGCGTTCAAAAGCAGCAAGATTTACATGTCAGACACAACCCATGAAGATTCCTACAAACCGTCCCTTGAGCAATCAAAATGGTTTGTACTAGTATTCTTATGTGCGCAGGGCGAGATCTTTTAGAAAATTCGATATATTTGTCAGTGCTGACCTTCTGTCATTGTGAACGGCATGTATGAATGTCTTTGTGCATGTCCGCGCTGCCCTAAACAAATACTGTATAAATATTACCGACTATTCATAACAGTGAGACGCGTTTATAATACCCAGTAGGACTCGATGCGGAATATTTTGCTCATGGCTGTGATGGGCGTGCGTGCGTGCGTGGTATCAACGAATTCCGGTTTCATCAATCTTCGGACAACCAGCAATGAATCATTTTAACAACACATGGTTACGAGGCTCTTCAGTGAAAATAATATGATATTATAATATTATAATATAATATCACCACTGGGAACTACGGTCGTAGTTTAACAGTCATTGTCCAAGTCAATTGGCTGAACTACCCTTAAAGTAGGCTGATCGTATTTCCTCGGGAAAAATACGGGAAATTGAGACCCGAAATACGGGATGTTTTCGAGAAAAATGATGCCCAAGGGAAGGTAAGATAAGGTGAGTTATTGCTGAAATCACATTAAGAAAGATCGTCAAATATACAAATGAATTCTATGGAGAAAACATTTCAGCGTGAAAAACATGAGAGATAAATACACATTTATAGTCATAATTATCATAATATAGTTGAAATATAATGAAAATTTTTAATTCTTGATTTCAGTGAGGAATAAAAATTAAAGTAGGCTTCGTTTAAAATTCGGGACCTTCTTATACGAGACAAAAAAATTCAGGATGATCAAAAATTACGGGATAGAGGGGTCATATGGTCACGCCACCCATCAGGATGGAAACTGTTTGAAAGAAGACGAATAATTAGGCTGACCATATTTCTTCGGGAAAATACGGGACATTGTTTAGTTTTGGCGATAATTGGCAAAGTTGTCAAATATTGTTGAAATTCAGGAAAAATCCCAATGGCGGGAAATGAACCATTACTGAAAATTGCAGTGGATTAAAATTAATTCCACGAAGAAAAACGTTCACCAAGACGAATGTGGGAGATTAATATTCGTTTTTATACTTGTAATTATCATAAAAAAATTTATGAGTGGAAAAATAATGTCAATCTTTGATTTCAATGAAGAATAAAAATCCAAGTAGGCTTCGCGTGATAAACCGGGAAAAACCGGGACACTTTCGCCAATAAGTCAGAACAACCAAAAAAAAAACAGAAAATACCGGGAATGTCCCGGGAAATACGGGACGTATGGTCACAACACGGATAATCATCATTGTTGATGCTATCTAATGGGGTTACCAAAGTAGAAAATAACGTTTCTAGCGGTAATTGAGACGAAAATTGCGAAACTTGCACTTTTGGCAATATTCGATATATTATATTTCTATATTTTTCTAAAAATTTTCATCACTACAGCCAATTTTTTTTGCTTCAGATTTTCAGACATTGGCTCAAATGAAGTATAAAATCAAATTTCCCCCCCCCCCCAAAAAAGTGTGTATCAATTCAAAAAAATAGCAATAATAATTGGAAAAAGAAATAGAAAATAAAGGTCTCTCGTCACTATATATATACACTCCCATATTGAGTTGCGATCACAAATGCATCGAAGTAATCCTTTGATGTTACCCGAAGCGAATACAATACTAACAAGATCTCGTCGACGGAATGCCACCTGATTCTTGCTACGAAGGTGATTCTCAGGCTATTACGCGAATGGGGAATAAAGAAAAACGTATAAAAATGCCGTAGGGGCTCCACGGGGAGGAAAAAGGGGAACATTTTTCTGTTATGAAAGAAGAGATTATTTTCTTATATATTTTTTTTCCTAACATTTTGAAGAAAAATGCTTTTCTTGGAACTGGAAATAGCTTTTTTTTCGTTTGATTTTTCATTGATATCATTCCCCTGTTCTACAAAATTTGAGCATTTTCGATTTTTAAATTGCTTTCGTGATGATAGAGAAGGGTTTTTCAATAGCTGGCTGAGATGGATTTGGAGGAGAGAGAGAAAAATTCAACTGCACTTGCGGGGGAATCGGACCAGCACCTCCTAGAGGTAGAAGGCCTCCGCAGTCTGTTTGTGACGTCAGTAAGTAGTCCATTTTCCCTCCCAGAATATTCAGGGAAAAAAAATTCCCTGCCAGTATCATCATTGTGAGGAAAAGAAATGATCGGGCTCAGAATTGGCGATTTCTATGTCCCACATCCAATCACTATGCGCTATTTGTGAGCCAATTAGGAAGATTCTACGCCAAAATAAGAAACGCATATGCAGAAACGAAATAGGATGCTGTGTTTCAAAATGTGGCAAACTTGCTAGGTAGTCTGAATGACGTTTATGGCAAATAGTGCAGAGGGCTTCTATCTCTAGGAGGTGCTGATCGAACCCACGTCTTCTCACTTGCCGGGTGTGCGCCCCTAGGCCGCTAGACTACAAAGGCAAAGGATATCTCTCAATCTTTCCTTAGAAATCGTAAGCACTGAACGGGACCGTGCATGGACGGTCGGACCTAATTCACGCCAGAGCTGTTACAAACCTTCGTATGGATAGCGGAGAGTGGCGTAATCCTTCGTATAAGTCGCCATCTGGTTGGCAGTGTCAGTAATCGTTAGCTTTGGCCTGAATTAGGTCGGACCGTCCATGTACGGTCCGTAGGCGGAAATGTACTTGGAAGTCTGGGGGGGCAAGGTCATTATTGCTGGGGGCGCACGATGATGATGATGATGTCAATTCATATATACACATATACATTAGATCTGCCAACTCCATTTTTGACGCTGGGGGGGGGGGGGGAGCGCCCATGGTACGGTCCCGTTCAATGCACACGATCTCTAAGGAAAGATAGAGATGTTCACTTACCTTTTCAGTCAAAAGGTCTAGTGCCCTCTCCCGGCCAGTGAGACGACATGGGCTCGATTCCCCGCAAGGGGAATTCCCTGTCCAAGTTAAGAGAGGCTACTAACGCCTCTACTCCAGCGCATTACTCAACAGTCCGTGAAATAAGACCGACGGGGTAGTGTCTCCATTGGTTTAGATCAGTGTCTCTTAACCTTTTTAGGTCATGCATCCCCCATGGATCACATTTTTTTCTCTTGGCCCCTCCACTCTGGCGGCCCTCCATACTTAGCTGGAAATAACAGCTTACATTTGAAAATGATAGTACCAAATCCCATATAGTGCAGTCCCCCTCCAACTCCATTATAGGCATTAAAACCCGGGTCATGCCCACATTGACCCAAGGGTTAAGATGCCCCTGGTTCTATGGGCGGATCTGATAGATTCTGAAAAAGTAGTAATATATTTTAACCATGTTTCAATTTTAAAGCTTTTCTATTCACAGCTCCCTATGACTCCTTTCACCACCTGTCGTCACCACCTTTCTTCTGATTTTCTCTCGTGCCCCCCCCCCCTGAATATCCCAGGACCGGAAGGGGGCCATCAGGTTGAGAACCACTGGTTTAAATGTTAGCCTACCTTCGCGGGATGCAAGAGGACCCGAGTTCGAGTAACGGTGACCAGGTAACTTTACTTACCTCGGTATGAAATCCAGAAAATATCTGTTTCCTTAATGTATTGGGCTGAGAAAAATTAAAAATTTTGAATTGTGACATTAAGAAACATATCTTATTATAATACAGGGTGGGCAAAAAGTAGAAACTTTAAAAATGAATAAAAACTGGAAAAATAACCGAAATAAAAAAAAACGGCTTGCAGTGCTAGCATATAGGTCATGGGAATTTCTTTAAGACAAGGGGGAAAAAACTAAAAGAAACAGCCGATAGGTGGCGCTGGTACGAGAGACTTCGGTGGAGATATGCAAATGAGACGGTTATAAGAACTTGCGCTCCTAAACCTCACCGTTGTAAACCGTGTATGTGAACAAGGATGCTGAGTGCGAAGGATAAAGTTTTGTTGGTGAATGCAATGTTATCCCCTGTAGTGGTGGTCATGTGGAACACATACTGCAGTAGGGGAGGGGGGCGCGGTAGCCCATGTCGATAAGATACTCGCCTGAAGTACCAAAGGATGTTTAGAGGTGTCGCGAGTTTCATACCCGGTTCGTCCTTGTCAGAAAACTTTCCTGACACCGGGGTATAACAGAAACGGCGGCATGACCGCAGAAAAGATTGCTACCGCAGGGAGTCCCACATCGAGGGATTAGTTAGCGCACCAACCTCCCGATGAGTTTAGAAACGGGCTGACGTTCGGAATCAGCAATAAATTGTAGGTGCCGGTCTAATTAGCTTTCATGTGCAGAAACATACCGTGGTGCGACAAAAATGATCAAATGATCATAATAAACGATTTGAAGGCATTCTGTTGGTTATTCGCGTATCTTTTTTTTTTACTTGTGTACGTCAGTGCCACCTATCGGCTGTTTTGTGTAGGGTTTTTTTCCGGTCTTAGAAAAATTCCCGTGACCGAGCGATGCTAACCCTGCAAACCGTTTCTTATTTCGGTTTTTATTCATCTTTAAAGTTTCTACGGACCTTTTTCCCCCACCCTGTACATAAACTTTGCATGCTGCACGGCATAAAAAAATCATAATCAGCAGCTTTCCGCTTCCATTTAACAAAGCAAAAGAATGCCGTGACTGCGAAAACTTGTTAGAAATAAATTTACGACATGGCTGAATAGCTCTTTTCTAAAAGCCATTAACTATGCATAAAATAAAAATGTTGACGACACTCTCTAGAGCATTTTAAGGACGATCATCTGCTCGACCGCTTATACATATTAAGGGGAGGGGGGGGGGAAGCTTTGTGGAGGAAGAATCGATACAATCAATGCTGATTATAGCAAAGTCTGAAAAGAAAGGGGTATCGAAAAATTGAGCCAGTTTAAATTATAAATTCGCCAAGCTGGTGTTTATTCATTGATCCGGAAACAGCATGGCCTTTGTTCGGGATTCACGAGGGAAAAAATTGTATTACCAAAGTTTGTGAATGGGTTTTTCATAAATATTCTTTTACGAGGATTAAGTCACTCTAGACATGTTTAACGTGAGAATATATTGTTCAGAGGATTAAGAGGGAAAATAGAATATTCACGATGAGAGAGAATAAATATGTTAAGAATTCTAACAATCGTCTATATTTTTGGGTTATTTTAACATAAGAATTAACTTAATTGAAACGAATTTCGTGAAATTATTAAGGAATTTTTATGTGTGTGTTTCCTTCATTAAACTGTACTAAGAATTTCATGACTTTGCGAGAGTAATTTTTAGATAAATCAAAATGTAATCAATTTTCTCTCCTCTAAAGATTTGCATCTTTTCCAAGACGTAAAGACAAAGAGGAGAAAACAATAGCTCTGTGTATATATATACAGTAGAACCTCTTGATAACGGGCACAACATTGGCTTAAAAATTGCGACCGCTAACGGAGGTGTGTCCGCTATTACGCAGATACTATGATATACAGTGGAACTTCACTTATAACAGAGAAATTGAATTTTCTGGATGTTAATGCCGAAACTGATATTTGGAAAGAAAAGGGATTTGTCTCCTCCGGGAATCGAGCCCTGGTCCCCTTGCATACCGCGGTTGAAAGTGCACTAACCAATACACCAGAGACACACTTTTCGATTCCTTATAACATGCATTAGTCGAGTGAAACGCTGAGTGGAGATCTTTACGTATGTACACGGGAGCATTCGCATTTATACTCTCTCTCTCTAATTCCCGGACTCATACCATAATATGGTTAACTACATAAATAACCATGAAAAAATTATGTCATTCTTATAGTTACTTCTGTCCATAGCCAACAAACGAGTAAAAATAAAAGTCTATCAGCCATAACATATAGCTTTCAGAAAACAAATATACAGTACGGGATGTATTATATTCAGAAACATCATTAAACTGGACCCCGTTCGTTTTGCCACCTGTGAAATTAAAAAATACAACTGTAAATAATCTTTCGAAATAAAATTGATAAACGTATAAAAAAGACAGTGCACAATATGATAATATAATATTATATATTTTTAACAATAATATTAGTTAAATTTTCAAGTTTGTTTCAAAATTTTAACAGTTGATTTTTATGTAAAGTAAAATAACATTACTTAACACTTGAAAATTCTAAATTCCTTTTTCTATATAATTGTAATCGAAAACATATAAAACGGAATGCAAATTTTTTTCGATTATAATTACTCTTTGTGTAAAATAATCATATCTTTTTACTGTAATTAAACATCAACTGTTAAAATTTTTCACCAAATTTGTTATTTTTAATTATATTATTTTTTTTAAAAATATTTATCAATATTACACTTAATTTGTTTTTATGTGTACGTCATTTTTTTACTAACTCTATTTTAAAGGGACATTAATAGTTTAGATTTTATTTGATAGGTGGCAGAAGAGGTCTCACTTAAGTGATTTCTTCAATACTGTATAGTTATTTTCTAAAAGGAATATTTTGGCTGATAAAATTTTCTTTTTTGTTATGGAGTAAGAAAGGTTATATTATGTTGATGTTATGTTTATATGTAACTAAGAAAAACATAATTTTATCATGTAAAAGTAATAAGTTTAGAATTCCGATTAGAATAAAGAAATAACTGTTCGCGTGAATAAATTCCTTTATTTTACAGCTCAAAAAAAAAAGCTGGTTAGTATTTTGGTTATAAGAACATCCTGTCAGTTCAAAAATCATGCACAGATGAATAAGAGAAGAAGTGATAAGTCACCTGCACTAACATTCGATTGAACTGAATTCAAAAATCACTATTAGGGGCCGTTCAAGTATTACGTAAGCAAATTTTTAGCCATTTTTGACCCTCTCCCTCCCCCCCCCCTTGTCAGCAAAACGCTGGCCTTCTCCCTCCCGTTGTCAGCAAAATTTCGTCATCAGCTCTGCCCCTCTGAATATTTTCATAATTTTCATAAAGGGTGGTAGATGACGTAAGCATTATCCAACCCCCCCCCCGTCATCAAAAGTCAGCAAATCAGAAACCCCTCCCCCCCCCCACCATCGATGATGACGTAATACTTGAACGGCCCCGTATATAACAATAAACAATGTCCAATAGACAGATGATTTTCTATAATTTCCAGAAATCATGTAGAAGGGCTTTCTAAACGTTTTCGTAGAAAATGAGAGTAAATATAAAGCTTCTCTCCCCCCACCCCGCTTACTCTCACACATTCCTTTATTAGAAGTCTTGGAAGTGTTCTTCAAATGTTTGTTTAGGCGAAACCTCTCAGACGCATTTACTTGTCTAGAAAGTCCCGAAAGTGTAGAAGAATGTCTGACGGGACACCTATGAAGCTACAACAGGGTCTAGAGATGTATTTATAGAACTATTTTCCCCTGCTGCATTACTATTTATCGTTAAACCGCTCAATTAGTCTTATGGACCCCTACGGTTCCTCGGAACACCGATTGGGGAAACCCTTAGCTTCAATGATGTAAAAATTAATTCCAGAGACGCACTAATCCCAAATAAAAAAAAAAATTACTGTCAAATGAATGTAGAGAGAGAATTTTTGAGGCGTTTGAAAGAAAATTTCTTTTTTTGGATCATATTGACCCGAACGTAACAAAGATACGTACGCAAGATTAAAAAGAAAATAATTCAAAAAATACACCGGCATGATGAAGTTTCAATGATAACTGATAAAGTCAAAAAAATCATACAAATTTAGTGACACAAACAGTTACTCAATAAATACGGCAAACATCATTTCGTACTGAATAGTCCCGAACAGTGCAGCAGGGTTAAGTACTTTACTCCAAATATAACACCTTTTATCCAGCTCATGGATCAGCGTGTTATTTCAAAATTTGAGAATGTTTACATCAAAGAACGTTTTCAGAGATGTTTTGCAACTAATCTCTGCCACAGAATCAACAATCACTCGGACTTCTGGAAACATCATTTTAATTCCATACAATTTTCATAGTGCTTATTGCTAGAGCTTGGCAGCAAGTGACTTACCGAACCATAAATTCGGTTTAGAAACGATTATGGCCAGACTGCTTCGCAGGCAGAAATTTCAAGGGCTTTCGCACTGTGAATATAGGCTATATCAACGAAACTAGACATGCAGGGGTGGGAAGAGATTTTCCCTCCAGATTATCAGTAGTTTACATATTACCAGATATTATTAGCAGGGTACCTATGCGGGACCTATTCCGGTAAGGGATTGAAGCCCATTGGGATGTCTCTGATTGTCTCTCGGAAAAAACATTTATCTAGGAGAAAACATTTTCGGTGTTAGTTCAGTGATTTCGATTGGTTTTACGTTACGCACTTGAGCATAAAGCACTGTCGTGAAAGTTCACACTAGGGGAGTTCCAAGTAACAATTTTTACATTAAGTTTTACGTAATTCTTACATAAAAATTATTTCGGTTTACGAATGGGCTTGAGGAACGAATTAGGTTAATAAACCGAGGGTTTACTATAGTAGGAAAACAGGTAGAAACAAGTAGTAGGGAAAAAAAAGTAGAAACTAGTAGTAAAGGCAGTGCCCGAGTGGCATGGTGGTAAGATGCTCGTCTACCATCGTGAAGGTTGTTGTCAGGGTCCCGAGTTCGAACCCAAGAAAGGATATAGATAAGATATTTTCCCTAACGAACTCGAGGCGACCACCGATAGACAGCGCCTTCACTTCCAACCCATCTCACTAATGGCAGTAAATTGCAATATAGCGATATGGCCAGAGTTGGTGTTTGGCGAAGTAGTAGTAGTAAAGGCAATATATAACGTATAAGCAAGAGGAGATGGTCAGGCCACAAAGCAAGATTCAAAGAAAACACATGGACTTCCAGAGTCACCAGCTGGTATCCTAGATATGGTCAACGAAACCAAGGTAGACCTTCAACAGGATGGGAAGATCCAATTGCCGGGGTGATGTGGAGGACCTGGAAGAGAAAGGCTCAAGACAGAGTGTAGAAAACTTTGCTACCTGTATCAGTGGAGACAAGCCAAGGATGAAAGGACGGGTCCATCTAGGTAATTTCTGTAGGTAGTAGTGAAACAAACAAACGAGAAGTAGAACCAAGTAGTAGTGAAACGAACGACAAGTAGAATCAAGTATTAGTGATTGATTGATGACCTCTCACGCCCAGAGCTGTTGTGCAAGACAACTTCCTCTCTTCACCTCCTAGGAAGCTGGGTCGTGTCGGAGAGCATCTTCTATTTATTCAACAAATGAAAACATTATATACATTCTATGGAAACAATCCATCAGAAGACATTGAGGATACATAAAATCAGGATTAACTAAGAGAAAAATTAGATAAAATATAAAAACCATCGAAAAAGATTAAATGCACGATAATTAGTATAATTTGCACTAATTATATACATAATGTGTGTCTATGGATTCTTCCACCTATGTAATATGGTCAAATATGAATTGTTTCAGACATTTTTCTGGTACGTTAATCACTCGCCTTTCTTCTCAGTGTGGAACTACGGGGTGTTTTATCTTGATTGACAGTAATCCAGGGAAGTGGAGAGGGGAAAGAGGAGATCGGACGAAACGGGACTATTTTGACCTAAGGATGAATCGGGAAAGGACGAAACGGTACCTAGTCCGTGCTAATTTCTCTAATAGGACTAAGAATGTAAGCTTTGTGTAATTACGTGGTTCGTGGAGCTACACGAATGGGGGGGGGCGGTTATATAGAGGGACGCGAAAAATAATCAGTGATTCTGGAAGAAAACGAGAAAATTAATAAAATGAAGAAAAAATATCAATTATGACACGATGGGAAGAAAGGAATACGCAAGTATTAGACGCATGTCTAAGTCGTCCCTAGTCTTCATTTCATTGGCGCAATAGGGATGTGGAACATAAAAGGTTGAGAACCCCTGCCTTAGAGGAATGTTTACGAGGCGCGTGTTCGGTGAAATAGTCCGAAATATAGACTCCCGAAAGACCAAACTCTACCAGCGGATATTTTTTACCGCCTAATAGCGATTCTCATTTCGGTGCACCTGAACCTACTTGGAACTGCGTCCGGAGGGAATTTAAACCAAAATTTCTTGTTTCGAAAAGCATTTTATTTTTCGTAAAAACAAAAAAATTCTTCGAGATTACGAGTTTTAATGAGTAATTTTCCAGCGCGCACAAAATCAAATCTACTTGACTAGCTTCATTCTATGCTCTAATGGAGAAACAGGGGATTATCGCTTCAACGAGAGGTCATTTAATATGTTTCCCAGGCATCCGGTAGAAATTTAATTTCCTCTTATTTGCTTAACCGAAAGTAATTATTTGGGGGGTAATTAAGTGTTATCACGGAAAGAAAAAAATATATAAAAACAAATAATAAAAATCTACGCTCTCCTCCCCTTAAAGAAGTAAGAAAATAAAAGAACTTTTATATTCTAGACATTCTTGGAATGGCTTTGAACACGTCTTGTTCGCGAATTAGTTTCATGAGGCAGGTACAGCGCCGCTTTAGTTAGTTTTTTTATAATGCTTTCGGCATTTTTCCCCATAGGCTAAGGCACTTCTCTGAAATGACATCGAGTTTTTTTTTTTTTTTAATGGTTATTATACGACACCGTTTGCGACTTGGTTTTTTATTTGACATTCTTTTTCCCGAAAGGATGTCGACGACATGAAATTAAATGAAGTACAACTGGAAGAAGTCTGTTCTCAATACGGCAAAGATCTTGCCAACGCATTAATGCAAATCTATGTGAAAATGAGTCGTGCCTACTCTATTCGTGTTGAAAGGTGCTCCAATACATTGTTTGGCGGGTGTGGCTTTTGTTTTTTCAGTCAAACAGCAAGGTTGAAATCATTGTCATCGCAGCCACAACGTTTGTTTGTTTTGTTTAAAAATGAAGTCACTTTTGGTAATCGAAGGTTAATGCTATTTGTGTTGGGAAGTGATAGAAATATGCACGAATTGAAAATGAAAGCACTAAAATGGCTATCTCTTTCTATTTAACACAAGAACGACTGGAATTTCGAACTACTTAGAACGACGGAAGCTGTCGTTTTGACCGCAATGGGAACAATTAAATACTGATTATTTTTCTTCACCCATTATTTGCTGAAACTCTATACATTCAATTGTTTTGTCATATTATTGTGATAAACACTTTTTCGTTCACCACTTCTTTTTCTTTTTTTTATATAAAATGACCGGTTGTGTGATAAACACCAATCACGTGTTTTGATACCTCAAAGGAGTAATTCTTTGAGATATCCTATAAGCAAAAGGTTGAGATTTCAATACCACAATGTTATTTAAAATTCAATTTTGGAATTTAAGATGAGAATGAGAGATTTTAATGAGATTTCATTGACTCCATCTGTCTTATTTAAAATTATATTTTAAATTTAATTTTAAATGAAATTGAGTCAATGAATTCTCAATTTTTTTACTTCATTTCATGAACTGAACAGTTTACTTTATTTTAATAAATTTTTATTCAATTACATTGATGCGATGGTACTTTATCATGCGTTTATATCAATGTTTAAGTAGTATTTTTATTGCTATTTCTATTAGAACATAGTTTTTCACCATGTTATGAGATCCTTTAAAATAGCAATTTCATTACCTCACATTGCATGAATGAATGAACGCCAGGGTCTCTGCCACCGGACTTATCTCGTTGCCGAGATCTCTTCCAGCCCAACTTCGTGGCAGAGTCTGGAACAAAGTGAGTGTGTACACCTAACAGTCTGAGTGTGTAGCTAGTGTTGTGTATGATATTTCAGTGCTGCCATCTATACTTCAAATTGTGAGTGAAGTGTAATGATTGAATATTTGTAACGTTGTAGGCCTGTTGCTCTCTGTGGCGAGACTTTATTTTAACGGGGAGATCGGCTCGCATTCGCGCCTTGAAGTTGGGAACCACAGAAAACCAACTTCAGCCGGCCACCACTGTGGGGTTCGAACCCAGATCCTCGCACCGCGAGTCCGTCACTATAACCACTCGACCACCACAGCGGCTACCTCATATTGCAAAGAAATGATGATAATAAATCCACCAGGAATAAAAAAGAAATACGAAAGAAAAGTTTAAATTTAGATACAGGGATAATTAGTAAGGAAAGAGAAGAATTTAAAATAAAACAGGAAGAAGAGAAGTGAAGAAAATTGAAAGAAAGAAGTGAAGAAAGTAGAAGAGAAGAAGTAAAGAACATCGACGAGGAAAAGAGATGAAAGTAAAAAGGGGAGGAGTAAAAAAAATACAAAGAAGAGGAAAAACTAAAGAAAATAGGAAGAAGGGAATCTACATCAAGAGCTACCGGTATATTGTCTCAAAAATAGATAGCGTGAATACATAGCGCAAAATGTAAAAAAATTACAAAGAAAACATTCTCCCAATATTACCTATAATACAATGAGATAAATTTACTGTTAAAAAATATCAATTCTCTGAATTGCGATGTTGTATATTTTCAATGTATCTCAGATATCGTTTTTGTGAACAATATTGTAATCACCAACTGAAATATGCAAACCAACACTATTGCATTGAAACAATTTCAAATTTACATTAGGTTACAAGGTGTATGTTTATTTTTCTGCATTTTCCATTTACGTGTAGTTTACGTTGTATTGTTTTGTAAATTGTCGTACGCAGTATTTTTGTGCTTTCGTCGCATTTATGTGCGCATGACTTTGAAATAAAAAAAAGAAGTAAGGAAAACAAAAAGGACGCAAGTAAAAACTGAAGAAAGAGAAAAAAAAAATAGAAGAGATATAAAGAATATATAAGATAAAGAAAATAGAAGAAATTGAAATAAGGAAAATAGAAGAAAGAGAAATAAAGAAAGTAGTGAGAAGAGAAGTAAATAAAATAGAGACGAGAAGTAAAGACAAGAAGAGCAAAACTAATAAAAATATAAGAAAGAGGAAGAAGTTAAGGAAAAACACAAGTAGAACGTGGGAGGGAATTTCACAGATTTATACCATTATTAAATTACGTATCTTTCCACTACTTACAGTAAAAATTCTTACTCGCACACAGTTTGCCGCTGTGGTGGTCGAGTGGTTATAGTGCCGGACTCGTGATGCGAGGATCCGGGTTCGAACCCCACAGTGGTGGTCGGCTGAAGTTGGTTTTCTGCGGTTCCCAACTTCAAGGCGCAAATGCGAGCCGATCTCCCCGTTAAAATAAAGTCTCGCCACAGAGAGCAACAGTCCTACAACGGTAAAATCATTCAACCATAACACTTCACTCATAGTTAGTAAAACTGGGGGCAGATGACAGCACTACACATAACAAGCATTACACAGAAACAAACTTTACGTCAGGTTGCACTACACGTACACGCACATTCCCGCATGTGTGGTGTAGCAGTAGTAGGTAGGGGGCTCGGGGATCCATGATGTTCTTAAGTCAGCCACCTCGTTGGGCAATTTGCCTGTTATGGCGTTGTATTTGTATTTGTTTTAGTTATGGGTGATTACAGCAGATTGACATGAAAATAAATTTTATGAACTTCAACGATCAGTAGAATTATTTATCGCACGACTGCAAATAGTGAGCAACAAGGATTAATGGAAGAGGACATACCTCAATACTTTGATAAGTTCACTTCTAACCAATATGGCATATTCAGTAAATAATCAGATGCGCATAACTTTCGGAGCTGAATTGCAAACTCGAAATTATATCCATAAATCTCGCGCATTTGATAATGGCAGGTCTGGAAATTCGGCACAAAATATATGAAGCAGAAGCAACTGGTGCCCAAACCATTTGATTAAAATATTCGCTATCAGTGTATCCTTGAAATAATTTATAACGTGTGCGGGTTATATATGAGTTTACATTCCATTCCGTCACAAGATTAAACGATTGAGCGGATCGAAAAACCGATATTTATGTCACTCGAGAAACTGCGTTATTTATGCGTCTGGGTAAGCACGGGAGGAAAAATGTGTGATACCCAAGAAATATTTCGAATCAGCGATTCTTGAAGAAAGTTCGCCCGAGCTTTAAGAAGGACGTGTTACTGCGTGCTTCGTCACATGCGACTTCCAAGGAATGATTCCGGGTAAGCCATAACCTCTCCGGCTGATATATTGCTTTCTTGGAAGCTTCCCGCGTCGCATTTCATCATTCATGGCTCGTGACCACCAAATTCATCGGGTACTTTCAATTTTCGCTCAATATGCTTTTATTAAAAATCATCCGTCACGAATGCATGTATGCTATATATGCTGTTGCAATGATCTCGAAGCATTACACGACGACACTCACGATTTAATCCATGAAGGACGATTAAGGTAGTACAACCACATTTGTTCTGACGTGGGAAAAGTGGAATCGTTTCTAGGAATTTTCGAATTTTCTAAATTGATATAGTTACTAACAATCAGCTACGAAACTGTTTTGATATTTACTAAGTATGATAATTATTTTAATCCTAAACACATTTTTTGAGGACGATAAAATATTATTTGACTAATTAGACCACGTCAAATTTCGTTTTAATGTCTGCGAATGCTTCGAATGTCTGAATCATTTGAGATAGTCACATTGATGATTAACTCCGGAAAATATAATGGAACAAATGATAGAAAATCAGAAAAGATGAAGTCGAAAAGAAGAACAAAAAATCGTAAATAAAAAATGAAGGCGGGAATGAAGGAAATGGAAAAGAGCAGCAGAAAAGAAAAGAGATGAAGAGCAGAAAATTAGAAATGTAGGTAAAGAACAGAAAAGGAGAAATGGAGATGAAGAGCAGAAAAAAAGGCATATAAAAGAAGAAATAGAAAAGTATAGGGGAAAAAAAGAAGAAATAGAAAAGAAGAGCATAAAAATTGAAATAGAAACGAACAGTGGAAAAGAAGAAATAGAAAAGAAGACATAAGTAGAAATAGAAAAAAAGAGCAGAAAATAAGAAATACAGATGGAGAGCATAAAAGAAGCAATTGAGATGGAGAGTATAAAATACTATAAAAGAAGAAATGGAGGTGAAAAGCAGAAAGGAAGAAATAGAGATTAAGAACATAAAAGAAGAACAGATAAGGAAATCCGGAAATTAAGATAGATAATGAAATGGAAAAGAAGACAAAAGAAAAAATAGAAAATAAGAGCAGGAAAGATGGAATAGAAAATAGGAGCAGAAAATCGGAGATATAAAAGAAGGAATAGAAAAGAAGAGCAGCGCAAAAAAGCAATTGAAAAGAAGACTTATAAAAGAAAAAATGGCAAATGCGGAGCAGAAAATTGGAAACACAAAAGAAGACGCGGGTGTATATTTGAAGACGAATTGGTAAAGAAGAGCAGGAAAAAAAAAAAGGGAAACAGAAAAGAAGACGTATAAAAGAAGAAATGGAAAATAAGAGCAGGAAAATTGAAAAAGAAGAGTAAGAAAAAGAGATAGAAAAGGAGGCACGTAAAAGAACAAATAGAAACGAAGCGTCGAAATCGGAAATAGAAAAGAAGACAAAAAAAAACAAATCTCAAAGGACAGTAGAAAAAAAAAGAAGAAATAGGGAAGAAGAGCGGGGAATTATAAAAAGAAAAGAAGAGCAAAAATATGATAATAGTATAAAATAGAAAAGAGGAGCAGAAAATTTTAGATATAGAAAAGAGAAGTAAAGAAAGAGGACATTTAGAACAGAAGAGTAAATAAAAATATAAGAAAAACTAACAGATAATAAGGCTAAAGAAGAACCAGAAAATAAGAGCAGAAAAAAGAAATATAGAAAATGTGAGCAGAGAATAAGAAAGGAGATGTAAAATTATAGAAACACGCCTCGTAGGAGAAATAAAAAGTAACAATTGTTGTGATTCGCTTTTGAAGAATATTTTTGCACATCTAGCAAAAGATAGCTTATAGAAAAAAAAACTAATATTCAACACATATCATAAAAAATTAGACATTTTTGAAAGATAATGTCATTTGACCATATTGTAAATGGCATATTTTGTTTTAAACAGACTGGCAGAAATTTTCAGAGCAAAGTTTCCGTTTATCCTTCCTCTCTCTTTCCGGTCTAAAAATTTGATAACTGAATTCAGCGGAGAGAGAGAGGGGTCGAGAGAATCATAACCTTGAAATATCAGCTTTAAAATTAGTTGAAACTCGAGTTTTTGAAAGTTTCTTGGAGGGGAAATAATTTTTGCTCTCTCTCGAGTAGACTTATAATAACGCTTGATTAATGAACGCGCAACAGGTGGCACGAGAAATGCCTTTTAGACATTTCGGTGTTTTTGGATCCCGCCATCATTTACGTTTTATTAAAAACCATTTTTCAGCAACGAATTTCTTTACAACCGCGATCCTAACCTTTCTTCCCTTCTCTCTCGTAGTTGTCCGATTAGGATCGAATTTCGATTGACAATTTTGATGGGGAAAAAAGAAATGTGAGCGTCATCATTCGTAGTATTAAAATTTTAATAAAAACCGAAATTTTACTCGACGTCTACTCCTTCAAGTGATCGATTATAATATTTGAATTTACAGATTCGACATAATTTTTTTTAGGCAATTTCAGAAGAGAAATTGTTTTAATTTTATAAATTAACTAGCTATAATACCCGGCGCTGCCCGGGTTTTCTTTAATGAGGTTTTTTTTGGATCACGTGATATCTCCCTCTCTTTTTCTTGAGGGACATACAAACCGTGTCCAAGTTAACCAATATGGCGACCTGCGCGATTCATGAAATAAACAAATATAGATTTACACAGAAACGTAGAAATGAATATATATATTTTTCTTTTTTTAAGGGGCGCTAGGTATTTCGATTCCCCCCCCCCCGAACTTCAAGTTCTGTCTGTTCCTACTTCCAAAAATCCTTAGTTAAAGCTGTGTAATTTTTTCGATGCACTTTTCACGGGCTCATAACTAATTTTAAAATATCCTAACCCACATGAATTTATGCACATAAATATCAAAAGAGACAATATGGAGACATTAATTTTCATACTTGAGAAGATATAAATGAAATCAATGATTTTGCTCGAATATCCAACTCAAAAGTATAGGTTTGGCTAATTACTTCGTATTTAATCTCCTGGGCTTCGTATATCTCTAAGCGAACTGAATATTTCATACGTCGAGAATTATTTTAAAATTATTGATGGGGCGAAAAATCCCACTAACTTCCGCATTTCTACAGTAAAATCGACAATTTTAGCACTGATTTCTATGAGGATCACCCTTTTCCTGACTCTCAAAGCGATGCTGATGATGATTATGACGTCTATTCAAAAAGCCTCATTACTGAGAGTATATTGAAAATGTGGCAAACCATTATAAAGGCATAAACTACGTATTATGCATATACTAACAGGATTAAAGAAGTGACAAACCGTTGTAAAGGCATATACACGTCTGAAACGCATTGCTAGGGAACCACGGTAACCAAAGTAAACGTTCGGAAAGTGATTGTTGAGGCCCAAAAACCATTGTTGCCAGACAGTTTTTTGCCCATTTCGGGCATTTGCCCTGGTCTGGTGAAATTTTAAAGTAGCCTATCGTTCAAGTCGGGTCCCATTTGGTATATATGCAAAATTTGGCGACGATCGATCTAAAATTCTAGATTTGTATAGAGAACATACACACACACACACAGACACAGAAAATCAATTATATATATATAGATGTTTATGATGACTTATCATGACAAATATATTTAGTAGGAACAATCTTTAATTGATATGACGTGATTCCCCCTTAATGCTCCATCGACTTCCACTAGATCAGTGGTTCTCAATCGGTGCTCCGCGGCATGGCCACCACAAGTGGTGGGCTGACAAGGCTCCAGCTCTGGGGCCCGGGAGGATTTTAATCATTTTTTTTGTTTTTTCACGCTATAAATTCATCATAAAGGGGGGGACCGTAAAAGATCCAGCCTAGAGGCCCTGCTTCAGGATGTGGGGGACATGCTCCGCGGAGTCCTTGGGGTTCCGTATGCAGTCACCAAGGGCTCCACAGCCACTCGAAGAAAATAAAATAAATGAGTCAATTTAATAAATAAATAAAAAATGAGGCCTAAAGGGTTCTGCCACATACATTAAATCTAAAAAGAGTCCCTCCAGTAAAATAGGGCTCCGTTATAGAAATTATACACTGAAAAGGGCTCCACGAGTCAGAAAAGGTTGAGAGAATCGCTGCACTAGATCATAGTTTCCCAACCTTTTTTGTCCCATCGCCCCCTTTTCAGAAATTTTCTCTCCTATCGCCCCGCAACGCAATCTAACCCGTAGGATCCTAAGTTATACCCGTAGCTTCTACCGCTAAAAGCAAAGGGCTCAAGCTCAATAGAGCTAAAAGAAACCATCAGAAGAGCTCATCGGAATAAATTGTATATTGTATAATAGAAATATTTAAAAATCTGTATATACTTTTTTTTTAATAATGTGTTTTTATTTTCATGTTCATGTATTTTATATTTTTATATGCATAATAAAGCACCCGACATCGCCCTGCCCCCTCATCCGGGCAATGGCAAAAATTTACAATGGTTGATAGAGCCTGGGCGGTGCACGGTATGAAATGAACCGGGCTCGAACCCCACCGTCGCCATAGTGGTGGTCAGCTGAAGTTGGTTTTCTGTGGTTCCCATCTTCAAGGCGCGAATGCGAGCCGATCTCCCCGTTAAAAAGTCTCGCCAAAGAGAGCAACAACAGACCTACAAACAGTACAAATGCAATTCAATCATAACACATCACTTCTGGAATATAGATGGCAGCACTGAAAAATCAAACACATTCTACATATGCACTCGTACTGTTAGGTACATACACAGTTACACTTCCAGCACAACTTACTAGGTAGTAAATCGCCCATAGATGGTTATAGACCTGAGTTGTGCTCGGTTTGAATGAATGACTGCCTCACTCAGTGTGTTACCGCAATAGCTCATTGTAGAGTAACGAACGGTATTAACTTATTGAAAACTTCGTAGAGGGTGTTTTTTAGAGAATGCACAACAGCATTTCACCAAAAGTAAATATATTTTTCTGACGATATATAAGTACTTCAATACCTAAACTGGTTGGCATTGAAACTACGGGGAACTAAATCGTTAGTTAAAAAGTGATGTTTGCTCAATCTAAAAACTGTATAACCTTGTCACACCAAACAAATTATTTTTAATTCATTTTTTTTCCAGCCGTAAGAAAAGGACGTAAAATATCGAGAAAATTTATAAGAAAGCTCGGGACCCGTTCCTACTGGAATTGATCTAGTTGAAGATATTGAACTTCTTGAAGGAGGAGAAAAATTAGCTCCCGCCACACCTCTATCCTTCCAGAGACGAGAATCAATGCTCAGAAGAACACCGGTAATTCACCACTGCCTGGAACAAGCAGAAACTATAAAGACATTGTTACGTTCCACGTAGACCAGGTTGTTGTTGTTAAATTTGAAGGCACGCTGTACCGGGAATCGTTACTGGAGCGACGCCAGGAAGATACAGCGTTTCAGTAATGGAAAAAAAAAGTAAATAAAAACTGGAAGTGGGCTTCCCCCCCCCCCCCCACACACAACCAGACAAGATTATGTATAAAAATGCAGAAGTTCTGATTGCGATCCAAAAAAAACCCCCTATGCTTCTTGGGAAGCGAGGTATTTTCCACGTGCCTGCAGTTAAATCAGTGATTCTCGACACGGGCGTTAACGCCCCATGGGGGGTGGGAGGCGATGGAATGTTTCAGGGGGGGGTGGTAGAAGCTATGAGTATAATATAGGATTCTATGGGTTCGATTGCGTTGGGGGGCGATGGGAGAAAAAAATTTCTGAAGAAGGGGGGGCGATCGGACAAAAAAGGTTGGGAAACTATGAGTTGAATGAAAGTGTGCAAATAACGTGTACTTAATAAAATTTACAATAAATAATGTTAAAATAGCATTCACTAGTTGTGGACGAAAAGTTATTGGTATTACTTGTGACATTTTCATTTTCCTATGCTTTTTGAATTTAAAATACTCATGTCACAAAGTCACCCCCGAACATTTTTTTCCAGTAATGGCTTAAACTTGGGTTTTGCACATTCAACTATCTCAAGAAAGAGAGGAGGAAAGATTATTATTCGAGGTCAAGCTCAGTTCTGAGTGAATATTAAGGCTAGAAACAGCCAAACTAGCCAAAAGTTTTCAGAAAGTCATCCCTAATACGGTATTTTAAAAAAAAAATGACGCTTTTAAGTAAACGTTTGTTATCTTAATCCAATGTTATAATACAAGGCGTCCCACCAAGACCGTCCAAACTCTGCACAGCCAGATTCCTCGCTCGGAATAGATAAAAATTGCCCACAAAGAACTGTACCTGTACGACCCATTACTGAGAAAAATACGAAAGAAAAGTATGACGTCATATCCGATGCAAGAAAAAAAAAAATTCCACGGCGCACGCACGCATGCCTCGATATGTGCGGTGTACATTTTGAACATCTTCCTAAGTAAACATATGCAAATAACAGTGTTCATGCTTCCAATGAAGCTTTTTCCTCCCTTGCACCTGATATGACGTCATACTGTTCTTTCGCATTTTTCTCGGAAACTATGGGTCGTGCGGGTACAGTTCTTTGGACACTTTTTTATGTATTCCGAACGAGGAATCTGGCTGTGCAGAGTTTGGACGGTATTGATTGGACACCACCCTGTATATATGTTTGCCTCATTAAAAACATTTTTGGACTCCAAGGTTTTTATCCACGATCAACATTTTTCTCTGAACACATTGTACACTGTATTGAAGCGTTTGAAATTGAATATCCATCAAATACTCTCTCCTTGAATAACACTACGGGGCCATTCAAGTATTACGTAAGCAGATTTTCAGCCATTTTTGACTCCTCCCCCCCCCCCTTGTCAGAAAAATTTCGTCAGTAGCTTAGAATATTTCATATCTTTAAAAAGGGGTGGTTGATGACGTAAGCAACCTTCACCACCCCCCCGATGCTGACGTAATACTTGAATAACCCCTAATGAGCGTAACCCCATGTGAAAATCCTACGTATTGTATAGAACATAGTTTTCCAACCTTTTTTGTCCCATCGCCCCCTTCTTCAGAAATTTTTTTCTCCCATCGCCCCCCAACGTAATCTAACCCATAGGATCCTATGTTAAACCCGTAGCTTCTACCGCCCCCTGGGGGCAACCATCGCCCCCAGGGGGCGTTAACGCCCACGTTGGGAATCACTGGTATAGAATAACGCATCCGGGCTGAGATGTTTGCACGGGTATCTGCGAATTTTCTTCTGAGGTAGCATCATCTTGTAGATGAAAATAATGGACATTTTGAAAATGCCATATGCATTTGAGTTTTTCAGACTGCAGTGCCATCTCTTGCAAAAATTAGCAACTAATGCTACTAATGCTGACGTAATACTTGAATGACCCTAATCTGTTCTAGATTTAACGGGCAGTGACATTTTATTTCCCCAATCGAATACACTGTCTTCCCGAGTAAGTTTTACACAAAAAATAATAATTTCCATTAAAGCCCTCATTGACTTTTTATGGGGATTTTTCATGGAGTTAATTAAGTCTTTGAAAGTTTTATTGACTCTTAAAAATACTCATAAAAGCTCTATTTAATTTATTTTAAATTCGGGTTCTTCCGAACCGAAACCACAAACGTACTCCTGAAAGTGGTTTTTACGTAGTCCGGGAAACAAATCCCACAGGGAAATTTAACGCATGGGGTCCCAACCGGGGGGGGCTTCGTAATTATGAGATTTGATACTGTGATCTTTGACAGAAATTATGAATATTGGAAGGCAAGTAAGTTAATGTAAGTAGGTGGCGGGGGGGGGGGCTCATGTTGCTATCTAGATGGCCCGGACTGTGGCACATTTCGGGGACGACGACGACCAGACCCTCCCGCTATGCCCTTGCCTGTGACCCAATTGATTGCACGACACTGACTGACTGCCATTTTCTGGATCACTGTCAGAAGAAAAGCTTCAAGCAACTCTGTAGATTGTCTTCGAAGTTGTAAAAAAACACATCAATTACGATTCGACAACGTGCGATGTCTTAGAATTAACGAGAATAATTTCGAAAGAAATTCACATTCCAACAAAAGAATCCGCCGCATTCTTTGACGAGAGCCGTGGAAGCTCTCGTAATGCCGCCATTCTCATTTAATAATAAGTATTCGAAAATATTTTTCCATTTGCTTTGAATTATTCGCGGATGTTCCTTGAAATCCGTCGAGACGTTTTGAGAATTTAATCTGACCCCGAACAATAAAAAGAATTCCAATTCTTTGTTCTTCCGCCTTCAAATTTTATACCGGCACATTCCGTCGCGGTCATTATGGGTACTATTTACAGTAATTTCTTGGAATATAATTATTTCTCTTATTTTAAAATTCATTTTTTCCACAGTAAATGACACTAACGGGGAGGTTACGTCTTAGGAATGTCTCCGCAATTACGTGTTAATGTAATTTTTGAAACCGATCATAAAAGGCAGTTTGAAGGAAGAATTTCTCGTTGTTTAAAGGTGGTGAGAAAAGTTATAATTAGTTATAATAACTTTAGGAGCTCACTAAACGGGATGAGATTCTGGGGAGAAATGTTATAATTTAGGCAATAAAAATTTCTAATGTCTTCGAATGTGGAATTACGAAGAGAAATTCTTAGGAAAACAATTTTTTTTCCTCCCATACATTTTTGTTAGTTATTTTTATTGCGTTTGGGTCTGTTTTGATGTTCTGTAAACGTTGAATCAGCAGGGACCGCATAAACACGTCTTCGGAATATTCCAAATATCTTCAATTGAAAACCAGAGCCGCCCTTGGTGGTGTGTGACACGTGTGACCCCCCACTCGCGGGAATATTGATCAACACAATTGATTTGTTAGGAAAGAAATACGATAAACATGTTGGCGTAAATCGAGAAGCCATCCATACTTAGAATAAGACAACCGTTGATATTTTTTATGTAGATATTATATAGTCATTGTATAACATTTTATCATGTATGTATAGTTTTTATAATTGCATATTTAATTCGGTTGGTGTATTTTAGAAATGCACGGCGTCGATATTTGTTACGGGCATCTTTTTCCTCGCCCACGTCGTTTGGCATTTTACCTGTTGTGGCCTTGCATTTGTATAAATGAATAAAAAAAAAGATGTACAAAGTATCAAATAAAATTTTTTGTAGCAGGTTGAACTTCAACATCGAAATACAAAACATAATACAGGGGAAAGTAGTTTTTTTCAAAATTATTTTTCTCAAAAATGTAAAAAAGCTGTGCTTTATAAAGTAAAATTGACGCACATAGAAGTTTTGACAATAGGTTAAGGCCCCTTTCACACGGAGCGGATGCGGACGCGGGTCCGCATACCCTTTCAAACGAGCGCTGAAGATGCGGACGAATCGCCCGCATCTTTAATTCGTGCATAAAAACTGTTTTTTCGCAATTTTTGTAATTATTTTTCTCCTTCACCCCTGATTCAGTGCGCATAGGCAGCCTAGAGGCATTCTTTGGTGGTTTAATCTAGAGCCACATAGAATATGGGAATAAAGACGTCTTCATTCCGATCCTCACAAGTAGTCGATGGGAGAAAATGTCTTCAAATATTTTCAAAAAATTTTGAAAAAAAAAAAAAAATCCGTCTTTTCGGAAAAATATGGAAGAAAAATTCCAAAAACATCCAAAACATTCGATGTTCCAAACAAAAGAAAAAAGTAGTAAAAAAGGGGAGGGGTAGAGACTTTCAAAATGCCTGCGCTTAGAAATATTCACATCACAATTCTGTCTTAGGCCGGGATTACACTATAAAAGTTCGTTTATAAAACTTGAAAAATGCAACCAATAGGCGGATCAGTTAAGTTCTCTCGAATGTAACAGATGTGTTTATTGGTTACATTTTTCAAGTTTTATAAAATAACTTTCATAAACCTTTTAGAGTGAAATCCCATCCTTAGATTAGTCTCACTTCTGAAATATAAAATTTCTTTTTTTTTCAGTTTATAGACTGAATATCGAGTAAAATAAACTTGTAGGTATCCGGGGAATCGCCAAAAATATTCAAGCGCTAGGGTCTTCAAACGTCTTAATCCGGCCCTGAGTGAACACCGTACGTGGATAACGTTGTTTAGTAAAAGTATTTTTTTTAAAGTTTAAAAAAATTAACAGATTAAAAATTTAAAAAATAGCAAATATTTAAAATAATATTTCAGATATTTATATTTTTAAATTTTAAAAATTTAAAAAGAAAAAAAATTAAAATTTGTAAATTAAATTTAAAAGTTATTAAAGTATGTAGTCAATTAAATATTCGTAATGAACAGAACGGCTTATAATTTTGGTCCCGTCAGTGGCCGTTGTTGGCAGGTTTTATTGTATAAAATTGTGAAATATGGACAAAAGGCAGTTAAAGTTGCTATATCTCCATCTCAGAAGGAAACGAAGGGATAGACGTATGTAGGTACGTTATATTAATGAGCAGGGACCATAATATGGTGTTTTTAAGGGTATTTATGGCAAATAATTAAAAAAAATTCCGTGAAAAATCACCTTCAAAAAGTAGCCAAAGATGCGGACGAATTCGCTCCGCATCCGCATCGTGTGAATAGCTCCGAATAAACCTATTGTCAAAACTTCTATGTGCGGGAGAACGCCCGCATCTTTAGTGCTCGTGTGAAAGGGTATGCGGACCCGCGTCCGCTCCTTGTGAAAGGGCCTTAGGACCAAGCATACACTCAGAACACACATTCTATCCATGTGCCGATTAGTTAGAAATTCCATAGAGGAATGTGTACGAGGTGCATGTTCAGTTTAGTAGCATCAATCTGGAATGTTTCTGATGAATGTGGATTGAACTTTTTAAAGGGCATCCAGGTTGCCATTTTGCTTGACAAATATATCTCGGAATGACTGCAGATCTCTTATGACCAAAGTATACAAATATGATTATTCATACATTTTTGATCATTTTTTTTTCGGTTATTTTCTGCACACGAGGGCTAATTAGACCGGGACCTACAATTTATTGCCGATTCCAAATGGCACGCTTGTGTTTTTTACTCATCGAGAGGTTGGTGCGCTAACCCCTCGATGGGGGACTCCCTGCAGTTGCAATGTTTTCTGTGGTTCATGTCGCCGTTTTGGGTTGTACCCGTGTCAGAAAAGTTTTCATGACAAGCACGAACCGGTGTTGAACTCGCGACACCTCTAAACATCCGTCGGTACTTCAGGAGAGTCTCTTATCGCGCCCTACATTTTTGAACCGAACTAGTTCCCCCCAGTATAAAATCCTTAAACACGATTTCGGTATTGATAAATATTTATCGTCCCATAAAAACCTAATTTCAAATTAATGTACAGTTACGGCTAGGGGGGGGGGGAAGAGAGATTTTTGACAGAATCTACATCGGACTATTTTTCCCATCAATGCCATGTACGTTTCGTAATGAAAATGCTCTGGAAACTTATCTTCCTTCTGATTGTCGATCTTATGACTTCTACAGATAATATTTTGGTTTAAATCGGGCGCGGTAGCCCAGGTCGATAAGACACTCGCCTAAAGTACCAAAGGATATTTAGAGGTGTCGCGAGTTCGATACCCGGTTCGTCCTTGTCAGAAAACTTTCCTGACACAGGGTTTATGGCGAGGGGCTAACTCTATAAATCAGAAGGACAACTCCATGCCAGGTTATTAAATTATTTAATCAAACTTAAATGAACAAAACAACTATTGACATCGGACGTTAAATGAATTGTAAGCGAGTGAACACAAAAATACAGCGACTCTTCTGATCAATTATTGCACTTGTAGCGCCATCTCATTAGCATGTGTATACGCCACATACTCCCCTCTCAGTGTACCAGAGGTACGCGAAACGAACTTTTCTACCGCTTCGCGTATGGTACTCCGGAGTATTTGCACTGGCCTCAGCTTTATGGTCGGATGGAACAGAGACGGCAGGCGATACCGTTGGTACCGGGTTTCGGACCAGAGGAACTCTATTCGTGCAAAACGGCACCCATAGCGTAATCACTGCAGTCAGTGACGAGGGCTAATTTAGCATCCTGAGAAGGGTGGTGCACAGCGTTTGCCATAGCTTTTTTCGAGTCCTCAAAGCTCTCGGACGCAATGGATGTCCATTCCAAGAGAGTTTTGTCCTTTTTACTCCTGGAGCCCACCAGAAAAGCATCTAGGGGTGCAAGAATTTTTGCAATGTTTGGGACAAACCTGCGGTAAAAATTTACCAATCCCAAGTATTGCCTCATTTCGGTTACCGTATTGGGCTTCGGGAAATCTAAAATAGCTTGGACCCGCTCCTTGGAAGGCTTACATCCGTCCTTGTTTTATAGTATGATCAAGAAAATCAAGCTCACCCATTCCAAATTTACACTTATCGTGACCCCATAATCACGGAAACGTTTAAAAACAGTTTCTAAATGCGCTTTATGGTGTTCGATCGATTCACTGGCGATCAGGACATCATCGATGTATGCGAATACAAAATTTAAATTTCTCAGAACCTCGTGTATAAACCTCTGAAACGTTTGTGCCGCGCCACACAATCCAAAATTTAAATAACAGAACTCAAATAACCCAAACGGGGGTTAAGATTGCCGTTGTCGGGATGTCGGAAGGATTTGTGGGTATCTGATGGAAAGCCCTGACAAGATCTATTTTAGAAAAAATAGTCTTTCCATTCAAGCACTGAGCAAAATCCTGCAAATACGGTACTGGATATTTGTCTGGGCGAGTAACGCGATTGAGCGCATGGTAATTGCCCGTGGGACGCCAGTCTATCGCCTTTAGGCACCATATGCGACGAACTAGCCCAGTTGCTTTTCGAGGGTCTACACAGATACCCTTTTCGAACATATACTGGAATTCCCGTTTGGCATCCACGAGCTGGGCGGGATGCATGCGACGCGCACGAGCAGTAACAGGAGGTCCTGAAGTGGGTATATAATGCACTGTATTGTGTAAAGGATTTTTCCCTGGTTTCATATTCAATTTTGTAATGTCCTGATAATTCCCCAGAATATCATGGAACTGAGTATTTCCAGAAACCATTTTTATGGCCGGTACATCAACGGAACTATTTACGAAACCCTGATTGGAAGTTCTGCCAATATGGTCAACTAACACATGACGTTTGACATCGACAATCAAATTAAATTTTTCAAGAAAATCGACACCAATTATGGGTCTATCAACCTCTGCTATGATAAAAGGAAATTGAAATTTACGGTGCAGACCGAAATCTAACAATCAATTTAGTACCGAACGTTTTAATTTTTGTGGAATTAGAGGCAGAGAGTACAAATTTAGTTGGGCTTTTATACTTGGGAAATAATGAAGTGGGCAAACAACTAACGTCCGATCCAGTATCAATTAAATAACGCAATTTTGTTCTTTTATCAGTAACGAAAATTCTGCGACTTTGAATGTCTGACACAACAGGCTGCGTCGCCTCAACCCGCTGCGTTACAAGTTTTTTTTGGAACGAACACGATTGCCTACATTTAAAAGCCTTTACACCAAACTTACGATAAAAACAAAATTGATTTTTCCCTTTTATCGTCACATCGCGAACGACTTCTCGATCTGCTTTGACGCTTATATCGTTCGTTCAGTTTACCAGACAAAATCTGCACCTGCCTTGATAATTCATCGATTTTATTTTTCAATGTGGTGATTTCCCCATTTTCAGATTTAGCTGAGGTAGAGAAGTGAACATTTCCAATATCTGTATATCCCAGGGGGATATACAGGATCTCACAGATCTTATCTGCCATTAAAAGCTAGCCGATTCAAATCAACATCGCTTATACTCAAGATTGCCTGAACTTGAGTGGGCAGGCGATTTAACCAAAGGCTTTTTAAAAAACCATCGTACATTCGCCCCGCACTAAACTCGCGCATTTCACGTAATAGGGCCGATGGTCTTCGATCGGCGAGCTCGAGATCCTGTAACAGGGCCTTGATTTTTCGGGTCTCGGAACACTCGAATTCCTGAATTAACCTTTCCTTTAAACAATCGTATGGTTTGTCCCTAGGTGGGTGCTCCACTATAT
This sequence comes from Pholcus phalangioides, assembly GCF_987345545.1. NCBI lineage: Eukaryota > Metazoa > Arthropoda > Arachnida > Araneae > Pholcidae > Pholcus > Pholcus phalangioides. The sequence continues at coordinate 14,175,911 of NW_028301601.1, read as the reverse complement.
CGGCACACCGCCTCAGTGTTTCAGAATCAAGCGAGGCCACCAATGTGTGAAACATGGTTATCTGAGTAGTTATACCAGAAATCACAAAATTAGAATCCAACTGGACAAAATACAATCTAGCATTATCTGTCCAGAATGGTGGAATCCGCATGGCCACCCTCGATATCTGTCCATCGCGGGGATATCCTCATTATTAAGCGGCATGTTAAAAAATATGTATATATGTGTGTAAAAAAAAAAAAGGGGGTATACATACAGACTAAAAGCTAATTTTCATTAAAATTGATCTTTGGGGCACCAAGGCATTTCGACAATTAGATTGGACGAAGACCAACGTGTCGCAAAGTTCCAAAAAGCGAGGATGATCAGAGATGACCACGCAAACAGGCATTACCGGAAGAAGCCATCAAGGGGAGACCAGGTCGTTGCACACCGGAAAACTGCACTACGAGGATAAGTCAGCGACGACCGTACGAGTGCCAAAATGCGACAAGCCAGGAAAGCCGCACTGCAAGAATGATCGGCGATGAACAATCGGCAGGAACAATCATGCTATAATCGAGCAAGTGCAGAGAATCCGAATACCAGGGAATCCGCATTACCGACACAGTCGGCACCAATCATAGCCACTATGATCACCTGGCAGGAATTTAAGCGTGAACTATTAGGGTCACCAGTTATGGCGAGGGGACAACTCCATGCCAGGTTATTAAATTATTTAATCAAACTTATATGAACAAAGCAACAACTCTTTACATCGGACGTTAAATGAATTGTAAGCGAGTGAACACAAAAATACAGCTCTTTTATCAGCGACTCTTCCGATAAATTATTGCACTTGTAGCGCCATCTGTGTAATGTGTGCTGCTGGTCCATGTACTTGATAGAGTAAGAGCATACATTATGTGAATACGGAGAATGTTGTGAGATTTTGCTTTCCAGAATGTGCATTTCACGAATCCCACAAGCAAGTAATTTAGATTTTCTTTCGTTTTTTTGAAACTACTTGCAAAGAACGATATCCATCTCTTTCACAATTTACAAATAAAAAAAAATATATATATACATATACTTTTTGAATTTTTCATACGAAACTTGTAACTCAACAAAATACTAAAGAAACTACTCAAAGGAAATTAAATTTCACTAAAAAAGGCGAGAAAAAGATACACTTTCTAATTATAAAAGCCTTCGACGACGAAGAATGTCTTCGTCTGAACACGTACGGAGGAGACGATATGTATATCTCTCGTTGTATATATTTCTCGGATAAAAAAAAACTTCCAAGACACAAGGTTTTAATTTACTCTCGGAGCCCCGTTTCACAGCCATGTTAACTAAAGTGCGTAGCAGATGCGAGAGGGGGGGGGGGTGTTTTAATTCATTATATTTCGAGAAACTTGTAATGTTTTCCGCTCGAACTATCTTCAAGAGCGAAATTGCAAAACTCTATAAACAAGAAAACTTTTAATGGAAGGTGGGGGGGGGGGGAGAGAATATAAAACATGGATTGTTTTTATTCTCCTTGAGTCTCTTAAAATAGTTGTGTAATCAGGGGTTTCCTCGAAACTCTCTCTCTCTCTCTCTGCGAGAAAGTCATGTGCTATGGAACTATTTTGATTCGCAAATCTTTTCGGATTGTAATGATAATATTTTGGAAGAGGCTTTCGAGAATTTCAATTCAAACATCTCTGTAATGTCATTTCGGGCACGTATGCGATACTTACACATTATTATAAGACAATATAATTGCATTTCATTTTCCCTTGGGGTTGTGTTCGATTGCTATTGTATACAGGGTGAACGCGCGACCTGTGTTGCCAAACGAAAAGGGGGGGGTAATAGACGAGCCCAAGTGAAACATTTTGAGTTATGGTGGATAATCGATTATGGATAGGCTGACCATATTTCATCGAGAGAAATATGGGAAATTGGTATTCCAAATACGGGAAAATACGGGACATTGCCAATTATCGCCAAAACTAAACAAAGTTGTCAAATATTTTTGAAATTCAGGAAAAATCACAATGGCGGGAAATGAACTATTACTGAAAATTGCAGTGGATTAAAATGAATTCCACGGAAAAAAAAACGTTCACCGAGACAAATGTGGGAGATTAATATTCTCATATTAGTTGTAATTATCATAAAATAATGAGTTGAAGAATAATGTCAATCTTTGACTTCAATAAAGAATAAAAATTCAAGTAGGCTTCGTGTAAAATACGGAAAAAACCGGGACACTTTTGCCAAAAAGTCGGGACGGCCAAAAAAAAACAGAAAATACAGGGACTGTCCCGGGAAATACGGGACGTATGGTCACCCTAATTATGGAAGAATAATTCGTAAAGTCTAAAAGTACACAAATTTGGAAAGAACAGAAAACATTCCTATGAAGTGACACTGATATCATTGAAATATCTGGATTTCATATCGAGCTACAAGCGCTGAAAGATTGGCACGGTTGAAAATCGAATTGTCGCCAAACTTTTTTTATCTCCAATTCCGGAATCACCTTTCTAGCTAGAATCGGTGGAATTTACAAAAAAAGTTGTCTACTGCAACAGCTTTCGAAAGCGCCTAGAGAGCGGACCGAGTATGACTTGGCTCTGTCGCTTAAGCGATTTCAGCTCATTGCCCAGGAGGATGCGGTCGTGCCGGAGAAACTTCTGAAAGACAAAGAGGGAGATTGGGAGGGAAGGGGGGCTCCTTCGTAAAGTACAATATACATTCGTTAATCGTTAGACATTGTGTAATTCGTTATACGTGCAATCGTTGTGACAATATACATACAATTGTTACGACAATACCTTCATTCGAGATTCAGAAATATGTAAATGCAAAATTACAAAATGAAAAATCGGGAGTCCTATAACGGGACCCAGATGAGGGGGGGGGGGGGCTAACTTATGTCGTTAGTGACTCTGCGTAATTTCCGTGAGTGCAGATCCGTTGTGTGTGGGCAAGTCATTGTTGTGTTAGTCCCAATCTGACCGCATCCGCACTTGCCATTCGTCACCACTTTGAAACGAAGCCTGAAACGGTGTTCTAGTTCAAGAGAAATTCAGCCTTTTGTTACAAATCACTGGAATCAGAGATTTTCGAAGTAGATACCTTATAGATATTGGCAATAACTCGATTCCCTCACTTCGTCAATTTCTCAGCGCTTATAACTCACCATTAAATCCAAATATCCTGATAGAGGTGGTACAGCATCTCCTAAAGATAGAAGGCCTCCGCAGTCTGCTTGTGACGTCAGTAAGTAGTCCATTTTCCCACAGAATATTCAGGGGGAAAAAATTCCCTGCTCGTGCCAGTATCATGGTTGTGAGGAAAAGAAATGATCGGGCTCAGAATTGGCGATTTCTATGACCCACATCCAATCACCATGGGGTATTTGTGAGCCAATCAGGAAGATTCTACGCCAGAATAAGAAGAAAAGAAATAGGATGCCGTGTTTCAGTGTGGCAAACTTGCTAGGTAGTCTGAATGACGTTTATGGCAAACAGTGCAGAGGCCTTCTATCTCTAGGAGGTGCTGGGTGGTATAGGACTTTTTCTGCAATATCAAATCGTCGCTAGAATCTGAAACTGACAAATCCGAATTTTCGTCGAATATCTACTTCTACAAAAGCTTATTTGAGTGATGCGTTGCAAACATAAAACTAAATTTCTCCCGAATAAAAACACTGGTATGGTTCATTGTACGCTTTTTCAAAAACTGGTAAAATGAACACGTTTTTATTCAATTTGACCCATTGTAGCTAGAAGAGTGCTTGAGATATTGGTGATTAAAAATTTTGGTGACAATCTAATTTTGAACTTCGCCAACATTTCAGCGCTTGTTGCTCGCAATCAAATCCAGATATTCTCATGACGATGATGTCACGGGGAGATCGGCTCGCATTCAATTGATGGCATCCGCATTCAGTCTGCCAGAATCCATAAAGAAATGTTTACGGCGTGCCTGTATGGCATAGTGAAAGATTAGCAGTAGTCTGCCAAAATTCAAGAATTATACACGTGAGACAGAGATCAGCATGGGTGTCTAAATTGAAGGTGGGGGTCCATGTCTTTCTCCACGAAACGAATAAGCTGCTAGAATCTGGGATCTGCACGATGAGTTCTCGCTGGATACACCGGCAAATTTTTGCATTCATCAATGTTTTCTGGTCGACCAAAATTCCATCTTAAAATTCCATTTTGGTGCTATCCCCGAGAACGGTCGACGGTGTTTCAAAAGGAGAGTTTTGAAGAGCCGAGTGCGGTGGATTATTTGGTTCCTCGATAACAACTTACACCGCATACATACTAAGAAGGCTGTCGGTGCGCGTCTACGCAGTAGGAACGATGACGAATTCAAGCCGACAAGAGCCCCAGGGATTGATCTTAAGAGGAAATATGATCTTCGACCACGTCGGCGTCCTTATATGTAACCGATAAATGGAAAATCCAAGCAAGTTCACCTGTAAGGAGGAGATAAATTAAGTCATTGATGGCAAGTACGAATTAAGTGTGATTTACTCGGCTATAATGAATTGTGCTGATTTTAGTTCACCCGGTAACGACTTGCGGCTTAGACGACGACTATCTGCGACTAATTCACCGTGATTCGAAATTTTATATTCCAAGATTATCATGCAATCATTCGATCAATTGGACGATTGCTAGATTCTTATGGGATGGACGGCTATACACCACCATCTTTTATAATCCCGTTTATAATTTTGATTGCCGGTTGGTGTTGATTGTTTAGATTTTATTTATCTGTTATATGATATCAGGTTGACGATCATTTTTTATGTAATTTTTTTTTTTTGTTGGCTTCGTCTGAGGAGGTCATGTTACATTGTTTTTAATGAAAACTTTCCGGTTACGTCCCCCCCCCCCCATCCTTCGGGAACGCTTCGAGATGGGAAGCGGGGTGTGTCCAGTCTTCAAAGGTCGACCAGAATGGATGACAGATGGCAGCACGAACATGAAGCAAGCGCAACTCGACAACATAAACACGTTAGGACCACGCATGCAGAATACACATTCAGGCATGTGTGCCAATTCGTTAGAAATTCCGTAGAGGAATGTGTAAGAGGTGAATGTACGGTGAAGTTGTGGTCAACCAAAATGAAAGGCTCATGCCAGCAGGCAGCTTGCAAAACACTTATATCATGAACTTTTATTTTTTTAAATATTAATCTCACACTATAAGAGCACAAAACAGGACTTGAATTGCACCTTTACAAAGTATATTTGTCTCTCTCCTACACTTTAAGTCTTTATTTTGACAGTTTTCAGGTAAAATTCAGGTAGGCAGCAAGCATAGTGAAATACGGGAAATTTCTGGAATAGGCTTTGACACGGACAGTTTTTGCCTCCTCCGAAGTTATTTTGCGGAAATGATGGACGTGGGAGATTCTATCTCGTTGGGAAAATGTTGTTCCATAAATCTTACACCACCAGATAAAAGAACATCGGTTATAAATCAGAACCCCCCCCCCCCTGAAAAGTATTAGGCTTAACCAACCAGTGATCAGACATCAAAATGCCGTACAACAAACAGGGTGAAAAACACAAATGCATTAAATTCATTTAAACGATACTACAATTATGAGACACTGCGCTCTAGCGTAAGAAAGGCTAAAAATCGTATAAAGTAACCTTTTTAAATTTAATGTACCATGAAGGTGTAATGGAGCGAAAGAGAGATTGCGAAATAAATCAACACGAACACACACACAGCTTTAACACAGATTATTTTTATACCGCATGTGTAGTGTATATGTTACCTGCCGAAGCCCGAAATTGTTACGGTGCCGGCCACTTCGCGAATTGGCCAATTTCGTTAACTATTGGCCCAGCCAATGCCCGAAATGGGTGGCCAGTGTTCCGTGGCCAAAGTCCATAACAAAAGGCATCATTCGGGAGCATTGTCAAATTGGCGAATTTTTTCATGGGAATTATGCCCACGTTAGTTATGGCAACCCATCAAACCCCAGTCACGAAGTAACTGGTATTACTCAGCGGTAATCATTTCTTTTTTTTCTTCCAAAATTTGGCAAAAAAACTATGTTTATATGTAAGTATTTTTTACTTTCCTCCTCTCAAATTTCATTTTTTTGCTTTACAGTATATGGACATCAATCACAAGTTTGCGATTAAAAAAAAGGATTTGTCTCCTACCGGTCCGTCCTACATCAGTACATTGAGCTTTGGCCAGGATGATCTCCGTCCACATCGCGAAATGGCAAAAGTTCGAATCTTTTCTGCAATTCGGACTTTGACCAATACGATTGCCCAATCCTCGAAGTGACCGACCACGTCACGAATTGGTCACATTTCGGACTTTGGCAGTAACGTATATACAGCGTGTCCAGAAAGTCCTTACCCATGCCTTTTTCTCCTCAACCGTCAATCTTCGACAAAACTTCCGAATACAAAAATGTTTTAAATGATGTAAATATTCATTTTATGACACATTTAAGTAAACACTAATTTCCTTCCTTCAAAAAAAAAAATGCAAAATCCAACTTTCCATATGCTTTCCTAGACCCTATACCATAGTTTCCCAACCTTTTTTGTTCCATCGCCCCCTGCTCCAGAAATTCTTTCGTCCCATCGCCCCCCAACGCAATCGAACCCATAGGATCCTATGTTATACCCGTAGCTTCTACCGCCCCCCTGGAACATTCCATCGCCCCCCAGGGGGCGTTAACGCCCACGTTGGGAATCACTGCCCTATACTTATGTTAAAAATAGTTTGTCCTTTCTCGGAAATACGTAAAACGAAACAAGTTTCATTGCCGTATGAAAAATACCGAGAATAAAATTTCAAAGTTTGACCGGAGGATAAAGGCTGAAAACTTGGAACAGCAAAATCGTTAAATCTGTACAGGGCGTCCATAATTAAAAGACCCTATTTTAAAATAGCCTACGGGGGAAACTAGTCATCAGATAAGTATGAAATTTCTTGGAGGACTTCATGAAGTGGGGATGGGAATTTGTTTCAGGGGCGAAAAATTAGTTGCACATGTCGTCACCAGAGAGTGTTTCACTTTGAATATACCTGTAATAAACACGTAAATTTATGTGACGTCACGCAGCAGCTGTTATAAAACCCAGAAACATTCGCGGAGATCTTGTTTCTCAATGTGTTTGCTGCTCACAATGACGATTAAGTTTACGAAATCGCGCTTTCTTGGTCAAATTGTTTTACCAAAACGGAAATTCCGCAGTAACTGCTCTACGGAAATATCGGACTTGGAAGAAGATTCGAAAACGTCCGATGAATGTTAAAAACCTTCGGAGTACGATAACGAAATCTGAAACCACAGGATCGTTGGCTCTCTCTCTCTGTTCGTGCTGGAAGAAAACCCTTTTCTGTAGACGCAGTACAGGAGGTTTCGCTTCAGGTGGAAGAGCTTAAAATTCTAGTGTCAGGCGTGTAGCACAGGCGTTGGATAAGCCACGTTCAACTGTCCATAAGATCATGAGGAATATCCTCCGATGTTATCCGTATAACCTTTCACTTGTGCAGCGGCTGCTTCCACATAATTATGACGCTCGACTCCGGTTCGCACTGCAGTTTCTCGTTGAGGTCGATTCGGAATGGCCTTGGAATATCCTCTGGACAGACGAACCGCATTTTCACTTGGATGGTGCAGTCAATACTCACAACTGCCGAATTCGGGAACCAGAAGATCCGCACGCTATCTTAGAGGTTCCATTGCATTCACCAAGAGTGGTGAATGTGGTGCGGATTTACTGTATCATTTATTCTCGGTCCCTACGTCTACGAGGAGTTACGTTCTACAGGTCCAGTGACATGACGGACTTGCATCGCGATGATCCGGGTTCGAACCCCACCGTCACCGCAGTGGTGGTCGGCTGTGTGAAGTTGGTTTTCTGTGGTTCTCAACTTCGAGGCGCAAATGCGAGCGGATCTCCCCATTAAAAAGTCGCTACACCGACAGCAACAGGCCTACAACGATCAATTATTCAATCATTACACTTCACTCACAGTTAGAAAAACTGGTGCCAGGTGGCAGCACTACACATAACAAGCATTACACAGAAAAAAAACTTCACGTCAGGTTTCACTACACGTGCACGCACATTCCCGCATGTACCAATTCGTTAGAGGTTCCGCAGAGGAATATGGACGAGATGCAATGTGTGGTTTAGTAAATACTAAGGTCCAGTGACATATTTGATCACCGGGAAGCGATATGCATTGGGGGTTATTGAAGTATTACGTCAGCATCGGGGGGGGGGGTTCGGATTTTCTGACTTTTGATGACAGGGGGGGGGGAGGGGGTTTGAAGGTTGCTTACGTCTTCAACCACCCTTTTTTGAAGATATGAAATATTTTAAGCTGCTGACGAAATTTTGCTGATTGGGGGGGGGGGGTTGAAAATGGCTGAAAATCTGCTTACGTAATACTTGAATGGCCCCATTGCTGTTACAGAATGAAATTGTTCAGGCTCTGCAAGCACGTCGTTGCCTTGCAGACACAATCTTTATGGAAGACGGAGCTCCTCCACACATTCCAGCATGTGTTGAGAATGTTCTTAAAACACATTTTACAGAAGAACGTATCATCAGCCGGCACTTCCCTAATCTATGCCCCCCCCCCCCCCGATCCCCGGACCTTAATCCATGCGAGTTTTGACTTTGGGGCTATCTGAAACGTCTGGTAAGTCGTCATGAATGAATGAATGATGGTAAGTCGTCACAATCCAAGAACTTTACCTGACCTTAAAGGCAGCATTTCACGCCACGTGCTGAACATTTCCCCGCACACACTTCGGTCAGTTGTGGAACATGCCATATTGCGATTTCACATGTTTTCTGAAAACTATGGCCATCATGTGGAACATGTTTTGTTGCAGTAACAATTGTAAATTGTTTAACAATTCTTAAAATTGTAAACATTTGTGCCTAAATGTGTCATTTCTAAATAAAACGTCCCTTTGAGCGACACGTGCAACTAATTTCCACCCCCCCCCCTAAAGAAATCCCCATCACTTCATGAAGGCCTCCACAAAACTTCCACAATTTTCTGATGACTAGTTTCGCCTGTAGGCCACTTTAAAATAGGGCCTTTTTAATTATGGGCGGCCTGTACTTTATTAAATAATGAGGTATAGATTTCAAAGTGATTTCTGATCTTGGTGTATTGAGTTGCAAACATAAAGATAAATTTCTCCTGAATCAGAGCGCTGATATGGTTCATTATACGCTCTTTCAAAAACTGGCAAAATGAACAAGTTTCTGGTAAAGTTGACCCATTGTAGCTAGAAGAGTGTTCGAGAAATTGGCGATTAAAATTTTTGGTGACAATCCAATTTTGAACTTCGCCAACATTTCAGCGGTTATCACTCGCCATCAAATCCAGATATTCTCATGACAATGATGTCACTGAATATCCAATTGCTTTGAAAAGTAGTCTTGCCAATTATTAGCTTGCTATTAATTATAGTTTATTAATTTTGTTCGTTAATTTTTCCATAAAAGATATATATATAATAAAATTAGAAAAAATTCTACTTTTTAACGAATAATCAACGAGTAACACGAGATTAAAGGGGGAAAAGAAATCAACCTGCAATTATTGCAATTTATGTCTTGTGCACGGAAACCTGAAGTAACAGTAAAATACGTGGACCACAAGCACCAAAAAATACAAAAACTAAAAATTTCGGAATTGGGATACCTCGCTCAGTTTTCGCCTTACGCTGATGGAGCTCATTTTGTTTTTGTTATTATTTCAAGGAGTAGCTGCTTCTAAATTTGTTTACAGGGCCTGGAAAACGTATAAAAAAATTATGTCATTTTAAATAAATTAATTGGTTTTTTTTTCCCCTCTCTATGATCAACGGTTGAGAAGAAAAAAAGGCCCGAGTATAACGACTTTTATAATAATCCTTATTAGTAGCGATCGATATCTGAGTATATGTCCTTAATTAAACCGATTTTCAAATAAGAGAAAGTTTGCATCATTACCGATGTATTAAAATACCCAGGAAATATGTGTTCGCGTGCATATAACTATCTGACGAGAGAGAGAGAGAAATGAAGTTGTTATGAAAGAGCTCCCTTGAAAAGGCTGATTCCACTGGTTAATTTCAATGCAAATCCATCGGATCTAATATTCTCTATCACATGGGAGAAAAGGCAACGAAAACCTTTAATTAATCAGCAGCCGTTAAGCGATGTTGTTTTCTCGGTTCATTATACGCGATTACCGCTCGGTATAACACCATACGTACCCATCTTTAACTAAAACAATAACAACAATATAACGTTGTAGGAGAAGCGAATTATAAAGGGTTCGTCTCTTTTCCCCACGAACTCGAGAAATTACGCGAATCTTAATTAAAAGAGGTCATGATATTTTCTCCGTGAAGTTGATCCTGTTTTCATCTGCTCATCTTTTATTCATCCAGGAGCATCTAAATAGCAACCGTGGCCCCCTCCCGTTAAAAAAATGTTTTCATCTACTGGGATGAGTCGTAATGATTAGTCGTGTGTGAGCGGTAGTTCATATAATTGGAAAAGATCTTTCTTCTGTCGCAATGATCCAATTCTTGTTTTTCTGTACTAATTATAAGTTATAATACACTGAAGAGCCAAAAAAACTGGTTAACCTGCCTAATATCGTGTAGCCCCCCCCCCCCCCGAAGCCGCAGAAGTGCCGCAACACGACGTGGCATGGACTCGACTAATGTCTGAAGTAGTGCTGGAGGTAATTGACACCACGAATCCTGCAGGGATGTCCATAAATCCGTAGGAGTAAGAGGGGGTGGAGATCTCTTCTGAACAGCACGTTGCAAGGCATCCCAGATACGTTCAATAATGTTCATGTCTGGGGATTTAGGTGGCCAGCGGAAGTGCCTAAAGTCAGAAGAGTGTTCCTGGAGCCACTTTGGTAGCAATTCTGGACGTGTGGGGTGTCGCATTGTCCTGCTGAAACTGTCCAAGTCCGTCGGAATTCACAATGGACATGAATGGGTGCAGGTGATCAGACTAGATGCTTACGTACCTGTCAGAGTAGTATCTAGACGTATCAGGGGTCCCATATCACGCCAACTGCACACTCCCCATACCATCACAGAGCCTCCATCAGCTTGAACAGTCCCCTGTTGACACGTAGGGTCCATGGATTCATGAGGTTGTCTCCATACCCGTACACGTCCATCAGCTCGAAGCAATTGGAACCGAGACTCGTCAGACCAGGCAACGTGTTTCCAGTCCTCAGCAGTCCAATGTCGTTGTTGTCGGGCCCAGGCGTAAAGCTTTGTGTCGTGCAGTCATCAAGGGTACACGAGTGGGCCTTCGGCTCCGAAAGCCCATATCGATGATGTTTCGTTGAATGGCCCCGCATTGAAATCTGCAGCAATTTGCGGAAGGGTTGCACGTCTGTCACGTTTAATGATTCTCGTCAGTCGTCGTTGGTGTTGAAGGTGTTATTAATGTGCCATCATTATTATTATAACTAGTCGCGGAATGGCAACAGTATGGTTTTCGAATGTCGTTTCGGTGGTTATGGCAACATATGTCTAGGCCGGATGTTTATTATTAAAGTATCAGTTATGTTCTCGTTCGTAATCGATGTAGTCGCATCACTAAACATGGTGGCAGCGGTGTTGTAACTCCATTTCAGAGCAAGGAAGAAACCGAATTGCCGCTCTGAGATTCATCAAGTACCCCCAGAAAACTTCTTCATGGGGGGTCCCCGGAACTCAATTCGCTGAATTTTAGTGGAACACCACACTGGATATATCTTGGGCTACCGATGTGTTGCAAATTTTACAATGTTAAACAACAAAAATGCATCCAGGGGCGCCGAATTAGAACCTGTCAACATTTCCATGGAGCCCTGACCTGGAAGCTTGTCGGACACCACCACCCCCCCCCCCGTGAGGGGCCACGAAAATTTTTCATTTTTATCAATTTTACAACGAATAAAATCCAGGGGCTCCACATCCAGTAGCGGGAACACAATACGCAGATTTTTAGTGGGGCCCCAGACTGGCTTTATCTCGGGCTTCCGCTGTTGCAAATTCTACAACAGAAAAGAATGAGATTCATCCAGGGCCCCCAAAATGAAACCTGTAAACATGGGGCCCCGACTTGAAAAAGCCCCTTTTTCATCCCCCGGTGCGAGTGGTATGAAACATTTTCATTTGTATTCGTTTCGCCAACGAATAAAATCCAGGTCCACCCACGCAACTACCCGTGACCGAATTCCCAAATTTTATGGGGTTCCCAGACTGGATATATCTTTTGCTTCCGCTATCACAAATTTTTCAATGTTAAAGCAGCAAGAAAACAATGAGATCCATCAAGGGCCCCTGGAAATGAAAACTTTTTACTTATACGTGCAATCCCCCCCCCGGGTACCCCGACCCTGTGTGTTGGGAGCACTGCTGTTGTATGTATATTATACATACCTCTCTACATGACCCCCCCCCCAATTGCAGGGGCCACAACGATTCTTATCACTTTTTGATTTTTCACGCTATAAATTAACCACAGAGGGGGCCCCTGAAAAGCTGGTTTGGGTGCTCGCCATCTAAATTCCAGCCTAAAGACTCTGCTGTAGGATGTAGGAGCCTCTCGGTACATGCACGTAACATTGTCCCGATGGGTGAAATGGGTCCCGATATGTGCTACAGTTAAATGAATATTTGACCAAAACCGTAACCGATTTCCGTCACTCAAAAACGTAACATAAAATCGTCACTAATTTCGGTTGCTTAGAAACAGGCCCTTTTCGAGTTTGTGATTTTATATTATAGAGTAGATAATGGTTTGCCACTTTGTCAATCCTCCCAGTAATGAGGCTTTTTGAACATACATCATAATCATCATCAGCATCGCTTTGAGGATCAGGAAAAAGGGGGATCCCCATAGAAATCAGTGTTAAAATTGCCGATTTTGCTGTAGAAATGCGGAAATTTGGTGGGGTTTTGTGCCACATCAATAATTTAAAAAATTTTATTGAATTCTCAAGTTTTGAAGTATTGAGTTCGCTTAGAGATATACGAAGCCCAGGAGATTAAATATGAAGTAATCATTAGCCGGAAATACTCTTGAGTTGGATATCCATGCAATAACATTGATTTCAACTTCTTATTTATATCTTCTCAAGCATGAAAATTAATGTCTCCGTATTGTCTTTTAATATTCAACTGCATAAATTCATTAAGGTTGACATATTTTAAAACGAATTATGGGCCCGTAAAAAAGTACATCGAAAAAATTCCACAGCTTTAATTAAGCATTTTTGGAAGCTGAAACAGGCAGAGATGGATAACTTGAAGTTCAAGTGGGGGGGGGGGGGAAATCGAAATACTTAGCACACCCCCTGTAAAAAAAGAAAAAATATATATTTATTTTTACGTTTCTTTAAATCTAAATTTGTTTCTTTCATGAGTCGCGCAGGAAGTCGCCATATTGGTGAACTTAGACACGGTTTGCATGTCCCTCAAAGAAAGAGGGAGATATCACGTGATCCAAAAAAGCCTCATTGAAGAAAACCCGGGCAACAGCGGGTATTATAGCTAGTATTCAATAAAGGTAAAAATTCGACGCATACATTAGTTGCTGCAGACTATATTGGGATGTTTGGAGTATGCATTATCTCAAAAACTAAAGTGAATTCTTCAAAATCAACACCATCCAGCGACCCCAATATACCTCAAAACCATTAAAATTTCTTTGGAAACGTGAAAAACAACATTTTGCTGAGCAGCGCAATTTAATATGTTAGAAGTTTTGATCAGTTACGAATTATTAAAAAGAAATAAAACATTGATAAATTTGTAACTTCCCAAAAATCCTGCGATAGTTGGTTCTAATGGTAAAAGAGAGAGAGAGAAAAAGAATGTACCTTTACAGCGATTCGTTTTTAAAAAATAGTTTTTAATTAAACCAAACGTTTTGGTGTAAACGATGGCTCGTGAAGACAGAAAGGCAAAATGTCTAAACGGCATTTTTCGCGCCACCTGTTGCGCGTTCATTAATCATGTGCATTACAAGTTAAGAAAGACTTCTTTACCAGAGCAAAAATTATTTCTCCTCCAAGAGACTTCTAATTTTGAGCTGATGTTTTTGAGGATATGACTTTCAATCTCTTCTGATGCTGCTTAAATTTAATCATGAAATTTATATACAACTAAACTATACGGATGATAAACGGGTGATTTTCCGAGAGATATAAATGACCCTAAGGGCCCTTTCACACGGAGCGGATGCGGGTCCGGAAGAAGTTTTAACAATTGGAATATACTGCGCCTTTCAGACGAGCCGAAAAATCTCCGCACCTAGGAAATGTTCATGCGGGTCCGGACGTCGTCCGCATGTGTCAAAACCTAAGTGCGGGCTCCGCATCCGCACATAGAAGTTTTGACAATAGGTTTATTCGGAGCTATTCAGACGATGCGGATGCGGAGCGAATTCGTCCGCATCTTTGGCTATTTTTTGAAGGTGATTTTGCACGGAATTTTTTTAATTATTTGCCATAAATACCCTTAAAAACACCATGTGAGGGTCCCTGTTCATCAAATACGATGTACCCACATACGTGTATCCCTTCGTTTCCTTCTGAGATGGAGATATAGCAACTTTAACTGCCTTTTGTCCATATTTCACAATTTTATACAATAAAACCTGCCAACAAGGGCCACTGACGGGACCAAAATTATAAGCCGTTCTGTTCATTACGAATATTTAATTGACTACATACTTTAATAACTTTTAAATTTAATTTAAAAATATTAATTTTTTTCTTTTTAAATTTTTAAAATTATTTAAAAAATTATAAATATTTGAAATATTATTTTAAATATTTGTTATTTTTTTAAATATTTATTATTTTTTTAAATTTTCAATCTTTTAATTTTTTCAAACTTAAAAAAAAAATACTTTTATTAAACAACGTTGTCCACGTACGGTGTTCACTCAGGGCCGGATTAAGACGTTTGAAGACCCTAGCACTTGAATATTTTTGGTGGTTCCCCCGATACCTACAAGTTTACTTTACTCGATATTCAGTCTATAAACTTAAAAAATGAAATTTTATATTTCAGAAATGACTAATCTAAGGATGGGATTTCACTATAAAAGGTTTATGAAAGTTATTTTATAAAACTTGAAAAAAGCAACTAATAAATTTATCGGTTGCATTTGCTCTAATGCAACCGATAAATTTATTAGTTGCTTTTTTTTAAATAATTGTTATAAAATTTTTATAGTGTAATCCGGCCGGGATTATACTATAAAGTTTTATAAAAGTTGAAAAATTCAACCAATAGGCGCATCGGTTGCATTCAAGAAAATGCAACCGGTGCACACACACATTTTGTATTCAAAAAATTCAACTAATAAGATAATATTGGTTGAATTTTTCACGTTTTATCAAAGAGCTTTTACAAAACTTTTATAGTGTAATCCCGGCCTAAGGCTGGTATTACACTATAAAACTTGAAAAATGTAACCAATAAACATATCTGTTACATTCGAGCGAACTTAACTGATCGGCCTATCGGTTGCATTTTTCAAGTTTTATAAACTAACTTTTATAAAACTTTTATACTGTAATCCCGGCCTAAGACAGAATTGTGATGTGAATATTTCTAAGCACAGACATTTTGAACGTTCCCACCCCTCCCCTTTTTTTGTACTTGCAAATTCTTTGATATCTCCTGAATTTTTTTTTTAGGAACATATTAGTTTTGGATGTTTTTGGAATTTTTCTTTCATATTTTTCCGGAAAGACGGATTTTTTTTTTCAAAATGTTTTGAAAATATTTGAAGACATTTTCTCCCATCGACTACTTGTGAGGATCGGAATTAAGACATCTTTATTCCCATATTCTATGTGGCTCTAGACTAAACCACCAAAGAATGCCTCTAGGCTGCCTATGGCCACTGAATCAGGGGTGAAGGAGAAAAATAATTACAAAAATTGCGAAAAAATAGTTTTTATGCACGAATTTCAACCTAAAGATGCGGGCGAAACACCCGCATCTTCAGTGCTCGTGTGAAAGGGTATGCGGACCCGCTTCCGCATCCGCTCCGTGTGAAAGGGGCCTAAAGTGAATTAGGGCCGACATTGATGTTTTTCTGTCCTGTGACGAAATGAAACCGTTTTACTTTTCTATTTGTTTGTTTTATATTGCTACTTCTTATAGTTTTTTACTGTTTCTACCGTTACGTTTTTCTACTTGTTTCCGTTTTTGTTTGTTTGTTTTCCGATCTCACTTGGTTCTATTTGTATACAATTTTTAGTTTACTTTTCTATTATTTTTACTACTTTTTTCTGTTTTCTTTGTGGTTTTACTTCTTGTTCATACATTTTATCGGTTTAACTACTACTTGGTTCTACTTTTCGTTTGTTTCACTACTACTTGAGGTCCAAAACAACGGAAGGAGTGGGAGCAGCTTACAGCATATTCAGCGACAACGAAGAGATGGATTACTGGATCTCAAAACTTCACGATCGGAATACAGTATTCCAAGCTGAAATGCTGGCCATCAAGAAAGCTGTAGAAGTGGCAACAATATTTTCGGATAATACCATAATAAAAACAGACAGCCTGTCCCCTTTGAAAGCTCTCAAAGACCCACTCACAACAAATCCAATGGCCCGTGAAGTCCGTAAGCTACTTATTCAAAACAACAAAATACATTTGTGCTGGATTAAAGCTCATAACGAAGATCCAGGAAATGAGAGGGCTGACTTCCTCGCAAAGCTGGCCGCCAAGGAAGGAATCCCCTATACCCTACCGATCTCTCGATCAGTATACAAAAGAAAGTGGATGCAAGAATCATTGCGTCACTGGCAAGAAAGATGAGACACTGAATGTACAGGGCGTAAGATTCATGAAATTCTACCCAAAGTCAGTATACACCACTTGCCATGGCCCAGAAACATCATCTTTTCACCGAACACGGGCCGTTCCCGGCCTATCTGGCAAGATTCAAAATAGTAGCCTCTGCGAAAAAGAGGGAAACAATTTTCATTTCATCTCAGAGTGTCCCAAGACCAAACAATTCCATTTTAAATTACCAGGCCGAGACAAGCTGACACTCTAGAAACGACGCATTATCAAAAGTCCGATGAATCCGAATCGCATAATAAAACTTGTGAAACATCTTGAAACATGCAAAACTGAATTCAGACGTCCAATTAACCGGACTGACGATTCCGACGACTCCGAATATACTGTTTCAGAACCAAGACGAAAAATTCCTAGCCAGCATCCCATGATCACAAGACTCAGGAGTAAAGAAACATCAATCCAGGCAGCCCTTCCTCCCTCGAAGATGCCCTCTACATCCCAATTACAGCATTCAGATGTGAATGTGCGTGGTCGATCAGTGTAAATTAGCGTGTGCTTAATCTTTTTTCTTTGGTATATGTATTTTATTTATATTTTTTTCATTTTTCTCTTTTGTAAATCCTGATTGTATCGTTCTCAATGTTCCCTGATTTATTGTTTCCATAGAATGTATATAATAGTGCATAACTATTATATACATTATATAGTATAATATAAACATTATATACACTGCTCAAAACAATTAGGGGAGCACATGGTTTTAACAAAATTACGCAAAGATGTATACCGATACGTAACATAAAATGAATCATCCATAATTTAAAGCCTAGCAGGAAACGGAAGAAATCAAAGTTCATGACGTCAAAAAGTAGATAAGGGCAGAAATCGGGATGTTGCAGAAACGTCTGTTTTACTGCCGTAACTGTGAAATTCGATTGCGCAGTATTTTTTTTTTTTTTGACACAAGGTGACTTGAGGATGTCTCAACAACGTGATTTACCGGAATCCATGGCATGGCGTGTTATATTCAGACTGGAATCCGGGCAAACACAATGTAGTGTCGCGGACGCTGTTGGAGTCGCCAGAAGTGTTGCAAGGCTGTGGAATCGATTCCAAGAAACAGGAAATGTTAGACGTCGACCAGGGCAAGGTCGGCCACGCGCCACTACAGCAACTGATGACCGGTATATACGGTTAACAGCCCGTCGAAACAGAACAGAGAATGCTACGCAGCTGCAAAGACGGTTGCTCTTGGCAACAGGACGAAGGGTGTCCAGCCAAACAGTACGTAATCGGCTTCATAAGGGAGGGCTCTATGCACGTAGGCCAATGGTCTGCATTCCGTTGACCCCACGCCACCGTGTGGCCCGGAGAAGATGGGCTGCTGAACATCGAGATTGGGAGCAACATGATTGGAGCCAAGTGCTGTTTACAGACGAGTCCCGATTCAGTCTGGAGTTGACACCTGACGTGTTCTGGTATGGAGGGACAGGGGCACTCGAAATAACCCCGCATTCGTTCGTGAAAGGTCGTTCGGAATGGCACTTTGACGGCCATAAGGTATGCAGACGAGATGCTGCGACCTCATGTCATCCCTTACGCTGGAGCCATTGGAGATTCCTTTGTTTTCCAGGATGATAATGCCCGACCGCATAGAGCTCGTCTGGTGGAGAACATGCTTGAAGCTGAAACAATACAGCGTATGGAATGGCCAGCGTGTTCTCCTGACCTGAATCCAATCAAGCATGGGACGACGCATTGCTGCGCGACCAAGGCCGCCTGTTACTGTCCGAGACTTGCAGATTGCACTTCTTGAGGAGTGGAACAGTATTCCCCAAATTCTGATCGATAACCTCATCGCATCCATGGCAAACAGGTGTGCAGCAGTCTTAGCTGTTCGAGGAGACCACACGCCCTATTAAAACTCATGCATCATGTCTAAACAGTACTTTTTTTTTTTTTACCGTTTACATGTAACCAAATTGTTGCCCTAAATCATCTTTTCATGTTTTTTCCATATTTTCAAAGAATTAAAGCTTAATTCCAAATTTTTTTTACGTCTTTTTTCTGTATTGCGGATTGATACGCATTGTATGCCAATACGTGGCTGTCTCGCACGGTTTTCTTCAGTTTTTTGCTTGCTCCCCTAATTGTTTTGAGCAGTGTAGTATAATATAAACATTTACTACACATAATAAAGTAAAGCGGGATTATAACAAACGTGCGTACGGTATGACGGCCAAATAGCAACTGACAAATAGTCCACATTACCGCATGAGGGTGCTGAGAGCAATACGGAAATTGCATTCCATAGCATCAACAGAATGCCCCGTATTTTTAGTAATATTGCCGTGTTTTCGGTCGTTCTCACTTTTTTTTAATATACTTTTCCAGTTCTATTTTTTTTTTAACGAAGCATAATTGAATTCGCAATCTCTACTGAAATTATAAATGGAGATAATTTTTATCACTTGTAAATTATATTACGATAATTACGTATAAATATAAATATTCATAAACAATATTTGTTGTGTTCTAAGTTTTTTTTCCTCCCGTGGACTACATTGCGATTTCCAGTAAATTCTTCATTACCCTCTAATTAATAATTTACGAGCAATAAGTGGTAATTCCGCCGTCTTTCGACCAAGTTTTTGGTGAAAATTGCCGATATTCCGTATTTCACTATATTTAAGCTCCAAATTTCCTGTATTTTTCTGAATGAAATGTGTGTTGGGTGTATAATTAAATATACGCCCAAGTCATGTTGAAATATATTCTATTAAAATTATTTAAATGCGATTTGTAGCAGCTCTACTTCTCTGTCCTTCGGGAATTTCAGCAATAATTAATAAATTCGTCGTAAATTGCAGTTTTATTATTACAATTATGCCTTGCATTACTGATCGCGATTTCCCGAATTTTTCTCGTTGACATATGTTTACCCTTATAACGAAAATGTCTAATTTCCCATTTTTAAATCATAAGCGGGCATTACTGTACTCTTATATCGATTACAATAATTTTAGTTTTTCGGTCCGTTAGAGTTAAGTTACCATATCTGCCTGTGGACCACCTGTGCAATAGGTTGAGAAACGTTGCTCTATAGAAGGGGCCATTCAAGTATTACGTCATCATGGATGGGGCGGTTGGATGATGCTTACGTCATCAACCACCCTTTATGAAAATATGAAATATTTTTAATGGCATCTTACTCGGTGCGCCAATAACGTAAAAAACCTTTTCATAGTTTGTGGGCACTAGAAGTAACATTCTCCTTTCCCCCCCCCTATTGATAAGTGTCCTACTTTAGTGATCTCTAAATGTTTCGGGGATCCAAGTGATCTGGAAATCCGGGCTACTTAAGTGCTCTGGAACTGTGCCACGCATCACTCAAGTGATCCGTAAACGGAATTATATTCCGCGTATCACTTAAATAATCTGAGAATGTGCCGGGGATAACTTGAGTGACGTAGAACCGCACTGGGGGGGGGGGGCCACTTAAGTGCTCTAAAACTGCGTCACATGTCACTCAAGGGATCTCTGAATGTGTCACGGATCCCTTAAGTGTTCTGGAACTGCGTCCAGGGTCATTTAAGTGATCTGAAAATGTGCCACGGGTCGCTTAAATGCTCTGGAATTGTACAACGGGACACTTAAGCGATCTGTAAATTTATCGTAGTTCATTTTTACAAAATCAGATTTGAGGAGGGCAGGCCGCATCGGATAACCCCTCGGGCCCATATTTGGTCCGCGGGCCTTTATGCGATTCATCATTATATGGCTTAGAGAGTGGGTCGCAATGAATTTATTAAAGATAAATTTTGCGTTCATAGTCTTCAAATGGCATTGAAATTGATTATAACAACATATAAAGGTATTTTTCTCCCGAAATTTAAATTAAGCAATATATTTTTGCATTAAAAAATAAATTTTTGATCGTCGGGGGAGAGGCACCAGCCCTCCTATGCCCCCGAGATAATTTTGGAATTATCTCATCGATGCTGATATTATTTCTTTCATTTATGCTATAAGGAAATAACGGGGGATTGTGTGTGTTTTAACCGAGTCACGTGAGCAGGGAATTTTTTTTTTCCCTGAATATATTCTGAGGGAAAATGGACTACTTCCTGACGTCCTAGAAGGTGCTGTATAAGCCTGATGATTAGGATACATAGGCGATAAATATTGTAGCCTTGTTCCCACGTTAAAATAAAGAAAGGAAGAAAAAATATATATATATAAATACGCCACTACCAATGAGGTGGCTGACTAAAGAACATCATGGAACCAAACCCCCCTGCGGGAATGTGCGTGTGGACTATCTGTTGCTCTCTGTGGTGAGACTTTTTAACGGGGAGATCGGCTCGCATTTGCGCCTTAAAGTTGGGAACCACAGAAAACCAACTTCAGCCGACCACCACTGTGGGGTTCGAACCCGGATCCTCGCATCGCGAGTCCGTCACTATAACCACCACAGCGGCAGTAAAGTAATTATAATATAAAGGATAGGACGGAAAACAGCACTGACAGCCACAAGTACGAAAGATTACCCAAAAAAAAAAAGGGGGCAATGGATGCTGCCATCTCTTGGGCTCGAAAGAAAGACACGTTTCTCTTCCGTCCGTTTCTGGTCTCACAGATGGCAGCATCACCATCGGAAGATAATCTGTCGTATTGTCGTACCACGGTTTTTTTTTTTTATACGTGTTTTACCAGTCTCTTTCGCGTCGGTACAACTTGTGGGAAAAATTGGCCCACATGAGAAATAAAAATTTGTGTTGAAAAATATATTAATATATATGCAAAACAATGTTTTTCTTGTATAAAATACTTGCCTACATATTTCCACCTTCAGATGACAGCACAATTTCGGAAGGTGTGGGAAAAAATTTAGACAAAAGGGAAATTTTGTTTTACGCGGTTAAATGTTTGAATGAATACATGAGTGATCGAGTGAATTGAAAATTTATCCCCGGGCATTTCACCTGCCCTGACCATATGAGTTACTCAGGGAGTAATCAAGTGAATCGGAAATTGACTCCTGTCATTTTGCCTACCTTGACCGTACACGTGACCGTATGAATGATAAGTGTGAGTGACCACACCGGTGCTAGTCGTAAATTTGGGAAAAATATTTTATGCTTAAACTGAAAATTCTAAATTTTTAGAATCCATTAAAGTGTGAGTCACTTGGTCACTCAGTGCTACGTAACCCCTTATAAAAAGGGAGGGGATGAGGGGGGATCATCTTTGCCAATCACTCAATTGCTCACTTTATCAATCTTTCGGTCACTTATGCAGTCACTCACTTGGTCACACATTCACTTATGTGTTCCATCACTCAGTAACTCCCTTGTTCAATCACTTCAACACTCGTACCGTCACTCACTCGGTCTCTTCCTTGATCACTCATATGCTCAATCACTCACAAATTTATTCAAGCATTCACTCGTAAACTTACACCAGTATTTAATTAGCCACTCACTTATTCACTCAAACGTTCCATCGGTCAATCCCACTATCACTCACTTGATCACTTATACAGTTAATCACTTGGTGGCTCATGCAGCCATTCCGTCAGTCACGTGGTCACTCAGTCAATTGCACACTAGTTGATACAGTCACTCACGTGACGAGTCATTCTGCCACTCGCTCAGTCATTTGTACGGTCACTAACGCACTCCTACAATTCATTTCACACACACTTGGTCACTCATACGTTCAGGGCAGGTGAAATGTCAGGTGCGAATTTTTCGGGGGCCAAATATAATGGGGACGAAAGTTCCTGATCCCATTACGAGTGGGCTACGTAGACAAGTACTCATTTAAGAATAGCTATATTGCCGAAGATGAGAGATTGGTCCTATGATTCCGCAGGAAATGAAGTCGGAAGAAATTCAGAGTTTTTGGAGATTTATGACGATGTTCCAGATGGCATCTATTCAAATAGTCATATCAACTACTTACGTTGTGTTTTTATGGGAAAATAATCCCCATCTCTGGTACATTTTTAAGAGCAAAAAATTAGCTTAGCGTGATTTTTCAGGGTGTTTTTAATACAAGCCCTAGTGCATATTTTGGGGCAAACATTAATGTAAGACGGGGTCTTATTTTCGTTGAAACAGTGGTTTGAAAGGTAGTGAAAATATGGTCCAGATGCATATCTTTCTCAAGGGGGCGGCAAGATGAAAAATGAGCGTGTCAAAATAACCCCGTCAAGGGTTAATGTCATTTTGAACACGATATCATTGTTTTTGTGAGGCAAAAATTTATCATGGCAAACTAATTTCGAAATACTAGAGATTCGAGGCCCCTGAAAAATTTCAATATAGTTTTATTAATTCCGGGAAAATGCATGTGGAACAGTTATGAAGCTATGTGTGTCACGTCTTAAGTTAGGCAATCGTCTACCGCAACAGTTCTCAACCGGTGCGTAGTAAAGCGCAATACGCACGTGTGCAAATTCCACAAATCCGCCCAATAAGAAATAAAGTGCAGACACAATAGTTCTACAATACCCACGCACTATGCGTTACAATACCTAATAAAGCGCATTTCAACAAATTCCACAATATCGCCCAACACACGATACAATTCAGAATACTTAATAAAGAGCAACACCCACCACCCCTCCTCAACACATACCAGTTACAATACGTAATAAACCATATTTATTACGTAGAAAAAAATTCCACAATACCGCCCAAAAATGTCTTACAATAAATAGCATAGAGCAATATGCAAGCACGCGCTGCACAAAACGTTCCTCAATAAGAGTTACAATAAGTTACAAAAAGCTCCATACGCGATGCACAAATTTCACGATATCACCCAACACTCGATAAGAGTTAAAATACATAATATAGCACATTCCCCACCACCACCCAATACAAGTTATAATAAGTAATAAAGCGCAATACGCGATGCCCAACAAATGAAACATAACATCTCACAATAAGCGATGCACAGAAATTCCACAATATCGCCTAATATGTAATAAAGCGCAATACGCAATGCACAACACACGATACCAGTTATACGCAATAAAGTAACGCACAAAAGATTCCACAATACCGCCCAACACGCTCGATACGAGTCACTATTCGTAATATATAAACCATAGTAATTACGTACAAAAAAATTAAACAATGCAGCCTAATACGCGATGCACACAACAAATTCCTCAATATAAGTTACAGTATAAGTAATAAACATTTCACAATATTAATAATACAAGAGCGCGGTAGCCCAGGTCAACAAGATGCTCGCCTCAAGTATCAAAGGATATTTAGAGGTGTCGTGAGTTCGATACTCAGTTCGTCATTGTCAGAAAACTTTCCTGACACAGGGGTACAACAAAAACCGCAGAAAAATTGCTACCGCAGGTAAGTTTCCCCATAGAGGGGTGGGAAGTGACCAAGTCCATTTCGGAGCAGTTTTGAAACACCGAATTCAGGATTTAGAGCAGCGAAATTCGCAAGCATATTTTCGTTAAACCTCACCCCTATAGTTGCAAAACGGGAGAATTTCAGACCAATACGAAATTCAGCGCATTACACAACCAATTCCTCAATATTGCCCAACACTCGATACACAATGAGCCATAACACATATCTCACAATATGTAATAAACCATATGTTTATTACGTACAAAAAATAACAGTACCGTTAAATACGTAAAACATCGCAATGCACAATAATTCCACAATATCACCCAATGTGACTTACCCTAAGTAGTAAAGCACAATATGCATGCACGTAAATTCCACAAAACCACCCAGTAACAATAAGTAATAAAGTGCAGATTCCACAATATCGCCAAACATGCGTTACAATACATAATAAATTGCAATAAGCGATGTATAGAAGTTCAATATCACCCAATACCAGTTACAATACATGAATAGCGCAATATGCGACGCACAGAAATTTCCACAATTCTGTTAAAATGTCTTACGATACAAGTAATAAAACGGGATGCAAAACAAATTCCACAATATCGCCCAACACACTATACAAGTTACAATACATAATAAAGCGCGAGGCACAAAAATTCCACAATACTGCCCAATACAAGTTACAATAAGTAATAAAATGCATTACGCAAAAAAATTCCACACTACCACGTAATAAAGCACACAATATACATTGCACAACCAATTCCTAACAAAGCGCAATAAGTGATACTCAATAGATCCGCAATACTGCCCATTACGTAATAGACTGCAATGCTTGATGCACAACCAATTCCCCAATATCGCAGAAAATTCAATATGGATTACAATATACGTAGTGAACCATAACACCTCACAATACCAAATAAAACATAATGAGCGTTGTATTGGGTCATATTGTGGAATTTCTATTACGCATGTGCCGAAATTCCACAATACCACCCAATAAGTAATTAAGTGCAGACACAATACCCACCCAATATGTAATAAAAGCTCAATACGCGATGAACAACAGATTCTGCAATACTACCCAACACGTTACGAATTACAATATATAATGCACCAAGACTTTGTACAATACGCTATGCACAAAAAAACTTAATACAGCGCACTATATGCGATGCACAACCCAATACGATTTACAATACATTGTAATAAAGCTTATTATGCGATGCACAAAAAGTTCCACAATACAGCCAAATCTGACTCATTATAATAAAGCACATTACGCACGCACACGATGCACAAAACGTCCCACAATACTTACACAGTTGACGGCGTCAAGAAATACAAACACACCCAAAGGAAGGGTACTGTATTGTTCGATCACAAATTTATCCAGTGGTGATAACTGAAATAACGCAATCACACAATGTTCCAAACACAGGGAAGAAAATATGAATTAGATAACAGACACAAAACAGTACCAGTTTAGATCCAAAAAGCAGTTCCCAGAGATGTGACGATCCTCAAAAAATATTCTGTACCCAAGTCTGCGAACAAAAGGTGAGGGTGATGTTTTGTCTTGTCCAACCAGCTCCTGTTCAAGAAATAAAATAAGAAACTATTAATCTACTATAATCAGGGTGATCATATGTCCTGGATTGAACACACAGGAGTCCCCACATACGAGAAAACATACATTTCCAACAGGCTCTCCTCCTCGAAGGGGAGGGGTAAATTTCCACCTGTGCCCTTCTACCAATGCCAACAATTTTTTCACTGGATGAAGAGGCGGGCACAATCGCTCCATTTTCCCCTTCCACCATTTCCGCCTATGCTGTCCCAAAAATTCATAGTAAACAATTCTATATGAGTAAGTCAGCTGATGAGTAATTGAGTAGTAGGCAAGTAAGTGAGCAAATGAGTGGCTGAACGAATAAAGGAGTCATTGAGTGAGCAAATGAGTTTTATTCATTCACTAGGTCATTCAATCATTCACTTGCTCACCCACTAGATTACTCAATCTCTAGGTGGCTCATTCACTCACTTGGTTGTTCACTTGGTCACCCACTCAATGTATCACTTGTATTGAGTGGGCGATAGGGTGATCGCATCCCCCTGTATTCACCCATGCTTCCTATCCATCTTTATTGGAGATAGGCAAGCATTTCAAGGTGTTTGAAAGAATTCTGCATATTTCTAGGGCAGTGGTTCTCAGAGTGTGCGTCACGGCTCCAAGGGGCATCACCAATCTTTAAGAGCATTGTGACAAACTAGCAATATTGATGCTTTAAAATGGTTCTTAGTTAGGCCCCTTTCACACGGAGCGGACGCCGCATACCTTTTCAAACGAGCGCTGAAGATGCGGACGAATCGCCCACATCTTTAGTTCGAAATTCGTGCATAAAAACTTTTTTCGCAATTTTTGTAATTATTTTTCTCCTTCACCCCTGATTCAGTGGCCATAGGCAGTCTAGAGGCATTCTTTGGTGGTTTAATCTAGAGCCACATAGAATATGGGAATAAAGATGTCTTAATTCCGATCCTCACAAGTAGTCGACGGGAGAAAATGTCTTCAAATATTTCCAAAATATTTTGAAAAAAAAAATCCGTCTTTTCGGAAAAATATGGAAGAAAAATTCCAAAAACATCCAATGTTCGAAAAATCAAATCCAAAAACATCCAAAACTTTCGATGTTCCAAAAAAAAGAAAAAAAAAATTCAGGAGATATCAAAGAATTCGCAAGTAGTAAAAAAGTGGAGAGGTAGAGACTTTCAAAATGCCTGTGCTTAGAAATTGTAGAGCCTCAATATATATTCTTATATGTATTATTATTATTATTACTTTACTTTGTACATTGGCTCTCTCTTAACAAGCACGCTCTGGTCACGTGAAAGAATCTCAGTACATTCTGTACTGAAACACGAGATGATCACGTGACCGGATGCCCCTTCAGAGGGTCCGAAGGGCCATGTGTGTGTAAACATCAGTTCAGCTCCAGCTCACACGAGATGCACCAACGTAGTCTTTCTCTCTCTTAATACATGTACCATGTAAATAATATCTTCCATATAGCATCATAATTAAAGATAATGTATCTACAACTACGTCTCATTCATATAGAGTCAGATGCAATTACGCTACCGTCACCACCTAGCATTTAGCATTTCAGCATTGGTGACCACAGACGTTTAAACGCAAATAATGATGCCTTCTGAATATTCTTCAAAAGACGCCATTACGGTGAGAGCAGCAGCAGAGGATTTTTCTCCCAGCAACAGTGGACCACGGAGCATCCTCCCTCGTAAGGTCACTTCCGCTTGACCTCTTGGCTCTCTTCTCTCTCAAGCAACAGGATGATGGCAGCAGAAGGGGACAATACCGTTCCCCAAGTTTCCAGTGTCGCTCTCCGCCTTCCCCCATTTTGGAAGACAAACGTTTCTCTCTGGGTGAAGCAATGCAAGCAAGCTTTCCTCCTCAGCCGCATTACAAGTGATGATACCAAATTCGCCGCTCTCGTCGCTAATATCGACTCAGAAACACTACATGCGGTTGCTGATATTGTCGTCAATCCTCCTGAGACCGGGAAATTCCAGGCTCTTTCGGACCGGCTGATACAGGAGTTTGCCGAAACTGAATCTGCTAAAATCAAGAAGTTGCTCACAGAAATTCAATTCGGAGATGATAAACCATCACAGCTGCTACGAAAAATGCGCCAACTCTCGGGATCTCGACTAACCGATGATTTCTTAAAGACATTGTGGCTGCAACGTCTTCCCACTCAAATCCAAACTGTCCTCTCAATATCGAGTGATGGACTGGATAAACTCGCGGAACTGGCTGACAAAATCGCGGAAATAAGCCAAAATACATCCATTTGTGCTGTTTCTCCACCGCCGGATCAAGATGACTTGCGTGCACAAATCGCAATGCTCACCAAAAAACTGCATGAACTTTCCTCTCAACAACGCGGACGTTCACCACATCACGGGCGAAACAACTTCAAGAGGCATTCGAGTTCCAGAAACAGGAAAAATTCCTCCGAAATGTGCTACTACCATCATCGTTTCGGTAAAAATGCTCGGCGCTGTACTACACCGTGCAACTTCAGCGCACCAAAAAACGAAGGAGCTCCGTCATAGCTGGCATGGCGAACATGAGCTCAGAGACCAGCAGGTTGTTCATCCATGATCGTAAAACGTCTCGTTGACACGGGCAGTGAAATTAGTGTCGTTCCGCCGTCAGCGATTGCTTCCACCACTCCCTGCTCTACATTTCGTCTCAACGCAGCAAACCAGACGTCAATACCGGCCTACGGTACCAAAAATATTGTCCTAGATCTGGGTTTGCGACAAAATTTTCCATGGACATTCGTCGTCGCCAAGGTTTCGTGCCCTATCATCGGAGCAGATTTTCTGCGCAATTACAATCTCATGGTAGATTTGAAAAAGCGTCGTCTCATAAGCTCTAGCACATCACTTCATTCCCTGGGATCAGTGCATCAAACGGCTCATGTCTCAATTTCCACAGTGGGCCCATCTCAGTACGAGAAAATTCTTTCTGAATTCCCAGACATCACAAATCCGTGCTTAATAGGCGAACCTGCTTCGCACGACACAGTTCACCACATAGTGACTAAAGGTCCTCCAATATGTTCTCGACCGAGACGGCTCCACCCTCAACACTTTGAGAAGGTGAAGACGGAATTCAATTTTTTGTTACAACAAGGAATAATTCGTCCTTCAAAAAGTTCATGGTCTTCACCATTGCATATTGTTCCGAAGTCGGAAACATCTATACGACCAGTGGGAGATTATCGAAAATTAAATTCTGTCACAGAATTCGATTCCTATCCCATCCCATACCTAAGTGATTTCAGCAATGCCCTTCATGGTAAGTCAATTTTTTCAAAATTAGATATTTTCAAAGCGTATCATCAGATCCCTATTTTTGAACCTGATATTCCTAAAACAGCGGTGACAACACCATGGGGTCTGTTCGAATATACTAGGCTTTGTTTTGGTTTGGTAAATGCGCCTCAAACATTTATGCGTTTCATGCACGAGGTGTTACGAGTTTTATCTTTCTGTTATGCATATTTAGATGATATCCTCGTATATTCATCATCTGTTGAAGAGCACGAAAATCACCTGAGACAAATATTTGAGCGTTTACACAAGTATGGTTTGAAACTTAATATTTCTAAATGTGTATTAGGTGTAGATAATTTGGAATTTTTAGGTCATTTAATCACTCCTCTTGGCATTAAACCATTACCTAGCAAAGTGCAAGTAATATTATATTTCAAGAGGCCTGACACAATTTCTCAGTTGAGAAAATTTCTTGGTCTCAAATTTTTATAGAAGGTTCATAAAACACGCTGCTGAGTGGCAAATACTCTTACACGATTTTCTAAAGGGCTCACGCCGTAAAAAAGATAATCGTAAAATTGAATGCACTCACAGCATTCAATCAATGCAAAGAGCAGCTAGCTAATGTCACTCTATTAGCTCATCCTTCCACATCTGCAAAACTTGCACTTCATGTTGATGCATCTGATTTTTCAATTGGTGGTGCATTACACCAGGTAGTGGACAATTCTTTGCAACCGCTAGGATTTTTCTCTCGCAGACTCACTCTAGCGGAAACACGCTATAGCGCATATGACAGAGAACTATTGGCTGCATATTCTTCTATCAAATATTTTCGACACATGCTCGAAGCACGTCAGTTCACTCTATTTACAGATCAAAAACCTTTGGTCTATGCTTTTCGGCAGAAGCATGACAAATGCTCGCCTCGCCAAACCAGACATTTGGATTTCATTTCCCAATTCACGAGTGATATTTGTCATATTCCTGGCTCAGAAAACATAGCAGCCGATATAATGTCCCGCATATGTGCTATTTCAATGCCAAGCCCAATTAATTACAATGAAATCGCTGAAGCTCAAGCAACAGATGATGAATTATTAAAATTGATGGGTGATTCAAATTTTGGCTTACAATTGAAAAAAATTAAACTTCCCGAATCTGACATAGATTTAATTTGTGATATCTCTGTCACGGTGGGAAAAGTAGGAGACTTTCCCCCCCTTTGACAAAGAAGCCTGACATATTTTCAACCCAGAATTGTCATGTCAAATAAGTGAAATTTGCTAAATGTAAATATAATTGTGTTTGTCGTGTGGAAAATATTTGAGCTTCTGTCTTTATATTATTGTGGAAAGCTGAACCGAATCTCGTGGTTGTCTAGTTCCTTTCCTCTTGTGTTATCATTCCGTCTGATATTCATAAAATGCCCAAGATCTGAACCACAGATCGTTTGTATAGAGTGGACACACACTCTTTATGCATCACACTGTATGTGTTTGTTGGGAAATCCTAAATATTAAATGCTTTGCTTTGACATCTCAATCTTTTGAACTCAACAACAAATTCCTTGAATTTTTCTGATTCTTCCTGTAAAATTTTGAGAAATTCCGAGTTAAATTGAACAAGAAAATGTGTGTTCTTTTGAATAATATATTCTTTCTTTTGTGAGAGAGACACCTAATGATCCACTGATAATCAAAGATATTATCGCCATCTTGATGAGTCAGTTTTTCTTGTTCCCACACGAACGCGTTCGGTACGTGTAAAAGGAAGATTCCTTTTTCTTTTTTTTTTCTCTCTCACTTGTTCGTAATCCGTTGTATATTTTTTTTTATACTTGAAAAGCCGATTTTTCGCTTTTTGCATATTCTGAGTCGATGTTTTTTTTTAAATAAGGGAAACAAACATTTTTGTTAATCCAGAGTTAAATAATTTTGAGACCGTGTGAGTATTTCAATTTTAAAAATTTATATTTTTTTCCCCTTTTTTTCTCTCTACTGTTTCCGATGCTTTAGAGAGAAAAAAAAAAATTGTGTTGTAAAATATTGTGAGGAAGAGAAACTTTTGAAATAATGTTATATATGCTTGAAATTATTCTCTGTCATCGAGAAAGTGTTGAATTTGAATTTTTTAAAGAATTTCCTTTGTTTGGATTTAAATTTTTCGGCATGTCGCGAAACAAGAATATTTATATATGATGTCGCATATCGTTGGAAAGCTAATTTTTTTCCCCACACAATGATGTTAATGTTTTTTCATTTTGATGAATATTTGTGCATTTAATCCGGAAATCTTATATTGAAAATTATTGTTGTCATTATAAACTTTGCTGAAAGCCGTTCATTTTCTTAAATCGATCCCGTATTGAGAGAAGATGTTTTTCTTTTGGTTTCATGTTTGTGTTCGCGCCTCGTGTTACAATTGGATAAAATTTTGGATGACGCAGTTTGCGCGACGAATTAGAGGGTGCGCTTTCTCAAGCCCCGCCCATCACTCAATTTACATATTATCACTGAAAAACTTTGGAGGCGTGCAGTTCATCGGGACCAGTTGCACGAGAAAGAACGGTCCCGCCGTTGAAGAATCCCCCCCCCCCCCACGTAACTTGAAGATCTCCCGAAACTCATAAGTCCCAAGTCACTCAAACCCTATTTAATTTGGAACTGCCAAAAAGTCGTAACATTGAAGATGTAAGCTCAAGAAAAACGGTATGAAGCATTGTCTCGTCATATCAGTTGCTCCCAACTGATCCAGGAAGGAAGGTTTGCTGTCATGCCAGAAAGATGAAGCCCAGCAGCTGTCTCTTGCAGTCCAGTCCAAGGATGGTACTTCGACCACACTACCCCGAGTGGTAGTACAGATGGAGAACTTTGATGCCCCAACATCGTAAAGCATGTGCACGGACCGTTGCTTCAGCAGATACAGAGGACATTAATCGTTCAAGTGGCCAAGCAGATTCGCCCGTCCAAGGATGACATGAAATAACGAACTGTCTGTACTGAGTGTTCAAGTTAAAGGGAACTGTTCATCGAAATCCGGTTGTCAAGAATGAAGTGACCTTAATATGGGAGATAGTGAGTAAATTTTCTCTTTCAAATTTTGTTGAGTGGTCAGGAAAAACCAAACTGCAGCGATATTTAGTTTTTTGTGTTTTGCACCAAAATAATTTTTAAATTTTCGATAAGTAAAGTAAGGTTTTCAGCATCGTTGTTTTTTTTTTTTTTTGGTATTTTGTTTTTGGCTATATGAATTAAGAATTAAAGAACCTAATGTGCATTTAGACCTCTGTGTGTTGACATTTTTTTTTTTCTTTGTGACTTAATTGTTTCGGTTAAAATGCTCTAGTACATATTTATTCAGGAGAATTACTCACCGACACACAAAGGGTTGTTGCGAACACGGTAACAACTCAAAAATGGTACCCCACTAATATGATCACCAGGCCAAAAGTTTTCTTTCTTGGAGTACTGTCAACTTAAATAGTACTCAACAAATTTTGCACCACAACATCTCCACTGGAAGTGCGCGTCCTTACATTCCTGTGCAGTATAGGAAAACTGTGTTTGATCACGTTCATAACTTAGCGCACCCAGGCATCAGAAGAACGATCCACCAAATCCGTTCTCGCTTTTGTTTGGCCTGGTATCAATAAGGAAATAACAAAATGGGCAAAAACTTGCATGGCTTGTCAAAAAAGTAAAATTCACAGACATGTCAAATCTCCTTTGAAAGAATTTCCTATGCCATCTGCAAGATTTGACCACATTCATCTGGACATAACTCCATCAAATGGTTATTCTTACTGTTTGACCATGATCGATCGTTTTTCCCGCTGGCCAGAAGCACAACCGATAAAAGACATCACAGCTCCAACTGTAGCGGAAGCCTTTTATAACTGTTGGGTATCCCGTTATGGTGCTCCATCAGTTATAACAACTGATTAAGGTCGACAATTTGAGTCCCACCTTTTCCGCTCTCTCCTACAACTTCTAGGCACCGAACGAGCTAGAACTACCGCTTTCCATCCTCAAGCGAATGGTTTGATTGAGGAATTTCATCGACCACTAAAAACGGCCATTAAATGCCATAACACCGAACGTTGGACCGAAGTATTACCAACTATACTTCTGGGCTACCGAGCCGCTCTAAAAGCCGACCTGCAGTGTACGCCAGCCGAACTCGTGTTTGGTGCACCCTTGCGTCTTCCCGGCCAATTTTTCGACTCAACGAATGTCAACATTGACCCTTGTGACTACGTAAATAAGTTACAGGGCCACATGCAGCAGCTCCGTCCAACGCCAACAAAACATCATGGAAAACGTGCTACATTTGTGTATCCAGAACTGATGAATGCTACTCGCGTATTACTACGTCGTGATAGTGTCCGAAGACCCCTCCAGAGACCATATGATGGTCCCTTTCTTGTCATTAACAAAAATGAAAAAATGTTCAAACTTGACATCAATGGCAAAACAGTTTCGGTTTCCATCGACCGCTTAAAACCAGCATTCTCCCTCTCGGAAGATACAACGCAGCTGGTGGCGAAAACTCAAACTAACGACTCTACGTCAGAGAACTCGACCACGAAATCGAAACCACCAGTGACCACACGATCTGGACGTCGAGTCCGGTTCACGGATTTTTATCGTGTCCAACATTGACACTGGGGAGGGGGTACTGTAGAGCCTCAATATATATTCTTATATGTATTATTATTACTTTACTTTGTACATTGGCTCTCTCTTAACAAGCACGCTCTGGTCACGTGAAAGAATCTCAGTACATTCTGTACTGAAACACGAGATGATCACGTGACCGGATGCTCCTTCGGAGGGTCCGAAGGGCCATGTGTGTGTGAACATCAGTTCAGCTCCAGCTCTCACACGAGATGCACCAACGTCATCTTTCTCTCTCTTAATACATGTACCATGTAAATAATATCTTCTATATAGCATCATAATTAAAGATAATGTATCTACAACTACGTCTCATTCATATGGAGTCAGATGCAATTACGCTACCGTCACCACCTAGCATTTAGCATTTCAGCAAAATATTCACATCACAATTCTGTCTTAGGCCGGGATTACACTATAAAAGTTCGTTTATAAAACTTGAAAAATGCAACCAATGGGCGGATCAGTTAAGTTCTCTCGAATGTAACAGATGTGTTTATTGGTTACATTTTTCAAGTTTTATAAAATAACTTTCATAAACCTTTTGTAGTGAAATCCCATCCTTAGATTAGTCTCACTTCTGAAATATAAAATTTCATTTTTTTAAGTTTATAGACTGAATATCGAGTAAATTATACTTGTAGGTATCGGGGAACCACCAAAAATATTGAAGTGCTAGGGTCTTCAAACGTCTTAATCCGGCCCTGAGTGAACACCGCACGTGGACAACGTTGTTTAATAAAAGTATTTAAGTTAAAGAGTATTAAAGTATTACTGAGCTAAGTATTAAAGTTTTAAATAAAAGTATATAAAGTACTTCTATGTGCGGATGCGGAGCCCGCACTTAGGTTTTGACACATGCGGACGACGTCCGGACCCGCATGAACATTTCCTAAGTGCGGAGATTTTTCGGCTCGTCTGAAAGGCGCAGTATATTCCAATTGTTAAAACTTTTTCCGGACCCGCATCCGCTCCGTGTGAAAGGGCCCTTAGACTATTCGGGGAAGCACGGATCATTGTTAACTAGGGCAAGTGACCCGCTGGGTCACAAAACGTTTGAAAACCACTGCTCTGGAGGGGAACAGGTGTTCACTCGCATCAAACACACGTCAATATACTTGGACTGTTTTCCTCCTTTTTTCCCCCTCTATGCACGTGCGGGAACCGGTTGTTACGACGCTATATGCAAATCGGCGGCGGCGTGTTCTCTCCCTCGGGAGCACGGATATATATAGACTGGTTTTTTTCTCTATATGTGAGATGTCTGTTTTCTTCATGTATGTATGTCGGGATTTGATTAGTCTCTCCCTTTTTGATTGCCGGCCGTATTTTCTGATGAACGTAAATGATTTTTTTTTTGCAACTTTTATATAATAAAAGTTAGAGTTCAAAATGAACTTCCGATCGTTGTTTTTCTTTCTTCAGCTCAGTCGACACGCTCTGCCCCCAACAAGGGTTATGGGCCCAGAACCCGTTTTGGACTGAGTTGTTGAAATTAGGGACTTGAAAAATTTTGAAAATGACGTCGGATGGTAGCATCTTTGCTTATTCGAAGTTGAATAAGGACAATTATCGTCATTGGAAATTCAACACAAAGATGTTGCTGATGAACCAAGGACTTTTTGGTTTTGTGGATGGTTCTGCACCCGAGCCTTCATCGGAAGCTACACGGAAAGAAATATTGCAATTCAACGCAAAGAGGGATAAAGCGCTCTCAGTCATATGCCTGAGCATAGAGGATGAATTGAAAAACCTCTTATTAGAAACCACAGATCCGAGAAAGGTTTGGAAAGATATAGAGTAAGCCTATGAACCGAAAACACGAGCAAGAGTGACAGCACTTCGAAGCGAATTCATGGGAATAAAATTCATGCCGTCTGAAACGATGTCTATGTATGTCGGCAGAATTTTCAGAGCTGTCAATGATTTGGAACTAGCCGGACAAAAGGTGCCCGATGATGAAGTGGCGTTTCAACTTCTAGCCCATTTATCGCAGGCGTATGACAACGTGGTGATGCAGTTGTATCAACTTTCAGATGGAGAGTTTACATCAGCGAAAGTACGCGAAGTGCTTTTGTCGGAGTACGATAGAGTTCAACATCGTGAAGATGAGATGACCTCTGAAGATACAGCGTTTGGTTCGACGGAATGTCGAAAATCATCCGAGAAAGTGAAATCAAGATTCAAGGACTCGAGAATGTGCTACAAATGTGGAGTCATCGGATATATCGTGAGAAACTGTAAAGAACGGAAAACTGTTTTTCTTCATTTTGCTGCTAATCAATCTTCAGTGTGTGGACAATCAATCTTCAGTGAAAGTGGTGCATTATATGCGTCCACGATGATATCAACATCAAAAGGTGTGCAGTGGCTAATTGATACAGCCGCGACTGAACATTTTTTGCAACGACAGAACCTTTTTCTCAAATTTCAAGAAATCCCAGATGGCGAAGCCATCGTTGCAAAAGGAACGACAAAGATTCTTGGATCCGGTGATGTTAAAATTAAGATACGTCGGACAAAAGGTAATGTAGAACTTTTTTTGAAAAATGTTTTGTATGCTCCAGGTATGTGCCGAAATTTAATTAGTGGGAGACTAATGGATATTGCGGGTTACAGAGCTTGCCTAGGTGATCGAAAAATTGATGTTTTCAAAGCAAATGGAAAATTATTTTTCAGTGCCCCTTTATCTGGAAAACTTTATGTTAATACAGAGGTAATTAACATGAATACTAAACATGAAGCTCATTTGCTTGATAGAAACGACATGATGTTATGGCACACCAGATTCGGACATTTAAATGCTAAAGCATTAAGTCAATTTTCAAAAAGTGGCTTAGTATACGAGCTTGATAAACTACGCGGGAGAATTGAAAATTGTGATATATGTATGATGTCTAAAGCAAAACGCGCATCATTTGAAGGAGTCGATGAAGTGCAAACTACCGATATATTAGAATTATGTCACATGGACTTATGGGGACCGGCGCCAGTATTATCAAAAGGAGCGTATTTCTATACTACGAGTATATAATTGACGATTTTTCCCGGTATGCAATTGTATATATATTGAAACACAAAAATGAAGTTTTTAACTGTTTCAAATCCTATCACGCTAAAATCGAACGGCAAACGGGGAAAGAAATCAACGGATTAGATCCGATAATGGGTTAGTTTTGTGCTAAATATTTCGAGACATGTTTGAGACAGAATGGAATAAAAAGCGAAAGAACGAATATCTACTCTCCAGAAATGAACGGTATCGCGGAACGATATAATCGAACCCTCATGGAAGGAGTCAGGTCCTTGTTGCTTCAAGGAAAATTACCGAAAGACATGTGGGCTGAACTAGTAAATACACAGAACTATTTACGAAATAGATTCCCACATAAAACTTTGAAAAGGGAAAGCACCCTTGAACGTTTTCAGGGGCAGAAAATTTTCCGTCATAGGAAGTTTGTGTCTATCTTTTAGGAATGAAGATGTAAGCCAAACTAGATACCAAAGCGGAACAGGGAGTGTTGGTTGGCTATGCAATAAAAACAAAAGGATATAGAGTTCGGATTTTGAAAACCAACAAGGTTATTGAGACGAAGCATATAAAATTCAATGAATTTACTATGGGTACAGAAATTCAAAGAGTCTCAAAAATGTCGTGAAAATCCTTTGATTAACTTTTATAATAAATCAGATGTAGAAATGGGAGATTCTGAAGAGGACATAGAAAATCAGAAAATGCAATATGACGAAAAAGTGAAATGGAAAAGGGTTGTAAAAACAAGAAAAAAGGGTGATACAGCGGGCAGAAAAGATGTCTTACTATCCTGAAGAAAATATCCGACTCAGAAGTAAAAACGATGAACAAAAATATTGTGAACGAAAAGGGATCAGCATAAACTTAGACGATTTTGATTTCAAAGGGGATACAAAGCGAGAAAATGACGTTTATGATGACGCATCGAATGAATCGGATACGAACATCGAAGCTCACTGTGTCAACATAAAAATTCCTAATTCTTACTTTGAAGCAAGAAATTCATCACAGAAGGACGAGTGTTAAAACGCGATGAAAGATGAGATCGAAGCACTAAAATCGCGGGATGTATACGGTATAGTCCCAAAACCTGACGATCGAAACATTTTGGGAAACAAATGGGTGTACACAATCAAAAAGGTCGAATTCAGTAACATGAAACGTTATAAAGCATGACTAGTGGCACAAGGTTTTCGACAAGTCGAAGGCGTCGATTATTTCGATGTTTATTCACCGGTAGTCAAGGGCGTAGAGAGGGGGGGGACTAGGGGGTCTGGTCCCCCCCCCCCGAAATGTGAGAAAATGACCGAAAAAAGGGAAAAAGATGGCCAAATCCATTGTTCTGTCACTTTGGTTCCCCCCCCCCCCCGAACGAAATTTCTGGCTACGCTCCTGCCGGTAGTGAATTTCACATTAGTTAGATTATTCATGATCATTTCAATTATTTTGAAGGGTTGGATTCATCGACATTTAGACATAAAAAATGCATATTTGTACGGTAAACACGACAATGTTGTATATATGAATCAACACAGGGTTTTCACAGGGTTTTGTTCACAGGGTTTTGAAATTTCAGGTTTTGAAGATCGTGTTTTGAGACTGAAAAGGGCATTATACGGTCTACATCAGGCCGGAAGACAATGGTTTTTGAGTTGGACAAAACATTTTTAGAACTAGGTTTTGAAAAATTGTTAAATGGAAATTTTATATATGTATATAATTGGAATGTTATTATATTAGTATATGTTGATGACATGGCGGTATTTGCCAAAAATGAGG
Source organism: Pholcus phalangioides (assembly GCF_987345545.1). Lineage (NCBI taxonomy): Eukaryota > Metazoa > Arthropoda > Arachnida > Araneae > Pholcidae > Pholcus > Pholcus phalangioides. Next base: position 14,137,307 of record NW_028301601.1, on the reverse strand, counting down.
AAAATATGAATATTGTAATAAGTTTGTTAGAATCAAAGTTTGAAATGAAAAATTTGGGTTCAATTTCATGTTTTTTAGGAGTGCAATTCGAAAATGTGGGAAATAAGTTAATTATGAATCAAAAAGGTTATATTGAGAGAATGCAACGAATTTACAAAAATATTCCCAAATGTAAATCTAATATTCCATTAAGTACAGGTATTACAATTCAGGGGTGTCAAAAAAGTGATTCCGTAATCACTGATGTTCCATATCGGAATTTAATCGGGAGCTTATTTTTTTAGCAAACAGGACGAGACCCGATATAATGTATCCAGTTACTCTATTAACACAATATTGTGAAAAACCATCTGTTATTCATTGGAAATTATTATGTCAAGTATTTAATTATGTTGTTAATACAGCTCATTATTGTATCAATTTAGATCATAGTAAGAATATGGACTTGATTGCATATTCAGATGCAAGTTGGGCGTCTGATAGAGATGATCGTCGTTCCATGAACGGATGTTATTTTACTAAGGGGTGTTCAGATTTCGTGGAAATCATCGAAACAAAAATCTGTAGCGATTTCAACTATGGAAGCAGAGTTTGTAGCATTATCAGGGACAGTCAAAGAAGTTATTTGGTTGTACCGAATTTTGAAAAATCGAATTTACCGTTGCATATTCCTACTATTTATTGTGACAATCAGAGTGAGATACATTTTTCAAAGAACTGTGTTGAAAATCGGCGAAGCCAACACATTGATATTAGATTTTTCTTCGTAAAAGATTTGGTAGAGAAAAATGAATTTGTATTATCACATATATGTGGAAAAAAAATGTCGCCGATATGTTAACGAAACCTATGGGTAATGAAAAATTACGTTTTTATTGCAAATATTTATTTTCAATGTAAAAAAAAAAGGAAAAAGGGGCGTTTTGTTGGACTGTTTCCTCCTTTTTTTCCCCCTCTATGCACGTGCGGAAACCGGTTGTTCCGACGCTATATGCAAATCGGCGGCGGCGTGTTCTCACCCTTGGGAGCACGGATATATAGACTGGTTTTTTCTCTATATGTGAGATGTCTGTTTTCTTCATGTATGTATGTCGGGATTTGATTTGTCACTCTCTTTTTGATTGCCGGCCGTATTTTCTGATGAACGTAAATGATCTTTTTTTTTTTTTGCAACTTTCATAGAATAAAAGTTAAGAGTTCAAAATGAACTTCCGATCATTGTTTTTCTTTCTTCAGCTCAGTCGACACGCTCTGCCCCCAACAATACTGTATGTAACGAGTGCCACTTAAAACATTTCCATGTATGCTTATTCGGTTTCCTTGCAAGGAAATGAGTAAATACACCCAAAACACGCTGGTCTTCTATGCTCCTCTTTTCCACCCACACAAAAACTAGCTGGGATGACAACAAAACAAAAACCATTCAGCTGTAAAAAAATTCAAGAGGCTTAACGCAAGTCTCTCTAATGTACCGACCGTTGCCATTTCCCCTCGAGTATGACTTTCACTGCTCGTATCGCAAGTCATGCAAACTGCCATCCTATTCTAATCAGAGGCAGGGCTGTAGCGTGTTTTCTCCGGGCAGACTTTTTGGGACACCACTGCAAGGAATATTATGTAAAGGAAGTGTAAATTTTCCAGTGCAGCTCCCCCCCCCCTCCCCCATTTTTTGACTGAGACCTAGTGCAGTGTCCCAGCCTTGTTAGACCTGATCTGAGGTGAATTAACAGTTTTACTGCCTGTGTGCTACACAAATTTTGCTGTTTTCTTTTATTCTCGTCTGATTTCCTTGACCACTCATTTCTCGAATTATTACAGACCACCATAGGTTTATAGACCACTAGACCCCACTCCTGGCTTGTGTACTCTCGTAATTTTTTACAATTCCTCTATCGTATCTAGGAATGTAAACTTTGTTTCTACACTCTGCGAGTAGAAAAAGTATAATTCTAAATGCAGAGTCAATCCTGTTTTAAGAAAATCTTGTAATGAGAGCTTTTCTAATCCTCAAATAAAAATTTACATAAGAAAAATATATTAGAAAATTTCCATATTCCTTCCGTTTCAAAATAAGTGATCTTGAAAAGAAACAGTTTTTGATTAAAGAAAAACTTCAGAAATGATCTTAAGTTTATGCTGGAGTAAATAAAAACAATGCAACATTAAAATACTGCATATCTACTCTTCCAAAATTTTTTGAAAAATCACATCTAGTTAAAATTTCAAATTCAAACAGCAGTTATAGGATACCAAGACTAGACTTTCAAATTTTCAAGATGCTGATGTAAACTGTCATTACAGGGAGACATTCCTTCAAGACATTTTCCAGAAACATACATGGCTTCAGTACATTTCATTCCAAAATGTACCGGCTACCAGCGCACTCATATGAGTATAGACTGGGATTTGCATGTGCTTTTAACCGCTTCGCTCACAAGTGGTAGGCGAGAAATTTTGATCTCTGTTTAACGAATCGGCGATAAATATAATACAAGTTTTGATAACCTTGTTCTAAGGTAATGGCATGTTAGAAAAAGGGGGAAAAAACAGATAAAAGGAAAACAGTATATTACAGTCGAATCCCATTATAACCAACTCCAAGAGACTGAATGAGGAGGAAATTTCTCCAAAGATGAAAAGAACTTTTTTTTAAAGGGTTGCAACAAAGTTGTATGGTGATGAGGAAAGAAAACAGATTTCTTTGAATTTAATATGTACAGCCCTCCTCACCCATAAATTCAAAAAATAGTTTATAAATTTAAAAAATTAAAGGAGTTGGTATATTTAAATGTGGTTTGCAAAAAGGTTATCACGAAAGTGTTTTTTTGTTTTGGTACAGAGCAAAAATTAATTCAAATTTTTGTAGATAGATTGTGCTGCTCGAATTCAAATCCCAGAATTCTGGACCTGAACCTTTCTTCAATCTCTTCTGCTCCGAGACATTTGTATAGCTTCAGGTGGCTGAGATAAAACAACTTCATCTATAGTATTTTATTCCCCAATGGTCAATATCACAATTAAAATGCAAACCTCATGCAGGGGCCAGTAATGAGGAAATTCAGAAATGAGCTGTTATAGTGCACCTTACATTTTATAGGACTCAGATTTGTATATTTCCAGTAATTTTCTTTTGTGCAACACCCTTTAAATGAAAATTATTTTGCAAATCCCATGCAAATTACCAAATCCTTCAAATTAAAGAATTTTTTATACCATTTATGAAATGCCCTGTACATGACGTTTTGCAAAAAATTGGGCATTTTGTTTATTTAAAAAAAAGTATGGTACGGACAAGACTAAAAATACGAATACCAAGTGATTCTGAAAATAGATGTCCTACTCAATAATATGCAAAAACTGAAGACTGCTACAATTAGAATTTCAGAATCGTATGGAATATTGTGTTCACTACTTGAAACAGATTGAGGAACACTGGCTCATAACTAGTCTGAATTATATGCACTAAAAAGTTGCAAAATATGTTCTAAATATATGCACTTAAAATAAATACCAAAATACACACTAGAAAATCTTGAAAAAGTTAAAAATTCCGAAATATGTACAAAAAAAAAAAATATGAATAAATGAAAATAAGAGTTAAAAAAAAAAAACACACACACACACACACAATGCAAAAAAAAACGTTTTCAAATAAATTTCTTGGAAAACATTTATCTAAAAAATATATCCCCACATATGCAAATATCATTTCTTATTTAGGCACTCTTAATTTCTAGTTGGTTAAAATATTTCTGCACTATTTCTAAAAACAAAAATTAAACACTTGAGGGTATCTAGTTCTGGCCCTGCTAAAAAGGCCAAAATATTTTCTAAAGGAGGGGTGGGAGCTGCCCCAGGCAGCAAAACTTAGTGGGGGTGGCAATTTTTGGTGGAAACAAAGAATAAAATTCAATTCTATGATTGGTTAAGTTAGGGGGGGGAAGGGAGGAAATCATGTTTACCCGGAGCAGCAAAATTTCTAGTTACGGCCCTGCTTTATAACATGATTGCACATAAATGAATAAAATCAAAAAGAATTTTCAAAATGAGTGCATATTTTTGAAGCTCAATCACACAATTTTTTTATAAACTTTTCAAAATAATATTGCTCATATTTTCATAACATTGTTTCCCCCGCAAAGAGATTTAGTGAATCAATAGATATTTTTACAATATTTTGCAAATAACCATTTTGATCCCACCTGCGGCTGCCGATGTTAAGGAAATATTATGAGCAATATTATTTTGAAAAATTAAAAAAAACTGATTGAGCTTCAATAAACCTTCAAAAATATACACTTATTCTGAAAATTCTTCAATTTCATGCATTTATGTACATTAATGCTAAAAAAAAAATATACAAATACATATAATCCAGGCTTTTCTCATAACTAAGAAAAAGAATCCACAGAATTTCTAGACATTTAAAACTGCAAAGAGCCAGAAAGAGGGGGAGGGGAAAGATTAAACAATGTTATTCAAAAATTTAATTATGATATTAGATTCCACAGACACTTACCCAGTCATTGCAAATATCCTAATAATTGACAAAAGGTGTAGAACCATAGTGATGAAATTAGAATGATATGCTTCCACTTTGTGATCATCAATATTTTCAACTCTCATGAATGACAGATGAGAACTTTCATACCAAAATTTTTCATCGGCAACTCCATAGTATTTGACAAATGGAAAGGAAAAAAAAAAAAAACAATGAGATATGTAACCAGCAAAAAAAACAAAAAGATGAGAAGAAAGCTTCACACAACAAGAGACAACACAAAAATCGCAAGACAAGGACAACACACGCATCCATCCCTTTCATACAACACAAGACATCACAACACAAATCACAAGACAAGGACAACACACGCATCCATCCCTTTCATACAACACAAGACATCACAACACAAATCACAAGACAAGGACAACACACGCATCCATCCCTTTCATACAACACAAGACATCACAACACGACACAAAAACACAAATCACAAGACAAGGACAACACACGCATCCATCCCTTTCATACAACACAAGACATCACAACACAACACAAAAAACACAAATCACAAGACAAGGACAACACACGCATCCATCCCTTTCATACAACACAAGACATCACAACACAACACAAATCACAAGAACAACACACGCATCCATCCCTTTCATACAACACAAGACATCACAACACAACACAAATCACAAGACAAGGACAACACACGCATCCATCCCTTTCATACAACACAAGACATCACAACACAACACAAATCACAAGACAAGGACAACACACGCATCCATCCCTTTCATACAACACAAGACATCACAACACAACACAAAAAAACAAATCACAAGACAAGGACAACACACGCATCCATCCCTTTCATACAACACAAGACATCACAACACAACACAAAAAAACAAATCACAAGACAAGGACAACACACGCATCCATCCCTTTCATACAACACAAGACATCACAACACAACACAAAAAACACAAATCACAAGACAAGGACAACACATGCATCCATCTCTTTCACACATTAACTGCAAAAAAACAACACAAATCACAATTACAAAAAGACCATGCATACATCTATTCTTTTCACGAAACACAAGATCATAAATTCAGTATATAGCACATACATAATTGTAATGAAATATGATCTCTCATCTTTTGGATGACAATTCACAGCTGGTTTGTGGATTTGAAAAACCTGAAAATAAAATATTTATGTTACAGCAAATAACTAAATACACATGCAGTCACATCTCAGTTATGGTCATTTGATACATAGAACAAATAACTATATTGGTCACTATGGTATACAACTGATTTTCTTTGCAGTTCATCTCTTTCCATAACTCGGTTCTAGATTTTGTCAGTAAAGACGCTTCAAAGGATTGAAAAAATTATCAAGCTCATTACACTTCTGACAATCCTTTGTCATAATAGATGAGTGTCTTCTTGGCTAGCCCTCCTGAATGCATGAGTATTGTTTGTTTCAAAAAGAATTTGAAATAATTTCTCTTGAAGTTAATGAGCCCTAGCTCTATTGTTTAGTGCTGTTTCTATATGCAGACTTTTTCTGGATATGCAATATATACTGTATTTTCTTTGGGCCTTATACCAAATGTAGAGGTTAAAAGCAGGGTTGGGTTTTTGATATGAACATGACAAGGTCAAAAACAGGTTTAAACTACCAAAAACCGAAATGAATGCTCTTTGATAATGTTTGGAACAATAGGTATATAACATTATGAAAAACTTTTTTTTTGCATATTATGTTTTATTTTTTCACATTATTACAATAATTAAAACAAAGTATTAATTTACAATTTTTAATTTTTCAACATAAGAGTCTAGAACAGTGTTTCCCAAAGTGGGCGATGGAATGGTCCAGGGGGGAGATAGAACCTACCGATTTAACATAGGATCCTATGGGTTTACTTCAGTTGGGGGGCGATGAGAGGAAAAAATTTCTGATGAAGGGGGCGATGGAACAAAAAGTTTGGGAGACTATGGTCTAGAACATATAAAATATAGTTTTGTGGTTCATTTTATCTAAGCTACTGATTACCTGTGTTCAATTTGCTAAGTGGAATAGAGTTGCTTTCAAAATATGCACGATAGGGGGTTATAAATCTGTATTAAAACAGTAAAAAACTTATTGTCAATGTTACCAAATAGTTTTTTAACCTGATAGATATGCTAAATAAAAAAAACTTTTATGTAGTTTAAAATGTTTTACATTCGAATTATAATTACTGAGAATCTATTTTGATATTTTAAATTTTTTGATCTGCCCAAAATTTTATTCCATGTAAAAATTCTCACACAGAATCCGTTAATACACTAATTAAACTAATTTATTTTCATCTAAAAATTTTAGATGGAAAACCATTGCATTATAATGAAACTTCTTTATTTTGCGTTAGTAGAATCTAGAGATTGAGTTACAGCATTACATGTTGGGGCGAGACATATTTCAACAATCTTTCTTCACTTTTTGTCACATAGAAGTCCTTCATCCGTATCATTGAGTAAATAGACTCACGCATACATTTCCACTTTTCAATCAATTAAAGCTACTCCCTCTGCAACATTTGTACGTTTATAAAAGAAGTGGCCATCTCAATCTGAAATTACATAAGTCTGGATTGCAATTTAGACGTCATACTTACTATACAGGTACCAAGGCCAAATAAAACTAGTTTCCAAATTTTTTTTTTTTATTTAGCTCCCAAAATATTTAATTTACTTCCTCGGTTAATAAAAGAACAACCTTCATGTACATCTTCTTTTATCAATTTAAAATCTTTTATCTTGCATACGCTGCTAAATGTCATGTACAAGCTAGCATTGCCAAATTAAATGCCATTTTAGTTCTACAATTTAGTATTTTGATCGCTATTGCTCACCGTTATGAAAAGTAAACGAATGTGTTTACAGAACGGAAGATAAAAAGTAGATAACTATTATAACAACAAATATAGGGAAACTCTTAAAAATACCACTTGTGCATTATGCAAAAAAGTGGCCAGCTGTGGAGGTGACCGCCAAATAGAGGTTGTATGAAATAAAAAAACACATTTCAGGGAGTGTCAAAATAAAGGCTTTCAATGTTGCAAAAAAATCCTTATGGCATTGTAAATAAATTGAGTATAAAACAGATACATTTGTACAATGAAACATCAATATAATGGAAAATACCTCTACAACAGTATTTTTTCAAATCTTGTTTGGAATAACCTATAGTCTGTAATGTTAAACTTCTCTCAATACAACAATATACTTGAGTATAATAAACCCTCGGATAAAAATATTTTTAAAGCATTTTGAAACCGCTACATTATTTTTATTAATTTTTTGCTCAAAATATATATCCTCTAGTATATATTTTTACTCATTTCGCATATTTCAGTTCTTTTTAACAAATACTTTACGTTATTTCCTCACATTTTTTTCACTCCCCTCATGGTTGTTCTACTTCTTCTCGTGCCTGCTACAAAAGGAAGAAAATATCCGTAAAGCCAAAAATTCCACATCCTTTATCCTATTCAGTAAAGACCATAGGTTATTTGTCAGGTGTACGCTGTCACCCCAGAAGCAAATTTTTAAACTGTCTTATCAGCTAGCAGCAACCATATAGCATTAACTTTTGTCATCTTATTTAAAAATGTTTCCATCCTGATAACGTTATACATGAACAGAAAATCTGATTGATCCGAAAAGGTATTTATGCTGATGTATAAAGATTATGAGCAGGGTCGCAACTGGGGGGGGGGAGCAGGCGGGTCTTGTGCCCTGGGCACTGGACCACAGAGAGGGCGCAAATTTTATTCTCAAACCTCTCCTTCAACATTACAAAAAGGGGCACCAAAATGCACACTTGCCCCGAGTGATGAAGCATCTAGTTGCGGCCCCGATTATAAGGTTATACAAAGAAAACTACCCGCTCTGAATGCATTCGGAAGAAAAAAAAATGTGTTTTTTTAAACTCTCATCTATAAAGTGGTCGCTTACTGCATACAAAAGGTGGCCTGGAATAGGGCAGATTTTTCTATTATGTTTATGGAGCATGTCATCTTTTCAGAGAAAAACTGGCTATGAAAAGAAATTGGCCAGGGAATACAGGTGGCCACCTTATGGAAGTTTCACTGTATAAGGCAAAAACTTGCATTGGGAATTGAGGAAAACTATATATAAAAAAAACTTTATAAAAAAAAATACCAGTTGTAATTACGATGATTATAAAGGTTGTCCTGTAAGTGCTAATGCAGCCTTTAATAACGGTGTTGTGCAAACTTTATGAAGTGTGACCCTTTTTCTACCAAAAAATTTATGGTCATCCTATGTAGAGGTTAGCGATATGTCCCGGTTTTCCGGAACATTCCAATTTTTTTTCCAGTAAACATGCTGTCCTGGAAGCCCTTTTCGGAATGCTTGTTCAGATTTTAATTAGACGCAATATGGAATTCCATAGATATTGTTTTTTATGTCATAAATATTTTTTGTTTTTTTATGTAATTAGTGTCCCTTATGCGAGATGGAAGTGCAGCGAGGCGTGTCCTTGGTTTTTGTGTACAGGGTGATCAAGAATAAAATCATTTTGAAATAGGACGATTCTCACTTGAAATTGACCATTAAAATTGTTTTCATAAAACGTAGACACGTTAACCCCCGTATATTCACTTATCATTTCTATTGTGTTTTTCATTTTTAAGAAATATGCAATTTTGAAATCAAATGATTCTCCCACACTTTTTTTTGCAAGGACACTGCAAATTCACGATTCTGGCATGACGGAGCCGATATATTTATTACTGTACAAATAGAATTTGATAAAATCACATTGTACGATACATGGTAATTAGCTCAGCTGAATAAAAGGCATTCTTTAATTCTAACATTTTAAAATAAAAATGAATATCTTATTTGGAAGTTTTTATTTTGGGGAATCTCTCTTCCCCCCCCCCCAAGTTCATTGACGTGACCTCTTGCAACCCATAGGGCTTTAGCCTATCTTACCGTGATGAACCAGATTTTCTTTTTAGCAAAGCAACACATACCATTATTTACCGAACAAAAAGTCAAAGACCATATGTCCCATTTTATAAGAAACTGTCTTGTACATTTATATAGACGATTATTTTACCATTCTTAATTACGGCAGATAACTTTATCCACATTACAGCCATCATTACCAAGCCAGCCACCCCCCCCCCCCCAACAATCTGCAGCAGGGCTCTTAGGCTAGGAATTTTGACGGTCCCACGTAACCTTTTCAGACCTCGGTGCCACAAATGTAAGGGTTGCTTTTTCTCACAGTATAATTTTTTTTTACCTCAGGGAGTTAAGCCCTGACTTAAAGGATTATGAGAGTTTTGAGTTAGAAATATTGTGAATATGAACTTAGTGGGCTTTCATCAGATGGCAGCACTTGAGCTTTTAGGGGACGTTTCAAGATGGCTTGAAGGAAAAAAAATTTTTTTTTTTTAACTTAAAATTTTTTTTTTAATCATTCAAAAACACAATGCAAAATGATGTAAAATGCGATATATTTAAACATATGCAAGTGAATCGACATATATGAGTTGTCAAGGGATAATTATGCTTGTACTGACAACCAATCAACAAAATTAATGACCATAGTCAAAATAATTTTCAGTCATATATAATGTACATGTTAATAATAGTCATATATATAAAGCGGCAATTTTAATTCAAGTACTGTATTCGCATAGTCCCGTGATATACATTTAAAAATAGTCTTCAATGTTAGTGATAGCAGCAACGTAACAAAATAATTCCTTTTTAAATTTAGAATACGAAGCTATATTTGTTAATTCAAATGGAAAGGCGTAAATTTTAGGAGCTAAGTGTTTTTTAAATATCTCTTTTCTATGTAAAGGTATTTCAAAAATTTCACCAGGTCTTCCAGGGAAATGAATTTTTTAGGAGAGCATAAATTCTTATTTTTATGAAGTGTCAATATCGATTTGTAGACAACCAAGTGTCGTAGACACAAGATGTCTTTGAGAGTAGCACCAGAAATCAAAACCGAATAATTTAAAAAGTTTAATAAAATCTATTTTGAGAGGTTATGATAGGAAGTAGGTTGGTTTTATAATCATATCCCCAAGTTGTTATTCCATATTGTAATGAAGATTGTATCCATGCATAGTATAATGTTCGTAAAAAGGAAGGATGGACAATTTTATGAAGATGATAGATATTTTCTCTACAGGTTCTAAGTTTTTTGGTTAGTATCGTGAGATTTCCCACTTCAAGTTTGAATCTAACTGGATTCCAAGATATTTCCAAGAAAAACCTATTTACATTAGGACAGTTGCAATCATTTCTTGAGCAGTCTGTAAGATGTGATTTGAATGCTATGTTTGAATTGCTACCTCCAATCAAGCTGTAATAAACAAATTTAGTTTTTTGGAGATTCAGTTTCATATCGTTATTAATGAACCAATGATTGATTATTAGAAGAGTTCAACCTGTCTTTTAAGCAAATGTACATCAGTACAAGAATAGAGAATTACAGAATCATCCGCGTATGTTATTATTTTACCGAAGAGTTTCAGCGTACAAAAATCATTAATGAAAATGATGAAAAAGAATAGGACCTAAAATAGAGCCCTGAGGAACTCCTTTTGTTATATTCGTGTATTCACTAAAACAATTATCTTAACCCTGTTTTCTATCGTTTAGATAAGACTTGAACCACTAACATTTCACCATAATATTCAAAAATACCAGGAAAAACATGCATACACCTTTTTGTGGAACGTAAAAACAAAATGATCTATGCAAGTTGAGGTGTTAGCTGTTACTCTGGTCTGGTGATAATTACATAAAATTCATAAAAGTCGATTTATTACATAAAGTTTAACAATAAAATTCTGTAAGTGAATTATTTCTTCACAAAAATGAAAAATAATATCAATAATTTTTTTTCAATTTTTTGTTTAAGGGTTTTAATGCATTTTTTTCAGTATCAAAAACGATTTTGAAAATTCCAAAAAATAAATTCTCGAGTCTGAAAGGGCCACAGCGTATTCATAGCATGAAAAAACAAAAAAATTACCAGAATCGTTCAGGGCTGGAACCCTGCCCTTGTGGAGGTTACGGTCATTACCTTTTTTCCCCGTAAATAAAGACATCGGAAGTATTTCGAACCTGTGGTGTGCCCATCCTAAGCTTTATATAGAAAATTGAGTTCTGAACCATTTCTAAGATGCTCAGACCCTTGCCAAAAATACCTGTCAACCACAGCATCCTCGGCTCTGACTACACGGCCGGTAACGTAGAAGTATAACGAGGTGAGTTTTAATATGAAATTTATTCAAATTAGTTTCTGGTGCTCCAAAGCCACACAAATAAGAAGCAGAGTCTTTCCCTTTGCTTTTCTTTGACTGTTCCAGAAAAATATATAACTGGGTGGGAGTGCCAAAATTTATACATGTTCCACTTGTGACATTCTTGTTTATGATATAACGATCACTGTTCCCCAGAGTTCTCTCAAAATCTTTTCGCCAAGGTATGGCTCAAAAGTGATATATGTAAATTTTCAGTAAAGTTCATTATTTTTAAATTCTTGTCCGACTAAAGCTTGACTTGCTGCTCCTACAACCTGCCGTCAGTGCAGTCTTAATATATGGGTCCAGTTGGGGGACTCAGAAAAATGAGTTGAATTTTTCAAGAACTTACTAGGTAGGGGCCTCAGAAGAATCACTGTCATGCCCCCCCCCCCATGATGCTCTTAAGATGGTCCTGCCTGTCGCCCAGGTGCACTGCACTCCTTGCACTCTTGCTTAAGCCGCCCAGGCTCCAATAGACCAGAAATTTCATTAAATTCGAGAATTTAATGAATATAAATGAAAAATTTGTGACCCTCAAGTAGGGGGATGCAACATAGCTCCAGGCACCAAGGACCCCCATGGGGGAAGTTGAATCATTTTGTGGGGGGGATCTTTGATGAATCTTATTGGTTTTTGTTGCTTTAATATTGTAAAATTCGTCAGTAAGCTGGTACTTTCACATGCAACATTTCGCAGAAATCTGAAGAAATGCGACAAAATAAAAATGTGAAGAGAAAAAGGGGTTTGCCACCGGGTCATTCCATTTCAAATCACCTGGCCGAAATGACACCTATAGTCTTAGATTTCAATGATTTTTTTTTTCATTTGTTGCATTTACCGTCTTTATTAACCGTGTGAAATATTATTTGCCTATCTCTGCAACTTTGAGAAAAAAGTTGAAATTTATCAAAAACTGATGCAGATCACTTTTCCGACACTCAATTTTTAAGCGACATTGTTTGAGAAAATAAATTGTAACTTTTTTAATTTTCAATCTGTAATGATATTTTTCTCATTAAGTATATATTCTTGATTCTGGAATTGATTTCTCTCATTAAATATGCATTTCCCTCATTGAATTGGTCTTGTCTTGTTTTGGGTACATTCTCAGACTATATATATTAAATCAGTGAAAATGCATAAAAAAATAAATAAATTATATATATATCTTTTTCAATTTTCAATATATTCAAGTGAAATTTTCACTAAAGTGTTCACAAAAACATACAGAATATGAATAAAAATAATTCATACACTTACATTTGAAATTTACATGCAAAAAAATTATGTAAACTTTGTTTTTGTGAAATTTTTCATTAGAAAAAATACAATTTTTCAAACATATTTTTAGACCAGAGGCACAGCAGTTACCAAAACAACTTTTATTTTAAATTTCTCCTAAATATATGAAGTAAAATATTGGAGAAAAAAAATAATGGTTTTTTGACCATTAATATGTTTATTCTGGCTCGCAACACAAAATTCATTGAAATAAGACTGGATCGTTCCGATTTCAAATCATTCAACTAGATACCGAAATGCAACCCATCATCCCGGATTCCAATTATCATTTTTTATTTATTGCTTCTACCATGCAAAGTTTCATGGACATATCTCAAACTTTGAGAAAAAAAATGTTTTCTAACCTCACGAATGACGTCTCTTAGGCTAACCCCATTCAAGCAATATTATTTGTGAAAATATATCATAACTTCGCAGATTTTCAATATATTCAAATGAAATTTCCACTAAAATGCTCACAAACAAAAAATGTAAATTATGACTATTAAAGAAAATTTAAATCTTTGCATTAAAAAATTAGACTGCAAAAAAATCGTTGAAATTTAATTTTTGATTTTTTTTATAATAAAAACAATGGCTCACCTTTGCTTTTTCATTTACAAAAGCTCTCTTGCTTTTCACACAGCATATTCAGTGACATTGAACTCTTCAGATTTTTTTCCTTGTTCCCTTTTCTTAATGCAGGGACAAGAGTTAAAATTTGCAGTTTTCCCCTTGTTGTGATGATTAAATTGAGTCTTATTTCTAATTAACTTTATCAAAATAATCATATTTGCTTTCTGTTTAATATCTTCATTAAGTGTGCTTCGAGATTCATTTTCTGGTAATTCTTCAAAAACTTTACAAACATTTGATTTTAATGTGTTACAAGCAGATTCAACTTTTCTTTTGGCATTGTTTGACTTGAACTGTGGAGCTACCCTATGAAGTTTAATTGGTGACTTCTATGTTCTGTAGAGATGAATTTATTTCTTCAAGTGCTTCTTGTTTAATAATTGACATTTTTCCAAGTTACTTGTCTACATTACTATCACCGTTCATCTCTTCACAGTATTCAGTTTCTTCACCTAATTTATTGATGTTTATATTCACTGTCCCTACAGGCAGGGCATATTTTTTGCCCTGGAATTGATTTTGTACAACCATTTATTTCATTTATACATGAAAAATACAAGTTTACTATCCTTAAACCTTTTGTTATTTTTTTCTTATGACATTTTAAAGGATTAAAGCATGCTTTCGGATATATTTCATACTTTGAGAAAAAAGCTCTATGATGCTTAAACACACAGTAGATATAAATGTTCAGAACTTGCCCCACTCCTCAATATTGATGTCTGATGGGTCCAATGATGTAATGGGTAACAGATTTTACACTTTTGCATAACACTTTTTGACAGTCAGATCCAGTTTTTTTTCCAACACTATAAATTTCAAGTGTCTTTTCTGACATTTTACTTTGAATTCCAAAATGATGATATAAAATATTTAGCTCAAATGGAAATTGTGTTATCATAAGAAAAATTTGCTAACCCTGGAGTAGGCTACTTTATGGAGCACATTCTCTGTCTTATAATTAAATAAGACACCAGCTGCCCTCTGAAGGACAAAGACCAGTGTGCCATAGTTTATATTTTCACAGAAGCTATTATTTTTTACAATCATCATCACAACAAGAAACATCACATCTTATATATCGCCACCAGGCATTATATACATTAGGTTTTCAATTCTACTCTCTTCCATCTGCCTCAGCTACAACAATCAGGTTGTAGCTGATAATTATTTCATTCTTTGTGATTTAATGCCTCATATTCTGGCTTTTTATCAGCAATTTTAAATTATTTCTTGGGAAAAATACATAGAGGCTTATGTTAAATATTATAATGTAGATTTTTTTCACACAAGTATAACTATTTCATATTTATCATATACATTAAATATATGCTGTAAAAATCAAAGTAATTAAAAAAAATTTAACACTGTTGTGATAAAATAACTTTATAATTAAGCATGTTAAAAACTTCAGAAATTAATCTATATATATGATTAATATTATCTGGATTTATCAAATACAAAATAATTCTTTATGCAAAAATATATCAGATTGCAAAAGTTTGTCTTTGTTGCATCATAAGAAATATTTATAGATCAATTAAAAGTGAAATTAATTATTTGGAATTTGAACACTTCTAAGAATCTGAACATGAAGGTTTAATTTGAAAAATTATTTTATTTCACCCAAAACCTTTTTTTTTCACCAACTCCCATTTGGCACTTTACATTAACATTTCTAGTTATTTCATGAATTCATTTAATCCTAGAATTTTAAAATTTATTAATTGTTTTGAATTATTGCAGTAACTACTCATGAAACTTAATTTAGTGAATAACTGTAATAAATGTATAAGCGTACATGAAAAATAAAATATAAATTTCTTTTTACTAAGCATGAATCATTATATTAAGTCAAAATGTACAAATATAATTAATGTAGTCATAAGTACAATTGCGTTTTGTTACTCAAAAAGTATTAACTATCAAAATAATGTTTACTTTTAGTCTTAATATATTAATAGGATTAAATTTAAAAAAAAAAAAAAAAAAAAATTGAAAATTCATGCTGTGCATTCGAAAAAAGTGTTTAAAAATTGTGTTAAAAATTAAAAAATTAAATTTTAAATCACCTTTTTCCTGTAAGGTTTACATTTTCTTTCCTATTCATAATCTGCATTTTTTTTGTGAGCATTTTAATGGAAATTTCATTTCAATGTATTGAAAATCTGCAAAGTTACGATATATTTTCACAAATAATATTGCTTGAATGGGGTTAGCCTAAGAGACATCATTCGTGAGGTTAGAAAACATTTTTTTTCTCAAAAAGTTTGAGATATGTCCATGAAACTTTGCATGGTCAACAAGCATGGTAGAAGCAATAAATAAAAAATGATAATTGGAATCCGAGATGATGGGTTGCATTTCGGTATCTAGTTGAATGATTTGAAATCAGAACGATCCGGTCTTATTTCGATGAATTTTGTGTTGCGAGCCAGAATAAACATTAACAGTCAAAAAACCATTATTTTTTTTCCTCCAGTATTTTACTTCATATATTTAGGAGAAATTTAAAATAAAAGTTGTTTTGGTAACTGCTGTGCCTCTGGTCTAAAAATATGTTTGAAAAATTATATTTTTTCTAACAAAAAATTCCACAAAAACAAAGTTTACATAATTTTTTGTATGTAAATTTCAAATGTAAGTATGAATTATTTTTATTCATATTCTGTATGTTTTTGTGAACACTTTAGTGAAAATTTCACTTGAATATATTGAAAATTGAAAAATATATATATAATTTATTTATTTTTTATGCATTTTCACTGATTTAATATGTATAGTCTGAGAACGTACCCAAAACAAGACAAGACCAATTCAATGAGGGAAATGTATATTTAATGAGAGAAATCAATTCCAGAATCAAGAATATATACTTAATGAGAAAAATATCATTACAGATTTAATTCAGATTGATATTTACTGAAATTGATGAAAATTCATATTTAATGAAAAAGATTGAAATTTTTAAATCATTTTTAATTGTGGAACATTGAAAAAATCCTTTTCGAATTGAAGCGAACTCATATTTAATTAAAAATAATTTCAGAATAACTCGTTCAACTGACATCAGGTATATTAGTCTATTACAGAAGGTCTCAAAGTGGGCAATATCATCCTCCTGAGGGCGGTAGAGACTAGACTTCAGTATAGGATAATATGAGCCGAGGGGTGATGTGAACAAAATTTTTTTAAAGGGGTGAAGATGAAAAAAGTTTGGGAGACCGGTGGTGATGGTTGAACATCCCCCGCCGCCCATGCAGGGTTCAAGAAACTTGTCAACAATTATGTTGATTGCTTTCACAAAACCACCATTCAGAAAAAAATTGTAGGTGCTCAGTAAGTATGTTCAATAGTTTTAGGGGGGGGGGGAAGCCCTCCCCCTAAAAGCTCTAAAGTTAGACGCTCTAAAGCTAGTCTAAGCTAGACGCTCTAAAGTTTTAGAGCGTCTTTTGTTTATATGAGAAAAAGACATTGCTATTCTAATTAGAATAACATAGCAGAGACATCGAGAGTATTTAAAACAATAGATATTTCTATTCCATAAGGAATATCCTGAACATGCAAGAGTTAACATCCATTAACTCTAAATACTTTCCTGAATTTTACAATGCATCAATATATATAAAATTGTCTGTGTCTCTGTCCTGTCCTCCCTCCCGCGTGTGTGTGTGTTCTCTATACAAATCTTCAATTTTAAATCGATCGTCATCAAAATTTACATATATACCAAATGGGACCCGACTTGAACGATAGGCTACTTTAAAAGTTCGTCAGAGCAAGGCAAATGCCCCAAATGGGCAAAAAACTGTCGGGGGCAACAATGGTTTTCGGGCCTCAACAATCACTTTCCAAAAACGTTTAACGTTTTACGTAAAACGTTTAACGTAAAAAGTTTACTTCGGTTACATGGTTCCCTAGCAATGCGTAAGACTTGCATATGCCTTTACAATGGTTTGTCATTTCTTCAATGCTGTCAGTATATTTACAATAGTTTATGCCTTTGTAATGGTTTGCCACATTTTCAATACTCCCAGTAATGAGGGTTTTTGAATGACGTCATAATCATCAGCATCACTTTGAGGGTCAGGAAAAGGATGATCCTCATAGAAAGTGTTAAAATTGCCGATTTTAATGTAGAATTGTGGAATTTTCGTGGGGTTTTCTGTCACATCAATAATTTTAAAAATTTTATTGAATTCTAGATTTTTGAAACATTCAGTTCGCTTAGAGATATACGAAGCCCAGGAGATTAAATAGGAAATAATTAGCCCCCGGACCTACTTTTGGTTGAATATCCATGCAATAACATTGATTTCAACTTTTTATTTACATCTTCTCAAGCATGAAAATTAAGTTCTCGTATTGCCTTTTAATATTCAACTGCATGAATTCATGTAGTTTAGGATGTTTAAAAATTAATTATGGGCCCATAAAGTACATAGTTAAAGCTGTGGAATTTCTTCTAAGCATTTTTGAAAGCTGGAATAGGCAGATGAAGTTCAAAAGTGGGGGGGGGGAGAGAAATTGAAATACTTAGCGCCCTTAAAAAAGGAAAAAAAATATATTCATTTCTACATTTCTTTACATCTAGATTTGTTTCTTTCATGAGTTGCGCTGGAAGTCACTATATTGGTTATTAGACACAGTTTGCATGTTCCTCAAAGAAAGAGGGAGATATCATGTGATCCAAAAAGCCTCATTGAAGAAAACCCGGGCAGCACCGGGTATTATAACTAGTACTTAATAAATTAACTAACAAATTATTTGTAAATACTTGAAATTATTACTTATATCTAAATACATTCGTAATTTTAGAATTTAAGGGTCATATTCTCAGAACTGCCCTTAGGGTGGGTGATAGGTGCAGTTGCACCTAGTCCTACATTTTCAGGAGGCCCAGAACTCATTATGATAGAAGTGGAAAAAAAAAAAATTGCCAAATTAATCTTTTTTTCAATTCGAAATAGAGGTCACATAAAAATTGATGTTTGCCCATTGGCGATTAAATTCATTTTGTTTCTAGTTGGGGGTCAGAGGGACCAAAAACCCCGAATCAATTAAGGATGCCCGAAAGCTTTCACAAATTATTCTGGAATTGTTTCTTTCATCAATTTTGAAATTTTTTCTTTCACTAATTGTAAGGTTCAGGATAAAAAGTGTGAAGAAGGCCTGGGAGAAACAGGGGTCACGAGAGAATGAAAGGGGAACGAGCGGAGACATTCGAAAAAGGGAAGGCAGTGTAAAAGTTTGTATCGAAGAGACAGGACGGTTTTGTTGGAGGTGTTGGATAATAAATTAAAGTGTTGTTTTCTTTTTTTGGGAGTCTAGAAATCCAGTCATTTCGTCCTGGAATCATAATGGAGATACAGCCGAGGACCTACGACCGAAGGGAAATCGGGGGAAAAGTTTACTCTAATTCTCAATTTTCTTCATTCATTGTGAATTATATCATTTAATAATTCTGGAATTACTTCTTCCATTATTTCTGGGACTCATTTCTTTCAAATACAAATACAAATACAACGCCACAACAGGCAAAATGCCCAACGAGGTGGCTGATAAAAAGATGCCCATAAAAATATGGTTGTCATATGTTTCAAAAATACAGCAACCCAATTAAAAATGCAATTAACACAAATTACAAACAATATATACCAATTTTGAAAATATTATTCTGCTCATACAATTCCAAATTATATATTTTCCATTAATTTTGGAATTACAGTAAACCTCTCTTTTGCGGACACCAATGGGACAAAAAAAAATTTGTCCACAAAAGAGAGATGACCGTTAATCAGGGGTTTGAAATACATACTTTTATTTTACACTAGGGCATTGGCGTACGGGAAGTGTGGGGAGGGGGGGTTTCGGGGTTGTAATCCCTCCCCAAGCCGAGATTACAATGTTATTTTGCAGGAAAAAACTTAACCCTCCCCCCACCTTAAGAAAAAAAATTAACCTTCCCCTCCTTGAGCACGAGCGTCAAAAGGTTGAGTCGAGCAATCTAGCATATATGAATTGGCATCATCGAGCACCCCCCCCCCCCACAGACGTAAAGTCTATTCCCGCCTGTACCCTTGAAAAAATTCTGCTTACCTCTATGCACTGGGGACAGGGCCGTTTTAAAAGCATCATGGGCACCAGGCCAAGTGATTTTTCTGAGGCCCTACCAGGCAAATTCTTGAAAATTTCAACCAGATCTCATTTTTGCGAGACCCCTTTTTCTCTTGATGCCCCGGGCTGTGCCCATGCCTTAAGATGGCACTGACAGGGGGAAAATTATTATTTGTCCGTAAAATAGAGTGACCACATCTGGGTGGGCGTTTTTACTGCATTTCTTTTACTACTTCGGAACTTACTTAGATGCTGGAACTCTTCCAGTAGGTTCCAATTTTCAAATTTTTATATGATTCCCTGTCCTCAAAATATGTACATAACATTCATAGACAGATGGACTTGGAAGTCTGGGGGGGGGGGGTGTAACGATGATGTCAATTCATATATGCATATATACATTAGATCAGCCGACTTCACCTTTGACGCTGGGGAAGGGGGATCAGGGTCATCTTAAAAGTATCATGGGCCCCCAGGCCAAGTGGTTTTCCGGAGGCCCTACCAGGTAAATCATAGCAAATTTCAACCGGATCTCATGTTTGTGAATCCCCGGGCCATGCCCAGGTGGGCCCATGCGTTAAGATGGCACTGCTGGTTGCAATGTCACCCACCCCCGTATTTCCGCCCATGATAACATGGGATCTGGAACTTTCTTCCCTGTTACATTTGGCCCCCGGAAATTCCGCCCTGACATTTCACCTGCCCTGAACGTATGAGTGACCATATGAGTGATTGACTGTATGAGTGAGTGTAAAATGGACTGTAGGAATGTGTTAGTGACCGTACGAATGATTAAGCGAGTGGCAGAATGACTCACCACGCGAGTCACCGTATCAACTAGTGTGCAATTGACTTTATGAGTGAATGACCGTATGAGTGACTACATGACTGACCGAATGGCCACATGACTGACCAAATGAATGGCCACATGAGTAACCAAGTGATTAACTATGATCTGATCGAGTGATTGACCGTGTGAGCAACCAAGGGAGTTACTGAGCAATGAAACGTTCGAGTGAATGAGTGACCAAAGGAGAGACCGAATAATTAACTGTATAAGTGACCAAGTGAATGACTGCATGAGCAACCAAGTGAATGACTGCATGAGTGGTCAAGTAAGTGATTGAGAGATTGACGGTGTGGGAGACCAAGGGAGTTACTGAGCGATGGAACGTTTGAGTGACTAAGAGTGAGTGACCGATTAAATACTTGTGTAACTTTCCGAGTGACTAATTAAATACTGGTGCAAGTTTCCTAGTGAGTGATTGAGCGTATGAGTGACGGACCGAATGGCCGTATAAATGACCAAGTGAATGACCGCATGAGGCACCTAGTGGTTAACTGCACGAGTGACCAAGTGAGTGACTATATATGACCAGGTGAGTGACGGTACGAGTGTCCAAGTGAGTGATCAAGGGACTGACCGTGTGAGTAACCAAGGGAGTTTGAGTGATGGAACACATAAGTGAATGTGTGACCATTTGTTGAATGACAGTACGAGTAACCGAAAGATTGATAAAGTGAATGACCATATGATTGACCCAGTGAGCGATTGATAAAGTGAGCCATTGAGTGATTGACAAAGTGAGCCTCCTCATCCCCTCCCTTTTTATTAGGTGGCTACACAGCACTGAGTGACTCACCCTTTAATAGATCCTAAGAATTTGGAATTTTCAGTTGAAGCATAAAATATTTTTCCCAAATTTACGTTGCTGCGAAATTTTTCAATATAAGAAGAGGTATTACCATCCTGAAGAAAAACATTAAAATCCCCCAAGGTACCTTTTCCCTCCCCTCACGCTTCCTAGCTATCCAGGTGGGTTTAAATAAAAACCTTCATACTTAGGTTCACCATGTATCATCGAGGAGAATACAGGAAATTGCAATACTGAATACGGCTTATCACTAAATTTTGCCAAAAATTACAATTTATTGCACTTATACGATCACTCACAGGGTCAGGGCAGGTGAAATGTCCGGGGATAAATTTTTATTAAATTTATTTAATTTCATTTCTTAACTCGATCACTCATATATTAACTCACTTGATCACTCATGTGGTCACTTGTACCATCATTCATATGTTCACTCATATGGTCACGCGTACGAGATCAGAGCAGGTGAAATGGCAGGGGGTAAATTCCAGATTCACTTGATTACTGACTGGGTCACTCGTACCATCATTCATATATTCAAGGGCGTAGCGGGGGGGGGGACTTGGGGGGTCTGGTCCCCACCCGAAATGTGAGAAAATGACCGAAAAAAGGGAAAAAGATGGCCAAATCCATTGTTCTGTCACTTTAGTCTCCCCCCCCCCCGAACGAAATTTCTGGCTACGCCCCTGCATATATTCACTCATACAGTCACGCGTACGGTCAGGGCAGGCGAAATATCAGAGATAAATTTCCGATTTACTTAATTACTCACTGGTCACTCATATGGTCAGGGCAGGCGAAATTTCCGGGGGCCAAATGTACTGGGGACGAAACGTGCCTGGGGCGAGACGTCGGAGGCGAAATATCGGGGGCAAAGGTTCCGTGAACCGATAACATTAGGGATAAAACGACGACGCCCCCGAAAATGCCAAGACGCTCCGGTTCCGTTTTATTTTCGCACTGAGCCAAAGCCCCCTAGATACTACTTCTAGGAGGCTTTGACTGAGCCCCGCGTGTGGTAAAAGGTGACTGCATATTCAGAGAGCACTATTTTCTATAGTTTCACTGATTTACCAGCATAGCGGAGATAGACTTGAAAGTCTGGGGGGGGGGGCGGCACGATGATGATGATTTCAATTCATCATCGTGCCGCTGGGGGCATCATGGCCCCACAAGGGGTGGGCTGAAAAGGCTCCAGCCATGGTCCCCACAAGGGGTAGGCTGGCAAGGCTCCAGCCCTGGGGACCGGGATGATTTTCATTATTTTTGGTTTTTCCACGCTATAAATCCACCATAAAGGGGCCCGTGAAAGTCTGGTCGGGGGGGCCATGGCTCCAGCCCTGTGGCCCGGTATGATTTTCGCAATTTTATTGCTTTTTCACGCTATAAATTAATCATAAAGGGGCCCCGTGAAAGACCCCCAGCTCCAGGATGTGGGGGCCATGGCTGGCTGGCCTGCCCCCCGTATCTCCGCCCATGTTTACAAAATAAATAAATTTTGGAGAGAAATTGACTGTAAATAAAACTCACCAGAAATTGAAGAAAAAAATTGATTTCTATAATTACTTCTTTCTGAATAAATTTATACTTGGGAAACAACAAAACACAGGAGGTGCGGGATAAGGAGCCTATTCAAGGTACGGAGCCTTCTTCGTGTATTAAGGAGTTCTAATTTAAGGTGGCTATCGTGCGGGATTCGGCAGTCACTGGTGACGCTTCTGAAATTCAACTGCGCAGTATAATTTCTCGATCGTCTGCTCTCGCTCTGTAATTTGGCGGGAAACTTCAAGCTCTCTCATTGGTCACTGGGGTCATCTTTCGCATCCGGGAGCTCTTACTAATTTGTTTATGCTTAGGCTGACCATATTTTCTCGAGAGAAATACGGGATATTGAGATTCCAAATACGGGAAAATACGGGACATCGCCAAAAAAGACGCCAAAACCGAGCAAAATTGCCAAATAGTGTTAAAACTACGGAAAAATCACAATGGCGGGTTATGAAGCGTTACTGCAAATTGCAATGGATTAAATGACTTCCACAAAAAAACGTTCACCAAGACAAATGTGGGAGATTAATATTTTCATTTATAGTTGTAATTATCATAATATAGTTTATTAGTTGAAAAGTAATTTCAATCTTTGACTTCAATAAAGAATAAAAATTTAAGTAGACTTCGTGTAAAATACGGGAAAAACCGGGACACTTTTGCCAAAAAGTCGGGACGGCCAAAAATACAGAAAATACCGGGACTGTCCCGGGAAATACGGGACGTATGGTCACCCTATTTATGCTGCTGTGAGAGAGACAGAGGGAGCAAAAAAGTCGTCTGCTCTCTTTCTCTCTGACCGAAAAATTTTGAGCCCTATGATTGGTGGATTGTCGTTCATAAGATCCGGGGATTTTGAAAATTTGTTTATATCAAAGAGTGGGAGGAGGAAAAGGGGGAGTGGCGAAGGAAGTCACGGGGGGGGGGGATTCAGCTTAAAATATAGAGACATTTCATGAAACATTAAAAAATCAATTAAGAACATATTTATTTATTATTATATAATAAAGGAAATATTATTTATTTCCTTTTTGGCAAATTAATGAATGAAACATCAATTTATATTGGGGTCGCCTTTACTGTAACCCAGGAGTGTCAACAATGTCGTGGCCCTTTTAGTCAGGACTAAAGGGCTGGCGTCTTATATATTCAGTCACGCAGAGTCACTCTTGCCTTAAGCCGGGTTTTCCTAGGAATAGGTGTTTTGCGCCGCGTGAACCAAAATGTATAATTTCACGTCGGCAGAAACGTGTCACATAATCACGCTGCGCGTTAATGTTTTCCTAGCAGGGCGCATCAGATCAGGTCGGCTATATGTTTATAGTATATGGCCTTGGTATCAGCTACTCTGTCGTCTGCATGGTCCGGTTTGAAGGGAACTTATAGAAAACACACAAGAAGAGTGAAGAGAATATCGGCAAAACCGCGGCGCACGACGCATTTGACTCCTCCAGAAGCAGCCAGTCAAGCACGCCCGACGTAAAACGCTGTCGTGACGAGTATTGCTCTCTATAGGAAAACAGTCATGCTGCTTTTCATATTGGTGAGTGGACGGCGTATCACGCTGGGCGATTCACGTTGCGCGCGCCACAGGAAACCTGCTCCTAGGAAAACCCGGCTTTAGGGATGGTCGACAGGTGTGGTCGCATCGGGCCCCGCAGTTTCCGAAGAACCGCACTTACAGTATCAGGAGGGGCGAAAAATATACATATATATATATACACTCGTGTAGAACCCGCAGAAGTGCCGCAACACGACGTGGCATGGACTCGACTTATGTCTGAAGTAGTGCTGGAGGTAATTGACACCATGAATCCTGCAGGGCTGTGCATAAATCCGTAGGAGTAAAAGGGGGTAGAGATCTCTTCTGAACAGCACGTTGCAAGGCATTCCAGATATGTTCGATAATGTTCATGTCTGGGGATTTAGGTGGCCAGCGGAAGTGTCTAAAGTCAGAAGAGTGTTCCTGAGCCACTTTGTAGCAATTCTGGACTTCTGGACGTAAGGGGTGTCGCATTGTCCTGCTGAAATTGTCCAAGTCCGTCGGAATGCACAATGGACATGAATGGGTGCAGGTGATCAGACAGGATGCGAGGCGTAAAGCTTTGTGTCGTGCAGTCATCGAGGGTACACGAGTGGGCCTTCGGCTCCGAAAGCCCATATCGATGATGTTTCGTTGAATGGTTCGCACGCTGACACTTGTTGATGGCCCCGCATTGAAATCTGCAGCAATTTGCGGAAGGGTTGCACGTCTGTCACGTTTAATGATTCTCGTCAGTCCCGTTCTTGCATGATCTTTTTCCGGCCGCAGCGATGTCGTAGATTTAATTTTTTACCGGATTCCCGATATTCACGGTACACTCGTGAAATGGTCATACGTGAAAATCCAAATTTCATCGCTACCTCGGAGATGCTATGTCCCATCTCTCGTGCGCCGACTATAACATCACGTTCAAACTCACTTAAATCTCGATAACTTGCCATTGTAGCAGCAGTAACCGATCTAACAACTAAAGTACTGTTTAGACATGATGCATGAGTTTTAATAGGGCGTGTGGTCTCCTCGAACAGCAAAGACTGCTGCACACCTGTTTGCCGTGGATGCGATGAGGTTATCGATCAGACTTTGGGGAATACTGTTCCACTCCTCAAGAAGTGCAATCTGCAAGTCTCGGACAGTAACAGGCGGCCTTGGTCGCGCAGCAATGCGTCGTCCGAGCATGTCCCAAACATGCTCGATTGGATTCAGGTCAGGAGAGCACGCTGGCCATTCCATACGCTGTATTGTTTCAGCTTCAAGCATGTTCTCCACCAGACGAGCTCTATGAGGTCGGGCGTTATCATCCTGGAAAACAAAGGAATCTCCAATGGCTCCAGCGTAAGGGATGACATGAGGTCGCAGTATCTCGTCTGCATACCTTCGGGCCGTCAATGTGCCATTCCGAATGATATGCAAGTTCGTACGTCCGCCTATGCTGATTCCACCCCATACCATCCAACCAGCTCGTCTGTATTGTGACCTTTCACGAACGAATGCGGGGTTATTTCGAGTGCCCCTGTCCCTCCATACCAGAACACGTCGGGTGTCACACTCCAGACTGAATCGGGACTCGTCTGTAAATAGCACTTGGTTCCAATCATGTTGCTCCCAACCTCGATGTTCAGCAACAAATCTTCTTCGGGCCGCACGGTGGCGTGGGGTCAACGGAATGCAGACCATTGGCCTACGTGCATAGAGCCCTCCCTCATGAAGCCGATTACGTACTGTTTGGCTGGACACCCTTCGTCCTGTTGCCAAGAGCAACCGTCTTTGCAGCTGCGTAGCATTCTCTGTTCTGTTTCGACGGGCTGTTAACCGTATATACCGGTCATCAGTTGCTGTAGTGGCGCGTGGCCGACCTTGCCCTGGTCGACGTCTAACATTTCCTGTTTCTTGGAATCGATTCCACAGCCTTGCAACAACACTTCTGGTGACTCCAACAGCGTCCGCGACACTACGTTGTGTTTGCCCGGATTCCAGTCTGCCTATAACACGCCATGCCATGGATTCCGGTAAAAAAAATACTGCGTCTCAAAAAAAAATACTGCACAATCGAATTTCACAGTAAAACAGACGTTTCTGCAACAACCCGATTTCTGCCCTTATCTCCTTTTTGACGTCATGAACTTTGATTTGCATATGAAGTTTTCTTCTAGGCTTTAAATTATGGATGATTCATTTTATGTTACTTATCGGTATACATCTTTGCGTAATTTTGTTAAAAATGTGCTCCCCTGATTGTTTTGAGCAGAATATTTGAAGACATTCTGCTCGTTAGAAAAACTGGTGGCAGATGGCAGCACTACACATAACAAGAATTACAGAGAAACAAAAAACTTCACGTCAGGTTTCACTACACGTACACGCACATTCCCGCATGTACCGATTCGTTGGGGGTGTGGGCGGGGTGCATGTGTGGTGTAGCAGTAGTAGGTAAGGCCTCCAAAAAATGGCTCGGGATCCATGATGTTCTTAAGTCAACCACCTGGTTGGGCAATTTGCCTGTTGTGGCGTTGTATTTGTATTATTCGCGTATCTTTTCTTTGACTTGCGTCCGTCAGCGCCACCTATCGGCTGTTTTTGAGGGGTCTCCCCCCCCCCCACTGTCAAAAAAAATTTCCGTGAAATAATGATGCTAACCCTGCAAACCGTTTCTTATTTCGGTTATTTTTCCAGTTTTTATGAATTTTTAAAGTTTCTACAGACTTTTTGCCCACCCTGTAGAATTAACGTGACAGAAATAATCTCAGAATTGGTTTCCAGAAGAGAAGATATAATCAATCATATATATTGCTGTCCCGCCCCTAGAGGCATACAGCGGGAGAAGAGAAGATATAAATCGATAGATTTATTTGTAGCAACACAGACGAATACAGAACACCAGAAATCTATACCTTAAATTCATCATGTTATCATAGGCGGGGATAGACTTGGAAGTCTGGGGGGGGGGGCAAGAGGATGATGTGAATTCATATATACATATATACGTTAGATCAGTCGACTCCACCTTTGACGCTGAAGGGGGGGGGGGGCAATATTAAGATCTGAGACGTACGCGGACGCCCCAACCCGCCCCCCCCCCCACAGATGATCAAGAATGTATTTTTTATGCGAAAAATATTTAAAACATTAAAATATCGGGAGATAATGCCTTTATGTGTTATTATCATGGCCCCACATCCTGGAGCAGGGCCCCTAGGCTGGTATCTTTTGCGGGACCCCACGACCAGACTTTTACGGGGCCTGTTTATGATGAATTTATAGCGTAAAAAAGCAAAAAAATTGTTAAAATTGTTCCGGGCCCCAGGGGTGAAACCTTTTCGGCCCACCCCTTATGGGGTCGTGGTTATTATAATCAGTTTCTGTTAATTTCAATGCTATTTGAAGGCTAAGAACTCACCAGCTATTTAGTTGATTGTTGACGCCGTCCATCTACGGTGCCTTTCAACACCGTGTCCGGAAAATTCACAGCCAGCAATTCACCAACAACAATTCACCGCCGGAAAATTCACCGACTAGCAATTCACCGACAACAGTTCAATGCGAGGGAGTGAGCGATTGAGTTACTGAGTGATTGAGTGACCCAGTGAGTGAGTGACCCAGTGAGTGACTGAGTGACCGAGTGAGTCAGTGATTGAGTGACCGAGTCAGTGATTGAGTGACCGAGTGAGTAAGTGATTGAGTGACCGAGTGAGTAAGTGATTGAGTGACCGAGTGAGTAAGTGATTGAGTGACCGAGTGAGTAAGTGATTGAGTGACGGAGTGATTGATCCAGTGACCGAGTCAGTGATTGATCCAGTGACCGAGTCAGTGATTGAGTGACCGAGTGAGTGAGTGACCAAGTGAGTGACTGAGTGACCGAGTAAGTAAGTGATTGAGTGACCGAGTGAGTGAGTGACTGAGTGACCGAGTAAGTAAGTGATTGAGTGACCGAGTGAGTGAGTGACCGAGTAAGTAAGTGATTGAGTGACCGAGTGAGTGAGTGACCCAGTGAGTGACTGAGTGACCGAGTGATTGAGTGACCGAGTGAGTGAGTGACCCAGTGAGTGACTGAGTGACCGAGTGAGTAAGTGATTGAGCGGGTGAGTGAGTGACCCAGTAGTGACTGAGTGACCGAGTGAGTAAGTGATTGAGCGGGTGAGTGAGTGACCCAGTAGTGACTGAGTGACCGAGTGAGTGACCCAGTGAGTGACTGAGTGACCGAGTAAGTAAGTGATTGAGTGACCGAGTGAGTGAGTGACCCAGTGAGTGACTGAGTGACCGAGTAAGTAAGTGATTGAGTGACCGAGTGAGTAAGTGATTCAGCGGGTGAGTGAGTGATCCAGTAGTGACTGAGTGACCGAGTGAGTAAGTGATTGAGCGAGCGAGTAAATTGGTTAGTGAGTGAGGGAGTGAGTGAATTGGTTTGTTAGTTAGTTTTTAACCTAGTAGTGTCACATATGATTAAAAAATCCGATTGTTCCGAAAACGTATTTATGATGAAGTATAGATTTGAAGACACTTGGATCATCGGGCGTCCTCTTCGTCGTCAGCCGCGCTTTGACATCGACATTTGGAACTGCTTTCAAGGAACGCGTAACGATTTACCAACAATTCTATAGAAGGATGGCATCGAGCGTTGCAACAGCAATTATCTGCTCACCACCCAGATACATGGAAGTTCATCGGTGCCATAAAAAGAGAACAGAGTTTGAATGAAGTTCGGATGGAGCAAATTGTAAGTGGACAAAACCATCACATTGATTAGAAGAAAGAAATACCGGGACTCTGCGCAGAGATTAAAGAATTTACCCTTCACCGAATTCGCAAATTTTATGGGGCCCCAGACTGTATATACCTTGGGCTTCCACTATCGCAAGGACCCCTGGAAATGAAACCTTTTAATTTCCCCATGAAGGTATATGTGCAATACCCCGGGTACCCCGACCCTGTATGTTGGGAGCACTGGTGTTATATGTATATTTTACGTATACATACCTCTCGGCATGACCCCCACGAGGGCAGGGCTGACAGGGGCCGGAACGTTTCTTATCGCTTTTTGATATTTTCACACTATAAATTAAGCACAGAGGGGCCCGTGAAAAAGCTGGTTTGGGGCCCGCCATCCATTTCAGCTTAGGGAACCTGCTGTAGGATGTGGAAAACTCTGGGTACATGCACATTACTTGGTCCCGATGTGTCAAATGGGTCCCGATATATGCAAGAGTTAAATGAAAACTTGACCCCAAAATCGTAACTGACTTCCGTAACACAAAAACGTAACAGATTTCCATCTCTCAAAAAACATCACCGACTCCCGTAATAAAAAAATCGTCACTAATTTCCGTTGCATAGGAAGTATGTATATACGTATATAGTAAATATAGAGTACATATACTAGATACGCACTAAGGCGGGATTCCTGAAAGTTCATCACGTGAAATCGCGGGTAACAGAAATCCATTGGTTACTGATGATCAGCGATGTTTTTTATAACATCAAAGTGATAACAGGAGATGCTTTTAAGCATTTTTAGGAGGTTAATTCATCGCGTATCCACTTACTTTATTATCTTTTAATTCTGTTATTATCCCTTTTAACATTTGATTAGAAGTTTCTGAGTAAAACATGGCATTTTGTTGAATATACTATCTTGTATTGGGCAACAGCAATTTGTAATTTATACAAATACAAGGCCACAACAGGCAAAATGCCCAGCGAGGTGGCTGAGAAAAAGATGCCCATAAAAATATGGATGTCGTATATTTCAAAAATACAGCGACCCGAATCCGTATCATCTGAATTTCTTCTCATAAAGTCATTATTTAAACTTTCCGCCATGTCTTTAGGATATGGCACTTACTCACTCAATAGATCACTCACGGACTCGCTCATTGAATCAGTAACCCACTCGCTCACTGAATCACTTACTCGGTCACTCATTCAATCACTGGGTCACTCACTCACTCAGTAACTCAATCGCTCATTCCCTCGCTAACTGACTCGCATCGAACTGTCGTCGGTGAATTGCATGGCGGTGAATTGTTGGTCGGTGAATTTTCCTAGCGGTGAATTGCATGGCGGTGAATTGTTGTCGGTGAATTTTCCGTAAACCTTTCAACACATATATACGCTCCAAGGTTGAAATATTCCATCTGCTTCCATAGCTTAGATGGTAGAGCACTCGTCCGGCAAGCGAGAGACCGGGGTGCGAGTCCCCGTGGGGGCAGTGATGAATTTTCTTCCTTGTAATCTTCATCTCCACAAATAACCAGTCTTTCGATGAATCTTGTATTGACAAGTGGAGAGGACGTTTCTATATGTATAAGAACTCACAATTTTTCTTTAAGAGACTCACCCTTAACCATATGTGCCGTGGTTCTCGGGATTACCTGATGTGATTTTTTTATAAAGGGTGGTTGATGGACGTATCATTCAAACCCCCCTACCCCTCGATGCTGACGTAATACTTGAATAAATCCCATGCATGTATGTAGGCTACATATATATATATATATATAGCCTACATACATGCATATACACTGCTGGCCACCCAAATTGCAACACCAAGAAAGACAAGAGATATCGCAACAATATTTATTTTGTAGGTAACATGTTGACCAAGCATCAAATGATTAAATTTATAGACTTCTGTGAAGTGTGGTTCCTGCCAAAATCAGTAGCCAGAGTAGCCGCCATTGTTGGAGATCACCGCTGCCACACGCCTCGGCATTGATTCAAAGAGACTTTGGATGTGTTCTTGGGGTACAGCAGACCAAGCAGCTTCCACGCGTTGCCAAAGTTGATCTGGTGTGGCAGCTGGGGATGTAATCTGGTTCAATCGTTGAGCAACCATGGACCACATGTTTTCTGTCGGCGAAAGATCCGGAGAGCGAGCTGGCCAGGGAAACAATTCAATCTGGCGATTGACGAAGAACCTTTGGACAATGCGTGCCACGTGTGGTCGCGCATTATCCTGTTGAAATATGGCTGTGGGCAAGCCCTGAAGGTAAGGAAGGACAACTGGTTCCAACACCTCGGAGATGTAGCGCTGGCTTTTTAAAGTACCGGCAATGCGTACTAGAGGAGTACGAGAGTGATATCCAATACCGCCCCATACCATAACACCCGGTGCAGGACCAGTGTGGCGGTGCATAACGCAGCTGTTCAGCATCCTCTCTCCACGGTGTCTCCAGACTCGAATCCGACCATCGTGGTGTTGCAGACAGAAGCGTGACTCGTCAGTAAAGACAATTTCATTCCATTGTGAGGACCACATCCTTCTTTCATCGCACCATTGGCGGCGGAGACGTCTGTGGTTCTGCGTCAAGGGTAGACGAAGCAATGGACGTCTTGCGGACAAACCACTCTGCTGTAAACGGCGCCGAATGGTACGCGCAGACACTGGATGATGCGGTACAGACTGAATGTGCTGTGCTATGGTTCGTGATGTGGCTGAGCGATCCGTCACTGCCATACGCACAATACGCCTGTCATCACGTGAAGTGGTGCACTGAGGTGGATGCGATCGAACACGTCGGTCCGTCGTACCCTCCTGCAACCAACGATCACATATCCGCATTACAGTTGTTTGTTTGGTTTCGTCCAACACGACTACCGATTTCCCTGAAAGATAATCCACAATCTCGGTAGGCCACTATCCTTCCTCTGTCGAACTCGGATACTTGATCAAAAGATGATCACTGTTTTCTACGAGGCATAATTGATCGTTTTTTTGAAAAAACCACAAGAAAAACACAATTGCCGTACTTCAAATAGTCGAAATCTCCAAGCCTTGAATAGCGCTTTGAAGTGGCGCCACAGGCGCGCGTGATGTGCGTCTGCGCTGAAATTCTAATCATTTGCATATCTCACCTCCGCTAATGCATGTTGTAAATTTCATATTATTTGCATGCTTCCTTCAGGGTGTTGCATTTACGGTGGCCAGCAGTGTATATGAGTATATAAATACAAACACCTATAACATAATTAAGTTTTTTTACGTTTCTGCCGACGGGAAATGGTCCTGTTCGGTTCACGCGGATTTATCAGTGCACATTATATAATGAAAAAACATTCCCTCCCCCAAGTTGAGGGGTGGGGGTTATTTAATGCCTGCTTTGCCCAAGGCCATGGTCCTCACATCCTGGAGCAGAGCTCTCTAGGCTGGAATCTTTCACGGGCCCCTATATGATGAATTTATAACGTGAAAAACACTGAGAAGCGTCCCAGGCCATCTTGTCCATATTCCTGGGCCACAGGGCTGGAGATCTGTCAGCCCCACCCTCGTGGGGGCCATGCCCAGGGTCCTTGCAAAAGTTGGTTCCTGAGGTGTATACCCCGAGCAGGGCCACAGCTAGACACTTTGTCATCCGGGGCAAGCCGGCATTTTGGCGCCCCTTGATGTAAAAGAAACAGTTAAAAGGTGAATTCGGCGCCCCCTTCTGGTTCAGTGCCCGGGGAGCAGACCCACCTGCCCCCCCAGTTGTGGCCATGGCCCCCACATCCTGGAGCAGGGCCCCTAGACAGGGATCTTTTACGGCCCCCCCGGTCAGACTTTCCATGGGTCCTTCTATAGTTAATTTATAGCGAGAAAAAGCAAACAATTATGAGTTGTCTCGGGCCCCAGAGCTAGAGCCCTGTCAGCCCCGCCCATGTGGGGGCCGTGGTTGCGACCCTGAGATCCCAGCCGTAGGCATATATATATAATACTAGGGGGGCTCTGCCCCCCCCACCGCCTTTGGTGGCAAACACCCCCCCCCCACTTCTCTTCCCAACATATCTTGTTTATTTCGTCCCACTTCATCAGCGTGCTATGGAAAGGGGGAAAGGGACGTGTGAAAGCACCAGCTTACTGAAAAAGCGAATTTTAATAAAAATAATAATAAAGCAACAAAAAACAAATGAGATTCATCAAGTACCCCCAGAAAACTTCCCCCATGGGGGTCCCCAGATTCAATTCGCTGAATTTCAGTGGGGCCCCACACTGGATATATCTTGGGCTACCGATGTGTTGCAAATTTTACAATGTTAAACAACAAAAATACATCCAGGGGCACCGAATTACAACCTGCCAACATTTCCATGGAGCCCTGACCTGGAAGCTTGTCGGACCCCCCCTGTGAGAATTTTTCATTTTTATCAATTTTACAACGAATAAAATCCAGGGCCCCACATCCAGTAGCAGGGACACAATACGCAGATTTTTAGTGGGGCCCCAGACTGGCTATATCTCGGGCTTCGGCTGTTGCAAATTCTACAGCAGAAAAAAATGAGATTCATCCAGGGCCCCCAAAATGAAACCTGTAAACATGGGGCCCCCCGACTTGGAAGCTTGTCGGTCATCCCCCGGAGCGAGTGCCATGAAAAATTTTCATTTGTATTCGTTTTACGAACGAATAAAATCCAGGGCACCCAAAATCAAACCTTTAAACATGGGGCCCCGATGTAAGCTTGTCGGTCATCCTCCGGAGCGAGTGCCATGAAAAATTTTCATTTGTATTCGTTTTACCATCGAATAAAATCTAGGGCCCCCCAACCAACTACCCGGGACACCAATTCACATACTTTTGGTGGGGCCCCAGACTGGCTTTATTACTGGCTTCCGCTTTTGCAAATTCTACAATAGAAAAGAATGAGATTCATCCAGGGCCCCCAAAATGAAATCTGTAAACATGGGGCCCCCCGACTTGGGAGATTTTCGGTCATTCCCCCGGAGCGAGTGCCATGAAAAATTTTCATTTGTATTCGTTTTACCAACGAATAAAATCCAGGGCCCCCAACCAATTACCAGGGACACCAATTCGCATACTTTTGGTGGGGCCCCACACTGGCTTTATCTCGGGCTACCGCTGTTGCAAATTCTATAACAGAAAAGAATGAGATTCATCCAGGGCCCCCAAAATGAAACCTGTAAACATGGGGGGCCCCGACTGGGAAGCTTGTCGGTCATCTCCCGGTGTGAGTGCCATGAAAAATTTTCGTTTGTATTCGTTTTACCAACGAATAAAATCCAGGGCCCCCCAACCCGGGACACGAATTCGCATACTTTTGGTGGGGCCCCAGACTGGATATATCTTTTGCTTCCGCTATCGCAAATTTTTCAACGTTAAAGCAGCAAGAAAACAATGAGATCCATCAAGGGCCCCTGGAAATGAAAACTTTTTACTTATACTTGAAATCCCCCCGGGGTACCCCCGACCCTGTGTTGGGAGCACTGCTGTGTTGTGTATATTATACATATGCATAGCTCTCGGCATGGACCCCCCCCCCCTCCCACAAGGGCAGGGCTGACAGGGGCCACAACGATTCTTATCACTTTTTGATTTTTCACACTATAAATTAATCACAGAGGGGCCCCTGAAAAGCTGGTTTGGGGGCTCGAAATCTAAATTCCAGCCTAAGGGCTCTGCTGTAGGATGTAGGAGCCTCTCGGTACGTGCATATAACATGGTCCCCATGTCAAATGGGTCCCGATATGTGCTACAGTT
This sequence comes from Pholcus phalangioides, assembly GCF_987345545.1. Lineage (NCBI taxonomy): Eukaryota > Metazoa > Arthropoda > Arachnida > Araneae > Pholcidae > Pholcus > Pholcus phalangioides. Next base: position 14,102,185 of record NW_028301601.1, on the reverse strand, counting down.
AAATGAATATTTGACCCAAAATTGTAACCGACTTCCGTAACACAAAAACGTAACTTAAAATCGTCGCTAATTTCGGTTGCTTAGAAACAGGCCCTTTTCGAGTTTGTGATTTTATATTATAGAGTAGATATGAATTGACGTCATCGTGTCCCCCCCCCCAGATGGTCAAGTCTATGTACGCCTATGCTGGTGACCCATGTCCACCCACAATTACGGGTCTGACAGAGCTCAGGATGATTCTTTCAACTTTTTTATATTTTTCAGAGAACAAATTTACTGTGGGGGATGGGACGCCAAATATCCCAGCTGAAGGATGTGGGGTAACCTATACATTTTTTGTGTAAGTTACCGTAAATGTAATAAATCCGGTGATTATGGCCCATCAAGGCCCCCCCCCCACAGCCTGAAGCAAGGCCTTTAGGCTGGGATATTTTGTGGGCCCGCAGACCAAACTTTTCACGGGCCCTTCAACAGTGAATTTGTAGCATGAAGGGAAATGATTGTCCCGGGCCCTACCTAACATTGCGAGGCCATGGTGACCATTATATATTGCATATCATTGTGCTCTTCTCCCAGAACTTGACACTGTTTCACCCGTATATATAGAGGATCAAGATGTCTGTTTGCTCTGTGACAAATGTCTGTGAATAATAATGTGATTGACAATTGTTCTCTCGGTAATAATTTTTTTATATTTTGTAATTTTGTAAAATTTTATAATTTCAATAATTTGAATATGAATAATATTTATCAGTAATAACTGTAAAATGATAATTGAACTGATAGAATCGTTATTTAAATGACTTAGGTATTGTGGTAACGACTTTCTGGGAAAGAAAATATGTGTGTTTTGAAGGATGTAATATATGTAAAACATTTTGTGAGCATTGACAATAACTTGTATTTCTTTGGTAAGAAACATGATTGATTGGTAAAAGATTATTACTAAGGTAACAAAGAATGGTAGAACCGCCAGTAGATGAATGTCGGAAGATGGATATTTTTAATGCACACAGATAGAAACTAACGGATGATTGTATTTATAAATTTAATATGTGAACTATATAAGGTAGGTAATATTTGTGCTTTTAACATCTAACAAAAGAATGTTTAGATAGCAATGGTTGTAAAACAACTATTTGAATACTGAATGGATTTGTTGCGACCATGTCATCATTGTCTTTGAGGATTGTGTCTGTATGATCTATGATATAATATGCAAATATGTATAACACAGGATATGTTCATAACATGTAAAGACCTTTAAAAGGATCGCTGGTGAAATGGTATAAATAACCACTAATACCTTGTTGCCCTTTATGGGTAGTCTTTGGGAAAGAAAATGGGTTTTTGCCCTATTCTGACCCTACAAACTGATGCAAAGTCTTTGATAGATCGATCATATATCTGGTATGTGGAGATCCCTAGTATAATTAACCGTCCCGCAACTTGTCTGAGAATGTGTGGTTGTGTTGGATAGTTTGTAACACCTTGTTTTTAATTGTTTGGAGAGACATTCTAATACATGATAATAGAACATTGCCAACCAAGTTAGATTCCAATTGTTGATTATGAATAGTAACGATTTTATGGGTTACATAAGTCTAACCCAGAATTAACAGGGAATTTTATCAACTTGGAACCAATCATAATTTTTGATAGTGAAAATAATTGTATCACTGTTTTAACATAGTCCCACTGATGAGTTGGTTCTCAGGGACGATGTTTATTTGGTTCACGGAACCTTTGCCCCCGATATTTCGCCTCCGACATTTCGTCCCCGACATTTCGTCCCCGACATCTCGCCCCTGGCACGTTTCGTCCCCAGTACATTTGGCCCCCGGAAATTTCGCCCCTGACATCTCACCCCGGTACATTTAGCCCCCGGACATTTCACACCGGGAATTTCACCCTGACCTTTCGCCTGCCCTGACCATATCAGTGACCCAGTGAGTGACCATATGAGTGACTCAGTGAGTGACAATATGAGTGACTCAGTAAGTAATCAAGTAAATCGGAAATTTATCTGTGATATTTCGCCAGCCCTTATCGTACGCGTGACTGTATGAGTGAACGTATGAATGATGGTACAAGTGACCAAGTGAGTGACCACATGAGTGATCAAGTGAGTTGGACATTTACTCGTGACATTTTGCTTCCCATGATCGCATGAGTGACAAAGTGAATGAATACATGAGTGATCGAGTGAATTGAAAATTTATCCCCGGACATTTCACCTGCCCTGACCACATGAGTGACCCAGTGATCATATAAGTTACTCAGTGAGTAATCAAGTGAACCGGAAATTGACCCCCTGTCATTTTGCCTACCTTGACCGTACGCGTGACCGTATGAGTGAATATAGGAATGATAGTGTGAGTGACCACACCGGTGTGAGTCGTAAATTTGGGAAAAATATTTTATGCTTAAACTGAAAATTCCAAATTCTTAGAATCCATTAAAGTGTGAGTCACTTGGTCTTTCAGTGCTACGTAACCACCTATAAAAAGGGAGGGGATGAGGAGGATCATCTTTGCAGACACTCCACCCTCGCACTTTGCCAATCACTCAATCGCTCACTGGGTCAATCATACGGTCATTCCCTTTATCAATCTTTCGGTCACTCATGCAGTCATTCACTTTATCAATCTTTCGATCACTCATGCAGTAACTCCCTTGGTCACTCACACGGTCAGTCCCTTGATCACTCACTTGAACACTCGTACCGTCACTCACCTGGTCACATATACAGTCACTCACTTGGTCACTCATGCAGTTAACCACTCGGTCACTCATGCGGTCAGTCACTCGGACACTCATACGGTTAATCACTCAGTCTCTCCCTTGATCACTCATATGCTCAATCACTCAGTCACTCGCAAATTTATTCAAGCATTCACTGTCTTTCATTCCGTCAGCCACTCGGTCACTCATACGCTCAATCATTCACTAGGAAACTTACAAAAGTATTTAATTAGCCACTCACTTGGTCACTCATTCGGTCAGTCACTTATTCACTCAAACGTGCCATCACTCAATTCCTCCCTTTGTCACTGACACGGTCAATCCCACTATCACTCAATTGATCACTCATACAGTTAATCACTTGGTCGTTCATGCGGTCATTCACTTGGTCACTCATACGTCCATCCGGTCAGTCACTCGGTCACTCATACGGTTAATTACTCAGTCTCTCCTTTGGTCACTCATATGCTCAATCACTCAGTCTCTCCTTTGGTCACTCATATGCTCAATCACTCAGTCTCTCCTTTGGTCACTCATATGCTCAATCACTCAGTCTCTCCTTTGGTCATACATATGCTCAATCACTCAGTCACTCACTTGGAAACTTACACAAGATTTAATCGGTCACTCACTCTTGGGCACTCATTCACTCAAACGTTTCATCACTCAGTCACGAAGTTATTGGTCGACAAGGAGGAAAAAATTTGAAGTTTGGGAAACTGTGGGCTGATCACTTCTCCATGGTGTCAGAAGTGTTTCAATCATGTGGGTGATTGTCTTGAGCTCCACATAGGAAATTTTTTATTTCTGAATCGATTCTGGAATTATTTATTCTAATAATTTAGGATTCTCTCATCAATTTTGGAATTATCTCTATCATTAATTCTGAATTTTCGATTAGTTTGGAATAATTTCTTAACTAAATTTTAGATTTCTTTCATTCATTCCTAGAATTATTTATTTTATAAATTCCGAAATTACAGTATTTATTCCTTCTTGCATAAATTCTGAAATTACTTTTTTCATCGATTTCGAAATTATTTCTTCAATTAAAATTCTCTGGAATAAATCGTTTTGCAATGTTTTAAACTATTTTCAGAAAATTATCAGCGGGCCACACGTTGAAGACCCCTGGTACAACGGAAAGGCTATACAGCACTTACCATAGCGGTTTCTTTGTTTGTCACATCTTTTACTCTAAAAACAACGGTTTTTCTCTCCTCGTCATTTCTGATTACTTTATAACAGTAATTACTAGGAAGATCCTCCATTGCGATCAATGTGATTTGGTCCTGAGAAGCGCCTTTTGTTAAATTAATAAAATTAAGCGTAAGATTAAGAATTTAAAAGATAAAAATCCGAAAGGAGAAAAATAAAGCGAGAAAATTTGCCGAGAGAAATGTGTAAAGATACTAGGGGATTTCAATTACCCAGGTATTGATTGGGAGAACCTTTCATCTAGAGATCAGTATGAAAGAGACTTTCTTAAGTTGGTGCTCGAAAATTTTTTGTATAAGCATGTATCAGAAGCCACTAGGGGTAATGCTATTTTGGATTTAGTTCTTACTAGTTCTGAGGATCTTGTTGAACATGATTCGGTGGGGGAAGAGTTCTATTCCAGTGATCATCGTATCGTCAGATTTCGCTGTAACTTTTCCTCGAGTAAGGTTGATAACAAAAGACTGGTTCCTTGTTTTCGGAGAACTAACTTTGATGTTTTCAGAGGAAGGTTAGCTGAAGTTTTCAAAGATCGGTCGGAATCAGTAGGGATGGTAAGTCAATGGGATGAATTTAGTACGAAGCTGTCCTCTGTTTTGCACGACGTCATACCCTTTGTTCGAAAAAAGCGTGTTTGTACACGCACCCTCTATGGTTCACGGATAGCGTGCGTAACCTTTATCTTGAAAAGAAAAGAGCATTCAGAGAGTAGAAAAGTGGACAAGGTGACCTATCATTGTTTACTGATAAAAGAAGACTGTTGAAGAAAGCGATAAGGGATAGTAAAAAGGAAGTTGAATCTAGGTTGGCAGATAACATTGGCTCTGACCCAAAATCATTTTTTCGATACGTCAATAATGGATGTAAGGGGACAGTTGGCCCCCTCTCGATAGGAAACTTTAGGTTAGAGAGCAATGTAGGCATGTGTAGTGCTTTCAAGGACTTTTTCGCGTCGGTTTTTAATGAAGATAATGATATTCAATATACGGGTGTTGCATGGGGTAATAAACCCCTCAACAATATTCAAGTAGAAGACGTGGAGGTCCTAAATCTTCTAAGAAATGTATGTGCAAACAAAGCACCAGGACCAGATGATATCTATCCAAGGGTCCTCAGGGAATGTGCTAATGAATTGTTGGGACCAGTCACACAGATATACAGGAGTTGTGTTGCTGAGGGTATCGTCCCAAGGGATTGGAAACTTGCTAATATGGTTCCGATATTTAAAAAGGGTAGTAGAGAAGCGGTATCCAATTATCGTCCAGTGAGTTTGACGAGTTCCCTCTCGAAAATTTTGTAAATTATCATCAAAAGGCAGTTTGTGAAGTGGATAGACGACAATAATGTATTGTCGGATAATCAGCATGGGTTCAGGAAGGGGAAGTCATGTGTAACTAACCTCCTTTGCTTCTATGATCACGTAACTAAGGCTTAGGGTAAGAGCAAAAATGTAGATGTTGTTTACCTTGATTTCCAGAAGGCATGCGATCGGGTCCAACACTGTAAACTCTTGAAGCGTTTACACGAGATTGGGGGCAACTTGCTGAATTGGGTAGGATCGTGGTTAAGAGATAGGTTGCAACGAGTTATGGTGAACGGGGAATTCTCTGGTTGGACAGACGCCACAAGTGGAGTTCCTCAAGGAAGTGTCCTTGGCCCCATACTTTTTTTGCTTTTTATCGATAAACTCGATCAAGGTATCGAAGGGATTACTAGCAAATTCGCAGATGATATGAAGCTAATGGGCGTAATCGGGAATGATAACGATAGGGAGTTGCTCCAGACCAACTTAAACAGGATTGCAGCATGGGCAAATGAATGGAGCATGACGTTTAGCGTTGATAAGTGCATGGTCGCTCATTTTGATTCGAACAACCCACGGTTCTCTTACGAGTTGAATGGTGTCACTATCCCGGATGCAACTAGGGTCACCGATTTTGGAATTCTCATTGACGAGCGGCTCAGGTTTTCTGAACATTGTTCAGCGGTGGTCAAAAAATCGAATAGAATGCTTATTCTCATTTTCAAAAAGGTCTCTTCGCGTTCTCCTAAAGTCATTCTTCCGCTTTTTCGAGGCTTAGTTCGTCCTAGACTGGAGTATGCTGTAAGGTTTTGGAGACCATACCTACAGAGGGACATAGACTTGGTTGAAGGGGTGCAGAGAAGAGCTACGCGTGTCCTTATTGGCACACGGGGCTTGAGTTACGAAGAGAGACTTCATTTTTTGAATATGTTTACATTGGATGAACGCAGGTGTCGAGGAGATATGATCGAAGTGTTCAAAATTTTCAATTGGATGGATAGGATGGACCATGAACTTTTAGTACACTGCCAATCGACTGCTTTTACAAGGGGACACCAGCATCGATTGGTGAGGGACAATGCAAGGCTATGTCGCAGGGAATTTTTCTCTAATAAGGTTGTTAATAAATGGAATAGCTTACCCCCGAAGGTAGTAAACTGTCACACAATTGACATGTTCAAAAAGAAATACGATAAACATGTTGGGGTAAATCGAGAAGCTATCCATTCTTAGAATAAGACAACCATAAGTATTCTTTATGGGCATTGTGTAATATTTTATCACGTGTATATATTGATTATAATTTTTGTTAATTGCATTTTTAGTTGGGTTGCAGAATTTTTGAAATATATGACATCCATATTTGCTATGGGCATCTTTTCTCAGCCCCCCTCGTTGGGCATTTTGCCTGTTGTGGCGTTGTATTCGTAATATTTGTGTTTGGTAATTTTAACAGTGTTATATATAGGGGAAAGTGACCTATAATGAGGTACTTTTTCTAAAATAGCTTTGCTGATGAACAATGCAGTAATCCTAAAATTGATTTTGTACACTATAAATATACCTGATTCGAAATATTGATCGAATTTTCAGAAAAAAATATCGCAAGCACACATACTCGAAAAATGATTTTATTAAAATGTTCGAATCAGTTGTTTTTTGGAACATATTGCCCAATATCACTATCACTTTTTTCTTCTCCTGCTGCACCACTGTGATCCCTGTCTCATCCACGTTAAATAAACGATGTGGAGCATGATCTATTGTCTCCCTTTCTGGTTCAAATATGTCGAAGAAGGCTTTAATATCCTCCGTGTTAAACCCCTTGGCCACTTTGAGACACCAAGGGTTCCTAATATGAGACACTATCTCATATTGTGCAGCCACACTGAGAAAGAAACATTTGCATGAAAAAAATTATTTATTAAAGTTATTTAACTAACAGTTAAAATTGAAAAGATAGTATAACAAATTAAATTTTTTTTTTACGAATAACAAATATTGCCCAAAAATACTGTCTCCTCAATTTCTCCACAATCCTAGTGAGACCATCGAGAGCATAGCATACATCTTGCCCACTTCTCTCCATAGGTGTCCTATGAAAATCTGGTTGAACAGAACATGCATTCTGAATCCGATTCATCGTAATTAAAATCTGAATCATTTGCGTCGTGTAGAGGTGGTTCTTCGTCATCGCATGTTTCGTCTTCACTCGAATCTTTTCTTCTTGGTTTTAGCCAACTCTTTCTTGAAGAAAAAGAACAAAAAGGTACAAAGAAAAGTCCCAGTTTTCTTTGTACCTTTTTGTTCTTTTTCTTCAAGCTGCTTCTTGTATGGTGAGTTGGTCAGCAATATTGCTGAACCCGACCGTGAAGAACAAGATGTACTAGGCCTTGAGGGGATAGGGCTTGAAGGGATCTGACGGCTTCACCACCACACCTGAAGGTCCAGGGTTGGCTGCCAAATTAGAAGTTGAAGATGGAGATTTTTTCCGAAGGCGTTCACTGAATTTTTCATTGTCGTGGCTTTTGTGTAAACAGTCTGCAACGGTCTGCAGACTGCAAACAGTCTCATAACGAGACATACTGTAACTACTTGTCCAGAATTGTTTCTAAGGCAAGTTTCTATTTGCGTACGTTTCTATATTCTAGTACGCGCGTTTTCACGGAAACATGAAGCCAACATCCAGTGGCTGCATTTAGTGTGTTGCGTGGGGTGGTAGGCAAACTAGCCATGATTTCTTTCCGCTAATTCAATGACCTTTATGTTTCTTGAATGGCTGTAATGACCATCAAAACCAAAACAACAGGATCGGGTGAAGTGGCTTGGTCATTTTCAGGAAATGCTCGAACCATCTCGTAAACATATCGCTTTGAATCCATCAAGACGAGTAGCAAGTTGAAATTGAGCCAAAGGAGCTCCTTCCATCAGAGAATGGAGCATATTTTTCTAGGAAACACAATTAGTGGATGAATGTACAACCCCTGTTCATTAATGCAGGTCACACAGTTGTAATCAATTTCCCCCCTTTCTAAGGAAGTCAGGGTGCTTATTTGTTTCCTACCTTTCACGGCTATCACTTTGTTCTTCTGCTGCACCACTGTGATCCCTGTCTCATCCACGTTAAATAAACGATGTGGAGCATGATTTATTTTCGCGATTTCTGGTTCAAATATGTCGAAGAAGGCGTTAATATACTCCGTATTAAACCCCTTGGCCCTATCATGTGACAACCCTTCTGGTTTTTTCAGTGACAAAAGGTGCCGTTTCAAAAAAACGCGAAGCCATTTTTGCCCAGCTATTTTTTTCGCTTCGTTAAATGGGTGAGTAATTTCATTCCTCACAGCTAGTTGGAAGTTCATATGTTTGATGTCTGCACAACGTGAACCAAAAAATTGTTCAGACATAATAACGCAATGTTGCGATAATTGTTCCTCCAACTCTGCAGTCAAGGCCATCTTTCTACCCGAATTGACTCCTACGAGTTCCTCGACCGATCTTGCATCTTTAACGTACCTTCCAATTGTGCTTTTGGCACGCCAAATTCTTTTGCGGCCTTGAGGTAACCCTTCCTCTACTCCTTAACAGCGTTAACTGCTTCCACCATTGCTTCTCGGGACCATTTCTTTTGCTTTACAAGAGCCATCATAAAGAGCGCTTTAATTTGCTTTAAGATCACTGGAAATAAATAAGAAAAAGTGGTACTTTAGGCGTTGTCTACGAAATGAGGCCTCAATATGAGGTATCCCATATTAGGGACTTCATTGTATCTCATATTGGGCGCATCCAATGTTTAAGAAATATCATCGAATAAATCAAGAAATAAGCAAAAAGAATTGAGAAATCGATGCATGAATATGAAACTACATGTAATGCTGAGCATGCACTAATAACGAAATGTTTAAAAAAATGACTTACATTGTGCGTTGTAAAACCCGTCGGAAAATAACTTCTAAAACTCTTGTGCAGGCTGCGCAGTTAAATAGGCTCCTGAAGTTGGAGCCGCATGCAAATGAGTAAGGTTATGTTGTTGGCTGCTCCATCTACCGTCGAGCTAATTGTGCATGCCTCTAACAACAGATGTTACCACCGTAAAAAATAGATAAAGGGGTATCTCATATATACGAGTACGCAAGCATCTCACTATACGCCACTTTCCCCTATATAATATGTAATTCAAATAATTTCAATTCATAATATGTGTTAAAACTGCAAGACAATGTTCAGTGAGAAGGAAGTTATTTCAAAGAAACACCATTTATCTTTTTTGTGTTTGGGGTAGATGTGTTTCGTTTCAGTCGATATTGCTCATTATTTCTCTTGATGTTTTTGTTGTCGTTTTCTTGTGTATATATTCTAGAGGCTTTAATGTCTGTTGTTCGTCAGTGTATCAGAGTGTGTGTGGATGCACATCGAAATTAGTCATGGCTTGAAGAGCGCTGCGAGTTTTTCGGTTTTTTATACCTTTTAAAATGAATTAGACTTGCTATGATAATTTTCTCCGCGTGAAGTAAACGTCAATGAATGACTTCCCGAAGAAATACAGACAAGAAACGTTACCATATTAGTGATGAAGTCCATCATCGTCTAAAGCTCCTGTAAAAAATTTACTGAACGTTCCGTTGAACACAGAAAGAAACTGCAACCGTTCCAAGGACAGCAGATGTATCTACGTCACACAAACCTCTAGCAAAAACTTCTGTTCAACGTATGAGAGAATACCGGAAAAGACAGCGGCAGTTGCAAAGAGGACAAGGGTCTTCGAAATCCAAACCACCAGCAAAGACTGCGGAACGCATGAGTGAATACAGGAAAATACAGCGAGAGTTGCAAAACGGACAAATATTTACGACATCCAAATTACCAGCAAAAACTTCCACTGAACGTATGAGTGAATACAGGAGAAGACAGCGACAGTTGCAAAAAAGGACAAAGTTCTTCGACATCCAAACAACCAGCAAAGATGTATACACAGAACACAGGAAAAAACAGCGACAGTTTCAAGAACAGATTCTCTCGACGTCGAAATCGCCGATGAAGACATCTATTGACCGCACGAAAAAACACAAGGACAGCGGCATTCTCTACGAAACCTGTACACGGAAACTAACAACAAAGACATCTACTGAACATTTTATAAAACTTATGAAAAGACAGCGACAACTCTGTCGCAAAGACATACGCTTTGAACATGAGAGAGAACAGAATTCAATTACTAACCTTAATTTAGTAAAAGCTCATGATGCTGGAGAAATGACTGAAAACTGTCAACATTGTGACTCTGTATTTTGGAAAACGAATTCTGTAAAAAAAACAGCTGATTTCTACCAAAAATATTAGCGTTTGAATAAACCCTGTTTCATAATCGGTCGGATCTCATCCCCAAAGATTCAGAAACCGTTGAAAAGTGCATTTCTGAGAAAAAAAAAAAAGTGGAAATGTTCATTTTTGTCACTTCCCTTCCCCGTTTATGCTGAAAAAACAATTTTTTTAAGCACGACGCCACCATTTCTTGATAGGAGGAACAATCATCAGATACCACTAAGCCCTCCACGTGTTGATGATGTTTAATGGGCATTGACGAATTCTTGGTTAAGTCTGCGTTTTCCATCTTCAAAGTCTTCAGCTACTGAAATAACAAAATAATCCGCATCGCATGAAAGATTATACGTGAATTGATAAACTTTTACGTGTATCGTGTATTAAAAATTGCGTGAAAAACATATTTCTTTTTATATTATATATATATAATCTCAGATGAAAAAACTTTGAAATAAAAACCTATCGAATGTTTTCCTTTCTTTCCCAGTTGTCAATAAATAGGACATTTTGGTGGGTTAAGTGTCGAATATTCCACCTGTACATACAGTAGATAAAAAAAACGACCCGTCTCCTTATGTTGAGTTAACGAATTCAGAGAAAGATACGAATCCGAGATACGACCTTCAAACTTATTTCTTCGGACATTGAATCTTGTTTTTTACCAATTCTTTCAGTTTCACGACTAAAAGCAGATCATAGCATTGGAATTTCCTCTTATTTATTATGAGCTAAACTTGGACCAATATAAATGCCAGATAATTCTTGGATTCAGGTATTTTTTTCTTTTTTGCCAAACAAGAAGCTGACTTCAGATCATCATTCGAACATGTCTCATGTAAAAATACTTTCATGGCAGGTGACGACGAGCTTGATCCTTCTCGCTTCTGCTGTTGTCGTTTCAACTCAAGATAATGATGTCGAGTCAAAATTTATCGAGTATAAAATAACACCAAATACGGTTCCAAAAGCACCGACGTCCAAGCTGCAGGTACGTATTGTGTTTTAAGTTTAATCCTGTTTCGATTGGTGTTTCAGGAAAATTCGGTTGTAACGGCACCTTGATTATAACGTCACTAATTGGCCAAACTTTAAACAGGGGCGGCTATGCATTCAATATGCAAACGAGATATCTCGTAATTGCCGACATATCAGACATCGAGTTAGGCAAGATATGGTGAAAGTTGGTGAAAAAAAAATGTGCAGCATGTGCGGTGTAGAGATATATTTTTCTCTTCTTCGTATTTGTACGAATCTCGTGACAGTTAAACCTTGTTAGCGCGTTACCTGCGTAACGCGTCGCTTCGCTTACCAGATCGCTTTTTGGAAATCCCTATTGTCCTCTACGGGAGTTCTAATGTTATTAAACTCCTGACAATGCGTCTCCCAACTCCGCTTAAGGAGTCATATTTGTGTGAATGCACTCTTTCGAAAATTGTCTTTTGAATCGGAAACTCTTTGTACAATATACACGATAAGTTTAACGTTAACTCTTACCACGTCAAAGGTCTACCAATTATAGCATTTCACGCACAAGCCACCGAATCCTCCATTTTCCACCCCCCCCCCCAATCTTTCACTGCTACTAAATCAGACATGCACCTCGTCCATATTCCTCTGCCGAACTTCTAACGAATTGGTACACGTTGGAATGTGTTCCATAGAATTCCATACTTGTCATGTGCAGTGTTGCCCTCTGCAATCAGCTTTTCTAACTGTGAGTGAAGTGTAATGGTGGAAGATATTATCGTTTTAGGCCTGTTGTTCTCTGTGGCGAGACTTTTTTAATGGCGAGATCGGCTCGCATTAGCGTCACGAAGTTGGGAGCCACAGAAAACCAACTTCAGCCGGCCACCACTATGGCGACGGTGGGTTTTGGATAAAAAAGAAAACCGCTCAGTTTGTGTGTGTGTGTGTGTGTGTGTGTGTCGCTCAATATTTTTGTCTGTTTTTTGACGTTTTATATAAATCTTAGCTGGATGATTGCGCAGCATCTGTAACCCCGCGTTCAACCTACTGTGTTAGAATGTTCTCCAAATCAAAAAAAAAAAAACAGTTCATCCATTTTTAAAGACAAAGAAACGTTATAGTGGAAGAATAGGAAAAATCGACCTACATTAAGAAAATTGGTATCGGGACTGGAAATCTCAACATACAGAGACTTCCATTTGCCACAGTTTCCATCTTCTTTGGAAGAAAAGGGACGCTTCTTCAACTGCCCGATTCCTAACAAACAAAACTCGCCAGTGCTTTCTTTTTTTTTCAATAAACAATAAACCAATTTTTTTTTCTCGAATATTTCATTATGAATATTTCATTTTTATTAAATGATGTTGCAAAGGAAGGGGTCATTCGAGTATTACGTCAGCATCGATGGGGAGGGGGGAGGAGGGTCCCTGATTTGGGGACCTTTGATGACAAGTGAGACGGGAGGGTTGAATGATGCTTACGTCCTGATGCTTACGTCCTTTCCCAAAAACGAGGAAAAAACCTTTGCCTAGTTTGTGGGCACCTGAACTGACATTCTTCGTAATGATAAGTCCCCTATAGCAGTGTTTCTCAACCGCCGGGCCCTAACGTCAATCAAATCGGGCCGTGAGTGTCTTACCGTTTCATTTTTTACCCATTTATTTCCCATTAATCGTGTATATGAACGGGCCTTCCACTCGCAAAAAAAATCAACCGGGCCTTAGGCTTCCAAAGGTTGAGAACCACTGCTCTATAGCACCACTTTAGTGATCTCTAAATGTCCCCCTTGATCCTTCAAGTGTTCTAGAATTGTGTAGCGGACCGCTTAAGTGCTCTGGAACTAAGTCGCGCGTCACTGAAATGGTCTGTAAATATGGCGCTAATCACTTACATAATAAGGGAATGTCCCGTGAGTAACTTGAGTGATGTAGAACTGCACTGAGGGCTGCTTAAGTACTCCAAAACTGTGTCACATGCCTCATAAGGGATCTTTAAATGTGACACAGACCGCTTGAGTATTCTGAAACTGGGCCGTGGGTCATCCAAGCGGCCTGTAAATGTGTCTCGGGTCACTGAAGTGATCTATGAATGAGCCATGGGCGTACTTGAATGATCTAAAAATGTGCCACGGGTCTCTTAAATGCTATGGAATTGTGCCACTTACTGGACCACATCAGATATCTCCAAGGGCCACAGTTGGTCCGCGGGTCAAATAGGTTTAGCATATGTCTTAGAGGGTCGGCCGCAATCCGCAATGAATTTTTTGAAAAGAAATTTTCTGCTGTTAGAAATTAACAAAAATTGATTATAGCAGGCGCGTGCCTCCCCACCTCCCTGCATACGTGTCTGATCCCAATATGCGTTAGGAGGTAGGGGGAAGTGCTGACAAGTGCGCTGACAATCTGCTGACGTAATACTTGAACTGCCCAAAGTACATAAACTGCCATACAAGATGACACAACTTTGGTTTCCATAAACATGCGGAGAAAATTTGCGAATTTTGAAAAAATTTACATGTTTATGGAATCATCGGAATGATTAATCGGAAAAGATAATATCGTGTGTTGTTCAAGTGCGTAACTATGTAGCAAAAATAAACATCGATTGATCAGGCTCCGAAGACAGATAAAATTCGTAGTAATAACTGTCGATTCCACCTGTCGTTAGTAACATTTCTAGTGATTATTGACAATGTCCCGAGAATTCACGTGATCCCAATTTCCAATATTTTCCTCGCACAAAATATGGCCACCGTGATCACAATGATAAGGGGTCATTCAAATATTACGTCAGCATCGAGGAGGGCGGGTTTCGGATTTGCTGACTTTTGATGACAAGGGGGAGGGGTGTTTGAAGGTTGCTCACGTCACCAACCACCCTTTTTTGAAGATATGAAATACTCTAAACTGCTAACGAAATTTTGCTGATGGGGGGGGGGGAGAGGGCAGTGTTTTGCTGACAAGGGGGAGAGGGGGTCAAAAATGGCTCAAAATCTGCTTACGTACTATTTGAATGGTCCCTATCCCTAACAACAAATTCACGTATGGTATAGGGCTGGACGAATCTATTGCCCACATGTCCGGGGCATGTAAAGATTATGACCGGGCATGCATTTATGCCTAAACCTCGAACAAATATTTTGCGACGGTCGGTCCCAAAGCGTATTAAAGACGCTTATTATTAATACGCTTTGCGTATCAATAATAAGCGGTCGGTCCCTTATTTCTGGAAGGTGTAGTGCATAAAATCAAAGCCCCGTGAGAGACCCGATATGTTCAATTCAAGTTCAAGGGGGGATTTCTCTAAAGTTCAGAAATGTGGTAATTGAATGTTTGAATTATAAGCCTATCGTTATTAGTATTCGAACAGTGTAAACACGTTTCATGTTTTGTTTGAGATATTGCAATTTTACCTTTCCTTTCTTCCTACTACCTTGATATTGCATGTAGGGCGCATGCGTGTTTCTATTCTTGTCGCGATTTCTCTTTTCTAATTTTCTAGCTGCATCTATATGAATCATTGTTTTGTCTAGAATTCCATATCATGTTATTATCCATTTCTCGTATGTATTATTTCTGTGCATCGTGTTTTAATTTCCACTCGCCATTTGTATATTTGTATTTTATTATGTGTGTGCTATTTTTTTCCTCGTACGTCTTTCTTACATAAATTTGCTGCAACTATGAATCTTTTCTGCCTTGAATTTCCGAAAAATGTCCTTATGTTTTTTCCGGATGTTTTTCCTGCTTTATCGTGTTTTCAATCATCATTCCGGTTTTGTTTACGTATAAAATACATAATAACATGCATTTTTACGTTGAATTCGTAACATGTTATTAAGTATTTAAGTCAAAATACATAAAAACATGTTACGAGTCTATAGAGTATTCTTCTTTTTTTTTTTTTTACTGAATTTATGGTCTCTTGAACATCACTATTATTTTGCCTGCATCTATGAATCCACCTGTGTCGGATTTCCGTATCAGGCTTTTATACGTTTTTTTTGGCATCGCGTTTCTAATCATCATTCCGCTTGTTTATGCATTTGTATTTTATTGCATGCCTATTCTTTTGTCCATCTCCATAATTGGGCAATGTTTGCCTTGAGATGTGTTTGTATGTATGCATGTATGAATAAATAAGTAAATAAACAAATAACCAAGTAAGTAAATAAATAAATATATAAGTAAATACATAAGCAACTTGTACGTATAGATAGTATGGAAAAATAATTGAACACATTTCCGTTTTTTTTTTAATTTTTTCATCAACGATGATGCAAGTGTTCCTACACACATGCGTGAAATTCTACAGAAATGCTTTCTTTGTCAGCCAATGACGCAGCAAATGTGCAGTCAACGTGTTTCGAACTGTTTTCACCGTCCTAATAATAATAGTCCGGTGCAATCATAGGCTCCCATATACTGTGACTAGGCTGTTTTGGAAGATGGAAAAACCTCACTCTCTTCCAGCGAAATAGTATATTCTAATGAAGCGTTTCCTCAACCTTGCTGAACACCGAAAGACCAGTAAAATTGTTGGAACAATTCGACGGAGCACTTGTGTCTCGTATTATGGGACATTGCTGTATTTTTGATTCCGAAATGTTGTACGCATTTGTCCCATTCTTTCAACGCCGTTTACTTGAATTTCTAATCTTGAAACTGCTAAAACATTGAATAAACGGTGTTTTCATAACTTATCATGTTAATTACAGCTATAGATGCAAAGATTTATATTACATATCTGTCAGTTTAAACGTTTTTACCTCAATTTTTCAGTGATTTTAACTATAATAGGGGATTTATGGCGACGTTTTGATGGAAATTGGCGACGTCTCGTATATTCGTATTTCATATATCTAAGTTCCCCTTATTTTTCTCAATAAAACATGATCATCTAGTCATTTGAATGTTTTTTTTCGTCAAATAAATTCTTGTTTACTGCGATTTGTAGCAGCCTTTTATTTCCCCACTCATTTTTGCAGCAATTAGCCAACTTATGACGCGTCACTCTCCGCTACCATACGAGGGATTTTAACAACTGGCTGTTGCGCAGATGAATTTTCGGAAAGAGAAAATTCAACTGAATTAGCCTGAGTCAGGCCCGGCCTTCCATATATGGCCCCGTTCAGTGCACACGAGTTCAAAAGAAAGATTGAAAGATTCGTTGCCTTTGTAGTCTAGTGCAGTGGTTCTCAACCGGGGGCCCTAGGATATTCCAAGGGGACCACGGATGAAAATCTTGCAAAAGGGGAGCCACGGCTACTGATACGGGGGCCACGAAGAAATTTGTGACATTAATTTTTTTTAGTCAGAGTGACTAAAAAAATTTAATTTCAAACAAAATGCATAGAATATCTTTTTCGTAATTTTTCCCCATTCAAGTAACATTAACATGAGGAAGAAGGAAATAAAAAAAGTGATTCATGTAATCTCGGTGGTTTTACGACTTGGGGGTGACAGTAGGCCCTGACACAAACTATAGAAGAGGTTTAAAGCAAAATGGAATAACTGTAAAGACAGAAAATTGTGTGTGTTCAGACTTTTCATTCAAAGAGGGCCGCCATAAAGAAAGCAGACAAAGATTTGTTGACCATTCATTGACATTCTTTTGAGTGCTGGTAGTAAATGCAATCCAAGAAGTAGATGGGTGAAAAATGAAAGCTTGTAAAAAAACCCATCATTTTCATGCAATTACAGATGGATAGCCATTTAGTTTAGCACAAAGCTATCTTCAGCCAGCACTGAGTGGTCTGATGGGGAATATATTTATAAAAATCGAATAGAGAATGATTGCTCTGGGGTATTTTTTATGAATTTTGAAAGGGGTTGCCAATCCATTGCCTCTGCTGAAAAGAAATAAAGCCGAATTCAGTTATAACGAACTCCAAGAGATCAAATCATACATGGGGAAAAATACCCGAGAAATTTAAAATTTTTTAAAACTACATTGCTGTGATAATGTATTGGGACAGGGGCGGCTTAAGCGAGGGTGCAAGAGGTGCGGCGCACCCGGGATGCAGGTTGTAAGGGGCGGTAGCGTAGACTTTACTTAAGACAACAAAATTTAACACAGTAAAAATTCACGACATCACGCTTTTGAGTCCTACTATACCTCGACAACGGAAACGTTGAGAAAATAGACAAGGCCTCTGATCGTAATACCAGAAACAAGAATGTAAGCTATCTGGGCGGCTCGCGACAAAATCTGTACCCGTGTGGGACTTATTTTTTGCCCCTCCTACCTATTGCTCCCTGCATAGCCCCTACCTCCTGCGTCAGGGAATCTTTCGTAGGGCCCATGCCCGATTTTCCACGGGGCCCCTTCTACAGTTAATTTATAGAGTGAAAAAAGTAAAGTTATAAGGATTTTGTCCCGGGCCTCAAGCTGGAGCCCTGTCAGCCCTACCCTTAGAAGGTCATGCCCCTCCCTCACAATTTATCCAAACAATTCCTAACAAAACATTTTTGCGCCCCTCCAGAGCCGACAGTTTGGTTTTTTTTGGCAAATTGAATTTTTTTTTATCCATTCAACCCGGATTCAGCAAGCGGTGCCCCGTGTGGACGCAATAGGTCGTGTGGCCAAGCGCCACCCCTGTACTCTATTACAAGGGCCATTTTGGTACCCTCACCCATGGCCCCCACAAGAGCCCGGGATAATTCTCATAATTTTTTGGCTTTTTCAGGCTATTATAATTTAGGAATTAACTATAGAAGGGGCCGTGAGAAATCTGACTGGGAGGGGGCCTGCGAAAGATCCTAGCCTAGGGGCCCATACCCTCACTCAGAATTTGATCCACAATAGTCAAATGCAATGCAAACACCAAACATGGCCCCCGCTCTGTCCCTTGTGGGATATAAGCAGGCTACCTTGCGGCTGGGCCATGCTGGAAAAAAGAAAATGCCCCGCTAGCCACCAAGACCACTGTCCGACCTCCAACCCACGGAAAGGAATACAGACACCAACACCAAACATGGCCCAGCTCTGAGGCAGATTACCCAGCGGCTGGGACATGCTGGAAAAACTATCTTGATGTTCGGGCCCGGCAGGCATCCCCGGCCCGTAAGCCACAGGACCCAATCCCGCCGAGGCCCCCCATCGCCCCCGACTCCTGGCAATTACACCCCCAAAGTCCCCGGAAACCCCCGCCAAGGAGCCCGGGCGAATCGCCCGCAAGAGGCCAACAAAAACATCTCGAGCCATCCGCCATCATCACTGTACTCTGTCCCCAACCATCAGCCAATCTGCAACACCAACTTCACTCATCTTGTCTTTTGTTGGAAGGGTTTTTTCATAGGTCCGAATCTGCAAATAGAACATGAAAAACAGGATACATGTACAAATTCAGGTCCAATGAACTATAAATATGTAAGTGGGAATTATCGATATTGATCAATTGCTGGTGTTAATAATATCACAAGACTGAAGGAGCCGGGGGGGGACTTTTCATTGCCAGTTAGAGACATGTTTAGATTTGGTTATTATAGTCCTAATGATGAGATCAAGTCCGAAGAAATTACAAAGTTCACTTGAACATACAAAGTTCAGCTGCGCACTAGTGGATTCACCGGTGGTATACATTGGAACACATGAATATATTGATGAATAACAAAAATTATGGCGTTTCATAGCAGTTGAGAAAGTATATAAAATGTGCTTATAAGCAGGTGTCCGGGTACAACGTCAGAGTTTTTATAACAGATGGGCTGTGGGAATGATCTAGACAAACAGCGATGCCACGAAACGTAAGATATATAGCGTACATGATGATATTATGTAAGCATTAAATAGTATATAACATGCATAGTAAATATACATGAAATGAGATAAAATTTAATTATGCTTACAGGACAACATCTGCAAACTACGCATGATTCAATAATAAAAATTTAGTGAACAATTCAATCAAAAAAAAAAAAATTAAAATTCAATCGACAATGCAAGTAATAATAAAATTCAATCAAAATTCAATCACAATCAATAATTCAATCAAAAATAAAATTCAATCAATAATTCAATCAAAAAAAAAAATTCAATCAATAATTCAATCAAAAAAAATTCAATCAATAATTCAATCAACAATTGCGCTCAGCCCATCAAAGCAGAGCAGAAAAATTCAAACAGGATATTATTAAACATTGAATCTGAAGTAGATACTTTGGATACAAAAAATATATATGAACATGGAAAGAATACATATTGGCATCACTGACAATGATAAATTTCATTAAAATATCACTATACATATTTTATAGCACATGGGGTTAGGAAAGACGTCGCAATTATGGTACATAGTCTGAGTCCGAATCAGAGTCCAAGGGATCTTCTCTGTCTTGATATGCCATAGGTCTCGGGAAGATGTATAACTCTTGATTATTTTCCATAAAGTTGATAAGATTTTTAATCTTATTATAACTGCCAGGATTTTGGAAGACCTTCAACTTCCAAGACTGTGTATCAGCAACAGGGATTTGTAAGTGGAAGTCTTTGGTGAACGGGCAGGCTGTAGAGTAGTGGATGACCGTGCCCTCCCCGCCACATTTGCATTTCTCAGTCTGTCGATGAAATCTCGCCAGATATGCTGGGAAAGGACCATGTTCGGAAAAGAATATAACCATTTCCCTGGTCCATTTCCTATATCTGTATCTTGCTGTGGGGAGGAGAGCATATATTTTCCTGCCAACTTTGCGTTCTGTCTGCCATCGATTTTGCCACTTCTGCATCATTTCCTCAGATAAGATGTTCTTTGCCCATGACTTAGGGAAGAGCAGCGAAAAGTCAGACGTCACTCTTGCAGTCGCAGCTTTTGCAAGTTGGTCTGCCTGTTCATTCCCATATGTTCCTGCATGAGCTTTCACCTAATTGAGACTGATTTGAGGATTGGCACACAGAACCTTTCTGATTTGCCTAGCGATGATGTGTTGAGACAGGGGATCCCTGATTGAGTGGAGTGATGAAAGTGAATCTGTGAAGATAGATGTTCTCTTCTGGAGTTCTTCCGCTTTCTTAATAGCCATAAGTAAAGCAAAAAGTTCGGCTTGGAATACTGTGTTATTGGTATTCAATTTACAAGACCATCTGTAGAAGATGTCATCTTTCTGAAGGATAGTAAAAGCTGCTGCAACTCCATTTTCCGTCTTTGAACCATCGGTATAGATGTCGAAATAGGGTTTTTTAAACAGTTCAGTGTCAGTCGGATCTGCAGACATTTGTCTATCATCAGGATATTCTGCCGGGTGTCTCGTCCATCCGGTGATTTTCCTTTGGATTTGAGTGTGACTGATGTGAGTTGCATCTTGTAGTTGGATATTGCGTTTGTTCCGAAGTGCCCCCATTTTAGCTTCGTACTCCACGATATATCTTAGTGGAGGCAGACCAGCCAAGATTTGCAGGGCGTTTGTTGGTGATGTCGAGTAAGCTTTGAGGATGTACAATAAGCAACCACGTTGGATAGAATCAAGACGTCTACCCTGTTCCTCCGTTAATGTGATACCCCAGGCTGGGGCACCATATGCGATGATCCTCTCAGCCACTGTCATATATAGGATTCTTCGCATTGACGTGGTAATGCCCCATTTCTTTCCAGTAGAGCACCATAATCTTGGCATGAGGGCATTAATTTTGGTCGAAATTGTAGCGATATGGCTGTACCAATTCAGTTGGTCATCAAATGTCACCCCGAGAATCTTAATATTAGATCGTTTCTTAATGAAATTGTCGCCAATTTTTACCGATGGTGGTCTTTTGGAAGAGAGCCATAAAAAGTTGGTTTTATCCATTGCGATGCTGAGTCCGTGTTGGTCTAACCAATGATGGATTTCATTTAGCACATATGTGGCTAGTCTACCTGTGCCTTCTACTGTAGGGCCCGAGGCTATTACCGTAATGTCATCTGCGTAGGCCTGAACCCTGACATTCTTCGGCCACCTCTTAAGGAGGAGATCATTAAGGAATAAGTTCCAAAGTAGTGGCCCGGAACACGATCCTTGAGGACATCCCCTTGCCATTCTATGTCGAACTGTTCCTAATGGTGTCCGCATCTGTACCACCCTGTGTTGGAGCATGCTTATCAGAATATTGGCTAGATTAGATGGTATAGGCAGATTAAGCAACTTTTCCCTGATAATATTATGATTGATGTGATCGAAAGCCCCCTGGATGTCCAGGGTAATTATTATGACGTTATGTTTTTTAATTCTTTGATTTTTGATCTCTGTGACAATGTCCATGAGAGCTTGTTCTGCCGAACTCCCATGGCGAAATCCATATTGAAGGGGGCTGATGACATTAGATTTTTCTAAGAAGAAGATAACTCTCTGGCAAATGACTTTTTCGAACAATTTACCCAGTGTTGATAACAAATGTATGGGTCTATATGATTTAGTTGATGTTGGATCTTTGTCTTTTTTGAGGAAGAAGAGGACATTGCTAATCTTGAAATGTCGTGGAAAATGTTCAAGTTGAAAGCATTTATTAAATAATGCGGAGAACACCTCGGGAAAGCTTTGCAGTAGAGCTTGAAGGGTTACATTATTAATTGCGTCTTCGCCAGGAGCTTTTTTCTTATTTAAATGACTTGCAATGTACCACAGTTCTTGGCGTGAGATTTTCTTATTATCCGGCTCGTGAGACACCAAGCTAGCCGTTGAAAAGTTTATTTGATGATTGGTTGGATAGTTAGCCTCAGGGAAAAATTCTTGAAGTTGCTTTTGGGCTTGTTCTAGGACAGTCAAATTCTCGTCTGTATCAGTTTGGAAAAAAAGTTGTGGGGACAGAGAAGATTGTTTCACCGTTGCTTTGTAAAATATACCGTACGGATTTGTAGCTGAGTTACACAATTCCCTCCAGGAGCTTCTTTTTGTCTTCCTGATTAATTTTGAATATAAGGCCCTGTTACGGTGGTAAATGATTCTCAATACCTCCTTATTATCTAGGTTTGCCGCTAGATACCTTCTCTTACTAGTCCTGCATTTCCGTCTAGCGACCTCTAAATCTTTGGTCCACCACCCGTCGAAATATCGTGTCTTTTGCTTTGATATTAGGAGATACTTGTTACCCTGCGTTTTCAAGAGATTGAAGAGATCATTCGTGCATTCTTCCAATTGTTCAGTGGATGTAGCTAAGTTGATATTTTGTACATGGAGAGGTAATTGATCAACCATTGATCTCGTGAACTTCTCAATTCGGCGTCTCGAGTTGGAGAATTTGACCGTCTTAATGATTGATGGTTGAACAGAAATAGAAATTTCTATATGTGAATGCGGGCTATGTGTAACATCGAGATGCCTGACCTTCCAAGTTACATTATCAAGCGGTGGAACAAAATTTGACAATGTAACGTCTGGAGCGCCTGTGGCCCCGAAGTATTCGTATGTGTTCGAGCCATCATTGTGAAATATCAGATGATTGGCATTAGCGAAATCCAGCAGCGACCATCCTCTGTTGTTATTATCCTTATATCCCCAGCTTTGGTGGTGGGCGTTCATATCTGCAGATATTAAAATTGGAGAGTTACCAGCTTTCCCACAAATAAGGTTCAGTTCTTGAATGGTATTTTCAATTTTCTGGTATGGGGATGAATATGCCGAGACTATAATTATTTCTCCAGAAATGGTGCAAATTTTAATTGCCACACAATTTGTCATGATGGAAAAAGTGGCACCGGAGAGATGTTGACTAGCAAGGACTATCGCTGCTTTTTTATTTAGAGAGGTCCATTTCGGCCAAGACGCTGGAAGTTCGAGTAGTTTACCTTTACCAATCAGAGGTTCTTGTAACATCAATATACCCCAAGAGTTTTTGGTGGCTTGCAACGGAAGAAGCGCAGTCGCATTTCTGCATTTGTTGGCATTAAATTGTAATATTTTGATGCCATTTGTGGAAGATGTTGGAACAGACACTGAACGTTGATGATCAGGAGAAGACATAATCCTATATAATGACAAATAAGGTGTTCTCTTAAGGGATGTTACACAAGAATTTAGAACCACGAAAAGAAGAAAAGTCTTTTGATCCAACGATAAGCCTGAGGATTAGATGACGCGTAGGTGAAGTTTGAGTTTAAAATTGTTATTGATCTCTCTCCTGATCGCTGCTTGTCCATACAAGGAGGAGCAATCTATAAAAAGACCATTCGGGCATTGAGAAGTACGCCGAACTAGATGTTGGAATCCGGCATATTTGAGCTGTTCCTCCAGGTTTTTCATTGTGAGAGTTGGATTTCTACTGCTACAGTAGGTCATGTGAATTGGAAATTTCTCCTGTTCCTGATATTGCCTGTTATCGGAGGGGGTCGAAGATTGTGTTTGGTTCCATCGGTCACTCTTTTTACTAGGCATTCGAGATTTGATAAAGGCAATAGCATGATGATTTAGATAGTCATTATTCTCCAGGGAACTCTTAATATTGTAGCAAATTTCCCTGGATTTACATTGAATAGCCAGCCCATTTCTAACTGGACGAGTACAAATAATTTCTGAGTCGAATTCATCAAGAAATTCAATGAGGCTGATTGTTTCTTGACCTGTTGACTCTCTTCTCCTGTAAATTAAAACCGTCCCTGCCTGTGATGTCTTCTCCCGCTCTAAGTAAATATTTGATCGAGATTCAGCATTTTTACTAGATGATAATGTATTCCCAAGAACTCGATTAATTTTTGACGATTGTTGGCTGTTTCTATCCCCCATTTGGGAGTTGTTCGTGGGGATGGCATAGATATTGTCTCTTGTCACTTTTCTAGAGAGGACAGCTGTTTTTATTTCTTGACATGTTTTATTTTGGTAGCAATCAAGTGCATATCCTCTGCTTATTTTTCTGATTCTGCCTATGCCATTATGAAATTGGTTTAAAATTATTCGAAACTCATTAAAAATATATTTTTTTGTAGAGTTATTGTTTTTCAAAAGAAGAATTGTAAAAAATTCATCTGGATTTCTTCGTTCCTGTGAGATTCCTCTTTCCTGTACCTTTCGCTTATTCTTTTTCTTCTTGCGCACCTCTTGAAATTGTTCTTGTATTGTTTTGTCTTCCTGTTCTACGATCAGCTCTTCTACAATCTCAAATTGCCCCAATTCTTCTGACGCCGTTGCTTTTTCAGAAGCAGATTCTATTGGAGGCGGAATGGTTAGATTATCAATCTCGGTCTTCTCTTTATCCTCCGTATTGTTTTCCTGGGTCTGTGAAGAAGAGGGATTTTTGAGACTCACCTTCTTCACCTTTTTCTTCCTCTGCGGAAGGGGGGGAGGAAGCCCGAGAATTTTAGTAGAATTTCCCTTCGTTATCTTTGCACCGTCCTCTACAACTGAAGGATTTTTCAAAATTGTATTTCCTCCAATTGCCTGTTTCTCTTGTGCTGTTTTGGACAATTTCTCATTTTCTCTACAACTTTCTTCTATCCAATCTTCCACGAGTTTGATTAATTTATCTGCTCTTTTGCGGGCGGCTCGAGGGATGTTGTGTCTAATCTTGTTCTCTACAATTGTAGAAGAATGTACAATGTCCGTGATACAGGTCATCATTTGCAGAATATTTGTGCATTTATCAAATCGTCCATATTCCTTGAATTGTATTTTTTTGCGATCAGGCTGAAGTCGGAACGCCAAGTCTTCCGCTTCTCGGACTCTGTTTTCATAGTACTCCTCCAAATTGCTGTTTTCTTCAGTACAATATAGACCTTCTAGTCTCTCCAATAGTTTTTTAGTCGCTAAATCTCTAAAAGATGCCTTACAGTGTCCACAAACTGGTTCAATACTCTTCTCGACGTCCGAGTCTGTAATATTTTGTGGATTACTGTCCAAGAGATTAAATTCTTTCGAAATACAATTTAATTGATTTGTTTCTGTACCTTCTTCATCTCGACGATTGTTGGGTGTATTCTTATCCCTGATATTCCGATCATCATGTTTTTTTCCCTTCTTAGTTGAGGATATACTTTGATGTTTTTTTGTTTTCTTGAAACTTTTTCTTCTTGTATTCACCTCGTCCATCAAAGCAGTATCGTCCTCTTGCGAAGAATCACTTAAGTTAGGGCTCCTGAAGTATAGAGATTTTTTGCTAACCTCTTTTTCCGTTTGCTGGGATGAAGACAAGTCGTTCGATGCATCGTAGGGTTCGTCGTCTCCCTCCTCGAAGGTGGTAGCCATTGAAGAAGAGTCCAAATTGAGGGACTGATTCTCGAAAAAAGACGAGTTCACGATATTTGAAGTGGCAAATCCGAATCTGGCCTGTGTGGCAGGGATAGGTGGTGTTGCTTGTCGTTGAAGATCTCCAGCTTGATGCGCTGAATCCAACGATATAGATGAGACACCTGATGAATTGTGCATCTCCGACATTGAGGTGACAGACAAATTAAAATCCAATGATGTTTGCGTCGGTCCTTTGGCAGTGGAACACATGGATTGCAGTCGTTGGCTTCGTCTGGGCGGATGAGGAGAGGTAAACCGGAAAAAAGATGGGCCTCTATCACACATCATTGGAGAATATACTGTACTGTTCGGAGAAGCCCGTGAATCGTCAGTTAGCGTCTCTTCCTGATTGGTGATTTTACTAACATTTTCAAGATTCTCAAAAACAGTTGCAAGTTTTTCTGTTGATTTCTCGTTTGCTAACACGTTTTTCAGCAATTTATAGTGCCCGGAGTATGTGCGACTCATTTTACACTGTTTTTACACAATAAGGGACAAAAAGCAACAAAAACAGGACAAAGAATGGGAACGTGACGTATGGTTCAGATTTCACCAATTAGCGCTAAATTTAGGAAGAAACATTTGATTCAACAATGCCAAGAATGACGAAAGACTTAATCCCGTATTCAAACATTTAACAAAAAATTCCCATACAAAATATAGTGATACAAACACACAGTGGTATGCAGTTAAGGCTATTCTCAAATATATTGATGATATAATGCAATAAAATGTCTCAATCTCAGAAAATAAACACATTATGTGTAACATAGGGCCATCATACCACAAAATGCATAATGGATATTGTCAAACTAAAACTTTATCATTCTATAATTGAGACAGTCCAGGATCATGTGAGAGGCTATGGTATGATATATAGATGCGTACAATAGACACAGAATGCCAAATAAAACAATGTCTCGCAAAATTTAAAAGCAATATGGTCACCAACCTATTACGGGACTGCGTAATAATCAATAGTTAAATTATCCACGGGGTACACGACGCTATTAATTACATATATCCATACTATCAGCATATGATGCAAATATACAATGTTCAGATTCTCAATTCAAATTATGGTCCGTCTTCAAATACGGGACTATAGAGTCCAGCTTGCGTTCAATTTATAACCTCCGAGTTTTAACCCTGTATAATTTTTTGCACGCTTCTGTCCCTGGCCACGTTGCTTCGATAATGGCGACCAAATGTCAAAACCAATGTTATAATAAGCATTCAAAAACATATATCTTGAATAATAATCATCTCAGAATTTAAATAATGACAGATTCTGAATCAAAAAAAAAAAAAAAAATATATATATATATATATATATAAACGCCCCAGTTGGATTTTTCAAAGTTTCCCGTACTTACAGCTCCCGAACATTACACACGACTGTGTTAGCCCCAACACCTCGCAACGGCGTGGCTTTTCCAATATCCACAGAACTTTCTCTCACTTCACTCGATTGCACAATTTTATAAAAACACTGTTTCTCCTACACTTAATGAATACCTATAACACATATAGTACCCGTCATGTTCTAATATACACATAAAAAATGTAATTTTTATTCGAGCACGAAAATAAACAATCCCACTCCATTATGACTTACAATAGTCAAATGAAGGCAAAGGAAAATTTTGGTTTTTCACTTGTCCCCCCCCCCCCCCGGAATACAAATACAACGCCACAACAGGCAAAATGCCAACGAGGTGGCTGATAAAAAGATGCCCATAAAAATATGGTTGTCATATATTTCAAAAATACAGCAACCCAATTAAAAATGCAATTACAAACAATATATACACATGATAAAATATTATACAATGCCCATAAAGAATACTTATGGTTGTCTTATTCTAAGAATGGATAGCTTCTCGATTTACCCCAACATGTTTATCGTATTTCTTTTTAAACGTGTCAATTGTGTTACAATTTACTACCTCCGGGAGTAAGCTATTCCATTTATTAACAACCCTATTGGAGAAAAATTCCCTGCGACACCATAACCTTGCATTGCCCCTCACCAATCGATACTGGTGTCCCCTTGTAAAAGTAGTCGATTGGCGGTGTACTAAAAGTTCATGGTCCATCCTATCCATCCCATTGAAAATTTTGAACACTTCGATCATATCTCTTCGACACCTGTCTTCATCCAATTTAAAAATGTTCAAAAAATAAAGTCTCTCTTCATAACTCAATCCCTGTGTGCCAACAAGGACACGCGTAGCTCTTCACTGCACCCCTTCAACCAATTCTATGTCCCTGTGTAGGAAAGATAAGGATACCAGAACCACCTTTGAAAAATTTTCTTAATAAAAATTACCCCGTTAAATACCATCTTCACAGGATAAGTGATGATGGCTCGCAAAAATAAGGGCTCTTTCATGGATTAAGTTATCTGGCATTTATTAAGAATGGTAAAATAATTTTAGAACAAAAATTTTTCTACTTTGAAAGCGGGACGTATGGTCACGCCCATTTTGCACGGTAAACAATTATGTGCGGCTTTCTTCTGAAAAAAAATCAGGTTTATTTCCAGGTGCCCTTCACCGAATCCCTATCAGCCTCCTGGCAGGGTCGCCAGTAGGGGCGGCACATGAGGCTTCGCACCCGGGCGGCAGGTAAGCTCGAGCCGCCCCTGTATCGGGACTTCCTCTAAGATAGACACCACATCTTTAAAGTTTTTTTAATCGATACTGTAATGCTTCGTTTTAACTGCCCTACTACTGGCCTGCAGCATCCTAAATAATTTCAATGCAATTTTCCTATCCTGCAAGAACAATGTTGTGGGCATTAGAAAAAAAATTCTAAAAAGGCGTATGACTACATTTAAAGCGATTTAAATCCGTTTATTAGAGACTCACTGCATCTGCTGATTTCTAAAAAAAGTGCAATACATTCTCACGTAAGTCTTCACTTTGAAATGTCCACAACCCCCTCAATGCGTCTCTTTGTATCTGTCAATCTAAAATTTATGGTTTTTAGTGTTGATAACACGCATGCAAAACCAATTCAGCGACGCGTTTTCACAATCTGCAAAAACTGCTTGGATTTGATAGTTGGAAATGATGTCTAAATGCCAAAGATTTGGAGAGTTCGAATCAAAATGAAAATGTCAAATAATTGAAATTGTGCTTCGTATAAATGAAATATTTTAATATTGAAAGAGCTATATATATATAGAGATTAATCTCGTGCCCGTAGTCATACGTCTCATAAATGTGAAATTTTGTCATAAAACTGAGAGTGAGGAACGAATCCCCTTGTCCACAAGTGGAATTTCGAGGCATTTACGCGCAACCGAGCCCGTCTCTTGGCCATTTTTATTTTTCCTCCCCACTCTTTCTTCCTTTTGTTTCCTTCCTAAATTTATGAAAGTAAAAAGGACATGATCATTATAAAAAGGACTGTTTTCAGATCAAATTGCCGAAGTTCAATTACTTTACTGCAAAAATGTCAGATTTTTTTGGGGGAAATACGGTCAAACCCAAAGCGTATTAAAGACCCTTTATTAATACGCTTTGGTCAAACCCCATTAGACCGGAACTCCAAGAGACCCGAGAAATCACTTCGTAATAACGAAATTTCGTTACAAAGGAATTCCAGATTTTTTTTATTGTTCCTATGTAAACCTATCCGAGGGATTAGAAAAGTTTTCGTTAAAATGATATTTTTCCCGTTGTAATGGTATTTGTCACAATGAGAGTTGACTGTATTTCGTCTCAAACTATTTTTTTACGTGTATTTGAAGGCTGCATGGGTAACAGGGCTTATGGCACTTTACTGGTGAACCATTAGTCCTAGAGACATACCCAACTAGAAAAAGTATCCAAATCACATGTCCAACTCAGATATGTCATTCATGTTGTAAGGGGTTGTATAGCTATAAAATAAAAAAAAACAACTTTTTATACCGTCCCCGTGTGCCAAAGAACCCAATTAAGAAGTTGTTGCTCTGTCTTTCTCGATGCCAACTAAAATAATTTCACGTTTCTAAGTGCAATATTCACCGAGATATGCTAATTCGAAAAATTGAGGAAATTTGGGAAAAAACAGCATTTTATGCGGGTAAAATGGTTTCCCCTCATTTAATGCTGTTTTTTTCAACTTTCTTCGAATATATCAGTAAAAATTTGAACTTAGACACGTTGAATTTTTTTGTCGGAGACGAAGAAACAACTTCCCAATTGGGTTTTGGGGCACAGGGTGTCCGCATAAAAAGTTAACATTTTTATTTTAATAACTATGTAACCTCTGGCAACATGAATCAAATATCTGAGTACTACACATTATTCGGGTACTTTTTCCAACTGGAAGTATGCCTCTAGGACCAATGGTTCGCCAGTAAAATGCTATATGCCCCGTTACCTATGCGCCCTGTATATTACATATAGTACGGACTGTTATGTGAAATATTGTGTTGTGTTTAAGCCAACACGCACGTTGCTTCGTTCGCCTGCGAGAGAGCGGTCACATTATGAACCAAAAAGCCACTTGAAGGTAGCTTGTCATCCAATGAAATATCAGATTTTCACCGTCAACAAACTGATAATTTTCGTATTTGAAAATCTGATTATTTGTATTTTCCGATGGGCTTGAAATCCTGATAATGAATCATTATTATGTTCACACGAACAGTTTTGTCACTGCGTACATGATTTCTCTGGAATGAATGGTTCAAACAAATATTTAAAAAAATGTTCACACGCATTTTAGTTTTTTTTTTTTTTTAAATTCATAGTAGGGCTACAACATGAACCTATATCATTGATACATGTATTATTGTTGAAAACGATGTGGAAGGTTGAACTTTACAATTGTGATTCATTTGTGTGGCTACGCTCTCAAATGAGCACATATATCCGCATGAAGAGAAGAAAATTAATAAAACTGTTTGCTACCACTTTTTGCGATTTTTATCATTATGAGAATGCATATTTTGGAAGCTACAACTGACATTTCTCAATGAAACCATAATCTTTTACACACAAAAAACTAATTTGGAAATAATAAAAATTTCATCCAGTAAGAGTAACTTGATGACATTGTGCCGTATTCAAGCGCAGAGTTTACACATTGATTAAAAAAATTTTTTTTTTTTAATTGGACTGACACAACACATAAAACATACAAATCAAACAGAGAAAAACACAAAACACAATAAACTTCACAAAAAGTAACATTATGATGATACAGACCCTTTGTGACCACAAGGGATTTATTCTATTTTTACTGTATTCTATTATGTTTATTTTGCTTTTTCGTTATTTTCATAAATTAAAAATTAATCAAATTAAATTCAAAAATATTTATACTTTAGACAATTTTTGAATAACTATCTTCTAATGGGGAAACGGGGGGGGGGGGGAAGGAAGGGGGAGTAGAAAATTATTCATGTTCGCAAGGGGGCCACAGGAATGAGAAATGGTTGAAAGGGGGCCATGGACAAAAAAAGGTTGAGAACCACTTGTCTAGTGTGTTCACTTGCAAAGTGAAAGAACGTGGGTTCAATTCCCCGCAAAAAGGCAACTGAATTTTCACTCTTTCCAGAAATTTAACTTCGCAACCGTCAGTTGTTAAAATCCTTCGTATTAGCAACTTGTCGTAAGTTGCATCTTTTAGTAATTAGCGTTATCCCATATTTAGGATCGCTATTCCTACGTTTTCCATGATGATGTATCGTGAACTCAAATATGAAGGTACAACTTTTATTTGAACCCATACGATATTGGCATATCGAACCATACGATGGCATATATATAGCCATCTGGTGGCTCGTCGTCCATGAGCTATTAGCTGATCGGTTCACCGTCCATTGCACGGTTCCGTTCGGCACATATACGCTCTAGCGAAGGAACATCTCTATCTCCTCTGTAGCTTAGTGGTCAGAGCACTCGTCCGGCAATCGAGGGACCCGGGTTCGACTCCCGGTAGAGGCAGAGATGAGTTTTTTCCTTCCTTGAAAAAAAAAATTAACATCTAAAATAATAAATATCTTCACAACATACGATATTATTAGTACAAAGTACAACGAATGAATAATTTTCATTCAATTAGAATCGAATTATCAAGTCTGCTACCTGCGGACCTCCTATACAAATACAAATACAACACCACAACAGGCAAAATGCCCAACGAGGTGGCTGATAAAAAGATGCCCATAAAAATATGGTTGTCATATGTTTCAAAAATACAGCAACCCAATTAAAAATGCAATTAACACAAATTACAAACAATATATGCACATGATAAAATATTATACAATGCCCATAAAGAATACTTATGGTTGTCTTATTCTAAGAATGGATAGCTTCTCGATTTACCCCAACATGTTTATCGTATTTCTTTTTAAACGTGTCAATTGTGTTGCAATTTACTACCTCCGGGGGTAAGCTATTCCATTTATTAACAACCCTATTGGAGAAAAATTCCCTGCGACACCATAACCTTGCATTGTCCCTCACCAATCGATACTGGTGTCCCCTTGTAAAAGCAGTCGATTGGAGGTGTACTAAAAGTTCATGGTCCATCCTATCCATCCCATTGAAAATTTTGAACACTTCGATCATATCTCCTCGACACCTGCGTTCATCCAATGTTCAAAAAATGAAGTCTCTCTTCATAACTCAAGCCCTGTGGGCCAATAAGGACACGCGTAGCTCTTCTCTGCACCCCTTCAACCAAGTCTATGTCCCTCTGTAGGTATGGTCTCCAAAACCTTACAGCATACTCCAGTCCAGGACGAACTAAGCCTCGAAAAAGCGGAAGAATGACTTTAGGAGAACGCGAAGAGACCTTTTTGAAAATGAGACCAAGCATTCTATTCGATTTTTTGACAACCGCTGAACAATGTTCAGAAAACTTAAGTCGCTCGTCAATGAGAATTCCCAAATCGGTGACTCTAGTTGCATCCGGGATAGTGACACCATTCAACTCGTAAGAGAACCGTGGGTTGTTCGAACCAAAATGAGCGACCATGCACTTATCTACGCTAAACGTCATGCTCCATTCATTTGCCCATGCTGCAATCTTGTTTAAGTTGGTCTGGAGCAACTCCCTATCGCTTTCATTCCCGATTACCCCCATTAGCTTCACATCATCTGCGAATTTGCTAGTAATTCCATCGATACCCTGATCGAGTTTATCGATAAAAAGTGAAAAAAGTATGGGGCCAAGGACACTTCCCTGAGGAACTCCACTTGTGACGTCTGTCCAACCAGAGAATTCCCCGTTCACCATAACTCGTTGCGACCTATCTCTTAACCACGATTCTATCCAATTCAGCAAGTTGCCCCCTATTCCAATCTCGTGTAAACGCTTCAAGAGTTTGCCATGTTGGACCCGATCGAATGCCTTCTGGAAATCAAGGTAAACCACGTCGACATTTTTGCTCTTACCCAAAGCCTTAGTCACGTAATCATCGTCGGGGACCAGAGGTGGTCCGTGGACCACAGGTTGGGAAACACTGTTCTAATGTTATTCAATAGTTAGCCATCCAGTTGACTCCAGCCACTTTCCTGATCTCGTCAATCCATCTTGCGTGGGGATGCCTTCTCGGACGTTTAACACCACGGGGGTACCAATCTAGAATACTTGTTGTCCTGTCTTCTTGCAATATGTCCAGCCCATTTCCATTTTAAACATTTCATTATTTAGATGATATCATATACATTTGAACAGTTCCTTATCCAAGTGATTCGTTTTCTGTCTCTCCTTGTGATGCCTAACATACATCTTTCCATGCTCCTTTGTGTTGTCTGTAGCCTTTGTATCGTCCTGCTTGCGAGTGTCCATGTTTTAGCTCCGTGAGTCAGTGCTGGTAGCATACACTGGTTAAACACTTTTCTTTTCAGGCATAATGGCATGTGGCTCTTCAGAATTAGTTTTTTGCCAAAAGTGTTCCATCCAATCCTGATCCTTCTGCTTATTTCATTAATGATTCCGTTGTCCATGGTAATTTCTTGTCCCGGATGCACATAGCTTTCCACTTCTTCTATCTCTGTGTTGTTGAGCAAGATTGTCCTCTTCAACGCAAAGGGGTTGGATATAACTTTAGTCTTTTGCAGATTCATTTTCAAGGCCTCATGAATACTTGCCTTCGCCAATTCTTGTGTGTATCATTTCTTCCAATTCGTCTGGATTATTGCTGATAACAACAATGTCGTCTGCAAAACTCAAAGAGATTGAGAAATTCTCCATTTATTTTAATTCCTTTCTTATCCCAATCCAGTTTTCTGAATACTTCTTCTAACACAGCGGTAAACAGTTTTGGTGTGATAGTATCACCCTGTCTGACTCCTTTTCCGAGTTTAATCTTTGCTTTTCCTTTATCCAAACGAATCGTTGCAGTTGTTTGTCATATATTTTCTTGATGATATTGATATGTCTTCTCTACCCCAATTACATCTAGAGCTTTAACAACAGCAGATGTGAAGACAGAGTCAAACGCTTTCTCAAAATCAATGAAGGCCATACACAATGGTAATTCGTATTCCTTATGTTTCTCTATAAGTTCCCTGATTGCTTGGATGCGATCCATTGTACTGAATCCACTTCGACATCCTGCTGGTTATTTTGGTTGAGCTTCGTCCAATTTGGATTCAAGCCTATATGTCAACACTTTGGTGAAGATTTTATAATTTACTGATAGGAGACTGATTGGTCGATACTTCTTGGTCGTTATTCCAATCTTCAGGCACATCCGATTTTGTGAGACAATTTGTGAACAAGGCAGCTAGCATACTGGCAAATTCTTCTCCTGTTTCTTTAATAATGTCTATTGAACTTCCGTCTTCACCTGGGCATTTGCCTTCTTTCATACATCTTATAGCCTTGTAGACTTCCTCTTTCAGCGTAGGTGCTACTCTTGTGTCAAATTCTGCTCCATTTTCTTTTCTTCCTGCTCCCTTTCCTCTGTCCCGATCCTGTTCTTTATGTTTGTGTAGAGTATTATAAAATTTCTCAACAATACTAATGATTTCATTTCCATCTTTTGTGATGATTCCATTTTCCCTTTTTAGTGCAAAAATTTCATTTCTCCCAACACACAGTTTTCATTTTGCTGATTTTAAGCTCCTATTATCTTCCAATGCTTTCTTTACAATATCGCAATTAAACTTCCTGACATCTTCTGTGATTCACTTTCGTACCGTCTTACAAAGTTCTGCATATTCCACTTCTGATTTAGGGTTATTCTTCTTAATCTGAAATTCTCTCCGGTCTTTCATCAGTTTCTTTGTTTCTTTTGTTATTTTCTTCACTGGTTTGATTTATTTTGCTACTTCTTTTAGGGTAGTGGTTAAAGTTTTGTTCATCGTGGTGACATCTTTTTCATCCTCAGTGGTGTTATATAGCAAATTAAATCGGTTCTTCAGCTCTAACTGGAATTTATATCGATGTTCTTGAAACTTTGCCATATCGATGACAGTTTTTCTATTTTTGATAAGTTTCGCTCTTTCCATTCCAGTGTTAAGCCTTATTCTGCGTCTAACCAGTCGATGATCACTTCCTGTATTGAATTTGTTGAGAACACTGCAATCTTGGATCATATGCTTCTTATTAGATAGGATGTAGTCTATCTCACTAGTTGTTCCAGTTGGGCTTTTCCAGGTCTACTTTCTTTGGGGTTTCTTCTTAAAGAATGAATTCATGATGAATTCTGTTCGCTCTCTGCAAATTCGACGAGTCGGTTTCCTCTGTCGTTTCGTACACCTTAAGCCGGGTTTTCCTAGGAATTGGTTTTTTGCGATAGCAGAAACGTGTTACATAATGACGCTACGCGTTTGTGTTTTCCTAGCTTGGAGCATCAGATCTATTTTATAGATCAGCTACCCTGCTTGCATGTTCCTGTTCGAAGGGAAGGGAAAGAAAACACAAGATTGAAGAGAACATCGGCAAAACGCGTGGCGTTTTTGACTCATCCAGAAGAAGTCGGCCAATAACTCCCGACGTAAAGCGCTGTCGTGAGCCGTATTGCGCTCTGTAGGAAAACAGTCATGCTGCTTTTCTTATTGGTGAGTGGACGGCGTGTCGCGCTGGGCGAATCACGTTGCGCGCGGCACAGGAAACCTGCTCCTAGGAAAACCCGGCTTTAATCGTAACTTCCAACTGAGCTTTCACCATTTCTTCTCTCTCCAATTCTGGCATTGAAGTCACCCGTTACTATTTTGATATGGTGGTTTCCTTTACTATGCAGCTCGTCTAATTCTTCATAAAGATCTTCTACTTCTTCCTCAGAATAGCTTGTTGTTGGTGCATAGATTTTTTATAATCTGTATCCGGTATCTGCTTGATATTTGCATAACCAGCTTTGAAACTCTATCAGATGTACTACTCAACGATGTGATTTTTCCACTTTTTATGAATGAGAAATCCTACTCTCTCTCCGCTGGTTCTTCCATTATCTGTTTCTCCGTATTAAAATACATGTCGACTGGCAAGTTAGATTTTCTCCTCTTCTTTTCTTCTTACTTCACTGATGCTTGAGATGTCCCAATTTATTCTTTCTAGTTCTTCTTCCAACTCCTGCAAACGATTTTCTGTAGAAAGAGAAACATGGCTACTTACAGTCTGCACCACGAGAAAATGCGGATTGGACTTTAAGCCTCTACTCCTAGTCGATCCCTTCAAGTTCTCATAATGCAATTAAAGCGTAAGCAACAAAAGGTAAGCAATTAAAGGGTCTTCTAGTTAACAAGTAAAGACTATTCAATAGCTCTTTATGTGTATATATATAAATTAACTTTCTAAAAACATAGTTTTCCTCAAAAAAAGAAAAAATTACATGTTATACGGCCCTATTATACATTGCCCGAAAGGGATGGAAATTCTGCGAGTGATTCTAAAACTGTAGAAAATAATTACGCACATTTTTCTTCTACACAAAAATATCGGAAAACATATCCAAGTAACGAAACATAGGACCACCGCTATTGCCTGTCAAATAAAAGCTAAACTATCTGCTATCATTTCTCATGCGAAGTTAGTTGCTGGTTTCAAACCGGTATGCTGCATCGAAATAAACAAAATGTGTTATAATACTATATTATTTGCTTAAGAAGGAATAATTTGCGGACAGTCAAAAATACAAAAATATAAGAAAAAATTCGCGAACCGGCAAAAAATATATAAACAGGAGAAGCAATTTGAGAGCCTGTAAAAAAATACACAAACAAGATAAATAATTTGCGGACTACAAAAAATACACAGAGAACCAATTCGCGGAAATATAAACAAACCAGAGGGATAATTTGTGGACAACTTCAGAAATGCGTGAATGAAAGAGATACCTTGTGAAATGGTGAAGAAACCACAAACCAAGAGGAAATAATTTTGTGTCCCCGAAAAAATAGGAAAAATAATTTACGATCCGTGAAAAAAAATAATAAATAATAACAATAATAGAGGAAATAATTTGAGGAAGGACATAATAAAATACAGGATAAAATACATAACAGTATAAATAATTTGCTGTCCAGAAAAAATAAACAGGGAAAATAATTTGAGGACCAGCAAAAAATGTATAAATAGGAAGAAAAATTTGCAGACCGGCAAAAAAAAAAAAAACACGTAAACAAAAGAATCAAAGAAACAACGAGATAATTGGATATATACAGAGAATGCATAAATGGGAGAAATATTTTGCGGACCGGCGCGAAATTCCATTAAAAGGTGAAATAATTCGCAGACCAGCAGAAAAATACACAAACAGCACAGTAAAAATATTTTGCAGACCGGAAAAAATACCTAAACAAAACATAGACCATATTTCATTTATTAAATTTAAAATTATGTGGTGACTGCATGAATAAATGTCCAGCGGACCGGCACCAATCTGCGGACCAGCGGTTGAATATCCGCCGATTTAGATTATGGAAAGGTCTTGAGAACATCAACCTCGAAAATCTTCGATGTTACAACTGAGTTTCAACTGAATGTCCTTGTTTTTGGAGATTTTTCATTATTTTAATGGAGTTTTTTTTTTGTTTTCCATTGAGTTGTTTTTTATTGATTCTGTTTTGAACAGGTTGTGTACAATGGTAATGATGAAGTGAATTTGGGAAATGAGATCACTTTACTTCAGTCCTCGACTAAACCTGATGTATCTTTCCCCGGTGCTGACAGTAGCAAGAAGTATACCCTGACGATGTTTGGAGCGGGTAAGTTTATGAATTAGGGGTAAGTCCGATTGATCGGGTCGATTATTCGATCGATTGTTGATCGCAGCTGAAAATTTTACACGAGTTAATCGATTCGATGGATTCGATTAAACTTCGATTAAAGTTTACAGAAAAGGTTTATAATTTAACTTGATTTATTTGACGAAACCGATGTTTTTTGAATTATATGTTTCTACACATTACGTTTTAGGTGAGTGACCAAATTAAAAATATTTGAATTAATATATTAATGAATTTTTTCGGCATTTGAAATGCATGTCGATTCAATGAAAATTGGTGATACAGAAACTTCAGTTTCAAATTGAGTTTGATGATAGTGATAGGAACCGAGAGACACACAGGCTCTGTCACACTCGGTGATATAAGCACATTGTCCCTGGGAACTCAACCATTTATTGAGCTTGAGAAAGATACATTACGTACATGGGCTGGTGCCATTACGCACATCGCCAGTAAACAAGTATAAAATTTGTGATCGAAAAATGGTGATTCATGAAAAGAAATCACAATTATAAATCACAGAATCGAATATAAATCACGAAATCGTCATAATAATCGCCATAATCGAGAATAGTTCTTGATAAAATCTGATCTGCAGGGATTTCCATTGAATTAGTTACTATCACATTAATGAAAACTGTCAATGTGCTACTGGGTTGATCTAATCGCTGTACCGTGTGGTTTGATTGGTCCAAAGACATTTAAAATATGAAAATAGTGACGAACTCGTGAGGTCTTCTTATTTTTAGTACGGACTGTGGTGGAGAGTGTCGACGCGTCTAACAGTTTTGTGTGATTTTTGAAACAGATCGGAGGATAGTGATTGATTTCGCTCATCGGCCGACCACATGGTCTTGTCGTGCTTTATACAGCTAAAGGTACGGTACAAGATCAGGCTGGAACTAAATATGAATTCCGGCCCATCAATTGGAGCGCATGCTGGTACAACGTCTCACTTTTCACCTCGATAAAGTGAGCTTTTTCCACCAGCACCAGTATGGCTTTCTCACAGAAGAAGCACTGTGTGACCTGCTCGACGCCACCGAAGCGGCAAAAAAAGAAGCAACCGCTATGTGGCACTGATATCCCTGACCATAAAAGAAGCATTTAATTCTCTGAGATTCCCCATTCTCCGAAAGCTCCTCAAGTCAATTCCGGTGCCACGCGAAATAACGGCAACATTAGAAAATCTCCTGTTGGACAGAGTTGTATGCATTGAGACACAAGGGCAGTTCATCTCCCATCACCAGACCAGAGGCTTCCCGCAGGAGTCATGCTTGGGTCCCATGCTATGGAACTTGGTGGCAGACCAACCACTCCAACGCAGTTGGCCGGAACGAGTGATAATACAAGCATACGCAGATGACATCCCCTTTCTTATATCGGCCCCGAAAATTAACGTAGTGACGGCTCCAGGGACGACTGCGATGCAGGTAGTCATTCAATGGTTAACGACCTGGAAATTGCTGCTGACAAGTGCCAGTACATATGGTTTAGTGAGAAATCCCGTCCGACCATCAAACTGAATGGCGACCCAATTCGATAATATAGCTTCCCTCCAATGCCTAGGCTTAATCATAGATGGCAAACTAAATTTTATAGCACACATGAAGCAGCAAAAGCCAAAGGCAATGAGGACCCTATAACGAGTGCGAAATGCAGCGGGACCGCAGTTTTGGGGCCTCAAAACGAAGTACCGAAGGATCCTCTACAACAGCCAAGTTGCGGTTAAGATATAGCATATGGAGCAGCCGCATGGGGGGTCCTCTATGGCGGTTAGAACTCAGCGCATGCTGAACTCTGTACAAAGAGGATTTCTCTTGTACATCACTAGCTGTTACTGCACGACGTCTACCATGGCGATGTAAGTGATTGCTGGTACTCCACCGTTGGCCTTGCTCAGGCAATTCCTAGCAAAATCAGCCAGACTCACTCACCAGGCTGGGAAGAAACGTCACGTCCGCAGGAATAACTCTTAACTCAATCAATTACGAAAGAAATGTGATAGGGTGGACCCAGTACCCTGCCAGTGAACTCTGCGATGCCCACGGATGAACAACTTGTGGACCCTGAAGGCAAAGCAATTTTCACAGCCGGCTCCCAAATAGAGGACGACACAGCAGCAGCCCTGATATGCCAGATTGATAGAATCGCCGCCGATCAATGGGCCGCGAGGTGGCAGGACGGCTGTAGTATCTTCCAAGCAGAGCTCTGGGCCCTCAAAATGGCGACGGAGCAAGCGAACAAAAACAAACGACAGAGTAAGGATCTACACGGACAGCAGAGCTAGCCTAGAAGCGATAAGAGTTCTGCTCACCCGACATGACAATGCCAGACAGATCCGCAACTGCCTGACCTCCAACAGGAAAGTCAGCCTGCACTGGGTGCGAGGTCATTCAGGTATCCATGGCCTGTAGTTCCCAACTTCGAGGTGCGAATGCAAGCCGATCTCCCCATTAAAAAGTCTTGCCGCAAAGATCAACAGGCCTACAACGGTAAAATCCAAACATTTCACTTCACTCACCGTTCGAAAAATATGTTGTAGATGGCAGCACACTGTAACAAGCATTACACAGAAACAAGCTTCACATTAGGTTCACAACGTGGACACGCACATTCCAACATGTACCAGTTCATTAAAAGTTCCGCAGAGGAATATGGACGAGGTACATGTATAGTTTAGTAGTAGTAGGTATAACGAGGTGGCAACGAGGTGGCGGATAAGCTCGCCAAGAAAACCACCAAATCTGATTAGAGCACGAGATCAATAAAACTTCCCCCTCATGCCAAAAGGCTCCTCTTATTACAAATGTGGCAGGACGACTAAGATGACGCTGAACACCCAGGTAGATTAATCCATGATATTCTGTCTCGAGTTGTCTGGAGAGCAGTGGGATGGTCACGAGGGAAAGCCATTTCCTTCACTGGTCATGGGCCATTCCCCAGCTATCTCGAGAGGTTTAAAATATCAAACAGCGACAAATGCATATGAGCAGAAGTCGGCACACCACTCCACTATGCCACCAGCTGCTCCTACACAAAAGACTTCCATCTAATCAAATCAAGGCAAGAGCTGGTGAAGGAGTGGTTTAGGAGGATGAGCCTGCTTTTGAGTATGAATCGAGAACACTGGAGAGTCTCACACGCTACCTTGAAAAAGAGGGCATCGAGAGACTGCACAGAAGAAGGATAGATACGGACGACCAGATCTCAGCAGTATACCAGGAGATCCAGTTTAGACTGGCGGTAAGAAGACACATTAACAGGGGATCGACCACGACACGGTCCCAGAGACCCTCGGGACAAACAGTGATACGGGCTTTAAATTATGAGTATAAATACCGTTTGTTTACATAGCTGCATCGTGTCTTTTTGTATGTAATGTATATGTCATGTATATATTTAGTTTTGTATTTCTCTGTAAATGTTCTTTATATATAATAAAAACCCCGCGTTAGCCCCCCCCCCCTCCCCGAAAGGGATTCGGCAGTAAATTATCGTTAGACGATTTGCCGGGCTATTGTCGGCGAATTGGAAAAAAAAGAAAAAATTGGTCCAAAGACATTCGTCAGCAATTGCTGCCTGTATCCTGCTCCTCTATGTCAGGATGGCAGAGCGGTCTAAGCGCCAGACTCAAGGTTGTATCCTGCTACTCGGTAAGCCCGCGTGGATCATACTATTCTCGACTCTATTCTGGCTCCGGTTCTTCTTCCTCTTCTCTAAACAGATGTATGAGATCGCTGTCTGGGCGTAGTTGACGTCGTATTCTAGTACATCTCTTACAGGCATAGGTGTCTCTCTATCTGGTTCTGGTTCCGGGAGTGTAGCTCTGATATATATATAAAATTAAGTTTAAGGGGTGTTTCAGAAGACAAGACCAAAAATTCATTGTCTTCACCGTGAAAACAGCAGTCTTCGTGTATTACGTGTAAATTTTTATCATCCGTATTTTGATAAGCATTTTTTTTTCAGCCACTTCATTGGGCAGTTTCCCTGTTGGTGGCCTTTGTATTTGTAAAGCATGAGTTTCCTCTCCTAGCAAGTACTATCTAGCATGAGTTTCCTCTCCTAGCAAGTACTATCTAGCATGAGTTTCCTCTCCTAGCAAGTACTATCTAGCATGAGTTTCCTCTCCTAGCAAGTACTATCTAGCATGAGTTTCTAGGAAAACATGCAACAGTATGAAGATTGGAAGCAGTTTCGAGAAATCAGTGATTAAACTAAAAATAACTAAATGACAAGATCCAAGTGAAGAAACTCCAAGATTTGACAAATACCTTCAGCATCTTGGATTCCTTAATTTGTATTCTTATACTTGTTTTCATCTAACAAATAGGTGTATGAAATGAAGAAAAAATATTTTACCAGTTAATATATTATATAGTTACGAAAAATATTCGACTAAAATTCGGTCGATTAATCGATCAAAATTTTATTTTGATTATAACCAGTTGAAAATTTCAATCGATTCCCAGCCCTATTATGAATACGACCTAGAACAGGGGTGGCCAACGTCTGTCCGTCCGAGGGCAGCTGCAGCGTCGCGGGCAGCACCAGGGGCACAGGTATATAAGCCGCACACGAAAAACTTGCAGATTTGTGCACACCCATAAGCAATACGGGCAGTTTTGTCGTTTTACTTTTACCCGGGGTTTTGAATTCCTTCCCTTCTCCGTAAAATTTCCACTTATCTGAGATTGCGTTCTGAGCTAGATGCAATGCATCAAGAGAATTGCAGTTTCTTCCGCAAGTTATTTTCCATTCAATACGCTCGTAGTTTCAATTTTACAGACAAAACAAGACGTGTGATACATTCTTGTCACGATAGCGGGGGCATCGGAAATGTTCCGAAAGCTCGACTTGAGCTTCGCGTAGGAAATTTTGAGTCGTGAGTCAATTCTGGGGGGTTGTTCGGAACCCGTGCCGCAAATTACCGTGGGTGCTCGAGCACGCACCCACAGAAACCATGGTTGTGATGCCACTGTACGTGGGGCTCTACCTCCCTTCCTTAACTACAATATCTATGATTCAGATAAAGGGGAGTTGATACCTTTAACATATGGTGAAAAACTATGACCTAATAGAGATATCATTAAAAATACTATTTAACCATTCATTTGTTTCAAACTTTTTGCTGGATAATATATACGGGAACTACTGAATATATACTGAATGTAATATATACTGAATTACTGGATAATATATACGGGAATGTCCCATAAAATACGGGTCATATGGACCGGAAGTGAGTTTTCAGTCGAATAATTTCAATTTTATTGGTCCTTGGGTTCAGGAAAGGTAACGGACTAGGTGACTATTGAAAATATCAGCGAAACTATCACGAGATAATTTTTTTTATTGTTATAAAAATAATAATTATTATTTGTGTGTTTCCAGATATCGATGCACTTTTTAATACTCTGCAACTTCCGAAGCAGTTTTTGCATTGGATTGTTGCGGATATTCCAGGAGATAATGTGGACCAAGGAAGGACCCTCGTCCATTACTTACCGCCTCTTTCCCTAGATATTCCAGGTAATAATACAGTGGAAACCTATCTACCCTATTTGTTTGTTTTGCGGTCCGAATTTATTCCCCCCATTAATTTTTGTCTGTCCGCAAATTGATGTTTCCATTAATGTGTGTTTTACCCGTGCGCCAACTTATTGTTCTTACGAAAGAGGGTAGGCAAACTCTTCACCTAATAATACTCAGAAAAATCACAAACGAAAAAGGCAAATACAAGGAAGGCATAAAATTCCAAATGCATTTCGACACGCTATGGGCGTTGTCTTCAGAGGATAAAATATCACGCTGACTGAGGGTCCCACTTGGATCGGCTACCAAATCTTGACTCTCGGTTGCTCAGAGGGAAGAAAAATTATATATATTTTATGATTCTATTTCTATTCTTTCTTAGGACCTTCTGTCTATAAGTCAAACGTCGCGACCAAAATGAAGCTGAGTGCCTGCGTGTAAAGTCTTCTATAACACCTCGATTAGCCGCTTGCGAAATGGAGCTACCTGATTGGTCTATTCGAATAAGCACTGAAATGGCAATCGCAAAAGTAAATGAATACCTAAATCAAAGTTTCAACGACAACAATAGTTACTCTATGTCAGTTTTTATTGATTTGAAAAAAAGCCTCCGATAATTTAACTCCACTATTGAACAAATTAGAAACTCATTAACATCTCAAATACTAAATATCTTCACAACATCCAGTCTTCTGTATATCTTGTATTAAATTAGAGAAAATTGGAATTCGTGGTGAGTTCTGCCGATGGTTCGAGATTTATTGCTATGCTATTTTATAACAGTTATAAAATAGCAATTATCTTGAAATACCTCAGAGAACAGTACTCGGGCCCCACTCATTTTCTAAACTACATTCATGATTTATGCTGTTTAAAATTGCATGGTAAGATAGTGTCTTTTGCGGATGATACTGTTTTGTATGTCGGACATCTATATATATAAAATTGATTTTCTGTATGTCTGTGTGTGTGTATGTTCTCTACACACACACACAAATCTACAATTTTAGATCGATCGTCGCCAAATTTTGTATATATATACCAAATGGGACCAGACTTGAACGACAGGCTACTTTAAAATTTCGTCAGAGCAGGGAAAATGCCCGAAATGGGCAAAAAAACTGTCGGGCAACAATGGTTTTTGGGCTCCAACAATCACTTTCGGAACGTTTACTTTGGTTGTCGTGGTTCCCTAGCAATGCGTTTCAGACGTGTATATGCCTTTGCAATGGTTTGTCGCTTCTTTAACGCTGCCAGTGTGTATGTAAAATAATACTTTATGCCTTTATAATGGTTTGTCACTTTTTCAATCCTCCCAGTAAAGAGAGCTTTTTGAATAGACT
The DNA here is from genome assembly GCF_987345545.1 of Pholcus phalangioides. NCBI lineage: Eukaryota > Metazoa > Arthropoda > Arachnida > Araneae > Pholcidae > Pholcus > Pholcus phalangioides. The sequence goes on along the minus strand of NW_028301601.1, from coordinate 14,057,376 downwards.
CCATAATCATCATCAGCATCACTTTGAGGGTAAGGCAAAGGATGATCCCCATAGAAATCAGTGTTAAAATTGCCGATTTTTATTGTAGAAATGCGGAAATTTAGTGGGGTTTTCTGCCACTTCAATAACTTTAAAAATTCTGTATTTTTGAAATATTGAGTTCACTCAGAGATGTATACGAAGCCCAGGAGATTAAATATGAAGTAATCAGCCGGACCTACTTTTGAATTGGATATACATGCAATGACACTGATTTCAACGTTTTATTTATATTTTCTGAAGGATGAAAATTAAGTTCTCCGTATTGTCTTTTGATATTCAACTGCATAAATTCACATAGGGTTTAGGTTGCTTTAAAATTAATTACGGGCCCATAAAGTACATCGAAGATATTCCGCAGCTCTAACTAAGCATTTTTGGAAGCAGAAACAGGCAGATACATAACTTGAAGTTCGGGGGGGGGGGGATTCAAAATACCTAGAGCGCCTCTTAAAAAAGAAAAAAAAAACTATTCATTTATACGTTTCTTTAATCTAGATTTGTTTCTTTCATGAGTCGTGCAGGAAGTCGCCATATTGGTCAACTTGGACACAGTTCGCATGTCCCTCAAAGAAAGAGGGAGATGTCACGTGATCCAAAAAGCCTCATTGAAGACAACCCGGGCAGAGCGCCGGGTATTATAGCTAGTGTTCGACAGAGAAAAAAAATGTTTTTTAGAATACAGTGTTGGTAGAAAAATAGCATTGAACGGAATATTGTTGGAAGATCATCATCAGAAAAGCGTATAATAAAGTTACACTGAATGCGATATTTTTTTGTAGAATAAGGTAAAAAAGCACATGAAAGAGGAAAACCTTTTTAGAATCATTTCAGGAAAAAATAACAAGAAAACTTAACAGCCCTAGCGTATCATTTGGAGGATTTTTCTTAGGAACATTTAATGCATATTATACCACAATATGTATATATGTATAAATTATTCATCAATAACGACAGATTATAGAGACCAGGGTGTCCCATATGTTCGTGAATAGTGTAAAAATGCATAAAATTTGTAGAAATTGGGTTCTTTGAATGGATTTTGCGGAAAACTTATTCTTACGAAAGTAAATTATTATTATTTTTTGGTACAGAGAAAAAAGTAGTTTAAATTTCCATCGATAGAGAGAGTGCTGCATGAAAGTCTGGAAGGAGTGATCGGACTTATACCAATCTTTTTCACGTCCGAAACGCTCGCAAAGCTTCATCCGGCGATTCGTGGCGGAGGTAAAAAAAACTTCACCAATGCCAACATCACAATGCAAAACTTATGTAAGTGTCAGAATAGGAAATTTCAAGAATGCGATTTTAATGGTACACCCTGCATTTTATACTACTCTAATTTGCATATTTCCAGTGACTCGCTTTCGTGCAGCTTCCTCTATTGACGAAAGTTTGAACTAACTTTTATTTCTGCACCAACAGAAATCTTCAGTCGTGAGAATAACTTTTTCACAAACCAATTATTTCTAATTTTTTCATGAATTTTTAAACCATTTACGAATCTTTGGGACACCCTGTATATTCATGATGGGTGAAAATGAAATTGAATCTAGATGTACATTGCTTTTTTTAGGCGTAATTGTACATTGCTTCCGAGACTGATACAAAGTTGAAGTTATTACGGAACAAAATCATTGGCGCATTTTCGGAATTCAACGGAAGGGGTTTTGTATGTGATACACGCACGTATGAGAAATGCCAAATATGCAAGTATCTGCGGACGGTGAGGAATACACACCGACTCCTCGGTCGTCTTCGTTGACACGGTATATTAAAGACTTAAGGAGTATAGCAAGCGTAATAAGGTGCAACCAGAGCGTATGCGGTTGCGCAGCAGCAAGCTCATCCTCAATATACGTGCAAAATACATACTACTCTTTATAACTAGTAAAAAATATTCCCCATTTGATTATACTAAAGTTGAAGATGGCCTCAAACAGATTATTAACATGTGGCTATCAAAAAACAAATTGCTCCCAAACATTGAAAAAACAAAATTCGTTTGTCTAAAAACTAGGGCCATAAAACCTGAAACCCCAATATATCAATAAATTTACACGCTCGTGAATATTCTCCCCCAAAGCAGTTCTTGCAATTATATAGAAAATCTCTTATTGAGTCCGAAATCCAACAATTCTCTCCGTTTTTATAGATACGACGAAAATTCTAGAATTCTTCTATAGTTCGGGTTTTGTGGCAACACCGTCTGGAGACCTTCTACATAAATTTAGGAGCTTACGAGCCGTTAATTCTCAAAAGACACAGTGATACGATTGGCTGGTGAGGGAGTGACGTAAGCATTAACTGACAGTTTATCATATTTGGCAAGAAATCATACTTTTTAATCATTAATGTTTCCGACTACTAGTTTTATTAGTAAATGCATCTGTACGACGAACTCCGTTCGGCGCGGGCCGTCTGGTTGCCAGGCTCCTCCGGCCGTTGAAGGGGGCCCCCCCCCCCTGCCCCCGGACTGAAATTATCAACTATGTTTTCACCACAACCAAAAACATGGCAAAACTGATAAGTTCAAACAGAATGTTCCAAAAACCGGCCACGGGCAATACTATACGCTGCCGGAAATGTTCCGAAGTTCCAATTTGAAAGATCAGAACCAGAACAATTAAAATGAATTTCAGAGATCAAGAAATGAAGATGGAAAAAACAAACAACAGCTGATCTGAATGAGATTCAAACCCCCCACAACCTTTGATGCTAGAGTCTCTTACGTTGGCCACTACACCAATTGCAGTTGCGAGTCCTATGTAAAATTAAGTAATATATATCGTTAAACGTAGCCAGGTAATATGTTGGCGCCAACCAAAAAATCGCCAAGCCGGCAACCCATTCAATTTTCGTTGCATCATCACCACCAGTCAATCGTATCACTGTGCCTTTTTGAGAATTAACGGCTTCTTAGAAGCTTCGAGCACATCTTGACATTTCCGGTTTGGCAACAGGAGATTATTGTCTCGAGGGGGGGGAGTGGTTCTTCAAAATATTTTTCGTAGTAATATAGATTGAGAAACATCATAAGTCCGGAACTCCTTAAGACAGTCTTCCATGCATGAATCCAGTTACGCAATAACAGTATGGGGAGGTGCTTGCCACGACAGTATAAAACATTTAAATAACATTTACAATACTAGCTTAAAACGCAATATTTTAACATTTAATAATTCAAACCTACTTAATTCAGATGTTTTAACACTTGAACTGAGGCAAGTCTATGAGGTATAATTTAATAATTTTCATGGTGAAAGAATCATAAATTTTTTCTTACAAATCTCAAATTTCAATTTTCTCGTTGAAAGCATAAACAAAGTGCTCAAAAGACAATCTTTGAATGAAACTAAAAAATAATTATAAGTAAAAACGGGGAAAAAACATGTATTTTGAAAATGTATTTAACGTTACACGTAATATAATTGTTATTGCTTATAGAAACAATTTATTAAGCTCCGGGACGGACCGATTGGACCCCTAAGGCCTGCAGATGGAGTTTGTTTTGTTGTATTGTCTTTATTTTGTATAAATTATTTGTATTTGTGTGTGTTATTTTGCACAATTAAATTAAATTTAATTTAAAAAAAATGCTTATAATTCCTGCTCGTTGTGAACTTAAGCCATGGCGTTGCGATCGGTGATAAATAATTTTGGGGTAGAATCTTCCTGGTTGGCTCTCGAATACCGCATGGTGATTGGATATGGGCCATAGAAATCATCCAATTCTGGGCCCGATTATTTCTTTTCCGTAGAACGATGATTTTCCTTGAATATTCTGAGGGGAAATGGACTACTTGCTGACGTCACGAGCAACGTGCGGAGGCCTTGTATCTCTAGGAGGTGCTGTGTGGACCCAGAGTTTTACGAACTACGACTTATTTATTCAGCATTTTGCCAAATGCCATCTCAAAATAGTTAAATGGCTCTTTTTTTCAATAAGAAATAGATTAATTAATGTTAACCTTTATTATTTTTTTCCAGCGCCATACCTGTACAAATTCATTCTTTACGAACAGACTGACGGCGTCAACGTTACCATAAACCCGCTGCAGGCTATTCTTAGGACAAGATTTGACATCCGAAAATTCACAGCGAAGAACAGTCTCGGAAACCCGGTCGCTGGTAATTTCTTGAGTTCAGTTACCGGTCTGCTTCCACATTGACCGTCTGCTCATATCTCTTCGTCGAGACAGAGCGTCGGGCCGTGCTTGGATCGCTCACTTCATGTGGAGAGTGACAGTACGATACGAAAAAGTGATCACGGCGATTCAATGTCCATTTAAATACATGGTATCTGAGCGGGATTGTGTACGACAAATAAAGAATAATATTTCGTTGCTTTGTGCCATTCATTTCTTCTTCGAAATTATCAGAAAAGCTACACACGTATAATAATACAAAATAGTGTAGCTCATTGAGCCCTTCCAGGGTATCTCAAGCGCTCATGGGAAATCCCACTCACAAAAATTAGTTACACCAATAAGAGTCTACTTTTTGTGCACCATTTCTTTGGTGTCATTAACAACGTATAATGAATGGCCAATCCGTTCTCTCGTTCCACCCGTTGTGATATCTCTTGCACTATTTCGTCCACTCCGGGTACATGCCATGGGCGGACATACGCCCCCCCCCCCCAAGAGTCAAAGGTGGAGTCCACTGATCTAATGTATATATGTATATGAGAGAGAGAATTGACATCATCATTGTGCCCCCCCCCCCAGACTTCCAAGTCTATTCCGCCTATGGTACATGCCCCAATAAGGTCCGTACATGGCTACACATACGACATTCTCTAAGATCAAAGATTTGGTGGATTTCACCAACTTATTCAGGTAGGAGCTTGCATTAAACGACGAACAAAATTCAAGTAATTCTCGTGTTGGGATAACAATTATAAGTGACATGATAATTAACATGCAATGATGTCACTTTCTAATACAGTGTCCCATAATCGAGTGACGGTTTCCAAAATAGCGAGAAAACGGTGACAGATGTTAAAGTCATTCTTGCGGAATATAAATGTGCAAAGTCGGGAATTTCAGCTACGTCATTCTTATTGCAAGGGGGATGTATAGTTATTAAAATTTAAAAAAAAAAACACGTTTTTATACGTTCACCCTGTGCACAAAATCCCAATTAGAAAATTGTTGAACTTTCTGTCCCGATGCCAAAAATCACTAAAAATCCACGTTTCCAAGTTGAGATATTTGAAATCAGAAATCGGAATAAAGTTGGCAAAGAACAACAAAAACTATCGGAGAGCGCTTCTTTCGCAACTTTTCTCTGATTTTTTTAATTCAAGTATCTCTGCGAATATATTGTTCCTTAATTAATTAACCATAAATTCCTCCATTTTTTTTTCTAAAGTTCATTTTTATGAGTACAAATACAAATACAACGCCACAACAGGCAAATTGCCCAACGAGGTGGCTGACTTAAAAACATCATGGATCCCCGAGCCATTTTTTGGAGGCCCTACCTACTACTGCTACGCCACACATGCACCCCGCGGAACCCCCAACGAATCGGTACATGCGGGAATGTACGTGTAGTGAAACCTGACGTGAAGTTTTTTGTTTCTCTGTAATGCTTGTCATGTGTAGTGCTGCCATCTGCCACCAGTTTTTCTAACTATGAGTGAAGTGTTATGATTGAATGATTCATCGTTGTAGGACTGTCGCTCTCTGTGGCGAGACTTTTTAACGGGGAGATCGGCTCGCATTTGCGCCTTGAAGTTGGGAACCACAGAAAACCAACTTCAGCCGACCACCACTGTGGGGTTCAAACCCGGATCCTCGCATCGCGAGTCCGGCACTATAACCTCTCGACCACCACAGCGGCCAGTGTTAGAAGAAGAAAAAAAGTGTTCCCGATGTGGGTCACATTGAAATCCATTTCTTCACATACTTCATCATGTTCAATATTACGATCCTTTCTTTTCTAGTTTCATATTCGGAAAAAATTAAAAAAGCCCGCAGATGACAACAAGTCTATGATTTAGGGGCCGTTCAAGTATTACGAAAGCTAATTATTTTTAGCCATTTCTGACCCCCTTTCCCCCCCCCCTTGTCAGCAAAACTCTGACCCCCCCCCCCCGACTTTGTCAACAAAATTTCGTCATCAGCTCTGCCCCTCTGAATCCTACTAACGCATATTGTTGGAATCAGAGACTTACATGGGGGAGGGGGGCATAGGGTCTCCCCCCCCCCGACGATCAAAAATTTACTTTTTTAATGCAAAAAAATATTTTTTTGAATTGAAATTTCGGAAGAAAATACCTTTATATGTTATTACAATCAATTTCTGCTCATTTCAATGTCATTTGAATTCTAAGAACTCAAAATGTATCTTTAATAAATTCATCGCGACCCACCTTCTAAGCCGTACAATGATAAATCGCATAAAGGCCCTTGGCCCGCGGACCAATTATGGCCTTGAAGTTTATCTGATGCGGCCTGCACCCCTCAAACCTAATTTTGTAAAAAGGAACTAAGCGGCACATTTACAGATCGCTTTAGTGTCCCGTGGCACAATTCCAGAGCATTTAAGCGGCCCGTGGCACATTTTCAGTTCACTTAAATGACCTGGGACACAGTTCCAGAATACTTAAGCGATCCGTGATACATTTAGAGATCCGTTGAGTGACATGTGACGTAGTTTTAGAGCACTTAATTGGCCCCCAGTGCGGTTCTACATCACTCAAGTTACGCGCGGCACATTCTCAGATTATTTAAGTGGTGATCCGCGGCACATAATTACGTATCACTTGAGTGATGCGTGGCAAAATTCCAGAGCACTTAAGCGGCCCGGACACATTTCCAGATCACTTGGAATGCGCGAAACATTTAGAGATCACTAAAGTGGTTCTGCAGGGCACTGATCAATGTTACTTCAAGTGCCCACAAACTATCGAAAGTGTTTTCTCGTTTTTGGCGCACCGAGTAAGATGCCATTAAAAATATTTCATATTTTCATAAAGGCTGGCTGATGACGTAAGCATTATCCAAACACCCCCCCCCCCCTTGTCATCAAAAGTCAGCAAATCGGAAACCCCCATCGTTGATGACGTAATACTTGAATGGCCCCTAAAGAGTTGAGCATTAGGGTGGAACGAAAAAAAAAAATTTCGAAATTGCCCTCGCAATAGAATTTAAAATATGCCTTTACGTGAAGAAATGTCATTCCTAATTTTTTCCCCCAAAATTCAAATTTCTTGAGGTTCCTCATCGCCCCTAAAGTTTTACGCACGTGTGGAATTCTATAGCATGACACCGCGGAGGAGGCTTTCCTATTCCCATGAACACGTGATTCGTTAAGTGAACTGGATGTTTTTCCCTTGTTTCCAGTATTCATCTGCAATCTTACTCCTTAACTGAGAGGGTGTATGGCAGTCAAAATGACGACCAGAAGCTTTTATTGTGACATTTTAGTCTTGCCCACCTATGGCTATGTTATGCTTTGTTATTTGCTGACTCAACGCAATATGAAGCCACAACAATCAAGAAAATATCAAGCTATTGCAGACATTCTTGAAATCATCGTGCCAAAGATAGAAAATATTTCGAAAACTGCTTCAATTCCTACGTTTTCTCACCAACGGATTTGCAAAATTTTCAAAGACTTTTACTGTAAATACAAGAGTCTTCAGAGAAATATGAAAGCAAGGAAAGATTCTCAAACTATCAAGTTGAACTTGGAATCTTTTCAGTGCGAAACACGGAAATTGTTCGACATTGCAGCATGCAGATGTCATGTTTGAAGACTAAGTGTGACAAGTTGAGAAAGCTCCGAAATTTAGAGCGAGATTTCTTGCAAGATCAAAGAAGTACACGCAAGATGGCCGGCCATTGGTCGAGTAGATGTCCTAACAACAAAGAAATTGAAAAACAATGAACAAAGGAAAGTGAAAAACAATGAACAAAGGAAAGTGAAAAACAATGAACAAAGGAAAGTGAAAAACAATGAACAAAGGAAAGTGAAAAACAATGAACAAAGGAAAGTGAAAAACAATGAACAAAGGAAAGTGAAAAACAATGAACAAAGGAAAGTGAAAAACAATGAACAAAGGAAAGTGAAAAACAATGAACAAAGGAAAGTGAAAAACAATGAACAAAGGAAAGTGAAAAACAATGAACAAAGGAAAGTGAAAAACAATGAAAAAAGAAAAATGAAAATGGTATCCCATTTGAAGTCCGTCTCAAGAAGAAACGGCGGAAACTAGTACATCAACCACTGAAAACTCATCTATATCCAACGATTCTGAGAAAAGTGATCTATATGAGCTAAAACACAGTTTGCCGTTGAAGTTAGCATTTCCATCTACCAGTACCTGAAGCTGGTCCATCAATTTGTGCTGAAGCAAGTACTTCATTTGCTTTTGAAGTTCAATCCTCCCAGTAATGAGAGCTTTTTGCATAGACGCCATAATCCCCATCAGCATCACTTTGAGGGTAAGGCAAAGGATGATCCCCCATAGAAATCAGTGTTAAAATTGCCGATTTTTATTGTAGAAATGCGGAAATTTAGTGGGGTTTTCGGTCACATCGATAGCTTTAAAAACTCTCGATTTTTGAAACATTGAGTTCGCTTAGAGATGTATACGAAGCCTAGAAAATTAAATATGAAGTAATTAGCCGGACCTACTTTTGAATTGGATATCCATGCAATGACATTGATTTCAACGTTTTATTTTAGCTTCTGAAGCATGAAAATTAAGTTCTCCGCATTGTCTTTTAATATTCAACTGCATAAATTCATATAGGGTTTAGGTTGTTTTAAAATTAATTATGGGCCAATAAAGTACATCGAAGAAATTCCGCAAATTTAATAAGCATTTTTGAAGAACAACTTGAAGTTCAAGGGGGGATCGAAATACCCAGCACCTCTTAAAAAAGAAAAAAAAAACTATTCATTTCTATGTTCTTTTAAATCTAGATTTGTTTCTTTCATGTGTCGTGCAGGAAGTCACCATATTGGTTAACTTAAACATGGTTTGCATGTCCCTCACAGAAAGGGGGAGATATCACGTGATCCAAAAAGCCTCATTGAAGAAAACCCGGGCAGGGCCGGGTGTTATAGCTAGTGTTAATATCGACAGAGAAAAAAATGTTTTAGAATACAGTGTTGGTAGAAAAATAGTATTGAACAGAATATTGTTGGAAGATCATCATCAGAAAAGCGTATAATAAAGTTTTACTGAATGTGATATTCTTAGATAAGCGTAATTAAATAAGGCAAAAGCACATGAAAGAGAAAACCTTTTTAGAATCATTTCAGGAAAAAATAACAAGAAAACTTAACAGCCCTAGCGCATCATTTGGAGGATTTTTCTTAGAGACACTCAATGCATATTATACCAAAATATATGTATATATATATATAAATTATTCATCGATAACGACGAATTATTTGAAGTTCTACCATCATCCTCACAAATGAGAACTAAATTACCAAATATTGCTCTTGCTTGTGCTAGAATTGCCTGATCGATCAGCTGCAATTATTGCGAATGCTGTGCTGGAAGATACAGGAAGATAATAGGTTATTGACGAAAGAGAAGCCAAATATGACAATAGACCTGATGAAAATAAGGTTTGAAAGGAGCACCACAGAGAGTTCTTTTGCAAGATAAACTTCCTAGAACAAAGTGTGCGAGGAATATATTTTGATGGTCGAAAAAGACAAAACCCTAGCTAATGTCAAAGAAGGTGATTCTTTCCATAGAAGAACCATATCTGAAGAACACATAACCATATTGCAGGAACCCGGGTCAATTTATCTCGGTCACACAACTCCAAGAAGCAGTAGAGCGAGGGATATAAAGTCATCAATCCTAGACTTTTTGAAGCAAGATTTTGATAAGAAGGAATTGATGGCGATCGGATGCGACGTGACTGTTACCAACACTGGTTATAAAAATGGTGTTATCAAATTAATAGAGAAAGAAATAGGCCATCCCTTGCAATGGCTCATTTGTCTTTTTCACTTCAATGAGTTACCTCTACGGCATCTTGTGAAGCATCTAGATGGATGTTCGATCAGTCCACACGGAAACCTGACGAACATGGAAAATTCCTCTATTCTACGTTGATACAGAACACCTCTACGTTAACGTGCGAAACTTACATCCCTTCGTCATGAAGGTTCAAATCGAACTCTTCGAGAATGTCTTCGTCTCTCGATACAAACTTAAACCCCACGTGTCTCGTGAATAAAAGCATTACTGTACATCCTTGTCAATAGCTTGCCTGTCACATACTCCACCTTCTGGTTTCGCGGACGTCCCGGAAAGGAATCAGCAAAAAAGCAATGTTAGGGGGGGGGGGGGGACTGTTCAGAGTTCCCACCAGTTCCGGCTTTGGGAGGTCGTCCCTTCTTCCGTAATGGCACTAAAGAAATACTGTAGTATCCGGTTTCCTACATGGTGTGAAAGCAGAAGTATGGTATACTATGGTTTAATGAGTTTATCGAAGAATGAGAGTACATCCGTGTACACACTGAGTTTCTGCTAAGCAGAAAGAAAGAATGCTCTATGTATTAGCGTTTCTCAATTCTCAACCTATGGTCCACGAGGATGGCACAGGTCTCCGCAGGCAGACTAAGTAATTTCAATTCTAACTGTCCGAAAAATGATGTTATTGATGTAAGTAGGCCTACAGTAATTAAAAATAATCTTCGTTCTTAGGGTATTCATATCTCAACCGGGAAAAAATTACGGGAAATGGCGATATTTAATACGCGGGATATAATTGTCGACGAATTCGAAAATTATTGCTGAAATCGCCGAAGGGCGGAGAAATAAAGAGCTGTTGTAAATCGCAGTAAAAATAATAATTTATGTCAAATTAGAATTTATTTCATCATGACCTGGGTGACCATATTTCATTCAGAAAAATGTGGGAAATTGGGATCTTTAAATTCGGTAAAATAATAAACATCAGCAATTTCCTACGTTGCCATAATTGTTGCCATAAGTCGGCAAAGTGATCAATTATTGCCCAAAAATGATCAGTTGGGGGGGGGGGAGATAATGAATAATCATTGGATATCGTAATGTATTAAATTACAGTTGGCGGAAAATTTTAGATCATGACAAATCCGCTCAGATGTGAGAATATTTATGGTCTATGTCTATATTTATACATATAATATGTCTATGTGTCACTGTCTTTCGGTCGTTAACATGCTTTCGCACCAGCTTTGATAACATCAGAAACAAGAAAGTTTTCTTCTCTGAAATCTCTCTGGGATTTGTAAGGGTTTCATGTGGCGTTTGATCATGCGGAACAACTCCCCCCCCCAAAAAAAAAACTGTCACGGGAACCCCAGTTGAGAACCCGTGCTCTAGGTCACCCTTTTCGTCCCCCGCTCACTAGGCCATTCTTTTGATTACTCTCACACTTGCACACAGCTTTGATCACTCACATGATTGCACACACTCTCTAGGTCAGGGTTTTCTATCGTGAAACTTCTCGCGGAACCCTTGATGATAACGTGGCTGTTCTATGGAACTCAAATAAATTTCTGTGAATATTTATCAAAAAAAGAAAAGCAAAATGGGTTCCTACTGTCGTCTCATAGCCACAGGGAAAACTTCGTAATTTTCATAGGTAATTGTCATAAATCATTACGTCGTGGAAGCGCCTATGACCGGGTGGGACTCATTGCTCAATATCATAGTTTCCCAACCTTTTTTTGTCCCATCGTCCCCTTCTTCAGAAATTTTCCTCCCACCCCTACCCCCCTCCACGCAATCTAACCCATAGGATCCTATGTTATACTTGTAGCTTCTACCGCCCCGCTGGAACATTCCATCGCCTCCCGGGGGCGTTAACGCCCACGTTGAGAATCACTGCTCTATATGGACTTTGAAAAGGACTTCTGAATCGGCATTCGAGGGGGTTCCACTGAATTGGCTTCAAACCAATACCTTTTGGACTTCAAAGCATTGTGCAGGGGCATCATCGTATTGAAACAAAAACTGTTCAAAACTTTTGAGAAGTGCCTTAGAAAATAGAAAATCTGCCAAAAACTGTCTCTGTATGCCTACGTTTCCAAGATATAAGCTCTGTCATTTCATAGAGAATTGGCTATTTAAAACCGTCGAGTCCATCTAAATTGCTTTTAATCAAAGAAGTTGTTTTTGAAAGACTTGTTGTCACATCAAAGACTTGTTTGCACGTCTTGCTTGAGTATCTGCAGAAGATGGACTGTGCTTTCCACTTTCGATCGCAATGAATGCCTAACAAGAATATCCAACAGCTAGAGGGTTTTAATAGCAGTGTTGGGAAAAGGGGAGGGGCCTAATCTAATACTAGACCTAAAGGGATTGTGAAATACAGCGGAACTTCCCTTAAAACGAGCGATGCTTCGCATTTTAGGAGCAAAAATTGAACTTTGTTTATTTATTTTCCCGTTGTCGCAACTGAGCTGATGGTTTTTCGCTTTCGTCCACACACTTACTGTGAAATCGTGGGCAATATTCTCCCCTACAGTGTCCGGCCAGCGTGCCTAACTCGAAAAAATGAACTCCCGTACGAATGTAACTGTTTACGAAATCGACATGAATCTAGATGTACCATCGTAACCACGCGTATGTGCACTTAAAGCATTTTTTTTAATTGTGCTTGGAGAAAACTGGGGGCTGATTGCATTATTGAACTTGATTTTGAGGGGCTAGAGCAAGAATAAGGAGAGATTGTGTCCTTGGGAAAGACCATGGGACTGGAGGTTCATGAGCCCCTCATTCAAGAAACAGTGGAAGAATATGGTCATATCCACAGGCGAACTGACGAATCTCCATTGCGCGCCTCAGCAAGAGCTTATGCACGGGATCTCGTATGAGGAAGACGAAGAGAGAGATGAGGAGTCCCTCACTTCAAATGAGATTAAGAGATGCATCGAACGTGGAATTCTGTGCAAAATTTGGTAGAAGAGAACCACCCCGAATAAAGCTGTAGCAATAAATCTGTCCAACGGTAGTGCGATTTCTCATTTCCGGAATTACCAAAAAAAAAAAAAAAGACGAGGCAAAAGCAAGTGTCATAGATTGGGTTCCTTTTTTAAAGTCACACAAGAAGAATACAGAAAAAGGAAGTCCTTATAAGTCACCCTAAACGATAGTCCTTCTCTCGCTGGTCGTTTAGAGTAAGTTAATTTGCAAACATTAATGCAAATACAAATACAACGCCACAACAGGCAAAATGCCCAACCAACGAGGTGGCCGAGGAAAAAGATGCCCATAAAAATACGGGTGTCGTTATCGTATGTTTATTTATGGCATTATCGTATTTATTTCATTGTATTATTTATTATATTATTTTGTATTATTGGATAAAAGACGTTTTTATAAGTAATTTTCATGTGAATGAATGATTGTGGAACGAATTTTCCAAGTTTCCATTATAAAGAAGTTTGATTCGAATAACGAGCACGTTTGCGGAACGGATTAAGATCGTTAACCGAAGTTCCAATGTACCCAGCGTCGTCTTCCATTTTAATGTGGTGAAATCGGTTTTTTTTTTTCATGTTTTCCTTTCCCTCTCAGCTGTTCAAACATGCATTTCATCAATAAGACATTACGCGCGTAATCGTAGAATAATCCACTTGTACTAAAACAACCCCAACCCGTTATGTAACGAATTCCAAGAAGGACGCAAATCCGTTAGACAACATTGGAAGTTATTTCTTTTGGACATTGAATCCAGTTTTTTCCCTACGTTTTCCAGTTGTGCGACCAAAAGTGGATCATCACGTTGGAATTTCTCTTCTTCAGTTAGGGTCAATCTTGGAACCTATATAAACGTCATCTTTATTCGTGAATCCTGGTAACTTACCCTGATGCAGAACAAGAAGCCAAGTTCGGATCATTCGGACATGCCTCATGTAAAAATACTTTCATGGCAGCTGACGACGAGCTTGATCCTTGTCGCTTCGGCTGTTGCCGTTTCAACTCAAGCTAATGATGTCGAGCAAAAATTTATCGAGTATAAAATAACACCGAATACAATTCCAAAAGCACCGTCGTCAAAGCTCCGAGTACGTATTGGGTTTTCAGTTTTATCCTGTTTCGATTGGTATTTCAGTTAAATTCCGCCGTAACGGCTTTGAGTATAACGTTACTGATTCGCCGTCCCAGCTTCATCAGCAAGAGGAACTGATACCTTGCTTAATCCGGCGTTTCTCGACCTATGGCCCGCGGCGATGGAATAGGAAGACTTGATAATTTAATTCTAATTGAATGGAAAATCAAATCTCGTGATTGTTACGATGTATAATATATTCTCTTTTCTTTTTTTTCGAGCAATACGTTTTAATCCAGTGCAAAATTGCTGTAGTATTTCACTCCCTCCAATGGCTATTTATGCGCAATAACTGGCAATTTCGCGTGAGACTAGTAATGTTTTTGGCCATTATTGGCAACGTCTCGAATTCATAATACCTAGGCATACGTAAATTTCGTATTTACGAAATAACCGCGATAAATGCGAAATTTACGAAATAAATGCGATAAATGCGAAATTTACGAAATAAATGCGATAAATGCGAAATTGGTCAACTTTGACGAATAAATGCTGAGATTTGATTTTTTTACTACTTTTTTGCGAAATCTACATAATTTACAATTTTTGAATTGGAAGAGTCGTAATTTTGCTCAATACTTGTGAGCCTGCTTGAAAGGGGGACCTCCAAGCATCACTTCTTCCCTCTTTGACATTGTGTTAGATGTAAATACAGTCGAGTTCGGTTATAACATAGCCCCTACGTGATTCGAGAAGGGTATGTAATAACCGACGTGTATGTTATGAGGAAGGTGTTGAAATTAGCTTACATAGCAATAACATATATGTATATATATATATATATATATATTGATTTTTGAGTTTAGGGTTTTCCCCTTTGAAGTTGACAGTTCAATTCAAAAAATTCAGAAAAAATAATCCCACTGATGTTTATGAATTCACCAATCACTAATGCACTCGAATTAGCATAGCTTTTCAACAGTGACTGAGTTGATTTGCAACAATTGTTCTTTCATCACCGACACCAATAAAAAGATCACAAAGTAATAAAAATAAATAGAAATTCCGTAATTTGAAAAGCATAGACGATACAGTTCTGCAAAGACAGGATTTTATTAAATGTCAAAAATTTTATTGCCGAAATAGTTACATTTATCAGCGACAGGTAGCGCTAAAGTTTGTCAATTATAATATTCAGTGTTATCTGTTGATTAGTAAGTGCAACTATTCTAGCCATGTAAGTCCGCGTTGATTAGAAAAATTTAGGGCTAAGAGTGTACCCCATAACTGTACCGTTGTAAGACCTGATTGCTCTCTGCGGTGAGACTTTTTAACGGAGAGATCGGTTCGCATTCTCACCTCTAATTTTGGAACCACAGAAAACCAACTTCAGCGTACCACTAACGTGGACCGGCAAAAATTGGAAAAAATAGTTTGTGGACGGCAGAAAGTATATATATATAAAAAAGGAGGAAAAATTCGAGGACCGTTGAAAAAATGCATGAATAGCAGAAAAAATTTGAGGTCTTGCAAAAATACCTAAATAGGATAAATAATTTGTGAAACGGTAAAATATGCACAAAAAAAGAAAAACACTTTGCGGACCGGCAAAAATGAGAAATAATTTGTGGACTGGAAAAAAGCAACAACAACAAATAAACAAATGATTTGCGGACAGGCAAAGAAAGACACAGACAGGAGTAATAATTTGCTGTCTAGCAAAAAATACACGCATGAGAATTCATAAATGGGAGACACCATTTGCGGACCAGAAAAAATTCATAGATAGGAGGCGCAATTTGCGCACCGGCTGGAAAAAAAATGAATACGAGGAATAATTTGTGAACCGGCTAAAAACCCAAAAAGGAAAAATAATTTGCGGACCAAACAGAATGTAGAAACTATCCACGTGTTATACATGGCTACTTACAGTCTGCACCACGAGAAGGTGCGGATTGGATTTTAAGCCTCTACTCCTGAACGATTCCTTCAAGTCCTCATAATGAAGCAATTAAAGGGTCTTCTACTAGTTAACAAGTAAAGACTATTCAACAGCCTTGTATTTTGTATATTATTTAAATATAAAATTATGTAGTAGAGCTGCACATGAGTTGATGCCAAATGTTTCCGTGGACCGGTAGAAATTCCCACGGACTGGCCCCAGTTTGCGGACCAGCGCTTAAAGAGCACTGATCTAGAGATTATATTGCCCATACTTCAAAAGTTATTTAGAACGTAAACCTCGAATTTTTTCGATGTTCTTACAATCGAGTTTTGACTGTATACGCGGGAATTTTATTGGATATTTCTATCAATTTTTCGTTGTTTCTTTTTCGAACAGGTTGTGTACAATGGCAAAGATGAAGTGAACTTGGGAAACAGGATCACTTTACACCAATCCTGGTTCAAACCTGCCGTATCCTTCGACGGGGCTGACAGTAGCAAGAACTATACTCTGACGATGTTTGGACCGGGTAATTCTTCTGAATATTTATATACCCCCCGAAACAGCGTTTCTCATCCTATGGTCCACAGTCGGGCATGATAATGTATTTATAATTAAATAATGAATTAATCAATTGTAATATGGGATCAGATAAAAAATTAGACGTTCACAGCTTAGAGTGACTACTACTAAACCATACATGCACCTCGTTCATACTCCTCTGTGGAACTTCTAACGAATTGGTACGTGTTGGAAAGTGCGTGTCCGTGTTGTAAATCCATCGTAGTTTGTTTCTTTGTATTGCTTTTTTTTGTTATAGTGCTACCATCTGCCGTAAATTTTTCGAACTGTGAGTTAAGTGTAATGATTAACTTATTGTATCGTTGTAGACCTGTTGCTCTCTGCGGCGAAGCTTAGCGCGACTGTATTTCATGGGAAATTACGACCCTAAATACTACGGTGACTAAATGGCCCTTAGAGGAGATATAAGGGTATAAGGAGGTATAGTATATCTCCTGTAAGAAATGACCCGCATTTCCCAGGGCATTCCCGCATTTTCACGTAATTTTGGCCATTTCCGACTTTTTCATTGAAATGCCCAGTTTTTTTTTTTCTTTCAACAAAGTGTATTCGAATTTTTATTCTTTATTAGAATCAAGAATAAAAATTATTTTCCCAACGTGAGAAATAATTAATTATGATTATAAATTTTATTTTCTTATGTTTGTGTCATTGTGCTGATCGTTTTTTATCTTTACAAAGGTGGAATTCATTTTAATTCACTACAATTTGCCTTGGTGCTTCATTTTCCCTCATTGGCGATTTTTTCCCCATGATTAAGCAATAATTGGCAGGCTTGGTCGACTTCGGCATTAATTTTTAACGGTAACTGGTAATTTGTCTGAATTTGGCATCAGTTTCGGCGTTAACTAGCATCATTTTAGCGTAATAGGAATTTAGTATTTCAGTTTTCTCCCCCGTGGAAATATTGTTAGCCAATCAAATACGTAATATCGCAGTCACCAAAAAAATAGAATTGCCAATAATTGCCAATTATTTTGCAGAAGTTTTTGAGTGGTGCTGAAATAAAGAGGCTGCAACAAATTCCAATCAACAAATCTGTACATAAGGGAAAATAAAAATTTCCATTATGTGACTTTGTTTACCACATTTCATTTAGAAAACTACAAAAAAAATACGAAACATTTCAAAATAAATGTACACGGCCATGAATTATTGCTAAAACTGATGAAAATTCAAAAATGAGTGTGAAAATTTCATCCATTCAATGAAAAATTAATGAATTGTCTGTATCTCTAAGTAACATTAGTATCCACGAAAATTGGTCACGCTATGCGGGAAAAAAAAAAATTTTGAACGGGAACGCTATTATCGGGATCCACTGTAATTGGCAACTTCGCTCACTTTTAGTATCATTACCATCCCGTATTTTATTTTATATTTTCGCGGAAATATGGTTAACCTATTATGTAAATACGTAATAATGAAATTTTCGGGAAAAAAAATTCATTTTATTGCCGAAATTCCTGTATGGTATGGAAAATGAAGGGGCTAGTGCAGATCTCAGTAAACAAAAATCACGGGAATCGTCATAACTTTGATAATAGTACAGTAAAACCGCTCCTAACGGATACAGATGCGGCCACCTCTCTTTTGTGATTTGATAATAACTTCCATCTATATACTAAAAAACCCCTGATTAACGGTCATCCTTTACGGGGAGATTTCCCCCCCCCCCCCCCACGGGCGACCGCAAAAGAGAGGTTTTACTGTATTTCATTTAGAAAATTATGAGTAAATACGGCACAACTGAAAAAAAAAGTTGCCATAAATAGGAAAGATCAAGAATTATTGCTAAAAAATAGCCCAATAGTGGGAAAATGAAAAATTTCATTGTATTGATAAAAAAAAGGGACAATTCATGGGCGGAGATGGTGGAGTCTAATGTATATATAAGTGTATATATGAAATATAACATCAACATCATTGTGCCCCCACCCAGCAATAATGACCCTGCCGCCCCCCCCCCCCCAGACTTCCAAGTCTATTTATGCCTATGGGGAGGGCAATTGTATAAAAATAGTCAATACGGTAATGTCCCGTAAAATACGGGTCATATGGTCAACACCTGAAAATGAGTGCTCGGTCGAATTGTTTCAGATATCCTTACTGGGGCCGCTAGGGTTCACAAAGGTTGAAGAAACTCTTGTGTCCTCTTGAGAAATATCTACGAAAAATTATCATCATAATTTTTCTTTAATTATAAAAATAATTATACGTGAATTTCCAGATATGAATGGACTTTTTAATACTCTTCAACTTCCGGAGCAGTTTTTGCATTGGATTGTTGCGGATATTCCAGGAGATAATGTGGACCAAGGAAGGACAATCGTCTCTCACCTACCGCCGCTTTCCCCAGATATGCCAGGTAATATTACCGTATTATTAGTGGAAATCTCCTGCGTGCATCTTTCTTTTGGCCTCCTGCGTGAGGCAAAAAGATCCCTAAAAAAAATCTCTATCAGTGCGGGACATATTTTAGACACTCTCCGACCAAGGTTTTTTTGGTCGTCAAAGCTTTTTTAGCCCTCTCAACTTGAATTTGGTTCTCCTTTTAGAGCGGCACCCAGTATGGCCTGCTGAGCCATGACCTGCCATGACCTCATGAGCTGCACCTGTTTTAAAGGGGTATTTAGTAATTTCGACCTTGTCACTGAAATAGTTAAATTAGAAATAGACCGGTGGGTCACGCATTTGATCATGTTGTGGATATTGGATCACGACTGACAGAGGTTAAGTACCCCTGTGTTGAGGGGAAAATTTAATTTCTTTGAATATATTTTCTATCGACAACGTATGAAAGAGACATAACCCAATATTATTGAAGGAATATATGTGAAGCAGGTTCTCCACAAATTCCGTAGCGCAAAAACCACTTTTGGGGCGTGGCTGCTCAAAATACACGACGTAAATCCCCCGCGCTGTTCTAGTCACACCTGAAAACGGGTTTTTCCGTTACGAGTTCCGCTTGTGTGGATCCAGCTTCCAATGAAGCACGACTTATTTACCCAGCATTTTGGCAAAATCTATCTCAAAATAGTTAGATGTCTTTTTTCAGTATGAAGTAGATTGATTAGCGTGAAAACATTTTTTTCTTTCCTTCACCTCCCCCCCCCCCCTCCTTAGGGCCACACCTGTACAAATACCTTCTTTACGAACAGACTGACGGCGTCGACGTATCCATCGACAGGTTACGAGGCATTATCAGGACAGGATTCTACATCAAAGAATTCACGAAGCAAAACGGTCTAGGAGACCCGGTCGCTGGTAATTTCTTGAGCTCGGTTACCTGCTTGCAATGATTCGACCGATCACTCTGTGTCACATGAACAGCAAAATACAACGAAGCAATTACGGCGGTTCAATATATATTTCAATAGAGTGTATTCGCTGTAAGAAAATACTATGAAATGTAATTATTGCGTTCAAGTAATTATCACATGCTGCTGGAATTCATGTTCATGATATTAGAGATTTTTTAATTGTTTATATTCTTAGGGGCAAAGTTAAAAGTCATTTGTTATTTGTGAACGGGTGATGGTACTGTTTAAATAAAGAACATTTTTTTGTGTCTATCTACGCTATTCTTTTCTTTTTTCGAAATGATCAAAATAGGCACACTGTAAGGTTTTCCCCCATTGGGAAGGAGCATGATGGGAGTGGAAAGCGTGGGTGGGGGAGAAAGGCCCTCGACGAAGAGAAAAGAAGCTTGGTGTGTTTTCGGTTAGTTAGAGAGTGGCTCCTGTGGACTCAGGAGGTAATTTCAAAGGCTCGCTGTAAGCGAGGAGGACGTGTTAATAGTATAACGTTTATTGTGATAAAGTATGATTAAACCAAATATTATATATAAAAGTGGCAGAGAGTGCTCATGATTGTGTGTGGCAATTATTCATTGAAGACGAACCCTACATAGTGGTGTCAGGAGTGCGGTCAGTAGAACTATACTGAATGGAAACTGACTATTTTGTGCGAAGGTGATCGCAGGAATAAATCATCGTTAAGCGGTTGACAAAATAGAAGGATCAGGACTAATCACTTGGCGTAGCTGATCACACATTGGGTGGTCACCAGTGTCTCAAGACATCGGAATATTTATGTGAAAGCTCGACCATCGGCAGAAACGAACGAGCATCAAGACTTTCGCCTATACTGAGGTGAGCGGTCACATTTTTTTTTTTTTTGTTTGTTAGGCGAAACCGAACTATTTTCGTACCGTAATATCATTCGATACTGATTTCAAAAAGAAAAAAAAAAATTAAAAATGGCCGTCTTTGCCAGGGGACGAAAAGAGGACCTGCTGGTTTTAGCAGACGAGTTACGGGTGGAAGTCCCCAAAGACGCAAAGGTTGTGGATTTGAAAGAGCTAATTGTGAAAAGCCCTCATTATGAACCAGAATTTGTGAAAGAATTAGTAAATAGTATTATCGATGAAAGAACAGAGCGAGAAGCAAGAAACCACGAATTAGAGGTAGAGAGAATAAAACATAATGAAAGACGGGGAACACGTGGCAATAATGATTTTATTGGGTATTTGAATTTAATGAAAGGTGTAATACCAGAGGTGACGGAAAACATAGAGGATTGGCCTTTTTTCTTTCATCAAGCAGAGACTATATTCAAGTTGTATGAGGTCCCGGAGGAATACCATGGGAAAATTATACTATGCATTTTGAAGGGGAAGGCTGGATGCATAAGTATGAGGCAGGCAGAACCCGATTTTGATGATTACAACAGAATCAAAGAGATGATTTTGAAGGAATTTCAAATCACTCCCATTGAACATAAAAAGAATCTAGATACGATGAAAAGGAAAGCGGAAGAAACGTGTTGTCAATATGCGGTCAGGGTGGAAACAACTGTAGATTTATACCTCAAGTCGAGGGAAGTTAGCACATTTGAGGATTTGAAACAATTGGTCATCGTTGATAAAATTAAAGAAAGCCTGTCCCCAAACATCAGAACCTATATACAGTTGAAAGAAACAGACGGTTGGTTAGATGCAGTCAAACTCGCGAAAGAAGTAGATAATTACACGAGTGCGACAAATAATAGCGGTTCACGTTCAGAAAATTTTTCTGACATGGGATCTTATGATAACCAACAGAATAGATATTTTCGTGACCATGGAAAGAAATATTCTGATCAGAAGCCACTTCGAGAGGAAGGTTGTTTCATTTGTTCGTCAAGATTCCATGTAAAAAGGAACTGTCCTGAAAATAAGAACAGAGTCAGCATGAGTAATAGAAGAGCAGGTAATTTGGATACTAGAGTCAACCAGATAGAAACGGAAAGTGTACCACAAGATACAGAAGCGTTTTCAGTAACAGGAATCGGTATCAGTGACGATATCAGACAGGATTCCGGATATATCCAATCTATCACCGCATTGAAGAGAATGAAAGTTAGCATTGAGGGAAAAATTGTGAATGCATTGATTGATTCAGGTTGCCAAATTTCTGTCTTAAGAGAAGATTTGGTCCCTCGCCACAAGACAGAGTCTAAAGCAAAGACATATTTGAAACCTGCATTCGGAAAGCCTATTTTGGCAGGTTTGAGACACATCAATCTGGCCATTCCCGTAAAGGCCCCTTTACACGTACGCTCTTGCGCGCGCGATAGCTGTAAACAAGTTCAGAACCGCCTTCAAGAGTGCGCGTGTAAAGACGAAAAAAGTGTGGGGGTAGAAACGCGCGCAGGAACGAGACATTTCAACGTTCAATCGCGAACTCAAAATCGTACGTCTAAACGCAAAGCAGCTTACAGGCAAAAACGTGGCGAATCCCTCGCTCCCGTGACATCTTCTTTCGTTATCGCTCTTTTAAAAGAAGAGAGAGAAAACAATATTACTAATGTTTTTTTAGCGATATATTCGCTGAAAATATTCACTTCCATTTTTCTTTTTCAGAGTATGTGACGATGTTTTTTTTTCTTTTTTGTACGTAATACCTTCTTTTACAGATGATAAATTTATTGAAAGTTACGCTTTAGATTATCGTAATAATTAATTTTTAAAGTTTGATTTGGCCCTTTTATACTCACCTTACGTTATTATTATTATATTTAATAGAGAAGACGTTTGTTAAATTAAAAGTAATTTTACTCGAACGCGGATTGTTTACACAAACATCTTTCTTTTAGTTTTTCTTCAACATCTCAGTCAGTAACTCATTAAAAACGAATGTATTTATAAAAAAATTTGCTTTTATTTATTAATATATAAATAATTATATAAGTAATTATTTTAAATTATAGTACAGAATTGATATATTAAGTAGCAGAACTTTCTTTGACAGGAAAAGTTTCAATACGGAAAATAAATATTTTTAAACAAGAGAGAGCATCTTAAACAGGAGCCTATTAGTAATTTTTAACTCTTCATCAACTGACAGAACTTTGTAAAGTACTAGGTTTGATAATTTATTATGAACTACCGATATGATAATTTTAACGTGTACAAGGATTTCCTTTTTGCCAAAAGTTGGGTCTCGAAAACAAGGATTTCTAATGCGTGGATAGTATTATAGATACATTTTTCTTTTTTCAAATTTTAAACCTAAAAAAAAAATCAAGGTGTTTCCTTACAAACGTTAAAATATAACAATTGTATCAAAAACAGTGTTTCCTTTTTTAAATCTTTATTTAGAACTAAAATGACAATAATTGTTATAAACAATGATGTTCCATAAGCGCCAAGGATCTGAAGGCTGGGCCCCCAATAAATTTTCTTCAATAATTAATGAGCATGCAATGCACCGATCATTCCCCATCCTGCGGGCGGGCTTGAGTCCCGTATGTATGGGGCGAACAGCGCTTATCAGCTCCCTGAATGTTTTCATCATGTCAGCGCCTGGTCATTTTCTTTTTTCTTTCATAATGTGGTAGATAAAGGGTTAAGCGTATGTATTGTGATATTGAAATTATTCATGAATTAAAAAAATAGGGGGCGGTCTCTTCATATTAAATCATTTGTATGCGTAATGTGGATCGTAGATTCATAGTTGTTGATCCTCCGATAAACACGATGTGAGGTTGGTAATGGGCGCATAAGATGACTTTATTCTGTTTTATCTCTTTTGCATAATGCGATATCCATATACAGTGGATCCGGCTCAGTACAACTAATTTTCGTGTTACCAACGCTTGGAGATTTTCTTGCTCATTACGTTTTGTTCATGATGGTTTTCTGAATAACCTTTTAAGCGGAATCAACTCACTTTGTTACTTTTTGTTAAATTTTATATGATCAACGAAAAAAAGAAACCCCTCCATTAGGACTTTAAAAACTAACCCGTTTTTTTTTCTGGAGGAGTTCATAAAGCACGCTTCAAGTGATGTCGGTATTCTGCACAGGGATTTAGTAAGTCCAGTGAAAGGTCGTCCTTTTGTCGGCAGATACTGTTGTACTTCACAATACGTGTTTGGGTTTTTTCCGTCGGTTATTCATTTCTCTACCTTTTTCTTTCCCTCAGCCTCTTTGGTGCTTCAAAGAACACTACCTGTCTAGGCGACTCAGAACTTTAACACCCCCCGTCTAGGCGACTGAAAAATTGTAACACCCTCTGTCTGGTGCCACAAAAATGTAACACCATCGTTTTTGCATACCCCCCCCCCCCCCCAGTATCCAGAATGCAGATTGCCAGCTTCATATATGTAAAAGTTCTTGTCTGTTAAGCACACACTTTTTGGTGAGGAAAGAGGTATGGCTGATTCGCGTTGCTGGAGCAAAGAATTTTTAACGGACTTCATTAATCTGTATAAGGAGTTTCCATGTTTGTGGAAAATAAAAAGTAAAGAGTACAGCAATAAATACATCAAAAATGAAGCTTACGATAAGTTAGTATGCTTTTACAAGCAATCGTTCCCGGAAGCTGATCGGGACTTCGTTACAAAAAAAATTCAAAGTTTAAGGGGATCCTTCAGAAAGGAACTGAAAAAAATTTCTGACAGCCAGCGGAGTGGGTCAGCGGCTGACCAAGTATATGTGCCAATGTTGTGGTACTTCGAGCTTCTGCTGTTTACGACAGACCAGGAAATACCGACTGCTAGTGTGTCGAATATGGATATTATCATTCCTGGTGGAGAGATTGACGGCAACAGCAGTGAACTGGAAGATAGTCAAATCCATTCTTCATGGACCAGTACACCTATCGAAGGCCAGCAGAATGACCATGAGGAGGAAATTCAACATGAGCAGGTTAGAATATATTTTCAGTACATGACAATTATGTTTAATGTGCAATATTCCAAACGCATAAGTTTAATCTTCACACAGGAAGATTTTGAAGATATATTTTCATGCATTTTGAATGAAACATTGTATGTACTGAATAATTGAAATGCACAGTATTTTCAGTGGCATTCTGCAAGTGCATAATTTGAATGCAAAATATTTTTGAAGTGATATCTTCAAGTTCATAATTTGAATGCAAAATATTCTCAAAGTAATATTCTACAGATGTATAATTTGAATGCAAAATGTTTTCAAAGTAACATTCTGCAAGTGCATAATTTGAATGCAAACTATTTTTAAAGTGGCATTCTGCAAGTGCATAATTTGAATGCAAAATATTTTTAAAGTGGCATTCTGCAAGTGCATAATTTGAATGCAAAATATTTTTAAAGTGGCATTCTGCAAGTGCATAATTTGACTGCAAAATATTTTTGAAGTCATATTCTTCAAGTTCATAATTTGAATGCAAAATATTCTCAAAGTAATATTCTACAGATGTATAATTTGAATGCAAAATGTTTTCAAAGTAACATTCTGCAAGTGCATAATTGGAATGCAAAATATTTTTAAAGTGACATTCTGCAGGTGCATAATTTACATGCAAAATATTTTTAAAGTGACATTCTGCAAGTGCATAATTTGACTGCAAAATATTTTTGAAATGATATTCTGCAAGTTCATAATTTGAATGCAAAATATTTTTGAAGTGATATCTTCAAGTTCATAATTTGAATGCAAAATATTCTCAAAGTAATATTCTACAGATGTATAATTTGAATGCAAAATGTTTTCAAAGTAACATTCTGCAAGTGCATAATTTGAATGCAAACTATTTTTAAAGTGGCATTCTGCAAGTGCATAATTTGAATGCAAAATATTTTCAAAGTAATATTCTGCAAGTGCATAATTTGTATGTAAAATATTTTCAAAGTAATATTCTGCAAGTGCATAATTTGTATGTAAAATATTTTCAATGTAATATTCTGCAGGTGCATAATTTGAATGCAAACTATTTTTAAAGTGGCATTCTGCAAGTGCATAATTTGAATGCAAAATATTTTCAAAGTAATATTCTGCAGGTGCATAATTTACACGCAAAACTATTTCAGAGTAATAATCTCAAGGTGCATAATTTAATTGTACAGCATTTTCAAGGTAATTATAGTTTGTTGGTTCAAAATAAACGGTATGTTCAAGGCGTCAAAGAGAAATACACATGTTTCAGGTTTAATATTTAAATACATGGCTTTTATTAAGTCGTAATATTTATAATAAATGGAAATTTTATGCTTTCCCTGCTTTCACCATAGCATCCTGCCATGACACTTTTCCTTTTGTCATGAAATAATTTTTGTACGCCTCTCTATTCTGTTTTGCTTTGAGAGTTGTATTTCTCAGTACGACTGGTTGCAAATCAGTTAGTG
The DNA here is from genome assembly GCF_987345545.1 of Pholcus phalangioides. NCBI lineage: Eukaryota > Metazoa > Arthropoda > Arachnida > Araneae > Pholcidae > Pholcus > Pholcus phalangioides. The sequence continues at coordinate 14,031,126 of NW_028301601.1, read as the reverse complement.
GTGAAGTGTCTTTGCGCCAGTCTCCTTGATGCATTGTTTGATTTTCCACATCCTCTCTGTCATAAGTTGTTGCACAAATGTAGTCAGTGTTTCTTTTCCTTAAGAAATTGTGCAACGTACAAATGGCAAGTATTACGTAATTTATATTATCAGCCTTCATATTTATAGGTGATTGGAGAATTCTAAATCGTGATGAAATTATGCCAAAAGCATTTTCAACCACATTTCTAGCACGTGACAGCCTATAGTTGAAAACTCTTTTGGCAGGATCCAACTCTCGCTGGGAATACGGTTTCAAAAAATTTTCCCCCAAAGAAAAGGCTTCATCCCCCAAAAACACGAAATTTAAATTTTCGACGTTTTTGTCACATGGTGGTAATTGCAATTGCCCTGCTTTCAGTGATCGGCTGAACTCAGTGTAATCAAACACTCCTCCATCAGATACTCTTCCATTTTTGCCGACATCACCGAATATGAATTCATAATTTGCATTCACCAGTGCCATCAAGATAATACTATGGAAGTTTTTGTAATTAAAATACAATGATCCTGAATGTGGTGGTGGTACGATTCGTATATGTTTTCCATCTAAGGCACCGCCACAGTTTATAAAGTTCCACTTGCTTCGAAAACCATCAGCTATCTCTGACCATTCTTTTTCACTGGTAGGCATCTGAAGAAAAATGACAAAACAATCAAATATAATAAACACCTAAACTTCAATTAAAAAAACACCATTTCTCTAAATAGGTCTAATTAATAATTTTTTATCCTGTGTAATCACTTTTTTCTTAAAATAACAACAGTAGAGATACCTTATTTTTTTCACTATCAAGTGATTTAAATTCTCAATACCATCTTATTTTAAGGGGAGAAACAATTAATTTTTTCAGGTCCAGCAAATACAAAAACGAAAAAAAAAGAATGAAGTTGGGGATGCTGCCATAGATTTCATGAAGTTGTGCACAAATGTGTTGTCCGATGAGGCTAAAGACAAAATTGACATTGATGAACACGAAGCTTTTGGCATAATGGTTGCCAAAAAGTTGAGACGGATGGATCCTCTTCAAGCTATATACGCAGAATCCGTAATAAATTCGGCACTGAGGAGAGGACTATTAAATACTTTGGACCAAACCAGTGATGTTTGCAGTCACAAATGCAATCTCTATATCACTCCTGCACATTTTGCATCTGCCTCTGCTGAACCTCAAGATGATAATACATTTTTATAAATATTTGATTTTTTTTCTTTGCATTGTTATTTTTTTAAACTACGCCAAAAAATTTTTTCTCTAATAACATACCCAATACATTTAAATAAACCAAGAATATTTTTCCAGTTTTCTTTATTTTTATTTATGCTGTAACAAAAATTGTGTTCATGGCTATGTATTATGATTGGATTTTAATTTCTTTTTTCTTCACATTAGGATTTCTTTTTTTTACCATTTAGTCTGTTAATAATATGAAACAAGAGAAATTATATAATCTTGTGTGACTAAAGTTTATTATCATAAAGGGCATTATGACAGTACACTATATTTTACGATCACTTTATTATATCACTATATGTTATTGTTTACATGCGTTAAGCCAAATGCTTGTCTCATATAGGATGGTCATATACAGAAAAAATCACTATCGGTTCTGGCACAAGGTAGTGGAACATATAAAAGTAGATATAATGAGAACTTTTTTTTAATCGTAATTAAATTTTTTTACATTTTAAAAAAGAAATTACCATATTTAAAAAAAAATTCTGAATGCACTTGACCAAAATTTTATGAATTCAAATTCATTTACTTAAAAATTTCCTCATTAAAATTATTAAATGCACAAACATTTTAGAGACTTACCTTCATGTACTCCGTTCGCAGAACATCAAAAATCGCTTTGCACACCTCGGGTATGATGATACTCAGCGATGGAGCAGAAATGCCGGTGCAAAATTTTAAATTTTCGTAGGAACGGCCCGTTGCAAGAAACGTTAATGTAGCTGCTAAACGTTGTTCAGCCGAGATGCTGCTTCGCATCACTGTGTCCAATTTGGTAATTTTTTCTCTGATTAAACCCAACAACTCATCAAAAGATGCACTACTCATCCGTAAATAATTCCGGAAATCCTCAGGATAGCTCAGCTTGAGTTCATTGAGCAGTTCCATGTGATTGTACTTTTTCCGGTATTCTTTCATCCACATTCGGCGTTCCGATTTTATATTTATATAATTACTATTTGAAATAGCTGCCATGCTTAATCCTGCAGAAGCGACAACGCATTTTTTAAATCTATTTTTTTCTCGAGCTCTAAACATGTCGACTTCTTCGTTTTCAAACAAGGGAAAAACTTTGGTCAGGAACGTGGAACGTTGTGCTTCCCCGAAAGTCCACACGCCACGCAAAAGCGTATGAATTTCGCCACACGCTTCCCTTTACACACACAATTCTGAACGGGGCCTTCTTTCGTGCAGGAGAGAGCGCGCGCAAGAATGTGTCCGTTTTTAACAACACGCTCTTGAACGCCGCGTTCCTGACCGCCCTCCAATCCTTCGCGCAAGAACGTCCCGCTCCGGGCGTGCGGGGAAGATTGTACGTGTAAAGGGGCCTTATCGGACAAAACAAGTGTAGTCCACCACAGAGCCATCTTGTGCGCTATTACACCCCACATAAGTGAGGAGGCCATATTACATCCACAAATTATCAACTTACTCAAAGGGGAAGTGAAGGATCAAAAGATCGCAGCTGTGAACAAGAAGGATATAACGAACAACGAAATGCAGGCAAAGCAGGGTGGGAGAGATGGAGTGGATGAGAGAAAAAAACATAAACAGAGCACACCCTCACCCCACAAGAAGAATTTCGAAGAAGCGACCCACTGGTTGCTGAATGGGAGTCAGCAGCGAAGGGTAAGTGAGGATACGGCGGGCTGTGCCCTTCAACAAAGGGGTTGGTTTTACCAAAGAAAAAAAAAGTTTTTTTTTGCGAAGGGCCCGCTCCTTTTGAGGGACATGTACAAGAGTGCTAAGAAACAAATGACAGAATCTAGTACTCATTTTATTGGGAGGGGATTGTCAAGGATACGAAGGAATTTTGTGTGTGCATGTGAGGCTTGCCAGTTGGGAGGAAAGAACGAAGTCTCAGGCAGAGCTTCAATTACTCCATCAGTAGGGGCAGAACAAAAACTCATACTGTCCGACCATCATCACAACACCTGGAAGCGGACACGCCAGGGACAGACAACGTAAGCGCAGACGTGATAGCACGTTTACGAACAGAATGAATTGTGTGAACTGAAACAATGAACATTAATGTTTACTTGCGTTTTATTGCAAATTATGTAAATATTTATTGTTATCAGTATCGTGTTATTTGATCATATCCTTGTTTCTATTATCAGTATCAATGCATGTAATCAGATTGTCTTGTAAAATATGTTATGCATATTTCACGCTTAGGAAGGGGGTAATGTAAGGTTTTCCCCCATTGGGAAGGAGCATGATGGGAGTGGAAAGCGTGGGTGGGGGAGAAAGGCCCTCGACGAAGAGAAAAGAAGCTTGGTGTGTTTTCGGTTAGTTAGAGAGTGGCTCCTGTGGACTCAGGAGGTAATTTCAAAGGCTCGCTGTAAGCGAGGAGGACGTGTTAATAGTATAACGTTTATTGTGATAAAGTATGATTAAACCAAATATTATATATAAAAGTGGCAGAGAGTGCTCATGATTGTGTGTGGCAATTATTCATTGAAGACGAACCCTACACACACCGAGGCAAGTGGTGCCTCGGTCACTGAGCTGGGCCGTCATTTCAACTTTTTCCGGGGGGGGGGGGGGGCAAACAGCATGTACTAAAGGTACGCATATATATATATTTGTGTATGTATATATATATATATATATATATATATATATATACCATTTGTAGTGTATTTTCAAAAGCCAGGGGGCCTAAATGACGGGCCTGTCACTGAGCCATTATGTGGTAGCTCATAGGCAATGCTGCGTGCAACAAACATTTACACCAATAATTAAGTCGTTACTTTACAGTCTATTTCCCGTGAACCTTATCTTTCATGTCATAAACAAAACGAATGTGTTATTACACTTTGATAGCTGGGTGCTCTTTTTTCGTTCGACCTTCCCGAAGTATGACCACGAACATAACATTCTATTTACTGATGACTGGTGGACTCGGCCTACTTATTTATTTGAAGTAACGCTTTTGGTCACTGCCATGCTCCCACTCTCTCGAAGTCATTCACATGCTTGTACACTGTTTTGGTCACTCACATGCTTGTACACTGTTTTGGTCACTCACATGCTTGTACACTGTTTTGATCACTCACATGCTTGTACACTGTTTTGATCACTCACATGCTTGTACACTGTTTTGATCACACACAAGCTTGTACACTGGTTTGGTCACTCACAAGCTTGTACACTGTTTTGGTCACTCACATGCTTGTACACTGTTTTGATCACTCACAAGCTTGCACACTGTCTGGTCACTCACAAGCTTGCACACTGTCTGGTCACTCCCATGTGTTCACACACTCTCTAACTCACATTCTCGCACATTGTTTTGGTCATTCCGTTCAGCAAAAACCCGTGAAAAAGATGAAGGGAGCGAGAACAAAATGCGTGTCTAAACATGATTTTGCAAAAATTTGGAATTTTTGTGCGCCCGCACGTTGTATTTTGTGGAAGAGCCACACTCAAGGGGCCAAAGAGCCGCACGTGACTCGCGAGCCGCGGCTTGCCGACCACTGCCCTAGGCGATATTACGAACACTTTCGAAGTAGGTTTTTTTTTCCAGATGTCACACAGAAAGACGTGGAACAAGATTAAAATGCGAGAGATGTAAAACAGCGGTAAAAAAAATAAATAAATAAAGAGATGGGGGACTATTGAAAGCATCGGAAGCTTTTCAAGTACCTGGATCTACATTAAAAGACTACGTAAAGAAACCTGAAAAAAAGAATTTCAAAAATTACTTGATGTGCCACTAGGACGAAGGCCTTTTTTACCTCCTCATGTATAGGGTGACCATACGTCCCGTATTAAATTGGAATAAGTTATGTTTTCATCTTTTTCTTATAACTCGGCCTTACATTCGGAGCCGCAACTAGGGGGGAGAGCAGGCGGTTTTGGTCTGGGGGGGGGGGCAAATTTCACCCTTTCACCTCTCCTTCAATCAACATTACAAGCAGGGCCGCAACTAGATGCTTGGTCACCCGGGGCAAGTGCGCATTTTAGCGCCCCCTTGTAATGTTGAAGGAGAGGTTTGGGAATAAAATTTGCGCCCCCTCTGGTCCAGCGCCCTGGGCACGAGACCCACCTGCCCCCCCCCCCCAGTTTCTACCCTGATTAATTACAAGGGAACGCCAGAATATTTACTTGCTTGGCTGACCAAGTATCGGTTGCGGCCCTGCCCTCATTACTTGTTGAACATAGAACAGGGCCTGATTTCCGCATGGGGAAGTGAAACATTTGCTCTGGGACAGGACCGCAAATAGATGCTTGGTCAGTCGGAGCAAGCAACTATTTTGGCTTCTCCTTGTAATGTCGAAAGAAAGGTTAGAGGATAAAATTTAGCCCTGGATCCGGAGCACCAGACCCACCCGTTCCCCTCCGTTTTACGGCCCTGCCCGGGAGCTCCAACATTTAAACAACATGCGTTCACTGATTAACAAAACGTCCTTGATCCAGGTCACGGATACCCCCCCATGTTTGATTTGGGCCCCCGACATGGATGTTCAAACTCTTCGGTTTGCAGGCCATATGACAATGAAAACAGGGATAAAATTAATTTCAAAATGTTTAATTGATGCTTGAATAATTTCTGCATAGTTACTACTGCATCACAATCAATAGTGCATTATATAATATAATTTGATCTCGCATATGTGTTACCCAGGCGTGTACTTTTTAGCTGCGGGCCACAAACTCTCTCTGATACAATTATCGTGTTGTAAGCACTAGGTACTTTCTTAACAACACTTTTTCGTGAGCCGTATGGAATCTCTTGTCATCCCACTACTATGGGTGGGGGCTGGTTGTCCCGTATATATGGGACTTTAGCCCTTATGCGAGAGGGGCAGTGGTTGTTGCATTGTATATTTATTAATTATGGGGAGGGGGCTCAGCCCCCTCGCAAAATTTATTAGGGAGGGGCTCGAACAGCCTCAACCCCAGGTTCCAGTGCCTATGGCCTGGGGGCAGGACCGGGTTTAGTCATTCAGCGGCCTGGTGGTCAAGCGGTCTGGTTTTGCGGTCCTGGTGATAGGGGTTAGGCCCAGAGGTTAACTAATTTTTGCTCTATAAATCCACCGGAATTTCTTTTGGGGCGGGGGAGGGTCTTCGAATTTGAATCCATAAAAAATCTTTCCCAGGAGGAGGCCCCAGTAAGTAGGGCCGTTCTAGCGCATGGGCAGACTGGTTATGGGCAGTGCAGGTGGTTACAAAGATTCACGTTTACGAGAAATATGTAAAACAATATAATGTCTAACAGGGCTGCAATTAGGGGGTGAAGGCGGGTCTGGTGGCCCGGGCGCTGTGCTAGAGGGGGTGCAAATTTTACTCTTTAATCTCTCCTTCAACATTATGAAAGGGCGCCAAAATGCATGCTTGCCGCGGCCTGGGCCGTCTTACAAGTATCAAGGGCCCCCGGGCCAAGTGGTTTTTCGGAGGCCCTACCTGGTAAATCCTAGAAAATTTCAACCGGATCTCATTTTTGTGAGGCCCCCCTATTCTCTCACATTCCGGGCCATGCCCGGGTGGGCCCATGCGTTAAGACGGCACTGGCCCAGGCTGATCAAACATCTAGTTGCGGTCCTGATGTCTAATACTGTGAAATAAGATTTTGAATCGGGATGACTGGCGTTTTAGGTCTGATAGGGTGAGTCCCTTGCACCGAGGGCTCATCACAGTGTTAAGGATCAGCAGAATATCAGAATATTTGCGGTACAAATAGCAATGACATCTCAAGATGATGTGGCTCACCATTCGGGAACCACTGTCTTCAATATAATCCCTAACATATCTCGCGGCACTGCCGTACTCAGCGAGAAGAGCAGAGTCGTCCTCAAGAGCAATCTTGGGGTCCCCGGAAAAATTGACTTTTTTAAGACCTCCCTACCTAACTAGAAATTGTTACACAGTGCCGCAACTAGATGATTGGTCAGTCGGGACAAGCACGCATTTTAGTGCCTCCTTTTAATATTGAAGGAGAGGTTAAAGGCATGGGAGGAGATGCGTGGGGAGCATTGCCCCCCCCCCAGCATCAAAGGTGGAGTTGACTGATCTAATGTATATATGAATTGGCATCATCATCATCATCATCGTGCCCCCCCAGCAATAATGACCTTGCCCCCCCCCCCCAGACTTCCAAGTCAATCTCCCCCTATGGTTAAAGGTTGAAATTTGCACCCCTTCTGGTTCAGCGTCCAGGGCACCAGACATGACTGCTTCCCCCTCCTTGCGGCCCCGTGATTGCTTACCAATTTGCATGCTGAATCTCGAACGATATCTCATTATCATGTGGGCCACCTCTGCGTGATACCCCCAGGCCGTGTCCGGGTGGGCCCATGCGTTAAGACTACACTAGGAAAGAGCGCGATTACTTTTTTTAATGCAGTTAAAAAACGAACGAAAACCCCTTCCTCTTGTTATTGCCCCTAACCCACGGTTCCGTGGCATCCTGTTTGGGAATCAATTTCACTACATTATAACTGTTTAAACAAGTTCAGGTGTGGGCGAGTTCAAAATAATGATAATAATAATAATAAATAATAATTAATAATAAATAATAATTAATAATAAATAATAATTAATAATAAATAATAATTAATAATAACTGTTATTACCAAGAAATTTTTTTTAATTCAACCAAAATTATTAAACACTTTCAAATGTATCTAATATTTTTCTTTCCCTGTATGTTTTTTTCTCCGTAAAGACGCGTTCCTGATAATTTCCCTCTCATGGAAGAGAGAAGCTGCTTCCATTGACTTAACATTGCATACACGAGTTGGGAAAAAAATTCATTAAAAATCAAATCATTTTTTTAAAAATAAAAAAAAAATATCTTGACAATGAGCGGTTTTCGTGGCATCGGCTCAAAAAAAATGATGAAGTTCTGAGCGTAAAGACTTTGCGAAAAAATTCATTAAAAACCAACAATTTTACATTATGCTCCCGTTTGAGTGGGTCACGTGAGGAATCGGGTGACGTCAAAACCAGTTTCATTCCGAAGCGCGCGCTTGCTATATTCTAGAAACCTTAGAGCAGACGACTTTTTTGGTCCCTCTGTTTGTCTCTCTCACAGCAGCATAAACAAATCAGTAAGAGCTCCCGGATGTGAAAGATGACCCCAGTGACCAATGAGAGAGCTTGAAGTTTCCCGCCAAATTACAGAGTGAGAGCAGACGATCGAGAAATTATACTGCGCAGTTGAATTTCAGAATCGTCACCAGTGACGTTGTCGAATCCCGCACGATAGCCACCTTAAATTAGAACTCCTTAATACATGAAGAAGGCGTCTTATCTTGAATAGGCTCCTTATCCCGCACCTCCTGTGTTTTGTTGTTTTCCAAGTACAAATTTATTCAGAAATAAGTAATTATAGAAATCAATTTTTTTCTTCAATTTCTGGTGAGTTTTATTTACAGTCAATTTCTCTCCAAAATTTATTTATTTTGTAAACATGGGCGGAGATACGGGACCATGGGGCCCCCCACATCCTGGAGCCAGACCCCCACGCTGGAGGTCTTTCGCGGGGCCCCCGACTCAGTGGCGTCGGAGCCGGGGGTGCTGTGGGTGCTCGAGCACCCACGGAAGTTTGTAGAGCGGGTTCGAGCACCCACAGAATTGATTCAAAATCGAAATTTCCTACATGAATCTCAAGACGGGCACCCACAGGTTCGAAACACTTCCGACGCCCCTGCCCCGACTAGCCTTTCACGGGGCCCCTTTATGATGAATTTATTGCTTGTAAAAGAGCCAAAAAAAATTTTTTTGAAAATCATCCTGGGCCGCAGGGCTGCCCTGATCGTACGCGTGATCATATGAATGATGATACAAGTGACCAATAGAGTGATCAAGTGAGTGAATATATGAGTGATAGACAGGGACGGGCTTAAGCAGGGGCGTCGGAAGTGTTTCGAACCTGTGGGTGCCCGTCTTGAGATTCATGTAGGAAATTTAGATTTTTGAATCAATTCTGTGGGTGCTCGAACCCGTTCTACAAACTTCCGTGGGTGCTCGAGCACCCCCGGCTCCGACGCCACTGGGCTTAAGTGTTTTGCGGCCCGGTGCAAAAAAAAAAACAAAAAAAACTGCCCCTGTGAACAGGGGTTTTCCAATACCCCAGGCTGTCCATGGATACTCTGGTGCCCACCAGGTTCACACTGGTGTTCGAGAACGACTGTAAAACTACTTCATGTTCGTAAAAAAATGTCATTTGGCAATAAATTTGGACAAAAGTGTCCGCTTCCCAGTGAAAAATTGTGAGTTCGCCTCCAGGCACTTGAAGGTTTAGGGCTCTCAGAGCTAGAAAACCGATTACAGTGGATCCCGCTTATAACGTTTTTCAAAAAATCGTCATGAGAGAATGTTGTAAGCTGGAAAACACTTAAAACGGGTAATCTTAATGAGAATTTGTTAGAGTTAGGAGCATGATAAGTCCTACTAAGCGGGGACCGACTGTATCTATCCCGGCCCTCAAACTTAGAGGTTCTCTATCTTGGACTGAATTTTAAGCTATTGCTTTGTTAAGAAGTTGAAGTCAAAATGTAATCAAAACATTTTCATCTCCTTTTGCGGCCGCACCCTTCGCACCTGCCAAAGTCCGGCCCTGGTGATAGAGTTAAGAAATGAAATTAAATAAATTTAATGAAAATTTACCCCCAGACATTTCACCTGCCCTGACCCTGTGAGTGACTATATAAGTGCAATAAATTGTAATTTTTGGCAAAATTTAGTGATAAGCCGTATTGCAATTCAGCATTGCTATTTCCTGCATTCTCCTTGATGATACATGGTGAACCTAAGTATGAAGGTTTTTATTTAAACCCATCTGGATATCTAGGAAGCGTGAGGGGAGGGAAAAGGTACCTTGGGGGATTTCAATGTTTTTGTTCAGGGGGTGTACCACCTATTGATTCTTAATAACCAATCATCCATACGTAAGAATCAGTTCATAAGAATCGCGTTAAGAATCGAGCTCCAAATGCAACCACGATGTGATTGTTAATAGTTATTCTTAAGGTCACGTGACAAGGAAAACACAGAAAAATTCCCCTTTTGGGGAATTTTCCAACTGACCAATCACAGCTCTGCGAAATGTTAACAACTACTACTATTAATTTAAAGTTTGTATTTGCCTCATTTGCGGTGGCAACATCCATTCACTATCTGCACGTGCATTTTTGGTGTGGTGTTTACATTCTAATACTAGATTTGTGTACGCATCGATTGAAAAATGGAGAGTAAAAGGAAAAGGAACTACAGGACGACTGCAGCTCATTTTGAGAAAATGGTGACATTTATAGAGGAGCACAGGGAAATGGTGGAGGGCAAGTTTTCCCCGTCCTTCACGAGAGACATGAGGGAAGGACTGTGGGATGACCTTGCCCACATTCTAAACAGCATGCCTTACGGGCCCAAAAAAAACGGGAAGGACTGGAAAAAAGTAAGTGTACACCCTTTCTGTCGCATTTCATAAATTAATAACTGCATAACTTCAGACTCTGTGACGTGGTTCGGAAATAGTTACCCATTCTTTTTTTTTTCTTGTTTTCAGACGTGGGCCAGCTTCAAGTGTGAGATAAAAAAAAAAGCAGCGGCCATTCGGATGGAGGCATCACTGACGGGTGGAGGGGTAGCAAGCTTGATGCCCCTCAACCATCTAGAGGAGAGGGTGGTTGCCCTGATGGGAGATGTGGTTGTGTACGGCGATGATGAAGTGAGAGCACCCAACTCTAGCAGCCGTGCACAGCAGCCCGCAGTTAGTATAATTTATTGTGTGATTGTTCTTAGTTTTAAAATTGTTAAATCTGCTGAAACATTACATACTATGTAAAGTTACTTTTTTTTATACATTTATGTTTTTGAAATGAAACATGTTGGGGAGCCTGAACAGCAATGACTGCTGCTCCTACCTCGTACTGATGATAGCTGTATGATGGGTTTGCAACATGAATTGTTCAACATTCCAATCCGTGCCACTGAAGCCATTTTTGATACTGGTAATGGAAAAGCTACAAAATGTAGAATTCAGTAATCACAAGTATGTGGTTATATTGAGCTATTGTGTAATGAGAAATTGTAAATGTCAAGTCCCTGCATTGAGCATGTTAATTCTCAATATACTGTATGCCATCACCAACTTTTTGAGTATACCAAAACTATGTCGCCAACCAGTGCTGTCTTAATGCATGGGCACCTCTGGAGAAGAGGGGCCTCAGAAAAATTAGAAGTGGTTGAATCTTTTGAGAATTTGTCAGATAGGGCCTCAGAAAAAAGACTGCACTGTCCCCCAACATATGTTTATGAGCAACAAACAGAGCATTCTTAATGCAATTTATACAAAAATTGCCACGTTTTTAAGACAAATATTGCGAAGTCCCAGGAATCAACGGACGTAGTATGAAAAGAAAGCACACGTTGGGCTAGAATATTTTTTGTGGTAATTAATGCAATTTGATGTTCTCGTTCTGGTAACCCTAGCAAAAAGCTCTAAATTAGACCTGATGATTAAAAAAAGTCAACATGCATGCAGCAGTATACCGTACATTGGGATTTAACCTCTTCTTCAATAGAATGTTAAAGAATAGTTTCTTGCAAAGGGGATTATTCCATTTATGGAAATAATTCATTGTTTCATATCGATAATTAATATGCGACAATGTTTAATATTTAAGTGCCTTTCTTTTCAGCCATCACAGTGTGCTACAGACACATCCTCTGCATATCCACCTCCTGGCAGTGATGAAGAGTACATTGATGTCAGCATTGTGCAGAGTATGTTGGCGAGTCCGACTCCAGCAGCTTTTGGTAAGAAGAAAAAAATTTCCCTTGTTTTCCCATTGCGAGATAGTTTTATTCCGCTTGAGAAAAAGTAGCATCATGCATGTGTAATGTTTGTTGCATTGTCGTATGGATTACGCAAAGCTCCCTTGCCTATGTGCAGTTAAAATAGGCACAAAATTACCCTACACTTTTACTTTGCCCACCTATTTTAACATGTAGTACATAAATTACTTTAACTGCGAAACTTAATGTACAAAATGAAATTATTTTTCAGAACCTGTGGCAAGCACATCCACAGTGCCCGTGGCAAGCACATCCACAGTGCCCGTGGCAAGCACATCAGCAGTGCCCGTGGCAAGCACATCCACAGTGCCCGTGGCAAGCACATCCACAGTGCCCGTGGCAAGCACATCATCGGCACCTGTGACAAGCACTCCCAGACCTCTTCAAAGGTCGTTCACATTCCAGAAGCGACCGAAGAGGAAACGCAAAGAGGAGGCTATCAATAAACTGATCGATTCTAAATCTGGTGCTGCTGATGCCCAGAAAAGAACAGCAGAGGCTCTGCAAGCGGTTGCTGAGGCAATCGGCAGCCAAGAGGAGTGTGTTGAAACAGGACTGCATGCTGTGGCAAATGCTATGAATTCAGTTGCTGCAGCGCTAAACAGAATTGCCACAGCAATTGCAAATAAATGACCCGGCTTTATTTTCATTTACAGTTTTTCATCATATTTTTTCCTTTCATCTCGTGGAAATATGTAAATAAAATGTTTTTTAGAACCTTGAGTCTTTTTTTCAAAAACAAATTAAAGATAGTCATACGAATTAACGTATTGTAAAATGTTGTGCCAATAAACAGCTTCTAATTAGTAAAAATTTGATTTTAGATACAATGAAAAATTTCAATTCAATTTCTTATGAAAAACTGACCCTCTGGACAACAGCAATAACCTACAAATAATGGCCACTAATGTGACAGTTGCTTGGAGATTTGGTAAGTTCCTGTTGTACAGTAATGCTGCTGTTTAGAGATTTCTTTTGAGACACGATTTGGTGCTAGCTACTAGTTAGCACGGTGAATATGGATGCACGAATCATGCATCAAATTACATTTTTACTTCAAATTTTAGATAATCTACTTTTTTTGTGTTACTGCTTCACTTATAGCAAAATAATATGCTAACATTTTGAAGTGTAGTGAAATTCTCAATATTTCAAGACTGGTGGCCAACCATTTCTGTGGCTGTGCTACAATCTAGATTTTCGATGCACATGCCACACTGCAAATTTTAAAATGAGGCTACACACACATCCCATTCTCTCCGTTCGTGCAAAATATTTGACTGCCGTCTTATTTTCATAAAAATGTTCAGTTTGTCACTGTTTTTAGTTCTATATTTTTTGATAAATTAGACTATCGCAATGCAGATTGTGTTTGCGTGTGTATCGGCAGACGAGTTCAACTTATACGTACACACCGGAACTCGGGCTGCTTGCCTCCCCTCCTCCAATAAACTTTGTACGAGGGCTCAGCCATCAACTACAGATAGGAGACCTCTGCAGTGTTTGCCATAAACGTCATTGAGACTACCTAGCAAGTCTGCCACATTTTGAACCACAGCATCATATTCCGGCATAGAATATATACCTGATTGACTCACAAATACCGCATAGTGATTGCCAATTTTGAGCCCGATCATTTTTCCTCGCAACGATGATACTGGCACAAAGCAGGGAATTCCCCCCCCCCCGAATATTCTGAGGGATAATGGAATATTTATTATATGTCACAAGCAGAGTGCGAAGGCCTATCTCTAGGTGGTAATGGATGTCTCACATGCCGACACTCCTGAATCTTGTACACATGGTACGTCAAGCACCTATGCCCAAAGACGAAAAGCCAAACGGAAGTGCATCGAATACAAAGTCATCACATAATTTATTACTTTGAGTGCCTACCACACTGAGTATAGTTTTGGCATCCTGTAATGCATTTATAAGATGTTCAAAATTTGAGAATTTTTTTTAAATTCAAGAATGGAATTAAAATTTTTGAAAAAGCATTCACATGCCACAACCAAGATTGTTCCTTCCGCAGTGATATTTTTTCAGAGGTGAGGGAAAAAACTACCGTATATAATTGAGTTGTGCTAAATAGAAGAAAACACAAAGAACTTGTATGAATTCCCAACACTGGTATTTGCAAATCCACATAACCTGTGGCCTTGCCAACTTATAATTTAATTACCTACTACATCATTTAACGAATGGACCCTAAAATGAAACAATTATAAATATCAGTACTGATGGCAAAAAAAATGAAACTTGCTAATCACACAGTACAGATAGTGTATTAAGAAGAAAAAAAATCAATCGTTGCCTGAATAAAGGTTACTAACAAAAATTTTATTCGTTGATTAATGGTTGACAAAATTTCATTCATTGTGTTTTTAAATGACAATTTCTGTGACGCTGTAAAATGCAAATACATTACACAATGCTCAAATAATGTCTGCCTTTAATTTTTTGTTCAATATTTATCTACAAAAAATAAAACAAGCAGTCGAGTTCGCTTATAAGATACCCCTTTGGTGATTAAGAGTCTTGCTGCATGTTAAACATTGTTGAATGTGTATTTTTGAGGATGCAATTTCTTTTATAAAGTGTCTCTTGAAATTTATCTCTAAACACCCATTCCCGCAGGGTTTATTTCTTTTATTTTTCATGGCTGCTCTCATGATAATATATTGCAATGAAATATAATTTAATATTGATATAATACAATGATCATGATGGCTAAGATTCCATAAGCAGGATTGCGACAAATTTGGCAATTTTCAATTCCGTCAAAGTCTTTCCTTCTTGGTGACCTAGATTTTTTTGCTAACCATAACATCTGCAACATGGTGAAAATCAAGATGGCCGAAATGAAAAGAAATTTGGCACTCTTTTTTTGGCAAGAATATCATGAGAAAAAAGCTGGAACCAATGAAGAAAATATTGGCTGCAAGATTCACCAACCCATCACATTTGGGCTTCGAGTTCTTATTCTGGCAAATCCAATGCCAACCGAGTTTCTTGGTACGATTTATGTTTGAAACCATGCTAGTGGTACATTTTGGGCAAAAACCAATATTTTTTGCAGGTATCATGCTGAAAAACTCCTCAGACTATACTTTTTCATAGATGAGCTGAGAATGCCATTAATACCTGACATCTGCCATTAAAATAAAAATTCTCAAGCAAAGGATACGTGATGACAAACAGGGCTTCGAGTCAATAATGATGAACACTACATAATGAGACGTAAGACACTGGTAAAAATAGGAACTGGCGCAAAAGAAATTGATAATGGCAGCACGTTACCTTCAAAAAACGGTACTGTCACCAATGAAACATTTTGAAAGCTACAATGCCAAGGTGGGCGATAGAAAATAATCGCCAAATTTGGTGCAACCCTGCTTATGGAATCTTAGCCGTCATTATAGCACAGGAAAAACATAGCAAGCTTTATATTATATTTCCTAATGATTCTTCTTTCATTACAAACCAATAACAAAGGAATGGGTCAGCTCCCTAGCCATTAATAAACAGCAAGACAATCTTGTTGGTTGAGTGTGAGAGAATTGAACCCACAAGCTACGAAAAATGTACCAAGTACAGATGTAGGTTATCAGTAGATTCAAGTGTATTATTACACGTTGCAAGGAAATGAATTGTCACCAGAAAAACATGTGCCAATCATGAGCGTTCTGGCAATATTCACCATGCTCCACACAGCAGTGAGCTTCTGATTTGGAAAGCCTAAATTATGACCAACATGTATCTTATAAGTAAGATATGCTGCTATATGCAATACTACTGTATACAAGGTATGCTAATACAAAACCGTGTGTGTCATATCCAGGGTATGTTATAAATGTACTCGACTGTATCCCCACCAAAATAATAGAAAATCATATTTTGGCTGACTATAGTCGTAATTATGATTGGCTGGAGGCATCAATATTCAGAAGAGATTGGTATGACATCTCGCATCTTAATTCCAAACCTAATGAACAAAAAAAAAAAAAAATCAACCATTAACTTATAAATACAGTTGAACTAGGGTTAATAGAAGCATTAAGGAAATTAGCACATTGTATCAATGATGAGGCAAATGAAAGGAAATAAGCGATGAATAATTACATGGAAATGCATATCAATTCTCGCTAATCTGGAACATTTCAGCATTACATGATCATATATTCCCCACATACAAAGCTACAACTACATACTTTGTTGGCTGGGGGACGAGCATGCATTTCACAGCCCAATGTAATGTAACCGGGACCCACCTACTTGCAACGGTGTATGCACTTGTGTTAATTTTTGAATATGTTGTATCCAAAGGCAGGTGCACTGGCCAAGCGCCCGGGTCAACAACTTCTGAAGGGTCTTGAAAAACCATAACTTTGCACTTTTTTCTAATTTAAGCATTTCCTCAATGTTTTCTCTTGCACCCGGGACTTCATCTGACTAAAATCCACTTTTGGTTGTATCTTGTGTGATCAGCTAGTCATCTTGGCCAAAAAAACATTTCGTCTCATAAAAATGTTCTCTTTTCATCAACATAGTAATTGACAAGACACCATTGTAATAAACAGCAAAGTTCTCACGCAAAGCCAATTCATGATTTATATATATATATATTTTGCATTCAAGAGTTAAGAGGACATTTGCCCATCAGCTATACCAAACTTTTAAATAGTTTATCATGCAATTCGAGGCATGCAATTGAAGTTTAAAACTTACGCTTCAGTTAAGTGAAATTCATCTCGATGAATCGTTCCCTCAACCTTTCTGCGCCCCTACTTCTCGGGTGGGTAGAGGTTTCATCATCCGGTGGAGGCAAATGATCGTCATCATCCAGCGGTACGTTGCACACAAAATCCATTTTCTCATCAATGCACATATTGTGCAACACCACGCATGCATTTACGATTTTGGATGCCGTTGTTGGCTTATATTTCATCGTTCTGGCCTTGCTTAAACACCTAAACCGTGACTTTAAAACACCGTTGCACCTTTCTATAATACACCGAGCAGAAGTATGGGCGGTGTTATAATCCCTTTCTGCGGCAGTTTGGGGATTGCAGACTGGTATCAAAAGCCATGGTTCAAGGGGGTACCCGCTGTCACCTGGAATGTAAATTATTTAATTACAATTCACAGAAATGG
Organism: Pholcus phalangioides; assembly: GCF_987345545.1. Taxonomy (NCBI): domain Eukaryota; kingdom Metazoa; phylum Arthropoda; class Arachnida; order Araneae; family Pholcidae; genus Pholcus; species Pholcus phalangioides. The sequence goes on along the minus strand of NW_028301601.1, from coordinate 14,013,883 downwards.
GAACAATAATGTATTTCTCAATATTGGCTGTGGTATGGTGGCATCATTGAGGATAATGAAGAAAAACAATACAAACCTAGAAGAATGCCGGCTTGATCAGAGTGAAGATGTTCATCCTCTAGCCTTCTCCGTATGACATCATTCCTCCAAATAAAAGAGTCATGCGTACAGCCAGGATATCTAGCATTTACATGCAAGATCCTCATATCTACATCACATATCTGTGAGAATACAAAAAAATATGCTGTGCTAAGATAAAGGTAAACCACGTCACTTCAACATAGTTTTGTGATTATTTTTATAGTAAGAAATTTTCAAAATCATATGGCTCACCAGCTCTGTGTTGATTGAGTGATAGAATTTTCTGTTTACATAGGCATGTTCAGGATATCTGCTATCAGTTAATGAAGGTGCCTCGATTGCAACGTGCGTGCAATCTATAGCGCCTATGACCCCAGGAAACCCCAATTCTTGCATGAATCTGAGCCGTAAGTTAGAATACTCAGATGCTGCGGGGAACACAACATATTTGTCGAGCAGTAGGTCATTTATGGCATCTGTAACTTTTATTATGGAGTTACTGACCGATTGTTGGCTGATGCAAAAATTCAAATCCTGGCTCAAACTTTTTTGGTAGGACCCTGTTGCGTAAAACCGCAAAGCACAAAGCACCTGTAACAGTCAAAAAAAAGGTTTTTAATCAATTTTTCGATGAAGAACCAAAAAGTTATGAACAATGTATCCCGCCTATAACCCTTTTTAAAAACAATAAAAAGAAACATTGTAATCAGAGAAAAGTTTTAAATGTAGTAGGGACCATTAAAATAAGCTGAATTAAAAACTTCGTGGGAACGTCATATGCAATGCTGCCACCACTGGCGTCGGAGCCGTGGGTGCTTGAGCACCCACGGAAGATTGTAGAAAGGGTCCGAGCACCCACAGAATTGATTCAAAAATCGGAATTTCCTACATGAATCTCAAGACGGGCACCCACAGGTTCGAAACACTTCCGACGCCCCTGGCTGCCACTGTGTATATATACGTTAGGAATCATTTTATGCAAACATAAATGTTATGTGTGTGTACATACATAAATTTATATTTCTGTATGCATTATATATATTGAGATGTCTCAAATCTCCATAAGTTTTTGCTTCTGTACAAGCATTTCATATGGAGGCTATTTACATTACAAAAAAAGCTCGCAGATTTGCAATCACTTCGGTCATTGCCATAGTTATTGGAAATATTGAGGGATTAGAAATATTTTAAAGGGGTCATCATTACATGGGGTTGTAAATAATAGAGTTATTCAATGGATATATATATTACATTACCTTACATTTTATATATATTAAAGGTATATATAGGCATCTTTTTCTCTGCCACCTCGTTGGGCATTTCACCTGTTGTGGCGTTGTATTTGTATTACAATAGTATCAAGATTGTGAAATGTAGGGAGGGGGAACTTGAGGGATCTGCCCCCCCCCGAACGAAATTTCTGTCTACACCCTCGGGGGGGGGGGGAGAGAATAAAAGTCCACATTCATGATAACAGACAATATTTATCATAAGCGCATATTTGTGAGGAAGGCTGACTGAAACAATTATTCATAAAGATATTATGAAGATAAGGTGGCAAATATTGAAGGGGATCAGGCCGATTCACGTTTAGGCCAATGATGATTATAGTTGGACATTATTTATATGTACGAATCCAAATATATTAACTGATCATCAAATGTGCCTTTTATTTTGGTACAAAGTTTCTATGACTGATGAATCATTATTTTTCAGTATTGTTGTTGCTTAGTCTCTTCAGTGAAACCTACATGGTTCCGATTTACTATACGATTTTAAAACCCGAAGATTTACCGTAGTTTAAAAAGCAAGCATGTATTCAAAATGGCCGAAAAGTAAAAACTTTATTAATAAATTATTTAAATTTAGCATATATATATATATTTGAAATTCTTACCCTTTTCTCGACGGATATCGCTGTCTTCAGCTCCGACTTCGGCTGCAACATGCCTCGCAATTCCAAACACAACTTCCGAACATTTGTTTTTGATAACCGGTACATTCGTCGGAATTCTTTATTCGGTAACAGAAATGGATCAATCGCTGGCGGTTTTACATATATTCCGATATCTTCGCCAGAATCATCATCCGAGGATGAGGAGCCATAGAAATATTCTAACAAAACAAGAGTTGACGCCATGATCGACAAACAAGATGGCTGTCGTAAGCGGAAGAATCGGACGTAAGAAGTGGGTAGCCTCGATTCTTAACTCGATTGTTAACTACGGAAGGAAAACGATTCTTAGTTAAGAATGTGGTTGCAAAATTCCCTCTCGATTCTTAACTAAAGATCAAATCCGTAGTTAAGAATCAGATTCTTATTAAGAATCAATAGGTGGTACACCCCCTGGATTGTAATACCTCTTCTTATATTGAAAAATTTCGCAGCAACGTAAATTTGGGAAAAGTATTTTATGCTTTAACTGAAAATTCCAAATTCTAAAGATCTATTAAAGTGTGAGTCACTCAGTGCTACGTAACCACCTAATAAAAAGGGAGGGGATGAGGTGGCTCACTTTGTCAATCACTCAATGGCTCACTTTGAGTGATTGCTCAATGGGCCAATCATACGTTCATTCACTTTATCAATCTTTCGGTCACTCAACAAATAGTCACTCACTTGGTCACACATTCACTTATGCATTCCATCACTCAGTAACTCCCTTGGTCACTCACACGGTCAGTCCCTTGATTGATCACTCACTTGGACACTCGTACCATCACTCACCTGGTCATATATACAGTCACTTATGTAGGTCTTCATGCTGTCATTCACTTGGTCACTTATACGGTCATTCGGTCAGTCACTCATACGCTCAATCATTCAGTATTTCTTTTGGTCACTCATATGTTCAATCACTCACTAGGAAACTTACACCAGTATTTAATTAGTGACTCGGAAACTTACACAAGCATTTAATCGGTCACTCAAACGTTCCATCGCTCAGTAACTCCCTTGGTCACTCACACGGTCAATCACTCACTTGATCACTCATACAGTTAATCACTTGGTCGCTCATGCGGTCATTCACTTGGTCACTCATGCATCTATTCGGTCAGTCACACGGTGAGTCATTCTGCCACTCGCTTAGTCATTTGTGTGGTCACTAACACACTCCTACATTCCATTTTACGGTCACTCATACAGTCAATCACTCATATGGTCACTCATACATTCATGGCAGGTGAAATCTCAGGGGCAGAATTGCCGGGGCCCAAACGTAACGGAAACAAAACGTTCCAGGGGCGAGATGTCAGGGCGAAAGTTCCAGATCCATGTTATCATGGGCGAAAATTTGGGGGGGCGTGGGGACATTGCAACCAGCAGTGCCATCTTAACACCTGGGCCTCACAAACATGAGATCCGGTTGAAATTTGCTAGGATTTACCCGGTAGGGCCTTCAAAAAACCACTTGGCCTGGTGGCCCATGATATTCTTAAGGTAACCCTGTTTCCCCCCCCCCCCCCCAGCATCAAAGGTGAAGTCGGCTGATCTAATGTATATATGCATGTATGAATTGACATCATCGTGCCCCCCAGACTTCCAAGTCCATCTCCACCTATGAATGTTATGTGTATATATTTTGGGGACGGAGAATCGTATAAAAATTCGAAAAGTGGAACCTACTGGAAGAATTCCAGCGTCTAAGGGGCCGTTCAAGTATTACGTCATCATCGATGGGGGATTTGGATAATGCTTACGTCAGCAACCACCCTCTATGAAAATATGAGTTAGGATTCAGAGGGGCAGAGCTGATGACGAAATTTGCTGACAAGGGGGGGGGGGTCAAAAATGGCTAAAAATTTGCTTACGTAATACTTGAGCGGCCCCTAAATATGTTCCGAAGTAGTAAAAGAAATGCAGTAAAAACACTCACCCAGATGCGGTCACCCTCTTTTACAGCCAAATCATAATTATCCCCCTGTCAGTGCCATGGGCACAGCCCGGGGTATCAAGAGAAAAAGGGCCTCACAAAAATGAGATCTGGTTGAAATTTTCAAGAATTTGCCTGGAGGCCCTCAGAAAAATCACTTGACCTGGGGGACCATGATGCTCTTAAGACAGCCCTGCCCCCAGTGCATAAATGTACGCAGAATTTTTTCAAGGGCATAGGCGGAAATAGACTTGGAAGTCTGGTGGGAGGGGTGCTCGATGATGATGCCAATTCATATGTACTAGACCACTCTGCTCCACTTTTTGACGCTCATGCTCAAGGAGGGGAAGGTTAATTTTTTTTTCTTAAGTGGGGGTGGTGGTTAAGTTTTTTCCTGCAAAATGAAATTGTAATCTCGGCTTGGGGAGGGGGATTACAACCCCAAAACCCCCACTTTCCGTACGCCAATTCCCCTGTGTAAAATAAAAGTATGCATTTCAAATCCCTGATTAACGGTCACCTTTCTTTTGTGGATGAACTTTTTTTGTCCCATTGGTGTCTGCAAAAGAGAGGTTTTACTGTAATTCCGAAATTAATGAAAATTATAATTCCGAATTTTCAAATTATATATGAGGAGAATAATATTTGAAAATTGGTGAAAAATAAGAGTCCCAGAAATAATGGAAGAAGAGTTATTCCAGTATTAATGAAATATTTCCAGAAAAATAATAAATGATTTCAAAATTATTGAAAGAAATAATTCTATAATTGATGGAAATCCAGAATAATTGAAAGAAGTAATTCCAGAATTATTAAATGATATATAATTTACAATGAATGAAGAAAATTGAGAATTAGTGAAAGAAAAATTCCAAAATTGATGAAAGAGAAGTAATTCCAGAATAATTTGTGAAAGCTTTCGGGCATCCCTAATTGATTCGGGGTTTTTGGTCCCTCTGACCCCCAACTAGAAACAAAATTAATTTAATCGCCAATGGGCAAACATCAATTTTTATGGGACCTCTATTTCAAATTGAAAAAAGGGTTAATGTGGTGATTGTTTTTTTTTTCCACTTCTATTATCATGAGTTCTGGGCCTCCTGAAACTGTAGGACTAGGTGCAGTTGTACCTATCACCTACCCTAAGGGCAGCTCTGAGAATATGACCTTTAAATTCTAAAATTACAGATGCATTTAGTTATCTATATATATAAAATTGATTGTCTGTCTATGTATGTATGTTCTCTATACAAATCTACAATTTTAGATTGATCGTTGTAAAATTTTGCATATATACCAAATGGGACCCGACTTGAATGATGGGCTACTTTAAAATTTCATCAGAGCAGGGTAAATGTCCCAAATGGGCAAAAAACTGTCGGGCAACAATGGTTTTTGGGCCTCAACAATCACTTTCGAAACGTTTACTTTGATTACCGTGGTTCCCTAGCAATACGTTTCAGGCGATGCCTTTACAATGGTCACTTCTCTAATCCTGTTAGTATATGCAAATACAAATACAACGCCACAACAGGCAAAATGCCCAACGAGGTGGCTGATAAAAAGATGCCCATAAAAATATGGTTGTCATATGTTAAATACAGCAACCCAATTAAAAATGCAATTAACACAAATTACAAACAATATATACACATGATAAAATATTATACAATGCCCATAAAGAATACTTATGGTTGTCTTATTCTAAGAATGGAATGAATGTATGTATATTATCACAAAAATGAGAAACTTTGCCTGGTTTTAATTTATACAAAAATTGTCACGTTTTTAAGACAAATTCAATTGGTCGAATTGTCGACGCGTTTCGGCTCTTCAATGGAGAGCCGTCATCAGGACCTCGTGGTCAGAATTCACACGAATGAGTCGTGAGAAGTCGAGGGTGAGCCAACAAATATACTCACCTTTTCCCATCTGAAAGATCTTATCTCACCCTCCAAAGAATCTGGTATCTACTTCATCCCATGCAAGAATTGCGAAAATGGATATATTGGCCAAACTAGAAGAAATCTAAATATTGGAGTTCTGGAACACTGAAAGCATGTTGAGAAGGGACGGACGGATAATTCGGCTATTGCCCAACACTGTTGGCAATGGTCACATTATTTTGATTTTGATAAAGCATTCGTTTTTAAAAAAGCAACACAATTCTGAATTGAATTTTCTCAAGGGATACTTCATTAGAACATGCCAGAATTTCCTCGTTAATGATGGAAGAAACATGCCACCTATTTCGTCAGCTTGGACAGGCTTTATTAACCTCAGTCGTGACAACCTCAGTCGCTCTTATTTCGGCAAGAAAATCCAGATACCCACTGTATTGTTTTGGATACAATGAATCAATTGTTATTCTCAGACTATATATATTAAATCAGTGAAAATGCATAATAAAAATATATGCATATATATATGGAGTGGCATGCACTATATGTTAGGGTGGCAAAACTCCTCCTCCATTACCTTCAGTGGCAAACACCCCCTTTTCTCGTCACATATCTTTTTTATTTTGTCGCATTTCTTCAGATTGTTACGAAATGTTGCATGTGAAAGTACCAGCTTACTGACGAACTTTACAATATTAAAGCAACAAAAACCAATGAGATTCATCAAAGATTCCCCCCCCCCTCCAAAATGAGTTAACTTCTCCCATGGGGGGTCCTTGGCCTGAAGCTATTTTGCATCCCCCCTACTTGAAGGCCACAAATTTTTCATTTGCATTCATCTTACCAACCAGTAAAATCCATGGGCCCCAACCAAGGAGTAGGGAGCCAATACAGAGATTTTTGGGGCCCTGTATATGTATTTATAGCAGGCTACTGCTTTAGCTAACTTTCACTGTTAAAGCAATAAAAACCAATGTGATCCATCAAGGACCCACCTCCCCCCCCCCCCCGAATTTAATGAAATTTCTGGTCATTTTCTCTATTGGAGCCTGGGTGGCTTAAGCAAGAGTGCAGTGCACCTAGGCGACAGGCAGGACCATCTTAAGAGCATCATGGGGGGGGGGGGGTCATTACAGTGATTCTTCTGATGCCCCTACCAAGTAAGTTCTCGAAAAATTCAACTCATTTTTCTGAGTCCCCCAACTGGACCCATATATTAAGAGTGCACTGGCGGCAGGTTGTAGGAGCAGCAAGTCAAGCTTTAGTCGGACAAGAGTTTAAAAATAATGAACTTTACTGAAAATTTACATATATCACTTTTGAGCCATACCTTGGCGAAAAGATGTTGAGAGAACTATGGGGAACAGTGATCGTTATATCATAAACAAGAATGTCACAAGTGGAACAAGTATAAATTTTAGCACTCCCACCCAGTTATTTTTCTGGAACAGTCAAAGAAAAGTAAAGAGAAAAACTCAGCTTCTTATTTGTGGGGCTCTGGAGCACCAGAAACTAACTTGAATAAATTTCATATTAAAACTCACCTCGTTATACTTCTATGTTACTGGCCATGTAGTCAGAGCCGAGGATGCTGTGGTTGACAGGCATTTTTGGCAAGGGACTGAGCATCCTAGAAATGGTTCAGAACTCAATTTTCTATATAAAGCTTAGGATGGGCAAACCACAGGTTCGAAATACTTCCGATGTCTTTATTTACGGGGAAAAAAAGTAATGACCGTAACCTCCACAAGGGCGGGGTTCCAGCCCTGAACGATTCTGGTAATTTTTTTGTTTTCATGCTATGAATACGCTGTGGCCCTTTCAGACTCGAGAATTTATTTTTTGAAATTTTCAAAATCATTTTTAATATTCAAAAAAATGCATTAAAAACCTTAAACAAAAAATTTAAAAAAAAATTATTTTTCATTTATTCACTTACAGAATTTTATTGTTAAATTTTATGTAATAAATCAACTTTTATGAATTTTATGTAATTATCACCAGACCAGAGTAACAGCTGACACCTCAACTTGCATAGATCATTTGTTTTTACATTCCACAAAAAGGTGTATGCATGTTTTCCCTGGTATTTTTGAATATTATGGTGAAATGTTACAGTGGTTCAAGTCTTATCTAAACGATAGAAAACAGGGTTAAGATAAATAATTGTTTTAGTGAATACACAAATATAACAAAAGGAGTTCCTCGGGGCTCTATTTTAGGTCCTATTCTTTTTCATCATTTTCATTAATGATTTTTGTACGCTGAAACTCTTCGGTAAAATAATAACATACACGGATGATTCTGTAATTCTCTATTCCTGTACTGATGTACATTTGCTTAAAAGACAGGTTGAACATGATCTTCTAATAATCAATCATTGGTTCAATAATAACGATATGAAACTGAATCTCCAAAAAACTAAATTTGTTTATTACAGCTTGATTGGAGATAGCAATTCAAACATAGCATTCAAATCACATCTTACAGACTGCTCAAGAAATGATTGCAACTGTCCTAATGTAAATAGGTTTTCCTTGGAAATATCTTGGAATCCAGTTAGATTCAAACTTGAAATGGGAAATCTCACGATACTAACCAAAAAACTTAGATATTTTCTCTACAGGTTCTATCATCTTCATAAAATTGTCCATCCTTCCTTTTTACGAACATTATACTATGCATGGATACAATCTTCATTACAATATGGAATAACAACTTGGGGATATGATTATAAAACCAACCTACTTCCTATCATAACCTCTCAACATAGATTTTATTAAACTTTTTAAATTATTCGGTTTTGATTTCTGGTGCTACTCTCAAAGACATCTTGTGTCTACAACACTTGGTTGTCTACAAATCGATATTGACACTTCATAAAAATAAGAATTTATGCTCTCCTAAAAAATTCATTTCCCTGGAAGACCTGGTGAAATTTTTGAAATACCTTTACATAGAAAAGAGATATTTAAAAAACACTTAGCTCTTAAAATTTACGCCTTTCCATTTGAATTAACAAATATAGCTTTGTATTCTAAATTTAAAAAGGAATTATTTTGTTACGTTGCTGCTATCACTAACATTGAAGACTATTTTTAAATGTATATCACGGGACTATGCGAATACAGTACTTGAATTAAAATTGCCGCTTTATATATATGACTATTATTAACATGTACATTATATATGACTGTGAAAATTATTTTGACTATGATCATTAATTTTGTTGATTGGTTGTCAGTACAAGCATAATTATCCCTTGACAACTCATATATGTCGATTCACTTGCATATGTTTAAATATATCGCATTTTACATCATTTTGCATTGTGTTTTTGAATGATTAAAAAAAAAAATTTTTTTTTCCTTCAAGCCATCTTGAAACGTCCCCTAAAAGCTCAAGTGCTGCCATCTGATGAAAGCCCACAAAGTTCATATTCACCATATTTCTAACTCAAAACTCTCATAATCCTTAAAGTTAGGGCTTAACTCCCTGAGGTAAAAAAAAATTATACTGTGAGAAAAAGCAACCCTTACATTTGTGGCACAGAGGTCTGAAAAGGTTACATGGGACCGTCAAAATTCCTAGCCTAAGAGCCCTGCTGCAGATTGTTGGGGGGGGGGGGTGGCTTGGTAATGATGGCTGTAATGTGGATAAAGTTATCTGCCGTAATTAAGAATAGTAAAATAATCGTCTATATAAATGTGCAAGACAGTTTCTTATAAAATGGGACATATCGTCTGGTAAACAATGGTATGTGTTGCTTTGCTAAAAAGAAAATCTGGTTCATCACAGGGTAAGATAGGCTAAAGCCCTATGGGTTGCAAGAGGTCACATCAATGAACTGGGGGGGGGGGGGGAAGAGATTCTCCAAAATAAAAACTTCCAAATAAGATATTCATTTTTATTTAAAAATGTTAGAATTAAAGAATGCCTTTTATTCAGCTGAGCTAATTATCATGCATCGTACAATGTGATTTTATCAAATTCTATTTGTACAGTAATAAATATATCGGCTCCGTCATGCCAGAATCGCAAATTTGCAATGTCCTTGAAAAAAAAAAGTGGGAGAATCATTTGATTTCAAAATTGCATATTTCTTAAAAATGAAAAACACAATAGAAATAATAAGTGAATATACGGGGGTTAATGTGTCTACGTTTTATGAAAACAATTTTAATGGTCAATTTCAAGTGAGAATCGTCCTATTTCAAAATGATTTTATTCTTGATCACCCTGTACACAAAAACCAAGGACACGCCTCGCTGCACTTCCATCTCGCATAAGGGACACTAATTACATAAAATAACAAAAAATATTTATGACATAAAAAAAACAATATCTTTGGAATTCGATATTGCGCCTAATTAAAATCTGATCAAGCATTCCGAAAAGGGCTTCCAGGACAGCATGTTTACTGGAAAAAAAATTGGAATGTTCCGGAAAACCGGGACATATCGCTAACCTCTACATAGGCTGACCATAAATTTTTTGGTAGAAAAAGGGTCACACTTCAAAAAGTTTGCACCCCACTGAATTAAAGGCTGCATTAGCACTTACAGGACAACCTTTATAATCATCGTAATTACAACTGGTATTTTTTTCAAATACAGTTTTCCTCAATTCCCAATGCAAGTCTCTTTTTTTTTGCCTTATACAGTGAAACTTCCATAAGGTGACCACCTGTATTCCCTGGCCAATTTCTTTTCATAGCCAGCTTTTCTCTGAAAAGATAACATGCTCCATAAACATAATAGAAAAATCTGCCCTATTCCAGGCCACCTTTTGTATGCAGTAAGCGACCACTTTATAGATGAGAGTTTAAAAAAACACACTTTTTTTTTTCTTCTGAATGCATTCAGAGCGTGTAGTTTTATAATAAAAAAAATTGTTAAAAATAATAAATGTAGCGGTATCCTTTAAAATAAATCCGAGGGTTTATAATACTCAAGTATATTGTTGTATTGAGAGAAGTTTAACATTACAGACTATAGGTTATTCCAAACAAGATTTGAAAAAATACTGTTGTAGAGGTATTTCCCATTATTTTGATGTTTCATTATACAAATGTATCTGTTTTATACTCAATTTATTTACAATGCCATAAGGATTTTTTTCCGACATTGAAAGCCTTTATTTTGACACTCCCTGAAATGTGTTTTTGGCGGTCACCTCCACAGCCGGCCACTTTTTTGCATAACGCACAAGTGGTAGTTTTAATAGTTTCCCTATATTTGTTATAATAGTTACCTACACTTTTTATCTTCCGTTCTGTAAACACATTCGTTTACTTTTCATAACAGTGAGCAAATGGTGTGTGTGTGCGCGCGCACTTGAAATACTGTTATTATGCATAACATTGAAATATATCTAGCAATGAAAATACTAAATTGTAGAACTAAAATGGCATTTAATTTGGCAATGCTAGCTTGTACATGAAGCTTAAGAAACTCCTGTAACTTATCCTTAGTGCAGAAGTAAGAATAACTTAGTTTGACTATGATATGGTATATTTACTAGCATTTCAAATTTCCTTTATTTAAGATTTTTTTTAAGCCCAGTTACAAGCGTGCTTAGCCCCTAAATGTTTTGTGAGCCCACAAAACAATATCCAATACATATCTGTCGGCATAAATAATAACGAGAGAAAGAAAAAAAAAAACACACACACACACCAAGAAATAAGTGGCAACAGGAATGGAATTGATAAACAAAAAAAATTTGGCATTTAGCAGCGTATGCAAGGTAAAAGATTACATTACAATATCAAACAGATAATTTAAATCTTCTTGAGTTAACAACCAAGATTTTAAATTGATAAAAAAAGATGTACATGAAGATTGTTCTTTTATTAACTGAGGAATTAAATTAAATATTTTGGGAGCTAAATAGAAAAAAAATTTTGGAAACTAGTTTTATTTGTCCTCTGTACCTGTATAGTATGACGTCTAAATTGCAATCCAGACTTATGTAATTTCAGATTGAGATGGCCACTTCTTTTATAAAACATTTTTAAACTTTTATAAGCGTACAAATGTTGCAGAGGGAGTAGCTTTAATTGATTGAAAAGTGGAAATGCATGCATGAGTCTATTTTTACTCAATGATACGGATGAAGGACTTCTATGTGACAAAAAGTGAAGAAAGATTGTTGAAGTATGTCTCGCCCCAACATGTAATGCTGTAACTCAATCTCTAGATTCTACTAACGCAAAATAAAGAAGTTGCATTATAATGCAATAGTTTTCCATCTAAGAAATTTTTAGATGAAAATAAATTAGTTTAATTAGTGTATTAACGGATTCTGTGTGAGAATTTTTACATGGAATAAAATTTTGGGCAGATCAAAAAATTTAAAATATCAAAATAGATTCTCAGTAATTATAATTCGAATATAAAACATTTTAAACTACATAAAAGTTTATTTTATTTAGCATATCTATCAGGTTAAAAAACTATATGGTAACATTGACAATAAGTTTTTTACTGTTTTAATACAGATTTATAGTTTCTGAAGTCTAAAACCTAACTCTGTGATACCCCCTATCATGCATATTTTGAAAGCAACTCTATTCCACTTAGCAAATTGAACACAGGTAATCAGTAGCTTAGATAAAAGGAACCACAAAACTATATTTTATATGTTGTAGACTCTTATGTTGAAAAATTAAAAATTGCAAATTAATACTGTGTTTTAATTATTGTAATAATGTTTAAAAATAAAACGTAATATGCAAAAAAAAAAAAGTTTTTCATCATGTTATATACCTATTGTGTTCCAAACATTATCAAAAAGCATTCATTTAGGTTTTTGGTAGTTTAAACCTGTTTTTGACCTTGTCATGTTCATATCAAAAACCCAACCCTGCTTTTAACCTCTACATTTGGTACAACTTGGAGGCCCAAAGAAAATCCAGTATACATTGCATATCCAGAAAAAGTCTGCATATAGAAACAGCACTAAACAATAGAGCTAGGGCTCATTAACTTCAAGAGAAATTATTTCAAATTCTTTTTGAAACAAATAATACTCATGCATTCAGGAGGGCTAGCCAAGAACACACTCATCTATTATGACAAAGGATTGTCGGAAGTGTTATGAGCTTGATACCATTTTCAATCCTTTGAAGCGTCTTTGCTGACAAAACCTAGAACCGAGTTATGGAAAGAGACAAACTGCAAAGAAAATCAGTTGTATACCATAGTGACCAATATAGTTATTTGTTCTATGTATCAAATGACCATAACTGAGATGTGACTGCATGCGTATTTAGTTATTTGCTGTAACATAAATATTTTATTTTCAGGTTTTTCAAATCCACAAACCAGCTGTGAATTGTCATCCAAAAGATGAGAGATCATATCTCATTACAATTATGTATGTGCTATATACTGAATTTATGATCTTGTGTTATCATGTCTTGTGTTTCGTGAAAGGAATAGATGTATGCATGGTCTTTTTGTAATTGTGATTTGTGTGGTTTTTTTTTTTTTTTTTTTGCAGTTAATGTGTGAAAGGGATGGATGCGTGTGTTGTCCTTGTCTTGTGATGTGTGTTTTTTGTGTTGTGTTGTGATGCCTTGTGTTGTATGAAAGGGATGGATGCGTGTGTTGTCCTTGTCTTGTGATTTGTGTTTTTTGTGTTGTGATGTCTTGTGTTGTATGAAAGGGATGGATGCGTGTGTTGTCCTTGTCTTGTGATTTGTGTTTTTTGTGTTGTGATGTCTTGTGTTGTATGAAAGGGATGGATGCGTGTGTTGTCCTTGTCTTGTGATTTGTGTTTTTTGTGTTGTGTTGTGATGTCTTGTGTTGTATGAAAGGGATGGATGCATGTGTTGTCCTTGTCTTGTGATTTGTGTTTTTTGTGTTGTGATGTCTTGTGTTGTATGAAAGGGATGGATGCGTGTGTTGTCCTTGTCTTGTGATTTGTGTTTTTTGTGTTGTGTTGTGATGTCTTGTGTTGTATGAAAGGGATGGATGCATGTGTTGTCCTTGTCTTGTGATTTGTGTTTTTTGTGTTGTGATGTCTTGTGTTGTATGAAAGGGATGGATGCATGTGTTTTCCTTGTCTTGTGATTTGTGTTTTTTGTGTTGTGATGTCTTGTGTTGTATGAAAGGGATGGATGCATGTGTTGTCCTTGTCTTGTGATTTGTGTTTTTTGTGTTGTCATGTCTTGTGTTGTATGAAAGGGATGGATGCATGTGTTGTCCTTGTCTTGTGATTTGTGTTTTTTGTGTTGTGTTGTGATGTCTTGTGTTGTATGAAAGGGATGGATGCATGTGTTGTCCTTGTCTTGTGATTTGTGTTTTTTGTGTTGTGATGTCTTGTGTTGTATGAAAGGGATGGATGCATGTGTTGTCCTTGTCTTGTGATTTGCGTTTTTTGTGTTGTGTTGTGATGTCTTGTGTTGTATGAAAGGGATGGATGCATGTGTTGTCCTTGTCTTGTGATTTGTGTTTTTTGTGTTGTGATGTCTTGTGTTGTATGAAAGGGATGGATGCATGTGTTTTCCTTGTCTTGTGATTTGTGTTTTTTGTGTTGTGATGTCTTGTGTTGTATGAAAGGGATGGATGCATGTGTTGTCCTTGTCTTGTGATTTGTGTTTTTTGTGTTGTCATGTCTTGTGTTGTATGAAAGGGATGGATGCATGTGTTGTCCTTGTCTTGTGATTTGTGTTTTTTGTGTTGTGTTGTGATGTCTTGTGTTGTATGAAAGGGATGGATGCATGTGTTGTCCTTGTCTTGTGATTTGTGTTTTTTGTGTTGTGATGTCTTGTGTTGTATGAAAGGGATGGATGCATGTGTTGTCCTTGTCTTGTGATTTGCGTTTTTTGTGTTGTGATGTCTTGTGTTGTATGAAAGGGATGGATGCGTGTGTTGTCCTTGTCTTGTGATTTGTGTTTTTGTGTTGTCCTTGTCTTGCGATTTTTGTGTTGTGTTGTCTCTTGTTGTGCGAAGCTTTCTTATCTTTTTATGTTTTTTTTGTTGGTTACATATCTCACATTGTTTTTTTTTCCTTTCCATTTGTCAAATACTATGGAGTTGCTGATGAAAAATTTTGGTATGAAAGTTCTCATCTGTCATTCATGAGAGTTGAAGATATTGATGATCACAAAGTGGAAGCATATCATTCTAATTTCATCACTATGGTTCTACACCTTTTGTCAATTATTAGGATATTTGCAATGACTGGGTAAGTGTCTGTGGAATCTAATATCATAATTAAATTTTTGAATAACATAGCTTAATCTCTTTCCCCCCCCCTCTTTCTGGCTCTTTGTAGTTTTAAATGTCTAGAAATTCTGTGGATTCTTTTTCTTAGTTATGAGAAGAGCCTGGATTATATGCTTGGGCATATGTATTTGTATATTTTTGGCTTTTTTAGCATTAATGTACATAAATGCATGAAATTGAAGAATTTTCAGAATAAGTGTATATTTTTGAAGGTTTATTGAAGCTCAATCAGTTTTTTTAAATAATTTTTCAAAATAATATTGCTCGTAATATTTCCTTAACATCGGCTTTTTCTCCCTCAGGTGGGATCAAAATGGTTATTTGCAAAATATTGTAAAAATATCTATTGATTCACTAAATCTCTTTGCGGGGGAACAATGTTATGAAAATATGAGCAATATTATTTTGAAACGTTTATAAAAAAATTGTGATTTGAGCTTCAATAAACCTTCAAAAATAATGCATTCATTTTGAAAATTATTTTTGATTTTATTCATTTATGTGCAATCATGTTATAAAGCAGGGCCGTAACTAGAAATTTTGCTGCTCGGGGTAAACATGATTCCCCCCCCCCAACTTAAAGAATAAAATTCAATTCTATGATTGGTTGTTTCTACCTAAAATTGCCACCCCACTAAGTTTTGCTGCCCAAGGCAGCTCCCTCCCCTCCTTTAGAAAATATTTTGGCCTTTTTAGCCGGGCCAGAACTAGAGATACCGTCAAGTGTTTAATTTTTGTTTTTAGAAATAGTGCAGAAATATTTTAACAACCAACTAGAAATTAAAAATGCTTAAATAAAAAATGTTATTTGTATATGTGGGGATATTTTTGTTAGATAAATGTTTTCTAAGAAATTTATTTCAAAACATGTTTTTTTTTTTTTTTTTTTTTTAAATTATACACATTTTTTTTTTACTTTTTTTTTGTACATACTTCGGAATTTTTAACTTTTTCAAGATTTTCTAGTGTGTATTTTGGTATTTATTTTAAGTGCATATATTTAGAACATATTAGAACATATTTTGTAACTTTTTAGTGCATATAATTCAGACTCTAGTTATGAGCCAGTGTTCCTCAATCTGTTTCAAGTAGTGAACACAATATTCCATACAATTCTGAAATTCTAATTGTAGCAGTCTTCAGTTTTTGCATATTATTGAGTAGGACATCTATTTTCAGAATCACTTGGCATTCATATTTTTAGTCTTGTCCATACCATACTTTTTTTAAATAAACAAAATGCCCAATTTTTTGCAAAACGTCATTTACAGGGCATTTCATAAATGGTATAAAAAAATTCTTTAATTTGAAGGAATTGGTAATTTGCATGGGATTTGCGAAATAATTTTCACTTAAAGGGTGTTGCACAAAAGAAAATTACTGGAAATATACAAATCAGTCCTATAAAATGCAAGGTGCACTATTAACAGCTCATTTCTGAATTTCCTCATTACTGGCCCCTGCATGAGGTTTGCGTTTTAATTGTGATATTGACCATTGGGGAATAAAATACTATAGATGAAGTTGTTTTATCTCAGCCACCTGAAGCTATACAAATGTCTCGGAGCAGAAGAGATTGAAGAAAGGTTCAGGTCCAGAATTCTGGGATTTGAATTCGAGCAGCACAATCTATCTACAAAAATTTGAACTAATTTTTGCTCTGTACCAAAACAAAAACACACTTTAGTGATGATAACCTTTTTGCAAACCACATTTAAATATACCAACTCCTTTAATTTTTATAAATTTATAAACTATTTTTTGAATTTATGGGTGGGGAGGGCTGTACATAATAAATTCAAAAAATCTGTTTTCTTTCCTCATCACCACGAAACTTTGTTGCAACCCTTTAAAAAAAAGTTATTTTCATCTTTTGGAGAAATTTCCTCCTCATTCAGTCTCTTGGAGTTCGTTATAACGGGATTCGACTGTAATATACTGTTTTCCTTTCATCTGTTTTTCCCCTTTTTTCTAACATGCCATTACCTTAGAACAAGGTTATCAAGACTTGTATTATATTTATTGCCGATTCGTTAAGCAGAGATAAATATTTCTCTCCTAACACTTGTGAGCGAAGCGGTTAAAAGCACATGCAAATCCCAGTCTATACTCGTGAGTGGGCTGGTAGCCGGTACATTTTGTAATGAAATGTACTGAAGCCATGTATGTTTCTGGAAAATGTCTTGAACGAATGTCTCCCTGTAATGACAGTTTACATCAGCATCTTGAAAATTTGAAAGTCTAGTCTTGGTATCCTACAACTGCTGTTTGAATTTGAAATTCTAACTTGATGTGATTTTTCAAAAAATTTTGGAAGAGTAGATATGCAGTATTTTAATGTTGCATTGTTTTTATTTACTCCAGCATCAACTTAAGATCATTTCTGAAGTTTTTCTTTAATCAAAAACTGTTTCTTTTCAAGGTCACTTTTTTGAAACTGAAGGAATATGGTAATTTTCTAATATATTTTTCTTATGTAAATTTTTATTTGAGGATTAGAAAAGCTCTCATTACAAGATTTTCTTAAAACAGGATTGACTCTCTGTATTTAGAATTATGCTTTTTCTACTCGCAAAGTGTAGAAACAAAGTTTACATTCCTAGATACGATAGAGGAATTGCAAAAAATTAGGAAAGAGTACGCAAGCCAGGAGTGGGGTCTAGTGGTCTATAAACATATGGTGGTCTGTAAAGTTCGAGAAATGAGTGGTCAAGGAAATTAGACGAGAATAAAAGAACACGCAAAATTTGTGTAGCGCACAGGCAGTAAAACTGTTAATTCACTTCAGAGCAGGCCTGTAACAAGGCTGGGAGGACTGGGACACTGCACTAGGTCTCGGAGTCAAATGAGGGGTTCCACTGGAAAATGTACACTTCCTTTACATAATATTCCTTGCAGTGGTGTCCCAAAAAAAGTCTGCCCGGAGAAAACACGCTACAGCCCTGCCTCTGAGTAGAATAGGATGGCAGTTTGCATGACTTGCGATACGAGCAGTGAAAGTCATACTCGTGGGGAAATGGCAACGGTCGGTACATTAGATAGACTTGCGTTAAGCCTCTTGAATTTTTTACAGCTGAATGGTTTTTGTTTTGTTGTCATCCCAGCTAGTTTTTGTGTGGGTGGAAAAGAGGAGCATAGAAGACCAGCGTGTTTTGGGTGTATTTACTCACTTCCTTGCAAGGAAACCGAATAAGCATACATGGAAATGTTTTAAGTGGCACTCGTTACATATAGTATCTTGACGTGCGGGTGAACACCCGTTCCCCTCCAGAGCAGTGGTTCTCAAACCTTTTGTGCCCCAGCGGCTCACTTGCCCTAGTTAACAATGATCCATGCTTCCTCGAATAGTCTAAGAACCACTTTAAAGCATCAATATTGCCAGTCGGTCACAACGCTCTTAAAGATTGGTGATGCCCCTTGGGGCCGTGACGCACACTGAGAACCACTGCCCTAAAAATATACAGAATTCTCGCAAACACCTTGAAATTGAAATAAAGGGTGATTATAAAAAAAACTATCCCGACATATGGGTCCCTAATTATCATACCATTCACAGAAACTGAATGAAATTTTGACATAAGGTATTTTGATGTATGCGCTCAAGAATGATATGAAAAACAAGTGTCACTCTAACAGTAGTCAGGTTACAGTGAGAAAATTTCGAAAATATCAAATGGCAACACCAAGTTTTTTTGTATTGGAATGTGATCTCATTGTGAAAAACCCTAAATAGCGTTCAAACGGCAACTGTAGCATGAAAATCACCGGCGGTAGATAGGCTAAAAGTGAGGACAACGAATAAGGACAGAGAAGCAGCATAAAATAAAGCATTTTATTGTGTTTCACAAATTTTCCACATGACCTTGTTGAGAACTAATCGGGCTGGGATCTCAGCCGAAGAAACGTTGTGACGAATGAAACTAACATTAATGCTCTGGTGCACGGCAAAGTCCTTTTTTACTTTTTCCTTGCTTAGCTCCGGGGATTTCCGTGCTACAGGTGCCATTCCAACGCTATTTAGTGTTTTTCAGTATGGAGATCGCATTCCAATACAAAAAACTTGGTGTTGCCATTTGATATTTTCGAAATTTTCTCACTGTAACCGTAACTGTTAGTGACACTGTTGTTTTCCATATCGTTCTTGAGCGCATACATCAAAATACCTTATGCCAAAATTTTATTGTTTCTGTGAATGGTATGATAGTTAGGGGCCCATATGTCGGGATAGTTTTGTTATAATCACCCCGTACTTGCCTATCCCCTACGAGTGATATATTGAGTGGGTGACCAAGTGAACAACCTAGTGAGTGAATGAGCCACCTAGAGATTGAGTGATCTAGTGGGTGAGCAAGTGACCGATTGAATGACCTAGTGAATGAATAAAACTCAATGACTCATTTGCTCACTCAATGACTCCCTTATTCGTTCAGCCACTCATTTGCTCACTTACTTGCTCATTCACTTGCTTCACTCATTTGGCAGAAATGGTGGAAGGGGAAATGGGGCGATTGTGCCCGCCCCTTCATCCAGTGAAAAAATTGTTGGCATTGGTGGAAGGGTACAGGTGGAAATTCACCCCTCCCCTTCGAGGAGGAGAGCCTGTTGGAAATGTATGTTTTCTCGTATGTGGGGACTCCTGTTCAATCCAGGACGTATGATCACCCTGATTATAGTAGATTAATAGTTTATTTTATTTCTTTAACAGGAGCTGGTTGGACAAGACCAAACATCACCCTCAACTTTCGTTCGCAGACTTGTGACAATCCTCAAAAAATATTCTGCACCCATCTCTGGGAACTGCTTTTTGGATCTAAACTGGTACTGTTTTGTGTCTGTTATCCAATTCATATTTTCTTCCCTGTGTTTTTGAAAAACATTGTGTGATCGCATTATTTCAGTTATCACCACTGGATAAATTTGTGATCGAACAATACAGTACCCTTCTTTTGGGTGTGTTTGTATTTTTTGACGCCATCAACTGTGTAAGTACCTGTGATGTTTATATATTTTTCATGTTACAGCATAAAACCCAATCCGACCAGCCGCCAAGAGAATCGGAGGCAGTGGTCGCTCTTTGTCTCTCGTTTTGTTTTGAGTTATAATTTACTGGTGTCCTATACCAAACTTCAAGGTAAACAATAGGGTTACTCTAGAAAAGGGAAGTAGGGAAAACTGTTTGTTTTTAATGCTGGTGGGACATTCACGTCGAGGATCTAGATGGACTGCACTCAAAATGAATATAATAATTTATTACATTATACCTGTGTTGAACAATGAACATTAACTAAGGTTTTTTCTTTGTATCTAATACAATGGAATCAAGATATCTGCGGTAGAAAAAAGATTCACGTTAAATATGAAAATTATTTATTTTGTCGCACAGTGGTATTGTCATAATCATTAATTTTTATAACTTTTTACTGGTATAGTGTGTAATAGTTTTATAATTTCTCATTTTGGGGTTGTAGTTATTTAGTTATCCATAGTTTTAAGGGTATCTTTTTTTTTGGCTGTCTCGTTGAGCATTTTGCTTGTTGCTGCCTTTGTGTTGGCATCATGAAATTTTCTGCATCACGTATTGCGCTTTATTACACATTGTTAAATGTCTTGGTTCACATATTGTAACTTGTATCGCGTGGTGGGTACTATTGTGGAATTTGTTGCGTATCGTATATCAAAGGTCTAGAACATGATTTTGGGTAGTGAGGTGCGTGGAACGATTTCAAGCCTTTGCCCGCATTATCACCCAATATAATTTTTCAAACATATTGCACTTTATTTCTTATTGTACCTTGTATTGCGTGGCATTGTGTGCATGCGTATTGTGCTTTACTACTTATCACAAGTCATATTTGGTGGTATTGTGGGATTTTTTGTGCATCACGTAATGCACTTTTATTACGTATTGATACATGTAGTGTGCGATATTGAGGTTGTGCATCGCATGTTGCGCTGATATTGTGCAATTTTTTTTTTTTTGTATTACGTATTGTAACGCATATTGGGTGGGTATTGTGTCTGAACTTTATTACTTATTGGGCGGTTTTGTGGAATTTTCTCGCGTAGTGTGCTTTGTTACTTATTGTAAGTCACATTGGGCGGTATTGTGGAACTTTCGTGCATCGTTTATTGCTCTTTATTACATATTGTAACTCGTAACGCGTGTTGGGTGGAATTTGATGTGCATCATGTATTGCGCTTTATTACTTATACCTCATAAGGGGGGGGGGGGGTATTATGGAATTTTTTGTGCATTGCGTATTAAGCTTTATTACAATGTATAAAACTCGTATTGGGTGATATTGACAAATTGGTTGTGCATCGCATATATTGCGCTGTATTAAGTTCTTTTTTTTGTGCATAGCGTATTGCATAAATTCTAGGTGGATTATGTATTGTAATTCGTAACGTGTTGGGTGGTATTGCGGAATCTGTTGTGCATTGCGCTTTTATTGCATATTGGGCGGGTATTGTGTCTGCACTTAATTACTTATTGGGTGGTATTTTGGAATTTCAGCACATGCGTAATGTGTGTAGTACTACTTATTGTAACTTGTATAGAAATTCCACAATACGACCTAATACAACACTTATTGTGCTTTATTTGGTATAGTGAGGTGTTATGGCCCATTACGTATATTTTAATTCGAATTGCATTTTCGGCGATATTGGGGAAATGGTTGTGCAAATCAAGTATTGCATTTTATTACCTATCAGGCAGTACTGCGGATTTGTTGAGTATCACTTATTGCGTTTTGTTAAGAATTTGTTGTGCAACACATATTGTGTGCTTTATTACGTGGTAGTGTGGAATTTTTTTTGCGTAATGCATTTTATTACTTATAACTTGTATTGGGCGGTATCGTGGAATTTTTGGACCTCGTGCTTTATTATGTATTGTAACTTACATAGTGTGGTGGGCGATATTGTGGAATTTGTTTTGTATTGCGTTTTATTACTTGTATCGTAAGACATATTTAACAGAATCGTGGAAATTTTGTATATTGCGCTATTCATGTATTGTAACTGGTATTGGGTGATATTGAGGAACTGGTTGTGCATCACATATTGCACTGTATTACGTAATAATAAGTGGATATTGTGGCATTTGTTATGTATCGCTCTTTATTACGTATTGTAATGAGCATTGGATGGTATATTGTGGAATTTGTTGTTCATCGTGTATTGCGCTGTATTACTTATTGTAACTGGTGGTGTGGAATGCTTTGTGCATCGCGTGCTTGCGTATTGTGATATACCACCTAAAATGACTTCCACAAAAAAATTCCAAAATACTATTTATTGTATCGTGTATTGCACTTTATTATGTATTGTAATGCGTCATTGTCTTACGAATTACGCGTATTGCGTTTTATTAATTATTATAACTCGTACTGGGCAGTATTGTGGAATTTTTTCCTGCATTGCGTAATGCGTTTTATTACATATTGCAACTTGTATTGGGCAGTGTCGTCAGAGCTCTGGGTGCTCGAGCACCCACGGAAGTTTGAAGAAAGGGTTCGTATTGTGTCTGCACTGTACTACTTATTGTAAGTCACATTGGCCGGTATTGTGGAATATTTTGTGCATCGCTTATTGCAACTTATATCCCGTGTTGGCCGAGCGATATTGTGAAATTTGATGTATTACCATTTGATAATTTTTGTCGCACCACGACCATTTTCTGCACCCGAGGGCTAATTGGACCGAGAACTACAATTTATTGCCGATTCCGAACGGCAGCTTGTTTTTCATACTCATTGAGAGGTTGGCGCAAAGTTCCCACCCCTGGGGTTAGCGCACCAAAGTTAATATCTGGCGCCATCCTGCTCAAGTAGTGGATTTTCCTTCATTATGCACGGAATATCGGAAAGGACGGCAAAAAATTTTTGTTCGTGCTTGCCGCGAAACTATTCTTTCCAAAAACGGCGTGTAATAAAACTATCGGGCTTTCCATCGCGAAACCCCGATAATATCCGTGATCGGGCAATGGTCTTTCAGCTTTAAAGCGCAAATGCGTGACAGTTTCCGTTTTCAAAAAACTGTTGCCGATTATCATTGCATCGTATTTCGTAAAATAAAAATTTCATTCCGGGAGTTAAAAAGCACATGTCCGCCGAATTGCGAATGCTAATAATTCAGAAACTTTGCCGAATATCTTCAAACATCGTGTTGATTTGCCCGTTTTGCAACTATTTCTTTCGAGAAGTTTTCAATTTTCTATATTCGGAAAGTTTTTAGCCCATTTGAACTGCTGCTGTTCCAGACAGCAAATAGCGCCCTCAGTAAGCAAAAATCATTTTAAATGGACTGGTGCGGAAAATTTTATGCACAACAGATTAAGATAATGAAAAAAAATTTTCCCAGTATCGCTGGGCTTACTCTGATTGGAGGATAATTGCTAATTTATATATACTAATGACACTTTCTAAAAATGTATATGTACCAATTATCTTTCAAATTAAACAAAAATAATTTGATAATTACACAAATTATAAATATACTTCATTTGAGAATAAATATATAATTCTTCCAATTTAACAAAACACAAGCTGAGATGTTTGATTTTGTAAAGGGGTGAGAGTTAACGAAACTATGCTTGCGAATTTCGCCGCTCTAAATCCTGAATTCGCAGTTCCAAAACTGCTCCGAAATGGACTTGGTCACTTCCCACCCCTCTACGGGGGAACTACCTGGGGTAGCAATTTTTCTGCGGTCATGTTACGTTGTACCCCTGTGTCAGGAAAGTTTTCTTACAAGGACGAACAGAGTATCGAACTCGCGACACCTCTAAATATCCTTTGGTACTTGAGGCGAGTATCTTGTTGATCTGGGCTACGGCGCCCTTGTATTATTATTGTGAAATGTTTATTACTTATACTGTAACTTATATTGAGGAATTTGTTGTGTGCATCGCGTATTAGGCGGTATTGTTTAATTTTTTGTACGTAATAACTATGGTTTATATATTACGAATAGTGACGCGTGTTGGGCGGTATTGTGGGATTTGTTGTGCATAGCGCTTTATTACGTATTAGGCGGTATTGTGGTTAATTTGTTGGGCATCGCGTATTGCTCTTTATTACTTATTGTAACTCGTATTGGGTGGTGATGGGGAATGTGCTTTATTACGTATTTTAACTCTTATCGCGTGTTGGGCGATATTGTGAAATTTGTGCATCGCGTATGGAGCTTTGTTACTTATTGTAACTCGTATTGTGAAACGTTTTGTGCATCGCGTGCTTGCATATTGCTCTATACTATTTATTGTAAGACATTTTGGGCGGTATTGCGTTTTATTACTTATTGTAACTCTCATTGGGCGGTATTGTGGAATTTTTTCTACGTAATAAATATGGTTTATTACGTATTGTAACTGGTATGTGGTGGTGGGTGTTGCTCTTTATTAAGTATTCTGAATTGTATCGTGTGTTGGGCGATATTGTGGAATTATTGTGTCTGCACTTTATTTCTTATTGGGCGGATTTGTGGAATTTGCACGCGTGCGTATTGCGCTTTACTACGCACTGGTTGAGAACTGCTGCGGTAGACGATTGCGTAACTTATGAAGCTATGTGTGCCACGTTTTAATTCCGGGAAAATGCATGTGGAACAGTTAATAAAACTATATTGAAATTTTTCGGGGGGGGGGGGGCGGCCGGCTCGAATCTCTAGTATTTCGAAATTAGTTTTCCATGATAAATTTTTGCCTCACAAAAACAATGATATCGCGTTCAAAATAACTCTTGACACGCGTGGTGGGGCCATTTTGACCCACTCATTTTTCAACTTGCCGCCCCCTTGAGAAAGAAATGCATCTGGACCAAATTTTCACTACCTTTCAAACCACTGTGTTTCAACAAAAATAAGACCCCGTCTTACATTGTTTGCCCAAAAAAAAATGCTGAAAAATCACGCTAAGCTTATTTTTTGCTCTTAAAAATGTACCAGAGTATTTTTGGGGATTATTTTCCCATAAAAACACAACGTAAGTAGTTGATATGACTGTATTTGAATAGATGCCATCTGGAACATGGTCATAAATCTCCAAAAACTCTGAATTTCTTCCGACTTCATTTCTTGCAGAATCATAAGACCAATCTCTCATCTTCGGCAATATAGCTATTCTTAAATGAGTACTTGTCCACGTAGCCCACTCGTAATGCATTGGTGAGACAGCTGTCATTGTCCCATGAATTTTTCACCCAGTTCACGATCTCTTGCACGCTAGACCTTACAAAGTTCTCGCGCTAATTTCTCTTCGTTCTGTTCTCAATGTAGTGATTGACCTCAATTCGTAAATGATTCTTGCATGGCTTGTTTATTGAAACATCAAGTGTTTGGAGATAATTAGTTATTCCTGCAATAATCATTAATTGATCGATTCCTCTGTTCGCAAGAAACTTCGTCTTTAGCGTATTGAGTGCTGGCTGAATATCACAAGCAGACCTCTTTGGCCACCTCGTAAAACTTTTGGTAGCGTTAAATCGACCCATTTCCTTATAACTGTGTGCGCCAAGCTATCTCGGTTTCAAGAACATAAATTCCTGAAACACGTTCAAGCTTGTCTTTTTTGCCCTTAGTTATGCTTAGAGGTGGGTCTTTCGTTCCATCCAGACGAATTGCCAAAATGCAGGTAACGCGTGTACTTTCGTTACCAGTGGAGGGAATGTAAACTGAAGAGGCACTTTTCTGATTAATTATCGTTTGATACCCCCAGCCCATAAACACACAAGTTTTATTTATAGCAATTATGGTGAAGAGTTGATATTTGGAAAAGTCGATGCCATCTGTACAAATGAATGGAATGCGAGCGTACGTTTTACAATTTCATTGTCTTCCAGCTTGAACAATGCTGTTGCTCTTCTCAGAGACAGCTGAAGAAAGCCATCCAGCCAGTTTTGCGATGCTTTAAATTCTGCTGCGGATATGTCTAATTGGAGGTGCAAATGTTCGAATGTCAGCCCCCGTTAAAAAGTCTCGCCACAGAGAGCAACAGTCCTACAAACAGTACAAATATTCAGTCACTACACATCACTCGCTTCACTTCCGAGATATAGATGGCAGCACTGAAAAATCATACACAACACTAGATACGCACTCAGACTATTAGGTACTTACACTTCCGGCACAACTCACTAGGTAGTAAATTGCCTATGGCGATAGACCTGAGTTGTGCTCGGTTTCAAAAAAAAAAAGCCCTGCTTGCAATCAAACCCTTGCTCTCCTGTCACCAATTCATCCATAGATAATGTCTTGCAGTTCAAGAAATAAAGGTTGCTTACCTGCTCCACACTTGCGCTTTTTGGCATTTTTGTGACGATTGACTTTTTTAGTTTTAGTCATGGCACCAATTATGTTGTGGTGCTAAATTTGTTGACTACTATTTAAGTTGACAGTACTCCAAGAAAGAAAACTTTTGGCCTGGTGATCATATTGGTGGGGTACCATTTTTGAGTTGTTACCGTGACCGCAACAACCCTTTGTGTGTCGGTGAGTAATTCTCCTGAATAAATATGTACTAGAGCATTTTATCCGAAACAATTAAGTCACAAAGAAAAAAAATAACATAACACACAGAGGTCTAAATGCACATTAGGTTCTTTAATTCTTAATTCATATAACCAAAAAGAAAAAACGATGCTGAAATACCTTACTTTACTTATCGAAAAATTAAAATTTAAATATCGCTGCAGTTTGGTTTTTGCCCAACCACTCAACAAAATTTGAAAGAGAAAATTTACTCACTATCTCCCATATTAAGGTCACTTCATTCTTGACAACCGGATTTCGATGAACAGTTCCCTTTAACTTGAACACTCAGTACGGACAGTTATTTCATGTCGTCCTTAGACGGGCGAATCTGCTTGGCCACTTGAACGATTAATGTCCTCTGTATCTACTGAAGCGACGGTCCGTGCACATACTTTACGATGTCGGAGCATCAAAAATTCTCCATCTGCACTACCACTCAGGGTAGTGTGGTCGAAGTACCATCCTTGGACTGGACTGCAAGAGACAGCAGCTGGGCTTCATCTTTCTGGCATGGCATAGTAAACCTTCCTTCCTGGATCAGTTGGGAGCAACTGATATGACGAGACGATGCTTCATACTGTTTTTCTTGAGCTTACATCAAGTAAAATGTTATGACTTTTGGCAGTTCCAAATTAAATAGGGTTTGAGTGACTTGACTTGGGATTTGAGTTTCAGGGGCTCTTCAAGTTGGGGGGGGGGGGGAAAAAGAGAGAATTCTTCAACGGCGGGACCGTTCTTTCTCGTGCAACTGGTCCCGATGAACTGCACGCCTCCAAAGTTTTTCAGTGATATGTAAATTGAGTGATGGGCGGGGCTTGAGAAAGCGCACCCTCTAATTCGTCGCGCAAACTGCGTCATCCAAAATTTTATCCAATTGTATCACGAGGCGCGAACACAAACATGAAACCAAAAGAAAAACATCCCTCAATACGGGAAAATGAACGGCTTTCAGCAAAGTTTATAATGACAACAATAATTTTCAATATAAGATTTTCGGATTAAATGCACAAATATTCATCAAAATGAAAAAACATTAACATCATTGTGTGGGGGAAAAAAAAAAAAAAAAAAAATTAACTTTCCAACGATATGCGACATACCGAAAAATTTAAATCCAAACAAAGGAAATTCTTAAAAAAATTCAAATTCAACACTTTCTCGATAATAGAGAATAATTTCAAGCATATAACATTATTTCAAAAGTTTCTCTTCCTCACAATATTTTACAACACTATTTTGTTTTCTCTCTAAAGCATCGGAAACAGTAGAGGGAAAAAAATATAAATTTTTAAAATTGAAATACTCACACGGTCTCAAAATTATTTAACTCTGGATTAACAAAAATGTTTGTTTCCCTTATTTAAAAAAAAAAAACATCGACTCAGAATATGCAAAAAGCGAAAAATCGGCTTTTCAAGTATAAAAAAAAAAAAAAAAAAAAATATATATATATACAACAGATTACGAACAAGTGTGAGAGAAAAAAGAAAAAGGAATCTTATCTTCCTTTTACACGTATTGAACGCCGTTCGTGTGGGAACAAGAAAAACTGACTCATCAAGATGGCGATAATATCTTTGATTATCAGTGGATCATTAGGTGTGTCTCTCTCACAAAAGAAAGAATATATTATTCAAAAGAACACACATTTTCTCGTTCAATTTAACTCAAAATTTCACAGGAAGAATCAGAAAAATTCAAGGAATTTGTTGTTGAGCTCAAATGATTGAGATGTCAAAGCAAAGCATTTAATATTTAGGATTTCCCAACAAACACATACAGTGTGATGCATAAAGAGTGTGTGTTCACTCTACACAAACGATCTGTGGTTCAAATCTTGGGCATTTTATGAATATCACACAGAATGATAACACAAGAGGAAAGGAACTAGACAACCACGAGATTCGGTTCAGCTTTCCACAATAATATAAAGACAGAAGCTCAAATATTTTCCACACGACAAACACAATTATATTTACATTTAGCAAATTTCACTTATTTGACATGACAATTCTGGGTTGAAAATATGTCAGGCTTCTTTGTCAAAGGGGGGAGAAAGTGACCTACTTTTCCCACCGTGACATCACCGACAGATTCGCCCGTCTAAGGACGACATGAAATAACTAACTGTCCGTACTGAGTGTTCAAGTTAAAGGGAACTGTTCATCGAAATCCGGTTGTCAAGAATCAAGTGACCTTAATATGGGAGATAGTGAGTAAATTTTCTCTTTCAAATTTTGTTGAGTGGTTGGGCAAAAACCAAACTGCAGCGATATTTAAATTTTAATTTTTCGATAAGTAAAGTAAGGTATTTCAGCATCGTTTTTTCTTTTCGGTATTTTGTTTTTGGTTATATGAATTAAGAATTAAAGAACCTAATGTGCATTTAGACCTCTGTGTGTTGACATGTTATTTTTTTCTTTGTGACTTAATTGTTTCGGATAAAATGCTCTAGTACATATTTATTCAGGAGAATTACTCACCGACACACAAAGGGTTGTTGCGGTCACGGTAACAACTCAAAAATGGTACCCCACCAATATGATCACCAGGCCAAAAGTTTTCTTTCTTGGAGTACTGTCAACTTAAATAGTACTCAACAAATTTAGCACCACAACATAATTGGTGCTGTGAAAAACAACCATCATCACACTGGTGCCATGACTAAAACTGTAAAAAAGTCAATCGTCACATTTTCATTGCTCGCCTGTTGACTGAGCTTATCGTACTGCGCTCGTCATTTTCAAACCATTCGGAGATCCAACTTCTCTGTGCAAAATGCCGTAAGATTCTCGCCTCGGGAGTCCACGATTTCTTTCTTGAACTCTACAGAATAGCTTTTTTGAATGATGGTTACACAAAAAATTGCAAACGATGAACTTCATTAAACGTGTCTTATGGGCAACGTTTGAAGGGAACAAGAGGTTCAGTTTAGATTTTCGTGTCCGCCAGAAATCTCGTCGCTTCATTCGCTCCTCAGCGTTGAACTGAACTGGTTTACTTCTTATGGCAACGGCATTCATTGGGTTACCGAAAAACATGTTGCTTTTTAATTTATCAGAAACGTGGTGTGAACAGTAACTTTCTTCCTTTTTTTTTAACTTCAGTCTCAAATTTATCTGCTTGCTTGAGCGTTCACCTCTCGCCCAAATGTGCCTGCTTGGGCAATAACGAAAATTTGATTATAGTTTATACTGTAATTTATTTCAAGTATAATTTCAATGATATATATTTTTATTTGATAATAATAAAGCCATTATCATTTTATACAGTTCAATACATCTGCTGCAAAGCGTCTAATTGACGATTTTAACTAAGGCTTATACCGGGTGTTTCACGAAGGACCCCTAGCTTTTAGAATAAGTAACTCTGAAACGGTGGTACATTTATTTAAAAAAAAAACCGTAAGAATCCGATACAGAAACCACAAAATTTTAGTTAAAATTGTACCGATAGATGGCGCTGCAGACAGTGATATAAGTAGCCCTGTTGCACTCAACATCAAAAGCGATTCAAAATGGGCACCTTTCACCCAACAAAGAATGCAAATGTCGGTGACTCTCTGTAGTGGGAAATCGACACACAAGCTTGACAAATAGCCTCCTCCAGCTCGTTGAGTGTGTGAGGTCGGGTGAATACGGAGGCCAGTCCATGCCTTTCCCCTTAACTGTCGAAGTAATCGTCCAGTACGTCAAAAACGGCTTGTGTATGGTGTGGGCGAGCTCCATCTTGCATGAACCACGCCGTGTCTGGTCGATCGTCCAACGCTTGTTGAGTGGCGACAAATTGTTTCAAAAGCGCAATATACCGGTCAGTCGTCACCGTTTCTCACAAGAAAAGGGGCCCCCAATGATGCCTTTGCAGGAGATTGCAGCCCAAACAGTAGGTTTTGGGCAATGAAGTGGTCGTGCTTGAGACAAATGTGTCTGCGTTAACGACACCATCCAGATGAAAATGCTCCTCGTCTGTAAACTATATCTGGGCGACATCGAAACCAGAACCATCAATCATGTTGAGCAAGCATCTCGTTAGCGAAATCTTCTCGTTGTCGTTCAGCTCGAACTGGTATGGCGTGCCGGCATTCAATCTTGTACGGACACGTGTAATGTCTTCCGCAGGATTCTGTACGTGCTGGATGGCGTGATTCCGGATTCAGCTGCAAGTCTGCAGACAGATTTATTCGGATGACTCTCAATAATTGCAGCAAGTGTCGTTGCATTTTCAAGTGTAACGTCGGAGTGGGCGGAACCCACATTTCCGACTAACTCATCGGGCTTGGAAACTTCTCCTTGTGGTAGTAGGGCTGTGATTTAATCAGTGCCGTCTTAAGGCATGGGCTTCACAAAAATGAGATCTGATTGAGATTTTTGAGAATTTACCTGGTAGGGCTTCAGAAAAATCATTTGACCCGGGGACCTATGATGCTCCTAAGACGGCCCTGGATTTAATCGGTGGTATACACAATAAACAGACGTTCCTCTATGAAATACATCACTTCCGGAATTTCATTATACGCAAATCGCGGTCACGTTTCAACGGCGAAATCTTCGATGACTAATAGGTCTCGGCGTCTGAGCTCTCTTTACCATGGAGGAAAGAATACAAGGATGTGACATCAGGCACGAAAATTGAAGCCGTTATGGCAACCCTATGGGCTGACAAGCAAGCCCAAACAAACCGCTCTTTTCCCTATACTTAACGTGTTTTGCCGAATCGAATTCCTTTAAAATATTAATTACTAAATAAATTAAAGCACCTTGACTGTTTAATGCGTCTTCAGGTAATCTACATGATCCCATAATGGGAAAAGATAAAATCTTATATTTATATATATTTTTGAAAGGGGAAAGATCATTTTTCACTCTCAAATCATAAGTTCATTTTAGTTCAGTGCCTTCAATTTATTTTAAAAATTCGATGTATCCCATTAATGTCTATGAGAATGATAAATTAAAATTATATAAAGCTCCAATAAAATGCAATTTTCATAATTTTTTCTTTTAACTGTTTTTTGTCTCGTTCATCATTATCACAGATCCGGGACATTTCGAAAGTGCTCGAGGCCCGTCTTAATTTTCAGGCCCGTGGGCGCTCGTCTTAAGCTTCACATGAGGAATTTTGATTTCTGAATCAATTCCGAGGGGCTGGAGCTAGGATTTTTGCCACCCGGGGCAAACAGCATTTTACCGCCCCCATGCCTCAAAGTATTGGAAGTGCTCGAGCGTCCTCCGCCACTGTGTATTTATGATTTTGCTGCTTGTAGGCTGTACAAATTTCGCCACCCTTCTTCCGTTCTACTCTTATATTCTTGAATACGTATTACTGAAACATATGCCGCTCATCCGAACCTTCCGCTATGCCGACGTAGTATTGAGAAAAAAATATTAAAAATAAACGTTTTTTAGGAGCCACGATAAGTCCTCTCTCTGGCCTATAGTATTTAGGAAAATAATCACTTGGGCTGTTTTTTTCCCTCTTCATTTTGTACCTAATAACTTTGCTTTTAAAGTGGTATGTATACGAAAATTTGACAAAGTTTCGAATTGAATTTGAAATCTAAAATTGTCTGCGTTCGAGTTTTTGTTCTACCTGGACTGGAAATATTTCTACAATATTTTAATATAAACAGCTGAAAGGCATTATATATGCTAATGTTTTGCATATATGTTTTCGCCAAAAAAAAAAAAAAAAGTCAGATTTTTTCAAACACTGCTTGTTTAAGTGTCTTTAAGCATTCTCTCTCAGCACTGAGGTGTTACATGCTTTGGCATAATTTTTTTAAAATTAAAATGCTGAGTTGTTGTTTTGGTTATTTTTGCGAAAGGTTCCTTGTTGTTGAAGTTAATATTCGAAAACAACAATTAAAAACTTGTCAAAGCTCTCGTTCAATTGTATAAATATATACACAGAATTTGAGAAAAATAATTGAGTTCCTGAAGAGTGAAAAGAAAATTTTTAAATGTTTTTTTATAAACGGGGATGTTTCTCACAGGAAAGCCACGGTTTGTTTGGGCTTACTTGGTCCCTTTAATAGAGCGATTACTGGCTTCATCTGGCAACCCTAATTCCCCCATGCTTTCTCAACGGACGCGCTGGTCACGTCACCTCCTATTCTTTCCTCCATGTCTCTTTACAGAGATATGTAATGCCACCTGCGGTGCCATCTATCGGCGCAATTTGTAACTAAAATTCTGAGGATTCTTACGGTTTTTTTTAATAAACATACCGCTGGTTTCATGCTTCTAGCTGTCACGTTTCCGAGTTATTTATTTTCAAAGTTAGGGGTCTTTCGTGAAACACCCCCTATTAGGAGAATCCTGAAAAACCCATGCTAGGGCTTATTTTCGGGGAAACACGGTAGTTGTTTACACGTGTTTGACGAATTTAAGATGTTTTTCTTCGCTCTATATCAGTGTTTCTTAACCTTTTTCAGCGCATGGCTCCCTATGGATCAGATTTTTTTCTCGTGACCCCCCTGTCCTCATGCAAGAGTGAGATACTTTCTATTTTTTTAATATGAAATTTTAATAAATCAGATCAATCTCTGGAATCCTGGCTAGGCACAGACTCAAATGGTGGATTATCATCTCTCCCAGGAGTCAAATTATATTGTAAAAAACGGTCTGTGTGAAATACAAGACCCTCCCAACACATCAACGGTTGCTCTGGCGGCCCTCCATACTTAGCTGTACGTAACAGCTTACATATGAAAATCATAGTACCAGATCCCATATAGTGCAGTCCCCCTCCCTCCATTATAGACATGAAGACCCGGGTCATGCCCACATAGACCCAAGGGTTAAGATGGATTCTGAAAGTAGTGATATTTTTCAACCATGTTTCACTTTTGAAGCTTTTTTCTCTTCACAGCTCTCTATGACTCCCTTCACCAACTGTCGTGGATCACCTTTCTTCTGATTTTCTCCCGTGCCCCCCCCCCCCTCCTAGAATATCCCAGGACCGCAAGGGGGCCATATGGCCCCAGGTTGAGAACCACTGCTCTATATCATTGATCAAAATTACGTGCCGTTTCAAAGTGATCCCACCTCACCACTTGCGTCCTTTTTTTTTGTCTGACGGTCGAAATGGCGTATCGGAAGAGTGTCAACTTCTCGATGACGGTTTCAAATTAATGGTGAAACATCGGATATCCGAAATGAGGATTGTGTTGATAGTGAATTTTACCTAAGATGTGTGTGAGCAACATGTTATAGTGTTGTTTACAAAAGTACTGTGTTACCGACTTAGAATAAGACTAATTTGGGTGCTTGTGAAAAAATATAGTAAATATCATTTTAATTTCTAAATTTCATTTTCTGAGTATATTTTAATCATATCTGTTCATTCTTCAAAAAATGAAAATTGCGTTCAAAAACTTTAATATATAATCACGTTTCCCTCCATTTTTTTTCGAATGTGCGTCTTAATTAAAGACCATCTTTGAGAAAATAAAGAAATTTGAAAAATTATATTTTTTAGTGATTTTTAACTGATAGATGAATTCAGTCCAATCTACCCATTACTTTTATTAAACTTAATGGGTTGACTTTTAAAATGCATTAATACTTGCTGGGGTCAAAATGGCCCCACGACGCCAGTTAAGTGTTCAACAAGTAGTTCTGCAAAAATACGACAAAGGCAAATAATGATCGTGCAAAATTAAGGAGCGAAAAACAACTTCGAGATGAAACCCATCGTCTTTGTTCTGAAAAATATCCAATTTAATTCGAGCCTTCAAAATCAACAAAAGTGCATTCAGACGATAAACCGGCTCAAGAAGTCAAAAATTTTGGAGTTCAAAGGAAGAACCGTAAAGTGGTAAGTCCCAAGTATGACAACAAATATACGGAAGAGGGGGCAATCACAGTCTTGGGAAATTTAGGTTTTTAACCAACAACAACAGCACCGACTTGAGGAATCGGAAACTGTTCGTACCCTTAGGCTGCGGTTATAATAGAGCGAAGAGGTATGCTGCACGAGAATTGAGACCAGAAAGGAAAAAATGCGTAGGGGTGGAGGGACTTTCTGAAATGTAAGGGTGTGATGATGTCTCCACATAAGAGGGGGAGTAACGGACAGATCAGCAGAAAGCGAAAATACGCACCTCGAGGGGAAAACAAACATGGTCGTTCCACTCGAGTATGTGTGGTTTGGAACGAAAGATTACAATTATTTTCGTCGATAGTCTCCATTATGCAGCCGCTGTGGTGGTCCAGTGGTTATAGTGACGGGCTCGAATCCCACAGTGGTGGTCGGCTGAAGTTGGTTTTCTGTGGTTCCCAACTTCAAGGCGGCATTCGTAATGCAACGCTAATTTCGTAAATGCTCCACGATTTCAACCAATCGCGTCTCTTATTGGTTTACGATAATTCCCATTACTTTTGGAGGATCTGTTGTGCTTTCGGTCACAAGGTGGCTCCGTTATGTAGTCACTGGAATGTATTCTGAAATATTAACACGCTGTATGCCAAACAAAATTATTCATTTTCATTCGTGTAAGAGGCGGATTAAAATGTCATGGTGAGTGATGAAGGTGGTAATACATTTCGAAAAAAAAAATTTACTAAAAGAATATATTCTTTTTTTGGTGATAAACAGTTTTAGGATCTTTTCCGTTAACTGAAGTGATGTAGGTTTAAACTTTTTAATTCTATTTACTGATGCAATACATTTTACAATATATTTTGCGGACTCTTAAAATAGAAGTATTATAAATCAGTTAAATATAACAAAAGCATGCAGAAGAAATTAAGAACAATAATGTTGTGAAAAAACGTAGTTGTCTTTTCTTTTCCTAAGTTCCGATTTTTAATTATTTTATAGCTGTTTACGACTAATTAACGCGCGTAATATATATCTATATTTATTTTATACTATAATTTTTCTGTTTATTTTTAGTCGATTTGCTATCGAAAAATGCATGGGTAAATTGAAATATTTTACTAAATTTGTTACGATTTTCGTGATCCAACCCTTTAGCTCTTTGAGTATTTCAGCTTGTACCGAATATATAATGTATTTATATTTTGCCGAATCTTAAAACTTTAGTATATAAATACAAATACAACGCCACAACAGGCAAAATGCCCAACGAGGTGGCTGATAAAAAGATGCCCATAAAAATATGGATGTCATATATTTCAAAAATACAGCAATTAAAAATGCAGTTAACACAAATTATAAACAATATATATATGCATGATAAAATGTTATACAATGCCCATAAAGAATACTTATGGTTGTCTTATTCTAAGAATGGATAGCTTCTCGATTTACCCCAACATGTTTATCGTATTTCTTTTTAAACGTGTCAATTGTGTTACAATTTACTACCTCCAGGGGTAAGCTATTCCATTTATTAAAAACCCTATTAAAGAAAAATTCCCTGCGACACCATAACCTCGCATTGTCCCTCACCAATCGATACTGGTGTCCCCTTGTAAAAGCAGTTGATTGGCGGTGTACTAAAAGTTCATGGTCCATCCCATTGAAAATTTTGAACACTTCGATCATATCTCCTCGACACCTGCGTTCATCCAATGTAAACATATTCAAAAAATGAAGTCTTTCTTCATAACTCAAGCCCTGTGTGCCAATAAGGACACGCGTAGCTCTTCTCTGCACCCCTTCAACCAAGTCTATGTCCCTCTGTAGGTATGGTCTCCAAAACCTTACAGCATACTCCAGTCCAGGACGAACTAAGCCTCGAAAAAGCGGAAGAATGACTTTAGGAGAACGCGAAGAGACCTTTTTGAAAATGAGACCAAGCATTCTATTCGATTTTTTGACAACCGCTGAACAATGTTCAGAAAACTTAAGTCGCTCGTCAATGAGAATTCCCAAATCGGTGACTCTAGTTGCATCCGGGATAGTGACACCATTCAACTCGTAAGAGAATCTTCGAACCAAAATGAGCGACCATGCACTTATCTACGCTAAACGTCATGCTCCATTCATTTGCCCATGCTGCAATCTTGTTTAAGTTGGTCTGTAGCAACTCCCTATCGCTTTCATTCCCGATTTCCCCCATTAGCTTCACTATAAATCATAATAAATCAATTAAATATTATAACAAAAAATATGTATAGAAAAAAGTATTAAAACCAATAATAATGTTCTAAAAAATGTAATTCCTTTTAGCATATCTTTAATCTTCTGAAGTTCTGATATTTAAATAGATGCTTAAATATTTCATAGTTGTTTACGATTATTAACATGCACGATATATTTTTTTGTTAATTCACGAGAAATTTTTTACTAAAATTTGCAAGGATTTTCTATCACATTTTCAGAAATTTGAAGTCGTTATCCCCCTTTAACTGCTTGAATATTTAAGTTTGCTTTCAATACACAAATTTGATGGTTTAAAAAATAAAATCATTTTTATAACATTGTGTGAAAATAGCGCGATTGCACATTTGAAATGCCTCGCGGAACATCGGTGGAAATCTTTGTTTGCACCACTGCGCGATCAGATACGAAAATGAAGGTATCGTAGAGTTACTGAAGCAACGTGATTGGCTGTGTGGAAAAAATTTACGAAAACAATCGCGCGGAATAGCGGTGCATTTGCGAAATATGCGTAAGAGTGTGATGATATCTCCGCAGAATAGGGAGAGAAAAGAAAGGGGAGAAACGGACCTCCAGGGAAAAACAAACATGGTTGTTCGAATCTCGTACCTCGTTGAACGCCTCTTCCTCTCGAGTATGTGCGGTTTGGAACGAAAGAATACAATTGTTTTCGTCACTAGTCCCCATTATGCAGCCGCTGTGGTGGTCATAGTGACAGACTCGCGTCGCGAGGTCCCGGGTTCGAACCCCACCGTCGCCACAGTGGTGGTCGGTTGAAGTTGGTTTTCTGTGGTTCCGATCTTTCCTTTAAAAAGTCCCGCCACAGAGAGCAACAGATCTACAAACAGTGCAAATGTAATTCAATCAAACTCATCACTCACTTCATTTCTGAAATATGCATGGCAGCACTGAAAAATCAAACACAACACTACATACGCACCCAGACTGTTAGGTACACACAGTTACACTTCCAGCACAACTCACTAGGTAGTAAATCGCCCACATAGATGGGGATGGACCTGGGTTGTGCTCGGTTTGAAAGAAAAAAACTCTCCATTATGCACTCCTGTACCTCGTGGTCCTCTCACGATGGTTCGGACTGAGAGAGAAAACTGTTCTTAATAAGGTACCACCATCGAGCTTATATTACTGAAGGGAGCATCCAGCCGCCGCGACGGCTTATACATCAAATGCAAGGAAATCATGTGACTCGGTGAAAACAAACTTCCCGCCTGACAATTTCCCCATAGAAATGTACAGTTCGGTCTCGAAATATTGGGTTCTAAAGATTAAAAAAAGGATAGAGAGAACTCATCGAAAGATGAAAAAAGATTACATTATTCATTTCATTAATACTGGAGAATCATTTGTTTCGTTAATACTGAAAAATTTCACAATTCTGGAATGTTCCTTCATTAATTCTGGATTTGTTTCTTTCATTGATTCTGAAATTATCTCTTTCATTAATTTTGGAATAATCTCTTTTCCTTAATTTTGGAATAATCTCTTTTCCTTAATTCTGGAATTATCTCTAATTAATTCTATAATTTTTCTTTCCTTAATTCTGGAATTCTCTTTCTTTAATTTTGGAATTATCACTTTTTTTCATCATTCTGGAATTATCTTTCATTAATGCTGAAATTGTCTCTTTCATTAATTTTGGAATTATCTCTTTCTTTAATTCTGGAATTATCTCTCATTAATTTTATTATCTCTCATTAATTCTGGAATTATCTCTCATTAATTTTATTATCTCTCATTAATTCTGAAATTATCTCTTTCATTAATTTTATTATCTCTCATTAATTCTGGAATTATCTCTTTCATTAATTTTGGAATTATCTCTTTCA
Organism: Pholcus phalangioides; assembly: GCF_987345545.1. Classification (NCBI taxonomy): domain Eukaryota; kingdom Metazoa; phylum Arthropoda; class Arachnida; order Araneae; family Pholcidae; genus Pholcus; species Pholcus phalangioides. The sequence goes on along the minus strand of NW_028301601.1, from coordinate 13,975,334 downwards.
TTTATTCTAGGCTGTTTTCTTTCATCAATGCTGAAATTATCTCTTTCTTTAATTCTGGAATTATCTCTCATTAATTCTGGAATGATCTCTTATTAATTCTGAAATTCTCTCTCATTAATTCTGGAATTAACTCTTTCATTAATTCTGGAATTAACTCTTTCATTAATTTTGGAATTATCGATTCTGAAATTATTTCTTTCATTTATTGTTTTAAATTCCTGTGGATGCCATAAGAAAATAACGGGGGGGGGGATCGTGTTTGTTTTCACCGAGTCACGTGATGTTTCGACGAAAGATGTTGAGGGACGCCGTTCACAGCACTGCCAAGGCGGAGACCGCTGACGTCATACTCTCTCCGGTAATACCACTCGTGTTTCGTGACGTCCAGTATTTCCCAATTTTTTTCTGTTTTTTCCCGACTTTTTCACGTTTTTAGTTATCTTGAATTCGTTATATTTTCATTTAAAAAAAAAATTTAATACGGGTAGTTTTCATAACTCGATAACTATAGAATTGGCAAGTTGGCATTATTTCTCAGAGATATTTTTTTTCCTGAATATTAGACGTATTGGCAACACTTCAACAACCGCAACAAATTTCATATTCATTCGGACACAGCGTATTTATTTGGGAAATCAGTCAAACCTATAATAAAACAATAATTACTGTCCTTTTTTTTGTTGTTGTTACATTGTACTTCGTTAAAAAAGGGGAATTCAAGCATTTCGAAATAGAGGCAGTATTTCTCAATATGCATCAACACAATCTAGAGCATGGGCTTCCCACGACCTTTTTTGTCCCAACGCAATCTAACCCATATGATCCTATGTTATACCCGTAGCTTCTACCGCCCCCTGGGACTTTCCATCGCTCCCAAAGGGGGGCGTTAATGCCCACGTTGGGAATCACTGATCTAGAGCATTACGCGTATCCAAATCTGAAGTCTGCTGTTTTCTAAATCCGACAGGCAGCTGTAAACTATTTAATTCATTAAACAAATTTAATTCAACATCTTATAGCATTGATTCCTTTTTTAATAAAACGCGGACGTGGCCTGTGAATTTCATCGAATCCGTCTTATTTGCGACCGAAGCCACGGGGTAGGGGCATCATAGGGAGGGTAAGCGCAATAAACAGAAGAATTTATTTACAGCACCCAACCTCTCGAATGTACCTGCCAGCTCTTGAGCTCGAAAGAAAGACGTGTTTCCTCTTCCGTCCGTTTCTCGTCTCGCAGGTGGCAGCATAACCCGTCGGAGCACTATCTCTCTTTTTTTTTAGTAGAACCACGGTTTTTTATACGCGTTACCAGTCTCTTTCGCGTCGCTAGTAGGCGTAACGGGTACATCAGAAACCCGGCGGGGTCGAGCCCAACGCGAGGTAACCCGTTTTAAGGGCCACTTTTCATGTGTTGACGCTGCCCGTTTTTTCGGAAAAACCCATATGGGGCCGTTCAAGTATTACGTTATCATCGATGGGGGGTTTCCGATTTGCTGACTTTTGATGACAAGGGGGGGGCGGGTTGGATAATGCTTACGTCAGCAACCACCCTTTATGAAAATATGAGTTAGGATTCAGAGGGGCAGAGCTGATGACGAAATTTTGCTGGGGGGGGGGGTCAAAAATGGCTAAAAATTTGCTTACGTAATACTTGAACGGCTCCTATGTTATTTCCCATAGGAAAATCCTATCTTTTCACGCGTTAAAATTCCGTTTCGCGTCACTGGGGGGCGCTCCAGGTGCACCAGAAACGAACTATCCCCACCCGTCAAGGTCGACCCCAACGCGAGTTACTTGTTTTAAGAACAGCCCTGCGAGTGGCGACCCCGCCCAATTTTCGCACGGACCCATGTTATTTCCCATAGGAAAAATCTGATTTTTTTTCTCGCGTTGTAATTCTGGTCCGTGTCACTAGGGGGGCGCTGCAGGCTCATCAGGAGAAACCGTCCCCACAAGACGGGGTCGACCCCAGCTCGAGCGACCGGTTTCAAGGGCCACCCTGCATGCGGTGATGATGTCCATTTTTTCGCACGGACCCATGTTATTTCCTATATCATATTATCCTATTTTGAAAACCGTCAGTCGATTATGGGACACCCTGTATATATATATATATAGAGAGAGAGAGTGACACCATTGCATGGTAATGTCGTTTATGATTGTTATTCCAATACGAATTGCTTGAATTTTGTAACTTATTAAAAAAAACCATTAAGCTCCTTCCTGAATAAGTTTGTGAAATCTACGGAATCTTTGGACGGAGAGAACGTCATATGCGTAGCCATATATGTACCCAGAGTGGGCGAAATAGTGCAAGAGATGTCATCGCAACGAATGGAACGAAATAACAGATTGGTCATTCATCAGCGTGTGACGCATTCGTTGTTTATGACATCAAAGAAATGGAGCGCAAAAAAGTAGACTCGTATTGATGTAATTAATTTTTGTGAGTGGCATTTGCCCATGAGCGCTTGAGATACCACGGAAGGGCTCAATGAGCGACACCATTTTCTAGTATATTCTACAGTAATATACGTGTAGCTTTTCCGATTATTTCGAAAAAGAAACGAATGCTAAAGCAAAATGAAATGTTATTCTTTATTAGCGAATACATAGATTTAAATGGGCATTTGAATCGCCGTAATCACTTTCCTCATACCGTACGTCACTCTCCATGAAGTGAGCGATCCAAGTCTTCATGAAGTGAGCGATCCAAGCAAACCTCCTCCTCCTCGTAACCAGAATATGGCCCGTCGCTCTGTCTAAACGGAGAGATATGAGCAGGTGGGTGGTCAGTGTGGAATAAAACCGGTAACTGATCTCAAAAAATTACCAGCGACCGGGTTTCCGAGACTGTTCTTCGCTGTGAATTTTCGGATGTCAAATCTTGTCCTAAGAATAGCCTGCAGCGGGTTTATGGTTACTTTGACGCCGTCAGTCTGTTCGTAAAGAATGAATTTGTACAGGTGTGGCGCTGGGAAAAAAAAATAAAGGTTACCATTTAATGCATTTCTTATTAAAAAAGAGCCATTTAACTATTTCGAGATGGATTTCGCCAAAATGCCGAATAAATAAGTCGTAGCTCATAAAAAGCCGGTTCCACGCAGCACCTCCTACAGATAGAAGGCCTCCGCACGCTGCTCGTGACGTCAGCAAGTAGTCCATTTTGCCTCAGAATATTCAAGGAAAAATATTCCCTGCTCGCGCCAGTTATGCGGAAAAGAAATGATCGAGCTCAGAATCGGTGATTTGTATGGCCCATATCCAATCACCATGCGGTATTCGTGAGCCAACCAGGAAGATTCTACCGCCAAAGTAAGAAGAAACGACATAGGATGCTGTGTTTCAAAATGAGGCAAACTTGCTAGGTAGTCTGAATGACGTTACAGATGAGTTTGGCAACAACGTGCGGAGGCCTATCTCTAGGAGGTGCTGATCCACACCAGCAGAATTCCGTAGCGCAAAGACCGGTTCTGAGGTGTTGCTGATACAGCGCGGGCGGTGTAAATGATCTATTTTGCGTATGCACACCACAATACCGGTTTCGCGCTGCTGAGTTCTGCTGTTGTGGAACCGGCTTTATATATTCCTTTAATAATCTCGGACCATATTTTGTAAATTCGTCCTACGATGGCCTTCCATACAAAAAACATTTTCAAAGAATCTAAATTTCCCCTACCTTAGTTTAACCTCTACCAGTCGTGAACCAATAACAACAATGAAGGACCAGACACACCCCGCTTCCCACCTCAAGCAGATATGGAAGCGTTCCCGAAAGATGGGTGCATCCTGAATTTTATTAAATGAGTATATATATCTATATTAATTTGTATAACCTGAACAACAAGTCCAATTACAGGAGTATAAATCAACGGAATAATTATTATGAATCGTGTGGTCTAAGAATCTAAATTAATAGTGTAGTGTCCTTGGCACGTCTGGACCCGAGAACCAAAGTTCCGTTGGTGGCGGTCCGTCCGCGTTCGTTGGATGTCACAAGTTATAGTCGTGCAGGACGCACACAACGACAAATCGATGTCATGTTTACTTCACATGGAGTCCTGGTCCAAGTCAGTCAATGTTCGGACACCCAGGTGTTTTAGCTCATTCTAGGCGCACATTCCTGTTCCATAAGTATCCTACACCTTAATTCTCCTGGGCAATTAGGAGAATTTCATCATTCCCGAAGCTACATCGGCTTGATTATGGGTGGCATTAATTCACCGCGTTTACATGTTAAGTGTTCATTGTTTCTCCAATAAAGTTCGCCATTCAATTCCATATCAGTTTCATGAATTTCCAGTACCCCTACGTGGCCGCAAGTTGTAGACTCTCCCTGGGATCAGCTTTACTGCGTCTGGAAGGCTGAAATTCATCCTGCTTCTTCCGTAGCCCCCCCCCCCCCCTTCTTGTCGTACAGCAAATATAGGTTACGGTCTAAAAATTGAATCACATTTTGAATGAGCTAGAAGTTCATTGGACTTTTCAGTATTCTTCTCTTGAATGCCGTCATCTGATTTTGTGACATCTGACCGAAATGAAACGCTGATGTGTGTGTAGACATTGGAAGACGTAGCCATAGCGATCCCGTAGCACCACACTTACAAGTATTGTGAGATGATCGTCCAAAGCGCTGCAAGTATGTCGGAAACGGACCATGTTCAGTTAAAAGGATCGTTTTTGTTCGCGGCCATTCACACTCTATTAAAGCCACTCGACGTTGTATCTTGAAGGCGTCTTTCGTTGAATTCTTGTTCCATTCAACTTGCCAAAGATGAAGCATTCTGTCTTTCAAGATATTGCGGGCATGACTCCTCGGCCAAGGTAGAACAACCAAGTCTTTTAATGATGTCGCCTCCTTGGCAAGTTGATCCACTTTTTCGTTTCCAGCAATACCTACGTGCGCTTTGACCCAGACTAATCTTATGTTGCCGTGAGCGCGTAGGATCAGACGAATACTCCGTACGTCAGGGTTAGGTGAACGAGGATCTTGTATGATGGCTTATATGGCTAGGAGGCCAGATGCGCTATCTGTCACGATTGTCACTGGGCAAAGCATCTCTTCCTCAGGTTTAACAGCATTGAGTTTCGCAAAAATCTCGGCTTGGAATACGCTATTCTTTTTAGCTAACCGTCGACTCCATTGCTCCTCTATTGAACCATCTTCCGCTAGTGCCACATACGCGCAGCCAGTAGCCGTTTCTGCTTTAGAGCCATCAGTGAATATTTTTTTAGAGCCCAAGGAATCAATATTATCAATGCCAAATGGCATTATTTGAGAGTTGGTGAGATCACTGCTTGGGTGAACAGACATTGCTTATGTCGCTGCTGAAATTGACGGAATTCGCTGCTCGTCTACTATTATGTCCATTTCAAGATGTGGCAGTCTGGTCTTTAGAGCCTCGTACTCCATGTAAATACTCAAAGCTGGGTTGCCAGTAGCCACATACACAACTTCGTTCGCTGTTGTAACGTATGCTGCTGTAACATATAGAAGAAAGGGACGCTGTGCGATATCCAGAGCTCTCTTTTGCTTTTGAGTTGGGTGCTGATACCAAGTGGCACATCCGTATGAAAGTTGCCTTTGTACAAGATGTTGCGCGAAAGGCTCGCTGCATTCCCAATTCGATCCGGCCAATCTGCGCAGTAATAAGACTCAAGTTCATTACGAGCAGGAATTGTGAGAAAATTCGAATGGACCAATCAGATAGCTTCATTTCGCAAGCGGCTAATCGAGGTGTTACAGAAGACTTTACACGCAGGCACTCAGTTTCATTCTGGTCACCACGTTCGACTTGGACAGACGTATATTTTTTTCTTTCCTCTGAGCAACCGATAGTTAAGATTTGGTAACCGATCCAAGCGGGATCCTCAGTCAGCGTGATAGGAGTGTTATATTTTCCTTGTATTTGCCTTTTTCGACCAGACCAGCATTAGAATTTTACCCCCATTCCCAGCGCCATACGGGCTGATAGTGGGAAATCCAACGGGCCCAGATAGGCCTATGAAGAAGTGAAAGAAGATGTGTGTCAGTAAGTGAGTGAATGTAAGTGTGAAAAAAGGTCAAAATCAGGGGTTTTTTGCATGGTCATGGCTGATAAAAAATTTAAGCCAGGTAAAAGCATTCGCGAGCGCAATTATTTTACAACACTATGTACAATCTCACTAAGCCAAATTTTCCCACCGAAGGTGAAAAATTTGCTTAGGTCTCCTATAGACTTTACGTCTAACCGAAAATCTTGGCCTAGGGGTTTCGCTATAGTTGACTATTTCTTGTATGTGACTAAATTCAGACATAGCCATCAAGTCAAATTGATGCCTATTCAACTGTTTAATACGTATAAGAAAAAATTTTTGGCATCTCCAGGTCTCTGTGAATATTTGAATTTCGAACAAACCATGGAGCGTGGACAAATCTGCGGAGAATTTTATTTTGAGATCTCTGCAGGGTTCTGGCATTTGTTTTTGTTGCATGTGCCCACGCAGGTGACGCATACAAAAGTGTTGGTCTGATAACAGAATTGAAAAGCAGAATTTTGTTTTTCAAGGAGAGCTTAGCCTGCGGAAAGGTGATCTTATTGAGAGCACCTAAAATGTTGTTAGCTTTGTTGCAAGCATATTTTATGTGTGGTATGGACGTCATAGTTTTATTGAGTATACAACCCAAATATTTGACTTTTTTAACTGGTTTAAGGGGCTGCTCCCCAATATAGAGTCGTCTAAATGGAGGGATTTTCCTTCTATTTGCAAACCACGCAAACTGGCACTTAGCTTGATTAAGGACCAGGTCCGCATCGTCACACCAATCGACAGTGTCATCTACTGTTTCTTGAAGATTGTTGGCCGCCTGACTGGCCCTCCTCGCATTGCATAAAACAACAGCATCGTCGGCGAACAATGCAAGGATGCCCACCTGAGGAGCAGGGAGTGCATTTATGTAAATAAGAAAAAGTTGTGGCCCTAGAACACTTCCCTGTGGAACAGATGCAGTAATATTTCTAATGGATGATAACTTATCACCAATTCGCACCTGGAAGGTCCTACCGATTAAATAATTGTAAAAGTGCCTTTTTCGTTTGTGATTTTTCTGAGTATTATTAGGCGAAGAGTTTACCTGCTCCCCCCTTCTCATAAGACCAATAAGTTGACGCACGGGTAAAAGAACATTAATGGGAACAATAAATTCGGACCGCAAAAAATAAACAAATATCACAGATAGATTTTCGCGCTGTATTATTTACCTGGAATATCCGGGGAAAAAATCAGTAAGTAATGGACGAGGGTCCTTCCTTGGTCCACATTATCTCCTGGAATATCCGCAACAATCCAATGCAAAAACTGCTTCGGAAGTTGCAGAGTGTTAACAAGTGCATCGTAATCTGGAAACACACAAATAATAATTATTCTTTTGATAACAATAAAAAAAAATTATCTCGTGATAGTTTCGTTGGTATTTTCAAGAGTCCTCATCTATGTCAATGTTCCGTTGCCTTCCCTGGACCCAAGGACCAATAGAATTGAAATAATTCGACTGAAAACTCACTTCAAGTCCATATGACCCGTACTTTACGGGACACTCCTGTATATTATTTCGTAATTATGTGTTCATCACATAATATAAACACCATATATATATACAACGCCACAACAGGCAAATTGCCCAACGAGGTGGCTGACTTAAGAACATCATGGATCCCCGAGCCCTACCTACTACTGCTGCTACACCCCCCCACCCCCCGCGGAACCCCCACCAACAACGAATCGGTACATGCGGGAATGTGCGTGTACGTGTAGTGAAACCTGACGTGAAGTTTTTTTTGTTTCTCTGTAATGCTTGTTATGTGTAGTGCTGCCATCTGCCACCAGTTTTACTAACTATGAGTGAAGTGTTATGATTGAATGATTTATCGTTGTAGGACTGTTGCTCTCTGTGGCGAGACTTTTTAACGGGGAGATCGGCTCGCATTTGCGCCTTGAAGTTGGGAACCACAGAAAACCAACTTCAGCCGACCACCACTGTGGGGTTCGAACCCGGATCCTCGCATCGCGAGTCCGTCACTATAACCACTCGACCACCACAGCGGAAAAATACTTCAGATGTGTGGCCATATTTAAAAATATTCGAATATTTTGATGAATTTTTTCAACAGGGGGGGGGGGGAAACACAAGTAGATTCAACGAAAACTGGTAATAAATCAAACTCCCAACTGTAAAAATTTAAAATTTCATTCTAAATTAGATTGAGTCAATGGAATCTCAACCTTTTGTTTCATTTCATGAACTAAAAACAGTTTTCTTAACAATTTTATCAAGCACACAAACTGCTTTTAATGCATTTTTTTTAAGTATCTAAGATATTGTTACGAACTATAGACACGAACTATAGAGATGGCACAATCCTTTATCGCAATCTTCCATTGGCAACGAACATTGATGCCGGTTTCGGTTTGGCGGAAATACCTGCTATTGGCGGAGAACTGGAGAGAACATTTTAGAAAGTCCCGCCCCCTCCAGACAGTGGTCCGATACCCCCGTACGGTGACGCCGCCAACTTGGAAACTGTAAAATAGAATTTTACAGAACATTCTTTTTCTCGACGTTTCCACCGGGGTTATAAATAGTGTGGCGATCACAAGATGGGAGGCTCGAGTAGAGAGAGAGACTCGATGAACAGTCAGTTGTGTTTAAACTTTGCGAGATAGTTGTTAGCTCTCCGATTAGCTCGTAAATACGTAAATAAATCTGTGTTTGTCCGTCGAACCGCTTCTTTTTTTGCAACCTCGAAGTCTTGTGAAAATTATCCGGAACAATATGTAAAACTTTATACCCCCAGCACAGTATAGCACATACAATCAAGAACATGTGTAAAAAAGTTTGAAACAAATGAATGGTTAAATAGTACTTTTAATGATATCTCTATTAGATTATAGTTTTTCACCATGTTAAAGGTATCAACTGAGCTTCAGCTGAATCACAGATATTGTAGTTAAAGAAGAGAGGTAGCCTCACGTGTACAGTGGCGTCAGAGCCACTGTGGGTGCGTGCTCGAGCACCCACGGTAATTTGTGGCACGGGTCCGACCAACCCCCCCAGAATTGATTTACAACTCAAAATTTCCTACACGGAGCTCAAGACGAGCTTTCGCAGTTTCGAAACATTTCCGATGCAAATCTGCAAGTTTTCCGTGTGCGGCTTATACGCCCGAGTTGTGCCCCTGGTGCGGCCCGCGACGCTGCAGCTGCCTTCGGGCAGAGAGAAGTTGGCCATACCTGTTCTAGGTTGTATTCATAATAGGGCTGGGAATCGATTGAAATTTCTAACTGGTTAATCAAAATAAATTTTGATCGATTAATCCACCGAATTTTAATCGAATATATTTTTCGCATGGCCCCCACATCCTGAAGCAGGGCCCCCCCGACCAGACTTTCACAGGGCCCCTTAATGATGAATTTGTAGCGTGAAAAAACAAAAAAATGACTAAAATCCTCCCGGGCCCCAGGGCCGGAGCTTTGTCAGCCCACCCCTTGTGGGGGGCCATGATTTTTCGTAACTATATAATATTAACTGGTTCTATAAAAAGTAATTTTTCTCCATTTCATACACCTATTCGCTAGATGTAAACAAGTATAAGAATAAATTAAGCAATTCAAGATGCCGAAGGTATTCGTCAAATCTTGGAGTTTCTTCTCTTGGATCTTGTCATTTATGTAAATCGGTTATTTTAGTTTAATCACTGATTTCGAAACTACTTCCAATCTTCATACTGTTGCATATGCGTTCCTGGAAACTCATGCTGGATAGTAAAGTAATTCAAAACATCAAACATCGGTTTCGTCAAATATAAATCAAGTTAGTTACAAACGTTTTCTGCAAACTTCAATCGGAGATTGATCGAATCGATTAACTCGTCTAAAATTTTCAACAGCGATTGACAATCGATCGAATAACCGACCCGATTAATCGGACCTACCCCTAATATTCATAGACTTACCCGGTCCAAACACCGTCAGGGTATACTTCTTGCTACTGTCAGCACCGGGGGAAAGATACATTAGGTTTAGTCGAGGTCTGAAGTAAAGTGATCTCGTTTCCCAAATTCACTTCACCGTCGCCATTGTACACAACCTGTTCAAAACAGAATCAATGAAAAACAACTCGATGGAATAAAAACTCCAATAAAATACTGAAAAATCTCCATGCACGTTCAGTCAAAACTCGGTTGTAACATCGAAGATTCGAGGTTGATGTTCTCAACACAGGGCCGTCATTTCAACTTTTTCCGGGGGGGGGGGGGCAAAGCACATGTACTCAATGTATGTATGTATATATATATATATACCATTTTTAGTGTATTTTCAAAAGCCAGGAGGGAGCGCCCCCCCCCCTAAATGACGGGCCTGGTTCTCAAGACCTGTCAAAGATGTGAAACGTAATCTAAATCGGCTGTTATTCAACCGCTGGTCCGCAGATCGGTGCCGGTCCGCTGGACGTTCACCGAATTCATGCAGCCACTACATAATTTTAAATTTAATTAATGAAGTACGGTCTATGTATTGTTTGTATATTTTTTGCCGGTCTGCAAATTATTCCACCTCGTAATGGATTTTTCGCCGGTCTGCAAAAATATTTCTCTCATTTATGCATTATCTCGCCGGTCCACAAATTATCCCGTTGTTTCTTTGATTCTTGTGTTTACGTATCTTTTTTTTCTTTTTGTCGGTCCTCAAATTATTTCTCCTGTTCATTTTATTTTTTTTCCGGACTGCAAATTATTTATTTATCCTTTTATGTATTTTTGTCCTCCATGAAATTATTTCCCCTACTTTTTTGTTTTTGTCTCTTTTTTTACAAGGTCCAATCCTATGTGGAGGCTAAAAACACAAAATTTCTTTTCAAAAAATTCATTGCGACCGACCCTCTAAACCATATATGCTGAACCTATTTGGCCCTCGCGGACCAACTGTGGCCCCTGGGGATATCTGATGTGGCCCACCAAAATGAACTAAGTGGCACATTTACAGATCGCTTAAATGAGCCGTGCCACAATTCCGTAGCATTTAAGCGGCCCATGGCACATTTTCAGATCACTCAAGTGACCCATGACTCATTTACAGATCGCTTGAGCGACCCAGTTCCAGAACACTTGAGCGGTCTGTGGCACATTTAAAGATCCCTTATGTGACATTTCGGAGCGCTTAAGCAGCCCGCACTCAGTTCTACATAACTCAAGTTACCCGCGGGACATTCTCTTATTATTTAAGTGATCCGCGGCATATTTACAGATCATTTGAGTGACGCGTGGCTCACTTCCAGAGCACTTAAAAGGCCCGCTACACATTTCTAGAACACTTGAACGATCAGGGGGACATTTAGAGATCACTAAAGTAGTGCTATAGAGCAGTGTTCTAAACCTTTGGGAAAAGCGACGCGTTATCCGGGTGACGCACTAAAAATGGTTTGACTGTAACAGGATTAAGACAAATACAGAGAAGAGAAAAATACTTTGTCTCTACACCGGCACATTCTGTTTGTACACTTTTATCACCAACTTGTATTGGCCGTCTCAGCAGCAATGGCGACATATCTTGCCTAACTTGATATATGTCGGCAATTACAAGATATCTCGTTTGCATATTGAATGCAGAGCCGCCCCTGTTCAAAACTTAATGACAGAGAGTAGACACTCTGGTTTTTTCCCCTTCCCTTAGGGGTAGTATAGGTATATGCGTACAGTATAAGTAATAGCCGCTGTGGTGGTCGAGTGGTCATAATGACGGACTCGCATCGCGGGAACCCGGGTTCGAGCCATACCGTCACCACAGTGGTGGTCGGCTGAAGTTGGTTTTCTGTGGTTCCCAACTTCGAGGCGCAAATGCGAGCCGATCTCCCCGTTAAAAAGTCTCGCCACAGAGAGCAACAGTCCTACAAACAGTACAAATATTCAGTCACTACACATCACTCACTTCACTTCTGAGATATAGATGGCAGCACTGAAAAATCATACACAACACTAGATACGCACTCAGACTGTTAGGAACACGCACTTACACTTCCGGCACAACTCACTAGGTAGTAAATTACCTATGGCAATAGACCTGAGTTGCGCTCGGTTTGAAAAAAAAAAGTATAAGTAATAGACTCCCCCCCCCCCCTTCCTCGGTTGTTTCTTGTCTTTATTGTCGGAAAAACACTATCACCTGCACAAAATCAGAAAATATGGGGATCAGGGAAATTTTAAAACCCACTTGAAGTTTTAAGCAAACGGAATGGGGGGGGGGGAAATCGAATTCGAACACCATTATTCTCCCCCCCACCCACCCGCCCACGTTTTGAAAATGTGACAAGGGATTCCTCACCCGGCAACCGAAGAGCAAGTTTCAAATTCCAGTTACACTTGGTTAGACTTTTAGAAACTGGTAGACGGAGCATTCGGCGAGCAGGGAGCGGGAAAAAAGTAAAGAAATTTCTAAGGGTGTGAACATAGTGCGTCCGTATTTCTGATTCTGGAAACCCGCGTCATCTCCGATTGGTTTAAAAAAAAACAAATTTCAACTTTTTTTAGCACGGGCACACTATATTCACACCCTTACAATGGCACTATGGACCTACACGCTTCTCGAAATTTACCGACTTATCGAATTTACCACGCTCGTCTTTCAGGCGTCTTCTGGTTGCTTGCGACATTTTGCAGTTTGTATCGAACAAATACATTTTATTACCTCTTTTCCCTTTACCTTTACCTTTTATTACCGGCGCGTCGAACACTCTGTCTATCAGCCCACTTAAGTCAGTCAGATATCAGTCTCCCGCTTGCGATGTGGTGATAAGCAGCCGGGATGGCCGATTAGTGACGTTATGGTCAAGGTGCCGTTACAACCAAATTTTCCTGAAACACCAATCGAAACAGGATTAAACTTAAAACACAATACGTACCTGCAGCTTGGACGTCGGTGCTTTTGGAACCGTATTTGGTGTTATTTTATACTCGATAAATTTTGACTCGACATCATTATCTTGAGTTGAAACGACAACAGCCGAATTGAGAAGGATCAAGCTCGTCATCACCTGACATGAAAGTATTTTTACACGAGGCATGTTCGAATGATGATCTGAAGTCAGCTTCTTGTTTGGCAAAAAAGAAAAAAATACCTGAATCCAAGAATTATCTGGCATTTATATTGGTCCAAGTTTGCTCAAAATAAAGAAGAGGAAATTTCAATGCTATGATCCGCTTTCGGTCGTGAAACTGAAAGTGTTGAAAAAAAAAACCAGATTCGATGTGCGAAGAAATAAGTTTGAAGGTCGTATCTCGGATTCGCACCTGAACATAAGGAAACGGGTCGTTTTTTATCTACTGTATGTACAGGTGGAATATATTCGACGCTTAACCAACCAAAATGCCCTATTTATTCACACAACGCATATTTGAACAACTGGAAGAGAAAAGTGTATATATATATATATATATATATATATATATATTCTGTTTCTACGCAACGGAAATTAATGACGAATATGTAACGGAAGTCGGTTACGATTTTGGGTCAAGTTTTCATTTAAGTCTTGAATATATCGGGACCCATTTGTCCCATTTGACCAAGTTATGTGCATGCACCGAGAGGCTCCCACATCCTGCAACAGGCGCCTCTAGGCTGGAATAGATGGCGAGCCCCCCAAACCAGCTTTTCACGGGATCCTCTGTGGCTAACTTACAGTGTGAAAAGTCAAAAAGTGATAAGAATCGGTCTGGGCCCCTGTCAGCCCTGCCCGGGGGTCATGCAGAGAGGTATGTATATGTATAATATACATATATCACCAGTGCTCCCAATACACAAGGTCGGGGTACCCGTGGGATAGCACATATACTTTCATGGGGAAGGTTAAAAGGTTTCATTTCCCCCCAGGAGCCCTTGATGGATCTCATTGTTTTCTTGCTGCTCTAACATTGAAAAATTTAGATAGCGGAAGCTCAAGATATATCCGATCGGGGGGGGGGGGGGACATAAAATTTGCGAATTCGGTTACGGGTAATTGCGTGGGGGGGGCGGCTGGATTTTATTCGATGGTAAAATGAATACAAATGAACATTTGCCGTGGTCCCCCCTCGGGGGATGCCTGATAAGGTTCCGAGTCAGGGGCCCCGTTTCATTTTGGGGTCCCTGGATGAATCTCATTCTTTTCTGTTGTTTAACATTGTAGAATTAGCAACAGCGGAAGCCCGAGATATAGCCAGTGTGGGGCCAAACTAAAAGTATGCGAATTTGTGTCACGGGTAATTGGTTGGTGGCCCTCGATTTTATTCGTTATAAAATTGATAAAAATGGAAAATTTTCTTGGCCCCTCACAGGGGGGATATCCAACAAGCCTCCAGGTTGGGACCCCGATGGAAAAGTTGACAGGTTCCAATTCGGGGGGCCTCTGGATGTATCTCATCGATTTTTATTTTTTAACATTGTAAAATTCGAGAACTAAAGCAATTAACCCAATTGAGTTCGGTGTCTCGACAAGAGCTACAATGCCAGGTCAATTCGCCTTCCGAATTGACCTGGTCAGTCCCTATTTTAAAGGTTTAATGTTAATTTATATATATCGTAATCTATGGGTCGTATCGCTTTATGCTTTGGTGTCCGTACGTCCATTTTCAGGAAATACATCCCAGTGTTCCGCATTTTATGTTCAGGATAAGCAAGTAGTTTTATTAATTTTATTCTCTTCATGCGGATAAAAGTAGTAATGAGGAAGTAACCACCCACACAAATGAATCACAATTGAAAAGTTCAACATTTCACATCGTTTCAATAATAATACATGTTGTAGCCCTACTCTGAATTTAAAAAAATGAACTATGAAATACGTGTGAAAAGTTTTAAATATTTTTTTGAACCATTCGTTCCAGAAAAATGACGCAGTGACAAAACTATTCATGTGAACATTGGCGTACGCAAAGAGGGGTTTGGGGTTCTGACCCCAACCCCCCCCCCTTGAGCCAAGATTATGAGCCAACCCCCCCCCCCCCCAACTCCTCCAATGGAGCTAACTACTCGTCACATCTTCTTTAATTATAAAGCAAAATATTCCTCAGGCACTGCAAATGCCTGCGAAATACTTATTCATTGCCAATTTCCCATTCTGATTTCGATAAGTAATGCACTGCCATCATAAATACAACAGAATACTCGATGCACCGCAATACATACGTGATACATCACGATAGACAATACAGCACAATAAGTAATGCACCACTATATGAAATGCACCACCATATCAGCAATACAGCAAATTAAGTAGTGATTCACTATATACGGTGTATCAAAGCACCACTATCGGCAATAAAGCACGATACTCAATCCACCACTATATGCAGTGCACTACAATACAGCACAAAACGCAATGTACCCCCATCGGCAATGCAGCAATAAGCAATGCACCACTATATGCAATGCACCAACATCAGCAATACTGCAAAATAAGTAGTGTACCATGATAAGGAATGCACCACAATACACAATACAGCGCAATACGCGATGCATCGCAATAGGCAAAGTACCATAATATGTACCACAGTACACCGTAAGCACTGCATTACAATAAGCAATACAGCACAATATGCAATGCACCACAGTACGAAATGTATCGCATTGAACAAAACACAATAATACGCAATGCACCACAATATGCAATAAGCACTGCGTTGCAATAAGCAATACAGCACGCGATGCATTTTATTTTGGAATGCACCCGTATTTGCAATACGCCGCAATAAGCAATACACCCCAATATGCAATAAGCACTCATTAAAATAAGCTATACAGCACGCGATGCACTACAATACGCAATGCATTACAAACAGTAATGCACTACCATTTGCAATCCACCACAATACGCAAACGCGATGAATCGCATCAAGCAAAGCAGAATAATACGCAGTGAACCTCAATACGCAATACGTACTGCATTATAATAAGCAATACAATACGCGATGCATTACAACGCGTAATGCATAACAATACGCAATACACACTATAATAAGCAATACACCTCATTACGCAATACACACTATAATAAGCAATACATCTCAATACGCAATATACACTATAATAAGCAATACAGCTCAATACGCAATAAAGCATTATGCATCGCAATAAGCACCACAATACGCCATAACCACTGAAACACAATAAGCAAGCGATACACTATAATCAGCAATGCACAACTATTTGCAGTGCACCACAATAAGCAATGCAGCCCAAAACCAAATGCGCCACAATAAGCAATACAGCCCAATACGCAATGCGCCACAATAAGCAATACAGCCCAATACGCAATGCGCCACAATAAGCAATACAGCCCAATACGCAATGCGCCACAATAAGCAATACAGCCCAATACGCAATGCGCCACAATAAGCAATACAGCCCAATACGCAATGCGCCACAATACGCAATAAGCACTGCATTACAATGAGAAATACAGTACGCAATAAGCACTGCATTGCAATGAGAAATACAGTACGCAATACACTATAATGCATAACAATTAGCAACGCACCACAATCAGCAATGCACCACAATTGGCAATACAGCACGTGATGCATCACATAAGCAAAGCAAAACACCATAATAAGCAATGCATTAGAATAAGCAATACATCACGCGATGCAATACGTAATGCACCAAAAATAGCAATGTACCACTGTTTACAGTGCCCCGCAATACAGCATAAAACGTAATGCACTACAATACGCGATGAATCGCAATAAGCGAAGCACCATAATATACGCAAAAAGTTCTCTATTACAGTAAGCAATATATCACGCGATGCACTGCAATGCACCATAATAAGCAATACAGCATAACACGCAATGCTATACCATCGGCGATTCGGTGCAATAAGCAATGCACCATTTTAGGCAATGCAGCGCAATAAGTAGTGCAGCCTTATATTAAGGGCACCACAAGAAACAATGCACCACTATATCAGGGCACCACATTAAGCAATACAGCACAATACTTAATGCACCTCCATCGGCAATACAAGACAGTGCTTATTGCACCACCGTCGGCAATACAGCACAATAAGCAATGCGCCACCACAGGCAATACAGCACAATTTAGTGCACCACCATATTCAAAGCACCGCAATAAGCAATGCACCACTATATTCAGTGCACCATATTAAGCACAATACGCAGTACACCACAATAAGCGAAGCAACACAATGCGTAATTTACCCCAACTGGCAATACAGCACAATAACAAAGGCACCACCACCGTAGACAATATAGCACAATAAGCAATGCACCACAATACACCATAAGCACTGCATTAGAATAAACAATATGGCACGTGATTCACTAAAATACGTAATGCATAACAATGCGCAATTGGCCAATATTTACAGTGCACCACAATAAGCAATGCAGCACAATACCTCATGCACCGCAATACCACGTAATATGCAAACAAAGCACCATAATACGCAATGAGCCACAATAAACCCTAAGCACTGCATTACAATAAGCAATACAGCACGCGATGCACTACAATATGCAATGCACCGCAATCAGTAATGCACCATTTACAGAGTAGTTATTTGTCATGGTTTTTTTTTAATTCAACTACACACAATTTGTTCTTCATTTTCCTCAATTAGTGAATTTTTGTGATTTTAGTAGACTACGTTGTCGCCAGCATTGAGCAAAGTTGGCGACTTTGCTAAATGTTGGGATCATTTTTTTTTGACGATTTTTGGCAGACCGCTGTGGTAGTCGAGTGGTTATAGTGACGGACTCACGATGCGAGGATCCGGGTTCGAACCCCACAGTAGTGGTCGGCTGAAGTTGGTTTTCTGTGGTTCCCAACTTCAAGGCGCGAATGCGAGCCGATCTCCCCGTTGAAAAGTCTCGCCACAGAGAGCAACAGGCCTACAACGTTACAAATATTCAATCATTACACTTCACTCACAATTTGAAGTATAGATGGCAGCACTGAAATATCATACACAACACTAGTTACACACTCAGACTGTTAGGTGCACTCACTTTGTTCCAGACTCTACCACGAAGCTGGGTTGGAAGAGATCTCGGCAACGGGATAAGTCCGGTGGCAGAGACCCTGGCGTTCATTCATTCATTGACGAAGTTTCACGTATTTTACTCGAGTGAATATGGTCAGCCTACCTTTCAAGCAATGATGGTGCGTCAAAATTTCGTCGATATGTTGACTTGCATCTGTTACAGACCAGCAACTGTTTGCAGTGACATCTAACGAGTCTTTATATACTGAGTCATCAATGAGCTGAGAGAAGTGAATTGGGCTGTTACTACATTGAAGGCATTGGTTCAAAGTCGATTTGTTTACTTATATTTGTTACAGACCAGCAACTGCTTGCAGTGACATCTAACGAGTCTTTATATGCTGAGTTATCTATGAGCTGAGGGAAGTGTATTGGGCTTTTACTACATTATAGGCATTGGTTCAAAGTTAATTTGTTTACTTATATTTGTGGCAGACCAGCAACTGTTTGCAGTGACATCTAACGAGTCTTTATATACTGAGTCATCAATGAGCTGAGAGAAGTGAATTGGGCTGTTACTACATTGAAGGCATTGGTTTAAAGTCGATTTGTTTACTTATATTTGTTACAGACCAGCAACTGCTTGCAGTGACATCTAACGAGTCTTTATATGCTGAGTTATCTATGAGCTGAGAGAAGTGTATTAGGCTTTTACTTAGGGTGACCATACGTCCCGTATTTCCCGGGACAGTCCCGGTATTTTCTGTATTTTTGGTCGTCCCGACTTTTTCGCAAAAGTGTCCCGGTTTTTCCCGTATTTTACACCTCGCTTACTTGAATTTTTATTCTTTATTGAAGTCAAAGATTGAAATTATTTTTCATTTAATGAACTATATTATGATAATTACAACTATAAATGAGAATATTTATCTCCCACATTTGTCTCGGTGAACGTCTTTTTCGTGAAATTCATTTTAATCCACTGCAATTTGCAGTAACGTTTCATTTCCCACCATTGTGATTTTACCGTAATTTTAACAATATTTGGCAACTTTGCTCTGTTTTGGCGTCATTTTTGGCGATAATTGGCGATGTCCCGTATTTTCCCGTATTTGGAATCTCAATGTCCCGTATTTCTCTCGAGGAAATATGGTCAGCCTACTTTTACTACGTTTTTTAGGCTGAAAATATCGGATTTGTTTGCTTTTTTTTTGTTTCAGACAACAAACTATTTGTAGTGTGTTAGGTTTTAAAATGCTGAAGAGTGTCATCATTACACAGGGTCGGGAGTGGGGGCGGCATTGCACATTAACCTTCACGGGGAAGTTAAAAGGTTTCGTTTACAGTGGCCCTTGATGGACCTCATTGTTTTCTTACTGCTTTAAAAATGAATAAAAATTCCGATAGCGGAAGCCCAAGATATCCAGTATGGGGCCCCATTAACATCTGCCAATTCGATCCCGAGTAATCGCGTGGGGCGCTGGATTTTATTCGTTGGTAAAATGAATATTAATGAATATTATCCGGGGCCCTCACGGGGGGGGGGATGCCCGATAAGCTAAAGACTCGGGGACCCCGTTTCATTTTGGGGGCCCTGGATGAATCTCATTCTTTTCTGGTCCCTGGGTTTTATTCGTTAGTAAAATGGATACAAATGAAAAATTTTCGTGGCACTCCAGCGGGGGATGTCCGACAAGCTTCGAAGTCGGGGGGCCCCCATGTGTAAATTGACAGGTTTCATTTTTGGGGCCCTGGATTAATCTAATTTTTTTTTGTTGTTTAACATTGTAGAATTTGCAGATTTGCAGTCTGGGACCCCCACGAAAAATCTGCGTATTGGGTCCCCGCTACTGGATGTGGGGGGGCCCCTGGATTTTATTCGTTGTAAAATTAATAAAAATGAAAACTTTTCGTTGCCTCTCACAGGGGGATATCCGACAAGCATCCAAGTCAGGGCCACTTCCCAAGAAAAATTTGACAGTTTCCATTTCGGGGCCCCTGAATGTATCTCCTATATTTGTATTGTTTAACATTGTAAAATTTGTAACATCGGTAACCTGAGATAAAGCCAGTCTGGGGCCTCACTAAAAAATTGCGAATTGAGTCCCGGATAAGTGGTTGGGTCCCTGGATTTTATTCGTTGTTAAAATGAATACAAATAAAACATTTTCGTAGCACTCCCAGCGGGGGACGTCGAACAAGCTTCCAAGTCGGGGCCCCATGTAGAAATTTACAGGTTTCATTTTGGGGGCCCTGGGTTAATCTCATTGTTCTCTATTGTTTAAAATTGTGGAATTTGCAACCACTGAAGCCCGAGATAAATCTAGTCTGGGTCCCCACTAAAAATCTGTATATTGGGTCCCCGCTACTGGGACCCTGGATGTGGGCCCTGAATTTCATTCGTTGCAAAATGAATAAAAATGAAAAATTTTCGTGGCCTCTCACAGGAGCGATGTCCGACAAGCCTCCAGGTCAGTTCCCCATGAAAAAATTGGCAGGTTCCATTTCAGGGGGCCCCTGTATGAATCTCCTACATTTTTATTGTTTAACATTGTAAAATTTGCACCATCGGTAGCCCGAGATAAAGCCAGTCTGCGACCCCACTGAAAATTGGCGAATTGGGTCCCGGGTAATTGGTTGGGTCCCTGGATTTTATTCGTTGGTAAAATGAATACAAATGAAAATTTTTCGTGGCACTCGCAGCGGGGGACGTCGGACAAGATTCCAAATCGGGGGCCTCATGTAGAAATTGACAGGTTTCATTTTCGGGGCCCTGAATTAATCTCATTTTTCTCTGTTATTTAAAATTGTGGAATTTGCAACCACTGATGCTCGAGATAAATGCAGTATGGGTCCCCACTAAAAATCTGCGTATTGGGTCTCCACTACTGGATGTGGGGCCCTGGATTTTATTCGTTGTAAAATTAATGAAAATGAAAAATTTCCGTGGCCCCTCACAGGAGGGATGTCCAACATGCCTCCAGGTCAGGGCCCCATGAAAAAGTTGACAGGTTCCATTTCGGGGGCCCCTGGATGTATCTGATACATTTTTATGGTTTAACATTGTAAAGTTTGCAACATCGGTAGCCCGAGATTAATCCAGTCTATGATCATACTAAAATTCAGCGAATTGGGGTCTGGGGACCCTCATGGAGAAGGTTTCTGGGGGTACTTGATGAATCACGTTTGTTTTTTGTTGCTTTATTATTGTAAAATCCACTTCTTCTCAGTAAGCTGGTGCTTTCACATGTCCCTTTCCATAGCACTCTGATAAAGTGGGATGAAATAAACAAGATATGTTGTGAAGAAGGAATGGGAGTTGTCCGCCGAAGGTGGCAGGGGGGCAGAGCCCCCCCCCTCCTAGTTCTATAACATAAAATCCCAAACTCAAAAAGGGCCTGTTTCTATCCAACGGAAATCGGTTACGTTTTTTGGTGAAGTTTTCATTTAACTATCGGGAACCGTTTGACCCATCAGTAACTTTCATGAAAATTACTAAAATTGCGAATTTACTAATTTTCATAAATTTGAAAGCTTTTTATTTATTAATCACAACGATCTTGATGCTTTTAGTAATTTTCACGAATTTTAATGAGTAATTAGTTAATTAATTATGATCTTAATTAGCATCAGGATCATTGCGATTGATAAATTAAAAGCTTTCAAATTTAAGAAAATTAGAAAATTCGCATTTTTACTAATTTTTATGAAAGTTACTACATGTTAGCTTTTACCAAAGGGCTTGGTAAAAGCTCGAAATGCATACGTTTTCAATCGTATTTCGGGCTTTTACCAACTCGACTTGGTAATACCTAGGATTTACCACTCTTCGGGCTTTTACCGTAACACATACACGGAGAGACGTTGTGGCGAAGTTTCGCCAACGCTTGACGTTAAAAGTGACTCCACAGATTAGGCGCGCCAAGCGACCGAAAAAAGATAACGATCGGGGAACTCCCCAACGAATCGGTACATGCGGGAATGTGCATGCACGTGTATGAAACCTGACGTGAAGTTTTTTGTTTCCCTGTAATGCTTGTTATGTGTAGTGCTGCCATCTGCCACCAGTTTTTCTAACTATGAGTGAAGTGTTATGATTGAATGATTTATCGTTGTAGGACTGTTGCTCTCTGTGGCGAGACTTTTTAACGGGGAGATCGGCTCGCATTTGCGCCTTGAAGTTGGGAACCACAGAAAACCAACTTCAGCCTACCACCACTGTGGGGTTCGAACCCGGATCCTCGCAGCGCGAGTCCGTCACTATAACCACTCAACCACCACAGCGGTTTTTAAATTTAAAAAAAACATTATGTGTATGGTGAATATACTTATACTGTGAAAAATTAAAAATTGGTAAGAATCCTTCCGGCCCCCTGGCAGTCCTGCCCTTTTGGGGGCCATGCCGCGATGTACTTATATGTATAATATACATATATCACCAGTGATCGAAGCACACAAGCTCGGGGTCACGCCGGGGAGTGGTATTGCACATATACTTTCACGGGGAGAGTATAAGGTTTCATTTCCAATAGCCTTTGATGGATCTCAATGTTTTCTTGCTGCTATATCCAGTAGGCGCCCCCATAAAAATCTGCGAATTGGGTTCCGGCTCCTTGATTGGGCGGACCTAGGTTTTATTCATTGGTAAAATGACTACAAATAAAAAATTTTCGTGGCCCTCACAGGGGGATGTCCAAGAAGTCTTCCGGTCAGGGTCCCCCATGGAAAAGTTGACGGGTTTCATTTCGGCGGGCCATGGATGAATCTCAATGATTTTTGTTGTTTAACACTATAAAATTTGCAACAGCGGAAGCCCGAGATAAATCTAGTTTGGGGCCCTCCACTAAAAATCTGCGGATTGGGAACCGGGAAATTGGATGGGGGGCCCTGTATTTTGTTCGTAGTTAAAATGAATACAAATGAAAATTTTTCGTGGCCCTCACAGAAGGGATGTCCGACAAGCTTCCAGATGTTATCAAAAAGGATTTTTCTCTGTATATCTAATAATATCCACACAAAAAAGAAGTAAACGAAAAACTAAGATCGTTTACAGCAGTGGTTCTCAACCGGTGCTCCGCGGGGGTGAACTCCCAAGGGGCTCCGCGGCAGCTCGAGAAAAGTACAAAAAAACAGTAAATTCGGAAAAAAATAATTATAAGTATTTTTGAAAAAATTAAATCAGTAACTCTTTGATGAATGAATGAAAAATGGGTCTAATGGGGCTCCTCCACAGAAATTATATACTAGAAAGGGCTCCGCGGGTCAAAAAAGGTTGTGAACCGCTGGTTTAGAGCAGTGGTTCTCAACCTTTTTTTGTCCATGGCCCCCTTTCACCCATTTCTCATTCCTGTGGCCCCCCTTGCGAACATGAATAATTTTATAATCCCCCTTCCTTCTCCCCCCCCCCCTCCCCCGTTTTCCCATTAGAAGATAGTTATTCAAAAATTGTCTGAAGTATAAATATGTTTGAATTTAATTTGATGAATTTTTAATTTATGAAAATAATGAAAAAGCAAAACAAATATAATAGAATACAGTAAAAAATAGAATAAATTATTTTCGATCAATGTAAATTCTACGCTTGAAGACGGCACAATGTCATCAAGTTACTGTACTGGATGAAATTTGCATTATTTCCAAATTAGTTCTTTTGTGTGTAAATGGTTATGGTTTCATTGAGAAATGTCAGTTGTAGCTTCGAAAATACGCATTCTTATAATGATAAAAATCGCAAAAAGTGGTAGCAAGCGGTTTTATTAATTTTATTCTCTTCGTGCGGATAAAAGTAGTATATAATGAGGGAGTAACCACACAGAAATGAATCACAATTGAAATGTTCAACCTTTCACATCGTTTCAACAATAATACATGTACTAAGGATGTATTATAGGTTATGTTGTAGCCCTTCTATGAATTTAAAAAAAATGAACTATGTATAAAATACGTGTGAAAAGTTTTAAATATTTTTTTGAACCATTCGTTCCAGAAAAATGACGCAGTGACAAAACTATTCATGCGAACATTGGCGTACGCAGAAGGGGGTTTTGGGGGTTCTGACCCCCCGCCCCTTGAGCCAAGATTATAGAGTTACTTGGGGGTGAAGCCCCCCCCCTGACGCCTACGCGGTCCAACCCCCCCCCCCCCAACTCCTCCAATGGAGCTAACTACTCGTCACATCTTCTTTAATTATAAAGCAAAATATTCCTCACTCACTGCAAATGCCTGCGAAATAGTTATTCATTGCCAGTTTCCCATTCTGATTTCGATAAGCAAGCACTGCCATCATAAATACAACAGAATACTCGATGCACCGCAATACATACGTGAGATACTATATATAGAATTCGAAAAACGGAGGAAATTCGGAAAAGAACAGCGCTAAATGCGGGTGAAACGGTTTTTCCTCATTTAACGCTGTTCTTTCCCAAATTTCCCGCTGAGCAATTTCTAAATTTTAATTCTACCTCTAGGCAATACAGCACAATAAGTAATGCACCACTATATGAAATGCACCACCATATCAGCAGTACAGCAAATTAAGTAGTGATTCAGAAGGCTATTTGAAGTTTATCCAAGAGTCCAGTTTTTTTTCGAACGTCCCGTATTCCTCTATATCTCGTAACCTATGGGTCGTATCAGGGCCGTCTATATTCTACCGGGCCTGCTTGTGCGTTTCGATGACGTCATACGAAGAGGCCGATGGTCGGAGCATCACTGAATTTGTATGCTTTGATTCCACTTTTCTGCAATCTATATATATAAAATTGATTTTCTGTGTGTCTGTGTGTGTATGTTCTCTATACAAATCTACAATTTTAGATCGATCTTCGCCAAACTTTACATATATAAAATGGGATCCGACTTGAATGATAGGCTACTTTAAAATTTCATCAGAGCAGGGCAAATGCCCCAAATGGGCGAAAAACTGTCGGGCAACAATGGTTTTTGGGCCTCAACAATCACTTTCCGAACGTTTACTTTGGTTACCGTGGTTCCCTAGGGCCGTGGTTCTCAACCTTTTGTTGTCTATGGCACCCTTTCAACCATTTCTCATTCCTGGCCCCCCCCCCCTTTTGCAAACATGACTAATTTTCTACTCCCCCCCCCTCCTTCCCCCCGTTTTCCCATTTAGAAGATAGTTATTCAAAAATTGTCTGAAATGTAAATACGTATGTTTGAATTTAATTTGATTAATTTTTAATTTATGAAAATAACGAACATTATATACATTATTTTCTCTGCTCTTTTTTTGTGTGTAAAAGATTATGGTTTCATTGAGAAATTTCAGTTGTAGCTTCAAAAATACGCATTCCTATAATGATAAAAATCACAAAAAGTGGTAGAAAGCAGTTTTGTTAATTTTATTCTCGAAAAGTTTAACCTTTCACATCGTTTTCAACAATAATACATATATCAAGGATATAGGTTCGTGTTGTAGCCCTACTATGAATTTAAAAAAATGAATTAAAATACGTGCGCAATATTTTTTTGAATATTTGTTTGAACCATTCATTCCAGAGAAACCGTGTGAACATAATAATGATGTGTGAACATAGTAACCGTGTGAACATAGTAACCGTGTGAACATAATAATGATGTGTGAACATAATAATGATGTGTGAACATAATAATGATGTGTGAACATAATAATGATGTGTGAACATAGTAACCGTGTGAACATGGTAATGATCTGTTCGAGTGAACATAATAATGATTCATCATCAGGATTTCAAGCCCATCGGAAAATATAAACAATCAGATTTTCAAATAAGAAAATTATCAGTTTGTTGACTTCAGTTTCGATACGGTCAAAATCTGATATTTCGTTGGATGTGACAAGCTACTTTCAAGTGGCGTTTTGGTTCATAATGTGGCCGCTGTCTCGCAGGCGGACGAAGCAACGTGCGAGTTGGCTTAAACACAGGGCAATATTTCACATAACAGTCCGTACTATATTTTTTTTTCTCCCCCCCCCCCAGTGATCCCTCTTCTCCCCCCCCCCCCCAGGATTTGTTAGGTTACTTCGAACGGAAAAGTTATGCATGCAAATTTTAGCTTGGAGATAAGCTTAGTTCTCCGTCTCAGAAATTAGCGTTGATCGGCTGAGGTTGGTTTCTGTGGTTTCCAACTTCGAGGCGCAAATGCGAGCCGATTTTATAAAATCTCTCTTCATAGAGTACTGGTTCCCCCCCCCCCACCCCCCGTCCTCAAACAACTGTCTTCGGTGATGAGTTTGAAATCTTTTTCTCATATCGCAGATAGCCGTTTGGTTGGACTTTTTCCGACACCTTTCGCATAAGGAGTCTTATGCAAACGCGCGCTGTGTTTGATTTCTTTTGTTGATAACTGATGATAACATGTTGATAACATGATCATAAAAAGCCACTTGATTAATTGATCATTGATCCATTGCTCATTTCCTGTATTTTCAAAAGTGATTAAAAAAGCTACATAGCTCCATGTTATTTTCCCATAAGTCAAATCTCCTTAAAACTTTTGACTTCCGTCTAAACCCGTATTTTATTTCCTGGAAATATGGCAAGTAATGTCATATATAGGCTGACCACATTTCCTCGAGAGAAATACGGGAAATTTGAATTCCAAATACGGGACATCGCCATGAACAACGCCAAAAATGTACAAAGTTGCCAAATATTGCTGAAATTACGGAAAAATCTCAGTGGCCGGAAACGAAGCGTTACTGCAAATTGCAGTGTATTAAAATGAATTCTACATATTAAAACGTTCAACAAGACAAATGTAGGAGATTAATGTTCTTATTTATAGTTGTAATTATCATAATACAATTTATGAGATGGAAAAAAATTTCAATCTTTGACTTCAATAAAGAATAAAAATCCAAAAAGGCGTCATGGAAAAAACGGGAAAAACCGGGACACTTTTGCCAAAAAGTCTGGATGGCCAGAAAAATAAAAAAAACCGGGACTGTCCCGGGAAATACGGTACCTATAGTCCGTTTCAGGTTAACTTTGCAGTGAAGGGGAAGCTACGAGGGAACCGCATCACTCGTTGCTATGGGAACGAAAGCCTCTTAACCAATTTATCGATGCGCAGCCTCGGTAAGGTATGGCCGATTCTCGCCAATCTCACTGAGAAAAATATTTTTACGTGTAACGTAATTGCACAGTTAAATTAGTAATAATTATAGAATTAAAAAAAAAGAAACCAGTGCCGATACTTTCAGAAATTAAAGTGAAGTTTTTGAAATCATTTGTTTTGTTTTTTGATTAGAAAATGTTTTAAAATTTAGAAAAAATAATTATCTTCTATCAGCGTGTCACTTACTCTTCATTGATGTGCCGTAAGTAACATTAAAAATTTCAAAAAAAGTCATATTTTTCTGCAATATTTCCCTTCCCTCAGCTGAAATTTATTCACAAAAAAAAATCTAAACAATATTATGAAAGCAACGTGTAATTTTAAAATACTGCATATTAACCATGGCTCTCATAAACTTGGGGATTTTTAATTTTTTCTTCAATTTATATGGAAAAAATTAATGTTAAATAAATTAAGAAGAAGCAGATTAACTCTGTTTTCACATGTAAATGCAGGAATAGCACCAAATAATAATAATGATACGGAAAAGTTTAGAATTTTTTTACTCACTTTTCTTGCCGAAATTTCCATCACTCGACCTCCCCCTTTCCCCGAACGGTATACGTCGATGCCACTTGTTTTCCCGACAGCTTTAGTCTTTTGTTACGGTTGATGTGCTGCTCATGGTTATTACGGATTATTCTTATGGAGTTTTGTTTACAACGAATATTCAAAAACCAAAAATATAGTATTCAGGAATGGAAGAGCAGAGAACTTTAGCGTATCTATCTTTGGTGAAAATAAAGATACAACTTTCACATAAAAGATGAAAGCCCAAACCGTTGTGGAACCCCCTCTCTCACTTATTTTATCTGAAGAGACACTAAAGGCAAGGGGCATCTGGAGAAACAGGAGGGTGGAAGATGGCGTCCTTTCGCGTGAGTGGAAGTCGCGACTCGTGTCAACACTCTCCGTGATCGGAAACTAAAACTATCCCATAAACATTGGAAAAAATAAATAATTAAAAAAAGGAGGATCTATAACCAAAACTTCTGCACCCATAGAGGGCCTCTCACAAGTCACAATAGTATCGGCACTCTCCTGGAAGAGAAACACTTCTTGTAATCTATGAGTGAGTATCTGAACTCACTGAAGCCTATTATTAGGAGAAAATAAAACTGATTGAATATTCGTTTTTATGTAAGCCTACAACTGCATGTAAAACTGAATGAAAAATTGTATCGTTATGGAAAATTCAACCAAATAACGAAAAAAAAAAATGTATATATACAGTATATAATAGTGTAACGAAAAAAAACACGACAGTGATTTTGGCGGGGAAAATTTCTAGGATATCGCGCCAGTGTGTCGTTGCCGTTGCTATGGATTTTTAATAATGGTAACCAATATTTTTTATAATTTAAAAATTTTAAACAAGTGAACATCGGTTCAAAATGACTTTTTTTCAGTATTTTTTTCAAAATCATAGAAAAAATTGAAATATTATGTATAAAGGTTCATCTTAAACCTCCGATATATGAGAACTATATTTTGCGGCGAAGGAATACACTCTCTACCTTTCTCTTCACTGCAAAGTTAACCTGAAACAGACTATAGTCATATATTAATATCACACCACTCTTAATTTTTTGAGATAAAATATGGTCAAATAAAGTCAGTCATAAACTAATAACGAAAAAACTTTTTTGTCAATATCAAAAATACGGGACATATGGTCATGCTCCATCTAGATACTGAGGTTTGTTTCTGGGTTCTTCCCTTCGTCTCGTAAAACTTCAAAAGCATTCTTGTGTCATGGGCAAAGATACAGCTAAAGATCACGGGAGTAGAGATGGGCAAAACGGTTCTTTTCCGTGAGCGGCTCTGAACTGCTCGCTCACCAAAGTGAACCGCCGCTCTTTCACGGCTCTTCCGTTCTTTTGAAGAGTTGATTAAAAGTTCTATCAGCGAAGATTTTTGTAAACTCGTGGTTTACTCCTTCCCCATCCAAAAAAAAAAAAAACAAATCAAGATTTTCTTTCCAAATTACAGCACTGCGTTTATGATTTAGTTGATGGACACATGTTACGTTTTCAAATTAAAAAACCAGAGAAATATGCAAAAATAAAGCTTTTCATTCGACAAATAATAATAATAAACTTCTTCCCCTTATAGAAGATGGATCTCAAACCAGACACGTAAGAAGATGGCGAGGTTAAAAAATACAATACTGTATTTGGGAATGAACACCCAAGTATTTTCGTGCGCTCATTTACGAACAAAACGATAAATTCTTTTTTTATAGTGGTTTGTCACTTTCCCAATCCTCCCAGTAATTGAAGAAAACCCGGGCAGTTACGCTCCTTCCTATTCTTTTTTCCCACATGAGTTGGGCATAAGGGTCGAATTTCCTTGACTCGAGCCTGGGACCTTGAAGACAGTCCTTGAGAAGACCTCGCCTTCTTTTCGGCATCCTTGTATTCTTTACTGTACGGCGAATATCGACATTTTCAATAATTCGCCGTATGGAATAGCTTGCAATTTGTGCACTGCGGTCTGTCCACGCCACGCACGTTGGGACACAGTCTCGACGGATGCGGTAAAATGCACTTTACGCATTTTTTTGCCGCTCTACATCCCGAACTATGATGGCCCGCAGACTCTGGAGTTTGGGGGAGATCCATCTTCCAGACGGGAAGCTTCCTTTCATCTCGGCGTCGACGAAGTTGCTGAACCTTTTGCACCTGGAAATCAAGTTCCTGCAAAGAGAGGGAAATATCCTCGTTTGAGGAATCAACTTCCAGACCTTTTATCACATAGGAGTCTGGTTTTCCGCAATCTAGCAGAAATTCAATGTCATTTGCCTCACAGAACTTATTGTTATAAGGCGATGGTCGTTTGCACTTTCTAGAGATACTGTCACTCTTCCGTTGACAGTTTTGGCTTTGAATCCTGAAGTGCAAATACTGTCCAGATCTTTTGAGATTTTTCTCCAGTTGCCTTGGCTAGATATATGTATGGGGGGGGGGGGAACTTCCTTTTTGATTCAGTGTGGTTGACAATCATGGTTACTAGAAGTGCGACATCTTCCTCTCACGGCGCCACAACTTGATTGGACATTTCAGGAGGGTCCAGCGGCTATAGGGGAATTGTCAGATTACCTTCACTAGTGTCAATTTTTCCTAGCGATGGAAACGGGACTGGAGGGAAGATCGGAGCCACCGATTTTGCAGCAGGTTCGGATTTCTTTCTCGGCTTCTTCTTCCTCGCAACATCACAGGAGTCATCATGACAGACTGAGGTCAACGTATAAAAGTTCTCAAATACCTGATTAGAGAGTCTCCTTTCGTCGCCTGGATCGTCCATCGTCTCTATGAGTTTTGCGATTCTGAAGGTTCTCCGAAAGAGAAGGTCATCCTTGCAGGTTCTCTTGGTCTTGGGAATGACTTCAGCGTCAGCAGAAAGGGACGTCACAAGCGTCTTTACTTGTTCTGCTATGAAGGCTTGGGGGAATTCCCTTTTCGTCATCTTCATGGTCTGCAAATTTCTTGTACGTTCTTGACAATACAAGCCACGACTTTTTGTGCGTGGGAATTAACGTTTTATGTAAGTAGCAACAATTAAGAATTTTGCTAGCCATAACTACGCATCAAAATATTACAGGAAATTACCTTCCTTGCCAGTTGTTAAACTCAGTTCAGGAACTTGCAGACAAAGTCTTCCCAAACATTCAACAAAATTACCGAAATCATGAGTGGCTTTGTGACGAGAGCGATTCTGGCACCGAAAAATGACAGTGTGAACAAGATCAACGAAAAAATCCTAAAAATTATTCCGGGAGACTCTACATCTTACAAATCAGTTGACACTGGCACAGACTCAGCGCAGACAGTTCTGTATCCTGCAGAATTTCTGAACTCTTTGGATATTCCGGGTGTGCCACCACACAACTTGACCCTCAAAATCGGAGCACCTGTAATGCTTTTAAGAAATTTGGAGACACCGAGACTCTGCAATGGCACCAGACTCTGCGTGAAGAAATTGCACAATTGCATCATTGAAGCAACGATTCTAACTTGGATGTGGCAAAGGAGAAGACGTCTTCATTCCACGTATCCCAATTATCACTGAAGAAATGCCATTCACTTTCAAGCGATTACAGCTCCCGATTCGTTTAGCTTTTGCCATGACAATCGACAAAGCTCAAGGCCAGTCGTTAGCAGTGGTAGGTATCAACCTACTTGAGCCCTGTTTTTCACACGGACACCTTTTCGTCGCCTGTTCGCGTGTTGGTAATCCTAAAAATTTGTGTACATCTACACAAAATATTGTGTATCCACAAGCGATTTTAATTGAAATATTTAAAAATAAAAGTACTTTTTTCTTACTTGATGCAAAATTTTTTTTGATTAAGAATTAATAAGCTATATATACGTATATAAATTTTTTACGGGGCGGACAACGTCGCCGGGTATCAGCTAGTTAAATTTATAAAGTGAAAAAAACCAAAAAATGATGAAAACCATATCAGGCCCCGTGCTGCAGCTCTGTCAGTCCCACTCTTGTGAGAGGTCATGCCCGAGGGGGGGGGGGGCTGTCTCATGTTCAGAAGGGATCCCACCCCTCATGATATTTTATATAGTATAATAAATTATGAAAATAAGTAGGAAATATGTAGGCTGTTTATTTCCGGCTAAGTATGGGACTACCATAGCATCACTTTGCCTAGGGGGCCCTATGATGTTTAGACGGTCCTGAACTCGGATTAGCGGGGAGCTCAATAAATTCTAGGCCAGTGGTCTGTAGGCCAATCTTATTTGCAAAATTTTCGTTCAACATAAATGCACTGAAATAATCAGTTCAATACGTATAAAGGATCTTGCTTCTAGAGAAAGGTCGAAGACTCTAGTAAAAATAGGGGAGCCACGGGAAAAAAATATGCTTTAAAGGGGGGCCACGGGCAAAAAAAGGTTAAGAAACCCTGGTGTAGACCAGTTTCCCAAACTTTTTTTGTTCCATCGCCCCTTCTTCAAAATTTTTTTCATTCCCATCGCCCCCCAACTCAAGTCAACGCATAGGATCCTATACTAAATTCAACGCTTCTACCGCCCCCCATGGACTTTTGCATCGCCCCCAGGGGGGCGATATTGCCTACTTTGGGAAACACTGGTGTAGACTATCAGGAAAAAAAAGGCTTCGGGAGTGCGGGTTGGGTTCCCAGGGGGATTACGTTAATAAAATTGGGAGGTAACAAGGTCCCCCCCCCCCCAGTCCACAAATTAAACTGGATGTATTGGCGGAAAGGAATAGGTGGAGTTGCCAGATTGGCGGTTTTCCCGCCAAATTAGGCTGGCTTGAAAACGGTTCGGCGGGAAATTTTTGGCTTTGGCGGGTGGCGGTTTTTCCAAAATTGTGTTCGTGGCGAATTTCTCCCTATTTTTCTTTGCTTGCGAACAAAGAAGTTTTTATTTTTCACTTCAGTCCCCACCTCATGTTGCATTTTCTTCCTGACAAGGCAGGCAGAAGGGGTGGGAGGGGGGGGGCGTCCCACTCAACTATGGAAAGCCAGAACTTTCAACCATAATGCCTTTGCCACCCAATAATTGAAGGGACCGTAAAACAAAAACTTGGGAAACTGTCCTAGGCTCTAGATCAGTGGTTTTCAACCTTTATGATACCGCGGCCAATCGGTTATAATATATCCAATGTAGTATAAGGGTAGTAGTATACCCAACACTATAAGGGAAATGGATGACTTCAGTGACGTCACGAGCTTCGCGCGGAGGCCTTCTGCTATAGGTGTTGCTCCGGCCCGACGGTTGGGAAACAGAGTATCTAGACCAGCGGTTCTCAACATTTTTTACTCGCGGAGCCCTTTTTAGTAAAAAAATTCTATGGCGGAGGAGCCCCGTAGGCCCATTTCTTGATTATTTATCGAAGTTACTGATTTATTTTTACTGTTTAAAAATATTTATAATTATTATTTTTTAATTTTACCGTTATTTTTATTTTTCTCAAGCGGCCGCGGAGCACCTGTTGAGAACCGCTGATCTAGACCACAGAAGCCTGTGGAAGAAACCGTAGCCTCCACAAGCGTGGAGCTGGCAGGGCTCAAGCCCGGGAACCAGTTCTGTCTTAACGCATGAGCCCACCCGGGCCTCAGAAAAACGAGAGGTAGTTGTATTTTTCGGGGATTTTCCATGTAGGGAATCAGAAAAATCACTTGGCTCTCGGGGCCCATGATGCTCTTAAAACGGCCCTGCCAGGAACCCAGAAGAGTTCTTAAAATTTTTGTTTACTAGACCGTGAAAAATCTGGTCTGGGACCCATACCTAATTTTTAAAATCATTGTACCAAATTTCGTAGGCACAATTTGAGGCAGTACCGTCTTGACGCATGGGTCAACTCGGGCACGTCGCGGAGGACTTGAATGAAGAGCGGCGGGGGATAATAAATGAGATATGGTTAAGATTTGCGAGATTAAGCATGTGAATTGGTAAGTAGGCATTTGCAGTCTGGATGGAGGGCTGAGTAGAATCAATTTGTCCGGGGGGGGGGGCCCATGATGCTTTTAAGAAGGCCTAGACTCCAGGCCATCTCTGGGCCGTTTTTCCAGGAGAGAGAATGTGTAGCCCTTACTTTCGCAAATTTTCAAAATTAATTTATTCGGTTACAAAAAACCATATTTTTTACTAAAAAGTGAAAAGTGTTGGGGGGGGGGGGGGGGGTTAGTGACTATAACAAAAGAAAAGAGAGCTATAATCTACACCCCTTTGCAGGCTAGAATATCGTCAAACTGTAGGTCACTCGTTGCTTCATAGATGGCAGCACAAGTTCAAATATTTTGGACTATTTTTTGTCTACTTTTGAAGAGGATTTTGGCTGGAAATTCTTTTTTTTTTTTTTAAGGACCTAGCAACTCTGCTCTACTTATCCAGTGGTTATTCGTACAGCTTCAGGCACCTACGATGGGTGTTTTTGGAGCCCACACCTGCTTTTTTTCTTACGATTCTGTTCCACGCAGGCAGTGGCGCAACTAGGGGGAAGCAGGCGGGTCTGGTGCCCTGGGCGCTGAACCAGGAGGTGCGCCGAATTCATTCCTTACCTGCTTTCTCTTCATGCAAGGGGCGCCAAAATTCCGGCTTGCCCAGGGTGCCAAAGCATCTAGTTGCGGCCCTGCACGCAGGTGTCCTTCCTTTACCTCAGGGTAAAAGTATTTTGCAATAAATGAAATTCTGCATTGATGGGGTGATGCAGACACACTTTTCAATCGAATGACTGAATGCCTGCAAAGATTTTTTAAGGAAAATTTGTTTCCTTGTTTATGACTGATACCGGCAGACACTGGCGTACGCGAAACGGAAGGGTTCCCCCCCCCCCCGAGCCAAGATTATAGTGTTATTTTGCAGGAAAAAAACGTAAACCCCCCCCCCCCTGACGGAAAAAAATCTGAACCCCCTCGAGAAAATTCAGCGTACGCCTATGCCAGCAGATATGGGATAATTTGCTTACAAGGTCTTGACAGTGGTGAGTTGTGCGTGCATTTATTTCCTTAAGACGCGTATACAATAGCGCGTGGATCATGCAATGACGAAAGCATTCACAATTAGTTGTTCAGTAATTTGTACTGAACTGTAACTGTAATTGTAATTTGTACTGTAATTTGTAACTGCTTGTGTTGCGAACGATTCTTGAGCTGTTTTCACTGGATCCACCTGCAATCGGTTTTTTCAACGAAAACAAAGAAAAGAAAGGAGTACAAAGGAAAAGTTTGTGTACCCACGAGCGGATTAGAACCGCTGCAGGGGGGGGGGGGGGGGGTCGTGCGTTGCAAGATCGGCGCGCTAGTGTATACGCGCCTTTAGACCAGCGGTTCTCAATCGGCGCTCCGCGGAGAGGAGTCCTTGGGGCTCCATGTGTACTTCGTGAAGGGCTCCGCAGTCACTCGAAGAAAACAAAATAAATCAGTAAATTTGATGAATAAAAGAGACGAATCTACGGAGCTCCGCCATAGAAATTATGTACTAAAAAGGGCTGCGCGCGTGGCCCCCCCCCCACATCCTGTAGCGGGGCCCCTAGGCTGAGATCTTTTGCGGGCCCCTCGGCCATACTTTTAACGGCCCCTTCTGTAGTTAATTTATAGCGTAAAAAAGCAAAAAAAAAAAAAAAAATGATGAGAACCGTCCCGGGTCCCAGGGCTAGAGCCCTGTTAGGCGCCCCCCCCCCATGTAGGGGCCATGGCTGCGCGAGTAGATAATAGTTCCACTTATACAATATCAAGTATTTGCCAACCAAGGGTCCCTCGTGCATGGCTCTTCCAGTATGTGGAGGCCGTGACATTGTAAGGGCGCAAAAGATGCCAGGACATGGTATCTTTTGCGGGGGGGGGGGGGCCCACAACCTGACATTCACGGGCCCCTTTATAATGCATTTATAGCCGCTGTGGTGGTCGAATGGTCATAGTGACGGACTCGCATCGCGGAGACCGGTTTCGAGCGCCACCGTCACCACAGTGGTGGCCGGCTGAAGTTGGTTTTCTGTGGTTCCCAACTTCAAGGCGCAAAAGCGAGCTGATCTCCCCGTTAAAAAGTCTCGCCACAGAGAGCGACAGTCCTACAAACAGTACAGATATTCAGTCGTTACACTTCACTCACTTCACTTCTGAGATATAGATGGCAGCACTAAAAAATCATACACAACACTAGATACGCACTCAGACTGTTAGGTACAATACTTACACTTCCAGCACAAATTGCCCATGGCGATAGACCTGAGTTGTGCTCGGCTTGAAAAAAAAATTCATTTATAGCGTGAAAAACAAAGAATGACGAGAATCGTCTCGGGCCTAGGGCTAGAGCCCTGTCAGTCTCACCCTTGTGGGCACCCTAAGAACCGCAACGTGCACTTTTTAGAACCACTGATATCTAAATTTGTTTATGTAAAGAAAAACTATATTGGGCAGGAGCAGCTCGCTTACAGTCCGCCCCCCCCCCACAGTTACGGCCCTGTGCAAAGTACGAAATGAAATATTTTACTGCGGTATAAATTTTCATGATGATAAATTAATGATGTATTCGGTGCCCAAGAGCTAGTTACTGTCCTGAAGTTGGTGCATCTGACTGCGTGAAGATTGCTAGAACAGCCAAACCCATCTTTTTCGTTGCACCCTTAGGACAAATTTTCAAACTTTTCTCTAGTTATTTTTTCCCCTTAACCCTGATGTGGTGCCTCTTCTGTGGCTCCATGGGCCACACCTCATTTCAGCTGCCATTGACTATCGCGTACTGAAAAAAAAGAAAATTCATTTTAATTGTTGTTCCCCCTCCCTCATAGGATTGTAGAAAAAATTTATAACCAGTGCTCTCTGGCGTGACTAAATACTAATTCAATTGGTTACGATTAGTGCCACAATAAATATGGTTGGTACTTGCCAAATTATTTGAAATTTAATTTACTCTCACGATGGCTCGACAGTCTGCTTAAAGACCCTATTTTTAGTGTTGACCTCTTCAGTCAACACTTTCAGGTTTTAATTATTGTATGTTATTCCGAAAGTATCCAGCTACCTTAATTACCATACCCTATCATAATTACATGCGAGTAAGGGGCCATTCAAGTATTACGTAAGCAGATTTTCAGCCATTTTTGACCCCCTCCCCCTTGTCAGCAAAACACTGACCCCCCCCCCCCCCCGTCAGCAAAATTTCGTCAGCAGCTTAGATTATTTCATATCTTCCAAAAGGGGTGGTTGATGACGCAAGCAACCTTCAAACACCCCTCCCCCCCCCGTCATCAAAAGTCAGCAAATCCGAACTCCCTTCTCCCTCCCCCCCCCCCCCGATGCTGACGTAATACTTGAATGACCCCTAAGCATGCATTGAAAGCATTTCGTATAAATTCAAAGATTTACGTAGCAAAATATTTTCATAGATTAGGCTCGTAGCAAAAATAATTATAAAGAAAAACCATGACTTGTTTATATAAGAATCCAATAATGAATTATTAGAAATTATTACTAAAGTATATTATCACGGGAAATAAAAAATAAAAAATTAATTTATTAAGTAATGGAGCCGAAGAGTAGTAAATAGATGATGAGATATATAATATTGTAGCAGAGCATATAAACTGGGATGTCTCGCACCGGCACTGCTATAAGGAACAGGGCCGTCTTAAGAGCATCATGGGGGTCCCCTGGCCAAATGATTTTTCTGAGGCCCTACCAGGCAAATTTTCGAAAATCTCAACCAGATCCCCTTTTTTTCTTGAGGCCCCCGGGTCGTGCCCGGGTGGGCCCATGCCTTAAGACGGCACTGATAAGGAAAATTATTAAATCAGGAGTAAAGAAAAATATAATGGCAGAAAAGTTTAGAAAAAGAGGGAATGTGTTTCCGTGTCTGTAAAAGCACTCGAACTATAGCGCATTAATGACTCTCGGAGAAAACTAATTTTTTTATGCATTTTATCTAGCTAGGAACACAGTTGCGCATCACTTCACTGAAGCGGCTTATACTCCATAGTGACGCGTAACCAATGTCGTCTCGCATGGTGAGACTTTTGCCCCGAGGCTCAAGCCCCCATGGTATACAGAATACGGCCTCAAGAGTAGAGGGGCCTCACGAAAATGATATCTATTTGAATTTTCTAGAATTTATCTGGTAGGGCCTCAGAAAAACCACTCGGCCCAGGGGCCCATGATGTTTTTAAGACGGCCCTGGGCGGCGAACGCCTGTGTGAGCACCCACTGGTCGAAAATACGTCCGACGCCCCTGGCCTATATTGTCTTTCTGTCTGTATAAGCCAGGCCCCCTGCGCAGGTATAACTGAACAGTTCCGTGCATCCACACCAAAGCCGCTTGAAACTCTTAATGCAGCTTTGATCCACACAGGGGCGTAGCCAGAAATTTCGTTCGGGGGGGGGGGGCAAAGTGACAGAACAATGGATTCGGCCACCTTTTTCCCTTTTTTCGGTCGTTTTCTCACACTTCGGGGGGGGGGAGGAGACTTGGGGGTCTGGTCCCCCCCCCCCGCCCGCTACGCCCTTGGATCCACACCAACAATGCCATAGTGTGCCTTTTCGTGGCCCCGGGGCAGATTTTTCCTTAGCGTCCTTTTTGAAAGGGTTATTATTATGCAAAATAAGTAATTTTCTTTGGAGCCCCATCATTCGGCTCGGGGCCCTGGGGCAGTGCCCCGGTTGCCCCAGTCTAGTTACGCAGAAATTTCAATAAAAAATTATATGCATTATTGTGACTTAAAGAAAAATATATGTGATGAGATGCCACAAATCCGAGGTGAAGAGCAGGGCCGTCTTGGGAACATCCTGAGACTTCCCCCCACCCCTAATCCAGGGACGCAACTAGATACTTTTTGAGCCGGAACAAGCTACTAGCTAAAATTTCTGTGCCTACGAATTTAAACTCTGACCCCTACTCCTGCTCTTCGAAATTGTAACATCTCATTTTTACGAGGAATTTAGCTGGTGCTCTGCACTCGAGACACCCCCACCCCCCCTCCCTGGGGACGTGTCCGGGTTGGCCCGTGCGTAAGACTGCACTGGTGAATAGGCAAATAATAATAAGGAAAATGATTTTGTACTCCCCAAGAGGGGTGCCATATCCGAGATGAAAGAGGGAATATTTAAAAAAAAACTACAAAAATAAAATAAAACTGATTTATGTGCACTCTAGGAGGGGCGCCAGATCCTTGAAGAAATGAATGGTTATAGTCCCGGATCCCAGGTCTGGAACCCTGTCAGCAGTGCCGTCTTAACGCATGGACACACCCGGGCAGGGCCCGTGGGATCTCAAGAGAAAAAGGGCCTCACAAAAATGAGATATAGTTGAAATTTTCGAAGAGCATACACGCAAATTTGCCTGGTAGGGAATCAGAAAAATCACGGATTTGGCACCCTTTCCTAGAGAGGTGTCCCATGTGGCTGCACAGGTAGCACGACCTCTGTGGGGGGCTGAAAGGCTTCAGTCTAGTTTCTTATAATTTTTGTTTTATTCACACTATCAATTCTTTATAGAGGGACCAGTGAAAAATCTGCCCTCTAAGGCCCCCATAAAGATCCTAGCCTAGCGACCCCTGCTGCAGGACACGGGCGCGATAAATGCATCCACTCTTCCCTACTAGGCCAGTACGTCCTATAGATATTGTATCTAGGAAGTAATGAGTCCCGTATATACCGGGTGAGTCGAAACGTTACGCCGTCCGCCAATAGTAATTTTTTTGTTTTGTTTTGTTTTTTTTTCCTTGTAGCATTTGCCGCGAATTCGCAATGGCACTAACAATTTTAAGGCAATTAAAATTAATTTCATACTCTAAAGAATACTTTAAGACATTCATTTTAAAAAATATTGTTGGTGCTGCTATCTACTTGCAAAATCAGAAGTGCCTTATGCATCGAACTTATATTACTGGAGGGAGCATCCAACCTCCGCGACGGCAGCGACATCAAATGCAAGGAAATCACGTGACTCGGTGAAAACAAAGTTCCCGCCTGCAATTTGCCCATTGAAATGTAGTTCGGTCTCGTTTTAAAGATTAAAAACAAGGATAGAGTGAACTCATTTAAAGATGAAAAAATATTAAATTATTTATTTCATTAAAATACTGGAATAATTTCTTTCATTAATTTTGGAGTAATTTCCTTTATTAATTGTTATTTCTTTCATTAAAGAGATAATTCCAAAATCAATGAAAGGGGCCGTTCAAGTATTACGTAAGCAAATTTTTAGCCATTTTTGACCCCCCTTCCCCCCTTGTCAGTAAAAGTCAGCAAATCTCTAACCCCCTCCCCCCTTGTCAGCAAAATTTCGTCAGCATTGCCCCCTACCTCCTAACGCATAATGGTGGGATCAGAAACGTACGCGGGAGGAGGGGGGGGGGAAGGCATAGGGGGCACGTGCGCCTCCCCCCCCAGACGAAGAAAAAATTATTTTTTAATGTAAAATTATTTTTTAAAGTAAAATTTCGAAAGAAAATACCTTTATATCTTATTATAATCAATTTCTGTTAATATCAATGCTATTTGAAGGGTCATAACTCTAAATTTATCTTTAAGAAATTTATTGCGACCCACCCTTTAAGCCATACATGGTAAACCCTTTGCCCGCGGGCAAAATATGGCCCTGAAGGTTATCTGT
Organism: Pholcus phalangioides; assembly: GCF_987345545.1. Lineage (NCBI taxonomy): Eukaryota > Metazoa > Arthropoda > Arachnida > Araneae > Pholcidae > Pholcus > Pholcus phalangioides. The sequence goes on along the minus strand of NW_028301601.1, from coordinate 13,935,107 downwards.
TGTGGCTTGCCCCCCTCAAACCCAATTTTGTAAAAATTAACTAAGTGGCACATTTACAAATCGCTTAAATGACCCGTGGCACATTTTAAGTGGACCGTGGCACATTTTCAGATCACTGAAATAGGCCTCAAAGATCACCTAAGTAACCCGCGAAACAGTTACAGAACACTTAAACGATCCGTGGCACATTTATAGATCCTTGAGTGACAAGTGGCACAGTTTTAGGGCACTTGAACGGCCCCTCAGTGCGGTTCTACATCACTCAAGTTACCCGTGGACTTTCCCAGATTACTTAAGTGATCCGTGGCATAATTACAGCACAGTTCCAGAGCACTTGAAGGATCCGTGAAAAATTTAGAGATCACTAAAGTGTCTTTGTAGGGGACTTACCAATAGGTAGAATGTTAGTTCAGGTGCCCAATAACTATCGAAAGGGGTTTTTTTCCGTTTTTGGCGCACCGAATAAGATGCCATTAAGGATATTTCATATGGTTGATGACGTAAGCATCATCCAAACTCCCCTCCCCCTTGTCATCAAAAGTCAGCAAATCGGAAACCCCCCATCGATGCTAACGTAATACTTGAATGACCCCAAAGAGGCAATTTCAGGATTAATGAAGTGATAATTCCAAAATAATTGAAGTCGATAACTCCAGCATTAATGGAAGATCATTCGAGAATAAATGAAAGATGATTCCAGAATTAAGGAAAGAGATAATTACAAAATTAACGAGAGCGATAATTTCAGCATTGATGAAAGTGATAATTCCAAAATTAATGAAAGGGATAACCAGAATTAATGAGATATAAGTTAAGAATCAATGAAAGAAATACTTTCAGCATTAAAGAAACTGATAATTCCAAAATTAATGAAAGAGATAATCCCAAAATAAATGAAAGAAATAATTCCAGAATTAATGAAAGAAATAATTCCAGAATTAATGAGATATAATTTCAGAATCACTGAAAGAAATATATTCAGCATTAATGAAAGAAATAATATCAGCATTAATGAGATATAATGTCTGAATCAATGGAAGAAGTAATTTCAGCATTAATGAAAGTGCTAATTCCAAAATTAATGAAAGAGATAATTCCAGAGTTAATGAGAGATATAATTTCAAAATCAATGAAATAAATAATTCCAGCATTAATAAAAGAAATAATTTCAGCATTGATGAAAGTCATGATTCCAAAATTAATGAAAAAAATAATTCCAGAATTAATGAGATATAATTTTAGAATCAATGAAAGAAGTAATTTCAGCATTAATGAAAGTAATAATTCCAGAATTAATAAGATACAATTTTAGAATTAATGAGATACAATTTTAGAATTAATGAAAGAAGTAATTTCAGCATTAATGAAAGCGATAATTCCAAAATTAATGAAAAAAATAATTTCAGCATTAATGAAGTGATAATTCCAAAATAATTGAAAGCAATAACTCCAGCATTAATGAAAGATCATTCGAGAATAAATGAAATGTGATTCCAGAATTAAGGAAAGAGATAATTCCAGAATTAAGGAAAGACATAATTCCAAAATTAACGAGAGCGATAATTTCAGTATTGATGAAAGTGATAATTCCAAAATTAATGAAAGAAATAATTCAAAAATTAATGAAAGGGATAACCAGAATTAATGAGATATAAGTTAAGAATCAATGAAAGAAATACTTTCAGCATTAAAGAAACTGATAATTCCAAAATTAATGAAAGAGATAGTCCCAAAATTAATGAAAGAAATAATTCCAGAATTAATGAGATATAATTTCAGAATCACTGAAAGAAATATATTCAGCATTAATGAAAGAAATAATATCAGCATTAATGAGATATAATGTCTGAATCAATGGAAGAAGTAATTTCAGCATTAATGAGATATAATGTCTGAATCAATGGAAGAAGTAATTTCAGCATTAATGAGATATAATGTCTGAATCAATGGAAGAAGTAATTTCAGCATTAATGAAAGTGCTACTTCCAAAATTAATGAAAGAGATAATTCCAGAGTTACTGAGAGATATAATTTCAAAATCAATAAAATAAATAATTCCAGCATTAATAAAAGAAATAATTTCAGCATTGATGAAAGTCATGATTCAAAAATTAATGAAAAAAATAATTCCAGAATTAATGAGATATAATTTTAGAATCAATGAAAGAAGTAATTTCAGCATTAATGAAAGTAATAATTTCCGAATTAATGAGATACAATTTTAGAATTAATGAAAGAAGTAATTTCAGCATTAATGAAAGCGATAATTCCAAAATTAATATAAGAGATAATTCCAAAATTAATATAAGAGATAATTCCAAAATTAATGAAAAAAATAATTTCAGCATTAATGAAGTGATAATTCCACAATAATTGAAGGCAATAACTCCAGCATTAATGGAAGATCATTCGAGAATAAATGAAAGGTGATTCCAGAATTAAGGAAAGAGATAATTCCGAAATTAACGAGAGCGATAATTTCAGCATTGATGAAACTGATAATTCCAAAATTAATGAAAGAAATAATTCCAAAATTCATGAAAGGAATAACCAGAATTAATGAGATATAATGTCTGAATCAATGGAAGAAGTAATTTCAGCATTAATGAAAGTGCTAATTCCAAAACTAATGAAAGAGATAATTCCAGAGTTAATGAGAGATATAATTTCAAAATTAATGAAATAAATAATTCCAGCATTAATAAAAGAAATAATTCCAAAATTAATGAGATATAAGTTAAGAATCAATGAAAGAAATACTTTCAGCATTAAAGAAACTGAAAATCCAAAAATTAATGAAAGAAATAATTCCAGAATTAATGAGATATAATTTCAGAATCACTGAAAGAAATAATTCCAGAATTAATGAGATATAATTTCAGAATCACTGAAAGAAATATATTCAGCATTAATGAAAGAAATAATATCAGCATTAATGAAAGAAATAATATCAGCATTAATGAAAGAAATAATATCAGCATTAATGAGATATAATGTCTGAATCAATGGAAGAAGTAATTTCAGCATTAATGAAAGTGCTAATTCCAAAATTAATGAAAGAGATAATTCCAGAGTTAATGAGAGATATAATTTCAAAATCAATGAAATAAATAATTCCAGCATTAATAAAAGAAATAATTTCAGCATTGATGAAAGTCATGATTCCAAAATTAATGAAAAAAATAATTTCAGCATTAATGAAAGAAATCATTTCAAAATCAATGAAAGAAATCATTTCAGAATCAATGAAAGAGATAATTCCAAAATTAATGAAGATATAATTTTTCAGAATCAATGAAAAAAATAATTTCAGTATTAATGAAAGAAATAATAAGATCAAACTTCTAGTTCAATAATTTTTTTAAGACCCAAGGAGACATCCGAAACAAAGGACCTCCACACAAGCAGGAGATAGGCATGGAGGAAGTTATTCTTTCCTCCATGGGAGACAGGTAAGATCGTAAAAAGTGAATTTTTCCACACTCCACTTTATAGTAATGTGCTGCCATCTAATCTCAAATTTAAAAGTGACTCTTGTGGTGATGATGAAGTTTAAAATAAAAAAACTATATTCCTTATTCCGCTCAGCTCCTTATAAACAAAGCTCATAGACTGAACTGGAAATTCAAACTGGAAGTTCGGTTATTTTATTTGAGCATAAGGCGACGTCCAAAACAAAGAACCTCTTAATGAGCAGACGACAGACGGTTTGTTCCGTTCACTACAAGCTAAGCTCACAAACAGAACGGGAAGTTTGAACTGCCAGTTCAGTAATTTTTTTCAAGACACAAGGAAACGTCCCAAACAAGTAACCTGGAGAAAAGCAGACGACAGAGATTCTGAGGCATGATTTATATACTGTTGGTGCTGCCATCTAATCTCGAAATTTCAAGCAACTCATACGGTGATGAGAAAAGAGAGAAAGTTCTTTGTTATTTTTTAGCAAGTAAGTTTTTTTGAGACGAAAATTTCGGTAAAAAAAACCGTACATTTGTAATAATCGATTTTATGTAGAAAAAATAATTATTTCTTTCCACAGAAACATTCGGACAATATGGATGATCGAACAAATAAGTGAAAGTACGGGTTATGTGGTCTTCAGATAGGGTTACCAGATGCAAAACTGAAAAAGTAGAACGCCTGGTGCGAACCTTTAGGCAGTGACGTCTTAAGCCCCCCCCCCCCCCCCCGGGCCGTGCCCGAATGGCCTCAAGAGAAGAAGTGCTTCAAAACAGGAGACTTAGTTGAATTTTTCCAGAATTTTTCGTGCAGGGCCTCTAAAAAATCCCTTGACTCGTGGGCCCATGATGATATTACGACGATCCTGCCTCTCAGCCCCACCCTTGTGGGGGGTCATGGAATTCCAGTACTTGATTCCTTTACTTCTATTAATTTTACATTAATTAAACAAAAATATTCAGGTGGTCGGCTGAAGTTGGTTTTCTGTGGTTCCAAACTTCAAGGCGCAAATGCGAGCCGATCTCCCCGTTAAAAAGTCTCGCCACAGAGAGCAACAGTCCTACAACGATAAATCATTCAATCATAACACTTCACTCATAGTTTGAAAAACTGGTGGCAGAGGGCAGCACTACACATAACAAGCATTACAGAGAAACACAAAAAACTTCACGTCAGGTTTCACTACACGTACACGCACATTGCCGCATGTACCGATTCGTTGGGGGTTCCGCGCGGGGGGTGGGGGGTGCATGTGTGGTGTAGCAGTAGTAGGTAGGGCCTCCAAAAAATGGCTCGGGGGATCCATGACGTTCTTAAGTCAGCCACCTCGTTGGGCAATTTGCCTGTTGTGGCGTTGTATTTGTAGTTATAGTTGTAAAAACAGCAATAAAAAATTCGGAAAATGGTCAAAGTTATCGAATTGCAACGCGTATAATCTACTCTATAATATAAAATCACAAACTCGAAAAGGGGCTGGGTACTGGGCCGGCAGAAACGTGTTACATAATTACGCTACGCGTTTGTGTTTTCCTAGCATGACGCATCAGATCAGGGCGGCTATATATGGCCTTGGCATCAGCTAAGGGGGTTTTTCAGTTTGACCGACCTTGGATGCCAGTCAGCGGAAGTAGCAGCGGACATATTTGTGTGAGGTGGATGTAACTTAAAGCTAGGGTTTTCCTAGGGATAGGTGTTTTGCGCCGCGTGAACCGAAATGTGTAATTTCACGTCGGCAGAAACGTATCACATAAGCACGCTGCGCGTTAATTTTTTCTTAGCGGGGCGCATCAGATCAGGTCGGCTATATTAATAGTATATGGCTTTGGCATCAGCTACTCTGTCGTCTGCATGCTGCGGTTTGAAGGGAAGGGGAATAAAACACACAAGAGTGAAGAGAATATCGGCAAAACCGCGGCGCACGACGCATTTGACTCCTCCAGAAGCAGTCGGCCAATCACGCCCAACGTAAAGCGCTGTCGTGAGCCGTATTGCGCTCTGTAGGAAAACAGTCACGCTGCTTTTCTTACTGGTGAGTGGACGCGCTGGGTGAATCACGTTGCGCGCGGCACAGGAAACCTGTTCCTAGGAAAAACCCGGCTTTAAGCAGACCTTCTCTAGCAAAGCCGGTTGAAAGGTTGGAACTCTTAATGCAGCTTTGTTCTCTAGCTAAAGATGGCGCTGCTTGTGTGCGATGGAAATGTAAGTAAATTAGCCGCAGTTCTTTTCTCAAGAACCGTCGCTCACTCGCTCTTTGAAAAGAGCCGCTCTTCTAGACGGCTCATGAGCAGATCGCCCATTCTCTACACAGGAGTTTGTTTTGAACCTATAGTTCCCTAAAATAATCTACACAGTGATATCTACTGATTCAATTACTGCGACTGTCATAAAAAATTATGTAACTCTTTGGACAAGTAAGATTTCGCCATTTCTCTGTCAGTCCAGGAATAATCAGTAAAGTGAGAAAAATCGCAATTTTGTTCCCCGTTAACCTTGCGAAATTGTGGTTGCAGCATTAACCAAATAAACAACGTCCCCCCCCCCCCCACACACTGACACAAGAGTAGGCCCCCCCCCCCGGGTAAATTGCATTATTATTTCTTTATACTATAGGAGGGGGGTGGACCGCGATCAAAGATCTCAGCCTAAAGGCCTGGATCAAATACGTAATACAACGGTTTCCCAAATGGTGTGACTTGAGCTTGATCAGGGGTGAGGAAAGGGATTTCAGGCAGAATATTGTGTGTTGAAAGAGGCTGTGATAACCACAGCTAGTGGGTTTTGGTGAGCATATTAAGCTTGAGAATCCCTGCTGGTATTGTTATTGTTCTTTGCTAAATCATATACAGTGTGTACATAAATGAATATCCCAACTTTGCATGGCTATGCAAAGAAGACTACAATCTTGTTCATCGGAAATCAAAAATAACAGTTGAATTTTATGTTCGTGAAGATTGGAATAGATGGCGGCACGAGGCCGTCCGACTGGACGCTGCGAGTTTAACGTATGTGATTCATTTCTCGCTAAGATGTTTACCGTGCAACAGAAAGCAATCTGTGAGATTGAATTTTCGAAAAGTGACTCGGTTATGACTGTACAATGAGTGTTTCATCGTGGATATGGAATTGTTCCACCAGGGTTTAAGCTACAGTTGTATTTTTTGCGAAATGCGAAAGAAGTAGTAGCCACTTTCGCAAAAATGTGTACAGGAGGTATGAAACGAGTAGACATCCAACCATCAATCGTTACATTAGCATTAGCATTGTAGTATTTTCCTAAAACTCCTCCCCCCCCCCCCCCCCCCCGTTTTCGTTTTTTTGTGAAAGGAATTTTTTATCCAGCTTAAACCCTGTACTCCACCCAGTTGGTGGAGTATCTTACGTTGGTTTCGGAAATTTCGTGATGAAGGGTGTATTTGCAAAGGGATAAAAGCTCCGGTCACCCACATGTGAGTGAAAAAAATGTTGAACGTGTTCGAAACGCTTTACGATTTGCCAGCCAGGAACTGTAAATGCCTGTTATGATGGTCTGGAAAGTGTTGCAGAGGAGATTAGTATTCAAACCATACAAGTTGCAGCTAGGCCAAAAGCTTACTGAAAATGATAAAGAAGTAAGGAAACAATTTTGTGAGTTCGTACTGCATGAGCTCGATAATGACGAGTCGTTCCTGTTGTGTTCACTGACGAAGCGACATTTCACATAAACAGTACAGTGAATCGCCACAATATGTGCATCTGGGGAGCATTTAATCCACATTCCCCCATTGAAGTGGAACACGATTCACCAAAGGTGGATGTGTTTTGTGCTATGTCGCATGATAAATTCTGCGGCCCGTTCTTTTTCCATGTTAATGGGATTACTTATTTGGATATGTTAGAGATTTGGTTGTTGCCACAGTTGAAAGAAGAATCAGATAATTTCATTCTACAGCAGGATGGTGTGCATCACCCCATTGGCACTTAGCTGTTCGTCGGGTTTTAAATGAATTGCCACACTGTGTGGTGGATTGGTCGCCGAGCACCCCAGGACATTGCTCTTCATCAGTGGCCTCCTCGCAGTCGACATCACTCCATGTGATTTTTTTTCTGGGGCTACATCAAACATCAGGTGTTTGTTCCGCCGCTACCAAACGACGTTGACGAACTTAAGACAAGCATATCTGCAGCCTTTCAAACCGTCACACCAGACATGCTGAAAAGAGTGTGGGATGAGTTATCGTACTGCCTCGATATCCTCTGTGTTACCAAAGGGGCTCACATTAAAGACACATGTCGAACTGTGTCGAATTTAAACTTTCAACTGTTATCTTGGATTTCCGATGAACAACAAGTTTGTACTTTGTTTAATTTTCTTTCAATAGCCCTGCAAAGTTGGGATATTCATTTATGTACACATGGTATATAGAAATAACATAAAAGAAACTACCTAAACAAAACCGAAATTGAAATATACAGACTTTTTCTCAGTCCAATATGTATATCGAGGAAACAGATATTTTCTGGATTTTATGCTAAAAGGAACTTGGAAAGAAAAGTCCCCCGCAGAGACCAGATGACTTTTCTTTCAGAGTTCACGTCTGCATGAAATCCAGAAAGTACAGTCAAATCTCTTAGTCGAATGTGCAGTGGCTGACAAAAAAACTTGTTGTCGTTAGTTCGACTTATCAAGAATTCTGATTCAAATCTACTGGAGATGAAGAAATTGGAACAGATAAACTCTTCTACAAAGGAAAAAAAAAAAAAAAAACGAATAGACAGAGAGAGGGGAGAGGTTCTCCTTTATTTATATGCTCCACCTCCAATTTGTCACTGAAAGGCTAAATGCTATTTTTAAAATTTCTCTCATTCCCGAAAACTTTGACTTAAAGGAAGAAAACTTTGAGTAAAGACAAACATTTAACATTACCTAGAAGTTCTTCAGCCCAGTAAAAACTTCGACTCAAGTCCCATTTACATGCGTAATAAAATATCCCAGGCAGTTCCTGGTAACAGGGATTTTCACTGCAACCCGTTTACATGCCATTTAGTTTATGCCGGTATTCCCCGCCCCTTTCTTTTCGGAAGTCGTCACTGGTCACGTGGGTTGAAGGGGTGGTTGGCTCAAGATGGCCGACGAAGGAGCTAACAGAAATTTTCGCGGCACAAAAAGGATTATGGGAGAGGAGGTTGAAGTCACACCCACCATTATTCCGCAACAAAGATGGGACTCTTTTGACGGATTTCTGACCTATTCTTTTCCCCCCCATGAGGAAAAAGCGTCGCAGTGCAGGTAAAATAATCAGCAAAGCTTCTTGCACATGTAAACAGGGCTTTAAAGAGATATTCAAGGTATCTCGCTCGAGTTATGACGAATTGACTGTAGCTGTTTATCTTATCACGAAATGACACATTTTAGACTAAATAAAAGGATCCACATTTAAAACAAAACATCCTAGACTAAATCAGGGTTGGGCATTTTACCGGCAAAAAGGTATTTTCATTGGGACAGTGGCAAAAGCTGGTAAAAACCAGGGCAAAAAATGAAAAAAAAATGGCAAAAATGATTTTATGAATAAAAGCATTTGTCTCAATGTGTGTATTATATGTAGCCGAGACTTATTCCGCCATTATTCATCATTACAGCAATGAACTTTTTACTGTTGTACCGTGAAGTAATCCGGTGAAAAATACATTTACAAAAATAAATAGGCCTATTGATACACAGTGATAATACACTGTGTAAATCTTCAGATACTTGGCCAAATACCGAATAGTGGCCAAATATTCATCCCATCTCTAATTCTCATTAAGATGTCCCATTTAAAGCATTTTCCCGCTTACTATGTTTTTATGACAGTTTTTTTTTTGAAAAATGTTATGTTACACTGAATAAAAGTTAAGCACACACATTCATATATTTATTTTCACATCTGAATATGGGAGCTGCGTCAGATTTGTATTGGTGAAACTTAACAGTGTGTTGTGTGTCCAGCATTTGGCATGTTTTATGTTCAGTAGGTCGGGCCATCTATCCAGGGCTGTGACTAGATACTTTTTCAAACAGGACAAGCATGAATTTTTACTTCCCGTATAATGTCGAAGCAGTTGTAAAGGGTCAATTCGGTGACTTCAGAATAAATATATTAACAATCAAATAAGCCATTATTTTTTTATGCAGTCTTTCACTTCATATATTTAGGGGAAATTGAAAGTAAAAGGGGTGTTTTGGTAATTGCTGTGCCTCTGGTCCAAAAAATACATTAGAAAAATTTTATTTTTTCTAACCGAAAATTCCATAAAAACAAAGTTGACATATTTTTTTTGCACATAAATTTGAAATGTAAGTGTATGAATTATTTTTATTCATATTTTGTATGTTTTTGTGAACATTTTAGTGAAAATTTCACTTGCTTACATCAAAAATTTAAAAAGTTACGATTTATTTTCCTCAAACAATGCCGCTTAAAAATTGAGCCTTGGAAAATTATTATTTCAAAATTATTTTAAAATTATTATTTAAATTATTTTTTCATTTATTGTTTTAAACTCCTATGTACGCCATAAGAAAATAACGGGGGATCGTGTTTGTTTTCACCGAGTCATGTGATCTTCCGAAGAATGATGTTGGGGGACACCGTTCTCAGCACTGCCAAGGCAGAGACTGCTGACGTCATACTCTCTCCAGTAATATAAGCTTGATGTATTGAACTCATTAAAAAAAATAAAGTAGACTGAATGTGTCTATTCACATCTCTTTTTTTTTTTAAGTTTCTCAATGTTTGTGTCAATTGTTTTTCTAAATGCCACAATCATTTGTATTTTTTCAGGAGTTTTCTGATATCTTTCAAGGATAAATTGTAATGAATTAAGTAAGTATAAAATGTTGTGTCAACTTTAAACATGGTTTGGGAAAAATTATTCAAAAATGTCTTATGTTTACAGAACGCACCAGAACTATTCTTGGCACATAGATATTTTATAGTAACACACTTTATTCATTTATCACAAAGCTTACTCACATTTGGTAAACAAACATATAACAAACATCCAAAAAATATCCAACATCTGAGAAATTTTGTCATTATAAGGTGCAGCAGCCCTAAAGCAGAATGTTTTGTATTGTTCTGCTATGAGCCCTCAGCCGACTGGAAATGCTCTGCAGTAAAAATTACCATAATAGTTTTTTTGCGCTTTTTTTTTACAATTCTTCCAAATTGTTCTGCAGTAGCTCTGATTGTTCTAGGACATATGTCACAGATTTTGTCATATTCTGCTTTGGAGTGCAGCAGTTACTGTAGTCTGGTTATGTTGAAAAAAAAAGTTTGGTTTTTTTTCGACTATGTAGCATTTGTCTCCTCCCCTCATGCATTTCTTTTTTTCCAAGAAATACAATACATTGATTTGAAGCTATTATTGTGTGTTCTTGGCTTTGTAGTTGAGTTCTGAATGTTATTAGACGATCCACCCAAAGGTTTTTTTACAATGTTTGGCTCAAATCTTCCACTATGGATTCCAGCACAATTTATGTATTGACTTACATTATTTGTTGGGTTTTTTTTTACAATTATCTCAAATAATATGAAGCTTTTCCTTTTCGGTGCTATCATAGACACACCTAACCATACTATGTCTGAAGCAAGACAATGGCTACTCATTCCTTTGAGGGCTTTCTTTGTAGCTTCTCAAGAGTGTGTCACTATATGGTTCCATGTGAAATCTCAGGTTTAAGCTCAGCATGCAACACAGTGGTGGTCTACTGTGAGGTCTATGTCATTTGGTTAGACTAAAATCACTTTGGTAGAAATTTATCACAGTGTCAGTTTGTTCAATATAGATTCATTTGCAATATTAGTTCATTTAGGTACATATTCATCATGATCTTGTTAAGACTTTTTTTTTTGCTTATGCATAAAATAAAAACTGATTTAAAAAAAAAAAATTCACATGAATATCCTCTCTCTCCCTCTGTACTTTTTTTTTCTTTTAAATCAAGGAAAGTGTTCATTTGTCAAAAGATTTAATGGAGTGCTTGAAATTAAAATTTTAATTTTCAACATATAAATTGTATGAATATTAGTTATAATATTCCAAAATTAGTAAAAACGTATCAAAATTTTTTGCTTTTGTTACAGGTTTGTTACCAACTTTGGTTTTTTTTTAAAAAATCAAATGAAAGTTGCCTAAATATCATTTTTTTCCTTGAAAAATATCATATTGGTTAATTATTAGCCAAAATGTTTCATTTTTACCACATTTTATATCCTTGGGGTACATTCTGATGGTATATCTTTAAATGACATAAGATTTTATAAGTGGTTTTATTCAAAAAGTCTCATAAAAGTGGCCAGAATATATATATATATTTTTCATATGAAGTATCTTATTTATTTAAAGTTATATACAAAAGCCAAAATTTCTTATTCTTACAACATTTTCTAACCTTTGGCTACATTTTGATGCTCTATCTTTAGCAAATTCATGAATAAGGATTGCATCACACATCTAAATGTAGTGGTGTATTATCTCACAGGGTTTCTTTTTCCCTTCACAAAGAAGCAGCTACAGTAGTGACACCATCATGCTAGGGCCAGGTGGTCCTATAATCCAATAAAGACACCAGCTGTCCTTAAAGGACAAAGACTAGTGTACTAGTAGTTACATTACCTCACATACATTTCCATTTTCTTTCCCATAAGAAGTAGCACATCTCCTACTGTATATCTCGCAGTCTTAATATTCAATAGTTGTTTTTTTTCATACTTTCACACACACACACTGTTAAGCCCAGTTAATCAAGGTTCTACTGTATAGTAGTAACAGATTTATGAAAAATAATCAGCTATATACAGGGTGATTATCATTTAAGTTTTGATTCCAAAACTATACAATAAGTACTGATCGGAATGACTTGAAAATTGGAAGCAATGGAAGTTTCTTTCGCAAAAGAAAAAAGTGCAAAATGTGCAAGTAGATGATGCTGTACTTGGCCAGCAGTATAATCTATTTTGTGCAACCACATCATTTCGACACTTCCACAGCATCAGTGTGTGGATAGAACTTCTATCAAGATGCACATTGCAATACCAGCAAAGCAGCTGCTGAAGACCCATTTTGACAGGATGCACCTTAACCCTTGCAACTTCTGGCTGTGGGGGTACCTCAAAATGTTATAAACAGTGGTCAGATTGCAAACTTGGGTGAATTGCAATCTCCAGCACATTCCCTATATGTTAGAAGTTCCTCAGGAATATTAACGGGGGCGTTTGGTTTAATAAAGCTGAATTGCAAGCACATCCACATTATGACCATGGCATACTCCGATTCTGTTGTTGAACAAGAATTTTTGTGCTTTCGACCTCATAGCCAGAACACGCGGTGGACAACATATTTAACATTTCTTAAGTAAGTTGTAGTTATTTGTTCAATTACTTCATTTTTTGTGATGTTTCCATGAATTATGAAATCGTGAAATGCTATAATTAAGGTATCATTTTGCCATGACTGGCTATCGTTTTCCATTCTGCGAGCAAATTTCCCACATGTTGGATGATGTCATTAATTTTACATTTTTAAGTATTTTTTCCCCTTTACCAAATAAAATTTCATTTTTTCAGGAATATTTTTTTTTTAACGTGATCCTCACGTATTCCCAAGGATCAGCATGATCCGTCCAGGGAATTTGTTAGTGTTAGTAAACATCCATGCCCGAACCGGGATTCGAACCCACACCTGCACAGTGAGAAGCTAGTTCCCTAACCACTTGACTGCCAGGCGGCGTCAATATTCATGTCAATTTTCAAGTCATTTTGACAATCGTTCTTTTTTTACAGTGTTTTGAAATCAGAACCTTAGTTATAATCACCCTGTATTACGTAAATCATTGCTAATTAATCTGCATTATTTATGCTTCATTAAATACATTATATTCACCTAATTTTTATTACTTTTTGCAAAATAGCTTCCTAATTAAGTATACTGAAAGTAACTGGAGAAAAACCTTTATATATTATATGATTAATAATAACATTAAAAGAATTTTCAAACACACAGTAATCCATTGAGTTAAGCAAAAAATAATTAAATTGCAAAAGTTGGTTTTTGTTAAAATGTAATAAATATTTATTGATTAATTAGCATGGGAATAGTGTTAATTACATTAATAAACATTTTATTTTAGTTAATTATTAGAAGTTTGAATGATTTTTCAGAAATTTCATTGTTTTTAATGTTAATACTATTTAAAACAAAAAACCGGTTTAAACCAAAAAACCCGGTTTTTTGGTTTTTTTAAAAAAAAAACCATTTTTTTTACCAACCCTGTTTTGTTATAAAATTTTCTACTTCACTCCCTATCAAAGCTATAGGGAGTTGCTCCAGACCAACTTAAACAGGATTGGATCATTGGCAAATAAATGGATGATCTTTAGCATTGACAAGTGCATGGTCACTCATTTTGGTTCAAACAACCCACAGTTCTCTTACGAGTTGAATGATGTCACTATCTCAGATGCAACTGGGGGTCACCAGTTTGGGATTTCTCATTGGCGGTCGGCTTAGGTTTTCTGAACATTGTTCAGCAGTAGTTAAAAAGCGAATAGAATGCTCAGCTTTATTTTTAAAAGGTCTCTTCACGTTCTCCTAAAGTCATTCTTCCGCTTTTTCGAGGCTTAGTTTATCCTGGACTGGAGTATGCTGTAAGATTTTCGAGACCATACCTACAAAACTTAAATTTGGTTGAAAAGGGTGCAGAGAAGATCTACATATGCCCTTGTTGTCACACGATGCTTGAGTTATGAAGTGAGACTTCATTTTTTGAAGATGTTTACATTGGCAGAATGCAGGTGTCATATAGGGGGATGTGATTGAAGTGTTAGAAATTTTTGACGGGATGGATAGGATGGACCATGGATAAATATTAATAATCTGTCAATCGAAAAGGGTTGGGGGTCAACGAAAATATTCTTGTAAGTTAATTTCACTGCTCCAATTTATAAATATCTGCTCAGAATCCTATATTTTGTGCTCCAAAGTTGCTCCGAATCCTGAATTTTGCTGCTCCGAAATGGACTTTGTCACTTCCCACCCCTGCTATTGTCTGGGCTCTCATCAGGGGAGAATACCCAACTCTAGCTGTAAGCAAAATGTTTCTGAGAGTACTTTAAGCATATGCCTAAATAATTACCTGAACCCTGACATTCTTCCATTCTACTATTAAAGTCTATAACTATCAAAATTCAAATGGATAAAACATATTTAAAGCCATAAAATATCCAAAAATTATAAGCAATCGTGCAGTCACATATAAAAATACAAATAAAGTAGATTCAGAAAGTGAAATTATATATATACGTACCATATGAGTAGTCCTAGTAATGTGGCGGTCATCCTGAAGATATCAGTTATTGGTGTGAGGAGTAAGTAAGTATAAGGGGGGTTTCTTAGATGTGATGACCGAGTTCCAATTTTTAATAGGAATATTTTTTATTCGCTCAAAAAGTTTCTAAGATGATGTGTAGTAGGCAGTAGTAGTACTCGATAATCTGACCCATCCAGTAATCCGGCATTTTTTTTAGGCGGGTTTTCTTCGATCATAGAAAAGGAAAAACATGTCACTGTTTGTCTGTGCACAGAATTTCATATTATGAAAAGGGGCTTTTTCATTTGACTTCCAGTAATTCGGTGATTTTGATAATCTGGCACACTCTAGTCTGATATGTGCTAGATTAGCGAGAATCTACTCTGCATCTAAAACTATTTGTAATTAAAACGTTTCCTCTAAGACTAAAGTTTTAGAAAACAGCTATTAGATAACAGTAAAAGTGGGCATCATGTGTCAACTTTTCTTCACACAGAACATTAAAATTACTTTGAGATATCAAAATTCTAGTTGCAGACATTCACTGTTAATCGATCATTTTTTTAAAAATTGAGACATGAAATTAGTGTTTAGTTTCACTTCATATTGTTTTTGTAAGTAATTTGCAACATATTCTAGTAAATAAAAAAAACCCTTCAAAATTCATTTGTAGACAGACAAATGAAGAACTTGTATTTGGCAAAATCAATGGAAGAATTGAACAAGATGGCAGACTTGAATATGGCAAACATACAAGAAGCTAGCTTAGATAAGTAAGCATTCAGTTGACTTCATTAAAGTAGATGCTCTCAATTTTGATGTCTTTTTTTTTTTATGTCAAATTTTTTATTTTTGTGATGTAAACAAAATGTTTAAATTTCATACAAATATAAAGAAATTGTGTGGCAGATCATAACGTCAGCCTGCTCGTAGCACCTTGTGCTTTGATGCATTTAAGGTACATTATATTATTCTTGATTAGTTGAAGTTGTAGGATATTATAAAAATCTTAACAGTCTATGCATTACTTCAGGGCTTAAAAAAAACCCAGGCAGGGGTTGGCAGTAAAATGGAATCGGCCAAATCTTCTAAAAAAACATATGTGCAAGCAAAGCACCAGGACCAGATATCTATCCCAGGGTCCTCAGGGAATGTGCTAATGAATTGTTGGCTTCAGTCGTACAGATCTACTGGAGTAGTATTGCTGAGGGTATCGTCCCAAGGGATTGGAAACTTGCTAATGTTGTTCTGATATTAAAGAAGGGTAGTAGAGAAGCTGTGTCCAACTATCGTCCAGTGAGTTTGACAAGCTTCCTCTCGAAAATTTTGGAAATTATTATCAAAAGGTAGTTGGTGAAGTGGATAGATGAGAATAATGTACTGTCGGATAATCAGCATGGGTTCAGGAAGGGGAAGTCATGTGTAACTAACCTCCCTTGCTTCTATGATTACGTGACAAAGGCTTTGGGTAAGGGCGGAAATGTAGATGTTGTTTACCTTGATTTCCAGAAGGCATTCGATCGGGTCCAACATGGCAAACACTTGAAGCGTTTACACGAGATTGGGATTGGGACCAACTTGCTGAATTGGATAGAATTGTGGTTAAGAGATAGGTCACAACGAGTTATGGTGAACAGGGATTTCTCTGGTTGGACAGGTATCACAAGTGGAGTTCCTAAAGGAAGTGTCCTTGGCCCGATACTTTTTCACTTTTTATCGATAAACTCAATCAGGGTATCGATGGGATTGCTAGCAAATTCACAGATGATGTGAAGCTAATGGGAGTAATCAGGAATCAAAACAATAGGGAGTTGCTACAGACAACTTAAACAGGATTGGAGCATGGGCAAATGAATGGAGCATGACGTTTAGTGTTGACAAGTGAATGGTAGCTCATTTTGGTTGAAACAACCCATGGTTTTCTTATGAGTTTAATGGTGTCACTATCCTGGATGCAACTAGGGTCACCGATTTGTGAATTCTCATTGATGAGCAGCTTAGATTTTCTGAACATTATTCAGCAGTGGTCAAAAAAAGCAATTAAAGTGCTCGGTTTCATTTTCAAAAAGGCCTCTTTGCATTCTCCTAAAGTCTTTCTTCCTCTTTTCCGAGGCTTAGTTCATCCTGGACTGGAGTATGCTGTAAGGGTTTGGAGAGCATACCTACGGAGGGACATAGACTTGGTATTCGATACCCGGTTCGTCCTTGTCAGAAAACTTTCCTGACATAGGGTTACAATAGAAATGGCGACATGACCGCATAAAAAATTGCTATTTCAGGGAGTCCCCCATCGAGGGGTTAGCACGCCAACCTCTCGATGAGTATAAAAAATAAGCCTGCCGTTTGGAATCGACAATAAATTGTAGGTCCCGGTCTAAATAGCCCTCATGTGCAGAAAATGACCATGGTGCAACAATGATCAAATGGCATAGACTTAGCTGAAGGGGTGCAGAGAAGAACTACGCTTGTTCTTATTCGCACACAGGGCTTGAGTTATGCAGAGAGACTTCATTTTTTGAATATGTTTACACATTGAATGAATGCAGGTGTTGGGGAGATATACCATATAACATTAGGTTAATAATCAAATCTATAGTATATTTTACTACTTACTAATGCTTCTAGAAAGTAATTATGTAACTAATAATAATTAAACGCATGTTCAGATTTATAACTCCTTTCTGTAATTGAGATCCAAGAAATTTTTGGGCCTTGGATATCAGGACACTTGGAGATGTCACTTAAAATGTCACACTTTGGTTCATCTTGGCTCTCGAAGCATTTCTTGATTATTTTCTTCAAAAATGAATATATGGATGGCAATCAAAGTAATTTTGTGCTCACGTGAATCTTCTAAGCACTTAGTTTTGAAACTTTCGTGATCTGTAAATATTAGCTTTCTGCGAGAATGCCCAAGCTTGAGCTCCATAAGTAAGAACTGATAATTATCTGAGCCTTTTAGCTTGCCTACGTATATATTGTGAGGAAAGACAGAGAAGAATTATCTGTGGTTGCTAGTACACTGTTTTGGCCAAAACTGTTTGTTACCAAGTCATTTTGCTTCGGCTCGAGTCAATCTTATAGGATACTGAAATTATGCTATGAAATTTTTTGAAATGAAAAGAAAAAATTGGGTTCCTATCCCCACCATAAGGCTATAATTATGTTGTCTTAGGAAGGTACTCCCCAAGATCCACTCTTTAAAATATTTTAAGTGGAAGCCCTGCGTATCAATATATCATTGTATCGTGATGTAAGGTTGACGATATACCACAATTTTAAATTTTTAATATCGCACAGTCTTATTGTCTATACATTTTTTTTTTCAATGAGAGCTTGGCTTTGAGGTGGCAGAAGCAAAGTACACTCCCCATTACTCCATGTGCTTCATTCAGAATTTTGTTAGTGTGGGAATTAAATGTAAATTTGGTGTCAAATACTATCCTCAAGTATTTGGACTTTATATATGACTAGAGTTGGTGTGCGATAAAGTAGTGTAAAATGGTATTTGATTACAATGAAAGTTTTCCTTAAACAGAATTAGAATTTCTGACGATTTTGACTGTTTCACTTTTAAAAATAAATTTTAAATAAAAGGAAAAAGAAAACAAAATTTTTTCTTCTTTTGCTTATTTCTACTGTCCTTTCAATTTATCCATAATGGGAAGTTTGCAAAATTTTTTTACCCTCTGTTGTTAGCTCTTGTTATAATGAAGTTGTACTATTGTAATCTCTATTTCTTACTATTTAATTTCTTGGTATTTTTCTGACTTTATTTTGTATATTTGCAAATTGAAATTTCAGTGGAGTATTTAATTATCTGTCTGTGTTAATTTGTTTTGATTGATTTAGACTTTTGAAGTCCGCGCAAAGAATTTTAGAAGAAGGAAATATGAAGTTCCGAGAGCGGGATGAAGAACGTGCTTATGTGATGTATTTTAAGTTCGTGTCATTGGTTTTGTTCGTAGAAAAAAGAGCTGGACCTAGTGTAAATGTATGTATTTATTGAATTTTTGGTAATTTTGACAGATCTGTATTTGTATTGATAAATTATTGCAGTTTAATCTGAATATAGGAAAGAATCATGAAAAATAAATGTTACAACAGATATGTAATGGAAATTTAAGATTAACCAAACAAATCTATTTGTAGTGTCCTTTATGAGCATCACCCTGTTGAAAGCCTTATACCATATTGTCGGACCAATATGGTATAAGGCTCAAGAGCCAAAGAAGAATAAGTCTCAGGGGAACGAAAATCGCGATAACTAAGGCAGACATTTGAAAATAAAAAAAAAGAGAAGTGTGTGTGAAAACGATCAAGTGTGATCGTCATCTTAAGTGTGCATTCTTGTTCTAATTTTTACTAATAAATTCCTATTAAGTTTGTCTCAATGAGTGCTTACTATTCGGAGAACCTAGGGTCACTACATTGGCACAGTTGGTAAGATAGTGAGCAATAGATCGGACAATATAAATACAAATAATAAATAATTTTATTGATTTGACCAGTAGGTCCTTCAATGAGTGGCAGTACATTGTTGATTTTTACAGCCATATTTACAGAATATATAACGTTTGGGAATATAGATAATTAATCATATGTGGTGGTGTCAGAACAATTAAAATATTGCAAGGAGAAAAAGTTAATGGTAAATACAAAGAATAAACCCCATCAAAATACACCAACAAATAAAAATAGTTAACATACATATTAAACAGACAAAAAAAAAAAAACAAGTAATGAAAGAAAAAATTAATAACAATATAAATATATGGAACTCACAGTCCAAATAGAGCGAGCATAGGCAAATACATGCCGAGACAAATAGATATATTGAGTATACATTGTGAGTGATCGAAAGTAATTGAACTATATTAACAGGGGGGACCTGAGGAAAGATTTAAATATTTGGATCTGGGATTATATATAGAGTAATAAGGGCGCAGTGAAACAATACATGATTCCAATCCTCAAAAATCGAAAGGGTGCAATTGTCAATGGGGTCTATAGAAATTTTTTTTATTATCAATGAAAATTGATGTCTGGTTAAATCTGAGTTGGGTAAAAACCCTTTTAACATATATGAAAAGGGAGGAAGCAGTAATCTTCCATCAGAAAGGTTGCTTTTATATCTTTTTAGAAACATTTTTACTATTTACAATGCAGGAGAAATCAGTTTGGATACTTGTTTTTTATACTCTAAATAATCAGCGAAAGATAAGCTTTCACAAGACTTGGATTTTATTGAACCCAAATGAAACCAAAGCCAGCGCTGTCAAAGATATTTTAAACTTGTAAAGCCCAACTATTTT
The DNA here is from genome assembly GCF_987345545.1 of Pholcus phalangioides. Lineage (NCBI taxonomy): Eukaryota > Metazoa > Arthropoda > Arachnida > Araneae > Pholcidae > Pholcus > Pholcus phalangioides. Next base: position 13,915,001 of record NW_028301601.1, on the reverse strand, counting down.
TTTATTATTGGTAGACAAATTGCAAGACTGACATAGTTGGTCATGACTTATTCTTCTCAAGCGTGATTGGTTCATTTCAAGCAAACGAATCCAGAATTTCAAATATAATTTGAATATATTTTTTAAATATATTCGCCGCCTGGCAGTCGAGTGGTTAGGGAACTAGCTTCTCACAGTGCAGGTCTGGGTTCGAATCCCAGTTCGGGCAGGGATGTTTACTAACACTAACAAATTCCCTGGATGGATCATGCTGATCCCTTGGGAATAAGTGAGGATCACGTTATTATTATTATTAAATAAAACGCAGAGGCTTGGGCAGCCAAGTTCCGCTCTTAAAGTATATCCCGGGGTATTTCTAGAAACTATTAATAGTCTTTTAACGAAAATACTAAGTATTTGATTTATTTTAGCAATAAATTGTAATACCCAAATAGTAGATGCATATGAGGCCATTGAAAGCAAAAGGGAATCAAAGTTTTAAGGCAGTGACCAAGGAATTATTATGAGCTTCCCCTAAGTATTTTTATTAGTGGGAGTATAGCTGTTTTAGACTTCTACAAAAAGTATAAGTATGCTGTATGAAATTTACCAGAACTTTTGAAAATGGAACCCCCAAGTACGTGTAAATCGAAGTGAGTGATAGTTGTTGACCTCTAAAATACTAAAATACCATTTATCATATTTTGGCATTTTACCAGGTTTTCTGAACACTTTTGACTTTTTAAAGGGGGGAGATTGGCTCACAGTTGGAAACCGTAAAAAACCAACTTCACCCTGTTATATGCTCAAAAATATGATGGAAAGTGAGTTTGTTAAAGTTCAGTAGATATACGCTCCACTGTAGTAGTCTTCTCGCATGCACTTCTAGCTAACAGATAACGACATTCATCCAGTCATTTTTAGTAACAGTACAGTCACACCCGCTCACTTTTAGCTTTTCAAGCAATATTTCTATTCTGACAGATGAGAAATAATGCTTCGATTTATGTTGGTGGGAGAACTTGAGGAAGGAGAAACGTGTCCAATGTAAGTCAATCCAGATTCCAGAATCAGAGAATGATATGTTCTCTGTTCTTGCAAAAATGCTTGGCACTTACATTTTCAACAAACAAAGTACGGTATCATCTTTTGTGCCATCAAAGTAAAGGTTAGAAATTTCTTCATTAGGAGTACATGTGAACTTCAAATCCGGCCTGACAAAAATATTTTCTCTTCTGATTTTTCATTTGCCAACCACGTGTCGGTTATCATTCCGATGTCTTGCAGAAAACTTGAAGCTATAGTAGCAGCTGTGGATCGGATACTCCAAATCGATCACAGTTTAACGCTGTTGCGCTCAGTTTAACTCTCATTTGCCAATAGGGTGGTCAATTCCTGTTTTTCGAACACATTGCGCAAACAGTAAAGATTGAAATATTAATGATGTTTTAATTTATTTTACTTTATTGAACCATAAAATAAGTGTAACAAACTATAGCGTCATGGAACATAACTATAGATCATGAAATTTTAAGTAATATTAAAAAAATTGAGGAAATTTTTCAATTTTGTCAATTTCTTTAAACTTTAACTACAATGTGTGACTGGAAGATGTCGACTGATTTTTAAATTTTTTACGTTTTTTTCCTTCTTATTAAAGGGGACAACTTTTCCACACTATAAGGATTCAAAAATAAAAATTTCATTTTTTTCAACCCACCCTAGTGTCTACCCAATTCTTCCTTTCCAGAATCTTTCCTGACACTTAGGTACAACAGAAACAGTGATAAAATGACCACCAAACTCAATGCTACCACGGGGCTAGCACACCAACCTCTTGGTGAGACATATGAATAAATTGTGTAGAGCGCTGCCATTTGAATTCTGCAATAAACTGTATATAGGTCCTGTTCTAAGTAGTCCTTGTGTGCACCAAAAATGATTGGTTTTTGTATGCAGTGGAATTCTAGAATCATTTCCTGGAGTGGCTGCAAAGCCTGTGGGAATAGTACTGGGATCTCTACATTGCTGAAAATTATTTTCCTGCGCCAAGACTGAGTTGAAGTGGAACTGTAATTTTTCCTGATTTAAACTATAAATTGAAGCCAAATAACTCAAAAACTGCAGCTTTTAGAAGCGTGAAAATTTCTTTGTTAGACTTATTATTAGGAGGAGAACACTTTCTAATTTGGGTTTGTACAGCAAGGTGACAAAAAAAAATTTAATTTTTTTATTTTAATAACTATACAGTCTTGAAATATGAATGATATATCTGAAGTCTATACTTTATTTGGATACTTTTTTCTAATAAGAAATACACCTCTAGGATCAACGGTTCGCCAGCAATTTGCAGCAAAGGGCCTTGAGCATTCACCCTGTTTATAAATATAGATATGTAAATGTAGATTATGGAAGAGTAGACCAACTTTGCCCAAGAATATTAATGAAGACCAAAAGTGAATCACTCCCATGGGGTTATACGAACCAGAAGATAATCATATCAGAATCATTTGCTTTAAACAAATTCAGAGGATATTATTGAAAGAACTAAAGATTTTCCGAAATGAAAAATTGATCAAAAGATAATCTATAGATTAAGAAGTCACCTACCCATAAGGCAAATACACGAAAAATACAAAAAATCCTAATGCATTTCGGGACACCAACGGGTGTCATCTTCAGAGAAAAAAATATTTAACCACTAATCACACGCTGACGGAGGATCCCACTTGGGTTTAATGACAAATCTTAACTCTTGGCTGCACAGTGGAAAAAAGTATGTTCACTTCAAATGCCATGGTCAGAATGAAGCTGGGAGCCTGCGTGTGATACTAATGCAGCATCTTGATTAGATGCTTGCGTAGTGAAGCTACCTGATTGGTCTATTCGAATATTCTTAGAATTCCCCCTTGTAATGAATTTAAGTCATGTCATTGCTTTTGATGAATACTTTTAACATCTTTTCGCAGCTACGAAGCAAGCGTGAACGCCTGCTGGAATAGGATTTGGTTCCTGTTGAAATGTTAGTCATCAGGGATCACTCAATTTTTTAATCTATCGTGCTTGTTAGAGAGACCTCTGCATGTAAATGACCTATGATTGGCACATAAATATATATACGTAAATGGCACATACATTCGGGCCTTCAAAAATATAATAGTAAACAATAATAAATCTACACCACCGATCACAATGCAATGGCTTAAATTCATTACAAGTGGGAATTCTAAGAAAATTCGAATAGACCAATCAGGTAGCTCCATTCTGAAAGCATCCAATCAGGACGCTGCATTATTATCACATACAGGCTCTCAGCTCCATTCTGACCACAATGTTTGAAGTGAACAGACATACTTTTTTTCGCTGAGCAACCAACAGTTAAGATTTGGTATTCAACCCAAGTGGGATCCTCGGTCAGAGTGATTAGTGGTTAAATATTTTTTCCTCTGAAAACGACACCCATTGTGTGTCGAAATGCATTAGAAGTTTTTGTATTTTTCGTGTATTTACCTTATTTGTTCGTGACTTATTAATCGATGGATTATCTTTTGATCAATTTTCCATTTTGGAAAGCCTTAGTTCTTTCAATAATATCCTCTGATTCATTTAAAGCAAATGATTCTGATATGATTATCTTCTGGTTCGTATAAACCCTTGGAAGTGATTTACTTTTGGTCTTCAACTCTGTTACCAACACCATCTAAGTACTACATATTTCACACCTGAATATGGGAGCTATGTCAGATTTGTGTTGGTGAAATCTAATAGTGTGGTTGTGTGTCTAGTCTTGTATATGTTTTGTGTTCAGTGGGCGGTGCTATCTATCCTCCAAATATGTGGATTTGCAATCTATATATATAAAATTGATTTTCTGTCTGTGTGTGTGTGTATGTTCTCTATACAAATCTACAATTTTAGATCGATCGTCGCCAAATTTTGCATATATACCAAATGAGACCCGACTTAAGTGATAGGCTACTTTAAAATTTCGTTAGAGCAGGGCAAATGCCCCAAATAGGCAAAAACCGTAGGGCAACAATGGTTTTTGGGCCTTAACAATCACTTTCCGAACGTTTACTTTGGTTACCATGGTTCTCTAGCAATGCGTTTAAGAAGTGTATATGCCTTTACAATGGTTTGTCATTTCTTCAACGCTGTCAGTATATGTATAATATTTATGCCTTTATAATGGTTTGCCACATTTTCAATACTCCCAGTAATGAGGTTTTTTGAATGACGTCGTTATCATCATCAGCATCACTTTGAGGGTCAGGAAAAGGGTGTTCTTCATAGAAATCAGTGTTAAAATTGCCGATTTTAATGTAGAAATGCGGAAATTTGGTGGGATTTTCTGTCACATCAATAATTTTAAAAATTGTATTAAATACTCTATTTTTGAAATATTGAGTTCGCTTAGAGATATACGAATCCCAGGAGATTAAATATGAAGCAATTAGCCGGACCTACTTTTGAGTTGGATATTCGTGCAATAACATTGATTTCAACCTTTTATTTATATCTTCTCAAGCATGAAAACTAATATCTCCGTATTGTCTTTTAATATTCAACTGCATAAATTCATATAGTTTAGGTTGTTTTAAAATTAATTATGGGCCCGTAAAAAGTACATCAAAAAATTCCACAGTTTTAATTAAGCTTTTTTTAAAGTAGAAACTGGCGGAGATGGATAACTTGAAGTTCAAAGGGGGAGGGGGAATCGAAATACCTAGCACCCTTTAAAAAATATATATATATTTATTTTTACGTTTCTTTAAATCTAGATTTGTTTCTTTCATGAGTTGCGCAGGAGGTCGCCATATTGGTGAACTTAGACATGGTTTGCATGTCCCTCAAAGAAAGAGGCAGATATCACATGATTCCAAAAAAACCTCATTGAAGAAAACCCGGGCAATGCTGGGTATTATAGCTAGTTTAATATATATATATGTGTTGTAGGTATACTTATCGTTATGGCAACAGAACTTCTGTCAAATGGGTAGCTGAATGGAAGCTTGCAAACCTTAGAAAAACATATTTAGCCAACCACCACTGCTCATTTATACGTGTCAAACCCAGATTTTCATGATGTGAAACTGTCATGATGGCAATGAGTCATGATAACCACACAACTGCATAGAGGCTCTAGATGGGAAAATTGCAGATATCATAATTCATGGCTCATAAATTCATGTTTCAGCTCACAAGTTTCATGTTTTTTCCTCAACAATCAGTGAATTAATCCTGTAAAATTTTTGACAAAGGTGTATATGCAATCTTGTGGGAACAAAGTGAATGTACATCATAAATATAATATTCCGTGTTTGAATTTTGGTATGTAGCCCTGAAAGTGCTGTAATTTCTGTTATACAAGCCACAGGTGGGGGGGGGGGGAATCTAAAAAATTGAAAAATCTGGCATTAGACTCATTCGCGGGCGCAGCTTGGTATTTAATCAGCCTATTCTTTGATAGCTGATAGCTCCTGGGTTATACCAATACAGCACAGTACAGTACTTTCTTTGTATTTCAAAATTGTAAAACTACAAGACAGTGTAGTGGTGGGAAGGAAAAAGAAAAGAGTTTTACTGGTGGTGAAAACCTCTGTACATTTTTCTTCACTTGGAAAGAAAGCATCCCATGAAGATGCAGGAACAAAATTTCTCTGCATCCTTTTCCAAAATTCCAGGTTTTTGATGTGCTATAGTATGTCAGTGGCATCTCTGTTTGCACATGGTCACACACGTGTGACTAGTGTACATTGAAGGTAGTTGCTGTTGAGCATTCTCCGGGCTTTGGCAATGCAAATTTAGCTTCATATTAAGTTTTTGTTTTTAATTGAAAAGTGTTCAAATTTTTTAAACAATATATCTGTAAAATATATTTCAAAGACATATCTAAATCTTTTAACATTCACAAAATATTGAGAAAAATTATAGTTTTAAAGGGCTTGAACATTTGTTCAAGTTTACCCTTTTTTGTGTGTGTGTATTATGGGGTTTTGGGTAGGGGTACTCAAGTGGAACACTTCTGGGACTCTGCTTGAGTGTTATTGGCTATTCTTTCACCTCAATTCTTGCCCTTGAGGGTGGCAGGCAGTAAATTGCTGAGCGATAGGCCTGAGTTGTTGTTTCTTCCAAGACCTCGAAAAGTACAGGGCAATCTAAATACACAACCTTGAGAGATGATAAGAAGCTTGTACAACACAATAAGGTTCACCCAATCACATATAATAAACAATTATTAACTTTCTCAATCAGTCTTTCAAATTTTTAGAAAAGTTTAATTTGATTGAGGTTAATATACTCTGTATTCTTTAGGCTAAGTTTAACTTCTAGGTCATGAAAAATGCTTTTCATATTGAAATTGTTGCATAAATATGCAGCGATGTTTATAAATACATATACTATGTGTGTAAACATAAATTTTTACAGGCAGCTGTTCTGAAAGACATTCTTTCATTGAAGGATCTAGCAGGATCTGCTTTAGAAAAGGCTGAACTTCTGAAAAAAAATCTTGGGAAAAGGTAAATTGCAATCTATATGTATAGATTAAGATTGTCTGAATTTGTACAGACAAAGGCACCAAATATTGGATACTTTTTAATAAATTTTATTATTGTTAAAGTGAAGCATTAAAGTTAAAGATTATATTACAAGCACTTATTTCCATGAAAAGACATGTCCCAAACATTAACTTATGAAACCTGTTACAGATATATGAAAAAAAAAAAAAATGTAATCACGTTTTCAACTAAAAAAAGGTTGCTTAGTATCAAATAAACTATACCAAACATCAGATACCATCTGATATTATGCATTTATAGATATTTTTGCAACAGTTACACAATTATCTATTGTTGCATTGTTCTGTTGTCCTGTCTTATTGCAATATTTCCATTTTAAACATTAAATTCTTCCTGTATACCCCTTGTGTAGCTTCTTATCCAAGTGATTAGTAGTTTTCTGTCTCTCTGTGATGCCTAACATACATCTTTCCATGCTCCTTTGTGTCAATTTGCTTGTGAGTGTCCATGTTTCAGCTCCGTAAGTCAGTGCTGGTACCACACGCTGGTTGAACACTTTTCTTTTCAGGCATAATGGCATGTGGCACTTCAGAATTACGCAGTTTGTGCCAAAAGTGCTCCACTAAATCCTGATTCTTCTGTTTATTCCATTAATGATTCTGTTGTCCATGGTAAGGTCTTGCCCCAGGTATAAATAGCTTTCTACTTCTTCTATCTCTGTGTCGTTGAGCAGGATGTTTTTATTCAAAGCAAAGGAGTTGAACATAACTTTAGTCATTTGCAGATTCATTTTCAAATCCACCTGAATACTTGCCTTCTTGTGTCATTTCCTCTAGTTCGTCTGGATTACTGCTGATAATAACAATGTCATCTGCAAAACACAAATAGTTGAGAAATTCTACATTTATTTTAATGCCTCTCCCATCCCAATCCAGTTTTCTGAATACTACTTCCAAAACAGCAATAAAGAGCTTAAATGAGATGGTATCACCCTGTCTGACTCCTTTTCCAAATTTAATCTTTGCTTTTCCTTTATCCAAATGAATGGTTGCAGTTGCTTTGACATATATTTTCTTGATATTGATGTAAGTCTTCTCTACCCCAATTACATCTAGAGCATTAACTTCAGCAGATGGGAAGAAAGAGGTCAGACACTTTCTGAAAATCAATGAAGGCTATACACAATTGTAATTCGTTTTCCTTGTGATTGTTTGGATGTGACCCATTGTACTAAATCCACTTTGAAAACCTGCTTGCTCTTTTAGTTGGGCTGCATCCAATGTGGATTCAATCCTCCACCAAAGCCTGTCAGCGCTTTGGCGAAGATTTTATAAATTACTGATAGGAAACTGATTGGTCAATAATTCTTGATATTCCATTTTTCTGCCTTATTGTAAAGAAGAACCCATCATTGTGTTATTCCAATCTTCTGGCACATCCAATTTTGGTGAGACAGTTTCTGAACAAAGCAGCTAGCATACTAGCAAATTCTTTTCCTGCTTTTTTGCCTATTGAAATCCCATCTTAACCTGGGCATTCAGTTTAAAGTGATTATTTAACACTACTTGTGCAAATTTTGCTCCATTTACTTTGCCTGTTCCCTTTCCTCTGTTCTAGTCCTTTGTTTCATGTTTGTACTGAGTATTACAATGTTTCTCAACAATACTAATAATTTCATTTCCACTTTTGGCATAAAAATTTCCTTTCTTCCAATACAGTTTTCATCTTGCTGATTTAAGCTTCTCTTATCTTTCAGTGCTTTCTTTACAAAATTGCAATTGAACTTCCTGACTTCCAGTGATCTGTTCTCTTCTGTGATCTGCTTTCGTACCGCCTTACAAAGTTCCGCGTATTCCACTTTTGATTCAAGGTTATTTTTTTTAATCTGAAATTCTCTCCGGTCTTTCATCACTTTCTTTGTTTCTTCTACTTTCTTCACGGGTTTGATTTCTTTTTCTCCAGCGACTTCTTTTGCTACATCTTTTAGGATAGAGGTTAAATTTCTGTTCATCATGGTGACATCTTGTCCATATTCAGTGGTATTATATAACAAATCAAATTTGTTCTTCACTCTAACTGGAATTTATATCGATGTTCTTGAAGCTTTGCCATATCGATGACAGTTTTTGCATTTTTGATAAGTGTTACTCTTTCCATTCTAGTGTTAAGCATTATTCAACATCTCACCAGTCAGTGATCGCTTCCTGTATCAAATTTGTTGAGAACACTACAGTCTTGGATCATATGCTTCTTATTAGATATGATATAGTCTATCACTTGTTTTTCCATCTGGGCTTCTCCATGTCCACCTTTTTTTGGGGATTCTTCTTAAAAGGCTAATTTTTTGAAATGAACGAAAAAGCATAACTGTTCACTCTCTGGAAATTCGATGAGTCTGTTTCCTCTGTCATTTCGTACACCATAACCATAACTTCAGAATGAGCTTTTGCCATTTCTTTACTCTCCAATTCTAGCATTGAAGTCACCCATTACTATTTTGTTATGGTAGTTCCCTTTACTATTCATCTCGTCTAATTCTTCATAAAAGTCTCCTACTTCTTCCTTGGAATAGCTTGTTGTTGGTGCATACACTTGAATAATCTATATGCAGTATCTACTTCATATTTGCATAACCAACTTTACAACTTCATTAGATGTGCTATCTAACGCAATGATGTGATTTTTCCACTTTTTATGAATGAGGAATCCTACTCCACTAGCTCTTCCATTATCTGTTTCTTTTTAGTAAAATACATGTCCACTGACGAGTTAGATTTTTTTCTCCTTTTTTTCCTTCTTACTTCACAGATGCCAACTTCTGTAAACGATTTTCTAATGAAATAGATTGTCTGTTATACATTGCCAAGGTCATCATCTTTTGGCAGTCTGGTCCAATCCAGAGATTCCTATTATAAATATTGATATTTTGATATGCAGCCCTTCAAGTAAAGACGAGCAGAGAAAAAAAGAGAAAATAAAATTTTGAGTGTAAACCATGTTTTTGTTTTTCTTTCACTCACATAAAGATTCATAATGTTACTTTCCAAACTTAAAGTAAGTGCACATTCTTGGCATGACGATAGCAGCAAAAGAATGGTGGTTTTTTTTGTATGTTTCTTCCATAGAACTTCTGATATAATATGTTGAAAACATTGAACAAGTTAAAAGGACTTGACATTTTGTCATTTTTGTCACTTTCTTCATATTTTTCACAAATGCCATCGTCACTTTCTCCAGAATTTTTTCCAGTCTTTGTTTCATCTTCAGGAAAATCACTATTATTAGTTGCTTTACTGAAACATTTTCGGTTCAATTTCCCAATGGGTTTTTTTCATTAGTAATATCTTCTAGCCACCATGACAGTTATCAAAGGCAGAGGAAAATTGACACAAAGAATTTTTTTATCTTTCAATCTAAAAGACAAAATGATTGAATACAGCTTATAGAAAATATAAAGACACTATAAGCATTTCATTTCAGATCAATACTAATGACATCTATGAGATAGAATTTAAACTGCCTACTTAGATATAAAATTACAGCATTCTAAGCCATGCCTGTCATTTGATTTAATGCTAAAAAATATTGTGTGACTTTAGCTCACCTAATGCTGCAAATTAAGAGAATCAGTGTCTGATAAATTCTCTTCATTCCTGGCATATATGGATAATTCATTTTCTGAAAGAAATCTCAAGTTTGCTAGAAAAAGCTTTGCTGGGCACTTGATGCATCGTAAACACATAATTTTCATTTTCAGCTGTATATTTATCTGTTCTTTTTTCTGTGTCAGTGCCACCTATCAGTGAGTTTTTAATTGATTTTTCTCTCTAAAAATCTCCCTTATATAGACAAAACCTATTCAGCAGATTGCGTATTAATTCAGTGCTTTCTTTATTTTTTTATTAGTTTTGAATTTTGCTCACCCTGTATTTACAACAGCAATATTTGTGCATGTACAGATGCAAATGAGTAGTGCTAGGAGATTTGTGTGTAGTTGCCTATTCATAACCTTGTAGCATTTTAGTTTAACTTTTTATGTATCGAAAATTTATTAATGTTGTATTAATTCCATTTAATTTTTAAATAGCCTATTTTAGTTCCTTTCTCTAGCTGAATTTGCCTATTCATTCTCATGTGTGTATCATTGATATAGATATGAAGAAGCAACTAAAGCTAGAACTGCTAAAAAATTAAGCAGTTCTATTGCTGAAAAAAAAGAAATTGAAGATAATGATAGAAAACCAGCTGATTCTGCTGAATGTGATGTGAAGAAAAAACCACTCTCACCTACAGGTGATTACTGACCATTATTGTTGTTAATGAATTGTGAACATGATAATTACCAATATCTGAGTACAGTTGATATAAGTAATTTTCAACAGATTGATTGAAAATGTAATATCATACTGAAAATTTCCTGAATTATCGCATTTTGCTTGGGGTGGGTGAACCCCTTGATCACCCCCCCCCCCCACAGATCCGCGCCTTCAGGTGAGTTTGTTAAAACAGTTATACTGTCGTTGATTCCCAAACAGTGTGCCATAGCACCGGAAGCTGTGACGGATTAATGCAATTTTGTGCATGGGGATAGTTGGTTGGAAGATGCAACAAACCTGAGGAGAGAGAGAGACAGAGAGGAAAGAGAACTATCTGTGTGGTTGTTATAGTATGTTTTGGCCCCCAAGCCATTTGTCATTTTGCTTTGGTTTGAATTAATCTTACAGGATACTGAATTAGTACTACAAAAAAGACAAAAAAAGTTTTTTCCCCCATAAGGCTATGGTTATGTTGTCTTGGGGGGGGGGGGGGGGTTTGGCCTATTTTCTCTAATTTTTATTGTCAGAGCTCTGCATATATTGATACATCTTTGTATCGTGATGTAAAGTTATGTATCATGGTGTGTAAAATTTTCAATAGCGCCCAGTCCTAGTGTGAAGCTGCTTTTGCAATGAACTTCCTACAGTTATGGCATAATGTAAGGTAAAAATAAAACCTTCATTTATTTTGGTCAGTTTTTTTCAGTTGTCTAGGTTTACCGTTTTTTGCTTGAAAGACTTTGGGGTCATTGAAGTATCATGTCAGCATCAATGGGTGGGAGGGGACTTTGGATGATGCTTACGTCATTAACCACCCTTTATGAAAATATGAAATATTCTTAATGGCATCCCACTCGGTGTGCCAAAAACGAGAAAAATCTTTCGCTAGTTTGTGGGCACCTGAACTAACATTCTCCCTAAAGATAAATCCCTTACAGAGCCACTTCAGTAATCTCTAAATGTTTCACGGACCCTTCAAGTGCTCAGGAAATGTGTCCGGGCCTCTCAAGTGCTTTGGAACTGTGCAACGCATTACTCAAGTGATCCGTAATTATGCCACAGATCACTTGAGTAATCTGGGAGTGTTCCTCGGGTAACTTTAGTTATGTACAACCGCACTGGGGCTGCTTAAGTGCTTTAAAACTGTGCCACATGTCACTCAAGGATCTCTAAATGTGCCATGGATCATTTAAGTGTTCTGTAACTGTGTCACGGGTTACTTAAGTAATTTTTTAATGTGGAAGTGATCTTTGAGGCCTACTTCAGTGATCTGAAAATGTGCCACGGGCCACTTAAATGCTCTTGAATTGTGCCGCAGGTCATTTAAGCAATTTGTGAATGTGCCGCTTAGTTCATTTTTGCAAAATTAGGTTTGAGGGGGGCAAGCCACGTCAGATAACCTTCAGGGCCACATTTGGTCTGCGTGTCAAGGGTTTACCATATATGGCTTTATTAAATGGGTGGGTTGCAATAAATTTCTTAAAGAGAAATTTTGAGTTCTTACCCTTCAAATAGCAATGAAATTGACAGAAATCTTGATTATAATAACATACTAAAGGTATTTCCTTTCAAAATTTTAATATTTTTAAAAATGTTTTTACGTATAAAAAAATTAATGTACAGGACATTGAAAAATAGTCTTTTATAACATCTATCCCAACCATCCTCTACTTCTGGTACACATTGCAGCATTCTATGAACTAGTTTTATAAGACACAAAGCATTCCATATAGCATTTTACTACACTTAAATTGATGGTTGTAAAATCTAGCTTCTTAATTTAATTTTAAAATGTCATTTTTATGTATCGGTTGTTTTTCATGTTTCAAAAATATAACTATACCCTCAGAACTGGAGTGACTGCACAAATGTGAATGCAATTTATTATGTCTATTACTTTGATGCATTATTTTTATTTTTGTGAAGCAGAGCATATTGTAATTTTCAGATTCAAGTTCTAGGCGTACTATGTCTTGCAAAGAATTATATGCTATGATAGGTGACACTTCAGTGGAATTTCTGCTCATTGATGTGAGGCCAGCTGTAGAATTTGAGAAAGAAAACATAACGCATCATAATTGCATAAATATTCCTGCAGAAATTTTGAAGCCTGGGTATGTTTTTGGGCTTTTATGGTTTTTTAGTCCAGTGTTCTATTTCTTAATTTAATGAGCAGATTTCACAAGTAAATTTGTGAAATCAAAAATAAAACTATAAGAGCAAAATAAAAAATTTTTTTGACCCATCAATGAAATCCGCTATTTGTGTCGACTTTGTTGTTGAGTTTCTGAAATTAAAAATAAAGCTATAACATTGTAGTGAACTTGTATTTCATTAGAAAATCCCCTATTTGTTGATGATGTGCCATATTTAATGTATATATCTTTAGAAGTCTTAAAAGTTTACTAATATTGTTAGCATACAGGGTGAAAACTTGAGTCTGTTTCAGCTAAAATAAATTGTGAACTGTTGATTATAGAAACATGAAAAACATATTAAAAAATCAATTAAAAACCAATATTTAAAATTAACGTTATCATTTTAGATATGCCATTTTTTTTGGTTCAAATGTGCCAAGATACAAAATGTAAGGCAACTGACTATGTTCAAATGACGATTTTTTCAAAAATTCTCGAAAATGGTTTTATAAATTCATTTGGAAGAATGCTTTACACAGAATCCAAAACTATTTTATTATTGTCCATGCAATAAGTAACAACAAAGTTAGAGCTAATTTAAATAATTTGCAACGAGGGTTTCGAAGGCAACAAACAATTTTCAAACACATTTTTTTTTTAAGATTAATTTTTTTCATTACTTTATTCCATGTAAAACTTAATTTCTCAAAAATTATTCAACAGCGTTCCAGATAACATTAGCTGTGCAAAGAACTAGGATCTTGGCCATATGTTTAAAATTTAATATTTTACAGCAGTTTGAATGAAAAATTTGAATTTTTTTGTGAAAATTCACATATTGTTTCACGAAAACTGCCATATCTCAGAGAATATTTAATGTATCTTACAACTTTTAATTCATTGCGCGGATAACAGTCATAGAAACATACAGTATCAAAATTTAGAAGAGTTGATCCACTTTGCCCAAGAATATTTAGAAGACACCAACGAATTTTGTGTGTATTTTTTGTGTATTTGCCTTATTCGTTGGTGTCTTCTAAATAGTATCAAAATTATTCGAATAAATTGTGTGGTTTTCGGTATACAGTGTTTGGCGTAAGTATTGAAAATTAGCCGTTTTTGAGGACAATTTAGAATATCTCAACAATTTTTAGACATTTCAGAATTTTCACTGGATTTCCTTATTTCATGCAGTATTTTAATTTAAACCCCACTTGTTTTGTGAAAATAAGTGTTTTCAAAAACACTTCCACGCATGTAGTCACAGTTGCCTTAATTTTTTATACGGTACTTCTGTCCAGTAATCCCAAAAAATGTGAAAAGTAGTTGCCATGCCTTTCCTGAGTCCTCCCCTTCCAGAATTTTTTTTTAAAGTGTAATATTAGCTTTTATATATAGCCGGACTAGCACATGGCCAAATTATTCAGTCTGCTGTAAGTAACAGTTTCTCTTTATGACAAATGAATTCAGATGGGTATAGTTCCCTGATTCCATTCATCATAAGTGTACTACACTTAAAAAAAATCAAGCATTTACAGTAAAACTTCGTTAAGTCGTCACCCCAATAAGTCGTCACTCTGGTTAAGTCATTTTTCTTCAGGCCTGTCTAGCTTTCATAGATGACAATGTTATTAAACCCTCGTTTACTCATTGCAAATTTTGGTTAACCCGTCATTATGAAAAAGTTGGAGAAGAGTGGAACAGATTAATTTTATGGTTCCGTCTAAAAAAAAAACTTGTTAACAGCATTGCCATATGCTTAAAAGTCACCATAAAAGCTTTATGTACCAAAACGAAACAGTTCAAAGAACGAAAGTTAGCTGGGGGAAGTCCATTTGTAGACTCAAGTTTTTGATACGTTAGGGGACTGTTCGAGTTAGACCTGATTTCTGCATGTGCCCCACTAATTTATTGCATCAAATTTAAACAAAATATCTTTGTTGAAAAACCAGATATTTTTTCCAAAGTTGAGATCTTCTAATGTATGCTTTTCCCTACCCAAGCCCCCCCCCCCAAGTGAAAAGTGGGATTGGTCTAAATTAAAAATTACCAGTATAAATATAAGTGTACCAGTTTATTTTACCATAATAAGTTAAGTAATAAGAGCTCATTAAAGGGTAAAAATGTCTATTTTTTCTTTTGCAATCCATAAATTTTATTAATATTTTATATTTAATTCATATTTTAAAAAATGTCATATTACTTTAAATTTATACAATTTTCACAGTACTGCACATTAAACTGATGGCACTTCGGTTAAGTCGTCACTCCGCTTAAGCCATCATAATTTTTCGATAACAAGAGGTGACGACTTATCAAGGTTTTACTGTATATATATTACTAATGTAAATAAAAAGCCTATCGCATTTAAAAACCGTTATAATTTTGGAAATATTGGGTAAGTTTGAGTTTGCATGTTACTTGTTTATTTTTTATTTATTCTAAGCATGCATTGTTTCTGTCATTGGGATTTAATTTAGTGAGCTTGTGCAGAAAACTTATGTGTGTGTCTACGCAACAGTATCGAAATTGATTTTTGTAAATGCAGTAAATGGGAAAAAAGTATAAAACATATAAACTTCAAGTTTCCTCCTGTTAAGCCAACAGCCAACATTCAGCTGCAGTATTGCAGGCCGCACTATGTGTGACATTTTGGTATATAAGCTACACCCCCCCCCCCCTCCAGTAAAATGACCTGGAAAACTCTTCAGATTTATATGGATAATATAGTGAAAAACAGGAAATTTAGTCATTACTCTTTTACCCTGGGCTTTGTAATTTTTTAATGTCAGTGTGTGATTGCTTTCCTTCAACATTTCCTTGAATTATTCTTCAAATATTTCCTTTTCTCAATTTCAGTGTTACTTATTCTGAAATTGAATTGGCTTTAAAAGGTGCTGCTTTGTGTAGATGGAGAGAAATAAGTGAATTTGACTGTATTTTGCTCATAGACTATTGCACTGAAGATGCAAGAAATCTCAATTATGGACATCCAATGCGTGTGATGGAAGATTTAATTTTGAATGTATGTACAAGTACAGAGTTATCTTTCTTTATCTTCTTTATCTCATATTTTTCCAAAATTAACTATATTTCTGTCATAAAATACAGTGAAACCCCATTGATGAGACATTTAAGAGGCAATGCTAGAACGTCATATAAATGCAAAAATTTTACTACTGAAACTCCTTCAAAAATACCTTCTCCCACATGCTTCAAAGAAAATATTAAAAAAATTCAATGGTTTGATTGCATTTAAATTTCGTTACACAGTGAAAACCCAATATATCGATACCTTCTATAACAATTATATACTGATATTACTCTCTGGTTCAGGTGCACTTTTCATTGTGTTAATATATTCCATCTATAATAATGAATCCTTTATACCAATATGTTACTTCGGCTGGTCCCTAGAGTATCGTTAAACAGGAGTTTCACTGTATACTTGAAAAAAATATACTCAAAAATTTAATTTTAAAAAATCATATTGTCGATCATTTGGTAAAACTTTCTTTGACATAACATTATCATTGCTCCATTACTTTTATTATGTTATTCATTTTAAGATTAAAAAAACTGTAATATAATTCTAGACTTCTTTAAAATGGTTTTTATTGTCAATTGTTATGTTGATTAGTTCCTCCTCCTCTCATCTCTCACAAAAACACACACACAATTAAATTTCAAACATTTTGTTCTACTCTCAGCCTGCAATTTAATAACTACACAAAGAAAATGTTTTGGTGTCAATATCAAATTTTTAGTCACCATAGAGAGCAACCTGGCGCTTGTCCAGCCCTGGCGTATATATAGGATGAAAATTAATTTATATTGAATAAATAAAACATGTTTTTAAATTAAATTTGAACTGTCCATATTATTTGTTAGTAGTAAATATTTTGAATCAACCTCATTTATAGTTTTATGAAAATTAATACTCATTAATTGTTAAACATTCCTTTTTATTTTTATTTTTTAATTGTGGTATGTTTCTCAGCATAATATGACAACACAGTCGATTGGTTTAGGAGCTTAATTTGTTTCATCTGAGGTTTTTCATGTTTAAAGTTGTGAATTAACTCATACTATCTTCAATAGGGGCCATTTAAGTATTACATAAGGTGAATTTGGGCCATTTTTGACCCCCCCCCCCCACCTTGTCAGCAAAATTAAGTAAGCTGGACATAGAGACAAAAGAGTTGCAGTGAGATTTTTACTGTATTAACAATCTTTTATGATGGTTTTTCTCAAATAACAGTTGATTAAATACACCATGTCCTTCGCTTGTTTTTTAAATTCTTAGCATTGCTCAGCAAAGTTGTGAGCAATGGTATACCAAAAAATATAGATTTTTGTGAATACTGGCAATTCATAAATACAGTAAAAATATGTCATCGATTTGAGGTTACAGCAATGAAAAGAGGTTACAGCAATGAAAAATGGCAATTAACGATCGATTGCTGTTTTATAATCAACATTTAACCAGTGTTTTTTTTTTTGGCACAACCACTTCACTTGTCAATCAAAAAAAGTGTCAATTGGAAGAAACAATTTTCTTCTTCACTGTAATTTGGAGCTGTAACAGATTTTTGTCCTTGCTAAATTTGATTTTCCTTAATTCTGATTTGAATAAAATTATTTCTCATTTTCATGTTTTCACACCCAATTACTTGTGTAATCGTCATGCAAAACCCCTTCCCCACATTGTTGTCAAAATTAAGCAAAAGCAACCCCCCAATTGATGATTATGTAATACTTACATGCTCTGTTAGCTAAAATGGTCAACGGTATACTAATTTTACTATTTTTAAAGGAATTAGGCATACCACTGATATCCTTATTTTTTCTGAAGGGGTTTGTAGTTTGAATTAGAAGACTTGATACACATGCCACCTCATTAATAAATAGGATGGCTATTAATAACACCCCTCAAATAAATGTATTTATTAAAATTAGAAAATTGAGATGCATAAGGAATTTTGATGTACCCTCACCCCAGTTTGTGTGAAATGTTACTTGTGATATTCCAAAATGAGATTTAGTTATTATTGATTGAGTTGCTTGTGTAACCAATAAAACATGCATTCTCAACATAAGGCATGAATCAGTATGTTTCATTATTTGTCTCTCAGAAATACAAGGATGGTAATGTAAAGAGCCCACCTAGAATTGTTGAAGGTGGATATAAGGAGTGGCTGTTGTCTCATTCATTTGATTGTCTGGAAAGAACACCTAATTTGAGGAAATCTCTTACAGAGTTTGATCAACAATCTATGGACTTACATGATAAGCATAGTAAGAATAAATTTAGAACAATTTTTATTTTTGTTTTTCAATTTAAATCAGACACATTTTATCAATGCATGTGATTAGTTATTTTTGCATGTACAGTAAAACCTAAAACATCATTCAAGACACCAAGATTTTTTTAATTTTTCATGAACACTCACATGAAAAAACACATTAAAACAAAGAATACGAAAAAACTATTAACATCATCAATGAATTGTAACGACTTAAACAAAGTGATGACGTAAAAGAAGTGTCGTCAGCTTCAGTATGTGTTACGTGAGAAATCATATAAATTAAATAATATAGAATTCATAAAAATGAAAAATTAAAATTACATAGATGTATTAATAACATGTTTAATTACAGAAACAAATAAAACTTACTTTTTTCAGTTTTATTTAACTTATGGTTAAATACAGGTACACTTACGATCTGTTTCCGAAATTTTCTAATTTAGCTGAACAGAGTAGCTGTTAGAGCAATTGTGGTATATACTCATGTATAAGCCGAGTTTTTTTGTGTGGAAAAATTCGTTCCTCAAGTGGGGGGTCAGCTTTTACTCGGGTCAGTTCTTGATGAGAAAATATCGACCTTCGCAATCAGTAGTCATTTTTGTAGCAGTGTTCAAGAAACTGGCATTATTGGTATTCATGTACTGGTTTGGTGGTGGTGGCATTATTGGTATGGGATATGTTCAAACCCCACAGAACCGATAATGCTGAAGCAAAGAAATCAAAAACATCATTGGCTTTGATACCAGGTGGGCTAATGTCTATTGTACAGCCTTTAAATGTGAGCATGAACATGCCTTTCAAAGACTGAGGAATTTGTGGATCAAATGGATAAGTTCCAATGATAAAGAAACTACAAAAAAAGTGGTGCCTTGAAGAAACCTGACATTGGCCTAGTGTGCCAATGGGTACATGAAGTGTGGAATTCTGTTTCCACCGAAATTATCATCCGATCCTTCAAAAAGTGTTGCATCAGCAATTCGATGGATGGAACTGAAGATGATATCCTCGTTGAAAGTGACGATGGCAATGACAGCCCAGATGAAGATAAAAACAAAGATGATGCACCCCCTATGATGAGCTTGGAGACTCAGAAGAAACAGATTAAAAAGTTTGAATAATTTTCTATTGTAAATTTCCATAAATTATTCATTTCTCATGAAAATGATTTTTTTCTCTGAAATGCACTGTTTTTTTGAGGTCGGCTTATACACGGATTTTCAACTTATTGTGGTTTTGGTGGACCTGTAGTGGGAGGGGGAGGGGGGTCAGCTTATACATGAGTATATACAGTAATTTTTTTCCAATGTATGCTTTAAATTGTGTCTGTTAATTTCTCTCTCCTTGTTAATTAAATTTCTCTCCTTAGCGAATTGAACCCTCTTCCTACAGGTGACAACTTTTCTTCTCAAAGTTTGCCTCAGCATAATATCCATGGAAGTCTCTTTCCTAGATGTGTTGTGGGCATAAATGATAATAAAACATCTCTTTTTGCACTGTCCCTACCTGGGGCAGCTATTGCTAAAGTTGAGAGACTGCAGTGTTTTCCCTCAGCCACGTCATACCATTAATATGTGTTTGTAAGAAAGAAAAATTTTATCTGTAGTGTATTATTTGCCGTAGGATCTGGGTTTGATTTCTGGAGCAGACATCTTTCCTTTTCAAAGTTTGCTGTGGCATAATACCCTCTTCTTTCATGCATTACTTTGATGCAAGAGAGAGGTTATACCACATGCACGTGATTTCAGTTAGTCTGCATTTTCCTTAATTGGACTTGGTTAATCAATTACTTTAGATCCCGAGTCTGTCGAAAAAACTTCCATTATTAGCCTAATCAGACTTTAATGCAGCACAATCATTTTAACTATTCATAGAGTATTGTATTAAGAGGCTTGAACTGTTACACATATTTAGATGATATACTCATTGCTTCAACAACTGAGGAAGAGCATCTTGAAGATCTAGAATTAATTTTTGAATTTTTATACAGTTTTAGTATAATTTATAATCCTTAAAATTACATATTTGGGAAATCCAGGGCTCGGCATGGGCCACTTTTTCCAGTAAAAGTCACTTTTTAGAAACTGGTCATTTTTATTATGTATTTTCAGGCCCAGGTCACTTTTTCCCTTTTTTTTGCAAAGAAGAGTGGAAAAAAAACCATGACCTCACTCTCTTGTGCTTTTTTGCTGTCCTTGTTTCTCTTTTGTTTAAGGAGGAGCTTTGTCTGACTAGACGCGTGTTTAGTTTTCTCTCTTGGTGTCGTCTCTCTCCCTTCAACACTCTGCCCCTCCCCTGGCTTTTGAAAAAATACACTAAAAATGGCATATATATATATATATATATATATAAACTGAAGAGCCAAAAAAAAACTGGTACAGGCATGTGTATGCAAATAAAGAGATAGGGAACCAATCAGAGTACGGCGCTGCGGTCGGCAACGCCTATATAACACAACAAGTGTCTGGCATAGTTGTTAGATCGGTTACTGCTGCTACAATGGCAGGTTATCGAGATTTAAGTGAGTTTGAACATGGTGTTATAGTCGGCGCAAGAGAGATGGGACATAGCATCTCTGAGGTAGCGATGAAATTTGGATTTTCACGTACGACCATCTCACGAGTGTACCGTGAATATTGGGAATCCGGTAAAAAATTAAATCTACGACATCGCTGCAGCCGGAAAAAAGATCATGCAACAACGGGACCAAAGACGACTGACGAGAATCATTAAACGTGACAGGCGTGAAACCCTTCCGCAAATTGCTGCAGATTTCAATGCTGGGCCATCAACAAGTGTCAGCGTGCGAACCATTCAACGAAA
Organism: Pholcus phalangioides; assembly: GCF_987345545.1. NCBI lineage: Eukaryota > Metazoa > Arthropoda > Arachnida > Araneae > Pholcidae > Pholcus > Pholcus phalangioides. The sequence goes on along the minus strand of NW_028301601.1, from coordinate 13,893,918 downwards.
CATCATCAATATGGGCTTTCGGAGCCGAAGGCCCACTCGTGTACCCTTGATGACTGCACGATACAAAGATTTACGCCTCGCCTGGGCCCGACAACACTGACATTGGACTGTTGAGGACTGGAAACACATTGCCTGGTCTGACGAGTCTCGGTTCCCATTGCTTCGAGCTGATGGACGTGTACAAGTATGGAGACAACCTCATGAATCCATGGATCCTACATGTCAACAGGTTCAAGGACCCTACATGTCAGACTGTTCAAGCTGGTGGAGGCTCTGTGATGGTATGGGGCATGTGCAGTTGGCGTGATATGGGACCCCTGATATGTCTAGATACGACTCTGACAGGTGCGTAAGCATCCTGTCTGATCACCTGCACCCATTCATGTCCATTGTGCATTCCGACGGACCTGGACAATTTCAGCAGGACAATGCGACACCCCACACGTCCAGAATTGCTACAAAGTGGCTCCAGGAACACTCTTCTGACTTTAGACACTTCCGCTGGCCACCTAAATCCCCAGACATGAACATTATTGAACATAGCTGGGATGCCTTGCAATGTGCTGTTCGGAAGAGATCTCCACCCCCTCTTACTCCTACGGATTTATGGACAGCCCTGCAGGATTCATGTTGTCAATTACCTCCAGCACTACTTCAGACATTAGTTAAGTCCATGCCACGTCGTGTTGCGGCACTTCTGCGGGCTCGCGGGGGCCCTACACGATATTAGGCAGGTGAACAAGTTTTTTTTGGCTCTTCAGTGTATAAAATAATTCAATTGCAAAAGTTACTTTTGTTAAATTGTGTGTGTGTGTGTGTGTGTAGGAAATATTTATAGATTAATTAATATGAAAATAGTGTTAATTACATTAATAAAATTTATTTTACTTATTAAAAGTTTGAGTGATTTTTCAGAAATTTTATTGTTTTTAATGTTTTAATAATGTTAATGATTTTATTGTTTTTAAAAAACTGGTTGCGACCTAATCTCTCATAAATGCCAAGGTAGTTAAAAGAATAATTCATAGCTCCATAGATACATGCAGTTGGAAAAGATCTTTAATGTCTAAAAAAATTTTAGCATGTCTGCATTAGCCAAAAAGAATTTTAAGCCAAGGTATCACTGTATTTGTTTCTCTTCTTTTGTGTCATTCTTTTGATGATCTTCAACTATACAATCAAGTAAAACTAAAATTTTAGGATAAGATATCAATATAGTTGTGGCCATAACATGCCTGTTATGCCAGAGAGAGAAATAAAAGATACTTCTATTACCATTATGGTCTTTCAGAATTTTATACTTGATGGTGAAAAAAAATTAATCATTGAAAAAAACAAATAATTTTATACCTTTTTCTGGTGCTCTTGTTCTCCTGATACTCTAAGCACATGCTTATTTTGCATTTGTGCATTGATGATGTGATGGTGAGAGAAATGAATCATAATCATATAGATATGCTTGCAATTGCAAGTTGTATTCAAGATACTTCAGTTTTTTATAATTAGCTATAAAGATTCAATTAAATTGTAAATTTTCTCTTCTATTTGTAGGTAACACTTATCCTAATTTGGAAAATTTGTCCATAATTGACTATAGTAGTGATGAAAAATCTGAAATTTCAAATGCTTCGCAGGTGGCTGATAACATGATGAACGATTCACATCCTAGCAAATTTTCATTCAATGTGCCACTAGTGAATAGGCACACAAAGCCTGGACTGCTTAATACTGATGATGCTCTTGATTTTCCTAAAAAGGTTGTCCCATCAGAAGAAAGTACCATGTATCTACATGACATTCAAACTGTAGGAAAGATATCTAACACCATATGTGTGGAAGATGTTTCATCCGCGAAATGCATTCCAGAAGTGGATCGCAGTTTGAAACCAGCTTCTCATCCAAACCTAAATATTTCAAACAGGACAAATAACAATATTCCAACTGCTCTAAGCCAAGAAGAAGCTGTTCTGAAAGACATACTCACTGTTGAACTGGAGCAGTTAAGTAAAGAAAAAGAATTCGAGAAGTTAAGGCTGCGTAAAGAACTTGAAGCTGAAGAAAGTAAGCGCATTGAAATCCAGAAACTTGAAGAAGAATTGATAGAAAATATTGTTATTCTCTCACAAAAAGGCAAACATCTAGAATCTCAGTACTTGCAATTGAAAGAAGAGAACAAAAAGATGAGGAAGGTTATTTTCTTTTTTTCTTTTCATTTTACAAAGAAAAAATTAAAAGGAAATTCTTATAATTTGAAATGTATGTATCTATCATAGAATGGAGAGTAACTATTAGAATTTAATCTATCGCACCAGTCACTTAGTCCCTATCACTGCTCTAAATTACTTTTTTTTATTTACCTTAGAGATTAAGGAAACTGCTTTTTTGGGTGGGGTATGGTTTTATATATATACAATCTTATGATTTTTGTGCTCTTTTCAGTGATGTAGAACAATATTTCCCATGAAGGATCATAGCAGAATTATAAATTTTTGAAAGCTTCTACAAGAACTGCAGAAATGGAAGAGTTATTAACTCTGATCAGTTTTTCTGTTAAACAGGGCAAAAAAAAAAGAAGATTATTGGGAGAAAATGTATTTGATTTAAGATCGGATTATTGAGATTTTTTAACTTGTTCATTAACCCTTTATATCCTGAATTAATTTACCAGTAAATTTTTAATTGTATCTTTGCATCATTAGTTTTGGTGCAAACCCAAGGGGAAAAAAAAAAGAGTAAAATACTTTTTACAGTAATTTAGTGATTAATTATGCAGCTGGTGCTTAGAAGTACCAACAGGAATATGAGTGATATATAAGGAAAAAAAATTCACACATTTTTATTTACACTACTACTCGAGATGATACTTCTGAAACAATTCTTTTTTTCTTTGCAACAGAGAAATGCATTGCAAAATGAACATTTTGTTTGAGGTTTGGACTGTAACTTTCGAATGGAGCACATCTCACATCTTCCCCTCTACTTCCTCTGCTGAACAAATGTAGGCCAGTCAGCTCCAAGAAATTGTTTCGTAATGTGTTTGGGCACAGAAAAGTTACTTTTCCTTCTCTTCTTTGGCTGTTCTGGTGTGGTGCTGACAGCAGGACAACATCTCTTCTTTACTAGGCTACTTCCTTGGGCTATGAGTTGCATTGCCAAGTTTCTTCAAAACTCCAATAATGAAATTTCACCATGTATTTCTTTATAAATGACATAGGTATTTACATATGCCATTTCAAGCATCATGAAGAATAGTCTGTGCCAGTATTTTTTTGACTTTCTGTCCCTGTCATATAGTGAATGCAGCATTGCCTTGTCCACTCCACCCATTAATGAATATCATAGGTGCTACAATGTCTTTTTTTGTCCCATCTCGATCTTGAAGACTCAATGTAGTTGCCTGAGTAAAAAATCACCCCCATTATTTTGTTTTCCACATTAAAGTAATTTTTGTTATAGGAAAAAAATTACTCTCATTTCCCTTCGGTACTTTGCAATACTGGCATACATTTTTGACCCTATGATAGAAGACAAAATAGTAATTTTCAAATAAAATGTAGGGAATGTTTACCGGTACAGTATAGAAGAGAATAAAAAATAATAGCACCAATAAACTGGTAATTTGTCACTAAATTTAATCAAATGAACATCATGCAAATCAACTCTACTGTAAAACTTCTTCCTAATGCTACATGGCAAATATGAAATGCCCTCAGCAAAAAAGAAAAATGATTTCTGCCTTTACTGCCAGCTGTTGGAACTACACTCATTGTGTCCTTGTAGATACCGTCAGTAAAAGTGGTCATATTACGAAGATATAAGCGTTTGATTTTTGTGTGTGTGTGTGTGTGAAGTGGTACTTAGAGTACCGTCAGGATATAAATTGTTAATAAGTGAAATCAGTATCATTATAAACCCAGAATAGGAGTCTTCCCCCATGTGAAATTCCTGAAATTCAATTATACGCACGATATTGGTGGTTTAATTGTATATGGATTTTCATATCACATACAGGGTGAACCACCAATAATTACACACGATTTCGTGTCAAAAAATAATCGGGAAAAGTGTTTTTTTATTTGACCAATAAATATGGATTATAATGCTTTAAAAATTGATTATGTCAATTCATGTCCCTGCCAAATTCAAAGAACGTACACCAAACGTATAACTTGGTATTTTTGAAGGTACTAAAAATTCTATTGGTCTAAAGAGATATTGAAAAAGCAGACTTTTTTTACCCCTTTGAGCTTTTCAAATTCGAGATGTTTTTTTCCAGTTCCAATTAAGAATTAGGTATCCCACCGTGGGTACCAAAAATTATTATTTTTTTTATTTTATTTATTTATTTTTTATTTTATTATTTATTTTTTACTATAACAAGCATTACACAGAAACAAGCTCACATTAGGTTCAAAACAGACATGCACATTCCAACATGTACCAATTCGTTAGAAGTTCTGCAGAGGAATGTGGACGAGATACATGTGTGGTTTAGTAGTAGTTCCAATTTAGAAGTTTTCATGGGTTTACAAACATGTTTCATCATGACTTTTGATTGTAATTCTACAACACAATTAACTTGTTAAATGATATCGATCATGGTTGTAATTGTGAAGTCTAATACAGTTTAAAATTATTACGGCATCACATTTATGTTATGAGTGTGTATGAAACATGTTGAAACAACATTCAAAACCATATTTAGAAGAACAAACAGTAAAGAGATTGCTTTCATTTTGAAAATTGAGAGCCAAAGAAGTGGGGCATGATTTTTTTGGGGGGAAAAAATTAAGTACAAACATAAGATCATATCAAAGGAGTACCAAAATTAGTAGTGCCTGGGGAGGCGTGAGCCTGAAGTTAGTCTCTGCTAAGTGGGGCCCAGAGCAACAGCCCTCTTATAAATACACCCCGAGTGAAACTTCATCTGAAAAAATAATTAAGTTTTGCATGAATCATGTTGGCTGAAATGAATTTCAAAGTTGTGAAAATATTTCTTGTCAAGATCACGTGGCATCATAACAGACAAAGTGTCAGTGCAATAAACAGCAACTGCAATCACAGTGAAATGAAAAGTCTTCATTGCAACATGTAGAATTTAGTATGAAAATGTAACTTGATCAATAGAAAACTCCAAACCCACTAATTATATTGAATATTCCAATTCATAAAATAATTTTCTTGATTAAAAATTGCCAGTCACACCTTCATCAAGCGAATATTTTTTACATTCTTCATTGTAGTTTTTTACGCGTAACAGCTTTGATGAAATTTTAAAATTGCTCAAAAAATATTGCCCTGTTCATTGATCCACATTTTGTGTGATTAAAAGGATGTATAGTAAAAAAAAATATAGCTAGTACAGACTATGCACTATGTACACCTTCCCTCAAAAATTCTTCTGACTTGATTGCGAAGGAGAAAAAAAATCACATTTTTTGGCAAAAAAGTGTTGATTTTGGCTAACATTAGAACCGCAGCACTTTCGGTATACCTGGAACCGTGGACTGGGTCAAATTGATCTAAACTGTGAAGAAACAGAGTCCCATAGTGAAAACTGGAATTTATTTTCTGTTCTTGGGTTTTCCCCTACTCACATTTAATGTGTTTAGTTGTATATTCAATAATGGGAAACTCTATTTGCTTATGATTATAAAATGGTCTCCAAAATTGGCTAAAAAGTGATGTAATTCAGTAAAAAAATTTGTATACAGCATTTGCACTGTTCAATACAAAAACTTTTTTTCTGTAAACCTGTAATATGACGAAGGTATAAAATAAGCGTTTCAAATTAATTGTCAAATGAAGTTTGTAATATGATTCAGTCAAATAAGTATTGATTTCATGCTGATAAATGGAATTTATTATGAGCAGTTGGGAGCAATTTTTTTTGTGATTTTTCACCGTATTCACCGTATGTTGAAGTTGCTCTACCCATTCAAAAATTAACAGTTTTGTTTCCACGTTTTCATGTTACCTGACATCGGACTCTTTTCATTTTTTTAAACCTTTTAACGGCCAATGTTCCCATTTGGGAGCATCGGTTTTATTAATTTAAAAAATATATTTTTTCTTACATGAAAGCATTTGATTTTTTTCCCCTGAATGCATGAGATTCCAAACTTAATTTACAAAACAAAAATTTCATTCATTTCAGCACTTTTATGCCATAAATTTAATTTTTTTAAATCACCTATTTTTATATAAGAATAAAATTTAACTTTTTTTTGTTTTGATTTTAATGTGTGTTGTTTCTATGGACATGAGCAAGTCCAGAAACCATATAAGAATTTTTTTTTTTCATGAATTTTGTGATTGATATCTCTAATGATTCAGAAGAGGAAATAACGGGAAAAAAATATGAAAATCAATTCAAGTCTTAATTCGGCCAGTGAAAGATTAATGGTTCACGTACAGTTACATGATCAAGAATGTACAAACATTTCCTTTTTCGCAAAGGCAACACGTATGATGAACATAGCTCTTCAATAAGATTTTAGAGGAACTGCATTCAAAATAGATTTTTGCCATTCTGTACTAAATCCAGGAATTTATTATAGCGTGATCTGGGATTTTGTAGAAAACTTGAACAAGCTCTCTGTGGTGCTACCTTTATTAAATATTTTCTGGCCATTTATTTGACCGGCTGTATATATGCCAAATTTTGTTGAATAGTAGGGGGAAATATACTAAACTATTGGAGAAATAGTTTCTGAGGAAGCTTTTTGGGGCTACTACTGTTGATATTGACTGTCAGATAAACGTACTGAGTAATAAAACATATCTTTCTTTCCTTGATAAATTTTCATTGTGGCATCATTGTTTTCCAGTAGCGATGTTTAATACAACTGTAGTTTCACTATCTTTATTGTGTCAGATACTTCTCTTCAATTCCGTCTCACCATCCCTACTAAGATCATATTTTTTGGCTCTTATCTTTTGAGCCAGCTACAATGTAGTGAAAAAAGTTGTCATTTGTCATTTCTTCCCTTCTTCTCAAATAGCTGGATCAGTTGCATCACTATTTTTTCTGGAACAGATTTGTTGGATGCTGATTTTTCCCAAAAGTTTAGAAATCTGTTGAAAGCATACTAGGCGTCAACATCAACTGCGAGCCAGAATTTTATTCTTTTCTTGTAGCATCATTTGCATGCAGAAATTTCAGCTACACGTTTTTTCTAGAGTTGAGTTTTTACTTTGCCGAAACCTTATTTGAGTCCTGTCAGAATATCAGATATTCAAGTTTACAAAAAGGGAAAAAAATTTTAGCTCTACTTGCTGTTCCTTCATTGAAAAAAGATAATCTCCTCGGACAATAAATTGGCCTTGACCTTGTTATCACTTTCTCTTCACTATCTTCATTTAGAAATACATTTCAGAGAGGGGTAACCAATTCCAAGAAATTTGCAAACCCCTTTTCTCTTATAGATCAAGTATGTTGGATCTAAATGACCCAAACTGCGGTTCTGGGTATAAATGTTTATAGCTCTGGAATACGAAACATGATGAGAATAAAATTTTTGTGAGTTAATATTCATATGGCATCATGAAAAGTCACAACATTTTTTTATCATCTACTCTTAAATTTTCTATATAAATGAAAAAGTTTAATTCAAGGCAAATTGACCCACTAGTGCTAAATAATTTTTAAATGCAGTGATACTTCGGCTAACAAAGCTAATTTTTTTCTAGAATCATTTTTGTTAGCCGAAATGTGATTTCCTATTGGTTTCTATGGAATATCGTTTAATTCGTTCCAGGTACTGCCCAAAACTTAAAGATAAGTTTTATGAAACACCAAGGAGGGCTGTAAAAAGGCAAAAGCTGACCAAAGGCTAAAATGAACAGATTCACAACTGAATAAATTGGAATTTTACAGGAATATGAGATGCTAAAGACCTTTTTATTTTACATTGTGAACAAATCAGCTTTAATGTTGACACAATCCAGTCAAGTTCGTAGGTTTCCCCTTGCATTTGTGCTTTGGTCAGCCCATTTCTGTGTCTGATTCATGGAGATGGAAAAGATAAGCTCCTAGAATGTCCAGACTGTTCCGTTTGATGCCCAGACTCTTGCACCGAAAGAATAAATGCTCTGAAAACATTGGCTCCTTTTTCTTCTTTTTTTTTCATTACTTTTTCTATTTGCTGAATCTTTCATTTTACATGAAACGGTTAAAAAAGTTTCAGATAGAGAATTGGAGGTATATCTGAGAGAAAAAGATAGAAAGATAGATCAGAAAAGATTCTGATCGGGCTCAAGTGACGGTAATTTTAATGATAATTGGCGCTAAAATTCCGCTCACGACGTGGCTGTTTTATGTTAGTGGGTGCATCCATATCAAAGAAAATGTTTGTTAGCTGAGGCAGAAAAATCACAGAAAAAATCTTTGTTAGCCAAAAAATTCACAAGCCGATGTGTGCTTTAGCAGAGGTGCTACTGTACATCTCTTTGGCTAACACATTACAAATCAGGTGATAAATTTGCCAATATAGCTGACAAAGTTAATATGTAATAACAAGGTTATAATGCCACTCTACACAAAGAGTAAAAGCACCAATCGTGATAAAAGAAGACAGAACTTGGCTTCTAACAGGATTGACTATTTCAGTTCATTTTCAAAAAGCTGCAACCCACTTGCAGGCATAAGAATTTACTTTCGTTGGGTGCTTGGTCCATATCTGACTGTTACAAAAATGGCATGTCTTAAAACTTCAAAATGTTATGACTCTCAAATTATGCATCTCTGATCCTAAAATGAAAAGCATTTTTATACATTGATTTTTCACAAGGAATCTGGTGTGTAATTATTGGGCAGTACGTAGTATCCACCGCTGTGGTGATCGAGTGGTCATAGTGACGGACTCGCATCGCGAGTATCCAGGTTCAAATCCCATCGTCGCCGCAGTGGTGATCGGCTGAAGTTGGTTTTCTGCGATTCCCAACTTTGAGGTGCAAATGTGAGCCGATCTCCCTGTTAAAAAGTCTCGCCGCACAGAGCAACAGGGCTACAATGCTATATTTATTCATTCATTACACTTCATGCTCTATGAGTTGAGGAAAAAACTCATAGTTTAAAAAATTGATTGCAGATGGCAACACTACACATAACAAGTATTACACAGAAACAAAATTCACGGAAGGTTCACTATACATACACACTCATTCCACCATGTACCAATTCGTTAGAGGTTCCACAGAGGAATATGGACGAGATGCATGTCTGGTTTAGTAGTAGGTAGTATCCACCCTGTAAAAAAATATTGTACAAAATACCCAAATTATATATGGTTAATGTATAATTATATATGGTTTAATTATACAGGGTGTGCACTCTTATTGGTATCCAATGGTTATTTCCTAAACCGTTTGTTTTAGAGACAACTTTCAATTAGAAAAAATGTTTCAAATGGTGTCGCCCATCATCTTAAATGCCATCCAACTGGGAAAAACAATTTATAAAATAGTTACAAAATTCCAATTTTCAGACGGTTCCCCGCTCTTTAACTTCCAAATAGAAAATTGTTGCCCTGTCTCTCCCGAGACTAAGTGCAAAATTTGCTTTAATATTTAAATTCAAAATCCAGTCAAAAAATTCAAAAAGTCAAAATCCAGAATCCTGTTCAAAATTCAGCCAACTCAAAACTACCAATAAGTATACATAGCCAACTCAAAATTGGAAAACCTTGGAAAATAGTATTTTTAGCTAATTATCACTGCACAATCACAGGTTCCAAACCTGGATTTTCACCAAAGGTAAAATCTGGGGGGTATTTCTCTTTATAAACATTGGACATTTGTAGTTTCACAACTGCGAAATGAATTATTCGCTCTCTTGCATAACCATGTTCACTTCATTTTAAAGTTAAAAAAAATACACTAATCAATTTGATTAGCCTAGGGGCCCTATTCCAGGATGTGGGGGGGGGGGGGATTCTTCCGACCTTGAAATTCCCAGCTTCAGATACCATCCTGTGTTTTTACTGGTCTTTATCTGAACAAGGTGTGGCAGAGATGCTGCTAAAAACTACCCGGGACCCGGGTTATTAGCAAAATCTGGGTCTTTTTCAAGTGAAAGTGGGTGTGTCCAGTATTTGGCATGTTTTGTGTTCAGTAGGTAGTGCCATCTATCCTACAAACTGCTAGCATGTGGATGTGAAATATTTAATGTATACATATTTGTGTTATATAGGTCTGAGAGATCATCTTGGCAACAGAACTTTTTTTTCAAAGGTATAGCCAACTCATAGTTGCAAAACCTTAGAAAATCGTATTTAGCTGATTAACACTGTGCAATCGTGGGTTCTGAATCGAGATTTTTGTCATAAAAATTAAAACCATCCCATGGAGGAGCAGCTTTTTTTGTATAGCTTCTCTCAGTATTAGGATTTTATACAGGGTGGGCAAAAAGTCTGTAAAAACCTTAAAAATGTATAAAAATGGGAAAAATAACCGAAATAAAAAATGGTTTGCAGGGTTAGCATCGCTAGGTCACAGGATTTTTTTTTAAGACAGGAAAAAATAAATAACTAAAAAAACAGCCGATAGGTGGTGCTGGTACGAGCGACTTCAGTGGAAATATACAAATGAGACTGTTATAAGAACTTGCACTCCTAATCCACAACTAGTTTACTGTTTTAAACCGTATATGTGAACAAGGATGCTGAATGCGAAGAATAAAGCTTTGTTGGTGAAGTTAGTTGTTTTATGTAAACCAGGAATCAGCGACCATTGCCTTGCGTAAATTCCGAGTTCAGAACCGTGAGGACTGGAAAAGGGCCTTTAACAGCGACAGGCCTCATAAAGCTTGTTGAGCAGTTTGAGCAAACTGGAACACTGGAGGATCGTGTAAGAGCTGGATGACCATGTTTAAGGAAGGCACATTTTTCGCTTGTTGCAGCCGAAACTGAAGCGTTATCGTCCGAATCAGCTGCAGGGACCAGCAGTGCTCTTGAAGCTGCCAGATGCTTGGGCTTACCACCATCCTCGGTATGCAATATTCTTCATGGAATCCTTGATCTGTACCAATACAGCTTGCAGTCGTGCTATGAACTTTTATTAGCAGATACCGTACAAAAGGGAAACATTTGCGAGGTGGACTTGCTCTAAAATCAAACAGAATCCTCCTGGGTCTTTAACAACTTGTGGACAGATGAAGCTCATTTTTCTCTTCATGGCGACGTTAATACCCATAACTGTCGCATCTGGACGTCTAATCCACGTGGATATATGCAGAAACCATTGCATTCCCTAAAAGTGACAGTGTGGTGTGGGTTCACAGGTTCGTTCATCATAGGACACTTCTTCTTTGAACCACAGTGCCCAGTAAATGGGTGGGAAATGGCTATGGTGAATGCGCAGTGTTATTTAATGCTTCTGTGCACGAAGGTTGTGCCGTGTTTGCGGGAAAGAGATGCGCTTTCTACCATCACATTTATGCAAGATGGAGCAACTAGTCACATTGCTACTCCGGTCAAGGCATTCCTGATACAGACGTTCAGGGAAGACAAAATCATTAGCTGGAACTGCAGGTTCCCATGGCCTCCTCGGTCTCCAGATTTTAAACCGGCAGACTTCTGGTTATGTGGATATTTGTAATCCCGGGTGTATCAATCTGGTTCATCTAGTCTGTCAGAACTGAAAAATGCGATCCGCCGAGAGGTGCCATGTATACATCCAGACCTGCTGCACTCTGCCGTTGCTGGATTTGTGACTCTCCTGCAATGTGTTATCCCTATGGTTGTGGTAATTTGGAACATATACTGCTGTAATAAACGATTTGGAGGCATTCTGTTTGTTATTTGCTTATCTTTGACTTGTGTATGTCAGTTCCACCTATCTGCTGTTTTTTTAGTCATTTTTTCCTGTCTTAAAAAAATTCCTGTAACCTAGCGATGCTAACCCTGCAAACCTTTTTTTATTTTGGTTATTTTTCCGGTTTTTATGAATTTTTAAAGTTTCTACAGACTTTCAGCCCACCCGGTAGTAGGCAAGGTTGCTTTTACAGTTTTTAAGAATTTGATTAGTAATATGTGATTAGGAAAGATTTACAAATGGTGTTGAATGGTGAAATTTGTAAACCAAAACATACAGCTTTGGTTGGAAACATTCAGAGTTGCTAACTGCTATGAATTGTCTGTAGTTTTTATGGCCAGCTGCAATAAACTACGTAGAGGCAAGAGATACTCTCAATACTATGGAAATCAGTTAAAAAAAAATGGGTCTTAACTGATTTTTATTATTTTTTAAAATTACTTTGGGAAAGTGGGGATGATCAGTTTTGTCTATGTGAGGGAAGCAATCTGTAAAGCTGAGTCTAAACCCACCGCTCTACCCTTACCTCATAGAGGTACAGTATCTAGGAGGTAACGGCTCTACCCGATGCCCAAACGTGCAAAAATTAGTTTTCCGCCAAAACTGTCCCACACTGTGGGCTAAAAACAGGTTTTTGAGTGGTTCAACGTGGTGAGTCTGGACTTGGCTTCATTGGCATAGTCGAGCTCGCAGCACTTGTGTCAGGAAGAATGTTTTGTCATAAGTGCTTTACAGGTGGTGATAGACTTGGAAGTCTGGGGGAGAGCATGATGATGATGTCAATTCATATATACACGTGCATTAGATCAGATGACTTCGCCTTTGATGTTGGGAGGGGCAATGCCCCCCCCCCCTGCGTATCTCCACCCATCTGATATGAATAAATCCGGATGGGGCGGTCTCTAGGGTTGCTAGACGTCCATATATATACAGCCCACAAGGGCGTATGCAGGTTGAGATTGCATTGGATATTCATGAATTATTAAGGGACTCGGGGACCTCGGAAGGCGGGGGGGGGGGGTTAGCTCATGTGGCCTGAGCCCTCTAGGTATTAGTGCCAATGAGGTGCTGTAGCTAATGGATTTTCAGTTAAAATTTCTTTAAAAAATTAAATTTTTGAATGATTTTTATTGCAATATGATCATGTTGTCCTGGGAAGGGGGGGGAGGAGGTAACCCCCACTAGGCAAAGTTGAACGTTCATCACTACTGACAAGCTTTAAGCCAATGTTGACGAGTCTGGATATTCTAAGTGGGAATGAAATTTTGATCAATATGAACACAAAGATATATAGTAGAAATTTGATCAAGAGGTTGGCATGTACATCGGCTGATGCTGGAGAATAGTTATGATGGAAAGTTGGATTAAAACCGGTTTGCTGAATATTTGTTAATGAAACGTTAGTAAATTTAATTTTAGAAACATTTATCTTTAGATTGTTATTAAGAAACAAATCCAGAAGAATTGAAAGATCACTGTTAATACAGTTAATGAGTGTTTAGTAATTTTCCCTGAATTACAATATCACAGTATCATCAGCAAATGATCATTTTACCGTAAATTGCTTAATTACATAAGTCATTAATAAAGATTTTAAAAAGTAATGTGGTCCTAACACTGAACCTTGGGGGGGGGGGGGAACTCTGGTAATTATCTTTTGGACATCACTTAAGTGTTTATTAGTTAAATTTTTTTGGTTAGTGATAAGATCAGAGTATGTTGAATGCATTACCTCTAATTCCGGAATGATATAATTTCGAAAGAAGGATTTGGTGGTTCACACTATGAAATGCTTTTCAGATATTGAGGAAAATGCCAATGGTTTTCTTAAATTGATCGATATTCTTATGAATGAATTCAGAAAAGTTTAAAAGTTTGTTTCCTCTAATTCTTTCCCAAACAATGTTGAAGAAAATTAGTAGATTTTTCAACGAATATTTCCCACTGAATTTTTTTTTATTTAAATTTTTTGTATTCCATTGTAAGTATTACTGTGTCGCAACAATATTTTTTCCGATTTCCCAGGAAGTTTTCTTGAAATTTCAAGAACGGGGAATTGTAAAAAAAATTCCCAAGATCGAGCGGGCGAGAATTCCTGTCTAGAAACATTAACCCTGCATTCATGAATTATGGGTTTAATTATAGATGGGAAACAAAAGTGAAAAAATAAAAATACAATTCACGCAGACACCTTTTAGAAATTAAAACTGGAGTTAAGAAAAAAATATTATAAATTTTAATATATCGCATTTGCCAGTATAAAGGAATAAATAATACCAAATACATTGGTATCTTGAAAGTGCAGGGTTCTCGATAATTCAAGGAAATTTCATTTCCAAGACCCTTTATACATTTTTGTTTTGCATTCAAGATATTGACTTTTTCCATTTTCTTCTTGAATCCAAGTAATAAAGTCTTTTTGATGTTAATATGCTTATAGAATCGGTATGGTGCTCATTCACATGCAATTCTTAAATTTCTCCAGAAAATTTGGTACACTGAAAAGTAAATTTTGAATCTGACCTAAATTATACTTATAGGAATTTAGTCAAAAATCCAAAATGTCTGATTTTGATATTTTAATCAAGATGAATTAATGAAAGATGAAATCATTTGGTTCTTGAATTTTTTTCTTTTGGCTTGGTCGGTTGAATTAAGTTGGTAAAGGCTGAACCTATTGCTGAAATGCTTGCTAGTGAAACTTCACTATACTGCGTTTATGAAGTCACAAACAAAATTATTGTTGAAATTGAAGGTTTGGAGTATAGTCAAGAATTGATTAGATTCATTGATTTGGTCCATACAGCATGATTATGAGTTTTTTTTTGTTTTTAGTTGCTATGTGATAGAGGCGAACTTCAAACAAACCACTTTCAAGATGTCGAGGCTAAAGAATTGCAGAAAATACGTATCCAAGAAGAAGTTAAGAGGTAATACTGGCGACTAGAAAATCAGTATTGTGCCTAAAATTTTCTGTATGTGATTGTTAAATTGAAGTCTATCACAATTTCACAAAATTTTCGGATTTAATGAAAGTGTGTCTTTTAACATACAAAAAGGATATAAAGCCCTGGAAATATATATATGTTGAAAAAACATTATTTAGAACAGTTTTTCTTGAGATTAAAATCATTCTTGGCTCCTAAGAAATTTGGCTGGCGCCTAAAATTTTTTTGATTTGTCAAGCCCTGATATGTTTTACATTTTGATTAACTTTTATTTTTTCTAAAAAGTTTCAAAAAAAATTGGCAACTTTGAATTGCAAATGACTTGCAAAATGACAGGTCTCTGTTTCATTAACTATTTTTAGATAGGATAGAGGAAAAAAGAAAAGCACAAGTAATATTTCTCCCCTCAAACTACTACCTTAAAGTATGTTCATTAATAGACTTTAAACAAGCAGAATAAGTTTGACAGCATCGACATTCTTGTCCAGCAAGACAAGAAAATATTCTTTTGATGAGAGATTTTTTTTGGCCAATCAGTCTTAATTTACTAGTGCTTTTCAATGAAGAATGATACTTTTTTCTAATTGGAATTATCAGACAACTACCTAAAAAAGAATTATCATAAATTCCTTCATATGATCTGTGGCAGCACAAAATCTACATATGCAAACTTCTGGTTATTATTCTTATCAACAATAATGAAATCTTACAGAATAGAAAGAGTCTGTTATATATATATATATTGACACTTTTCTTAGAAAAAAACAATCTTTCACTCGCATCTATATGCCATCTGTTATACAGGGTGTTTCAAAAAGAATCACCTGATTTGAAATGTGTATATTATGAAAAATATTGAACATAGACACTTAAGATTAATTTTATATTACATGGCTAACCTTTTTTTTAGAAACCAAATTAAAGGTGCTAAATATGTCCACCTTGGGATGCACAGCATATGTCTCTACGGTAGTCAAATTCGTCCCAAACTTTTGTGAGCATGTTTGCATCCACTGCGAGTAGATTTCTGTGGCCTACGTGGAAAACTCTGTTGGATGCACTCCACATTTTCGGACATGCGGGGACGGCCAGGCGATTTCCCTTTACAAAGACAGCCCGTGTCTCTGAATTGATTATACCATTCCCCTAATGCTCTTCAGCGGTAGAAATTTCAACACCAGTATATTGCAACGAAAAGCACAATGAACAGTTGTTATGGACTCACCCGTCCCCCGGCTCTGGACTAGAGGGGGGTGTGCCAAATTCAACCTTTATAACAGCTTATTCTACATTACATGAGGGTGCCAAAAAAATGTATGCTTGCCCCATTTGAGAAAGTATCTAGTTGCAGCCCTAGATAGACAGCACGCCCGAGTGGCATGATGGAAAGATTCTCGTCTACCACCGTGAAGGTTGTTGCCATGGTCCCGGGTTCGAACCCAAGGGAGGATATAGATAAGATATTTTCCCTAAGGAACTTGAAGTGACCACTGATAGACAGCACCTTCATTTCCAACTCATCTCATTAATGGCAGTAAATTGCAATATAGCGATATGGCCAGAGTTGGTGTTTGGTGAAGTAGATAGACGGCACCACCTACTAAACACAAAACATACCAAATGCTGGGCACACACTGTTAAGTTTCACCAACACACAAATCTGACATAGCTCCCATATTCAGATGTGAAAATATGCTGCAGTTGAATGGCGACAGATCAGAGTGGTGGACCATCAGGGGGGAAAAATAAAATCAGTCTACCAGGAAATCACTTCACAAGGATTTATATTATTGAAAGAGCCAAGATTTTTTTAATGAAATGGAAAATCAATCAGAAGGAAATTAATAGATTGATTTATTAGTAAATATATAAATGTGTGCCTTTAACTTTTTATTACAATGAATCCTGCTTATAACGTTTTTCAAAAAACTGTCATAAAAAACGTTGTAAGCGGGAAAACATTTTAAACGGGAAATCTTAATTAGAAAGAATTACTTAGAGTTGGGACTGTGAAAATAAGTTGTACTAAAACTTTCTAAATGGAACGTTAGAAGCAGGATTGACTGTATATTTGTTTTAGATTTATTACATTTGTTAAATTCTCAGTGTTAATGAGCTTCTTTGCAAGCTTTTCCTACTAGAAGACTATAAAAGTAAACGAACCTTTGGATAGAACAAGTTTTTAGAAAAGAATTATTTTTATTTGATTCACAGAGATACCTCTTCCTCCTACGCAGAACATGGCCTGCCGCTCTGTCTCAACTAAGAGATATAAGCAGGTGATTAAACACCTGGGGCATGCTAGAAAAAATTCATAAAAATACCAGTGAATTATGGGGGGACCTATACTTTTTTTCAAGAAGGACCCACTTTCACTCAAAAGGTACCCAGATTTTTTAATACCCTGGGACCCAGGTAAATTAGAGTACAGCACCATCTTTGATTGCATTTGTCTCAAAAATGCATATCACACGACACCATTGGTTTCTATTCGCGTTACAAACCTCTTGAGATATAGCATAAAAAATTTGTTACAAAAGTGGGCCGCACGCCTGGTGCTCAGACCAGCAGAGTCATTAAAACCGGAGTGATTTGATTTGTCTCAAAAATTCTTACCAGATTACACTATTTGTTGTATGTGGCAAACCTCTCAAGATATAGCATAAAACAATTTTGTTACAAAAGCGAGCTGCAAACCTTGTGCTCAGATCAGAAAAGATATTAAAACACAGTGTCGTCTTAATGCATGGTCTCACCCGGGCCTCAAGAGAAGATGGGCCTCAGAAGAAAGAGAAGTAGTTGAATTTTTCAAGAATTTTCCAGGTAGGGCCTCAGAAAAATGCCTTGACCCCGGGACCCATGATGATCTTAGACGGCTCTGTTAAAACATAAGTGGTATCATTGTATTTGTCTTAAGAATATCTATCTGACAACACCATTGGTTTCTATTTGCTCTACAAACCTCTTGAGATGTAGTGTGAAACAATTTCGTTGCAAAAGAGGGCCGGAAGTCTGGTGCTCAGACCAGAAAAAGCATTAAAACCTGATTTGCATCATTGTATTTATCTCAAAAATGTAATCACCGGATTTATAACATTTACCAAAACTTTCTATCCTATAACTATGAACTTTATCTTTCCTATTCTATGTATTTCTTTGCTGACATGATTTGGGAGAAAAAAAAACCACGCACTCTTTTCAGGAAAAGCATTAGAAAAAAAAACCCATTTTAATTGTATTTTCTTCAATTCAATTTACAGGATAAAGAAAAAAAGATGAGAATTTATCTGCCATTGAAAATGTGTTTGAACTCAAGTTCATTTAAGTGACTTCATTTTGAGACAAGTCTCGATTCTATTTCATCAATTACTTTACTCCCATAAGAAATATAAATATATGTTACATTTCCATCGGCACTTTGCTCCTGTTCACTTTGGGAAAATCAGTTCTGTTATTTATAGAAAATTGAATGTAGCTGTTTCATTCTGGGAAACACCGTATTTAAATCTTCACAGGTTTTTATTGATTTATAAAAAAAAATTAGTATGTGGGATTGTTGTTCACATTGTTTTTTCTTTTGTGCATTTGTAGAATCAAAAAAATACCAACTACATTTAAAAATCTCATAGAAAATTAATCAACAAAATAGGAAAAGGTTAAAACCATAAAATTGTGGTTTTTTTTCTTTATTTGCCTTTTTTTTGTTGGTGAATCTTTCTATGATTATGTTAGGCAAAGGATTATGAAATGAACAACTTGGAAGATTTTTAAATGGACCCTCCCCTTTAATAATCCGCCTATTTATGATCAATCATTCAAATTATGCTCTTATACATACATTTTTTACTTGTACTCGTTTTCGTCAGTAAATGTTTTTTAAACCTCCAAAACAAACAAAAGAATGTACACATTTAGGAAGAAGAAACTTAGCAGATTCATGTTATTATCTATTCATATTGATGTAGCTATGAGGATGCTCTAGTTACTAATTTCAATAAAAAAAATATTGAACATAATGCTCTTTCTTTTTTAAATAATTTTTATGAAACATTTTTTTCCCAGATTGAGGAAAATCAGGAAAATGAAAGAGCAGGAAAGCATAAAAGGAATACAATCTCCTGTATTTCATGAAAAAGATGATGGAGAGAATAAAAGCTATAAAGAACATAATAAAAAAAGAGGTAATCTTTGCAAATGCATTACTACAAAAATTTTTTATGAAAACTTTAAATCACAATACGTAAATTGCAGTCCAAATGTAGATTACTCAAATATGTAGCGGCCAATGAAGAAATTTGAGCTAATACAATTCACCCAAGCACCCTGGTCCCTTTTTATATCCCATTTAAAGATATGTTTACACTTTTGCTATTGGGGGTCATTCAAGTATTATGTCAGCATCGGGGGGTAGGGGGTTTCGGATCTGCTGACTTCTGATGACAAGGGGGGGAGGGGGGTTTGAAGTTTGCTTACGTCATCAATCCCCCCTTTCTGAAGATATGAAATATTTTAAGCTGCTAACAAAATTTTTCTGACTGGGATTGGGGGGGGGGGGGGGTCAGTGTTTGGCTGAAAATATATTTTTCCCCATGAAGTTCTGCAGTGAAGAAATGTTTAGGTTGCTATATTTGTCCTTGATGGTACAAGCATTTAAGGCTCTGTAGTCTGACACTTTTTTTTTTAACCGAGCACAACTCAGGTCTATTGCCATAGGCAATTTTCTACCTAGTGAGTTGTGCCGGAAGTGTAAGTGTGTGTACCGAACAGTCTGAGTGCGTATCTAATGTTGTGTATGATTTTTCAGTGCTGCCATCTATATCTCAGAAGTGAAGTGAGTGATGTGTAGTGACTGAATATTTGTACTGTTTGTAGGCCTGTTGCTCTCTGTGGTGAGACTTTTTAACAGGGAGATCAGCTCGCATTCGCGCCTCGAAGTTGGGAACCACAGAAAACCAACTTCAGCCGACCACCACTGTGGCGACATGTAGTCTGACACTAATGGCCAATCCAGATAATTTTTATTTAGAAACGTGTAGAGGAGAAGAGAAATTACTCTTATCATATATGTGGAAATCATAAGTGACAGAAATTGAGAATTTTTTGAAAAACAGCTTTAGCCAGTTTCATTTTTGTTCGATCCAGCCTGCAAGGTTTAGCAGTGGGCCAGAAGTGTTTATGTAATTCATTGTGTTGTGTTCATGATATCAGGAAACTCAAACAGTAATTTTTGGTAGATACTATCTTCTGACACCACTTTAACAGAGTAAAGATCTGTATTATTCAAATGTTCTGAAACTTCCAATTGAGTATTTAAATCAACTAATTTTCTATTTCTAAGTTAACGTAGTAAGTTGAAATAATAAAGAAAGTGGGCTCCAATGATCACACATGAAACATTATAAATGAAAACACTAGCAGTTTCTTAAGTCCTAAACTCATTGTGAAAGAGAATTGAATTCTGGTGCCATTAGCAGCTTTGAAATTTTGAATCACTGGAAGTTTATCATTTTGTAGTTGCTGTTATAAGAGAGTAGTCACTACCAGTATCTATGAGAAAGCAAATGTTGGTTTTCTGATCAAGAATGAATTGACGATGAGAACTTATCAGCAAGTGGTATGTCATTGCTACCCTTGAGCATTGTCGTTTCCCAGGGTTGTTTGGTTTAAACCACGTTGGTTTAAACCATGGTTTAAACCTTGGTTTTAACCAACTGGTTTTTTTAAAAAAACCACTTTGGTTTTTTCAAAAAATCAGATAAAAGTGGCCTAAATATCATTTTTTTTTCCCTGAAAAATATCATATTTGTTCATTATTAGCCAAAATGTTTCATTTTTACCTCATTTTATATCCTTGGGGTACATTCTGACGGTATATCTTTAAATGACATAAGATTTTATAAGTGGTTTTTTTCAAAAAGTCTCATAAAAGTGGCCAGAGTATATATATATTTTTCATATGAAGTATCTTAGTCCTTTAAAGTTATATATAAAAGCCAAAACTTCTCATTCTTACAACATTTTCTAACCTTTGGCTACATTCTGATGCTCTATCTTTAGAAAATTCATGAATAAGGATTGCATCACACATCTAAATGTAGTGGTGTATTATCTCACTGGGTTTCTTTTTCCCTTCACAAAGAAGCAGCTACAGTAGTGACACCATCATGCTAGGGGCAGGTGGTCCTATAATCCAATAAAGACACCAGCTGTCCTTAAAGGACAAAGACTAGTGTACTAGTTGTTACATTATCTCACATTTTCATTTTCTTTCCCATAAAAAGTAGCACATCTCCTACTGTATATCTCCCAGTCTTAATATTCAATAGTTGTTTTTTTTTATATTTTCACACTGTTAAGCCCAGTTAATCAAGGTTCTACTGTATAGTAGTAACAGATTTTTGAAAAATAATCAGCTATATACTGGGTGATTATAATTAAAGATTTGATTCCAAAACTATACAATAAGTATTGATCGGAATGACTTGAAAATTTACATGGATACTCCTGAAGTAATGGACGTTTCTTTCGCAAAAGAAAAAAGTGCAAAATGTGCAAGTAGACGATGCTGTACTTGGCCCGCAGTATAATCTATTTTGTGCAACCACATCATTTCGGCACTTTCACAGCATCAGTGTGTAGATAGAACTTCTATCAAGATGCACATTGCAATACCAGCAAAGCAGCTGCTGAAGACCCATTTTGACAGGATGCACCTTAACCCTTGCAACTACTGGCTGTGGGGGGTACCTCAAAATGTTATAAACAGTGGTCAGATTGCAAACTTTGATGAATTGTAATCTCCAGCACATTCCCTATATGTTAGAAGTTCCTCATTCCTCAGAAATATGAACGGGGGAAAGGAGGCGCGTTTGGTTTAATAAAGCTGAATTGCAAGCACATCCACATTATGACCATGGCATATTCCGATTCTGCTGTTGAACAAGAATTTTTGTGCTTTCAACCTCATAGCCAGAACACACGGTGGACAACATATTTAACATTTTTTGAGTAAGTTGTAGTTATTTGTTCAATTACTTCATTTTTTTTGTGATGTTTCCGTGAATTATGGACTCGTGCAATGCTATAATTAAGTTATGGTTTTGCCTTGACTGGCTATCGTTTCCATTCTGCGAGCAAATTTCCCACATGTTGGATGATGTCATTAATTTTACATTTTTAAGTATTTTTTCCCCTTTATCAACTAAAATTGAATTTTTTCAGGAATATTCATGTCAATTTTCAAGTCATTCTGACAATCGCTCTTCTTTTAGTGTTTTGAAATCAGAACCTTAGTTATAATCACCCTGTATATCGTAAATCATCGTTAATTAATCTGCATTATTTATGCATCATTAAATGCATTATATTCACCTAATTTTTATTACTTTTTGCAAAATAGCTTCATAATTAAGTATACTGAAAGTAACTGGAGAAAAACCTTTATATATTATATGATTAATAACAACATTAAAATAATTTTCAAACACACAGTAATCCATTGGGTTAAGCAAAAAATAATTAAATGGCAAAAGTTGGTTTTTGTTAAAATTTAATAAATATTTATTGATTAATTAGCATGGGAATAGTGTTAATTACATTAATAAACATTTTATTTTTGTTAATTATTGGAAGTTTGAATGATTTTTCAGAAATTTCATTGTTTTTAATGTTAATACTATTTAAAACAAAAAAACCGGTTTAAACCAAAAAAACCTGGTTTAAACCAAAAAAACCAGGTTTTTTGGTTTTTTTCAAAAAAACCGGTTTTTTTACCAACCCTGTCGTTTCCCCAGCAGGAGCTGGTGGGTTCTTTTGTGCACTTTTTACATTGGAACGGAACTTGTGATAATGTCAACATATCTCAGATGTACTCAGGGGACTTTTTTGTCAATAATGGGACTGGCTACGATCACGAGAATGTTTCCTTGCTTGCCTCAAATCCACAACTTTTTGTCGCAGTTGTAGTATTTTCTTCGTCGGTCAGAAATTGAAGGAAGCTGCACTTACTTGAGCAATTGATGGTTTTGTAACCTCTTTGATTTCAATTAGTGATAACTCCAAAATATGATCTACAACTCCAGCTGCAAGTTATAATCCAATATAATATTGATACGAAGATTTAGGGTTGCTTTATGTCCGTATATAAGACCCACAAGGAAACTTTTTCAGGGAAAGATTGCATTGAGTATTCATAAATTATTGAGGGATTCTGCGACGTCACAAAGTTACTTGGGCAGGCTCACATGACATGAGCTCCTAGGTTGCAGTGCCTATGGAGTTGCTGTATTTGAATGGACTATCAATTTGAAAAATAATAATAATAAATTTCTGAGTGATTTCTTTTAATGGGCTATGATTACATTGCCTGGGGTCAGGTTCTTACCTCCATAGTAAAGCTCAACATTCATCTCTACTGAGAAGCTTCAAGCCGGTGTTGGCATGTCTGGAGTTAAGGAAAAACTTTAACACTATAATATTGATGATTCTAAAGCTGAGAGGAAACTTCAACTTGAACAGCAAACAAATTTTAATCACTTAAACTTCAACTCGTCAGAAGTTGGCATATGATGTATTGACTGTACTTTAGTTTAAATAATTCAGTTTTAAATATGCAAACATGATTTTCTGAATAAAATTTTAAAATATCTCAAATATACATTACATTCTATTTCATAGACGGACAGTATCCAAGTGAAAAAGAATACACTACTGGTCTTAGAGATTTTGATATGACAGGTGGATCATCAAATTTGACACGATCATATTCTTCACCTAACATTGCCCAAATGGTTGCTGATGAAATTGCTGATACAAAGACCTCAAGACATCCCACAGTTGATCGTTCATTGAAACCAAAGTATGAAGCTAGAAAAATTCTTACTTTAAAAGTAAATCTGTCTGATGAGTTATGTATTAATTATTTTTTCTGTGGGTTCATTTTTTTTTATTCTTTAGTTCAATTCTTACTTTTTACATTTTCCTTCACAGCTTGTCTAACCATTACAAAAGTCATGTCAGGTGGATGTGTTTTCTGGGATATTATGTTGTTGATTCACACACGCAGAAATGATAAACACTACTATGTATCTGCTACTCCGATAGACAACAATGGATAGTATACTGGTCATAAATCAATTTTCTTGTTTGATGTTGAAATTCCATTACTATTCCTAACAAAAAAAAGGGAGAATTGCTTCATTCCATTTTTGATTTGAGTTCAGTAGGCATTCCAGCCATGTTATAAAAAAACTACAAGGAGTTGAAAATTTAGTTCAATACTATGTCAGCTATATCTGATCTGATAAAATAGCATCTCTTTGGATAGGGAAAAAAATTTCATTTGTTGTATTAAGAGATTCGTTACTAGTCAGAATCGCTATAGCTGGAAAATTATGAAAAACCATCAAAACAACAGAAAAAAGTCAATTTTTTAAAACTACCTTTTTCTCCACTGATGTGTAAGAAATGAGTTGATTCCATTATTTTAAGGTGTTTTAAAAAACAGAAATAATAATATTTAATTTTTTACAGCAACATTTGTTTTCATAACAGAAGTAGACAAAACCCAAAAAATAAAATATTACAAAATATTAATGAAATTTCAGGTGGGGAACAAAGTTCTTGCCAGAAATGATAGGTAGCGTCAGACGAGCTGCAGTAGTCACGTTTACAATATAATTTGCATAATCGTGATCGTTTTGGAAATGTTAAAGTGTGTTCTAGAGTGGTACGCTAAATTTTGTTCATTGTTTGACTTTTAGGTGTAATATAGGACATGTAAAATGTCTGTTGAAAAATTAAAATTTGTCACATTTTATTCCACTGAAAATCCGAACTTAGTGCTTTCAAGGCTGCAACCACGATAAATTCCATCTTAGGAGAGTCCACTGTAATTTCTAGAAAAGTATGATATTGTTTCTACTATGGACATTCCTCTCAACAATCCAGCTAGAAATTGCCTGGTGCAAGGGCAAAAAGAGACTTCTTCAAGTAAGCCAACGTTGTGAGGACAGAACTGGGCATAGTACTTTCCTCATTCCCCATTATGCTCTTTTTTTCCAAAGCAGCAACAAATTGAGACCACAGCACCTGCACAAGATCCCGATGGCGGAGTGCAATGGGATTGGGCTTTGGAGTAGTCATTTCTTTGCTTCTCTCCTGAATCACCAATTATTTATCGTCCCTTTCACATCAAAATGAATGACAAATACAGGATGACTCGACTTTTATCGTTCCCATGTATAGGACAAAGTTGAATTTAATGGGGAGAAACCTCTTCAACTCTACACAAGATAGCTAAACCCTGTTTAAATCGACTACAGTTCTCATTGAATTATTACAACTAATTTTTCAAAGTAATTTGTAGATTGGCCAGTTAATAAATTTTCATGACATTTCTCTTATATGTTTCAACAATTATTTGTGTAATTCTTTTCTATTTTTGTCATTTATTGGTCAAAAATTCTTCCTCATACCTAAGTATGAGGAAGAACTAAGGGGTGTAGGGTCATTTTCCACTTTTTGGAGCTTTGAAGCTTGACCTGTGGACAATTGAAGTCAAGGATAAGTGTAGATGATATCTGAAATTTTTGAGAGAGATGGTTGAATGAGATGAAAATGAAGGGTTTTTTACTGAGAATGCCAAAAACAAGAAAAACCTTTCCCTGGTTTGTGGGCACCTGAACTACATTCCTCACATTAAGTAAAATTCATAGTTTTCCGGTTTTTTGGCCAATGTGACAAAGTTTTTATCTTTTGACATTTTGTTTGCATATCAACATTTTCAAAAAGGCTACTACTTATGCCTTCTCCTTGCTTGAGTCGCACTGCTTTGTCGGGATTGGTCAGTTGAGCAAGATTTTCCCCATTGGCTGGAGTTATTTGTAAGGGCTAGTGTGTGGGTGTCAATTTCATCATCTTTAAGATGTGAAACCAAGCACTGTTAATCTTTATTCTCTTTTCCTTTCTGTTGAAGCAGTACTTGTGCTTTTTGAATTTCGATTGCTTCTGTAAAAATGCATGGAAAATATCTCATGTCACTGGATAACACTTGTGTGTTTGTGAAGAGAATTTTGTGATCCTTGGTCAGGGCATGCTCCACTATGGCTGACTTGGCAACTTGACCCAGTCTACAATTTTGTTTGTGCTCCACTAATGTGGAGCCACCAATGTATCAGCCACCAATGTGGCTGATATCAAACTTTTTAGGCACTTCTAAAAGATTGATATTGGCCAGATTGGTCGAGTACAAACTTCATGCGGTGCATGAAATTTCTATAAGTTTCAAGTAAGAGCCATGAGCCATTTATTATTTTGCTCTTTTAAATTGTAATTAAAAAAATAATCATGTTGTACATAATGTAAAGTTTAAGAAAGAAAGCTGACTTATTTGTCATATGGGACTATATAGCATAAAAACGTGTATTAAAAAACATTGGCTTGGAAATAGACATGAAAATGTAGTAGAGTATAATTTGCTTTTCCTTCTATAGGTTGGCCAGATCTTTAGCTATGAAAAATGAAATTGGTTCTCTACGAATGCGAGATCTTAATCCCATTTATGGAAATGCCACAGTAAGTATAATTAAACCAAATACTACACTTGAATAACTACATTTTGAAGTTAATCTTTAAGGGGGTTTCATACCTTTTGACATGTCAAAAAGAGTAAAAAAATACAGTTACAAACAACTGGTTCGGATAAATGATGTAAAGGGGGGGGGGGGACCTGTATATGGGAAATCTCAATGAGTATCAGTGAGAGTTGGTACCACAAAAATGAGTAGCACTAAGCGGAAAAATACTCATAAGTGGGAATGTTATGAGCGGGATACATTGCATATAATTTCAAAAGGTTGTTCCATGGGTGGAGATACGGGGCGGGGGAGGGCAATGCCCCCAGCATCAAAGATGGAGTTGACAGATCTAATGTATAGGTGAATGTATGAATTGACATCATCATCATCGTGCCCTCCACCAATAATTACTGTGCCCCCCCCCAGACTTTCAAGTCTATCTCCGCCTATGGGTTGTTCATCAATTTTAATGCTATGTAAAGTGATTTTCACACTTTGTTGAACAGTGATTTACTTTTGAAGTTTCTCTTATTTGATTGATTAAGGTAGATATCAGATTTTTTTTCACTTAATCTCTCAAATAAAACTTTTCTAATTAAATTACGTTAAAACTTATTTACTATTGTGTTGTCAAAAGGTCCGTGGTACTACTGGTCTGAAAAATCTTGGTAATACTTGCTACATGAATGCCACAATACAGTGCCTTTCAAATACTGAGCAAATATCTCTCTACTTTCAGTCTGATAATTATAGACAACATTTGAGGAAGTAAGTATATGTTTTGATCAGATTCGCAATATTTATACGATCAAAAAAAGACTGAAATTTACTTTTTCAATTTATTTTCAGTCATGAAAGTAATTTTTTTTTTTAGTTCATAACACAGTTGTCAGAAAAGCAAAAAATCAGATACAGTCGAATCCCGTTAAAATGAACTCCAAGAGACTAGAGAAATCACTTCATTAAAACAAAATTTCATTATAAAGAAATTCCAAGTCTTTGCATTGTTGTGATGTAAACTTATCTCGGAGATTAGAAAAGTGTTCTTTAAAACAAGATTTTCGTTATAACGATAATCATTAAAATATAATTCGACTGTATTATATAAAGAAACTAACATATTAAACTACACATTTTAAAATGTTTTTGCTTTGTTGGGCATCTCAAAGTGCAGTTACGTAAATGTATAGGTCCTGATTTGCTGTACAGGAGGACCAGTAGTAAAAGTGAGTCTTTTATTACTCATACGAAGCTGAACTGTCATAGGGCAGAGAATGTTCTATGGCAGAGTTGTCTGCAATTATGATTCAAATTTCAACAACAACCATGGTCAGGGCCTTAACCCTTAATTTGCTTGATAGCTTTCATATATGACTACCACTCTTCTGTAGGGATCTGAGCAATAATGGCACCATACTGTTAAGAACAGAAGAAAGCTCAACACACAAAACTGATATCAGATGGCAGTAGGTACTGCCTTTCAAATTGAAAAAGAAAAAAAAAACAGCTTTTCTACTGATTCGTTCTGAGGAATTGATGTAGTCACTAGGGGCGCGGTAGCCCAGGTCAATAAGATACTCGCCAAAAGATCCACAGGATGTTTAGAGGTGTCACGAGTTCGATACCTGGTTCGTCCTTGTCAGAAAACTTTCCTGACACAGGTGTACAACAGAAACGGTGACATGACCACAGAAAAAATTGCTACTGCAGGGAGTTCCCCAATTGAGGGGTTAGCGCACCAACTTTTCGACGAGTATAAAAAACAAGCCTGTTGTTCAGAATCGGCAATAAATTGTATGTCCCTGTCTAATTAGCTCTCATGTGCAGAAAATGACAGTGGTGTGACAAAAATGATCAAATCAAATGTAGTCACTATGCAATCCAACTAAAAATAAATAAATAAATATATATATATATATATATATATATATATATATATATATATATATATATATATATATATATATATATATATATATATATATATCTTGTAATTCATTGTTTTCTATTGTAATTAGTTACCTTTATATTAAACTAGCTATAATACCCGGCGCTGCCCGGGTTTTCTTCAATGAGGCTTTTTTGGATCACGTGATATCTCCCTCTCTTTTTCTTGAGGGACATACAAACCGTGTCCAAGTTAACCAATATGGCGACCTGCGCGATTCATGAAATAAACAAATCTAGATTTACACAGAAACGTAGAAATGAATATATATTTTTCTTTTTTTAAGGGGCGCTAGGTATTTCGATCCCCCCCCCCCCCTCGAACTTCAAGTTATCCATCTGTCTGTTCCAGCTTCCAAAAATCCTTGGTTAAAGCTGTGGAATTTTTTCGATGCACTTTTCACGGGCTCATAACTAATTTTAAAATATCCTAACCCACAGGAATTTATGCAAATAAATATCAAAAGAGACAATATGGAGACATTAATTTTCATACTTGAGAAGGTATAAATGAAATCAATGATATTGCTCGAATATCCAACTCAAAAGTATAGGTTTGGCTAATTACTTCGTATTTAATCTCCTGGGCTTCGTATATCTCTAAGCGAACTGAATATTTCAAAAATCGAGAATTCAATACAATTTTTAAAATTATTGATGGGGCGGAAAATCCCACTAATTTCCGCATTTCTACAGTAAAATCGACAATTTCAGCACTGATTCCTATGAGGATCACCCTTTTCCTGACTCTCAAAGCGATGCTGATGATAATTATGACGTCTATTCAAAAAGCCTCATTACTGAGAGTATATTGAAAATGTGGCAAACCATTATAAAGGCATAAACTATTATACGTATACTAACAGGATTAAAGAAGTGGCAAACCGTTGTAAAGGCATATACACGTCTGAAACGCATTGCTAGGGAACCACGGTAACCAAAGTAAACGTTCGGAAAGTGATTGTTGAGGCCCAAAAACCATTGTTGCCGGACAGTTTTTTGCCCATTTGGGGCATTTGCCCTGGGCTGACGAAATTTTAAAGTAGCCTATCGTTCAAGTCGGGTCCCATTTGGTATATATGCAAAATTTGGCGACGATCGATCTAAAATTCTAAAATTGTAGATTTGTATAGAGAACATACACACACACACACAGAAAATCAATTTTATATATATAGATTTTAAACTTATTATGTACGGTCATTTGTATTTTCCACATCAAGCTACATCTTAGCATCCCTGAAACAGGAATTGAGATATAGTGATTGGCTGCGCTCACTGGAGAGACACGTTACAATGCTGTTCAGGTCAGGGTTGTCAAATTTGCTCCCTGGGTATATACCCATTTCTCCCCCTCCCCGGGCTGGGTTTTTTTGGGGAAAATTGTTTGTTTTTGAATAAAATGTGTTTGAAAAAAAAGAAGTACACATGACTTTAGCTCCTGAAAGTTTTTGTTTGATTAAAAAAAAACACTTAATGGTTCTGGTTACATAGCTAAAGGTTTTATTTTTGACGGATCGGGACACTTTTGGATACATTTTCTGCTTGGGTTTGAATAATTTGGAGAATAAAATTCAGGCACCATCTTGATTTCTCAGAATTTTCATTATCCAAATTCATTTATTTTACTGAAACAAATCTTCTTGCTACAGTTCTGCATGCAACTCAAGGTTCAGATACAATTACACAGAAGTGGGTGTGTTCGTGTGTGAACAATTTTTTTCTTTTTGTATGGTAAATTTTATTAATCAAATACATAGTTCAACATGCACCAAAAATGTATATTTAGACGCATTATAAGATATACACACAAAGGATGTACATACGTGTTTAAGTTAGATATTTTGAGGTTGTGGAAAAAGGAAATTCAATTTTCCCCATTATACCCAAAAAACCTGGGTTTTTTACAATCCTGATTCAGATTCTCTTATGGCCACATAAGTTGCTTCTCATGGAGGGGTC
This sequence comes from Pholcus phalangioides, assembly GCF_987345545.1. Lineage (NCBI taxonomy): Eukaryota > Metazoa > Arthropoda > Arachnida > Araneae > Pholcidae > Pholcus > Pholcus phalangioides. Next base: position 13,863,671 of record NW_028301601.1, on the reverse strand, counting down.
CCTAGAGCTAATTTTAGACATGATAATGCTGCTGCTGCTGCTGTGCGGTCATGGGATAACTCTTGGTGGCATTTTTTTTGTTGCTAAAGCCTGGGTGTGATCTTTGTGTACTCACATTCGTTGTTAGATTATTTATTATAAGATTATATTGTGTTAAATACCTGTGATTTTCTTGCTTCTAAGCCCTTCCCTTCAAAAAAAATTTCACTTGATTAAATATGCTATTTACTTTATCCATTGAGCAACCTGTGTAGAAGTGTCAGACTTGTTCTGATGGGAACATCTGGTCAACAAGATCATATGGTCTATATTATTAGCTATTTCTTCCTCTGAGAATGGCACCCATTGTTTGTCAAAATTTGTCAAGATTAAGTTTTTATTTGCTATATTCATTGCTTATAGGGTCCGAGAACTTGATTAATCCTAAGTTTATTATATAGTTGGTAGAAGACTAGCATGCTAATCACTTTATTTAAGTGAAATTAAATTTTTATAATTTTCATTGAGACAAGTTATAGTAATCTAATTTGCATTCATTTCTTACTCAGAAACAATAGGCAAGGTACAAATGGAGAAGTGGCAGAAGAATTTGCTGTTGTAATAAAGTCATTATGGGCTGGACAGTATAGGAGTTTTTCTCCTAAAGACTTTAAGGTATAGCAATTGCAACTATAGTAGCATCTAAGACAGGGGTCTTCAACGTATAGCCCACGAGCCACATTTCACCCTTGGAGCTTATTGCTGTGGCCTGCCAACCATTTTTAGAAAATTTCTAAAAACATTAAAGACACAGATGATTAAGAAAAGATAATTTGATTATACCCATAGGCCAGTGAGAGACGGAACACGCGGCCCAAACAGTTTTCGGGGGGAAATTCTGCCTCAAAAAAACCATATCTACCTACAGTATTCACAGATATTCTGAAAAATTTCTTTGTGAAAAAAATAATTTCAGAATTTTTAAAAGAAATGACTTTGGATTATTGAAAGAAATTTCAGAATTTTTGAAAGAAATAGTTTGAAATTAATGAATTAAATTTTGGAATTATTAAAAGAAATAATGTGTGTGTTAGAATTTTTGCAAGAAAAAATTTTCGAATTATTGAATTTTGTAAAATTATTTCTAATTAATGGAAGAATAATTCCAGAATTACTAAAAGCAATAATTTTTGAAACAAATATTTTCGGAATCAGTGAAAGAAATAATTTATGAATTAGAGATAAAAATTATTTCATAATTGACGAAAAAAATTATTTCATAATTGACGAAAAAAATAATTCTCCAGAATTACTAAAAAAAAAATTCTAAATCAATGAAAGTAATACTGTGAAACCTATATGAAACTGAACGTCAGTAGATCAAATAGACTGAAATAATGTTCCGTTTTAGACAGATTTCTGTTTTATAAAGATGCAAATAAAAGCACTAATCATTTAACAGACTATATTTTGATTCTGTTTAAGACAAGTTTCCCATCTGGTACATTGTCTGTCTTAGATGGACTGTATTTTCGGGATTACAGAATTACCAGAATAAATAATTTCAGTAAATAATTGTAAATTAATCATTTTCAGAATAATTAAAACAAGTGATCAATCGGAAATTTTTCCAGCACAAAGAAATTATTTCAGAATTATTAAAAGATATAATTTCAGAATAAATGAAGTCTTCAATTATTTTGTGCCCCTATTGACCCTTCTGTGAAGATAAAACGCTATAAATATAAATTCCATCTCGTAATTCTAAATACCTCAGGTTGGTGGCCCATAGGCTCCGTGGGAAGTTTGAATTTGGCCCATCATGTCTGAAAGTTTGAAGACCCTTGATCAAAGAGGTAATATTTTTTTACTTATATACTCACTTGTATTAGGTGGCCAATCAAAAGCGTCAAAAAGCGTCTTCAAAAGCGTCGTTTTTCTGAGGAATCGAGTAGGGAGAAGCAGGCTTAAAGAGGTTTTAAGTTTATGTACCTTAACCAGGTTCTTTCACAGCTGAAAATTTCCCTTCACTATTCATTAAGCCTGTTTGAGATATTTTTTGTATTTACCTTGATAAAGTGAAGATCTCTTCTAAACTCTATCGCTTCAGAGTTACCTAAATAAACTTTGCAAAAAAATTCTTTGCTTGGCACATGCAACAAAAATGTGCAAAAAGGGCTTCAACTCAAAAAAATTGATAGTACAGTGAAACTTGTCTAAGACAGACACTGTATGAGATGGAAACCCATCTTAAATAGGATCAAAATAATTGGGATTTGCATTTCTCGTAGAGAGGGGCGTTGTAATGGCGATCATGATAATAAAATATGTTCGAGTAAATTTTGAAATTTTAGTTTTACAGTATAAGTCGCACTTACTCATTCTAGAGCTTGACAAATCAAAAATAAATAAATATATATATTTAGGCACCAGCCAAAATATACTCCCAAAACAGCGCACCAGAAATTTTTTGCTCCTTTCTTATGGCAAAAGATGTACTGTAATTGAATCATAATTAAAATAAATTTTATGCACCCAATGCAGATTCTCTAGTTGCCATGGTGAATTGCTCATTTCAAAAACTTTTTAATTGTGCCCATGACGGATAACTAATTTTAACACGTCATGCCGGTTCAGAAATTTAAATGCTGAGACCCTGTTTGTGGAATTTAAATTAAAAAAAAAAAAATCAAACTTTGTGTAGTTCTTCTGAAAATTATTTATATCTTTTTCAATTTTAATTCTAAAAATGTAGGAAAAAAATCATGTTATAGTAAAGACCTACTCTACGTAAAGAGTAGAGATTACAATAAGATTACAACCTCAGACACAGCCTATGTGGTGGTCGAGTGATCATCTTGCATCGAGATAACCCGGGTTCAAACTTCACAGCGGTGGTCGGCTGAAGTTTGTTTTCTGTGGTTCTCAACTTCAAGTCATGAATGCAAGCTGATCTCCTTGTTAAAATGTCTCGCCACAAAGAGCAACAGGTGTATAACAGTACAAATATTCAATCATTCCACTTCACTCACAATTTGAAATGTAGATGGCAGTACTAAAACTCACGCAAAACATTATCTCCACACTCAGACTGTTAGGTACACACACTCACACTTTTGGAACAACTCAATTGGTAGCAAATTGCCCATGGTGATAGACGTGAATTGTGCTTTGTTTGAAAGGAAGGCACATTCACAATTTTTATTTCAGCCATATATGTTTGCAAAAACTTTAGCATTTGTCATTTGTTCAACATATTTTTAGTGTATAACATTTTCTAATTAGAAAATTACTTTATTTAGAATGTACTCAGCAAATATATCCCAATGTGTAAGGGTTCAGAACAACAAGATTCACACGAGTTTCTTCTTGTTTTCATGGATAAACTACACGGAGATCTAAACCAGGTATTCATAAATGAGATTTTTTTTCCTACATTTTATTGTTTGCCATCAAAGCAAAACTTTGGATTACAAATAACTCTGCGGTAATGGTAACATAATAAGTTTATGAGTGTTTCGTAAGAAGAGCAGTTTTAAACAGATCTTTACTCGATTAACAAGAAATGTCTTGCACTACCGGCAAAAATTGTAAACAAATTTCAATTTGACGAACTGCAGTACATCGCTATACGAGTCCGATGTATACCAATAATAAATTCTCTTAGATAAAGACTAGTCTATAAAAGGCTTTACATATTTGTGTTGTCTGCAGAGCATCACATGATTACAACTAAAAAGACGAAGATACTTCTTTTGTCTGTGCAGGCAAGTCTGTCTGTGGTTAGAGATTCGAGGACTGGGCGCAAGAATTTTCATGACTCTTGTTATTGTTTTAACCCCTTTGTTTACAGGCTTTTTGCAACAAATTTTGATATGTGCAGTTGAACTAGCAACCCCATGGTCTCTGCAGTGGTGGTTAGCTGAAGTTAGTTTTCTGTGGTTCCCAACATCGAGGGGCAAATGCGAGCCCATCTCCCCGTTAAACAGTCTTGCTGCAGAGAGTAACGGGCCTACAACAATACAATTATTCAATCATTACACTTCACTCATACTTAGAATAATTGATGGCAGGTGGCAGCATTACACAGAAAAACTTACCATTAGGTTCACAACACATGCATGCACATTCCAGCATGTACCAATTTATTAGAAATTCTGTTGAGGAATGTGTACGAGGTTCATGTACGGTTAAGTAGTAGTAGTAGTTGAACTACGTATATAGCAGAGATCAGACCTCAAAATCTCAAGCTGGTATCATTGTCTACACCTGGGAAATGAAAAAAAGATGAGAGCAGAGAGGTTTCCATTCTTTCTCTCCCTCCCAGCTACCCTTTTCCTATGTATGTCGTGCAACATATTTTTGAATTATCACGGGGGAGAAAATAAAAAATAAGATAATGCTGAGGTAAAGGCAATGGAAAAATTCTTTTATAGGGTTAGCAATGAGAATCCTGAAGGAAGGGAGGGAGAGTTCAAATGTATTTCTTCCTTTTACACAGGGCCGAGACATACCCTGTCACAAAATTATATAAGACTCTACTTTAAGCACAATGCAAAGAGACCCTTTTTAGAATAAAACTAAGTATTCTATTTGTTTGTTGTTTTTTTTTACCACCGCGGGACAATGTTTTGAAAACTTGAGTCGCTCATCAATGAGAAATCTTTAATTGGTGATACTAGTTGCATCTGGAATAATATCACCTTTCAACTTGCGAGTGAAATGTGGGTTGTTGGAATCAAAATGAGGGACCATGCACTCGTCACTGCTAAAGGCCATGCTCCAATTGTTAGCCCATGCAGCAATCATGTTCAAGTTTTCAAGTTCATCTGGAGCCTCTCACTATCACTTTGATATCCGACTACTCCCATAAGCTTCACATCACATCGTCTGTGAATTTGCTCACAATCTTATTGATACTTTGATTGAGCTTATAGATGAAAAGTTGAAAAAGAATAAATGATTGGGACCAAGGACACTTCCTTAAGGTACTCCATTTTTCCAATCAAGAAAATTCCTCATTCACCATAACTTGGTATGACCTATCTTACAATCATGATTCTATCTAATTCAACAAGTTGCCTCCTATCCCAATCTAATGTAAACACTTCAAGACTTTACCGTGTTGGACGTTTTTGTATCCAACATGTCAAGATAACTTTTGTGTCATAAGTAATCTAGTTTCCACTGGGACTCGAACTCAGGTCCTCTTGCATACTGGGCAAGCATGTTATCATCTATACCACTGGAGACACGACCCTTCCTTCCTTCCTCGCGTCCCAGTGGGGACAAGATGACTTTTCTTTCCGAGTTCACCTCAACATAATATCCAGAAAATATTTACATATTCATACAAGATTAAAACCATTTCATTTGTAAAAAAGAGTAGCATATCATACCAAGTGAACTGGCCAGGTTCACACAATATGTGCAACAAGTCTTATTACAAAGTGTACAACAAGGATTCTATTTTTACTGATGGAAGTTTGCACCCACCTGCCCTTGAGACAAAGTTAAATGAAAGTTTTTATAATTTACACAATAGATAAATACATTCAACACAACAACGGAACTGATCGGCCATGGTCGCTGATCAGAAATGGAGCAAAATATACACATTTTCTAACAATTACTTAACAATAATATAAGTAAATTGAAACCTAAAACCATACCCTTACATAGAAGATCCAATTAATGTTACAAAGAGGGTAAAACATATACAATACAATTAAAATAAAAACCTTCCGAAATCATAAATAGATGATCAAAAAATATCAAAATGTCAAGGAAGCTCATCATGGAATTCTGACTGTTCGAAGCACAGCACATTTACCAATATTGTGAGACTTGATAGCAAATAAAGTTTGATTTAGTATTACGATCGTAATACCTTATTAAAATGATTTTTTTTTTCAAGAATAAATATGTAACCAATGTGTGTGGTTATTGAGTATTTGATATTTGAATGAGTAATTAAAGTTTTAGTATTTTTAGAGGTCTATTACTACCTAGGTTTGATTGTATAATATAAGTGTATATATAGGGTGTCCATAATTATAAAAGATCCTATTTTAAAGTAGCCTACAGTCGAAACCAGTCATCAGAAAAGTGTGAAATTTTGTGGAGGACTTCATGAAGTGATGGGAATTTGTTTCAGAAGGGGAAAAACTAGTTGCACATGCTACCACCAGAGGGCGTTTCACTTTGCATACCTGTAGTAAACGTGTAAATTTATGTGATGTCATGCAGCAGCTGTTATAAAACCTAGAAACATTTACAGAGATCTTGATTCTCAATGTGTTCACTGGTGACAACGTCAATAAGCTTACGAAATCTTGCTTTTTTTGGTCAAATTGTTTTACCAAAACAGCAATTCCTCAGTAACTGCTCTACGGGAATATCAGACTTAGAGGACTTAGAGGTCCAGTGAATGTTAAAACCTTTGGAGTATGATAACAAAATTTGAAACCACAGGATTGTTGGCTGTTCGTCCTGAAAGAGGAAGAAAACCTGTTTCTATAGATGAGAGGACAGAGCTTCAAATTCTTGTAGTATCACTAGTGTCAGAGGTGTAGCACAGGCATTGGATAGGCCACGTTCAGTTGTCCGTAAAATCATGTGGAACATTCTCAGATATTATCTGTACAAACTTTCACTTGTGCAGTGGTTGCTTCCACGTGATTATAATGCTCAACTCCTGTTCTCACTGCTGTTTCTAGCTTGTGTTGGGGTCGATTCAGAATGGCCTTGGAATATCCTCTGGACAAACGAAGCACATTTTCACTTGGTTGGTGCAGTCAATACTCACTACTGCCGAATTTGGGAGCCAGAAAATCTGCACGCTATCTTAGAGGTTCCATTGCATTCACCAAAAGTGACAGTATGGTGTGGATTTACTGCATCATTTATTCTCGTCCCTACTTTTGCAAGGAGTTACGTTCTACATATCTTATGGACATGTTCAATCACCGGGAAGCGACATGCATTGCTATTACAGAACAAAACTGTTCTGGCTCTGCAAGCACGCCACTGCCTTGCAGACAATCTTTATGCAAGATGGAGCTCCTCCACACATTGCAGTGTGTGCTAAGAATGTTCCTAAAACTCATTTTACAGAAGAACGTATCATCAGCTGGCACTTCCCTAATCTATGACCTCTCCAATTCTCGGACCTTGATCCATGCAATTTTTGGCTTTGGGAGTATTTGAAATGTCTGGTAAGTCGTGACAATCCAAGAACTTTACCTGACCTTAAAGGCAGCATTTCACACCACGTGCTGAACATTTCCCCGCACACACATCAGTCAGTTGGGGAACATGCCATCTTGTGATTTTATATGTTATCTGAAAATGATGGCCATCATGGCAAACATGTTTTGTTGCGGTAAAAATTGTAAGTTTTTAACAATTGTTAAAATTGTAAACGTTTGCCTCAATGTGTCATTTCTTAATAAAACGCCCTCTGGTGGTGACATGTGCAACTAATTTTTCCCCCTGAAACAAATTCCCATCCCATGAAGTCCACAAAATTTCACAATTTTCTGATGACTGGCTTCACCTGTAGGCTACTTTAAAATACTGTCTTTTAATTATGGATGCCCTGTACATACATAGTATAATCAGTTGAACAAATAATTCTACAGTTCTGCTGTTATTGAATAAAACATTCTCTCTCACTAGGGACAAGATATTGCTCCTCTTCAAAACATTGATACTCTGCCCGATAAAGAAGCAGCTGGGAGCTTCTGGAATCATCACCAAACCAGGAACAGATCAAAAATTTCTGAGATTTTTGAAGGACTTCTCAAATCTAGCTTAACTTGTTGCAGCTGTAGTCATATCTCTAATAGTTACGAGATTTTTTCATGTGTTTCGTTGCCCATATCATCATCCAAATGTACTCTACAAGTAAGTATTTTTTTAATTAAACAAATATCATCTGGTGTGCTACAAATATGGTAAGTCCCCCCCCCCCCTATAGGCAGAGATAGACTTGAAAGTCTGGGGGGGGGGAATGATTGTCAGTTCATTTTTTCGCATATGCATTGGATCAGTCAGCTACATCTTTGATACTGGGGGGGGGGGGGGCAATGCCTCCATGTAACCCCTCTTCGTATCTTTGTCCATGAGTGCTTACCCCCAAAATATAATACAGCATATATACAGCACCTATAAAATTAAAGGTATAGAGAAAAAACAGTCAAGTAAAATCACTTGTATAACAATGAAACATATAATGTCAAATCATTGTTTTAGATTATGCAAGCAATTACTATACACCTTCCATAATGAAGACTGACAACATTTCTAGCTGTTCTCCTATCCATTTTTATATGCCATCAAGTTCATCAGACATACACATTAGTGTAATTTGTACAAGGTGTTTAATTGGAATGCTTATCAAGTGCTCGTGAGCACGAAATCGGACACGAGCATCTGGCACACTGGGTACTTCAGGGAGCACCGTGGTGCTCACGAGCAATGAGTTGAAGATGACTGCTTTAAAATAATTAAATTTCAAAAGTTGGTTTTTGTTAAAATTTAAGAAATATTTATATTGAATAATTAAATATGGGAATAGTGTTAATATTAATTACATTAATAATTTTTATTTTGATTAATTAGAAGTTTGATTTTTCAGAGTATTGGTATACACACAATGTTTATTAATCTTTTTTTATTTGTAAATCTTGTTATCAGTTGTCTCCTGGTTATTCACTCCTGAAGATAGAAAGTCTTTTTATAAACACATTTTATATCCTTGAAAAAGTTATGTTCATCAAAACAAATAAATTTACTAAGAGTTACAATGCTTGCTATTGTATAGTTTGGAATTTTAGCATGATTATGTATGTACAGTCAAATCCCATTATAACGAATGCCAAGAGACCGGAGAAATGACTTCGTTAAAACAAAATTTTGTTATAAAGGAATTCCCAGTTACCTAGCATTGTTCCTATGTAAACTTATTTTGGGGATTAGAAAAGTATTCGTTATATAAAATGAGATTTTTGCTCTAAAGGTATTCATTAAAAGGGATTCGACTGTATATGAATACATTGCACGAAAAAGAAGCAGGGGTCAACGGGACTATTGGTGGCCTTTATAGGTATAGCATATAAGTCCAGCGTTTCTAGTGTTAATGAAGGAATTCGAAAGAAATTAAAAGCAAACAGAATCTCAGCTTATAGTGTCAACCAGAAATACATAGTGCTTAGAGTGTAGAGAAGAATTTACTGTACTTTAGTTTTTGTTTCTATGCCTTTTCAGGAATGTTTGGCAACATTTATGAAGCCTGAAAGGATTTCTGGTGAAGCTGCTTGGGACTGTCCATCATGTAAGGAAAAACGAGAGGCAGAAAAGTTTTCAACTTTTTTGAAACTTCCAAATGTTCTTATCATCCAGTTGAAAAGGTATATATATATCTGGTGATATTGCAAGTATGAAGATAAATAAAATGCATTGCTTAGCGCAGGGCTTGATGAGTGTATGTTCCCATGATGACTAAAAAGTTGGTATTGGTGCATAAAATTTTATATGCACATTTAATTAATTAGACTTAAGACAACAAGATATGTTTAGAAAAAGAATTGGTCACAATGCCCCCCCCCCCCCCAAAAAAAAAAACGTAGAAAAAAAATTTTTTTTTACCTTTCCCTTGAAAATAATATTTTGAGCTCCTATATATACATAGGCGTATGTAGAATTTTCTCGAGGGGGGTTTCAGATTTTTTTTCTTCTGATGGGGGGGGGGGGGTTACGTTTTTTCATGCAAATAACACTGTATAACATAATCTTATACAATAATATAATCTTGGTTCGGGGGGGAGGGAGGTTAGAACCCTAACCCCCCCTTTGCGTACGCCAATGTATATATATATACAGAGTGCTTAGGTAACAGGGCGTATGACATTTTAGTGTCAAACTGTTGATCCTAGAGGCATACTTCTAATTGGGAAAGGTATTCAAATAATGTGTAGTACTCATATGTCATTCATGTTGAAGGGGTTCTACAGTTATTAAATAAAAAATTTAACTCTCTATACAGTCTCAGTGTGTCTCAAAACCCAATTAGAAAGTTGTTGCCCTGTCTGTCCTGATACCAACAAAAATATTCCACATTTCTAAGTGCAATCATAACTGAGATGTTTGAATTTAAAAACAGAGGAGAGTTGAAAAAAAAACAGCATTAAATCCAGATAAAACGGTTTTCCTGCATTTAATGCAGTTTTTCCAGAGTTTAAAAAAAATTTTAAATCAAGTTTGAAAAGAAAAATTCTTTAAAATTCCTAAAAAGAATTAAGCTCGATTTTCATTAACAAAACCACACAGGGGATATGAGATTATTTTTTCTCAGCCTAATATATGAAGTAAAGAGACTGTTTTGCTGGATATTATGTTGAGGTGAATTCAAAATTCAACTTGTCTCTGCTGGGAATCAAACCCTGGTCCTCCTCCAATCTAGGCAAGCTTGCTATCAATATACACCAGAAAAGACATCGCCTTTCCCTTCTTATTTCATGTACTGTGGTGTGACCCGCTGAAGTAAGACTTTAATAACCCCCCTCAACTTGAGCAAAAAGCCCCATGTGGCAGCAGTAGCAAGAATGTGATGATTTTACTCTGCTCAATGTAAGAAGGAAAGAGGCTTCTCTTTCTGGGTATTATGCTAAAGTTAACTCAAAGTCAACTGGTCTCCACCAAGAATTGAACCCTGGTCCTCTTGCAATCTGGGTAAGCATCCTATCCATATACACCTTTCCCTCCTTATTTCACATTTTGTATCATGATATGTTGAAGGGAAAAAATATTGTTCCTGCTACTGCCGCCATTTGTTGAAGTTATAGGAGAGGTTACTAAAGAGCATTTACTTCAGCACCACGTCACGCCACAGCCTTAAAGCAGAATTTTTTGCATTGTTCTGCAGTAAAAATGCCCATAACAGTGTTTTCTGCATTTTTCTTAAAATTCTTAGATTGCTCTGCAGCAGCACAAATTGTTCTGCGACGTACATCGCAGATTTAGACATTTTCTGTTTTTGGATGCCACAGTACCTGAACAAAAATGAGATTGCATCTCCTGTGGTGTATAACGATAGCGTGCTTGCCCGGTATTGCAGGCAGACCACGGTTCGATTCCTGGCAGGACGAGACTTTCAGAGTACACCTCAGAATAATATCCATAAAAAAAGTCTCTTTCCTAAACCATATTGACCTATAATGTTCATCATGGGGAAAATTGGGAAGCTATCCATTCTCTGGGATGGCAACCATATTTTTATCTGCATCTTTTTTTTAAATTTTGTAGTTCATTGTTTGTTTTTGGGGTTGTGATTTCCAGTAAATAAGGTGCTGGAAGTGTGAACCACATTAAGAAAAATAAGTGGAGAAAAATCATTTTCATAGATACGCTGTGGCTTCTTACATGCTGCGCATAGTTTTCATTCACAAAACTATGTTTTTTTGAATGAAACATTTTAGTTTGTTTCAGTTCCTCTATGTGCACTTGAGTGTCACAATGGTAAGATGCTCGCCTTTCACTATGGAGGTTGCCGTCAAGATCTATGGGTTCGAATCCAACCAAAAAAACATCATAAAAAGTTCTTCACCTATCGAACCTGGGGCAACCGCCGATAGATGGCGCCTTCAGTTCCCACCCAACTTTACTAGTTGGAAATCGCCATATAGCAATATATGACTAGAGTTATTGTGCGATAAAGTAGTAGTTATTCTATGCGAAAAATGTGGTGGTCGAATTTGCCACTATGTGACAAGATATGGTCATTGATTTCACCCTGTTGTCACTTTCCAAGTGGATCGTATAAAAGACTGAATGGGGAGTACTCATTGTGCTCAAACTGTCACAATATTGACTATGTTTTGCATATATTTTTCTCAGCCGTTGTGCATAATCAAATGTTCATGTGTGTTGTCTGGCCACACCCACAATGATTATAAACCTTGTTGATTTTTTTCCCTTTATTTTGATCTGATTATGTTTAGTTGTTCTTAACTTTTTATAATAATGTTTTTTTGTGCGTGTTGAGTATAATCTAATAAATTAATTGTTGGCATTCTTCCGTCTGTACTTGTATCAATGTTGTTCCTGAACATTAAATGACACTTCACTCCTTAATGCCAAAAATTGGGTAGTCATTATGGGAAAAGTTTGAGCCAATACTAGTTAATGGAATGGTTGCTAGGCTGTAATGCGGGATGGTTATAATGATCATCAACCATATTTACTTATAGTGCTGTCCAAAACCTTGCAAACTCAGACTTTCATATTTTGGATGGCTAAATGAGTTTTGATGGCTCTCGAATGAGTTTGGGTAGTTTCTATAGTGTAAGGCCTATAAAATCAGAGAAGAATGTATTTGCTTTCATGTCATTTTTGGTAAAATACAGGTTTTGGATATTTTTAATTTGAATTTTGGTAATTTTTTAAATTTTCAATTTCGATCAATTTTTAGTGTGTTACTTTGATTTTAAAAATCTATTGGTTCTCATGTTTTATGTTTGCTTTTTGAAGTTCTGGTCAGTCAAGTACAGTTTTGTACATCCAAAACCCCCATTTATAATCATATTGAATATTTATTCTTTGTGTAACATAGGGGTATGTAGGATATTCTCAATGTGGGGGAGTCAAATTTTTTTCTTCCTTTCTGGGGGGGGGGGGGGGATTTACATTTTTTCCCTTTAAAGTAACACTATAATTTTGGATCAAGGGGTTCTGAACCCCCACCCCTTGTGTGTATGCCAATGCACTTTAAATTTTTCAAGCAATCAATGTATTTCCTATGGAATTTTTTTTTTTTGAAAGACAATATTTGAAATTCTTAACATGACAGATTAAACCATGATTTAAGTTGTCAAAAACCGGCCAACCCAGGTATAATAACTACACTTCTAGAATTCTTGGGAGAGGTATGTTTTATATATATATATATATATGTGAACTCAAATGTAGTAATAACTCCTCATATTTTAGGTTCTCTTATGATGGACGTTGGAAAAGCAAGCTTCAAGTTTATGTAGACTTCCCTCATGATTTTAAAATTGAATTTGCTGGAATGAAAAGCAAATTTTACAAATTATATGGAGTTGTGGTAAGTGCAGATTTTTAATTTTTCTATTATTAAAACATTAAGAGAATAAACTATATTAATCCCTGAATTGGCAAACATTGACATTTGCAAGTTTGCAAGGGTTTTTTTTTTTCTCGAGGAGTTATAGGCAAATGAGGTATCTTGGATACCAATATACGGTAAAAAAAAATTGTTAATATTTAAAAAAAAAAATGCAGGGTGTTGCGTGTGTGTAATCAAAATTGGAAACAGAAAAAGAATAAGCATTAAAATCCGCATCCATAAGTATTACAATTTTTTCAACTTGAGGAAAATATACTCTAGGTACTGCTCATGGGTGAGAACTCTGTTCCATGCTCCGAAAGTGTATTTTGATATTCTTCTATCCGAAATAGTGCTTGTGTTTGTGATTGCTTTGTGTGTGTGTGTGTGTGTGCACGCTTGGAGCTCCTTAAATACTTTTGTACCTGCCTTGTATGTATCAGTGGTGCCAGTGACGCTCTCAGTGTATCAAATTCCCGGAATTCTGGAAAAGGACGTCAAAACTTTGTTTCAGCATGCCGCAACACAAAACAATTCTTTCCAAGAGAGTGTTTTTTTCAAAAAACACTCCATACTTTAGCACAACTTTCTACCATCTTCCATAGTCATGGTATGTTGTGACCTTGGGAAGTATTTGTAATGTTGTGAAAGTAGTTTTACTACTGCAATGTGGGGGAAAGAAAATTGCAGGCCAGCCATTTGTGCTTTTCACACTCTGCAAGCACTAAGAAGATATTTTTTTATTTGAACAAAAAATTTTTCCATTCAAAAATATTCAATTTTTATTTATCTTTCATAACTTTACCCCAAGACAGGCTTTCTTGAGTCAAATCGATGATCCATCCAGTCTTGCATTATCCAGAAAAAAGTTACTAAAATTTGAAAGTAGGTCACAGATTTTTTTCGAATCAATTTTCGGATTTTCCCTTGCTCCATTTGAACCCCAAAAATCAGATTGGATAACTACAGTCTGTTATTTAAATTTCAGCTACTCATCAAGCTTTCTATCGCAAAGTCCCGATAATATCTGCGATCGTGCAGCTGAAGATGGTATACAACTGCCTTTTAACTTTAAAGCACAAATGCCAGTCAGTTTCAATTCTAAAAAAAAAAAAAATCACCACTGCTAGCAGCAGAAGCTGATCATCATTGCATCAAACCCTATGTTTCGAAAAAAATAAGACTATATATTGTCCAAATTTGTTGATATAAACCCATTCGTAAAGGGATTACTTCTCAAGTTATTTTTAATATATAAAGAATGTATAAAAATGTGTTTCTAATGTTTTATAAATATTGTGTATATTTTCATTGTGTGATGATGTGTCATTTTTCATTTCAGAATCATGTTGGGATGTTGGAAGGTGGACACTGTAAGTAATCTGTATTAACTTAACCTGAATTAGTGAAATCTAAACTTATTTCAGTATTTTGTGAATGTGTGTTACTGTTATATATATGGACATATCATGTGTTAAGTCCTATATTTATTATTTGTAAATTGCTTCACATATTTAAAAAATGCAGGCATATTTTAATTTTGTGATTGCCTCAGAATCAGTGAACATTATTATCAAGGACAACTCTCTGCGGGGTCCCCACCAGTGATCCGCGGGACCCTATTACCAGGAGAGGAAGGTAACAGGACGAGGCCCAGGGGATCCCCACACAGTTGTTAACAGAATTTATATAGGACATCAGCAGCCCGACCTCTGGCAATAACACACCATTCTTGCCTAATAGCTGGGAAACCCCACCCGACTGCTGAACTTAGCTAACTTAGCTGGGCCGAGTCGGAATACCAGTGGGTACCTCGGGTGGTTTACGGTGGGTCTAAATTAGAAAAATTAATGAAAAATGTGGAATTTATGAAGGATCCTAGGTAGTCATGTTACAGTTATATTTAGGATGCTCCAAATAAAGTAGTAAAATTAACAGAAAATTACTGTTCAATTTTAGACAGACATGGGTGGTTCTGTGGAACCTAGCACTGTGACCAGATTACTATTACTAACAGTCTATTGGAATATATTTTCTATATTTTCCCATTTGGCCGATATTTTCCTTACCCAAGGTTTTGTATTTTCCTAACCAATGTCCTTAGTAGGGACCTGTAGCAAGGGCCACAACTAGGGGAGGGCAGGGTGTTTGGTGCTCTGGGACTGGACCATTAAGGGAGCTGATTTCATAGTTTTTTACGTTCAAAATTACAGGGGGGGGGGGGCCACCAAAATGGATACTGGCCCTGGGTGACGGAGTGAATTTTTGTTTCTTGTTGCAGCCAGAGCTGGACAAATCTCCAAAAATGTACATACCCTGTCAGACATGTGACAAAATCAATAATACAAACCAGAATCAATATTTTATATGCTTGAAAAATTTATTAAGAGATGGTATTTTTTCAGCCTGAAATATACTGATAAAATGAATTTTCTGGATATTATATACCGAAACAAATATTTGGAAAGAAAAGTGATTTGCCACCTCTGGAAATCGAACCTGGGACATTCCGACCTGCTTACATTCTGGGCAAGTGTACTTAGCAACACACCAAAGGTACTGCAGCGCTGAAAAATCATACACAACACTAGATACGCAATCAGACTATTAGGTACACACACTTACACTTCTGGCACAGCTCACTAGGTAGTAAATTGCCCATGGCGATAGACCTGAGTTGTGCTCAATTTGAAAAAAAAAAAAACTGTTGGACCCTCCTCACATGGGGAACTAAAGTCTGGTGACTGATAAGGAAAACCATATCCAGAATACGAACACGTATATCGCTGTGGAAGCCTTCACGCAAGGAAATTGGCGTATTGGAGACAAAATATCCAACCCAACTCAGTCACTTGTCGACTGGCATGCTAGTCGCTTACCAACCTTTATTGCAAAACCACTTAGCATTCCTTGATATTTTTGTCATTCGAGTTTGGATGATGGGTGACTCAGCGTTAAATTAAAAAAATTTGTTTCAAAAATTGAAAAACATCCTGAGTAAATAATTATCAGTTGAAAGGATATTCAAAAAAAGAGATCAACGAAAAAGCATTTAATGAAATTTCAACAGAATTTCAGCTCACAGATAAATACACAATATCATTATTTAAATTGATATTATTTTGAAATTATAATGAAATCAGTGGCATTAGTAGTGTTTCGAAAATGTGGGTGCTCGTCTTTAGTTTTATATTAGAAATTTTAATTTCTGAATCAATGTTGGGTGTACCTGGATCCATGCCACAAATTACAGTAGTGCTGAATCACCCCCGGCTCCGACGTCACTGAATGAAATGGTAAACCAGGCCAGTCATTGCAACTTTTTCCAGGAGGGGGAAGAATATATACTCACTGTATGTATGTGTAGTAAACGCAGTGCCATCTTAACACATAGGCCTACTTGGGTACGGCCTCCTGTGGGGAGGTTTCAAAAGAAAATGGGGCGTCACGAAAATTAGATCTGGTAAAAAAGTTCAGGAGTAACCAAGTGAATTTGCCAAATTAGGCCTCAGGAAAAAACACATGGTTCAGGGGCCCATGATACGCTTAAGACGGCCTGGGTAAGCACCTCTAGGAATTTTCAAAATATGGTCTACGTTCACAATATGTACCTAAACAAGTACATGTTCTATAGCAGGGTTTTCCAACTGGTGTTCCATGGAATCAAAAGTGACGGAACTCCAAAAATCCTGGAACCCTGATAGCTTGAGAATTTTTGTGTAACTGTTTCACCTGAAGCGGGCGCGGTAGCCCAGGTCGATAAGATACTCACCTAAAGTACCAAAGGGTGTTTAGAGGTGTCGATAAATATGCAGATCAGAATAAATACAAATACAACATCACAACAGGCAAAATTCACAACGAGGTGGCTGAGAAAAAGATGCCCATAAAAATATGGATCTCATATATTTCGAAAATACAGCAACCCAAATTCGTATCATCTGAATTTCTTCTCATAAAGTCATTATTTAAACTTTCCGCCATATCTTTAGGATATGGCACTTACTGACTCAATAGATCACTCACTCACTAGATCGCTCACTCACTCATTCACGGACTGACTTACTCGCTCATTGAATCAGTAACCCACTCGCTCACTGAATCACTTACTCACTCGGTCACTCACTGGGTCACTCACTCAGTAACTGACTCGCATCGAACTGTCGTCGGTGAATTTTCCTAGCGGTGAATTGCATGGCGGTGAATTGTTGGTCGGTGAATTTTCCTAGCGGTGAATTGTTGGTCGGTGAATTTTCCTAGCGGTGAATTGTTGGTCGGTGAATTTTCCTAGCGGTGAATTGCATGGCGGTGAATTGTTGGTCGTGAATTTTCCTAGCGGTGAACATTCTCATACATATACATTCTCAAACTCTCTATTAATCACCCTGCTTATATGAAGTCACTATTCAATCTCCAAAGGTAATGCCAAACCAAGGCCTGACTGTATGTTGGTGGAAAGAATATAAGGAGATAAACTTATTTTTGTTATTATTTTTTTCTTTAGATACGGCTTACTGCAAAAATTATCGTAATGGAAAATGGTATTATTATGATGACTGCAGTGTAACTGAAACAAGTGCTTCATCAATTAAAGTAAGCAAACAATTCTTAATGTTTCCATTTGTGTGTGATTTTTTTTTCTTTGTGAAAATAAAAGTTGACATGTAAAATATTGATTACCATATTTAACTATTTTTGCATTAAAAAAAACTTTTCCTCATCCTTTTATTTCTGTTCTTATTCTGTATGATCAAAGTTAAATAAGTTGAAGGGAAAATTCAGCATAAATATTTAAAAGTTAAAATTTTATATGCCCCCAGTGAACAAATGCAAATGGAGGCAATTCGTCAAATACCCAGAAATTCTAAAAAAGGATGCATAAAAATTTGGTTCACATGTCCTTTCCTAGTTCCAAGAAGAAAAAGTAAAGAAATACTACCCAACTTTTTTCCCCTCTCTTTTCACAGTCCATCACGATTATGCGACCTCGAAAAATTGGTTTTACTACTTTGTATACTGTATTGTATTGGGGGTTGTTGAAGATACTTTTGGCCACATGCATATAGAAATATCCTCTCCACTTGTTAATACAAGATTCATTGAAAGACTGGTTATTTGTGGAGATGAAGATTACAAGGAAGAAAATTCATCACTGACTCCACAGGGACTCGAACCCTGTTCTCTTGCTTACTGGATGATTGCTCTACCATCTAAGCTATGGAAACAGATAGAATATTTCAACCTTGGAGTGTATATATATATATATATATGTTGAAAGGCTCCGTACATATCTGTCTCGACAAGCGAGAGACCGGGGTTCGAGTTCCCGTGGGGGCAGTGATGAATTTTCTTCCTTGTAATCCTCATCTCCACAAATAACCAGTCTTTCAATGAATCTTGTATTAACAAGTGGAGAGGACATTTCTATATAAAAATTGTCGGTAATTTGGAAAATAGGAAAAAATTTCAGAGAATGCCCATGAAATATTTCCCTCTCAAAAGCCCTACTAGAAAGTTAACCCAATAAAAGTCAAAGCTTTTGTATTCATTAACATGTTTTATGTTCTGTGGAAAAAGTAATTTTGCATCACAGTGGTTAATACATATGAGAAATACAAATTAAATAAACCTCAGATATGAAGATAACAGCTAAATGCATATCATAACTATATCAAGTTCCTTCTTCAGTAGCTAAAAAAAATGGAAAGAAAAGGAAAAAAACTACATATAGCGGGAGTTATTCCATATACTACGAAAAAGAGTCAAACTCACTGGCCGCATTAGAAGGAGAAGGAAGAAAAATGGTGGAGCCAATCACAGATGAGAGAGAGATTATCATTAGATGATGGAGAAAAAAATTATTGTAGAAACTGTTGCCAGATTTTTGAGAAGAATGGTGTACTAGTTAGATTGTTGACCAGTTGGTTTGAGTTTTCTATCATAGTGGTTGAAAAGTGTTAAAGTTTCTATCATAGTGGTCAGCTAGCGAAGTAAATTTTATTAAAATCAACCTTAAATTGTGCCAGTTCTTCAAAGTTTTTGGAGTTACAATTTCCCAAGCTTATGCTAACTCCAACACATATCTTTCAACTCACCCTGAATATTTCCAATAACTTGCCTGTGATTGTAACGAATCAGATGAAAGTTGCAGTTTTTGGTCAGAAGCTGTCATTTGTTAAGGATAACTCTCAAAATTAGCAGTTGGAATCATTGGGAGAAATAGTAAAAAAAAATTTTATGGTTGATTCGGTCTTAAAAAAATTATCAAAGGCCTGAGATCTTGAAAAAATATATCTATATATATTTTTATATATATCTGGGCAAATATGTTCAGATTATAGTTCAGTCTTGATTATGGAGTTATTACTTTATGAATATTTTGTAGTTGTGGAACAAAAAAAAAAAAAAAAAAATCAGTTCAGATTATTTTATACAGGAAGATTGAATTTAGGATTGGCGATTTTCATTATGCAAAGTAACTTTTGGGAACAGTTTAAGATAAAGTGTCACTGTATAATTGCTATAAAATATAGACAATGTTTCAATTTTATTTTTCAGACAAGTAAAGCCTATCTGCTGTTTTACACTGTGTGAGCCTTTGGTTTTCCTATGCAGGAAAGGTATGTATGTGTGTTTGATATATTTTTCATCTTTTTTCCTCAAGTTGTTAGTATGGCTTCTTTCAAATTACAGTGAAACTTCGGTTGACAAGCTTAATTCGTTCTGCCAATGCACTTGTTATCTGAATTGCTCGTAAATTAAATCAAACTGCCCCATAGGAAATAATGGAAACTCGGATAATTTGTTCCACAATTATTCATTCACATAAAAATGACTAATAAAAAAGCCATTCAATCAATGATAGAACACAATAAAAATATAATAAATAACACAATAAAAATATAATAAATAACACAATAAAAATATAATAAATAACACAATAAAAATATAATAAATAACACAATAAAAATATAATAAATAACACAATAAAAATATAATAAATAACACAATAAAAATATAATAAATAACACAATAAAAATATAATAAATAACACAATAAAAATATAATAAATAACACAATATAAAATATCTATAACGTAATACTAATGCCATAAATAAACATACAATACGATAATGTTTACAAATTAACTTATTCTAAACGACGAGAGGGGGAGAACTATCCTCGTATCTATCCCTAAGATCCCTAAGACCTATCCTATCAACCTAGTTTAGGTTGATTTACAGACTCTGTGGTTTGCAAACTTATTATTTTTGTGTGACTTTGAGAAAAAAAACCTATCCAATGACACTTGTTTTGCCTCCTTTTTAGGATTGCTTGGAAGTGAAAATTACATTGCGTCGTTGGAAAGAGTCATTGCTCGCTCCGCTGCAGCTTTATTTGATTGGTTATTTTCTACAAAATTTTGCTCAGATTCCCACATTGTGTACATGTCTTTAATCTCATTTGATGTGAAGGACTTTTCACTTCTCTCTTCCTGAGATGAGGTACCATCCATAAACTGTTGCTGTTGCATGCAAAGGAGATCCATCAGTTAATCTACTTTCAACTACTAGCCATGTTCTACCACTAGTTCTTGAATTTCATCCTCATGCACCTTCTGTCCCATGATCTTCTCCAAGGACACAATCTCTTCGACAAATGTTTGCTCCTGTTCATGGGCTAGCTCCTCAAAATCATGTTCAATAGTAAATCAGCCCAGTTTCCTCCCAGCAGAATTTAAAAAAAAAGCTTCAAGCGCACATTCGTGTAGTTACAATACTACATCTAGTTTTATATTGTAAACAGTCAAGCTCACTCGTGTGTCCATTTTTTGAGTGAAGCATGCTAACTGGGGACTGTAAGGGGAGAATTCCACAGTACCTTTGTGGACGAAAGCAATAAAACCATCACCTCAGTTGTGATAACGTGAAAAAAAATGTACAAAGTGTAAAATTTTTGCTCATAATGTGAATCATAGCTCATTAACAGTCAAAATTTGCACAATATTTTTGCTTGTTAACCAAAGTTCCGCTATTTTTTTAAATCAAATTTATTGAGAAGACACTTGGGATAACCCTTATTTGGGTCATCCAAATTATCACCTGTTGCAGTTATTCCTTGGATCACAGTATGTCTTGGTATAAGTAATATCATGAAATGCTTGCATATATCTAAGAGAGACACTGAAAAGCTTGGAATTTTTGGCAAATATGTAGCTGATTTCATATATGTATGAGCTTTTGCTACCAATTCATTCAGTTTCATAATTTTTTGACATATATTCTGTATACTTTTTAGTGAAAAAAAAAGATATGTTTGTGAAAAATTCTTAAAGTGAAAAATAACTCAATATAATAAATATATTGTGTGTGTTTGGATCTTGTGACTGCCAACAGTCCTTTCGAAGACTGCGAGTTTTACACCCCTGTTTTATACCAATACAGTACTATAAACTAGGGTTACTTGAGCCCAAGACAAAAAAATGTTTTAAATCACTTCTGGGGTCTGCTGTTATGCAAATATAAACATGATTCCACATCTCTTCAACAGATAGCATCACTGGCTAGTGCCTCAGGTGCTAACTACCATGTTTCTGTTCTTCCTGCATTTATGGGTGGGTGGCTCCACAGAACCTAGCACAGTGACCAGAGGTCTATTGTACTATCCCCAAAAGAAAATAGAAGTCTTTAATAGAGACCTGTAGTTGAAACAAAGTTCAGCATAGATCTAATAGGAATGTCTTGAAGCTCCCATGGTTCAATCAAATGATGACTCAGGTGCTCAAACCTGTGTGCAGAGTACATTTCACATTCACAAAGAAAGTGAGTAGCTGTTTCTTCCTTATATATACAAACAGGTTGAGTCACTACTAACTCCTATGATATTAAGAATTAAGATGCCTTTTGAGAGTACGGGGCCAGTAAGTAAACCAAACAGCTCTACGAATACCATTTTTGCTGAGCTTCATCAGCTCCTTCTGCCTAAAACTAGGGCAGTCACAATTTATCTCTTGCCTGTCTCTAACCATCAATGTTCAGCCAATCTTGGTACCGTTTTCTTCTGAATGAGTTGAAAACAGTATTTCTGATCAATTCCCATGAAATGCCCAAAGCTAGCTCAGGACTAATGAACAGAGTCCCAGGACCCCTTCTAGCCAGCCAATTAATTACCTGAGATACCTAAATAACCCGGTAGCCAGCAAAGCTTGACTCTGTTATTGTTGGATAAATTACAGAGTGCAGTGTAACACTTCCAGACCACATGAGAAGTGATGTCAGACTTCTGAAGAGCCATCAGTGTAGCCTGACTATCAGAACATATAAAAATGAATCTTCTACTAAAACCTCTATCTATGCAAATTTTACAACACGTGAGAATTTTTTTTTTTTTTTTTGTTAATTGCACTTTTAATTGGGTTTCTGTATTTTTGAAATATATAACATTTATGGGCATCTTTTTCTCAGCCACCTCGTTGGGCATTTTGCCTGTTGTTGCGTTGTATTTGTATTTGTATAATTGCAAAGATTTTTTCAGGCTGAAATCGGAGGAAGATTTTTTCAGCCTCAGGCTGGAGCTGGAGTATGATGTCCTGGAGATGGTGCACAGTTATCATATCCTTTAATTGGCTATACCTCTATTCAGCCGGAAAAATAGTGGTATAGCCACCTAAAGAATATGATAACTGTGTACCATCTTCAGGACAGCATACTCCAGCTCCAGTACTGTTTCCAAGCTTAGAGCCATCAGTATACTAGATAAGATTTCTATCAATGTTAGGAGCAATGCCCCAGTTTAAAAGGGAATTGAACCATATAAGGCTTATTAAATGCAAATTTGGAAAGCATGTCATCTTTTGGCATGTTGAGATACAGGTGCTGTGTAACATTTACATCAAGACCACCCCATGATAAGTACTGTGAGCACTCTTTCCAATGACCCAAATTCTTGAATCTTCTCATACAGATGATTACTTCAGCCTCTATATGCATGTGCAGAGGTACATCCAGAGTAAAAGTTCGAGTGCTTCAGTAGGAGTGATTTTCATACAGCCAGAGATGGCCATGCAAACCATTCTTTGTAGTTTAACCAAGTCTGACTTAACCGTATTGTATCTTGTTCTGGACCACCAGTAATAATTACAGAACCACAAGTAATAATAGGAGATATGATCATTGAGTAGATCCAGTGGATGACTCTAGCATTTAATCCCCATGCCCTTCCAATGGTATTTCCTGCATGCCCAAAAAGCTCTCTTAGCTGTGTTCAGACAAAACTCAACATGCTTCTTCCAGGTCAATTTCTGATCTAGGTACACACCTAGAAATTTAACTTCACTGGCATATTCAAGAGTTTGACCAAAGAAATTGATGTTCTTCAAAGAAAGGCTTTTGTGGGTTAACAGAAAGTCCTTCACTGTCACACCACTTTTTGACCTTCTTAAGGCCATCAAGAAATAATACTAGATACAGTATCAACGTACTTGGCCCTAGCAACAATTACAACATTATCAGCATAACCAATAGGGTGGAACGAAAAAGGGTGTTTTTTCACTTTTTTTTTGGAAATTGATGTTGCCTTAGTATTCAAAAGATGCCTTTCAAGGTTTCAAGAAGTTATACCAAAATCTAGGAAAATATTTAAATATCGTGAGGTTCCTCACAGACCCTAAAGGTCGAGCAAAAAGACTTCGCTAAGTACACATTATAAAAATCTTTCCAAACAGCTCTCCAATTTGCAGTTGTAATGGCAGTTGAAAGGAGAATTTTTCAAGCACTCCGAATATAGTGATTGATAGAGGGAGATGAAAGTTAACCCTTTTTTTGGGGGGGGGGGGGACAAAACTATAAAAATGTTCCAAATTTTAAAAAAAAAACCGTAATTTGACGATATAGGTGTCAGAAGAATACCTCTATTGATTCCTCTGTTATCACACTGTTATTGCATTTCATTTTTTGTAAAATAGTCCGCTTTTTTTTTTCAAACGATGGAAGAGTACTCCTTGATTATATTCTGGCTTGAATGAAGGCTTCACGACTGCTGATACAGCAAGAGATGCTTCAGTTACGAGTTGTACGCACCGTTCAACTGCTTGTGTGTGACACGGAAAATTCGAAGTATATGGAAAAGCAGGTTCAGATAATTTTTGTGAAACCAGTTCCTGATTTTTTATAATAGGTGGTTCAGTCACTCGCACTTGATCCCATGCAATTGGTTCCAAATAGTGTTTAGCAGAAAAGTTTATTTTCGCAACATGGAATGTACAGATTTCTGCTTCTGATACTCCTTCATTTCTAATTTTCAGAATTCTCTTGATTTTCTTCCCATTTTTTGTAAATGAGATTCTCATCTGAGAGTAATGAGAGCAATAAATTCTCTGTAGGTGGGCGTAGAAGTTTTTTCTCCCATCGCCCCCAACACAATCTAACCCATCCCATGTTATACCCGTAGTTTCTACTGCCCCCCCCCCCCCCCCCGGAACATTCCATCACCCCCCAAGAGGCGTTAATGCCCACATTGGAAATCACTGATCTAGATTGTTCACAAGATGCCTTAGAGGTAACTCATTAAAGTGAAAAAGACAAATAAGCCATTGAAAGGGATGGATGGCCTATTTCTTTGTCTATGAATCTGATAACACCATTTTTATAACTAGTATTGGTAACAGTCCCGTCTCATCCGATTGCCATCAATTCCTTCTTATCAAAATCTTGCTTCAAAAAGTCTAGGATTGATGACTTTATATCCCTCGCTCTACTGCTTCTTGGAGTTGTGTGACCGAGATAAATTGACCCGGGTTCCTGCAATATGGTTATGTGTTCTTCAGATATGGTTCTTCTTTGACATTAACTAAGGTTTTGTCTTTTTGACCATCAAAATATATTCCTCGCACATTTTGTTCTAGGAATTTTATCTTGCAAGTGAACTCTCTGTGATGCTCTTTCACGCCTTATTTTCATCCTGTCTATTGTCATATTTAGCTTCTCTTTCGTCAATAACCCAACATCTTCCAGTACAGCATTCGCAATAATGGCAGCTGATCGATCAGACACACCAGTTCTATCACAAGCAAGATCAACATTTGGTACTTCAGTTCTCATCTGTGAGGATGATGGTAGAACTTCAAAAGCAAATAAAGTACTTGCTTCAGCACCGATTGATGAACCAGCTTCAGTACTTGTAGATGGAAATGCTAACTTCAACGGCAAACTGTGTTTTGGCTCATATAGGTCAGTTTCCTCAGAATCATTGGATATAGACGAGTTTTCAGTGGTTCATGAACTAGTTTCCGCCATTTCTTCTTGAGATGACTTCAAATGGGATACCATTTTCATTTTCCTTTGTTTTTCAATTTCTTCGTTCTTAGGACATCTACTCGTCCAATGGCCGGCCATCTTGCGTGTACGTCGTTGATCTTGCAAGAAATCTTGCTCTAAATTTAGGACCTTTCTCAACTTGTCACATTTAAAGTCTTCAAAATCACATTTGCATGCTGCAATGTCGAACAATTTCCGTGCTTTGCACTGAAAAGATTTCCAAGTTCAACTTGAAAGTTTGAGAATCTTTCTTTGCTTTCATATTTTTCTGAAGATTCTTCTATTTACAGTAAATGTCTGAAAATTTTGCATATCCATTGGTGGGAAACCGTAGGAATTGAAGCAGTTTTCCAAATATTTTCTATCTTTGACATGATAATTTCAAGAATGTCTGCAATAGCTGCATCTTTTCTTGATTGTTGTGTCTTCATATTGCGTTGAGTCAGCAAATAACACAGCATAACATCGCCATAGGTGGGCAAGACCCAAGAATCCATCTCCTTAGGATTTCCTAAAATGTCACAACGATAAAAGCTTCTGGTCGTCATTTTGACTGTTATACACCCTCTCGGTTGAGGGGTAAGTTTGCAAATGAATACTGAAAACAAGGGAAAAACATCGAGGTCACTGAACAAATCATGTGTTCCGGGGAAAAGGAAAGCCTCCTCTGCAGTGTCATGTTACAGAATTCCACACGTGCATAAAACTTCAGGGGAGATGAGGAACCTCAAGAAGTTTGAATTTTGGGGAAAAAACTTCGAAATGGCATTTCTTCACATAAAGGCATATTTAAAATTCTATTACAATGGCAATTTCAAAAAAAAAAAATTTCGTTCCATCCTAATAACCAATGCAAGTCATTCCAGATTTGGCCATTTTCTCCAGAATTGAGTTCTTAACTAGACACCACAAGATAGGAGATAGAGTACACCTCCCTGCGGGCATCTAGCTTGTGCATGAATCGTCATGTTATCTCCACATAGAGATACGTTTATGCACCTGAAGGATAACAAATTATTGATCCAATTAATAATTGTCTTATTAACACTTCTTCTCTCAAGAGCTCGAGGAATAGTGTCAATAGGAACCTTATCAAAGGCTCCCTCAATATCAAGAAATACAGCTATTGCTATTTCTTTAACATTTATGTTTCACTCTAATGTATGAGACAAATTATATAAAGCAGTATCAGTGGATTTGCCTGGTCGATAAGCGTATTGAAAGGTAGACAGCGGTGCTGTCATTTAAACATCCTCTCTAATATATCTATCAATGAGTTTCTCCATCGTCTTCAGTAAGTAAGACATGAGACTGATTGGTCTAAAAGATTTAACCTCATAGTAATTATCTTTACCAATTTTTGGTATAAAGATTACCTTAGTGTGCCTCCAGGCAGTTGGCACATGCCCAAAAGCAATAGATGCTCTGTAAATTCTGCAGAGAATTGGAGTAAAAACTTGTTTGGAATAATTCCATCCATATCAGGAGTTTTATATGGTTTGAAAGAGTTTATAGCCCACAATAATTTTGTCATATGTGACCACCTTCTTGGCTAGATCCCATTTACTATTACTACAAGTAGTTGTAGGAAGAGCATTATGACTAGCACTGTCATCAGTCGGAATAGAACCTGGAAAATTTACTCTAAACATTTCAGCTAGAGTTTCTTTCCCAGATTCTGTAAATTTACCATTAAGTAACTTGATGGTATTCAAACTACAGTTTCTGTCTGGACATCATTTTGACCAACCTTGCTGTAGAAGGGATATCATTAATATCACAATATTTTCTCCAAAAGACTCTTTTGGAATCTCTGATCGCTTTGGTATAAGCAGCAGCGAGTGTAGTTTTATATTCCTGCCACTTACCACCTTTTTTAGCTCTATTAAAAAGCCTTCTACAGCCTTTTCTCATTTTATTCAGCTCTCCGCATTTTCTTAGTTTAGGTTATGTTGCTTTGTGATAAAAACACAAATTTTTGTGACCTGATAAGTTTCTCTTTCGTTTTTTTATGCACTGCAGTCACATGCATGGTAAAGAGAATTTTACATTTCATATATAATGAACAGTGCTGATAAATTAAAAATGTGATTACACTGGGACCCAGCCAGGAAATGTTTCCAAGTAATCCCTAGCTGCATGTTTAATTATACATTTTAAAATTTCACTGTAAATATAATTATCATCACTTTTTGTCAATTCCCTTTCATTAACTGGTTTAGCTACATGGTTCATGTGCATTCATTTGCAGATCTGAAACCAAAAATGTCCCGAAACGCCCCTTACAAGAGGTGTCTTGGTGGCAGAAAGTATGCTGATTTTGGAGCTGAAAAATTAGAAGAATGTTCAAATGCTGTAAGATCAGGAAAAATGTCTCAGAAAGACACATCAGCCCACTTTAAAATAAATGTCCACTGTAAAAAGAAGATTAAAGAAGGATTTTTATTAAACAGACCAGGGCTGTATTTATGTTTTTTGCCACCTTTGGGCTATACAACTTTTGCTGCCCCCATGGCTTTTTTACCTCCCCCCTTTCACCCCCTCCCATGTCATTACTAATAAACCATTAAAAAAAAGTGGTACTGTGGTTGCTCCTATAAATTTTACTTTTCTGTCCTGTATTTGTATCTTATTCCAATCTAATGATTGCCATATAACGGGGGAGAGGGTTGCTCAACCTCCGGCCCACAGGCGTCTACACATGAATGAAAAATCACTGATAAATTTAATTCCAATGTATGGTGCATACATTCGAATATGAAAGTATCCCAGCATCAATCAATGGAGCCAAGATACTTTGTGCGTACTTGGTTATAGTCTAGCAACAAAATCAACAATGCATTACATAATATCTGTACATATTATCTTTAACAGCACATCCTAAAGCATATTTTGAAATAATGAAATAATTTTCCAAAATAGTTTCGTGGGCCGATTAAAATTCTAGACGCGGCCCACCACTCGTGTGATTTAAATTCTCGCATTACTTGAATGTACAGTGTCCCAAGGAATAGCATGAAAACGATGACAGGCATTAAAGTCATTCTTGAGGAATGTAAATGTGCAAAGTCAGGAATTTCAGCTACGCTATTCATTTTTCAAGGGATTTTTACTGTTATTGAAATAAAATAAAAAAATTAACTTTTTTTAGGGTCCAGGTTGTCCATATAAAAAAATTAACTTTTTTTATATGGACAACCTGCACCCAAAAACCAGATTAAAAAGTTGTTGCCCTGTCTCTTCTGATGCCAATGAAGAAATTTTCACGTTTTTAAGTGCAATATTCACAGAGATGTCCGAATTCCAAAATCAGAGAAAAATTGGGGAAAAAGCATTGTTCGTTAGTTTTTGCTGTTTTTCCCTCAACTTTCCTCTGGTTTTCGAATTCAAGTGAATACGTAGAAACAAGGAAATTCTTGTTAATTAAACTGCCTTTGTTCTTTTCCCTACGCTACTTTTATATTGAAAGCTACATAATAAAAAATATAATACAAAGATTATGTGAAAAAGTCTTTGAAAAGTTAATTTAGTACTTAAAAGGTTAGAATAATACATATTTTATAGATTTTCTCCTGTGATACAGAAAACATTTTTTGTGAAAAATATTTACACGAGACTCAAAAATGAGCCACGTTTAAAATCAGTGACAAAAAATGCATCATAGTTTCCAAAACTTGGCATGTTCATCAGTTTCCAGAGTTTTCCAAAATTTCAATTCTACAGGCCTGAATAATCAAATTTATTATATTAAAAATTGATTCTAAATACGAATTAATGTGAGATTTACTAAGTTGTAATTATTTTTTATATTCGAATTAAAAACAAAATGAACTAAAACTAATATATATTTTATTGTGGTCTTTTATTTCTATATGTCATTGCGTATATTTTTTATTGCAGTACATGTAGTTTAATACAATCACCATATGAACATATGCGTCGCTGTATTGGAAAAAAAGAATCATCAATATATAACATTTTGTTTATGAACTTAACAAAAGACCCCGCATCCGGCGTACATTTCCTGATATAAAATTTATTAAATGCTTATTTTTAATTTCAGAAATACTTGCTACATGCTCAGTAATGCTTGTGAAATACTTGCCAATTTTAAAAATGCTACTCGGTTAATTGACTGTTGAATATCATGTGATACAATAGGCCAGTCTTTTGGAAATTGTTTCTTCTGAAACGATAATGAACATACACGTCACATCTCTCTCAGTGTAAGCACCACCACTAGTCTCTAAAATCACGTTTTTCAAAACGTAGACAACGCAATGCTCGTTCCATGAAATAAGGGTTATTAATATAACATAACAATTAAAATACTGTGTATATGTAGAAGGCACTATGTCCACTTTCGTTAATATTGAGATAATGCTATTAAATTCGCTGTATTTTCATTACACTATACACATAGGAACATCCAAGTCCAATTTCAATAAATAACATATTCACTTTAAACGGCTCTCTTGTAAAATTTTCCTTTTGGCACACGGTGCCCATTATCTCTGACATACAGAAATAGTTTAAAATGTAAACCTGTCGTGTTTGTTACTCATCTGAAAAGCAAGTAAGACGGTACAATATAAAAATTGCAGAGAAAACATGATTTAGTTGTTGTCCCTGTATTAAGACCAGGATGTGAGTCACCTTCATGTGGTTTTGCACCCAAAATGAAATTAAAACACAATAAATATTCCTTTTTTATTTTGATTTCTTAAACAAGCACTAGCTCAAACTTTTTTCAATTTATCGATGCATCGTATAAGAATATGCGCCTTATTGAATACATGTATTACAGAGGAATCCAAATTACCTAAGATTGAATTGTGTCAATTGTTCATAAATTATCATTAGAGAAAACTCTCACAAAATACAAAACGTATGAAATTATCAGAAATGAGCAGCTACATTTGATATTTACTTATTTTGTTTTCATCAGGAAAGTGTAAAATGAAGAGAAGCTTTTTTCCGTTTTGTTGGTAATCCTGCGTTTATAATCGAATGTAGTTTTGTAATACTGTATACAGTTCATAAAAATGTGGGTTCTGCCAAGCACCACATTTGTCCCCCTTTTTTTTAGGAAAATGTCAGAGCTGTCGTTAGGACCAGTAAACGGAATCGCATGACCCCGCCAACCATTCTGTACTATGATTTCTTTATAGTCCAATTAGTAACTGCAAGCGGATGTTGTTCTGAATCGACCAGCTTCATTCCACTTCGGTTCCGACCTAAGTTTAAAAAATCGTATTGTTATCGAATTCATCCATTCGGATTCAATTTATATCCACTTGACACTGTTTCTATACCCCCAGATGGTCAACCATAGCCCAAAGACTCTTACCAAAGTTCCGACCGGTGCCAATAAAAGCATCTTTAGCCCCATTCACATGTGCAAGATTAGGGGTTGCTTTGGTGATAATTACCGGCATGACAACTTTTTTCCCCTCGTAGGGAAGAAAAAAGGTGGGAGAGAAGCTCATTGAAAAAAGCCCATGTTTCTTGGCGTGGATTGGAGGTCGACATGGAGGAAAGAATACGTGGTGTTATTCCTTCTTCCATGGGAGGGCGACATCGACCTTCTATCCCATAATCCTTTGCGCCGGCGAAAACTACTATAAGCTTGGTCAGCTGGGGCAAGCACAAAGCTGCATTAAGAGTATGATATCTTTCAAGCGGCTTTGGGCAAGCACGAATTTTGTCCGAAGAAGAGGTTAGAGGATAAAATATGTGCCTCCCCCCCCCCCCCCCCCAAGGTTCGGACACTAGACCCATTTATTCCCTCCTAGTTGCGGCCCTGCTCAGGAGGGAGACATTTAAACAACATGCGTTCACTGATTTAGTAAATGTCTGCATTCCAGATCACGGATACTCTCTCCCCCCCCCCCTGATGTCTGATTCAGGGCCCCGCCATATATGTTCAAATTTTTCCGCTTGGGCCGTATGATCAAAAAGGAGGAATTAAATTAATTTGAGAAAGATCAATTGATAGAAGAGTTGATCAACTTTTCCCAAGAATATTAAGAAGACACCAATGAATAAGGCAAATACACGAAAATAAAAAGTCCTAATGCATTTCAACACCAATGGGTGCCGTCTTCAGAGGAAAATTTAACCACTAGTCAGGCTGACTGAGCTTCTTCCGCTGAGCAACCGAGCGTTACGATTTGGTATTCAACCCAAGTGGGAAACTCGGTCAGCGTGACTAGTGGTTAAATTTTCCTCTGAAGACGGCACCCATTGGTGTTGAAATGCATTAGGACTTTTTATTTTCATGTATTTGCCTTATTCGTTGGTGTGTTCTTAATGATCAATTGATGCTGGAATGATTTGTGTACAGTTACTACTGCACCATAATCAGTAGAGCATTATTATATAATTCGATATCGTTTAAGTTTTACCCAGACGTGCACTTTTTAGTCTACGGGCTGTATATGAGATGGAAACAGCTTACGGGCCACAAACTGATACAATTATCGTGTTGTAAGCACTGGTTACTTTCTTAACATTTTTTCACGAGCTGGATGGATTCTCTTGGGGGCTGACAGTTTCTGGTTGCCTCGATGTACGGGACTCTAGCCCTTAAACAGAAGTGGAAAGTGGTGCGTTGCATTATATGTTTATTGATTATTGGGGGGGGGGGGGGTTAAACACCTTCAACCTCAGGCCCGGGGGACGGAAGTTGTGCTCACTTGGTTTAACCAAATGTATTTGTAGGTAATTTTTTATTTTTTTTTTGTCGTAATTGCACACTGAGCCGAATAAAATTATCGAATGGATCTATCAGATTGGCTTGAGGGGCAGAGTTTGTGCACCTATGTATTAAATTACGGTGAAACCTGTATATAACGATACTCTGTAGACCAAGAAAGAATATTGTTGTTTGAAAAACTTGGCTTACATACTTACGGGAGCGGTAGCCCAGGTCAATAAGATACTCGCCTAAAGTACCGAAGGATATTTAGAAGTGTCGCGAGTTTGATAAACGGTTCATCCTTGTCAGAAACTTTCCTGACACGAGTACAAAAGATACGGTGACATGACCACAAGAAAAGATTGCTACCGCAGGGAGCCCCACTCTGAGGGGTTAGCGCACCAACCTCTAGATGTGTTTAAAAGAGACTGCCGTTCGGAATCGACAATAAATTGTAGGTCCCTCATGTGCAGGAAATGAATGTGGTGCGACAAAAATTATCAAATGAGCATATTTACTATCGAAGGTCATGTTCTCGGGCTATGCCAACATGGAGACATGAGCTAAGATGGCCCTGGTTTCATGGACAGTTCTGCTGGATTCTGAATGAATAGTCACATTTTTCCCCAACATATTTCATGAGAAAAATTTATTTCATCACAGCTCTCTGTGGCCCTCATCACCACTTTGTGTGACTTCTCTTTCAGCTGATTTTCTTCCATGAGTCCCCTTAGAATATCCTAGGATAGCGAGGGGGCCATATGACTGAGGCGGATATAGAGCTCGCTGTTGGGAGGGGTGTTTTTTTTTTGCATTTCCGGGACATTCCCCATTTTTTCTCCATCATGCCTTGTCTTATTTTTTAGCTGAAGCGTTATTGAATTTGTTATTTAATCGAAGACGTTGATACAGGTAATTTTCGACGGATTGATTGATTACAATATTATCATATAGAAGTCATGAAATTTCATGAATTATCGCATTAAGGGCAATGTTACATATTTCGCTTGGGGTGGAAGGTTGTTACCCTGATCACCCCTCTCCCATAGATCGTGTCTGCAGCCTGCATATGACTATAGGTTGAGAACCGCTGCATTAGTGTACCGCGGCACTCTGTTTCTTAATAGCAGTCCCGTTATTATTCTGTAATCAAACTGTGTGCCGCAGCTCACTGAGGTGCCGGGATGTTCGTGGTATTGAATTATCGCATGTAGTAATAAGCCGGTGTTCAATAAAACTATCAGTAGAATATTTACGGCTCAAATAGGAACGGCGTCCCTAGATTGCTGCAGCTCACAATTCGGGAATCAAACCCCTGTCACTGTCATCAACACAATTCCTAACATATCTCGCGGCGCTGGCGTACTTGAAGGGAAAAGTATCTTGATTGGGCCCACAGACAAACTGATTTTTCTAAACAGCCCCCCCCCCCCCCACCTAACTAGAAATGATTGCTCAGGGCTGCAACTAGATGATTGGTCGACCGGGGCTCTCCAAACTACCTTCACTGCTTCAAAAAAAGGAGGAACAGATCATTGCCTTTGCGGTGAAATCGGCACTCCCATCCATTACTTGACAGCATGTAAATTAACTGCACATCTAAATCACATGGCTGTGCCCGCTGCTAAAAATTCCACACTCTGGATCAGAGAGATTTTTAAAAACAAAAATAGAGTGAATAAAGTCAAGAAAATAATTAGATGGATAGAAGACAATGAAGACAAAGTGATCCCACGGACGCCTTATCGGCCTATAGCACAAGTACAAACTGCACCACCTTGCCGTTCACAAAGAAACATCAACTATAAAGAAGACTGACTGATAGCACAAGAACAGTATAATGATCGTGGAAATCGAGCGATTTAAATTGAGGATGAAATCGATTATGAATTTTATCTGATTTATTATTGATTTCAATATGGGATTTAGTATTTTATATTCGAATTATAAGATTTAATATCGAATATAGGATTATATGCGTGATTTCCGATTTTATACGTAGACTTGTTCATACACGTATAACTGATTTTATACGCAGTACGATTTTGTAGTTATGATTGTAATGTTATGTATATTTTGTAATGTATGTTTTTTTATAAATAAGTTGCCAGAGGTATCCAGTCCGTGGGGACAATGAGCCGATATTGCCAGATGGCGATGTGGCCTGGGTATCTTTCAGTTTGACGATCAGCCGGTTCAAGCATGCGCTTTAGTACTTCTTTTTAATATTGAAGGAGAAGTTAATGGGTGAAATTTTGCTCCCCCTCTCGTCCGGTGCCCAGGGCACCAGACCTGCCTGCTCGCTCCTAGCTGCGGTCCTGCGATTTCTTACCAATTTGTATACTTAATTTCAAAAATCTTAATGAGATTTCATTATCATGAGGCTTTCCTCAGTGTCTGTTCCTCATTTCCTTCAGTGTTTTGCTGACTTTTGTTGATGGGGAGGGGGTCAAAAATGGCTGAAAATCTGCTTACGTAATACTTGAATGGCCCCTAATTTCCCCTCAAGGTTTCTGGAATTTCCCTCTTGTGGAAGAGAGAAGCTACTTGCTTCCATTGACTTAACATTGCATACAGGAATAGGGGAGGAAAATCAAATAAATTAAAATATATATATTTTTTGATAACACACGATTTTTGTGGAATCCGCTCAGAAAAAAATGAAGTTTTGAGCATGAACAATGTGCGAAAAAATTCATTAAAAACCAACAATTTGACATTATGCTCCCGTTCGAGTGGGGGTCACGTGATGAGTTTCATTCTGAAGCGCGGGTTTGTTAATGGCTAACCTTATATATTCAAGAAACCTTGGGCATAATGACATCAGCTTAATATATC
Source organism: Pholcus phalangioides (assembly GCF_987345545.1). Taxonomy (NCBI): domain Eukaryota; kingdom Metazoa; phylum Arthropoda; class Arachnida; order Araneae; family Pholcidae; genus Pholcus; species Pholcus phalangioides. The sequence goes on along the minus strand of NW_028301601.1, from coordinate 13,828,711 downwards.
CCCCCCCCCCCAAGTTTTGCTCTTCAGGTTCATAAAGCCTTATCCCACGATTGCTTGGTACGCGACGCAGGGTAAGATAATTAAGGTGAAGATAAAAAGTCTTTGTTGGACACATAAGCCGCAAAAACCACAGCTGGCGTGAAGGAAATCCTGTACTTGTTTGGACATTTCAAAAGAAGACGCTTGGTGGGGAGAAAAAATTCGGGGGGGGGGGGTGCAATAGGGGACTAACATAGTGTGAAGTATATTAGCTGTAGGACAATACGCAGGAGTGCAAACGAGCAGTCTTCCTTCTCTATCAGTTTCGAAGTGTCTGAACGTTCCCTATTGTTGGCTAGATGTTCCTCCCGTTCCGTGGCCTTTGTATTGAAAGCCATAAAAATTATTGCTTTCCCGAGACGAACTCGGATCCTGACAAAGACTTTTATTATCTTTTACTGTAATTATCTAACGCTGCGTCGCGTACCAAGTAATCGTGGGATTGGGGCTTGACTGCTGACTCCCCTCCCATGGTAAAATGGCTGCGGACACTTTTCTCGAATGACCAAAATTGTTGTGTGCGAAAGGGGCCTCTGGCTCTTGTCGCCCTAGGCACTACTAATTTTGAGATGCTCTTATATATTTTGTTCCTTATTTCTTTCCTGAAAAATCATGCCACTCCCACCCCTTAATTCTCAATTTTCAGAATGAAAATTTCCTCTTTACTGCTTGTTTTTCTAAATGTGGTTTTGAGTATTGTGTGAAACACACTCATAACATCTATCACCATCTATGGGCGATTTACTACCGAGTGAGTTGTGTCGGAACTAACTGTGTGAGTGCGTATGCACTGTTTGATTTTTCAGTGCTGCCTGCCATCTATATTTCAGAAGTGAAGTGAGTGATGTGCTATGATTGAATTACATTTGTACTGTTTTAAGGTCTGTGGCGAGACTTTTTAAAGGGGAGATCGGCTCACATTCGCACCTTGAAGTTGAGAACCACAGAAAACCAGCTTCAACCGACCACCACTGTGGCGACCACAAAAACTGCAATCTGAGAAAATTGTAATAACAAAATCGCATGAAAATTTGAAAAGTGCAACACACAGACAGAATGGGAAAAAAGACTAGTTTTCGCTTTCTCGATCTTCTTTTAAGGTTAATAGAATATTAATACCTTCAAAAATGCCAAGTTGTAAGTTTGGTGTACGTTCGGTGAACTTGGCAGGATTTTGAAGTGAGGTCATCAGCGTTTAAAGCATTATAACTAATTAATTATGGGTAAAATAGAAGAACTGAAAGCACTTTTCTCTGTATTAGTTTTTCACAAGGAATCATGAGGTCAATGGTTAGCACCCTGTATAGTTGAGCATGTACATTCAAAACTTTTGTATTTCCCAGTTAGTCAAATCTGAGTTTTCAAGATCTTTCTAATATTTATGAATGCGTTGTTGTTCTGCAATACACATGCGTGTATTTGTTTATCAAGTTTTTTTGGACTAATTAAAATCTTTTGTTTCGTAGGTGTAAAGGAGAGTGACGTGCTTCAAGATATTTTTGACTTGTATAGCGAGTATTTTTTCCATTGTACAGATAGATATTCTACCTCCTACAGCGTTATATATTTTCATCATTTTTTACACAATGAATATGTAATGATAGAGTATTATATAGACATACTACTTCAGTGGCGCTACATGTTGAAGATGGTTTTTATTTTTGATTGGGTGTGTCAATATTCATTTATTAATAAAATCCGAGACATTACTTTATAGTTATTTATTGTATGTAAATGCCGTCTTTTGATATTCTATTTGTGTGACATGGAAGGGATATTAAACTTAAGCAGTCGAACTTGGTTAATTCGAATCTCAAAGGGACAGGAAAATGTTAGAATTATGGAATTCACCAATATAGAATGGCTATATTACCACAAAAAATCGAAAATACTTAATTATGAAAAATGTATTGAATGCTATCACTTAACTATGCTAATTTTCTTTCTTGCAACTAGTGTTTGTATAAAACGTGAACGATGATAAAAATTATTTTGTTCATAACTGTGTAATTTTCTTATGGATGCTCATTGCACAAAATCTTCAAGTTGATTTAGAGAATCAAAGATGCGATTTTCGCGTTTTAAATTCCTAATTTTTGTGTAGTTTTTGCAAGTGCTGGAATAGCCGTTGCTCTTTCTTAGATTAGTTTTCGACCTCGTCGTGAGAAAATTCAATGTGGCTTTATTCTCTACTTTTTCACCAATGTTCACATTTCAAGTTAATTTTTTTTAAAGTTGAACAAAAAGGCGTATGAATCTCGATTGGGCGTGGTGAAAAATGTTGCATTGGTGTTTCAAAATAAACAAACAATAATGCTAGAGAGATATGAATCTTCAACATGTTTTCTCAAGAAAGTCACTGGGATTTCAGCAGCCCAGCGTTAAAAAATTGTCTGAAGGGAAAATTATTACAGTACACTCATACAGAATCATTTACATCTGCGATTGATGGGTGCTAATGAAGTCATCCAAATTTCGTTGAAACACCATCTGCAGCAGGGAGACAAAAGCCAGTGTGTGAAACTGATAACCAAATCATTGCTTCTTATAACTGAAACAAATAAAGTTCAGATTTGTTTGTATTGTAATTTTTTTAATGTTGAAATATAGAGAGAAAGGTTACATGTTATATTCTGCATTGCAAATCCATATCAGAATCCAACTTCAAATTATCTAATCTGTAGGGGAAAAAATCAAATTAAGCATGTAATTTCAACATTATAATAAAGTAGAAACTCAAGGGGAATTCCCAATATTCGAATTAACCAAGTTCACCTGTATTTTATATGTAATCATCAAGTTTAAAATTTCGTCCCGTTACTATGGAACTGACTTGTTTGTTGGTTCATACATTAAAAATATAAAATACAGTCGGACCCGTTCATAATGTAGTTGAAACTATTCGTTATACGCGAACTGCATTATATCGGTACCGTCTTGGAAAAATGATGCGTTTAAGCACAAAATAAAATTTACATGTATAATATGTACCTTTCAATAATCTAAGCATTCTTAAAATTAATAGATTACAGTAATACATGTTAAAAATTTAAAATTTTCATGTATTGAATGCCATCAACAAAAATATGTGTCAAACCTTGTCTTTTTTCCGCCTTGATGCGATTGTGGACGTTAAACATTTTGCGTTTAAATCATTTTTGCCAAATACGTATGCAAAATGTGAAGCCTTTTCTTTTAGTAAAAGCACGGGCTCCCCTCGGAAAATATTTCCCCTCATTTCTCCGAATCATTTAAAGAAAGAATAATGAACTCTGAGTAATCCCAAATGTTTTCAATGTCTTACTTTTCGACCGACTAAATGGTTGCAACTTTTGAAGCAGTGAATAGCGTTTAGTACCTGGTGTTTTCAAAATTAGTTTGCACATGATGAAACCTCCACAACCGATGTTCGAATCTAGGAAGAGAATGATGCGTTTAAGGGAGTTGGTGCACGCAAATGTTCCAATGTTTAAATACTATGAAATTTTCCGCGTCTAACTGTGTCGAAGTTTTTGTTCTACCTAAAATATTTTAATATAAAATGGCTCAACATCAGTGAAAGAATCCATAGACACATTATGTATAATATAAACATTTACTACGCATAAAATAAAGTGAAGCGGGATTATAACAAAGATACAAACGTGCCTACGATACGACGGCCAAATAGCAACTGATAAGTAGCTCATATTATCGCATAAGGTCGCTGAGCTCAATACGGAAATTGCATTCCATAGCATCAGTTCTCCCCTAAATGCAAATTTTGATTGTTTCCAAAAAATTATAATTCAGAAACTACGTACACAAAGCAATTTCAGACAGTTGACATGTTTACATCGTGAGGGACCTTTTGGTTAAAATATCACCTCCCATCTGAGTCGTAGACACATATTCTAATGATATAATATTTTCATTTAAAGCCTCTCTAACAAAACGATGTCGGATATCGATATGTTTACGATATGTTCGACTAACTGTGATTATCAACAAATATTTTAGTTTCACATATATCATGCATTCCTAACTCTGAAATCACTTTTTGTAAATAAATGGCTTCCTTAACACCTTCTGTAAGTGCCATGTATTCTGCTTCAGTTGAACTTGAAGCAACAGTCTTTGGCTTATGGGATTCCCATGAAATTACAGTTCCACTTAGTACAAAACAATATCCAGTATAAGATTTATGATTATTATCATTTCCTCAATCTGCATCTGTATAACCATATAAATAATCATTGCAACATTCAAAAATTAAGCCATAATTAACTGTTTTCTTCAAATATCTCAACACACGTTTTGCAGCAATACAGTGAGAATTATCAAAACATGTTAAATATTGACTTAAGTTACTGACTGCGTGAGCAATATCTGGTCTAGTACAAACAGTTAAATACATCAAAGCCCCAACTAATTCCCCGTAGGGAAAATCAGTTTCTTCATTATCATTGAGCTTTGTGCTGTCTATTGGAGTTGTTATGGGATTGCAATCAGCCATGTTGAAACGATCTAAAAGATCTCTAATATAATCAGATTGACTCATTGAAATTTTCCCATTCTTATGATTGAACTCCACACCAAAACGGTGTTTCACTAGTCCCATGTATTCAACAGATAATTCCCTTTTCAAATACCCATTCAATTCAAAAATTGTATCACAATCTTGAGAAAATACCAGAATATCATCCACATATACACTATCTACCAATAAGTATTTGGACACCTGTGATAGAAAAGAAAAACTAACTTTATTCAAAATCAATAGTTGGTAGAGCCTTCACGAGAGGCAATTACAGCGTGAACCCTCCGGGGCATACTTTCCACAAGTCCTTGTGTGACGGCTAGTGGTATTTTCTTCCACTCGGCTTGGAGAAGACATGTCAGTTCCTTCACCGATTTTGGACGGGTAGGGCACCCCTTAATTCGGCGATCCAACTCGTCTCAGAGGTTCTCGATAGGGTTCAGGTCCGGGCTCTGGGCAGGCCAGTCCATTCGATGAACCCCATTGGCACCATACCAAGCCTTGGTTAACCTCGCAGTATGACAGCTGGCATTGTCGTCCTGGAAGTAACAGGGGTCCACCCTGTAAAACTGCCACAACGTAGGAAGCACATTGTCATCCAAAATAGTGCAGTAGGCATCGGCGTTGAGCTTACCATGAATGGGGACCAAGGGTCCCAGTCCATACCAGGAGAAACACCCCCAGACCATAATTCCACCTCCGCCGAACTTGACTGTCGGCATAATGCATTCTGGCAGGAGACGATCTCCAGGCAGACCCAGACCCTGCCATCCGAACGGTAGAGGGTGAACCTCGTCGCTCCAAAGAACCCGTTTCCACTGATCTACGGTCCAATTTCGATGTGCTTTGCACCACATTAACCGAGCAACGCGGTTGGACTTTGTGATCAAAGGCTTATGGGCAGCAGCACGACCATGAAAACCAATCAGATGTGCTTCCTTACGGATGGTATTCATTGAAACAATACTCCCGGATGCCTGTTGAAACTCCTCGCGGATGAGGGCCATCGGTTGGGTGCGGTTCTTCCGAATTTCTCTGGACAGCACCCGTCGGTCTCTATCTCCCAGTTTCGTTGGTCTGCCGACTCGGGGCAAATTCCGACAATCACAGCTCACCTTCCACTTCTTAATCACATAGGCCACTGTCGATTTTGGGTACTTCAGCTCGCTAGATATGTCCCTTAAGGATCGGTCATTTTTGTGATACCCTATAATTATACCTTTCTCGAAATCAGAGCTCCGAACTGCGCGGCATCTTGCATGCGACTAATGCCGATGTTGTTTCCTACACGATATATACCGGCGGAGGGCGTGACGTATCTCAGGACCGTAGATATCGTCATTTGCATAGGTGTCCAAATACTTATTGGTAGATAGTGTACAGTTAAAATACACTGCTGGCCACCCAAATTGCAACACCAAGAAAGACAAGAGATATCGCAACAATATTTATTTTGTAGATAACATGTTGACCAAGCATCAAATGATTAAATTTATAGACTTCTGTGAAGTGTGGTTCCTGCCAAAATCAGTAGCCAGAGTAGCCGCCATTGTTGGAGATCACCGCTGCCACACGCCTCGGCATTGATTCAAAGAGACTTTGGATGTGTTCTTGGGGTACAGCAGACCAAGCAGCTTCCACGCGTTGCCAAAGTTGATCTGATGTGGCAGCTGGGGATGTAATCTTGGTCAATCGTTGAGCAACCATGGACCACATGTTTTCTATCGGCGAAAGATCCGGAGAGCGAGCTGGCCAGGGAAGCAATTCAATCTGTCGATTGACGAAGAACCTTTGGACAATGCGTGCCACGTGTGGTCGCGCATTATCCTGTTGAAATATGGCTGTGGGCAAGCCCTGAAGGTAAGGAAGGACAACTGGCTCCAACTGGAAAAAAATTCAGAGGAGGAAAATGGATTGGAAGCAGTGGATTGAAAATGTTTGACGATGATGATACAATAATAATAATTATACAGGGTTTTTGGACGATGATGATGACATATTAAGCATGTGGTCTTTGCTCTCCCTCGGAAAAAGTTGAAATGACGGTTCTACTCGGGACCTCCTACCAATCAAGTCCGTGTTTAGACCCATAACTCGAGTACCTCTGGCTTGGTGGATTTTTACGACCCAACTCGGAAGCCCAAACGTAAATGCGTCGTGGGTCACTTAAATGATCTGGGAAGTGGGCCGTTAATAGAGGTAACATGCCCGTTAAGAGAGATACAGTCACTCGTGCGGTCAATCAATCGCTCACTCATACAATAAATTACTCAGTCACCCACTTGATCACTAGCGCGTATGGCCAATCACTTTGTCACTCATCACTCATTTGTTCATTCAAACAGTCAATTACTTGGCGAACAATCGCCAAATACTCGGCGAACAATTTGCAATTTTTTTGACAAGAATTTGCGCTGTTGGCGAGAATTGGAAATTTTGTGCCGTATTTCCGGCAAAATTATAATGGAAAATGGCATGCGTATTTCTTATTACTTAAAACTTTCACCGTTAGGCGTCCTGTCCCTTATCACGTTTCACCAGAAAGAGTCATCTTCACTACAGGGAGTAGCCTTAGATGCTGAAAACCCTGAATAATAAAGTCAAGTCAAGTCAATACCACAAATAGGGCCGGAGCTGTCACACTGCAACTTGTTGCAGTGTCTCAACGTTTGAGTGGTGATGAAAAATGGCGGCTTATTCGTCACGCGTTTGAGGTCGGCTTTTTCTTCCTGTTTGCTAAATTTTCAGGGTTTTTTTTTTTTTTCTCTGTTTCGCTTAATTCTTCGCTTTTGTTGTTTTTTTCAGTGTTCAAACGTATATATAATATTTTTTTTGCTCTTTTTGGCCAACTAGTTAGTATCTGGGGTGTTTCTTCAGTGACGTAGGTGTAGATACTTCTAATACTGCATTGTTCTCTCCCAATGAATACCATCAATCATTGAATTCTCTATCCTCTAATATGTTTTCTCCCATGGAGACATTGAATGACTTACCTTCTACATCGGCGGAAAATAATCTCTGGGTTTCGGACATCGGCCCCAAGGACATTATTCAAAATCTATCTGGATCAAACTTACAGTTCACCGTCAAGATTGTTGGAGATACGACCATCCCTAAATCAAAGCCCAAGGAATTACGTATGTGCCTTGAACAAAAATTCCTGAATGCAAAACTCATCGATGAAATCCGATTCGCAAGAAATGGTGACCTACTTCTCACTTCAGCATCACCTGAAGTTGTATTGGAGGCCCTATCGCTGTCCTCTATTGGAAATATTCGGGTCAGAGCGACTCTACTTACTGATACATTATCTTCAAAACTGCTTCTGAGAGATATTCCATGTTCCGAAAAGCTGAGTGATGTGGCGTTAGAGCTGATGGACAATGGTTTGGTTCCATTGTGCATTAGACGTTTTGTGAAAAATAACATACCCACAAATACTTTGTTAATTACCATCTTGGGCAGTTCCATTCCTGCTGATCTCAAATTATGGTTCCAAATCTTCCATCCTCAAGAGTTTATAGAAAAACCAAGCCAATGCACTCGTTGCTTCAAATTTACCCATCGTACTAAATTTTGTCCAGTTACGATCACTATCTGTAGGACCTGTGGTGATCATCATGATACAGAATCATGTTCAAATGCTCCTAAATGTATAAACTGCGCTCAAGGTCATGATCCCATGGACAAGAAGTGCCCAACATATATTAAAGAGGCAGAAATAATCAAGTACAAAACAATCAAGCGGATTCCAATTCATCAAGCTCGCAAATTCTTCCAAGATAAATCGCCAACTTTTGCTGACAGAGCAAGTATAAATTGTGTGCCATCAACTATCACAGACTTAAAAATCGATATCCAAAATTTGGTCCGTAAAGAAATCGAATCAATGCATGAAAAAATAATTGAAGATGTGAAAATCTCCATGCATGCACTGATCACTGAAGCTATTCAGTCAATTGTTCCAGATCTGATATCTCAAGTCATCAAGGAAGCTGTACCACTATTGTCATCTGCACTTAACAGTGAGCTGATCGCATCCGCATTCACCAGTGAACTGCCTCATAAGAAAAATAAAGTACAAGTTCCTCTTTCAAAGGATACTCCTGCACAGCAGCCATTGCTAGAGTCCTCTACAGTCACACCAAAGCGAAACTGTTCAAACCATCATAATCAATGATAATTTTTTTTTTTTTTTTCTTTTTCCCCTCTCTTATTTCAGTACAAGTCGGTACTGTTTTTGTGTTCAACTGCTAGATTTGCAGATATGTTAATTTTCAATTTTACTTCATTGAATAAGCTATTCATGGTTTTCAAGATTTTGTTCTTTCTACTTTAGTCAAGATTATTCAATTTTCTGTATGTTTACATCATTGAAGGTGCTTCAATGGAACTTGCGCAGCATCAATAACAAGAGATTACACCTTCTTCGTTTTCAAAAAGATTATGATGTACTTTGTCTCCAGGAGACATTCCTTACATGTAATGACCGTTTCCACTTACCAAACTTTATAATATACAGATGTGACCGAGACAACAGCTCAGGCAGAGGTGGTGTTCTCACTGCTGTTCGCTCTACATACCCTTCACACGTTATTCATAAATTCTGTCTTCAAGGCGTTGAAGTAATCATTATCAAGATTCATTTCCATAACAAGTACATTCATATAGCAAACACCTATTTGGCTGACACTTCCGAAATCCCTACAGTCATGAATACTATTCTTTCTAAAATCTCATCTCCATTCATCATTGTTGGTGATTTTAATTCGTCCCATTCTTCTTGGAACAGTCCTCGGACAGACACAGCTGGCAGAAATCTTTTTTTGTGGCTTCAACAAAACCCAGTTTGTCTGATCCAACCCAAGTGTGCCACTCATTTTTCAAGCAATTCGTCGAACACAATAGATTTATGTTTTTGTTCTTCAAACTTAATGGGTAAAATTAACTGGTACAGCAGTGACTCCCTTTACGATAGTGATCATCTGCCTATTTGTCTCGACATCAATCTTCGGGTAAATAAATTTTCTCGCAAAATAGCCATCACAAACTGGGATTTTTTCAAGGAAAAGTTGACATCATTTGACAATACTTGCTCTTTTTCTGATCATGTAGAAAAATCCTGCATATCAGCTACAAAAAAGGTGCAATCACATCCTCACCAGTATAATGAGTATTTTGATTCATCCTTAAGATCATTGCTCATCTGCAAGAAAAGGTCATTCAGACAATATCTGAGATGCCCTTGGCCTCCGTGTTGGATCATCTTTAAGAAAAATAATGCAAAATTCAAGAAGGAGCTCAACCTCCGAAAAAGGGAATTTATGTCAGAAAATATTTTTATTCATGCCACTTATCCTAAGATTTTTACAATTCTTAGAAAACTCAAACTCATCCAGTCTAAACTCCAAGTGGATCGTCATCTTGTGTTCCAGGTCAATAATTTAGAAGTGGTGGACCCTATGGATCAGCTAAATCTTCTCCAGTCATCTCTTATAAATAATTACACTCACAAGGTCTTTGACTGTTTCAGTGGCCCCCATCAAGACTTCTCTAGTTTAATGAATGTTCCGATTACCATTGGAGAGCTCAAATCTGCAATTCGCCGTACTCCAAACACATCGCCAGGTCCTGATGGTATCAACGCTAAATCATACTCTTTAATTCCTGACTATCAAATTCATCTTTTGTGTGCTGAATACAACAAAATTTGGCTCTCTGGAACTATTCCAGTGGATTGGAAGTATGGAAAAGTAATTTTTTTACTCAAACCTAATAAAAACCCAAGTTGTCCTAAGTCTTATCGTCCACTGACATTAACAAACGTAAAACTGAAGATTTTGGAACGAATAATTCTGTACAGACTCAACTGGATCTCATTAAAATACAAACTCTTCCCAGCGAACATTTATGCCTTTAAACCACGTTCTGGATCTCAAAACCTTCTTAATGACTTAAAATGCTTTATTTCTAATACTTTCAGGCTCAAAGAATTTGGCGTCATTGTTTCTCTTGATATTAAAGGCGCCTATGACTCTGTCATCTATTCTGCTCTTTTATACAAGCTCAAATCTTTTGGGTTTCATGGTACTTTCGTTAAATGGATGGAGAATTTTTTGATGGACAGAAGATGCATCATTAGTTGGAGAAACCATCAGTCAGATTGGATTGACTTAAAAAGGGGATTGCCTCAAGGATGTGTTACTTCTCCATGGCTATTTAATATTTATATTTCTGACATTCTTTCTCACCTTCCCAACTCCATTCATCCCTTCATTTATGCTGATGACATTTTTCTTTGGATCAGTAAATCAGACTTGAATGTCGTTACAGACGAATTGAATTCTGCCTTAAACCTTGTTTCAAATTGGATGGATCAGTGGGGATTTGTTCTGTCTACTGAAAAATGCAGTTACAGCATTTTTACGAAAAAAAATGTTCCTTTTCTCCCAAATATCCAAATCAACGGTGCTCAGATAAATTACGAGGAAAATATCAAGATTCTTGGAGTTATTTGGGATCAAAAGCTGAGTTGGAGCCCCCAGATCAATCACATTTCCAAAAAAGCCATTAACATTTGTAATATCATGAAGTTGATTGCAGGCAGGCTTCGTGGAGCTAAAGGGCATAAACTTTTGGCTATCTGTTCTAACATTACTTCAAGCTTTATGAATTACAGTTCATTCTTGTGGCATAATAGCTCCAAGAAAAATATTCAAAAGTGTTCTGCTATCTATCACCAATCTCTTCGCATTGCTACTGGTCTTCCAATCTCAACACCGATTCCTCTGTTACTCAGCATCTGTGGAAAACCTCCATTTTCACTGTTTTTGTTAAAAAATGCTACTAATCATATTATCAAAGCAAGAGCTTCCCATTACAGCTCTGTGTTCAAACATATCTGTTCTAATTTCAGTTTTGACCGTCAAGGCTTACATACTAAAATTTTGGATCCTTCTATTATTCAATTCATCAAGGACAACAATTTACTTATTCCTCCTCAACCTCTGTTTTTTGCGAATCCTCCTTGGCTTATCACCAATATTGATTTCACAACCAGTTCTCTTCCATTTCAAACATCATCAAATGATCTCCTCACAAAGCAACTTTTTTATGAACATGAACAAAAATTCTGGTCTTGTTCTACTATTATAGCTACAGATGCCTCAAAAGGAGCTCATACCTCTATTGGAATTTTCTGTGCAAAAACTCGTAATTCATTTCAAGCAGCGCTCCATGATTGCTCATCTGTCTTCACTGGAGAATGTGTTGCAATAATGATCGCAGCACTAAAATTCATTGTCAGTAATGAAAACTACATAATTTTATCCGATAGCAAATCAGCTATTCAAGCAATCGCCAACATCAACCCAAAATCACATTCCGTGGTTTTAGCAACTTTTTATGCCTTATATTTAGCATCATTGCGGGCGACAAGAATCTCATTAGTTTGGTGTCCAGGCCACAAGGGGGTCTTCTACAATGAGCTTGCAGATCATCTAGCACGTACAGCAGTTGATTCCGAAAATCCAGTTTTCCCTACATATGCTTACTTCGAGGATGTGATTAATCTTTCACACAAAAATTGGCAATCATCAATTCATCAATATTTTTGTAATCAACCCCTTTATCCAGTTGCAGATCGTTTCTTCGATGCTGTTAAAAAATTTTCGCCCTATTTTACTAGCCGCAAGTTTGAATCACTCTTTTATCGTCTCATGACCAACAGAGCACCTACCAATGGTTACCTTCACAGAATTCATCAAATAAGTTCACCTATCTGTATCTGTGGCAACAATTGTGAATCTAACAATCATTTCTTATTTACGTGTCCCAAATGGTCAACTTTTAGGGAATGCTTTCTGCAGAATGTAGGCCTTGGTAATAATCAGGTATCTGACTGGCACACACTCATTGAAGTGACTCCGAGCACTTTGATCAAGGAATTTGAAATTTTCATGGGAAAATGTAACCGTTTTTAACATTGGCTGCTTTCATTTTTCTAGAAGCTGAGATTTTTGTGGTTTTTTTTTCTTTGCATCATCTACCAGTTTGTTTGTTTTGTTTTGTTGTTTTTTTTTTTTTTTTTTTGCTAAGACTGTTTCTTCATTGTACTTTGTTCCCTACAGTTCTGTTGTTCCTGTTCATCTTCGCAAATGTTTTTATACAAGATTGCACTCTGACGTTTTGAACTAAAGCTGTCCTAAAGCCCTTAGCAGGCATAGAGGACGTTAATCTATCTGTATCTGTATCTGTCTCAACGTTAAAGTTTATTTATATATATATTTATATTATATATATATATATATATGTGTATGTGTATATATATATATATATACACCTTTTTTTAAATATAATGAATCACAGATGGCGCTGTATTAAGACAATATCGGCATAACCATGTCTACTGTAGCTTGTTTCGATAGTTTTACATATATATATATTTATTAATTATATATATATATGTATAATTATATAGATATATTAACGGTAAAAGGCCCAAAAACGCTTGTAAACAAATACATTTCGGACTTTCCCCAAGCACTTTGGTAAATGCTGAAATTTAGCAACTTTCATAAAATTTGAATTCTCGTCATTTATTGATCATCACCATCCTGATGTTAATCGAAATCATAATCAATTAACTAATTAGTCATTCAAGCTCGTGAAAATTCGTAATGCGATTTATCCAACCTTTCATAAATTCGAAGGTTTGTCATTTATTAATCACATCGATCCTGATGCTAATTACGATCCTAATTAGTTAACTAATTAGTCATTCAAATTCGTTAAAATTAGTAGAATTGCGAATTTATTAGCATGTGTATCATGGGCCATATATGAAATGAATATTCCTATTTGATAGTCGTAATTATCGTATTATCGTATTATGGGTTAGGAAGAGATCGTTTTAATACTAGTGATTTCAATATGAAGAATAAAAGTTGATTGAGATTTCGTAGAAAAAAAAGGGACATCTTCCGAAAAGTCACAGGATGGCCAAAATTGCGTGAAAATACGGGATGTTCCGAGAAATACCCGACGTATGGTCATTATTAATATAACAGCATAGTAGTATTAATTGAATAATAATTTTAAAAGTGCAATAAATGTGCTGAAGGGCCCTTTTGTGACAACCGTGGAAGATATTAACCGTGGATATTCAAAATATAAATCGGCGTTTTTTTCATCTTTTCAGGGAAAAAAAAAAAATGTTTGTAACAATTCGACGGGAACCACCAAAATTCACAGCATATTATCAGTAGGGCAACCACATGTCCCGTATTTTACGGGCCATTCTCGTGCTTCCACGTAAATTTGACTGTGCCGACTTCATTTATGCAATTTCCATGCTTATTACTAGTACAACGAAGTTAATTTGAATTTAAAATGTTCACTGGAATCGTAAATGAAGGTGATTTTTTGTAAATCATAAAATATTTTGATAATTACGTGACTATAATTATTAAATTCTCATCTCGCGCGTTTGCCACACGCTCAGCATTTTTTCGGTAAATTACAGTTCAATTCACCGCGATTTCCAGTGTCCCGTCGTTTCTCACCCTTTTTCAGAAATTTTAACAGTTTGTAATTTTGCTGACATTCTCAGTGATGTCCCGTATTTTTGTTCATATAATTTCCCATATTTTTCTAACGAAATATGGTCATCATGCCGTGATGAGCGATTTTTTTTTCCTGAGATAATTTTTTTTACTGTGATTTGTAGCAGCTGGAAATGTCACAAAATAGAACATGTGAATATTTTTAAATAATTGTATTTCATTAAATGTTCGATTAGGCCGGTGGTTCTCAACCGGGGGCCATGTGGCCCCCTTGTGGTACTGGGATACTTCAAGGGGGCCACGGAAGAAAATGGAGAAAGGAGCCATGACAGGTGGTTTGGAGAGCTGAGAAGAAAAATTAAGGCGTGAAGAAATAAAGATTTTATATTAGTGACTAACACTCATATATAGTGAGAGAGAGAATCCAACAAAACCACCCATAAAACCAGGGGCTTCTTTAGGGCATGGACCCACCCAGGCCTCGCTGCCTACATTTTGCAACAAGTTCCCTAGGATGGGGTTTTTCCTCAAGTCCCCGGCTAAATATTTCGGAACCCCTTCCCTATATGAAATTTATTGTATGAAAAAAAAAAAAAAATGATGAAAACCATATTAGGCCCCGGGCTGTAGCTCTGTGAGTCCCACTCTTGTGAGGGGCCTCATGCCCATAACTGACCCCATCTTATGATATTTTGTATAGTACAATAAATTTTGAAAATAAGTAGGAAATATGTAGGCTGTTTATTTCCAGCTAAAGTATGGGACTACCATACCATCACTTTGCCTAAGGTGGAGGCCCCATGATGTTGTCCTGGTAGAACTCGGACTAGCGGGGAGATCAATAAATTCTAGGCTAGTGGTCTGGAGGCCAATTTTCTTTGCAAAATTTTCGTTCAGTATAAATTCACTGAAAAAAATCATTTCAATACATATAAAGTGTCTTGCTTCTAGATGAGAGTTGAAAACTCTGGGGGTAAGACAGGGGAGCCACGAGAAAAAAATATGGTTCAAAGGGGGCCACGGGCAAAAAAAGGTTGAGAAACACTGGTCTAGAGCGTTCACCCGGAAAGTGAGAGGACGTGGGTTCGATTCCCCGCAGGGGCAGTTGAATTTTCTCTCTTTCCAAAATATATCTTCGCAACAGCCAGTTGTTAAAAACCTTCGTATGGTAGCGGAGAGTAACGTCATCCTTGTAACTAACCCCCCTCCCTCCCTTGCGATCAAAAGTCAGCAAATCCGATGCTGACGTAATACTAGAAATAGCAGTGTTGTGTGAATATCACTATTTTTAGGTATAAACTACGGAAATATTCCTCATATTTCGATCGCTTTCCTCCCCACATCTTTTCCCGCGGCACTCGAGTGCGATCACTTCTCGAAGTGTCCCCCCCCCCACTTATATTATTAGGATAGGTGGAAGGGTAGAAGTGGAAAACCCTCCCCCGAATAACTTTATTTGTAGAAATATTTGTTGGTTTCATTGTTTCATTTTTTCACGCAAGAAACGTAATTATTGACACCCAAAAATGCAGCATAAAAAGCATTCGCTACGCTTCCAGTATGGAAATATTGACGGTACACAAAGAAAATAAACAAAAAAATGAAATTTGCCAATTTTTCCATAGAAATATGCATGATTTTCAATTCAGACTACTCAAATACATGTACCCACACACGGTGCATGATAAATTAGCTTAAAACTCAAAATGTAAATCATTTTCGGTTTGGTTGAGCACGTGCGCACGAAAGACGTTTGACGGGAAATATATGAAAATTATACTCGGTACTTGCTGTTTTCATTTGGTCGTCCACACCATTTTGAAGTGCGTCGAGAACTTGACATCAACGATTCTGGTGACATTTTTTGACCTCACTACCGCTTTTTTAACGGCGAAAACAAGCCCTTCGACGGACATCTTGAAGCTACACGCAAGCGACCAGAGCGGCGAAAATAAAATATCTTGAACGCACTGCTATTATCGCTTGTGGCGGAATTCCCGTTCTGCTGCGATGCGCGCCCGCCACTATACGCAGGTGCATTGGAATCAGCGTGTTTGATTTCGCTGCTCGGATCTATTCTCCCATCGTTGCTTTGCTCTTCGTTTCACTATGTGTTCAGCCTAAATTCATCTTCGCATCACCAGCTGTTGAAATGGATAGTGGTCAGTGACGTAATCCTTTGTTAAGTCACCATCTGGTGGCAATGTGAGTAATTGTGAGCTCTGTCTTACGTTAGGTCCGACCGTCCAGCGCACACGGACCCCAAGGAAAGATTGATGTTCGTTGCCTTTTTGTGGTCTGGAGTGCTTACCAGGTGAAGTGGGAGGACGTGGATTTTCGATTCCCCGCAAGGAAAGTTCACACAATTTCTTTCCTGAATTCATCTTCGCATCAGCCCAGCTGTTGAAAACAATTCTGACTTTAGTTGTATGAAAGTCGGAATCTCTGGAGTTTGGTGATGGAATTGTTCTAACATGTACGCTCCAATACTATCTGTTTCCAGTTTATCAGGCTCTCGGGGTAAAAGGCTTATATCCCTCTTGGGACAGAGCCTGGATCACGACTGATCTTACAGTTTATCAGGCAAAAACACGGTTTATTTTTATTTACCTTATCGCAGCACTTGGAATATCTTTAGGATGCCATCTTCTCAGATGCTTGTCAATAGTTGATATCATCGTCGCTTCGGGCTGTTTAATACGCCCTAACCGTGAAACACACCGGAGACCGAGCTCAAGAAATTACCAGCAACAGGATTCCCGAGACGATTTTCTTCAGTGAATTCTCTGATGTTGAATCCCGTCCTGACGAATGCTGTTATCGGGTTGATGGACACGTCGGCGTTTTCCGGCTGCTCGTAGAGGAGAAATTTGTACAAGTGCGGTCCTGTCAACAAGAAATCATCAATGAATGAGAGAGAGAGAAAAGATTGCAATTCAATTTTTTTTTCAATTTATTATGCATTATTAATATAAATTACTATTGAAAATATCAGTAAAATATTTTCTAATTGCAATTACGTGTACATTTCTCCCCCCCCCCCCAGTATATAAGGGGCCGTTCAAATATCACGTCATAATCGATGGGGGGGGGGAAAGGAGCTACAGAGCCACTTTAGCACGCTCATCTGGTGAGCGATTTTACTAGTCCTGTGTAATTAAAATTCGCTGCGCTAGTCAAAACCGGTTTGCTCGCCAGCTACTCACTCACTCGCCGGAAAATAGCTAGTAAACTCGCCCAATGTAATTGAGCCGTAACATACATCTTTCCAAGTCCCTTTGTGTTGTCCGTAGCCTTTGTATCGTCATGCTTGTGAGTGTCCGTGTTTCAGCTCCGTATGTCAGTGCTGGTAGCACGCACTGGTTAAACACTTTTTCTTTTCAGGCATAACGACGTGTGGGTCTTCAGATTCGTGTCCGGAAAATTCACCGACAACAATTCACCACTAGGAAAATTCATCGACTAATAATTCACCGACAACAGTTCGATGCGAGTCAGTTAGCGTGGGAGTGAGCGATTGAGTTACTGAGTCAGTGAGAGAGGAGTGAGTGAGTGACGTACTGAGTACGTGAGTTAGTGAGTAAGTGACCTAGTAATTGAATGAGTGAGTGAGTAACCCAGTGAGTGAGTGAGCGGCCTAGTGAGTATGGAGAGTGAGTATGTGAGTGAGTGACCTAGTGAGTATGTGAGTGAGTGAGTGACCTAGTGAGTATGTGAGTGAGTGACCTAGTGAGTATGGAGAGTGAGTATGTGAGTGAGTGACCTAGTGAGTATGTGAGCGAGTGACCTAGTGAGTATGGAGAGTGAGTATGTGAGTGAGTGACCTAGTGAATATGGAGAGTGAGTATGTGAGTGAGTGACCTAGTGAGTATGTGAGTGAGTGACCTAGTGAGTATGTGAGTGAGTGACCCAGTGAGTATGTGAGTGAGTGACCTAGTGAGTATGTGAGTAAGTGACCTAGTGAGTATGTGAGAGTGACCTAGTGAGTATGTGAGAGTGACCTGGTAGTGTCACAAATGATTGATTCACTCCCTCACTCACTCGCTCATGGACTCAGTAGCTCGCTCGCTCACTCAATCACTCACTCGCTCAATCCCTCACTCCCTAGCTTTCTGACTCGCATCGAACTGTTGTCGGTAAATTTTCCTAGCTGTGAATTTTCCGGCGGTTAATTTTCCTAGCGGTGAATTTTCCGGCAGTGAATATTCCTAGTGGTGAATTGCATCGCGATGAATTGCATGGCGGTGAATTTTCCGCAAACCCTTCAGATTTACACAGTTTTCGTCAAAAGTACTCCATCCGATCCTGATTCTTCTGTTTATTTCATCAATGATTCTGTTGTTCCAGGTATACTCGTATTTCTTTTACCTCTGTATTCTTCAGCAGAATCTTCTTCAAAGCAAAGTAGTTGAACAAAACTCTAGTATTCCGCAGATTCATTTTAAACCCACCTGAACACTTGCCTTCGCCAGTTCTTGTACCATTCCCTCTAGTTCGTCTGTATTACTGCTGGTAACAACAATGTCGTCAGCAAAATGCAAATGGTTGACAGAAATCCTCCATTTATTTTCATTCTTTTCCCATCCCAATCGAGTTTTCTGAACACTTTTTGTGAGATAGTATCACCGTGTCTGCCTCCTTTTCCAAATTTAATCTTTGCTTTTCCTTTAGGGGTCATTCAAGTATTACGTCGGCATCGGGGGGGGGGGGGTTTGAAGGTTGCTTACGTCATCAACCACCCCTTTTGAAGATATGAAATATTCTAAGCTGCTGATGCGAAATTTTGCTGACGGGGGCGGTGGTCAGTGTTTTTCTGACAAGGGGAAAGGGGGTCGAAAATGACTGAAAATCTGCTTACGTAATACTTGAATGGCCCCTTATCCAAACAAATCGCTGCAGTTGCTTTGTCATATATTTTCTTAATGGTGTTGAGATGCATGTCTTCGCTACTCAAATTACATCTACAGAGATTAGACATAGTAGCCTCCCTTACCTCAGCGTTAGGCTTCTAAGGTGGCAACAGTCTGGATGGACAGCGAGAGCGATTCTAAGAGACCATGGTTCGATCCCCGACGGAAACAACTGGTCTAAATTTTTTTGTAAAGTCCATCTCAGCATTATCAAGAATTTTCTTTCTCTGTTGTGCACCTTAAATTCCATAGAGGAATATGGGCGAGGTGCATGTGTGGTTTAGTGTAGTGGTGCTATTAATCTCACCGCATGTTTATTACAGTTATCACAGTAAAAATTTCCATCATTAATTCGGCCTCCTCCTCCTTAATGCTCTGTGTGTGTGTGTGTGTGTGTGTGTGTGTATTATGTTAAATTCATTACCTGGAACGTCTAAGGAAATAGGTGGTAAATAATTTACGAGGGTTCTCCTCCCTTCATCAGCATCATTCCCTGGAATATCAGCGACAATCCAATGCAGAAACTGCTCGGGAAGTTGTTTGGTGTTTAACAGTCCATTGAGATCTGGAAATTTTGAAATAATTCGTCGAACAAATATCGGTCATATGATATGTACATATATATAATAATATACATCATATAAATTATATTAATATGATGACAATACATATGATAGTCCACTCTTCATTCCGATTCATGATAATTCATCAAAGTAACGTAATCGTCACTAACACTTTGTACAGGGCCCAACTCCAACCGAAACGGTGAAAGTGTCTTTTTCGGTCCTCTTTTTTAGGGGACTGAAAGTGTGCAGGGTCTTAAAAAGTGTGCAGCGTGGAGACTCTGCCACGAAGCTGGGCAGGAAGTTATCTCGGTAAGTCCAGCGGCAAAGTTCTGGCGTTCATTCATTTTTAGTCCCCCTTCTTAGGCGAAATATTGCCAACATCAACTCGCACTCTACTATAGCATTCCTAGCGGAAGAAAGATTTTTTTTTTTTACACTACTCCCGCTATTCGCGATCCTCAATGCGTGGTCCGCGGAACATCGGTGCTCCGTGAAGCCACTTCAAATGTGGTTCCGCGTAAAAAAATCAAATAGGCAATTCGACAATTTTTGTAAAAGAAAAATCAATACAATGTAAAATAATTTTTGCATGGGATTATGATAAGGGGCCATTCAAGTATTACGTAAGCAGATTTTTTGCCATTTTTGACAATACCCCCCCCCCCCTTGTCAGCAAAAGTCAGCAAAACACTGACCCCCCTCCGAAGGTTTTTAACAACTGGCTGTTGTGAAGATATATTTTGGAAAGAGAGAAAATTCAACTGCACCTGCGGGGAATCGAACCCACGTCCTTTCACTTTCCGTAACTTTACCTCCAACAACTGTCCTTCACTTTCCAACAGCCAGCAGTTGCGAGCTTGGCCCGAGCCTGGTCCGGCCGTCCATGTACGGTCTTTCAGTGTACACGAGCTCCAAGGAAAGATTGACAGATTCGGTGCCTCTGTGATGCAGTGGTCTAGAGCGTTCACCCGGAAAGTGAGAGGACGTGGGTACGATTCCCCGCAGGGGCAGTTGAATTTTCTCTCTTTCCAAAATATATCTTCGCAACAGCCAGTTGTTAAAAACCTTCGTATGGTAGCGGAGAGTAATGTCATCCTTGTAACTAACCCCGCTCCCTCCCTTGTCATCAAAAGTCAGCAAATCCGAACCCCCCCCCCCCCCGATGCTGATGTAATACTTGAATGACCCCTAAGCAAACGCGTGAACATTGAACGTTTTAATTAAATTTGTGGTATCGTAAACTTAATGTCCCCAAATCCATACATGCTCAAACCTTGGCCATAACGCAGTTACTTAAGTGGTTCCCAGTGCGGTTCTACACCACTCAAGTTACCCGCGGCACATTCCCAGATTACTTAAGTGATCCGCGGCATATAATTACGGATCACTTGAGTGATGCGTGATATAGTTCCCGAGCACTTAAGCTGCCCGGACACATTTCGAGATCACTAAAATGGCTCTGTAGGGCACTTATCAATAGTGGGGGGGGGGGGAGCGAATGTTACTTCATTTGCCCACAAACTATCAAAAGGTTTTTCTCGTTATTGGCGCACCGAGTAAGCTGCCATTAAGAACATTTCATATGTTCATAAAGGGTGGTTGATGACGTCAGCGTCATCCAAACACCCCTTCTCCCCCCTTGTCATCAAAAGTCAGCGAATGGGACACCCCCCCCCCCCTCGATGATGACGTAATACTTGAACGGCCCCTCACTACTCAGGAAACTCACTACTCAAAAAAAAATCAGGACTGCGACTACAAACTCCCGCTTGCATTTCATATTAATGATTTTGAATAGTCCTTCCAACTTACCCGGTCCCATCATGACTAGGGTATACAGCTTACTAGCGTCAGCATCACCGAATGAGACAGTCGGTTCGGGTCCTGATTGGAGCAGAGTGACTTCGTTTCCCAAATTCACTTCGATGTCCTTATATGCAACCTGCGCAACAGAAAGTACCTTCTCAGTTGATGAAATAAGCGCAGTTAAATGAAACTATGATTTGAGAGCTCACGTGTGTGATCGAATTCCTTGATAACTCCATTAGAATTCTCTAGCGCGTGCATAATTAACCCGTCCAATGATTCTGACGTAGTATTACGTCGGAAGCTCTGTGGAAGCTATACAGAAAAACTATCCTTTTGCTTTGTAAGTGTGTGCGCCGATTCGAGATAAGAAACTAACCTTGACAATTGTGTGAGTAGATATAAAAATGCTTTTTTCCCTCGAAAATGTTTTTCTCCGTTTTCCTTTGTTTCTGTTTGAATGGGTGGGAGGTGTATACTAAAATAACTTTTTAGGCCCTGATTACACTATAAAAGTTTGATAAAAGTTATTCGATCAAACTTGAAAAATGCAACCAATAAGTGCATCTGTTACATTTGAGCGAATGTAATCGATGCACTTATACCTACCTGTATGGGGTGGGGGGAATGTATAGGGGGACGTATTGGCCTTTTTCTTCCCGCACGCGTCGGTGGCGTGTAAAAGATCTTTTATCAAACTTTATAGAGTAATAACGAATAACGCCCTTACGGAATTTTAAACTGAATAGGTGGGTGCAATCAAGTTTGCGCAGATTTAGTTAAATTTTTACTTCTCGCATTAAACGTTAGCGCCCTCCCGGGTAAGGATTCCGATGCCCGGGCTAGACCGGAAGATTCTACGCCAAAATAACGCCAATCAGGAAGATTCTACGCCAAAATGAAAAGAAACGAAACAGGATGCTGTGTTTCTAAATGAGGCAAACTTGCTAGATAGTCTGAATGACGTTTATGGCAACCCCTTAGGAGGCCTTCTATCTCTAGGATGTGCTGGCTAAACTCGGGCGAATTAATCTCGGAAAGAATGCGGATGTCCGTGTCTGACCAACACCTTCTATAGCGGATAGCCTCATCGCGAAGCTTTGACGTCACTTAAGTCGTCCATTCCACCTGTAGCCACTGGATATAGCAGTCCGACGTATGCGAAATCTTTACCTTTTCTTGCAGCATATCCAATGACTATAGGTGAAATGGGCGACTTTATAATCGCAGCCGATTCACAGTACGGAACCGGATTGTGCAGGCACGAGCCTAGGATAAGGTGGCTAGATCACGTGACTCAGGACACCGAGACAAATCCTGATAAAAACCGGGAAACCTTGAGAGGAAAAAAAAAATGTGCGAAGATATTATTTAGTGTTAAATTTTTGTACGTCCATGGATAAAAATACTTATTAGAACTTAAAGCCGTACGGTTAAAAAGTACTGTTTAGTCTTCTTCAACCTTTTTACCCTAATTGCAAACCGCTGAAAATTAAGTGAACATTTTTGGGAGCAAGCATAAATGGGAGAAGTAATTTGCAAACCAGTGTGGGATAAACCACCTATATATACGGGGTGATTATAAAAAAACTATCCCGACATATGGGCCCCTAACTATCATACCATTCACAGAAACTGAATGAAATTTTGGCATAAGGTATTTTGAGGTATGCGCTCAAGAATGATATGGAAAACAACAGTGCCACTCTAACAGTGAGAAAATTTCGAAAATATCAAATGGCAACACCAAGTTTTTTGTATTGGAATGCGATCTCCATACTGAAAAACACTAAATAGCGTTGGAATGGCACCTGTAGCACGAAAATCTCCCGTGCACCAGAGCATTAATGTTCGTTTCATTCGTCACACCGTTTCTTCGGCTGAGATCCCACAAGGCCTGATTAGTCCTCCACAAGGTCATGTGGAAAACACAGTAAAATGCTTTATTTTATGCTGCTTCTCTGTCCTTATTGGTTGTCCTCACTTTTAGCCTATCTACCGCCGATGATTTTCATGCTACAGTTGCCGTTCGAACGCTATTTAGGGTTTTTCACAATGGAGATCACATTCCAATACAAAAAACTTGGTGTTGCCAATTGATATTTTCTCACTGTAACCGTAACTGTTAGAGTGACACTGTTGTTTTCCATATCATTCTTGAGCGCATACATCAAAATACCTTATGCCAAAATTTCATTCAGTTTCTGTGAATGGTATGATAGTTAGGAGCCCATATGTCGGGATAGTTTTTTTATAATCACCCTGTACAATAGTACATATATACTTCTATTATAGGAGGAAAATTTCCTAACCTTCTCTGACTTATTACAGTAAAACTTCCCTTTGACGTGATGTAAAAATGAATCCATTTGAGCGAAAGAAATGTCGGAAGACGCCGCTGCGCATGATCAAAATATATACATATATTTTTAAAATATATTTCCAACGACCCTTCCACAGTAAAAATATAGACCCTTGCATATTACGACATGAACTTTTTGCAGAACTCAAAAACGAAAATGCAATACATACTTGGAGCTTAGACGTTGGTGCTACGGGTACTGTATTCGGAGTAATTTCGAATTCGACAAACTTCTGCTCGACGGCGTCGTCTTGCGACGAAACAACTACAACGACTGAGGCGAGATACAACATGCTCAGCGCGACACCTGTCGTACACCACGAGCGTATTTTTATCGGAGACATTTTTTCGATCCTTAAAAAAAGTTATTTCGGGGACTTCTTTAAAAACGAAAACATTAGCTCGAAAGAGTATTGAAGAGAAAGAAGCTAGAGCACAGGAGTTTTTCAGAGACCGCTGCTCAACCGAAGAGTCAGCTCTACATTGAAATGAACTGTTGATGCATAAAAATCCTATCACCAAATGTTCTCCCGAGAGAACGAAAGAGAACTGGTTCTCAATGTCTGAAATATAGGACAGTCTAATCGTGATTCAAGTTCCTGAGCTGAGCTGAGCTGAATTAAGATTTGTTTGCCAGTTCCATGCCACTATTTTTGAGTCAAGTTCCTAAATCTCTGAGAGTTCTTGTTGAAAACCTTCTATTATGTCGGAAAAAATTGATAACATTGGTGGATTACCTGTCCTGTCGAATTAGGGCAAAGCGCTACCGTTCCATACCCTGAAGGGGGGGGGGGAGTATCATCTGTTGAATAATGCATGGCTTCGACAATGGAAATATGAATATTTCATAGTTGTCAACGAAAAAACGGTATAGAAGGCCATGATTGGAATACCAATTTTTTTTTTTTACACAAATACAAAGATATACTGCGTTTCCAAAAGTCTCAGTGTCCTGTTTGGAGTTTAAGCATTTTTTCTCCGCTTATCAAGTCATATTTTTGCTCTCCCAAGAGTGACTTATTAACCTCTTTAGTGCGTCACCCGGTTAACACGTCACTCCGCTTACCGTGTCACTTTTTGGAAGTCCCAATTGTCCTCAGACAGGAATTGGCACAGCTATGTGTTACTCCGTTTAACGAGTCACTCCGCTTACTAAGTCATATTTTTGCTCTCCCAAGAGTGACTCATTAATGAGGTTTGACTGTATATATAGTTTCCTAATGTGAGCATACACATGCAGGGTATGCACAGTGCATATGTTACGGTGAAAGCCCGAAGAGAACCATGGCCACCACAGTTTTACAGATTGCAACTGATAAACCCCACATTGGGAGTGACTATAAAATCTTTTCATATTTATGAAGATTAGAAAATTCCCAATTTTACAAATTTTCTCGAATTTGAACGACTAATTAGTGAATTAATTAATATTCTAATTAGCATCAGGATCGTTATGATTAATAAATGACAAGTTTCCTAATTTATGAAAATTAGAGAAATCGCATTTTTATACTAATTTTCATGAAAAATGCTAAATGTCAGATTTTACCGAAGTGCTTGGTAAAAGTCCGAAATGAAAACGTCAAGCTTATTTCGGACTTTCACCAACTCGACCTGGTAAAACGTAGGATTTACCACTCTTTGGGCTTTTACCGTAACATATATAACATTTTGATCTTTTTTCGTACGTGAATTTTTGTAAATAAATGAATGTTGTGATTGTTGACAAGTCGCCTTATAATCAGAGTGGAGTCAGAGATATGCATTATCAAATCAACGACAAATACAGGTCGGGTTAGAACCAACTACAGTCAATCCTCGGGCCGCTGTGGTGGTCGAAGTTCCGGGTTCGAACCCCACCGTCGCCATAGTGGTGGTCGGCTGAAGTTGGTTTCCTGTGGTTCCCCGTCAGGTTTTACTACACGTACACACACATTCCCGCATGTACCAATTCGTTAGAGGTTCCGCAGAGGAATATGGACGAGGTATATGTGTGGTTTAGTAGTAGTAGTCAATCCTCGGTTTGAGTGAAAATTCGGTTTACAAACAGCAAAATGGATTTGGTTCACGAACTTGTCTTCATTTACGAACATGTAAGATGGAAAAAAAAACACGGGCTAAATCCTAAGGAACGATAGAGAAATTGAGAAGTGTCTACGGCCACATGGCGATGTTTTTTAAATTCTCATCTTCGAATACGGCTCCTTTTACCCAGCTCATAAATCACTCTATGCCATTTATAAAACTTTGAGAAAAGTTACATCAAAAAGAAATTGGACAGATGTTTTACAATATTCTATGACACAAAATCAACACTCACTGACCTTATAGAACAAAATTTTAATGTCCTACGTTACAAAAGTAGAAAATGGTCGAACTGGTAGCATATGGAAATGGTTGAAGAATATTTGAATACTATGTTTCTTAATCAAGAAAATTATCCACATTTGAATTTTGGAAATGTTCCGTTTCGGGAAAAAATTCTTGGAAATGTTACCTTTTGATCAAAATTGGGAACTTCAAAAAAAAAATTCTTCGTAATTTTTGACGTCTTTATTGAAAATGAAATGAAAATAACGCAGAAAATTACGCTTAATACAGTAGAATAGTTTCGAAATAAATAAAAAATACACAAAGTCTGAAATGAGACACAAACCTAACACTTTATATTCCTGGCTAAAGTAATCACAGCTCTTATTTCAGTCGCGAATATCGTTACTTTCTTCATCAAAGCAGATAATTTCTTCCTCTTCATCTCTATCAGGATCTTCATCTCCATTCTCTTGGTAACGATCGGTACCTTGTAACAGGTTACGTGCTCTGTGCGACCAAATCCTTTTCTATTGTTCACTTCCACAACAAGGGGCTATCCCTTAAGTCGTGGCAATATAATTGAATTGCTATTCTATTTGTGTAATCCAGTGGTTCTCAACCGGTGCTCCACGGAGCCCCATGGACTCCGTGTGCACCTCCCAGGGGCTCCGCGGCGACTCGAGGAAAATAAAAGGAATCGGTAAATTTGATAGATGAGCAAATAAGGGAGACCTACAAGGTTCTGCCATAAAAATTATGCACAAAAAGATGATGTGATACCCTCGAGTAAAACAGGGCTCCGCCATAGAAATTATATACTGAAAAGTGCTCCGCGAGTCAAAAAGGTTGAGAACCGCTGCTGTAATCCATCTACTACAGAGATTATGTAATATTTAGTTTAGTATGTGAGATGGAAAGCAAAAAGTATTTTTTTTAAATTTATTTAAAATCGTTTTTATATTTTTTTAATACCGTTCAAATCGTATGAACTCAATCGTATGTATTCATCGAGACGAAAACTTGAATATCCATCTTGAGAGTAACATTAAGACTTCAGTATAACGTTGACCACATTTAACGTCATCCAGACTATAACGTCAGTTTTTTTTTTGGTCCTGCTAGTACAATTTGTAAAAACTTTAATTCGTTATTATGTCACCCCCCGCTTATATGAAGTCCTTTTTATTCGGTCCCGAGGAAACTTTATACCGAAGTATGGCTGGAATATCAACTAAGACAGTAGCTTCCAACGGTGTGTCGCGTGTCACGTTAAGGTACTTAGAGATCAGAAAGGGTTGCCGCTAACTTCTTCAGCTATTCTTTTCATAACTTAAGGTTTTCGCACACCAAAAGTGTGCACCACAGTTCCTGTGGAGAACACGATATTTGAAATTCAGCCCATTACATCGTTTGACAAGCTGTTCTCGCACTAGACTCCTAAGACAGTTGCGGCAGAATAAAACCTCGATGAAAATGAGTAAAAAAGTAGGCCGAAAATTTATTATCCATTATATTTAAAATGTGAACATATTTGACGATTTCGATGAGACGATGACTAGTTCGATGATGTTCCACAAACACTTTCGCTACAGGCCATTCAACTTTGTTCGGTTTTGGCGTCATTTTTAGCGATGTCCCGTAATTTCCCGTATTTGGAATCTCAATTTCCCGTATTTCTCTCGAGGAAATATGGTCAGCCTGCTCATGATTCACCATAACCTATTGTGTAAAGAAAAGAGTAAAAAAAAAGTGTTTATAAAAGTGATCACAACGACAAATACATGATGTCAGGTTGGAACCAACTACAGTCAATCCTCCGTTTGAGTGAAAATTCGGTTTACAAACAGCAAAATGGATTTGGTTCACGAACTTGTCTTGATATACGAACATGCAAGACGGGAGAAAAATGGACTGAATCCTAAGGAACGATACAGAAATTGAGAAGTGTCTACGGCCACATGGCGATGTTTTTTAAATTCTCATCTTCGAATACGGCTCCTTTTACCCAGCTCATAAATCACTCCATGCCATTTATAAAACTTTGAGAAAAGTTACATCAAAAAGAAATTTGACAGATGTTTTACAATATTCTATGACACAAAATCAACACTCACTGACCTTATAGAACAAAATTTTAATATCCTACGTTACAAAAGTAAAAAATGGTCGAACTGGTAGCATATGGAAATGGTTGAAGAATATTTGAATACTATGTTTCTTGATCAAGAAAGTTATCCACATTTGAATTTTGGAAATGTTCCGTTTCGGGAAAACATTCTTGGAAATGTTACATTTTGATCAAAATTGGGAACTTCAAAAAGAAATTCTTCGTAATCTTTGACGTCTTTATTGAAAATGAAATGAAAATTACGCTTAATACAGTAGAATAGTTTCGAAATAAATAAAAAATACACAAAGTCTGAAATGAGACAAAACTAACACTTTATATTCCTGGCTAAAGCTCTTATTTCACTCGCGAATGTCGTTACTGTCTTCATCAAAGCAGATAATTTCTTCCTCTTCATCTCCATTCTCTTGGTAACGATCGGTACTTTGTAACAGGTTACGTGCTCTGTGCGACCAAATCCTTTTCTATTGTTCCCTTCCACAACAAGGGGCTATCCCTCATGTCGTGGCAATATAATTGAATTGCTGTTCTATTTCTGTAATCCAGCGGTTCTCAACCGGTGCTCCGTGTGCACCTCCCAGGGGCTCCGCGGCGACTCGAGGAAAATAAAATGAATCGGTAAATTTGATAGATAAGCAAATAAGGGAGGCCTACAAGGTTCTGCCATAAAAATTATGCACAAAAAGAGCTCCTCGAGTAAAATAGGGCTCCGCCATAGAAATTGTATACTGAAAAGGGCTCCGCGAGTCAAAAAGGTTGAGAACCGCTGCTGTAATCCATCTACTACAGAGATTATGTAATATTTAGTTTAGTATGTGAGATGGAAAGCAAAAAGTATTTTTTTTTAATTTATTTAAAATCGTTTCTATATTTTTTTATACCGTTCAAATCGTATGAACTAATTTAGTTCATCGAGACGAAAACTTGAATATCCATCTTGAGAGTAACATTATACAGTAAGACTTCAGTATAACGTTGACCACGTTCAACGTCAGTTTTTTTTGGTCCTGCTAGTACAATTTGTAAAAACTTTAATTCGTTATTATGTCACTCCGCTTATATGAAGTCATTTTTATTCGGTCCCGAGGAAACTTTATACCGAAGTATGGCTGTAATATCAACTAAGACAGTAGCTTCCAACGGTGCGTCGCGTGTCACGTTAGGGCACGTTAGAGATCAGAAAGGGTTTCCCCGCTAACTTCTTCAGATATTATTTTCATTACTTAGGGTTTTCGCACACCAAAAAGTTCCTGTGGAAAACACGATATTTAAAATTCAGCCCATCACATCGTTTGACAAGCTGTTCTCGCACTGGACTCCAAAGACAGTTGCGGTAGTATAAAAACTCGATGAAAATGAGTAAAAAAGTAGGTCGAAACTTTATTATCCATTATATTTAAAATATGATCATATTTGACGATTTCGATGAGACGATGACTAGTTCGATGATGTTCCACAAACACTTTGGCTACAGGCCATTCGATAGTCATTAGTCATTACAATTAACAGTCGTTACAGTTTTGTGAAAAAACAACAAGTGTGAAAAATTTTTCTGAAGAATTGGGCGATGGGGAAAAAAAAGGTCGTTAAACTTTGATCTAGTGCAAAATAGCCGCTGTGGTGGTCGAGTGACGGACTCGCGATGCGAGGATCCGGGTTCGAACCCCACAGTGGTGGTCGGCTGAAGTTGGTTTTCTGTGGTTCCCAACTTCAAGGCGCAAATGCGAGCCGATCTCCCCGTTAAAAAGTCTCGCCACAGAGAGCAACAGTCCTACAACGATAAATCATTCAATCATAACACTTCACTCATAGTTAGAAAAACTGGTGGCAGATGGCAGCACTACACATAACAAGCATTACAGAGAAACAAAAAACTTCACGTCAGGTTTCACTACACGTACACGCATATTCCCGCATGTACCGATGCGTTGGGGGTTCCGCAGCAGTAGTAGGTAGGGCCTCCTAAAAAAAAATGGCTCGGGGATCCATGATGTTCTTAAGTCAGCCACCTCGTTGGGCAATTTGCCTGTTGTGGCGTTGTATTTGTATTTAGAAGTTTTGTCACAGATTCATAAAAGGTGAACAAACGTCCCGTTTTCGGGGACAGTACTGGTATATAACTAATGTTTAGAGGTGTCGCGAGTTCAATACCCGTTTCGTTCTTGTCAGAAACTTTCCTGACGCAGGGGGTACTACAGAAACGGCAACATGACCACCGAAAAAGATTGCTGCAGCAGAGTCCCACATCAATTGGTTAGCGCTTCAACTATTCGGTGAGTATAAAAAAAAACATGCATGCCGTTCGGAATCGGCAATAAATTGTAGGTCCTGGTCTAATTAGCCCTCGTGTGCAGAAAATTAGTGGTTCGACAAAAATGATCAAATGACATTTTAAGCTTCTACAAATCACTGTAGAAAACAATTATTTCAGGAGAAAAAAAATCATTCATCATGGCGTGGTGATCATATTTCGTTAGAAAAAAATGGAAAATTAGAATTTTTATACATCACTGAAGATGTTGGCAAAACTCCAACTGTTTTAAAATTTCTGAAAAATTAACGAGGGGTGAGGAATGACGGGATATAATAGAAATCGCAGCGAATTGAACTCTAACTAATAGGAAAAATATTTAATATGGAAAATACACGAGATGAAGATCTTGATAATTATCAAAATATTTTATAAATTACCTTCATTCACAATTTCAGTAAAAATTTTAAATTATATAGCATTGTTGAAATATATAGGAAAATTGTATAAAGTAAGTCGGAACGACCAAATTTACGTGAAAGTACGAGAATGTCCCGTAAAATAAGGGATACGTGACTACCCTACTGATAATATGCTATAAATTAGTGTAAAGTTGAAAAACGCGATTTATACTTTTTAATGCTATTTCTATGGTTGTCATGTAGCCTTCTGCACTTATTATAATAAAATTATTTTTCAATTATGCAGATATATATGGGATGACTATACGTCCTGTATTTCTCGGAACATCCCGTATTTTTACGTAATGTTTACCATCCCGAATTTTTGGAAAACGTCCCGTTTTTTTCATCTGAATTTTCAATCAAGCCAACTTGAATTTTTATTTTTCATTGTATATTTATATTTTTAATCAAGTATTAAAACTATCTTCCTAATTCCTAACTCATAAACTATAATACAATAATTATGGCAATAAATAAGAATATTCATTTTGCATACGGCCCGTGGTTTTTCTTGAAGAATCGATTTCAATCCACTGTCTTCTACTGATAAATGCACTGTCTTGAAATCTATGACAATAATAAAATATGATTTCAAATGGAATCTATCAAAATTATGGAACTTCTCTAGCAGTGACATTCAGAATTTCTAAGTGAAAATTTTTGCATTTTATTTCGAACGCATAAATGCGCATATGCGTCGTATAAATCTGAAAATTCCATAAAAGAGATAAAGAAGGTCGCATAAACGGTATCTACGGTATTCCTATATTTTCATCTATATTGGTGATATGAGGGAAGTTTGAATGCAAAGGAAGAATGGAAATCTAATCGAAAGATTACTCTATTCACCAAGATATCACAAAAGAAAGGATTTGTCCAAGTAAAGAATGGAGAAGGATTTGGTCGCTCATGGCACGACGATATCCATCTTGGCCGCTCAGGGCACGACACCTAACTACTGACAGTGTCATCCTCCTTGATGAGCTTCTTCACTGCATTCAAATGAAAATGTTCTAAGCGTCGGTGGATAAGCTTCTCATGCCTTGAGATATGCGCTTTATAAGTCCTCGCTTCTACCACCTTATAAAGTCTCCCACTTCTATATGCAGTAAGGATTACTCCGTTTTTTCGTTAGGGTCTTTGACGATGGCCTTGCTTCCTTGAAATGAAACAGTCATTCCCATCTCTTCGATTCTTCCCACTGAAAGGAGGTTACCGTCGAGTTCTGGTGCGTACAGAACGTCGGCTAGATAGAATGTTTCTCTACCACAGGATTTAATAGGCTTCAAAATAACATAACCTTTTCAAACCACTTCTATTTTCTGGGAATTAGCTATTTCTACTTGGGACTTTACAGTTGCCAAGTTGAGAAACATATTTTTGTGAACACATGTGCTCCATTGCACCACTGCCTAAATACCAATCACAGCCAGGCTTCATGTTACAGCGTTTGTAGTCAGTGCTCGATATTCCCGTTCTGCGAAACCATCTGGTGTAAAATCCAAATAATATTCGGAAACTGACTAAAAAATGTTACACATCATTATAAATAGATTCCACATGTTTCCGGAACGTATAAACAAATAAACAACCAAACCTCATAGCACATGCATAATAAATAAGACGGTGTTACGCTATTTCACATCGAAAGCTGTAATAGTATCAATTGACCTGTGTCAAAAATATTTTGAAAATCAATACTCTTAAAAGTGAAGGTCTTCATTTCATACGCTACTAGAATCGATCAAAGAGACTGAATATCCTATACTTCCACGCAGTGAACTGCAGTCTACGCAAGGAGTAAGAAAATTTGATTTGAATCGAATTCATGACTAATTAGCTTCAGGATATCAGAAACAAGTGTAATCATTACACAGGGGCGTAGCCAGAAATTTCGTTCGGGGGGGGGGACCACTTTCATTTCGGGGGGGGACCAAAGTGACAGAACAATAGATTTGGCCATCTTTTTCCCTTTTTTCGGTCATTTTCTCACATTTCGGGGGGGGGGACCAGACCCCCAAGTCCCCCCCCCCCCCTGGCTGCGCCCTTGTCATTACACGTAAAGATTATAGTAGCTTTAAAAGGTTAATGTGACTTTTTGGTAATCCCAAAACGTGTCCTTGCACTTTCAATACGGTGATAGTGATCAACAAATTAGCAAATGCATGAAAAGTATTTACAAATAGTTGTTCCTCATTAATTTACATGACTATGACACATGCGTGAGAGTATACACCTTCAAAATTGACCATACATACAATACAAGCACACGTTCAATCACTCGTCATGTTACACGCGCATGCACATTTGAGTTATACGAAACGTGACTATTTCTATTGATGACTACTTATATTGCTGTGAGAATGACAATTAGTATTCCCATTCTGTAGCTTGGCGCTCGATGATAACTCTGATAAGCACTTTGACATTGAAGCACGAACATCTTCAGCTAGACTAGAAACATCCTCGGAAGTTAAGTTGCTGGTGTCCACCCAAGGCAGAACTTTCACGGTGACTGTTCCTGGAAAACAAAATGCAATCAGCTGAACTATAATGATGGTGGAACATTAAACAATGAATTAATTCCGGTTATCTGAGGTATCTTCCTATAAGTTGATTTTTAAAATGTAGATGTGTGTGAAGTAAAATGATGTACAAATGGCTTTGAGTCGCAAAAAACCGGTTTGAATAAATAAAACCGCAAGCAGCAAGAGCTTAACGCATTAATGTGAATGTAGAACAGGGTTCTCGCAAAGTGACCTACAAGAGCTTCTTTACACTGTACTAGCTGTAATACTCGGTGCTGCCTGGGCTCACTTCATATTCTACCACTACTTTAACGCACAACAACTCCTGTCATATCGGCATTCTTTTTGGCGACGGAGTTGGGTGGGAAATGAGGGTGCCATCTATCGGTTGTCGCCCCAGACTCACTAAAGAACTTGTTTTCTATCTTCTTTCCCCGGATCAAACCTGCGTGGGCCCTGACAGTGAGCTAAAACTGCTGCATACGCTAGCAGCATTATAGAATGTCTGAAGATGCCTGAAGAAAATGTTAAAAGCGCAATATTAGGGAACCATGGTAACCAAAGAAAACATTCCAAAAGTCATTGTTGAGGCCCAAGAACCATTATTACCCATTTCGGTCGAAAAAGCTCTCAATAAAAATAAAGTGAAACCTCGATATAACGATACTCTGCAGATCCAGAAAAATATTGCTATAGAGGGGCTATTGTTATATGTCTCGAGAGTTAGCATTATCATCAATAACAGTCAAATTTATGCTGCTGCCATCTCTTCTGAATTGGTGCTGTTAGCCGTCACATAAAATGCTTTTATTCGCAAAAAAAAGTCTAACTGTGATTAATAAAATTCATCCAGTTGTTGTTCAACAGTGTAAAGTGGTTTTACTGCGCAACACTTTCGTGTATTACATAGTAAATAGCTTCGCGGCAACTTCCTAACACTTTCGGAGGGTAGATAGCGCAAAACACAGTCGATGTTCATTATGTTGCGACTGTTCTATTATAATTACTGATAAGATGCAAGTCCCAATTGTTATCCTATTTTATCCCACGTTATTTTCCCACCCAGTATAACAACCTACAAAAACCATTCAATCCAATACAACGTCTAAACTCAGCTCTGCCTCCCCTCTTTCTCACAAAGAAATGTACAAAAATTTGTGTTTTTCGTTTGTCAAAATTGTGTTTGACCTCAACACTTGATATTGAAGCATTTGGCGCACACACAAGAGCATGCATGTAGTTAATTATGACAATTTTCTTACCATTTTCTAACCTGATGCAGTTTCACTGCAACTGCTCACATTATAACTAAATTAATAACATAATTAACGGAATTCCGTTCAAATATGAATTTTCTTACAAAGTTAATTTTTTTTTTCAACCGTTCGATACACAAATGACCTCCGAATAAAATGTCAGTTTTCCCATCGAACGAGGAGGGTCATTATAATGAACGTTGAATGCACCAATCTTATTGAATACCCTCGATTCGGCACACGGCCCCCCCCCCCACAGCGCCCCGCGAAGGATTTTTTTTATAAATTCAATCCAATGATAACTTTATACCCCTTTACTTTAATCTCTCTCTCTCTCTTCAGGTTCTTACGATTATGTAAAATAATCGTAAGAATTACGATTATTTTACAAATGACAAAAAAGAAGAAAATTACTACTACTGGAAAAGACGTATACAATGATCTTATGCACTTCGTGATGTCCTGTACGGCGTTACTGTACTGCAGTTTGTTTTTTGTTTTTTTTTAATGCCATAGTCTCCTATTCCCAAAAAACAATAGAACATAAACAATAGTCACCTATTCCTATACCGACCTATTCCTTTGCGACCCATGCGACTTTGTTTTTCGAAATTAGTGAAAAATTTGGCGTAATAAGTGCATTTATAACAGGACTGTACGAGGATTTGTACGACTCATCACGAAAGCCCCTGCGAATCACATTTAGATCGTCCTCCATGATCTCAAGAGAGCCTGGCTGTTAATGGATTTGTACGACACACACCTTGCAAGCTCCTGCGCAACAACTTTGGGACGGCACTCATTGCTCAAGAATCCCTGGATGAAAGGGAATTTGTTCGAACCCACCGCCGAAGCCTCTGGCAAATAAAAGTCCTGGTAGGGATCCACAGTTCAAGATTCCACTGGCTGTTAGTGGATTTTTATGGCCCACCTCGAAAACCCCTGCCACTCAAGTTTGTGTTGTGACCCATAGCTTGAGTCCCTGGCTTAGTGGATTCGTACGACCCTTCTCGGAAGCCCCTGTTAATTACGTTTCAGTCGGGACACCATAGCTCAGAGTCCCGAGCTGTTAATAGATTTAGACTGTTTGGATTAGGACAACGACCCATCTTGCGAGCCCGGCGACCAAAGTTTGGGTCGCGACCCATAGGTTAAGAACCCCTGGCCTATGGCGATCAAGAGTGCCCATAAGAGTTTGTAAGCATGTGACTGAACATGGCATGAGCGTGGGACAAGGTCGATGAGCGATCGTAAGAGTGACTTAGAACATGTGGAAAGCATGTGAGTGATCAAAGCAGTGAGGAGTCACATGATCGACAATAAGAATAATGTACAGAGCAATGGACCAAATCAGTGAATGACCAAAAGAGCAACCCAGAGATGACACGAGAATGAGAGAGACCTAGAAAGTGTGCAAGCACAGGAGAGACCTAAAGAGTGACCCAGAGAGTGTGTAAGTATAGGAGAGACCTAAAGAGTGACCCAGAGAGTGTGTAAGTATAGGAGAGACCTAAAGAGTGACCCACAGAGCAGATACTAGGTAAGCGAACGACCAAAAGAATGACCAAAAAAAAAATTAATCAGGGAAATGTGCCAACATGTCCTGAGAGCCCCAGTAACCTTGAGAGTGTGTAAGCATATATAGGAGCGACCTAGAGAGCGTGGGACCAGGTCAGTGAACGACCAAATATTGACCAAAATAATGTGACCAAGGAAGTGTGCAACCACGGCGAGTGATGAAAAGAGTGACTTTAGAGACAGAGGCGTATTTTCGAGTGGAGAGAAGACATATAAGGATTATATGTCAGGGAGTGAGTGACCTAACGAGATACCTACAGTCTGTGTGAATCAGGGTGGTAAATTTGAGGGATGAGTGATCAAGAAAACTAATTAAGCATATTAATTAGTATGCTAATTAGTATGCATATTAGTTAATGCATATTTTTACTAGCTAAACCAACAAACACCTCTGACATCATTCGCAGGGTCAACAATTTCTGCTTTGCTCATGATCCCCCCCCCCACCCCACCCCACCCCATGATCAAAGTCAGGCTCTGCTAGCGGTGTCTTGTTTTAATTGATACGTGCAGGGAGGGTACGAGCAGCGCCTCAATCAAATTATCATACATAGACACAAGATATTTGTGTAAAAGATATCTGTGTGTAAGTCCAGGGGGGGGGGGGGAGTGGGTTCCCAAAAAATATATTGTCCTTCCCGAACTGAACGACATTGCACAGGGACGGAATGTGAAAGTTTTATATTGATTAATTGAAAAAACAAAATGCAAACACAGTATTTTGAAAACACTAACTGTTGAATAAAGGGGGGGGGGGCGGCAAAAAATTTCTGCGTAATTCAATAATTTCAGCCGCAGCTGTTTGGTACGGCTAGGCTGACCATGGTTGCTCGAGAAAAATACGGAAAATTGGGCTCCGAAATATGAGAAAATACGGGCCGTTGCCAATTACCGCCAAAAATGATGCAGATAGTAAGCAAGTCGCCAACTCATAATCGCAGAAAAGTCGTCAAAGTCCCACTTCAAATTGCAGTGAATTAAAAAAAAAAATTTTTTTTAATTCACTATGATGTCTGAGTTGGAAAGGGGCCGTTCAAGTATTACGTCATCATCGATGGGGGGGGGGGAGGGGTTTCCGATTTGCTGACTTTTGATCACAAGGGGGAGGGTTTGGATAATGCTTACGTCATGAACCACCCTTTATGAAAATATGAGTTGGATTCAGAGGGGCAGAGCTGATGACGAAATTTTGCTGACAAGGTGGGGGGGGGGGTAAAAATGGCTAAAAATTTGCTTACGTAATACTTGAACGGCCCCAAAGGTAATTTCAATCGTTGATTTGAAGAATAAAAAGTCAAGTAGGCTCCGTTGGAAATACGTGAAAAACCGGGAAATTTTTGCAAAAAAGTCAGAACATTAAAATAGCAGAAAACACCGATTCTGTAAGGGGAAATACGGGACGTATAGCACGTCACTTCAAGATTAGTGAAAGGTCAAAGTTTGTTTACTTATATCTGTGACAGATAACAAACTGTTTGCATAGGACTCACATAATCATAAGCTGAAAGAAGGGTATTGGGCTTTTATTACTTTTTAATGAGGTGACAGACCCGGTTTCTTCTGTTTTTCTCACTGTCGCGACGTTTTTGCAAAAATGTCCCGTTTCTTCACCGTTAATTGGTCCGTTAATTTCAACGAGGCCAACTTGACTTTTATTCTTCAAATCAACGATTGAAATTATCTTCCAAACTCAGAAATGACATTGTGATAATTACAACTACGAATAAGAATATTTATTTCACACTAGAAGGGGGGGGGGCCCTGACGGCTTCGGCGTCCAACCCCCCCCCCCCTCAAAATCCTCCAATGGACCTAACTACTCGTGTCACATTTTCTTTATCAAGCAAAATATTCCTCAGGCACTGCGAATGCCTGCAAAATAGTCATCCAATTGCCAGTTTCCCACTCTGATTTCATCATCGGCAATAAAGCACAATACTACCACTATCTGCAGTGCACCACAATGAGAAATTCAGCGAAAAACGCAATGCACCACCATCGGCGATACAGCAAAATAAGTAATGCACTGCTATCATAAATACAGCATAATACTCGATGCAGCACAATACATACGTTATACACAACGATAGGCAATAAACAATATATATTTTTTTTAATTTTCAAATACACAATAAGTAATGCACCACCATATGAAGTGCATCACAATAAGGAATGCACCACTATATGCGGTGAATCTCAACACGCATAACACCATCATCGGAAATAAAGCACAATACTACCATTATATGCAGTGCACCACAAAGAGAAATACAGCACAAAACCCAATGCACCACCATCGGCAATACGGCAAAATAAGTAGTGCACCATGATAGGGAATGCACCACAATACGCAATACAGCAAAACAAGTAGTGCACCACGATAAGGAATGCACCACAATACGCAATACAGCACAATACATAATAAAGCATAAGCACTGCATTACGATAAACAAAACAGCACAATAGGCAATGCACCAGAGGAGTACGCAATGCATCACATTAAGCAAAGCACAGTAATACGCAATGCACCACAACACGCAATAAGCACTGCATTACAATAAGCAATACAGCACGTATGCACTACAATACGTAATACAACAGAATATGCGATGCATCGCAATAGGCAAAGTACCATAAAAATGCAATGCACCACAATACATAACAATAAGCACTGCATTACGATAAACAAAACAGCACAATATGCAATGCACCAGAGTACGCAATGTATCACATTAAGCAAAGCACAGTAATACGCAATGCACCACAATACGCAATAAGCACTGCATTGCAATAAGGAATACAGCAAGTATGCACCACAATACGTAATACATAACAGTACGCAACCAGCAAAACCAGCAATGCACTGCAATTAGCGAAGCATCACAATGCGCAATACGGACTGCATTATAATAAGCAAGCAATACAGCATGCGATGCATTAAAACGAGCATTGTACCACTATTTGCAGTGCACTGCAATAAGCAATTAAACAATACAGCACAATAGCAATAACCACTGCATTATATTAAGCAAGCAATACAGCACGCGATGCATTACAATACGTGATGCATAACAATAGCAATGCACCACAATCAGCAATTCACCATATTGCAGTGGGCACGACATTATAATAAGCAATACGGCACACGACGTACTAAAATACGTAATGCGTAACAATACATAATGCAGCATAATAAGCAGTAGGCACGACATTATAATAAGCAATACGGCACACAAAATACTAAAATACGTAATGCATAACAATCAGCGATGCACCACAGTACGCAATACATCACAAAACGTAATATACCACAATACGCAATACACCCCAAAACCCAATACACCACAGTACGCAATACAGCCCAAAACGTAATATACCACAATTCGCAATACACTCCAAAACACAATACACCACAATACGTAATGCACCATAATACGCAATACGTACTGCATTATAATAAGCAATAATGCACGCGATGCACTACAAACACGTAATGCATAACTACGCAAAACACACCACAATAAGCGATACAGAGAGATATATATAAACAATATTGAGCTGTATTGCTTATTGTGGTGTGTTTTGCGTAGTTATGCATTACTTGTGTAACGCAATACAGCACTATACATTGCAATAAGCTCAACAATACACCATAACCACTTAAATACGATAAAAAAGCGATGCACTATAATCAGCGATGCACAACTATTTACAGTGCACCACAATAAGCAATACAGCCCAATACGCAATGCATCACAATACGCAATGCATCACAATACGCAATAAGCACTGCATTGCAATGAGAAATACAGCACGCGATGCACTATAATGCATGACAATACACAACGCACAACAATCAGCAATGCACCACAATAAACGATACAGCACGATACGCTATACGCAATGCATAATAATAAGCAATACAGCACGATACGCTATACGCAATGCATAATAATAAGCAATACAGCACGATACGCTATACGCAATGCATAATAATAAGCAATACAGCACGATACGCTATACGCAATTTTATTTATTTATTTATTATATACAAACCTGTGCAAGGCCAGTAGGCTCTAACTCCACAGGTGCACTATTCAAACAATCAATAAAATTGGAAAGAGACGGCAATGCATAATAATAAGCAATACAACACGATACGCTATA
Source organism: Pholcus phalangioides (assembly GCF_987345545.1). Lineage (NCBI taxonomy): Eukaryota > Metazoa > Arthropoda > Arachnida > Araneae > Pholcidae > Pholcus > Pholcus phalangioides. The sequence continues at coordinate 13,788,261 of NW_028301601.1, read as the reverse complement.
CGCAATGCATAATAATAAGCAATACAACACGATACACTATACGCAATGCATAATAATAAGCAATACAACACGATACACTATACGCAATGCATAATAATAAGCAATACAGCACGCGATGCACTACAATACGCAATGCACCACTATTTACAGTGCACCGCAATACAGCATAAAACGTAATTCACCGCAATACGTGATGTACGAAGCACCATAATATACGCTAAAAGCAAAAGCACTGCATTACAATAAGCAATACATCACGTGATGCGCAATGCACCATCATTTGAAAAGCACTAAAATAAGAAATACGGCGTATAAAGCATACAATGCACCAACCGTCATAGGCAATACAGCACAATAAGTAGAGCACCCTATCTATTCAGGGTATTGCAAAAAAGCAATGCATCACTATGTTCAGGGCACCACATTAAGCAATACAGCACTTAATTCACCACCATCGGCAATACAGCAAAATAATTAGTGCACCCCTATATTCACAATATTGTGCCTATATTGCGCAATATGGTGCACTGAATATAGTGGTGCATTGCTTATTGCGGTGCTTTGAATATGGTGGTGTACTAATTATTGTGCGCGATAAGCAAAACAACACAATGCGTAATATTCCACCATCGGCAGTACAAAACAATAAGTAATACACCGCCTTTGGTGTATAAAGGACGTAATAAAAGTGCTTTTATTACGTTTAGGGATTTTGTAGAAGGTCGATTTGTTTACTTATATTTGTTACAGACAAGTAACTGTCCGCAGTGACATCTAACGAGTCTTTAGGCTTTGGTAAAAAGTCGATTTGTTTACCTATATTTGTTTTAGACTACATATTATTTGCGATGACATCTATTGAGTCTTTATGACCTGAAGTGTCATTATTGGTATTTTGAGCATATTTTCTGGAGAAAATACTGTAAATTAAGCTCAGAAATACGGAATATCGCCAGTTATCGTCAAAATTGATGATAGTAGTAATTGATGATTGAAGTAAGCACATTTGTGTGTGTGTGCCAACTCGTGCTAAAAATCATAGAAAAGTCGCCAATCTCGGGAAATGAAGCCCACTTCAAATTGCAGTGAATTAAAATAAAAAGACGTGAAAAAAAATGCGAGATGATTTTTCTTGTTTGTGGTCTTGATATAATTTCTGAGTTTGAAACATACTTTATTTATTGATTTGATGAATAAAATTAAGAATTAAAAGTAAAGTTGGCTTCGCTGAAAATACGGGATAAACCGGGACATTTTTGCAAAAAATTCGAAGCAGCCAGAAAAACAGGGAAGACCGGGATGTATGGTCACCCAACGTATGGTTCTTATGTCACAGCTTGCTATAATGTAACATACACGGAGTGTCAGCCAACTCCACACTAGAAATACATATTTAGAGTGGTGTTGAGTCACACCCCCCCCCCGCCACATTGTAAATATATGCACGAATATGACACATCCCCCCCCCCTTTTTTTTATTTCGATAGTTTCGAGATTAATTTACACGTGCGGGGTTTAATATCTACTCTATAATATAAAATCACAAACTCGAAAAGGGCCTGTTTCTATGTAACAGAAATCGGTTACGCTTTTTGGTGAAGATTTCATTTAACTCTTGAATATATCGGGAACTTTTTGACTCATCGGGACCAAATTATGTGTACGTACCGAGAGGCTTGCCACACCCACCCTCCTGCGGCATGACCCCTAGGCTGAGATAGTTAGAATAGACATTTATGAGACCCTGGGCCGTAACTAGTCTGGAGCAACCGGGGCACTGAAGAAGTAGGGTAACTGCCCCGCGGAAAAATTTAGGAGGCAGCAGTTTTCTAGGTGAGAACAAAGAATACGAGAAAAAAGAACAAAGTTATAAAATTATCGACAGAAACCGCGAAGCGTGGCTTATACGTTGAAATCAAAATTTCAAAATTTATTTGATCGCAATTTATTACCCTTATCGGAGCCCCAACGTCCCTCACTGGGAGGAATGAAAATCCGGAAAGTCGAAAGTCGGCTTATGCAGTGAAATTAAAATTTCAAAATTTTATTTCATCGCAATTTATCATCTTGATTGGCGCCCCAGAATGCCTTTCGCCGTGAGAAATGCAAATCTCGACATAAATCGCGAGGTGCGGCGTATACGGTAAAACTAAAATTTTCAATTCGACCCTTGCGGGATTTTAACCCTGTAGGGATTTTGACCTGTCGACCCATGACCGAGATCCATATCCCACTACTGATGCTAGGAAAAACATTAGTGGAAGAAAGTGAATATAAAGATAAGTTTGATTTTCTCCATCAGCAAAACTGGTAAAAGAGAGCCTCAGCTTCTAATTGTTAAAAGCCATGCTTGAGTTCAAAATCTGTGTGAAGTTACCTCCAATTCTTGCACATAAAACCTCGTGGGTGACAAAAAACATTTTCGAAAACTGGCTCATGAAACTCTAGCTTCGAAAAACGAAATCAAAAAATAGCACTTCCTTTCGGGAAATGTTAGAGGAGATATAATTCGACAAACTTTTCATTACATGCTTATTTGGCAGCTTTCATTAAAAACAATTTAAAACGTAATTCAAAACGTATTTAATTAATAATTTTCGCGACATAATTTTCATTCCTTACGTATTTATAATTGAAGTGTTTCTCGCTCGCTCGCCCACTCATTTGCCATTCAGTTCGGTTTCTGGGCTCCACTCGTAGGGAACATTACTGTGAATGAAAATTTCTGCTTCTCGATAATAATTCTTTTATCACCGCTTGAGTCTTCTTTAATTTCTAACCTAGATGGCAGAACTTCCTGTGTGAATCAAACTGTGGAAATACTAGTTTAGGCAGCACGAGCTAGAGATAAAAAAGGACACCCCTCAGGGTTGGTCAATCAGTGCTGTCACAAGGAAAGAGTGGACTCAGAAAAATAAGAAATACATTTGAATTTTTTTTGAGAATTTCCTACGCAGGGTCTCAGAAAAATTGCTTTGTCCAGGAACCCCCCATGATTGGTCTTAAGACGGTCCTGTGGTCGACACGAGCCTTTTTTTAGGTGGGGATTTTGCCCCACTAGCCTTTCTAATTGCCCCACCAGTGAAGATAAGAAAATGACCACTAGTGGGGGCCAAAGCCCTTTTCTTGTTTTCCTGACGCAGCTTCAACCAAACCAATATGAAGAGGGAGTCAAAGAAAAACCTCATGCAAAAGATTTCGCCATTTACGGGACCGATTTTTTTATGACTGGTGTTTTTTTGTTTTTTCAAGAAGGAAAAGAAAAGTTCAGCTGAAAAAGTTTTCCAGAGACTGACTTCTCTGGAATAAGTCTTTTGCTCTCATAAAAAGTACGACGACGAACAGATAGAGGATGGCCGAGGCGAAGGATATGACCATTAATTGGTCATTTTTTTCTTTGATGCTCATTAAAGTGAAAACGATTTAGTTATATAACCCTGGGAGTAGAAAGGATCTAAAGTTACCGGGTTGTCATCAGATGCCGGGGTTAAAACATTCTATTTTAGAGCAATATAGATAGATAAACATCAATGTGGTAGCACAAAACCATTCAAATTCGGACATTGGGTGGTCTCCAGATCCAAAGAGATGGGGAATGAAGAAAAAAACAAATACACTGGAGAGAAAAAACCCCGTTTATACGACTTCGGCCAGACGGAATCACAGCATAGTTTTTATTTAGTCGTGATTCTCACATAATTTTTATTTAACTTTCGCATTATTCTTAAAAGTTATCTGAATATGAAGAAAACAAAGAAAACGTCACATGAGATTATGATTTCTTTTATAAATTTAATCCAAAGAGGAATTTGCCCTTTTACTTTAATCTCTCTCTTCAGGATTCATTTGACCCACTCGGCTAATGTCCGAATTACGGGCTTTCGCCAGACCCTACATGTCGATCCCTATATATGAATCACTGAGATATCGATATTCAGATTCCTTTGACTGTTAGAGTTGACATAGCTAACCATAATAATTATGATTAGCTATGCCTAATTATAAATGGCCATAATTGTCACAAAAAAAAATACTCCTACGTGGTGATAACCTCGAATCATATGGAACGATATACAGAGGCTGGGGGGGGGGGGGTTAAAAAGCTCGTATTTCGGATATTGGAAGGGTCAACTGGGCTAGTCAGTTCGCGAAGTGGCCAATTTTTCGTGCTTTGGAAGTATAATACTTTGGAATAACATATACACAGTTATTCTCCTCTCTGGGCTAAATCCCCCCACTACCACTGTGGGGGGCCCATGGGCGCTGGACCTGCCCTCCCAGAACAACACTTTGCCATGTACCCGGGTTGAAAGGGTTCTATCTACAGTGAAGTACAAAATGATTCAGGAGTGGGGAATATCCATGAATAAGGAACTATTACCCGCGTCTTCACTAGCGTGAATTTGGTAATCTGCAAATTCTTTCTTAAGACCAACTTAGAGGTTTAATTTTGGGAAATCTTTTCCTGGGGAGTCTCAACAGTATTAAAAAAAATCTACTGACATAATTATTGTTTATAGCTTCAACAAGGCCGTAACGGGGGGGAGCGTGGAGTCCGGTCCCTTAGAAATGTGAGAAAATGACTGAAAAAAAGGAAAAAGATGGCCAAATATATTGTCTGACCACTTTGTACCCCCTCCGAACGAAACTTCTGGCCTGAGCTTCAGTGGTTGCGGCTCGGCTATGATGAATCAGTGAATCAGGCTGTCAAAACATGTAATTTTCTTCATATAGATTGAAAGATTTTTCTACCGTTACATTGCTTTCGGATAAACCTTGAAAATTTTTAATTAAGATGTTCATGATACGGTCTAACTTTGTGCAATATTATTTGGCGTTTAAAGTCTATTTGAAATTTGAGAGAGAAAGAATTTCGAAAAATCCTCAAAGAGAAAAATCATCGGGAACCGCAGTGTTTGTGCCGGATAGAAAAAGCGATAAATGCCAGAAAAAAGGCAACCCTGAATCCTTTGCTTTTTACCAAGTCGGAAAATTAAATGAATTTCGAAATTATTGATCGCCATTGATCTTGGTATGCTCCACAAACCGCTTGCGACGACAAACGGAAATCCCGACAGAAAGCGCGAAGTGCGGCTTATACGGCGAAATTAAATTTTTCAATTCGACCGTGTGGGGATTTTGAATTGTCGGGATTATGAACGGAAACGCCAAAAACTTCATCAACAATTTTGGTGATGAGGTGGAGCTACATACTGATATTGTTCGATGTCCTCGGAAGAACTAAAATATGTGATGACAAGTTTAAAAAATTATTAAAGGATATTTCGAGCGCGGTATAAAAAAATGTTGTGATAGAAGGGGGTTCAGCGTAGTAAAGGATATCATCGCATCCGAGGCTATAGACAATCCAAACAAGATTTGAAAAAATACCATTGTAGCAGGGTTTGTTATTATATTGAGCATCTTTGTAGCAAGGTTTTATCGTATTTTGTTTATTTTAAAATTGCGTAAGTATTTATACTGTACAGTATAGAATATAAATGATCTCATATTTCCTGCAATTAAGCTAGACAGCAATAGGACATAATTGCAATGCCTATAACACCATCGTCACGAAGAAAAACTTGAGTTATGTTTTTCTCACCTGTATCGAATATTCTTTTACCCATGCTATAAAAGTCTGAATATGAGGAAAACACAACAGGTACGATAGGGATCTGAAAAACAGAAGACGAATCTCATCACGTAACTTTGAAGCTAATCATTTTAACCACAGCAAATGCCAAGATCACGCATCATATAACAAATGCTTCATTACCATTATGTTACGAATAAATCGATAGTCCAAAACTACCCAAAATGACCGATACTTTCATGATATGATCATACTTACAACTGAGTTTTCATGCATAAAAAAAATCGGAAAGTGTTAGAAAATTAACAAAAGAAAAAGACTAAAAGAGGGAGAAGAACTTAAAATAATCTCGAGTAATGGTAGTCTTGGGGTTACGTATCTTACCTTTGTCTGAATTGCGATGTGGAATGCGCCTTTCTTGAAAGGCAGGAGGGTCTCTTCCTCATTACCGAATCCTTCAGGAAAAACCCAAAGCTTGATCTGAAAAAAAAAATGCATGTAAAATAAACTACTGTAAAATAGATAAACCTTAATAAGATACGCTGGTGGGTCTATATCGTAACTCCTCGTTCGTTTCCTCCCATTAGTCGTTTCATATATAACATTAAGTGTTCAGAAAATTTCCCGCTTGTGAAAATGGTCACGAATTATTAGAGCTATATCGATTATCTTGATACTACGCCAACACGATGCATAAAAGATGGCGGTTTAGAAATGGCGATATCACAATATACATTTGACACTTCACGAAACTTTCAAAAATCAATAACATGCGACTGAAATCACATGGAAAAAACAATAATTGCACCATAAGGAAACAGATTTTTCGTTCTATTCACATGCATTGAGCGCAAAATGGATGTACAGTCAAACCTCGTTAATGAGTCACTCTTGGAAGAGCAAAAATATGACTTGATATGCGGAGTGACTCATTAAACGGAGTAAGCCATAGCTGTGCCATTTCCTGCCTGAGGATAATAGGAACTTCCAAAAAGTGATCCGGTAAGCGGAGTGACGTGTTAACCGGGTGACGCACTAACGAGGTTTGACTGTATATACGCGGTTAAGTTATTTGAAGAAATAAAAACGCCGAAGGATTAAAGAGGCATCATGAAAATTACAATACAGAAAAATTTCCAGATTTTAATTAAGTTCTCCAGTCCTAAATCCTCAACGAAAAAACTATCACGGGTAAGTGCGAGATGTCACCGACAATTCTAACACAGTAAATACATAAGTCGTCACCATAGGCGGAAATAGACTTGGAAGTCTGCGGGAAGGGGGGGGGCACAATGATGATGATGTCATCAATTCATATATGCATATATACATTATATCAGTCAACTTCACCTTTGACACTGGGGGGCAATGCCCCCCACGCCCCTCGTATCTCCGCCCATGGTCGTCACGCAAACTTTTTCGCTACGGGGACTCAAAGGAGAAGTGGTACTTGACCGCTCTGCACCAAAGGAATAGCATTGCATGTCATGGTCTCGAAAACGTGACATTTTTTCCATATTTCGTACGATTAAACATCATGATTTTTCACATGCACACACATGGATGTTCACTAAACACAAACTCGAAAGCTAGACAAGACATTTTCAATTTCATGGTGCAAAATCAACTTGCTGGACAACAATTGTATGTCATCCGACCCACCAGAAGGAAATGGAATGGTCGAAACGTACAAGAACAGACCGTTCCTCCATATCGAACTAAAAAATCGGTTTTCCCAACACAACCAAATGCCAAACCGCGGAACTCGACAAGAAATTTTAATATATCATCAAACTATTCAAGAAATCAATTTGTAGCTGCTCCATATGGATGCTCAAGTTCAGGGAATAAGATCTTATTGCGCGCGCGCGCACACACACATTTTGTGTTGATTTAATTTCAAATTATTATATTGTTTACTTGTTTTAGGTGTTCCTTAATTATAATTATAATTAAGGTGTACATAATCCAGTATTTCCTTAATGGTACGTAAAGCAGCATGGGCTTCACTTTGGAATCCCTGCTTAGATTTCAACCCACCAAGAGGGTGACGCAGTCTTTCATGGGCTCGTGTGCTACATGCAGTGACGTCTTAATATAAATACCTAGGTATTTTTATAGAGGATATTTGTTCTATACGTTCAAATCACATGAATTATTACTAGTACAATTTGGTTCATGGAAAATTATGTCATAGTCAATATGTGGAATATTGTGTAAGGAAAAGTTGGTAAATTTACTTTTGGAAATATTGATATGGAGATCATTAGCAATAAAGCAATTACGCACTGTTAACAGATCGGTATTTATATTGTTGATAAGTGTCGGGTAGTCATCTCCTGAATAAAGAATCACAGTATCATCTGCAAACGTGATGATTTCACCCTTGATATTTAAATTACAGAGATCATTGACATAAATTATAAAAAATAATGGTCCTAAATTAGATCCTTGTGGGACTCCTTTGATTATCTTCATGGCTTTACTTAAACAATTATTGCATTTAACTTTTTGAGTTCTATTAGTGAGATAAAAATGGATAAAATTAAAAGTATTTCCTCTAATTTCATAGGAATACAATTTTGAGAGCAAAATTTCATGATTCACGCTGTCAAATGCCTTTCTTATGTCCAGAAAGATACCTATTGTTTTTCTAGATTGGTCAATATTCTTGTAGACACATTCAGAAAAGTTTAAAAGAGCAGATTCAGTATTTCTATTTGGTAGAAAACCATGTTGGTTATTGGAGAAGAAATTATTGTTATTTAAAAAAGAATAAATCATATAAAAGTTGAATAAGAATTCAATGTATTTTTTATCACCCAAGTATTTGATGGCACTCGTAGCACAAACGCTTTTGGACCATTTCAATGTGATCAGAGGACTCTAATCACCGTCTGATCTAGATCAGTGCGAAAATATAAGATAGTCATGACATAACCCTTTCGGACCCTGGTGCTACAAATGTCTTGGTTGCTTTTTCCTCACTGTAGAGTTTTTGCTTTTGACCTCAGAGAGTTAAGCCCTAACTTGGAGTATTGCGTAAATTTTCAGTTAGAAATATCATCTTTGCGCTGAGGGGGCTTTCATCATAGGGCATCACTTAAAGTTCAACTTTCAGGGGGGTTTTTGAGATGGCTTCCGGGAGAAAAATGCCTCCAGGAAAAGTGTGATTTATTACATAAAATTTATTACATAAACTCTTAGCTACTATTACTACTACTAAACCACACATGCACCTCGTCCATATTCCTCTGCGGAACCTCTAACAAATTGGTACATGCGGGAATGTGCGTGTAATTAAACCTGACGTGAGCATCATCTTAGCTGAAAAAAATGTGAACGAATTAAATTATTTCTTCACAAAAAAAATGAAAATTTGAAAATAAATTTCAGAAAATAAGGACTTTTTTTTGTCAAATGATTTGCTGGCGTTTATGTTTCTAATGCATTTTTCGAGTCTCAAAAATGCAAAAAATTTTGAAAATTCCAAGAAAAATGAATGCTCAGGTCTGAAAGATATAATTCAAGGGATGAACTAAACCAGTAAAGCCGGGTTTTCCTAGAAGCAGGTTTCTACAGCGCGTGCAGCGTGAAATCTCTGATTGATCAAAAAAACCTGAATTTCAAGTTTTTAACCAATCAGCGTTTGCACGCTGCACACGGCGCAGAAGTACTACTCCTAGGAAAACCCGGCTTACGTCGAGCATTGAGATAAACAAAAGGTGTTGCGGTTGTAACCCTGCCCCCTCCCTCTCCCAAGCTCAGATTATGGTGTATTTTTCAGCAAAAACAGTGGAACCTCCTCCTGCAAGGAAAAAAAAAGTGAATCCTACCGTGAGGTCAAGGGGTACCTCTATTTTCCATACTTTTCATTTCTGGCAACAAATTAAATAAAACTATGAACATAATCACATGCCTTCTTCTTTATGATGTCTGCTTTCGCCAAGTTCATGGCGTATCTCGCTTTCTTCGAGTTGGATCTATCGACGAACACGCAACCGGATAACCAGCAGAAGATTCCAAGCGGTCCCATAAAAAGCAATTCTTTTGTTGCGACAGGCACGCATGGATGAAAAAGAGGCCAAATCGACATCATCCCTGAGGAGAAAAATGCAGAATTCCAGAAAATTAAAAATCACGTTCATCGAAATGATGCCAACATGAAATAAGCATATCTATATATTCAAACAAGAGTAAAACTAGACTACAATGAAATTACATCCAACGGGAAAATGCACAATTGCGAACGATATCGAACAATTGAACACTCCTAGATTTCATTTCTGGACCCGACTCAAAATTGTTGCAAATTGACTTACACCACCTCAACCCGTGCAATTGTTCCCGAAAAGCTATGTCTTGATAACGGCACCCCCGAAATACATGTCAGTGTTTTGTAAATTGTGATTTGTCTTCATCCCTTTCTCAAAATTCTTCTATATGTTAAAAAAAAGTGCTTTACGATTGGTATTCCATGGCTAAAAATGAGACTGACAGAGGGCTGAAAATTCTGCACCACAATCAATTCTCTTAAAATCCACATTGTACCGGGAAATAATTTCATCATTCCTATAGTGAATCTAAAGTATGAGTGGCATCTCATTGTAGGTGAAGAAGGCAGACCAAACAAGTATTTCACAAGAGGAAGATTCTGTGTAAGAGACGTGTGTTTAATAAGGTGTTTGTTGAAGTCTAGGGGGAATTTCAAAGCAAAAAATTGCCAGGAATTGGTAGAGAACATGTTGGTCGTGTTCTATCACTTTGGGTGCAATATGTTCGTAAACATTAATTTTTCTTGATTCCCATCTGGATTTCTTCCCAGAAAATCTGGGAATGTTGGTGATGAACATGGTGTAGCGTTTCCATCACAAAGTAGCCAGCACAGAGCAACAATACTATGGAAAATGTTCAACCTTTATGCTGGCTGACTGCGGTAAACAATTATAAGAGATGCTCCCAATGTCCACTACAAGCGTGATGAAAAATAAAATAATGTGTCAGATGGTGATGAAAATGAACGATTTGGCTATAATACATCTGTGTTTTATGTTATTGTTGTAGTACAGTGAAATCTGTCTTAGATGGGCCGACACCTTCTATAGCGAAACGATAGCGCGAAGCTTTGAACTGAAGTCGTATAAAATTACGCAATGATTACACTTCCCTCCTAGTAAGAAAAATTAATTGCAGATGGTAGCACTATATAACAAGCATTACACAGAATCAGACTTCGCGTTAGGTTCACATCACGTACACACATGTTCCGACATGTGGTATTGAAATTTCCAGAGGAATATGGGCGAGGTGCGTGTAAGGTTTACTAGCAGTAGTCTGTTCAAAGGTGTATGATTACTGCCTTGATTTGCACCTTCATAAAATGTAAATCTGTCTAAAACGGAGTCTAAACGGTCATGACATTCCGTTTTGTACACTTCACTGTATTTCTATGCATTTGCGTTGTGTTTTTATGTTGCGTCTCTATATATTTGTGAATTTTTTCCTGTGCATTTTTTTGTTTTCTATATACTTATTTTGTATTTCAATGTATTGTGTGTGATATTATATATTTATTGAATACGTAATTTCGAAGAAAACTGTAGCCAATCCAGCTTTTTACGTTCAGATTCGTGTTCAGCACACCGAGAGAACACCCAGGCTCTACCACGCAAAAAGGCATTCGAAGATCTGCCACACCCCCTTTTTAGAAAAAAATAAGCATATACACATCCTCTCTCAGATGTGTTTCATTTCATTTTGACGCAGGCTATTGGAGAAATCGGTATGATATGATTATAATGGCAAAGTCGGAGCTGCAACTAGGATTTTTGTAAAACGAAGAACAAACACAGGTTTGCCCCCTCCCAACCCCCCCCCCTTTTCCCCCTTTAGTTCTGGCCCTGGGTAAGGAACACGTTTAACATTATTTCAATTATTCCAGCTCTTTCCATCCCATACCCCGATCCTTACAAAATCACAGGTGCCACATCATTGTGGACATTAAAAATAATTGATGAGGGCACCTAAAATTTTCAGAATTTGTTTATTTCATAATTTCTCCGTCTGAAAATCTCTCCTGTTGATCATTTTCCTTGAAAAATAATAGTTTTAGTCAATAAAATTTGGCAACTGTCCAAATTATTTTTTAATTGGTCAAGCCCAAAAATTACCTGGAAACTTCAATAATAATAAAAGCAATCCAACAGTGAAACAAATTGCGCACCTATCACCAGTTGTCGGTTAGTATGTATCCACAGTAATCATACATATTAGCGAGCTCCTTATGACTTCACTCCAACCCCAGGACTATTTTAACCCTTTAAGCAGTTTTTAAATTATTCCTGATCCACATTACAACTGGGCACATTAAAAACAAAAGCGTGTTAAGAAACCAAGATATTTTGGGGCAACCAATGAAATAAAGCAGATCAAGTTTGAACAGACATTTCGGGACTGTCACCGTAAAGGGTAGAGCATGGACCCACCCAGGCACAAAGCTGCATTAAGAGTAGCCATTGTGAGTTCTATGGAGAAACTGGTATCTGAAGGCAGCCCGCAGCGGTTCCCAAGAGTCTCTCTTATTGTGGAATTTTTTGAGCCTGAGATTGGCTGAAAGCTTTAGAAGCATCTTTTTTCACACACACTGACATCATTTCATTTGCTCACTTGAGGATGTCAGGTTATATTAGCTAGGTAAAAGGCTTATATCCCTAGAGGGACAGAGCCTGGGTCGTGACTGGTCTGTCGGAGGTTATATTAGCTATTGCCCATTCACTGTTTATGGAAGGACCTCTTAAAGACCAGTACCATGCTATGAAGCACGATTCGACACAATATTCATCATTTCATTTCATTCCGTGCACCGCCCAGGCTCTACCGACCATTGTCAATTTTAGCCATTGCCCGGATGAGGGGGCTGGGTGATGTCGGGTGCTTTATTATGCATATAAAAATATAAAATACATGAACATTGAATATAAAAACACATTATTAAAAAAAAAAAAGTATATACAGATTTAAATATTTCTATTATACAATATACAATTTATTCCGATGAGCTCTTCTGATGTCCCTTTTAGCTTCACTGAGCTTGAGCCCCTTGTTTTTCTCTGTGGCCAAGCACCAGGTCCTGAACTACGTCTTCCCTCATTGGCTTGTTGGCTCGGGTGAGCCCTCCGCTGTGGCCAGGCCAGGTCCTGGACCACGTCTTCCCTCGTTGGCTTGTTGGCCAGTGTGAGCCCTTCATGTCATATTGGTCCGACCAGGTGCCAGGTACTTTCAGCATGAGGGGAGGCGGTTGTTCGATTATTCAAAAGCTCCTCAGCTTTTGGTTGGGTACTTCGCAGTTTAAACACTGATCATGGGACTTTGTTTCTTGGTTACTCTTTCACTGGGTCATCCTATTTGAGTCTTCCCATATTTCGACCGCTTCTTCTCTCTCCGATTGCTCTCCCTCTGTGTCGTATTTTTCGTCTTCTAATTCTTCTATTTCCTGGGAAAGCACCCTATCGACGCTGTCTTCGGCCTCTGCCCTTGCTCTCAGTCTTTCGCTCCTCCTCAGTTGTTGCGTTTCATGTGGAGTCTGGATGGTTTCATCCCTCTTGGTGTGGAGTTGTTCCTGGTTGGCCTCTAGGAATTTAACCAGGTCCTTGATGGTTTCCAGGGCTTTTCCATCTCTCTCCATCCTTTTGAACCATTCATGCTCCAACTGAGGGAGCGGCTTAACCAGGGGGAACTCTGAGGTCTTTTCGCACTCTGTTGCGTAATGCAATGGGCTTCCGACTCCTCCACACAGGCACTTGTCATTGTTTGAGATCCCGAAGCGGAAGAAGTGGGTGGGGAACGGCCCGTGGCCGGAGAAGAATATCGTCTTCTCTCTGCTCCAAGATCTCTCTCTCCACTGTATTTTGGGCAGGACCCTATGGATTAACTTCCCATGTGTGGCGGGGTGGTCCCAGAATTTCTGCCACTCTCCAAGGATGTGAATCTTTATTATCCGTTTTTGCAGTCGCTGCTGGAATCTTCTTTTCCAGGAGGATCGTACGGCTCAAGGTTGCTGCCTTGGCCAATCGGTCCGCCTCCTCGTTCCCTTTTTCTCCGACATGGCCACGAACCCAGTTCAATTGGATGTTTGGATTTTTTAATAGAGCCCTGCGGACAGTCCTGGCGTCCTCGTGTCTCGTGAGGGGGTCTCTTATGGCTTCCAGGCTGTCTGTGTATACTTTGGACAGGGTCGTTGTGTTTTCCAAGCTGCTTACCGCTTCTCTTAGAGCGAAGAGCTCCGCCTGGAAAATCGTGCACCCTGTCAATATCCTCTGCTTCCACTCCTGGGTTACTACGTCATCCTCGTATCTCACGAAGGCAGCACCCGTTCCATTCTGGATTTTAGAACCGTCTGTGAATATGGTGGTTCCTTCGTATGAGATAAGGCCCGTTTCTTCCAGGGTGATGATCTGGCTCTCCTGGATGTCGGTGGCGGGGTGCACGTCCCAGCCTATCCTTCTCTGCTCTAGCTCACTCCACTGGTATTGGGCCTCCCCCAGACTGATGTTCCTCTTGAGTCTTGTCACCATGGCTGCTTTGGCCACATACTCCGTCTGAAGACTCAGTGGGGGAACTCCTGCGATGTCCTGCATGGCTGCTTTTGACGTCGGCTCTTGTGAGAAGATGCGGGAAACCTCCCTGCAGGCTTTCCAGCTGCCTCTTGAGCTTCTCTGATGGGTCCTGGTACCACGCAGCAGCTCCGTATGTTATTATCTTGATAGCCACCTGGTTGTACAATATCCTTCTGAGCTTCTGCGTTAGTCCCCATCTCGGGCCTGCCATGCTCACCAGTGTTTGAAGGTTAGCGTTCGCCTTGGCTCCCTGGGTTTTTACGTGTGATATCCAGTCCAGGTCTTTGTCCAGAGTGACCCCAAGATATTTCATCGTCTTCTTCCATGGGATCCTGGTTCCCTTCATCCTTATCTTGGGTCTCTTGATTCTTGAACTGTACCACAGGTAAGAACTCTTTTCGATTGTCGGCTCCAGATCGTTGTTGTGTAGCCATCTGATCCAGAGTCCTGGTGGCCTTTCCTTCCATCTCTTTCCATATCTCTGTGGCCATGACTATGAGTATGTCGTCCGCAAAGGTCTGGACTCGTACTTCCTCTTCCCAGGACTGTTTAAGTAGGCCGTACCGTGACGTTCCACATAAGGGGGCCCGAGCACGAGCCCTGCGGACTACCTCTCGTTTGGTCATGTTCCACGAGCTCACCTCCCAGCTCCATGCCCACTTTCCTGTCTTTCAGGAGGTGCATCAAAGTCTGTGTTAGATCTTGTGGTGCGGGAATCTGGGCAAAGATCTTTCTCAGGTTGGTGTATCGAAGTGCATCGAATGCGCCCTTGATGTCGATGGACACCAGCGCCACGTGCTTTCCTTGTGTCCTGGCTTCCTTGATGTTGTCGACAACGTCACAGAGTGCTTCGTCCGCCGATCTTTCCATTCTAAAACCATATTGGTTCTGGTGCAAGTATTGGTGTCTCTCCAAATGGTATATCACCCTCTGGACTAAGATCCTTTCCAGAATATTTTCGGCGTGTGGGAGCAGGGTGATTGGACGATACGACTTTATGTCGTCCACTGGCTTTCCTTGCTTTAGGATCAGGATAACCTTTCCCCTCTTGAAGACTTTGAGAAATCTCCGCAGTTCCAGACACTTGTTGTAAAGCGCGGTCAGAAGCTCCGGTTGCTTGCCATCAATCGCCTTCAATATAGGCACGGTAAGCCCGTCCGGGCCCGGAGCCTTCTTGTTACCTGACCTGCTCAGCGACCGCTGTACTTCCTTCTGGGTGATGTTCGGTTCCATCGGGCCAATGGGGGGCTCTTGCTGGTTCTGGTCCATTTCTTCTTCCTCGTCTGCTTCTCTTCCCAGCTCCGCCTCGTCAGTCGGGTACAGGGTTCTGAGTTGCCTGGCTATGGCCTCTTCCATCGTCTGGTCTTCTTCTCTCATGATGATCTGGGCCGTGTTTTCTTTTCTCCTGGCCGTCACTCTGTACACGTTGCCGAAAGCATCCGTGGCTTTTTCACAGTACTGATGCCATCCTTCAGTCTTCGCTTTCCTGAGCATCTTTGTGTACTGTGCCTGGTGTTTCTTGAATTCGATGCACCTGGTTGTCTTGAGGAGTTCTTCTTTCGTCCTCTTCCATCGCCTGAGTCTGGCTCGCAGGTGCTTTCTCTCTGTTTCGAGTTGCTGCGTCCACCAAGGTGCTACTTTCTTGGTTGGTGGTTCTTTCCTTGCCAGAGTCTTGTCCGCCATTTCTCTGAGGCAGTCTAGGACCTTTTCAGCGGCTTCGTCGAGAGTTTCTCCGTTGTCCGCTCTCATGATCCTTCGCAGGAGCTTAGGGATCTGGGCCGCCACCCTCTTGACAAATTTTTCCAGTCTCCTGATGGACGAGCTATACCTGGGTTTTGGGGGTACAAGACCTTCCGTACGCCACTGGAAGTGGATGTATTTGTGAGAACCATGGGTGACTTCATCTCCGACATGCCATCTTTCCAGTTCTCCGATGTCCTTCCAGAACGTCTGGTCTGGCCACCCCCTCTTCTCATTGTGCTCGTAGGTCGATACTACATTGCCCCTGCTGGCCACTTGGAGTTGGAGCTCCATCGTCAGATTACGGATCGACCTACCTCTCTCGTCATCCTCCCTGTAATTCCAGTCCGAGTGGTGGCCGTTCAAATCGGTACCGATTATCGTTGGTTCTACCTACTGGCTGAGAACTACCTCTCTGATCTCGGCAAGGGTTTCCTGGATTTCGGCTTTCGGTGAGGAGTAGCCGCTCATGATGACTACCTCCTTGCTATTGACCCTTGCTTTGATCGCTGCTGTGTGCTGACCCAGCTTCAGCGTGGCCGCTTCTATATTCTTATTGCAGAGAATTACAGCTGCTTTGTTGTTCTGGGATTTCCACTTTCTTCACGCCTGCGGCATGCCTTGTAGTGCACCCCTCGCCGTCCACGGCTCCTGGATGAGGAGGACATCCACTTGATTAGTCGCTACTTGACAATATTCATCAGCGATATGTGGAGATACAAAATTGCATTGTAGGTACAATGAATGAGGAAAGAATACAAACTCAGCTCCCACACCATATCCCATGGCCCTCTTGATACACGAGACCAAAATTAAGTCAACATCGATTACGTCAGACATAATTGATTGTATTTGGTTGGCCCTTGGACATTCCACGGCCTGGAGGGTTGGGGAAGAAATATTCCCCCTGTATTTACATGACTTTATATAAAATGAAATATTAACATCGTTATCAATCTTTAATTTACCAAGTATGTCCAAAGCGCTTTGGTGATTGCACACTACAACGAAAGGCTCGTCAGACTTCAGCATCTCTGGATTTTGGACCTCCCATCGGAGTCCTAATATCTTTAAAATAATATTGTTGACCATCCATGACGCATACCTAAAACGTAAATTGAGAGTGTGATTATCAAAATACTATATTTCAATGTCTGATATGCCTGCCCATCCCTTGGGAAGGCCTCGATATTCATAAGGATGGAAGGAGGGAACATGTCCGTACTTATCTGTATTGATGGGAACAGCTGCAATGCAATACATCAATTCCTTTTTCCTGGGCCACTATTTTAAAATAATTTCTTCCATTTCGGCAGGGCCGTCTCAAGCGCATCATAAGCCCCCCGGGCAAATAGATTTTCGAAGACAAATTATCTGACTATAAAATGCCTTTCCTTACCAATTTACATGCTTGATCTCAAACACGAAAATCTCAACCAGATATCATCCTCATGAGCATTGCATCTCATCCCCCTCCTCCTTACATTTGAGGCCCGGGTGGGCCCCATGCGTTAAGACGGCACTGCCAATAGGTGATGAGTTTGAACAACATCATCTCTAGCTAATTCATGTGTGATGAGTGGGTTCACCTTAGCACATGAGGGGGCCTCTGATGTTTCAAATTTATTTACATCAATAATCCGAAACTCATAAGAGTCCTTGATGCCATTCAAATTGCCCTGACCATTCATCATCCTCATGCAGGGAACAACGTGGTCTCGTTTTAATGACCGTGTTAGTGTATATCGGAGTGCATGTGTGATAAACGCACTCATCTGGGCCAGGGCCATAACCGGGATTTTTGCCGCCCCCCCCCCCACAACTTTGAAATTTTATAATGGTGTTCCTTGTTTCCACCTAAAACTGTCAACCCTTAATTTGGCCGGCCGGGGTGGCCTAGTTCTGGCCCTGATCTGGGCCTCCACTGATGTTGCAAGCAAAGTTGCATCAATCGTCCCAGAATCGTAGGGTCACCTCCGGTACGCTGCGTGGCTTGGAGTTTGGGGGTTGCTAATGATATTCAGGTTGCCCTCTATGTCAATAAACTCTGTATGTGGAGAACCATATGATCAGAGGTGGGTTTAAAACCTTAAACCACCTTGCTGCCTGTGGGCTACTCTAATTTAGCCACCCTTCTCCCATTTTAGTCTGATTTTCATCATTCTCCGAATTCGCCTCTTTGTATTATATTATAGCCTGAATAATCCAGACCCCCTAATGAATGCACCTGTGTCTCTAAGTCATTTCTTTTAGTCACTCCCATGCTCCCACCTTCGCCATGTCAGTCTCTTGATCATTTGATATACATTCTTGAAAGTCGCCAACTGTGGCACCTCGTAAACGTTTGTTTAACTTGACTTGACTTGAATGATTAATGTCCTCTATAGGAACTTTAGGGCAATTGATAAATCACGGGTATTTTATAACAAAGAACAATCCAAAGAACTTGAATAAGTAAATAAAAAAAGAAAAACACAGACTTATGCAAAGAAGAAAAAGGAAGAATAACAACAAAAATAGATATTATAAAAACATGAAAATAAAAAAATATAATGCAAAATCTAATTGAACATGAATAGACAAAGGCAAAAAACTAGACACGGTTTCAACAAAATTAAATAAAATATATAATGGTTTATCCCGAAGAGATAACTTTTGGTTGGGGCTCTGTTAGCTAACAACCGGTAGAATTACGTCTCATATGTGCGTCTTGAAAAATGATGCGAAAACTTTTCAATTGATTTGAAGAAACCATCAGCCTGAGGGTAATTTAACTGATCTCTAATGAATTGGTAAACATGAAGTTTCCATTTATTTTGGAGCAAATTCAGAACATCTTCCACATATGCATATTCTGGAGGTGGAGCAACAGGGTTGTTAGCTGCTGAACGTGCGAGTTGATCAGGAATTTCATTGTATAAGATGTTTTTGTGTCCTGGTGACTAGACAAACTGATATTGAATTGGCTTTATAAGAAGCATGTGCCAATGTACAAAAAGTGGTTGAAATGACAGAGCGAGATTTAAGATTAATTGTAGATAGTGCTAGGATGACAGATTTACTATCTGACAGGATCACATAATCAGTTTTTTCAGAAATAAATTTCGATGCAGCCTTGTCAATTGCCAATCACTCCACAGAAAATACAGATGAACAATTATGAACCAAAGCTTGAATACAACATGATTTTTTCTCACAAAAAATGCCAATGGATGTATAGTTTTTCGAAGAGTCTGTTGGTATTATAATGCCATTAGACCAATGGAGTTGTTTGAACAAAGGTGGAATCAGATTTGAGTCAGATGTCATTTGAAATGGGAGAGAGTCTGTTACAAAATTAATATTTGATATTGTCCATGGTGGGTCTGGAATGATATGTTGAAGTGGAATCAATAAATTATTATCTTGTAAAAACTAGATGTGTGAGGGACTGCAAACTGTGGTAAAATAGTGATTTATTTATTTATACATACAATATTGTTGGCCCTTGGGCCTATACAAGAGGATGCGATTGAAAATGACAAAGATATTGTTTGATATTGGACAAGAAACTAGTGATAGTGGGAGATTCAACAATAGAGCATGGGAGTTTGTTCCATTCACCAATGGTATGAGGAAAGAAGCTGCATTTAAAGCAGTCAGTGGAAGCAAAGTCTTGAAGAAACTTTCAGCAAAAGTGAAGAGAAGGAAGGTTTGTCACAAATACTAAGTAAAATTGGAATTGGAGTAGATATGGGAAGGCCTAAAGCAATTCTTAGTACTTGATTATAGATAGCTGAACATCTTTTAAGATTTTTCTGAGAACAACTGTTTCAAATCATTGAGCTATAGTTGAAAAAACTAGAGATGACATTATAGCAAATAGATAAAAGTTTATGACCCGGAGCACCTTTAACTCTGCCAGCAATAATTCTTGTGATGTTCAATACATTAACACTTTTCTTCATCAAAAGATGATCAATATGAGAATTCCATATAAGCTACCTGTCAAGATTAACACCCAGAATTTTCTTATTTTCTACACATTGCAGTTGAAATTCATTAATATGAAGATTAGGAATACTAAAACTGTTTTTCATTGTAAAAAGAGTGAAGTAGCACTTGTCGATTGAAAGAGTGAAACCCCAATGATCCATCCAATCTTTAACTATGGATAAAGCATTGTTGAGCTCAGTGTTGATATAACTGGGATCATTAATTACTGTACCAAAGCAAGATGTCATCGGCATATATCTCAATCATATATATTGCTGTCCCGCCCCTAGAGGCATACAGCGGAATATCATCGGCATATATGAAAGGGTGAATTGAATGAGGTAAATGAACAAGGAAATCATTTAAAAATATATTGAACAACCATAGTGAGAGGACACATCCTTGGGGAATGCCACGATTAAAGTTGATCCATGAAGATTTATGTTTTCTCCAACTGATAAAATACTTTCTGTTAGATAAAAAGTTTTTTATCCACCTCAAAAAGTTACATTACCATGAAAACCAATAATATGAAGTTTATAAAGGAGAGCAGAATGGATCACTGCATTGTGAGCTCCGTTGATGTCCAGAGACAAGCACACCCACACTTTTTGTTTTGAAAACACTAAGAATATTGCATTTAAGGTCTAAAAGTAAATTTTGCGTAATTTTATCCAGTTCAAACGAGGAAGTGTAATGCGCTCGAAGATTTTCGTTATAATATTTGTTAAAGTGAGTGGTCGATAAGAGGATGTATGACTCGGGTTTTTTTTGTTTGGTTTCAATAGAAACACAAGTTTGCCTTCTTTCCATCTTGATGGTATGGATCCAGACGACCAAATGGTATTGAATTCACCCAACAGAAACTCCAATTGTTCTCGTGATATTAATTTATAGGCAGGTTTGTTGACATTAGGTGAGAAACTATTGATTTGGCGACCACAAAAAAAAATCATAATTTTTTTGGATGTATGGGTTAATGAGTGTTTCTTGCAAAAGATCTATTTACTCATCGGGACCAGTCGCTAAAGAGTTATTATGGTGAAAAATGAGGTTAATGTCCTCATAAAGCTTTGATTGAATGAATTTGAGCGTTCTTAATATTGTGAAGATTTTAGGATAAGATGCATGTGTAAACAGTTGATTAGTCATGAAGTCATTTTAACGTTGCTTAAGGGATCGCTTAAAAATCAGATCTTTTTTTGTATAAAATCCAACAGGTTTGGCATGGGCAACTTCTGTACTTGCGGAATGCTCTTTTCTTAGATGCCAGAAGTAAACGAATTGATGTATCAAAATATTCATTATATTGATAGCTCTTACGGGCTACTATGATTTGTGAATTTACACAGGAGGTCTTTATGAATTCAGAGTAGGTGCTATTGTCATAGTTCATCAAATTATCGCTATATTTTTTCCAACAGGTTACAATACGTCTTTCAGGACCACGATGAGCTTGGTTTTTAATTCACAAAGTGATAGGTATGTGATCACTTCCATGAAGGGAATCTCTACATAACCATGGGATATTTCCGAGAAGGTCAGTACTGCAAAAACTGAGGTCGATTGTATTGGAAGAAGCAGCTGAAAAATGTGTAGGAGAAAGTGGTTGTATGATACAGACAGGATTTAGAAGGAACCAATTATACAAACCATGGCCTGCTGTATCGGTGCGAGATGAAGACCAAGCAAAATGCAAGCTGTTAAAATCACCAACAATGATGAATTGAGGTGAAATCTTTAGGGACAAGCTGGACATTATTGAGCTAATGTCTGATGTATCAGCGAAATATAAATTTAAAATGGTAATAGGGTTATTTTGTAAGTAGATTTTTTTTTTGTTATAAGAGCTTAAACTCCTGAAGAATTAAAGTTTATGGAGAAAAAAATGGATTAAATTAAAGAATGGTAAGTTTCTTGAGAAGGAATATTATTTCTGACAGCTGTCAACACTTCGCCCCATTCACCATCATTACGATCACACCTATAAATCTGGAAGTTCGGTAAATATTTCGGTGATAATTTCGGTGATATTCGATATACGGGTGTTGCATGGGGTAATAAAACCCTCAACGTTATTCAAGTAGAAGACGTGGAGGTCCTAAATCTTCTAAGAAATGTATGTGTAAGCAAAGCACCAGGACCAGATGATATCTATCCCAGGGTCCTCAGGGAATGTGCTAATGAATTGTTGGGGCCAGTGGCACAGATATACAGGACTAGTGTTGCTGAGGGTATCGTCCCAAGAGATTGGAAACTTGCTAACGTTGTTCCGATATTTAAGAAGGGTAGTAGAGAAGCGGTGTCAAATTATAGTCCAGTGAGTTTGACGAGCTCCCTCTCAAAAATTTTGGAAATTATCATCAAAAGGCAGTTTGTGAAGTGGATAGCCGAGAATAATGTATTGTCGGATAATCAGCATGGGTTCAGGAAGGGGAAGTCATGTGTAACTAACCTCCTTTGCTTCTATGATCACGTGACTAAGGCTTTGGGTAAGAGCAAAAATGTCGACGTTGTTTACCTTGATTTCTAGAAGGCATTCGATCGAGTCCAACATGGCAAACTCTTGAAGCGTTTACACGAGATTGGAATTGGGGGAAACTTGCTGAATTGGATAGAATCGTGATTAAGAGATAGGTCGCAACGAGTTATGGTGAACGGGGAATTCTCTGGTTGGACACACGTCACAAGTGGAGTTCCTCAGGGAAGTGTCCTTGGCCCCCATACTTTTTTCACTTTTTATCGATAAACTCGATCAGGGTATCGATGGGATTACTAGCAAATTCGCAGATGATGTGAAGCTAATGGAGGTAATCGGGAATGAAAGCGATAGGGAGTTGCTCCAGACCAACTTAAACAGTATTGCAGCATGGGCAAATGAATGGAGCATGACGTTTAGCGTTGATAAGTGCATGGTCGCTCATTTTGGTTCGAACAACCCACGGTTCTCTTACGAGTTGAATGGTGTCACTATCCCGGATGCAACTAGGGTCACCGATTTGGGAATTCTCATTGACGAGCGGCTTAGGTTTTCTGAACATTGTTCAGCGGTGGTCAAAAAAGCGAATAGAATGCTTATTCTCATTTTCAAAAAGGTCTCCCCGCGTTCTCCTAAAGTCATTCTTCCGCTTTTTCGAGGCTTAGTTCGTCCTGGACTGGAGTATACTGTAAGGTTTTGGAGACCATACCTACAGAGGGACATAGACTTGGTTGAAGGGGTGCAGAGAAGAGCTACGCGTGTCCTTATTGGCACACAGGCCTTGAGTTATGAAGAGAGACTTCATTTTTTGAATATGTTTACATTGGATGAACGCAGGAGTCGAGGAGATATGATCGAAGTGTTCAAAATTTTCAATGGGATGGATAGGATGGACCATGAACTTTTAGTACACCACCAATCGACTGCTTTTACAAGGGGACACCAGTATCGATTGGTGAGGGACAATGCAAGGTTATGGTGTGGCAGGGATTTTTTCTATAATAGGGTTGTTAATAAATGGAATAGCTTACCCCCGAAGGTAGTAAATTGTAACACAATTGACAAGTTCAAAAAGAAATACGATAAACATGTTGGGGTAAATCGAGAAGCTCTATCCATACTTAGAATAAGACAACCATAAGTATTCTTTATGGGCATTGTATAATATTTTATCATGTGTATATATTGTTTATAATTTGTGTTAATTGCGTTTTTAATGGGGTTGCTGTTTTTTTTTAAATGTATGACATCCATATTTTTATGGGCATCTTTTTATCAGCCACCTCGTTGGGCATTTTGCCTGTTGTGGCGTTGTATTTGTATTTGTGTTAATTTTTTAAAATTAATATTCAGAGTTGAGGCGTCAGGACAAAAGCAAAATCACATCTATGGTTATAGTTGTAGGAATTTTACTACGTTCCCTCTTACGTCTTATTTGCATATTCGCATGCACCTATATGTTAGCGATTGGACGAAACGTTTTCGTCCAAACGTTTTCGCTAATGCAAAGTTGAACTACGCGTCATTTCACTTCCATCCCGCGTTGTTCCAGGATATTCTGCTCACAGTCGCGTTTCAGAGCACTGATTTTTTTAAAATTCTTGACGGGCTTCACCTAGTAACGTCAAACACTTTGGAATTCATTTTTCCGGTGATTTTAATTTCATGACTTTTTTTTAAAAAAAATTCGGTATAGTGTGACTTTACCGCCCATTCAATTCCGTGTGGATTATTTCAATTTATAACGTGCATTTTGGATTATTTCACGTGTATGTGCCCTAAGGATTATTTCGATTTGTAACGGATTATAGCTGTGCGGTGAAGGACGGGAAAAAAAACTTTTTTATGTC
Organism: Pholcus phalangioides; assembly: GCF_987345545.1. Taxonomy (NCBI): domain Eukaryota; kingdom Metazoa; phylum Arthropoda; class Arachnida; order Araneae; family Pholcidae; genus Pholcus; species Pholcus phalangioides. The sequence continues at coordinate 13,764,006 of NW_028301601.1, read as the reverse complement.
CCTTTCTCCTTCGCGCGGTTACAGTAGACTCGGCACTTCTTATCGCCAAGAAGAGTGCTTATCTGTGCCGTCTTAATGCATGGGCCCACTCGGGCACTGGTTGAGATTTTCGAAAATTTACCTGGTAAGGCCTCAGAAAAATAATTTGGCCCGGGGGCCCATGATACTCTTAAGACGGCCCTGGTGCTTATACTGCTTTTTCAACAGTATTTCGGACACTCGCTGACCTAGTAACTCGCTCGCTCTCTAAACAGACAGATTTGTGGTTTAACCACTATGATCTATGCAAATTTTCTGACTCCTTAATTTCCGACCCTGAGCTATAGCCGCTAATCCCTACCCCCTGTGAAAACGCCATGGTCTCACATTAATGACTGTCTCAGTCAGAGACGGCTCAAGTAAGGTGCAAAGTGTAGGGTTGCACCTGGGATGACAGGTGAACTTGAGTCACCCCTGGTCTTAGTTTGGTGTCATATCAGGCAGAATGTGTGAGCTCACCTTGGTATATAGATAGTGGGCCTCTGAAAATTTCGCAGATATAAATTGGCATCAATTATCATAAATTCGTGGATAGCGCTATCTTAACGCACAGCCCTGGAGTTCCTCAACAGAAGAGGGGGGACTCAGAAGTTGTTGAATTTTTTGAGAACCTGCCAGGTACAGCCTCAAATTTTAACGCTATAAATTCATCATAAAGGGATCTGGTTCTTTATGATGAAAATACTGCTCCAGGATGTGGGCATAGCCCCGGGGTAGACTTTTTCTTCGGGACCCTTTGAAAAATGTTGCACAGAATAAGTGCACATTTTTGGCGGGGACCCCGGTTGCCCCAGCCTAGTTGCGGGCCTGGCCACGATCAAATCATAATGATTATCTCAATGTATCATATATCACGCATTGCAAATAATAATTATCGTTATCGAATAGGTACTCACAATAGGTTCCGCGGGTCCTTGGGATGGAACACGGAGAAGGGTATGGCCACGGAAGACACATCGAATATGGCGATGTAGTAACAAACTAATTTAATGCAAAATTTGACCGTACGACTGACGCAGCACAAAAACATAAGAGAGCACGCCACGAACGCCACTACACATATAAAGCCGCTCACCAAGGACATGATTATTATGGCCGCATTCACGGAACGACTGTCAAACTGCCAATCGAATAACATGCTGATGAATGTTAAAGTGCATGTTAGAAAAAAAATCGGTATTCTCGGCAAACCAGCGAGCAGCTGTGACATGTTAACGAGTGATGATCTTGATGCTGGTTCGTCAATAAAGATCACGTGTTCCTTCTTTTTTACTCTACTGCTGCGAGTGCTTTTAAAAGCAAGATGGAGGACGATCGCGTTGATTATCGCCGCAGCGTGTTATTTGTTTTTGTTATTGGTAGTTTTATTTTGTTGAATAAACTAACGAATCAGAGGATTTCTTTGGCGAATTTGAAGGTTGAACCGTCTTCTTCTGTGACTTCTTCCTCAAGATGTTGCACGTCGATGACAGGCTGATGGTCGACAGGATCTGGAAGCTCTCAAGAACCTGATCTGAAAGCTTTTTCCTCCCCTCTGAAGACTTGATCTTCGTCATACGCTCAACAACCTCAAAGGTCCGTCTGAAAAGTTGGTCGTCCCTGCAGATCCGTCTAGTTTGCGGGAAGTCCATGATGAGAGTAGCATCGGCCTTCAACTTACTGACAAGATGCGTAACTTGAGCCAATATTTCATCTTTTACATCACCGGCTTCCTTAGAATCAGAAACTTGACCGGAGTATATCTCATATCTCCGAGATAATACAAGCCAATCTTTTTGATAGCTCGGAATTAGCGAAGTATGCAGATAACAACATTTCAAAATGTTGCCCGCCATATTTCACGACAAAATATTTCAGGAAATTACCTTCCTGAGAGGAATTTCAAGAAACAGAGTTTGTGACACTAGCCTTAGAAACTGTAAGCTCTTTATACTTAGCATATCATCAACCAATCAGAATCAGGCTACTGTGACGTCATAGAAACATCACCGGATGTGTAAAATGCACCTCCTGCGGTTACGTTTGGCAACTTATCGTAAAACACGTGTCTATTAACGATATCGCTTGTATTTTGTCATGACGTCTCGTTGCTCACACGATAATATTACAATGACATAATTTAATAATACTATAATATAACGATCACATAATGATAATGATATATTATATAATAATAATGATATATTATATAATAATAATGATATATTATATAATAATAATGATATATTATATAATAATAATGATATATTATATAATAATAATGATATATTATATAATAATAATGATATTGACATGCAATAAATACAGCGGCTTGCCGCAAAGCAAATTCTATGTTTCGTTTCTTAATGAATCTATTTTCATTATGAACCAATAACAAAGGAATGGGTAGGCACCATATGAATCAATAAATGATAACAGGGCCCAGCTGCGCGACCGTTATTATTGTCAACTTGATGCAACCACATTTGGATTAAATCAAAAAAAAAAAAATGAAAGCATTTTTTAGTGATTCAATAAACGGTAACTTATTAATAAACGGTACGGGGGCGGTCCCCATTCCCCTGTCTCGCCACATTTGGGAACCCCCCCCCCCCCTCATTCACCTGCATCTGACATTAGTCTCGCGGTTCACCGTTCTATGACGTCAAAGTTGCTTGACTCTGGCTGGTAAAATGTGCAAAAGTAGAACGAGCTCATAATTTCTAATCGCTACTGTTTTTGACGGTGGTATAGCTGATCATACGTTTCGACCTCGTGACAAGAAACATGCTCGATTGCATTTCTGGAAGATATGGAGGAATCCGATTATGATTCTCAAGCAGTTGATGAGGTATGTAAAGCTTTATTTGACAGTTATTTATTTTCTTTTTATAAAATTATTATATTAACAAATTTAAGTATCCAAGTGTGATACATAATGCTCCTGAGTGGTCCCTGATTATCCCACAACCAAGATTTCCCACATCCTGAAGCTGGGCCCTTAGGAAGCACCTCCTAGAGATAGAAGGCCTCTGCGCTGTTTGCCATAAACGTCATTCAGACTACCTAGCAAGTTTGCCACATTTTGGAACACAGCATCCTATTTCGTTTCTTCTTATTTTGGCGTAGAATCTTCCTGATTGGCTCACAAATATCACATAGTGAGTGGATGTGAGGCATAGAAATCGTCAATTTTGAGCCCGATCATTTCTTTTCCTTACAACGATGATACTGGCACGAGCAGGGGCGAATTACCGTAAGTGCCGGTTTTCACCGTATAGCAAGGACTTCAAATAAGCCGAAAAAACGTCTACTGAAAGACCGTCAACAAGGCTTAAAGAGCGTATTGTGAAAAAGACGGCTGCAACCTCATCTCATGTGGGGAAAAAATCAAGAAAGGAGCGTAACTGCCCAGATGAAATCGCATCTCCTGGTAATTCTCCAGGTACAAGCTTGGACAGTGATGCCGATCCAATTGATGAACTCGCTACCGAATTGCAGCCCTTCATCATGAAGTTCGTCGGTGCAAATAGCGAACTAAGCCTAACTGATCTGGCCAAGCGGTTACTAGCCAGTGTCGAAAGATCGGCTTCAGTTATTCAGAAGTCGCTTTCGGCGGCCAAGATGGACTAAATTTTCAAGATCCTAGGGTTTTTTTTGCGTTACACTTGTTGTTTTTTCCCTTATTTCCACCCGGAATCCGACTTGAATCAAGATATCAAGTCAAGATGCTCCTCAGCCAATGGGGAACCAGCTACCTGTTTTGGATAATGAGGATAATCCTGATGTGACGTCACAGCTTCTCGAAGTGTTATTGGCGGCATTTTTCCTCACCGACCAAAAATTGACCTACTTTCCCGGCTTTGTCAAAATTTTCTCTTTTTCACACTTACATGCACGCATTTACTGACTAACATATTTTTACTCTTCTTCACAGGCCCGTCTTGGACCCGTTTGTAATCCCACTATCAGCCTTTTTGAGCTGGACATGGGGGGGGGGGGGTAAAGATCTGATGCTGGTCTGGTCTGGTGGCACGAGCAGGGAATTTTTTTACCCTGAATATTCTGGGGGAAAATGGACTACTTACTGACGTCACAAGCTGAGTGCGGAGGCCTTCTATCTCTAGGAGGTGCTGGTCTAACACTAGCGATTATTATAGGTATCCATTCTGAGAGCGCATGCGCATTAGAGACATTGAACATTGAAGGACCGGACACACCCCGCTTCCCATCTCAGAGAATTAGAGACAAATAGATGTTCGAGAACTGATATATTTAATTACGGTCGGCTAGCAGCAACTGTTGAGCAGTTGGTACAACGACATAGAATCGAGGGCAACCGGAAAGTTCATGGTTCGAATCCTACTCAATATGCTATTTCCCCCCCCCCCTCCCCCTCATTTTACCTCTTACATTCTCAATTTTTTGAACGATTATTTTGTATTTTTCATTGCACTCAAAGCTGTTATTGAACGTCCCAACATTCCCGGAGGTGTGTGGGGTCACAATGCGCCTGCTGCGGGGATGGGGCCGCCCCCACACACACGTTTTATTACTTTTTCGCCTTGTAAAATGAAAGTATTTGAGGTTTTGTGATTGTGTTGTAATTATTTTTCTCAAAAATAAATAAATGAATTTTGTGATTTTTCACAAACGTAACGCTATCGCGAGTGTAAAATATCGTCATCCGAATCTCAGTCAGTGGTTCCCTCCACTTCTTGAATAAGCATCGTTTTGCCCTCCGTGGTGTATTCGGAGGAAAACCCAAAGAATCATTCGAAGGAATAAAGTAAGGAGGAGAAATAATAAGGACTCGAACCCCATGAACCTTTCATTTATCTTCGATTCTGTGCCGTCGTCGTACCAACTGCTCAACAGTTGCTGCTAGTCTTTCATGATTGTATATACCAATTTTTTTTTTCGAACATCTATTTGTCTCTAATGCGCATGCGCTCTCAGAATCGACACCCCCTGTAGTAATCCCCAGCGCTCTAGACACGTCAAATTCTCTCGGATATCCTTTTATAAGCATGGGGGATGGTAGGGCCCCTGCTTTCCATTCAAAAGAGCAGATGTGTATTCGATTGAGCCGCATCAAAGAAATGCCGGTTTGTAAACAATACCAATGGGGATGGGAAGAGAATATGTTATTTCTTTGTGAAATCATCATTTGCAAGTGCATAATTACTATTGAAAATGTAGAAAAAATTACATTCCGAAAAAAATTTGTGGAACTTATTGATGGCATGAGATGGGGTTAAGTTACAGCAATTTTAAAATCGGTTGATTAATCCCGTCCTTTATTTTTATGACCCAGTGTTCAGCATACAAATACACTGCTCAAAACAATTGGGGGAGCAAGCAAAAAAGTGAAGAAAACCGTGCGAGACAGCCACGTATTGGCATACAATGGATAGTACACGCGTATCAATGCGCAATACAGAAAAAATACGTAAAAAAATTTGGAATTAAGCTTTAATTCTTTGAAAATGTGGAAAAAAACATGAAAAGATGATTTAGGGCAACAATTTGGTTACATGTAAACGATAAAAAAAAGTACTGTTTAGACATGATGCATGAGTTTTAATAGGGCGTGTGGTCTCCTCGAACAGCTAAGACTGCTGCACACCTGTTTGCCATGGATGCGATGAGGTTATCGATCAGACTTTGGGGAATACTGTTCCACTCCTCAAGAAGTGCAATCTGCAAGTCTCGGACAGTAACAGGCGGCCTTGGTCGCGCAGCAATGCGTCGTCCGAGCATGTCCCAAACATGCTCGATTGGATTCAGGTCAGGAGAGCACGCTGGCCATTCCATACGCTGTATTGTTTCAGCTTCAAGCATGTTCTCCACCAGACGAGCTCTATGCGGTCGGGCATTATCATCCTGGAAAACAAAGGAATCTCCAATGGCTCCAGCGTAAGGGATGACATGAGGTCGCAGTATCTCGTCTGCATACCTTCGGGCCGTCAAAGTGCCATTCCGAATGATATGCAGGTCCGTACGTCCGCCTATGCTGATTCCACCCCATACCATCCGACCAGCACGTCTGTATTGTGACCTTTCACGAACGAATGCGGGGTTATTTCGAGTGCCCCTGTCCCTCCATACCAGAACACGTCGGGTGTCACACTCCAGACTGAATCGGGACTCGTCTGTAAACAGCACTTGGCTCCAATCATGTTGCTCCCAATCTCGATGTTCAGCAGCCCATCTTCTTCGGGCCGCACGGTGGCGTGGGGTCAACGGAATGCAGACCATTGGCCTACGTGCATAGACCCTCCCTCATGAAGCCGATTACGTACTGTTTGGCTGGACACCCTTCGTCCTGTTTCCAAGAGCAACCGTCTTTGCAGCTGCGTAGCATTCTCTGTTCTGTTTCGACGGGCTGTTAACCGTACATACCGGTCATCAGTTGCTGTAGTGGTGCGTGGTCGACCTTGCCCTGGTCGACGTCTAACATTTCCTGTTTCTTGGAATCGATTCCACAGCCTTGCAACAACACTTCTGGCGACTCCAACAGCGTCCGCGACGCTACGTTGTGTTTGCCCGGATTCCAGTCTGCCTATAACACGCCACGCCATGGATTCCGGTAAATAAATCACGTTGTTGAGACATCCTCAAGTCACCTTGTCTCAAAAAAAAATACTGCGCAATCGAATTTCACAGTAAAACAGACGTTTCTGCAACATCCCGATTTCTGCCCTTATCTCCTTTTTCTGGTTTTTGACGTCATGAACTTTGATTTGCTTATGAAGTTTTCTTCTTTCGTTTCCTGCTAGGCTTTAAATTATGGATGATTCATTTTATGTTACTTATCCGTATACATCTTTGCGTAATTTTGTTAAAACCATGTGCTCCCCTAATTGTTTTGAGCAGTGTACTTTAATTTTTCTGAATGATTTTTGTTTCAATTTACGATTTTTAATTATGATTGTCCAATTTGTTTTATATACGATGTGATGCCATAAGATAAAATAACGTTTTCGACAAGTTTGAAAAAAATTGGGTATCAATTTAATGTTTTCATTTAATCAGTATATAAAATTATTAATTTATATGAATAGTAATTACATAATTTCTTCAAACCTCACCTACCGCATGACAAAAACAATTAGAAAGAAAATGTTTTTATTGTTTTGAAGAAAAAATGTATTTTTATGTTAATGGACAGAGTGAAATTCCTCATCAAAAGTCGGGACCCCCCAACGAATCGGTACATGAGGGAATGTGCGTGTACGTGTAGTGAAACCTGACGTGAAGTTTCGTTGTTTCTCTGTAATGCTTGTTATGTGTAGTGCTGCCATCTGTCACTAGTTTTTCTAACTATGAGTGAAGTGTTATGATTGAATGATTTATCGTTGTAGGACTGTTGCTCTCTGTGGCGAGACTTTTTAACGGGGAGATCGGCTCGCATTTGCGCCTTGAAGTTGGGAACCACAGAAAACCAACTTCAGCCGACCACCACTGTGGGGTTCGAACCCGGATCCTCGCATCGCGAGTCTGTCACTATAACCACTCGACCACCACAGCGGGAATTTATATTCATTGGTTTTGAGTTTCAAATAAGCTATAAAAAATTGTAATCGACATCATTATTTCACTTTCATTGCTTCATATGAAGTAAAGTTGCTTAGTACGAAATATAATTGGTGTTTGAAAATTTTTCTCGACACACATTGATTTCTTGCTACTCAAGAAACTAGAAAGTTTGTAGCCAGTGTGCGAGATTCTATTGAGTGTTGCCACAGTGTCCTCAATAGCACATAAGACGAACACGCGGAAACGATTACAAACAACAACACACAAAGCCATAACCACGATACACGAGAACACAACGTCTAACATGTAACCCCAACTATCTGGTAACGCCTTTGCCGAAGAGTTTCGAGAGCACCATCAATTGGTGGGCCCAGGTCGATAAGATACTCGCCTAAAATACCAAAAGATGTTTAGAGGTGTCGCGAGTTATACCCGGTTCGTCCTTGTCGGAAAACTCCTGACACAGGGGCACAACAGAAACGGCGACGTGACCACAGAAAAAACTGCTACAGCAGGGAGTCCCCCATCGAGGGGTTAGAGTACCAACCCCTCGACGAGTATAAAAAAAACAAGCATGCCGTTCGGAATCGGCAATAAATTTTAGGTCCCAGACTAATTAGCCCTCGTGTCCAGAAAATGACCGTGGTGCGACAAAAATGATCAAATGACCACCAGTTGATTCAAAAGACAGAGAGCAGTTCTCGTTAGTAGCATAAGAAACACGATAATTCTAAAATACGACTTCGAAATTGCTTCGGAAAATGTGCTGTTTTGAAACAAATCTTTTCACGCAAGTAGAAAAACTGCATTGTTACGTTCCCTTTTGAATGAAAAATATCGATATACGTATATTTATATATTGTGACCGGGAACGCCCCGGCGACATTCCAACGACTCATTCATAATTTTCGTCGAGGGCTGCAGGATGTTAACATCCTCGCGTATTTGGACGATATCATTGTTTTATCATCAACATTCGATGATCATCTCAGTGATTTGAAATCTGTGTTTGAGCGGCTTAAATCCTTTAAGCTCGCGGCTAATCGAGCCAAATGCAATTTTGTGTGTTCTAGAATAAAGTATTTGGGTCACTGGTAACTTCAAAAGGAGTCGAGGTTGATCACGACAAAATATCAACTGTTCTTGCCATATCAGCTCCAAAGAATGTTAAACAGGTACAGTCGTTTCTACAGTCTTGCTCTTGGTATCGTCGTTTCATTCCAAATTTTGTGGACATGTCAAGACCCTTGAGTAACCTCACAAAGAAGAAAGCCATTTGAAAATGGACAGCTGAAGAACAACAATCCTTCGAGACCCTCAAAAACTCTCTGATGACTTCTCCAGTACTGAAGCAAGCTGATGAAACTAAGCCTTTCGTTATCCGCACAGATGCCAGCTCCTATGCATTAGGTGCTGTCTTACTGCAAGGAGAAGCCCAGGAAGAACATCCTATCGAATACGCAAGTAGATTGTTGAATGCTGCAGAAAAGAACTATTCTACTACCGAGAGGGAAGCATTGGCAGTTGTGTGGGCATTGGATAAGTTCAGAGGATACATAGAAGGCACTGAGATCCATATTGCTTCGGATCACCAGCCCCTAAAGTGGCTAATGAGCCTGAAGTCACCATCTGGTAGACTTGCTAGGTGGGCTTTGCTCATACAGGCTCATAATCTGAAAATAGATTGCATACCAGGTAGGGCAAATGTACTTGCTGACATGTTGTCCCGGTTACCAAATGCACCTGAAGAGCCTTGTGAGATCCATACAATTACAGTGGATTTTCCTGCTCGCAACCCTAGTGACATTAGGAATGAACAACTCGAAGATGATTTAAAAAAAATCATAGAGGCTTTTGAAAAACCTCAAAGGGACACTGATTTCACAACATGGACTGTTCGTGGCTATCTTATGAATCAAGGAGTGTTATTCAGATACGCCCCAGACAGTGAAAATGAGGAAGCACAATTAGTCGTTCCTAAACACGAATGTGAACGCGTTTTGAAAGAATACCGTGATGCACCTACCTCTGCTCATTATGGTGCTGATGGAACATACCGCAGAATCAGTAAACGTTATTATTGGACTGGAATGAGAAAACGCATTGCCGACTATGTCAAAAATTGTAGTGAATGCAATCGCTACAAGGCTGATAACCAAAAACCAGCTGGGTTACTTCAAACCCCTGTATATAATCAACGATTTGAGACCATTGCTATTGATCTTTTTGGGCCTTTACCTGAAACAAAGGACGGTAAACGGTGGATTCTTATCGTTTAAGATTGTGCAACCAAGTGAGTGGAGCTGTTTGCATTGTCCCATGCTACTGCGAGACAATGCGCTACAACGTTGCTCGAAGAAGTCTTTCCACGCTATGGGTTACCGAGACGTATAATAAGTGATAATGGTACACAGTTTGTCAGTGCAGTAATGCAACAATTATGCTATATTTTTGACATAGCCCAAGCACTTACTCCCGTGTATCATCCCCAAGCCAATCCAGTCGAAAGGAAAAATAGAGATCTAAAACCTCGTCTCGCCATACTGGTCGGAGATTATCATTCCTCCTGGTCTGAAAAACTATCCATGATAAGATTCGCTATGAATACCGCAACATGTGAAACCACAGGCCACACCGCTGCGTTCTTGCAGTTCGGACGAGAACTCCGATTTGGATGACGCTAGACACGATATACGAGCGATATACAGCAATATATATGATTGATTGATGATACGAGCGGTCTTGGCTAACGATAACTTCGTACCCGAGATCACCCCTTACCTCAAAAGTTTTGCGTTCATTATGGACAAACTGAAAGATTCAATCAGTGAGAAACAACACCAAAGAAAGGGATATGCGGATCAAAATAGAAGAAAAGGACCTGTTTACAATCCCGGTGATCGAGTATGGGTCAACCAACACCTATTGAGCAACGCTGTAAAATGCAAGACGAAGAAGTTTATGCCTCGAAGAGACGGGCCTTACATCGTCTTATCCCGGAGATGTCCATGTACATATGAAGTGGCTAATCCGTCTCAACCTCAAATACCGCTTGGAGTGTATCGTACATCAGCACTTCGACCCTGCAACAACATTGCACAGACACCGGTGATGCCTATGCGTCGACGAGGCCGCCCTCCGAAAAAGTGGTATAGATTGATCTACCTACAAGTCATCGTTCTCGTGAAGAATGAACTATATATATATTATTTTTGAAAATATGTGTGATTTTTATTTTTTTTGCCCTCCACTATTGAGATGTGTTCGTCAAATATTTTTGATTGTTTACATGCACCGTACTGTTTATGTTTGAAGACTCTTCCTGGTTTCATACCGAGACGGTTTCATGAAACCAGAGGGGGAGTCTGTGACGGTCAAGGCCGACCGTATTCGAGAATATATTTGGCGCGCCCGAGATTCGCTCTCGTGGCAGTCGTGTTCGAGAATAGTTCGAATGAAGTTGCTGTGATGTCGCCCACGCGGTGTATATTTTGTTGTAAGCCGGATTCCTTTCCCCCCCCCCCCCAGATGTAAATTTTCAGTCCCTTCTTGAAAATAAAAATAGTAGTTTCAACCCTACGAGGCTACAATATATATCAATATATACTGTATATATACACATATAGCGATGGATATGTTATTTTCGCCTTTTTGTAGAAACTACTAATTCTACGTTGTGATTTCTACCAAAAATATTAGCGTTTGAATCAACCCTGTTTCATAATCGGACGGATCTCATCACAAAGATTCAGAAACCGTTGAAAAGTGCATTTCTGAAAAAAAAAAAGTGGAAATGTTTCCTTTTCGAAACAAGTTCTTTTTAGCACGACGTCACCATTCCTCTATAGAAGGAACAATGATCAGATATTACTAAGCCCTCCACGGGTTGATGATGTTTAATGGGCATCGACGAATTCTTGGTTAAGTCTGCGTTTTCCATCTTCGAACAAATTCTTCAGCTACTGCAATAAAAAAATAATCCTCATGGCATGAAAGATTATGACACCAACTTGAAGCTGACGCTATACGTGAATAAACTTTTACGTGTATCGTGTATTAAAAATTGCGTGAAAAACATATTTCTTTTCCATTTGAACGATATCCTTTTTTTGTATGTATATATATAATTTCAGATAAACTTTCAAATAAAAACCTATCGAATGTTTCTCTTCCAGTTCTTCAAATATGCGTTGCGTCACTAAATAAGGACATTTTGGTGGGTTAAGCGTCGAATATTCCACCTGTACATACAGTAGATAAAAAACGACCCGTTTCCTTATGTTGAGTTAACGAATTCAGAAAAAGACTACTGGCTATAAAGAATTTGGCTACTTTGGCTTCATCTTACTTACGCAACGTTGAGCATAGACACCGAAACCTAAAAACTCAGGGAGCTAAGGGCCCCAATCTCCAGTAAATTTCGTACGAGAGCTTAGCCTCCCTCCCCCACCCCACTCTACTCCAAGAATTCATGGATATGTAGTATAATTGCGCTATTCAATATTCATGTGCCTCATGCGGAAGATCCTGAGTCTCGTACACGTGGGACATCCAGCAATTATTCCCAAAGATGAAAAGCTGAATAGAAAGGCATTGGTAATTATTTCCAGAGAGCCTACTAAATACAAGTTTGGCAGCTTACAAGACTATCATTAGTAAGAAAAGGATTGCTTAAGTGTTGGAAAGAATTCTGAAAAACGCTTTTAAAAAATTGAATTCAATTTCTTCAATTTTTTTTTGAAAGCGTCCGCGTGCTACACTTGATGCCATGGCGTGCCATGCGTGCGAACTTAAGTGATCTTTGAATGTGAAAGTGATCTCTGAGGCCTACTTCAGTGATCTGAAAATGTGCCAAGGGCCACTTAAATGCTCTTGAATTGTGCCACGGGCCATCTAAGTGATTTGTAAATGTGCCGCTTAATTCATTTTACAAAATTTGGTTTGAGGGGGCAAGCCACATCACAACCTTCAGGGCCACATTTGGTGCGCGGGTCAAGGGTTTACCATATATGGCTTAAAGGGTGGGTCACAATGAATTTCTTAAAGGGAAATTTTCAGTTCTTACCCTTCGAATACTTTGGAAATAACAGAAATCGATTATAATAATATATAAAGGTATTTTCTTTCGCGAAATTTTAATTTTCTTAAAAATATTTCTGCATTAAAATTTTTTTTTTCGTCAGTGGTGGAGGCGCACGAGCCCCCTTATCCCCCGCCCGCCCTCCCGCGAACGTTTCTGATCCCACCAATTGGCGTTAAGAGGTAGGGCGCAGTGCTGACGAAATTTTGCTGACAAGGAGAGGGGGGGGGGCTAAAAAATTTGTTGACGTAATACTTGAACGACCTGCTTATCCATGAAATCTTGATAATTTACACTTTTTGAAGCGAAAATAGGTGCTCACTTTTTGCTGCGCAATTGAAAGGCGACTGGCATTTTTCGAATGATTAATTTCGTCAAAATTTTTTTGAAACTGTTTTTATTCATTCGAAAAAAGGGATTTATTCTATATTCCAGTGTCTGGAAAATCCAAAACTGCTTCATTTTCATCGCTATAATAACTAGAAGCGAAGTTGTTGCCAATTAAGTGAAACGACTTTAATGAATAATCTTATAAGTAATGAAAATAACTAAATGATGTTAAATCACAGTTTCCCAAACTTTTCATTCCATCGTCCCCCCCCCCCCCTTCTTCAGAAATTTTTCCCTCCCAGTAAAGTGACCCCATAGGATCCTCTGTTAAATCCGTAGCTTCTATCGCCCCTCCCAGGACCATTCCATCGCCCACTTTGGGAAGCAGTCTTAAATGAACGAATATAAATCTGGCTTTTTTCTCAGCCAGAGATATCAAGGAAACAGTTATTTTCCGAATATTATGCTGAGGTGAGCTCGGAAAGAAAAGTCATCACGTTCTCCGCCGGGACTCGAACCCAGGCCCTCTTGCATACCGGGCAGGCATGCTACCATCTACACCACTCGAGAGACATGAATCTGCCTTCCTAATTTCACGCACTGTGTCGTGAGGCGCTGAAGTAGAGGCGTTAGTAGCCTCTCTTAACTTCAGGAAATGGCCCCCGGATGGAACGGTTTAGAGAGATATAGATGGCTTTTTTTCTCAGCCAGAGATATCAAGGAAACAGTTATTTTCCGGATAAGAGAGGCTCCTTTTAAGAGAGGCTACTACTGCCTCTACTTCAGCGCCTCACGACACAGTGCGTGAAATTAGGAAGGTAGATTCATGTGTGTCTCCAGTGGTGTAGATGGTAGCATGCTTGCCCGGTATGCGAGAGGCCTGGGTTCGAGTCCCGGCGGAGATGTGATGACTTTTCTTTCCGAGCTCACCTCAGCATAATATCCGGAAAATAACTGTTTCCTTGATAAATCAGAAAATTTTTTTACGAAATTTATCATTCGAAAAAGGGCAGTCGCCTTTCAATTGCGCAGCAAAAAAAAAAAAAAAAAAAAAAAGAAATAGTGCCTATTTTCGCTTCGAAAAATGTAAATTATCAAGATTTCGTGCAAGAAAAGTGACAAAAATCAAATTTCCGCATTTTTTATTTCATCAAACGCGGCAGAATTTCCCATTTTTCGCATCTATTTCGTATAAATAACAAAATCACATATCCCTATACTGGTGATAGACACCCCGACGCAACTTGGGCCGGGATTACAGCATAAAAGTTTGGTAAAAGATATTTTATAAAACTTGGAAAAAAAACCAACCAATAAGCCGCTCGAATGTAACCGATAGACTTATAGGTTACATTTTTCAAGTTTTATAAATACGATGAGGCTACACACATTTGCATCATGGCTGCCAAAGCATTTCTAAAAAATTGCACGCATTGTGCGTAAGAGAACACTTGCATCATCGTCGATGAAGAAATTTAAAAACGCAAATGTTCAAAATTTAGGGATAAGGGAGGGTATCCCCGCGTCGAGTATATATGGTCGAAAATGATACATGCCCCGCGCAGGTCGGACGATAGATTTCTCCAGCCCTGGTATACATAAAGGGTGCGTTCATGTTTTCTGTGTTGTTGCATGTAAATAAATCAATAAAATAAATGTTTCTAAGAATTGGTGTACGCTAACTCTCTGCAAAAGATATGGTATCATTGTTGCAGCGTATGGTTCTCTTGACAACAACGATTGTATTTAATAGTCTTCAGATGATACATGGCTCATAATAGGCGTTTCATTCAGTTGTAAAAGAATCACGTGCATTTTCGACGGACAGGACAGGCCCTTGTTGTGATCGTCGCGTTCTTGTTTCGCTCTGCATTAGGTGTCCGTGTCGTACGAAAACAGACCAGAAATCGAGCTGAAGAAATTACCAGCGACCGGGTCTCCGAGACCATTCTCATTTGTGAATTCTCGGATGTCGAACCATATCCTGATGATGCTTTTCATCAGGCCGTAGGATACGTCAGCATTGAGAGGCTGCTCGTAAAGCAGAAATTTGTAGAGATGCGGTCCTGGAAAGAAACAGAGTTAATGAATTAGCATATTTCACAAAATATAATAAGCGCCGTTTGACAATGGTATAGTGCCAGGTTGGGTCTAGGTCAATTCGTCGAGCTCAACTTGTCGCGCGACAATTCGTCGCAATCAATTTGTCGCAGCGTCAATTCGTCGTGCTACAAACTCGTCGCGGTACAAATTTGTCGCAGAGTCAGTTCGTCGCGGTACAAATTTGTCGCAGAGTCAGTTCGTCGCGGTACAAATTTGTCGCAGAGTCAGTACGCCGATCAAATAAATTTTCAAAATTCAGTTTTCATGGTATTCATGCCACACTTCCCGCTTTCTGGCGGGATCTCCATTTCTCGCAGCGAGGGGTGTTGCGGGAACACACCAAGATGATAAATTACGATAAAATAAATTTTCAAAATTAAATTTTCACCGTATAAGCCGCAGTCCCGCTTTCTGGCGGGATCTCCATTTCTCGCAGCGAGGGGTGTTGCGGGAACACACCAAGATGATAAATTAGGATCAATGCTCATCCCAAAGCACAATTTGCCTAAGGGGTCATTCAAGTATTACGTCAGGATCGGGGAGGGAGTTTCGGATTTGTTGACTTTTGATGGCGGGGGGGGGGGGGGGAGTTTGAAGGTCGCTTACATCATCAACCACCCCTTTGGAAGATATGAAATATTCTAAGCTGCTGGTGAAATTTTGCTGGGAGGGGATGGGGGTCAGTGTTTTGCTGATTTTTGCTGACAAGGGGGGGGGGGTCAAAAATGGCTGAAAATCTGCTTACGTAATACTTGAATGGACCTAATTCACTATTGAATATCTATCTGCCATGTAGGGAATACATCTTTGAGGAATTTTTTACCGACAATATATCTAAGGCCAGCATTACACTATGAAAGTGTTCTAAAAGTCCTTTTATAAAACTTGAAAAATTCAACCAATAAGATTATCGGTTGCATTTACTCGAATGTAACCTATGAACTTTAGTGGTTGGATTTTTTAAGTTTTTAACTTGAGCAACTTATCCGGTGCAAATTAAATTTTGAAAATGTATGTGATCGCAATTTATCATCTCGGTGTGCGCCCCAACTCCCCTCGCTACGAGTAATGGAAATCTCGAGAGAAAGCGACAAGTGTGGCTTATCCGGTGAAAATGAAATATTAATTAAATTAAATTATTAATTATTTCAGGTTCTTGTGGAGATACTGTAGTGGTTAATGTTGGCAGAATTTTAAAATTTTATCATAGAAAAAATGATTTTTTTAACATTTACAAAAATGAATAATAAATAATAAAAACATTAATATCAATTGCAATTTTAATTTCGATGATTTTTTTCGAAATGACAAAAAAAAAAAAATTAGTAAACTGTGTGCATTTTTTGATGGAAAAAACTTTTTTTCATGTTTATTTTTTCACGTATGAGACAAAAAACCTACATACAGATCGCGTGACGAGTTGACTCTGCGATAAATTGACGTCCCGACGAATTGGTTACACGACAAATTGTCACTGCGACGAATTTGTACCGCGACGAATTTGTACCACGACGAATTGGCTCTGCGACGAATTTGTACCGCGACGAATTGGCTCTGCGACGAATTTGTACCGCGACGAATTGGCTCTGCGACGAATTGGCTCTGCGACGAATTTGTATCGCGACGAATTGGCTCTGCGACGAATTTGTACAGCGACGAATTGGCTCTGCGACGAATTTGTATCGCGACGAATTGGCTCTGCGACGAATTTGTATCGCGACGAATTGGCTCTGCGACGAATTTGTATCGCGACGAATTGGCTCTGCGACGAATTTGTACAGCGACGAATTGGCACTGCGACAAATTGATGCGCGACGAGTTGAGCGCGACAAGTTGAGTGCGACAAATTGACCGGTTACGTGCCAGGTTTATAGAATATATAGTGATGAATTTGTCATAGATGAATATAGTGATGAATTTGTCATAGATGAATATAGTGATGAATTTGTCATAGATGAATATAGTGATGAATTTGTCATAGATGAATATAGTGATGAATTTGTCATAGATGAATATAGTGATTGAATTTGTCGAAGTTATTCCATGGCGGTGGGCCAATAAGTTTGTCGCATTTGATATGGGGGTCATTCAAGTGTTACGTCAGCATCGGGGGGGGGGGGGGGGGTCGGATTTGCTGACTTTTGCTGACAAGGGGGGGGGGGAGTTTGAAGGTTGCTTACGTTATCAACCACCCCCTTTTTGATGATATGAAATATTCTAAGCTGCTGACAAAATTTTTCTGCCAGGGGGGAGGGAGGTCAGTGTTTTGCTGACAAGGGGAGGTTGGGGGGGGGGTCAAAAATGGCCGAAAATCTGCTTACGTAATACTTGAATGGCCCCTATGTCATTTGATCTTTTTTGTCGCACCACGGTCATTTTCTGCACACGAGGGCTAATTAGACCGGGACCTACAATTTATCGCCGATTCCGAACGGCAGGCTTGTTTTTTTATACTCATCGAGAGGTTGGTGCGCTAACCTCTCGATGGGGGACTCCCTGCGGTAGCAATTTTTTTTTTGCTGCGGTCAAGTCGCCGTTTTTTGTTGTACCCCTGTGTCAGTAAAGTTTTCTGACAAGTAATACTTGAATGGCCCCCTATGTCGGAACTAGGGCTGGTCCGATTAATCGATCGATTGTTTTCATCGCAGTTAAAAATTACAGTTGAGAATTAATCGACTCGATCCATCCGATTAAAGATCGATTAAAATTCGAGTAAATAGTTAGTAATTTGACTTAATTTATTTAACGAAACTGATCAAATGTCCTATACTATTGTACCAATAACATTTCGATCAGTGATAACATTTTCGTAACATTAACAAAGGCATAACATTTTTGATAAGTGATATTTTTCAAAAACATTTAAATCAAACGTTTCATCAAATTTTTCGGTATTTGGAAAATACAAGTCCATTCAACGAAAAATTGTGGTCACTTCATTTTCAAATTGAGTTTCAGCGGAGTTTTATAAAAGGCAAGACCAAAATTTATTGTCTCCACTACGAACAGTAGTTCTTCGTATTCTTGGAATTATCAGTCCCTGTCCTCACAAGAACCATTTGGGAGGACTTTGAAGGAGAACAATCAACAGCAGGGTGATCAAAATATGATATATTCGAAATCAGTGACTGACCGAAAATAATCGATTTAAGAAAAACACCACAAGAGCCCCCCCAAATGAAGAAATTCCAGGTTTTAACAAAAGATGTTCACAGCATACGGGCCGTTCAAGTATTACGTCATCATCGATGGGGGGTTTCCGATTTGCTGACTTTTGATGACAAGGAGGGAGGGGGAGGGGTTTGGATAATGCTTACGTCATCAACCACCGTTTATGAAAATATGAAATATCCTTAATGGCATCTTACCCGGTGAGCCAAAAACGAGAAAACATTTCGATAGTTTGTGGGCACTTGAAGTAACATCCTGCCCCTCCCCCATAAGTGCCCTACACAGAACTACATTAGTGATCTCTGAATTTTTCGCGGATCCAAGTGATCTGAAAATGTGCCACGGGCCGCTTAAATGTTCTGGAATTGTACCACGGGACACTTAAGCGATCTGTAAATGTGCAGCTTAGTTCATTTTTACGAAATTAGGTTTGAGGAGGGAGGCCGCATCAGATAACCCCCGGGCCATATTTGGTCCATGGCCCAAGGGCCTTTATGTGATTTATCATTATACGGCTTAGAAGGTGAGTCGCAATAAATTTATTGAAGATAAATTTTGAGTTCTTCAAATAACATTGAAATTACAGAAATTGATTATAATAACATATAAAGGTATTTTCTCCCAAAATTTCAATTAGAAAAATATTTTTTGCATAAAAAAAAATTTTGATCGTGGGAGGGGAGCCCCCTTATGCCCCCCCCCCCCTTACGCCCTCGAGTACGTCTCTGATCCCACCAATATGCGTTAGTATTCAAAGGGGCAGAGCTGATGATGAAATTTTGCTGACGGGGGGGGGGGGTCAGAGTTTCGTTGTGACTTTTGCTGACAGGGGGGAAGGGGGTCAAAAATGGCTAAAAGTTTGCTTGCGTAATACTTGAACGGCCCCTAAGATCAATAAAGTCGTTTCACTTAATTGGCAATAACTTCACTTCTAGTTATTATAGGGATGAAAATAAAAGAGTTTTGGATTCTAGCCAAAATCAAATTCTAGCGAAAATTTTTAATCGCCAGTTCCGCGAACACCCCCTTCTAGCTACAATCGGGCAAAATTTCCCTAAAACATTTCCATTATTCCACCAGATTTTGAAAGAAGTTCCAACAACAAACTATATCGGTGTTCTCTATGATTCAGGAGAAATTTAGACTTTCGTTTTTGCAATATACAGTGGTTTGCCGTAGACATTTTAGTACATTTTTTTGGCGGCAATATTCGACTTTTTACTTCGCCAATCTCTCAACGCTTGTAGCGCGCCATCAAATACAAATACACTGATTGAGGTGGTGTTTTGTCACCTTACAAGGGATTCAGGATTTTTTTCCTCAAATATACCAATTTTTTTTTTTTGCCAAAATATTTTTTTTTACGCCAAAATCCGTAACCGCAAATTCCGAACGTTCAGCGAATATCTACTTCGACAGACTGATTTCAGTGACGTATTGCAAACTAAAGTCTAAATTTCTCCCGAATCACAACACCGGTACAGTTTGTTGTAGGATCTTTAAATATCTGGTGGAATGGACAAGTTTTTGGTAAATTTACCCGATTGTAGCAAGAAGGGGTAAGAGGTTTACGGAATTGGCAATTAAAAATTTTGGCTACAATGCCATTTTTCAGCCTTTGCCAATCTTTCAGCGCTTGTCGCTCGCCAATAAATCCAGATATTTCGATGGAAATGATGTCACCTCTCTTAGGCCGGTATTACACTGTAAAAGATTGATAAAATCCCTTTTATAAAACTCAAAAAATTCAACCAATAAAGCTCATAGGTAACATTCGAGCAAATGCAACCGATAATCTTATTGGTTAGATTTTTCAAGTTTTATAAAAGGACTTTTATCAAACTTTTACCGTGTAATACCAGCCTTATATGATTTTTCCTGCTATTTCGAAACATGTGCTCAGTTTGCGCGTAGGTCTTGCATAGTTTTCACAGATCTTTTTTGATCAGGCTTGACGCATTTTTCTTCTATGATCGTAACTCGAAAACGGTTCATGATTGAACAGGGTTGGTAGGGTGTTTCATGTTCCGATTGGGCTCGTCTATCACACCCTTTAGTTTGGCAGCAGAATAGGTCAGCTCCACCCTTGAATACATTTTATGATTTATTTAATCAATAAACGCAAGCTGTAATTGTATGAATCACACATTCATCGGCTTTTTTGAGTATGAATTATGTAACTTACCTGGTATGTCTATGGAAAAAGGTGGAAGGTAAGGAGCCACAGGGTAGTTCCTTCCGACACGTCACTCCCTGGAATATCCTTGACCATCCAATGAAGAAACTGCGACGGGAATTGGTCACTACTAAGGAGTCCATCTAGATCTGAAAACTCACAAATCATGTATGAGTTTCTATAAACATTTATATTTACAGTAAATGCGATAAATTCGGTTAACTATGCATAATCACAGCCCATTTAGGTGAGTTTGATAAATTTCTTTAAATTTATCATTTTTACCGGCGTTTATGTATAACTAGCAAAAATACCCGGCACTCTGCCCGGGTTTTCTTCAGTTACTGGAAATACTAAATGACAAACTATCATACTAATATCAAACTAAATCATACTAATATCAAACTAAATCATATTAATATCAAACTAAATCATACTAATATCAAACTAAATCATACTAATATCAAACTAAATCATACTAATATCAAACTAAATCATACTAATATCAAACTAAATCATACTAATATCAAACTAAATCATACTAATGACGAACCGTTATAAAGGAATAAACTATAATACTGGCACCATTAAAAACAAGTAACAAACCATTGTAAAGGCATGTGCATGTCTGAAACGCATTGTTAGGGAACCACGGTAACCAAAGTAAACATTCCGGAAGTGACTGTTGGAGCCCAGGAACCATTGTTCCCCGTCAGTTTTTCACCCATTTCGGGCACTTACCCAGCTCTGATGAAATTTTAAAGTAGCCTACGATTCAATCCCGGTCCTGTTTGGTATATATGCAAAATCTGGCGACGATCGGCCTAAAACTGTAGATTTGTATAAAGAACATACATACATACGGGGTGATTAAAAAAAAACTATCCCGACATATGGGCCCCTAACTATCATACCATTCACAAAAACTGAATGAAATTTTGGCATAAGGTATTTTGAGGTATGCGCTCAAGAATGATATGGAAAACAACAGTGTCACTCTAACACTTACGGTTACAGTGAGAAAATTTCGAAGATATCAAATGGCAACACCAAGTTTTTTGTATTGGAATGCGATCTCCATACTGTAAAACACTAAATAGCGTTGGAATGGCACCTGTAGCACGAAAATGCCCGGAGCTAGGCAAGGAAAAAGTAAAAAGGACTTTGCCGTGCACCAGAGCATTAATGTTCGTTTCATTCGTCACACCGTTTCTTCGGCTGAGATCCCACAAGGACTGATTAGTCCTCCACAAGGTCATGTGGAAAACACAATAAAATGCTTTATTTTATGCTGCTTCTCTGTCCTTATTGGTTGTCCTCACTTTTAGCCTATCTACTGCCGGTGATTTTCATGCTACAGTTGCCATTCGAACGCTATTTAGGGTTTTTCACAATGGAGATCACATTCCAATACAAAAAACTTGGTGTTGCCATTTGATATTTTCGAAATTTTCTCACTGTAACCGTAACTGTTAGAGTGTTGTTTTCCATATCATTCTTGAGCGCATACATCAAAATACCTTATGCCAAAATTTCATTCAGTTTCTGTGAATGGTATGATAGTTAGGGGCCCATATGTCGGGATAGTTTTTTTATAATCACCCTGTACATACTTTCACATTTATATGTAAGAAGATAATCGCACGGTGGTGCGGTTTGCGAAAATGGTGGCCAACCCCCCCCCCCCAAAAAAAAAGGTCCACCAATCTGTCGAAGCGTCACTTAGTTTTTGCCCAGAAGGAGCTCCAATGTTTTATACTGCACATAATTATACCCTCTTACATAAAACTTCTCCCATTCAGAAATTCCGCAGCTCTCCTGAGAATTTTAGGCGGTTGATTCTTTTCCTTTCAAGTGTATCAGGGGTCATTCAAGTATTATGTCAGCATCGGTGGAAGGGGGAAGAGGTTTCCGATTTGCTGACTACTTTTGATGACACGTGGGGGGGGGGGTTGGATGATGCTTACGTCATCAACCGCCTTTCATAAATCTACCGTGTCCTCTTGTATAGGTCTTGAATGGCCAACAATATTGCATAAATAAATAGCATAAATGGTCGAGAGAATAAACGAGTACAAATACAAATACAACGCCACAACAGGCAAATTGCCCAACGAGGTGGCTGACTTAAGAACATCATGGATCCCCGAGCCCCTACCTACTACTGCTACACCGCACATGCACCCCCCCCCGCGGAACCCCCCAACGAATCGGTACATGCGGGAATGTGCGTGTACGTGTAATGCAACCTGACGTAAAGTTTGTTTCTGTGTAATGCTTGTTATGTGTAGTGCTGTCATCTGCCCCCAGTTTTACTAACTATGAGTGAAGTGTTATGGTTGAAGGATTTACCGTTGTAGGACTGTTGCTCTCTGTGGCGAGACTTTTTAACGGGGAGATCGGCTCGCATTTGCTCCTTGAAGTTGGGAACCACAGAAAACCAACTTCAGCCGACCACCACTGTGGGGTTCGAACCCGGATCCTCGCATCACGAGTCCGGCACTATAACCACTCGACCACCACAGCGGTGGGTCCACCACAGCTAGTGACCTAGACAGTTTTGTTTCCCAGGGTTAAGTGATCGAGAGACCGAGACAGTGAGTAATACCGGGTGGTAACTGACGCTAATGTAACTCCCATTCCGATGGAGGTATTTTGATGAAACTTGGTATATAGAGTATATAGACCATGGGGGGAAAAGACAAATTGAGTAAAAAAAAAGTTCAATTTTTGACCGCCAGATGAAAAAAGTGGCACTTTTATCGCATTTATCTTTTTCCCATTGTACAAATAACGAATAAAGCATGTTTCACCACAACGGGCGCTGCATAGGTCGCGGTAGTGTCAGTATTAAGCTTCGGACCGCTCAGTATAATTAAGCTGAATAGGATAAATTTAACTACTATACTGACACTACGACCGATGCAGCGCCCATTGTGGACGTATTTCATTGAAACTTTGTTTATTCGTTATTTTGCATAGGGAAAGATATATGCGATAAAAAAAAGTGCCACTTTTTCACACGGTGGTCAAAAATTGAACTATTTTTTTTATTGAATTTCTCTTTCCCCCCCCCCCCCCCATGGTCTATATGCCCTACACACAAAGTTCCATCAAAATACCTCCATCACAATGGGCACTATATAAGTCTGAGTAGTGTCAGTTTAATTATGACCACTCTGTACACCGAATGGCCAAGAAAATAAGCAAGTAAATGAGAGTGTTTTGCATGCCAAAGTCGAGCGAGTGATCTCACTTTCTGTCGGTCATGCACTCGCTCGGTCAGTCTATCTTGGTCAACAGAGTCTATTATTCGGTTGTCCACCCCGTCACATCGGCCGTCTCGACTACTTATTTAACCCTTTAAGCGGTAATTTAAATCACTAAACCCCCAACAAAATGTCAAAATGTAAAATATCCTTTTAATGAAGTAGGCTTTCTACGGATCTCCAGCAGGTGCAACTATAGGGAAAGTGTTTCGATTGAGAAATTATTTTTACAAAATTTCTAGGCTTTTCAATGTCAAAATAAGAGGCTTTTATGGAGGCGAGATATCTCGTCACTGCCGCTTAAATTGTTAAGAACATTGGCGTGATGAATAAACCGTCGACGGTTAGTTTTACTGTTGGTAAATGTTCATCTAACTTTCCACATCAGCGATTAGCTTGGAAATGAATCGTTTTTTGTGAGAACATATTGACAGATATACATTAATTATGTGATATTTCGACGCGAATTGTCCGGATTAGAGCCCGGATTATAGCCACTAAAAATGCGGTAAAATACGTTCCAAGAATGTGTAAATATATATTTGAAAATGCTAAAATATGCACTTGAAAAATGGCACAACATGCGTTCAAAAATGCGAAGACATGTACTAAAAAATACCAAAATATCCATCAAAAACTTGAAATATGCACTTAAAAGTATCCTGAAAAAAAAAGCTAAAAACTCCGAAATATTTACCAAAAATGAGAAAAATGCATTAAAAAATCTTTAAAAAAGGCAGATATGCTTTTAAAATGCATGTTTTCTATATTTCTTACTGCATATCCATTTTGAAAAATATTCAAACACATGCATGTATTA
Source organism: Pholcus phalangioides (assembly GCF_987345545.1). Lineage (NCBI taxonomy): Eukaryota > Metazoa > Arthropoda > Arachnida > Araneae > Pholcidae > Pholcus > Pholcus phalangioides. Next base: position 13,739,497 of record NW_028301601.1, on the reverse strand, counting down.
CTTGCAAGTAACTTCCACATATTTCTTATTTACGCATTTTTAATTTCTATAACGAAATACCAGTAACAAAAGAATTTCGAAACTATTTCTAAAGAAAACCGAAATTGAACACTTTTGACTCTGTCTCTAGAAATAGCCTTATAATAAGTCCTAATGCGGCCTTTATCTCATCCACCGTCCATGCACGATTCAAATATAAAAAAATGCTCAAAATTCGTCCAAAAATTACCCTGAACCAGTTTTAAGAGTGAGAATATACAGTGTGTGTCACAAAATTGAAAAATCTAATTTTTTAAACTGTCCCCTTGTCTTCCGATTTCCATTATGGGTCCCTAAGAGCTGCATGGTGTATGCTTTGTCTTTTGTTCTGTTGTCTTCATTTATTTTGTACATTATTTGTATTCTGTATTCATGTATTTATGTGTGCTGTTTTGCAATTAAAAAAACAATTGGAAAGTTGTTGCCGCCGTATCTCCTGAGGCCAACGGAAAAAAATTCCATGTTTCTGCCATGATCGCACCCAACACTCTCTCTCCCCCCGAAATTACAAACCACATATAAATACATTGGAAGCAACACATGTGTGTTCACTTTTCCCTCGCCAGGAATTCCACGACGCACTTGTGTACTGAAATACGTACAAGTTGCGCAACACAATCACAATTTTCTCTCGTCACCTGAGACAGACAATGGGCCTCTTGACCAATGGAAACCTTGATAGAGATCAGGCGATTGCTTTCAACCTATAGCAGGAGTCTTCACCGACTTGGTGTGAAAACACATGAGTTTTTTCGGCAGAGAAGACTAATATTTTAGCTTAGGGTGGTCGCATTTCGAACTCTCTCTCTCTTGGAATGGGAAAGGGCCAAGCTTCGATGGAGAAAAATGGGTGAGTGACTAAATTGTTATTCTTATTGTGAGAGCGCCTGCGTTAATCGAATTAGTATGTTCGATGTAACATGATTATTTATGTATCGTAAATAAACTCCTCGAAATGTGTACAGGAATCTGTGTCTGGAATCATGTCTGGCAATGTCATTCGATTTGAATATCTAGTAATGGGCACACGAAAAAGCACCCGCGGCATATCCAAGCAGAATATTTGCTATGATATTTGAATTCAAAAATCGAAACTAATCACAATTTCCCGCATTTTAATGCTGTCCTTCCCAACTTTTCTGACTTTTAGCAGCGAATAGTTAGAAATCAGTTGAAAACTAGGAATTTCTTTTTTGTTGTTGTTCGTATCAAGAGAGACAGGACAACATAACTTTCTAATTGAAAGTTAGAGGACCGAGGACCGTATAAAAATTTAGATTATTTTCTATTTAGTTATACTCTCAAAACTGGTACAGGGTAATTTTTGAACACTTCTTTTGAGCATTTTTCAAATTTCAATCATACCTCCAGGAAGGAAGGTTGAGCGGCCGCATTAGCACTTACAGGACACTTCTGGGCTGTAGTCGTGATCATTACTCATTAATATCATGAGGATAACACGTACTAATGTTTACCTGGTCCTATCATCACCAGAGTATACTTCAGGCTGCTGTTAGCTCCGCCATATGATACATTACTAGGTTCATACGAGGAATGCCAGAGGGTGACCAAGTTCCCTAAATTCACTTCGACTTCTTCGTTGTACACAACCTGTATGACACGCAACGGTAACTTCTCAATATAAACACAATGAGAAAACACATCAATCATACGAACTTTGGACACTAACGGTACCAGACTTTCATATTAAACTAACATACATTAAAATATTCCAACTTAGGGGTCATTCAAGTGGAATGACCCCTAAGTGGGTCATTCCACTTGAATGACCCAATACCTCTGTGGTCATTAATGGAATGGCGTCAGTATCGGATTTGCTGACTTTTGATGACAAGGGGGGAGGGTCGGGGGTGTTTGAAGGATGCTTACGTCATCAACCACCCCTTTTTGAAGAATATGAAATATTCTAAGCTGCTGACGAAATTTTGCTGACAGGGGAGGAAGGGGGTCAGTGTTTTGCTGACTTTTGCTAACAAGTGGGGGGAGGGGATCAAAAATGGCTGGAAATCTGCTTACGTAATACTTGAATGGCCCTTATTATCCAGTCAAATCTCGTATTTAGCGATTTCGTAAGGGCGATACCGGTGTATGGATGTGGCCTATGAACTCATAATTTCTCTTTTAGAAATTCATTGCGTTCCACCTAAGCCTTTTGTGCCTCCTCCAAAGGTCGATCCTGCGTACGCCTCTGATTGGATTGCCCTTCAATTATTGAGCTCTCGTCTTCGTCACCATGGTTACTCTAAATTCCGGAGAGATGTTGGTCTATCAATCAATATCGGAACGATTGCTTAAAAACAACCATTTGAGTAATTTGAAGTGATTCCTTTCTAGTTAGCAATCGATGCGTTTAATGGAATTATTACAGTGTTTGGCCTTGGCTCTTTAGACAATTATTACCAATTTCTTTCACAGTACAAGGTGGCCCTACAACACACCTGATAAAGTATTTCAGAGAAATAGTAAAATAAATGAATTGTGCGTTTGCTCCTTTTTCAATATCCCACTTACGCACAAAGCACTTGCGGTCACATAAAATTGTTTTCACGAGTATCAGTTTCTTCGCTTGTCCTGCAAATGCAGGGCGAAAGCAGGCAATCACCGTCCCCCCTCCGCTCACCATGCAAACCCTCGGTGAATCACATTCCCCCCGTTCGAAGAGTACGTGTTCGCTTATGTACGGGAGTCCAGCAAATGACTCAAGAACAGCGCATGTGACTCACTGAGTGAAGACAAAAAGGTTTAGCCGATCCTCCACATAAGGAGATAGGACAGGAGGGGTGGTCTGTAGAGGTCTATTATAATAATTATAGATAAGGAGGGTCTGTAGAGGATTAATCAGTAGAGAAGTGAAAGTTAGTTCAGGTACTCACAAACGAGGGAAAGGTTTTTCTCGTTTTTGGCATTTCCAACAAAGATGCCATCAACAATATTTCATATTTTCCCTAAAAGGTGGCTGATGGCATAAGCATTATTCACCCCCCCCCCCACACACACACACACACACATTCTATCGATGCTGACGTAATACTTGAATGGCCCCTTGCTGTAGAGGACCTCTGTTTACCTGGTACAGCAATTACCATGCATTATCTTAAACATCTGGGGAGGCCTGCTGAGTTGCTCATCCTACAGGCCAATATTAAGATGACTTGGACAGTTTTGAACGGTTTCACATTTAAATAAATGTCTCATAACCTGGATGATGTTTAGCTTCAGATGAGCAAGGTAAACGTGGCATTCGTGGTTGTACACCAATAGGCACATCACATTATAAAACGATGGAAATGATTCATTACTAGAGCGCGGAAGTTTAGGCACTAAAAACGGTCGAAATAGGCAGGCAGAAAAAGGAAAATAACTAAAAGCTGCGATATTAAGGGTCCGGAAACTTTCTAAAAATGACTGCACGCATTAAATCTGCCGTTTCAATGATAAATTATAATAATTGGCATGGAAATACAAAATAAAAGTATAGGAAGTACCGTGTATGTAGAAAAATAATACACGCAAATAGAATGTCCATGCCGATGAAAATGGTACAAGAAATTTGCAATTCGGAATTAGTTCCCGAGCCAGAAGATAATCTCGAGACAAATTATACAATCGATCCGGCTTGTAATGTTTCTCAAATACAGTCGAATCCCGTTATAACGAACTCCAAGAGACCGTAGAAATCACTTCGTTACAACGAAATTTCGTTATAAAGGAATTCCAGGTTATTTAAAAATGTCCCTACGTAAACTTCTCTAGGGGATTAGAAAAAGTGTTCGTTAAAACGACATTTTCGCTATAACGGTATTCGTTAAAACGGGATTCGACTGTAATAATCATAAAAAACGTTATAACCCGATTCTGACCGCTCATGACCAAATTGCACAATTTCTACATACTGGATGGGCAAAAAGTCCGTAGAAACTTTAAAAATTCATAAAAACCGGAAAAATAACCGAAATAAAAAACGGCTTTCAGTGTTACCATCGCTAGGTCACGGGCTAGGTCAAAAATAGCCAATAGGTGGCGCTGACGTACACAAGTCAAAGAAAAGATACGCAAACAACGAACAGAATGCCTCCAAATCGTTTATTACAGCAGCATGTTTTCCACATGACCACCACCACAGGGTATAACACATTGTAGGCCAATCCAAGCCACAAATCTAGCAACGGCAGAGTAGCAGGTCCACATACACGGTCGTAGATTAGGAGCGAAAGTTCTTATTACCGTCTCATTTGCATATTTCCACCAAAGTCGCTCGTATCGGCTGTTTTTTGAGTTTTTTTCCTGTAAAAAAAAATTCCCGTGACCTAGCGATGCTAGGGGGAAAAAAATTCCAGATCGAAAATCGGGATAAAATTTCAGCCATAAAAAAATTGAATTTCTTTGTAAATAAATTTTAAAAAATTCTACGCGTGAAATTCTACGCATTGAACTTTTTTTTATTTAAAAACAATTTTTAAAGAAAAGTTTCAATAAAAATTAAAAACAAATTTTTACAATTCGGTTGCGCAAATTACATACTGCAATTTTTGATAACTATAATCTCACACTCCAACAATTAGCACGCCAAGACTTGCCAGCAGCAAACCACTGCGTATGGAATGCCATAAGTCTGAGAAATGACCTTAGAGAGTTTGGGCGGGCACTCTACGACATGGAAATTGATGTAGCCCTCGTATGCGAAACATGGTTGAAGCCTTCACACACCACTAACGTATTTAACTACACCTGCCTCAGAAAAGATAGACTAAACGAAAGAGGAGGTGGAATAGCAGTCTTCATCAAAAATGATATACCATTTAAAGAACTTGATACACCAGACTCCGACTCCATGGAAAATCTGGCAGTTACCATCTTTATTAACAGGCATCCAATACCTCTATGTGCAATATACAAGCCACCTAGAAACAGACTTGACCTGAATCTACTTAACTTTCTGATCAAAACCAACAATCCAATTCTACTGGCTGGGGACTGGAATTGCAAAAGTCCTTCCTTCTGCAGTAACAGATCAAATTCCTGTGGTAGAATTCTGGAAAGATGGTGTAGAAACAAATGCCTACAAATACACTCCAGTTCCACACCAACACACCACCCTGGAGGGCGGGGTACACCGGATGTACCCCGCCTATGGTCTTTCTAAAAACTTTCGGAATAATGTTGACTTAGAATCGTTCACTGGTCTCAACTCAACACATTATCCAATCATATTCACGATTGATCTAACAAGACCTCAAGATGTTCCTTTCTGCCTTGCCACTGACTGGAATAAATTCAGGGATTTGCTAGATGTTGACGATGTTCTCGAGCTTCGGCATGCAAACAAGGAGGAAGTTGATGCAGCAACGGTCATCTTTTCGGACAGTATTAAAGCCGCATTACACAATTCAACTAGAAAAATCTAATATCCGGGAAACAAATTTGGAATCTCTCTTGAGCTAAAGGAAAAAAATTAGACTCAAAAATAAAATAAGAAAATCCTGGCAAAGATTTCGTCGCCCTTTGGATAAAGTTGCACTCAATCGACTGGAAAAGGAAATCAGGAAAGAAATCAAAGGATTCGTCAACGAGCGCTTTTCGAACTTCGTTGAAGAGGCCACTGCGAGTGAAGGTTCCCTTTGGAAAGTTTGGAAGATCTGCAAAAAGAAAAGCAAGAAAATTACCAAAATTCAAAACGAACGAGGTGAATTGGTTTTCACTGATGCTGAGATAGCGGAAGTGCTTGCCGAAACTTATGAGGGTCAATTCAAACCTAACACGAATCAACCGATTGGCACTCAGCGGGAACACTTGAATAAAATTGAGGAATTTCTCAACAGACCACGTCATCAGAGTCTTAGTGGGTTTCAAGATTCAGAGCTAACAACTATGGAGGAGGTTAGAGAACTTATTAACACGCTCTCGATCAGGAAAGCCTCTGGACTGGATGAAATCTCCAATCTTGCTCTCAAAAATCTGCCCCTATCTGCCCTTATGACTCTCACCAACATTTTTAATAGCTTGTTAAAAACTTGTCACTTCCCGAAAATATGGAAACTTTCAGTAATCAAACCTATCCACAAATCTGGCTCTAACCCTCTCATAGCCAAAAATTTCCGACCGATCAGCCTTCTGAGCAATATATCTAAGCTGTTTGAACGTATTCTTCTTATACGATTCAATAACTATCTCGAATCTTCTCATTTTCTTCGTTCTGGACAGCATGGATTCAGAAGAAACCACTCCTATGTCACACAGATGCATCGAGTCGTAGAACTCGCAATACAAGCCTTCAACCACAAGGAATTCACCTGCGCAATGTGCGTGGACATTAGCAAGGCGTTTGACAAAACGAATCACGTAACTCTGTTGGCCAAGCTTGTTGAATACGGTTTTCCTGACCACTACGTGTTGTTCTTCAACAGCTATCTTAAAGACAGGCATTTTCTGGTAAAAAATGGAAATGCTTGTTCTTCTGTTCATCCAATAAGAGCCTCGGTTCCCCAAGGATCAGTTCTTGGGCCTCAGCTCTTCTCCATCTACATCAATGACTTCCCTGCCCCCCAGATGGGCATACTGGGACTTTTTGCGGATGATGCAATTATTATCACCAACAACAGAAAATGTGATAAATGCAGAGAAAATCTTCAGGAGACTCTGGAGGAGGTTGAAGACTGGTGTGAGGATAATGCTGTCGAGCTTAATCATGCCAAGTGTCAGTTCATCTGGATAACAAGAAGAACCAAATTCACTAGAGCATCAATCTACCTGGGCAGAGAAGCCATAAGACCTGTGAAGGAAGTGAAATATTTGGGATGTATTCTAATCCAATCATTATCCTTCGTTCCTAAAATAAATCACGTAAGAATTGAGGCTACCCAAACCATGGGAATAATGTCACGCATTACATTTCCAATTGCAAGACTAACTCTTAAAAACAAAGTCATATTGTTTAAATCAATCATTGGACCTATCATGACCTACGCCACCCCAGTATGGGCTCATGTTTCAAAAAACCAACATGCAGCGTCTGCAAAGTCAACAGAATAAAATACTGACTTGTGCGTGCCCCAAAGTACATCAGAGGAGCTGACATTAGAAAAGACCTGAAGATTCCAACCATCCTCATCTACATCCAACAAATCTCAGAGGATCACTTTGAAAGGATGAGGAACTCAGAATACGAGCATCTGAGAGAGCTGGTCGATTACAACCCACGTCAAAGACTAAAATTTCTCAGGCCTCAAAACGTGCTGCGCCTGCCATGGTCGGTGCGTTAGGGTCTGAACTACTTAGCTGTATAATCTTTGTCTATCTATCATAATATTTTTGTACTTTTATCTTGCTATCGAAATAATCGATCAACTCTATTGCATAGAGTGACATTGTGGTTTGATGTACATGACTGATCTTGCACTGCACCAATTTGTATAATTTCGGCTAACACACTTGTTTTTCTATGACTTCTTCTGTATGTTAGATTTATTTTTTATCATTATTTTCTCATTAGTGCATTATGTAGCGTTTTGGTGAATTGTACATAAGTAATTTCATTTTTGTGTCCATTATAATACTTGTATTTATCGCATAATATATATATATATATATATATATATATGTATGTATGTGTTATCCCCTGTGATCACGTGGAACACATACTGCTGTACTAAACGATTTGCTGGCATTCTGTTCGTTTTCTATGTATCTTTTTCTTTGACTTGTGTACGTCAGCGCCACCTATCGGCTTCTTTATTATTTTAGTTGTTTTCTTTTCCCCTGTCTTAAAAAAATTCCCGTGACCTAGCAATGCTAACCCTGCAAACCGTTTTTTATTTTAGTTATTTTTCCGGATTTCATGAATTTCTAAAATTTTTGCGGATGTTTTGCCCACCCTGTACATCCGACCACTCTACCCACTCTACAAGGTGCACAACAAACGGGGGTATGGCATTTTACTGTCGAACCGTTGATACTAGAAGTATACATCCACCGGGATAAATTTGAAAATGTTTTCAAATGACGTGTCGTACTCAGCTACGTCATTCGTTTTTCAAAAGGTGTTGTATAGTAATTAAAAATTGCATAACTTTTTGCGCATTCCCCGTGTGAATCACAATTGGAAAGTTTTTCCCATTTAGAAAGTTGATGTCAACAGAAAAAAAAATCCACGTGTCTGTAAGTGCAATATTCAAGGAGATATTTTTTTTCAATTCGAAAAACAACGGTTTTTTCGGGCACAAAGGGGACTGCATAGAAGTTAATTTTGTTTAATAGCTATACAACCCCTTCCAAGTATGAATGACGTAGTTGAGTAAGGTAGACCGGGGTAAGACGCCTTCATATACTATTAGTGTATTAAGGAGTTCTAGACCGGAGCAAGTTTGGTATAGCGACTCGTTTACACACTGCTCATAGTTCACATACCGTTCGTCAGAGCACGCCACCAGTCGGGTCACGAGAATCGCCTCGGACGCCATTTGCACCAAAGCAGGTTAAAGAATAACTAGTTGGAGAATATTAAGAGTAACTCTTTAACCAGCTTTGATTTGCACTCACGCCAGTCTGGATTCAGTGAGTAACCAGGTAAGTAAATTTTTACCCTTACTTATTGGCTTTAATAAGAGCTCGTACTGTTAGAAAATTACAACTTATTATGGATTATCCTTTTAGATTGTTGTTTTGTGGTTATTTTAAGCTACTTAATTGATTATTTGACTTATGAATAAAGCTCATGCGCTGAGTTATAACAAGAAAATGGCGATGGAGCAAGTTTACACATAACACACGGGGCAGGTTTACACATCCCCCGTGTCTGTATAAACCCGCCCTCTTCGTAATAATATTCTATGTTAGTTTTTAATCATTGTAGTTTTTTTTTTCAGATTAACAATGGTTCGGTATAACAAAAGGAAAACTAATAGAAGCCAAAATGTTGACCCAGACGTGATGAAGATGGCAGTCGAAAATGTATGCAGTGGGCAATGTCTGAGAAAGGCAACAGCAACTTTTGGTTTCAATTTCAAGACACTTTCTAATTATTGTAAAAAATTCAATGCCCCAGAGACATTTGACTCTGATGAAGAGCATGACGATGAAAACTGTGTGTGTGCATTAAGACCATACAAATATTCAAGACCAGGCGAACAGTGGGTACAATGCACCCACTGTAAGAGGTGAGCATATGAGGACTGTATTGCCACAGGGAATTCAAAATGTTTGTATAAATTGTGAGAGCGAATTCGAAACAGACGAGGACTCGCCATAATTTAATGTTTGTGATCGTACTTTTTTGAAATAAAATAGGTTTCTTTGGGATTAATTTGTTGTATTTTATTCACAGTAAGCCTCATATTTCATCATTTTCAGTGGTGTGTAAATGTACCCCAGGCTTTGTGTAATTTTGCCCTTATCACGGATCAAATTTGCACAGGTGTGACAACATGGTAAGTAAAAATAATTTAATTGAGTAATTTAAAAGGTACATAAAATTATGCACCATATATCTTAAGACCTAAGGGGCCGTTCAAGTATTACGTAAGCAAATTTTTAGCCATTTTTGACCCCCCCCCCACCCCTGTCAGCAAAATTTCGTCATCAGCTCTGCCCCTCTATAACTCATATTTTCATAAAGGGGTATTATCCAAAACCCTCCTCCCCCCTTGTCATCAAAAGTCAGCAAATCGGAAACCCCCTCCCCCCATCCATGATGACGTAATACTTGAACGTCCCTTAACTAATTAATTAATTAGTAATAAAAATGAGAAAATTTGTGTAATGGCTAAAAGTAGAAAGAAAACAACATAGTTTAAAAAGTATATAAACCTGCCAGGGTCTCCCCTATTACACGTTATTTGAAAACTTTTTCTAAGGCCGGTATTACACTATAAAAGTTTGGTAAAAGTCCTTTTATAAAACTTGAAAAATACAGCCAATAAGGCCACCGATTGCATTTTCTAGAATGTGACCAATGACCTTATTGGTTAGATTTTTTAAGTTTCATAAAATGGATTTTATCAAACTTTTATAGTGTAATACCGGCCTTAGACGAAGTATACCTCTAGTACCAACAGTTTACCAGTACAATGTCATATATCCCCTGTTTGCTATTTACCCTGTATATAAAATTTATTTAACAGGTGAAAGATTCTAGAAAAACCTAGACTCACTCACACACACACACACAGTATCCAAACTGCCTTCATTATTTCATTATATCTAATTATTTTATCTCATTTCTGTGTTTTCTGTTAAACCAATAGAGGGAGCTAACTTTTTCGGTTAAAGTAAAAATCTCAAAGAAAAATCTACACAAAAGTTATGGAATGTCTCGAGGATTAAAAGTTCTGAAAGAAGTTCAAAAAAGAAAACTGAAATCGCTAAAGTATATGGAGTATGTGGTGTGTAATGTCCGAGGAAGTCAGAGCGCTGGTGTCACTCACTGGTGCTGTACGGACGAACCCAAGGTATTGGCTGGCTGGGGTCGCTCGTTGGTGAGGTACCGGTTTTTCGTAGTTCACTGGTGATGTATGGAGTTTTTCAAGCTCAGTTTGTCGAGCATTTTAGAAAATTCTCATGAAACTGAACATCTAATTTCGACGGCGTCGACTAATTTATGTTGCATTTGTTTCATGCTGGAAAAAGCTAAAATTGTCCGTATAGTATCAACGGTGTCGGTGCCTTGATTAGACCGAAAACAGAGGAAACCGCTAAAGATTATGAAAACTCGGGAAATATTTCTGCCTCAAAAAATGGTTACACAGATGGCAGGCAGCAAAGAAACAATTTGATGTTTAAGGCACTTCAACTATATTAGACATTCTACAAACTATACATAACGGCGTTGAAACGGCGATTGAATTTGTTTTCCGTATAACCGAACAGCCCTCTCAATCGGATATTATGCGCTGGAACCGTTGATATCCGTTTGTGCTGAGCGGACTGTACTTGGCTGTTCGCCCTAATGAATGTTGGTATATAGTTGGGTTTTAGAACTCTTTCATACATCTGATGTGTGTATGTCATATATCTATTTGTCTTAGGAGACTTGCCAAGTCTATGAAAGATAGGCTAACTATTTTGTTGTATGGTAATGCTAGTGGTGATTGTAGAGTTAAGCCCTTACGGGGGTATCATTCAGAAATGTAAACGCCACGCTAAATGATCACTAATCTTCACAATAGTCTTTTTATATTGATTTTTTTATTGTTTTTAGTGTTAAACACTATATTTATTCTCTATAAAATGTGTTTTTGGTATTATTTTGGAATGACTACAACGAATTAATTACACTGCTGGCCACCCAAATTGCAACACCAAGAAAGACAAAAGATATCGCAACAATATTTATTTTGTAGATAACATGTTGACCAAGCATCAAATGATTAAATTTATAGACTTCTGTGAAGTGTGGTTCCTGCCAAAATCAGTAGCCAGAGTAGCCGCCATTGTTGGAGATCACCGCTGCCACACGCCTCGGCATTGATTCAAAGAGACTTTGGATGTGTTCTTGGGGTACAGCAGACCAAGCAGCTTCCACGCGTTGCCAAAGTTGATCTGGTGTGGCAGCTGGGGATGTAATCTGGGTCAATCGTTGAGCAACCACGGACCACATGTTTTCTATCGGCGAAAGATCCGGAGAGTGAGCTGGCCAGGGAAGCAATTCAATCTGGCGATTGACGAAGAACCTTTGGACAATGCGTGCCACGTGTGGTCGCGCATTATCCTGTTGAAATATGGCTGTGGGCAAGCCCTGAAGGTAAGGAAGGACAACTGGCTCCAACACCTCGGAGATGTAGCGCTGGCTTTTTAAAGTACCGGCAATGCGTACTAGAGGAGTGCGAGAGTAATATCCAATACCGCCCCATACCATAATACCCGGTGCAGGACCAGTGTGGCGGTGCATAACGCAGCTGTTCAGCATCCTCTCTCCACGATGTCTCCAGACTCTCCGACCATCGTGGTGTTGCAGACAGAAGCGTGACTCGTCAGTAAAGACAGTTTCTTTCCATTGTGCCGTCCACATCCTTCTTTCATCGCACCATTGGCGGCGGAGACGTCTGTGGTTCTGCGTCAAGGGTAGACGAAGCAATGGACGTCTTGCGGCAGACCACTCTGCTGTAAACGGCGTCGAATGGTACGCGCAGACACTGGATGATGCGGTACAGACTGAATGTGCTGTGCTATGGTTCGTGATGTGGCTGAGCAATCCGTCACTGCCATACGCACAATATGCCTGTCATCACGTGAAGAGGTGAACTGAGGTGGATGCGATCGAACACGTCGGTCCGTCGTACCCTCCTGCATCCAACGATCACATATCCGCATTACAGTTGTTTGGTTTCGTCCAACACGACTACCGATTTCCCTGAAAGATAATCCACAATCTCGGTAGGCCACTATCCTTCCTCTGTCGAACTCGGATACTTGATCAAAAGATGATCGCTGTTTTCTACGAGGCATAATTGATCGTTTTTTTGAAAAAACCACAAGAAAAACACAATTGCCGTACTTCAAATCGTCGAAATCTCCAAGCCTTAAATAGCGCTTTGAAGTGGCGCCACAGGCGCGCGTGATGTGCGTCTGCGCTGAAATTCTAATCATTTGCATATCTCACCTCCGCTAATGCATGTTGTAAATTTCATATTATTTGCATGCTTCCTTCAGGGTGTTGCATTTACGGTGGCCAGCAGTGTAGATTTCCATCGGTTCGTATGGAACTAATCGCTCCAGTTTTCGTTGGTTTCGGATTTCGCTGATTGTTTTCGGACGGATTGTCGAAGAAAACCGAGGTATCACCATATTACTACTTGAGGGCACCAAAATGCACACTTGCCGCCCCCCCCCCCCCACCTTGCTCGTGACAAAGTTAATCTTGTTTCTGGTATTATGGCTCCAGTCCCTGTATGTTCCCTCAAGTTTTCTCAGCATCGTTGTCATGAAAACATGGAAACTAATAAAAATTTAGTTGTCAAACTGAATCCTAAGCTGTTGCCCCCTTGGAACCAGCCACCCGGGTGCACAGCACCCCTTGCACCCTCGCTTAAGCCGAACCTGTACGAGATTCTACACTAGCTATTTCAGTGTTTTAATCTTTTGGAAACCATATTCGTTAGATAACCAATAGGCTATATCTCTGCTATGAGTTAGAAATTTCCCTTCCGTGTGATTATGGATTCTTCAAGTGACCTAGTGAATATATATGTCTGTTTTTCTCTATTAAGGAGAAGCAAAAATAATATTGATCAATGGTGTGATTATCAAACATCACACAGTATCGTGGAAGTCTGTTTGAAGTTATTTCTTGTGTACGATGTGAACACGATTTCGAATCTTTTCTGATGTATTTGTTACATTCGTAAAAATTTTGCGAACATTGCATACGAAAACACGTGCCAAACATTTCTACAGTAGCCTCATTTTTCCGATCTCAGTATTGCATACAGTAGAACATTTTTTTTAGCGGGTAACCCGGATAACGCGTCACCCCTCTCACCAGGTCACATTTTCAAAATTCCGCGACTGTGTGTTCTTATGTTATTAAACTCCTGATAACGCGTCTTCGTACTCGGCTTTAGGGGCCACTTTTGTGGGAGCACGCCTTGAAAAATGTCCATGGAAATCGGAAACTTTTCACACACTGTAAATAAAGCAGTGGGGTTATTTACAATTTGTATGTCCCGCACCCCCCCCCCACCCATTGCAATATGATTTACCTTCCCGCACCCACTTGGATAATGCGTTTTCCAATTGTAAAATTCGGTTTTCTGTAATTAATTACATATTTTAAATATTTTAAACTCCTTTTTCGGCCTATGGTTAATTCATCCGGTCTCTGCCACCCACGAAACTGCTGGGCTGGAAGAGATCTCGGTAACGGGATAAGTCCAGTGGCAAAGTTCTGGCGTTCATTCAGGCCTGCGGTTTGTAGTTAAATTATATTTTAACAATTATTATTTTTTATAAATTAATTCAAAAACTAAACTAAAATTCTTTTTAACCCTTTAACCGGTTTTTAAAATTTTCTCCATCCACATTATAACTGTGAAATTTGAAATTGCGAAACCTTCCCGAATTGCCACGTATTTTAAGAAGATATTTTTTCCGATTGCAATCTGATAACTGCTCCCCCCTCCCCCCAAACAAAAAAATTCACTCCACCCCCTCGCTTCTATTTCCCTCACTATGATACAAAAACGCCTGCTGACGTGTGTGGCTTTCTATAAGAAGATTAGAAAATTTTTGGGGAAAAAAGTATTTTTCTATTAATCTGAGTGTATACCTTCTTTTACTGTGCTGAAAGAAAGGAGTATAAACACATACTATCTCTTTTTCTCCGTTTTTTTTAATTATTTAACCTTGAACAAGGGCTGACTCCGCCCACTTGGCAGTTGATTGGTTGGAGGGGGGAATGGGAAGACGTATAAATACCTTCATACGCGTTTTTAGAAGACGAAATGTTTCGATTTGGCTGAAATAAAGCAGATAAAGTTTGACGAGTTATCTCGGGATTACCGGTGAAAGTGTTGACATTTTCGAAGTTTTTAAGAAAAAGATTCAATAAATCTTTCATTTCAAAAAAAAAATAAACGCTTATTGATTTCCAGCCTCAACAACAACAATACTATATAAGGTTTTTTTAGCCACTTAGAATATTGCACTCTTGATACTCACGACAGTATCAAATCTATATAAACGCCAAAATAGAAACGGCAAAATATTTTGGGTGCAAAAAGAAAATTTTGCAATGGGAATTTCTCATGGCACATTTCCCCACATAAAAGCTAAAAAATGAGGCGTCGAAATGTCAGTATGATTCATATTTTTCAAAGAATCGAAAAATTCAATTCGGTTCTTAGGGGTCATTCAAGTATTACGTCAGCATCGAGGGAGGGGGGGGGGGGTTTGAAGATTGCTTACGTCATCAATCACCCTTTTTGAAGATATGAAAATTCTTGCCGCTGTGGTGGTCGAGTGGTTATAGTGACGGACTCGCGATGCGAGGATCCGGGTTCGAACCCCACAGTGGTGGTCGGCTGAAGTTGGTCTTCTGTGGTTCCCAACTTCAAGGCGCAAATGCGAGCCGATCTCCCCGTTAAAAAGTCTCGCCACAGAGAGCAACAGTCCTACAACGGTAAATCATTCAACCATAACACTTCACTCATAGTTAGAGAAACTGGTGGCAGATGGCAGCACTACACATAACAAGCATTACACAGAAACAAACTTTACGTCAGGTTGCACTACACGTACACGCACATTCCCGCATGTAGCTATTCGTTGGGGGTTCCGCAAGGGGGGTGTGGGCCGGGTGCATGTGTGGTGTAGCAGTAGTGGGTAGGGCCTCCAAAAGAAAAAATGGCTCGGGGATCCATGATGTTCTTAAGTCAGCCACCTCGTCGGGCAGTTTGCCTGTTGTGGCGTGATATTTGTATTTGACGAAATTTTGCTGACAAAGAGGGGGGAGGGGTCAGTGTTTTGCTTGCTGACAAGGGGGGAGGGGTGGGTCAAAAATGGCTAAAAATCTGCTTACGTAATACTTGAATGGCCCGTTACAATTTCAATTTTTTTTTTGGAGGGGGGGGGGAGACCCGCACTCCGGTTTAGAATCACTCATGTAAATAATAAGCTAAACGCTCAATTATTGGTGAAATTCCTGCCGGCCTACACCACGTCCACACTCCCACACCCAAACCCTCAATCCCCCGTTCACATCACCGCTCCACAAAGTCAGGGCGGTGGCGCGAGTGCGACTCCCCCTCCCATCCCGACACCCGTCGCAAGGCGCCCCAAGACCCCTCGCTTCGCGAAGGAAGACCCCGACCACCCCGACCTCCAAGAACCTCTATTGTGGATATGAGAGAATAATATGTTACAAGACGGGAACATCGCCCCTCATCAAGGAAAACATGGAACGCCTCGCGACAAGGGCCTCAATCGGTGTGTTATTCTTGAACTACGTATGAAGTTATTTGATTTGTCGATCTACAATCTTGTTCTCCTTGTTATTTCCTGCACCTCCGAACTCTGTCTGGTCTCCGGTCCTTCTTTTCACTTGAGGAGTTACATCCGGTTGCGACAGTCATAGTTGCAATTTGCCAAAAGTCATGTGCAGACAAATGCGCGTGTGCCACATCAAAAAATACTACAGATATATTGAGAAAAAAAACATGTGCAGACAGTATAAACAATCCAAAATCGTTCGCCGCTTATGCATGTATGACATATAAATTCAAAAGTTGGTGCCACGGCACAAAATGGGGGCGCCGGTGGGCCAATCTGCCTCTTTTCCAATGTATCCGGCTGGGCTTTCTGGCCTTCTTTTCCCCTGGGAAGTCACATGCTGGTGCGACAGTCAGCACTGTTATGGATTGGTACTTGAAATTCAGGTTTTTCAACCAATCCGTAACGGCACTGACTTGCAGAATCGAGTTCATATCCTCCTATGTGTTATAAATTAGTTCCAGATGTTGTTGTATGTGTTGTAAATTAGTTCCAGATGTTGTTTTCCCAGAATGTGTTGTGAATTAGTTCCAGATGTTGTTGTTCCAGAATGTGTTGCAAATTAGTTCCGGATGTTGTTGTCCCAGAATGTGTTGTAAGTTAGTTCCAGATGTTGTTGTCCCAGAATGTGTTGTAAATTAGTTCCAGATGTTGTTGTTCCAGAATGTGTTGCAAATTAGTTCCAGAATGTGTTGCAAATCAGTTCCAGAATGTGTTGCAAATTAGTTCCAAATGTTGTTCCATAATGTGTTGTAAATTAGTTCCAGATGTTATAAACATTCGGTAGTGCATTATTCATGCTTATCTGTAGACATGAACTATATTTAGACCGTTTCACAGTTAAAAATTAACGTAAAAAACGTGAAATTCCAAGTTTCTTTGAGAACTGTAGGAATAAAACGTTGGCCTACGCTGCACTACAAAAATATGGACAATATGGACTTATATCGTTACTCATACAATATGGACAATATATGATTCACTTGAAAACAAGGGTTGTATTTATGTCTTTAGATCATAGATGGCTTACAATAACATTTCACACAATTGTTAATGAATTACATGTATTTACCCTAAACAAGACCGGCCCTTGCATTCGATGCGGTATTTTTTTCACTCAACATCAGATCATCGGATCGGATAGGTTAAGACCTGCAAAGACCTACTTAAAAAACAGACCGGTTACTGAGCTCAAGAAATTACCAGCGACTGGATTTCCGAGACTATTCTGAGCAGTGAATCCTTTGATGTCGAATCCTACCCTGATAAAACCTTGCAACGGGTTTATGGATACGTCGACGCCGTCAGTCTGTTTGTAATAAAGAAATTTGTACAGGTGCGGTCCTGAAAAGAAATGGTTAATGAATCAGTTTATTTCATGTAAAATAGAGCTGTTTGACATGGGATTGATTGCATTAACGTGATTCAGTGGGTCAAAAAAGTTTTTCCGCACTTATAATGTGTCTGGACCATTACCGAATTCCTGTCATAGACCAGCACCTCCTAGAGATAGAAGGCCTCCGCACGCTGCTCGTGACGTCACGCAAGTAATTCATCCTCACTCAGAATATTCAGGGGGGGGGGGGAGAAATCCGCTGCTCTTGCTAGCATCATCGCTGTGCGGGAAAAAGAAACGATCGGGCACAAAATTGGCGATTTCTATGTCCCACACATCCAATCACCGTGCGGTATTTATGAGCCAACCCGGAAGATTCTCCGCCAAAATAAGAAGAATCAAAATAGGATGCTGTGGTTCGAAATGTGGCAAACTTGCTAGGTAGCCTTATCGGACTTACTCTCATGACGTTCAGATGAGCTTGGCAACCCGTGCCTTTTGCGCAGGCTTTCTGTCTCTGTAAGGCGCTGCATGGACTCCCATGACATGTTTTCAACCATGTTACGTTTGTATTTATGTTACGTTATGTTTCCCATGTTACGTTTCTAATACTAATTATGAATTAGGGACCCTCAATGAAGAGATTTTAGCAGGTAGTCGAAGACCTGGGCCGTGCTGTAAAATGTGCTTGTATGTGTTGTGACCTAAAGTGGAGTTTGTTCCTGTTTAATGCGTGTTATAATGATACCATCAATTTTTCTAACTATGAATCGAACCCAAAAAATTCATTTGATTTGATTTTATGGGTGTAAATAATGTTACCTACCTGGTATGTCTATGGAAATGGGGGGGTAAGTAAGGAACCAGGGTACTTCCATTCGTTTCACTATCCCCTGGAATATCCTTGACAATCCAATGAAGAAACTGTGACGGGAGTTGCTTAGTGTTCAAAAGTCCATTTATATCTGAAAATTCACAAATGAGGTATGAGTTTTTATAAACATGTATACCCGGTTCCGGAAAATCCCAAGGCCGCAACAAGAGGATTTGTCAACCGCAGCATACATGCATGTCACATCCCCCTCCCTCCCCTCATATTCAGCCGTGTCGAATTAACAGAAAGAATGAATTCAGCATTTCCGTGGTCCTGTGTCTGGTGCCTCAGACTTGCTTGACTCTTCCCTTCCCTCTTAATTGCGGCCCTAGAAAATTCACACGAACAATTCACAGACGGAAATTCACCACAAAAGTTGTTAGTTTATCGAGTGACACATCGAACTGCCGAAAGAATAAGCGAGACGGCCAAGACAGTTTTGTATGCCAAGGTTAAGCGAGTGAGTGACCCGAACAGCGAATGGCCGAGACTGTTCTGTATACCATGGGCAAAAAAATTGATGACCGAAACATCGAGAAATAATACAACGAATGGCCGAAAGTATAAGCGACTGTTTGAGATGGTGTTGCATACCAAGGTAGATCGAGTGAGTGGCCGAGACTGTGTCGGTAAACTCTTATATCTTTATTTTCACATCAGTGACTTGCTTGGAGAGGAATTGTTTTCTGTGGAAAAATATGATTGTGACTAATTGATACACTTGAGACGACACTCTCCATCCATCTTTGGCGAGTCCTCCAAATTTTGCGTTCATCTAGTGCGCGTTGCTTGGTTTACGGTTAAATATTTCGCGACAGCCGTAGACAATGATGGGGGGGGGGGGATCTCAGCAAAGAACACTCATATCAAGAACAACGCATAGTGCACGCACGTAGACGTGTCTTCGTGTATACCAAAATAATAGAGTGAGTGACAGAGACATCGGATGATCGAGAGATCAAGCGAGTGGTCGAGACATTTTTACACACCAAGATTGAGCGAGAGATCTCACTGTCTATATCGGTCAAGCCAGTCACTCTATCTCGGTCAGTGTGGTCTTTCAGTCACTCGAACTTTCCAACGCCAAGTCACTCTTCTGCAGATATACAAGAGCAGAGAGCTCATCTTATATCCGGTCATGAACCGTACCGGCAACCTTACATCGCTTTAAAGCAATTGACCGCGGTAAATGCTCTTGTCATAAACATGGCAAGCCCCTGCTCGTGCTGTCTGGAAACGACGTCCTTCACTTCCGTTCTCCCCGGCGAGCCATCTCCACACACACCGTGGATGCCTTGGCATTGATTAACAAACATTTATCGATTCAAAGTTTTTACTGCGCGCCTTCTGCGATACGATTTTTATGACTTTCTATAACTGTTTATTATTAGTGGCATATTTATAGGGGCCTTAGTGAGCTATAGCCCTGGTCGGCAAGTTCAGAGCGGCAGCAAATTTGAGGAAGGAGTGGTCAAGAAAATTAGTAGAATGGGAAAAGGGTGGCAAAATTTGTATAAGCCTCAATAAATCCACCTCTACCTAGATAGTGAGGGACTAGGACTAGAGTGACATAGATGGTTTGCTAGCACGTGAGAGAGCAAAAGAGTGACTTAGAGTTTTAGCAAGTGTGTGAGTGACCAAACGAGTGGCGTACGTAGCGAAGGATCAGTTCAGTGAGTGACCTAGAGCGTGTGCAAGTATGTGAGTTACCAAAACAGTGTGAGAGTACGTGAGTGAGCAAAAGAGGGATTTAGAGCGTGAGCAAGCATGTGAATGACTAAACGAATGACCTACAGAGAATGGGACCAGGTCAGCGACTGACCAGAATAGTGTGCAGGCATCTGAGTGACCAAAGCATAGTGTGCAAGAATGTAAATGACTAAAAGTGACTTTAGAAACAGTGTACCTGCAGAAGATGGGGAGGCCTCTAGTCTAGTTTTCCTGACTACTGTTTCCTCGAATTCGCCATCATGTGCTATAACCCGCTTGGGGGTCTTCCTCTACCCCACTCCTGCAGGTACACTGTTAGTCACGGGCTGCAAAACCATAAATACGCCCCTGTTTATTATAGTGCCCGTTGCACTTTGATATTCACCTGATTTTTTGATTTTAATTATTTTAATTACGATTTTCCGCAACAAAAAAAAGATGCTCGGGTTCCCCTGTGGGGGGGGGGGGGGGCACCCGAAGTGCTTACGTTGCTTCATGCAGCAGTGACTGGGTGTCTCGCCTTTTCTCCTGTCACTCACACCCGCTATGCTCAATAAACAAATTGTCGTCGGTTACTGATTGCACACACTTGAGATGATATTTTGACGCGAATTGCCTTTAATAACATTATGTCGATAACACGTGAAAATGTTCACTTACCTGGTCCCATCATCACCATAGTATACATGAGGCTGCTGTCAGCTTTGTCATACGACACGCAAGGCATAAATAATGATTGAGCGAGGGTGACCTCGTTTCCTAAATCCACTTCGATGTCATCTTGGTACACAACCTGCGTAACGAAATGATAACTTCTCAATATATGTTCAATGGGGAAAAAAATCAATAATATAAACTTCGGTCGCAATCGGTATATATCAGGATTTTTATATCAAACCAACAAATGTTAAAGTTTCGAAACTCATCATATAGTCAAATCTCGTAAGGTCCAGGGATGGAATGGGGAGGGGAGGTGACCACCCCTTCCAAGCAAAATGCGATAATTCCTGAAATTTTCGGAATTTCTATATCTATATACCGTATATAAAATTGATGTTCTGCGTGTGTGTTCTCTATACAAATCTACAATTTTAGATCGATCATCACCAAATTTTGCATATATACCAAATGGGACCCCATTTGAACGATAGGCTACATTAAAATTTCGCCAGAGCAGGGCAAATGCCCCAAATGAGCACCAACGATTTTTGGGCCTCAACAATCACTTTCGGAACGTTTACTTTGGTTACCGTGGTTCCCTAGCAATGCGTTTAAGACGTGTATATGCCTTTACAATGGTTTGTCACTTCACATTAACGCTCTCTCTCTCTCTGCCAGTATAACAGTTTGTGCCTTTACAATGGTTTGCCACATTTTCAATACTCCGAGTAATGAGGCTTTTTGAATAGACGTCATCATCATCATCAGCAACCCTTTGAGGGTCAGGCACTGGATGATCCCAAATAGAAAGCAGTGTTAAAATTTCCGATTTTACTGTAGAAATGCAGTGAATTTGGTTGGGTTTTCTGTCACATCAATAATGTAAAAAATTGTATAGAATTTTCGATTTTTTGAAATATTCAGTTCGCTTAGAGAGATACGAAGCCCAGAAAATTAAATATGAAGTAATCAGCCGGACCCACTTTTGAATTGGATATCCATGCAATGACATTGATTTCAACCTTTTTCTCAAGCATGAAAATTAATGTCTCCGTATTGCCTTTTAATATTCAACTGCATAAATTCATATACTTTAGGTTGCTTTAAAATTAATGATGGGTCCGTAAAGTACATCGAAGCAATTCCACAGCTTCTTTAACTAAGGATTTTTGGAAGCTGTGAAACAGGCAGTTCGGGGGGGGGGGGCGAAATCAGAATACCTAGCGTCCCTTTAAAAAAAGGAAAAATATTCATTTCTAACGTTTCTTTAAATCTAGATTTGTTTCTTTCATGAGTTGCGCAGGAAGTCGCCATATTGGTTAACTTAGACACGGTTTGCATGTCCCTCAAAGAAAGAGGGAGATATCAGGTGATCCAAAAAAGCCTCATTGGAAAAAACCCGAGCAGCGCCGGGTATTATAGCTAGTATATATGATAATATTGCAACAACAAATTCAGTAAAACTTCGACTAAAAAATGAGTGAAACCAGGACATCTTTCAAAAAGTCGGAATGGAGAATAAACCCCGAAAAACGGGATTTTCGTGGAAAATGCGGGATGTGGTCATCCCATGCTGAGACTACTTTTTTCAAAGTGATTTGTAAAATCACTCCTCCTAACAGCGAGCTCTAGATCCGCCCCTAGCCAGGTCAATGGTCGGTGGCCTATTTGGCAACTCTGGTCAGATGATGTTCCACTCGTAACAGAAATAAAATTTTCAGTGTGGCGTTGAAATTTGTATGCGTTTAGTACGTCAAGTGTTCCAAGAAGCCCAGTCCACTTCCCGAACTTCGAGTAACCAGAAATGTGCACGGCATGAACAGTATGGACTTGTCATGGAACAGAAATGGAACTCTTGCTACAATGTGATACAGAGTTTCCTACAATGTCGCAATAATTACGGTCAAAATGCCATTCACAAAATAAGGACCGAGTCAATACCAGGAGAAACAGCCGCGTAGTCACTGATCGTTTCCACTGAATTTCAAGACACCCGGATATTTATGAGCAAAATTTGAACGTGGAAAGAAGGCCTATATGTCCTACTGCAGATCCTCGGGTAAATTTTAACCCTTTAACCGACGCATCAGAAATCTCTGAAAACACTGTAAAATGCCATATCTTTTTATAAAGTAAGATTTCTTCCGCAGGTGCAAAGATAGGGGGAGAGGCAAATGTGTTCCATTGAGAAAAATCAGCTTTACTGAGTTTTTACTTATCTTTGCTAAATTTCGAAATCGCATAAGTGATGGTAACCTGAATGCATCTGGTTCTTCAGGTTCAGGTTGTCTTTGCTAAAATTAAAGGCTTTCTCCCAAGAAGGGCGAGATATTCCGTCTTATGCTGGTGACAGGGTCAATTCATCGGCTCAACTGGCATGGCCAGGAGGGTTCGTGGTGCAGTAGGCCTCTATTTACCTTGCATAGCAACCATCATGCATTTAATAGTCGGTCCATATACTTGGTCAGACTTGGGAGGGCTAGTGCATTGCTCGGCCTATAGGTCCACATTAAAATGACTTTACACCGAGGTTTCACATTAAAATAAAATTTTATATACAGTCGATCCCCCGTATTCGCGGGGGGGGGGGGGGTTTCCTTTATTGGAGAATTGTTTTTTGGCAACACTCAGTAAAATGGTCATTCACGTGTTTTGTTTACAAAATTTGAGTTGTACGTGTTTAGGATGGTTCATTTTTCTAGTGCTACTGATGACGTTTTGAAAAGGCAAAAAAAAAGTGAAGTCTTTACAAGAAAAATTGGATATATTGGCTATGTTTGGTGAAAGTAAGTCAGGTGCTGCCGTGGCTCGCCATTACGGAATCAACTAATCTACGGTAAGATATATCAAGAAAAAGGAAGTTGAAATTCGAGCAACCGTGGCCGTAGCTGCAGGCCGTAGTCAGCGAAAACTTTGCATCGCCTACGAGATCCATGTGTTTTCTGGTACAGAAAATGCTGTTTTTTGTGGGTACGAGATTGCTACAAAAAAGGTATGACGATGGACGCAAGAACATGTAAGTTGGGGTTGAAATGAATGGTCCAATATTCTGTTCTCCTATGAGTTCCGTTTCACTTTTCAACTGCTGATCCGAAGAGAACGTGACATTCGAAACAATCGGGCATTCTTGAGTGAAGGTACCCAGTATGGAGGAGGCTTGTTGTTGGTCTGGGCGGATATCTCCATAAACGGCCGCACCTACCTGCACATCGCCAGGAATAGATTTCTGACGGATCAGCGCTATAGAGAAGAGATTCTCAGACCTTTTGTGATTCCCTAAGCTGCAACAGTTCGAAATAAATTCCTTTTCATGGAAGATTGACGCTACCCCGTTCTAGGCATGTAGATGGCTTCCATTTTGACAAAGGATTCCTTCAAATTGACTACTTCGCCAAACATCAACTCGGGCCATATTGCAATTTCCCGCATTAATGAGTTGAGTTGGAAACGAAGGCACCATCTATCATTGGTCGCCCCAAGCTCCTAAGGGTATCTATATTTTCCCCTGGGTTTGAAACTGGGACCGTGACAGCAACCTTCACGCATCTTACCACCATGCCCATCGGGCTTTCAAATGGACTGGCCATCGTGTTCTCCTGACATGAATCCCTTTGAACATGTTTGAAACATTCTAGAGCGAGGGATGTCTTGTCGTCCATCACCCGCATAGGCTGTTCAACTGCTGGAAACCGCACTTCAGCAGGCGTGAGTGGGCAGAATACCTTGGTCCCTCATCAATAATGTCTGAGAGTCCATACTTTACGAGTACCAAACATTGCTTTCTGTTCGGCAAAGCCATATTCCGTATTAGAAATTATTATCATTCACCCCTTCCCCTTTTTTTTAATGCATAAAATGTGCATTTTCTCATCTTCAGCGTAAAACCCGAATAAAATTTGATTATTCCATGTTGCAAGCGTGATCATATTTTCTCGCATTGTGCTACACACACCTCTGAATTACATTCCAGCCTCCAAAACTTTCCCTGATCTCTGCTGTTCATAGCCGAAACCGCTACATCCTCTAATTTTTTTTAGCAGTGTATTTAACTGCACAGAAAGTGTAAGTTTGCCCTAAACACCTGCTTGATAGGAGGTACAGCGTAACATAAATGTAATGAAAACGGGAAGATAATAATACGTACTCGGAGTTTATCCGGTGGTGCTACGGGCACTGTATTCGGCGTAATATTGTAGTCCACAAACTTCTGTTGGACTTCGGTCATCTCCTGAGATGAAACAAAAAGCACAACCGAGGCAAGAAGATTCACGTTCAACGCGGCAATCGTCGTCGCATACCTTGAGCGCATTCCCATGGCAGCCATGTCTGAATACCGTGAGCTTCAAGATTCTGCTTCAAAATACTTCAAATTTTTCCTAAAAGGCTCTTTTATAAAGTGTTGTTCCCGGTTGATATTAATGAATGACTTTCCATTTTCAAAAACTATGAAAATTTCAATGCCACATGATTACTATGCAGTAAATCATTGAACCCCCCCCCCCCCGCATCGGAAATCGCTTATTCATGTGTATTAGGAAGAATTTGGCACTATGTTTCTTCATAAAAGACAACTATTGGCAATTAAAAGAAATTGAGAATGTCATATTTCCATATTTACTGAATCATAATGATGATGTTGTTTTCCGGGAAATCGAAGATTATGTAATCTTTTATTTAAGAACGTTGTTACTAGAAGATTTTCTACTCATACAATGATAAATTCGAACTCATCAAAACATGAAAGATGTAGAAGATACAAATGCAGTACTTACAAGGCCACAACAGGCAAAATGCCCTACGAGTTGGCCGAGACGTGATTGACAGACATTGTATTCTTTCCCAAACGCATCACTGTGTGGAAGAAGTGGATTGGGTCCCGTGATTCAAAGCAGATACTGTAAAAACGAGATGCCTAAGGCCGGGATTACACTATAAAACGTTTGATAAGGGGCCATTCAAATATTACGTAAGCAGATTTTCAGTCATTTTTCACTCCCTCTCCCCCCTTGTCAGCAAAATACTGACCCCCCTCCCCCCCTGTCAGGAAAATTTCGTCAGCCGCTTAGAATATTGCATATCTTCCAAAAGGGTTGACGTAAGCAACCTTCAAACCCCCCTCCCCGCCTTGTCATCAAAAGTCAGCAAATCCGAACCCCCCCCCCCTTCGATGCTAACGTAATACTTGAATGACCCCTTAAATCCCTTTTATAAAACTTGAAAAATCCAACCAATAAAGCTCATAGGTTACATTCGAGCAAATGCAGCCGATAATCTTATCGGTTGAATTTTTCGAATTTTATAAAATAACTTTTAGAAAAAATTCTCCCGGCCTAAGAAACCGCGGCGACTCGAGAAAAATAATATAAATCAGTAAATTTGATAAGTAAATAAATAAAAGAGGCCTAGAAGGGTTTCTGTCATAAAAATTATGTACAAAAGAGGGCTCCTCGAGCCAAACAGGGCTCCGCAATAGAAATTATATACTGGATAGGCAGGGCCTAATGCTTTTCCCGAGGCCCTACCAGGCAAATTTTCGAAAATCTCAACCGGTTCCCATTTTTGTAAGGCCCCCCCCCTTTTCCTCTTGAGGCCCCCAGGCCCATGCCTTAAGACGGCACTGTGGATAGGGCTCCGCGAGTCAAAAAAGGTTGAGAACCGCTGCATTACGAACAGCTTGCGTGCACGATAAAATACCGTGACATCAATGTAATTGGATAGCTGATACCCGGCGACGTTGCCCGCCCTGTAAAAAATTTACATATATATATAGCTTATTAATTATTTCTTAATAAAAATATTTCTGCATTAAGTAAGAAAAAATTACTTTTATTTTTAAATATTTTAATTAAAAACTTCAGGCAATCGCTTGTGGATACACAATATTTTTGTTTGTCCGTCTGGTGTGTAGATGTACAAACTTTTAGGATTACCAACACGCGACGTAAAGCTCTCCGTGTGAAAAACAGGACTCAAGTAGGTTGATACCTGCCACTGCTAACGACTGGCTTTGCGCTTTGTTGATTGTCATGGCAAAAGCTAAACGAATCGAGAACTATAATCGCTTGAAAGTGAATGGCATTTCTTCAGTGGTAATTGGGGTACGTGGAATGAAAACGGCTTCTCCTCCAGCACATTCAGTTAGAATCGTTGCTTCAATGATGTAATTGTGCAATTTCTTCACGCAGAGTCTGTTGCCATTGCAGAGTATCGGTATCTCAAAATTTCTTAAAATCATTATAGGTGTCCGACTTTGAGGGTGAAGTTGTGTGGTGGCACATCCGTAACATCCAAAGAGTTCAGAAATTCTGCAGGATACAGAAGTCATATAGTGACGTCATATGTCACTATATGACTGCAGCGAATATTATTCAAACTCCTTTTAAGCACTTTTTAAATTGAAACTATGCCTCAACGATGGGTGGTTGATGAGATAAAGGCCACATAAGCACTTACAGGACACCCTGTATACATGCAAGCAAAAATATCTGGCGCTTCCCGGGTTTTCTTCAATTACTGGGAGGATTGGAAAAGTGACAAACCGTTATAAAAGAATAAACTGTTATGATGGCAGCGTCAAAGATGTGACAAACCATTGTAAAGGCATATATACACGTCTGAAACGCATTGTTGGGAACCACGGTAACCAAAGTAAACGTTCCGAAAGTAATTGTTGAGGCCCCAAAACCATCGTTGCCGCACAGTTTTTCGCCCATTTCGGACGTTTGCCCAGCTCTGACGAACTTTTAAAGTAGCCTACGGTTCAATCCCGGTCTTGTTTATATGCAAAATCTGGCGACGATCGGCCTAAAACTGTAGATTTGTACAAAGAGCATACATACAAACATACATACTTTCACATTTATATATAAGATTATATAAAAGTCGATTCAAAATGTAAAGGAAGGTCTTCAAATCATGAAATGAAGCAAAATTTAAGATTTCATTTTCACTCAAAATTAAGTAAAAAAGTAAGTAAAAAAAATATTTGAATTTTAAAATTTAATTTTAAATAAGATTGAGTCAAATGATAACATTTTGTTTCATTTCATGAATTGAACAGTTTCCTTCATTTCGAATAAATTTTCATTTGATTACATCAGGGGGTTCCCAACCTTTTTCAGTCCGCGTACCCCCAGCTGGCTCGGTTCCTTTCTGCGTACCCACAACCCCGAATCCTCCGGACTCCCCCCCCCCCCAAATCTGTTTCACCCATTACAGTTTTCGGAAAACTTAAAAAAAAGGAACATGTTGAAAATATTAAACTAAATGGTCTATTTTTTCATTATTTAGCTTTATTTATTTTCCAAGTAAGCAAACAAATTAACACAAAGTTTAGGAAAAAAATTAATGTGATGATGTTTGGGACTGTATTGAATCACAAAGTTTTGGAAAATTAGGCTCAAAAGGGGAAAAATACAAACTCAAGTCTGGAGCGCGTTCAATTTGCTTCTATATTTATTTTTTATGTAAGTATAAGAAGAAAACGCCCCGTTGAACAAGCTCATTGCTAACAAACGGCAACAAAAATATTATGGCTTTTCTAAAAAGTTCAAAGTATTCGTCACCGCGACAAGCCCAAAAACTGACTAGGTTCGCCATCCCGTCATGGAAGAGGATGTTCAGAGGGGTATCTGATGAGAGCTCCAGCGATTTATCTTTTTCTGGGATCGACAATACAGCCGGTTGAAAATAGTCTTCTTTGAAAAGATAAGATGTCCACCGATCACTCATTTCCTGCTCTGAAAAAGATTTTTCAAACGAGGATTTTAATCCTTCCAAGTGGCCGACTGTTAAATTCAGCTCGGCTTGTGACGAGAAATCGTGAAGTGTTTCAAACACT
This sequence comes from Pholcus phalangioides, assembly GCF_987345545.1. Taxonomy (NCBI): domain Eukaryota; kingdom Metazoa; phylum Arthropoda; class Arachnida; order Araneae; family Pholcidae; genus Pholcus; species Pholcus phalangioides. The sequence goes on along the minus strand of NW_028301601.1, from coordinate 13,711,039 downwards.
TCCTAAAAAGAGGGCTACCTCATTCCGAAATTCGAACAGCAATGTCAGGACTTTACCCCTGGACAGCCACCTAACTTCGGTGTACAAAAGCAAAGCGTTGTGAAGGATATCCATATCTTCCCACAACCAGGGCCGTCTTAAGAGCATCATGGGTCCCCGGGCCAAGTGGTTTTTCTGAGGATCTACCAGATACATTCTAGAAAATTTCAACCGGATCTCATTTTTGTGAAGCCCCCCCCCCCTCTTCTCTTGAGGCCTCCCCCGGACCGTGCCTGGGTGGGCCCGTGCGTTAAAGCGGCACTGCCCACAACAATTTCAACAACCTGTAGTTGATAGGATTCACCTTGACAAAGTTGAAAACCTCGATCGCTTCATCAAGAACGTTTCGCCAATTTGGAAGCAACGGTTTCGATGCAGGGACCTGTCTGTGAATATAGCAGTGAGTCCATTTCATTTTGGGAGAGACTTCTGCCACGCGTTCACGACGGCCTGAGTAGCAATCTTTCGCGGATTTTCCTCCATCTGTTTTGAGCCCAATGCATTTTGACCATTAAATTATTTTTTCAAGGAAATAATGATTAATTGCTTCAAAAAAGTCTTTAACAGTCGTACGACCCCTTCAATGGGTGACAAATAAAAAGCTTTACTTCGAATTCTCTTTCAAGTACTTAGCGATTACAAGTAGCACAGAATATTGCGCAAAACGTCGGTACTTTCGTCGACTTGGATAGACAAAAAATTCACCTTTGACATGACTTATTGTGCTCTCAACATCGCCTGACATGTCCTGTATTCTTCGAGACATTTCATTATTTGATAGAGATATTGAACTCATTATAAGAGCACTTCCCTCTTCAAACATGCATCTGACAGCATCTTTTCACCAACAGTGTGATTTTTTCCTCGTCTCGCAATGCGATAGCTAATACAGTTATAGTAGGAGGTTTCGGTAGCTTTGGCAGAATCACTTTTGGAAGATTCAAAATATGTTTTCACGTTTACAGATGCTCAGTAATTTCATTTTGGTGTTTCAGTTTGCTTCCGCAAAGATCTAGTTTTTAGCCGCTGATCCATAGTGCAAATCGCGTGAGTAGTAGGTGTTTGGTAGAAATGGTAGAAAAGTTGACGTAGAAAATTGCCGGAATAACACGCACACGCCTCAATACAAACACCCACAACAAAAGTTCAACACAACACGAATTAATTCTTCGCTTTTATGCACAGCCCCGCTTGTGTCAACAATCAAATCTACGACACAGAAGTAAAGTGAGCCGAGAGGAAGGAGTTCGCGAATCCCGATCATAGGTTGGGGGCGGGAGGGGAGAAGGCCGACTGTTCCAGCGGACACAACCCCTCTGTTTTAGAAGATTTTATTGATAGGGAAGGCCGATATATTACAACTGACAATATTAGTAAAAACCTCTACCTTCTTTTAAAAAATTCTTTTTAATGTTTTTAATTATTTTGTCCTTTTTTTAGATGGATGGCCGCCATTACCATTTTCTTTTCGCGTAGCCTAACAGCCTCTCGCGTACCCCTGGTTGGGAACGCTGAATTACATTGATGTCATGGTATTTTATCACCGATCATTAGCTGTTTTTAATGCTTTTCTTTGGAAATTTACAAAATAAAAAATGAGTATCCAAGGTGTGCAAAACTTTATGCAGTATAAGATAACACATACAATGAAGAACAAGTGTAAAAAATGTGAAATAAATCAATGGTTAAATAGTATTTTTAATGATATTTCTATTAGATCACATAGTTTATCACCATATTAAGGGTATTAACTCCTCCTCCCTTAAACTATACACTGTATAGTTAAGGAAGTTAAGGGGTTATGTCGTTTTAGAAGGATTTCTGTTATTGAAATAGGTGTGTTACGTTACGACTTCCGTAACTGTTACGATATAAAAGTAAAGCTTTTATTATGGCTGGTTATGGCCAAAGCGTGAAGAGTATTGTAGTTGACCTCTTGAGTAGAATGGCTCCCGTAAATAAAAGCGTGGTGCTGAAGGACGTGCGTTTCCTAGTGTGAAGAGTGTCTCATTTATAACAGGTGTATCCAGTCCACCCACCAGGGTCATCTCAAGACCATCATGGGCCCCCGGGCCAAGGGATTTTTTCGAGGCCCTACCTATTAGATTCTTGAAAATTTCAACTAGATCTCATTTTGAGAGGCCCCTTCTTCGCTTGAGGCCCCCGGGCCATGCCCGGGTGGGCCCATGCATTAAGACGGCACTGCCACCCACCCCCGTTGTTCCACAACATGTTATCAGCACGAAGGCTCCTGGATAGACGTTTCATCGGTAAGCGGGAAGTAGATAACTTAAATCTCTAGTTTCACAAAGGATCGAAGAAAATTGTACACGCGCGCAACTAAGCCTAATACAGATGGAGGAATTGAAGATTCCAAAGCTCAATGGGGACAATTACAACGAGTGGAGTATACGGATGCCATAGAACCCGGATACGGACCAGAAGTGAGGGAGGACAAGAGGGAAACAAATGAAAGGGCTGTGAAAATGAAACGTTTGTGTTTTTAGTGGTCGAAGATGACTTTTTTAGATGATATCGCGGACTGTGCGAGAGCGAGGAACGCTTGAGCATCCTTGAGGGACATTCACACGAAGTTTGGATTATCACACACACACTGCAGCTTCTTAAGAGAGTTTCCTTAATGTGTCGATGAGGCCTGACGAATGCGTAAGTGCATACTTGGGAAGATTGATTGGCTTTTTTTTTTTTTTAATGTACAATTTTTTTCAACATCGATCACTCGTTACAAGATCCTCAAATTTTAAGAACACTTGATGGTATAATTGAAGATCATTATCACAAGAATGGCACCAAAGATGAGAAACTAATAATATTGCAAACTAGACTTCACATTATTGCCGAGTTTTTCGATTAGCTTTTCACAATTTTCATAAAGTACGCCCAGGGCTGTCTCTTAACATTATCACACGCCCACATACAAAGCGATTTTTCTGAAAGAGAGGCACTACTACCAAGCTAAAAATTCCTACCTACCTATTTGAATATTTACTATTGAAAATCGGAACCAGATCCAATTGTCACTTGACACTCCGGTGCCAGAAGTGCCCAGATGGGCCTTTTCAGTAAACCAAGTTCTAGAGAATAAGGACATGATTTTTGTGAGTCATTAGTGGATCAACTGTGAAGTTTGATTTATAGAAGTAAAAGTAATACTACCAAGTGTAAATTACAAACTTGTATCTAAAGCCTCGTTCACATAATGTGAACGAGGCTTTAGATAGAAAAAATTGAAAAAGTGAAAAAATGAAAAAATTTAAATTGAAAAAGCTGGTTTAAAACCGGCTTCAAAAGAATTTTCACCAATTAATGTTCTCCATTCCTTTCCTTACGAAGGAAAAAAGTCGCTAAAGCGGGTGTTAGAACTCCCAATGCTACCGCAATATTTGCACATGTGAACGAGGCTTAAAAGAAAAAAATGCCCAACATAACGGTGATTCATCAGAAATAAGATATCTATTGGCAGGGCCGCAACTGGATACTTGGTCAGCCGAGGCAACCAGTCATTAAGGCACCGAAGGATAGGTTAAATGGTTAAATTTGCGCCCCCTTCTGTGATGCGCCCGGGGCACCAGATCCACCTGCTCTCCCTCCCCTCCTGCCTATTGGTAATATTATGGCCATTCTAACATTCAATGGTTTCTCCTTGGAGCGGTGTTACGGCCTTTATCTCATCAACCGTTTCGTCGTAGTGGTATGGATTCTAATTTTAAAAATTCTCAAAATGTGACCAGAAATTACCCTGTACGAGTTTTGAGGATGAAAATAAAATAAAAAAATTTAGATTTTTATACGATCCCCCTCCCTCCCCCGTTCCCTAACTTCTAATTAGACAGTTGTTGCTCTTTCTCTTCTGAGCCCAACAAACAACTTGCACGTTTTTAAACTGCATTATTCCCTGAGATATTTAAATTTAAAAATCGGAGACAGGTCCAGGCTCAGTAGAATTTCGCGGCCCAATGCAAAAAAAAATTTGTGGCCCCTCTATAAAAGTTTTATGTAGTTGCACCCCGACTTACAAACTTTTCGAGTTACGAACATAAATCTTGAAGGGGAAGTTTCTATATTCTATTACACTCATTTTTATTTTTCATTATTTCAGGAACGCGTTGATAGTCTGGATCGTAATCAAACACGATCCAGCGAGAGGGAATAGCATTTAAATTAATTTTAAAGAATTCATAAATTATTAATAGTAATTAGCACTACGTCTCTCGTTTTTCTGAGTCCCGGGGGGAGAGGAGAGGCATGCGTTAAGACGGCACAGCCTAAGGTTCGCACCAGGCGTCCTCCTTTTTCAGTTTTGAACCTGGTAACCCTATTATCTGAAGACCACATAATCCGTATTTTCACTTATTTGTTCGATCATCCATATTGTTCGAATGTTTTTGTGGAAAAAAAATATTATTATTTCTACATAAAAAAATCGATTATTGCAAATGTACGAATTTTTTTATCGAAATTTTCGTCTCATAAAAAAATTTTATGTTAAAAATAACAAAAAAACAGAATTCTCTCTCTCTCTCCCTCTTTTCGTCATTGTATGAGTTGTCTGAAATTCCGAGATTAGATGGCAGCACCAACACTATATAATCCAAGCCTCAAAATCTCTGTCGTCTGCTTCTCTCCGGGTTCCTTGTTTTGGCCGTCTCCTTGTGTCCCGAAATGTTTACTGAACTGGAAGTCCAAACTGCCAGTTCTGTTCGTGAGCTTAGCTCGTAGGGAACCAAACAAACCGTCTGTCGTCTGCTCGAGGTTCTTTGTTTTGGACGTCTCTTTATGCTCATACAAAATAACCGAACTTTGAGTTTGAATTTCCAGTTCAGTTTATAAGCTTTGTTTATAAGGAACTGAGCGGAATAAAGAATATAGTTTTTTTTATTGTAAACTTCATCATCACCACATGAGCCACTTTTAAATTTCACATTAGATGGCAGCACATTACTATAAAGTGGAGTGTGACACATAGTCACAGAAACACTTTTGATCATCAGCCCAACGCATACGCAATGGCGATACCACTACTTGCTCGCATTTTTTGCGCATGCGCTCTACTCGATTCATTACTTTTATTACCACGAGGATCACATGGGATTATTACTGTCTCTATCAACCCTGTTGATCGACGATTGGCAACAGAAATGAATAGGTTGCCGGCTGAAAGCAATTTGGTGACAAAACTAGCAGTGCATGGAGCCTGTTAGTGCGTTCAGAATGTGAGCGGCACAAAATATTCTTCGCCATCATCTGACTGAAAGCAATGGACAATAAATTAAACGTGAGCAGCATGTATTTTCATCGATCCAAGGTGAGTTGATTCGTTTGTTAAAATTATTCGTTAATAAGAGTTGAAAATCCCGATTGAACAAATTGTGTAAAACTGCCGTTTCCATTCCTTAATTCGAGGAAAATCGTTTTATCGGGGGTAACATCGATGCCGAAATATGCACAGAAACTTCGTAAAAAAAATTCGTCAAATCCGGGAAATCATTGCACGACTCAATAAATTTGCTAGCCAGGGGCGTTCTAAGTGTATCACGGGCACCAGAGGCGTACACAGTGTAGGGGGGGACGTGCCCAGGGACGGGGGAGCGTGTCGAGTGGCCCGGGAGCTGGGGCCAGGAGGGGAGGGGGGGTTCCAAATTCACCCTCTATTTCTACATTGGCGTGCTAAAATGCCTGCTTGACAAAGTATCTAGTTGAGCCAGGGGCGTAGCCAGAAATTTCGTTCGGGGGGGGGGGGACCAAAGTGACAGAACAATGGATTTGGCCATCTTTTTCCCTTTTCTCTGTCATTTTCTCACATTTCGGGGTGGGGGGGACCAGACCCCCCAAGTCCCCCCCCCTCGCTACGCCCTTGAGTTGAGCCCTGGCCTTGCCCCTCCCCAAGCTGACCAAAAATTAATTTGTCAAACACTCCTGACAGCCCTCCATGCAAACAATTTTTCCTCCATCTGGCTAGAAATTGTTGCCCAGCAATAACCATGCTTACTGTCAAATTTAAACCAAATGTCACATTCATGCCGCTCTCCAGGACCCCAGTCCTAGAGGCAGAACCGTCTTAAGAGTATCATGGGCCCCCGGGCCAAATGGTTTATCGGAGGCCCTATCTGGTAAATCCTGGAAAATTTCAACCGAATCTCATTTTTGTGAGGCCCCCAGGCCATGCGTTAAGACGGCACTGCCTAGAGGGGCAGTGGGTTTGGTTAGACCAGGGGCCTCGAGCCAAATGTTGGCCTCACAAATAATGTACATTTATTTTGCATAATATTTTCCCTTTTAAGGCCTAGGGGGCCTCCCAAGAAAATGTCAACACTGGGGCACCAAGAAGGAGCGCTATGATCCCACACACACACTGGGGTAGTCCAGTGCGTTAAGACCACTCTGTTACTGCTATCAAAATAACAGTATTCCCAGTATTTTAACTGTCATTCCAGGCAAATCGGGGAAGACTCCGGTTTTTTGAATGTTGGAGTCTCTATTCCCAGCATGTGTTTTAAATCAGGGTTCAATGAGGATAACGTGAAAATGTGACAAAAATATTTTTTGTTCACCTCACAATCAAACTGTCAGTGACTACAACTTTAAAATAACTGAAGAGTGAAGTTATGTCACGCCTTAACCCTTTAAGTAGTTTTTTAAATTTTCCTGGTCTGCATTGCAACTGCCACATTAGAAATAAAAGCTGTTAAGAAATTGAGATATTATGGGATGACCGTAATAAAGCAGATCAAGTTTGATGAGATATCTCGGGATTGTCACTGTGAAGGTTAACTGCGATTTTTGTGGGGGGGAGAGGACCAAGTGTGATTTTTCTGCTCCCGCCACTTTAGAATTTGATTGATGATTTTACACCTGTGTTTTTGTTTTCGCCAAAAATTTACTGCCCCTTTAAATTTGTTTTCCCCTTTGCCCTCCCCACCCCAGTTCTGGCTGTTCTGTGTTTTTGAAATGCATGATTTTTTTGTTTGTTTTTTTAGATTTTAATCTTTGGTAAGGCAGTCAAAATATTTCTATCAAAAGCATCGGAATGACATAAAAGAAAGAATGTGTAAGGAGCCCTTTGTGTCATAGATCAGCAGATGCACTGACCAGAGATGTTGCAAAAGTCAGGGTAGCGGAAAGATGAATTCCTGCCGAAATAATATTACTTGAAAATTCCAGAATGTTTCAAGTGCAGCACTAGGAAAGTTACTTGGGACACACCAATAATTCTCCTATCAAAGCAGAGAGGTAAGAAATTGCAAGTGACTTGATTTGCCGTTTTTTTTCCCCTTTAATGCATCTTTTGTAGTTGTTGAGCTTATACCTCTGTTTAATATTTTATGTTGGCAGCAATGAGCCATTAACATGCTAATTAACACACCTAAATTTTTCTATATTCAATCCTCTTTTTTTTTTCTTCAGAAATGCTAGACATGAAAATTACCGAGACAAACAATCTAAAAATCAATGTTATTTTAGAAATAATAGAAGCGCGGCCTCACCTAGGGCCGGCTCAAGCTTAAATGCCATCCGGGTGCAAAGCCTCATGTGCCACACCTAAAGAAGACTCTTGCTGCAGGAGGCAAGAGTCAAATCATTATACTGTTCTTAATTCTGTTCCTCGGAACCACATATGATAGTATGGCTCTGAGGTATAGAATTTTGCCAGATAACTCGATTCACATTTCAGCTCTTGTTGATGAGTCATCGTTGCTGACACTTTATAAATAGAAAATATAATGAGGTAACTTTTATTTAAAAAATTATTTTTAAGCCGTTTTTGTTGTACAGAGATCGGACTACTAAGAATCAGAATTTGAATTCATTTGACATTCAGGAAAATTACTCGATGACATCAAATAAGAATGTACTCTATCACAAAGGGCGATAGAGTACATTCTTGTTCTGGTATCACTGTCCCTAAGCTCTATCTTAAAGTTTTCTCAACAAATATATCAGGAAGGTATGTCTTAAAAGCATAATATATCATTTGCAGAGGGGTCATGCAAGTATTATGTCAGCATTGAGGGGAGAGGGATTTCGGATTTGCTTACTTTTGATGACAAGGGGGGGGGGGTTGAAGGTTGCTTATGTCATCACCCGCCCCTTTTTGAAGATATGAAATATTCTAAGCTGCTGACGGGGGCAGGGGGGCCAGTGTTTTGCTGACAAGGAGGGGGGGGGGTGTCAAAAATGGCTGAAAATCTGCTTACGTAATACTTGAATGGCCCCAGAGCCGTATTTATAGAGGGGCTTAGCAGGCCCAGGACAGCAAATTCAAGAAATAAATAGTCACAGGAAAATTAGTATAATGGGAGGAGGACTCCGAAATTGACAAAAATGTACATCCGCCTCTGCCCAGGGAGAGAGGGACTGAGTCAGCAAGTGACCAAAAATAGTGGCCTTGAGTTTGCAAGCATGTACAGGACCAAAGTAAACTTCAGAGAGTTTTCAAGCATGTGAGTGATCAGGCAAAAAGTGTAATAGAGAAATCTAGGGACCAGGTGAAGAGGAAAAGAGGGATGAAAAAAGTAAGAAACGGGTATGTTTACAGGTTGAGAAATACTGGCTGATACTGGGCTATAGCCCTGCAAATTTGAGGAATAAATGGTCAAGAAAATTTGACAAAGATGAGTGGAAGGTGGCAAAATTTTTGTAGCCCACAGTCAGCTAAACTGTAAATTTGCCTCTGGTCATGTGAATTTTTAATATTCGAGGTTTTAAAATAACTTTTAAATCGAGGTTTTAAATAAATTTTACTAAAGCCTAGGCTGCCGTCCCTTACAATCTGCTGCTCAGGTGCACCGTACCCCTTGTAGCCTTGCTTAAGCTACACGTGCCGCCGCCGCCCCCCCCCCCTCCACATTTGGCAGCAGTGCCCCTGACTCGCAGAGATGCCATTGACGCGTTATAACGCGTCAAATACTTGGAATTTCGGAAAAGGAAGTGTAAAAATTTTGTTCATACATCCACCGGGATGCGTTCATTCTTAGTTCTTAGAAGAAAAAAGTAGAGAGGAAAAAGCTCCCAACTTTTTTTTACCGTATATCGTGATCCCTCTACCTTGAAAAACTGGTTTTACTACTTTGTGCATTACTGTATTGATATACCTGTGGGTTGTTGAAGATGAGGGGTATTTTTGGTTGCTTCTCTGAATGAGGGGCCGTGTACAGAAGTTTCAAATTTCAGATTTTTATTACCCTGCAAATTTTTTCCCTTCCTGATATATACGGGAAATTATGGTACTTTTGCGGTGATCAGCCGGCATTCAAAGACCGTGTTTATACGGCGTAAATTCGTCTTGTTCCTACAATATTGCGAATGCGCAGGTTTTTTTTTTATCATAAAGGATTGGAACACCCTTTCAAATTGTAAAACCTTCCCGATACCGTGGAAAGAAACCGAATCTGTAAAAACTCGACCTTGAATATCTAGTTTTGTCATCTAGCTGCTATGCGGTAGTCACCATTTCGCATCGCAAAAATCATGGGTGTGTAAGCAGAATCGGAGGGGGCACAAGGATCTAATTCTTCACAGATAGTATAAAATAAATTATTTTATTCCAATATTTTAATTCTCTACAAAAATATTTTTAATTTTTTGATCTCTGGGAGGGGGGGGGAGAAAGAGGCCCCCTTATAACTTCCCCCCAAATTTTGCTTTTCGCGAAAATCTGTGTTTGGAACTTGCAATTGCGCAATGGTAATCGACTAAAAATGGGATTTTTCTAAAGATTTCAAATTTGGAGTTGGCTATTCCTTTGAAAAAGCTTCTGGTTGCCATGGCGATCACACAGACCTACAACACAAATATGCATACATTGAACTTCAAATGCACGCATTACCAGATTGGAGAATAGATACAGGGTCACAACTGGGAGGGGCAGGCGGGCCTAGTGTCCTGGGTTCTGGACTAGAGCGACGCACCAAATTCACACTTTGTAACTGCTTGTTCTATATTATATGGGTGTGCCAAAATGTGTACTTGCCCCGTTTGAGAAAGTATCTAGTTGCGGCGCTAGATAGATAGCACCACCTACTGAACACAAAACACTCCAAATGCTGGGCATGCACACATAAGCACACTTAAGTTTCTTCAACACAAATCAGACATAGCACCCACATTCAGGTGTTGAAATATGTGGCAGTTAAATGGTGACAAATCAGAGTTGTGGACCATCAGGGAAGGAAAATAAAATCATTTTAGCAGGATAACCAAAGTATGAATAGGGAATGAGAAGATAAGTGTCTGGAGAGGAGAGAGAGAGAATCTGATTTGCTTTAAATTTGATCAGAAGATATTTTTAAAAAAATGTAAAATCAATCAGAAGGGAATTCATACATTGATTATTAGTAAATACATAAATGTGTGCATTCAACTGTTAATTAAAGTGAATCCTGCTTATAACGATTTTCAAAAACCGTCATAAAAAAATTTAATAAATAGGAAAACACTTTAAACAGGAAATCGCAATGAGAATTACTTATTGTTTGGACCATGAAAATAAGTTGTATCAAGTGGAAAAACGTTCTAAATGGGAGAAACGTTATAAGTGGGATCAACTATATATTTGTTTTAGATTTATTACATGTGCGGAATTCCATACGTTAATCATTACACTTCTGAACTTCCATTCGGCATCAACTAAATAAAATCATTCTCTTGACAAGATTGTTTCTTCCGCTATAGATGGATGCATTTATTATGATGTGTTTCCAACTCGCATGATGTTGCTTAGTAATTTACACATTTTCATTGTTGCACATATTTAATGAGTTTTGGTAAAAAAAATAGACAAACACTAGACCTTTTCCACTTCTTGTATTAAAATGTAAAGTCCAACGGTATTTATGTTGGAACAACATATCTATTATTTTGAATCAGCAATTAGTACGCAGAATTCAAGGCTTTATACAAAAAATAGTTTGTTTTTTAATCAGGGGAACTCTTTAAGTGCTAAGTTTAACTCCCTATATTTCTCTACAATTTTTTTCCATGTACAAAATCTAGAAAAAGTGCAGAAAGAAAGCTGTTCTATATCTAGGGATTAAGTTTAAGTCTATATTTTATCCCAAAGATCTTCTATGCTTATTTTAATCAAGAACTTCACATTTCAATAACATGTATACCATATATACTAGGTTACTTTCACTTCAATATAAGTTATGAAAAGGAAAAACAGAATTTAAATCAAGCTGATTCAATTCGCTTTCCCCCATAGCTCAAGGCTTGATAAATCCTAGTCGACGTGGCAACTGTAAAATTGGTATTTCCCGTCTGAAATTCATGTGATTGCTAAAAGGGAGTTTTAATTTTAAGCAGGAGGATTTAAATTTAGTTTTTCTAAGGGTGACTCAAAATTTTCTGATTTCATTGCAGTGTGTCTTGCAACATGAGAAGAAGTCATTATGTAGAAGAGTTGATCCACTTTGCCCAAGAATATTTAGAAGACACCAACGAATAAGGCAAATACACAAAAAATAATAAAAGTCCTATTGCATTTCAACACCAATGGGTGCTGTCACGCTCGGTTGCTCAGCGGAAGATTTGGTATTCAACCCAAATGGGAAACTCTGTCAGCGAAACTAGCGGTAAAATTTTTCCTCTGAAGACGGCACCCATTGGTGTTGAAATGCATTAGGACGTTTATTATTTTTTGTGTATTTGCCTTATTCGTTGTTGTCTTCTAAAAAAAAAAGTCATTATGTCTCTGAAAAGTTTAAAAACATTATTTAGGACTGTTTCGAGGAAAAATCATGCTTGGGGGTTTTTTTTTTTTCCTTTAAGCTAAAAAATTTTTTTAATTCAGTCATCAGGTGTTTAATTCATGTACCGTGTGTTCCATAGCTCCCTTGAGAAAGTTTTTCAAACAAAAACTGAATCTGGACAATTAACAGGGAACTGAAGTTTCTTTCTGATCATACATTTGTTTGCCTCCATTGGTGGAAGTTAATTGCAAAAGCAGCTGCACACGTACAGGGATTATAACGGCTAATAATAATCAGATAGCCTATCAATTTCATGTGCAAGCAAAAATCATCATCCAGAGTACAGAAATGTTTGTCGGGGAGGGGAGTATTACACTTTCTAATCTCCTACATTGTTTTGCAGACAATGATAATTTGGGGAGTGAAAAAATATATGGTTAAACCAATACCAAATGATAACATTATACTGTACATGATTCCAATAAACCGCGTCTACTGTATTGTGTAAGTAGAATTTTGGCCATTTAGCATTTTTTTTTGTCCCATGCATTGCTAAAGGGAAAATGAGATTGTTTCACCTGTTCTGCCATCTTTTTAGAAATAGCCCATCTCTTTTGAAACACTGTCTGTTTGCTCACCCTTGCTTGAGTTAAAACCCTATTCCCAGCATCAGTTCACTTGGGCAATTTGCCTGTTGTGGCCGTAGAGTTTGTATTTGTGTTATTAATTGTTACAATTGTTTTCATTCTCTTTCCAGATAAAATGAAAGCGGGAATCTCTCTCCACAAAACACTAGATGATATCAGAGATTCGTTAATTTCAGTTCTGCAGAGGAAACAATCACCAAAAAAGACAACATCAACAGGTGTTTGACACTTCTATGCTGAGAAAGCGAAAATGATCAAAAGTCCTTTGTATGTGCATAGTGGCTGCAGTCGTATACATTGTAAATGAAAGTTAGCTGATATATATATTTTTTCATCAATAAATACTTCAGTTTCAATTTATTTTGTGATTTATTCACAAAAATGATGTGAAATTTCCATTGAACTCTCAAGACTTGCTAGGATTTAGAGTGGGGGGGGGGGGAACGGGTGCTTCTATAAGAGTGTTAGAGCTTTAAAATTTTTCTACACATATATCTGATGCCTATTTTTCATTACTGTTTTAATTTGTTTATATTCACCAGTTCTTGAATTTTGATGATATTCAAGAAGTGGAAAGATATTTAAAATGACATTGAATTTTAGAAATACAAAGGAATTCATGTATCGCTTTCTGACAGGAATGGTAGCCTATTAAAAAACGAATGCTATTACCCTTTCAGACCCGACTTCAATAACACACCTACAGTCGGGGCTAAACTCACTAGATTAAAAATATCTACAGCACGAAAAAATTTACCAAATTTTGTGCTTTCTGGGTTTTCAAAATGTCTAAGGGGGGGTCTATCCAAGTTATCTGATGGACCAAGGTAGTAGTTATGTTCTGGACGAAACGCCAATGGATAAGGATATTTCTTACGTTGTGTGCTTATAGCAGGGTGTTCCATGAACACACAGTACCCATGAAATGAAGGCCACGAACTCTCCCAAATAATAATTAGTACATAGACATATAAAAAAAATGAGGTGATTGTTTTCCCATCTAGGAGCCATCATTCCTCTAATAATTATAGTGATTAAAGCACAAAAATTAGGTGAAACGTGAAAGCAGAGAAGATTTTGAACAGCTCACCATTTATTTGCGTAATATTTCCTATACTTAAAAACCCCAAAGCATAATATAAAGGGTATTTTCTTTCGATATTAACATACAAAATAAATAAAAAATTATAAAAATTCAGAATTGATAAAAGAGGAGATACGAGATTAAAAGCTAATGTGTGTGAGCGTTAATTCCAATAACCCAATTGTTGAAATTTTAGAACGAATGGAAAAAAATACGTAGTTAAAAATTTGAGACGGACTGCAAATTGTGCAGTTGTGAAAATTGCGAATCAAAAGCCTCTTCAATTGTACATCAATGCCGTAGCGAGGAAGGGGGTGAGGTTGGTTCCATTCCCCCCTCGAAATGTAAGAAAAGGCCAATATATATGTAATAACATGGTACAATCGTCTGTTCTACTTTTCGTCACCCCCCCCCCTCCCTCCGAAATTAATTTCTGGCTACGGCCGTAGGCAGAGTCGCAACTAAATGCTTGGGCACCCCCTTACCAATACCTTCTAGAGCAGAAGGCAGCAGCTTCTGCTCTAGACGGTATTGCCCTTATAATGTTGAAGGTGAGGTTAAAGGATGAAATTTTCGTCCCCACTGGTCCGTGGCACCAGACCAACTGTTCGCCCCTGGGGTCCGTTGATCTAGTTGCTCTTTTATTGTTAAAACACCACTGATAAGAATAATGACGAAAATGTTTTCACTTCCAAGCTTACACGGACCAACTGGAATTTTTCCATGGACCCCCTCGCTTCAATTACCCTTATGCAATGGTGCTCAACCTTTGGGGGAAGAGTGGGCCACTTAAATCATGTGGAAATATGCCTCGGAGGCCACTTGAGTGATCTAGAGCTAGGCCACGGGTAACTTGAGTGATGTGAAACTGCATCGCAGGCCGTTCAAGTGCTCTGAAACTATGCCACACGTACCTTAATTACTCTGGAACTGTGCCGCACATCACTTAATTGATCTGTAAATACGTCGTGGGTTACTTGAGTGGTTCATAAATGTGTCGCGGGCCACTTGAGTGTTGTGGAATTGTATCACTTGAGTGATATAAAATGTGCCGCGGATAATTAAATGATCTGGAAATATGTCGGGTCCACTCAAAAGTGTTCTAGAACTATGTCGTAGGTTGCTCAAGTGAACTGTGTATATGTCGCTGGTCCCTTGAGTGATATTAAACTGTGCCAAGAGTCATTCAATTGCTCTGTAAATGTCCCACGAGTCACTTAAGTGCTGTGCCACCGACCGTTTAAGTGTGCGCTGGAACTGTACGGCGGATTACTCAAGTGATCTGTAAATTTTTACAAAATTAAGTTTGAGGTCGCGGGTCACATCAGATCACTCTGAGTGCCAAATTGACCCGCGGGCCATGGGTTGAGCATGCGTAATGTAACAACAGCAGAGTGGTATTGAATGCACCCAATATCTCGCAGAGACAAAAATCCACTAAATGACTTTTACTAGAAATGACGTGATAACAGGAAATTTAAAATTCTCTCAGAGTTCTATGTAATTTTGTTCCGTAAAATACAGAGTACATGGTCATGAGGTTTCCCGACAGAGTTCTGTCTTAAAAGATAGCAACACAAAGTCATCTTGGCGACTTGTTTCAATGATGAAAAAGTATGATTTCTTGCCAAAAATGACAAACTGATAAGTCAGTTCACCAACAGCCAATCGTGTCACTGTGCCTTTTGGCTAGGCTGAACCATATTTCCTCGAGAGAAATACGGGACATGGGAATTCCAAATACGGGACATCGCCAATTATCGCCAAAAATGACGCCAAAACCGAACAAAGTCGCCAAATATTGTTGAAATAACTGAGAAATCACAATGGCGGGAAATGCAGCATTACTGCTAATTGCAGTGGATTAAAATGAATTCCACGAAAAAAAAAAATTTTCACTAAGACAAATGTTGGAGATTCATATACTCATTTATAGTTGCAGTTATCATAATATAATTTATAAGTTGAAAATAATTTCAATCTTTGACTTCAATAAAGAATAAAAATTCAAGTAGGCTTCGTGCAAAATACGGGAAAAATCGGGACACTTTTGCTAAAAAGTCGGGACAGCCAAAAAAACAGAAAATACCGGGACTGTCCCTTTTGGCATTAACGGCTCGTCCTATTTCGTTCTCACGTGGTTTTTTTTTCAATCTTCAATCGTTGCAATCTTTATACATATTTATTATTATTTGCACTTATTTAGCTATATTTTGATTGTACTTACGCTAAATACCGTAATTATTATTATTTGCGTTTATTCACTGTCATTAAATTTTTGATTTCAAATAATCTGATAATATGCCTACGTTTTACATGATAGTACATTGAATGCACTGAAAAAAATTTGAAAATTAAAATTAAATTTCATTATAAAATATAATAAATTTTATCAGATTTTTTCTGGTTACAGCATGGTGCAGAGGGAAGCCATGTCACACACTGGCAAACTCTGTAAAATTCATGCTGTAATCATATCTGTAGTGCGCGTGCGCAAAAAATGGATCAAAACTAGTGTTTCTCTGACTAAAGTTTTGTGAGTGTGGAAGAATTCACTTTTTACCTGTCGTCTGTTTATTTCGAGGTCCTTTGTTTTGGATGTCTCCTTAGGTCTTGAAAACATAGCTGAATTGGAAGTTTGATCTTTCAGGTCAGTTATAAACAGCTTTGTTTATAAAGGAGCAAAGCTGAACGAAGAATTTAGTTTTTCATACCTGAGCTTCGCCATCACCACATAAGTCATATCCTACAGTATGGCTCCTAGGCTGGGATCTCTGGTACGCCTCCAGGTAAAACTTCTCATGCCCCCTCTACAGTAAGTAATGCGGGAAAACCACACAAAAAAATGATAATTATCGTCCCGTGTGTGATACCCTCTAGTTGCGGCCTTCGGGAGCAGGCTGGTTTTTTGACCCGGGTGTCGGATCATACGGGGTGGGCACCGAAATGCATGCTTGCCCCGGCTGACTAAGCATCTAGTTGCAGTCGTTACAGTTCTGCTTACTCTTGTGGAAAGGGCCGCAACTAGTGGGAGGCAAGCGTGTCCAGTGCCCCTAGCGGCCTTTTAACCCCCTCCATCAACATTACAAAGGGCGCCACAAAATTTTATCTTGCCCGGCTGTACGTGTAATGAACGTGTGTACGTGTAGTGAACCTGACGTGGAGTTTGTCTCGGTATAGCGCTTGCTATCTGTGTAGTGCTGTCATCTACCATCAGTTCTCCTAACTGCGGGTGAAGTGTAGTGATTGAATAATTGTATCGTTTTGTAGGCCTGTTGCTCTCTGTGGTGACACTTTTTAACGGGGAGCTCGGCCATCATTTGAGCGTTCTGAAGTTAGGAACCGCAGATAACCAACTTCAGCCGAGAAGTCTGTTTCTGTGTAACGCTTGCTATGTACAGTGCCAGCACCATCCGTAGCAGGCGGCCTTCGCGCGAAACTCGTGACGCCACTGAAGAAGTTATTTCACCTGCAGCCATTGGATATAAAAAGGGTAAAGACATCGCATGCGTCGGCCTGCTGCTATATCTAATGGCAGTGATGGTAACCTCGTCAAGCAAAATTTCCCTCGAAAATTTCCCTTTTGACTAAATTTTCCCCACACATTCCGAAATTTGTGCTGCCATCTATCAGTGGAAATATGTAGTCAATTATTTTACTCTAGAAAAGCATTGTTTTGCATTTGTATATTTTTTTCAAAAAAAATTCTTTTGTTTGATTACCTCTCAAAATTTCCCACAAACGCCGAGAAATTTCCCATATGGACCAATTTTGGCCACTAGTTACCATCACTGTCTAATGGCTACAGGTGAAATTACCTACTTCAGTGGCGTCACGAGCTTCGCGCGTAGGCCTTCTGCTATAGATGGTGTAGGCAGTGATGCCATCTGACGACAATTTTTCTAACTGCGAGTGAAGTGTAATAATTGAATGCTCTTTGTGGCGAGAAGACTTTTCAACTGGGAAATCCTCCCTAAAATGAGATTTCAACTTTTTCTCTATCACTATGAGTTGGGGGAAAAACTCATCGTTTAAAAAAAATTGTTTGCAGATGGCAGCACACTACACAAAAACAAACTTCACGAAAGGTCCACTATGCATACACACACATTCCAATATGTACCAATTCGTTAGACGTTCCGCAGAGGAATATGGACGATGTCTGGTTTAGTAGTAGTAGTCATAGCGACCCTGTGCTAAGCTTTTTACGAAGTTCCTTCGTCTCAGAATGGAACGGGAAAGAGTTGAGGTAAATAATGTAAATTAATGTAATTAAATTAGTTAATTTGCAGTAGTGAACTCATTTGAATAACCAAAAGTCAGTTTTAATGGCATGAATGTCTCCGCACGGAGATGGAAGGTAGCGAGACCATGGCTCACACATTCCGTTTAAGGAGGGGGGGCATTCAAGTATTACGTCAGCATCGATGGGGAGAGGTAGGTTTGGAAGATGCTTACGTCATCAACCACCCTCTATGAAAATATGAAATATTCTTAATGGCATCTTATTCGATGCGCCAAGAACGGAAAAAAAACCTTTCGATAGTTATTCGGCACCCGAACTAACATTCTACCTATTGATAAGTCCCCTATAGAAGAGCCACTTTAATGATCTCTAAATGTTTCACGGATCCTTTTAAGTGCTCTGGAAATGTTTCCGGGCCGCTTGAGTGCTCTGGAACTGTGCCACGCATCAATCAAGTGATCCATACTTATGCATGGATCACTTGAGTAATGTGGGAATGTTTCGCGGGTAACTTGAGTAACGTAGAACCGCACTGGGGACCGCTTAAGTGTTCTAAAACTGTGCTACATTTCACTCAAGGGATCTCTAAATGTGCCACGGATCGTTTAAGTGTTCTGTAACTGTGTCGCGGGTTACTTAGGTGATCTTTGAAAATGAAAGTGATCTTTGAGGCCTACTTCAGGGAACTGAAAATGTGCCACGGGCCACTTAAATGCTCTGGAATTGTGCCACGGGTCATTTAAGCGAACTGTAAATGTGCCGCTTATAGTTAATTTTTACAAAATTAGGTTTGGGGGGGCGGGGGCAAGCCACATCAGATAACCTTCAGGACCACATTTGGTCCACGGGTCAAGGGTTTACCATATAGGGCTTAAAGTGTGGGTGGCAATGAATTTATTAAAGATAAATTTTGAGTTCATAGCCTTCTATTGCATTGAAATGAACAGAAATTGATTATAATAACATATAAAGGTATTTTCTTCCGAAATTTTAATTTTAAAAAAAAATCGTCTGGGGGGAGGGAGAGCATGATCCCCCTATAACCCCCCCCCCCCCGTACGTTTCTTTCTGATCCCACCAATATGCGTTAGGAGGTAGGGGGGCAGTGATGACGAAATTTTGCTGACGGGGGGGGGGGGTCAAAAATGGCTAATAGTTTGCTTGCTTACGTAATACTTGAACGGCCCCTTATCTGGTCGCGGGGTCATATTCCTGCTTTCCCAAGAGTGACCCTTTAACGAGATCTGACTATATACTCCCGGGACGTTTTTATTCTTAGTATCCGTATGGTACAATAAATTTCAGCAAGAAATTGCGCGTTAGCTACGATCAAACACAGGAACTGGACAAATCGTGAAAAAATCTAGGCGTCGGAACAATTTTTTTAGGCGCCCAATAAACTTTTTTCCCGAATTAAATGGTCCAAAATAATGCATGTTTTGACTTTTCCAGGGCCATACTAACCACCTTTCATGTTGTCTGGTATACTACTGTCGAGTCCAAACACCTGCTGCTCACAGCCTGCTATTTAGTAACTACACAAAGAAAAGGAAACAGATATTTTCTGTATATTATGGCACGGTGAACTCGGAAAGACCGGTCTACGCCGTGACTCGAACCCAGACCTTCTTGCATTCCGGGCACACACAAGCATGCTACCATTTGCACCTACTGGAGACAGGACCCTGCCTTCGTTATTTCCATGCATTGTGGAGTGAGGCACTGAAGTAGAGAAATTAGTAGCCTCTCTTAACTTCAGCAAATGGCCTCTAGGTGTCACGGTAGAGATAGACGGAGCTTCTTTCTCAGCCCAATGTATCAAAGAAACAGACATTTTCTAGATATTACGCCGAGTTGAACTCGGAAAAAGGACCTGGGTTCGTGTCCCGGCGGAGACCAGATGACTTGTTTAACATAATATCCAGAAAATATGTTTTCTTGATATCTTGGGATGAGGAAAAAGCCATCTATTATCTCTCTCTAAACCGTCCTACCTGGGGGTAATTTCCTGAAGTTAAGGGAGGTTACTAATAACTCTTCTTCAGCGCCTCACGCCACAGTGAGTGAAATAAGGGAGGCAGGGTCCTGTCTCCAGTGGGTGTAAATGGTAGCATGCTTGTGTGTGCCCGCAATGCAAGAGAGACTGGGTCAGAGTCCCGGCCATTACCTCATAGAGGTTCCGTAAGAGGTAATGTCCCGGCGGAGAGAAGATGACTTTTCTTTCTAGAGCCCGGCGATATGCCATAAAAATGCCTATTATCAAACTTCTTTTGTAAAAATGCCTTTTCTAAAACTTTCCCGCCATAAATGCCTGAATGAATGAACGCCAGAACTTTGCCACTAATGCCATAAATGCCTATTTTAACACTAATGCAAGTTTATTTTTGAATTTCAGAGACCATATTCCGTAGAAATCGGATATTTTAATTACGGAGAACTTCAAAAAAGACACGTTTTGTGTTTTTTTAATTCCTAACTCTTATTATTAATTACGTATTATAAACACCCCGCCCCCGACTTCTTGCCCCATTTGAGCGCGGATGGGTGTTAAGTGCCTGAGGTAGAAAAATTGGTGTTGTAACTTTGCTATGAGACCGGATGGTGTTAGACAGGTGAACAGGATGGTGTTACAGGAACCTGGTGAGAACAGAAACTAGAGCGGGGGAATAGTTGGCGGGAAAAATTTAAGGGCGGCAGTTTTGGTGGGGACAAAGAACGTTAAAGTTGTGGGGGGTGGGGGCGGAAAAATTAATGTTTGCCACGGGCAGGTGAATCATGTTTGTTCCCGGACGGAAAAAGTCCTATTTATGGCCCTGGACATGAATATTAGTTGTAGATGAGCGCAACCTATCTAATGAGAGAAGCTAAAAAAATTAGAAGTTTGTTTCTCCACATAATATGCCTCTTTACGAAGGTAAGAGCCCTCAACAGCTAACCAATCCGATGAATATCGACGAAAACAATTCTATTGTTACAACCCCACATACTCAAGAAGCGGGACAAAGAAGAGAAAGAGGATACGAGGTGCGGGAGTTGAACAAACATATTTGTTTTCAACTAGATCTGATGATTTTCGCTATTTGCTGATTGGTCCGGTTTCTCTCTTCTTTTTCATTCACTCTTCTGCGGAGGGATCATCGCACCCTTATATTTCAGAACCCCCCCCCCCCCTGCCATTTTCTCTATCCTCTCTTCCTCCACCCCATGCATTTTTTTTCTTCCTAGTCGCAATTCTTGTAACTTGTACCTCTTCGCTTCACTATAAAGGCAGCCTTAGAGCTGCGTGTGCATTTAGTGGGACCGTACATAGACGGTCGAACCTAACTCAGGCAAAGTTCACAACTGCTGGCATTGCCACTTATTGTCGACTTTTCCTCGGATAATGGCCTTCACAAGGATAGCGGAGACTAACATCACATCCTCGTATCACGCATTGTGTATTCATAGCTGACCGATCACTGTTCCAAGAGATCATTGGTTGACGTCTTGGTTCACCCAAGTCGCGAACATTATATAGAACATTGTAGCCAGGGCCGCAACTAGATGTTTGGTCATCCGGGGCAGGTGCGCATTTTAGCGCCCCCTTGTAATGTTGAAGGAGAGGGTTGAGAATAAAATTTGTGCCCCCTCTGGTCCAGCGCCCCAGGGCCCACCTGCTCCCCCCTAGTTGCGGTCCTGATTGTAGCTATGTTTTAGTCGTAAAAATGGTTATGAATTTTCCAAGTGATGCAAAAAAATAACAATAAAAATAAATGAGAATCCTTCATTACTCGAAAGAGCCCCTCAGTCGTTTTCTCTGCTAGCTTCGCGTTTGGTATTGGTGGTCCTGGAACTTAAGTTATCCTGAGGGACCACAAACACTCCATGTTCGGTGTGAAATCAATTTAACTTGGATGCCATTGCGGTTATTATAAGCTATAATTGAAACAGAAGACAGAGTGAGTGCAAACAATTTTAGCCAGTTTTTGGAAACTGTGACGATTGGTGAGGTGTATACGAAGCGACGAACATGAAGCATTCCTTTATTCTGCATTAACCTGCGAAACATACAACCCTTCGTGATGAAGGTTAAAATCGAACTCCTCGAGAATGTCTTCTTCTCTCGATACAACTTAAATCTCACGTGCCTCGTGAATAAAAGTATTACTGTACATCCTTGTTAACAGCTTGCCTGTTACATACTCCCCCACTGGTTTCGCGGACGTCCCGGCAAGGAACCAGCAACAGGCGTTATGGGAAGTTGTTCAGTGTTCTTGTTAGTTCCAACTTTGAGTGGTCGTCCCTTCTTTCGTAATGACACTACGGATACAGCATCCGGTTTCGCACATGGTGTGAGAGCAGAAGTACGATATACGCTGACAGAGACACCCGATTTGGCCGGATCAGTGACTATGTACCTCGTAGGCGATCTCTGAGCTAGCACAGGGTACGGTTCATCTCGTTGTGGCGTGAACTTTGTCGACCAGTTCTTCCTTCGAGAACTCTGCTTGGAACCGTTGTCAACATAACCTTTGCGTTCATCCCGTTTTTGTTCCACCTTCTGCTTCACAGAAACTCTTGTAAGGCTTTGCATGGGAGTCAACCTGTTTTCACGACTTCTTTGGGCATGGCTGCGACCTTCTGATCGACGCGCGTTAGGGTTTTGATCAGAATATTTAATGCCGCTCCCCCTGCATTTATCGTTCCCTTCTCTAGCACTGCTTATACTTGTTTGGGTCTTTGACTCACGGAAGCTATTACTAGACTTTATTGTTTGGCTTGGCATTCTACAACGATGCCGTATGGGATAATATCCTGGTGATCCTGGACTGCGTCGCCTGGCACCGGAAAGTTCGACTCGTTCGTTCCTGCGGAAACGTAAGTCTAGTACTTGCCTACCCGTCGGAGTAATCGTGGTTGTCCTTGCACCGGTTGGTGAACACTTCTTGCGGATCGGTGGATTTCGCTGTGGACAGCAGGACGTGGATAGCCAGAAACATGACATGGATAGTCACGGACGCGACCTGTTTGGTTCCTGCGACGTCTAGACCGATCCCACCCTTGAGGTTCCGATGCCATATCACCATGGTGAACTTTGCCTTCGGGAGTGTCTCCTCCCCCTGGACTGAAAAAATTTTCATTCTTTTTCCCCGACCTGTTCAGCACTTGTTTCCGTTGCTGTCCTTCAACTTGTTGTAGTTGGCAAGAATTCAAGTTAACATGCTCTACTACATGTTGAACAGTTTTAATCATAGACTCGTTCACAAAGTGGAATCGCTTCCGAGTATTTTCCCCGAAGAACCATTGCCTTCGCTTGAGATCCAACACGATACCAACTTTCTCTAGAAAGTCGATTCCCAAAAGAGTTCTGTTACCGACGATTCCAGGAAGAACTATAAATTTCGTCCTTAGTCGCTACCATTGGATGTTGACCAATACCGTTGTGGTCCACACATTCACCGTTGATTGTTGTCCGTTTGCAAGACGCATCTCGATAGTTTCCTGATGGAATTTGGCGTTTTGCTCTTTCAAAATACGATGCAGAGTATCACTTGCGATACAGTGCGTAGCACCGCTGTCGGCACAGGCAGTTCCCACTTTGCCATTTACATGAATTTTTAACAATGCTACGGGTTTTGTTACAGAAGAGCATAGATTCAGTTCCAACTGACCCAACTGAGCGGTTGTCGCTGTCATTTCAGGATTACAGGTCGGACACTGCGCTCTAGTTACCCCCGGATATCCACATCCATAGCAGCTTACAGGTCGCTGTTCATCCAGGCTGATCATGGGAAGTGTCTGTTCATCTGCACGAATCAGTGGTTTTGATGACGTCCATGGATATTTCCTCGGTGTTTGCTTTCGACGACCCTCGACATCGTACTGCTGGTTGAATTTCTTTCTGAAAGTACTTCTGGCATCTTCATACGCGTCGAGTTTCTCAGCTAGTTCCGATGGGGAGATCAACATGGCCCATACATCGATGAAATGTTCTTTCACTTGTGGAGGGCACTTCTTCTTCATCTGATCAGCTATGACTAGATTAATCAAGTCCTCGAATGTTGTAACCTTAGCTTCTGTTAACCACCCTTCAAGATACGTTTTCAACTCAAAATAAAAATCACGCCATGATCTCTCCGAGTTCTTCCGATGCTCTACAAAAAGCTGTCGAAATCTGTCCGCATGTAGCTTAAATCGCTTTAACAGCAGTTCCTTGAGATACCGATAGTCCTTGAACTTCTCGTCAGGCTCCCTGGCACAGATCCTAGCCACCTCCTTCGGTAAGCTATTGATGAGATACGTAATCCACAATTCTTCCGGAATCTGGTGTAATCCCATGTGTCGTTCGAACAGGACCAGGAACAATGAAATGTCATCTGATGATTCAAAACGCGGAACCGACACTTGAAAGTCCCGATTTGTCACAGCCGGTCGAACGGAAGCTTGGCACTTCTCCGCTTCTATCCTCAGTCTCTCGAGTTCGAACTGCATTTCTGCTCGCCGGTTCCTCTCTTCGGCATCTCCCCGTCGAATCCTCTCCTCTGTTTCTTCTCGTCGAATTCTTTCTTCTGCTTCTTCTTGTCGAATTCTCTCTTCTACGAGGGTCTGTAGCACTCCTTTTGCGAAGACCTCGTCGTATTCTTTACTGGACGTAATCAGCTTCTTCAGCTCTATCACTTTCATCTCGGGTTCGGTAGGTTCGCCCATCTCTTCGGCAAGGCGACGGAGTTCGTCTTTTCGATATTTCGCCAAGTATGCCATTTTCACTCACTTGCTACCTAATTAGGATGTCCGCTTAGCTAAAAACACTCACGCGTCTATTTTAAACGTTGGGCGCCAATGTGACGATTGGTGAGGTGTATACGAAGCGACGAACATGAAGCATTCCTTTATTCTGCATTAACCTGCGAAACATACAACCCTTCGTGATGAAGGTTAAAATCGAACTCCTCGAGAATGTCTTCTTCTCTCGATACAACTTAAATCTCACGTGCCTCGTGAATAAAAGTATTACTGTACATCCTTGTTAACAGCTTGCCTGTTACAAAACTTAATAAATCTTAGCTTTTAGTTATTTCTTCTTTCTTCCATTAATTATTAATGTCTTCTCTTTGTGCCTATTTTAACCATTTTTAGTGACTGAACTCCACTAACAGCCATGGGCTGTTGAGTTATGGGTCCCACCCCTTCTGATTCACAGAGGCTTTCGAGAAGGGTCACACGAATCTTTCAGCCAAGAGTTTTTGAGCTATGGATCATGACCAAAACTGTATTAACAGGAGCTTCCGAAGCGGTTCTCACAAATCCACTTGCATTCAGGGATTCTTGAGCTATGGATCAAGACTCAAACTTGATTCGCAGGGTATTCCGGAAGGGTCGTATACACGAAAATCCACTTACAGCCAAGGACGCTTAAGCTATGAGTCACGACCTAAACTTGATTCATGGAGGATTCCGAGATGGGTACGTAAAAATTCTCTTACAGTCCTGTTATAGATATGACGCATGCGTCACTGGTTTTACTAATCTCGGAAAACAAACAGTCCCATGGGTCGCAAAGCATGGGTCTCGTTGTTGATTTTGGTTCGGGGCCGAAAAACATTAAGAATACCCCTACTGTATAGTACGACGTCTAAAATGGCAATGTGGACATCATTCTTACAGCGTTTGATTGGCTTGCGTGAAAACAACCGTTGTGTTTAATAGTCTTTTATATCATACATCACTTATAATATCATTTCGTACAATTGCAAATGGATGACAAGTATTTTTCATGGACAGGAGACCGGCCCTCGCGAACTCTGCGGTCTGTTTTACTTCACGTTTCGTCACCATGTGGAGATTCAACTGCGTTGAAGAAATTACCAGCGACTGGGTCTCCGAGACTATTTTGAGCTGTGAAATGTTTGATGTGGAATCCTGACCTGAATAAAGCTGATAACCGGTCGATGGATACGTTGGCGTCGGCAGGCTGTTCGTAAAGAAGAAATTCGAACAGGTTCAGTCCTGCAAAGAAACAATCAATGAATTAGTCCATCTGTATATTATAAAATTGATTTTTTTCTGTCTGAGTGTATGTTCTCTGCACAAAACTACAATTTTAGACTGATCGTCGCCAAATTTTGCATCTATATACGAAACGGAGCCCGAATTGAACGATAGGCTACTTTAAAAGGTTGTCAGAGCAGGGCAAATGCCCGAAATGGGCAAAAAACTGGGTCCCTAACAGTCACTTTCGGAACGTTTATTTTAGCTACTGTGGTTCCCTAGCCAATGCGTTTCAGATATGATTATGCCTTTATAATGGTTTGGTGACCGCGTCAAATTTGAAAAGAAACATTTGTTGCGAGTTAAGTGCTCGAAATGGTTACATTGATCTCCCAAGTTGAAAGTGAAATTGGCAGATGAAACAAGTTTATAGCTTGAAATTATTGTTATCACAGGTTCACTCTCGTTGACTGGGACGTTAAAAGTCTTATAGATCCCTGTGGGTTCTCTCCTTAATCTTCATTTAAGAGATTTTAATATCTGAATTAATTCTAGGGTCTCCTGGTCCTCTTGCTACAAAACACCGACCAACTGAGTATAGCTGCCTTAGGCTGACTGATCCGCCATCTTTGTGCGAAGTGCGGCGTTAATATTATCACTACAGTTAAAAGCCATTGGTTGTCATTCAGGAAATTGTTTATTTAGGAAAATAACAATTTCTCTATATACCTTTTTCCTTACGATTAGACGTCACGGTGAATATAAAATGTGTTTTTCTACCCTAAGATGGAGGACGACGTGTCCGTTAGGTATTTTCTAGTTGCCTTACCACTGAGGATAGTTGGATCACGTAAACTCATGGCAAGAAACCCATTCCAACCACAATGTACCCGACTAAGGAAAAAGAATTCAACTTGGACAAATATCCGACGCCTTCGTCCAAAAAATATTTTATCACTTATGTACAGTAGACCCCACTTATAACGTTTTTCGAGAAATCATCGTAGAAAAATATAGTAAGCGGTTGATGGCTTTAAACGGGAAATTTCAACGAGTATTAGTAGTAGTTAGGACCACAAAAATGAGTCGTACTAAGCGGGAAAACGTTTCAAGTCGGAACTTTATTAGGCAGGACCCACTGTATATAATCAATAAACACAAGCAGTAATTGTATGAATCCCACATTTATTTGCATATTTTGCATGAAAATTATGTTACCTACCTGGTGTTTCTATTTCATTGGGTGGCAAATGAGAGACGAGGGTACTTCCACCTTGTATATTACCTCCTGGAATATCCTTGACAATCCAATTCAGATATTGTGACGGAAGCCGTTCAGGGAATACAGGATCTACATCTGGAGAAATTTACAAATGATGTATGAGTTTCTATTTCTATGAACACGAGTATACATGGTTTCAAAGAATTCCAAGGCCGCAACAAAAATGCTTTCTCAACCTCGGCAGACATTAATTATTCAGCCGCGTCAAAAATTAATGAGAAGAATGAATTCAGCGTTTTTTCCTGGTCCTTTGCCTGAGGCATCAGAGGAGCTTAACTCCCCTGCGCCCCTTCATTGCGACCCTCGAAAATTCACTAAAACATCAACACCACCAAGTAATTCACAAATAGCACGAGAAGGAAAATTTCATCGACAAGAGAAAATTTACCGAACAGTTGTAAGTTCAACGAAGTTGTACAGCGAATGGCGGGAAGGGAATAAGCGAGGGACTAATACAGTTAGGAGTCATTCAAGCATTACATCAGCATCGATGGGGGTTTCCGATTTGCTGACTTTTGATGACAAGGGGGGAGTGTGGATGATGCTTACGTCATCAACCACCCTTTATGAAGATATGAAATATTCTTAATGGCATCTTATTCGTGCGCCAAAAACTAGAAAAACCTTTCGCTAGTTTGTGGGCACCTCTGAACTAGCATTCTCCCCAATGATAAATCCCTTACAGAGCCACTTCAGCGATCTCTAAATGTTTCACGGACCCTTCAAGTGCTCAAGAAATGTGTCCGGGCTGCTTAAGTGCTATGAAAATGTTTCCGGGTCGCTTAAGTGCTCTGGAAATGTACAACGCATCACTCAACTGATCCGTAATTATGCCACGGATCACTTAAGTAATCTGGGAATGTTCCTTGAGTGATGCAGAACAGCACTGGGGGGGCCGCTTAAGTGCTCTGAAATTGTGTCACGTGTCACTCGATGGATGTCTAAATGTCCCACGGATCATTTAAGTGTTCTGGAACGTTGTCGCGGGTTACTTAAGTGATCTTTGAATGTGCCACGTGCCTACTTCAGTGATCTGGAATTGTGCCACGGGTCCATTTAAGCGATCTGTAAATGTGCCGCTTAGTTCATTTTTACAAAATTTGGTTTGAGGGGGCAAGCCACATCAGATAACCTCGAGGGCCACATTTGGTCCGCGGTCTAGTATTTACCATGGCTTAAAGGGTGGGTCGCAATGAATTTATTAAAGAGAATTTTTTTGAGTTCTTAATCTTCAAACAGCATTGAAATGAACAGAAATCGATTATAATAACATATGAAGGTATTTTCTGTCGAAATTTTAATTTTGTTTACAAATATTTTTTGCATTAAATTTTTTTTTTCATCTCGGGGGGGAAGCGAACGAGCCCCCTATGCCCCGTCCCGCGTACGTTTCTGATCCCACCAATATGCGTTAGAACTGACGAAATTTTGCTGACGGAAAGGGTCAATAATGACAAAAAATTTGCTGACGTAATACTTGAACGGCCCCTAAAACAAATCCATGAACGAGAAATCACTCACTTAAAACAATACAATAAATAACCATAATGTGAAAAAAAAATCCCTATCCAGTGCAGCACGTTTCGCGTGCTGATGTCATGTGCTAAAATAAAGTGTTTGAGTAGTGACGTGTTACGAAGTAGCTCCGACGCCAAGCGCAGCTTCACAGACCTTATCATATAGCCCTGATATCACTAGTTGTCTCCGATACTCACTCAGTTCACTTTGATATAAAAAACTGTTTTGGCTAATCTATATATATAAAATTGATTTTCTGCGTGTGTGTGTGTGTATGTTCTCTATACAAATCTACAATTTTAGATCGATCGTCGCCAAATTTTGCGTATATACCAAATGGGACCCGACTTGAACGATAGGCTACTTTAAAATTTCGTCAGCCCAGGGCAAATGCCCCAAACGGGCAAAAAACTGTCCGGCAACAATGGTTTTTGGGCCTCAACAATCACTTTCCGAACGTTTACTTTGGTTACCGTGGTTCCCTAGCAATGCGTTTCAGACGTGTATATGCCTTTACAATGGTTTTGTGACTTCTTTAATCCTGTTTGTATATGTATATGTATAATAGTTTATGCCTTTGTAATGGTTTGCCAATACTTTCAATACTACACAATACTACTATTCAATACAATTACATTTCAATACTCTCAGTAGTGAGGCTTTTTGAATAGACGTTATAATCATCATCAGCATCGCTTTGAGGGTCAGGAAAAGGGCGAGACTCATAGAAATCACTGTTAAAATTGCCGATTTTACTGTAGAAATGCTGAAATTTGGTGGGGTTTTCCGCCACATCAATAATTTTAAAAATTTTATAGAATTCCCGATTTCTGAAATATTGTGTTTGCTTAGAGGTATACTAAGCCCAGGAGATTGAATATGAAGTAATTAGCCGGACCTACTTTTGCGTTGGGTATTCATGTAATAACATTGATTTCAACTTTTTATCTATATCTTCTCAAGCACGAAAAATTAATGTCTCCGTATTATCTTCTGATATTCAACTGCATCAATTCATACAGTTTAGGTTGTTTTAAAATTAATTATGGGCCCATAAAAAGTACATCGAAAAAATTCCACAGCTTTAATTAAGCATTTTTGAAAGCTAAAACAGGCAGATAATTAACTTGAAGTTTGAGGGGGGGGGGGAATAGAAATACATTGCGCCCCTTAAAAAAGGAAAGAAAAGTATATATTCATTTCTATGTTTCTTTAAATCTAGATTTGTTTATTTCATGAGTCGCACAGGAAGTCGCCATATTGGTTAACTTAGACACGGTTTGCATGTCCCTCAAAGAAAGAGGGAGATATCACGTGTTTCTGACAGCCTCATTGAAGAAAACCCGGGCAGCGCCGCGTATTATAGCTAGTATATCTATATATATAAAATTGATTTTCTGTGTGTGTGTGTGTGTGTGTGTGTGTGTGTTCTCTATACAAATCTACAATTTTAGATCGATCGTCGCCAAATTTTGCATATATACCAAATGGGACCCGACTTGAACGATAGGCTACTTTAAAATTTCGTCAGACCAGGGCAAATGCCCCAAACGGGCAAAAAACTGTCCGGCAACAATGGTTTTTGGGCCTCAACAATCACTTTCCGAGCGTTTACTTTGGTTACCGTGGTTCCCTAGCAATGCGTTTCAGACGTGTATATGCTTTTACAACGGTTTGTCACTTCTTTAATCCTGTTAGTATATGTATAACAGTTTATGCCTTTATAATGGTTTGCCACATTTTCAATATACTCTGAGTAATGAGGCTTTTTGAATAGACGTCATAATCATCATCAGCATCGCTTTGAGAGTCAGGAAAAGGGTGATCCTCATAGAAATCAGTGCTAAAATTGTCGATTTTACTGTAGAAATGCGGAAATTAGTGGGATTTTCCGCCCCATCAATAATTTTAAAAATTGTATTGAATTCTCGATTTTTGAAATATTCAGTTCGCTTAGAGATATACGAAGCCCAGGAGATTAAATATGAAGTAATTAGAGCCAAACCTATACTTTTGAGTTGGATATTCGAGCAATATCATTGATTTCATTTATATCTTCTCAAGTATGAAAATTAATGTCTCCATATTGTTTTTTTTTATATTTATTTGCATAAATTCATGTGGGTTAGGATATTTTAAAATTAGTTATGAGCCCGTGAAAAGTGCATCGAAAAAATTCCACAGCTTTAACTAAGGATTTTTGGAAGCTGGAACAGACAGATGGATAACTTGAAGTTCAAGGGGGGGGGGATTGAAATACCTAGCGCCCCTTAAAAAAGGAAAAATATATATTCATTTCTACGTTTCTGTGTAAATCTAGATTTGTTTATTTCATGAATCGCGCAGGTCGCCATATTGGTTAAGTTGGACACGGTTTGTATGTCCCTCAAGAAAAAGAGAGGGAGATATCACGTGATCCAAAAAAGCCTCATTGAAGAAAACCCGGGCAGCGCCGGGTATTATAGCTAGTCGCTTATATTCTCGGCAAGTCTCTTATCCTCTTGCCCATTCGCAGACATCACTCGATTTTCCGGCCACTCGATCGACTCATTTTTTGACCCCCCCCCCCCCCATATCAACAGTTCCGATGCTCAACTCTATCAATATAGCTTACCGTCGATCCTCAATTGCAGGCCGGAAGGAAAGAACCGATGTGTGCACTGCTGTTTCCAAAACCTCGCACACGACACCAATCTCGATGTCTACCACCGTGCCAATGATCGTATGTGCCCCAGTTTTCTTCTCATCAAGGGTAGGCGAAATAGCATGAAATATATTGTGTAATGGCTAATAACAATTTACCGAGGAAAGAGCAGGGAATTAGATTACTTCAGATTAACTTAGATCGTTCTAAAGCGGCTACTTTCCAATTAGAAGAAACTGTCAACGAAATGAAGGTGGACATAATATTTGCCCAAGAGCCCTGGATCTGGTCCACAGCGCAACATCCGGAACTCAAATGTCCCCCCTTGACTTGGTCACGCTGGACATCAAATAATGGGAAGGCTGCGATCATGATCCGCAACAGAGCACTTCATGGAGTTGTGCTGTCGGTTATGCACTCGGTGGCGGTGCAAGTAGACGGAAGGGAGCTGATCGTGGCTAGCTCATATTCTTCTCCATACAAGGACATAAAGGAAGCCATCCAGGAGATTGAGGAGATCGTGGTAAAGAATGGAAGGCACGGGATCATTATTGCCGTAGACTGGAATGGACACAACTCTCTATGGGGTTATTCCGATATCAATGAAAGAGGTGAAGACATCCTAGACTTCCTTATGTCCAAAGACCTCTTCCCTTTGAATGGCGACAACAGCACACCGACCTATGGACACACTGGATCCTTCGGCTGGCCGGATCTATCTATATGCAATCACGTGTCTCTAGCAAATGCTATACAATGGTCAGTGGGAGAGGAATATTCGGCAAGTAGTCACTCCTATATTCACATGGTGATATGTGACTTATCTCCATCAACTAAAACCCCCTTGTTTCAAAACAACGCAGCGTAAGCTCTTCAATTTTATTCGTATCCTCAGAAGTACGACACCAGTCCTGATACGACAGATTCGTGAGTGTCGAACGTATGATCAACTTCAGCATATTACAAACACTGTGCATCAAGTAATAGAAGAGGCAGGTAATAATAGATCGTTGCTCCCTGGCAGCAAGGGATCGCAGATGCCGGATAAATACAAAAGCACATGGTGGACAACTGAACTAGAAGTGTCACGCAAGAAGCTCAGAGCTCTGAAAAGACGATATATACGAGCAAAAAATCAAGAGGACGAAATTCGCCTGCAAATGGCATTTAATAAATATCAGGCTCAGTACCGTAAAGAGATTCGTAAAAAAAATTAACTGCCTGGCGTACACTATGTGAAAAAACGGCCTCTGAATTTGGTACCGTATGTCATGCTTCTATGTCTCGCAAAACGAAGTCACAGCTGACTATGAGCCAGCTTGGAGACGAAACAATTCTGCAAGCGGGGGAAAGACACATTAACGACATTCACCCCGATGTCAACCCCCGATGACTATGGTCCTCCTTTTATGAGTTCTAGTCTGTACCTCGACCCGGATGAGTATAAGAGCAATATCTAAGCCAGAAATAAAAAGAATCGTCGACCAGCTAAATATGCGGAAAGCCCCGGGTTTAGACCGGGTGAACAATAGAATGGCCAAGGCGATAAATAAAGCATTTCCAGATCTCTTACACTCCCTATACAATAAGTACTTGCAACTGGGATGTTTTCCAAATCATTTCAAAGAAGGTAGGCTGCTCCTTCTATTGAAGAAAGGAAGAAACCCGAATGAGAAAAAAGCTTACCGTCCTATTTCTTTACTCTCTAGTTTTGGGAAGGTACTGGAAAAGATTTTATTACAACGAGTTATGTTTTACACGGAGAGGCAAGGATTCTGGCATGCCAACCAGTATGGATTCCGGCAAGGTCGTTCGGCGGAAATGGCGCTTGCAGACATGATGGAAGAGGTCAAGACGCAAAGAGATAGAGGTAATGACGTAGCCATCATATCCCTGGACATGAAGGAGCTTTTGATAACCTCAGATACTAGTCTATACGCTCGCGGTTTCTCTAGTTCTCCAGTCTATACGCCGTCGTCTAGCAACAGCGCCCATACCAGAGCCCATAAGAGCTCAAGGTTATCTTATCGGACCTTTTGAACCACCGTCGTGCGGTGTTGATCACGGATGCAGGTAAAGCTGAGAATGAACTTCAGAAGGGTGCTCCTCAGGGCTCATGTTCCGGCCCTTTGTTATGGAATCTTGTTCTTGATGAGCTGTTGAAAATTAAGTGGCCCTCAAATGTCAAAGTTCAGGCTTATGCGGACGACCTTTTGGTGATTGCATCCGCCCCTACTGTTAAGGGATCAGGCGATCTGGCAGAGGAAGCCCTCAGAACAGCGTCAAAGTGGCTGCACATGCATAAGCTCACTCTCTCTATGGCTAAGACAAAATTCTTGTGGATATCAATGAAGAGGCCTCCCACTATCTGGTTCCAAGGAAAAGCTATCAAGAAAACGGACGTGCTATGTTATTTAGGTGTCTTTATCGATAAGCAACTTAGCTGGGAAGATCACATCAAGGAATAGACGAGAAAAGCGTCCGGTGTTCTTCAGAAGATGCGCCTGATAGCCGAACCACAGTGGGGATTGACATGGGCTATGATAGCTTATGGAGCTTCAATATGGTATTCTTCCATGGTCCAGATATTCAGACGGCTCGATGCAATGCAAAGAGCCTTTCTCTTATATACCTCTGGTGCGTACAGAGCTACACCTACAAATGCTCTTCAGGTGATTCTAGGGCTTCCGCCATTATCTCTGAAGATAGAATTCCTGGCCAGAGTCACGCGTCTTCTAAAGCTTCACAAGTCATGTTCATTGCTTGAGGGAACATTAGTCCCGGACGCCTTCGAGCAGAAGACTATAGACTGGTCCTCGCATCCCGCAGAATCTCTGCGGTTCAATCAAGTTCTTCTAGATTCTTCGGAGGACGATATACCTAAGGAGAAATCCGTCGTATATTACACTCATGGCTCTAAATTGGAATCAGGTACAGGAGCTGCCTGTATAAAAACCGTGGGAACGGGGATCGTGGATAAATGGATGCAGTGATTCCAATTTAGAGCCATGAGTGTAATATACGACGGATTTCTCCTTAGGTATATCGTCCTCCGAAGAATCTAGAAGAACTTGATTGACCTGCAGAGATTATGCGGGATGCGAGGACCAGTCTATAGTCTTCTGCTCGAAGGCGTCCGGGACTAATGTTCCCTTATCTTCACAGGATGTTCCTCAAGGAATTTCACCATTTTTCTTATCTTTTCTCTTGATTCCTCTCGACGTAGTATACTAAGCATCCATGGTCTGTGTAGATGTGGAGCCGGCGAACGGAAGTGATAGGGTGTCGTTTGGATCCGTCTCCTGCAGCTACTGCAACTCCGGTACCAGCACCTCCGCTAAGGAGATCGCCGCGTCTTCACCCTTACAGTACGCTGGTGGCACTGTTTGAAGGCGGGGAGCAGGATGATTCCTAAATCTATTCCTAAATCAAGTGTCCCGGAGATATTTTAAAGACCTTCAACTGTGATCAAAAGCGAATCGGACAGAGTGTACTGAACTGCCCGAGCGCAATGGGGTGCTCTGCCTTTCTGTCAAACAATCCTCGATCAATCTAATTTATTTAATTTCAATTTTACTTATTTATTTAATTTCAATTTTACTTATTTATTTAATTTCAATTTTACTTATTTATTTAATTTCAATTTTACTTATTTATTTAATTTCAATTTTACTTATTTATTTAATTTCAATTTATTTACTTATTTAATTTAATCAAATTTCTGATTGCGTCTTTGCGATATGATTTCATACAACTTTCCATGATGATTTATTATCCGTGCCCGTTGCACTTTGACTTTAACTTGATTAATTTGATTCTTCTTTTTACATAATTCTTAATTCCCTTTCACTGTATGTAATCTTTGACGTATCAGTAAATAATGGTTTTGCCGGAGATGCCCTGGACCTCCCCCCTCTCGCGGTTTCTCCAGTTCTCCAGTTGCGGCCCTGCTTGGAATTCTTGGACTTCTAAAGCTACTAATAAAAAAAGTCCTTATACAAAATGTTTGAGGTTATTATTACCATAATTTTTAATGTAATTTCGAATTAATATCAAAAAGCACTGCCCCCTACCTCCTAACGCATATTGGTGGGATAAGAGACGTACGAGTCGAGAGGGCATAGGGGACTCGCGCACTCTCAGCAAAGCACTCAAGGACAACGTATAGTGCGCGCGTGTAGACGCACTTTTGTGTCTATCGAGGAAACGCCATCTATAGCAGAAAGACTCCGCTCGATTCTCGTAACTTCACTGAAATAAGATAATCTCACCTATAGTCATAGGATATAATACAGGAAAAGATAAAGATGGCGCGTGCGTCGGACTTCTAGATCCAATGGCTATAGGTGCGATGACCTTGTTCAGTGGCATAACGAGCTTCGCGCGGAGCCCTTCTGCTTCAGATGGTGTTGATCGAGTGAGTGACAGAGACAACGAATGGTAGAGATAGCAAAAGCGACTTTCCGAGACAATTTTTATTATACCACGTTTGAGTGAATCATCTCACACTCTATCGGTCAGTCTTTGTATCTAGGTCACTGCGGTCGTTCAGTCGAGATTCGTTCTCCTTGAGATGGGAAGCGGGGTGTGTTCGGTCCTTCAACGTTCAATGGTCGTTCAGTCGCTCACACCCGCTGCCACAATCACTCGTTATAGAATATTTACGTGATGAATAAAGTAGTCGGTTATTTATCCTGTTTGTAAATTTGTATCTGAATATTCACTTCATTGACTTGCTCGGAGATCAATCGTTTTGTGTGAAAAAAGATCAATGTGACACATATTGAGAGATAATAACATGACATTTCGACGTATTGTTATGATCTTACTCATTAATAACATGTGATTAACACTTGAAAATATCTACTTACCTCGTCCCATCATCACCAGAGTATACATCGCGTCGCTGCTAGCTTTGTCATACGATACTTTAGGCCTATACAGTGTCAGACCAAGAGGGATATTATTTCCAAAATTCACTTTAGTGTCGTCTTCGTACACAACCTGTATGACGGAGAGACAATTTCTCGCTATAAATTGAATAAGGGGTAAAAATCAATGATATATCAACTTTAGACACTAACGATATCCATATTAATCCAACGAACATTAAAATTTTAGGACTCATCATGCAGTCGATTCCCGTATTTAGCGGTTTCATAAGAGCAATACCGGCGGGGCGAGATGTGGCCTGGGTATCCAAAGAGTAAACGCTGCGGGCATACACAATAGAAGATGAATGATTTTTTCAGAGGAGTGCGTGTGTGAGATATTTACTAAACTCAGAGGATTTCGACAAAAATTATTTCTGTGCAGTCATAGAAAACCAACTTCAGCCGACCACCACTGTGTCATCAAAAGTCGAGAAATCCGTAAACCCTTCCCACCCCATCTGTACTGACGTATTACTTGAATGGCTCCTACCGCGTAACATAAATGCAATGAAAAAGAAAAAAAAAGCAATACGAACTCGAAGTTTATCCTTTGGGGCTTTTGGGATTATTTCGGGTGTTATGTTGTATGCTATGAACTTCTGCTCGACTTGAGTCATCTCCTGAGAAGAAACAAGAAGCGCAACCGAGGCAAGAAGAGTGATGTTCAAAGCGACGATCATCGCACACCCTGAGCGTATTCCCACGGCAGCCATGTCTGAATATCACGAACTCCAAGATTCTTCTTCGAAACTGACTCTAAATGTTTAATAAAAAGGACTCTTTATAACATATTGTTGTTCTCGGATGATTTTGTAATGACGTGAATGAGTTTAAAATGAATGACTTTCATTAACCTGTCGGGAAAACCCATGAAAACGTGATACTTGCTTGAGAGTATCTTTACTTCCCTCCCCCCACCCCTTTGCCACATGAATGGGTTTGTGGTAACTCTCGCATCAGAAAGCGCTTATTCACCCTTTTTAAGAATATTCGAATTTTTATGTTCCTAAATGACTATTTTTTAGCAAGCAAAAATTCATTGAATACGTCAGAAAACCTTAATTACGATGATGTTGGTTTTCTTTGACATTGAAGGTGCTTCCGTATTGCTCGCATTAACCGGCATGCATGGAAACATCGTGGGAGACCAGCCCGCCCCCCCCCCCCCCCGTTGAAACTTTACCCGTATTTCCAGGCATAGCGAGAAATTCGAATCACAGGTTCCGAAAATTTCTTAACCCCCTTTTGCGTAACAAGCTTTTGGCAACAAATTTGGATTTATCTGTATTTTTGACGTATCGTCGATAAATCTGTTAACTTTGTCCTAACGTAACCGCACGTTAGAAGGAAGAAAGGGGGAAAAGGAAATGGGGAAAAAGAACTAAAAAATATACACTGGTGTAAGAAATTAAGAGAATTTGCAGACTTGGTCGATTATCTCTAGAACTACTGTACCGATTTTAATGAAATTTGATATGTACATACATTGATACAATACAAAACAAATAACCATTCAATAATTGTAATACACACGCATGATCGTGCGTAACACTCGTTGGAGTCGGAAGGTATGAAACAGCGGTTGCAGAATAAACAAAAAAAAATTGGTTAATAGATGGGTTAATAGGGGGGTATGGCCCCCTCTTACAGATATACAGGTCTCGCAGCGTGATTTGATACTTGCAGTTTATCATTTCCTGTGGCAATTGGTCCCACTCGTTCAGCAACGCTGTTTTCATTCCCTGGATGGTTCCCGGAGGGGGTTTGCGAGTTGCAATTGCCCTCCCCAGAGCATCTCAGTCATGCTCTAAAGGGTTAAGGTCTGGAGATCTGGCTGGCCAATCCATCCGGCGAATATCCTCACTCTCTAGAAAATCGTCGAGCAGAAGAGCTCTATGTGGCCTCGCGTTATCATCCATTAAAATGAACTCAGGGCCAACTGCACCCCTGAAAAGGCGAACATAGGGCTCCAAGACCTCATCCCTATACCTCACACCAGTCACAGTGCCTCTTTCAAAGACACAGAGAGGTGTGCGGCCATCCAACATGATGCCTGCCCAGACCATTAAACTCCTCCGTCATAATGGTCGATTTCGCTGACATTGGAGGGTAGGTAGCGGGTCCCTGGTTCTCTCCATATGAACGTACGGCGAGAATCGGTGCTTAGGCTGAACCGGGACTCATCAGTGAGGAGAACGGTCACCTATTGATCCATACTCCAATCTCTATGCTCTCTGCACCATGATAAACGGATTCTCCTGTCCGTAGAAGTGAGCGGGATGCAAACAGCAGGTCTTCTTGCAAACAACCCTCTCTCATGAAGTCTTTTGGAAACAGTCACCCTTGATACTCCTGTGGCTGCATACAAGTCACGAGAGAGCCGAGAAGCTGTAGCACTCCTGTTACGCCTCGCTATAATCGACAAATGGCGATCTTCTCTGGCCGTCGTGGCTCTTGGACGACCTTGCCCAGGCTTTCTCTCGATGGATCCGTTATCCTGGAACTGTTTCCATAAATTACACACGACGCTGGGCGTTAAATTGAACTCTCTACAAATCTGGACTTGAGATTGGCCTGCTTCTAGCCTCCCCCCAATTCGCCACCTCATTCCATCATCTAAACGTTGGTGGTTACTCATTTTTACTGTTACAATTTGAAATTAACAGATTGCTGCAAAATAACACCAAGAAATTCGCCGAGGTGTGCTAGCGAACGAAATGCGTCTTAACTTACGCGCGCTTATAAAGCCTGTTTCCCTACTGGCTCCGCCTACACACACGTGTACGCTTACGTATTTGACGTACAAGATTTGCATTTTTGTCTAGAAGCAGTGGTTTTACATTCAGTTCAGTTCTTTTCATGAAATTCGATAAAATGTGCATATTCTCTTAATTTATTTCACCAGTGTATTCAAGGAAACTGTTATTTTCAGGATATCTTGCTGAGGTGAGCTCGGAAATAAAAGTCATCACGTCTCCACCGGGACTTGAAAAGTATGATAAAAGTTCGTTTATAAAACTTGAAAAATGGTGTAATAAAACCAATAGGCCGATCAGTTAAGTTCGCTCGAATGTAACACGTATATAATGGCCACATTTTTCAAGTTTCATAAAATAATTTTTAATCAAAGTTTTATAGGGTAATACCAACCTTAGGCCGGGATTACACTTTAAAGGTTTTGAAGAAGCTCCTGGATAAAACGTGAAAATTTCAAGCAATAAGATCACCTGTTGCATTTGCTTGAATGCAACCGATGCGCCTATTGGTTTAATTTTCTTTGTAGAAGATCTTTTATAAAACTTTATAGTGTGATCCCGGCCTTAAGCCCAGATTACACTATAAAAATTTTATAATAGTTCTTTTAAAAATGCAACCAATAAGCTGATCGGTTGCATTTGCTCGAATGCAATAGATAAATTTACATAAGTTGCTTTTTTCAAGTTTTATAAAATAAACTAGCTATAATACCCGGCGTTGCCCGGGTTTTCTTCAATGAGGCTTTTTTTGGATCACGTGATATGTGCCTCTTTCTTTGAGGGACATGCAAACCGTGTATAAGTTCACCAATATGGTGACTTCCGGCGCGACTCATGAAATAAACAAATCTAGATTTAAAGAAACGCAAAAATAAATATATATATTTTTCTTTTTTAAAGGGTGCTAGGTATTCCGATTCTTCCTCTTTGAACTTCAAGATCATATATTTCTGCCTGTTTCTGCTTCAAAAAATGCTTAATTAAAGCTGTGGAATTTTTCGATGCACTTTTTACGGGCCCATAATTAATTTTAAAATATCCTAACCCACATGGATTTATGCAGTTGAATATTAAAATACAATACGGAGACATTAATTTTCATGCTTGAGAAGATATAAATAAGAAGTTGAAATCAATGTTATTGCATGGATATCCAACTCGAAAGTAGGTCCGGCTGATTACTTCATATTCAATCTTCTGGATTTCGTACATCTCTAAGCGAACTCAATACTTCAAAAATCGAGGATTCTATGCAATTTTTAAAATTATTGATGTGACAGAAAACCCCACCAAATTTCCGCATTTCTACATTAAAATTGTCAATTTTAACACTGATTTCTATGAGTATCCCCCTTTTCCTGACCATCAAAGCGATGCTGATGATGATTATGACGTCTATTCAAAAAGCCTCATTACTGAGAGTATATTGAAAATGTGGCAAACCATTATAAAGGCATAAATATTATACATATACTAACAGGATTAAAGAAGTGACAAACCGTTGCAAAGGCATAAACACGTCTGAAACGCATTGCTAGGGAACCACGGTAACCAAAGTAAACGTTCGGAAAGTGATTGTTGAGACCCAAAAACCATTGTTGCCGGACAGTTTTTTGCCCATTTGGGGCATTTGCCCTGGGCTGACGAAATTTTAAAGTAGCCTATCGTTCAAGTCGGGTCCCATTTGGTATATATGCAAAATTTGGCGACGATCGATCTAAAATTGTCGATTTGTATAGAGAACATACACACACACACACACACAGACAGACAGAAAATCAATTTTATATATATAGACTAGCTACAATACCCGGCGCTGCCCGGGTTTTCTTCAAGGAGGCTTTTTGGATCATGCGATATCTCCCTCTTTCTTTGAGGGACATGCAAACCGTGTCTAAAGTTAACCAATATGGCGACGTCCTGCGCGACTCATGAAAGAAACAAATCTAAATTTAAAGAAACGTAGAAATGAATAGTCCCCCCCCCCTTTATTTTATGGGTGTTAGGTATTTCGATTCCCTCCCCCTGAACTTCAAGTTATCTATTTCTGCCTGTTTCAGCTTCCAAAAATGCTTAATTAAAGCTGTGGAATTTTTTCGATGCACTTTACGGGGCCCATAACTAATTTTAAAAACATCCTAAACTATATGAATTTATGCAAATAAATATCAAAAGACAATACGGAGACATTAATTTTCATGCTTGAGAAGATATAAATAAAAAGTTGAAATCAATGTTATTACATGGATATCCAACTCAAAAGTAGATCCGGCACATTATTCATATTTTTAATTTTCTGGGCTTCGTATCTCCAAGTGAATTTAATATTTCAAAAATCGAGAATTCAATTTAATTTTTAAAATTATTGATGTGACAGGAACCCCCCCCCCCCCCACCCACTAAATTTCCGTATTTATGCAGTTAAATCGGGCAATTTTAATAGTGATTTCTATGAGGATCACCCTTTTCCTGACCCTCAAAGCGATGCTGGTGATGATTATGACGTCTATTCAAAAAGCCTCATTACTGAGAGTATTGAAAATGTGGCAAACCATTATAAAGGCATAAACTGTTATACATATACTAACAGGATTAAAGAAGTGACAAACCGTTGTAAAAGCATATACACGTCTGAAACGCATTGCTAGGGAACCACGGTAACCAAAGTAAACGTTCGGAAAGTGATTGTTGAGGCCCAAAAACCATTGTTGCCGGACAGTTTTTTGCCCATTTGGGGCATTTGCCCTGGTCTGACGAAATTTTAAAGTAGCCTATCGTTCAAGTCGGGTCCCATTTGGTATATATGCAAAATTTGGCGACGATCGATCTAAAATTGTAGATTTGTATAGAGAACATACACACACACACACACACAGACACACAGAAAATCAATTTTATATATATAGATAGATTTCATAAACCTTTTATAGTAAAATCCCATCCTTAGATATAAATATAAAATTCCATTTTTTTCAGTTTATAGACTGAATATCGAGTAAAATACACTTGTAGGTATCGGGGGAACCACGAAAAATATTCAAGCGCTAGGGTCTTCAAACGTCTTAATCCGGCCCTGAGTGAACACCGTACGTGGATAACGTTGTTTAATAAAAGTATTTTTTCTAAAGTTTAAAAAAATTAAGATAAAAAAATTTAAAAAATAATAAATATTTAAAATAATTTTAAATACTTATTTTTTTTAGATAATTTCAAATATTTAAAAAGAAAAAATTAAAAAATTTTAATTAAATTTAAAAGTATGTAGTCAATAGAATATTCGCAATGAATTACAGAACGGCTTATAATTTTGGTCCCGTCAGTGGCCGTTGTTGGCAAGATTTATTGTATAAAATTGTAAAGTATGGACAAAAGGCAGTTAAAGTTGCTATATCTCCATCTCGGAAGGAACAAAGGGATAGACGTATGTGGGTACATCATATTTGATGAACAGGGACCCTCATATGGTGTTTTTAAGGGTATTTATGGCAAATAATCAAAAAAATTCCCTGCAGAATCGTCTTTAAAAAGTAGCCAAAGATGCGGACGAATTCGCTCCGCATCCGCATCATGTGAATAACCCAATTGTCAAAACTTGTATGTGCGACACATGCGGACGACGTCCGGACCCGCATGAACATATCCTAGGTGCGGAGATTTTTCGGCTCGTCTGAAAGGCTCATTATATTCCAATTGTTAAAAC
Organism: Pholcus phalangioides; assembly: GCF_987345545.1. NCBI lineage: Eukaryota > Metazoa > Arthropoda > Arachnida > Araneae > Pholcidae > Pholcus > Pholcus phalangioides. The sequence continues at coordinate 13,668,510 of NW_028301601.1, read as the reverse complement.
TTCTTCCGGACCCGCATCCGCATCGTGTGAAAGGCCTCTTAGGAGTCATAGATCTATATCCTGGATCTCACATAGATCTATATCGTGAATCTGATATATATATTTTTCAGGTTCACAATATAGACCTGATATATAGAAGACATATACAGATATCATAGAAGACATATACAGATATCATAGAAGACATATACAGATATCATAGAAGACATATACAGATATCATAGAAGACATATACAGATATCATAGAAGAATATACAGATATCATAGAAGACATAGATCTATATCGTGAACCTGACAAAGATATAAGTAGATCTATTTATCTCTGACTATGCCTTTTTTTAGCCAGAACAATATCGTGGCCCGATATAGATCAATATTGGAAACTGAAATTTTACGATATAGATCGCTGTATCTTTGTGCTACTTGGGACAAGTAGTTTCTCCCTACAGCGCAATGCATGAACGAGTTTGCTTTAAAATTGGCGCTTAGCATTGGCGAAAGACGATATGTTGGTTGGCGCCAACATATTACCTGACTGCGTTTAATAATATATACCTTACTTTTACCCAGGATTCTCGATTTTAGTCTTGGGACATCACCATACGGCAATTTCAAACTAGTGAAGCATGGGTGGGCAATGAAAGCGTCATCTACCGGTGGTTGCAACAGGCTCGATAGGTAAAGAACTTGTTTCTAATATTCTTGCCTGGACTCGAACCCGTGGACCTTGACAATAGAATTCATATTGGAAGACAAGCGTCTTAAAACGACTCCACTCGGGCGGAAGACGAGTAGCTGAGAAGAGAAATTTACTGGGCACTCTCTTATCTCTCGTCCCTACGTCCAACCCGCGGCCCGCAACCTAAAACTAAATTTTGCAAAAATTAAATAAGCGGCACATTAAGCGCTACTACTACTTAAGTGATCCGCGGCACATTGGTTAAGTTATCCAGGTACAGCTCCGCAGCATATTGACAGATTACTTGAGTGACTCACGCGAGTGACCTGCGTCGCAGTTCCAGAGCACATGAGAGGTTCGCAACATGTTTTCGGATCGCTTAAGCAGTCTGCGGCACATTTCTAGCTCATTTAAGTGTCCCGTGAGTCGTTTCAAACCAATGAAGTGGCCTGCATCCTCCAAAAGGTTGACCACGTTTGCCCTGCGTGCTTTTTTTCGCTCTCATATGTACATAGTGGAAAGATACATCATAAAAATTGAGAAAATCACTGCCAGGAGTGTAGAAGGGGGAAAGGGGAAAAAAAACTTTGGTTCATAAGGTTACATTAAAGCTTCGCTATGAGAAGCAGAGAGGAAAGAAAGTACACAGAACCGAACTGAATTTATTCTACTGGCGTTTGGACGAAGTATTTCGTCATCCGTGATCGCAAAGGGTTAAATATATACATTGAATTGCATGAACGCATACTGTGATCCGAGCCGGGAACGGACCGGACCCCCCCCCCCCCAACATTCAAAAATCGTGTCCTCGAGTTTGGAGGCACGATGGCTAATACGGAGAATACGGTAGTACAGTAAAACCTCTCTTTTACGGACACCGGTGGGACAAAAAATTCGTCCCAGTGCCGTCCTAAGGGATGTGCCCACCCGGGCATGGCCCGGGGTCCTCAAGTGAAAAGGGGCCGCCTCACAAAAATGAGAGCTGGTTGAAGTTTTCGAGAATTTGTTTGGTAAAGGCCTCAGAAAAATCAATTGGCACGGGGGCCCATGATACTCTTAAGACGGCCCTGATTCGTCCGTATAAAAATCGGGGTTAGAAATATATATACTTTTGTAATACAAGGTGAAAATATATTGTTTGGCCGTAAAAGAAGGAGGGGGGGGGGAGGGTGACCGCATCCGAGGGATGTCGATAAGAGGTTTTTAACTGTAATATCATTACCAGGACCGGTACTAGAAATTTTTCCGCCCCTTGGATACGACTACCTGAACAGAGTCTTCTTTCACTAAAAAATCCTCTCTAAATGCTGTAAGATTCGAACACTTGGCAATTGTTTATTATTCATGTGCATTTTCAAAAGCAATACTCGTTGAATAGAGCATCTGACCTGCTTGAAGGCATCTTGGATTCGTCTCGGAATTTCGAGGGCGTTGGTCACAGCGTGTAGAAATGCGTGAGAAAATAAGACGCAAACACTCTTACCTAGGGTTACCATGTTCGAAAACTGAGGAAGGAGGGCGCCTGCGTGCGCATCCTCAGTGGCGTCACGTATCCCAATTTTCACAACAGATGGCCCCCACAAGTAATTTTTCTCAACAATATTTTTTCAATAGATTTTACAAACCGTCCTCCTACGTTTCGGAAAAATTCGCCTTTTTTTGTCCTCCTTTTCAGGTTTCTGGAATTATGTTAATTTTTTTGTGTGATGCTTTAAATGACAAGCACAGGATGATCCTCATAGAAATCAATGTTAAAACCGCCGATTTTACCGTAGAAATACGGAAATTTAGTGGCGCTTTCCGTCACATCAGTAATTTAAAAAATTGAATTCGATTTTCGAAATGTTGAGTTCGTTTAGGGCTATAGTAAGGGCCACTGCTCTTCAGCGATATATTTTCTTGGTCTGCTCAGAAAAGGCTTTGATTTGCTGTGCCAGTAGTTTCAAAATTGTGTGCCGTGGTGCCGTGGCGTTCTATTCATTCAGTAATTCATTGGTATGATCTATTTTAAAACTTTCTTATGATAAACCATACATAGGTATTCTTGAACTTTTCACATCTGTGGACCGGTGAAAATGTGTGAAAAATTTCGCAGACCGAAAAAGAAATGAGGGAACGAGAATGCATTTTCACAGGCCTGAGTGATGGTGAGTGTCATCTTAACGATTGGACCTACCCGGGCGCCTCAAAAATATAAGTAGTTGATGAAAATTTGTCAGGTAGGGCTTCAGAAAATCTACTTCACCCGGGGGCCCCATGATGCTCTTAAGACGGCTCTGGTGATGGTTAATGCAGAAATAAAACCCAATATTGACAAATCTAGGGCCAAGGAACAAGAATTTTTATTTATTTTACGGCATCCGTTTTTCTTTGTTGATTCAAGTTCATATACACCGACTGGGTGGCCAAAAAAGGAAATGCCGCAGTGTGTGTGTGTGTGCGTGCGTGTTCTCTATACAAATCTACAATTTTAGATCGATCGTCACCAAATTTTGCATATATACCAAAACATATATACGGGATTTGCATATATGCGGGAGCCGACTTGAATGATATGCTACTTTAAAAATTTGTCAGATTTCGGCAAGTGCCCGAAATGGGCGAAAAACTGTCGAGCAACAATGGTTTTGATCCACAACAATTACTTTCGGAACGTTTACTTTTGTTACCGTGGTTCCCTAGCAGTGCGTTTAAGACGTGTATATGCCTTTACAATGGTTTGTCACTTCTTTAATGCTACCAGTCTATTTACAATAGTTTATGCCTTTATAATGGTTTGCCACGTTTTTCAATAATCGTCAGAATCATCATCAGCATCACTTCGAGGGTCAGGTAAAGGATGATCCCCATAGAAATCAGTGTTCAAATCACCGATTTTTTTGTATAAATGCGGAAATTTAGTGGCATTTTCCACCACATCAATAATTTTAAAAACTGTATAGAATTTTTTTGGAAATATTGAGTTCGCTTATAGAGATACAAAGCCCAGGAGATTAAATATGAAGCAATTAGCCGAACCTACTTTTGAGTTGAATATTCATGCAATAACATTGATTTCTACTTATTATTTATATCTTCTCAAGCATGAAAATTAATGTCTCCATATTGTCTTTTGATAATGAACAGCATAAATTCATGTTTAGGATGTTTTTTAAAAGTAATTATGGACCCGTAAAAAGTACACCGAAACATTCCACAGCTTTAATTAATCATTTTGGAAGCTGAAATAGGCAGATCTAGATAACTTGAAGTTCACGGGGGGGGGGGGGATCGAAATACTTAGCGCCCCTTGAAAAAAGAAAAAAAATGTATTCATTTCTACGTTTCTGGATTTGTTTCTTTCAAGAGTCGTATATTGGTTAACTTAGATACGGTTTGTATGCCCCTCAAAGAAAGAAATGGGAAATCACGTGATCCAAAAAGCCCCACTGAAGAAAACCCGGGCAGCGCCATGTATTATAGCTAGTCTCCATGTATTATAGCAGTTAGTAATTATAAATGTCTTCTCTTCGTGCCTATTTTAACCATTTCTACTGACTAAACCCCACTAACAGCCATGGGGGGGGGGGGTCTATTACGCTCACGTCGTTATACAACGAGGTCGTTAGTGACGCCACGCCCTTAACGCAAATTCTCAATGAGCCTCATAACGCAAATCTCAACGACCATCGTCAAAAACTTTGATTTTTCTCAGCAACCCGCGGTATGTCGTTATCTATTTTACGAAAAACTCCCTGGTCCGAGAGTTGCGTTACCTCCGAAAGGGATGGACCAATCGGATAATTTTTCTCTTACAGTCCTGTTATAGATATAACGCATGCGTCACTGGCTTTACTAATCTCGGAAAACAGACAGTCCCATGGGTCGCAAAGCATAGATCTCGTTGTTGATTTTGGTTCGGAGCTGTAAAACATTAAGAATCCTCCTACTATATAGTGCGACGTCTAAAATGACAATGTGGACATCATTCTTACAGCGTATGATTCGCTTGCGTGAAAACAACCGTTGTATTTAATAGTCTTTATATCATACACATCACTTATAATATAATTTCGTACAATTGTAAATGGATCACAAGTATTTTTCATAGACAGGAGACCGGTCCTCGCGAACTCTGCGGTCTGTTTTACTTCATGTTTCGCCACCATATGAAAATCCAATAGCGTTGAAGAAATTACCAGCGACTGGGTCTCCGAGACTATTTTGAGCTGTGAAGTGTTTGATGTGGAATCCTGACCTGATTAAAGATGCTATGGGTTCGATGGATACGTCGGCGCCGTCAGGCTGTTCGTAAAGAAGAAATTTGAACAGGTCCAGTCCTGCAAAGAAAAAATCAATGAATTATAGTCCTCCGACCACGAGATGAATTTTCGCTGCGCCATGGCACGTCACGTCGGATGATTTTATTCAATTTTTTTTTTTTTTTTTTTGGTAAAACGATTGCACATCGAGAAAAGTTCATCAGTGACTGAGCTTTCACGATTGGCATGTCCTTCTAGGATAAAATAGAATCGTTTGACGTGACATGACGTGCCGTAGCCAAATCTCATCTCGTGGTACGAGGACTATAGTCCATCTGTATAAAATTGATTTTCTGTCTGTGTGTGTATGTTCTCTATACAAATCTACAATTTTAGACTGATCGTTCCTAAATTTTACATATATACCAAACGGAGCCCAACTTGAACGATAGGCTACTTTAAAAGTTCGTCAGAGCAGGGTAAACGCCCGAAATGGATGAAAAACTGGGTCCTTAACAGTCACTTTCGGAACGTTTATTTTAGCTACTGTGGTTCCCTAGTTAACGAGTTTCAGCCTTGATATGCTTATGCCTTCATAATGGTTTGGTGACCGCGTCAAATTTGAAAAGAAACATTTGTTGCGAGTTAAGTGTTCGAAATGGTTACATTGATCTCCCAAGTTGAAAGTGAACAAGTTTATAGCTTGAAATTATTGTTACACCTTTGTTCACAAATTCAGGTCCACTCTCGTTGACTGGGAAGTCAAAAGTCTTATAGACCTGTAGGGATTCTGTCCTTGATCTTCATTTAAGATATTTTAATTTCTGAATTAATTCTAGGGTCTCTCCTGGTCCTCTTTCTACAAAACACTAGACATATGCACCGACCAACTGAGTATAGCTGCTGGAATCCTTAGGCTGACTGATCCGCCATCTTTGTGCGAAGTGTGACGTCAATGTTATCACTACAGTCAAAATCCATTGGTTGTCATTCAGGGAAATAACAATTACTCTATGCCCTTTTACTAACGATTAAGCCCCTTTCACACGGAGAGGATGCGGTCCCGGATCCGCATGCCCTTTCACACGAACACTGAAGATAGGACTGGTTTGGTGTTCACTGAGCGAACACCATACGTCGACAACGCGCTGTTTAATAGAGGATTAGTTTAAGTTTTAAGTTTTACTCACGGTTCTCTGCGAGTCACTCAGCCCAGTGCGCTCTTAGTTTAAAATATGTGCATAAAAACTATTTTGGTTGCAATTTTTGTAAATATTTTCTTTAACCACTGATTCAGTGCCTATAGGTATCCTAGAGCCTTCTTTTGGTGGATTGACCTAGAGCCCCATAGAATGTGTTTTTGTTTTTTTTTAGTTTATAGACTGAATATCGAGTAAAATATACTTGTAGGGGTGGGGGGCACCAAAACTATTCAAGTGCTTAGGGCCTTCAAACGTCTTAATCCGAGGCCCTGAGTGAACGTCGTACGTGGATAACGTTGTTTAATAAAATTATTATTTTTTTTAAGTTTAAAACAATTAGAAGATTAAAAATTTTAAAAAGTAAATATTTAAATATTTATATTTTTTAAATAATTTCGAATATATTTAAAAAGAAAAAAAAATTGAATTTTTTAAATTAAATTTAAAAGTTATTAAAATATTTAGTCAATTAAATATTCGCAATGAATTACAGAACGGCTTATAATTTTGGTCCCGTCAGTGGCAGGTTTTATTGTTTAAAATTGTAAATTATGGACAAAAGGCAGTTAAAAGTTACTATATCTCATTCATCTCGGAAGGAAACGGAAGAATAGTCGTATGTGGGTACATTATATTAATGAGCAGGGACCTTCATATCGTGTTTTTAAGGGTATTTATGGCAAATAATTAAAGAAATTCCGTGCAAAATCATCTTTGAAAAGTAGCGAAACATGCGGACGAATTCGACTCTCATCCGCGTCGTGTGAATAGCTAAGAATGACCTAATTGTTAAAACTTGCATGTGCGGATGCGGAGCCCGCACTTGGGTTTTGACACACGCGGACGCCATCCCGACCCACATGAACACTTCGAAGTTGCGGGCGAATTTCGCCTCGTTTGAAAAAAGCTCAGTATAAACCAATTGTGTTAAAACTTCTTCCGGACCCGCGTCCGCTCCGTGTGAAAGGACCTAATAGACCTCACGGTGAATATAAAATGTGTTTTTCTACCCTAAGATGGAGGACAACGTGTCCGTTAGGTATTTTCTAGTCGCCTCATCACTGAGGATAGTTGGATCATAGCTGCTGGAATCCTTAGGCTGACTGATCCGCCATCTTTGTACGAAGCGTGACGTTTTGAGGGCTTTAAACGGGAAATCTCAACGAGAAAATAAGTCGTACTAAGCGGGAAAACGTTCCAAGTCGGAACTTTATTAGGCAGGACCCACTGTATATAATCAATAAACACAAGCAGTAATTGTATGAATTCCGCATTTATTTGCGTATTTCACATGAAAATTATGTTACCTACCAGCTGGTGTTTTAAATCTATTGGGTAACGAATAGGAGACGAGGGTACTTCCACCTTGCATATTATCTCCTGGAATATCCTTGACAATCCAATCCAGATATTGTGACGGAAGCCGTTCAGGGAATACAGGAACTACATCTGGAGAAATTTACAAATGATGTATGAGAGTTTCTATAAACACGTGCATACACAGTATCAGAGAATTCCAAGGCCGCAACAAAAATGCTTTGTCAACCTCGGCAGACATGAATTATTCAGCCGCGTCAAAAATTAATGAGAAGAATGAATTCAGTGATTTCCTGTGCCTGGGGCATCAGGGGAGCTTGACTCCCCTCCGCCCCGCCCCTTCATTGCGACCCTCGAAAATTCACTAAAATATCAAACACCACCACGTAATTCACAAAGAGTACGGAAAGGAAAATTTCATCGACAAGAGAAAATCTTCCGAATAGTTGTAAGTTCAACGAAGTTGTACAGCGAATGGCGGGAAGAGAATAAGAGAGTGACTAATACAGTTAGGGGTCATTCAAGCATTACGTCAGCATCGATGGGGGATTTCCGATTGGCTGACTTTTGATGACAAGGGGGGGAGGGTGGATGATGCTTACGTCACCAACCACCCTTTACGAAGATATGAACAACCTCTGAACTAACATTCTTCCTAATGATAAATTCCTTACAGAGCTACTACAGCGATCTCTAAATGTTGCACGGACCCTTCAAATGCTCAAGAAATGTTTCCGGGTCACTTAAGTGCTCTGGAAATGTACAACGCATCACTCAAGTGATCCGTAATTATGCCACGGATCACTTAAGTAATCTGGGAATGTTCCTTGAGTGAAGATGCAGAACAGCACTGGGGGGGGGCCGCTTAAGTTCTCTAAAATTGTGTCACATGTCACTCGATGGATCTCTAAATGTCCCACGGATCATTTAAGTGTTCTGGAACGTTGTCGCGGGTTACTTAAGTGATCTTTGAATGTGCGACGAGCTTACTTCAGTGATCTGAAATTGTGCCATGGGCCACTTAAATGCTCTGGAATTGTGGCACGGGTCATTTAAGCGATTTGTAAATGTGCCGTTTAGTTCATTTTTCGGAAATTGGGTTTGAGAGGTGACAAGCCACATCAGATAACCGTCAGGGCCACATTTGGTCCGCGGGTCAAGGGTTTACCATATATGGCTTAAAGGGTGGGTCGCAATGAATTTATTAAAGAGAAATTTTGAGTTCTTCAAATAGCTTTGAAATTAACAGAAATCGATTGTAATTACAAATAAAGATATTTTCTTTCGAAATTTCAATTTTTTTTAAAGTGACTTTTACATTATAATTTTTTTTCGTCTGGGGGGGGAAGGGGGCACGAGTCCCCTATGGCCCCCCTCCCGCGTACGTTTCTGATCCCACTAATACGCGTTCGGAGGTAGGGGGCAGTGCTGACGAAATTTTGCTGACAAGCAGGGAGGAGGGGGGTCAAAAATTCCTAAAAATTTGCTGACGTAATACTTGAACGGCCCCTTATGTATTTCAAGCGTTTGAGTGGTCGGAAAATCGATTAATGGCTGCTAATGGCGAAGACAATTGAGGTCTGTGAAGTTGCGCTTGCCGCCTCAACGGGCTTGGCGTCGGAGCTACTTCGTAACACGTCACTACTCAAACACTTTATTTTAGCACATGACATCAGCACGCGAAACGTGCTGAACTGGATAGAGGTTTTTTTTCCCCCACATTATGGTTATTTATTGTATTGTTTTAAGTGAGTGATTTCTCGTTCATGGATTTGTTTTAGGGGCCGTTCAAGTATTACGTCAGCAAATTTTTTGAAATTTTTGACCCCCCGTCAGCAAAATTTCGTCAGCACTGCCCCCACCTTCTAACGTACAGAAATCAGTACAGGGATCAGAAACGTACGCGGGCCGGGGGCTCGTTCGCCTCCTCCCCCCTTCCCCCACCAGAGACGAAAAAAAAAAATTTAATGCAAAAAATATTTGTAAAGAAAATTAAAATTTCGAAAGAAAATACCTTCATATGTTGTTATAATCGATTTCTGTTCATTTCAATGCAGTTTGAAGATTAAGAACTCAAAATTTCTTCTTTAGAAATTCATTGCGACCCACCCCTTTAAGCCATATATGGTAAACACTTGACCGCGGACCAAATGTGGCCCTGAAGGTTATCTGATGTGGCTTGTCACCTCAAACCTAATTTTGTAAGAATGAACTAAGCGGCACATTTACAGATCTCTTAAATGGACCCGTGGCACAATTCCACAGCATTTAAGTGGCCCGTGGAACATTTTCAGATCAGTGAAGAAGCCCCCCCCCCCCCCCCAATAATCACTTTCACATTCAAAGATCACTTAAGTAACCTTGGTCACAGTTCCAGAACACTTAAACGATACGTGGCACATTTACAGATCCCTCGAGTGACATGTGGCACAGTTTTAGAGCACTTAAGTGACCCCCCCCCCAACAGTGTGGTTCTACATCATTCAAGTTACCCGCGGAACATTCCCAGATTACGTGGCATAATTACGGATCACTTGAGTGATGCGTTGTACATTTCCATAGCACTTAAGCAGCCCGGACACATTTCCATAGCACTTGAAGGAAGTGTTTCTGTAGGGGGATTCATCAATAGGGAGAATGTTAGTTCAGTTGGCCAATAACAATCGAAAGGTGTTTTTTCCTAGTTTTGGGGCACCGAATAAGAAGTCATTAAGAATATTTCATGTCTTCATAAGGGGTGGTTGATGACATAAGCATCATCCAAACCCTCCCCCGTCATCAAAAGTCAGCAAATCGGAAACCTCCATCGATGCTGACGTGATACTTGAATGACCCCTTAGTGTCACAGGGGCGTGTAGTATTTTATGAATCTATAAGCTTATCTTTACGATTATTGTCACTAGTATTTGCTATTGTCTTGCATCGTTCAACCATTTAAAAATTCAAAATAAGACATTTTGCATTTGTATACGAGGTTAACTTCCACTGAGAACATTTCCCCGGGATACAAGTTTCATTCTAATCACGTACGTTAATTAATTGCTATTGAGTTGATGGAAAACCAACTCGTGACAGATAATTTCAATTATCTTTTGAACGTTCTGATAATTTTTGATTATCTTTTTGTTTTCACTTGAATTAGGTTTATCTCTTGGAATCAGGGCTGCAACTAGGTGGGGAGCAGGCGGGTCTCTTGCCCCGGGTACTAGACCAGAGGGGGCGCAAATTTTATTCTTTACCCTCTCCTTCAACATTACAAGGGGGTGTCAAAATGCGCACTTGCCCCGGGTGACCAAACATCTAGTTGCGGCCCTGCTTGGAATTCTTGCACTTCTGAAGCTTCTAATAAACAAATACTTATACAAAATGTTCGAGGTTATTATTACCATGTAATTTCGAATTAATATCAAAAGATATTATTATATACAGACCAACTATATACGGGGTGATTATAAAAAAACTATCCCGACATATGGGCCCCTAACTATCATACCATTTACAGAAACTGAATGAAATTTTGGCATAAGGTATTTTGATGTATGCGCTCAAGAATGATATGGAAAACAACAGTGTCACCACTCTAACAGTTACGGTTACAGTGAGAAAATTTCGAAAATATCAAATGGCAACACCAAGTTTTTTGTATTGGAATGCGATCTCCATACTGAAAAACACTAAATAGCGTTGGAATAGCACCTGTAGCACGAAAATCCCCGGAGCTAGGCAAGGAAAAAGGACTTTGCCGTGCACCAGAGCATTAATGTTCGTTTCATTCGTCACACCGTTTCTTCGGCTGAGATCCCACAAGGCCTGATTAGTCCTCCACAAGGTCATGTGGAAAACACAATAAAATGCTTTATTTTATGCTGCTTCTCTGTCCTTATTGGTTGTCCTCACTTTTAGCCTATCTACTGCCGGTGATTTTCATGCTACAGTTGCCGTTCGAACGCTATTTAGGGTTTTTCACAATGGAGATCACATTCCAATACAAAAAACTTGGTGTTGCCATTTGATATTTTCGAAATTTTCTCATTGTAACCGTAACTGTTAGAGTGACACTGTTGTTTTCTATATCATTCTTGAGCGCACATCAAAATACCTTATGCCAAAATTTCATTCAGTTTCTGTGAATGGTATGATAGTTAGGGGCCCATATGTTGGGATAGTTTTTTTATAATCACCCTGTATATTAATTAGATTTAATTTATTTCTTGGATCATAGGTTATAAAAAGGTTATAAAAATACCACACGCGTACGCCTGTGACGATAAAACAAATCCAAAAACGAGAGATCACTCACTAAAATGAGCAACTTACATGTAAAATGAAAAACCACGTCAGTTCAGCACGTTTCGTGTGCTGGTGTCATCTGCTAAAAATAGTGTTTGGGCATTGACGACACGCAGTAGCTTAGAGACTACGCCTTTTGAGCCAAGGCGGGAAGCTCGACTTTAAAGAGATGAAATAGCCCTTACTATAAGGTATATAAGCCTGGGGTGTATATCGAGGAAATAACGGTGTGGCCAAGACAGTCAAGGCAGTTTTGCACGCGGTCAAGAGAATATATGACCGAAACAGTGAGTTATGCAGCGAATGGTCGCGAGATTAACCGCGAGTGACCAAAACACACAGTTTTTCATACCAAAGTCCCATGAGTAAGTATTCGAGATAATGAGTGTGATATATCGAATGGCAGAGACTCAACAAAGCACAACCTGGTTTGACCGCAGCGCCACACAACCTTCGGCGTACAAAATCTAAAAGACTCGACGCAAGCTTCTTTACTGAATCGAACTTCGGTGGATCCTCCCAATTTTGACGTTCGTGTTTGGCTCACGATTAAATATTTCGTGACACATTGATTGGCAATCTCAGCAAAGCACTCAAGGACAACGTATAGTGCGCGCGTGTAGACGTACTTTTGTGTCTATCGAGGAAACACCATCTATAGCAGAAAGACTCCGCTCGATTCTCGTAACTTCACTGAAATAAGATCATCTCACCTATAGTCATAGGATATACTACAAAAAAATTTATAGATGTCGCATGCGTCGGACTGCTATCTATATTCAATGGCTATAGGTGAGGTGACCTTGTTCAGTGGCATAACGAGCTTCGCGCGGAGCCCTTCCGCTTCAGATGGTGTTGATCGAGTGAGTGACACAAAGACAACGAATGGCAGAGAGAGCAAAGCGAGTTTCCGAGACAGTTTTTAATGTACCACGTTTTTTTGAGCGAATGATCTCACACGCTATCGGTCAGTCTCTGTATCTATGTCGCTGCGGTCGTTCAGTCGCTCACACCCGCTGCCTCAATCACTCATTATAGAATATTTACGTGATGAATAAAGTAGTCGGTTATTTATCCTGTTCGTAAATTTGTATCTGCATATTCACTTCATTGACTTGCTCGGAGATCAATCGTTTTGTGTGAAAAAAGATCAATGTGACACATATTGAGAGATAATAACATGACATTTCGACATATTGTCATGATCCTACTCATTAATAACATGTGGTTAACACTTGAAAATATCCACTTACCTCGTCCCATCATCACCAGAGTATACATCGCGTCGCTGTTAGCTTCGTCATACGATACTTTAGGCTCATACAGTGTCGAACTAAGAGAAATATTATTTCCTAAATCCGCCTGGATATAGTCTTCGTACAAAATCTGTATGACGGAGAGGCAATTTCTCAATGTAAATTGAATAAGGGGGGGGGGAATCAATGATATATCAACTTTAGACACTAACGATATCATGCCTTTCATATTAAACCAACGAACATTAACATTTTAGGACTCATTATGCAGTCAATTCCCGTATTCAGCGGTTTCATAAGAGCAATACCATCTCGCAACGAGATGTGTGTGACCTGGGTATCTACTGAGTAAACGTTGCGAGCATACACAATAGAAGATGAATGATTTTTTCAGAGAGGAGTGTGAGTGTGTGTGGGATATTTACTAAACTCAGAGGATTTCGACAAAAATTACTTCTGTGCAGTCTCGCAACAGTGCCGATGCGGTGGGCGAGTGGTCAAAGTGACGGGCTCGCATCGCGATGTCCATGGGTCAAACCCACGATGGTGGTCGGCTGAAGTTGGTTTTCTGGGTGTGGATCCCAACTTGAAGGCGTGAAATTCGAGCTGATATCCCCGTTAAAAAGTCTCTCAACAGACATAGCAACACAGGCCTACAAACGGTACAAATATTTAATTGTCTCACTTTAGGGGTCATTCAAGTATTACGTCAGCATCGGGGGGGGGGGGGGGAGGGGGTTTCGGATTTGCTGACTTTTCCTGACAAGGGGGGGGGGGTCAAAAATTGGCTGAAAATCTGCTTACGTAATACTTGAATGGACCCTTACTTCTGAAATATAGATGGCAGCTCTGAAAAGTCAGACAAACCACTATATACGCACTCAGTCTGTTTGGTACACACATTCACACTTCCGGCACTCATTCGGTAGTGAATTGCCTATAGACCTGAGCTGTGCTCGGTTTGAAAGAAAGTAAGTCCCAACAACAGTACCCATATGGTAAATCTGGCAGATGGTGGTGGATCCACACCCGCAGCACTGCACAGTGCAAAACGAGTTTTTTTTTTAAAGTGAAACTGTACACAGTGCGGTCGATGTGGACGGTAAACAGCACGAAATTGCGTAATCCTCACTCTCGTCAGAGCACTTAGTGCCGGAGAATCATCGCGTCAAAGAAATTGGCTCATGCGTGAGCATTCCAACTTGGACTGTGTTTTCTTTTTCCTGTTTAGGGCAATGATCGGTACTACCACGTCCTACTTTTTTGAGTGGGAGCCCTGGATATGGTTAAATCCACAAGAGAAGTAGGTATTCTCTTCTTGTAGAGTATCAATGGAATGGGGGATATCAGTTCAGGTTCCCACTAAGAAAAGGTTTCTCCCGTTTTACGCATTGCTAGTAAAGATACCGTTAAGAATATTTCATATTTTTATAAATGGTGGTTTAATTAATCTTTAGGCCTTTCTTCCTTTCGAACCGAACACAACTTCGATTTTTCAGTGCCGCCATCTATATTTCAGAAGTGTAATGATTGAATATTTGCACCGTTTGTAGGCCCGTTGCTCTCTGTGTGGCGAGACTTTTCAACTGAATGATCGGCTCACATTTGCGCATCGAAGTTGGGAACCTACAGAAAGCCAACTTCAGCCGACCACCACTGTGTCATCAAAAGTCGAGAAATCCATAAACCCTTCCCACCCTTCCCCCCCCCCCATCTGTACTGAAGTAATACTTGAATGGCTCCTACCGCGTAACATAAATGCAATGAAAAACGATAAAGAAAAAAAAAGCAATACGAACTCGAAGTTTATCCTTTGGTGCTTTTGGGATTATTTCGGGCGTTATGTTGAATGCTATGAACTGCTGCTCGACTTCAGTCATCTCCTGAGAGGAAACAAGAAGCACAACCGAGGCAAGAAGAGTGATGTTCAGAGCGACGATCATCGCACACCTGGAACGTATTCCCACGGCAGCCATATCTGAATATCACGAAGATTCTGCTTCGAAATTCATTCTAAATGTTTCCGAAAAGACTCTTTATAACATATTGTTCGCGGATGATTTAGTGATGACGTCAATGAGTTTAAAATGAATGACTTTCATTAAGCGAGGAGAAAACCCGTGCAAACGTGATACTGGCTTGAGAGTACCTTTCCTCCTCCCCCCCCCCTCTCCTGGATCATCTCTTTCCACATGAATGGGTTTGTGGTAACTCTCGCATCAGAAAGCGCTTATTCACCCTTTTTAAGAATATTCGAATTTTTATGTTCCTTAATGGCTATTTTTTAGCAAGGGGGTCATTCAAGTATTACGTCAGCATCGATGGAGGAGGGGGTTTCCCGATTTGCTGACTTTTGATGACAAGGGGGGGAGGGGGGTTTGGATGATGCTTACATAATCAACCACCCTTCATGAAGATATGAAATATTGGGCACCTGAACTAACATTCTACCTATTGATAAGTCCCCTACAACAGGGTTTTCCAACCGTTGTTCCGCGGAACTCTTGGGTTCCGTGAGAGCTTTTTTTGGGGGGTTCCGCGGAATCAAAAGGGACGGAACCCTGGTAGCTTGTGAAAATTTTCTTGTTACTGTTTCAAGCAATTTTTTTATTTTCATTTCTGTTGAGAACGGGTACTCTAAAGTAATTCAGAGAAAATATTGGATAATCGACCAGTAGAAGACGAACAATATTCTTGTGTTGGCTCCTTTCTTTCTTTCTATTCTCGCACACAAGTCCTTCAGACAACAACAGTCCTCTGAATTGGTATTCCCAAAACTCTCAAGACCTACATGAGAATTTTTATGAGGGTCTTCCTTCAAAGATTCGGAAGTATTAAATTGTTCCTTTGCATTCTGTGCCCCCCACCAGATTCTTCCACGCTACAAATTCGTTACTACAAATGGAACCTCGTTTAAACAACGTTCGAGAGGCCACGTCAAAACGTCGTATAAGGGTGAAAATCGTACAATTGATTGAAACTTCTTTGGAAATTACCCCCATCCCATAGACCTCACAGAAAATTTCACAATTCAATTGCACTTTGTTTGTTATATAATAATTCTTGAGAAAAATTAGCCACAATATTTAGTTTTTCAAAACAATATTATAAATTAATTAAATAACTAATTTGCATTTTTTCACCCTTCCTTGAATCCTGAATATTCTTATATTGTTCTTCTGAAGATTTGAAACGTAACTTTTCACTTTTTTGTTTTTGTTTTCCATATCTAAGCAAAGAAGATAATAGTTGGACATCGAGTCCAACTCTCTAAAAGTTGTCTAAAAGAGAAGAACCGAAATACTGGATATCAATGTTTCTCAAAGTCTCTCAGGGGCATCGCCAACCTTTGTCAAGGGCGTCGCGGTAAGCTGTAGACATTGCTGATTGCCTATTCAGTATTTTAAAGGGGTGTTTGTTTAACTATTCTGAGTAGGACTACTTATAGCTACTTTACCGAACATCAACTCCGGTCATATATCGCCATACGGCAATTTTCAAACCATAGGAGTTAGGGGGGAAATGAAGGTTCCGTCCATCGGTGGTCGCCCCAGGTTCGGTAGGTAAAGAACTTACTCCTAACGTTCTCTGCCCGGAATCGAACCCATGGACCTTAATGGTAACCTTCGTAGTGGCAGACGAGCATCTTACCACAGCGACACTCGGGCGTGTCAGAGTAGGACTGTAACCAGACGAGAACTTGGGAGTTCTGGTGACCCGGACCACAGGGGGCGAAAATTTCACTCTTTAACTTCTCCCCAACATTAAAGGGGGGGGGGTCTCCTTAATCAATACCTTCTAGAGCAGGCTGCTCTAGAAGGTATTGCCTTAATTCGGGTTTGCCCCGGCTGACCAAGCATCTGGTTGCGTCCTCTGATACCGTACCTCCGTCAACAATCAGTCGATCATCAAAGTTTAGGGCTTTTGAGGTGACAATATGCAATGAAAAACTATTATAGTGATACATTTTTGTAATCCACAATAATTACATCGATTCAATGTATAGAAAATGCTTATGCTCGGAAGAAGGTCTCGAGAAAGACTGACATTGTGACCTGCGGTATTTTTGTTTCTTCCAATTATTCTTTTGTTTAATGTTGAAAGAAAAGCGTAAGGGAAATTTCCCACGAGTGACCATCATTGTATGTGGGTGAGTTCACCAAAATGTCAATATTCCCACCCCTAGTAATAACACATAGTCGCTCTCAATGTCTAATCAGTGTTGGTCATGTGACAACATCCCATGACAAGCAAACATTTAGCATGCTCCAGGAAAATGGTCAATTGTTAAAAACTAACCGTCCTTTCACTTTCGTGTTTTTGCTGAAGTTGGAATTTTTCGCTCCTCTGAGGCCACGATATCAGTTTGTGATCTCTTTCATCACGAGGGAAATGATCCAGCGAATTGACTGTAGTTTCGTTGTGTTCTTATTTGTTTGAAGCCTCAGCTCGTCTTGCTTTACTCTATTGAAGCATAAGAACAAATATTTTTTGTTCATATTCACTATAGCTGGTGCTGGTTTGGCATCCTGTGGACCGGAGGGGGGGGGGGTTATATTCACCCTTCCTCTTACTTTGACCACTCGTTCCACATTTCGGGTGAGAATGGTGCGTGCCAAAATTCACACTCGACCCATGACCAAGTACAGTGAGTAGTAATTTTTTTCCTCTTGTTCTGTATTTTGTTATCGATATTATTTATCGTTAAGGACAATTTCATCCAAGTTAGTGACTACGATTTTTATGAGGAGGGGCAAACATGATTTTGTCACCCTCTCCACTTAAATTCTGATGATTTTATAAAAGTATTTTCGTTCTTCACTGATATTTGCCGCCCCCCCCCTAAAGTTTGGTGCCTGGGACAGTTGCCCCCTCCCCAGTTCCGGCCTTGATTTCATCTATTTTTGTTTTTATTTTTTTTACGTTTCTTGTTCTTTTCGTGAATTTTAATGTGAATACTTTAACGAGAAATCAATGATATTGTGTACTACACTGCTCAAAACAATTAGAGGAGCCCATGGTTTTAACAAAATTACGCAAAGATGTATACGGATAAGTAACATAAAATGAATCATCCATAATTTAAAGCCTAGCAGGAAACGGAAGAAGAAAACTTCATATGCAAATCAAAGTTCATGACGTCAAAAACCAGAAAAAGGAGATAAGGGCAGAAATCGGGATGTTGCAGAAACGTCTGTTTTACTGCCGTAACTGTGAAATTCGATTGCGCAGTATTGTTTTTTTGAGACAAGGTGACTTGAGGATGTCTCAACGATTTCTCTCTCTGTGATTTACCGGAATCCATGGCATGGCGTGTTATAGGCAGACTGGAATCCGGGCAAACACAACGTAGTGTCGCGGACGCTGTTGGAGTCGCCAGAAGTGTTGTTGCAAGGCTGTGGAATCGATTCCAAGAAACCGGAAATGTTAGACGTCGACCAGGGCAAGGTCGGCCACGCGCCACTACAGCAACTGATGACCGGTATGTACGGTTAACAGCCCGTCGAAACAGAACAGAGAATGCTACGCAGCTGCAAAGACGGTTGCTGTTGGCAACAGGACGAAGGGTGTCCAGCCAAACAGTACGTAATCGACTTCATGAGGGAGGGCTCTATGCACGTAGGCCAATGGTCTGCATTCCGTTGACCCCACGCCACCGTGCGGCCCGAAGAAGATGGGCTGCTGAACATCGAGATTGGGAGCAACATGATTGGAGCCAAGTGCTGTTTACAGACGAGTCCCGATTCAGTCTGGAGTGTGACACCCGACGTGTTCTGGTATGGAGGGACAGGGGCACTCGAAATAACCCCGCATTCGTTCGTGAAAGGTCACAATACAGACGAGCTGGTTGGATGGTATGGGGTGGAATCAGCATAGGCGGACGTACGGACCTGCATATCATTCGGAATGGCACTTTGACGGCCCGAAGGTATGCAGACGAGATACTGCGACCTCATGTCATCCCTTACGCTGGAGCCATTGGAGATTCCTTTGTTTTCCAGGATGATAATACCCGACCGCATAGAGCTCGTCTGGTGGAGAACATGCTTGAAGCTGAAACAATACAGCGTATGGAATGGCCTGCGTGCTCTCCTGACCTGAATCGAACGACGCATTGCTGCGCGACCAAGGCCGCCTGTTACTGTCCGAGACTTGCAGATTGCACTTCTTGAGGAGTGGAACAGTATTCCCCAAAGTCTGATCTATAACCTCATCGCATCCATGGCAAACAGGTGTGCAGCAGTCTTAGCTGTTCGAGGAGACTACACGCCCTATTAAAACTCATGCATCATGTCTAAACAGTACTTTTTTTTTTATCGTTTACATGTAACCAAATTGTTGCCCTAAATCATCTTTTCATGTTTTTTCCATATTTTCAAAGAATTAAAGCTTAATTCCAAATTTTATAATGTCTTTTTTCTGTATTGCGCATTGATACGCGTGTACTATCCATTGTATGCCAATACGTGGCTGTCTCGCACAGGGGTTTTCTTCACTTTTTTGCTTGCTCCCCTAATTGTTTTGAGCAATGTAGTTGTCAAGATTTAAAAACCGGGGGTATTTGTGAAACACTAATTACATAGCAGTGAAATATATGGTAGCCTAGGTCGATAAGATACTCGTGAACTGTACCACAAGATGTTCAGAGATGTCATGTGTTCAATACCCTAGTTTGTCCTTCATAGTGCTTTTTCTGATACAAGGAACTATTGCGAAAACAGCGCCATGATGATCAAACAGCACATTGCTATTGAAGAAAGTGCGCACACCAAACGTTTGACATTCAAACCCCTCTCGGTGAGAAACAAAAAAGCCGTTCGGGATTGGCTGTGAACTGTATAAGTAACGGTCTAATTAGTTTATTGAAATGAGAAAAATGAATGTGGAGGAGGAAAAAAAGATTAAATGAGCATGTTTTTCGTTATCCTAAAGCTAGGATGACCATAACTAGGATGACTATATGAAAAATATACCCGGACATCTCCATTGATCCATAGCTCGTTAAATAACTGGATATTATGAAAAATAATTCTGCCCCGTAAAAATATGGATCATATGGTCACGAATATATATATTCTTTGACACTTCTCACTCTACTGCAAGTGAGGATTCTTGTTTCGCAGAGCGAATGCGGACTTTTAGGACACCCTATATATTGAAATATTCAAAATGTTTTAAGGTTTTCGCGCGAGCTTTCACGTTGGAAAACCCTGCCCTACAGAGCCACTTTAATTATCTCTAAATGTTTCACGCAGGGACGCCGGAAGTCAAAAATGATTGGTGTTGCTCAAAGTATACGAGTCTCTGTAGAGGCCACGATATTAACATATATTTCCTCTGGCCATACGTCCTTTTTTGAAGTAGAGTGTCCCGTATTTTTGTTTCGAATCTATTTGATTTCAGCGATGGTCCTACTTTTGAGGTAGTGGTAAGATTTTTACCACAGTGAAATGTAGCAAACCTATGCTCGAGGGGGTATAGGGTACCATGTCTGCCCTAAGACCAGTGCAGTCTTAACGCATGGGCCCACCCGGGCCTCACAAAAATGAGACCCAGTTAAAATTTTCAAGAATTTGTCAGGTGGGATCTCGGAAAAATTACTTGGTCCGGGGGCCCATGACGCTCTAAAGATGACCCTGCCCAAGACAACCAAAAATTAAAACTATTTTTTTTTCAATAAATTAAAATACTATTCAAAGAAAATACCTTTATGTGCTATATTTTTCAATTTATGTTAATTTAAAATGTCTCTGGGACAGATGCCCTGTGCTCCCGGACCAAGTGATTTTTCTGAGGCCATACCAAACAAATTTTCGAAAATTTCAACCATATCCCATTTTTGTGAGGCTTTTTTTCCTCCTGAGGCCCCCAGGCCGTGCCCGGTTGTGCCCATGCCTTAAGACGGCACTGTCTGTGCCCCCCTATAATATTCACAAAAAACTGAAATTCTATTATAAACCGATAAAGTGGTGGAAAATGGGCAAAATCATCAATCAATGATGGTTTTGATCATCAGCTCTTTAAAAAAAACCATGCCAACAGGGCCGTCTTAAGAACACCATGGGCCCCCCGGGATAAGTGGTTTTTCTGAGGCCCTACCAGGTAAATTATAGAAAATTTCAATCAAATCTCATTTTTGTGAGGCCCCCCAGACCGTGCCCGGGTAGACCCATGGGTTAAGACGGCCGTTAGACAGTAAGTCTCCGTTCTGTCTAGGAGGCCTTGGTAAGTTGTGGCCACAACGGGACTGTAAAAAGGCATAATTTCCCCACTTTCAAGAAACTAATGAGGAACGTATGTTGAAAATTCAATTTGACTTTTTTTCCCCCAACCGACTTTCAAGAAGGGCCGAAAACCTCAATATAAATTCGACCGAAATGAAAATCTGGTGATCCTAATAGAGAAATTGTCGATTTTAATTTTTGTTGTATTAGTTTTCTATAAGATTTGTAAGAATTTTAATCTTCTTAAAGAGTCATTTCCTCGACGTTAATCTTTAATAAGAGTCAAACAAAACCTATTGAATTTACACTGTTGGCCACCCAAATTGCAACACCAAGAAAGACAAGAGATATCGCAACAATATTTATTTTGTAGATAACATGTTGACCAAGCATCAAATGATTAAATTTATAGACTTCTGTGAAGTGCATCCAACGATCACATATCCGCATTACAGTTGTTTGGTTTCGTCCAACACGACTACCGATTTCCCTGAAAGATAATCCACAATCTCGGTAGGCCACTATCCTTCCTCTGTCGAACTCGGATACTTGATCAAAAGATGATCGCTGTTTTCTACGAGGCATAATTGATCGTTTTTTTGAAAAAACCACAAGAAAAACACAATTGCCGTACTTCAAATCGTCGAAATCTCCAAGCCTTAAATAGCGCTTTGAAGTGGCGCCACAGGCGCGCGTGATGTGCGTCTGAGCTGAAATTCTAATCATTTGCATATCTCACCTCCGCTAATGCATGTTGTAAATTTCATATTATTTGCATGCTTCCTTCAGGGTGTTGCATTTACGGTGGCCAGCAGTGTAGCTGCGTATAATCCGCAAACTTCGCTAGTTTGAGGAAAAAAAGGCACCACGTATAGTCCGCAGCGGTACGTAACCCACATGAGAATATTTCATTTATCAATATGAAATCACTCTCAAGGAGGAAGGGGGGTGTTGTGTAACACGGTTTTGTAGAGAAAATGCCAATTTTCGTACTGGCATCTACCCAATCTGAAAAATCTACCAATGTAATTATAACTACTAAAACGCTCTCGGGAAAAAACTTAAGCCGCAGATAAGACGCAGTGGTTTATCCGCACTAAAGTCACTTCGAAGTTAGACCCGTTTCATGCAACTTCGATCCACAATAAGAAATTCATTTCCGACGTTTTGTTTTTATTTAAACGTATTTTTTTTAAACGTATAATCCACGGACTATGCGCAGCAGAATAGGTAGGTTAATAGGGACTTCCATTGAAATACGGAAATGAAGTAGGGTACACCTCACATATTCAAAACAAACAGCGGCAAATCCATTTCGAATAAGAGAAATTTCGAGTATGTGTCTTCGTATATTCGAAATGAGGTTTTTTGAAGCTGAAGAAATATAGCATTAAATGGTAACTGCGTTGAATCGGTAATGCATAATCACCAATCGTCTCGGCAAGTTCGATAAATTTCGCAACGTTTATCACTTTTACCGGCGATTATGCATAATCCTTTTATAGTAACCTGTATGCACAAACGTACGGTTGTTTCTTTCCGCTTTAGATATTCTTTTTTTAACCTCGGGGATGTTCAGCCCAAACTGCAAGAATTGTGCATTATCGTTAAGCTGAAGTCCCCGAGGTTAAATCTACAGAGAGAAAAACAACCCCTTCCCAGTGCCATCTTACCTCCAGAGCCTCACAAAAATGAGATCTAGTTAAAATTTTCTAGAATTTACTTGGTAGGGCCTTAGAAAAACCACTTTGCCCGGGAGCCCATGATGCTCTCAAGACAGCTCTGTCATTCTCCAGGCTTCGGGGCACCGCCCAAGTTGCCTCAGAATAGTTATGTCCCGGTGCTTTAGCTGGTGTTTACCTGCCCGCTCTGTTTCTTAGTACTGGGTCTGAAGGGTTAATTTCAAATGAAGTTCACGAGTTTTATAAATGAAAGAAATCATACGGAAATATCACTGTAATTTAACCACTTTTATTAGCAGCTTAGCCCGTACGTGCACTCTGCGTATTTTACCATAAAATTCAATTAAAATAAGTATGAAGAAGATGCATCCTTTGTGATGAGTATCCTGCATAAATGTGTATATACAGCATCTCACACATTTTACCGGGATGTTTTTTTAAATACATGTTTCTGTGTCTACTTCACCAAACACCAACTCTGGCCATATCGCTATATTGCAATTTACTGCCATTAGCGAGATGGGTTGGAAGTGAAGGCGCTGTCTATCGGTAGTCGCCTCGAGTTCGTCAGGGAAAATATCTTATCTATGTCCTCCCTTGGGTTCGAACCCGGGACCCTGATAATTAGCGAGATGGGTTGGAAGTGAAGGCGCTGTCTATCGGTAGTCGCCTCGAGTTCGTCAGGGAAAATATCTTATCTATGTCCTCCCTTGGGTTCGAACCCGGGACCCTGATAACAACCTTCACGATGCTACTCGGGCACCTGTTTGTTTCTGTGTCTGTGGTGAATTTGTTTATTTATACTTATGTTGAGCTGTGAATTTTAATTTTGGTAATAGCGCTGGAATACACGATTCTGTAGCTTCCTTATGATTTTCAGCAGTAAATGAGTATAAATTAATGAAAAAGTAATGGGTATAGAGCATGGCGGAGATACCGGGGGGGGGGGTACAGGCGGGTCTGGTGCCCCGGGCGTCGCACTAGAGGGCACAAATTTCACTCTTTAATCTCTCCTTGAACATTATGGGGGAGCCAAAATGCATGCTTGTTCCGGCTGACCAAGCATCTAGTTGCGGCCCTGCCCGCCCCCAGCGTTAAAGCGTGGAGTCTCGACTAATGTATATATTTATATAGGAATTGACATCATTATTATCGTGCCTCCCCAGAATTCCAAGTTTATCATCGCCTATGGTATACAGCAGCTTTTTCAAAGTGTGCGTCGCTGTTTCTAAGGGGAACGCCAACCTTTATGTAAGGTGTCACGGCAAGCTTGAGATATTCAGGCTAGGAAGCAGCGGTCGACACAAGTTTGTGAACCATTGGTACAGGGAAAAGTGTTCCACTGAGAGAGAGAGAGATTAACTTTACAAAATATTTGGGCTTGTCAATGCTAAAATAAGAAGGCGAGATATCTTGTAAATGCCACTCAAAGGGTTGAGATTCGTCTGAAATCAGCGTTGAAACGTACTGTCTCAAGTCTATTGCTGTGACTACCGTTGTGGTATTCAGATTCTATGATGCTCATTTTATTCTCATGCTTAATGTATATACAGGGTGTATGGGGAAAGTCCCTTGGACGTGAAATGACTAGCAAACAAAAGGAGCTACAGCTATGCAATTCCTCACCATCAAACCGTCAAAAATTTTATTTTCAATTCCAACCATCAAAAATTTTAATTTTAAAAAAAGCTCTTTCAGTGCAATATCTGAGCTATGTTCGAATGGTGATTGGTAATGCTTTAGCAACACGAGCAAATAGGTTCCGGCGTCCCTTTTGTAGGTGAAACTGCGTTGAAGAAATTGCCAGCGATTGCGCCTGGAAAGCCACTTTGATATATGAGAGCTTGGGTGCGGAATCCTGTCCTGAGAGAAGCTTGTAACGGGTCGACGGTGACGTCGCCAAAATAATCGTATTCGTCTTCCTGGGGGAAAAGAAAGAATATCAACAGGTTCATTCCTGGAAAGAAAGAAAAAAAATCTACGAATTAGTCCCGCGGTTTCTCAACTGGGGCTCCTCAGTGTGCACTTCCGTTCGAGTGAATTCGATGCACACAGTCAAACTCAAAACTATAACGACATCGAAGAAGATTCCGGGAAACTTTGTCGTTATAAACGAGATATCGTTACAATCAAAAGGTCGACGTTTTCGAGACCTTTTCAAGGGGGAAAAAAAATGCAATCAAATAGTGTGGCATTAAGTAGTTTTATTTTAAGTAAGGGGGTGACCATATTTGATCCGGGAAAATATGGGGAATTGAGGTAATAAATTCCGGACATCGTGTCAATTCCCGCTAAAATGCTGCAATTGTTAGATAAATCGCCAATTCCTTATAAATGGCCAGTGGCGAAGAATGCGGCGCAACTACAGCAAGTCTGCAGTGATTTGAAATGTATTTCATGGGGGGGGGGGGGGGGAAGGGGAGTCGAACACAGCGAGCGCCGTCTTAACGGCATCGCAGGCCCTCGGGCAAAGTGATATTTTCTGGGGCTCCCTACTTGGCCGGAGAGAAAGACGGATACTTTTGCTATATATCCAATTTCATACTCGAAAGAAAATTTGGCCCAATTTAATTTTGACGGGGTCCTTTCTGCACTTGAGGCTCGCGGGCCGTGAGCCCATGTGTTAAGACGGCACTGAACATGGTAAATATTAGACTATATTGATATTTATAATCATAATTATCACACACACACACACACACACATCCGTCCCCTATTTTAGTAAGGGTTATGAATAAAAGTAAGCTTTGTTGAAAAGAGGGCAAAACTGCGAAATTTTCCGTGTACGTGTCATATTATCACCTTAATAATGATAAAACGGAGTAACGAAAAAATGCGACGTTATAATATCGCGTTCAATTAATGTTATAAGCGAGGTTCGTTAACATTATTCTCTATGGGAAATAGTCACGACCACCAATTAATGACGTTATAACCGAGTTGCCTTTACAACCGAAGTCGTTATAACCTACAGGGCACTGCCATAGAAATTACATTCTAAAAAGTGCTCCACGAGTCCAAGAAAGTTAAGAACCGCTTAATTCATATTAATAAGGACCGTTGACTGCGTTAAAATGATTTAGTGACGTCTTTTTTTAACGATTAGACGCCACGTTGAAGACAAAACCGGTTTTTAACCGTAAGGCTGCGCTCGTAGTGGAGCGAAGAGTTGAAAGAGTTGTGACTAGGAGGGAAAAAAACCATAGGGGGTGGAGGAAAAGATGCCTGCACATAGTAAAAGAGAAGGAGGATAGAGAAAATAAGGGGTTCTGAAATGTAAGGTTTTTTGATGATGCTGATTCCCCTCCGCAGAAGAGGGAAAGAAAAAAAAAAGGAGAAACGAAACAATCGGCAGTTAGTGAAAATCAGCAAATCGAGGTGAAAACAAACAGGTTTGTCCAAATCGCGCACCTCGTTGAGTGGCCACTTCCTACCTTTTTGTTTGTTCCTCCAATATCTTCGTCGCTAGGCTATTAGCATTCCATGCTATTATGCATTTCTGTACCATACTATGTGCGCGGGCGCGGCCTAAGATGGACGACGATGAGTTCGCTGGGTATCCGACTTAGGTCGAAGAATTCAACTCGGACAAATATCCCATGCCTTTGTCCAAAAAATATTTTATCACTTACATACAGTGGATCCTGCTTATAACGGTTTCCAAGAAACCATCATGGATAAACGGAGTAAGCGGTTAAGCGCATGAAATGAAATCTCAACGAGTATTATCAGTATTAGTTAGGACCACAAAAATGGGTCGTACTAAGCGGGAAAACGGTCCAAATGGAAACGTTCGTTTAAAGCAGGATCCACTGCATATAATCAATAAGTAGACATAAGCAATAATTGGTATGAATCCCACATTTATTTATTTTGTATGGAAATTGTTACCTACCTGGTGTTTTTAATTGTTGAGGTGAATAATAGGGAACGAGGGTAGTTCCTTTCTTTACATTATTTCCTGGAATATCCCTGACAAGCCAATTCAGATATTGTGACGGACGCCGAGCAGAAAGCTCAGCTTCAGGATCTATATATGGAGAAATTTACAAATGATGTATGAGTTTCTATAAACACGTGAATGCACGGTTTCAAAGAATTGCAAGGCCATAACAAAATGCTTTGCAAACGGCGGTAGTCATCAATTATCATCGATATTAAAAGAGCTTTCAACAACCTGTGACCTATTCCTCAATCAACCACCACCAGACCAACCGTGACCCCCGCTCTAAAACGTCCTCGATCTGATTGAGGTACGTTCGGTGAGGTCGACCCCAGGCCCGTCAGTTAGGGGGGGGGGGGCAGTGGCTTTTGAAAATACGCTAAAAATGGTATATATACATACAGTGACTACATGTACTTTGCCCCCGCCCCGGAAAAAGTTTAAATGACGGCCCTGGTCGACCCCATCCACACCCATCTTGTACACTTGTTTAGTCGTATCTCTTTTTCGTTCATCCTCTCTATATATCCTGTATATCCAAACCATCTCGGCAATCAAGCTGTAATTTATATCTTATTACAGCTTGATTGCCGAGATTGTTATATTCGAGATTGGATAAACTCACTTCCAGATTCTATCACACACAAGACAAAAATTATTCTATGATTATTTATATAAGGACTATTACGATTACGGACTGATTATCTGTGGATGATGCTATATGATCACAATTTGTACGATTATTCATTCCAGATTATTTATTGTATATATGTATATCATTGTTATTTTCACATAAATTAATAAATTTCCGGATACACCCATCCCCCGGGAAAGCTTCGATGTCTCTCTGAGATGGGAAGCGGGGTGTGTCCGGTCCTTCAATGTTCAATGTATATCCAAACCATCTTAACATACCTTTTTCAATCCTCGACACAACATCTTCTTTCACTACACAACACTCCCTAAAATCAACCTAATATATAAACTTTACTTAAATTTATTAAGTTATTATTTTACTTGTTGTCTTACGGATATCTGGGGCTGTACTACCTGCTCATGCTTATTCTCATCCGATCCGAATTATAAGCATCGGTTCATAAGCATGACGTTAAGAATAATCCGAAAAACGATACCAAGGAATTATTCGTAGGCTCACTCCTTAACGTCACGTGACGTGAAAGAGGGAAAATCAAAGAAATCGCTTTCTACACAGGGAAAAGTGATTTTTCCCTTTGGTCGATCGACCACTGACCAATCAAAATTAAGCTTTGCATATACAAGTACTACTATACATTTACTGAATATTTTGTTCAGCGACGGTGGCAACGCAATTCATTTTTAATGCACGTGCAGAGCATTTATGTTGTTGTTTTCTTTCCACATTCTTTAACGTCAAAAATGAAAGGTGTTAGCGGGCTATCGGCTAGATACTTTTTTACTTTTTTTAATGGGGAGGATGGAAAATAAGAGTATATGAAGAGTTATTTCTATAATTGAAATATACTTTTCAGCATGTAAATGTTATTCACAAAAATATTTCAGCATTCTAATTAATTTATTGAAGTTCTTTTTAAGCCGTACTTCATAAGGAACTACCGAAATCACATTGGGATAATAATGTATTGTCCTCCATTGCCTATTTTGATGGACGTGGGTGATTATTACTTTGCGTCATTTATTTTATATATACATATGTATATAATTTTAGGATAATTATATCATCGAGAAATATACCGTGAAAAAAAATCTCGAAAAAATATAGCTGTAGAGGGAATTATCGTTATATCGAGTATCGTTGTAGCGAGGTTCCACTGTATACTACACTTGGATTTCTAATTGAATCCATTCAATCAATTGCAAAAGGCCGACGAAATTGCATAGTTTTCTTTCAAGGAAAAACACCACTTAAGTCATCGCGTAATAAATTTCCAAGTCCAAGAAATAAATTTTTCATATTTCGTATTTTTCTACTCGCGATGGCCGAGTAGAAAATACGATCATCCGATGCTTATAAGTGGGTCTGCCCTATCCTTATCGTCATCCGAATATTCGGAGAAATATGATGCTTGTTTTCGGAGGGGGAATGCCGCTAGTACAGAAATTTCCCTTTCATGCTTATATTGTCATAATCGGCGGAGATACGGATCGGATTCCCGATAAGCATGAAGAGATAGTACAGCCCCTGGCTCCCTTCTCTGCGAAATGTGCGGAAGAGGGTTTCACTGTAAGCTCGTCCGACGAGATGTTAGCCGGAAGACGTCGTCGATGAAAGAAAGCCCAAGGCGGTCCGTCAGGTGGGGGCAGGAGCCCCCAGGAGCATCGTTTTCGGATGGTCGCCTCTGGTGGATTTCTTCAGCAGCGATAGCCGATGTTTGATGCAGATGGAGAGAGGTGGCCACACGGGAGAGTCGTCATGAGAGGTGGTGGCCCAGGAGCATCATCTTCTATGATCTGGCAGGGTAGAGGTTGACGACCCTTAGTATGGAAACATTGCATGCGCCCTCCCCCTCCCCATGTTCTGAAAGGAGACGTGTATTTCGCGTCTATTTACCCCGAGTACCTTAGGAAAAAAGCCTCTTTTTAGACAACTTTTTCCCGAACTTTTCAGTTTCGACACAAAATCAAGTTTTAATTGGTCGCGGAAGTGTCACGTGACAGCAGCGTCAGGCTTTCACTCTTTTTTTCGGCAAAAACCGAGAAAAAGATGACTCATTTGGGAGGGGAGGGAGCGAGAACAAAATGACCAAAATGCGTGTCTAAACATGATTTTTCAAAAATCTGCAATTTTTGTGCGCCCGCACTTGGTATATTGAGGAAGAGCCATACTCAAGGGGCCAAAGATCCGCTTGTGGCTCGCGAGACGTGGTTTGCCGACCACTGCCCTAGGGTATTTCCCCATGCAACACCCGTACATTGAATACGGTTTTCTTTATTAAAAATTGACGCGAAGAAGTCATTAAAAGCACTACGCATGCCTACATTGCTCTCTACCCATGACCCTCCTGTCGACGGGGGGGGGGGAACAACTGTCTCCTTCCATCTATTATTGACACGAAGATCAAGAGAACGTGTGACTGAAACACCGAGTTTTACAGTGAATAGTTAGTTGAAGTTAAGGCCGAGGGAATAGAGACCTTTCGACGACAAGTCCACCATGACGTCAGGAACAATTTCAAACTAAAATTCAATATATATCTGGCATAATTTTTCAGATTTCAACTAGAGCTGCAAAAAATCTTTTTCATCGATTCTAAACTTTTATTGAAGCTTCATGTCAAATTCAAACATCTCATCCACATCTACATCAGGGAGAGCATCATCATCTACATCTTAAGAGCATCATCGGCCCCGGGCTAAATGATTTTTCTGAGGCTAAGTGATTTCCTGGTAAAATCTAGAAAATTTTAGCCAGATCTAATTTTTGTGAGGCGCCTCTTCTCTTGATGCCCCCGGGCCGTACACCGGGTAGGCCCATGCGTTAAGACGGCACTGATCTACATCTAATATTTGCAATAACAACCCTCATCAACGCGGCATCAAATTCCTTCAAATCAACTTGGATAGAGCGCATGTCCCCGCTTTACGAATATGCGCAGTCCAAATCTATCGATTTTTTGTTTCTTCAAGAGCCAGCTGTACAGTTTTGCAAAGTAGTCTGCCCAAACTCTTTGGTCATCGCTCAACCTAAAAACGGCTATCGTCCAAGTGGACCAGGACGAGACAGCATATGGCACAAAGCTGTTTTTCGGCCACGACACTCTCTAATTCAGCCTACAATCTCTCCGATCGCAACAACTGCTAAGGACCTAGCTACACAAAAGATCAATAACCTCTTCCCAGCAGTATCATCATTCATCCCTCTTCAAAATCATCACGAAATCTTAAGAGGTGTTAACAGACTA
This sequence comes from Pholcus phalangioides, assembly GCF_987345545.1. Lineage (NCBI taxonomy): Eukaryota > Metazoa > Arthropoda > Arachnida > Araneae > Pholcidae > Pholcus > Pholcus phalangioides. The sequence continues at coordinate 13,637,773 of NW_028301601.1, read as the reverse complement.
AATTTGAGAAAAGCAGCTAGTCTAAGACAACTTGTCTAACCATTTAGTCCAAGCAATCATCCGGGCTCATCCATTTTACTTCAAGAATTTCTTTGATAAATGTCTCTCCTTTTCCACTTTTCCGGATGTATTCAAGCCAAGCAAACTTGTTCTTTTGCCTAAAATAGGAATTGGTGCTTCTAAAACCGTTCGACCGATTACTCTAACCTCTAATTTTGGCAAGATTTTGAAGATACTTCTTTTACAAAGACTAATGTTTAAGCTCAGCGTGTTAGGAGAGGCGCTGTCAGTGCAGAGACATACTCGGAAGAAGATGTTAAGACATATGTCAAAAAAGTTGTTCCCAAAGATTACAAAACTATGACTGCTTTGTCAAAAGCTATAGAGAAAAATGTTTTATTTTCACACTTGGATGACAATGAGCGAATGCCATGTTTCCGGTTGTTCATTCTCCCGGTGAAGTAATTATCAATCAAGGAGATGAGGGTGATAATTTCTATGTAATTGACCACGGAGAAGTAGAGGTTTTTGTCAATGGACAGCTGGTTACAACAATTGGTGATACTGGCAGCTTTGGTGAATTAGCTTTGATATATGGTACTCCAAGAGCAGCTACTGTTAAGGCCAAAACTTACATAAAATTATGGGCTATTGACAGGGACACATACAGGCGAATTCTTATGGGAAGTATAATAAGAAAGCGAAAAATGTATGAAGAATTCTTGAGTAAAGTGTCTATATTAGAAAGTTTAGACAAATGGGAAAGATTGACAGTGGCTGATGCTTTGGAAACGGTACAGTTCAATGACGGTGATGTTATAGTTGAGCAAGGCCAGCCTGGTGATGACTTTTTCATAATTGAGGAGGGTACTGCAAGTGTTCTCCAACGGCCGCTGTGGTGGTCGAGTGGTTATAGTGCCGGACTCGTGATGCGAGGATCCGGGTTCGAACCCCACAGTGGTGGTCGGCTGAAGTTGGTTTTCTGTGGTTCCGATCTCCCCGTTAAAAAGTCTCGCCACAGAGAGCAACAGTCCTACAACGGTAAATAACTCAACCATAACACTTCACTCATAGTTAGAAAAACTGGGGGCAGATGACAGCACTACACATAACAAGCATTACACCGAAACAAACTTTACGTCAGGTTGCACTACACGTACACGCACATTCCCGCATGTACCGATTCGTTGGGGGGTTCCGCGGGGGGGGTGCATGTGTGGTGTAGCAGTAGTAGGTAGGGACTCCAAAAAATGGCTCGGGGATCCATGATGTTCTTAAGTCAGCCACCTCGATGGGCAATTTGCCTGTTGTGGCGTTGTATTTGTATTTGTATTAACGTCGAACGAGATGCTCTTCTCCACCCACACCAATTCCGATTTCACTTGGGCCGTTCAACGGATGATGCGCTCCAACATCTTATGAATGGAAGAAAGAAGAAACGTCTACTAACTGCAGTTATTTCATTAGATATAAAAGGATGCTTTCAACTGTGTCAGACACGAGGTAATTTCCAACAACCTCCAAAATCTTCCTATCCCATGTTCACTAAGAAAAATTCTTGAGGTCATTTTCTCTGACCGGACAATCACCCTTCACATAGGTTCGGAGGTTCTTTCAAGAACTTTTAGCAGAGGATGCCCTCAAGGCTCATGTAGTGGTCCTGCTTTCTGGAATATTGCCTTCGACCCACTACTTAGGCTACCATGGGCCCAGGGAATCCCTGCTCAGGCCTTCGCTGACGATTTCCTTCTCATAGTTTCCATCAAAGAGCCGGAAGAAATTTCCTTATTGGCTAATACAGTGCTACAACAAATTCATGAATGGCTTCAAGTAAATGATTTGCAAGTAGAAGCTAAAAAGTAATCATTTCTTTGACCGAATCGACGAATAATGTCGGCAGAAAACGTCAAAATACTCGGTATTATTTTCGACAAAAATCTCAACTTTTTAGCCTGTGGTGCGCCGGCGCCCTCAGTTCATATTTCACTCGCCAGATGGCGTCGCCATACCATAGTGTACTTCCATACTCAGTACAAATTTTTCCTTCTTGTACGAAGTGTACAACTCCACGATGGCATGTTTTTTTTTAATCAGTTGTCTACACACGCTAGACGAGACACGTTGTTATCTCGGGGTCGCGAAACGATCCTCATGTTGTAATTATTAAATATGCTTTAATGTAATCGTACTTCTGATTCTCTTGGAGTCGTCAATATGACTTACAACTGGTGACCTTTTCCCGTGTTCCTACACGCTACAAGTTTCGACATCATACCGACAGACCGCTACGGTGCCACAGCGTTGTCTTCATATCAATCCGGGTGCATCCGTAAACCGTAAGCTTTAATTTTCCTCTTCATGTCATAACACTCAAGTTAAACGTTTGAAACGAAGCCGTCCGTATTTATTCAGCATTATTTTCGTCATATAATATATATTCCCTCTCGACCATGCCTCAGACTGACGACCAAAATTCTCCCGCACCAGCGGCGCAAATCGCCCGCGTAGCAGTAAAACCCCCTCCGTTTTGGAAAGCGAATCCAACTCTGTGGTTCAGCCAAGTGGAGGCGCAATTCGCACTCGCAAACATTACCACGGACACTACTAAATTCCATCACGTTGTTTCGGTTGTGGAGTCGGACGTTCTCGCATCGGCCAGCGATCTCATCCTTAACCCGCCAACAGAGAACAAGTACGAGGCTCTGAAAAAACGACTTATCGACTTGCACTCGCAAAGCGAAACCTCGCGTATCCGCACCCTGCTACAAGGACTGGAACTCGGTGACGAACGCCCATCACAACTTCTCACACGTATGCGTGCGTTATCAGGAGGTAGTGTGGGAGAACCTCTACTCAAATCACTGTGGCTCGCCAGAATGCCGAGCACTACCCAAAGCGTCCTCGCCGCGTTGGGAGGCGACCTCAACCAGCTGGCAGCCATCGCCGACAAAATTTGTGACCTGGCCCTTCCGGCGCAGGTCACTGCTATACAGGTGCCACCACAACAATCGGAACTGGCGAGGCAAGTGGCACAACTAACCAAGCAAGTGAGCGAGCTAACGGCTGTCGTCCATGCATCTCGCAGCTACGACCGTAGCCCCCACTTTCGCCGAAGGAGCAGCTCAAGAAATCGACAGTACAAAGAGCCGGAGAACGGTATGTGTTTTTACCATACGAACTTCGGTTCAAGAGCCAGGAAATGTAACCTTCCATGCGAGTACCGCGCCCAGCCGGAAAACTGAAACAGCGATCGCTAAACGGCCACAACAGTGATCGCTATATCGACAGAATTGTTTTGGCCGACCAGACTTCAAAAACAAAATTCCTTATAGACACGGGTGCTGATATTTCTGTGCTCCCAAAGAACTTCGTACCTCAAGCCAAAACACCAGCGGACTTGCTTCTATTTGCCGCGAACGGCACGAAAATTCCAACTTTTGGCACTAAAAGACTTACCCTCGACCTGAAACTACGCCGTCCCTTTACATGGACATTCATCGTGGCAGACGTATAACAACCTATCGTCGGGATCGACTTCCTGCAACACTTCAACCTATTAGTTGATGCCAAGAACTCTCGTCTCATTGATGGTAACACTAACCTTTCTTCCTCTGGCAAACCACCTAGCTCTCAATTGTCGTCAACCACCATCAGTCTTCTTTTGGGTGATTCTCGGTTCCATGAAGTTCTCGCGAAGTATCCGGATATAACCAATCCATCTCAACTATCCAACAAAGCAGAACTTTCGACAATATATCACCACATTGAAACTAAAGGACAACCTGTCTTTTGCAAACCTAGGCGCCTGTCACCTGAGTTGTTGAAGATAGCTCGAAAAGAATTTGAATTTCTGATGTCAGCTGGAATAATTCGACCATCAAAATCGCCTTGGGCAAGTCCTCTGCATATGGTTCGCAAAGCTAACGGCGAATGGCGTCCATGCGGAGACTACCGTCGCTTGAATTCTATTACTGTGCCCGACCGTTATCCAGTGCCACATCTGCAAGACTGCACGCAAGTATTTCATGGCAAGACGATCTTCTCTACTCTGGATCTCACCCGCGCGTACCATCAAATCCCAGTGAATCCAGAAGACGTCCCAAAAACAGCAGTCACTACTCCTTTTGGGCTGTTTGAATACACTTGCATGCCGTTTGGCCTCCGCAATGCTGGCCAAAGCTTCCAACGATTCATGCACCAAATCCTTTTTGGACTCGACTTCTGCGTCCCATACTTTGACGATCTCCTGATAGCATCAACCAGTGAAGAAGAACACGTTCAACATCTACACCAAGTCTTCTCTCGATTGAAACACCATGGTCTTCAACTCAACCCATCAAAATGTGTACTCGGAAGAAGTGAAGTGAAGTTCCTAGGATGCCTTATTACTTCGACCGGAGTGAAACCCCTTCCAGAGAAGGTTCAGGTTATTAGAGAGTTCCCAAAACCAAAGACAATCAATGAACTCCGACGTTTCCTGGCAATGCTCAACTTCTACAGACGTTTCCTCTCACAAGCTGCACACACTCAAGCACCACTACATGAATTCCTCAAAGATTCCAAGAAGAACGACAAACGACCTATTCCTTGGACAGACTCTGCTGTCGCAGCATTCGAGAAGTCTAAATCAGATTTGGCCAATGCTGCTGCACTAACATATCACTCTCCCGATCATAAGCTATCAGTTACAGTCGACGCATCTAACGTTGCTATAGGTGCTGTTCTTCAGTCACACACAAATTCTGGTTTACAGCCCTTGGCCTTCTTTTCTCGCAAACTGAAGCCTGCCGAGTGTAACTACTCTACCTATGACAGAGAGCTCCTGGGTATATATTCAGCGGTTCAACATTTTCGCCACTACCTGGAAGGCACCAACTTCATAATCTTCACAGACCACCGTCCCCTGGTATACGCCTTTCAGAAGAATTCCAATTCCTGCTCTCCTCGCCAACTTCGGCATCTGGACTACATTGGCCAGTTCAGTACTGACATCCGACACATTTCTGGCTCTAGCAATGTAGTCGCTGACACACTGTCCCGCATCAATGAAATTAATCTCCAATGCCCGAACCACACAGAACTTGCTACAGCTCAGGCAGAAGATGAAGAGCTGCGAAACCTGATGAAGAAGACAGACTCTCAGCTACACTGGAAATCACTCGAACTGTCACCTTCTACTCATGTTATCTGCGACACTAGCACCGGAAGTGTTCGCCCGTATGTGCCACATAAACTGCGCCGTCAAGTCTTCACATTCCTTCACAACCTGTCTCATCCTGGTATCCGTGCTTCAAAACGACTAATCCAGGAGCGTTTCATCTGGCCTTCTATGCTGAAAGATGTTGCAGAATGGACAAGGTCATGTGCCCAATGCCAAAAATGTAAAGTGAACAAACACACTCGCAGTTCACCGCAGATGTTTAACCTGCCCTCTGCAAGATTCGATCATGTGCACATAGACCTAGTAGGTCCACTTCCACCATCAGACGGTTACAGATATCTCTTAACGTGTGTCGACAGATACACCAGATGGCCAGAAGCATACCCTATTCAAGATATATCTGCTGACACAGTTGCTCGAACATTTGTCTCAGGATGGGTCTCAAGATTCGGCATCCCGTCTAATATTACCACAGATCAGGGCAGACAGTTCGAGTCCAACCTCTTCAGGGCACTTACAGCTCTCCTTGGTGCCCGGCGCATTAGAACAACTCCATACCATCCGGCATCCAACGGTTTAGTGGAACGGTTACACCGTTCACTAAAACAAAAACAGTCTTTAATGTGCCACTCCAACAAGCGTTGGACTGAAACACTACCAATCGTGTTACTAGGTCTCCGCTCTGCCTACAAAACCGATCTTCGCAGTACTTGTGCTGAACTAGTGTATGGCACCACCCTTAGGCTACCAGGTCAACTGTTGTGCTCGTCGACACCGAGCCAAGCTGAAGATCCCAGCAGCTTTGTTGAACAACTGCGCCACACTATGGCCAAGTTGCAGCCAGTACCAACTTCAACTCACTCTACAGGTTCTACTACATGTTTCAAACATCCAGCACTGTCAACCTGCACTCATGTCTTCCTCAGAGTTGACTGCGTCAAACCTCCACTAACTCCACCTTATGATGGCCCGTATCCAGTTGTGTCTCGGACTGACAAACTAATCACCCTGGATGTAAATGGCAAGAGATCAACTGTCAGTCTGGACAGAGTTAAACCATGTTTCTTGGACATTGCAGAAACCAACTCCGACCAAAACCAACCATTAACTCTAACGGCATCAAATCTTCCGAACATGACTGTGAAGAACAAAAAGGACTGCGATGAAAAAAAATCTGGTGTCACGACTCGTTCAGGACGAACTGTTAGATTTAATTTTAAATATCGTGATTGTGTCTAAACATTGTAATCAACCTAATTTCTCTGTACCTCCAGTATACATTGGGGGGGAGTACCTGTGGTGCGCCGGCGCCCTCAGTTCATATTTCACTCGCCAGATGGCGTCGCCATACCATAGTGTACTTCCATACTCAGTACAAATTTTTCCTTCTTGTACGAAGTGTACAACTCCACGATGGCATGTTTTTTTTTAATCAGTTGTCTACACACGCTAGACGAGACACGTTGTTATCTCGGGGTCGCGAAACGATCCTCATGTTGTAATTATTAAATATGCTTTAATGTAATCGTACTTCTGATTCTCTTGGAGTCGTCAATATGACTTACAAGCCCATGCTCTCTTACTGATCCGTAAAATAGCCAGTACCCTGGAAAATTTTCGCCGCCTCGCTGGGTCGCGCGAATTGTGGTTTCCATAGAAATCTTTAAAAATATCCTTTACAAGATAGTACTCTATCGTGAAGCGGCTTATGGTGCTTCGATCTGGTTTTCATCTCCATCAGCCAGACTTATGGCCAAAATGGACGTCGTACAAAGGCCTGCCCTATTATTTATTACCCGGGCATACAGGAGAGCGGAGGCGTATTAAAAGATTTTCCTCAGCTCAGATTTTGGACCGAGTTTTTTTTCTCTCACTGTAAATTCTGTTTATCTCCCTTACTGCAAGTTTAATTCTTTGTAACCGTCACTGGGGATTCGGCTTGAACCTCATGGGCTCCTCAGTTAGTTGCTGAGTGGGAGCGCGAGATTCTCTCCGATAGTCCATCGTATGGGAGCCGCCCTTTCCTTGGCAGACGGCCAAGTGGGAGCTGATGGCGGGAAAGAGCTTCTATGGCACCCCCAGATTGGTGGTTCTTGTGAATCACTGGCGATGCATGGCCAGTCCGCGCCTGCCCATGTTTATCTTGTCTTCTGCCCTCGGAGGAGAGGGCCTTGGTATTTTGCTAAGCTCAATAGATGGCCCTCCGTGTTTCTTTTCCGGGTGGTTTGCACCGGTGGCATGTGTGGCCTGGGGGACTCGCCCTTTCTCAGGCATGACTGAGGGTTGGTTTCTTCTTGTCTGTGGGGGGGGGGGGGGCTTTTCCGGCGTGGATCGCTGGTGCGTGCGAACTATGGGGAGCCGATGGAGTTGTGGCGGTGGGTCCACCTTTGGGATTCCTTGGGGGAATGGCTGCTTTCCAGCACATTCCCTATTCCTTATAGAGGTTCCATAGGAATAGTAACGTGGGAGTGTGTCTGGTTTTTCAAGTTCAGGGAATAAAGCGAGTGGCCTAAACTGATAGGCACTTTTTTCATACCAAAGTCACATGAGTGAGTATTCAAGATAATGATTGATATATCGAATGGCCGAGATTGTTTTGTATACCAAGATTAAGCGAGTGAGTGACTGAGACAAGAGTTCAAAACACAAATAGAGTAAACGAGTGTCTAAGATTGTGCTAAGGTGCACGCATCTACGTAGGCTTACCTGCGATTTGATTTTTTTTCGCCGTGCTTTTGGATGGACAAATAATCGTTCCCTTTCGCAAAGCACAACCTCGTTTGACCTCAGCACAAAACACGCTTCGGTATACAAAATCTGAAAGACTCGACGTGACCTTCTTTGCTGAATCCAACGTTGTCGGGTCCTCCCAATTTTGACATTTTTTTCTAGTGCGCTTTGTTTGGCGCACTAGAAGAAATATTTCGTGACAGCCGTACAAATGGATGGACAATCTCAGCAAAGCACTGAAGGACAACGCATAGCGCGCGCGCGTGTAGGCGCACTTTCGTGTCTATCGATATCGATCGAGTGAGTGACGGAGACAAGGAATGGCCGAGAGAGCAAAAGCGAGTTTACGCGCGCGCGCGAAACATTTATATATACCAAGTTTGAGCGAATGATCTCACACTCTATCGGTCAGTCTCTGTATCTAGGTCACTGCGGTCGTTCAGTCGAGATTCGTTCTCCATGAGATGGGAAGCGGGGTGTGTTCGGTCCTTCAACGTTCAATGGTCGTTCAGTCGCTCACACCCGCTGCCTCAATCACTAATTATAGAATATTTACGTGATGAATAAAGTAGTCGGTTATTTTTCCTGTTGGTAAGTTGGCAAATTTGTATCTGAATAATTCACATCATTGACCTGCTCGGAGATGAATTGTTTTGTGTGAAAAAAAGATCAATGTGACACATATTGACAGATATAATAAAATATTTCGACGTGTTGTCATGATCTGACTCATTAATAAGATGTGGTTAACACTTCAAAATATTTACCTGGTCCAATCATCACCAGAGTAAAATTCAATTGACTCTCAGCTTCGGCAAACGATACTTTAGGCTCACGCTGTGTCAGATCAAGAGAAATGTTATTTCCTAATTCCACTCTGATAGAGTCTTCGTACACAACCTGTATGGCGGAGAGGCAATTTCTCAATATAAATTGAATAACGGGTAAAAAATAAATGATATCAACCTTAGACATTAACGATATCATGCCTTCATATTAACCCAACAAACATTAAAATTTCAGAGCTCATTATGCAGTCAGTTCTCGTATTCAGCAGTTTCATAAGTGCAATACCGGTGCAATGAGATGTGGCTATCTATAGAGTATATAGGTGAGGCATCTACATAGTAGATATTAGGCATCTCTATCCTGGTAAAGATGCCTGATTTTGTCAAAGGCCATCCTGATATTTTTTAAACGTAACTTATGATGCGACTGAGTACGCTAGTAACGTTACTAGCCTATCAGGAAGCAGTGGTAGTGTGTATCAGGCGGGAAAAGACCTACTTGAGTTTACTTAACTGGGAGGATTTCGACGAAAATTACTATATTTCTATGGAGTCTCTAAAGAGTGCCCATATGGCAACTCTGCCGGATAGTGTCATACCCGTAAAGACGGGTTAACATCCTGGTAACTGCGCAGTGAAAAACCAGGTTTTTAAGGTGAAACTGCGCACAGAGAGCGGTCGATGTGGACGATAAACAGCGCAAAATTGTGTATCTTCGCTCTCGTCGTTTCGCTATAACCTTTCTTTCTTTCAAACGGATCCCAACTCAGAGACTATCGCAAAAGGGCAATTTACTACCTACTGAGTTGTGCCAGACGCGTAAGTATGTGTACCTAACAATCTGAGTTCGCATCTAGTGTTGTGTCATATTTTGCAGTGCTGCCATCTATATTTCAGAAGCGACGTAAGTGATGTCTAATGATTGAGTATTTGCATCGCTCGTAGGTCTGTTGCTCTCTGTGGCGAGATTTTTGTAACACGATGATTGGCTCACATTTGCGCGTTGAAGTTGGGAACCACAGAAAACCAACTTTAGCCGACCACCATTGTGGCGCCGGTAGCTTAAGCCTCAGTCAAAACCTCTCCCCGCCTGTCATCAAAAGTCAACGAATCTGGAAACCTTCCCCCCCCCCCGCCGATCGATGCTGACCTAATACTTGAAGGTCCTCTACAGTATAACATGAATGCAATGAAAAAAAAAATACGTACTTGAAGTTCATATGATGGTGGGTAATCGATTATTTGCGGCGTTATATTGTATGCTTTAAACTTCTGCTGGACTTCAGTGTCAGGCGACGGAGCAAGAAGCACGACCGAGGCAAGAAGAGTCACGTTCAAAGCGACGATCAGCGCACACCTTGAGCGTATCCCCATGGCAGCCATATCTGAATATCATGCACTTGAAGATTCTGCTTCGAGAAACTGACTCTAAATTTTTCCTAAAGGACTCTTTATAACGTATTAATCTCGGATGATTTTGTTATGACGTGAATGTGTTGAAAAATAAATGACTTTCATTATTTAAAAACCCGTGGAATCATGATAATTGCTTGAAAGCACCTTCCCCCCCTCCCCCTTTGAATGAGCTTTTGCCACATGTATGGGTAACTCCCGTATCAGAAAGCGCTTACTCATCCTTTTTAAGTGTCTACGCATTTTGATATTCATAAATGACTATTTTTAGCAAGCAAAATATATTGAAACTGTCAAAAAAAATCCTAATCACGATGATGTTGGTTTTCTCTGAGATTGAAGGTTCTTCCGTATTGCTCGCCTTCCCGATTGAAGTTGGTAAACATGAAGCATGACATAAACATGAAAGAAATAATGCGGAAATATCAATTAAATTCAACCACTCACTAGTTTCTCCTTTACGTGATGTGTGCACTGCACATATTTAGGTCATGAAAACTAAATGGAAATAAGCTAATGAGAATTAAAAAGACGTAATAAATTATTATCAGCTTTGTAATGTTAGCTTTCTTCACGTTTGTCACCATTTTTAATGTAACACTGCCAGACGCAGACGGTGTAATTACAGTTTCTAGCGCCTCGACGATCTCTCGAAATAATAGAGCACCGACATAAAGGTAACCGGTAAGTTCAGAGAAGCAATTCTTCTGAGGAACCGCTGGTACCATCGGGCCTATATAAGGTGACACGCTGCTAAAAACGGGGTCTTTCCCCCCCCCCCCCATAGTCGAATTCAGAAGGAGGTGAGAGGTCGAAACGAGATAGAGATCGAGAGAGGAAATCTGGTGATGATTATGGACGATCAGGACTGAGATGGGTCCGAAAGATTTGGTGGTGAGTGCCGTATCAATATAGTCTCGGAATCATCTCCCTCAATAACTAATGTAGTTTTTATTTTCATGGAGATAATTAATCATTTAACATTCGGCATGTCAAGTTCATGTATTCGCGATGGTATTATATCATGTTGGATAAGGACAGGGACGCCGGAAGTCAGAAATGATTGGTGTTGCTCAAAGTATGCGAGTCATTTCTCTGTACAGACCATAACATTTACATATATTTTCGCCTGACCACACGTCCCTTTTTGAAGTAGGGTGTCCCGTTTTTTTCGAATCCATTGGATTTTAGCGATAGCCCGTTCTTCAACCTACTTTTGTAGTAGTGGTAAAATTTCCACTACAGTAAAATGTAACAAACCTATGCAGGAGAGGGTATAGGGGTCCCGTGTCTGCCCCAAGACCAGTGCCGTCTTAATGCATGGGCCCACCTGGGCACGGCCTGGGGGCCTCACAAAAATGAGAACCAGTTAAAATTTTCGAAAATTTGCCAAGTGGGAATCTCAGAAAAATCGCTTGGCCCTGCGGCCCATGATGCTCTAAAGACGGCCCTGCCCAATACAAACAAAAATTAAAATTATTTTTTTGAATAAATTAAAATATTGATAGAAAATACGTTTACGTGATATATTTTTCCAATTTCTGTAGATTTAAAATGTTTTTTGAAGGTAATGAATTAAAAATGTCTCTTGGAACAAATGCCTTGCCCCCCCCCCCCCTCATAATATTTACATAGAACTGTGAAATTCTATTATAAACCGAAATAAAGTGGTGGAAAATGGGTTTAATCATTAATCAATGATGGTTTTGATCATCAATTCTTTAAAACCATGCTAATGCGTATTCTGAAATCGAATAGTTCTATCGTATGTATTTTACAGTTTTTAATCAATGATTGGATTGGATTGTTGATAATTTGGTTGAATTCGCGTTTCAAGTTCTCCGATATCATTTAAATTGACAACCAATACCACACAGTAACGTTGCGGGTCACGTGGTTCCCAACTTCAAGGCGCAAATGCGAGCCGATCTCCCCGTTAAAAAGTCTCGCCACAGAGAGCAACAGTCCTACAACGATAAATCATTCAATCATAACACTTCACTCATAGTTAGAAAAACTGGTGGCAGATGGCAGCACTACGCATAACAAGCATTACAGAGAAACAAAAAAACTTCACGTCAGGTTTCACTACACGTACACGCACATTCCCGCATGTACCGATTCGTTGGCGGTTCCGCGGGGGGGGGGGGGTGCATGTGTGGTGTAGCAGTAGTAGGTAGGGCCTCCAAAACATGGCTCGGGGATCCATGTGTTCTTAAGTCAGCCACCTCGTTGGGCAATTTGCCTGTTGTGGCGTTGTATTTGTATTTGTATTTGAGTAAAGTGGTTTCAGAATAATGGAGAAGCTTACATTAAAAACAGAAAGTGATGCAAATACATATTGCAGGGGTTATCGAACTGTGTGCCGCGGCACCCTGAAAAGGTTTTCCGAAGAGACTGTTAAACTGCTCTGGGGAGCCGCGGATCAGCGATGATTAGAAAAAGACGTGCCTCGGGTGGAAAAAGTTTGAGAACCCGTGACATAATATAAGTGTATAAGAGGTCCCACACATCCTCCAACGCTGCCTGTGCTGGGATCTTTGACGGGCCTCCAGGCCAAATGATTTTTCTGAGGCCCTCCCTATTAGGCAAATTATCTAAAGTTTCAACCAGATCTATTTTTTGTGAGGTTCCTTCTTCTCTTGGACCCTCGAGCCGTGTCTGGGTGTACCCATTCTTTTTGACGGTACTCCCACCCTTAAGGGCCGTTCAAGTATTACGTCAGAAAATTTTTAGCCATTTTTGACCCCCCCCCCCCCCCCCGCCGTCAGCAAAATTTCGTCAGCACTGCCCCCTACCTTTTAACGCATATTGTTGGGATCAGAAACGTACGCAGGAGGGGAGCTAAGGGGGTTCATGCGCCCCCCCCCCCAGACGAAAAAAATATTTTTTAATGTAAAAAAACAGAAATTAAAATTTCAAAATAAAATACCTTTATATGTAATTATAGTCGATTTCTGTTAATTTCAATGCTATTTGAAGGGTAAGAACTCAAAATTTCTTTTTAAGAAATTCATTGCGACCCTCACTTTAAAGGAGAAAATTGCTCGGGGTTATTTCGATTACGAAGATTATATTAAGACCCTTAAGATAAGAATGCAACGTGCGCACGAGATAGTAAGGCAACACCTCGAAGAAGCGGCTGAAAAACAAGAACAACAACGAGCAAAGCATTCCATAGACAAAGACATTCAAATAGGTGATCTCGTATACTTGTATACGCCCCAAGTGAAGAAGGGCCAGGGGCGCAAACTGGCGCGTTATTCTAAGGGTCCTTATCGGGTTGAAAAACAATTGAGTCCTGTTCTCTTCGAGATAAAACACACTGAAGATAGAAAAGATGTCCAGAAAGTTCACTCAGATAGGTTGACTAAGGCTTCACTGGATAGGACATTTTTAAAGGTGAGAGAGGGCCCTGACACTGTAGAAAATGAGGAAACCCTCGAAACAAACCAAGATGCGGAATCTAGTTCTTCAATGGTTTCAGAAAGGGAGGAGTGCGATACTGAATCGGATGAGACAAAGATTCTGCCGTGGGAATATTTACAATCTTTTTGTCGGCCGATACAAACGCCCCAAGGAGCTGATGCAGCATAATCTTACTCCGATAACGTAAGGGATGTTTCATTATCCAGTAATGTAGGTGATGACGAACCACAGTGTGGGCCTGTACAGCAATCGACTGAGGCCACTCATAGCAGGTATGATCTCAGACCACGCCGCACTCGCATCGCACATGTAGAAAGCACCGATATATATCGAACAGCTGTTGAATACCCTGCCTCTCTCACCGAGAGAGTATTGAAATGGTTCTGTGATGACGAATAATAATGGAAGAGTGAGAATTTTTTTTAAATGTTAGAAACACGTGTGTATAGTACTTGTTTTCGAAGTATTTGGATTATTTAATCACATTATGAATTTGAATGCCTTTTAATGTGTTGTTAATAATTATTAGGGGTTGTATTTGTATCGTAATATATATATATATATATATATATATCTTGACACATGTAAATTGCAATGACATTTTAACTTTGTAATGAGAGAGAAATTTCTTTCTCTTCTTATGGCACTCACTACTTTATGTATATATGTATATGTCTCTATTAGGTTTAATGACTGTTTACACCACCAAAGTGACCATTGTGAATGCGGATTCCCTAAGCAAACAATAGTTCTATCACTCAATGTCGGGACTTTCACGATGATGATGGTAGCTAAAGTAAACAGCCCATCCCTCTTCGCGGCAATTTTCTCTCGTGATGTGTATGTACTCAAACAAAACAGTCCGAAAGCAGTTCTGAAACATTTTGATTTTGGAAACGCACCTCTTTGTGGTCAGCTCAACGACGACGCCAATGGTTTGCCGACATCTGGAACATGCTGATGGAAAAGTCGGCAGGTTCAATGCAATGCCAGGTGGTTACTACGATTGGGCGCCGGCTCATAGTTGTGATAAGGAAGACTGGGGCTGTACTACCTGCTCATGCTTATTCTCATCCGATCTGAATTATAAGCATGACGTTAAGAATAATCCGAAAAACGATACCAAGGAATTATTCGTAGGCTCACTCCTTAACGTCACGTGACGTGAAAGAGGGAAAATCAAAGAAATCGCTTTCTACACAGGGAAAATCGATTTTTCCCTTTGGCCGATCGACCACTGACCAATCAAAATTAAGCTTGGGGTATACAACTACTACTATACATTTACTGAATTTTTTGTTCAACGGCGGTGGCAACGCAATTCAGTTTTACTAATTCTTTCCTCCATGTAATGCACGTGCAGAACATTTGTTGTTGTTTTTTTTTTCACATTCTTTAACGTTAAAAACGGAAGGTGTTAGCGGGGCTATCAGCTAGATACTTTTTTTTATTTTTTTTAAATGGGGAGGATGGAAAATAAGAGTAATATGAAGAGTTATTTCTATAATTAAAATATATTTTTCAGCGTGTAAATGTTATTCAGAAAGATATTTCAGCATTCTAATTAGTTTATTGAAGTTCTTTTTAAGCCGTACTTCATAAGGAACTACCGAAATCACATTGGGATAATAATGTATTGTCCTCCACTGCCTATTTTGATGGACGTGGGTGATTATTACACGTTGCTTCATTTATATCTACTCTATAATATAAAATCGCAAACTCGAAAAGGGCCTGCTGCTAAGCAACCAAGTCACGGAAGTGGGTGAAGTTTTTGAGTGACGGAAATCTGTTACGTTTTTGTGTTACGGAAGTCGGTTACGATTTTGGGTCAAGTATTCATTTAACTCTAGCACATATTGGGACCCATTTGACCCATCGGGACCATGTTATGTGCATGTACCGAGAGGCTCCCATATCCTACAGCACGGCCCTCGGGCTGGAATTTAGATGGCGAACCCCCAAACCAGCTTTTCAGGGCCCCTCTGTAGTTAATTTATAGTGTGAAAAATCAAAAAGTGTTAAGAATCGTTCTGCCCTTGTGAGGGGGGGGGGGGTCATGCCGAGAGGTATGTATATGTATAATATACATATAACAACAGTGCTCCCAACACACATGGTCGGGGTACCCGGGGGGGGGGTTGTACGTATACCTTCATGGGAAAGTTAAAAGTTTCCATTTCCAGGGGCCCTTGATGAATCTCATTGTTTTCTTGCTGCTTTAACGTTGAAAAATTTGCGATAGCGAAAGCACAAGATATATCCAGTCTGGGGGCTCCAAAAAATTTGCGAATTCGGTCACGGGTAATTGCGTGGGTGGTCCTGGATTTTATTCGTTGGTAAAACGAATGCAAATGAAAATGTTTCATGGCCCTCGCAGCGGGATATGACTGACAAGCTCCCAAGTCACCAAGTCGGGGGCCCCATGTTTACAGGTTTCATTTTGGGGGTCCTGGATGAATCTCATTCTTTTCTGTTGTAGAATTTGCAACAGCGGATGCCCGAGATCAAGCCAGTCTGGGGCCCCACTAAAAGTATGCGAATTGGTGTCCCGGGTAATTGGTTGGGGGCCCTGGATTTTATTCGTTGGTAAAACGAATACAAATGAAAATGTTTCATGGCAATCACAGCGGGGGATGACCGACAAGCTTCCAAGTCGGAGGCCCCATGTTTACACGTTTCATTTTGGGGGCCCTGGATGAATCTCATTCTTTTCTGTTGTAGAATTTGCAACAGCGGATGCCCGAGATCAAGCCAGTCTGGGGCCCCACTAAAAGTATGCGAATACAACGGGCAACTGATTGGGGGCCCTAGCTTTTATTCATTGGTAAAACGAATACAAATGAAAATTTTTCATGGCACTCGCAGTGGGGGATGACCGACAAGCTTCCAAGTCCGGGGCCCCATGTTTACAAGTTTCATTTTGGGGCTCTGGATGAATCTGATTCTTTTGGTTTTTTAACATTAGAACAATTTGCAACAGCGGAAGACCGAGATAAATCCAGTCTGGATTCCCCACTAAAAATCTGCGTATTGTGTTCCCGCTAATGGATGTGGGGCCCTGGATTTTATTCGTTGCAAAATTGAAAAAAATGAAAAATTTTCGTGGCCCCTTACAGGGGTGTGTCCGACAAGCTTCCAGGTCAGTACTCCATGGGAATGTTGATAGGGTCTAATTCGGGGCCCCTGGATGTATCTCATTGATTTTTGTTGTTTAACATTGTAAAATTTGCAACACATCGGTAGCCCGAGATATATCCAGTGTGGGCCCACTAAAATTCAGCGAATTGAATCTGGGGCCCCAGTTTCTGGGGGTGCTTGATGAATCTCATTTGTTTTTTGTTGCTTTATCATTATTTTTATTAAAATTCGCTTCTTCAGTAAGCTGGTGCTTTCACACGTCTCTTTCCATAGCACGCTGATGAAGTGGGACAAAATAAACAAGATATAAAGATATGTTGTGAAGAGAAGTGGGGGGGGGGGGTTGGCCGCCAAAGGTGGCAGGGGGCAGAGCCCTCCTAGTATATATGTATATAATTTTAGGATAATATAATTATATCATCGAGAAATATACCGTGAAAAAAATATCTCGAAAAAATATACTAGCTGTAGAGGGAATTATCGTTATATCGAGCATCGTTGTAGCGAGGTTCCACTGTATACTACACTTGGATTTCTAATTGAATCCATCCAATCAATTGCAAAAAGCCGACGAAATTGCATAGTTTTCTTCCAAGGAAAAACACCACTTAAGTCATCGCGTAATAAATTTCCAAATCCAAGATCATCCGATGCTTATAAGAAGTGGGTCTGCCCTATCCTTATCGTCATCCGAATATTCGGAGAAATACGATATTTGTTTTCGGAGGGAGAGAATGCCGCTAGTACGGAAATTTCCCTTTCATGCTTATATTGTCATAAGGGGCCGTTCAAGTATTACGTAAGCATATTTTTAGCCATTTTTGACCCCCCCCCCCACCACCGTCAGCAAAATTTCGTCATCAGCTGTGCTTCTCTGAATCCTAACTCATATTTTCATAAAGGGTGGTAGATGACGTAAGCATTATCCAAACCCCCCCCCCACCCCCCCATGCCATCAAAAGTCAGAAAATCGGAAACACCCCCCCCCCATCGATGATGACGTAATACTTGAACGGCCCCTAATCGACACTTTTTGCACGGCACACACTTTTTGTTCCAGACCTCTCAGTATTTCATCCTCTTTAAAATTTGTAATATTTTTTTCTACAATTTTTTTTCTTGTTTATCATTTTCAATGATTTCTTTTATTTTAAAGTATAATTATTTTACTGAATACACGCCTTTCTATAATATTTGTGCTTGATGTAATTTCTCTTCCACTATATTGATGATATATGCCGTCTTTTCACCTGAATTTGTACCCGTTCTGAACGACATTCTTGGATTACAAACCCATCGATTGGTCAAGATTGTGTGGTAATATAGGACATCAGAGTTCTCGAAGGTAAGAGTGAACGCCCAAATTTTGTTGCCCTAATCGTCTTTTTCAACGGTCTAGTATGGGTAATGAATTTTTTTCATCAGGCGTACACGTTCAAAGTGAATTTAAAGTGATAAATTTTGTCTAAATCAAAGTATTACTCTCAGCATTAACGCCCATATGGGTGAGAAATATTGAGTATTTAATGGTATGGGGGTTTCGCGATCGCGTTGATGTTCAACAATTCGATATGAGAGTTATCAAGTACCGATGTAATTTTGCTGAGACTCGTAAAATTCATGAAAAAAACACGAAGAAATATACAAAGATAATATTTTATAACATTAAAGCTGGCAATAGGTTAATAAACAATAGAAAGATAGCAGGAAGAAACCACGACGAAAAATCTTTTCATCGAAAATGCAAGTTTTATCGGAAAATAATTCTTTGAAACGTCGCGAATGATGAGTCCAAGGAAAAGTTTGAATGAGCATACGAACAGTAAAATAATCGAATTCATATTTTATTAGCTCACGGTAATTAAAGTATTTTCTGTTAAAAAAAGTTGATGAAAATGATACACCTGTGTCTTTTTTTTAATCAAAAATCGG
This sequence comes from Pholcus phalangioides, assembly GCF_987345545.1. Classification (NCBI taxonomy): domain Eukaryota; kingdom Metazoa; phylum Arthropoda; class Arachnida; order Araneae; family Pholcidae; genus Pholcus; species Pholcus phalangioides. The sequence goes on along the minus strand of NW_028301601.1, from coordinate 13,619,179 downwards.
TAATTTGAAAAGGGGAAAAATCACGAAATCAAAGAAAATATGTCAAAAGGAATTAATGTATTGAAATAATAAAAGAGGTTTATTAAGTCTCATCATATTGAACATCATTCGAAAATTACGTGAATACTTTATCCATTTGAACAATTTAGTTTTGAAAAACCATTATTCATCTCATCCATACACCATAAACAAAACATCTCTGCATTTGTTTCGTCTATCCATCTTGGATATTGCAATCATCTGTATCCATACTACATAGTTACATACTGTAACTTTTCTATTGTCGCTCTTGTTTGGGGGGTGGGAGAACAAATCAACTAGTTGACTAGCGCAAAGTTTAGGTTGAATCCTTTGAAACCACTGTGAAAATCTATGAAAAACTAAAAGAACGACTTGTATCCCATTTTGTTGAATTTGTGAAAATAATCTAAGGAGAATAACTTATATATATAAAAAACCCATTTCGTTTCATAGTGTGATATCCGGAGTACTTTACGACAACAGGTGAAAAAATCATTTCATTTCGTTAAATCTTTTAAATCTTGAAATTTTATGTGAACGTAAATTTTGTCTTGTTTCTCTTGCATTTTTCATCATAAACTAAGAATTTTCCCTTATAGGTGTTTGTTTAGGTTAGGTTAGTCTTATAGGTTTTTCCCCTTTTAGGTGTTTGTATGTGTTTTTTCTGTGTTTATTTTTTTATTTGACATCAGTAATTTTGTCTTGTGTTTTTTTATATTTTTTTGTTAATTTTATAAATATTTTATTTATCCCTTAATAACAATGTAATTTTTTTAATCGTCGGTACAGGCATTTTTCTCGGGATGGTATATATGTTTCTCATAATTAAATTTTTTTCAAATTTCATTTGAAATAGAATATGTTAAAATTAGTGAAGCGTGTGTGCGTGTGTGTGAATAAGAGAAAACAGCTGAGAATTCGTTCATCTCGAGAAATTGAATATGTCGGAATTAAAGATTGGAAACCAAAAACTGATTTTGGAAAGCATTCACTGTGAGAAATTTTATGAAAGAAACAATGGATTCACACTGAATAGTTAGGGACGAATAATGTGTTCAGTTGGTCATTCTAAGCGTGCCCTTTGAAAGTAATAAGTGTCACTCACGTAGGTCACGTTCTAAGTCACGATATAACATGCGATTTAGAAACAGTAAAAAAGGACTGTCATTTTGAAGTCTTGCTGGCTAAAAATTCCTTGTGGATTTTTTTTTTTTTTTTTTTTGAATCATTTTTATGAGTTTTAACATTTTTTCATGTTATTTATCCCTTTTTTTATAAAAGTATTATTATTTTATTGAATACACACGCATGCTTCTGAGAAAATTGGTGCGAGAAAGAATAAAAGTAAAAATGTCATGTCTTTAGTTGACACCAGTCATATCGGATACAGTAGTTTATTTTTATATGACATGAATGTCGCTCTCCACTTGTTAATACAAGATATACGGAAGACTGGATGTTGTGAAGATATTTATTATTTGAGATGTTAATTTTTTAAGGAAGGAAAAAACTCATCTCTGCCTCTACCGGGAGTCGAACCCGGGTCCCTCGATTGCCGGACGAGTGCTCTGACCACTAAGCTACAGAGGAGATAGAGATTTTCCTTTGCTAGAGCGTATATATGCCGAACGGAATTTTTATTTTAGTTTATTTTTAGCCTTTTCTTATTCTCACCACTATTCGAAAAAACATGCCTCTCGTGGTAACAATGTCTACTAAGGAACGTAAAATTCACGAAAAAAAACTCGAATAAGCATACAGATATAATATTTTATAGCACGTAAGTCGGAGTAACTTCCCGGATTGATAAACATTAGAAATCTTTTCAGCAGAAATGTAAGAAACATTGATATTTCATAAAAAGGCAGGAAATGAATATTATTATTCATAAAATGAATAATATTAAGTTATGAAAATTTTATTCATTGAGACATGTCAGAAACACGGTTTTCACACCCAATTCAACGTAAATACAGTTTAACACTAGAAAGACCACGTCGATTTTTCATAATGAATCATATTAATTGCTGAAATCCCGCTAGCATTTGTTACTTCCAGTGGAGATCGTGATAAGTACAGAGTTATGCAAGACGTGCCAAAGGATAGCGCTGTGCCGGCCCAGAGAAAATTTTTTAGCCGTGAAGAGACCGGGAAAGCCTTGATCGGGATCATCGATGTGTCCGTGATTATAATTATCACTTTATCTAGCCTTGCATTGAATGTGTACGACGACCCCAGCTTCAAATTTAGAGGAAACTGTTCTCGTTCCCAACCTCTTGGTGATGGTGTTTTTTTTCACGAAATATAATACAATTTATGACATTCGTGTTTTTGTCAATAACACACCGACGATAAAAGGAATTAATTTAAATTCCAGACAAATGTATAAACTTATCGAGCACGCAATCGATATCTTGATATGAATAAATAATCGAACTGAATAAATTTGTAGTCTGTCTCATTTTTTGAACTATGTGTGAAGGTTATTCACATAACATTTTAATTAATATACAGGGTGATTATAAAAAAACTATTCCGGCATATCGCCCCTAACTATCATACCATTCACAGAAACTGAATGAAATTTTGGCATAAGGTATTTTGAGGTATGCGCTCAAGAATGATATGGAAAACAACAGTGTCACTCTAACAGTTACGGTTACAGTGAGAAAATTTCGCAAATATCAAATGGCAACACCAAGTTTTTTGTATTGGAATGTGATCTCCGTTGTGAAAAACCCTAAATAGCGTTCGAACGGCAACTGTAGCATGAAAATCACCGGCGGTAGATAGGCTAAAAGTGAGGACAACCAATAAGGACAGAGAAGCAGCATAAAATAAAGCATTTTATTGTGTTTTCCACATGACCTTGTGGAGGACTAATCAGGCCTTGTGGGATCTCAGCCGAAGAAACGGTGTGACGAATGAAACGAACATTAATGCTCTGGTGTACGGCAAAGTCCTTTTTCCTTGCCTAGCTCCGGGGATTTTCGTGCTACAGGTGCCATTCTAACGCTATTTAGTGTTTTTCAGTATGGAGATCGCATTCCAATACAAAAAAACTTGGTGTTGCCATTTGATATTTTCGAAATTTTCTCACTGTAACCGTAACTGTTAGAGTGACACTGTTGTTTTCCATATCATTCTTGAGCGCATACCTCAAAATACCTTATGCCAAAATTTCATTCAGTTTCTGTGAATGGTATGATAGTTAGGGGCGATATGCCGGAATAGTTTTTTTATAATCACCCTGTATATATATATAAAATCATTTAAGAAATGTAAAATCTTCAAACGACAAAATAAACAATTTTAAGTAAATAAAAATCGAATGATTACAAATAAAATAACAAAGATAATGAAAAAACGATATATAGATGAATACTAACGATAAAAACATAAAGAAAATAAAATGCTGACACAAAGATAATAAAAATCAAATAGATAATATAATAACGATGAAACATTAAAAAATAAAATTTTGAATGATTGAAAAATAAACGAAATGAAAATAATATGATGACACTAAGATAATAAAAATCAAATAGATAAAATAAAGAAAAATTAAAATTTTTGAATAAAAGTTTGAATAATTAATAAAAGTAAAATATAGAATAAGTTGGAAAGGCTTGAATTTAAAAAATAATATCAATGGAAATAAAGTGAACTAAAACAAGTGAAATAAATAATTTTTAAGTGGTTGTGAATGGAATATAAAAATAAACTATAAATGAAATAATAAGCTAAAATAAAATTATGACACTAAGATAATAAAATCAAATAGATAAAATAAAGAAAAAAATTAAATTTTCGAATATAAGTTTGAATAATTAAATAGAGAATAAGTTGGATAAAGCAAAATAAATTTTTAAGTGTTTGAAGTGAATAAAAAATAGAATTGTTAAAATAAAAGCATGAATAAAGTGATATAATGAAAAACTAAAAGTAGGTTTAAATTTAAAAAAATAATATCAATGAAAATAATAAAGATAGTGAAAAAACGATATAGATGAAATAATAACGGTAAAAATAAAGAAATGAAAATAAAATGTTGGCACAAAGATAATAAAACCAAATAGATAATATAATAACGATGAAACATTAAAAAATAAAATTTTGAATGATTAAAATATAAACAAAATGAAAAAGATAATAAAGTAAAGAAAATATTAAAATTTTTGAATAAAAGTTTGAATAATTAATAAAGTAAAACATATAGAATAAGTTGGATAAAATAAAATAAAGTGAAATTAATAAATTTTTAAGTGTTTGAAGTGAATAAAAAAATAAATAAATAAAAAAAAGTGATAAAATAAAATAAAAGCCATGAATAAAGTGGCATAATGAAAAATTAAAAATAGGTTTAAATTTAAAAAATAATATCAGTGAAACAAGTGAAATAAATAATTTTTAAGTGGCTGAATGGAATATAGAAATAAAATAATAAAGTGCGGGAAGACCATAGCCCCCACAAGGGGTGGGCTGGCAAGGCTCCAGCCCTGGGGCCCGGGACGATTTTCATTATTTTTGTTTTTTAACGCTATAAATCCATCATAAAAGGGCCCGCGAAAGTCTGGTCGGGGGGGGCCCCCGTAAAAGATTCCAGCCTAGGGGCCCTAGTCCAGGATGTGGGGGCCATGTGGAAGACACAATATCTTTCTTATTTATTTGGTATAAGGAGTGATGTCTAAAGAATAAGCTTTTTAAGGGTGCTGTTACAAATCTCGTTTCGTTATGGAAGGAAATATAAAAATGTTGACAATGAAAAGTTGTGTGTGTGTTTTTTTTGGGCATATTTTTGGTATCTAATCTCTTAAAGATCCAAAGACGAGGGGTAAAAATAATAACGCTTGGAAAGTGAGCGTGTTTTCTGGATCATGTTTGATTAACTTGGATATTTTTTTTATAAAAAGGCTCTTCTTGAAGCAGCATAATTTGAATACTAGTGGTTAATTAGCATCATCATCATCCACAAACGAACTATATCTTTTCAAACTTGAGGATTGAAAGCAGCTAGAGAAAAATCTTGGTTAGTTTGGTCCCAAAATTGACATTTTCGCCGTAATTTGGCGACTTAATTTTTTTCTCTTTTAAATTCATTTCTAATACAACTTCATGTCCAAAGAGAAAATCGGGACGACATTTGATAAAAAAAATTTTATATGACGACGTAGTGAATAATTTTCACGGAAGTTAAATATCGGTAGTGCTGCCATCTAGTATCGTCATCAACGTGGGTCACGTGATCGACCATCTTGAGAAAATTTTTTGAAATTTATTTAAAAAAAGGTTTGTGGAAAATAATTGAAAAACAGTAGCTATGGTTCACAATATTCGCCCTTTTCACCAATAACTCCGTGGACGATCGTCGATCATAGGCACATCAAAATTAGGGGAGCGACGTTTTTTTAATATACTTATTTAATATACGTAGTATTATTTTTATATACTTATTTCATAAGGCATTTGTCGGCATCTAGCGGCGGAAATGGGCGTAAATCTCGGTAAAGCGACGCGTACACTACTGATCAAATTATTTTTATTTAATACCGGAATCATTTCTTTCATAATTTCTTGAATTTTCCTTCATAAATTCTGGATTTTTCTTCATTTTTTGAATATTCTTTCATTAATTCTGGAATTTTATTTCCTTTATTGATTATTATTTCTTTCATTAATGCTGAAATTATTTCTTTCATTGATTCTGAAATTATATCTCGTGAATTTTGTAATTGTCTCTTTCATTAATTTTGGAATTGAGCTCTTTCATTAATTTTGGAATTATCTCTTTTTCATTAATTTTGGAATTATCTTTTTCCATCATTCTGGAATTATCTTTCATTAATTTTATTATTATCTCTTTCATTAATTCTTTCACTAATTTTGGAATTATCACTTTTATCAATGCTGTAATTATCTCTTACATTAATTCTAGAATATTTTCTTCCATTAATGCTGAAATTATCTTTCTTTAATGCTGAAATTATCTTTCTTTAATGCTGAAATTATCTTTCTTTAAAGCTGAAATTATCTTTCTTTAAAGCTGAAATTATCTTTCTTTAATGCTGAAATTATAACTTTCATTAATTTTGGAATTATCTCGTCCAAGCTGAAATTATTTTTTCATTTATTGTTTTAAACTCCTATTTATGCCATAAGAAAATAACAGTTGAGGGGGATCATGTTTGTTTTCACCGAGTCACGTGATGTTCCGACGAAAGATATTGGGAGACGCCGTTCTCAGCACTACCAAGGCGGAGACCGCTGACGTCCTACTCTCTCCAGAGGCTTGATTTATATACTGTTGGTGCTGCCATTTAATCTCGAAATTTCAGGCAACTCATGAGATGATGAAAGAGAGATAAGAGAGTTCTTTGTCATTTTTTGGCATGAAATTTTTTTATGAGACGAAAATTTCGTAACAAAATTCGTACATTTGCAAGAATCGATTTTATGTAGAAAAAAAATAATTATTTCTTTCCACAAAAACATTCGGACAATATGGATGATCGAACAAATAAGTGAAAACACGGATTATGTGCGCATTACAAAAGGGGGCGCAAATTCAACCATTCAACCTATCCTTCAGCATTACAGGGGGGGGGGGGAGTGCCTAAATGAGTAGTTGCCCCGGCTAACCAAGTATCTAGTTGCGGCCCTGCCAATAGGTATCTTATTTCTGGCGATTCACCGTTATATATATATATATTGGGTATTTTTTTTGTTTAGATACATTGTCAAGTTTGTAATTTACACCTGGTAACATTTCTTTTACTTCTATGGATCAAACTACACAGTTGATCTACTAATGACCCACAAAAAATCATGTCCTTATTCTGTAGAACTTGGTTTACTGCGTGGGTCCACCTGAGCACTTCTGGCAACCAAGTGACAATTAGATCTGGTTCCGATTTTCAAGAGTAAATATGCAAATAGGTAGGTAGGTAGGAATGTTTAGCTATAGGTAGTAGTGCCTCTCTCAGAAAAATCGCTTTGTATGTGGGCGTATGATGATGTTAAGACAGCCCTGGACGTACTTTATGAAAATTGCGAAAAGCTAATCGAAAAACTTGGCAATAATGTGAAGTCTAGTTTGCAATATTATTAGATTCTCATCTTTCGTGCCATTCTTGTGATAATGATCTTCAACTATACAATCGAGTGTTCTTACAATTTTAGGATCTTCTATCGGATGATGGATGTTGAAAAAAAATCGTGCATTAAAAAGAAAATACCATATGATATCTTTTTGGTGGTGCCCCTTTAGTACTGATGCCCTAAGCACGTGCTTATTTTGCTTAATGGTTAATCCGGCCCTGTGACTGCGCACATGATTTCTCTGGAATGAATGTTTCCAACAAATATTTAAAAATTTTTCACACGTATTTTAGTTCGTTTTTTTAAGTTCATAGTATGGCTATAACATGAGCCTATATCCTTAATACAATATTGAAAACGATGTGAAAGGTTGAACATTTCAATTGTGATTCATTTCTGTGTGGTTACTCCCTCATTATATACTACTTTTAATCGCATGAAGATAATAAAATTAATAAAACTGCTTGCTACCACTTTTTGCGATTTTTATCACTACAAGAATGCGTATTTTGGAAGCTACAACTTGACATTTTCTCAACGAAACCATAATCATTTACACAAAAATAAACTAATTTGAAATAATACAAATTTCATCCAGTTCAGTAGCTTCATGACTTTGTGTTATCTTGAAGCGCAGAATTTACATTGATTGAAAATAATTTATTCTATTTTTTTTTACTGTATTCCTATTACGTTTATTTTGCTTTTTCGTTATTTTCATAAATTAAAAATTCATCAAATTAAATTCAAACATATTTATATACTTCAGACAATTTTTGAATAACTATCTTCTAATGGAAAACGGGAGGGGGGGTTAAAAAATTATTCATGTTCGCAAGAGGGAGCCATAGGAATGAGAAATGGTTGAAAGGGGGGCCATGGACAATAAAAGGTTGAGAACCACTGTTCTAGAGCACACCCAGTGCCACCGTGCTGCCCCTGGTTGAACTAATAGAGTCTGGCCAGTGATCGGGGGCTCCAAAGTGCATGGGTTTTCTCGTGTGAGCACATTTTTTTCTCCTCGTGTGACAAGTAGGAACGAGGCGCAAGTACAGGATCCCTATTTAAAATGGTCAGCAAAAAATAGGTTCTAATTCATTGGTTTTTTTTTTTTCAAATATTTATTCAATATTGTTTTTACGAAATACTGTACTGCATTGGCTATTCGATTCTGCGTTTTTAATAAAAAGTTATACAAGTCGGGAAGAAATAGGCATGAAAGGCCTCTGGCTCAAAATATTTAACATATCAGAAGACACCTTGAATTCCTGTAATACTCCCCACAACACCGGAAAACACTTTTGCTCTCGGTAGTAGAAGAATTCTGAGGCCGAGGGCGATTCTCTTCCATTATTTTTATTTTTTACTGCACAAAAAAAAGAGGAAGAAATTGCGTCTCCCACAAAATCTCCTGCAGGAATAAACGAAAAAAGCTCGAGAAAGAGAGTATTTTTAACTGATCAAAATCGCTATGTACTGTACGTATATAGGTGCACTGCCCGTCGATTCTTTTCTTTTCGAAAAATAACCGTAATATTATATGCACTCAAACCTCCAATTTGTTTTCTCCTCTCAGTCATTTTTCATGTATATTTTACAGTTATTTTTTCAAACACGTATCTTAAAGATATTTTTCTAGTAATGTATATCTAACGCGTTTCGACGCCCTTTCTCATTTGACGCCCGGTGCAAGTGTACCGGTCACACTGCCCTAAGACTGCCCCTGCCCGCCCCTTTCCCCATGGGTGGTGCTGACAGGGCTCCAGCTCGAGGCAATAACAATTACTCGATGTGTGGCCCACTATTTAGAGGACTAAGAAGGGTGGAGGGGGTAGAATTCTATTATTGTGTTTTATTTTTGACATCAAATTTATTGAACGGGGAGGGGGGGGGGATTTTGAATCTAGAAACCAACCAAAAATCCGAGCTTGTGAGTCGCCAACTTTTAAATTTTTTTGCTGATTTAAAATGATTATTGACCACAGATCAGTGCTGTCCCAACGCATGGTCCCAATCGGACACGGCCCGGGAGCCTCAACAGAACAGCGGCCTCACAAAAATGACAACTGTTTGATATTTTCGGAATTTGTCAGGTAGGGCCTCAAAAAAAAAATCACTTTGCTCATGATGCCTAAGCAATGCGCCTAAACACGTGAACCGAAGGTTTAAAATCGCCTGTTCTTAATTAGGGATCCTTGGAGGTCAGTGAGCGTTAGTGAGAAAACAATTAACTCACTCTTTTCTTATACAGTAAAACCCCTCTTAACGGACACCTCCCAGATACTGTCACCCCCCCCCCTTTTAGGGCCAAATAATAATTTACCCTTGTATAATAAAAGTATGCATTTCAAACTCCTGATTAATGGTCACCCCTCTTTTACGGAAGAATTTTTTTGTCCCACTGGTGTCCGCAAAAGATAGGTTTTACTGCATTATACACCAAGTCTGCATTATTCTGACTGCTTGACAGTTTTAAGCAAATGAACTATGGTGCCACACTGTTGCCGCTAGAGGGGCTAGGCTGTCATAAAAAAAGAGGAATAGCCATGAAAAAGCAGATGAAAGGGTGTCCACAGGGCTCATGCAGCGGCCCCTTGATGTGGTCACTTGTCCTCAACACGCTTTTACAGATTAACTGGGGCCCGCGGGTATATATACAGGCATTTGCCGACGATCTGGTATATGTTATATCCGGCGAAGACCATATAGCAATAACGGATGAAGCACAGACAGTGTTCGAAAAATTGAGCAATTGGCTGGCTAATAATAAACTTCAATTGGAAGTAGAAAAAACCCGCTTCTTGTGGCCGCACCCAAAGAAAAAGATGAAACCTAAGATCTACATTGAAGGTATACGAATTCGACCGTCTCAGATAATACGATACCTTGGTGTGTACTTTGATAGTAAATTGAACTTTATGGCGCACATCCAAAAACAGGTCGACAAAGTAAATGGCACACTGCAATTACTGCGCAGATTGGCCGGATCGAAATGGGGGATGCAGCGAGCCTTTCGCAACATCTTATATAAGACTATTGTACAAAGGCAACTTTCATATGGATGCGCCACTTGGTATCAGCACCCAACTCAAAAACAAAAGAGAGCTCTGGATATCGCACAGCGTCCCTTTCTTCTATATGTTACAGGAGCATACGTTACAACCGCGAACGAAGTTCTGTATGTGGCTACAGGCAACCCAGCTTTGAGTATTTACATGGAGTACGAGGCTCTTAAGAACAGACTGCTACATCTTGAAAAGGACATAATATTGGACGAGCAGAGAATTTCGTCAAACCAATTTGAGCAGCGGCATAAGCAATGGCTGTTTCACCCAAGCAGACATCTCACCAAGTCTCAAATAATGCCATTTGGTATTGATAATATAGATTCCTTAGGCTCTAAGAAAATATTCACTGATGGCTCTAAAACAGAAACGGCTACTGGCTGCGCGTATGTGGTACTAGCGGAAGATGGTTCAATAGAGGAGCAATGGAGTCGAAGGTTAGCTAAAGAGAATAGCGTATTCCAAGCCGAAATTTTTGCGATACTCAATGCTGTTAAACGTGCGGGAGAGATGCTTTGTCCAGTAACAATCTTGACAGATAGCGCATCTGGCCTCCTAGCCATACAAGATCCTCGTTCACCTAACCCTGACGTACGAAGTATTCGTCTTATCCTACGCGCTCATGACAACATAAGGTTAGTCTGGGTCAAAGCGCACGTTGGTATTGCTGGAAATGAAAAAGCGGATCAACTTGCCAAGGAAGCGACAACATTGAAAGACTTGGTTGTTCTACCTTGGCCGAGGAGTCATGCCCGTAATATCTTGAAAGACAGAATGCTTCATCTTTGGCAAGTAGAATGGAACAAGAACTCAACGAAAGACGTCTACAAGATACAACGTCGAGTGGCTTTGCGCAAGTGTGTATGGCCGCGAACAAAAACAATCCTTTTAACTGAGCATGGTCCATTTCCGACATACTTGCAGCGCTTTGGACGATCATCTCACAATGCTTGTAAGTGTGGTGCTACGGGCTCGCTATGGCATTACGTCTGCCAATGTCCACACACATCAGCGTTTCATTTTGGTCAGATGTCACAAAGTCAGATGACGGCATTCAAAAGAAGAATACTAAAAAGTCCGATGAACTTCTCACGCATTCAAAATTTGATTCAATTTTTAGACCGTAACCTATATTTGCTGCACGACAAGATGGGTGGACTACGGAAGAAGCAGGATGAATTTCAGCCTTCCAGACCAGTAAAGCTGATACCACGGAGAGTCTACAACTTGCGGCCACGTAGGGGTACCGGAAATTCACGAAACTGATACGTCGTTGAACGGTGAACTTTATTGGAGAAACTATAAACACTTAACATGTTAACGTTGTGAATCTATGCACCCCATAATCCAGCTAGCCAGCCGATGTAGCTTCGGGAATGATGAAATCTCCTAATTGCCCAGGAGAATTAAGACGTAGGATGCTTATGGAACAGGAATGTGTTCCTAGAATGAGCTAAAACATCTGGGTGTCCGAACATTGGCTGACTTGGACACTTGGACCAGGACATGTGACGCAAACATGACATCGATTCGTCGTTGTACGGCCTACACGACTAGTGACATCCAACGAACGCGGACGGACCGCCACCAACAGAATTTGATTATCGAGTCTGGACGTGCCCCAAGGACGATATAATATCAATTTAGATTTCGATTCTTAGATCATGCTTTATCATAATTATTTCGTTGATTTATACTCCTGTAATTGGATTGTTATTCTGTTATACAAATTTATATAGATATATATACATATACATATTTAATAAAATTCCGGATGCACCCATCTCTCGGGAACGCTTTGATATCTCCTTGAGATGGGAAGCGGGGTGTGTCCGGTCCTTCAATGTTCAATGTCATAAAAAAAGGAAAACTTAGTTCCCGAGACTATACAGACTGATGCAGAGCCGCAACTGGAGGGGAGCAGGTGGGTCTGCTGCCACGGGTGCCAGGCCAGAGGAACAGTGCCGTCTTAACGCATGGGCCCACCCGGGCACCTCAAGAGAAGAGGGGCCTCACAAAAATGAGAAGTGGTTGAAATTTTTCCGGTAGGGCCTCAAAAACATCACTTATTACCCGGGGCCCATGATGCTCTTAATACGGCCCTGCAGAGAAGGAGCAAATTCCTCTCTTTACCTATCATTGAACATTACAAGGGGGTGCCAAAATGCATGCTTGCCCAATACCTTCTAAAGCAGCTTGCTCTAGAAGGTGTTGGCTTGCCCCGTGCTGACCAAGTACCTATCTATTCTAAACATTTGGAAGCCCGTGTCCTGGTAAATCTCTTTTGTGTAAGTGAAAGGCCCGGCTTCGCAATGCAAATTTAAGTCAATGATAGGCATTTTTAAGTCAATGATAGGCAAGACAAATCCAATGGTACTACCAGGGCCACAACTAGGGGTAGCAGGATGGTCTGGTGCGCCAGGCCAGAGGGGGGCACAAATTTTACCAGCATTATAAAGAGGCACCAAAATATCCGGGGAGCGTATTTGCCCCGGCTGACCAAGCGTCTAGTTTCGGCCCTGGGTGCTCTACTCTGGTTTAAATAGCTTTCCCGGTCTGGACACCCTGTCCCGCTTTCGTAGCGAAATTGTTTTGCGCTTTTTCTCGAGAAGTTTGCAATATACATAGAAGATATTGGTATCGTCTATTAGCTGTTTCAAAGACAAATCCGATGATACTAATGTCATTATGTCGTGGAAAATTCGTTTAAAGCAGGGGATCCACTGCATATAATCAATAAACACAAGCAGTAATATTTTGGTATGAATCCCTGATTTATTTATTATTTTGTATGGATATTGTTACCTACCTGGTGTTTTTAATTGATAAGGTGAATAATAGGGAACGAGGGTAATTCCTTTCTTTACATTATTTCCTGGAATATCCTTGACAATCCAATTGGCATATTGTGACAAATTTACAAATGATGTACGAGTTTTTATAAACACGTGAATACACGGTTTCAAAGAGTTCCAAGGCCGCAACAATATGCTTTGCAAACGGCGGCAGTCATGAATTATCATCGATATTAAAGGAGCTTTTAACAACCTGACCTATTCCTCAAACAACCACCACCAGACCAACCGTGACCCCCGCTCTGTCCACTTAGGGCAGTGGTCGGCAAACTCATTAGTTAACAGAGGCAAATATCAACAGTACAACGACTGAAATTTGTTTTGAGAGCCAAATTTTTCAAACTTGAACTATATAGGTAGGCACATTGTTATTCGTAGCCGGTCAATTTGTCGCACTCAAGTTGTCGCGGTACAAATTCGTCGCAGTGCCAATTCGTCGCGGTACAAAATCGTCGCAGTGTCAACGCTGTGTATTGTTTATAAAAGTTTTTACCGTCACGGTCCCGCCCCCTGGGTGGCTAAAATTGTCTAAATCCGATAGAGCCTGGTCCGCGTGTTCTTTTTGAAAGAAATTACCGACAATGAGATTCAAGGCACGAAGAAAGCTCATGTTGAAACTTGCGGCCACGACACAGAGCCTACCACAATTTTTTTTCCACAGGAATAGAAACCAATGATTTTGAATTAAAACCATTAAATTCTTTAAAAAAAAGGGCTATGGCTGGAAAAGGTCATTTTAAAAAAATTTCAGTAAAACGATTTTCGCATTTATACGACGTTTTGACCTGCATAAGCATACAAACTTCGTTTATGCGACGCATAGTATAAACGAGGTTTCGTTATAATGAAACTGAGCACCCCCCCCACCCCAACATTTTGAATAACTTTACGTCTATGCGTGAGCGGACAGCTCGGTGTGAAAGAGGGTCGAGTTACCTCGATATAACAAGTCCTACTTAACAAATTTTACGATCACACCCAGCACTCACCAGGGCCGTCTTAAGAGCATCATGGGCCCCCGGGCCAATGATTTTTATGAGGCCCCCACCTGGTTAATTCTAGAAAATTTCAACGAGATCTCATTTTTGTAGGTCCCTCTTCTCTTGAGGCAAAACGGGACAACCGGGATATTTTTGCTAAATTGTCAGGACACCAAAAAAAAAAAGCAGAAAACCGCGATTCTGTTCCGGGAAATACGGGACGTATAGTATAGGACGCCACTACAAGCATTAGTGGAAGTTCGAGGTTTGTTTCTGTGACTGACAACAAACTGTTTGCAAAGCACTCACATCTAGTGAGTCATCTGACATCATAATAAGCTGAAAGAAATGTATTAGAATTTTATTACTTTTAATGAGGTCGCAGTCCCGGTTTCTTCTGTTTTTCTCGCTGTTCCGACTTTTCTGCAAAAATTTCCCGGTTTTTCACGTAATTTCAACGAATCTAATTTGACATTTATTCTTCAAATCAGCGATTAAATTTATAATTACAGCGATATAATACAGCGATAAATTTTAAATATTTAAAAATAAATTTAAAAATTTTAAATTTAAAGATAATTGCGATAATTACAATTACGAATAAGAATATTTTTCACACTAGGAGGGCGTAGGGCAACCCCCCCCCCCCCCCCACCCCAGACGGCTTCGCCGTTCAAACCCATTAAACTTCTCCAAAGGACCTAACTACTCCAGGATGCCAGCATAATACACGATGCACCGCAATACGTACGGGGATCCGGAACTTTCGCCCCCGACATCTCGCCCCTGGAACGTTTCGTCCCCGTTACATTTGGCCCCCGGAAATTTCGCCCCTGACATTTCGCCCCGGTACATTTTGCCCCTGCTACGTTTGGCCCCCGAAAAATTCACACCTGACATTACACCTGCCCTGAACGTATGAGTGACCGTATGAGTGATTGACTGTATGAGTGACCGTATGAGTGATTGACTGTATGAGTGACCGTATGAGTGACCGTATGAGTGATCGAGTGACCGTATGAGTGATCGAGTGACCGTATGAAATGAACTGTAGGAGTGCGTTAGTGACCGTACAAATGACTGAGCGAGTGGCAGAATGACTCACCACGTGAGTGACCGTATCAACTAGTGTGCAGTTGACTTTATGAGTGAATGACCGTATGAGTGACCACGTGACTGACCGAATGGACGTATGAGTGACCACGTGACTGACCGAATGGCCGTATGAGTGAGCAAATGAATGACCGTGTGGCGCTACTTGTCTTGTACAATTTTTATATTTTTATTATATTTTTTATGCCACTCACTAGCTAGGCATTATCTAGTGTGTTCTTGTATTGGAGTTCAGTCTGTCTCCAACTGTCGACCGAACATGTCCTAAAAGTCTCTCTCTCTTCTATTAAATAACTAAAGAAAGAAAGGAGTCATGACTGTATGTTTCCGAAATAACAACCAGACACATCCACCAGCACTAGCATCACCATAACCGCATGAGCGACCAAGTGATTAACTGTATGAGTGATCAAGTGAGTGATAGTGGGATTGACCGTGTCAGTGACAAAGGGAGGAATTGAGCGATGGAACGTTTGAGTGAATAAGTGACTGACCGAATGAGTGAATAAGTGACTGACCGAATGAGTGACCAAGTGAGTGGCTAATTAAATACTGGTGTAAGTTTCCTAGTGAATGATTGAGCGTATGAGTGACCGAGTGGCTGACGGAATGAAAGACAGAGTGAATGCTTGAATAAATTTGCGAGTGACTGAGTGATTGAGCATATGAGTGATCAAGGGAGAGACTGAGTGATTAACCGTATGAGTGACCGAGTGACTGACCGCATGAGTGACCGAGTGGTTAACTGCATGAGTGACCAAGTGAGTGACTGTATATGTGACCAGGTGAGTGACGGTATGAGTGTTCAAGTGAGTGATCAAGGGACTGACCGTGTGAGTGACCAAGGGAGTTACTGAGTGATGGAACGCATAAGTGAATGTGTGACCAAGTGAGTGACTGCATGAGTGACCGAAATATTGATAAAGTGAATGATTGCATGAGTGACCGAAAGATTGATAAAGTGAATGACCGTATGATTGACCCAGTGAGCGACTGAGTGATTGACAAAGTGAGCGATTGAGTGATTGACAGAGTGAGCGATTGAGTGATTGACAGAGTGAGCGATTGAGTGATTGGCAAAGTGCGAGGGTGGAGTGTCTGCAAAGATGATTCTCCTCATCCCCTCCCTTTTTATAGGTGGTTACGTAGCACTGAGTGACCAAGTGACTCACACTTTAATGGATTCTAAGAATTTGGAATTTTCAGTTTAAGCATAAAATATTTTTCCCAAATTTACGACTCACACCGGTGTGGTCACTCACACTATCATTCATATATTCACTCATACGGTCACGCGTACGGTCAAGGTAGGCAAAATGACAGGGGGTCAATTTCCGATTCACTTGATTACTCATTGAGTCACTCATATGGTCACTCATTGAGTCACTCATATGGTCACTCATTGAGTCACTCATTGAGTCACTCATTGAGTCACTCATATGGTCACTCATTGAGTCACTCATATGGTCAGGGCAGGTGAAATGTCCGGGGATAAATTTTCAATTCACTCGATCACTCATGTATTCATTCACTTGGTCACTCATGCGATCAGGGGAAGCAAAATGTCACGAGTAAATGTCCAACTCACTTGATCACTCATGTGGTCACTCACTTGGTCACTTGTACCATCATTCATATGTTCACTCATGGAGTCACGCGTACGATAAGGGCTGGCGAAATATCAGAGATAAATTTCCGATTTACTTGATTACTTACTGAGTCACTCATATGGTCACTCACTGAGTCACTCATATGGTAACTCACTGAGTCACTCATGTGGTCACTCACTGGGTCACTGATATGGTCAGGGCGAAATTCCCGGTGTGAAATGTCCGGGGCGAAATTTCCGGGGGCCAAATGTACTGGGGACGAAACGTGCCAGGGGCGAGATGTCGGGGACGAAATGTCGGAGGCGAAATATCGGGGGCAAAGGTTCCGTGAACCGTACGTACGTTGTGTATAACGCAATAATGTATTAGCAATAATAACGTATTGGATAGGCAATACACAATAAGTAATGCACCACTTATGCATCCAATTGATCCACTTGATGCATCGCAATTCGCAAAGTACCATAGTATGCAATGCATTACAATAAGGAATGCACCACTATATGCGGTGAATCTCAGCGCGCAAAGCACCATTATCGGCAATAAAGCACATTACTACCACTATACTCAGTGCACCACAATGAGAAACAGCACAAAACGCAATGCACCACAATGAGAAACAGCACAAAACGCAATGCACCACCATCGGCAATACAGCAAAATAAGTAGTAAGTAGTGCAACATGATAAGGAATGGACCACAATACGCAATACAATACGCGATGAATCGCCATTGGCAAAGTACCATAATATGCAATGCACCACAATACATAAAAATAAGCGCTGCATTACAATAAGCAATGCATCTGAGTACGCAATGTATCGCATTAAGCAAAGTGTAATAATATGCAATGCACCACAATACGCAATAAGCACTTCATTGCTATTAGAAATTACAGCATGCGATGAACTACAATATGGAAGGCGCCATTATTTGCAGTACGCCGCAATAAGCAATACACCCCCAATATTAAATAAGCACTCATTAAAATAAGCAATACAGCACCCGATGCCCTTCCATACGCAATGCACCACAATTTGCAGTGCACCACAATAAGCAATAGAGTATAATATGCAACCCACCACAATACGCAATACGATGTATCGCATTAAGCAAAGCACAATAAAGCATTAAGCAAAGCACAATAAAGCATTAAGCAAAGCACAATAAAGCATTAAGCAAAGCACAATAAAGCATTAAGCAATGCACCAAAATACGCCATAAGCACTGCACACTGCATTTCAATAAGCAATACAACAGCACGTATGCACTACAATTCGTAATGCATAACAGTACACAACCAATAAAATCAGCAATGCTCTGCAATTAACGAAATCGCAATAAGAAATTCACCACAATACGCAATACGGACTGCATTATAATAAGCAAGCAATACAGCATGCGATGCACTAAAACCAGAATTGTACCACTATTTGCAGTGCACTGAAATAAGCAATACAGCACAATAGCAAGAATCATTGCATTATATTAAGCAATACAGCACGCGATGCAATACGTGATGCATAGCAATAGCGATGCAATACGTGATGCATAGCAATAGCAATGCATCACAATCAGCAATGGACCCATATTGCACCACAATGAGCAATACAGCGTAATAGCAGTAGGCACGACATTATAATAAGCAATAGGGCACACTACGTACTAAAATACGTTATTCATAACATAGCAATAGCAATGCATCACAATCAGCAATGGACCCATATTGCACCACAATGAGCAATACAGCGTAATAGCAGTAGGCACGACATTATAATAAGCAATAGGGCACACTACGTACTAAAATACGTTATTCATAACAATACGCGATGCACCACAATACGCAATAAACCCCAAAACGCAACATCAGAATACGCAATGCATCACAATACGTACTGCATTATAATGAGCAATAAAGCACGCGATGCAATACAACACGTAATGCATAACAATTCGCAAAACACACAACAATGAGCAATACAGCTCAATACGCAATATAAGCACTATGCATCGCAATAAACTCCATAATACACCGTAACCACTGAAATTCGATAAGAAAGCGATGCACACTTATTTGCACTAAACCACAATAAGCAATACAGCCTAATACGCAATGCACCGTAATACGCAATAAGCACTGCATTGCAATGGGAAATACATCACGTGAGGCACTATAATGCATAATGCATAACAATACGCAACGCACCACAATCGACAATGAACCACAATAAGCGATACAGCACGATACGCAATACGCACTGCGTTATAATAAGCAATACAGCACGTGATGCACCACAATGCGCAATAGGCGATTCATGGCGCGCAATAATCAATGTACCATAATAAGCAATGCATTAGAATAAGCAATGCAGCTCACGATGGACTACAATACGCAATGGACCAAAAATAGCAGTGCACCACTATTTACAGTGCACCGCAATATAGCATAAAACGTAATTCACCGCAATACGCGATATATCGCAATAACCGCAATTCATCGCAATAACCGCAATTCATCGCAATAACCGCAATTCATCGCAATACGCGATATATCGCAATAACCACAATTCATCGCAATACGCGATATATCGCAATAACTGCAGCACTATAATATACGGAAAAAGAAAAAGCACTGCATTATTACATTACAAATGAGCAGTACATCACGTGATGCGCTGCAATGCGGAATGCACCATTATTAGCAATGCACACTGTGATGTCTACAGGTCAAGGAGTTCCCAATATGTCTAGGACTTAAATGAAAACTTGAGCCAAAATCGTAACCCACTTCCGTAACAGATTTTCTTAACACAAAAACGTAACTGATTTCCGCCTCAAAAAACGTCAACGACTAAAAGTCGTCACCAATTTCCATTGCATAGAAACGGGCCCTTTTCGGGTATGTGATTTTATATTACATAGGCTGACCATATTTCCTCTAGAGAAATACGGGAATCTATGATTCCAAATACGGGATATCGCCAATTATTGCCAAGAACAACGCCAAAAGTGAAAAAAGTTGCCAAATATTGCTGAATTTAAGGAAAATCTCAATGACGGGAAACGAAGCTTACTGAAAATTGTAGTGAATTAAAATGAATTCCACGAAATAAAACGTTCATCAACACAAATGAGGGAGATTAATGTTCTTATTTATAGTTTTTAATAATCATAATATAATAGACGAGGTAAAAAATAATTTCAATCTTTGACTTCAATAAAGAATAAAAATCCAAGTAGCATCATGTAAAAAACGGGACACTTTTGCCAAAAAGTCGGGACAGCCAGAAAAAGAGAGAAAACCGAGACTGTCCCGGGAAATACGGGACGTATGGTCACTCTTATATTGCAGAGTAGAGATATTTGTCATGGTTTTTTTTTTTTTTTTAATTCATTACAATTTGTAACGACTCTTCATTTTCCTCGATATATTATCACGATAGAATAATATTGATCTTTTACTACTTTTTAGGCATTGGACCGATGCCTAAAAAGTAGTATTGGTACCAGTTTGAATTCATTTACTTATATTTGTAGCAGACAACCTACTGTTCGCAGTGGCATCTAGTGGGTCTTTATATGCTGAAATAATCATAAGCTGAGACAAGTGTATTGGGCTTTTTCTACGTTTTAGGCATTGGTAGAATATCGATTTGTTTACTTATATTTGTTACAGACAAACCAACTGTTTGCAGTGGCATCTAGTGAGTCTTTATATTCTGAAATGATCATAAGCTGAGACAAGTGTATTGGGCTTTTTCTACGTTTTAGGCATTGGTAGAATGTCGATTTGTTTACTTATATTTGTTACAGACAACAAACTGTTTGCAGTGGCATCTAGTGAGTCTTTATATGCTGAAATAATCATAAGCTGAGACGAGTATATTGGGCTTTTCCTACGTTTTAGGCATTGGTAGAATGTCGATTTGTTTACTTATATTTGTTACAGACAACGAACTGTTCGCAGTGACATCTATTGAGTCTTTATGTGCTGAAGTGTCATCATTAGTAGACTGACCATATTTACACGAGAAAAATATGGTAAATCAAGCTTAGAAATACGGAATATCGCCAATTATCGCCAAAATTGATGCTAGAAATAAACATATATGCCAACTCGTGCAAAAATCATAGAAAAGTCGTGAATATCGGGAAATGAAGCCCGTTTCAAATTTTAAGGAATTAAAATAAAGACATAAAAAAAAACTGAGATGATTGATATAATTTCTGTCTTTTAAGTCTTGATATAATTTCTGAGTTTGGAACTTACTTTTATTTGTTGATTTGATGAATAAAATTGATAACGAAAAGTGAAGTTGGCTTCGTTGAAAATGCGTGAAAAACCGGGACATTTTTGCAAAAAAGTCGCGACAGATAGAAAAACAGAAAAGACCGGGACTGTGCACGGAAGTACGGGACGTATGGTTACCCCACTTATGGCTCTTATTATTTCACAGCTTGCTATAATGAACACGCACGGAGTAACTAGAAATATATATTTATATTTAGTGTGGTGTTGAGTCAGCCACTCGCTCATTCTAAAAATATGCACGAAAAATATGCACATTCCCCTCCCCCACCCCACTACGATTTTTTTAAAATTTCGATAATGTGTCGAGATTAATCTACACGTGCATGGTCTATCTATTTATTGTAAAGCCGGATTTTCCTAGGAGTAGAATTTCTGCGTCGTGAGCAGCGCGAAAACGCTGATTGGTTGAAAACCTGAAATTCAGGTTTTTTTCAGGTATTTTGACCAATCAGTGTTTTCACGCTGCACGCGCTGTAGAAACCTGCTCCTATGAAAACCCTGCTGAATATATGAAATCACAAACTCGAAAAGGGCCTGTTTCTATGCAACGGAAATCTGTTACATTTTTTGGTGAAGTTTTCATTTACCGGGTTAACCTAGGTTCACAGCCGGGTTTTCCTAGGAGTAAAATTTCTGCGCAGTGTGCAGCGTGAAAACGCTGATTGGTTAAAAACCTGAATTTCAGGTTTTTTGACCAATCACAGTTTTCACGCTGGACGCGCAGCAGAAAGCCTGCTTCTAGGAAAACCTGGCTTTACTCTTGAATATATCGGGAACCGTTTGACCCATCGGGACCAAACTATGTGTATGTACCGAGAGGCTTGCACTTCCAATATCCTGCAGCAAGACCCCTAGGATGGGATAATTTACGAGCCCCAAACCAGCTTTTTCACGAGGGCCCGTGGTTAATTTATAGTGTGTAAAATCAAAAAGTTGTAAGAATCGTTCCGGCCCCCGTCAGCCCTGCCTTTGTGGTGGCCATGCTAAGAGGAATGTATATGTATAATATACATACATCACCTGTGCTCGCAGCACACAAGGTCGGGTACCCAGGGCGTGGCATTGCATATACACCTTCATCAGGAAAGTAAAAGTTTTTATTTCCAAGGGCCTTTGATGGATCTCAATATTTTCTTACTGCTTTAACTTTAAAAAATTTACAATGGCAAGCCCAAAATATATCCACTCTGTGGGCCCCCATAAAAATCTACGAGTTGGTGGATCCCGGCTCCTTGATTGGGTGGACCTGGATTTTATTGATTGCCAAAATGAATACAAATAAAAATTTTCGTGGTCCTCGGGGGGGGGGGGGTGTCCGAGAAGTCTCCAGGTCGCCCCCCCCCCCCATGGAAAAGTTGAAAGGTTTCATTTCGGGGTGCCTTGGATGAATCTCAATGATTTTTGTTGTTTAACATTGTAAAATTTGTAACAACGGTAGCCCGAGGTAAATCCAGTTTGAGGTCCCGGGTAATTGGTTGGGATCTTGAATTTTATTTGTTGTTAAAATGAACATAAATGAAAATTTTTCGTAGCTCTCACGGAAGGGATGTCTGACAAGCCATGGGGGGGGGGGGGCATGTGTAGTTGACAGGTTTCATTTTGAGGGCCTTGGATGAATCGCATTGTTTTTTTTTTTGTTGTTTTACACTGTAAAATTTGTAACAGAGGAACACCGAGATAAATCCAGTCTGGGCTCCGCTAAAATTTGCGAATCGGGTCGTGGGTCCTCGATTGGAAACCCAAGAATTTATATATTGGTGAAATGAATACAAGTGAAAACTTTTTTTGGTCCAACAGGGCTCCAGTCTGCGGAGCCCTCATGAAGAAGTTTTCTGGGGGTACTTAATGTGAATCACATTTGTTTTTTTTTCCGTTTATTATTTTAAAATTCGTCAATAAGCCGGTGCTTCGACATGTCGCTTTTCGTAGTACTCTGATAAGGTGAGACAAAATAAACAAGATATGTTGTGAAGAGAAAATGAGGGGTGGCCAACAGGCGGAAGAGGCCCCTCAGTTATTAAATAAAATCGAAATGCCGTGCTGCTGCTGCTATCTGATGACGAAAATCAAACCCGGGTTGAATGGTTGTGAAGAAGCTTGATTTAATATTAGACATTATGGACCCTGGGCCGTAACTAGTCTGAAGCAACCGGGGCACTGCCCCGAGTCGAATGGTTTATGAAAAATTCACCGACAACAATTCACTGCTAGGAAAATTCACCAACTAGCAATTCGTCGACGGAAAATTCATCGATAACAATTCACTGATAGCAGTTCGTCACGAAGCTACCGAGTCCGTGAGCGAGTGAAATATTGTGTGAGGGAGCGAGTGAGCGAGTGAAATATTGAGTGAGGGAGCGAGTGAGCGAATGAAATATTGAGTGAGGGAGCGAGTGAGCGAGCTACTGAGTCCGCGACTGAGGGGGCGAACGAGTGAGAGAGTGATTTAGTGAGTGAGTGGACGAATGACTGAATGAGTGACGAGTGAACGGGCGAGTTTGTGGACGAATTAGTGTGAGAGCGAGTTACTGAGTCCGTGAGTAGTTGACTGAGGGTGCGAGTGAATGGGTGAGTGGGTAAATGAGCGAGTGAGTCAGATAACGGGTGAGTGATTGGGCGAATGAGTGGGCGAGCGATCTAAAGAGTCCGTGAGCAAGCGAGTGAGTGAGTGAACGAGTGGTTGAGTGAGGGAGTGACCGAGCGAGCTACTGAGTCAGTGAGTGAGTGAGCAGGAGAGTGAGCGAGTGAGTAGGAGAGCGAGCTATACTGATTCCTTGAGCGGGTGGGTGAGGGAGCGAGTGAATGGAGGGACGAGTGACTCGAGATTGTGAATGCGGGATTCATCGAGCGAGCTACTGAATCCGTGAGCGAGTGAATGGGCAAGCTGGTGAGGGGGGGCGAATAAGTGAGCGAGTGAGCTACAGAGTCCGTGAGCGTGCGAGCGAGCGAAATAGTAAGGGAATGAGTGAGAGCGAGAAACGCTTTAATTATAAATATGTAAGGAATGGAAATTATGTCGAAATTTATTAATTAAATACTGTATGTTTTGAATGTGGATATATCACCAATTAAACATGTAATGAAAAGTTTGTAGAAAATTATATCTCCTTTTACATTTCTCACAATATGGTGAATGTATATATTATATACAGGGTGATTATAAAAAAACTATCCCGACATATGGGCCCCTAACTATCATACCATTCACAGAAACTGAATGAAATTTTGGCATAAGGTATTTTGAGGTATGCGCTCAAGAATGATATGGAAAACAACAGTTACGGTTACAGTGAAAAAATTTCGAAAACATCAAATGGCAACGCCAAGTTTTTTGTATTGGAATGCGATGTCCATACTGAAAAACACTAAATAGCGTTGGAATGGCACCTGTAGCACGAAAATCCCCGGAACTAGGCAAGGAAAAAGGACTTTGCCGTGCACCAGAGCATTAATGTTCGTTTCATTCGTCACACCGTTTCTTCGGCTGAGATCCCACAAGGCCTGATTAGTCCTCGCTCCACAAGGTCATGTGGAAAACACAGTAAAATGCTTTATTTTACGCTGCTTCTCTGTCCTTATTGGTTGTAATCATTTTTACCCTATATACCGCCGGTGATTTTCATGCTACAGTTGCCGTTCGAACGCTATTTAGGGGTTTTCACAATGGAGATCGCATTCCAATACAAAAAACTTGGTGTTGCCATTTGATATTTTTGAAATTTTCTCACTGTAACCGTAACTGTTAGAGTGACACTGTTGTTTTCCATATCATTCTTGAGCGCATACATCAAAATACCTTATGCCAAAATTTCATTGTTTCTGTGAATGGTATGATAGTTAGGGGCCCATATGTCGGGATAGTTTTTTTATAATCACCCTGTACATTCTCACAATGTTATTTTTTTCCGAAGAGTTTTCAGTTTCTATCATTTCTGAGGCAGCTTCTGTTCTGTCGTCGTTGTTTTGAACTTTTTCGTTGTATTCTTTTGTGTAATATTACATAGTTGTGTGTATTTGGTATTTGTTTCATCGTATATTTTGAGAGTATATATGAGCGAGTTTTCGAAAATGTTTTTTGTCACCCAAGAGGTTTTAGGTGCTAGAATTGGATGTTTAAAACGAGGACAACCTCACGCAGTTTCTGAAGTCAAGCATGGCTTCGAACAACAAGAAGCTGAGGCTATCTTTTAAAATTTCTGCTGATGGGCAGAATTAAAATGATCTTTATATTCCCTTTATTCCATTAATATATTTTTTTTCCAGCACCAGTAGCGGGACATGGGTCTGGGCCCTATTTTCGACAGGTCAAAATCCCGAAAGGGTCGAATTGAAAAATTTTAGTTTTACCGTATACGCCGCACTTCGCAATTTCTGTCGAGATTTGCATTTCTCGCGGTGAAGGGCGTTGTGGGGCGCTGATCAAGTGAATTTTTTTGAAATTTTAATTTTCACCGTTTAGATAGGCGGCACTTTGTTTGCCCTCTCTGTCAGGATTTGCATTTCTCGCGGCATAAAATGTCTGGGCTGGGGGGAGAGGGTAGTTTAGTCGTTTTAAGAAATAAAGGTCTCAGTTATTCGACACTTTCATACCGTGTTTTGGCTTGGCCTCTTGAACGTAGTGAAAGCGAGATTTCCCCGTTTTATGTTTTTATGTTCCCTGTATTTGGCGAACAAATTTGTTTTTTTTTTGCTACAATTTATTTCCGATTCTGAACACGGAATCCTTTTTCTTACTCACCGAGCGACTGGTGCTCAAACCCTTTCGGTGTGGGATTTTCTGCGGTGTAATTTTTTTGTGGGCGTCTCCCTTTCTGTTGCACCTCAGTGCCCAGGACCATCTAAAGAACATCATGGGCCCAGTGATTTTTTCTGAGACCCTGCCTTTTTTCGAAAATTTCAACCGGTTCTCGTTTTGGGAGGCCCCCGTGCCGTGCCCGGGTGGGCCCATGCTTTAAGACGGCACTGGCACTCACATCCCGATACAATGAAGATCGCCTTTGTCTTGCCCACACGTGCTTTCGTTTCGCCGGTGGTCGGAGGGGACGGGTGTCGTTGGGCACAAACACCCACACGGTTTTCGCCGGATTTTTATCGGGTCGAAAACGAGTCAATTTCACGGAAAAAATATTAACGTTCATCGGAGAGCTTCGGGGTCCTTTCGCTAGGCCATGGTCGAATCTATAGGGACAGGCGTTAGTCTCGTCTTCCTACGTGCAACCGTTCCAAAGTCGTCTATAAGTGTCGTCTATAGCCAGTATAATAAGGTAATATAATCATTATCAAGACGTCTTATTAGTGTCGTCTTAGTGTTTCCACCAATCAGCTGACGGCCCGCCAGGGGCGGGCCAGGGGGTCTATTACGCTCACGCCGTTATACAACGAGGTAGTTAGTGACGTCACGCCCTTAACGAAAATTCTCAACGAGCCTCATAACGCAAATCTCAGCGACCATTGTCAAAAACTTGACAATGACTTTTCTCAGTAACCGCGGTATGTCGTTATCTATTTTACGAAATACTCCCTGGTCCGAGAGTTGCGTTAGCTCCGAAAGGGATGGACCAATCGGATAATTTTCTCCGCTGCTGATAATCATCATCACTATCAACGAGTGCTGCAGCACGTGCGTTATTATTATTTTATTTACTCGTGCGCGTTGGTTGTCCCTAATTTTCTAAGCTACATTTTTTTTTAATTCATCCGAATTCTTTTTATTTTCATCAAATATTTGAGAAAAAGGTAGGCTATGCACGCACATGATATTGGCGCGGGGAAATTTTCTAAATTATTACGTTTAAAAAATGATTTTCTATTGAAGTTCAATGATGTTATGAATTTCCAAAACGACTATCAACAATATCATCATCATATATTACCATGTTTTTAACACATTTAATCTACCGTCTTGATATTAAGTCAAAATCAAGAACAAGTAACCTTTTATTTACATCATTAATTAGAAAATTGGTTTCCTTGTTTCACACACGAAAATGAAGTGGCACCAAATTTACACTGTTGACATCTTTTACACTCCGATCAGAAAATGCACTCGAGGATTAGAAAAAATTTATTTGTTGATTAATAAAATTTACTTTGATTTTTTTATAGTATACTTAGAGTGTGCGCAGAGTATAGTGTGTGTAATGGTGTTTACTGCATTACACTTCTGTGTACTGCACAGAAAGTAGCAATACTTAATTAATATCACAAAATATCAATGTTATTAAACGAATTGAGAAGGGGAAAATCTGGAGACGTTTAAATATATACTGACGTCGATTTTGAACGAGATGTAAAAAAAATATTGAGCGAAATTCAAAATGTCTTGAAAACATCGCGATAGAGAGATTTACCAGTTAAATAATATTGTTATATTGAGATGAGTTTAAGATTAGAATAAAGGCATTTCCATGCAAGATTAAAAAAAAACGTTGTGTAGAGTGATTTATTTTTGTACCGAGTACAATAATTTATAGCGATTTACCACTATGAATAATTTTTTCCAATCAGTATGTGTACAGATAACATTTTAAACGATAATGCTGTCTCTGAATCATGTTACTAAATTAAGTAATGTAATTCAGAGAATTATTATTCATTATAATGAACAACTTGATAAATTAATAATGAATGAATAATTTCCAACTCTAATTTGTCTCCGTTGCTCTCACCTTCATCGAAAAATGTACGCGCGAGCGGCCATGTTTATTTCCGCAACGCGAACATAACGAGTGGTCGCCGGTTCTCGTTAGTTAACGTTTTACGTAGCGATGTCGATAACGAAAATCGCTAGTAACGATGTGAGAAAAATCAACCTTTAGCGATGATGACTTAAATCTATCCCACAATGCACCGCAAACCCCAAACACGTTTGAAACGCGGGCATAACGACATGAGCGTAATAGACCCCCAGGTATCTCTCGTCTAACCCCCTAATATACAAACGCGAACCAGTGGACGTAGGAAGATGGGACCAACGGCTAAGCCCACCATATCGACGTTCGCAGATGAGATAAGATGGGGCCTCGACGCCCCCTGGTGACGGATAAGTGAACTTTGTTTCAAAAATTTGTGTTTCGAACTCCAAACGATAAATAATGTTTAGTATAAATGTTACTGTGAATGTAATAAATCTGTCATTATGCATACTTGCCAATCGTCTTGGTAAGTTTGATAAATTTATCACTTTTACCGGCAAATATTCATAATTCCCAACAAACGTCGTTGGTACATTCCATAGGAACTAAAACAAATTATCACTTTTACCGCCGATTACGCGTTATAACCAAGTGGTAACTTTGGTAAATGCTTGGAATCTATCGCCTTTATCTATGATTATGCATAATACTACCCCCCCCCCAACGTCATATATACTCAACCCATTACCCGCTGTGTCATTTGATGTGGCCCGCGACCTTAAACCAAATTTTTGTAAAAATGAAATAAGCGGCATATTTTCAGACCGCTGAAGTGAGCCGTGGCACAATTCCAGAGCTTTTAAACGGCCCATGGCCAGGGCCGTCTCAAAAGCATCATGGGACCCCGGGCCAAGAGGCTTCTCTGAGGCCCTACATGGCAAATTATTGAAAAGTTCAACCAGATTGCATTTTTGTGAGGCCCCTCTTCTCAAGAGGCCCCCGGACGTGCCGGCAAATTCACAGATCACTTAAGTAACTTGTGGCACAGTTTTAGTGCACCCCGCTGATGTAGAACTGCACTATATGCATCGCTCAAGTTACCCGCGGCACATTCCCAGATTACTTAAGTGCTTCGCTGCACAATTACGGATCACTTGAGTGATCACACACGGCACAGTTCCAGAGCACTTTAAGGGGCCCGGTACACATTTCTGAAGTACTTGAGCGGGCCGGACGCATTTCCAGATCACTCGAAGGAATATTTAGAAATCACTAAAGTGGCTCCTGTAAAGGACTTATCAATAGAGGGAATGTTAGTTAAGGTGCCTACAAACTAGTGAAAGGTTTTTCTCGTTTTTGGCGCACACCAAGTAAGATGCCATATCATATTTTTATAAAGGGTGGTTGATGACGTAAGCATTATTCAAACCCCCTCCCCCTTAGGAGGCCGTTCAAGTATTACGTAAGCAAATTTTTAGCCATTTTTGATCCCCTTTCTCCCCCCCCCCCCACCTTGTCAGCAAAATTTCGTCATCAGCTCTGCCCCTCTGAATTCAACTCATATTTTCAGATGACGTAAGCATTATCCAAACCCCCCTCCCCCCCTTGTCATCAAAAGTCAACAAATCGGAAACCCCTCCCCTATTCCCATCGATGATGACGTAATACTTGAATGACCCACCCCCCCCCCCTCTTGGTACCCAAATATTATGACGTCTAAAATGACAATGTGGACATCGTTCTTACAGCTTAAGATTCGCTTGCGGAAACAACTGTTGTATTTAATAGTCACCTGTAATAATATTTCGTACTACAATTGTGAATGGATCACACGTATTACAAGAGACGACGTTTGGTCACTTTATGTAGGCGAAAGTGCTTTAGCAACACGAGCATTCCGACGTCCATGGTGTAGGTGAAAGTGCGTTGATGAAATTGCCAGCGACTGGGTCTTTAAGGCCATTTAGAAATACGAAATCGTTGATGTGGAATCCTGTCCTGCGAGAAGCTTGTAACGGGTCGAGTGAGATGCCGCCATCAAGATAATCGTCGCTCGGCTGTTGGTAAATAAGAAATATCAACAGGTTCGGTTCTGGAAAGAAAGAAAAAAAAACAATGGATTAGTCCAGTGGTTTCACAACAGGGGGCGCCTCAGTGTGCAACTTCCGTTCGAGTGGATTCGATTAACACAGTCAGGGACGAGCTTAAGTATTTTGCGGCCCCTCTGAACAGGGGTTTTCTAATACTGCCCACGGGCACCCTGGTGTCCGAGAACGACTGTGAAAATCCTTCGTAGTCATAAAAAAATGTCATTTGGCATTAAATATGTACAAAAGTGTCCGCTTCCAATTAAAAAAATCGCAAGTGCGCCCCCAGGCACTTGAAGATTCGGGGCTCCCAGGGCTAGAAGATCGATTATCCACCCAGGCCCTCAACCTTAGTGGTTCCTCTATCTTGGACTAGCCTTCTAGGTGGTGAAGGGAGGAAATTCACTTGCACAACAGCTCGGGGCGTGAGCGGTTATCAATCTATCTTGGACCGAATTTTGAGCTATTGCTTTGCTAAGAAGTTGAAGTCAAAATGTAATCAAAACATTTTTGCTGCCCTAAAAATTTAGCGGCCTGGTGTAGCCGCCTATGTTCGGCCCTGAACACAGTCAAACTCGAAATTATAACGACATCGAAGAAGATTCCGGGAAATTTTGTCGTTATAACCGAGGTACCGTCACAATCAAAAAAAAAAGGTCGACGTCTTTCGAGACTTTTCAAGGAAAAGAAAAATATGTAATCAGATGCAATCAAATAGTGTGGCATGAAGTTGTTTTAGTTTAATTAGGGGGGTGATCATATATTTGATCCGGAAAAATACGGGGAATTGAATTAATAAATTCGGAGCATCGCCAATTCCCCCTAAAATGTTGCAATTGTCAGATAAATCGCCAATTCCTTATAAATAAATAACCATTGGCGAAAAATGCGATGCTACTACAGCTGCAGTGATTTGAAATGCATTTAATTGGGGGGGGGGGGGGAGGGGAGAGAAATGTTGAACACAGCGAAGGATGTCTTAACGGCATCGCAGGCCCTCGGGCAAAGTAATATTTTCTGGGGCCCCTACTTGGCCGGAGTGAAAGACAGATGCTTGCTATATGTACAATTTCATACTCACTGTCGAAAGAAAATTTGGCCAAATTTCATTTTGACGGGGTCCTTTCTGCACGTGAGGCTCGCGGGCCGGGCCCCGGTGAGCCCATGTGTTAAGACGGCACCTGGACATGGCAAATATTAGGCTCTATTGATTTTTATAATCATAATCATCACACATATACACACACACACATCCGTCCCCTATTCCCCTTATTTTAGTAAGGGTTATGGATAAAAGTAAGCTTTGTTGAAAAGGGAGGACAAGAAGGGCAAAACTATATATATATATACATACGAAATTTTCCGTACACGTGTCATATTATCACCTTAATTATGATAAAACGGAATAACGATGAAAAAATGCGACGTTATAATATCGTGTTTCAATTAATGTTATAAGCGAGGTTCGTTAACATTATTCTCCATGGGAAATAGTCACGACCACCAATTAATGACGTTACAACCGAGTTGCCTTTACAACCGAAGTCGTTATAACCTACAGGGCACTGCCATAGAAATTACATTCTAAAAAGTGCTCCACGAGTCCAAGAAAGTTAAGAACCGCTTAATTCATATTAATAAGGACCGTTGACTGCGTTAAAATGATTTAGTGACGTCTTTTTTTAACGATTAGACGCCACGTTGAAGACAAACCCGGTTTTTAACCGTAAGGCTGCGCTCATAGTGGAGCGAAGAGTTGAAAGAGTTGTGACTAGGAGGGAAAAAAACCATGGGGGTGGAGGAAAAGATGCCTGCACATAGTAAAAGAGGAGGAGGATGGACAAAATGAGGGGTTCTGAAATGTAAGGTTTTTTGATGATGCTGATTCCCCTCCGCAGAAGAGGGAAAGAAAAAACAAAGGGAGAAACGCAACAATCGGCAGGTAGCGAAAATCAGCAAATCGAGGTGAAAACAAACAGGTTTGTTCAAATCGCGCACTTCGTTGAGCGGCCTCTTTCTCTCTTTTGTTTGCTACTCCAAATATTTTGGTCGCTAGGCTATCTATTATGAATTTCTGTATCTCGTGGTCACCTCACTATGTGCGCGACCTAACACGGACGACGATGAGTCCGCTGGGTATTTTCTATTCCCCTTACCACTAGGGATAGCTGTGGATCATGTAAACTCATGGCAAGAAACCCATTCCAATCTTAACGTATCCGACTTAGGTCGAAGAATTCACCTCGGACAAATATCCCATGCCTTCGTCCAAAAAATATTTTATCAGTGGATATTATACAGTGGATCCCGCTTATAACGTTTTCCAAGAAACCATCATGGATAAACGGTGTAAGCGGTTAAGCCCATGAAACGAGAAATCTCAACGAGTATTATTAGTATTAGTTAGAACGACAAAAAGGAGTCGTACGAAGCGGGAAAACGGTCCAAGTGGAAAATTCGTTTAAAGCAGGGGATCCACTGCATATAATCAATAAACACAAGCAGTAATGTTTGGGTATGAATTCCACATTTATTTATTTATTTTGTATGGAAATTGTTACCTACCTGGAGTTTTTAATTGATAAGGTGAATAATAGGGAACGAGGGTAGTTCCTTTCTCTATTCTATTTCCTGGAATATCCTTGACAATCCAATTCAGATATTGTGACGGAAGCCGATCAGGGAATTCAGGATCTATATCTGGAGAAATTTACAAATTATGTTATGAGTTTTTATAAACACGTGAATACACAGTTTCAAAGAATTCCAAGGCCGTAACAAAAGGCTTTGCAAACGGCGGCAGTCATGAATTATGATCGATATTAAAGGAGCTTTTAACAACCTGACCTATTCCTCAATCAACCGCCACCAGACCAACCGTGACCCCCGCTCTGTCCCCCTAGGGTATTTCCAGATACAACACCCGTACATTGAATACCGTTTTCTTTATTAAAAATTGACGCGAAAAAGTCATTAAAAGCACTACGCATGCCTACACTGCTCTCTACCCATGACCCTCCTATCGACGGGGGGGGGGGGGGGGCAATTGTCCCCTTCCATCTATTTAGTTTTACAGTGAATAGTTAGTTAAGGTTATGTGAGTGGCCGAGGGGGAATAGAGACCCTTCGACGACAAGTCACCCAGGAGGTCAAGAACAATTTCAAACTAAAATTCAATATATACCTGTCATAACTTTTCAGATTTCAACTATAGTGCTGCAAAAAAAAAAAATCTTTTTTTTTTTGCACTATCGATTCTAAACTTTTATTGAAGCTTCATGTCAAATTCAAATATGTCATCAACATTCACATCAGGGCCGTCTTAAGAGCATCATTTTCCCCCGGGCTAAGTGATTTTTCTGAGGCTAAGTGACTTCCTGAATCGCGGGCAAAGTGTTTCCCTGGTAAAATCTAGAAAAGCCATGTCTCTTTTAGCCATGTCTCATTTTTGATGAAGCCCCTTTTCTCTTGAGGCCCCCGGGCCGTGCCCGGGTGGATCCATGCATTAAGACGGCACTGATCTACATCTAGTTTTTTTACAATAACAACCGACATTAAATTTCTTCAAATCAACTTGGACAGAGCGCTTGCTGCGTTGTCCACGCTTTACGAATATGCGCAGTCCAAATCTATCAATTTTTTGTTTCTTCAAGAGCCAGCTGTACACTTTTGCAAAGTAGTCAGCCCAAACTCTTCGCTCAACCTAAGAGCGGCTATCGTCTAAGTGGTCCAGGGCCCGACAGCATATGGCACACCATACAAAGCTGTTTTTCGGCCACGACACTCTCAAAAAAAATTCAGTCTACAATCTCACCGACCACCACAACTGCTGAAGACCTTGCTACACAACACATCAATGACCTCTTCCCAGCAACATCATCATTCATTCCTCTTCAAAATCATCACCGTAATAGCATGCAACTCGAGCCTAATTTTGAAATCCACGAAATCTAGAGAGTTGTTAACAGACTAAATTTGATAAAAGCAGCTGTTCTAAGACAACTTGTCTAACCGTTTAGTCCAAGCAATCATCCGGGCTCATCCATTTTACTTCAAGAATTTCTTTGATAAATGTCTCTCCTTTTCCACTTTTCCGGATGTATTCAAGCCAGACAAACTTGTTCTTTTGCCTAAAATAGGAATTGGTGCTTCTAAAACCGTTCGCTTCTAAACCTCTAATTTTGGCAAGATTTTGAAGATACTTCTTTTACAAAGACTAATGTTTAACGTCGAACGAGATGCCCTTCTCCACCCACACCAATTCTGATTTCACTTGGGCCGTTCAACGGATGATGCGCTCCAACATCTAATGAATCAGCTGGAAGAAAGAAGAAATCAACGTCTACTAACTGCAGTTATTTCATTAGATATAAAGGGTGCTTTCAACTGTGTCAGACACGAGGTAATTTCCAACAACCTCCAAAATCTTCCTATCCCATGTTCACTAAGAAAAATTCTTGAGGTCATTTTCTCTGACCGAACAATCACCCTTCACATAGGTTCGGAGGTTCTTTCAAGAACTTTGAGCAGAGGATGCCCTCAGGGCTCATGTAGTGGTCCTGCTTTCTGGAATATTACCTTCGACCCATTACTTAGGCTACCATGGGTCCAGGGAATCTCTGCTCAGGCCTCTGCTGACGATTTCCTTCTCATAGTTTCCGCCAAAGAGCCGGAAGAAATTTCGTCATTGGCTAATACAGCGCTACAACAAATTCACGACTGGCTTCCAGTAAATGATTCTAGATCTGCAAATAGAAGCTAAAAAGTCATCATTTCTTTGACCGAATCGACGAAAAAAAAGCCCTCCATTAAAATTAAGATGGTAAACGAATCAAGTCGGCCGAAACCGTCAAAATACTCGGCATTATTTTCGACAAAAATCTCAACTTTTTATCCCATGCTCTCTCTCACTGATCCGTAAAATAGTCAGTACCCTGGAAAATTTTCACCGCTTCTTGGGGTTTCCATAGAAATTTTAAAAATATCCTTTACAAGAGAGTACTCAATCGTCAAGTCTCTTATGGTGCCTCGATCTGGTTTTCGTCTCTGTTACACGTTGGAGGCGCAACGCCGTTTGGTAGGCGAGCTAAAAAGTTGAATGCAGCGACTTTTAATTATTTACATGTTTTAGTTACAATTTATATAATTATTACAAACTCAACAGCAAGAGCGTGTGGCAGGCGTGCGGATAAACCGAATGTAAACAAACAACAATGATAGTCGGCTTTGACTACATAAAAATAGACATGTTGCCACACTGGTATAAATAATAATAATAATAAAGAATGATAATAAACATAGTTGGAAAAGGGTCTTTACATGACCCCCTCCCAGTCGAGAGGATCATAGGCTTTCGACGAATTATACGTTGAAACGCACTTTCTTCCCGGAACGCAATTCCATTTCTTTTTGGCCTGAGGATACATTCTTCCGTGGGATCGAAATTATGTCCTTTGGCTTCATGAAGAAGGCAGGTTTCAGTCTGTCAATACTTATAGTAGTGACACGGTCGGGGAACTGCAATGTGAAATGTCTATCACCTCTGCTGATGACTGCGTAAGGGCCATCATAAGGCGGCCGCATAGTAGGCTTAACTGCGTCACATCGCACAAAAACGTGAGAACAGTCATCTAGAGCTGGATGCCAGAAGATTTTGTGCGAGCCATGTGCGGTTGTAGGAACTGGACAAATTTGCGACATAGTGCTGCGGAGGGTTTCCACAAATTCATCGGGCGGAACATCGTTGGAGAGCTGGAAAAACTCCCCAGGTAAGCGAAGTGGCGTCCCATAGACGAGTTCTGCTGATGAAGTCCCGATGTCCTCCTTTAAACACGAGTGGATACCTAGAAGAACGCTAGGAAGCATGTTGGTTTAGTGGTCAGTTTCGAGGCAGCGTAATGCAGTCTTCAGATCACGATGAAAACGTTCAGCACAACCATTTGCTGCCGGATGATATGTTTTAGTACGAATTCTTTTAATACCAAGGAGTGTAGCAAGGGCTCGTAACAAGGAACTTTCAAACTGTCGACATTGATCACTGGTGATGGTCTCAGGGGTACCAAAACGGCTGATCCGACCTGAAAAGAAACATCTTGCAACAGTTTCTGCTGCCATGTCTCCCATGGGAATAACTTCTGGCCATCGAGTGAAACGATCCACTACTGTTAGACAGTACCGGAATCCACGGGAGGGTGGGAGTGGTCCCACAATGTCTATGTGCACATGTCCAAAACGTTTATCACAACGGGAATTTTCCAAGTGGTGCTTTGGTGTATTTGATTATTTTAGATTTTTGGCATGCAAGACAAGTCTTGCACCATTCTGCGCAGTCTTTTTTCATATCTTTCCAAACGAAACGACTGCAGAGCAAGTTTTCAGTAGCTCGTTTGCCAAGATGATTCAAGTTGTGAACAGTGCTGAATGCTTGAAGTCGGAATGGTTCGGGAATGTAAGGTTCAACCTTTCCAGTTGAAACGTCGCATAAAATTTAAATTTTGCTCTTGATCAGCATGGGTTTGAACTGTAAGCTAGTAGAAGTGCGAAGTTGTTTCAACTCTTCATCTTCTCTTTGAGCTTTGGCAATTTCTTCATAATCGAGAAGAGAAGGAAATTTGATCGAACTGATACGGGAAAAAGCATCAGCAACAACATTTTCAACACCAGATATATGACGAATATCGGTGGAGTATTGCGATATATAGTCCAGATACCATATCTGCCTAGCTGAGTTGTTCTTACTGATGTGATTGAAAGCATAAGACAATGGCTTATGGTCACAATAATGACAATGGTAAAAATGCGATGGGTTGCCAATCACTTCCAACTCGTTGTTGTAGGGCACCTCCAATTGCATAGTCAGATCCATCGACCATCAGTGCCAACACAGAATTTTGCTGTGGATATGACAAAGGGTTAGATTAGCCAAATCAGTCTTATTGCATTAATTAGGCAATTTTCAAAGGCTCTTTTGTTTCTTCAGTCCATTGGATGAGACGTTTATCGTGCCTTTTGCTATCTTTAAGGTACGCGTTGAGCAAAATTTGCTTTTTCGTGGCGTTTGGGATGAAGCGTCTGTAAAAATTAAGCATCCCGAGAAATCGGCGCAGCTCTTGAATGGTCTGCGGTTGTGGATAGTTCAGGATAGCTTCAACTTTCTTTTCCAATGGTTTGATACCGTGTTCACTTACAGTATGTCCTAAAAATTCTACTTCAGATTTTCCGAAAATGCACTTATCAATATTCAAGACAATTCCAAATTCGGAGAATTTTTCGAAAATGTATCTTAAGTGAACGAGATGTTCCTCTGGAGACGTCGAAGCGATAAGTACATCATCCAGGTAAGGAAAACAAAAGTCAAATTCTTGAAGTACAGAGTCATGAACTTTTGCAGTGTTTGACCCGCATTGCGCAAACCGAAAGGCATGTAAAGAAACTCGTACAGTCCGAATGGAGTGATGACTGCCATCTTCTCAATGTGTGCTGGCTGTACAGGAATCTGGTAGTAGGCTTTAATCAAGTCAAGGGTACTGAATATCGTTTTTCCAGTGATAAAATTAGCTAAGTCATGCACGTGTGGAATTGGGTAGTGGTCGGGTTTCGTTCTGGCATTTAACATGCGTTAATCCCCACAACAACGCCATCCCCCATCTGCTTTTGCAACCATATGCGAAGGGCTAGCCCAATTGCTTTTGGAGGGCCGACACCAACCTTGACTTTCCATGTAAGCGAATTCGCATTTAGCGATGCCAAACGTCTGGCCTTGGCAAATACAGGTGGGCCTGTCGTCTCGATAAAATGAGTAACGTTATGTTTAACGGACTTGGTCGAGAAATTTATCTTAGTCAGTTCTGGAAATTTGGATAACAGCTTATGATAATCAGTAGTATCATGCATAGCAAATGTCACACCAGTGGAGGGTACTTCCGCTGTGGATCCGGATATGGACATTTTTGAATCTTCTGAAACTAATCGACATTTATTTATGTCAATCAAAAAGCTGTATCGACTAAGAAAATCAGCGCCTAGGATTGGCTTATTGATTGAGGCCACAACAAATTTCGAAACGAAATTCTTATGCAAACCAAAGTCTAAGTTCAGTATCTTAGTACCAAATGTAGGAATCTGAGTGCCATTAGCAGCAGTTAACTGAAAAGAATTGATTTTTTTTGACAATTCAGATTTTTCAGCGGGTAACACAGATACTGATGCTCCAGTATCAACAAGGAAGTGCAATCCGTTTTTACGATCGTAAAAACGGATACAAACAAATAGGCGACTTGCAATATTAGCATTTTCGCTGTGCGCCCCCAACGAATGCTCTACTCGTTTTTTGAGTGCTTGTAAGAGCAGGGCGCTGTGCACTTGTGCGCTTTTTCTCTGAATTTCCTGTGGTACCAGCATGTTTGAGATGTTTGTCCCGCTGGGAGAGATTGGCGAGACTTAGATCGCGAACGATAACGAAAACGCTGACCATGAGGTTTAGTTTCTAATCTAGACAGACGAATGCAGATCTCATCTAATCTGGTATCGATTGAGCATGGCTGGACTGAACTGACTTCCGTGGACTTGGTAACGTTCAATATGCCGTCTGCCATCTCCGCAAGCTTCGGCAGGTCGTCAGTGCTTACGGCTAATATCTGCTGAACAGCTACGGGCAATTGTTGTAAACACAAGGTTTTCAAAATTTTATCATCAAAATGCTTGCCAGCGAAATCGCGCATCTCCAATAGCAAACGTGACGGGCGCTTGTCACCCAAAACTAGGCCTTGCAAAAGAGCCTTTAACCCAGAAGATTCGGAATCGGCATACTGGGATAGATACCGCTCTTTCAGGGCATCATAGCTATTTTGAGCAGGTGGATTCATTAAGATATCCGAAATGACCGAGAGCTCCTGCTGATCTAAACTGGTAATTACATAGTTGAATTTCGGCGAGTCAGCGCTAATTTTGGAAAGCAAAAATTGTGATTCGATCTGTTTGAACCATAATTCCGAGCGATTTCGCCAAAACGGAGGCGTTTTTACCGCGACTGGGTTGATTTCCGTCGATTCGGATTGAGCCGTTGACATCGTGGTGCTTGCGACACAAATGAAGTACTGTTCAAAAAGAGCCTACCGTATGCTTGACAACATCTTCAGAAGGTGAGATGACAGCATCTGTTTTCATCGGAAACCGTAAAACGCCGGTAGCCGAAAACGCAAGTTCACGGTCGTAGCACAAACAACGTGGTCGGGAAAGGGAAACAGCAACTTGCATCTCACATGTTCAAAAAAAGGTCACCACTGTTACGCGTTGGAGGCGCAACATCGTTTGGTAGGCGAGCTCACAAGTTGAATCCACCGATTGTTAATTATTTACATGTTTTATATTGATGTTACAATTTATATAATTATTACAAACTCAACAGCAAGAGCGTGTGGCAGGCGTGCGGATCATGGAGGAAAGAATAACAGGAGGTGACATCAGGAACGAAAATTGAAGCCGTTGTGGCAACCCTATGGGCTGACGAGTAAGCCCAAACAAACCGCTCTTTTCCCTATACTTAACATGTATTTTGCCGGATGGAATTCTTTTGAAATATTAATAACTAAATAAATTTAAGCACCATGACTGTTTAATGCGTCTTCAGGTAATCTACATGATCTAATAAAGGGAAAAAATAAAATCTTATCCTTATATAAGGGGTTTTTGTATTTTTAATTTATTTTTGAAAAAGGGGAAGATCACTTTTCACTCTCGACTCGTCATAAGTTTTTAGTTCAGTGCTTCAATTTATTTTAAAAATTTGATGCATGACATTAATGTCTACGGGAATATGATTAATTAAAATAATATGAAGCTACAATAAAATGCAATTTCATAATTTTTTTCTTTTAACTGTTTATCTTGCCTTTTTGTTTCGTTCATCATTATCATAGATCCGGGACATTTCGAAAGTGTTCGAGGCCCGTGGGCGCTCGTCTTAAGCTTTACATGAGGAATTTTGATTTCTGAATCAGTTCTGAGGTGCTCGAGCACCTTCTGACAGCGCCGTAGCTAGGATTTTTGCCACCCGGGGCAAACTGCATTTTACCGCCCCCGTGCCTCAAAGTACTGGAAGTGCTCGAACGTCGTCCGCCACTGTGTATTTATGGTTTTGCTGCCTGTAGGCTGTACAAATTTCGCCACCCTCTTCTTCCGTTCCACTCTCATATTCTTGAATACGTATTACTGGAAATATATGCCTCCCATCCGAACTTTCCGCTATGTAGATGTATTGAGAAAAAAATATTAAAAAATAAAAAACTTTTTTTACGAACCGTGATAAGTCATCTCTCTCTGGACTATAGAACACTCTGGACTGTATTTAGAAAAATAATCTGGGCTGTTTTTTTTCTTCTTCATTTTGTACCAATTAGTTTGCTTTTAAAGTGGTATGTGTACGAAAATTTGACAAAGTTTCGAATTGAATTCTAAATTGAAATCTAAAATTGTGTCTGTGTTCGAGTTTTTGCCTGGAATGGAGAAATATTTCTACAATATTTTAATATAAACAGCTGAAAGGCATTATATATGCTAATGTTTTGCATATATAATGTTTTTCGCAAAAAAATCAGATTTTTTCAAACACCGCTTGTTCAAGTGTCTTTAAACATTGTGTCTCTCTCAGCACTGAGGTATTACATGCTTTGGCATAATTTTTTTTAAATTAAAATGCCGAGAAGGAATTTTAGGGCACAAGATATGGGTAAATTTTGGTTATTTTTGCAAAAGGTTCCATGTTGTTGGAGTTAATATTCGAAAACAAATAACAACTAAAATTGTAAATGCTCTCGTTCAATTGTATAAATGTATCCAGAGAATTTGAGGGGGAAAAAATCGAGTTCCTAAAGTGAATAGTAAATTTTTAAATGATTTTTAAAAACGGGGATGTTTGTCATAGGAAAGCATGGGAAGCCACGGTTTGTTTGGGCTTACTTGGTCCCTTTAATAGAGCGATCACTGGCTTCATCTGGCAACCCAGATTCACCATGCTTTCTCAACGGACACGCTGGTCGCGTCACCTCCTGTTATTCTTTCCTCCATGCGTGCGGATAGCCGAATGTAAACAAACAACAATGATAGTCGGCTTTGGCTACATAAAAATAGACATGTTGCCACACTGACATAAATAATAATAATAATAAAGGATGATAATAAACATAGTTGGAAAAGGGTCGCTACAATCTGCATCAGCCAGACGTACGGCCAAAATGGACGTCGTATGCCTTATTATTTATTACCCGGGCATACAGGAGAGCGGAGGCGTATTAAAAGATTTTCCTCAGCTGAGATTTTGGACCGAGTATTTTTTCTTCTCATTGTAAATTGGGGATTCAGCTTGAACCTCATGAGCTCCTCGGTTAGTTGCTGAGTGGGAGCGCGAGATGCTCTCCTATAGTCCATCAGATGGGAGCCGCCCTCTCCTTGGCAGACGGCTAGGAGAGTTGCTCCCTGGCAGACGGCCAGGTGGGACCTGAATGGTACTTTCTCTGATGGCAGGGAAAGAGCTTCTATTATACCCCCAGATTGGTGGTTCTTGTGAATCACTGGCGATGCGTGGCCAGTCCGCGCCTGCCCATTTTTCTCTTGTCTTCTGCCCTCCCTCGGAGGAGAGGGCCTTGGTATTTTGTTAAGCTCAATAGATGGCCCTCCGTGTTTCATTTCCGGGTGGTTTGCGCCGGTGCCATTTGTGGCCTGGGGGGCTCGCCCTTTCTCAGGCTTGGCTGAGGGTTGGTCTCTTCTTGTTTGGGGGGCTGTTCCGGCGTGGATCGCTTGTGGGTGCAAATATGGGGAGCCGATGGGATTGTGGTGGTGGGACCACCTTTGGGATTCCTTGGGGGAATGGCTGCTTTCCAGCACATTCCCTATTCCTTATAGAGGTTCCATTGGAATAGTAACGTGGGAGTGTGTCTGGTTTTTCAGGTTCAGGGAATAAAGCGAGTGGCCAAAACTGATAGGTACTTTTTCATACCAAAGTCACATGAGTGAGTATTTGAGATAGTGACTGATGTATCGAATGGTCGAGATTGTTTTGTATACCAAGATTAAGCGAGTGAGTGACTGAGACAGAGTTCAAAACACAAATCACTAAGAGAGTAAACGAGTGTCTAAGATTGTGCTAA
Organism: Pholcus phalangioides; assembly: GCF_987345545.1. Taxonomy (NCBI): domain Eukaryota; kingdom Metazoa; phylum Arthropoda; class Arachnida; order Araneae; family Pholcidae; genus Pholcus; species Pholcus phalangioides. The sequence continues at coordinate 13,577,260 of NW_028301601.1, read as the reverse complement.
GGTGCACGCATCTACGTAGGCTTACCCGCGATTTGATTTTTTTTCGCCGTGCTTTTGGATGGACAAATAATCTTTCCCTTTCGCAAAGCACAACCTCGTTTGACCTCAGCACAAAACATGCTTCGGTATACAAAATCTAAAAGACTCGACGCGACCTTCTTTTCTGAATCCAACGTTATTTTTTCTAGAGCGCGTTGTTTGGCGCACTAGAAGAAATATTTCGTGACAGCCGAACAAATGGATGGACAATCTCAGCAAAGTACTCGAGAACAACGCATAGCACGCGCGTGCATGTAAGTGCACTTTCGTATCTATCGAGAACGATCGAGTGACGGAGACAACGAATGGCCGAGAGAGGAAGCGAGTTTCCGCGCGAAACATTTTTACATACCAAGTTTGAGCGAATGATCTCACACTCTATCGGTCAGTGTCTGTATCTACGTCACTGCGGTCGTTCAGTAGCTCACACTCGCTGCCTCAATCACTCATTATAGAATATTTACGTGATGAATAAAGTAGTCGGTTATTTTTCCTGTTGGTAAGTTTTTAAATTTGTATCTGAATATTCACATCGGAGATGAATTGTTTTGTGTGAAAAAAGATCAATGTGATACATATTGACAGATATAATAAAATATTTCGACGTGTTGTCATGATCTTACTCATTAATAACATGTGATTAACACTTGAAAATATCTACTTACCTCGTCCCATCATCACCAGAGTATACATCGAGTCAATGTAAACGTTTCTAAGCCATATATCAGGCTCATACAGTGTCAGACCAAGAGTGATATTATTTCCTAAATCCGCTTTCATAAAGTCTTCGTACACAACCTGTATGACGGAGAGGCAATTTCTCAATATAAATTGAATAACGGGTAAAAAATAAATGATATCAACTTTAGACATTAACGATATCATGCCTTCATATTAACCCAACAAACATTAAAACTTCAGAGCTCATTATGCAGTCAATTCTCGTATTCAGCGATTTCATAACTGCAATACCGGTGCAATGAGATGTGGCTTGGGTATCTACACTGGTGAAATAAATTAAGGGAATTTGCATATTTTATCGAATTTCATGAAAAGAACTAAACTGAATGTAAAACCACTGCTTCTAGACAAAAATGCAAATCTTGTACGTCAAATAAGTAAGCGTACACGTGTGTGTAGGCGAAGCCAGTAGAGAAACAGGCTTTATAAGCGCGCGTAAGTTAAGACGCATTTCGTTCGCTAACACACCTCGGCGAATTTCTTGGTGTTATTTTGCAGCAATCTGTTAATTTCAAATTGTAACAGTAAAAATGAGTAACCACCAACGTTTAGATGATGGAATGAGGTGGCGAATTGTGGGGAGGCTAGAAGCAGGCCAATCTCAAGTCCAGATTTGTAGGGAGTTCAATTTAACGCCCAGCGTAGTGTGTAATTTATGGAAACAGTTCCAGGATAACGGATCCATCGAGAGAAAGCCTGGGCAAGGGCGTCCAAGAGCCACGACGGCCAGAGAAGATCGCCATTTGTCGATTATAGCGAGGCGTAACTGGAGTGCTACAGCTTCTCAGCTCTCTCTCGTGACTTGTATGCAGCCACAGGAGTATCAAGGGTGACTGTTTCCAAAAGACTTCATGAGAGAGGGTTGTTTGCAAGAAGACCTGCTGTTGGCGTCCCGCTCACTTCTACGGACAGGAGAATCCGTTTATCATGGTGCAGAGAGCATAGAGATCAATGGGCGACCAAGATATGAATCCCGGTTCAGCCTAAGCACCGATTCTCGTCGAACGTTCATATGGAGAGAACCAGGGACCCGCTACCTACCCTCCAATGTCCGCGAAATCGACCATTATGGCGGAGGAGGTTTGATGGTCTGGGCAGGCATCATGTTGGATGGCCACACACCTCTCCGTGTCTTTGAAAGAGGCACTGTGACTGGTGTGAGGTATAGGGATGAGGTCTTGGAACCCTATGTTCGTCTTTTCGGGTTGCAGTTGGCCCTGAGTTCATTTTAATGGACGATAACGCGAGGCCACATAGAGCTCTTCTGCTCAACGATTTTCTAGAGAGTGAGGATATTCGCCGGATGGATTGGCCAGCCAGATCTCCAGACCTTAACCCTATAGAGCATGTCTGGGACGCTCTGGAGAAGGCAAATGGAACTCGCAACCCCCCTCCGGGAACCATCCAGGGAATGAAAACAGCGTTGCTGAACGAGTGGGATCAATTGCCACAGGAAATGATAAACTGCCTTATTTCAAGT